>NW_024466312.1:2575000-4975000 GCF_017591425.1 Ochotona curzoniae | reverse complement strand
CACGCCTCTACTTTCAGTCCCTATGCACGTGCCTCCTTTGGAAGTTCCTTATCGATGGAGCCATGACAAAATGTTTTCTGGACATAGCTGGGCGGCAGTGTCATTCCTTCTTAGGAATCCTGCAGTGTCGTTGTACACTGCCTGTTGTCTTACCCTTCATTCAGTCTCTACTGTCTGATCTTACGAACCATGCTGTGGTGAGTGTTCCCGTGCAGTTCTTGGGGCTTGCGGGTGCTCCTTTCTCTGGAGTGCAGACCTAGGAGTAGAACTGCTAGGTGTCATGGCAAGTCTGGGCTTAGCTGTTTGTGGAGATTCTAAATTGTTCTCCAAAGGAGTCTATGGAGTTTTCCAGTTCTTCTATAACCAAGGCCTGCCACCACCTGGGTGGCTGACCACAGCTGAAACCGATGCCGCACTTGGGTGCAGGAGGCCAAAGTGCAAGGTCCTGGGTTGTGCTTCCTGGGGAGCATGTGGAGGGATCCTGGCCTGCTCCTTCCGGTGCTGGGAACTTCCTGCAGCCATGTGGTCTCTTGGTGCGTGCTTCGCTACCCACCTCCCCAGCCTCAGTCTTCACGTAGCCTTCTTCTGGTGCCACGCTAGCTCCCCTTCAGACCTATCTGTGTCCACATTTTTATCAGCAGACGTCATGCTGGATGAAGGCCCATCTCCATGACCTCATTTGGACTTGGTTACCTCCAAGACCCTATTTCCAAATATGGTCACGGTTGGAGGTTCTGGGGGTTAAGGCTCTGACATGGTGCTCAGTTCCATGGTGCTGTTGTGTAGTCTTACCCTGCCAGCGTGGGAAGGGCCTTGGTGCCCTCCCGGCCATGTGACACACGTGGCCTGCTGCCTCTGTTGTGGGCAGCCAGTGGCTGTGAAGTGGTACCTGGTGCCTTGTTTTGATTTGGCTTAGCTGATGACAAAGGGTGTCGAGCATCTTTTCATGTACCGTCTGCTCATTGGTTTGTCTTCTTTGGGGAAATATCTGTCCAGACTGTTTGCCCACTTAAAAAAAACAGAGTTGTCTTTTTTAGGTAAACTTTTACTTATTTATTTTCTATTCAGGTTACAAGTCTCTTATCAAACAGATTATTTGAAATTTTTTTTTTCAATTTGTGGATTATCTTCAGTTTGAAGCCCCAAAGTTTTTGAATGTTGTTGAAGTTCAATTTTTCTCCTTTTTTTTTTTCTTTCATGGGCTTTTGTTTTTGGTGTCATATCCAAGAATTTATTGCCAAATCTGAGAATTTATTGTCAAATCCAAGGTTATCAAGATTTCCTCCTACATTTTCTGCTGAAAGTTTTATAGTTTCCACTCTTACATTTAAGTCTTTTATCTTGAGTTTATTTATTTGTAAAATATATTTTATTGAATTGGAGAAAGGAAGAGAGGGAGGAAGGGAGAGAGGGAAGGAAGGAGAGAGAGAGGGAGAAAGAGAGAGAAGCTGAGCTCCCACCCATTGGTTCACTCCCAAATGCCTACAACAGCTGAAGCTGACCTGGTGCGAAGGAGATGCCAGGAACTCAGCCTAGGTCTCCCATAAGGGTAACAAACACCCGCCTGTTTCAGCTGAAATTCCAGCCTCCTGGGGTGCATGTTAGCAGGAAGCTGGAGTTAGGAGCTGGGCCAGGACCAGTGCACAGGCAATCCAGTGTGAGCTGGGGATGACCCAGGCAGCATCTGAACAGCAGTGGCACACGCCTGCCCCTTGAGTTTTACATGTGGGGGGTGAGATGAGATAAATGCTCTATGTCACATGGGACCCTCCAGTGGTTTCAGCACCATTTGTTGGAAAGCCTTTTCTGTCCCCACTGAGTGGGTTTTGTCCCTGCACTGGAAATCAGGGACACAGATGTATGAATTTACTTCTCCTTACTTCTTCTGCATTGGTTTATGGCTGCCTAATGCCAGCACTGCCCTATTCTTAGTGCTGTGGTCTGTTTTGTAGTAAGTCTCGAGGTTGGTCCCGGGAGGGAATTATACCAACAATCTGTCCATTTCTACAAGGAAGCCAACCGGGCTCTGTGGGGGCCAAATTACAAGGGTTGCCAAATTAATTGCATTTTTGTTTGTGTTTTTAAAAGATTTATTTATTTTTGTTGGAAAGATTTACAAAGAAGAGAGAAAGAAGATCTTCCCTATCCACTGATTCATTCCCCCATATGGCTGCAACGGCAGAGCAGAGCTGAGCTAATCCAAAGCTGGGAGCCGGGAGCTTCTTCTGGGTCTGCTACATGGGCCCAGGGTCCCAAGGACTTGGCCCATTCCTCCACTGCTTTCCCAGGCCATAAGCAGGGAGCTGGATGAGAAGTAGAGCAGCCAGAACTGGAACTGAAGCCCATGAGGGAGGCTGGCATCACAGTGTGGAGGATTATCCTCTTGAGCCATGGTGCCTGCCCCAAATTTTTAACATTTTCCAAAATATACTATTTTATATTTATATTAATTATACATTTCATATTTATATTTTATCTTACATATTTTATGTTTAATATTATTTTTACTTTCATTTTTATACTCATTTTTCAAAGACAGAGTGACAGATAAGGAAAGAGAGAGAGAGAATCCATCAAATGGCTACAATGGCCAGGGCCGTGCCAGGCCAAAGCTAGAAACCTAGTACTCCATCTGTGTCTCCTACATGAGTGGCAGGGCCAAACACTTGGGCATCTGCTGGTGCTTTCCCAGGAGTATTAGCAGGGAGCTGGATGGGCAGTGGAGCAGCCAGTACTGAACTCTGTGCTTATGTCAGCTTAACCTGCTGCGTCACAATGCTGACTTCTGTTTAATTTATCCTTAAGCATTTTGTTCTGTTTGATGCTAATTTAGATAGGATTTGAGGAGAAGCTCTTTTTCAGTTTGCTCATTGCCCATATTTGGAAATAGTTGACTTTTGTGTATTGTTGATTTATCTTCAGACCTTGATGAACTCATCTGTTCGGGCTAATGGTTGTTGAAAAGGATTTCGTGCGATTTTCCACACACACAGGAAGATGTCGTCTGGGAATGTAGCTTGCCTCTCCTCTCCAGCCAGGACACTTCCTCTCAGTTTGTGCCCAGTTGTGCTGACTGGGGCCTCCTGTGGTACAACCTCACTGAAGTGGCAGGGATGCAGGGTCTTGTCTTGTTTCTTGGGGAAAGCATCCAGTCTTGCATCACAAAGCACGATGTCAGCTAGTCGTTTCTTCTTTTTTTTTAAATTAAAGGTGTGTTTAGTGACTTGAAAGGCAGAGTCATAGAGAGAGATATAGGGAGATAGCCTTGGTGCTGGCTCATTCCGCAATTGGTTGCATTGACTGGGGCCAGGCTGTAGTCAGGAGCCTGAAACTCCTTCCCAGTCTCCCACACGGGTGGCAGGGGCTCAAGCCCTTGAATCATCTCCCACTGCTTTCTCAGGCTTATTAGCTGCAGAGTGGATCAGGAGCAGAGAAGAGCAGCCGTGACTCAAACTGGTACTCCAATATAAGATGCCCACATAGCAAGCAGTGGCCTGGGCCCATGTTGAGTGCTTTTGTTTGCTTTTTAGAATCAGAGTTACAGACAGGTAGGGAGAGATAGTTATCTTCCAGCTGTTGGATCATTTTCCGCATAGCCAAATGGCCAGGGCTGAGTCAGACCTAAACCAAAAGCTTCATCTTGGTCTCCCACAAGAGTGTCCAGGGGCCCAAAGCACTTAGGCCATCTTCCTCTGCTTGCCCATGTGCATTAGTAGGAAACTAGATTAGAACTGGAACAAGCTAGATGTAGACCAGCACCTAAATGGGATGCGAGCATTGCAGGGGGCGTCTTTACAGACCGTGCCATGACATTGGCCTCATGTTGAATGTTTTTTAAATCATGAAGTGGTGTTTATGAAATGCTTTTTTTTAAAAAAAGATTTATTTATTTATTTATTTTTAAAGATGCTTTTATTTTATTGGAAAGTCAGATATACAGAGAGGAGAGAGATGGAGAGGAAGTTCTTTGGTCCAATGGTTCATTCCCCAAGTGGCTGCAATGGCCAGAGCTGTGCTGATCTGAAGAGAAGCCAGGAGCTAGGAGCCTCTTCCAGGTCTCCCACATGGTGCAGGGTCTCAGGGCTTTGGGCTGTCCTTGACTGCTTTCCCAGGCCACAAAATGGGCCTGGGATGGGAAGTGGGGCCACTGGGATTAGAACCAGCACCCATATGGGATCCTGGTACATGCAAAGCAAGGACATTAGCCGCTAGTCTATCGTACCGGGCCAAAAAAGATTTATTGATTTTGATTTGGAAGATAGAGAGGAGAGGCAGAAAGAGACAGAAAGAGAGATCTTCATTCCCCAGATGGCTGCAACGGCCAGAGCTGGACCTGTCCAAAACCAGGAGCCAGGAGCTTCAGCCAGGTTTCCCACATGGGTACAGAATCCCAAGGATTGCAGCTGTCCTCTGAGGCTTTCTAGGCATGTTTGCAGGGAGCGTGATTAGGAGTGGAACAGCGGGGATTCAAACCCATATTTTGCCCATATGGGTTGCTGGCATTGCTGGCCCCTGTCAAATATTTTAAAAATGCTTTTAAAAAAATTCTATTGATGTAGTATATGTAACCTTAATTGCTTTTCAGAAGTTCAAATTACCTTGGCTTCCTGGGCTGATCTTCCTGTGGTTCTGGTGTATAATTTCTGCTAGGAAATGTTTCTGGATACTCTGCTAGTGTCTCATGGGTAGTGTTGCATCTCTGCTCCTCGGATGCAGTTTTCTTTCCTTGTGCCATCCTTGCCTGGCTTTGGACTCCTAGGATGACTTGGGAACTATGACTCTTCTCCTGCTTTGGGATGAGTCCATGAAGAAGTGGTGAATGCTTGGTTCTAGCTTTTCTTTGTGGGGCCTTTCTTGATCATTAATCTCGTTCTTGATGACCAGTCCCATTCCGATTTTCTGCTTCTTCCGGAGTCAGTTCTGGAAGTGTGTCCATCTCACTTGAGTTCATCCGGTTGTTTATCATATTCCTTCTTTCCATCAGATCAGTGGTAATGTCCCCAGGCCTGGCATCGCCTGCCCACCCTGTCTAGGATATTCCTGCTCCTTCAGCTTGAGTGCAAGTGGGTACGGAGTTGGGCCCAGGAATCTGCATCTTTTTCTAACCTTCCAGTGGATCTGATGCTGGGAGCCGTGACAGGCCCTGAGTGACCTGTGCTTGCTTCTGGAGCCTTCCCCTCCCTGACCCTCCACTGGACACAACTCCCCAGGAAGCTGCTGGGTCCTCTCTGTATTCACTGCTTTACTGTGCCTGGGGTGGGCCTTTAGGAGGGGAAGCATTCTAGTTCTGTTTTAAAAATAAAATGTCAGGAACTTGTAATTCCCGCATCCCGCTTTATTTTCCTGAAGTTCTCTCTGAAGTTGTAGATTGTAGGACAAGTGTTGAGGGATTAATGGGTGGGCTTGGAGTCCCTTCTACCCCCCTTCCCGGCAGGATTGGGCAAGGTAGGAGGTGGGGGAGGGAGTGGGGAGTGACACTGAACGCTGACTGGCTTCTCCGTTTCCTGGAATGTGGCTCCCAAAAGGTCTCATATTTTTCAGCATTTCTCACTCTGGGGCTGTGTAAACATGGCCTGGGGTGTCTGTCTGCTGCTGAGACACTGCTGGAGCTCCTTGGAGGGGGTGGGGTGGGATCCAGAGCACAGACAGGGGCTCCTAGGGCTTGGGGCGAGGGGAGAGGGAGGGAGGAAAATGGGAGTTCCTGGTAAGAGACCACAGGGCTGCGGTTCAGGGGAGTCCCAGCGAGGTCCACTGAGTGAGGGAAGGACCGGAGCTCAGAGACCTGGTGTCAGGGACTCCTGGCCAGTGCCACTTCCCTATTTCCCTGGCTGTTTTTACATTTTAGCTTGAGTGTGGGGTCAGTTGGCGTGAGGTCTACAGCCTCTCTCCCGCTCCCCGCTAGCCAGGGAAGAGGCAGGGAAGGCCAGGCACTTGTTGGTGGGCATCCCGCTCCTTGGGTTGATTGAGGGCTCCGTGGATGGGTAGAGGTGGGGATTTTTGGATGCACCAAGAACCCTGCTTCCTCTGCTGCTGGCTTCTTTCTACCAGGAGGCCCATACTCAGCCTCCATTGTTCCCTGGGCTGGTTCCATGGTGGAGCCTGGCGCTCTGGAGGCTCCTGACTTTGCCCTGGTGTGTGTCCCCCCCAGCCACTCTGGCTGCCCAAGTCTGGTTTTGTAGCCAGCACAGACACCATGACCTTGCTGGCTGGCTGATGCTGTGTTGGCAGACAGGTTGCTGTGAGAATTAGGGAATGTGGAGGCAGTCTCACAGCATGGGATGGGCTCTTGCTCCATACCTAACCCTCATCCTGTTCTTCGGAGACCCTGGGACAATAAAACCGATGCTCTGCAAATCATAAGTGCCATGTACCCTGGAAGCCTCCCCCATCTACCCCCTGCTGACTCCTCCCGCCCCATTCTCTCCCTTGGGGGTGAAGGGTAGATGCTTCTAATCCCTGGCTGATGAGTGACCTGACCTATTGTCCCCTGCAGTGGGCAAGTGGGGTGGGATGTTAGTGGGGGGCCATTAGGAAGAGGGGGGTGTGTGGGCACTGGGACACCAAGTGAGTCACAGATTAACTCCCTGGCCTGTTTCCACTGGCGCTGGCCCCAGGGCACCCAAGTGAGGGTGTCCTGAGGTGTCTAGGTTCATACTGGATTCTGTGCTAGGAAGCTGGCAGGAAGGTCACGCGTGGGTCATCCTTGCTTAAGCGGCTCTCACCTGCATAGGGATACGCCCCCTCGTGGCAGATGCCTTCTAGAGAGGAACTCCCCCTGAACCCCCCTTTTCTCCTGGTGCACCTGGGACCCATTTAATTTGCTGCCCCTGGTGGCACTCCCAGCTCTTGACTCATTGTCTGACTCTGGGCAAGCTGTGTACTTTCTTTGAGATTTGAGCAAAAGCTGTCATGGCAGCCTCTGCCGCCTACATGGTTATAAGAATTAAACGAAAGGTAGCAAAGTGCTTAAATAAACACCATCAGTTGCTATCCTTTCTGGCCTATCAGGGCAGAGGCTGCAGATGGGGTGGGTGGAGGAAATTAGCACAGGTGGACTGGTGATGTTCTGCTTTACTGAGACCTCCTCTGCCTTCCAGGGAAGACACAACAGTCCCCGTTGGGGATTGGACTATCTGGTGAGATGGTGAGTTCTGGGCAGCCATCTTGCTTTATGAGGAAGGATGTGGAACTGGAGGCAGTCGAAGTCTTATGTAAGAGCTGGGGGCTGATCTGCTTCCTGGTGCAGTTGGGTGGCCTTGGGCCTTTTCTGGTATACCCTACTTCTCAGCTTCCTTCTTTCCTTCATCCTACTGACATGTCATGGTAAAGATTCTGTTAGTTGGGCAATGTAGAAATGGCAAGTCAGCCCCTGGTGTGTGGTGGCTGGTGATGGTGACAGCCATGGTTGGGGCATGTGGTGCTGTGGTTATTGTGTTAGGAGGTCTCCAGGTGGTGATCCTGGTTCACCCAGGCCTTAACCCGCATCTGTGTGCGTGCCTCTTCCTTTGCTCCCTGTCTGGACCTCACTGGATTGATTCCCTGGGGACTCCAGGGACTTTCCCAGGTTAAGCTTGTCTTCCCTTGAAAGGACTTGACTCTCTCCCCGGCCTGTAGCTCCCTCTCTGACCCTCAGCTGTGTCCTGCTTAGGACCCAAGGTTTTGCTGTTTTGTATTTTGTTGAGATGATGTTAGCCTTAGAGAATGGCACAGAGTTCCCACGTGTGCTTGACTTGGCTTCTGCGAATACTGACATCTTACATAACTGCTGCCCAGTTACCCAAGCACCAGGAGACTGGCATTGAACTCAAGCTGTCAACTAAGCAGCACATTTCAGTAGCGTTTGGCCAGTGTGCCTCCCCCTGCCCCTGAGCTGACCCGGGATCCAGTGTGGGATTACAGTGGCGTGGTGTCAGCCACTGCCCTTGGGACAGCTCCCTAACCCGTTTCATGTCTAGTGACATAGACACTTAGGAGAGCGCAGGGCTGTGGTGTTACAGCCATCACCTGATGTGGGTTTCGTTGGTTTTCTGTTCTTCATGCCTCCGTCTCCCTTTATGATTTGGAATTTTGCTGTAGAGAACTGTCCCTCGCCTCCCAGTTACTTATTCATGCCAATACTGACGCCTCGGCATTTGTTTTGTTTGCAGGCCATCATGCCATGTGATTGTTAATTTTCCTTCAACCAAATTCATGGAGTGGTAGCCAGTGGGAGCTCCTTGAGTTGCCTGAATTCATGGTTTCTGTTTCTCTAATTTACTCACTGTGTTGGCCGGGGTTGCCAGAGGGGCAAAAACTATGGGATGTATGTGTGTATAAAGACTTATTTATTATTTTTTACATGTTTATCTGAGAGGCGGGTGGGGTGAGCAGGGAAAGAGGGGGGCAGAGAGAGAGACAAAGCTCCTATTGTCTTATTCATTCCACTGAGTGGCCAAGCAGTGGAGGCTGGGTCAGGCTCCAGCTAGGAGCCAGAATACAATCTGCATCTCCCGCCTGCATGTGTGGGGACCTGGTACTGGAGCTGTCACCTGATATCTCCCAGGTGTGCACTGGGAGGAGCCTGCCTGGGAAGCAGAGTCAAGACTCGAACCCATGCAGTCTACTATCAGATGTTGGCGTCCCAAGCCACATCTTTATTTATTTATTTTAAGATTTGTTTTTTCTTGAAAGGTAGAGTTACAAAGAGAAGCAGAGACAAACACACAGAGAATGATATCTTCTATCTACTGATTTACTCCCCAAATGGTTACAACGGCTGAAACTGAGCTGATCCAAAACTAGTAGCTTCTTTTGGGTCTCCCATATAGGTGCAGGGACCCAAGTACCTGAGCCATTCTCCACTGATTTCCTAGGTGAATTATCAGGGAGCTGGATGGGAAGTGAAGCAGTCAGGAGACAAACCAATGACCCTATGGGATAATGGCACCATAGGCAGAGGCATAGATCACAATGCCATAGTGCCAGCCTTCCAAGCTGCATCTAAAATGCTAGACTAAATGCAGGTCCCCCAAGATTTCTTTCAAGGGATTGGCTCCTACGACTGTAGGGGCTAATTAGTTGGGGACAGCATGGAAACCCAGAGCCGCTGCTGATGTTGCATGTTCTAGAAGCTGAATGTCTTCCTGTCCAGGTAACCTTGCCTTTGCCCTTCTGGTCTTGACCTGATGGGTTTAGGAGCACGTACAGTGTCTCCTCTCCTCAGGTCTCTGACCATAGATCTTGGTCACATCTGTGTAACACCTGCTTGTAACACCTTGTGTTTGAGTCAACCCCTGGGAACCTGCCGGCCTAGGGGGCCCTAAGACAATTGGTCTCATGCAGTGCTATGGTAAGGAATCTAGTGTGGTGGATGTGTGTGGCAAGCATGGGGTCTTTCTGCATGGAGTTGGGAGGGTAGCGTGGAACTCTGTCCCACACCCCTTTTCAGATCTGGCCTTTAGTTCCTGCCCTGTGTGAGGGTCTGGGTAGCTCTGTCCTGTAGCTAGTAAAATGGGGGCTCAATGTTGTCTCCGGTAGGCAGGGCCATGACTGGGCCTTCCAGTTCTTCCAGGATTTGGACGGGACACCCTGCCTCAGAGTTTTCATTCCCTCTGGAGCACAGGGAGCATCCTTTGCTTCTGGTATCGGCTGCATCAATGCAATCTGGCCAGTTTGAAAGCAGGTGATCAAAAGGCCAGTGTGTGTGTATACGTGTGCATGTGTATGAGAGTGCGTGAGATGGGTATGTAATAGGTATGTGTAAGTTGTGGGATGTGTGTGAATCTCTGGGATATGTATGAGTGCGTGTGTGCGTGGGGTGTATGTGAGTTCATGGGGTGTGGCTGGGGAATGAGTATGTGTGAGTAGGAATGTGTGAATGTGGGGGGGTACATGTGAGTGTGGGATGTGTGTGAGTATGTGGGGTGTATGTGGATGTATGTGTGGGGGATATGTAAATGTGTGGGCAGGTGTGTGAGACTGTATGTGTGTGAGTATATGTATGAGTGTATATGAGTACATGTGTGGGTATGTGTGTGTGGGGGGTATATGTGAGGGCATGGGACTTGTGTGTGTGTGTGTGTGTGTGCGCGCACGCGCACGTGCAAGGGGTTGTAAATGGATGGGTGTATGTGCATGAGTACATGGTGTGTGTGCAATTGGGTGTATATGTCTGTGTGAGTGTCGGGGGCAACTCTGTGTGAATAGAGTGTGTGTGTGTGAGAAAAGTCCTGAGGTGCCTGTGGGGCATCCCTGGGGATGGGAGGACCCCTCCTGACTTATGTGACTCCCTTAGGGCCAAGTTTCCTGCAGCCCTGTGGGCTGCTGGGTGAAGAGGGGTGGAGGGAGAAAGGCCTGGCTGGTCCAAGGAAATCAGGACAGGAATCCTAAATGTGTCCCAAGGACGTGCTCTGTTGGTGCTGGTAGAGCCTTGCTACCCCCACTCCCTCAAACCCTTGTGCTTGCTGTCCTGTCCTTGTGGGGACAAGGAGGCCTAGAGTGGTGGGAGCAGGTCCCGGGCACAGTCAGGGGATGCCTGGATGACTTTCAGGGGGAGCAGGTTAAAGCCCCCCACTGGGGGCTGGTGGTAGAGTGAGCCAGGAGGCTGGGGAGGCAGCTGAGACACTACACTGGAGTCCCCAGTGGAGATGGTTGTGCTTGGCCAGTAGAGAGCTGGTCAACCCCTGTGCTGTGTGTGTGTGTGTATTGTGGGGGGCAGATGAGGAGCTTTGTGTGTGGGGAGCCTGCATTCCCAGTGTGCCATGCACAGACCACCTGCCCCCATCCTCCAACCTGGCTCAGCATACTTCCTGTTAACCCTGTGAGCCCAGCCTATTGAGAGAATGATGGGAGATGGGCAGCAAGAGGGCTGTCTCGGCCTCGGTTTGGTCCTCTGTGAGTGGTGTCTTGCTTGCTGGATGTCTGTGCAGAGCCTGGCCAGCCTATACCTTGGGCACTGGCTGTCCTGTTCCTGGCAGGGCTGCTGAGTTGGGGGCCCTTTGGTGTGAAGCCCGTATCCTCCAGCCCTGACTTATTAGGAGTTTAGTGAAGTCACTGATGGGGCCCCTGTGCAGGGCTCCCCAGCCCCCACCGCAGAGAGCTCCTCCCCCGCTCTGGGCAGCCCTCTCACCTTCCCCCTGCATCTCGCCACGCACCCCTCCCCCCAAGTGAGGATGATGATAAACACTCTGCCAGTTCCTTCGAATAGGGCCTGACCTCAGCGGCGAGGCATCTCCCCTCCCCCAGCCCCTGCCGCCACCACATTCCTGGCCCCTCTCCTCCTGCTGCTGCTCAGAAGCACCCAGTCCAGCAGAGGCCTCCCTCGCTCTTCCTACATGCGGCTGCTGCCCACCCTGCCACTTTCTTTGGCTCTGTCTGGTCAGAAGCTGGAGAGAGCCAAGGGCTTTAGTGTGGACCTGCCATGGGCAAGTCCATGATAGAAAATGTGACAAGAAGGAGAGGAGCAGAGCTGTCTTTGTGGAAGCCAGCAGGCACCAGCCCCAGAGGAAGTGGCTGTGAATGGGGGCTTGAGGGACAGAGGTCAATCTACTATCACACAACTGACCTGTGGGCGCAATCGAGCTTGGTCGGCTGATGTCCCAGCACTTGGCATCCTCTCTTCTCTCTCTACCCGCCTAGGCCAGGGCGCTGGATCCCACCTGTGGAAGGAGATGCAGAAACAGGAGGCAAGATGCTGAGGGCCAGGCCTTCCAGGCAGGATGGATGGTGGGCTCGGGTGGGGATGTGGGGACCGCCCATGTGCTGAGAGCATGGCAAGCGGAAGGCCCCGTGACCTTCGATAGTCTATCCACAGTTTCCTGGTGGTATAGTTAGGAGCGTGGACAGAGGGTAGCCCCCTCCCAGGGTGCTGCCCACCAATCCCCTCTTCAGATCTGTTAAGGACTGCATGGACAATGGGTGGACCTTGTCATTGCTGTTTCCCCTGCAAGCCTCACAGCTGGAGAATTGGCCTCTGTTTCCCCATTATTATTAATTAGGTGTGATGAACTCCCCACCCAGGCTTCTGGGGGCGTGACCTTGCCCACGTTCCTGTCCTGGGCTGGCCTGAGTCCAGCCCCAAAGCTTGGACATGTGGTGTGTTGTGCAATTCAGATCAACACTCGCTTCCTTCTGTCTCTACCTTCCAGTCTAATCTCCATCCAGCCCGCTACCACTTTTCCCTTATGGTCTGTGCGATGATGCCTGCCCAGGCCCTCCCCACCGTCCTCTCCTGTCACAGATCGCATCCTTCTTGTATACTTTTCTGGCTCTCTCACTGCTTTGCCGCTGGCCTCACTCTGTTATTGGGATATCTGACTGTTTGCTTACGAAGCCCTGTTGAGTGCAGGTTTAGGTGCCGGAGAGATGCAGGTTCAAATCCTGTCTCTGCCACCTACTGACCTAGGGGTCTTGGAAGTCATTTATCCTTTCCTGGTCACACTTTCCGCATCTGTAATAGGGTGTGGTGTCTTCCTTGGAGGGTTTCCTGAGGATAGGAGAGCCAGAACGGAGATGCCCTTGATGGATAGCAGTGTCCCAGTCTGCTGTCTGTCCTGGCTGACCATGCCCTGGTGGCCTTGGCCCAGCCTCTGTGAGTGGGGCCCCTGGTGCATCGCCACACATGGGGATGCAGACACAGCTGACTGTTTCCAAGGTGCTATCAGGTGCTGTCCTTACATGTGTCAGCATCCTGCAGGCTTTCTTTAAAGATTTTTCTTTTTGAACCTTTCATGCATTCTAAGGGAGAAAACTAAGAGAAAATTTCTCCCAACCCCCACATGCTAACATTGTTAAACAACACTCCCCCTGATGGATCTTGATTGTCACACTTGGGGACATGTTCTCTCCTCACTGTTGATTTTGTGTGTGTGTTGGTTGTTACCTTATTACCAAGCTGTGAAACATCAGAAGCTGCAAGAATGATCGGAGTATAATGAATCATTTGAACCTACTGCAGCGGCTCCCAATGTTTGCTGGGTTTTTTTCATCTCTTCCCCCTCGTTCGCTTTTTAGTATTTTTTTGTTTGTTTGTTTCTGCTGGGATGTTTTGAAAGCAACTCCCAGACATGATATCATTTCATTTTAAATACTCCAGAGTGTACCATTACAGATAAGCACGCCTTATTTGAACATGGTCATAGTACCATGATCCCGGTTAACGTAATTAATAATGGTTTCTCAAGGTCAGTTACTGCTCTGTGATCTAAACCAACGTCATGTCTCGGTTGCCTTGTTTGAATCCAGGCCATGAACGCACAGCTGATGGTTTCTTGCTGGCCCTCTGCGTGCATGACAGTTGTCATTCATGGACTTGGTCCTGCCTTTGTCTCTTCCCTGGCACATGCCCCAGCCGCTCCCAACCAGTGAGATCAGCTCCCGCCTCCCTCCAGCCTCCTGCCCATGGCCTTGGTGTTTGTTCTGGTCCCCACAGATATCCAATGGGAGAAGGGAGAGAGATGTACCTTGGGCTGAAGTCAGCCAGGAGTGGGGGAGCTCTCCAGGCTGCCTCCCTGGATGCCTCATCTGATAAATATGATGTCCCTGAGATGTCCATGTAAGGCGGCTTGGCTTGCCCCAAGCAGGGCCGGCAGGCCACACAGCCAGCCATGGGGCACCGCAGCAGGCTTGGGCTGGCCTGGGAACACACGCCCTCCTTCAGCTGCACGGCCCACCATAGCCTCGCTCCCATGGCACTGGGCTTTCATTGCTTTCATTGCCGGCCAAAGGCCTGCCCTTTCTGAGCCTGGTCGGCTGTTCTGACCCTCCCTGACCCTTTGGGGCTGGGAAAGTCATGTCCCTGGATGCTGCCTCCAGACTGGCCTCTGACCACCCCCTCTCAGCCCTGGTCGCTGCTACAGATGCTGTTTCCCCGGCAAACCTCACAACTGGAGAACTGGCCTCTGGGAGACCCAATGGGGGTGGGGAGATCCTCCTCTGCTCTGGTCTGTGGGGCCTGGGCACCTTTGGGGAAGTCACTGCCTTTCTCTGGGTTGCAGTCTCCTTGTTGGAGGAGTGTCTGGCATGGTTCTGGACCCTGTTAACTGAGGCATCTGCCAGGAGGGACTTGTGCATGCGTTTATGCCTTGTGTCCCCGTGTTCATGTGTGTCTGCGTGCCTGTGTGTTACGTCTGTATCTCTGCCTGTATGTGTGCTTGAGTCTTCTTACCTGTGCATATGCAGGTGTGTCTGCATGCTCACGTGTATGTCTCCATGCCTGTGTGCACATATTTGTGTTTCTGTGCATGTGTGTGTACACATGCAGACTTTAGAACTGTGGCACAGAACACTGCTGTAGGGAGGGAGAGCGACTGCCCCGGCTCACCAAAACCCATGAGCCCCTAGCTCCTGCATCTCTCTGCCACCTCCTTCCCTTGGTTGTCACAGATGCCCCTGCCTTATTTTACTGCGTCCCGGCCCTGAAACCCAAAGACCCCTCCCGCTTGACCCATGGATGGGGAGCACCTCTATTTTCCAGCTCCCACATGTGGCCTAGCATCCCCTCGACTCCAGGGCTTAGGATACATGTCCTCTTGTCCACTGGTCCAGGGACACCCCTCCCAACTTGGGGCACCTGCAGAGGCTGTGGAACAACCCCCAGGTGGCTGTCGGTGTGTATGTAGGGTGTGGGGTGTGGCCCTGGTGTATGTGTGTGTGTGTGTGACTGACAGTCTAGATCTGGAGCTTGTGCACTGAGAAGTTCACAGAGCCCAATTGTCTGCACACTCAAGACTCCAGGAGTCAGCCAGGAGGGAGTGGGAGAGGAGGGATGGACTGAGGTCAGGCAGCAGCCTTGGCTTGCAAGTTGAAGAATTTGCATTTGAGTTCTGGGTCTCTAACTTCCTTTCAGTGTTGGCCCAGAGAAGCTTCAGTTTTCTTGTTTGTCAAATGGCCCTGGGAAGTGATGTGATCAGGCCCTTGTGAGGAGGCCAGATGACAAGGTGCTGTCCCCAACCCCTGTGGGAGGGGCTTCCCAGCCTGCATGCCAGCCCCAGGCCTGTGAGGAACCATCGCTGGAGGCAGTGTAGCTTGGGAGTTGGGGGTTAGACATGGATGCTAGGGAGAACAACTTGGAATCCAATCACTTCTCTGGACAGTTAACAGCCCTCCTCTCTTCTTCCTTGTGTAGGTGTCTCTGAAGGAAAACTGAGGCCCACAGTGGGGCCCCTACTGGAGGGGAGGGGGGCCTGAAGAGGAAGGAGCTGAGCAGACCAGAAGGAAGAGAAGCTTGGCCTTCGCCAAGGCGTCTGTGTCAGCAGGCGCCGGCCCTTGCAGCTCCTCCAGGCTTGCGCTGTGGGTGGGTGAAATTCACAGGGCTGGGACCCCGAGGCCAGAACGTACCCAGGATGCTTGGGGCTGCTTATCTGGGGCCAGGAATGCACTCTGGTATTATTAGCTGCAGACTTCTTACCTTGGAGTAACCCCTTAGGGCCGTGGCCAACACCTGTCCCGCTTGCTCTGCCTGCCCAGACAGCCCAGCGGGTGCCTGCACCCACCTGCCCGTGGATGGAGCTCCTGAAGGGGCCTGTGGGTCAGTGCGTATCCATGGCAGTGTGTGAATCTGTGTGTGAGTGTGCATGCATGTGCATGCCTGTGTGGACCAAATGTCTGCCAGTGTGGATGTTTGGAGCTTTGTGCATGGATGTGTGTGTGTGTGTGTGCCTGTGTGTGCAGGTGTGTATGCAAGCCTGTGTTTGAAAGCATGGTCTACATAGGTAGGGCTGTGTGAGAGAGAGAGACAAAAAGAGAGAGAGAGGTAGAGTGCTTGTGTGGGTACCCCCAGAGAACTTTAGAAGCAGGGGTACCCTGCTGGAGGACTCCTCAGGACGTGATGAGAGGCCAGAAGCTGGATGGCAGGAGACAGGGACACTGACCCAGGGGCACAGGTGGGGTGAGCGGGTTTGCCAGGGCTGCTGGCAGTGGTATCTGGGCTGTTCTCTGGGGTTGGTAAAGAAGTCCGAGATTGGATGGCCTGGCTGCAAGTCCTGCCTCTGCTACTTACCTTCTGTGACCTTTGGCATGTGACTTAACTTCTACAAAGCTCAGTTGCATCCACAGTGATAGTAACGGTACTTAATAGGCTTGCTGGGAGAAAGATAGGGCCCAACCTAGGGATAACAGCATGGCCACCAGTCATTATCAGCCTGCTCCTCATCATCATCACGATGAGGACCCCAGGCTGCCTTGCACCTGGACTTGGCAACCTCTACTGACAAGGATCCATGGGGCAGAACCATGGAGCTGCAGCTCATGTCACTCACAGATGGCACAGCAATGAGATGGAGGCCCAAAGAGGGCATGAAACTGGCTCAGGGTTGCTGATTCCTGGCAGCTCTGGCTTCCCTGGCACTAGGTTCTACTCTATTTGGGTGGCAGTGGAAGGGCCTTGTCAGGCTGCAGAGGCAGGGAGAGTACGTTAGGCATCACTGTGCAGATAGTCAGGACCCTCCTGTCCACCAGAGTCCCCTTTGCCCCCAGTTGCTCTCCTAGGAGATTTCTAGCAATTGAGCCCTCCTTGCTGGAGCTCAGAAAAGGGATTCAAGGAGGGTAGGAGCTTCTGGGCCTGACTCCCTCACCCAGCCCAGGCCAGGAGAGCCCACCACTGGCCTTTGTGCTCTTCGCTGTGTTGGGCCTTCCCAGTTCCACGTCTGTTGACTGGCTCCCCCGGGGAGCAAATTCCCAAGGTTTCCAGGACCCATGGGGAGCTGCCTGAGCCCTGCCAGTAGCTCATCCTACATCTTTGCCCCTGGGGGAGCAGACCCAAGGTGTTGCCAGGAGTGTGGAGGTGGAAGCAGGCACTTCGGCGCCGGGGCTCCAAAAGTGAGTGTGGGGAAGAGAGGAGAAGGTGGGCCCAGGCAGGTGGAGTGTGCCAGGATGCCTCAGAATGCCAGGGCAGGCCGTGGTCACCCTGGGTGCCGGCCAGGGAAGACTTGTTTTTCATAACCACTACTGACTGCCCAGAAGGAAAAGAGAAAAACAAAACAAAACAAAACAAAACAAAAAACCCAATAACAACAAAAACAACCACCAACTATTTTTTTTTTCTAATCTGCAGTTAATGGCCGATCGGCTGTACATTATTAAACAGGCAGCTGGAGATAGGCCAAGGAGGGTTGCCTGAGCCAGGACCCACAGGCTGAACACCGTGTTCTACTAAGAAGACAGTCACCCAAAGGGGCCCTGCTGAAAGGGAGGGGCTCCAGTTGGTGCCCTGGCTCTGCCCACTATGCAGCCTTCACCTGTACTGTGACTCTGCATGGATCACAGGGACCCTGCTGGAGCTGGTGCCACATCTGCAGGTGGTGGGTCCTTCATTCAAGCCCTATGGGACCCTCCCATCCCAGGGTCCTTCTGTCCCTTCTTGCAGACATGGGAAAGGCAGGCTGCAGTCTCAACAGACCAGACCTTGCCGCCTTTCTTGGGGACCCCCTTGGTGCAGGGCCTGGGCCCTGGGGATGTGCTTCCAAGCTCGGTGCCGTGTATCTCTTCCCTCTGGTGACACAGGTGGCAGCTCTGATCATTATGCCACTGGGCCTCTGCTCCGCACCTACAGCTCGGTCTACCCTGTTGATGTTTTCATTTCTTCAGTGTCTCCCCACCCCTATGGCTGAGTGTTGTGTGAGGGCAGAGGCCCCATCTGGCTTTGCTCATGTTCTGTTCTCCTTTAGGGCTTCACAGGGCCGACCTACTGTGGGCACTCAGAAGGCACCTGTGCTGTGAATGAATGAAAAATGAATGAATGAATGAGTGAAGACCAGCTGAACCAGAGCAATAGCAGCTGAGCACCTGGAGTGTGGAATGATCCAGAAGCTATGAAAGAGCAGGGGTATCTGGCTAATACCCTGGGAGATGGGGAGTGTGTGAGTGTGTGTAGGTATGCATGTGCATGCGTGTGAATGTGTGTGCCTGTGTGTGAGTTTGGAAGGGATTTGTTCTCTGGAGTTCCAGGTACAAGGAAGTCCTCTGAGGGGTTGATTCCCATGGGCCGCCGGGAGAGCCCACGTGGTGCAGGGTGTGTAGCAGCAGGAGCCTGCGGATGCCCCCTGGCTGTACTGCAGCAAGAAGTGGAGCTGCAGTCCTAGCTGACATCCTTCCATCTCATTTGCTCTCCATTCTGCTTCTGGGCCTTAATAGGAGAATGCCAGGTTCTTGGCTTCCAGCACTTCGGGAACAAAGGCTCCCCATTTCAAAGTGCGGCAAAGGGACTCCTGGGCTGTGGTGGTTCTCTCCGGCCCTGAGAACACCCTGAGGAACACAGGGCAGGGAGCAGGTTTCTGAGTGACACGCCAGAGGAAAGAGGTCAGAGGCCAAAGGGAGAGGCAAAAGTGCTGCAGAGTGAGGAGGAGGAGGAGGAGGAGGAAGGCTGCACAGGTGATGAGAGAGGAGATAGGCTTGAGGCTGGACCAGTGGGCAGTGCTGGATTTCAGAGAAGGGCTCTTGGGTAGTGTGGGAGGGGTAACTGGGAGTGGCAGAAGAGTTGGCCAGCAGGAGGGCCTGTTGGGGACAGCATGCATGAGCCCAATATGCAGCTGCTGGCTGGCCTCTTCCTCTCACCCAGGCCTGCAGTGGCCTGGCTGAAGGTCAGCTATGGCAGTGTGGTGTGGCCAGCACTCTCTCCCTGGTCAGCACCTGCACAGGCCTGGCCCTGTCGCTATCTGTCCCTTCCCTAGCATCTCCCTGAGCTGTCCCTGCTTCTGGCTCAATCAGAGACTAATGGGAATGGCGGGGAGGACAGAAAGCTGGGCATGGATGGTGATTTTCCCTGCTCATTTGCCCACGATGTGTTTTCAAATATTGGGTAGTACCTTTTGTGTCCTTTATCATCTGAAGTAAGTTGAGTCCACTTTCTTTAACCCTTCCTTTTACTTAGCATCCAACAAATATTTATTTGGTTCTACTGCCATCTTCCTCTGGATGCTCAACATTTCTGATGGTGTCAGGGAAACATGGAGTATGGTGGAACTCTTGCCTCCTTTGACCTCATGCCTTTATTGATATAACCCAAAGTGCTTGTGCTTATGCTTTGTGTGTGTGTGTGGGGGGGGTAGGGAATAGCCATTTAATTGTCAGCTAAGCTCAGTTTCTGTTTTCACTAAGTCTTAGACCTTCACCAGAGTTTTTATAACTTTCGGAGCCATTGGACATTACCCCAAGAGAAATGCTCCCTTGTGAATCCTGTTTTTTGAAGTACGTGTTGAGTTTCAACTCAGCTTAGCACCCCTGCTTTTCTTTCTGCTCCCTCACCCCCACCTGTGCTTAGTCACCTCCCTGCTACTGTGTAGCCTGTTTCTGATAAGTATGTTGAACAAGCCAGGACAGAGGACAGATCCCTGTGGCAGGTACGTCGGTTGACATGGATCTACAGCCGTTTGCTTGTTGGCTACAATCCACGTAGCCCTCCGTCTTGTCTCCAGGAATCTCATGCTAGACCCCATAAGAGAGCCAGTTAGTTCACTGGGGTGTGGGGGTGCCTTGACTCCTGCAGGCTCAGCCCCTTGTGGTCATGGGTACAGAGGCTGGTCTTGGTTATGAAGGGCAGTGATGTGGGCTCCCTGGGAAGGTCCAGGCTGCAGGGGCAGGTGCAGGAGTCCACTAAGTCTCCTGAGAGCTGTACACCCATACTTGTCAGGGGAGTCATCCGGGGGCCCGTGTGAGGAAATTGTCAATAAAGCCCACCTTCTAGCCAGGACTAGTGTTGGCCTAGAAGCATGTTCACAGGGGACCTTAGAGTCCAGCCCAGAGGGCCTGAGACTGGCATGTGGTGTTGATGGGGGTGTGTTGGTAGCTGAATAAGGTGGAGTCAGGTCCCTGACCCCCAATCTAAGGGTCTTAGGACTGCAAGCTGGGGTAGGGTCTGAGCATAGAGGGGTGTCAGTGTGTGGCTCAAGGCTGGGTACTTGGCAGGCAGTTTGCCCCATGCTTCCCATGTCTGGCCAGCCTCTGCTCTCAGGCTGTGGCACAGATGTGAGTAGGAAATGGAATGTGGCCACCCAGCCCTTCTGCCTCCCTGGGGGTGTGAGCAGCAAGGTGCTGTCTGCTTGGCTGCCATGCAAATGAATGCAGATGAGATGCAAATATAGATGGACTGGTGAGAATGGGGGATGGCTCAGCTAGGGCCTGAAAAACTGAAGGGAGGGTTAATGGGTGAGAGTTCTTACCAGTGGGGTTCCAGACTGGTGATCCTGGGAGAGGGCTATTCTTGGAAGGGGTAAGGGCAGCTGCAATGCATAGACACTGCTCATGCCTGGGGATACTCCAGGCCTAACTCCCAGTCGCCTATGCACTGGGGACTCCTTTCCTAGGGCTTTCCTGAGAGGGAAGAAGAGCTGTGTCCAGTGGCCCCTACCCTGGGGCCTGAGCATGTGGACCTGCCCTCTTGTGACTGAGAGGGAGGAGGGTGGGCACCAGTGAGGGGGTGATTCCAGCAAACTCCCTTTAGTTAATGTTCCTGTGTCGGTGTCCCCAATCAGAGGGAGATTTGGCAAGCTGACCCCTCCCTGCTGGAGTGTTCTTCTAGCCCTGTGGATGAGGGGACCCTGTGACATGGGTCTTTTCCAAGGAGCACGGGGGCCTAGAATGGCCAGTTGTGTGTGATACAGACTGGAGGTGGAAGATGAAGCTGATTCAAATGACATGGAGGAGCAAAGGCAGGCTGCTCTGGGCTCACTGCTTTCCTCTTCCTGCCTGCTGAGGGGCCAGGGACCAAGGGATTCTGCACCCATGGCAAGGACCCGTCTTTCTCTTGCCTTCCTCCTTGTGGTCTTCCTCCTACCACATTCCCTCCTGTGCCAGGGCAAATGGCTAACTCAGCACCTGGCCCCTCCACACACGATTCATTCCCCGGCTTTCCTCAATGGCCTCTCTGTCGCTGTGTGCTGTCGCCTGCCACCCCCAGCTCCGTTCCTTTCTTTGCTCCTTCAGGATCTGTTTCTGATGCTGCCTTTGTCCCACTCTCTCGCGCCTGCCTTCCCTGCCGTTGACTTCTGCAGCTAACAAGTGGCCACTGAGTGCCTGCTGGATGCCAGGCGCTGCCTGGCTCCTTTGTTGGGTCCTGGTAAAACAATCAATTTGTTTCCTTTTCTCTGAGAGGAGAAAGAAAGGAAGAAAAGGAGAGAGGGAAGGGGACGGAGGAGAGAGAGAGAGGTGTCCTGTCTCACATAGCTGGAGAGCTAGGATTCCCATCCAGGTCTCCTGTGCGGGTGGCAGGGACCCAGCTACTTGAATCATCGTGGCTACCTCCCAGAGTGCACACCAATAGGCAGCTGGTCAGATGCTGGTACTTGAACCAGGCACTTGGACGTGGACAGGGGTGTGCTACAAGTAGCCCTTCTTGGGGCCCGCTTCCTGGCCTCCTCTCTCCTTCCCCCACTCTTCAACCCTTCCCCCACTCCACCAGGCTCCCAGGCCGGGCTTATTCAGTTTTATGAGAAAGCCCCAGGTCTACCCCTAGATGGACCAACCACAACTGGAACCAGATGTGCAGCCCTGTCCTCGGGGATGGAAGGAGGTGGGAGGGGAAGGGCTGTGGGCTGGCTCTTGAGGTGGGGGAGGAGGCAGAGATGAGAAATGGGAAACCCTGGGAGTCCCGGATTCCGTGTGTGTGCATGTATGTATATGCCAGGGGACAGTGTTTGGAAATGAGGGGGAAGGCTGCTCTTTCTCTCTGAAGTCTGCTGGCTCTGTGGCTTTCTGTGGCTGTGGTTTCTGGGATGTGCTGAGTTCATGGTTGTGCTTTGGAGCAGGCAGGCTTGGGTGGAGGATGCAGAGTGGGACCTGCTGGATGCGACACAGACCTGGGGGGAAAGTGTGATACGTCTCAGACGTGTGGTTCCCCGGGTCCCAGCAGAGGCAGTCCTGCTGCCGGCTCCAGAGCTGAAGTGACTTCCAAGATCAAAATCTGCATGTAATTATCTTGGTACAGCCTTAGGCAGCTTTATGCGGTTTAAGTGCCCTTCTGCTCAATTATTAATCACCCTTTTCTCTGCCTTGTACTTCTTCATTCCATGTTTATTGAGCATCTACTTTGTGTTAAGTTCTTGTCGGGTGCTCCCCAGAGCAGCAGAGGGATGGATTCTCTCATCGCTCAACAAGTGGGAGTGACCAGAATGCCCGCTGTTGCCTTGGTCGTGAGGATGGGAGGCCTGGGTGTTTGCAGGAGGAGCTGGTGTGATCCAAGAAGGGTGGCTGGAGAAGGACCCACAGGCTCAGGCTCTGGCTTTTGAGTTGAGCCCTGACTGCTGATGGGAGAGAAGGAGGTAGGATGGTATGATGTGGGGGGTTGTAGGGAGAGTTGGGTTGGGGAAGGGGCTGCTTAGTACCAGTCAGGTTGCTGATGGCTGGTGGGAACAGCAGGTGGGATGGTGTATGTACATGGCTGTTCTGGATGCCTAAGAAGGAGGGGGCTTCTGGTTGTATAGCATCCTCACTCCATCTACCTGCAGAGAACAGGAGACAGCTGAGACAGACCCCAGCCTCTCATCTGATAGGGTGGACCCAAGCCTCCTAGGGGCTGCCCTGTAAGGATGAAGCAGGATAACGCTGCAGGGTTGAGAAGGGGCTGGGGGAGGGCGGGCTGGGTATCTTGCAGTGTGGTCTGTTACTCTTCACCTCTTTGCTGTCTTTGGGTGGAGCGAGGCTGCGCCTGTCTAGGCTAGTGTCTCCTCTCCCTAGTCCTAGCTGACCTGGAGCAGGTCGTTTGACACTCCCAGGTCCGCTTCAGCTGTCATGACCAGTGAGATTTGATGACTGAGAGCATATTCTTTTTCTTCTTTTTTAAAGATTTATTTTTATTATTTTTTTATTGGAAAGCCGGATATACAGAGAGGAGAGACAGAGAGGAAGATCTTCCATCCGATGCTTCACTCCCCAAGTGAGCGCAACGGCCGATGCTATGCCGATCCGAAGCCAGGAGACTCCTCTGGGTCTCCCACGCGAGTGCAGGGTCCCAAAGCTTTGGGCCGTCCTCGACTGCTTTCCCGGGCCACAAGCAGGGAGCTGGATGGGAAGTGGGGCTGCCAGGATTAGAACTGGCACCCATATGGGATCCCGGGCATGCAAGGCGAGGACCTTAACCACTTGCGCCACCACGCCGGGCCTGAGCAGAGCATATTCTTGAAGTGACTGGCTTGAGTAGCTGAATAGCAAATGACTTTACTTCACCTTTTTCATTTATGTGTTGTGCCCTCTGCCCTTTTTGTTGAAAGATTGATATTTATTTGAAAGGCAAAGTTGCTGAAATAGGGAGAAAAAGAGAGAAAAAGATCTTTCATCTGCTGCTTCACTCCCCAGATGGCTACAATAGCCAGGGCTGGGACAAACCAAAGCCAAGAGAGCCAGAGATTTCATCTAGGCTCCCACATGGTTGTTGGGACCCGTACTCTTGAGCCATCTTCTGCTGCTTTCCCAGGTGCATTAGCAGGGAGTTGGATTGGAAATGGAGCAACTGGCACTAGAACTGGTTCCTATATGGGATGCCAGCATCACAGGTGGTGGCTTAACCCAGTACACCACAGCTAGCCATTCCACACCTTCTTTATCACTTACTCCCAATTATTTTTATTATAAAAATTAATATCTACAAGAATATTGATATTGCAAACTTCTTAGATTCCATAACGAGCACTTTGGCATGTTTGCATTTTCATCCACCAGTATCTTTCCATCCATCCATCCATCCATCATCCATCCATCCATCCATCCATCCATCCATCTCTTTCGGGGGGTGTTGTATTTCAGAGTGTTGACATGCGCATTCCGTGGACTAGAATTCCATGTCCAGTCACTTCTGGATATTGTCACGAGTTTGCTCACTCAGCCCAGAAGGAAGAGCAGGGTGATCTGTCCCACATCAGATAGGGTTCAGAAGCGACATTCCCGGCTTCCACTCACAGTAGAGACTGGAAATAGCAAAAAGCTGAGTCCTCTGCACAAGTTGTAGTAGCTCTTGTCTGTTGCTAACGGGATTGGGACTGTTACCCTGAGCAGAGCATCCTCCTGTCCCTCCAGGACCTCTTTGCATCCGACTCTTTGGTGCCCCTTTCCCTGCCAGGGCTCATCCCCTCAGCTTTCA
Source organism: Ochotona curzoniae (assembly GCF_017591425.1). Taxonomy (NCBI): domain Eukaryota; kingdom Metazoa; phylum Chordata; class Mammalia; order Lagomorpha; family Ochotonidae; genus Ochotona; species Ochotona curzoniae. Next base: position 4,950,957 of record NW_024466312.1, on the reverse strand, counting down.
AGTGGCTGAAGAAAAGGGGGCAGGCCAGACTTTCCAGCCCGCTGCCCAGCTAGTACCCTGCCCTAGCCTGGCGGGCTGCTGGCTGCTGTATGTGCATGCAGCTGTCTGAGCGGGCACGGCAGGGGTTAAGGAGGCGGTGGCTGGCTGGGGGTGGGGGGGGCGGCTGCTGGCTGACTCGGGAAGGAGGCGGTGCGCCTGCTGCCTGCCTGGCCTGGCCCGCCCTGAGCTAGCTGGCTGGCTGGGAGGGAGCCGGGCCAGCAGCAGTGTCTGCTGCTTGCTCAGTTGCTCCCAGCAGTGGCTCTGGGACCAGCTTGGCTTTCCCACCGCTGCTTGCTTGGGCTTAAGACCGGCTCACTGCCTTCCTCTCTGCAACCGGCTTCTTGCCAGCCAGAGCTGCTGCTCTCACAACTACCCACTGCTCCTGTCCTGCGATCCCCTTGGTCCAGACACGTACCCCAGCCAGTAACTCACGTGCCGGAAAGGTGAGTGTGTGTGTGTGTGTGTGTGTGTGTGTGAGAGAGAGAGAGAGAGAGAGAAAGAGAGAGAGAGACAGAACAAACAGGGGCTGCTGGGCCATTGTATGTACCCATGTTGTTGACAGGACCATCAATCAAGGTGTCAATGAGGGCAGGTGGGTTCAGGCTGGCCTCGTCACATGTGCCTGAGTTAGGCAAGCTCCTGAGGGCTAACTTGTCAGTCCCTAGTCTGGAGGGCAGGTGGTGGTATGTGTGTAGTTCTGGCAGGGACCTGGGGTGCGGCTGTCCCTGAGCTGACACACAGCCACCCGTCAGTAGCTGTGTTTGCTGGGGAAGTTGTTGGTGTCAGTGGTTGCTTGGGACTGAAGCCAGCTTGCTAGGCCGGGTAGGGGGAACCTACCACAGGCGGGGCGGGATGGGGTGGGGTGGGGTGGAGGCTGTCATTCACCCCCAACCTGCCAGGATCTGGTGGGGGACAATTGGGGGAATTTTCCTCCTTGTTTCTTCCCCTTCTAGCCCCTGGAGGTGCTCTTGGGGTACCTTCCTCCTTTTTGGGGTGGTCTCTGTTTCCTGGAGACTGACCAGGGCAGCAGTGCAGGGGCTGGTGGGCTTGGGAAGGCCCAAGGTTCCTTCCCACTCTGCTCCCCTAGAGTGTGTGCTCCCTGGCCCATGGGCACAGCCTGGCATGAGTGCCCCCTGCCACCTTCCCCCCCCCCACCAGCCACTCTGGCTCCTTCCTCGCCCCTCTGGGCAGAAATGGCTAATCCAGGTAGTTAATGAACAGACAGGGGCAGCTGCTCCCTGCCCCCCACCCCTCCGGCTTCCTTCTCTTTCCTCTCCTCTGCCTCCGGTGCCCACCTGGCACCCCGTCCTGAGTTGGAGAGCTCACCCTAGTGACTGTCCCCTCACCCCCATTCAGGCCCAGGGCCAGGACTGACTGCCTAGATGTCTTTGAGCTGACCACTGTCCTGGAAGAGGAAGTGGGGTGCGGGTATGCTGAAGGAGCACCCAGGGGAGGCTGCTGTGCTCCCAGCTGGGCTGTGGGTGAGGGATGTGTGCTGCTGCATGGGAAAGAGCTGGACTGGGATCCAGGGTGGTGGTAGGAGTAAGAGGGGTAGTGGGGGCAGCTCCCCCTTTGGTGTGTGTTCTAAGGGGAGCACGCTTTCCCTTTCCTGAAGCTGTCCTGAGGGAAGTGGGGACCATTGTGCTTGCGACTTGGCTTTTGGTGACTCTGGTCCTTGCCAGCTGGCAGCTACTCTGTCTCCCTTCCGCCCCCTGCCCACCCTGCACCAGTCCTCTCCCTTCAAACTTTGCTCAGCCCTGAGACCTTCTGCTCAGTTCCCCCACCCTGCTCCCTGACCGGGTACGTGGGAGGCATGGTGAGTCTGGGTGGGAGAGCTCTGGCTGGCCTTGGTGCTGGGATCCCAGCTTGGGGATTCTGCTGCCTGTGGAGGAAGGGCAGGCAGGTGGAGAGGAGGGCCTGGGGAGGTGACTGCTCTTGCTGGGGGCCAGGGTTGGGGGGCAGCACTTTGATCTTCAGCTGAGAATTCTTGGGTGGCAGAGCAGGCAGCCTGGGATCCTCTGCATCCAAACCTTGAACCCTTCTGGCTGCCCTTCCAGTCCTTCCTTATCCTGTGCCACTTTTTCATACTTCACTTTTCTCAAAGCCCCATTGCAGAATTTCCCATGGGGGTGGCCATGTCCAACACTGGTCATTGGGGTGGTGCTGGGCTGGAGGGGAGGTAATAGGAGATCAAGATTACTGTTTGGGAACCCTGAGCTGTTCACTGTCTGATGATGGCTGAAGGCTCAGACTTGGGGACCCTTCAGTGGCGTCTGATTTCTTCTTACGGAAGAGCAGAACAGGGTTTGGCTGGGTTGAAGGAAGGGAATGCCCAGAGGTGGGAGCTTGGCTCAGCCTACCTTGTAAGGTGGTGAGTTTGCCATCTTGTATGTGTGTGGGGGCAGTTTTGGAAGAGGCTGGACAGCGGCATGGAAGGATTCCTGAGCGGGGCTGTGGTTCCAGGGCTGACCCTTAAGGTCTCTGGGGACGCTGAGGGCCTGGGATTCTTGGAGCTGGGGAATTCTCGGACATTGGAATGGGGGATCAGGAAGCCGTGGCCTCTGACCCTGAGGCGTGGGCATGGCAAGACTCACAGCAGCCCTGATGCTGTCCTCCCTCATAGCCACAGCTCAGCATCTATCCCACTGTCTCCTTCCACTCCCCCATAGGGTCTCAGAATTTCCCCATTCCTCTTGGCCTGCTGCTTGGCTCCAGGAGGACTGCGTGACAGCCCTGGGGGAGGACAGTGAGCATACAGACCCAGTCCTGTGCCTGTGTGGGATGCACAGGGCTCATGGGTGGTGGTGGAGGGCACTGGGCAGTGCTCACCCATGTCAGGAGGGTGGCAAGGCTGTGCTATTATCCTAGATGTGAAGAACTGGGCATAGCTGTCATTTATCAGGCAGGGGTGTCAGGGTGGCCGGAAGGACTTTGTGTAACTAGCATGGGGGTGTGCACAAGCCTGGGGGGCTGTTCTCAGGACCTCTCAGGAGAGGAGGGTAGAGAGGAACAGGGCCCTTCTCACCTGGCCACTTCAGACCTATGCCATTCACACCAGCAAAAGAGAGGTGAGTGGGGGCAGGGTTGCAGAATTCCCAGATCCACTTGGGTTAGCTGAGATGGGCAGGTCCAGGTGAGCTGCCAGGCTCTGTTCTTATCCCAGCCTGCCTCCCCCTGCAGGTGCCCTGTGACCCTCTTTGCCCTCCTGGGTACCAGTAGAAACCTGTGGTCATTCCTGTGTGCAATCCAGGCAACCCCTCTCCTAGTCCTGGCTTGGACAGTCCTTTTCAGTGTGTGACTTCAGTACCTGGTCACCAGCCTGGGACTGCAGGAGGCTGTTGAATGCAGCCACCCTACTCTCTGGTTTGCAGGAGCCCAGCTCTGGTGGCAGGGCAGCATGGGGAAGGATAGGGAGACACAGGGTAGGCACTGGGGTGGCTAGCAAAGTCCCTAGTTGCAGGTCATTGTGGCTTCTTGGCTTAGTTCTGGGTACATGAATCTCATTGATCTCAGAAGGGATACTGAGGTCCAGCTGGGGGATGGGCAGGGGTAGGGGACAGAGGAGACAGATAGGAAAGTTCTTTCAGTTACTGAACTCAGTAAGAAGCAGATGTGGCAATGGGTCCCTGCTGTGTTACCACCTTGGCATCTGGCTCAGGGGCTCCATGCCTGCCTCTCCTAGCTCTCAGAGCTGTTAGGTGTGCCAAAGTGTAGGCATTCGCCAGCTGGAACAATGATGTTGGGGGTGGCAGGATTGCTGTCCTGATCATGCCCACCTCCGGATGCCCCTCCTTTATGCAGAGTCACACCCTCCCTTTCTGCTGTTTTGTTACTTGATGAAGAAAATGGCCTGATGAACAAGGCTCCAGGACCCCTGAAATGCGGCACTGTGTCCCAGGCAGGACAGTACCCAGCTTGGTGACCTTGCTCCTTTTCTCATTCTCCCTACCTGCTTTCCTTCCTGGAGGTGGCCTTAGTAGCTGGGGTTGGGTGGGATGGGGTGGAGGTGGGCCCAAGCTAGGCCTTGGTGCAGCCTCCTCCAGGGCTTGTGTAGGGCTCCGTCATCTCTGCCTTTTTAGGGCTGCAAGCTTGGAGTTCAAGCCTGGGCGTGGGAGGCTGGAGGGACTGTCCCAGTAGGGTGGGGTGGTGGGGAGGTGATTGGGGAGGTCCATGAATGCCTGGATGTTTTCGCCCTCTGCCGCTGTGAGGGACAGATTCACTAGTCATGAATCTGGTTCCCCAGCCTCCTCCAGCAGAGACTGTGCCACCTCCTCAACCCCTGCAACTGTCTCTAGTCCCCAGATGTTGTCTGCCTGCCTGCTCCCAGCCTGCAAGCTGATGTGCGGGCTCCCTGAGGCCAGGCCTGCGCCTTTGGCCTCCTGGCCTCCTGTTGGTTGCTGCTTGTTGTGCTGGGCTTAGGGACTGCTCACTGTGAATCCGACAAAGGGTTTTCCGCAAGGCCTGGGGAGGATTTAGGAGGCCTGGAAACAGGGGAGGTGGAGAATGTGGGTCTGCAGCCAGGCGCCTGGGGCCTGCCCAGGATGACCACTAGCTGTGTGGCCTTGGCCAGGGATGGCACCCTCTACTCTCTGAGCCTGAGTTTCCTCCCTGTATGTTGAGATAAGAACAGTACATGCCTACCACGATGCTCAAATAAGTGCGTTCAGTGAGAGCACTTTGCACAGTGCCTGCCACTCCTAAGGCTCACTGAGTGTCCTTGGGTGCTGCTGTGGCTGCTGGCAGGATTCTCCCAGGTGGTGATCCTGTTTGCATTTATTGGGTTCTAGCACTGTCCCTCTGCAGTTAGAGGCAGGCAGGGAGCAGAGGTAACTTCTGCAGGCCATGCCCTCCCAGGGAGCCTGTGCAGCCCTCTGTTTACAATGGGCTCTGAGAAAGTGGCCATCACTATAAACAATGTGCGTTATTGTAAGCCAACCTCGGACTGCTTTGCTGGGATCCCATCCATCCCCCCTCAATGAAAGTTCCTGAGTTGGGGACTCCTAGGCCTAGCTGGGACCTCCAGATGAGGGTGTTTATGACCCATGGCTACACCCATAGGCTGGCACCAAAAGTGGGGTCCCCAAGTTAACTGTGGCAACTGTGTCTTCTGGGTCTCCCAGCATTCTTCTCCCTGACACTCTAGGTAAGGAGTCGGGGTAGAGTGACCATGTCCAGCCCTTCCTGTGTCCCATGTAAGCTGGGAGCTTTGAACCCACGGCTGGGTAGGGAGGGAGAGCAGGGGAGGGGAGGACCGCTGGCTTCACTCCCCGGGCATCCCAGGCCTCTGCCCTCCCTGGGGTTCTCTGCTTTCCGGTGCCCCTGACATTCCTCATTAGCAGGGGTCAGCTCTCAAGGCCTGCTAAGCTGTGTTCTCTGCCCACCCTGGTTCCCACCCAAGAGGCTGGGGCTGCTGGGGGTCGGGGGTGAGCTCCATTTCCCGACCCCTGGCCCGCTCAGCTGCAGCTGCAAAAGGCATTAGTTGTATTTTTTTGGAGAGAGAGAAAATGGGTTTTGGTTGATGAGCCTGACAGCTGGACAGGGTTCCTGTGCCCAGCCCACCCCCTCCTCCTGGCCTTTATTCAGCCCCTGCTCACCTCTGCCCTGCTACACAACGGCTTCACCTTTGGCCAGTAACTTTGACCAGAGCTGGGAAATCAGCTGCTCTATAGCTGGCCCTTAGGGGAGCAGTCCGTAGACTTGGAGCAGTCCGTAGACTCGTCGGACATGAGGACTTCAAGACAGCATGAAGGGGGTGTCTATTCCCCCTGCCCCACCCCAGTGTGGCGGGGGTGCGGGAGCTGTCCCTGCCCCCGACCTCAGTGGCCTTACCTGGAGAGGAAGGCTGAGGAGGTGTAGGGCTGAAAGGCCTTGGAGGCCATTCTCTCACAGGGGGCCTCTCCTGGTCCCCAGCTGCACAACTTCACCTTGAATTGACCTTGCTTCCTGCCCCACCCCCACCGCTGGCAGTCGCTGGCAGGAAGTCCTGCTGATTAGGGCCCTAATCACCGGCTAAGACTCCCAGAAACGGCTGGGCTGATGGAGCATAGAGGGGCCGGCCAGACCAGGAAGAGGGGCTGGCACCAGGACATGAGCAGGGCCAGGGGAGGGGGGTGGGCTACAATCGGGAAGGGGGCACTTGATGCCTGTCTGTGGTTGAGAGTGGGGGGGGGGCGGGGAGAAGAAGAGGTGTCCTACCCTAGAGCTGGCTCCTTGGGTCATGGGCAGGGTCTGTGCTTAGTGCGGTGGCTATGTAGAAGCTGGCTAAGTCTGGCTGGGCACATGGGGCTTCCTGATTCTTCACTTTAAAAGCCTTTTAGGGCATCGGCCTTCTGCCAGGCAGGGTGCCAGGTCTGGGGCTGGAAAGGCCAGGGAGACATGGTCGAATGCAAGTCCAGGACAGGGTTTGTGTAGATCGCAGCGGCAGTGTCAAACAGGAAGCAGCTAACAGCCATGGCCGGGTGGGGACAGCTGGCCAGCAGAGGTGACGCTGGACTTGGGTTTTGCAGGGTGAGAAGGAGCTTTATGAGGGGAGCAGGGCAAGGCTTCTTGGGGGATAGGAGCAGGCATGTGCAGGGGCTGTGACTTGCCTGCAAGGATGTATAAAAGAAGGACTCCAGCCTGGACCACTGTAACATCCCTCTCAGCTTGGCTGCTCCCTCTCTCATTGATCTGGGCGTGAGCCTCAATTGGCTGCATCTGTATGCTGGGTGATATTCCAATCCCCAGTGCTATGGGAGGGCTGGAATAAGATGCTTTTCACTCAGTGCTCTGCTCAGTGTCTTGCCTCTAGCAGTGGCGTGGTGCTGCCAACATGGCCTGTGTGGGGAACATGGCATTGGGGAGAGACTGGAGGTGTGAGTCTTGGGATCCTTGGTGCAGGGGAGGGGTGGGAGGAGAAAGAAAGAGCAATAGAGGAAAAGGGTGGTGAGGAGGTTATTCATGAAGAAGACTTGGCCAGTAGTGAGGCTCCACAGCCATCCTGGGCAAGGCAGGCCAGCAGCCAGGACCCAGGTCAGGCACAGGCAGCTGGTATTTCTAAGGCACCAGGAGGTTCCTTCTGGGGGCATCGTTTACCATCTGGCGTGACCCACAGTGTGCCTCACTGTTTGTGGAATGAAGAAGTGAGTGAATGAATGAAGAATAGGAATGTCCCTACTCAGGGTGGCAGAACCATCTGGCCTGACACGCAGTGCTCCTCACTGTTTGTTGAATGAATGAATGAAAAATAGGAATGTCCCCCACTCAGGGTGGAGGAACCTAGTCTGACTCTAAGTGGCCTGGGGAGTGCAGGGACAAGGGCCACCTGTAGAGAGCCAGGAGGAATGTGGAGTGTCTCCAAGGCCAGGTACCTGGCACGTCGCAGGTGCTTAGGGACTACGCTGATGAAACAGTGGGCATTTCAGAAGCTGTGCTTTCTGAAGTCAGGTCCTCCTGTGAGGCAGTGGGGGTGGGGAGAGTCAAGAACTCAGACTTAGTAGCTGCTTTGTCTGGGTTGGAATCCCAAGCCCCATGTTGTAGTCAGTGTGGCCATGGACAGAGTCCCCAACTGGAGCTGGGTCTGGCATACAGGCCATTCTGCACAGCTGTACATCCTGTGGTTCTTGTTGTTATTACTGTTCCTGTTGCAGGGGGAGAGGGTGAGGCTGGAAGCTGGGACTCCTCGGCTGGCCTGAGTGCAGCTGGCCAGGCCGGGAGGGGATGGATGGGAGAGCCCAAGGGCTAGAGTGGGGGTTGGAAGGAATTAGCCAGTGGCTTTCCAGCTGCCTCCGCCGCCACACATGTGGCTGCTCGGCTGTGCTGTGCTGAGCTGAGCGTGGGAGCTGAGGCCTGGACTCTAGGCTGAAGCTCCTGGGAGAGCAGGGTGAGTCAGGGGGAAATGTGGCGGCTGGGGAGGAGAGGTGACCCAACAGGAAGCCACACTGGACTCTCAAGTGCCCAGCTGGGACCCTGCCTGACATCTTCTTGGCTTCTCTGGAAGTCCTAGGGTTGGTCCCTTACCTCCTGGGCAGACTGGTAGCAGTCAGTGGCCAGGAGTGTGATGTGCTTTCGTTGTTTATATGTGGTTCTGCCCCCAGCAACACCTGGCCCTTGGCTGTACCTTGCCTTCAGACTTCCTGTCTGCAGCATGGAGGAGGAGTGGATGTTAGTAGGGAGGAGTCTGCATGGTGCAGAGTGAGAGGCTGCAGTACTGAAGTTGTGCAAGTTGCTGGGTCTTTCTGGGGGCCTCTAGTGAGATGTCAAGCATGGAAGTGGGGGAGGGGCTGAGTGAGGGCCATTGGGTGTCTCCTGGGAGGTCTGCTGAGATGTCTATCATAGCTCCACCCCAGCCTGGAGAGCGCAGTAGCTCTGCCTGCTGACCACTTCTCTAGGCAGCTTGATTCCTTGGCATGAGTAAAGGCCAACAACTGGCAGGGCTGCGTGGGCCAGAATGTGCTGTCTCTGTCCCCAGGGACTCAGGTGGGGATGCGCTGGCAGGAAGGGAGCTGGAGAGGAGAGGGGTGGAGGACTTGGACAGATCTGCTGGCTGCCTCTCAGCTGTGCCGTTACCACCACTGCCATGGGGAGGAAAGTGGAAGGCAGAGATGGGGGGGTGGCTGGGGTGGGGGCAGAGGCCCAGTGACTAAGAGCTGTGAGTAACGGCTCTGACTCTGCTGGGCAGGTGGCTCTGAGACCATGCAAAAATGTTCCTGGAGGCTCCATCGCTGAATCACAGCCACCAGAGCTCCCCAGTCCCTGGCCTTCTTAGGAGCTGGGGCTCTATGCCAGCAGGGCCCCTTGGCCATGTGCTACCCTATCTGCTTCTGCCTCTCTTCCCCCTCCCACCATCCGTGTTAGCCCCTCCCACCATCCGTGACCTTCACCTCCCTTGGGCCCTACAGCTGCTCTGTTGGCCAGGCATCTAGGTGACTTGGCTACAGTCTGGCCATTCCTGCACAGTCACTTCTAGGTGTGTGTGACCTTGGCCAAGTCATTGCTGCTTGCTGCTTCTCCTGTGAAGAAAGGAGGGATTATTGCTTGTACCTGTGGTTGAGAAGATGAATAGGGACAGCGTGTCTGGTGAGCATGCACACTCTAGAAGTGTTCAAACAGTGCTTGGGACCCACAACTCAGATGTCCTTGCTCACCCCTGGCATTCCTACTCCCCTTGTTTCTGTTCCATAATATGCAAGTCATTGGTCCTCCTATCAGCTCCATCCTGTTTGTGCACCTGCCTCTCTGTTTGACCCCGCCTCCTTGGCGTCCTTCCTTCACCTGGGTTGGCTAGAAAGGGCTTAAGTGGACCAGGCAAGTCCAAAGGGGAATTTACCGCTTGCCCAGCCAGGTTTCTGTGAGTACTTTGATGGGAACTTTGGATTTGCTTCTGGGACCCAGGGCAGCTCTTTCATCCACCTCTCCCTGCCGCCCCAGTTGACCCTGCCGGCTTGAGTCCTCTGCTCCCCAAGTCCACACACATGGCAGGTTCCCTGCAACTCACACCCTACACCCTGTACCCCTGATCCCAGCTTCCTGAATTCAGCCATGCCCAGGGCCAGGCTGACTGCCCTTGCCTGCGAGTGTGCTGGCAGGGCTGCTATGTTCCTGTCTGGGCCATGGCTGTGCCAGGGGTGGAGCCAGAGCCTCAAGGAGTGACTTGGCCTGTGGGTCTGGTGGTGGCGATAATCTGGGTATGTGCCTGGGGTGGGTGCTGGGAGCTGACTGCGGTGTCTCTCCTATCCGTGTAGAATCTGACTATGTTTTCTGGGCCAGGTCTTTCCGCTGCCTCCTCCCCCTCCCCGCCACCCTCCCCCATCTTCCCCCCAGCCGTGGTTTCGGATGCGTGCATCTCTAAGGTCCTCCCCAGGAACAAGGAAACATTGCAGGGGAGGGTGGATATGCGTCAGATGGAGCCGAACAATACTGGTGACAGCCAGGCCTCCTCATGCCTTTGCTGCTGGCCTCGCTTCAAGTCATTGCTGCTGGCTAATTGGGACCCGGAGGGGCTTCCTGCGACGGGGCCACAGACGGAATTTCAAGGAGCAAACTTGGAGCTGCGTCCAGGGGCTCTTGGCGCACAGCCTCACCTCTTGGAGCAGACCTGGTTCCAGAACTAATTGTGCGCGACAGTGACCCTGTCCCCCGCCCGGCTCTGCCACCTGTGGGCCAGGAGTTTTCTACTTGAGTGAATTTGAAAATAACTGGAAACTTATGCCAGGGGAGTGTGGAAAGTGCAGAGAAAAAAAAGCAGAAGCTTTCTTAAACAAACAAACAAACAAACAAAAACAAACTATTTGAGAACCAGACAGAGGCAAACAGAGATAGTCTACCTGCTGGTTCACTCTCTGGATGCCCACAGTGGTGCAGGACCCTGAGCAAGGCTGAAGCTTGGAACCGACAACTTGGAGAGCACTTGAGCCATGTGACTCCCTGGGGGCCTATAGGAGCAGGAAGCTGGGGTCAGAGGCAGAGCTGGGACTTGAACCCTGGGCACTCTGCTATCAGATATGGACATCCTACCCATTAGGCCAAACCCCCACCTGATGCTTCTTTAGGGGGGAATTTCGTTGACTTCCGATTGGTGCGATCTCCCCTGCCTCTTCTCGTTCCATGAGATTGGAATAGGGAGAGAAGTCACTTCACAGAGTTGAGCTGACAGGTCTGAAGTACCCAGAGCTGAGCCTGGGGCATGGCGAGCACCCCGAAGTCCCTCGGAAATTTGCAGCCACTGCAAGACCAGGAGGCAGCGAGCATTCACTGGGCATGCTCTGTGTTCTAGACACATCCATCCATGTCATCTGCCAACTTAACATTCCTATCCTCTGCTATGCTCCCACTTTACAGATGGGGAGACAGACTCAGGGAGGTTGAATGGAATCTTGAGTGCTGAGCCTGGGCTCGGTGCCCACTTCAGGGCTTTTTCACTTCCCTGCCCTTTAGTTGGAGATCCCTGGCTCTTGGTGTGCTCAGGCATTTGCCGGGGAGTTGTGTTAGCAGAAGGTATTGGAGTCTGAGAACCGATCAGGCTGCCCATTGGGTTAGTTAAGGTTCAGTGGGAAGCTGCCTGGGATCAGGTGATGGGGGTACATGAACTTTAGGGGGCTCAGAATTCACAAAGGCCAGAGAGAGACTTTGAGGGTCTGGCTTTTCCTTCTGAGTTTGCTTTCCACCCTGATGCTTCCTGTGGCATTGCACCTGGCTTGCTGTGGATATTCTCAGGATGAGTGGCATTTTTTCCATCCGGAGCTGTTATCCTGCTAGTGGTACCCCGTCCCATCCTTGCTGTTCAGAGTCAGGACAGCCAGTGCCTCCAGTTTGCAAGGAGCTGAGCCGATGTAGAAGGGAGTGAGGGGGTCTGGAAGCTGTCATCCTGCCCTTGGAAGTGGTTGGTGGTCCCTTGCAAGACCAGGGAGTGCTGTTTGTGTGGCTGGCTGGTGACGTCTGTGTGGGTGTGAGTGTGGCCCCCATCCAGGAGTTCCTGGCTCAGCTCTCGGCCCCCTCCTTTCCCTCCCTCCACCACCCGTCCAGCCAGCTCCACTGACACATCGCAGAGGCGGTTCCTGAGACCTTTGCCGCTGTGGTTTTCTTTTTTTTTTTTTTTTCCCACTGCTTGCAGAGTTTTTGTTTTTTTTTTGTTTTTTTTTTTTTTCCCATGCATCCTTCCTGCCTGTCTGTCCTAGCACAACTTAGGGTCAAAGACTTGTCCCTTCTAATATTTTCACAGAGGACAGATGCCCTCTGTGGGGAGTAGGGGGTGAGGGGTTGAAGACAGCTTCCCTCTAGGTATAATTTGTGGAAAATCAGATGGGTTGGAACCCCAATGAAATAATCGCCTCTCCATAATCCATACTGGAAGGAACTCCTTGTTTGCAAGGCAGGCTCCTGCACTGAGCCCTGTGTTCCCTTGAGCCCTGTGTTCCCTTGCAGGGCAGGGCTGTTTTGTCTCTTTTCCTAGCTGGGAGCCCAGCCTGTGGGGGGGCTTGGTATGTGTTGTGCGCTGGCTATGCCTTCCTGTCACCTCCTCCTCCTGGCCTTGGTTCGGCTAGGACCTTGACCACAGCCCACAGCCCTTGCCTTGTGCAGCTTCTTCTAGGAACTTCCTAGAAGCCGTGCTCCCGTGTTGCAGGCTATGCCACCAGTCCCTGCTCCTGCAGTCCCCAGCCAGGCTGGGCTGGGCTGGGTCAGGGTGGAGTGGTTGGGGGAATGGGGGAGGTGAAGGGTGGGGTGTTGCTGCTGTACTTCTGTCTCAGAAGCAGCTCTGCTGTCTGCATTCCAGGCTGCCTGCTCATCTCCTCCACTCATTCCCTACATGCTGGCTTCCCGGACTACTCCAGGCCAACCTGAGGCCTTCATGGCTTCCCACCTCCCAGCTCTTCCATCTTCTTTGGTCCCTTGGAAGTACACCCCCACCACTAAAAACCACACATACACAACTCTATCCTTTGCTTGCTCAGAACCACTTTTTATTTTGGTGGCAGCTACTGCTTCCAGGCTGGCCTCCTAGATTTCACTCTCCCTACTACTATCTGTCTCTGCCCTGCCAGCAGCTCTGGAGGTCTCAGCCTATTCCAGGACCCTAAACATGTCCCAGTCCACTCTCTAGGCCATGCACAGAGGGCACGAGTTGCTTCCTTGCCTTGCTTTCCTTCAGCCAGCAGTTCTCTGTGAATGCCTTCCTGTGAACCCCCCAGTGGGCAAGGACGCCTGATCCTGGGCAGAGCTGAGGTTTTGGGCATTGCTAGAGCGGAACTCTAGTTTCATTTCCATTATCGACTTGATTGTGTGACCTTGGGCTGTGGACATGACCTCACTCTGCCTCATTTCCTCATCTGTAAAATGGGCTGATAACCCCTACCTCTGAGTGCACAATGTGGAGCAGACATCAAGCAGGGAGTGGTTTTCTTTGGCTGGAGCTGGGATGTTGAGGTGGGCCCTGAAGACCGGGGTGGCCATATTAGGGCACCTGGACTTGATCCTGTGGAGCTGGGATCTATGTGAGATGTTGGGCAGAGGCAGGCCATGGTGGGATGTGCCTGTTAGAAGTAGCTCCTAGGTGCCCAGCTGGGGAAGAGGGTGGAGGGAAGGAGTGGGGACAGGGGGACCCTGTGAGGGGATGTGCAGTCGTTGCTGCCCGTTAGCAGACTTTTGGAGCCTCCAAGAAATGTTTTGGAGAAGTGCCCAGGCAAGTGATAGGGTGTGGAGGTGGAGTGGAGATACCTGTTGAGTTGGGGGTGGGAGGTCTACAGGGAGGTAGCTGAGGACCAGCTGGACTATGAGTGTGGACACTGACCAGGGTTAAGCTCTGGGTTTGGCCCTGATTCTGTCCCTGGGCCCTGCTGTCCTGCCCCAGTCTTCTGGCGCTGCTGTCTGGCCCCTCTCTTGCCCCTGGTGGACCCTCTGGTCCTGCAGGGGGCCTGGTGCAGAACAGGTGCTCAGGGTGGGTCCTCTACTCCTCCTTTGCACACATCCAGCTTGCAGCTTTGCCCCAAGCAGCTCCCTGGGTGGCCATTGGGTGTGGCCTCTGAGCTGGTCCCATGGGCCTCAGCCTGGGCTGTGTCCCAGGCAGGCTATGCATTGGTCGGTGATCCACCGCTCTCCTGTCCTCCAGCCCCTGGGTGACCAGTCAGGACTTCTGTGCACCTTGTACCCTGTAGATACATGGGTGTGCCCCTTCATCATCCAGCTGTGTGGCCCCTGTGTGTGTTGAGGGGAATGAGCTATGTGGAGGGACTACACACTGGAGGCTGGCCTGGGTGGCGCCAGAGGAAGTAGGGGAAGGGAGGGCTGCTGAAGCTTTGTGGGGCTGACGGCCTGGCCCTGGGGATCTCAGAAGAGGACTTGGGGGAGGCAGTTGGGGCTGGGGCCTTGAGGACAAGGCCCTGAATCTGTGCACCAGGACTCTGTGCTGGGCTTGGAGAAACGGCCTGGTCTTCTCCTTGAGCCTGCTGGTCCCTGGCTCTAGGGGTGCTCAGGGCTGGGACATACCACCCTTGGCTCCAAGTGTCCCTGGGAACAGGCTCCTTCTTGCCTGCAGGAACTGGATGTACTTCCTCTCTGGTCCGAGCAGAACTCTATATAAGGGAAGGAAATAGCCGAGCCGCCAGGAGCCTGGGGAGGCAGGAGCAGTCCCTGCTGGCTGGTGGGTGGGTGTTTGGCAGGGAGGGCTCTGGCCTGCCTGGGGTGGAACTGGAGCCAGGGCTGTGGCCCCTCCTGTCCAGGACCCCTCCTGTCTGGGACCCCTCCTGTCCAGGACCCTTCCTTCCCGAGGCCTGAGGCTAGGCCAACGAGGAGGCCAGGGATCTGGAATCATGCTGGCAGGCAGAGCTGGTCTTTGTGCCCTCACCTTCTCCTTGGCATTTTGGTAATTTTCTGCCTATTGAGCATCCTCCTGTCCTGATGGACACTTGCCTCCTGCCTGGCTTCTGGACCCATAGGTGGTTCACATGCCCAGCTGGGCCTCTTTGCCCAGCTTACAGGAGCTGGTCAGGGCCCTCTCAACAGAGTTGTGAACTTGAGCTGTCAGCTCTCAGGTGCTGGGCCATCTCCAGGAGGGCTCCCCTGGCTTCTTCCTCAGTCCTTGGAGGCTGGGCTCATCAACTTTGTTGTTCCTGGACCCACTGGTGTTGTCCTCATGAATCGGGCTCAACAGCTGCCTGCCACTTCGGACATAGGTTCCTTGGGCAGAGCCCCAAGAGTAGCTGGCAGGAAAAGTGCAGGCCTAAGGGGTCTGTTGTGGGAATGGGAGGAGTCTTCTATGTTCCCGGGTGGAGAAAGAGAACTGGAGGCTGGGGCTGGGGTGGGGGGTCTGTGCCAGTTGGTGGAGAGGAGGGCCCTTGGTCCCAGGAGCCTGGTGGTTTCTGGTCTATTGGCTTTTCCTCCCTTCTGTTGCTCATAGAGTTGTGACTGTCCTCCCTCACTTGCCTTAAATATGTGCATATGTGTGTGCACGCGCGCACGCACCCTGCTCCCATACCTCTCCACCCAGAGCACAGCTGCAGCTTGCTTTCTCTCTTGCTCAAGAACCTTCACTGGCTCCCCAGTGCCTGCAGTGGAAAGTCTTCCCTCCTTAAGTGGGCATTCAGAGTTTCTCAAGGTGAAGTCAGGCAGCAACTGTGGCTGGTCTGCTTCTCCAGTGTTTCTCTGCCCTCCCTTCCCCCTCTCTGTGTCCTGGCCTAAGGAGACCCCTGGAGGTTCGTTCAGCATCTGGGCCCTACCAGCTGCGCACCTTGCACAGTTGTGATTTCCATCCCAAGCATCTTTGATTTCTGGCTCTGGCTCTCAAAACTGTGCCCACTTCTCTGGTGGGGGAGGGCGGGGCACAAATTCTGAGCAGGCCTTAGGCAAGGCTGACAGCTTCCCACCCTCATCTCCTCATGGGGAGTGGGTGAGACACATGATGGACGAGGCAAAGGTGTGCCTCCTTCACCAGGGAGCCTGCCCGGGTTCCCTGGGGACTGTCCCAGCCCCTGGCTCCTCTGCCTTGTCCAGCTGTGGAGAGGTAGCCAGCCTGGGGGCAGACGTGGCCCTGTCACCTGCTAGCTGTGCCTTCTGGGTGCCTGTGGAGAGCGTGGGGGCCAAGCAGAGCCTTTGTACTGCCGCTTGGCCTGCTGGCCTGGTGGCCACTCCCTGTTCCCCGTTCCACTTCCTGTGAGTTGTTTACCTTCTCTGAGCCCATTCGCCCCTCTCCTTGGCAAGCAAGAGGTCATGTGGACACACAGGAACCACAGCGTGGCCTGTCTGTGCCCTGGAACTGTATTGTAGAAGGAAACTGATGTGTGCTACAACCTGGGTGAATCTGAGAAATGAGATACCAGGTGCATCCCTCAGCTGGCGCTGCTCCAGCAACACACAATATATCTGCACACCTACAAGCAGACAGAACACGCATAATACACACATGCACATACACATATCACACATGTCTGTGTCCACACATGCATACACACAACATGCATACACAAGCATGCACACAACACACTATACACATGTACTAGACACATTACACATGCATATACACCTGCACAAGAAACATACATGTATATACATACAATACACACATAAACAACATGCATGATGCAATGTACACATATATACATTCCACACACATACATACACTTTATGTATACACATACACACTTGCGTTATGCACATAACATAAACACGTATGCACACACGTGTCTTTGCATGCTGCTGGGGGGTGTCAGCAGGGCTGCCTTCTCCCCGGGTCCCGCTCTGTCTTCCTGTGTGGGTTTCTGTGTTCCAGTCTCCTCTCTGTGTGAGGACCCCAGGCCTTGGGGCCAGGGCCCTGCAGCCGCATCTCCCCTTGATTATCTTTTGAAAGGGCCCAACTGTGGATGCTGGGCTATTCTGGGGTATTGGGCATTAGGATGTGTACACAGGACTTTTGGGGAGGCCTCATTCACCCCTGGAATTTTAAGTGAAGTGAACGTGACATGAATGGCAGAGAGGGTGCTATTCAGACACAAAAGGCACATTCGCAGAGATGGGGCAGGGAGCAGTTGCCAGGTTGGGGGCAGAGGAAGCTGGGAATTACTGTTCAGCAGGTGGGGCTTGTTTGGAGTGATGGGAAAGTTCTGGAAATGGAGAATGGTGGTGTAACCCTGTGAATGCACTTAAGGCCACTGAATTGTACCTTTAGAAATAACTTAAATGGTCCATTTTGTGTTCTAGACATGTTACCATCATGTAATAATAAAAGGGTCGGTTTAGTAGGAGATAGGGGAAAAACTCAAACTCAGGCTGCAAGCAGTGTTGGATTTGCATCCTCATATGGTTCTGCTGTGGGTTGTTTTTCGGCTTCCCCTGCCAGCCCCATTGTGGGCCACGTGGCTGTGGCTGCAGGGAGCAAGTTTAGGGGTCTGAGGTTTTCTTATGTGATCAGGGTTGAGGTCTTTGGCTGTGAAGGGCAGTACACTTGGAGAGCACAAGCCAAGGTATGCCCTGAGTGCTTGGCTTCGGCAAGGTGGCGACCTGCTGGAACCTCTGCTTCTTCATCTGTGAAATGGGAACATTGATGCTGATGCTGCAGGATTGGAGGAGCTCAGAGAGGTCAAGCACAGTCCACCAGTGCTTGCCCCAGCGTTAAAGGTAGGGACTCAGGAAACAGTCCTGACTTCCACTGTGGGTGCCTGCAGGTGCCTCTCTGGAGTAATTTTCATCTTTTCAGAAGCTATGTAGTGTGGACCTGCTGTGTGTTGCCCCATCTGTGATGACTACAGCATGCTTCTAGCAGACAAAGAAGCATGCATATCTGTAACAATTAAGGGGAGAGGCTTAGGGGTAGGATGCCATGGGGTGCGAGTATAACTCAAGTGGGTCCAGGAGGGATTCTGTGGAGTGGTGGCTTTTGTGTGAAAACCTTAGGTACGGGGAGGATGCAGCTCTGCAGACAGCTGGAGGGAGCAGTGGGAACACAGCACATGCAAAGGTCTTACGTAGAACAAAGCCAGGTATTTGATGGGCTAAGTGGAGCTCACCTCTTGTGTATGGCTTTGGGTCCTGGACAAAGGGACAGCCACAGAACGATGGTGTGAGGGGAAGGGAGGCCAGGTCATACAGGTTGCACCCCACCCCACTGGAATTGGCAGCTGCCTCGAGCTTTCAGGCCATCCTATGCTAGCAGTCTCCCAGGTGCACCCTCTTGTTATGTGCCCAGGGATCTTGGAAGCTGGCAGCGTACTAATGGGTGAGTGGGGATGCTGGTAGATGCCAGATAGGGGTTCCACTGTCATGTCTCAGTGCACCCCGCAGGCCCTGCAGCCAGACTGCTTTGCCGCAGTGCTGGCCAGGTGGTTAAGCTGCTCCCCTGTGCCTTGGGGTCTTTATCCTGTTAAGTGGGGTCAGTCATATGAATAGGGGCTGAGCAGAGGCTGAGGGCAGATGCAGCATGCCCTGGGCGGGCTCTGGCCCTGGCTGTAGGTTGGTTGTGTGAGTCGTTGTCGCACAGTGCTGGGTTTGCACCTTGGCCTTGGGGACTTGCTTGTTGTCCCTTGGCCTCCTTGTCTGCAGGACAGGGCTGACTGTGGTGACACTGATGATTGTGGGAATTGTCTGCAGCACACAGGGAGTCTCAGTGCCGGAGAGCGAGTGTTCCAGGACTTTCTTGCTGTGTTGTCACTCAGAGCGGAACCTGGGGCATGGACCCTGGCAGTGCCTGGCATCTGGCTGGGCTGTTTGTGGCATGTTGGGGGACGTGGGCCTTCCTGAATTGATTGTCTGGGTCTGAGCCTTGGAATGCCGTGCTGCCAGCTGTCGCTGACCCCAGGAGCGTGCAGCCACTGGGCATGGGACTACAGAGTGGCAGGAGGCCCTGGCGGCCCAGGGCACGCTCCAGGTTCCTGAGTGAGTGGCCAGGGGCCAGGGTGCCTGAGGGAAGGAGACAGCCTTTTAAGGAAGTGTTTCTCTGCTTAGGAGAGAGGGAGAGAAAGGGGGGAGAGAGAGAGAGAGACTGAAAGGCAGGACCAAGTCTGCAGTGCTGCAGCCTGGCCTAGCATGTACAGCTGTGACCCAGTCTAGGAGGCCTCCAGCAGGGCCAGCAGACCCTTGGGGACATGGGTAGATCTGGTGGCTCACTCTTCCTCGAGGGGACAGAGAGGGGTCCTGGGTATCACGACACTTTGGTCTTGTTTTCCCTTTTGGGAAATGCTTTTGGATGGGTCTGGGGGAGTTGGGGACCACCTGTCCAGTACAAGGCATCTGTAACCCTGCCCTACAGAGCTTGAGGGGTGGGGCACTGCTATTTGGCCCTTGTCTTTCTCTGGGTTTGGGAGCCCTCCCTTCTGAGGGCTGATGTGACCAGAGCATGAAGTCAGGTAGACAGAGGGTCAGCCCAGGGTGTTGCCTGGGGCTGGGATTGCGGTGGCCTTGCTGCCCCTGGCTTGGGGAGGCAGCTTGTCTTTGACCGTCCATGGCTTGTACCCAGACACCCTGTGGCCAGGAGAGAGTCCCTCTCTGTCCTCTGTTCCCCTCTCTGGGCCCCTGGCCTGGTGTTTGGGTCTGGAATTGGAGCCAAGGTAGAGGACTGCGTTCCAAGAAAAACGTGTCCCGGCTAGAAAAGGCGTGCGCAGAGTCTCTGATAAATGCCCCTGCTAATTGCCAGGGTAGTGGTCTGGCTGCCCTGCCTGGCAAAGGAATGTTATCTCAGGGAAGGGAGCCATGGAACCGGCTCTGCCCTACCCCGTTCCAACTCCCTTTGCTCCTGCCATCTTCTGCTCCCATCAGAGCAAGGTGAGGAGGATGAACTTGAGGAAGATAATGTAGGAGGTGGAGCATTGGTCCCTTCTGGCCCGTGTGCTGGACAATGCCCAGGCAGTGACCACGCCGTCTGCAGTGGGATTTTGGGTGAGATTCCCCAGGCGCCAGAGGAGCTCTGGGCTGGCCATGGCTTTTCCTTTCCTGGTGGGTCTTTATCGCCCTTTTGCAAGCAGTTAAAACCTGCTTATCATTGTGCAGGACACAGCACAGAGCAGAAATAATCCTGGTTCTTAGCACTGTGCTAAGCATCCTGCTGCTGTTGGGATGGCCATGTGTTGGCCTGCAGTGGGTCAGCGGCCGTGTGGCTTTGTAGACTTCAGCTGGCTGCTATCACCTCCTGTGTCCCTCCCAGGGCCCAAGCATCTGCTGTCCCCTACCTGCTGCCACACTTCTTCTGAGGTCTCAGTGGTCACTGGGGGCTTGGGTGTCTTCCATGGAGGTGAGAGTGGGGTGTTGCAATTCCCAGAAGGCCACGGGAGATGCTAACCTGTCCTTTCTCTGTTCCTTCCACAGGTGGCTGCCCCCTGTATTCCTCCATCCAGCCATGAATTGGTGGTAAGTGACAGTCCTGTGCTCTGTGTCCTGGATGCTGTCTGCAGTTAGCTCACTTGAGGGCCAAATGTATTGGGGGGGGGGGCGGGTAGGGGAGGGCTAAAGCTAGATCTCGGCAGGAGAATGGGCTGTAAGGTCCCCGTGAGGAGCCGCGAAGCCTGTTGATTTCCATCTGGAGCCCTCAGCCTTTGCAGAAAGCCATAAAAGGGCATCCTATGTGTCTCCAGGCCTGGCCAGGTGCCTGTGGTCCCTGAACTCTGAGGTCCAGGGATGCTGCCTCCACCAAGCCAGTCCTGAATCGGGGTGCCTTTCGCCAGAGGCAGGAGAATGAACCACGTGTGCCCTACAGCCTTCCCACCTCTCACAAACAAGTGACCTCTGTTCCCCCTCTGAGTTCCTGGGCTTCACTCTGCTTTCCTGCTTGCGGTCCACTCCCCATCTCCTCCCCTGCCAGCCTTTACCCCATTGTGTCTCCTGTTTCCTCCTGGGGTTGCCAGAACAGCCCGGACAAGGCCAGGACCCCTATGAGTTGTGGCCAGTGGAGAGGGCCTGGTTCCAGACAGATCCCAGCTGGGCTGCCTGGGAGTATTGGGAACCTTGCTCTCTGCCCTCCTCCTACCTCTGTACCCTGCAGAGGCAGCCAGGGTTTTGGAGGCTGCAGGGAAGGGGCGTGAGTGTACATGCATGTGTGAGTATGTGCCTGTGTGTACATGCACTTATGTGCATCTGTTGTGTATGTGTGTACCTTGTGGGCCTAGCACAGATGCCTCTGGGGTTCTTACACTGAGACAGTGTGTGGCCAAGGCAAGAGTGTCCTAGGGCCTAGGTAGTGCTAGGTTCATTACTTAGGCCATCTAGACCCTGGATGCCTCACCAGACCACCCAGTTTCCTTTTGCTCTCATACCCGCTTGCTGTGTGGCCATGGGAGTGGGCCCCACCCTGTTTCTTTCTGGACCTCAGTTTCCCTCTTTGTCAGGGTCAGCCCAGATGCTCAAAAGGCCATGTCAATACAGATGAGCAGTCCTGGTCCTCCCTCCCTGTGCAGGGAGAGGGTGAGGCTGGAGGACATGAGTGTGCTTAAGGCTCCCAGAGCAACCCCTCTGTTCACTGCTCTGCATACCCAGGCCCTGAGCAGCTGTGGGCTCTCTCTGATGGCGCTGCCCAGCTGTGCCCCTCCAGATGTGGAGTGTCACTCGCACAAGAGCCCAGGCCAGGGTCATCTGGCTGCAGCAGGGACTGGGCGCAGAGTAATGAATCCATGGGACTGCTGAGGACACCGGGATAGGAGGGGGAGCCAGCAGAGGGCAGTGGGGAGGGCCAAATGCCGACTTGCCTCATTCCAGCCGAGTCGCTACCCTGTGTTGGGAATACAATGTCCTTGGCTGCTGTTTGAGGCTGGGGCTCTGGCGTGGGGGGACCACCAGGCTGAAGTGGGATGTCTGGCCTCTGGGAGGCCCATGAACTGTTTATGGACAGCAGGGCCAGGAGTTGGGACACCAGGGACTAGGTTAGGATTCCCAAGGGACTCTTACCTTCCCTGGGTTGTGGGATCTTCATGTCTGTGATGTCCCATCCTGCAGGGGCACGGGGCTCCGTCCTCCCAGTAGGCCGTGGCAGTGGAGTGGGCAGCCCGCTCTGCAGATCCCAGAGTGTCCACTATCACAGTGTTAGGAGTTAGACTGAGCAGCTCGGATCCTGGCTAGGATTGTGACCCTGAATGTTGCCTGACCTTGTTGGTCTTTGCTTCCCTTTTTTCAGAGTGGGACTTGGTAATGTAGTACCTGTCCCGTCAGGTGGTTGGAGAACACAGTGACAAATGAATCTGTGCCCATTTCACACAGGACAAAGCCCACAGGCACCTGCTGGTTTGCACAGCCTCATACAGCTGGCTGCTGCCTCCCTCCCTTCCTGTTGCAGCCACCCAGCCTTCTTGCTGGTCCTTGAACACACCAGGCAAGAAGCTGCTGCAGGCCCTCTGCGCTTAATGCACCTGCCGCCTGGAGTGCTGTTGCGTCTGTTGCCAGCAGGGCCCTTCCCCACCTCTTGACTTTATTCAAGTGTTAGCGTGTTCCCTCTTCCCTACCCAGAAGCCCGGCCTCGCTTTCCTGCCCTCACCACCCTTTCCTGCATTGTGTTTTACTTAGTTACCTTGTTCAGGGAGCTCCACTTGTGAAGCACGGGCTAGTGAGCTTCTCAAGGACAAGGGGTCTGTGGTCTGCCCGCCGCCCTGCAGCCTTGCACACAGTTGGTGCCCTAGACATGCTGCTTTAATAGCTGTGAGAAAGGCATTCAGCCGTGCCCAGCACAGACTAGGCACTGGGTAAAGGCAGTTGCATCTGTCCACATTTCCTGGCTGGCCCATGACAGGGGCTGGTAAGGTCTCTGGTGAAAGAGGAGGGATGGCGGGGAGGGGCGGAGAGGTGGTCTGTGGCAGGGACACAGGGTTTCAGCTGGCTGTCCCTAGGAAGTGGGAAAGTGGCCCAGAGGAAAGTGAGAGAGAAAGTCTGCTCCCCTTCCCTCCCTGTCCTTCCCCCACCCAGAGCACTCAGCACCTGCTTCCTCACAGCCAACGAGGAGTGGGGGCGGCAGGGGAGGCCGGTGCTTTGAACAGGTTCACAAGAGGCAGGAAAGGGCGGGTCTGTATTTTTCCTTCCTTTTCCATTCGCTGCCTGCCCTTCAGCCTCTGCAGGCCTAGGCTCTGGCCTCCCTCTGGCCTCCCTGCCCCCTCCTGTCCGCACACACAGCAGGAGTCTGTCCAGCTGTTTGCTCCCTGTGTCAGTTCTGAATGTCTCCTGGATCTTGCTGAAACCCTCTCCACCCCAGGATCAGGACCCCCACCTCCCTCTATCTGTGGACAAAGTGTCTGCCCAGCTTCAGACCCTGCCAGGCAAACACATTTTCCAGCCTGTGCCCAGGGCCAGCCAGGGTAAAGTGGCTTAATTTTCAACTCATGTTTTCATCTTCATTGGCAGACATTGCCTAAGGCCTTGAGTGGAAAGTTCCTGGGGGTCTGTACCCTCCTGTGGTGGTCCCCCAAGGGGGAGGGATGGACAGAGGAGATCCTCGAGAAGAGCTGAAGTGGCTTTTCTGGAGCCCTGTACCTACCCCACTTTGTTCTCAAAGCTTTACAAAATAGCCTCTGCAATGAGGATCCCCAGGGTCACAGATGAGGACCAGAAGTCCGGCTGGGGTTTCCCGAATCCCCTCTCCTAGTCACCAACGAGGGTATATGCCACTGTCACTGGCATAGCACCTGCAGTTTCCAAAGCTCTTGCCATGACTCCATGCACTTGGGACCTGCATGACTTGGATGGGAGCCTGTTCTGGCTCCTGGGTGGGCAAGTGAAGGGCAGGGTGTGATGGAGCCGATAGGCTCAGAAGATTCTGGTAGATTGATCCAGCTCTTGCAGCTGGCAGTGGCAGGACTTGTTCGGGAGGTCACCTGCTTCCTCCCAGGGGGCACCCTTGCATGCTGCTCCTGATGGAAGCCTCTGTTGCTGCCAGATGCCAGGCTGCTTCTGGGCTTCTTCTAGGTCACCAGCCTTCCTGGTGGTCAGGGGCCTGAGATTTGTGTGAGGAGCTGTTCATCCACAAAGTGCCCATCCATCTTCCCAACAGATTCTTCCCTGTGCACCTGCTGTATTCTGGCCACTGTCCCACATGGCTGTGCTGCAGGGGTCTCTTCCACCAGAGTTGGCAGGGTTTCCTGAAGGTTCCTGGGCCAGGAGTGGACCTGAAACCACAGTATCGAAAGGACTTTAGACACCATCCAGCCCCACTGTACACTTGGCAGACAGGGAAACAGGCTCCCTATGGTGGGATCTGGGACCAGAAGGCATAGGGCAGTCTTGGAAAGAAGAGAAGGGGCCTGAGAAACGGCATGGGCTGCTTAGCCCCGGCACAGCCTCCTTACTCATTGTCGGTCGTGGGAGGCTGACAGGCACCAGCCGTGGGTGAGAAATCCTAGGAAATAGAGGTGTGGCCCGTGAGAGGCTGATTTTCAGAGGGGAGGGGCAAATGTTAGGTGTTGAGGTTCCAAGGGGATCCCCTATATTGAGAGAGGTGTGCATATTCCAGTTTGTATATCCCCTCAGGGACTGATGGGTCCAGAGTGTGAACATAAGGGACAGTTGCAGAGGGGGAGTGAGGAGGGGTTAGATGGCAAATCGACTTCCTTCTGTCGCTGTCTGGGGTAGAATCTGGCAGGCGAAGCTCAAGGGTCCAGAAGAGCCTTCTAGTACCTGACATTGCTAACTGGGGCTGCCTGAGGTCTCAGGCCCACTGAGGTTCTGTCCTTAGGACAGGCTCCAAAGAGCCCTGGTCCCTAAACTTGCTGGGTAACTTCCCCTGTGTAGTCACCCTCCAGTGGGTGAAGTGCCCTGCCCTCCTGGGAGCACCTGATGGGAATAAGAGAGAGTGAGAGTGCCACACCATGGAAGTGAGTGCCCAACTGCAGGCTCCCACTGCAACCTTGGGCTTCAGCGTCAGAAGCCAGCTGCTTTTGCTGATGGCTGTGGTCAGCACTGCCCAAGGCCAGTGCAACACTGGAGCAAGTTGGAGATGGGGGGAAGAAGGAGGAAGGACGTTCCAGAGAGTGGTAGGGCTGCTGCGGGGATTGGTTTGGGGCCTTGGACGAATTGCTGACTATGATCAAGGACTGGGTTGAGTCCCGGAAATGCTTTTGTCACGCTGCTGTTGCTGGGGGCAGGAGGGGATTGGGCAACCTTGTATTCCCTGGGGGCCTGAATACACCCTTGGTGGCCCAGGCAGGGGCCAGTGGGCGAGCAGGCATGGGGGCGGCAGCTGCTGTATGCAGAGCTGCTGGCTGGAGGAGAGTGGACTCGACATTGGCAGCCTGTGGGAACAGGACCAGCTCATGTAGGTTGGGAAACTTGGACCTGATGTGCTAAGCACTAAAAGCCATTATGGGACCTTGAGTGGGGAAGTGACCCAAAGCAGGGTTTTAGAGCTGGCTGTCTGCTGCCAGCTGTGGGTGGCTTGGCAAGGGGAATGAACGGGCAGAGAAGGGCAAAGCAGACTGGCTAAGGCTGGCAGAGATGCCCAGCGTGGGCAGCAGACACTTTAGGCAAAGTTGATGGCTAGAGGGAGTGGAGGAAGGGCCTGGAGTTGGGGGAGGAAGCTTTGTGGGTTGTGGGAGAACATGGCAAGAGGGGGCTTGAGTGATTCCTGCCAGGCCCACTGTCGGGACTGGTAAATGGTGGAAGCTGGCTATAGAGGGGCTGTGTGTGGTCACCCAGCCTCAGTTAGGTTTTGGGTGCTGGGCCCCTGGGGATGTGCTGGGGGGAAGGGGCTGAGGACAGAAGTGGGCCTGCCCAACCCTTCTCTCGGGGTAGGGTGTCAGGTGGAACTGGTTCTTTCGCTCTGGGGTCCTGGACCTGGAGCTTGCACTTTGGAGTCCCAGGCTCTGGCTGTGGTTCTCTCTGCCACTCTAGGCTGGCTCTGCCCTGCATCCTCTCTACTCACCCTGCAGTGCCCGCCCTTGGTGCTGGTGACCACCCCTAACTGTTCCTATCTCCTCCAGGTGGAGCAGGAGTGCAGCCCCTCTGCAAACTCCCTTTCCTCATTTGTCCAGAGGGGCCCCAAGTGCTCCTTGCCCAGGCCCTTGTGGCTGTTGACAGGGATGATTTCCGGGCAGCAGGCTCTCCTGGTGCCCGGCTGCTCCATCTTGTGTTTCTGTTTTCCCTGCGGGTGGCCAGTCCACAACCAGGGGTACCACAGGGACTCTGACACAGGCCCCCTACACTTAGGACCACCACACACCCTCCAAGTGCCCCATAAATGGTGCTCCTTGCCTGTCTGCTCTGAGCCCCCTCCCTTCCATCTGTGTGTGTGCTTCTATTTTGAGAATGAATAAGCCGGGAATAACTTTCACTGGGTCCTGGGTCTGAGGTTGTCTCAGTTCCTGCCTGGAGTTACCCACCCTTCTCTGACAGCTCCTGCTCTTCCTTTAGGTAGCCCCCTGCTGCTGTGACCTCACAGTTCATTGCCATGGCGTTTCATGTGATGTCACAGGTCTTTGACTACCCCCTCCTCCTCAAACTGCCCGGATTCCAGGCCTCCCAGGGGGCAAGAGGAGGGAGAGCTGGCGGGTGGAAGGGGGAGGGAGGGTGTGAGGAATTTCTGGACGGAATGTTCCCCGAGGCTGAGTATGCATTCTGCACCCCCCCCCCCCAGCCCTGCACCCCTGCTTTTTCCTTCCTTCTCAACAGCAGCCCACATTTTTTCTCCAGCCCGCCCTCCTTGCAGGCCACCTACAAGCAGTCCTGTCAGCTACCTGGCTGGACCGCCCCTACTGAGGCCCACTGCGTGGGGGAGGGTCTCGGGGCATGACTGTATGTTGTGGTGGGGGTGGGGGAGAATGCAAAGGATGTATGGTTTTCCTTGTCCACCCTGTGATTCACAACTTCTGAGCTTCAGGAAGTTCTCCCTGTTGTCTGACCCCAGGCTCTGCTACTGTATCTGTTTCTAGTTTTCCCACGGGAGTGTAGCAAAGTCCCTTCCCATGGAGGACTGGGAGACTGTGATGTCTCAGAAAGCTTGTTCCTGCCTGCGGTCAGTTGATGAAGAGGAAGGAGCGACTGGCTGGAGAATACCGCTGGGGCGTGGAGGGAGAGCAAGCAAGTGAAGGGATGACATGGGGGCAGTGGGGTTCAGATGGGGTGGCTGTGTGCCTGTGGGCAAGTCAGCTGACCTCTCTCAGAGGCTCAGTGTACTCACCTGTGACCTGGGGTGAGGTCACCTCTCAGGGTGATGGTGGGCAAGCTGAGAGCCTCCTATGGAGCACTTAACAAATGGTTGTTCTTGAGCTTGCCACATGACCAGTTGGCTCCAGCCCAGGAACATGTCTGGGTGGTTGGTGGTGGGATAAAGATTCCTGGAAGTCCTCTGTATTCTGCAGGTACACTTGCAGTGTGTATGGCTAGCCACTTCTTAACTTCTGCACCCTGAGTCCCTTACCCTGGTCCCCACTGCACTGTAGATTCTGGGTTTGGGATTGTGGAGTCAGGGCAGAGCTTAGCTTTTGACCTGTGTCAGGTGTGGAGTCTGGCTGCTGGCCTGGAGGCTGCAGTGGGGCGGTGGTGAGTTGCTTTGTGGAGCCTGGGGTCCTTACCCTCCAGGTGTGGACCTATTCTGGGCAGGGGTGTGGCTGACAGGGGCAGACCCTATCTGCTTTGTGTTTCTGCCGTGAGTTGCTCCCCAGCCCTGAGAGACAGCCCCGGTGCTGCCTCAAACGCCATCAGGCGGGGGCGGGATGTCGCCGTTGTCACCTCGATTGCCCTATCCGTGAGATGGGCAGGGAGAGGATGGAGGATGGGATGTGGCAGCTTTTGCTAGGAGCTGATGTTCTGAGGGGCAGTGGGAGATTGTGGTCTGTGTGTGTATGTGTGTTTACATGTTTTTTCCTCTGCTTTTGTGAATGTGTCTGTGTGTTTCTGTGTCCAGGTGTGTGTCGTGTATGTGTGTGTGTTTCTAGGTGTTTGTGTGTTTCTCTATGTCTTTCGGTGTAGGTGTCTGTGTGTCTGTGTCTGTGTGTCTCTTTTATGTAGATGTCAGTGTTTCTGTGTGTGTGTCTGTTTTTATGTGTTTCTGTGTATGTGCATCTCTGTGTATTTGTGTATATTTTTGTGTATATGTCTCTGTTTCCATGTATGTTTTAGTCTGTGTGTTTCTGGGTATGTGTTGTTTTGTGTGTATCTTGTATGTTCTCTGTGTTTCTGGATGTGCGTGTGTGTGTGTGTGCACGCCTGTATGTATGGTAGAAAGCTCCTGGTAAAAGGCCAAGCAGAGGTGGAGGTCAAGGGCTCAGTGTCCCTGAGCGCATGGGCAGGTGCCAGCGAGGGTAGCTAGGGGCCTGTCCTGGCTTATTTACCTCTGGCGTGCCAGGCAGTGTTCTTAGCACCAGGAGAAGAGGTGCTTACCTTTTAGGGAAAAGACAGACGCTGAGATAAAGAATATAGAGACTGTGTTGGAGAGTGCTGGGTACCAAGACGGAAAATAACCAGGCAGAGGGGACAGGAGGACAGACATGGGCGCGCATGCGTGCGTGTGTGTGTGTGTGTGTGTGTGTGTGTGTGTGTGTGTGAAGGAGGCTGCAGCTCTAGCTAGGTGATCCTCCAGGCAAGCTCTGAGACGCAGGCCAGAGCCCCAGATGGTCTGGGAGTTGCCTGCTGGCCCAACCTCCCTGCAGGGCCTACAGAAAAGGAGTCCTGGCTCTCGGGTCACCTGGTCACCCCATAACCCCAGCACTGACCCCGGGAAAGAAACAAGCAGGACTCAGACCCAGGAGACCTGGCGGGATGGCCATACATACCTATGGGCTGTTTCCCATGCTGCTAGAAAACGTTGGGAGACTTAGGTCTGGTGGGAGTTGGGGGAATATTGAGCCCCTAGGAAAGCATCTGGACCAAAGAGGAGGGGCATCTGACAGCTGGCCAGTGTCGCCTGTGGCTGGGCTCCAGCTGGCACTGGGAAAGGACGAAGAGGGTACGGTGCTCAGCTGATGGTTGGCAGGGAGAATGGGCCACCCTCGCACTGCTGCGGCCTGTGCATCTTCCCCGTGGAGGCCCCTGGAGGAGGGGGCAGGGTGCACCTGGGGGGTGCAGGGTGCCGACCTGAGGGTAACCCTCTGGCCTTGTGACTGGCCTGTGAGGAGAGTTGGTTGCTGCTGGCTGCTGCTCAAAGTGCCTTGGGTGCTTTCTTTGCGCTGAGCCCTACAGGCCAGCCCACTGTGGTCCCTGGAGGAGCAGGGAGACTTGCTCTGAGGGGGCACAGGCTGCCAACAGCTGAGAGCCTCAGTGTAGAGCCTGCTAGTTTGTTGGCCAGCCCTGGAGCTCAGAGGCTCAGAGGAACCAGTTAGAAACACACATCCTCAGGTACTCCCGTGGGTCTGAGCAATTCAGCTGGGTGCTGGGCTTGTTGGAAGTCCTGATCCAGAGGAACAGGAGGGCTCTCCGGGGCCCATCTGCACCCTGCAGAGTTGAGCTTGGTGTCCTGGCTTTCCGTCTTGGTTCCTTTGTTAGGGGGACAGTGCATATAAAAGGGACCTGTGTTCACATCCCTTGGGAGCTCAGAGAGGAGGCAGGAGTCCTGCCCTACCCCAGGTGTCCATTTGTATCTGGTGGAGTCCTGGACAAGAAGAAGCAGCCTTGGGGCTGGGGGAGGTGGGGAAGGATTGCCCAGGACCCTAGCAGGGGTGATGGAGCTGGTTTATTGCTAGAGGCCTGGTGGTGGTGGGGATTAGCAGGTAGCTACGGAGCAGGTGCACCTGATGTACTACTCCCAAGGGACTCATTTGTGTGCTCCCCAGGGTTTGAGAGCAAGGATTCTGGGGGTGAAGGGGACCAAGAGTGAGATTTGGAACTGAGCTGGGAAGGGTAGAGTATGACATCGTCATTCCTCCTGTTCCTGTGCCAGAATCCAAGTGGGGTGAGGAGGGCATACCTGGGCTGTGCCTACACCCTGTCCACCTGCTTGGCCCTAGAGCAGCTCAGGAAGCCCTGCTGTGGCTTCTAGGCAGTGAGGTGGGGCTTCCAGGCCCGTTTGAAGAAACAGCGCTGCTGTCTTGAGCTTAGCTAGCTTCCTCCCTCCATCCCCATCTTTGGCCTGCCTCTCTCTCTCATTATTTTTATTGCAAAGTCAGATATACAGAGGGAGGAGGGACAGAGAGGAAGATCTTCTATCCATTGATTCACTCCCCAAGTGACTGCAATGGCCAGAGCTGTGCTGATCTGAATCCAGGAGCCAGGAACTTCCTCCAGGTCTCCCACATGGGTGCAGGGTACCAAGGCTTTGGGCCGTCCTCCACTGCTTTCCCAGGCCACGAGCAGGGAGCTGGAATGGGAAGGGGGGCAGCTGGGATAAGAACTGGTGCCCACATGGGATCCTGGCATGTTCAAGGCGAGGACTTTAGCTGCTAGGTTACAGCTCTGGGTCCTGGCCTGCCTCTCCTTTGGACATGTGTTGCTTGCCCTCTGGTGCCGTGGGTAGGACTGGGGTGTGCTGCTCTGAGACCTTCTCCCACACAGTCCATGGGTAGCGTGGTAGAAGCTGCTTTCTTCCATGGGCTCCAGGTCCCACTGAGCCAGTCCAGGCCCTCTGCTGTCACTTTTCTGAGTGGGAGATATAACCCTGGAGGTTGTGGGTGGGCATGGTCCTGGCATAGGAGGTCTCCTATTCCTGCTTTTCAGAATGCCTTTACTAGGAAGCCCTCCTGATGGTCTGGGCAAGGTGAGAGGTCAGGGGTCAGAGGTCAGAGATCAGACCACAGAGGGGCGGATGGTTGTTGAAGGCCCACTGTGTGTTAAGAGCTTGTCCCAGCTGCGAGGGAGTTTTTAACTGAGTTTGTACAAAATGTAGTTTTGAGTCTTCTTTTGGATGAAGGAAGAACGAGAATTTTTAATATGTGGGGACTTCAACAAATTCATGGCAAATGGGATTATAAACTTCTCTGGGACTGAGTGTTTGCTCCAGGGGTTAAGCTTCTAGTTAAGATGCCCATACATCCTACATTGGAGTGTTTGAGTTCAAGACCTGGCTGTGCGCCTGACTCTGGCTTCGTGCCGGTGCAGACCCCGGGAGGGCAGTGCTGCTGGCTCAGTAACTGGGTTCCTGTCACTCGTGTGGGAGCCCTGGATGCAGTGCTTGGCTCCCAGCGTGGGCCTGGCTCCTGCAGGCATTCAGGAGGTAGGCCAATGCATGGGAGCTGGCTTCTCTCGTTCTCTGCCTTCTGAAGAAACAACAGTTTTTAAAATTTATTTATTTATTTGAAAGGCAGAGTTTTTCCAGATAATGGTTTATTCCCTGAATGGCTTTTGGACCAGGACAAAGACTGGAACTCCAACCAGGCCTCTCGCATGGGTGCAGGAGCCTGAGAACTTGAACTATTCTCGGCTGCTTTCCCAGGGGAAAGTAGGAAGCTGGATTGGAAGTGGAGCAGCTAGGACTTAAATGGGCACTCATCTGGGAGGTCAGCATCACAGGGGGTGGCTTAATCAGTTAGGCCATGATGTTGCTCCCTCTCTTCCCTCTGCTGCCTTTTTCTTTTTTTTTTTTAAAGATATATACATTTTTCATGACCTTGTTGAAGACTTCTGCTAAAACTGCAGTGGGGGCAGACAGGACATATGCTTCATGGTAAGGTTACGCATCCTCCATGAACCAACTGGGTGGCCCAGATGGTGGCACCGACAGGCATTCAGAAGTGTGAGAGGGAGCTCTATCTGCCTAGGTGGTCAGGGAGGGCTTCATGGAGGAGGAGGAGAGGACTCCAGGAAGGAAAAGAGGGGATATCACCCCACAGGGAAGGCCAGGACGTGGGAACTGGATGTGAAGTCTGCGAGGACCAGGAGTGGGGCCTTCAGAGCCCACACAGAAAGAGGCCCTTGGTAGGCCTGTCTTCCTGGGCCATTGGGCTTTCACACTAAGGATCTGCAGGCAGAGCCCTGTGGGGGGTCCTTCCCTCCTTTTCCTGTGATGGCCTGGGGTCATGCCCTTAACTGCTCTCCCCTGTGAAGCTGTCAATCCTACCACCTGGTCGCTCTGCAGAGCCAACGCAACCGTGCAGGTGCAAGTATCCGACCTATGTGGATGCAGCCGTAGGCATGCAGCTCATGTCCTGGGGGCAGGCTCCATTCCCAGTGGGCTTCTGTTAGAGAGGAGTCCTGGATCTATGTCCCGGTCCTTGTCTCAGGAGTTCTTGTGTCCCTTGCTGCCACCAGTCCCTTGGGACATTGTGCTGAGCCCTCACCTTCTCTCCACCTTCTGTTCACAGCCCATCACCACTGAGAGCACACCGAAGAATGTAGTGGACATGGTGAGTGACAGCGGGTGACTGGGGGCAATGGTTGGACTGGGCAGGGTAGCTAGGTGGAAGGGAATTGTGGTGGTGCTGGTGATGCTGGGAGCTGGGGCTCTGCCTGTGCCTGGATGGTTTTTTTTTCTCTGTGTTGCTGTGGCACCAGGCAGGTGATCAGAGAGCGCGGGGAGGCTCTGAACGTGAACTCCTTTATTAGATAGGTAGGATATGAGAGTCATCCTCAAGGCTGGATGGTAGCGGAGGGAAACGCGCCTCCACAGTGGGAAACTGAGGCTGGCCCCTGAGAAGCACCTGCTGGCCAGCAGCAAATCACAGGCATGGAGATGGAGGACTTGGGTTCAAATCCTGACTCCACCAAGCTTCTAATTCACTGTAGGCACATTGGAGCCTGCCTGTGCTGTGTGTGTGTGTTTTAAAGATTTATTCTATTTTATTTGAAAGGCAGAATTACAGAGAGAGAGAAGGAGATGCAGAGATCTTCCATCTGCTCATTTATCCCCCAAATGTCTGCAATGGCTGGGGCTGGGTCAAGCCGAGGTCAGGAGCCAGGTGCCTCTTCCAGGTCTCCCACATGGGTGCAGGGGCTCAAGCACTTGGACCACCCCCTGCTGCTTTCCCAGGTGTAGTTGTAGGGAGTTGGGTCAGAGGTGGAGCAGTTGGTGCCCCTGTGGGATGCTGATGTAGGTGGCCACTTTACCCACTGCAGGTGCCTCAGCTTTATTAACTGCAAAATAGGAGTCATAGTATCTTCCATAGGAGTGATGGTGAGATTGTACATCAGGGACTTGGGCTAGCTCTGGGGAGTCCTGAGTGGACGAAACAGTATTGAATAGTAGCTTTCCCAACGGGGCCCTTCTGCCCATCCCTCGCTCCCTGCCCCCCTGCTGGAAGCCCCAGGGCACCATGGCTGGTTCTCTGATTGCCTGTCTCTGTCCATAGGGAGAAGGATCCTCCTGGGGTGGAAACACGCAGAAAAACCTGGAGGAGGAGGTAAGCAAGCTGTAGCCTGGAACCTGGAGCCTGGGAGAAGGCCAAGGCTGGGCCCTGTGGAGCTGCCTTCTGCTGTGGCCTTCCCCACCCTTCTCCAGAAGGGCAGGCCCCAGAACAGGGGCTGTCTCTCAGCCCTCTGAGCCTTTGGCTCAGCACGAGCCAGAGCTCCAAGATGCAGCAGGGAGAGCATGGGGTGGGGAGTGTGTCAGAGAGTCCTGGGAATGGGGAAAGCTGATGGGCCCAGAAGGAGGAAGGACATGGAGGGACGTGGGCTCTTGCAGGGCCATTTGAGGATATTGTTGGAGCTGCTGCTTCGGAGACAGGCATCTTGAAGAAGTTTGGGTCCTCTGTGTGGCTCAGCACTCAGGTCTCAGGAGGTCTCTGGGTCTCCGGTGTCTCCAGTCTCATGGAGTTTATGGTGGCAATGGGCAGGGGTGGAGGAATCAAAGGACAAACTCCCCAGACAGAAGGATCAAAAAAGAAGGGGCGCGGGGGTTCCTGCTCTGGCTCCCCCTGTGTGTGTGGGTGCATGGAGTCCAGCCAGGTCCCCCTGTGACGGCATGCCCCTGAGCTGGCCTCTGCCTCCTCACCCGCCAGGCCTGCAGAGGAACAGGGAGTGGTTTTGGCGGTTGGCACAGGGGGAGCTGTTGATGGCACGAGGCCCTATCATCTGACAGCTGCCTGACCCACGGCGGCTGCAGAGTCAGGGAGGGCCCTGGAGGGAGGTGCTGGGGGCAGTAACAGGTCCTCTTGTGGGTGGCCTCACCCCCTGCCCCGCTGCTGTGCTCTCCCTGGAGCCGCCTGGAGCAGCCAGTGCTATGGAGTGGAGGTGTCAGGTACAAGAGTATGGAGTCATGCCCCTCAGACTGATGGGGAAGACCCTCTTCAAGGTAGGTGTGGATTGCCAGGGGCACCAAGGATGTGTGTGGGGTAGGGTCTGTGTCCGTCCTGTGCTGTTCCTGAAGGGTTGGTTGCTGGGGGAGCAGTGACTTGTGTGTGCATGCTTGCTCCGGAGGGCAATCAAAGCATGTACTATGTACTCAATAAATGTGACCTCTCTTCCTTGGGTACTTTGACTGAGGGCTGGGGGCTGGTTTGGGGGTATTTAGATTTTCTTGACAGCCTCAATGGTAGATGGTGGATACTAGGATCCCGTTTGGAGTTACTCCACCACCAGAGTCCCTTCTGGCACTACTGCTCGGGTCTGGTGTCATCCAGGCCCCCTTGCCCTTGACCCTGAAGACAGGTGGTGGCTCACAACTGAAGCCTCTTAACCTGTAGCCTGGGCCACATCCTAGCGCAATAGCCTCCCTTATGTCCCCAGCTTGGGCCTAATGGATCCTGTAACTTGGAGCTACAATTGAGAGAAGTCAGACAGCAGGAAGGACCTTGGGCTGTGAAGCTGTGCATGACCTTGGTCCTGGAGGAGGAAGAGGGGGCAGCGGTTTTAGGTGTTGTTGCTCTGAGATGTAAGTGTGTATATGCGCATGCCTGTGTGTGTATGGGGTGGACAGGGAGGCGTCTCCCGTCTGGGCCTGTTGTTCTGCTTAAAGGAGCCTGCGAGGTGAGCAGATTGAGCCTGCGAACCAGAGAGTCGGGGAGAAGGTCCCCGCCTGGCCATGGGACTCTTGCATGTTGCCCGTGGTGGGCCAGTTGGGAGGCGGTGTCCTTACAGCACCCCCCACCCCCAGCCCGCTGCTGGGCTGCTCAGGGCCTGTTTGTGAGCTGTTTTCCTCTCTCTGGCCGGAGGCCCGGGACTCCTGGGGCAGGAGTGGCTGTTTGCCTCCGGCCCACTTGGTGCGTAGTGGAGTTTGTGGATGGTGTGCTGGGTCGCACTTTGTTTTGGAAAAATCCAGGCTGGTGGGCAGGAAGGAGAGAGGAAGGGGTGTGGTTGCACAGGGTTGTTAGGGAGGGCTTGGAGGGGGGCACTGGCCACAGCCCCCAGAGGAGATGGAGGAATGGGGATGGGCCCCTGACCCGGCCAACGTGCTGCGGCCTGACACGGCCCTGCTGCTTGCCTCCCCTCCCTCCTCCGGCCCTGCTCCCTGGGGACCTGGGCTCAGGAAGCTCCGGCTGGGTCAGCCATGGTTGTGTTTGGTCTGTGAGCCCCAACAGAGGCGTTGGCTGGTAGGAGACCTCACCCAGGCACCCAAGGCCTTGGGGTTCCTGCTGAAGCTGCAAGGGCGGGCAAGAAAAAAGGAAGCAAAGAGGAGCGACCAGTGAGAGTCCAAGTGATGATCGGAGCAAAAAGAGTCAGCTGGAACTGCAGCAGGAAGGATGAGGGTTAGATAGCGGGAGGGACTTCCTGGCGCAGTGTAAAGTAAAGCCACTGTTTTAGGGGAAGCTATGGAATGTCCTTTCATGGTGTCCTTTCAGCAGAGGAGGAGGGCCCGGTGTCCTGGCGATGGGCAGGAGAGAGTCCTGTTTGGTGCCTGTGAGGGCTGGATCAAAAGTTCTATTATTGGCCCCCTGTTTTTAGGAAGGACTAGGAGGAAGTTCAAAGCTACGTGGGTCAAGGGCCTTGAGATTCCCCAGAGAGGAAAAGAATGGGATTACAGGCGGGCTGAGAGCTTTTTTTTCTTTTAAAAATAAAGTTCATCGGGACCTCTTTTTCCCAGCGGCTTTTCAGGGGTGTAAGGAGGCAGTGTTGTGAGCCCCATGTTGTTCCCATTCCATGGATGAGAGAAGGGACCGCAGTGGCCTCTGGATCTTTGGGGAGCGTCTTTGTGCAGTGCAAGTGCAGGGAGTCCAGGGACTTCCCCTACCCTGCTCCCCGGCGCCGCCTTCTCAGTGAGCGCCCACCCGGTGAAGGTGTTGGTGCGGCTGTGGCCGGTCCTGGGACTTTGTCCACCTGTGCTTGCTACAGCAGCATCCACACCCACGCAGCCCACCCGGCCTGGGTCCCTACGTGTCATCACCGTGTGTGTCTGCGTCCTGTCAGCACGGTCACATGCCTCTGCACTGTACAGACAACAGGAAGCCCCGTTGGAGACAGGGCGGCCCAGTGATTCACCAGGGGATGACACTCCTCCGGCTGCAGCTCGGTCCTCCTCTGAGGGGTTGCTCTCCCAGGTCGCTGTCCTGGTCATTGCCGTCATGCCTGCCCTTCCCGGCCAGCTGGGGGCAGCCAAGCTGGTCTGGACTTTGCCTTATCACCTCTGGAGGCAGCCTGGCCAGGCTGTGTTGGGCCAAGTTTTTATTTATCTTCCCTGGCTTTTTTTTTTGTGTGTGTGTGGGGGGGTGGGGAGACGGAGGAATGCAAGTGTTGTAACGTTTGCAAAGGGGGTGGTGGTGGCAGAGAGAAGGGAGCCAGGTCTCCTGCCTGGCTCATCTTCCTCATCCCTTCCCTGCTGCACCTTGCGTTCAGTATCCTCCCCCAGCCCTCCTGTCCCCCTTTGCCCACTCCTGCCCCCTCTTGGGGCCTGAGAGGGCCTGAGATCCATGTGCTTGGCCACACCTCAGTCTTGGCTGCCTTGTGGCTTCCAGTTGTTGGAAGCAGCTGTGGTGGCTTCCTCCAAAAGCAGCTGTGGAGCAGGAGCAGATGAAACCCCAGGGGCTATTTATAGCGAGGTGGCCCCGGGGGGCCTGGAGTGAGGCCCGGGGCCTGGGAAGAGTCTTTGCCTCCTCATCAGAGCCCAGCAGAGAGGGAGATGGATGGAGTGCTGGTGTCTGCTGGGGCCTCTGGGCGGGGAGTTTTGGCACAGCCTGGTTTGGGGCTTGCAAACCAAACACAACCACTCCCGACCCTTCTCTCCACCCCGCCTGACTCATGCAGAGCCCAGTCCTTGGAGGCCAGAGGGGTTGCGAGGCTGTGAAACTGCTCCGCCTGGCAGCCCCACACTCGACTCCGTCTTCCTCCCGCTACCGGTCTGCTGTACTAGCTCAGGGGCAACCCAGGCTGAGTGCAGAGTCTTCCCTCCGCCAGTGGCTCTGACCTTGGCCTCAGGTGGGAGTGGGGCTCAGAGCTCACCTGCCCCCACTCCTGACCAGGAGTGGGGGTGAGCAGGGGATCATCTTCTTGGGGGATGCCAGGGAGCAAGTCCCCGAGGCAGAGGGTGAATGCTGCTTGGTTATCAGCTCTCTGGGCACATTGGGGCGGGTGAGTGTCCTCCGGTCTCAGTTTCTATCCTCCTTGGTCCCTTCCAAGAGGTGGTAGAGACTTGGTGGGTGGGACTGGCTGATTTGTGGGTGGGTGTGCGGGGAGGGGTGCACGCAGGTGTCTGGGAGGCATCAATGGGCTCCAAGGGCTCAGGAAACCTGGGAATTGGGGGATTCTGCATTCAGCCAGGGGGCTGAAGGAGGTTGCTTGTAGGAGTGGAGTAGGCGTCCTCTTTTCCATGAGGCAGAAGAGTGGCTGTGACAGCACTCAGCAGCCACTACTGACTGCCAGGCGAGAGGCAGTGGGCTCTTGCGCATGGTTTGTTGGCATCCTCATGCAAGCTGCTCATAGTTGTCCCATTGATCGCCGGGCGGGGCAGGTGGCTCCCAGGAGCTCCACCCTGGAGGAGCCTGGGACGTAGTCCCTGGGGAACATGGGCCTTGATTGTGTGCATTCTCCTGCTACGCTGGGGCGTTTGAATGCCAGGTTGGCTTGATTCTGCCTGAGTTGGTGTCTCCCCACCCAGGAACAGGAGAGGTGAGATGCAGTGGCAGAGACTGGGTCTTAGAAAGTGGGACTCCTTGCCTTACAGCCCTCGTCTCTGGCCCTGACACCCCTTGGCTGTTCTCCTCATCTGAAAACTTGCCACTGAGGGACGGGTACAGTTCCTGCCAAGGAGGGATGGGGTGCAGGTTGGTAGTGGTCAGGGCAGCCAGGTGCACACCATTGCACAAGCGTGCTGGTGTCTCATGCTGCCTGGAGTGTTCCTGGTGGACCCCAGCCCCACGGTGGGATCTCAGTGGTGCAGCAGCTGTTGGCTGCCTGGGTGTCCTCTATGAGAATGGCACCAGCCACACAGCCCTGAGGTTCTTTCTGTCCCCATGGGCTTCCAGGCAGGTGGATACCCTCACATGAAATTGGCATGGGCTGTTTTTGGCTTTGGGGAGCTAAGACGCTAGAGTGGCAGGGCTGGAATGTTGGCAGAGAAAGGAGAAAAGAATGTGTGTGTGGCCATGGCCCTGAGCACTGTGTGGACAGCTCCCTGAGGCTCTCCTGCTGTCCTTTCTGGCCCTCAGCATAACACTCCTCTCCTGTTCAACCTCCCCTCCTCCAGAGCTCCACCAGAGTCACTCCAAGTGTCCAGCTCCAGTCCCGGCCAATCAGGTAAGTTGTGGCATGTGAGAGTCAGGGATGAGAGTACGGGCAGTGGGGTTACTGTGGATATTACTGCCAAGTCTTGCCTCTGGGTCCCCCAAAGCCACCATGTGAGACCGATGCCACTTGGCAGCCATTGTGTTTGGAGTTCCAGCTCCCAGCCAGGATCTTGAGCTGGATTCTTAATTTACTTGCATGAGCTCATCTCACCCAGCAAGGTGTGTCTGATGGTAGACAGAGCACTGCGTTGCAGAGGGAGAAGGTGACTTGTTAAAGGTCATGTGCCCCAGAGGTCTGTATGCAGTCCCAGCCGGTACCTGCCTGTGCTGCCTCTCATTGCTCTGAAACCACAGCACTTCTGACCACCGAGCCGTTTGTAACTGGAAAGCTCTGGTTCATCTCTTGTCCCCGGTAGATGCTAGGACAAGGACATGCACGGGGGTTGTTCTGTGCCTTACTGGTCCAGAGGTGGCTTCCTCTCTGCTTCCCCTGCACTCTCTGAGGCCCCCAAGAGGGAGCGGAAGGCTGTGTGACCCAGCCCCTGGTTGCATTTGGGCGGGCTTTCAGATGACCCCTGCATGGTCCTATAGCAGATAACAGCTGGGTGGGGTGGAGGTGGAGGATGCTCAAGTTGTCCACCTGGTGGCGCTGTTCTGCTTTCCCAGGGGAATCAACCAGAAGAGGGCCAGCAAGAGTGCGGATGGGTTCCTTGTGACTCCTGTTGTCCCTATTTTGTCCTCCTTGCTTCTGTGGAACTGTGGAAGAGCTGCTCACAAGTGTTTCTGGCAGTCTGTTCCCCTTGGTGCAAAGACGAGATGGGTTGGAAGGTGGGGAGAGAGGATGCTGCAGGATAGCTGAGGGTCCCTGTCCATTTTCTAAGAGGACTGTGTGTGTGTGTGTGTGTCTTTTTGCCCCAGACAGCCTGCCACCTGCAGAGCTATCCCTGGGAAGGTTTTGGATGGCTGGGTGGCTGGGGCCAGGTGTTGAGTCCTCCTGTACCCCAAGCCTGAAAAGCCACCCTGTGTCCTTGACAGCCACCCTTCCCCTCCCCCCTCCTCATTTCATGCCCCATCTAGATTCATCCTGCTGGGTGCCTAGGTTCTTATAGCAGCTTAATGACCTGGGGTCCATCGTCCCCCCTCCACTACCTTTAAGACCCTGTGGGGAGGCAGGTGTTTTCTGCTTCCCTTGCTGCAGGGAAGAGTTAGAAAGATGAGGTGTCCCTGGGGATGCAGGGGGAGTGCCACCCTGGGGCTGGGGAGAACGCAGGTGCACTTGGGAGCTACAGGTGAGCCACCTCGTCCCTGCCCCTGGATGGAAAACCAGGAGAGATGTCAAGAAGCAAGCTCTCCCTTCTCTCTTCCCCTCTCCTGCCAAGCCCAGGGGACCCCAGTCTCTCAGAGGAACACTTGGTCTTGGGGGCCACTCTCTGGTTTCCTGGGCCGTTAGGTCTCAGAGAGGCTACTGCCCAGGAGTGTGTGGCAGGAGCTGCCACCGGAGGCAGCAAGAGAGCCAGAGAACAAGGAACAGCGGCCCATCTGTCTGCCTCCTGGTGGGGCATGAGGAGCAGGAATGTGCCCTGTGGTCTGCCTACCTGGTGTCCATTCCCCTGAGAGGTCTCCTGCTCATTGCCCAGCCGCAGTGCCGGGAGGCAGTGGGAGGCTCAGTCCTTGGCTCCTGAGAGTACCCTGCCCGGCTTGCCATCCTCTTCCATGCAGTCCTGGGATGCTTCTGAAAGACTGCCTGGCCAGGCAGCGGCTGTGTGGGGCAGGAGGCAGAGCTGGACTCCTAGGTCCTGCTCAGATGTCTGGAATCACAGGAAAGTGTTAGGATTGCTGAGAAGCAAGTTGGTATCCTTGAGGCTGTCTAAGGGCCCTTGTTTGCCTTTGCTTAGCTGGCCGGTATAGGCACTTCCAGGACTGGCTAACCCTGGCCTTGGCCTTGGTGTAGGACCTTGATCCAAGCTGGCTGTGGAGTGATTTAGGCTGTCAGAAGGTGCAGGTCTCTGGGGCTTGAGGGCAGGTTCTGATCTAGAACTTCTCCCCACCCCACCCCACCCCACTGCTTGCTGTCTCCTTAGAAACGTGAGCGTGACCCAGACCATGGAGGACGACTGTGAGCTGGACCTGGTGTATGTCACAGAGAGGATCATCGCCGTGTCCTTTCCCAGCAATGCCAACGAGGAGAACTTCCGGAGCAACCTGCGGGAAGTGGCTCAGATGCTCAAATCCAAACATGGAGGCAACTATCTGGTGAGGATGCTGGGGAAGGGTGGCAGGGGGGCCGGGAGGAGGTCCCTTCCACTGGCTCGCCACCTTCACTGTGGGTGGTGTGTGCACCTGGCCCTTAAAAAGACTTGCTTTACTCCTCCCTGGGACCCAGTTGTTCACTAGGTTCCTCCCCACCCTCCAGCCAGCCCAGCTCAGTTCTAAGGATCAAGAAACCACTCTCTGTGTACCAGGAGGAGAGAATTTGACAACATGAGCTGCAATTACTGAATGCTGTCTGTTTGCCTGGCCCTGTTCACCACTTTGCACCTTGTTCAGCACCTTGTGACAGCTGTGGGAAGTAGGTGCTTACTTGCTGGAGGTCACAGGTTGCAAAGTGCTGGACTGGCATGGCGTTGGAACTTCTGGGAAGTCTTAGGAGAGAAATGAGGCCACAGGCATCTTTAGGGTCCTTGTGTTGCTGGCTCAGAGGACTGGCCCACCATGTAGATGACGGAGAAGGGCTGACCTGAGCCTTGGCCCCAGAGGAGGGCTCAGGTCTCTTACTGGGAAGCACACCCAGTCTGGCTCTGCAGGCTGGCCTCAGGGCGTTGCACCAGACAGGGGTTGCAGGAGGCTGCAGTGGCATCCTGGCTGTGCCCTAACCAGTAATCCTAAACTTGATGGCTTTAAGCTTGGATTCTACCCCAGTTCTGGGGGCTGGCTTGCAGCAGAGCAAGTCCTGCGTAGCTCTCCTGGCTGCTGCTGTCTCCTAGCACTCCTTGGCATCCCTTGGCTTGCCGCCTTGCCCCTGCAGCCCGTCACATTGCTTTCCATCGGCACGGTGGTTCTCTGCATACCTTCTCTGCTTATGTGGACATCAGCTGGTGGACCCAGGGCCTGTCCTCCATCTGGGCCGTTCCTGTCCTGAGATCCTTTGCTGTTTGTCAGCATGTTTGTCTGCCTTTTATAACGTCACTAGGGGGTCCTGGAGGAGCTTCTTGGGAAAGACACAGTTGATTTTAGCTGGCAGTCCTAGAGCTTGTAGTTTAGGACGGGGTAGCTCTACAGGCTGATGTTGGGGGGTGTGTCTTGGGGCGTGGTGGCATGGTCATGTGATGAGTTGGGATGCAGAGTCACCATAGCCGGACAGAACTTGAGCTTGGTTCCTTAGAGTTCTGGGGGATGCACTTCTGGTGACCCAGTACCTCCCACCAGGCCCCATTCTTATATGCCATCAGTTTCAAAGCAGGGCCAGTTTCTAAAGTTGGCTCCTTGACCTTTGGGGGCTGCGTCGCAGCCACCCTCGGAGGCCGGCCTGTCAGCTGTGTTAGGCATTGCTGTGAGCCTTGACTTGAAGCATCATAAAGTCCTGGTTTTAAATTCCGACTCTGGGCCACTTGGTTTTACCCTGCTTCAGGTTTCCCTTTCTGTAAAATGGGCCTAATTGCACCACAGCCTCCTTGATGGCTGAGGAGGGAATTAAGCCACTGCCCATGGCTGACTTGTGGGGGACTCCTGCTGAGTGGCAGCTGTTGTTCATTGGTGCTCCTGGGCAGGGCACAGGAGTAGCCTGGAAGGCACCTTTGAAGGGAGGATACCTATGGGGTCAAGGGTTAGAGGAGGGCCCCTAGAGCAGCTGGCCCCTTCTGATGATGGAGTGGGCACAGCGTCCAGCAGTTGAGATGGTACATCTTCCCCAGGCAAGATTATCAAGTCAGTCTACGAGTGGCACGCCACTCCTGGGTTCTGTCTCTTACCATGCCCCTCTGCTGCTCAGGGCATTGGCTCCTTGGGGGCAACAGCAGAGCGTCTGCTGGCTTCTCTCCTCCCGCTCCTCCCTGACAAGTGGCCACACATTCATGCTGTGTTGGGGGTGAGCAGGATTTCAGCTAGGGGCAAGAGGGGTATGGGAAGAGAAGCAGAAGTGAGCCCAGGAGGTACAGCAAGTAAGGGCTGGCCTGGGTCCCAGACGCCTGGCTGTGGGAGTGCAGGGACGTTGTGTCTAGAGGGGCCAAAGGTCTTGAGAAGGGGCTGGAGCTGGCACATTTGTCCATCCTATTCCCGGTATGACCAGTGGTTTCCTGGGCGGCCATATTTCTCCGGGTCCCTGCTCATGACCTTGCCTTTTCTCTCCCTCTAGCTGTTTAACCTCTCTGAGCGAAGAGCTGACATCACAAAGCTGCATGCCAAGGTGAGGCGACAGTTGCTTTGGGACAGGAGGGGGAGGGGGTAGGAGAGAGAAGGGGGGAGGGGGAGTATCCCCCCTCCACATGAATGAAATAAGGGCCCTCACCTGGAAATGACACTGTGATGCTCTGAACAGCCTTTGCAAGTTGAAGGGCCTGCTTTTTAAAAGTTTGTAGATTTATTTGAAGGGCATAATTACAGAGAGAAAGGAGACGTCTTCCTTCCATTGGTACACCATCCAAATGGCCACAATGGCTAAGTCCGGGTCAAGCCAAAGTCCAGAGCCAGGAGCTTCATCTGGGTCTCCCATATGGGTACAGAGGTCCAAGCACTTGAGCCAGTCTCCACTGCTTTCCCAAGTGCATTAGCAAGGAGCTGGATCAGAAGTGGAATAGCCAGGGGTTGAACTGGTGCCCATATGGGATGCTGGCACCGCAAAAGGCTTTACCTGCCATGCCACAGCACTGGCCAGTGAAGGGCTACCAGTTTTACCTTGGCTGTTGGCAGGATTGTGTCAGGGACCGTGCTATGGATGTTGGTTCCCAGCTCCTGGTTGTGTGACCTGGGTGGGCTGTAGACCTCTCTAAGCCTTAGTTTGCTTGCATGGCTGGATTCAGTGGCCCGTGGCCCTTGTAATTCTCTCTTATCCTAAAACTCTGCAGGCTTCTCTGTCCTGAGAGAGGGACAGTTTGCATGTCCAGGGACTAGGAATGATCTGGAAGCATCAGGGGAACCGGAAGGAGTGCTTGGCATTTTCTCTCTCACCCTGGGCCAGGGCCCAGGACTATAGTGGAAGCAGAGCTGGAGGGCTGTTGCTCAAAGTCCTGGGGACCTTGGGGTGATGGGCTCTAATCCTTCATCAAAGGCAAAGGGGGAAAGTGAGGCTTACGTGTGGTCCTGCACAGTGTCAGTGTGAAGCTGGCCCAGGTCTCCAGTCCTGCCGGGCAGTCGTTGTCTCCCAGCAGAGCGGACAGGCTCCTGCTGCTACTGTCCCCCTACCGGCCCTGCCAGCCTCTCACAACTTAACTCTGC
Source organism: Ochotona curzoniae (assembly GCF_017591425.1). Classification (NCBI taxonomy): domain Eukaryota; kingdom Metazoa; phylum Chordata; class Mammalia; order Lagomorpha; family Ochotonidae; genus Ochotona; species Ochotona curzoniae. The sequence goes on along the minus strand of NW_024466312.1, from coordinate 4,907,608 downwards.
TTGTCCATGCCTTGGGCCACAGGTACTGGAATTTGGTTGGCCCGACCTGCACACCCCAGCCCTGGAGAAGATCTGCAGCGTCTGCAAGGCCATGGACACCTGGCTCACCGCAGACCCCCACAACGTTGTTGTCCTACACAACAAGGTCAGAGTGGGGGGCAGGGTGCAAGTGCATGTGCAAATAGATGATCATGCATGTTCGTATGCCGTGTGTGTGCCTGCATGGGTATATGTATGTGTGCATGTGTACACATGTGTATTTGTGTGTATATGTGTGCATTATATGTGCTTGCACACACACCCAAGTGCATCCTTTGAGGAGTGTGTCTGGTGGCCTTACCCTTGGATCTTGTAAGTGCACTAGTCTAAGTGTACTGCTTTGCAGAGAATAGCTCTGTTCCAGGGGCACCCCCAAGAGCTGTGCCTGGGGCCTTGTGTCGCTGGCAGCACTGGATCAGCTGTGCTTCCTCTGACAGCCTGCCCCTCGGTTCATAGACACATCAGAAATCAAGGCTTCTGTGTTTGGGGCTCTTGCAGGGGAACCGGGGCCGGATAGGAGTGGTCATCGCTGCCTACATGCACTATAGCAACATCTCTGCCAGGTAAGAAGATCCTGGGGCTGCCCGTCCCTCTAAGCATTGATGCTGCCACCCCACACCCCACTCACAGCCACTCCCGTCCCTGGGAGGCAAGATAAGGGCAGAGGGTAGGAGAGACGATAAGAACTGTGCCAGAGCCACACGCTGGTTAGAAGGGGCTGCACGTGGCTCTGAGGTGGGGCAGAGGATGAGAGGGGAGAAACCCCGTCCTCCCAGCTGGCATCCTGGTGGGCAGCCTTTGGGAGGGTATGCAGGTACAGTCATGGGCACACCACCGAGCCAGCTTCAGCTGCCTTCTGTCTCCCTGGATGAACAGAGAGGGAGTCGGAAAGAAATGCTGGCTTAGATCCAGGGCCAGCAGGACCATCTAGCAGTTCTGTCCTCCACTCCCTGCCCCTGGCCAGCATGGGTGGAGGAAGTCTAGGCAATAAGCAGCAAGTGACTCCCGTTCTGCAGGGGGCAAAGGATGTGCTTGCGTATCTGGCTGTGCATCTGTTGTGTCTGCTGAGCAGCCCCAGTGCCAGGCAGAGGGGTCTGGGAGCTGGGAAACGCTAGCTACTGCCCACATGCACATGAAGCAAGTCAACCCTCTGCTCCTCTGCTTGTAGCTGGATGAAGGAAGGTTGAATCCCATGGCCCCAAATCACAGGCTGAATATAGCCCAGGCCGTGTGGAGGTGGTGCTGGGTTGGTCTTTTCCCGCAAACTTTTCCAGCACAGAATTGCAGGCGAGGAGGCCCATCCTTCTGTCGGTCCCCGGGGTTGACTGCAGAGCTGTGCAGGTCTGGAGGGAGCAGGGAGCGTGGGACCAGGACACACTGGGGCATAGCATCAGCTCTGCTCACTTTCCGGCTCTGCCCACAGCGCCGATCAAGCCCTGGACCGTTTTGCAATGAAGCGTTTCTATGAAGACAAGATCGTGCCCATTGGCCAGCCATCGCAGAGAAGGTGGGTCTCCAGGCTCACAGCCCAGCACCAGGACGCAGGCATGCACACACTCACTGTGTGTGAGAGCTGGACCGTAGACCCCTGTGGGGATGGAATGGTTGTGCCTGGGCAGAACAAAGCACCTGTGTTCAGGTGCCAGCCCAGGGAGAGGCTGTGTCCAGGGCTGCTGCCTGCCCTGGGAAATTGCAGTCATCTGCTGTTGGGCGAGCTTAAAGTCCATTTTGCAGGAAGAAGAGGCCACACGTCCCACCTTAGGGAGCCCGTAGGTCATTGAGAGAGGCAGACATTAAGCAGGTGACTGTGCAGAGAAGATGACCTCAGGAAGTGGTTGGTGCTGGGAGAGAGAAAGCAGAGAGGTGGTTGGGAGGGGAACATGAGCCCAAAGTGGAGTAATGGTGAACCCCCTTGTGACAGTGGAGGATGCCCCCATTTTCCAGATGAGAAGCCTGAGCATGGGGCAGGGCTCCTGGCGAGCAGTGGCTGAGCTGGAGTGTGCAGGAAGGCCTGGTTGTGGCACTCAACCCTGGGTGGTCACCCTCTTCCCCTACCGAGGTAGAGGTGGTACTGACCAGGTACGCTGTCAGGATCACTCTAGTAACGCTGGTACTTGGCAGAGTAGGTGTTGGGGGGACCTGTTGGCTTTATCCTGATTGGCAGAAGTGGACATGGGAGGTGGGGTCCTGTCCTGCCTCCCCTGCTGCCAGTCCTGCAACCTCCCAGCCTCTCCACACCCCCGGATGAACCCTGTGGCTCTGGCCTGCATGGCTGATGGGAGCGGTGCTGGCACAGCTCGGGGTTAACCCTGCCCTGGCAGTGGGAAGCCAAGGCAGGAAGTGAGTGTGTTCTAATTGGCACCAAGTGACTGACATGGCCAGCCCCGGGGCCAGCCATCAGAAGCTGCACCCCACCAGTCTGTGCCAAAACTGGCCAAGCCCTGGGGGAAGTTCCTCACACCCCAGCTTCTCAGGCGTTGGTCACCCTGCTGGATGAGGGGTGCCAGGATGGCAGGGATGTGTGTGATGATGGCCCAGTGTGCTTTGGACAGGGCAGGAGAGCTGAGCAGGGAGTTTGGTCAGGGGTAATTCCCAGCAACTCAGTGTGGGCTTAGACAACACATTGGGCATGTATTTGTGTGTTTTATCTGTGTCTGGTGGCCCCTATCCGTCACCGCACCTGCTCATGGGTGGGTCGCTCTGGCTGGAACTGCATGTGAAAGTGTAGCAGGTTTCCCATGCGCTGGTTGCCATTTTCCCGCCTTCCCATCCGCTTGCAGGACCTGAAGCAGCCTGAGGAGTGGATGCCAGTGGGGGAGCAGGAGGGAGGGGCTTTGCCTGCATTCATTGTCCCCCTCCTGCCCCCACACTCATTGTCCCTAGCACACAGACACATCCTGTTGGGGAGATCTGATGGGAACCTGCCATTCCGGGTTTCCGGTCTGAGTAATGGGGCTGGGGGCTGGGCGGGGGCCTGAATAGGAGCTGGCGTTGCCCATCAGATTATCTGGCTTGGGTAGTTGGAGGGGCCCCACCCAGGCGCAGGGATGGTGGCCCAAAGGCCTGGAGAAGGGCCAAGGAGCCCAGAGACAGGAGGAGAGTGGTATCCTGATCACGTGGTCCCGGTCCCCACCCTCCTGAGAGAGCTCGAGTTGGCTCCTATGCAGCCTCAGGAAGCCGCCAGACACCTCTGGCTGGAAGTGCCGAGGGATGGTGCCGAGGAAGGATTGCCCTGCAGACTGCCAGATGCCCCGGAGCCCAGACTTCTGCCCTCCTCTGTTCTCCCACATCCAGCATCTTGTGTCCTCACTGTATGTCTTTGGAGAGAGTCCTGTGACCCTTCTTGATTCTGATCTTCCCTCTGTCTGGGACAGGAGGGTGGGTTGATCCTTGCATTCTTCCTTACCAGATCTCAAAAGAATCGTGGGCTCTGACCCTAGAAATGGGGACACTTACTGAAAAGTAGTTGTCTCAAGTGCCAAGTGAAGTCACCAATGCACAGGGATGTCATATGCTTTGCTGAGCTCTTACTATTTGCTGCACTAGTGCGTGGTTGGTGGGTCTTTAGGGGTCCAATGAGGGGCTGTTGAACATAAGTGTTCACCTGCTCTGGGCTTGGTGTGAGAGTGTTGGAGGGGCCTGCTGGTCACGCAGATTGCCTCCTGTGACAGTGAGCAGCTTGAAGCCTGTGTGGGATGTGGGGAAGGAAATTTTGGTCTAGCAAGTGGATTGCTGGGCTGGGAGTTATCACTGAAAGGAAGTGTTCGTGCTCACCACCAGGGGGCACTGGAGATCTCCAAGTGGGATGCTGAACTTGCCTCAGCTCCAAGTTGGCGGGGACTTGGGGATCCCAGGTGCCAGGGAGGCCTGTGCTGGGGGCAGAAACCTCAGCTGCCAGGAGGCCTAGGGGTGGGGTGGCCAGGCTGATTGTGTGGCAGCCCAGGCCTCCTCCCTGACGCCACCGGCCTCTCCTGGCTGCAGGTATGTGCACTATTTTAGCGGCCTGCTCTCCGGCGCCATCAAGATGAACAACAAGCCCTTGTTTCTGCACCACGTGATCATGCACGGCATCCCAAACTTTGAGTCTAAAGGAGGTACCTGCTGCCAGCCTTCTAGCTTCGCTTCCCCTCCCTTCTCCTTCCCCCCATTCTTTTACCTCTTTCTTTTAAATAACGACAACAACAATAATAAAGAGGCAGCTTTGAGTGCTTAAAAGAAAAACACACACACAGATGTTGCAGAGTTCTTGGGCACGCACTGGGCCTGAAGTTCGGCACCCTCTGAACTCTATGGCATGATCATCTGTCCACTTGAAAAATGATTCCATGCTTCAAGGCGTATGATGTTGCTCAGTGCAAAAGGCCTTGCAAATGGAAAGTCAGCGTTCCCATTTCCTTTTTCTACCTCTCCTCCCCACCCCCTTCCTCCCTTCCTTTCTTTCCTCCTCCACCCTTTCCTCTCTCTCCCTGCCTCTTGTGCTCATTTCTGCTGTTTTTGCTAACCGCATCCCTCCCTGACAGGTTGCCGGCCGTTTCTCCGCATCTACCAGGCCATGCAACCTGTTTACACATCTGGCATCTAGTAAGTGGGCCATGGGAACGAGGGCCTGGGGCAGCCAAGGGCCAGGGTCAAGACCCAGGCCAGGGGGTGAAAGTACAGAGCCAGTGAGGTTTCCCAATAGCTCTGCAGCAGGGGACAGCAGGGCGGGTTCCCCTTTTCCTGGCCAGCCCCCAGTGGCTCTTTCTTCTCTGCCCAACTCTCTCCCTTAGCAACATCCCAGGAGACAGCCAGACCAGCATCTGCATCACTATAGAGCCAGGGCTGCTGTTGAAGGGAGACATCCTGGTGAGTGTGGCTCGCCATCTGTCTCGAGCCCTGCTACCATCTCTCTCTTCCTGGCCCTTCTCCTGCCTTGAGACCTACCTAGCTGCCCCTGGCAGGTGGCTAGCCTGGAAACCATGGGCCCCAGAGCTCCAGCTCACACAGTGCTTGTCCACTTCCCTGCCCTGGAATGGCACATCCCTTCCCTTTTGACCCTGGGCTCCGCTTCTGTCCTGGAGCTTCTCCTGGGAAACACCACTCAGCATGCCCTATTGCCTCCTGGCTTCCAGTGGGCACCAAGGACTGCCATGATCTAGTCTCTGCCATGGCTGCTTCAGTGCACATCTGAGCTTCTTCCTACCATCTTGCCTCATGTGCGGGAACCTCCCGGGAGGACACTTTGGTCCCTGCAGGTCAAGGCTGACCTCCAGCTCTCTCCAGTCTCCCTCCCCAGTGACCTCTGAAACCCTCTTGGGTGTGGTTGACATCTCCCTGGCTGTGTTTGGGGTGATCCTTGGGGGCTCTTGGCCTCGGGCCCCTGACTGACTCTGCTGCTTCCCCTCCAGCTTAAGTGCTACCACAAGAAGTTCCGCAGCCCAGCTCGAGATGTCATCTTCCGTGTGCAGTTCCATACCTGCGCCATCCATGACCTGGGGGTTGTCTTTGGAAAGGAGGACCTCGATGATGCCTTTAAAGGTGGGTTCGTAGGGTGGGCTCGACTTAGCAGAGCCCCAGTCTGAGAGGCTGTGACAGCCTCTCCACCTTCCCTGAACTGTGTGGTCTGCTTGGGCTCAGGTGTGTTCTTGAATAGTGGTAGCAGAGAAAATGGGAGAGAATTGAGAGTGGGGTGCTCTGGAATTCAGGTTGTGATGTGGAGTGGATGCAAATTGCTGTCCCTCCCCTGGCCATCACCCTGTTCCTTGCCCTGTGTCTCTTCCTGGTTTTCCCCATCTGTTCCACATGTCCTGTTGGTGACAGTCACTTTGCCACCCTTCCTTGGGTTTCTGTTTTGTGTAAGGCTCAGTACTGAGTGCTGGGATGGTGAAGGATGGTGACTGCCTTGGCGAGCTGAAGTGTGTTGCTGAATGGGAAGGCTGAGCGGGCAGGGAGCATTTCTCTCCTAAAGTGGGAGAGCAGTAGGAGACAGGTGGCAAGAGAAGAAGTGTTCAGGGAAAGTCATTTGCTTCTTTTATCTGTTTGAAGTTTTATCTATGTTACATTGAAGCTCAGATCATTAAAATACACATGTCCACCCATTCATCCACCTACCCACCCAACTCATCCTCCATCCATCCATCCATCCATCCATCCATCCATCCATCCATCTATCCATCCATCCATCCATCCTTCAACTCACCCAACTACACACCCATTAATCCATTCAACTAGCCATCCATCTACGCAATCATCCATCATCCTACTCAACCTATCCACTCATCTGTCCACATATTCCTCCCATCCATCCATACAATCACCCATCGATACATCCAACAATTCATCTGTCCATCTCCCCATTCATCCACCCACTCATTTATCTGTCCATCTACTCCCAACCCAATCAATTCATCTTTCCACATATCCCTCCACTCAAATCTCCTCTTTCTCCTTCCTTCCGTACATCCATAATTCATCCACACAGCCAGCCACTTATCCATCATCCACTAATCTGTTCCCTCTCTCTACCAACCATCACTGTGTGTCTGTATGTACCAGGCATGTGCAAGGCCCTGCATGCAGACATGACAGTATGAAGGATGTATATATGCACAGATACCATACTTGCTGTAACTCCTCTTCCTACAAGCTATGGTTGGCGATTGGTGCCCAGACTGAGCTTGCACAGAGAGCAAGGAGCAGGGCCAGGCCTTGAGGAGGGAAGGCCTCTCCATGGGGAGCCTGTCAGGACTCAGTGCAGAACAATGCTTCTGTGATGGGTCTTACTAGCGTTGGAGCTGGGAGGGCACGTGGAGGATGCTGCTGTAATTGTGAATGCTGCCAGTATTCATGGAAAAGAAAGATCTAGCCAACAGAGTAAATGTGGGATTGGGAAAGGCAGAGGGAGGGTCACATATTTCCCATTTGCATATAATGGGAAGTCAGGAAAATGGAGAGACTTAATGTTGGTGCTTAGAATGTAAAAGGTAGTTGGTAGAAAAAAAAATAGATATAATAACCTAATGAGAATTAAGAGGAAAGAAGGTGGGAAGAGTGTTAATGGGCCAAATTGGTCTTCATGGTGGTGAGTTGGTAGAGATTATTTAAAATTCATGTCTAGAAATAGTGGCTATTTGAAGAGGCTTGTAGATAAGTGACAGTGGACCAAAATAGAGATGGTTAGAAATGGTGACCTCTGGCAAGGAGGGTAGGAGCTGGAGTGTGCAGATTATTTGTGTATAATCCCATGCATGTGTGTTTGTTAACATAGATACATCTTAATCATCATGTATACAAGTATTTCTTGTGTTCTAAAAAGCAAGTGGTCTGTTTTTTGGGAATTCATTGCCCATTTTTGTCTCCCTTGTCTGTCTGTTTTTGCCCCAGATGATCGATTTCCAGAATATGGCAAAGTGGAGTTTGTCTTTTCTTATGGGCCAGAGAAGATCCAAGGTATGCCCCGAGTTAGCACTTTTCTCCATTCCCCCACTCCCCGGTCTGTACTACACTGGCCCACTTGCCACTGTGTCAGGAAAGGCAGGCCAGCAGAAAAGGATCTGGGTGTTTGAGTGGACCCCTAGCTAAACATGAACTAGTGACATAAACTGCGAAAAAGGAAAGCAGACACAGAGGCCCTGGGCTGGACAAACAGTTCTAGTTTCCTTAGGTCATCATCCTGTTAATAGTCTGAGACTGAGAGGGTCATGGTGGGGGGAGGAAGGGGTTGGGGGACACTCACAGGCTCTGGAAGGACCCGGAGGAATATTTCTGAACACTGAGGTGTGGCAACCCAAAGGCCATTTAATAATAGCCTGTGGGCCTCTTGGTGGCTTGTGTGGGGAGACCAGTTGTCCGTCTATTTGAGCGCAGGCTTCAGGGTGATGGAGCTGGGCTCCAGGCAGGCTGAAGATGGCCCTGCCTGGTTGGGAAGGTGGTGCACCCTAAAGGCCTGTCTGGGAGCCAGGCTTCCGATGGCCAGGGAGAGTTCCCCACTTCTCCCCTCGGGTTCTGTCTTGAGCGGAGAGCATCCTGGGTGTGAGACAAGGGAGTGCCTGACGTGACTTTACCATCGAGGCTGCGTTGTCCTTCCCTCTGTCCTGCCCCCACTCCCACCCCAGGGTGACTCTGACACCCAGCCAGGGAGCCCTCCCAGGTTTCCCTAGAGCAGGATGTGCATCTCCAACCCTCAGTGTGTGTCCTGACGTTCCCCCTGTGACCCAGTGTGAGCCTCTTCAAGAATGTGCAGGAAACCAGAGCCCTGGGTTCTCCAACCAGCTCAAGCCATGGGTCCCTCCTTCCCCTCCTCAGGCGCAGAAAATTGAAACTCCCGCAGGGGTTGGGAGGAGGCTGTGGGTTTACTGTGTGTTCCACCTGCTGACCCATGGCTCCTCTCCCCTTACCCTGCCCTGTTCACCCAGGCATGGAACACCTGGAGAACGGGCCCAGTGTGTCTGTGGACTACAACACCTCTGATCCCCTTATCCGCTGGGACTCCTATGACAACTTCAATGGACAGCGAGAAGATGGCATGGAGGGTAGGCGGCCACCGGGGCCTTCTAGCCCTTCCCTTCTTTTGATTTGCTTCCGAGCCAGATGGGTTCAGAGGGGAGAGAGAGCAGTGAGCATGTGTAGCTGGGTGGAGGCAGAGGCAGACAAGCAGGTGTATTTGTGAAGTGTGAGGACAGAGCTTGCGACAACAACGTTGTGGCCACGTACACTGTCAGGGCCAGGTGAGTCCCATGGATGGCGAGTGATCTGTCGGTGGGAGAAAGGGTTTTTAAGAACCGCTTGTGGTCTGGGAGGGTTGCCCAAAGGACAGTGGACACCGAGAGCCCCCACTCCTGCTGTGTACCCATGCCCGCCATGGGAGTGTCTGCAGGCTTGGTTTCTGTGGGGTCAGGACACTGGGAATGCAGCGACGCAAGCCCTCAGAGCCAAGTAGCTTTCATCAGGAGCCAATGCAAATGTTTGACAGCTGGCAGTGAACCGATCACCTCTGAAATGTGCAGAGGAAGCTGTGGAATGGAGATGAATATGTGTTTCATTTCACTCCCAAACCCCACAATGACGCCTTGCGGTCAGCTGCACTGCGGGATGTTTCAGCAAGCTCCATGTGCCCTGTGGGTGTATTTAGTTGTGGCTCCCTGGATGTGTGTGTGATGGGGTAGGTGTGGGGACTTACACCCAGGATTCTGGAGGTGCCGCCCTTCTCTGCTTTGGTTATGGGACCTCAGAAGATGGGAACAGGAGGATGCTTAGATGGTTGTTTGCATTTGGGGTAACTGAGGCAGCACTCGCTTACTCAACCCTGTAACCCAAATGTGCCACACTGGCCTGCAGCTTCTCCTCTCAGCTCAGTGTAGCTGGGCAGACTGGGGTGATGGGCACCCTCTCCCTGCACTCTCAGGACCACCCCGTCTCCTGTATCCCATGTCGAGGACTTGGATTTGGGGCCTCCCTCTGAGTCTTTTCAACCTTTTCTTGGCTGAGGATTCTCCCTCCCACCTTGCAGAGAGCGGCTCGTCTGTTTTGGACAGGTTGATGTTGCTGTGACAAAGGGCCCTAGAGGTCCAAGAGAGGTATGGGATTGGCTCCTGGTACAGGCCTCATGGCTTGTTAGCAGGAGGGGCCAGGGAGAGAGAGGGAAGCAAGAGAGTGAGCCAGGGAAATCCAGGTGTATAACAACATGCATGTAAAGAATCCGGTCCCAACATACTGAACCCACTCTGAAGAGATGAGTGTGGACCAAAGGATGGCGGTCACCCCTCATGACCTCACCACCCCTCACAATGCTCCCCTTCTTTTCTTGAAATATTGATTTGTTTTGGAGTTAGAGAGATGGAAAGAGAGAGACACATGCAGAGAGAAATCTTCCACCCAGTGGGTCACTCCCTAGGTGGCTGCAGCCTCCGATGCTGCAGGAGCCAGGGACCTCATCCGGGTCTCATATGTGGGTGCAGGGACCCAAGAACTTGGGCTGTTCTCTGCTGCTTCCCCAGGTCATTAGCATGGAGCTGTATCATGAACTGGCACCTATACAGGATAACAGCATTGCAGATGGAGGCTTTACCCGCTGTGCCAAAACACCAGATCCTATACTCCACCTCATAAAAGTTCTACCACCCTTGGGTGCTGGTGCACTAGGAGCCAAGTTTTCAGCACATGAACCTTTGGGGCACAAAACCTGGCATCCCCAAAGCACTCCTATTTTCCCCCTGCAGTTCTCTCCCCTGGCACTGAGCACCCCAAGAGAATGCTACACCCTGCTCCCTCCGCGTGCTGCTCAGCTCATTCTGGGGATGTTTGCATTTTTACCAAGAACACTTGGCAACTGGGAGGAATTTGTAATGTCTTCCCATCTCTCCCTGGGGCAGATTCTGCACGCTGATAAATGTAAAAACATTAAGTAAACCAGAAAGTGCTGGGCAAATAAAAGGTAAAATCATTCAGGGCAAGAAGAGTTGGGGAGGATGCGGCTGTGGGCAGGAAGGAGCGGACGAGGCCAGGAGACAGGCGGGGCCGGCGCCAGAAGCCCTGGTCCGTCCTCTCTTTTCCAACCCATTCCCTGGGGCAGGGCGATGGAGGCTGCTGACCTTTGGGCTAGCTAAAGGTCATGGGGGACAGAGGGGCTCCTGTCTGCGGGCTGGGAAGCTGGCCCTCCGCCTGGCCTGTGCTCTACCCTGGCCTGGCCTGACCGGGGGCTGGGAGACATGAGGCTGGGGAGAGGCTGCCCCCTGCGCTCCCTGCTGTTCACCCCGGGGATCGGGATGTGAAGCTGGCACAGTCCTGGTGCATGGGCAGTGCCCACAGCCCTATCCTGCCAATGCTTGGTGGCACTCCTGGAAGGTTCTAGGTGGAAGCATTTCCCTGGCCCACCATCCTGAGAAGGAAGCAGAAGGCCTGTGTCTGTCTTGCTGGTTAAGGGCAAGTCCCCATTCCTCAGTTTGCCCATGTGCTAGCTGAGACCAGGGCACCTAAGCCCCAGGGCTCCAGGGGTCTTGGAGATGGCCTGGGTTCCACATCCCAACCCTGCCTTTACCAAAATAGGCAAGAGGAGCTCCATCTCTACCAGCCGCATGTGCTTGGGCCAGGTGTTGTTAGCCTTTCTGTCATCTTAATCTGTCACTTGTGGAACTGGGATGGTGATGTCACCTGATTATTGTGGCAGTTTTTAGCACAGTGGCTGAGAGTCTGACTTTTGACAAGATGCTTCCCTGAGTGCCTCCATTTGCAGGGCTGTGAAATGGGTTCATGTGGGTGCTCTAAGTGAAGAGGAGCTGCCTGTGGTGTTGGCTTGTGAATCAATATGGGTGTATCTGTCAAGGCCACAGGGGTTCTGCTGATATGGCTGAGGAAGGGTTTGGAGTTGCCAATCCCCAGCCTTGGTGCCAGGCCCTCATCTAATGCTCACAGGGTCCCAGTGGAGAAACTAGGCCCTGGAGGGGCTGCAAGCTCATCAAGGGCCGGTCTGCCTATGATGTCACCAGGACCCCCTCTCTGGGCACCTGCCTGGGTCCTCTTGTGTGTGTGTGTGTGTGGCCTGCCTGTGTGAGAGAGGAAGGGACTGGAGGAAGTAAGTGCTGAAGGGAGTGGGGCCACAAGGAGACCACAGGCTCCCATGTGGCAGGCAAGTGCATAAATAGGACTTCACAGCATGCAGCAGCTGAAGCCCCCTGCTCCCACCACAGAGCAGGAATCTGCAGGGAGGAGCCAGCCTCCCCCGGCTTGTGGGGGCCACAGTACTTCGGATGAGACAGGGCCATTTCCGTGTGCGTTTCAGGCCAGCCGCAAGGAAGCAGTGGCAGCAGAGGCCAGGCTAGTTTCTCCTGAGGCTGCTCAGCGGTGCCGAGGGGAGGGCAGGTGTCCCTGAGCCAGGCAGCAGAAGCAAATGCCACCTCTGGCTTGTGTCCTCCTGAGTGGCCCCAGTCCTGTGTCCATTCTCCTCCCCTTTCCCAGCAGGTGGGCAGGCATGAGGGGTAGCTAGCCCTGGCATCCGAGCATGTGCCATTTCCTCTCTGCTGCAGAAGACCTCCCGGGGACCCTGTGCTTAACTTGACATCTGACATCTGCAGTGCCCTCAGCCTCAGGCTCAAGTTTACTACACGTATACTGAGGCCCAAGAGGGAAGGGACTCGTCCGAGGGGCAGGAACCCCTTCCAACCCACCATGTATGGAAGCCCCACGGCTGTTAGCTTAGCTCAGGTGGGCACCAGTGCCACTGGAATGCTGGGGAGAGAGAAGGAGTCGGCAGGGGATCTGACTCCAAGTCCTTGGCATCCCTTTAAGCCCAATCTTAAAACCCATTCCGTATATGGATCTGGGGCATAGGAGGACCAGTCCTGCCTCACATACCCTGATTATGTGCAAGAAGATGCCCTAGGCCTTGGTCCCGATCCGGGAGGAGGTGTACAGCTGGCGGCTCAGCACTCTGGCTGATGGCACAGTTTGCAGTTCCAGGAGCCCCATTAGTGCTTTGGCCTGAGTTCTGAAGCCCTATGCCCAGCTCCTGGCTTCCCCAGCAGCTCGCCTGGGCTGCCCAGAACAGACTCCAGATTCCTCTAGAGCATTCGTTCCAGGGCCAGGCTTGTGGGAAGCAGGCACCCTGGCCTGGTCACATGGGCACCTTCTGTTCTCTGAGAAGACCAGAGGCCTGAGTCATTTGCTGTTCACCTGTTCACTTACACACTGCCCGATGCTGAGTTGCTTAGAGCTTCATGTGACAGAGAGGGGCTGGGGTGCATGACTGTGCTGGGCCAATGAGGAGTCAGGGCAGCAGGTTGCCCAGGGCCAAAAGACAGGCTGAGGGGAGAACAGGATGGGTCCCTAGCTGGGTCTCCCTGGGCAGTGGCCACCAGCTCAGCTTTGCTTCTAGGGGCTGTTGACAAGGTAGTAGGCCCTTGTAGCCTGTAGCCCTGTCCTTACTGTCCCAACCTACACTCAGGAATCCCTGTGAGCATGTGCAAGGATGCACTATTGGGGACTAGAACTGGTGCCCATATGGGATGCTGTCACCAGAGACAGCAAGGTTTGTATGCCTTACCACCTGTTTTTCTTATTGGCTCCTACCTGTGTGTGTGTGTACGCGCGCGCGTGTGAGTGTGTGTGTGTTCCCCTGACTTAATGCATTTTAGGCTTGCGGAGAGCAGAAAAAAGGTGCATGCCTGGCACTATAGTGAGGCTGCATGGGCATGCTTTGTGTGGAGACAGAGGCACAGGCGAGAAGACGCTTGAGTTCTTTGCCAGTGGAAGGTTCCAGAGGTGTGCAGTGCTGCCTGTCTTGCTTGTAGTGCCTGGGATAGGGTGGAGAATCAGAGGTTCTGGAAACCATGCAGCTTCCTCTGGCTGGGCTCAAACTCTGTTCAGGTACACACATCCCTTTCTTCTCCACAGCCCAGCCAGTGCTCACTCTCTGCAACAACCTCCTGCTTCAACTTTGCATGCTGCAGGTGGCTGGTGAGATCTGAGAACCCACGCCAGCTCTCTCTCTCCCGGTCCCTGCCAACGGGCCACTGAGGGGGCTGGTGTAGCCCACATAGCCCTCTGTGGTTCCCTGGCTGCATTGATTCTCTATGGCCAGAAGACGCTTTTGGCGTAATCCCAGCAGAGCCCAGGAGACCTGCAGCCTGACTGTGCACTCTCCCACACGCCTCCTGTCATTTCTCCCTTCTTGAATGTTCCGCCATTGTGATATGAACCCAAGCACAGGTCAGAGCCACAGAACAGTCCACAGCCTTCTCTCTGTCTTTTTCCCTTTGAATGCATTTAAGTGCCACATTGGAATATGTTGATGCTGTGCCCTTACCTGTTGCAGGTATTTTGATTTATTGGGTTATAGCATCTTTAGGCTATACAAGCACCACCATGGTTTTATTTTATTATCTTTGTAAACATGTATTTATTGGTTTGTGAGGCATAGTTACAGCAGAAGGGGAAGGAGAGAGGGAAAGAGAGAGAGTCTTCCATCCACTAGTTCACTTTCCAAAGGACCACAAGAGACAGGTTCTCCCATGTGGGTTGCAGGAACCTAAACACTTGGGCCATGATCTTCTGCTGCTTTCCTGGGTAAACTGGATTAGCAGCGGAGCAGTAGGGACCTGACTGGCATTCATATTGGATGCTGGTGTCATGGGTAGCAGCTTAACTTCCTGCACCAGAGTGCCAGCTCCTATTTTCCTATTTATTTATTTAAATTTTTTTATTTGAAAGGCAGATTTACAGAAAGAGAACAAGAGAGAAAGAGAAGCTCCTAATCAGTGGTTCACTTCCCAAATCCCAAATGCTTGCTATGCCCTTTTGCTCAGACTGAGGCCAGGTCCAGATCTTCCTTGAAGGTGGTAGGAGCCCAGTGATTGGAGCCTCACCTCCCAGGGTCTGTGCTAGCAGGAAAATGGAGCTAGGAGTGGAGCTGTGTTGAACCCCAGTCTTCCGATATGGAATGCAGACATCTTTCCTGGCCTATCAGCTACTGGACTAAAAGCCTGTCCCAAAGGCAAGAATTTCATTCAAGAACAGATCTAGAATGAGTGATGTTAGGGTTCCAGAATGAGGGAGCTCAACCAGACTCAGAGGTCTGCATTGCCCCTTGTCATTTACTGATCTTGACCTTGGAGGTTATTTGTTTATGTTCTGATTGTAAGGCTGATCTCTTTCCAACCTTAGTCCTGGTGTACACACTGCCTGAAGAGCCTGATCCCAGGCACAAATGAAGAAAAAACTCCCCACCAGTTCTGCCTCCCAGCCAGCTCAGTTTTCGGCATGGTCCTCTCCTCTGCCTCCCCCTCTGGGCTGGATGGATACAGGACTGTGGGAAGGAGGCCCCGAGCTGGGAAATGAACGTAGTCCCCGTGCCCAGTGACTGTGGGACTGTGGGAGAGAGAGTATGCAGTGGGGAATGGGACTTGTTTTCTCTGGATTTTGGTATTCTTGACTTCTAAACATCTGCATGTGATAGGGGAGGGTATCCTGGCAGGAGAGGGGTATAACATTGCAGGTTGTCTCAAAGAATTCAGGGATGGGGCCTAAGGCTCCCAGATCTGGTTTCTGAGCATCGAGTTTGAGGGCTGGATTTCTAAGTGTGGTCCTGGGAAGTCCTGTTTTCGACTAATGCACCTGAGTGTGGTTTATGACTTCTAGGAGTTTGAGGGTGTGTGGGGGGCCACTGCTGTCCTCTATCAGGTCACAAAGGAGAAAATTCTTGGAGTGCAGCAGGGAGGTGTCAGGGTTAGCTATGTGGTAGAACTGCCCACAGATGGTGGATCAGTTGTGGGAGGTAGGGGAGACCAAAGGGAGGTGGGTGCCACATGGTCACCAGGGTTGGATGACTTGGCTTCCTGAGAAGGGTCTTCCAAGAGGAAGGTCTTACATTGAGTCACTAAAACAATAGGAGTACTGAGAAGTCAAGTGCAAGGGTGTGCTGGCCTTGTGGTTAAGAAAGATGTCACCCCTGACTCCAGTGTCTGCCAGTGTCACCCACTTAGTGCAGCTCCTTGTCTGTCAGGTATGGCTGCATTTAAGACTGGGGACCCTGAGCTGGCAGGCTGCAGGGCAGGCTGCAGGGCAGGAACTTGCCGTAAGACAATATCCTGCTGCATGGCTGTGCCAAAGCCTCCATAATCTGCCATCAGGTGCAGGGTGGGTGGAGGGCATGAACCACACTCCGCTCCAAGCGGGTCCACGGCATTGGCTGGCAGCCTGGTGGCATAATCTGCTCTCTGCTGCTCAGGTGTCTAGCTGGCGGTTGCTAAGTAGGGGGTGGGCACCCTTTCCCCCTCAGCAACCGATCCGTTGTGCTCTCCCACCAGACCTGCAGATGCTGCTGGGGCCGGCGGGAGGTGGGGGGGTGGCTGGATGCCAACTGTAATCCTTCCAAGTACAGAACCTGAAGCTCTTTCATCAGATGCTCACTTAGTCCAGGCTGCCTCTCACCCCTCCTTCCCTTCTGCACTCCCTGTTTCTTCTCTTCTTCCTTCCTCTCAGATGGCGGGCCTTGAGCTGCTGCAGGGGTAAATGGAGTGATGCCCAGGCTGTCTGGAGGAGGGACAATGTCAGAGAACTGCACAGGGACTGTGACCCCCAGTCCAAGGCCAAGTGCCATGGCCCCTGGAGTAGTGTAGTGGTCAGGAGGGATGGCTTGGCGAGGGGCTGCATGGGAACAGACCTTGTGGGGGAAAGAGAACAGAGAGGAGGGGATTTTCAAAACCAATTATTTAAAGATTTATTTTACTTTATTTAGCTATGGAGGTAGGAGAGAGAAAGGAAGAGAGAGAGAGAGAGAGAGAGAGAGAGAGAGATCTTCAGTCCACTGGTTCATTCTCCAAATGGCTACCACAGCCTGGGTTGGACCAGGCCAAAATCAGGACCAGGAGCTGGTTTCTCCCATAGGAGTACAGGGGTCCAAGGATTGAGCCATTTTCTGCTGCTTTCCAAGGGGCATTTGCAGGGAGCTGGATTGGAAGTGGGGCAGCCGGGACACAAACCAGTGCTCATATGGGATGCCAGTGTCATAGGCAGTTGCTGTACCTGCTGCTGTGCCACCTTGCTGGTCCTGGGATTTTAGAATAGGAGAGTTCTCTGGTGTGGGACATTGTTTGAGACTGGAAAGTGGAGGAAGAGCAAAGCAGTCAGATTTGCCAGGCTTTCTGCTAGTGATTGCTCTGTCTTGGGTTCTGGAGGAGGCAGAGAAGGTACAGTGTGCCCAGGGGCAGTGTGGGACTGAGGGAGGCAGCCAGCCCCTGGGCTTGCTGCTGTTGAGGGGGTACAGGGACCTCTGCGCCCCTCTAGCCCCTGTTTGGCTTTTCAGGCTTTTGCAGACACCTTTGTCAGAAGGAGATCAAGGGGAAAGACATCACAGGAAACTGTGGCAGGAGGGGCCGCAGGCCCAAGGTTCCTGTCCTGGTGGACTCAGTCTCTGTCAGCCACTATGCATGGCTGTGCAGCTTGGCCGCTATTTCTCTTCCCAGCCCCGGGTCATGCCTACAGAAACTGCAGCTGGCACTCAGACCCTGCTTGGGCAGAGGCCAGGCCGAGGCTACCCCCAGTTTTGGAGTGTGCTTGACTCCAGCCCTGTAGCAACCTAATTAACCCCCCAGGCTAGCCTCCAGCCCTTAGAGAGGAAGGTTCCCCTTCTGGATTATTCCCTGCTGCACCTGTTCAGACCCTGGATGTTCCTTGTGCCCTGGTCCTTGCTCTCTCCCTGCAGCACTGTTCCTGCCCCTAGGATGTTCAGGTGCAGGTGCAGGCCAAGCCTGCATGGCTTTTTGACAAGCCTCAGCTTGCTCCTTGCTTGTTGTCTGGGTTCTGTCTATCCAGCAGCCTTTGAGCAGCCACACCCACCCTTCGGCCGGTCCCCCTCAGGCCACTTCTTGCCCTGCCTGCCCCCTGCCTCCCTCTCCTCTGGTTCCGGATCCCCTCCCGTCACGAGCCCCTGCTTTCTGTCCGATGGACAGTTCTGAGGCCATTTGCGGGAAGAGAGTTCAATGGATCTGGGGTCTGGCAAGTGATCAGTCCTTCTTCCCTTTCATGTTCTCCCTCCCTCCCCTTCCCCAGCTGCTCAAGGATGATTCATCCCCTATAAATCTCCCTCTTTCTGCCCCATTCCGCTCCCCCTGGCAAGAGACCTCTTTGCGTCCTACCAGAGTTGCTTAGCTAACAACAGTTTCAGCAGAAGGCCGCTTGCACTAAGGGAGGACCATAGCATTGTGCTGAGAAGGGCTCAGCTCGCATCCCAAGGGAGACACCTCAGGGGTAGAGAACATGGTCTGGGGACCCAGACTGCCTGGGGTCAAGCCCCAGCCTAGCTTCTTGCCTGCTGTTTGTCCAGGACACATCACTCAGTCCTTCTGAGCTTCAGTGTTCTTTCCTGTAAAATGGGAGGAGAGTGACTTTTTTACAGGGTTGAGAGTTGAGAGAATCCTGTGGCTTAGCTCAGTGGCGACTATCCAGAAGTCATGGTTAAGCATCCTCACCCAGGTGGTGCTTCTGCATGTGTGAGTGAGTTCACCTTCCAGCCATCCCAGTTCTTCAGCTGTATTCTTCACCAGGGCCTCTGGCTGAATGTCTGAACTACGTGGATATCAGGTGCAGCTTGTCCCTGGTGTCATCCAGATGCCTGGCCCTGGTCCCTGTTCTCCTTCCTCCAACCCCTAGTGACTCCCTCTCTCTGCTCCAGACCGCACAGTGAGTCTCCATGGGTCCTGTGTCCCTGCTAGTCACCAGTGACGCCATGGTAGGGGTTCTGGCCACCTGCATTTGAGCCAACAGAACACAGGCATGTGAGGATGACGTGGTGACAGGCACGACTCTGACTGAGTACACTCTACTGCAGAAAGAGAGAGGAAAGGCACAGTATATGGCCCCGTGGCTGACCTCCGTCACTTGCTCTCATTGAGAAGACATTTACTGAATGCCTCCTGGGGTGATCACTCACTATTCAGCATGGTGAGGATGCGACAGTGGATAGGACCAAGAGCACCTCTCAGTGGTGATGCTATCCTAGCAGAGGAAGCATGATGACATCATGACCAAGTCAGAGAGGATGTTGCAAGGTGGCAGATACTCTGGGAAGAAGTAGAGCAGAGTAGGGGTGGGCATGGGGAATGGAAATGTTAAAACCGAGTAGACCATGTGGAAGACTTGAAAGAGGTGGGGGTCAGCCCAGCAAATATCTTGGGGAGAGTGGTCCAGGCAGCAGGAGTAACAAGTGTAAAAATCTTAAGGCATGAGCCCATGTGAGACATTTGGGAAGCCACAGCCCTGAAGCTGGAGTGCCCAAACCCAAGATTCTGTTAGGAGATGAGGTGAGAAGCAATGGGGACCAACCAGCTGGCGTGGGGTCGGTCATCGCTGTAAGATGAAGTCTTTACTTTAAGTCCCTTTGTGGAATGGTACAGTGTGAAAAGCTTCCTGTAATTCCCTCCAGCAGAGCTTTCCAGCTGCTCGTGCCGAATCTCCCCTGTGGTCTGCACTGGATTGTATTCAGTGCTTTTTTGAAACCATGCATACTGCGGACACTTAGGTGGGTTCTGATCTTGCATTTCCCTGCACAGCCTTGCTGTCTATGCAGGTGTGTCTAGGATCCACTTCTGGAGATGGAATTGTTGGGTGGACGGCACCAGATTGCCCTCTGTGAGGGCTGCAGTAACTGCCTGTCTTCGCCAGCGACATGGGCAAGAATTAGGAGGGAAACCCACTTGCCACCTCCTTTTGTCAAAACCTTCCCTGTGTGAAGGGCTGTCAGGTGCTCCCAGATGCTGTCATGCCCATCCTCATGAGCTCCTTCTGATTTCATAGGTGAAGCAACAGGCTCAGAGAGGGAGGGTCACTGGCTGTGCTTGCACAGCATGGGTCGGGATAAGCTTGGATGTTCTTCTGCCTCAGCACCCTGGAGTTGGACTGCTCCAGGACTAGCAGCTGAGTCACCATGGGCAGTTGGTCTGTGCAGCTCTGTCTGTGGCTACACCTGTGCCTGGGATGCTCCTCCTCTCAGGGCAGTGGCAGGGCAGGGAGAGGCCAACCGGCAGCACCTGCAGATGACTGAGCCTGGCCCTTCCCTCGCCAGCCTGGGGGCTGGTTGGCTCCAGGGGCGGGGTGGGGGTACTGCATGTCGGCATCTGCTGGGTCAGCCAGCTCTTGGCATTGGGTTTCAGCAACTTCATGGCTGAAAATAAAACAGCCTCTTTATTGCCCCACATGGCCCTGGGGACCTCTGCAGGCTGGCATGTATTTACAGATTTCCTGTAAGTCCCAACCCTAGGGGCTTCGTGGCTGCTGCAGAAATAGCCCTGGCTACACGTGGGACTGGAGCCAGGCAAACAAACAGGCGGGAAGGAAGGGGTGCACAGAGGCACCAAACTGAGCATCTTCTCTGAGTTGGAGCCCTGAGCACTGACAGCTGGGCTGCTGATTGGACTCTCCCATTGCACAGTGGGGCAGATGGAGGCCCACCCAGAATCACCCCCTCAGTCCTCTGGCTCCTTCAGTCTTCAGTCTGTTACTGCTGAACTGCACTGCTTAGAGCCTGCTTGACATACAGAGGTTAACTGGAGATAGGAGGCCAAGCAGGGCTGGGGAGTAGGAGCCTCAGGCAGCAACTGGCAGATTGGGAACCTGCCATGCCAAGAGGCAATCATATAAGGGCAGCAGAAGGTTCTCCTTCCTCCACAGGTTCCTGTCTGGGTGGGGTGAGTGACCATGGCTTGTGGATATGGGAGAACAAGGCCCTGGTACATTTTCTGTGCAAAGAGGACGTGGGAGTCTTGCCTCAAGCTCCCTTTTCTTTGTCTTTCCTGTTGTCACTTCCATCGAGGAGCATCATTTTGCACCCATGATGCTTTTCTGCTTGGATGTGCCAAGAGGGCAGACCCGTGGACTGCTCTCCCACAAGTTGCCTGCCCCCAGGCTTGTTCAAGCTCTGGATCACTCAGCTGCCGGCCCAGCCCGGGCAGTGGAGCTGTCATTGGTTGGCGCTGAGCTGCCCAAGACTCAGTGTTTCTGCCTTGACAGCAGACAGTGTCTGTGTTGCTTCGATTGCTTTTAAAAATTGCTCAGAGCAAAGTGTTCTGTGGTGTCTGCTCGCCTCTCCCGGGGAGGGCAATGAGATCAGATTTTGATATGAACACTTGCAGCTTCTCATTTGCCCTTCTTCCTTCCTCCCCTGCTTGTGGATTGCTTGAGAACCTTCGAGAATTGGCTGGTGCATCTTGTCAATGCAGGGAGGAAAAAAAGCTTGAGCTGGCACTGTTCATGCAGCAGGGTCCCCCTGTGTTGTTAATTCTGAGGGGGCAGTGGTGGTCACTCCAGCCTGTACTTGGTAGGCCAGTTTGATAAAGGAAGCAGCAGCCCCCTTCAGGCCTGACTGTAATGGGAGCTGTATTGCTGTATTGTAAACCGCCATGGCCAGTTTGGTGTGGAATGCTTAGGTGCGGCTGCTGATGGGGCCTGAGTGCAGAGATGTTCCTGTGAGTGTGTCTTATACACCTGCTCTGTGCAGTGCCCTGAGTGTTTGCAGAAGTGCTCTGGGCCTTGCAAGCCTCCTGGACTGCGAGCCCAGGGGGATTTGTGAGTGATGTTGCTCTCATAGGTCAAGGGCCTTGGGCAGGTGGTTCTGAGCCAGCCTCGTGATTTTCTGGCCACTCTTCTTACCTGTTGGCTTTTGGATCCTCCAAGCCCTAACCTTTTACCTCCTTCTCTTCGTCTCTGAGAAGCAGAAAGATTGTGAACATCAGACTGGCAGTGTGATCACAAGCAAACCATAACCAAGCCTGTTTCTTAAATAATAATTACTATAATAGTAATTATAATTATTATTATTTAAGAGGCAGAGAGACAGAGAGGAAAGAGACAGAGAAAGATATCTCCCATCTACTGGTTCACTCCCCACATGGCCATAAGGGCCGGGGGCTGGGCTAAAGCTAGGAGCCTGGTCTCCATCAGTGTCTGCTTTGCCTGCAGCAGGCACCCAGTGCTTGGGCCAGCCTCTGCTGATTTCCCAGGTGTATTATCAGTGAGCTGCATCCAAAGCAGAGGAGCAGGGACCCAAACCAGCATTCTGATAGGAGATTCTGACATGGCAGGTGGCAGCTTCATTCTGCATGCCACAATGCCAGCCTGAGCCTTAGTGCCTTCATCAGGAAGTTGGGTGTGATGACTCACCTTGAAATGCAGGTGCTGAATCACATGAGCAAATATCCCAAATCCAGTGGCTTCTGTCCCCCTTCCCTGTCCATTCTCTTCAAGTGAGACTACCAGGCCTCAGGCACCAGTGTGGGGAGGGGCAGGGGTCTCACATCTGCCTGGGAGCAGCAGCTGGCCTCCCTACTCATCCTTCTTGCACCAGGCTCCTGTCCTCCTCTCAGGGGTCACATGCTGGTCCCCACAGCCCTGTCTGCTGCCTCTTGGGAAAGGCTGTGCAAAACCTAGACGGCTGGCCCCTGCAGCAGGGCCTGGAGCTGGCCCCGCCCCTCCAGGCACCTGCTTCTTGTCAGCACTGCCTTTCCCTGTCCACTGGGCCAGGGGACAGGGAGGAGGTTCCAGCAGGTCTGAGTCCCAGTTTCCTGGTCACTCTCCTGGTGCCATACCCAGGCCAGGATATGGACCCTCCCTCCTCTTCCTCTTCATTGACACCTCCCACTAGGGGCCTCATCCCTTTTCTGTCATGTGTACCCCTTCTTGTCCCTTTCTTGAGGCTCCCCTTAAGCCCAGACATTTTAGAGTCCACAGCTCTCATGCTCTTCTCTCATGTTGCCACTTGGGAAGCTGAGGCCTAGGAGAAGGGAATGACTTACCCAGGTGTGGCAGTGGGTGAGTGGTCCAGTGGAATGGAGATCAAGGCCCTGGGATCTGTGTGCACCAAAGGCCTCTCCTGCCTTGGTCAAGTTCTGCAGGCCATCAGTGCAGGGGCTAAGTGCTTGGCTGTGGCTGTGGGCTAAATCCTGTTGGTGGGGAGATTTCCCACAAGATTCTGGCCATGTTGCTTACAGAGATGACCCACAATGTCTGTACACTTCCCCAGGTGTCTTGAGGGCAGTCACCTGGGCTGTGGACCATGTGGACCTGCAGGTGCTTCTCATGGGCTTACCTGTAGGTGCTCCTCACCACCCCCAACCCTGTGACCTTACTTGCCCACCTTACAGGGCATAGAGTAGTCCTTTGCTGTTGGTACACGGTGCCACTTTCTGCCTCTGTTGTAAATTTGGCACTTCTTGGAAACTGTTTCTTAAGAGCTCAAATAAGGAGCCAGGCCTGGAAAGATGCTTCCGTACTTGCTGGTGGCAAGAAAGAACTTGGCAGGCATATGTAGGCAAGCCTTGGCCTTGGCCAAGCTCTTGGTATGAGTGGAGTGCCCCAAGGACACCCAGCTCCTGCCATGGGTCTGCTTGCCTGCAGGATGAGCTGGTAAAGATGGATATTTGTGTGTGAGTTGACCATGCACTTGGTTGCCTGTAGTCCACCATCTTTGCATGGCTTAGCCTAAAGTGGTATCTGTGGCTTTTAGTGCTGAGTGTCCAGGTATCCTTACAGTCCTCTGGGTGGCTGACCCAAATCTGGCTTGGGGTGGTACCTCCTCCTTGGGAGCCAGGAGGTGGTCTCAGCTCCAGCGTTGATGATCTGCCACTGTGGGAACCCAGCTTCTCCTCCTGGAGTGGGATGGATGGAATCAGGTGGGTGGTACCATTGGGCCGGATGGGCTCAACATCCTCTGGCTGGGTTATATGGTGATTCTAGGAAGTGGCCTGGGCTGGCTGCCCACAGTGGTAGCTGAGTGGTGTCTGGAAGAATCTTGGGCACCTGTCGGGTTTCAGGAGAGACTCCAGATGGGGTGTCATAGCCTCTGCATCTGGGGTCTCATGGACCCCTGCTCACAGATGTCTTGGGGTGCAGGGGACACCCCGCTGGCTCTAAAGACAGAATACCACTTTCAGCTCTGCAGCTTAGCTTAGCGCTCATCAGGAAAGATTTTCACTGCAGTACTCTTTTGCAGTTTATTTTTTTCCAGCTTTCCATGCATTCTTCTGCAGTTTAAAAAGCATCTGTCTTTGTAATTTCTCAAGTAGAAAATATGAGAAAACTGAATGTATCCTTTTTCAAACCACCTTGGCCACCCCTTTCCCATGCTCTGGTCTTCAGGAAGTTCTTTCCATTCCTTGGGAAGGTGTTGAGATGTTCCCCACCTTTCTGTCTCCTCTTGGCCCTTGCGGTTGATGCAAGTGGGAGATGCGATGCTGTGCTTTTTAAATAAAAATGAATTAATTAATTTGAAAAAGGGTGGTGGTGAAAATGTCTTTCATATACTGGTTTACTGCCCAGATGCCAACAATAGCCAGGGCTGGGCTAGGTCTAAGCCTGGAGCCAGGAATTCCATCTGGATCTCCCAAGTGTGTGGCAGAGATCCGAGGCCATGAGTTCTCATCTGCTGCTTTCCAGGGTGTGCTTTAGCAGGAAACCTGGATGGAAAGTGGAGCCAGGACTTGAACCCAGCCTGGCTCTGATAGATTTGGTATACAGGTGGCCCTCAGGGCATTTCAATTGTTGCACCAAACACTTGCGATAATACTGTGATTTCTGCGCAGAAAGGCAGGCATGGTGATATGGCTCTGAAGTTCAGTCTTGGGTATGCCCAGTGTCATGTGGGATGGGGCAGTGCTGGGGAAGGAGGACGGGAAGCCGCTGGCATAGCAGGGTGTGTATTATATGCTGGTTTGTCTAACAGGTGCACCCTCATGCTATACACTGTGCCCAGTGTTCCCCAAGCTTCTCCTGTCTTCACTGAGCTGCTCTGTGAGGTCCCACTGTGGCTTGGCACTGACCTGAAATGCCCAAGTGCAGAAGTGTTTTGGGTTTTGGATTTAGGGGAATGGGCAGGGTTTGGAATGTTTGCATGTATGCTAATGAAGTATCCTGGAGATGAGCCACAAGCATAAACACAAAATTTGTTCGTGTTTTGTATGCACGCATCATCACAGCCTGGGAGTGTTTTCATGCAGTGTTTTAAGTGTGCCAGTGTTAGGATTGCGGTCTTCACCATGGAGCCAGGTAGGAAATCTTTTATCTGTGGCTCAGAAAAAAAGTTGGATTCTGGAATATGTTCTGACCTATATCAGTGTACCCATTTGGCAGATGAGATGGAGGTGCAGAAAATTTAAGCCATTGACCTTGAGTTGGACTAAGCCAGTGAGTGATTGTTTCTGATCCAGCCCAGGGTCTCCTGGGCCTTTAGCCCTGTGTGCTTTGGCCCTGTGTTTCCTGCCAGATGCTGCTGGGCTGCTGTCAGTGGTTGGAGCTTCCAGAAAGTGGGAGGTGGCCGGTTTGTCGTGCTTCTTGTGGACTGCTTTGGGATTCTGAGTGACACAGCAGCCTTGACAGCAGGAGCTTAGGGAGTGAGAAGCAGCAAGGTGTGATTGTCAGGCCCAGGGATGTGGGGGAGACAAATAGACGCATAGCTCACAGGGAGCTGTGCTGGACCTCCCCAGTGTAAGACCAGTTAGTGAAAAAAAGCTTACATCAAGCTAAAACCCACCAGAGGGGCAGAGGACTTTTTAAACCAAGAGCTGTTTTGAACATTTTTAACATCATTGGTGGGCCATGAAAACTGAGCAACTTATTTGTTAGCCTGTTACTGATTTGATGAAGGTTTGAGTCCTGCCTGAACTTGCCTTGGCAATGCCAGATCAAGTGATTTTATGGATTTTTTATGGCTCCCTGGGCTGGACATTCCCAACTCCTATACAGGCACCTAAAGATGAAATGGGATTTTCAGGGAGAGAGTGAAGTCTTCTTAATTGGATTGGAAGTATTTCAGTCCAGCTAGGACCAGCTTTGGCCCAATTCAGCCATCTAGCACTCTTGGCTGAGGAATATTTAGAATTCAGATTCTCAGATCCTCCAGCCCCCAACATTTTTACTTTTGCCCCTGTAGGTCTGGGGTAGAACCAAATAGTCCCTGGATGGGGACAGAGTGACAATTTATTGGGTTGACACAGGAGCAGCTGTGAGCTGCTTAACATGAGAATCGAGAAATTCTGATGCTTGCTACACTGTGAAATCACCTATATCCATGTGTACCCCAGGCTTCCCCATTTTGGAGCCTGAAACAGGAGCATGAATCCCAGGCTGCCCCTCTTCTGCCCTCGCTCCCCATTCCTGGCAACTCTGAACTCTGTAGCCCCGGGCACATGGGTCAGCCACCTGTGTGCAGGGCAGCAGAAGTCCTTCTGTTCTTCCTCTTGTTTTCCTTCTTTGTTCTCAGAGGCTGATGCTGGCCGTGAGGGGGGTCTGAAGGAGGTGCTGTCTGAATTCCAGGGCGGTGGGTGCTGAGAAGCAGGCAGCCTGCACTTGGCAGGGCCCTGTCTTCCCAAGCCTGGTGATGGGCTTGGCTGTGAAAGCCTGGGATGGGGGTTGAGGGCGTTGCAGCCTGAATGAGCCTATTTCTGCAGAAGCACCCTGGGGTCACTGACTAGGTCCTTCTGCCAGGAGATACACAGTCCCTGGAGGCCCCCACTGGCCTAGTGAGAAACCCCAGGTCACCTCCTGTCAACCATGAGATTTGGATTGGGAGATGCAATTGAGATGCAAATAAGTCACAAATTGCGTGCCAGGGAGAGTGAGGACTTGGTGTCTTCTAGGCTGTCAGGGCCACTGAAAGCATGCTGGGAAGTTGTGGGCAGCTGCCTGCTTGGGGCTACATGATCTGCCTCAGACCTGAGCCCACTAGGAAGGATGTCCTGAGCCTGGGAAAAGTCATTCTCTTGGTCATTCATGATTTTGACCAATGAGAACAAATCCAATGCCAGTGGCTAGTCAGCTGGAGGCCTCTCAGGTGGCCCCGGGAATCAATGGCCTGTACCAGTCACCCACTGGCTTTCCAAAGCCAGGCCTCTCATAGTGCCAAGGTTGCTGGGCCGGAATCCAAAGCTTTGTACTGAGAACTCGCCTGGCATCTCCACTTCCTGCAAGGGGCCAGCCCCAGTGACACCCCAGCCCCGTCTCCCCATTCTCCATGTGCTATGTCCACCTCTGGAAAATGCATGGGCCTGTGAGTTGGGTTGGGTTTGGTCCCCCCTTTTCCCTTTGCAAGCCAAGTATCCTGGCTGCTAGACTCTGCGGGGTGTGTGTGTGTGTGTGTGTGTGTGTGTGTGTGTGTGTGTGTGTGTGTGTGAAACAGGAGGAGAGAATAAAGCTTTCCACCTTCGTGTATAGCAGCTGGAAAATTGTTGTCATCTGCTCTGCCTTCCATTTGCTGAGAATGGAAAAAAAAAAGTGGAAAATTTAGGGAACTCAATCGCAACACCCTCGCAGGAGCCCTTTCCCGGCCAGCCTGCCCTGCTCAGTCCTGCCTTGCTCCCGGCTTCTCTTCTTCCCACATTGTCCTCTGGTCACTGGGTTGCTTTGAGTCTGCATCGGGCCATCCTGGGTGCTGGGCCGGACTGTGCTGGGCCACATTAGGGCTGGATTGGGCTAGGCTGCTGCTGACTTGGGGGCTGGGTCCAGCTGGGCTGGGCTGGGCTGGGCCAGGCACTTCCCTCTGCTGCTGGCTGGAGGGCTCGGGAAGCTGCTGTGATGTCATCGGAGCACCACATAGCTGCAGGATGATAAGTGAAGCCCTGGGGACCCAGCTGGCTAAAATTACAGACAGAGTTTTATCCCACTGGCTTCCTACAAGCCGGAGGGAGGCAGTGTGAGCAGAGAGGGGGAAGAGAGCAGGAGTGGAAGGAGGAGTGTGTGTGTGTGTGTGTGTGTGTGTGTGTACATGGGCGGGCAGGCAGGCAGCACTGGCTCCTCCCACCCCTGACAGTCACTCTGAGTGAGTCTGAGTGGGACACAGACAGCGCTCGGAGCCGCAGCCATGGAGGAATTATTTGAAACGTGAGACATGAATAGCTAATTGGAGCCGGTTTTCCCTACTCTTCTTCCTTCATCATCTGGAGTGTAAGTGTATGCGGGACAGCTGTTTCACCTGTGCGCGTCCTTGTGTGGCTCCCTGCCAGCTGGTCGGCAGGGCAGGAGTGGGCGGGGAGGGAGGGCAGTGAGGCAGGAGTGCCTATGTGCCCAGGAGCTGGGAAGGGCGTATGCCGAGTGGGGCCGGGACCGCTCTGTTGCCCTTGGACATGAATGTGGCAGAGCTTGCTGTCTACCTCCCGGAGCTACTCCCTGGGATGTGTAAGAGTTGCTGACTGTGGGATTGGTGGGTTGGTAGTGGAGGGTAGGAGGGGCAGTGAGTGGTTCGTGGCCTCTCATGTGCTAGGAACGAAGAGTATGGTGAGCAGCCCCAGAGAGTCCCATTGCTGGAGCCAGGGCTTTGGGGGCCCCGGTTGCCTCCCCATTCAGCACTCTCTCCCGACCCACATTGGCAAGGCTCTTGGCAGCCCTGACAGTCCCCATGGGCCAGAATTCTCTCTTTCTGAGTGCCCAGGCAGGCGCCCTGGCCTGGCAGAGAAGGACTTGGGCTTGTTGTGGCTTGGGAGCTATTTTTACCATCTGAGTGTGCCCGGGATATCTGGTGCCCGGATAGGCGCGGGGGTGGGGGAGTAGGGGTGCCAGGCCCAGAGCAGAGCGTGGAGGCTGGCTGGGAGATTTCACTTTTGTCCTGCAGGCGTGGGCTGCTGTGTGCTCGGCAGGTCACTCAATCACCCTCCGGCCCCTGTCCCCTTGAGACTGAAAGAAAGATCCCAATCAGGTTCTCTGCCCTGACTCTCCCTCCCTCTCTGCTGGGCCTGGCATGAATTCAAGAAAGACGGAATTAGCGAGAAGTACTGTGGGTGCTTGTTCAGGAGGGCTGGGGACACAGCCACGCGTGTATCAGCTTCTCCTGAGGTCCTTGTTCTGCAGCTGTAGCTGGAGGCACTGTCTTCCCCGCAGTTTTCCCTTTGCTGGCTGCTATAGCCACCTTCACCTTGAAATGTCAACAGGGGCAGGAGCACTGCACTTGGAGCCTGGAGGCCGTTTTGCTTGTCTTTGTGGGTAACCTTGGGTGGTCCCCTGAGCCTGCTGAGCTTCCCTGAGAGCCTGTAAGAGGAAGGGTGGCCAGGGGATTCCCCTAAGATGCGGAACTCCAAAAGCCCCCAAGCCTTTTAAAAATCCTTCTTGGCTCTGTGCACCTGCTGGTGCCAATGGGAGATGCCAGTTCTGCTGCCCTTCAGTGCCCTCAGCATTTGGTGGGAGGGGCTCGGGCGTCTCCAAATCATGTTTGGAAAACTGGAGGTGGTTTTCCAAGTTTCCTGCATCAAAATGAGCTTGTATTTTAATTTCCCTCTTCCACACACTCTTTGAAGTTCCCCTGACAGTTTTTAGTCACCTTGAAGCTGACTTTACCCATCTTCAAGGTGCATAGCTGAAACTGAGACATGGGGTCCCTGTGTCTTCCTGTCTATTTTTTTTTTAAGCCCCAGCAGACCAGAGAGGTGGCCAGAGTCCATATGCCTGAGTCTTCAGAGGCAGGTCTGTGGGCAGACAGCCTGGGTCGCTTGTGTGACCAACAGAGCCACCTGTAATATGACTGACTGAAGTCCTGAGAAAGATCTTGCTCTCAGGAAGCCTGGGAAAAGGACCGGTGTCTGTGGTGCTGTGCCTGCACTGGAAGAGCCAGGGCAGTGGGCACGCCCCTCATGTGCTCTGTCCCCTGGCTGCTCCTGGCCGTTACCTGCCTTGCGGCTCAGAGGCTATGTCTCATACGTGGTGACCCCTGTGGCAGGCTTGAGAACACCCCTTCACACCCTGACTCTAACGATCTTCAGATATCCACCCCCCCAAGAAGTATTTCCCTTCTAGAAAGTTCCAGAAGTCTCATCAGGACCAGAAGTCTATCTCAGTTCCCTGCTGGCTGTAGGGTGGGAGGTCAATGTGGGTGAGATCTCTGCTGCCAGCCCAGGGGTCTTGCTGGGGTGGTGAGCTGAGAGTGTCTGTGTCTCAATTGGGGTTCACCCCTTGTCACGGTCACCTCTTCAGGGTGGGGTACCTTGGGTGGGGCCACATCTCAGCTCTTGGTAAGAAGTCCCCATTCTTGAGCCTCTCCTCTTTCCCCTGGGTATATCCTGGACTTGCTCATGGAAGTCCTGGGTGACCAGATGGGGACCCCTGAAAGCAGGACCCTAACTTCTTGATGAGTGTGTTTTAAGAACCGTTCACATGTTATTTTGGCTGCAGTGTCTCTCTCTTCCCTTTCCCTTGGGCGTAGCTTGGTGTCCACCTAGAATCCCTAATTTTAACTGATTGACTGGATAAAACTTTCTGGGCTGGTTAAGCTAAATACATGGTGCATTTATGGAGCACTGAGATGTTCCCGGCATGGGACTCAAACAGGCTGCACCTGTTCTGCTGTGTAGGAGGCACACCAAAACTCCATGCGGTATGATTCCTACAGACCACATTGCGACGGGCACCATCTGGGGTTGGGAAGAGAAGTGAAGGCCTTTCCTCCAGAAATACTCTCTGGGGAAGACCGATGCAGACCTGAATTGGGGTGGTAAGAGGTTGGATGTTCAAGGTGCAGAATGAGGAAGAGCATTTCAGGACAGGGACCAGCAGGTGCTGCGGCACAGAGGAAGGAAGAGTGCATCAGTAATTGAAGAGGAGGAGGAAGGTGGGATTAGGGGTATGGAGGACAGTTGCGGTTTCAGAGGCAATCAGGGGCTGCATGAGCACAGATCTGGCATTTCCAGGCTGGAGGCTGGGCTTTGCCTGTGGCTGATGAGAGCCATTGAATAATAGAAAGCCTGGAATGGAGAGGGAAAGAGCGCAGAGAGCTGGCCTAGCACAGGGCTTTAGGTCCCAAATCCTGTAACTTAGCAGAGCTGCAAGGCAGCACTCAGCTCTGCCCTGGGCAGCCTTGGAAGCCAGGTTCTGAGTGCTAAAGTGATTAGTACAAGCCGACCTGGCCAGAAATAGGGAGACTTCCTTCCGCATGATGGGTGTGTCTGGCCACAGAGGTGGGTGGGGGACCTGGCCTCATCCAGGGGCTCACTCCCACGTGCTGCCCCTCACTGCCCCAGCCCCAGCCTCTGCTTTTACTCTACTCCTCTAACCCCAGGAGGCTATGGGAGGTGACAAGTCCAGAACTCACTCTCCTGGCTGTCTCTTGGCTCGCCCAGTTCCTGCATGTTGATGGCCTTGCTGAAACTTCAATTTCTTCCTGCTGGGTTCCCAGTTGCTTACAAACTGCCTGTGTCCAGAGTGGGTCCCAGGCTTCTTGCTGTCATGCTTCAGTGCTGCTCCATGTTGGCTGGTCATCACTGCTCTTGGGAGCATGTTTCAGTAAATTGTCATGCTGCTGGAGGCAGCCCAGAGGATGCCTTATCACAGAAAGCCCACTCTGCACCTGCATGAGTCACTCGCCCATTCAAAACACATCTGCCAGATGCCCTGGGAGGGAGCTCTGCTCCTTGACTCACCATCACCCCTAGGGCATCCTGCGGTGCCATCCACCATCCTTCATGGTGGGACCATCTGTCTAGGCTTCTACATAAGGACAGACTCCCAGCTTGGCTTTGGGGAGGGAAGTGGGGAACCCTTAATCTCCAAGTCTGGGGTGTTGACGGCCAAGGTCTGGGTCTCTCATCATGTTGTGCACCTGCTGAAAATGCTGGTTCTTGTCTCCCTCTCAACCCTGGGCCTAGAGAGAAAATCTTTGAGGATTGGATACTGGGATCTGCATCCTTAATCCCCAGGGAAGGGGATTTGTGATGAACATCAATAGTAACAAACAGCTGCCTGAAAGCAGCGAACAGCAGTATCTCCTGTTTATTTCTCTAATTCGTTTTCAAGTCTAGCCAGCAGTGTGTGTCGACTTCCCTGTATCATCCCGGCCCTTGCAATACTAAAGCACCTCCACACACAGGGCAACCTGAGGGAGCTTTGGGAAGTGGGTCCACATTGTGGCACATCTGGATGATAGCCGCCATGCAGTCAGGGCCTGTGTGGAAGTGGGACCCATGGCCCTCTCCAGAGGTGGTGGCCTTCATGACATTCTTGCAGAAATGGGCAGGGTGTGATTCATGAGATGGGATGTCCTTGCTTTCCAGGACCTGAGCTGCTTGCAACCTATGTTTCACTACAGTCCCTTCTCTAATGTCCCTAGAACATTAGCACCCAGAACCCCAGCCAGGCAGCCCTGCCTCTGGTCCTGCCCCAGCTGGAGGCCCATCACCTGATCTCAGGTGACTTGACCTGAGCTGGCCCGTGGTGTCTGTCGTGGCAGCTGCTGAGTTCCTCAAGCTCCTGATTCTTCAAATGGGCTCCTCCCTAAGTCCCTCTGTCTTCCACTCACTTACCCTCTTGTCCTTGCTCAGTCTGCCTCTCTCTTTTGTCCTTCCTGTCTTAGTAGATTAAAGCCAATGTTACGTTCCGATCTCTTGTGGTCCACGGAAATGGCTCCTAATGTGGCTGCGGTGGATGGAGAGCAGGGAGGGACGGAGGCTGGGAGGAAGAGGGTGGGGTGGGTATGGGAGGTTGGCCGCCTCACAGGTTGGGCTCAGCCCTAGCTGCTGGGCACTGTGGAGGCCCGGCTAGACCTAGGCGGTCCCTGATTCTCCCAGAGAAGTAGACCAGGGCCACTGTGAAGGTGCAGCTACCAGAACTGATGAAACCCCAGACCTGGGCTTGGAGGCAGCATAGGGCTCTCAGGTGCTGGAGGCCTGCATCTTGTCTCCTGCTTGGGACCACCCTTCCAGCTCTTCCTGAATGCCCTCCTTTTGGTATGATGGATACTGGAGCAGGCTTGTTTGCTCCCCACTGGGATGGTACTCAGCCCCTTTACTTGCCTATGCATCTCCATCTCTGTGTGAATAGGGCAGCCTTCCTTTGCCACCTACATGTGGACTTTGGGGTGCCAGGAGTTGGAAGGGACCTCCCCTCCCTAGGCCCAGGAAGGAGCGGCAGTGTGGGGGCTACAGTGTGGGGCCCAGTAAGAGGAGGGCCAACTTTTTATTTAGTTCCTGCCCTCAGACGTGAGAGCCCTTGTATTCCAGGGACCCTACCCAGAGGTGTCTGAGTATCAGGGTAGGTGATGGCAGGTCCTGTTCCCACATAAGCAGTCATTAGCCATCCAGCTGATGCGTCTTCTCTCGCTTTTAGCCAACAGCCTGGGTCTTGAACCTCTGGAGGTACATGGCAGGAAGGACACAGCCCCATCATCCTGTAGCTTGTGGATGTCTTTGGAGATGATTCAGGCAATCAGAGAAGTGGCCGGACACAGGGGGCAGGTGCAGAGTGAGTGCCAGCCCATGGCCTTTCAGGTCCTAAGGGCTCTCGGCACTTGGGGTGCCTGCTGGCTGAGGTTATGAAACATTAGAGAGAACTGGGGCAGAGAAGTGGTTCTGGAGAGTTCAGAGCATTAGTCCAAGTCTAGGGGAGAGGGAGCAGGGTATGTGTGTGCGCAGGGGATGCTACTGTGCCCGCTCCCAGATGACGTCATGTGGGTGGCCTATGGCGTGTGTGTGTGTGTGTTTGTGTGTGTGTGTGTGTGAGAGAGAGAGAGAGAGATCAGGGTGTTCGTGTTTTGTGGTTGTCTTCTGGTTTGCTTTTGCCCTTTGGGTTTCTGTTGGAGTGTTTATTTTTAGAGGCCACTTAGGGCCCAAGGGCTTCCTTAGCCCTGGGCATGGTTGGTCATTTGTATTTTTTGGAAATGTTTGTGGCTTTAAATCTAAGTATTTATTTCAGGATCTTCCTGTCTTTTACGAGCTTGTTCTAGTGTGTGTATGTGTACGTGGTGTGAGAGAAGACTTACATCATAACAGCTGCGTGATCTAGGAAGGAAGTTGGTTCGGGACTCAAATCCTGGCTGGGGTGGGCATCATGTGTCTGTAGATCCATGCGCTGGCCTCTCTGGGCCTCAGTTTCCCCAGCTATGTAATGGGACCAGGGACACATGTCCTGTCAGTGGGAAGTGACAGCCACTGACTGTTAGCATTGGGGGTCCACATGTCTGTGCTACACCCGGGCTTCCTGTCCACACCCAAGGGAGGGCGCGTGTCGGTGCAGTTTCTGGTGGACGGCGAGCCTCTTTGTGTGTTGTCTGGTCCTGTGTGTGGCTGCTGGGGTCTGGGCTGGAGCTGCCAGGGCCTCAGAGAGAGGGATTTCTCCTCTTGCCAACACAAGCCCTTGAATGGGAGTGTGGGGCGGGGAGGAGCGTGTGCGTGTATATGTGCGTGTGTGTGTGTGTGTGTGTGTGTGTGTGTGTGTGTGTGTGTGTGTGTGCGCACACGCGCGCGCCTGGGCCGCTGACTGTACAGGGTGTGAAATCACTGCCTTTCTCCAGGCGGGGCGAGTTCTTCATCCCTGAGTCAGTCCTTTTGGCCCTGAGCCACCCAGCACTCATTTTTTCCTCTCAGAGAAAAGCAGTAATGGGGCGGGGGCGGGGGGGCCTGCATGCCTCAGACAAAACATCCCCTCCATAGTGGGAACCTCTGCTTGCATGCTTCCCTGCCCCCAACCCTGCCGCCACCTCCCTAGTCCGGAGCCCTCCACCTCACCTGGCCTCCCCATGTCTGGTCTGGGGACTTCACCTTGCACCTGCCTTGGCCCAACACTTGCTAGGGATCTCTCAGAGGACCTGGATGCTCATCCTTGCAGACCTGATGCTGTCCCCGAGTAGGGGTCCAGAGGAATGGCCAGTGCTAGGCGGAGAAACTAGAAGAGCCCTTTGGCTATGTGGTGGTGGGTGGGATGAAAGGCATTGTTTGGATGGTTCTAGAAATTTCTTTGTGTGGAACCAAAGACAGAATCAGCTGTAGAGCCCCAAAGACAAGTTTGTCTTGAGAATCCTAGATCTGATTCAAGTCTCTTTACTCCCCCCTCTCACCTTGGCCCTTGGGGGATCCCTCCCTGTACCCCTGTACCCTCCTATCCTTTTCCCTTGTTTTCCAGTGTAAAGGCTGAGCTCAGTGGGTATCCACACTGACACTTTCGTGTACTTGCAAGGCACACCCACCTCATGGGCCTTGAACCTGGGTGAGAGGGAGGACAGGGGCTCAGGCACATCATAGACACCATCCTTTGGGAATGAAAGATACGAAGAAGATCAGGGTCATGGCGCCTGAGTGTTGACAGCTCACTGAAACACCAGTCACCGAGCACATGACAGCATTTATGAGCTCATTTCAACCTGAAGCATGTGTTCCAGGAATACTGGTGCTTTCCTGTGGCTTGGCCTCATTACATGATTAGCCCCATTCTATGGAGGAGGAAACTGAGGCTTCCTCTGGCCTGGAAGCTAGCCACATAGCTGGTCTTGGAAGTAGGGCTAGTGTGTCCCTGGGAATGTCCTGCCTGCTTTCATGACCCTGAAGCTGGGTGTTAGGCAGGGCTCTGTCACAGGGCTTGGGGAAGGACCCTTTGGTCATTCCGCTCCATCTCTGCTTAGGACCCTGAAAAAGTGGTTTTTGGAGGTAAGAAGTAAGAGCTTGTAGCACCTTACCCAATTCTATACTGACGTCTGTCTGTTGTGTCCCCCTCACTGTCTCCTTGCAGAGGTGGTGGGACACACACAAGGGCCGCTAGACGGGAGCCTATACGCCAAGGTCAAGAAGAAGGACTCCCTGCAGGGCAACAGCGGGGCCATCCACGCCACACGTCCTGTCCTCTCTGCCACCCCCAACCACGTGGAGCACACACTGTCTGTGAGCAGCGACTCGGGCAACTCCACAGCCTCCACCAAGACCGACAAGACCGATGAGGCTGCTCCTGGGGCCCCTGGCGTCCCTGCGGCCCTGAGTCCTGAAGAGAAGCGAGAACTCGACCGCCTGCTCAGTGGCTTTGGCTTGGAGCGCGAGAAGCAAGGTGTCATGTACCACATCCAGCACCTGAGGTCCCGCCCAGCCGGGGGCTCCACTGAGCCCTCCACCTCCTCTTCCAGCCGACACATTGTCCCTGCCCAGGTCCATGTCAATGGTGGGGCCTTGGCCTCCGAGAGGGAGACAGACATCCTGGATGATGAACTGCCCAACCAGGATGGGCACAGCGTGGGCAGCATGGGCACGCTCTCCTCCTTGGATGGCATTACCAACACCAGTGAAGGGGGCTACCCTGAGGCCCTGACACCCCTGACCAATGGCCTGGACAAGCCTTACCCTGGGGAACCCGTGGTCAATGGTGGGGGCTACCCCTATGAGGCTGCCAGTCGGGCAGCACCTGCCCATGCTGGCCATGCTGTCCCCGTGCGGCCCTCCTACTCCCAGGAGGGGTTTGCTGGCTACCAGCGGGAGGGCCCCCACCCGACCTGGTCACAGCCAGTGACCACCTCCCACTATGGCCATGACCCCAGTGGTATATTCCGCTCTCAGTCCTTTCCGGAAACCGAGCCCCAGCTGCCCCCAGCTCCAGCCCGTGGGGGCAGCAGCCGGGAAGCTGTGCAGCGGGGGCTGAACTCCTGGCAGCAGCAGCAGCAGCCTCGCCCACCTGCTCGCCAGCAGGAGAGCTTGATGGCAGGCAGGCCCAGTCCCCAGCCACCAGCTGACACCCCCAGCCCCAGCCTGCCTGAATTCCCCAGGGTGGCCTCACAGCGGGAGATTGAGCAGTCCATTGAGGCACTCAACATGCTAATGCTGGACCTGGAGCCAGCTTCAGCTGCTGCCCCCCTGCACAAGTCGCAGAGTGTCCCTGGGGCGTGGCCAGGGGCTTCCCCCCTCTCCTCCCAGCCGCTGTCCGGCTCCTCCCGCCAGTCCCACCCACTCACCCAGTCCAGATCCGGCTACATCCCCAGTGGGCATTCTCTAGGAAGCCCTGAGCTGGTCCTTCAGGCCTCTCTGGAACCTGTGACCCTGTGCAGATCTCACTCGCCTTATGATTACCAGCCATATACTGCTGGACCCAGCCAGGGCTTCCAGCCCAAGAATTCAGCCTCTTCCTCCTCGTCTGCCTTCCTTCCAAATGCCAGTGGCCTTTCGGGGCCTCAGCAGCCCCCAGCCTCTCTCCCTGGCCTCGCAGGTCAGCTTCAGCTCCCACCAAAGGAAGCCCATGCAGATCCCTCTCGAACTCCAGAGGAAGAGCCACTGAACCTGGAAGGGCTGGTGGCCCACCGGGTGGCAGGTAAGAATCTTAGCGGCCAACAGGTACCTCAAGCAGCCTCTCCTAATCCCTTCCTCTCCTGTCCCCCAGACCTTGCACACAACAGGGACCCCTCAGTAGGCAGTCTTGGCACGGTCAAGGGACTCTGTGAAAACTGCACCCTAGCCACCTGCTCCTGCCTTCAGTGTCTGCCAGGCACCAAGCTTCTGGGCACTGAGATCAAAGATCAGCACTTCTCCTTCTCTGCCCTCGAGGAATGTACTGCCTTATGAGGGATAAGTCCACAGCTAGCAATCTATGGCAGGTCCCCAGGACTCAGAGAAAGCATAGCGTACCAATCAGGGCCATCAGGGTAGGTTTCCTGGAGGTGGTGACTTTTGAGACTAGAGCACAGTTTTTCCACAGAGAAGGCACTCTGCAACTGGCTACTGTGTCCTCTGCCCTTAGACTTGACATCCTTAGGGCAAGCATACAGAAGGCTGGAGGGAGGAAGCCTGGGGTATCAGCCAAGCTGGGTGTGCGAGGCTGCATGTTGGAGCTGGTGGAGATGCAGCTGGGACAGGGGTGGGGCACCAGGGACTGTGCAGCCAGCACAGCCTTGTGCCTAGCCCCTTTGCCAAGAGCAGGCGCCTGGGCAGTTGGCTGTGCCCTCCACCCTTTCCCTGGATTTAGGAGAAGCTGAGTCACTGTGCCAGCTGCAGAGAGGCACGGAGGCAAGGAGGCATGGAGTGGGTTTGCAGCAGCAGCTTGGGGCTGACCAGCTGGGCATGGGTCAGGGATACCGTCCTCCTGGGCCCCAGAGCAGGGCCCTGGGGGCAGTTCCACCACTGATGGCTTGGAAATGGCCAAAGTAGGAGTAGTCACACCGTGGAAATCGGCGTCAGGGCCAAGTCACTTCCCTTAGTGTTGGCCATGGATGGGGGTGAAAGCAGCCTGGGCGCAGGTGAGCACCAGCAGAGCCTGTTTTCCGCTTAGTCTTGTCCATGGGAGGGGGCTAAGGCCCTCTCAATTCCCTAGGACCTCATTTTTCTCCAGGTATCTTACTGCGTGGAGATGGAGGATCAAAGGAGGTGATGCTATATAGACTGTTGTGAGGTTGGGGGAACAGAAGGGATTTCCTTCCGCCACAGGACCCCTGTTGTGTGCTTCCTGGAGCCAGCTTAGGAGGAGGAAGCCGTGACCCCGTGGCCCCTGGAGGCTGCCCACCTGGTCATGACTGCCCCTCGGCCTTCTCCTGCTGAGGTCTTGGCCATGACCTTCCAGATTCTGTCTCCCCAGGAGGAGAGGATGGCACTGGTGAAGTGTTCTCCATTCCCTTTCCCTGTTAGCCGAAGGGGTGAGAGCAGGGAGGGGGCAGTAGGAGTTGGTTGCCACGGCTGTGAGGTGGCCATTGAGTCTGTGCTGCATCGTGAACAGACTCTCCAGTGTTAGTAGATCCTGTCTGCGCAGTGGCCCTCAGGACATCTGCAGGGCTGGTGTAAACATGGGCAGGAGCAACAAGCAGACCCCAACCTGACAGCTGGGGAGGCAGACTCGCAGCTCCACTTGGAGACGTGCGACTTTGAGGGATCTATTGATGGAGTGATTGACCTGGTGCCCCCTGTCCTTACTCCCTCAGGCATGACTTTTCCTCCTTGGTGAGTCTTGGACTCTCGGTGTTCTGGTTCTGGTTCAGGCCTCTTTGTCCCAGCCATCCTTCATGTCTGATTTTGACTTAAATTGCAGAGTGGGTATGGGCAGTTTTCTGAACTCTGTAGGGAAGATACCAGAAGCCTACAGCAGATACAGCACACGCTCTTGTGAAATGTTAGCAGCATTCCAGGCACAGACAGGAATTGAACAGGGAAGTCATATGACATAAGAATAAGGAAGAAACTAAGGAAACCGTGTCACATGACCTTGTGTTGGTCGTCCTGGCCAGTGCCATAAGACAAGAAAAGGAAATGAGAGTCAGAGTTGAGTGAGCTCGTGTTCCTGATCCTGTGACTGGGTGCATCTCAGATATCTTTAGAGTGGAGATTTCAATGCATGGTGGAAATCAGATATGGGTCTTATGCTTAAGGAGTCCAGAATTTAGTAGGGGAAAGGAGCAGGTACTTGAAGTCGTTTGTAACCAGAGAAGTGTGGAGGGAGCTGTGTGGGTAAGAAGTGGATTGGTTGCCTTTGGTTAAGGAGACTGAGGATGCTGGAGTGTGGTTTTAAACACTACCTTGGCTGGTGGGTGGGTGAAGAACAGTGAGTGGATTAGGCAGCCTAGAGACTGTGTCTGCCAAGTATTAAAATACCAAAGGAAGGAGCCTACGACTCGCCTGGCAGCAGTGTGGCTCAGCCTGGAGAATGTGCCGTGCTTACAGCTGTGATCTAGGAAGAGAGAGACCTGGTGGGTCTGAGCTGGAAGGTTGCAGAATTGGAGAGACGCTGGGCTGGGAGATGCTAGCTAGGAGCTTGCTAGGCAGCCTTGCTGGTGGAGATCAAATTCAGGTGCTACCTGTGGCAGTGAAAGAGAAGGGAGTGGAACCAGTGAAGAACAAACTGGTGGGCTGTGGTGAATGGGGGAGAGGGAAACCTTGAACTTGTTCTGGAGCTCCTTGGGTAGAAGCAAAGCAGTGGTTCTGGCAGCAAACCAAGCTTTGGGAGGAGGGTTACAGGGGGTGGTAGATGCAGCCCAGGAGCAGAGAAGCTGTGTTTGATGTGACAGTGGAGTTCTAGGTGGAGAGGCATGGAAGGCAGGTGAACACCTAGACCTGGAGCATGGCAAGAACAGGCCATGCTCTGGGCTTTGGAATCATTTGTGGTAGAGAAGGACAGATGAAGGTTAGAGCTCTGGGCCTGAATGAGGTCTTTATATCAGATGGCGTGGGGAAGATGAGGATGCAGGACAGAGCGATCCTGGAGGGAAGTGGAGGCTGTCCAGGGGCCTGAGAGTGAGTGTTGGGGTGGTGACTTACACAGAAGCTGGCATACACAGACCAGAGTCCTGGGTGATGAGCAATGGCCATGTAGTGAGAGTGAGAGGTGGGGACCGAGAGGGTTGCTAGGCCGGCCAGCGAGCTGGCCCTGCAATCTTCAAAGGCACTTGTTCAGTGTCTTTCATTCTAGTGCTAGTGACACAAAGCAGACGGGACCGAGTGGAGGGTGGGTGAGGAGAAGTGAAGGCAGGCCAGTTCTCATGAGTGGTTCTGTGATAAAGAAACTGGGAGCTAAAGGGGGCCGGAAGAGGTTCACAACTTTTCTTAAATTTTCAGAGTTGGGAGAATGACTAGGTGCCAGGGGAGAGGGAGTGGTCCTGTGTGAGACGAGGAAGGGAAAATAGAAAAAAAAAATTGATTGGAGGAAGTCTCTAGAGAGGTTGGAGAATGCAGGCAGATAATTCCTGTTTGTTCAGGAGGTGAGCCTGGATACTGGTGTCAAGCTTTGGGAGCTTGAATCGAAGGTCTGTTTTTATGTTCCATTATAGAAACAGGGGAAGTGTTCAAGGCCAAGTCGATCGATCATTCAGCATGCACTTCAATCCATGCTACTTGCTAGTGTGAGCTCTGGAAAAATGGTGGTAAACAAAACAGGTGAAAACCCTGATTTTATGGCAGAGACAGACACTAAACTGGCAAGCATGTGTGTATGGGTGATGAGAGCTATGGAAAAAACATGAAGCACCAGGGGATTGGAGAGGAAGAGGATTCTGCTGTAGATGGGATGGTCGGGGAAGGCATCACTGAGTGGTGGGGATTTGCATCCTAAGGAGCAGCCAGGGCCAAAGTGCTGGGGCAGAGTGTGTGTGCTGTGGCCAGACCAGAGTGATGAAGTAGAGGGCAGTGGAACACGGAGTCTCAGAAGTAGCTGAGATGGGAGTTGGCTTGTAGTGGGCCTAAGAATATTGGTGTTGGTTTGTATGGTGTGAACAGCCTTCAGAAGGATTTAGGCTGCAGAATGACATTATCTGACTTGTTCTGGAAGGATCAGAGTGGCAAGAATGGAAAGAGACCAGGGAGTTAGGAGGCTATTCATGGTGGCCAGGGCAGTAGCCATGGAGATGGAGGGGTGCTGAGAGTGTGGATATAATTTGGAGGTGGGGCCAACCAGATTGACAGGCAGGACATGGAAAGGGAGAGGAGAGAAGATGACTGTCAGGATTTAGGATCAAACCATCCCACGATGGCATCACTCTTTTTGAGATGAAGCAAAGAGGCTTTGAGGGGACACCAGACTGATTTTGGACATGCGAGGTTTGGGCTGGCTACTAAACATCTGAAATATCTGGATATGTGCCAGGGGTGAGAAGGTGGGTAAGGAGGAGGGAGAGGCTGGAGGTCCAAGATGTTGGAGTTTGTCAGCCTGTGGAAGCCACGTAGAGCATGGCACTAGGGCAAGGAGGATCAATGCCTCTCCTGTTGGTGATTAGAAGGAGGGTATGTGGACCCCTGCCTGCCAGCAAGGGGTTCCCTGCCATTTGGGAAGTGAGACCCTTGAAGCACCCTCTCTTCTATTTGGAGACCCTCCCCGTCTTCTCTCTCCTGTGTGTGGCCAGATCCCAGATTCAGAACACCAACTAACGGTGATTTTTTTTTCTTTATCTGTGTTTTGTTTTGTCCTGTTGAATGCCTTGTTCCGTGCATCCCCCATGTGCTCTGTGTCTACCTGTCCCCTGTGCCATTGGTGGGGTGCCTTCCTTGTCTGGTGCCGCCCCTTCTGCCTGCCTTCCCTCCCCCGCTGGCTCCCCTGGGGTGGGCGGGCAGCGTACAATGCCAGGCTGCAGGGCATGGGGCAGAGCTCCTGGCCCCCTCCTCTCCACCGGCTCCGATCTGCCTCTGTTTCTGGTTGGTTCTTTCCTCCCATGTCTCCCTCTGTACTTCCTTGGGTCTTTTTCGCTCCCAGTTTCTCTTTTTGTCTCACCTGCATGTGCTGCTCCTCCTATCCCATTGCTTTCCTTCTTCACCGTTTCCTCCTCTCCCCTCTTCTCCCTCTCCTGAAGTTCTCTTCTTTCTATATCTTTCCTATTCCCTTCCCTTCTTCTCTTACTGCCCTCTTCTTTCTCACTCTCACCTGCTGCCTCCCTCCCAGCCCTCTTCCTCTCCTTCCTGCATGAGCCAGTATCCGCCCCCCTGCATGGGTTTGGGCCTGATGCTTTTAGCCTTGGCCTTGCCTGCTAGAAACAGGGTCTAGTACAACTAGACAGACTTTTAGGGTCTCCCATGGAGAGGCTGGCCTTTGCCGTGAGGGTCTCTGGCCTTTGGGCTACCCAGCTGCAGAGCCAGGTCTCAGGACAGGCAGTGGTGCCCATGCACCTGCTACTGCATCTATTCCTGAGCACACCATTCCTGGTATATCCTAGGGACAGAGTGCCACCTCTGCTCCTACCCTGTTCTCATCCAGGACCCATGACCAAGAGTTGGAAGCTCTGGTTTTGGTTCTGGCATTGCCTGTGACCTTAACTGCTCTGAGCCCAATTTCCCAATTTGGGAAGCAACAGGAACCAGGCTTGCTTGGTATATTTCTCAGTGGTTTGACCTTCCCCAGACTTTCAGGTCTCTGCAGCTAGAGTCATGTACTTTAGCCAAGGATGGTACTGTCCACTGCCATCTACCTCTAGCTGCTTGGACATGCGAGCCCATGGACTTGTAGCCCCAGGGAGGAAATCATCTTATCCTCTCCCCACAGCTTTTCTGAGCTTGGAGACTAGGGTCAGGGTGAAGATGCCCCAGGTGTGCCATGAGCAGCCTGGGGAAAGGCTCGTGGGTGGCATAAACTCTGACTCCTGTGCAGCCATAGTCCCCTGGGACCACCTTCTCCTGCCATGGGTGATGGAGAGATGGCTCTAGCAGGCTGCCTCTTCCTCCTCCTCCTCTCTTCTCCATGCCCCTTTTCTCGGCCCAGTGGTGGGGAGTGCAGTGTCCAGCGAGCCCTGAGGCTGTGGGGGGCGGAGGGTTTGGGCAGGTTCTGGGGTAGTGGGCCTGCCCTGAGGGAGCTGGCATGGCTTGCCGTAGGGCTGCTAGTGTGGTTGCCGCCTTGTGGCTTTCTGGTGCCCTGGCCCAGCAGGTGGCCTTCCACCCGGATGCCCTCGCTGCCGGAGCCCCAGGCGTGCAGTTGGACACCCAGCCCTGCCACCTGGAGCTGAGGAAGCCAGTCTTCTGGAAATTGGAAGACTGGAAAGAAGAGCTGGGTCTGTGGGGGGTGAAGGTGGCGAGTCTGGGGGTGTAGGGGGGTGTCGGGGCCTGTGACCCCAGGCCCTTTGTCTATGTGACCTGGGGGTGTGGGTGGCAGTATTCTGCCAAAGTGTGTGTGTTTCTGCCTTAGGGCCACAAGTTATCAGAATTGCAGGTGTGCAGGTGTGCATGGTATCCATGTGTGCACTAAAAGTCCTCTTTCTTGCTATGACAATCTGCTCCTGGGTCTCCTCACTCTGCCTGACTGGGAGAGCAGCTCAGAGCCCCCCTTGCCCGCTTTCTCTGGTCACATGATGTCTTGCTGGGGAAGGGAGGGGTTCACTGTCCATGTTTTAGGACAAGCCAGCGGTCCTACTAAATACCCCATTATCTATCACAAGATCCTGCTGCAATTGCTGTGGTGTCCAGGATGTGCACTGTGTGTGTGTGTGTGCGCGCGCGCGTGTGTACCTGCCTGCCTGTGTAGGAGACAGAGTAGGCGAAGCCTTTGGATGGGGGTGGGGAGGGCAGGCCTGCTTCTATCGTGGCTGGCATCTGGGACCAAAGAGAGGCTGCTCTGTGTCTGGCACTGGCTGGCCGCTTGTGTCCAGACAGCCCCACTTGGCTGGGGAACAATGGGGGTTCTCTTCTGTGCCCTCCACCCTGCCCAGTCTTCCCGCCTGTGAAGAGAGAGAGAGAGCGGGAACATGGCTGTCCAGGCACTTGGGGGCCGCTGGGCCTGCCAAGGGTGACAACAGTGGGACACTTGTGTTAGAAGAATGAGTGGCCCTGCCTGGCCGCTGGTGCCATGGGGCACTCCAAGGAGAGTGGCTGTGGGAGTAGAATGTGGGGTCTTCCTCTTGGGCAGAGGCAGGCTGTGCCCTGCAGCTCCCATCATCATCTCAATTGGTAACAGACCAATTCCCTGCCTTTGGCCAGCCCACCACAGGGCACCTGTATGCCAAGGGGAAGGAATTGAGAAGGTGTGGGCCACTGCCAAGTAGGTGATTGCTGGGAGTCTGGCCTTGGACAAGCCTTGCCTGTGGGTAGCCCTGATTTCTTTGGTGCCCTGGACATGAAGGCTGGACATGTCATGGGATGTGTCCTGTTCCTACTGGAAGAAACCCAGAGCTCCAGTGGATGCAAACGCAAGCTTCTAGAGCTGACAGCAGAGTCTCAGAAGGGATGGGTGCCATCCCTTGAAAAGGCAGTGGGAGCTGCCAGCAAGGAGCTGCTGGGGCTGGGTGGGCCTGGAATGAGACATGCCCTCCTTCATTTCTTTTAACCTTGGGGCTGGACTCACTTCCAGACCTCAACAGCCTCCTTGGGCACAACATTCTTGGAAAATCAATGGCTCAGTCCATTTCTCTGTAGAGTTTTTGCAAGGACTGAAACCACAGCAGCTCTAGTCCAAGCTGCCCGGGAGGCCCAGAAGCGGGGTGGAATGGGGGTGGGGGGAAGTGGGAGGACTCCTCTGAGGCCTGAGAGCCAGGAGCAGCTGTGGGGTTCCAGGGAATCGCTCTGCTTTTTAAAAGCTACGTCCTCCCTCCCTCTGAGGGAGACTGGTGTAACCCCTATGGTGGCAAGCAGGGTTCTAAGAAGTTAGGAGCTGGACACAGAACGGTCTATGAGCAGCAGAATAAGGTCTGGGCCCAGCCCTAGGGCTCTTTTGGCTGTGCAGTTCTGTATCCTGCTTGGTGCCCTCCCTGTGTGTCAGATGTACTGCATGTGTGAGCACTCCTGGACTGGGCTGCCAGCAGCCCTGCTATATGGGACAAGCACAGAGCCTTTTGTGATAGGCACTGTTAGCAGCAGCCTCACGTGCCATGCTGGGAGTGCTGGTGCTGCCTGCAGACCCACAGCCCACTGTGAATGGTGGAGAGTAAGTGGCTGTAGAAAAGGTAAATTGGCTGTGTTGGCAAGTGGCTGGGAGTGGAGTGTGTGTGTGTGTGTGTGTGTGTGTGCGCATGTCTGTGCAGGTATAGGCTCCCACATGGGCCATGGGACTATG
This sequence comes from Ochotona curzoniae, assembly GCF_017591425.1. Taxonomy (NCBI): domain Eukaryota; kingdom Metazoa; phylum Chordata; class Mammalia; order Lagomorpha; family Ochotonidae; genus Ochotona; species Ochotona curzoniae. Next base: position 4,862,953 of record NW_024466312.1, on the reverse strand, counting down.
TCTTGGGATACATATTCAGGGGCATTGCCACTTGTCGCTTGAGACCCTTGATAAGTCCTTAACAGCAGCAAAGGCAAGAGTTGAAAATCTTCTGCTCCCTGTCGAAAGATTGCCAGGACTGGGAGCCCAGCCTTTGGGCTGGGTCTTGGCCCTGGGGACCCAGGAAATGCTCTTTCTGGGATCCTGAAAGGCAGCTTGATGAGGCAATGGATTCTGGGCCTTCGCCCAGCTGTGGGGCAAGGGAGTGGGCAGGAAGCTGGGTGAGTGTCACACCCCAGGCTTGTGGGAGGGAGGGCAAGAGCAGAAAAGCAGAAGGATCCCTGGACCATAGGGGCAGGGCAGGCTCCTGGGCTGTCTTTGGGGTCTTTGTCCCAGGTCAGGCAAGCTGGTACAGGGGCTCAGAGGTGTGCTCTGGGGAAAGGAAGGGAAGCCCAGAGAATCCAGCAGCACCCCAAGGGCCCCACAACCAGCCCAGCCCAGCCCACAGCTTTTCTTTGTTTTCCCTTGGATGCACCATTTGTGAGATGATGCAACTCAGCTCTTTCCAAAAGTTCTTCCCCGGGGCTTGGTGTTGCTGTTGGTTGATGCAGTTGCCTTGGAGAAGCTGCTGACTTCCCTCCACCTTCCCTCCCTTGTCTGGAAGCCTCAGCCTTCTGCCTCCCAGTGTTGGAAGGAGTTGACATCTGTTTCTTGTATCAGGCCTTTGTGCTCTGAGTCCCAGCCCTGTGTGCAGTAGAGATTCTTGCCCAGTCTGAGCACATCTCCCCCACCCCCTGAAGAGAGATTGAGAGAGAGAGAGAGAGAGAGAGAGAGAGAGAAAGCCTGGAGCCTGGGCTTGGAGAGGAGTTGGACCCAGACCCAGGAGTGGGGGGAAGTGCTGAAGGGACATACCCTTAAACCCAAGAGAGCTGCTGCTCTCTCTTGGGGTGGGGGTGGGGGATCAGGCTGCTGGTCCCCTGCACGACCCACTCATGGCCCTCTGTGTCCTGCCATTCCCCCTAGGGGTGCAGGCTCGGGAGAAGCAGCCTGCTGAGCCTGCTGCTCCACTCCGGAGGCGGGCAGCCAGCGATGGACAGTACGAGAACCAGTCTCCGGAAGCCACATCACCCCGGAGCCCTGGGGTTCGCTCCCCTGTCCAGTGTGTCTCCCCTGAGCTGGCTCTTACTATCGCCCTCAATCCTGGAGGGAGGCCCAAGGAGGTGAGTCCCAGAGATGCTACCCGGAGCCCTGTGGTTCCAGGTTGGAGTGGTAGAGTCTACCTTTTCTTCCTGGGCACTTGACATTCACCTTGGCACTGTTAGTGCAGTTTTTCCTCCAGCCTCACCCAGTGTGGAATCTGGACCTCTTCTCTTCCTTAAATAGCTTTTGTGCCCTGTTTTGTACGTTAATATTGAGATTAAATTTCCCTTCTTGATTCCTAAGGATAGTCCCTTAGTAGGGTGTTGACCATCTTGGGAATGAACTACCTGGGCACCATCTCTGAACCCCAAACTGGATCTTACACACTGATGGTTTTGAGCCCTTTCCAGACAAAAGGGTTTTCTTGGGAGTTTGACTTTGCCTGCCAGAGCGTTGACTTGTCTTGGTCGTTTCAGTAGTTGCAGGCAGAGGATCCCAACCTTTGGGCTGCATGATGGGCATCAGGAAGTTGGTTGAAACTGTAGGTTCCCACATCTACCTTCAGTGTTGATTTAGGAGGTGTCCAAGAATCTTCCATCTTTGGAGGCTCTGATGCATGTAGCCCAGGGACTACAGGGAAAGAGATACTGTACTATCTGTAAAATCCAGACTCAAGGGTAGTCTAGATGTTCATAGTCCTGGCCAGCTTTTCTATATTCTGGCAGGACCCAAGTCTGCATACCTGCCCCACCCTGGCCTTTTCTCTTTGGCTCCCTTCTGAAATATTTCCAAGGCAGGTGCTCCTGAGTTCTGCCTGGACTTGACCATGGTCCTGTCGGTAGCCACTCCTTATTCTCTCAGCTAGTAACAGTTGTTCCTATGCTATGTACACTGTGTGAGCAGCACTGGGTGGTTGAGCTGGGGATGTTGACTCAATCTCCAGACCCTGGGCATGGGAAGCGCAAACCCCTCCTTCTTAGGCTTTCCCCTACTCCCCCTGTTTTCCTGCAGCCCCACCTGCACAGCTACAAAGAGGCCTTCGAGGAGCTAGAGGGATCCTCCCCAACCAGCACACCGCCCAGTGGGGGTAAGAGCACCTACTCAGCTTGGCATTTCCCACCCTCTCCCACCCCTCACCCTTTCCCATCCCTCATCTCTATCCTGACCTGTGTGGGGATGGGTTGGGAAGCATGTGTTGGTGAAGGTGGGAGGCTTCTTTGCTCCATGTGTCAGTTAATGCCCTCCTCCTCCCAACTTCTACCACAGTGCTCATTGTCTGCCCCTGGACCAGGCTCACACCACTGTGGGTGTGGCAGCCCTGGCCTGAGGATGCAGGCCTGCTGATGAGGAACTCACGGAGTTTTCCTACTTGTTCTGACTCAAGGTGCCCATGACTCAAAAGTAATTCTTCATGGCTCAACCTTGACTTTGATCTGCACCCCCTTTCTGTCTGTGTTCTAGTTAGCTTTCACCAAGAAAGGAAAGGTTCAGGACCCTCAGGCTGGTAAAACATGCCTCTCATCCATTATGGACCTCCCAGACGGGTCATTGAATCTGCAGCACCCCTACATACTTACCTGAGAGACCAATCCCCACAGGGTCGGTGCAGGTCCAACTCAGCAAGAAGCCCCAGGTGTGCCCAGAGCAGAGGCAGGAAAGCCAGGAGGTAGATGGTGGAGAAGGTAGTTGTGTGGGATACAGTGATGGGGCTAGACCAGCTGGGAGGCACACAGGGTCCTCAGGAGAGGCCTGTGATAACAGAGGAAGCAGGGACACAGGACATGGTCTGTGATGGGGTTGGCTGGGCCGGACATGAATTGTCCATCTGGCCCAGTGAGAGAGGAGGTGAGCAAGGACAAAGCAGGCTGTGCACAGGGGAGAAAATGCAGTAACAACTCCTGGGCCTTTTGCCAGCAGGGCTTGTGTTGGCTCCCATCTTGGGCATGTAGGAGGCTGTAGTTGTGATTAATGGAGGACCCTGGAAACCATGGCTTGCCCTAGGGTAGCACTGCCCAGGGGAAAAGCGACAGGGACAAGTTTGCCATTTAAATGTCTCTGGTAGCTGTGTGAGAAAGCCCAACAGGAAATGGGTGGCCTTCATTTCAGTAATATTTTTAAGATGGGAAGCACTCCCATTTGATTAGGTAAATCAATATAAAGATAAATCAATATAAAGATCTTGTACAACCTTTTTTTTTAATATGAGAAGGGACTGATAGCAATTTCTTTTAGTAATATATTTGACTTATGTAAAAATTCTCTCCACATATAATTACTATGAAGATGATGTATTCTGGGTCCCTTTCCCCCCCTGCATGGCATCTGGTATGTATTCTGGGCACATCAGTTCAGGCTGGCCACACTGCAGACACTCAGTGCCCATGGGTGGCTCACACCTGCTCTATTGGGTGGTACAAGGAATTCACTTGATAGCCAGTCTGTGGCCTTTGATGGCTCAGCAGACTCTCAACCTTGACCTTCACACCTGTTCCCGTTCACCGTCGGGTCCTGGTGGCCAAGCGTTGGACAGCATGCTCTCTGGGATGGAAGGGATGCAATCCATGCTGGAGCTGAGTTCTGCTGCGTTCTCTCCACACACTCACCTCCAGCCTTGGAGAGAAGGAGAAGTCGAGATTTCATCGGTACATAAGGCTGGGGGCATCAAGGATAGCAGGTGGGGAAAATGCAAGGAATCCCCGAGCAAGCAGCAGGCTGCCCAACCTTAGTGCCACCCCCTCATCTGTCAAGCAGAAGGGCCACATTGCCTGGAACTGGGCAGGGGGAAACTGAAAGAAGCTTCCACAATCACTCATCCTGGCTTCTTTGTCTTCCCGCCTGTCCCTCTGCTGTACCTGTCAGTCATGTATGTGCATACTCAGGGGCTGGAGCTATGCAGTGGTCATGCTGTGGGTAGCAGTCTCTAGGCTGGGTTCATTCCCTCCTAATTAGCAATGTCCAACTGTCCAGCCATTTGACAAATTCTGTGAGCAAGGTATTATGATAGGAAGTAGGCAGCAAATGTGTGGTTCATTTCTGGGTTCTCAGTTTTGTTTTGTTTTTCCCACTGACCCATATGTCTGCGTTCATGATGGCACCACACTGTTTTGGTTATGACAGCCTGAAGTCAGACACTGTGATGCCCCCAGTTCTGTTTCTTTGGTTCACAATTGCTTTGTGGTTCCATATGAAGCTCAGCGTTGTTTCTTCTGTGAAGGGTGTCCATGGTATTCTAAATGCTTTGAGTCTGAGAGAGCCATACTGCTACTGCATGGCTTGCAGGGGGCTGAGGGCCAGTGCCAGACAGTTGAGGTTGCTGTGCAAGCAGCAGGTGGCCTGAAAGGAGGCACAGGGCTTGTGTCTGCATTCCTCCACTGAGGTGTGTTAGGAGGCATGGCAGCTGCCACCAGAGCAGCTCGTGACTGGGCATTGAACCATGTCCTTGGCAGCCAAAGCTGACTGACAGCCCTCTCTGACCTTGTGTGTTATGTGACCCTGGTAACCCAGATGGGCAGCCTGGGAGGGACCCTGGGCCTGCACATCGAGTGGGTGACCTTGGTAGACGATGGCAGCTTCCTGCCAACCATTGCAACATGCATGAAACAGAGGCACTTTGGGGCTCATTCCTCCTGGCATTGTGTGTGGTTCCCTACCGCCAACCGGCGTCTCATGCCGGCATCTTCCCTCTTCTTCCTGGGGCAGTACGCTCCCCTCCAGGTCTGGCGAAGACCCCACTGTCGGCTCTGGGCCTGAAGCCTCACAACCCTGCGGACATCTTGCTGCACCCCACGGGTGGTGAGTGACTCGGGGGACTCCAGGAGGCAGGGAGGAAGGAGGCTGCAGGCAGGGGTGGGACCTCAGGGTCTCGCAGGAAGGCACCCAGCATGTGAAGGTCCCCAGGGTCTTCCTGGAGAAGGGGTGATTGTGGACTCAGTGCCTACACTGAGCTTAGGTCTGCATGGGGCTGTGCACATAGGACTTAGGGTGACCACTCGCTCTGCTGACGTCCTGCCTGTCGACTGGTAGAGTTGGTGCCCCTTCTGGGCTCCTGTGACTTGGAGATTGGGCCTGCACTCGGTATCCTTAGAGAGGACACAAACTGTCCTGCTCATTGTGTGCTAGTGCCTGGCTCCCCTGTCCTCCAGTATTCAGAGACTTGTATGTGTGTACACACACACACACACACACACACACACACACACACACACACACACACACACAGTCACATACCTATTCACACATGCACGGACACACATGTATCACATATACATGTGTGCACACATATACATGTACACACATACTCAGGTACACAAGCCACATACACATGTTTACACACATATGCGCATTACCACATACACACATACAGGCACACTACCAGGGAAGTATGTCCTGTGCCAGGGTTCCATTTGCAGTCCACCTGTTTCTACTATGAGCATTCCTGGGAGTCTAGGCCTAGCCATGCTCATTCCGAGGGTTTCATAGGGCCTGCCACCTCTCTGACCCTCTGATGCTCAGTCCTGGGCCTTCCTGCCTGTGGAAGGTCCCTGAGGCCCCAGACCCTACTTGTCCCCTCTTGCTGATACTGGCATCATTGGACTCTGGATGTGAGGCCTGAAGTTGGGCGCCCTGCTCCCCAGAGTGACTCAGCCCATCCTGGCCACAGCCTTGGGCCTTTTGGGAGGGGGTCATCCTCCACCGTGGACTGCCGCCCATAGTCAGCCTCCCCTCTCCAGCTCCTGGCTTCCTCTACGCCTGTGTAGCAAGGGAGAGAGGAAGCCCTGGGCCCCGAGAGGCAATCCGGAGTCTGCTGAGCCCAGCACACTGCTCCCTAGACTCTGGGTTGGGGGCTGGGCTGCAACTCTGGGGGTCACCTCTACCTTTTCCCCTTAGTCTCCAGGAGGTTGCTGCGACCAGGTAGGCGGGCACTGCATGCACACGTGACCATGCAGGTGTACGGTGGGCACAGCCTCCTGCTCAGGAGAGGTTGGCATGGCTGGGGATACTGAGTCACCAGCGAGTGGTTGGGGAAAGGGCTGAGGGCTGCCTCCCACCAGCCAGCACACTGCTTCTTGAGGCTGGGCACACAGGAGCTCCTGAGCTGAGGCTCACAAGCATCAGTCCACCTGCACCTGCAGCCCTGGAATCTTATCTGGGGATGTCAGCTCTCCCCTTAGCTCTTCCCAGCTTCCCACTTGGCCTTTTCTCAGCTAATTCTCTTTCCTGTGATGCAATCCCTGTTAATCTCTCTCTCTTTCTTTCTCCTTTGGCCCTTGCCTCCCATCTCCATCACCTGCCCCTTTGTCCTGCCTCTTCTTCCTCCCACTTCCCTTTTCATCTTCCCTCAGAGGAAGATGAGGGAAAAGTGGTGGCCAAGCTTCCGGAAGGTAAGTGCAGGCTGGCGGCGGCCGCTCCGCCCCCTGGGTCTAGCGATGGCTTTGTCCCTGCGTCCTAGGCAAGGCTGGCTCGGGGCAAGCTCTCCTTTCAGACCAGGTCTCAAGTGACCAGGCACAGAGCCTTCCTGTCCCCATGCCCTGGCCATGAGATATCTTCCTGGGCACCACCTGAGTCCTGTCTGGGGAGCTTGCAGATGCTTGTGCCAGTTTGTTGATAAAAGATGTGCTTCGTGTCCCAGTGGTACCTGCACCAGCCCTGCTGAGTGTGTGACCATCCATAGAAGAACGGGGGGTGGGGGCTTGTGTTCATGTCCGTCATGCACCTCTGTGAAGGGGTCTCAACCACTGCATGCGGGGGACAGTGTGGGCCAGACACTATCTTGTGTGTGTGTGTGTTGGGGGTTGGCAGAACTGCCCTATGCACTGTAGGGTGTCACAAAGCAGCGTGGCTGACATTCCCTGAGGGAACATTGTCCCTGTGCCCCACTTCTGGGCTGTTGGAGCTGAGCACTGGCATCGCCTTTCCCACCAGGAAGGGTTGGACCAGGTGGGCGTGAGGTCCCCTCTAACTCTCATGAGCTAGGTGCCCTGACTTCCCACTTGGGCCCTGACTTAGGTAGTCCCTTCCCCCTTGGCTGTGTATTTACCACCTTGATTTCTGCCCCACCCCATGTGGGCATGGCCTGTGTCTGTCTGCATCTGCTATCATCACCCAGGTGAAATGGTTGGAGGTTTTGTCCATCTTTGATTTACCCAGGCCTGGGTGCCATCAGGCTGCTTGGGTGACTGAACAGGATTATAACACACTTGTATCTGCTGGCCACAGCTCTCCCCAGGCAGGAGGCTGACCTCTGGCTCCCATGCAAAGAAGCTGGGAGGCAGTGGGTAGAGGAAACTGAGCCATTGATCCTGGGTGTCAGTTGCATACCAACCATGTAACCGGCAGTCAGCTCTCCACTCCAGACTGGTGCTGTGTAGGGCAAGGGGCAGAGCAGCCCACAGGCTGATGTGCCCAGTCTCACAAATGACTCTGGGCCTCCACGTGCTCCAGAGCCACATGGTCTTGAGGGAGAAAGGTCTTAGGCACAGACCCAGCAGCATCTGTCCTTGTCACAAATGTGGAGCCCAGATTCCTGTGTGATTAGGGCAAGTGATGCACCCACAGGCACAGTAAAGAGGCAACAGAATGAGGCATGAGGCCCCACCCCTACGCCCTTTGTCTCCCAGGCCAGTGGCCTCAGCTCTCCTTGTCCTCCAGGCACCATGCAGCTCTGGGATTCCAGTGTGGGCGTCGGAATTGCTGGCTGGGGAGCAAGGCCAGTGTGGGGCAGGGAGCACGGTCGTGGGCAGCCAGTCCCAGATTTCCTGAGTCATGCACCGCCTCCCGGGTCATACAAGAGCACATTTTTTTGCTGACCTTCAGGGGCTGTTGCTTGATTTTCTTGCTGATATTTTGATGGGAAATTTGGGAGAATATTCATTCCTTTTTCCTCTGAGGGAAAATGACCAGGGACAGGATTATTGAGTTGGAGGACTTGTGCTCACTGCTTTGCATGCTTTTGTTCTTTCACTCACGGATACGTATACTCTTTAAATGTTCTGTGCACTTGCTGTGTACCAGGCAGTGTGTGCCAGGCAATGTGGCAGAATCCTGAGTTTAGCGAGATGTCTTATGGATTGTATGGGCAGGGGCTTTAAATGGTCACTCAGAACTATTGAGAGATAGGTACTTTGGAAGGAAATCCTGCAGTTCACACCATGGTATGTCAAAGAAGGTGACTTAGGTTAAGGAAGAGGTAGGTGGGATTGACACTCATTTGGTGAAACTTAGATGGAACAGCATTGCACATGAATGGGCTGACATATGTAAAGGCCCTGGAATGTAAAAATAGCGTGCCTTATCCAGGAATTGCAAAGCCAGTGAGGCTAGAGTATGGAATATGGGGGTGTATGGCTTGTAGTGAGGGACCAGACTACATGGAGTCACTGTCTTGTTTTATTTAGTAATTATAGGTATGGCAAGAGGAAGGTGATAGTAACCTGTCTTTATTTATTCATGTTTTTAAAGATTTCTTTCTTTATTTAAAAGGGTTACAGAGAGAAAGGGAGAGACACAGAGGGGATCTTTTATCAACTGGTTCATTCCCCAGATGCCCATAAGGAGGCCAGGAATGTGAAATTCCATCTGGGACTCCCATGTGGGTGGCAGGAGCCTAAGCACTTGGACCATCTTCTGCTGCTTTCTCTGGTGCATTAGCAGGGAACTGGACTGAAAGTGGAGTGGCCAGGATTCAACTGGTACTTTTTTGGGACTCTGCCAGTGCAGGCTGTAGCTTAACCCACTTGCCACAACATTGGTACTAATGACCCATTTTTGCTACTCAGGAGATGATGGCTAGGGAGGTTTGGTGAATTGTCCAGAACCACAGTCAGGTGGGAATACAACTGAGCATATGTGTAGAATGGGCACATGCAGGCTGCCCCTTCCCATGTGACTGCACTGGGCACAGGAGCATTCCACATCGACTTGATTGGGTATGGTGAACCAGGGTCCTTCCCCATGAAGGTGAAGTAGAAACCTGCAATGGTGAGTGTGTCAGCCCATGTTAGGCTTCTCTGTCCACAGCACGGAGTATTCAGGGTGGGCTCTGTATGCCCAGGTGGACAGGAGTGGGCAGAGTTGGCATAAAGGAGGACAGAGGGGTAAGAGCAGTTTGCTGCACAGTCCTCCTCCTCCAGTAAGGAATGTCTGAGGCTTTTGGGCTTTCATGCACTGTAGCAGATGTGATGCATTTGTTAGGGCCACAGCACTGAAGGTAGAGAGACAAATAGGGCAGCCTGGCCACAGGGTGCAAGAGCTGAGCCAAAGCAGAAGCAGGGTACGTGGAGGCTTGGAGGAGCAGTGCTGGCCCCATCTGGATGGTTTTCAATGATAACTTTTGCCCTCCGGTGTCTGGATCTTTCTTCCTTTCTCTTCTTCCCACATGCCTCCCTCTTCCTTAGGCTGGGCTGCTTTCTCTAAGGGGCAAGAGCCTTTTCTAGGAGGCTGAGAACATGGTCAGGGAGTGTAGATGGAGAGCATCGCTGTCCTGGGCTGGAGGAGAACACAGAACTGAGTCATTCCTGGGTCCTTGGGACGTTGCACCTGAAGCACCCTGCCTGACCCCACCTCTGACTTTCCTAGCACCCCTTGCTCATGTGTGCAGCTGCTCCAGGACTGGAGGAGACAAGGGGAAACAGCAGCAGGGAGGGTGCAAGAAGAGAGGTGGAGGCAAGAGCAGCCACAGCTTGGGACATAGGCTGCCCACTGTACCCTGGGACCACACCTGGCAGGGAGGAGCCAGAGACCGCTATGGTCTCTGATCACTGCATCCTAGCCAGGCAGGTGGGGGTGCTTGTTCCAGTTTCATGGTTAAGCACACCAAGTCCCGGAAAGGTTCTGGTCAAGGAAAGAATGGCAAGCCTGTGGGTGTGAACGTGCCCAGGGTGGCAAAATGCCCAGGACAGACGGACAAAGCAAAAGCAACTCACGTGGGAGATCTGCATCTGACAAGTTGGGAGAACTGGCATGCACCCCACGGCTTGGTTTTCAAACAACCAAAGGTCACTGCTGCTCAGACTCCTGAGAATGGAAATGGCCCGGAAGGGCTGTACTTGATTCAACCTGATGACTTGGGACTGGAGGAGCAGGGAGGGGGTACCTGCTCCCTGCAAGAGGACGTGGACTGGGAGGAGAAAAGGGAGGTGACGAGGCGTAGGCTGGGGTGGGGGGCTGGATTCCCAGTGGCCTTGGCTCTGTTGCCCCCATGCCCCACCCTGTACACACAAGCTGTTTCCATCATACTTGGTGGGAAGGGACACTGCTGTCCCTCTCAGAGGATGGTCCTATCCCTAGGGTTCTGACTCCTTGTTCTTTGAGAACTCTTCTGGCTTCCTGTGGTTGAGGAGGGGACAGGGAGGGCTACTGCATTGTCCCACTGGCCTCCTGTGCAAATTCATGGTTAGGTTCACAGCTGGCAGCTCAAGACCATTTACAACAGAACTATGTGAGGGTTCTGGTGGTGAACCAGCAGCTCATCCCCCAAGGGGCAACTGAGGGGAGGTGAGTGGATTTTGTGCAGGCCTAGTAGACCAAGAGGAATGATGGAGGCAGGACAGGGAACTGCCCACCCCAGGACTGAAGGAAGCATAGGAGAGCAAAGAGGGCTGCGGGCCAAAGCTGTGACCTTGGGGAGAAGGATGCAGCCATTGGCCATTCCCCACTAGTGGCTGAAGGCCAAGGCCATCTGGAGCCACAGGCCCAGAGCATCTGGGTGACCTAGCAGGCACACGTAGGCCTCCAGCAGCTGGGTGGGAGGGAGCCATGGGCTAGCAGAGCCTCAGTGGGTGGTAGGTGAGCACAGGCCTGCAGGCTGTCATTTGTGAGGTTTAACACAACTAACACAAATGTGTACTTGGGGCTCCTGTTGTGCTCCCTGCATGGTGCCACAGGGGGAGGGCCATGCGTCTGTTAGCCTGGAGGGTTCTGCTGTGGGTAGTGCATGCTGTGGGCACTCCAGGATCCCTCCTAGGATCCCAGGCTGTCTCTAGGTGGGAGAGAAGGGAGTTGCAGATGCTGCAGGGGCCTGATAAAGCCATGTCAGGAGGAGTTGTCCTACAGAACGACCCTGGACAAGGCAGGGTAGGAGGTGCTTTAGCCCAGCATCTCATGTGGCTCTCTGGGTCAGCATCCCTCTGAAGGTGCTCCTGAGGGTGGCCCCTCTCCCCTTCTTGTCCAGGGTCAGAATCCAGCTCTCCAAGATGGTTTCAACCATCGAATCCCTGATTTACAAGATGGTTATCTGTGTTGTGGGCAGGGGAATTCTGGGCCAGATCTCCAGTGCCTGGATGCTGGGCCCTTGTTCTCCCCAGATCTTGCTTTCCTCACACAATTCTTTGCTATTGGTATCATTACCAAGAACCTGGAGGGGCTGGCTCAGAGGTTCTGGGGATCGCCACAGGCTCTGGTCCCTCTCTGGGCCACCCAGAGCCAGTCCTGCATCTGCAGGCTGGGATGCTGGCATGCACCCTGACTGAGGTGGGCCCCAGAACATCTAGCTCTGTCTGGGGGTAGAATAGCTTCAGAGAGTAGTACAGTTTCTGCAGGGAAGAGTCTCTGGTGACCACATCCAAAGGCAGAGTGGGGTTCATTTCTGAATTGCTGGTCTGAGCACTGGCTTGCCTAAGGCTGGGGTGGGGCAAGCCCAGGATTAAATAGGGGGATCAGGAGGGGGCCCCTGGGACCTGCCCCTTGCATCCTTCAGGGATGTTTCTGGGTTCCATGTCCCCTGCAGGGGTGGCCAGGGGCCATGCCCCCATAGGGTTGTGTTCAGAGTCTGTTCCTTGCCTCCTACAGAGCCCCGTAGCTATGTGGAATCGGTTGCACGCACAGCGGTGGCTGGGCCCCGGGCCCAGGACCCCGAGCCCAAGAGTTTCAGCACCCCGGCTGCCCAGGCCTACGGCCCTGATGTGCCCCTGCGGAATGGAACCCCGGGTGGCTCCTTTGCCTCCCCCAGCCCTCTGTCCACCAGCAGCCCTATTCTCACAGCTGACAGGTAAGCTGGGAATCAGGAATCGGGGAGCAGATGGTGTGAGAGGCCGGAACCGGGGCAGTTCCCTGGGGAGAGGGCTCTTGGATCCGCCTTGGGCTTGGATAGGCAGAAGTCATGACTGAAGTATGCCTCTCAGACTCCCTCATCAAGGCATGCTGAGAGGGCACTGCACCCCCAGGGTACTGAATCTCTTGGGGAAACCCCAGGGTGAGTGAGCTGGGGTGCCCAGGCTGTGCTCAGTTCCACCTGCCCAGAGCTGTGCTGGAAAGAAAGAGCAGTACCAAGCTAGCAGCACTGTGAATACACAGTGAGTTTGCCAGAGACCAGTGATCCTGGGCGGTCCATGCTCTCATTATTCCTGTCTCTGAGCCAGGCAGGCAAATGGTGTACAGAGGTGAAGGAAGCTTGTGGCAGGTCTGGTGCTAAGTGGTTACAGGAGTCAGATCCATACCTAAGGCATATGGTTTGCAGAGTTCCTTCCATCCTGCCACCCCAGCAAACTCATCTTGTCCCCTGATCTGTATCCTAGTGCCTGCCCTTTGTGGGGTGAGCGTTGGCTATGCCCAAAGCTGACAAATAAGGACCATGCATGGAGCTCAGAGCAGGGACCACTCACTCTGGCCAGGGGCAGAGGACAGGCAGGATGCTGTAGGGTAGAGGAGGAGGAAGAACACACCCAAAGGACAACGTGGCCAGGATGGAGGACTGCAGGATGTGTGTGGGCCAGGTGCATGGTTCTGGGAGCAAGAGGCCTTTGAGTGAATGTGTCTGGGTAGATGGATACTGACGTCTATCTGTGGGTGTCTCCAGTCTGAGACATGGTGGGGGCAGGGCCTGCAAGCTCGCCACTCCTATGGTCTTTACCTGTGCAGCCACAAGCCAGGCCTGGTGGGCTGAGTTTGCTGCCTGCCCTGCTTTGGCTCAGCTCCTTAAGCCAAGCATGCACCCCACCCCATGCCCAGCCCCTGGTGCCTCTCCTGGCCTCACTGTTCAGGACATCTGGCTGGCAGAGTGTCCCTGTTTTCAGGAGACAGGCTCTCCCTGATGTGCCCCCACCACTGCTGCTGAGGTTCTGGGCATCCTAACCTTCCTGGCTCTCACTCACGTTGCTCAGCCATGGTGTTGGCCCTTTGCAGGCTCCAGAAGTCAGCATCTCTAATGTGGGATGCAACTTCCTGATCTCCACTTCAGTAGCCCTAACCCCAGTCCCTGCTCAGTCTACCACATTCTCTCTGGCCCTCCTGGTCCTCAGGTAGATTCCCTATCACGTGGTGTCTCTCCCTTCTAGCTCCTCCTAGGTACCTGAGAGACTCTGTCCTGCCTGCTGCCCCCCACCCCACAATCTTCTCCTTGCCCTTGGCTCTTGCCTGGCCCACAGCTAACCCTCCCCAAATCTCATATCACCCAGGAAATGCAGAGGCATCCACCCAGGGAGGGGCCTGCCAACTCCAAGCCTCCTTGCTGCTGCAGCTCCAGGCTCAGGCCCATTGGCTATAAGGACCCCTCCCAGGGGGCCCTGGTGCTTGGTCTACCAGTTGCCTCCCTGCACTGCTGCAGACAGCATGTGCCTGTTAACCTTGCTCTCCCTGGCCGTATCTTGCCTGAGTGCGTCTGGTCTAGTCAAGGTCTGCTAATTCAGCCTTCTCACTTTCCAATTGAAGGACCAGAATGCAGGTGACCAGCTCCCAGGCCATTGCGTCACCCTGTCCAGCTCTCTCTTGTGTCCCACAATATGGACAGGTGCCCAGCTTCACAGAGGAACCTTTGTGGCTATTTTCCCAGGGGAATTAGACCAGCATTTTCAAATTGGGAGCAACTTCTGAGCTCATCTAATCTAACCTTCCCAAGGAGGAAGTTCCCTTCCTGACCAGCAGGCCAGTGGGTCAGCTTCTGCTTACATACTCCTAGGGACAGGTGCCTCATTACCATGCAAAGCAGTCTCAGCTGCTTTTCACAATGCCATAGAGTGATAGGAACCCATGCAGATGCTGACTGCAGGGGGACTGCAGGGGCTGCTGGAAGCAGGCAGTCCTCACTGGGAGACCACCCTTTCCACATCCCCTCTCCAACCTGCCACCCTGCCCATCTCTCTCCAGCACCTCCGTGGGGAGCATCCCATCAGGGGAGAACAGTGACCAGGGCCCCCGGACACCCACCCAGCCTTCGTTGGATCCTGGCTTCCGTTCTGGCAACCTGGCGCAGCCCGGACTGTCTGGCCGGAGGAGCCACCAGAGCTCGTCTCCTCTCCCAGCCACTGTGGGCAGTGGCTACAGTCCTGACTACTCACTCCAGCAGCTGAATTCGGCTCCGGAAAGCCAGGCACGGCCTCAGTTCAGCGTGGCTGGCATCCACACGGTGCCAGGTAGCCCCCAGGCACGCCACAGGACAGTGGGCACCAACACTCCCCCTAGCCCTGGTTTCAGCCGGCGGGCCATCAACCCCAGCATGGCTGCCCCTGGCAGCCCCAGTTTAGGCCATCGCCATGTGATGGGGCCACAGGGGCCTGGTTTCCATGGTAATGTGGTCTCCAGCCCCCACTCAAGCAGTGCAGCAACCACTCCAGGGAGCCCCAGTCTAGGCCGGCACCCTGGGGTCCACCAGGGCAACCTGACCTCCAGTCTCCATGGCAACGCAATGGGAAGCCCTGGAAGCCCCAGCCTGGGCCGGCACCTGGGAGGGTCTGGATCTGTGGTTCCTGGCAGCCCCAGCTTGGACCGGCATGTGGCCTATGGTGGTTACTCTACGCCTGAAGATGGGAGACCCACGCTGTCCCGGCAAAGCAGTGCGTCCGGCTACCAAGCTCCTGCCACGCCCTCTTTCCCCGTCTCCCCTGCCTACTACCCAGGCCTGAGCAGCCCTGCCACCTCCCCGTCACCGGACTCTGCAGCCTTCCGGCAAGGGAGCCCCACTCCGGCCTTGCCAGAGAAGCGGAGGATGTCAGTAGGGGACCGAGCTGGCAGCCTCCCCAACTATGCCACCATCAATGGCAAGGTGTCATCCTCGCCTGTGGCCAGCGGCATGTCCAGCCCCAGCGGCAGCAGCACTGTGTCGTTCTCCCACACTCTGCCCGACTTCTCCAAGTACTCCATGCCAGGTGGGCCTCTCCCCAGTCCCCGCCTCTCCTGCAGGTGAATGGAGCCTGAGAGTGAAGGCCCTGCTCCCATTCTGTTCTGACGCTCCCTGAGGAAATCACGGACTTCTGGGCCTCAGGTGCCGTGTCTGTGCAGTAGGAGGGTGCTGTGGCTTTGGATGACGCTGGTGAAAATCGTGGTAGTAAATGCTGTTACTGGTGTGATCATTACCACCACCACATGCTGTGTGCCAGATTCTGTGGATGGCTGAGTCCTGTCTCATTTAATCACCATGACTGCCGAGGAAAGGTCTTCTTGCCACATTTTACACACAAGCAGACTGAAGCTCATAGAAGTTCTTGCTGTTTGTCTGGTGTCATACACTTAATAAGCAGCAGAGCTAAACTTCCCTTTCAGGCCCCAAACTAAAACATCACTGGAGTTTGTTCTTTTTTTTTTTTTTTTTAGCAGCTTACAGGTGACTTTAGCATCCCAGTGCCCACAGCCAGATGTGAAATGGGCTGAGGTCAAGGGTTGGGGTCTGGTTTCTGAAAATCTGGCCTCTGGAAGCCCATGCAGGGGTTGCAAGGTGAATCCTTCCCCTGTAAGCAGAGCTTGGCGTCTTTGCTTTCCTGGCAGAGCGCTCATTAGCTAAACACAAGGTCAAGCCCATGCTGCTGACCAGCTTCGTCGTCCAACTTTGGATCTGGCAGTGTGCAGAGTAGTCTTACGGCACTGGGCATGCTGGGCCTGTTTCAGGTGGCCAGGCATGGTTCCTAGCACCCACTTTCTGCCTGGGCCATGTCTGGTCTGACCCTGAGCCTGGCCAAGCTGAGACACCTAAAGTGACCCCGCACCACTCCCCCTCCCTGCTTCCTGCCGCCCACCAAGGACATCTGGTTCCCAGCCTCGCTCCTTGAAGGATGCGAGATTTCTAGGAGTTGGGCCACTTCCTGTTTCCCACCATCTTCTTTGCTTAAAATAGCCTTTGGAGTCAACACAGGAAGGCACATGGGGCTGCAGCCGCCTCTGACAGCTCATTAGACAGCCACAGCCAGCAGCAGGGGCCTGGGGCTTCAGTGCAGAGAGAGGCAGCTTGCAGCAGCTGAGTGGACAGCTGCCAGGACTGGGAGCTGACCTCCTCTCTGGTCCCTCCTTACCTACTCTCAGACACAGACCCCAGCAGCCCAAGCAAGTGTCAAAAAGAAGCTGCAGTTGGCGAGACCATGGTGACCCAGCCTGCCTCTGAGTCTGCTCCCTTATCTTTCTTGCACCTGCAGCACAGACTGCCATGCTTGGGAGAGGAGGCTGCTCTGGATTCTTGCTAATGTGCTGGGGGGCGTTTGGGGACCCAAACTTTCCGTGCTTGTTTCCAAAGCAGCCTTCACCCAGCCCCACACAAATGCATTCTCTCATGGTTCTGGATGCTAGACATCCAAAGTCAAGGTGTCACAGCATTGGTTCCTTCTGGAAGCTCTCAGGGACATGTCCCAGTCTGTCTCCGAGCTTCTCCTGATTGCTGGCTATTGATCCATGGTATCTTGGGTAGACACAAGGACCCAATCTCTGCTTGCGTCCATGCCTCTCACTCCTAAGGTCCCCAGTCAGCCAGGGTCACTGTGACCTCACCTGACTTTGATGGCATCTGCAATGATCCTATTTCCAAGTGAGGCTGCCTTCACAGGTCTCGGGAGTTAGGGTTTCAGCACAGCATACCCCTAACATCCTGTTTCCTTCTCCTGTAGACAACAGCCCCGAGACACGAGCCAAAGTGAAGTTTGTCCAGGACACTTCCAAATACTGGTACAAACCTGACATCTCCAGAGAACAGGGTGAGTGGCAGGTGCCTGAGGGACACAGCTTGCTGTGGCTCAGAGGGACCTGGAGCAGGCTCATGCCTGTGCTGCTTTGCAGTGGGTGATAGCTGCACTGTAGAGATGGGGACTGAGATCAAAGTCAGATAGTTAGAGGTACTTCCTGCAGTGAGGCAGGGGCCAGAAGCATCCTCAGAAACGACAAAGCCTGGATTTTCCTGGCCACAGTGTGGAGTGGGCCAAGATGGCATGAAGCTTTTGCTTTCTGTGCGATGTGGGGAGTTTTCTATTGTAAAAAAATCTAAAAGAAGAAACAAGCCCAGAGTTGGAAATGCGAGAATAAAGATGAGGTCCAACTCAGGGTATTGAGGAAAGCATCGGGGAGTGGGCTAGAGGCAGCCCCACAGCCTTTCACTGTGGCTGCAGTTTTGCACATCTCTGGGCCACCAGTGACAGGACCAGTGATGGCCCTGGGGGACCACCCAGCTTGCAAAGCCTAAAATAATCAATCCCCATCCATTTACACAGCTCCCTGGCTGAGCCTGGGGGCAATGGGAGCCTTAGGAAGGTTTGAATTCCAGCTTTGGAGAGTGTCCTTCTCCCCCTAAGATGGGATTCCGTGAGCAAGGCCAGTGTTGTCAAGGCCAGTTCCTCTTCTCTTCCCACCCCTCCCAATGCAGCCATCGCACTTCTTAAGGATCAGGAGCCAGGGACCTTCATCATCCGTGACAGTCACTCCTTCCGGGGGGCCTATGGGCTGGCCATGAAGGTATCTTCCCCACCTCCAACCATCGTGCAACAGAACAAGAAAGGTGAGCTTACCTGGAGCAGCCCCCTACCTGGGGAAGTAGAGGGACCCTTGCATTGAGCAGCTAATGGCAA
The DNA here is from genome assembly GCF_017591425.1 of Ochotona curzoniae. Lineage (NCBI taxonomy): Eukaryota > Metazoa > Chordata > Mammalia > Lagomorpha > Ochotonidae > Ochotona > Ochotona curzoniae. Next base: position 4,845,086 of record NW_024466312.1, on the reverse strand, counting down.
CATTGCTGTTCAGCAGAGCGTATCTTGGCCTTGGGGTCTGGAAAGCAATGTCATTGGACCTCCATGCTGTTGGGGGATGGGAAGTGGCCAGCTCTGTATCCCTTGGGGTCCTTGTTACCACGTTATCTCTGCAACCTCACTTTGTCTTCCTGACCAAGCACTTCTGGGAGGAGGTTGGGGCCAAAGGAGGGGGACACCACAAGCAGTGACCGGCCTTTGTTCCTTGTGCTTCTTCCCAGGGGACATGACCCACGAGCTGGTGAGGCATTTCCTGATAGAGACCGGCCCCAGAGGAGTCAAGCTCAAGGGATGTCCCAATGAGCCGAACTTTGGTGAGCTGCCCCCTGCCTCTGTTTCCACTGCAGGCTGGCCCTGGAATCCCAGCCCTGTCTTAGGGGCTTCCAGGGGTCTTACCTGCCCTCTCATACCCAGGCACCTCCAGGAGTCTCACCCTTCCCCACCCCAAGTTCTGAGACTGCAGGCTCTGTCAGACTTCCCGGTCAGGCTCCTGAGCTGCACTACATCCCATCTGTTTGTCTTACTCAGCCCGGACTTATTGTCACCATTGGAGTGACCACTCTGGCAGCTGCTTCTGTGGACCTCCTACTGTGGGAAAGTCTGTTCAGGTCCCTTACCTTGCTCCTGGTCTTGCCACAATCCTGTGTGGTTGCAATCATTATTCCTGACTTGCACATGAGGGCCCGGAGGCTCTCAGAAGTTAGATTCCCCCAGGAACACACACACAATAAGTGATTGAGCTGAGACTTGACCCCATAGTGGCTTGACACTTCTACAGGACTATCCTAACCCCGGGGGGGACTCAGGACAGGTGTTAGGAGGAACAGGTTATTTACTTATTTGTTTATTTTAAAGATTTATTTATTTTTATTGCAAAGTCAGATACATATATAGAGAGGAGGAGAGACAGAGGGGAAGATCTTCCATCCCAAGTGATTCACTCCCCAAGTGACCACTATGGCCAGCTCTGCACCGATCCAAAGCCAGGAGCCAGGAGCTTCCTCCAGGCCTCCCACACGGGTGCAGGAACCCAAGGCTTTGGGCTGTCGTCGACTGCTTTCCCAGGCTACAAGCAGGGAGCTGGAAGGGAAGCAGGGCCACCGTGATTAGAACTGGCACCATATGAGATTCCGGTGTGTTCAAGGCGAGGACTTTAGCTGCTAGGCCACGGTGCTTGGCCCCAGGTTATTTATTTTTAAAAAAGATTTATATAAAGATTTATTCATTTTTATTGTAAAGGCGGATTTGTAGAGACAGAGGGATCTGTCCATTGGTTCACTCCCCAATTGACCACTATAGCCAAAGCTGAGCTGAAGCCAGGAGCCTCTTCTAGGTCTACCATATGGGTACAGAGGCCTGTGTTTTTGGGCCATCCTGCACTACTTTCCAAGGTCATATAATCAGGGAGCCGGGTGGGAAATGAAACAATGCCAATATGGGATGCTGGCATTGCTGGCAGAGGATTAGTCAATTAAACCACTATTGCACTGGCCCCAAGATTTATCATACTGGTTTGAAAGGTAGAATTAAAGACAGAGTAGGGGTGGAGGCATTTTCCATCTGCTGGTTCATCTCCCAAATGGCCTCTATGGCCAGGTCTGGGCCAGGGTAAAGCCAAGGAGCCAGGAACTCCTTCTAGGTTCTCTCACATGCAGGGACCTAAGGTCTCTGCTGTTTTCCCAAGCCATCAACAGAGAGCTGGATGGGAATCGGAGCTGCTGGGACTTGAACCAACCATCACCCGTGAGGGATGCCTGTGCTATAAGCAGCAACTTTAACCCACATGCCACAGCATCAACCCCCAGGAAGAGCTTTCTATGAAGGAAATAGGTTACTTTGTATCTACTAAATGAGCCTTTAGAATTTTCCTGGGTCTTGCTGAAAAAAAGAGAGGGTAAACTTTAAGCTTTGCTGGTGTGGGATACAGGAAAGATAATCAAGAAACTGAAGATTGCATGGGGTGGGGTGGATGGGGTACAGTGGGGCATGGTGCCCTTCCCTTGCCCTCAGCTCCCAGGATCCCTGCTCCTGACATGCCTCTGTCCCTCTGCCTGCAGGATCTCTGTCTGCTCTGGTTTATCAGCACTCCATCATCCCACTGGCTCTACCCTGCAAGCTGGTCATTCCAAACCGAGGTAGGCACGCGAGGCTCCGGCTGGCCAAGCGCACCCCTGAGCTGGCCACTCCAGATCTCGGCCGTGCCAGCCGCTTCAGAACAACCACCTGGGGTGGCATCCTCGGGTCGTTCTTCCATTTTGGGGAAAATCAGAATCACTCTCCTGCTCCCCGACCACCTATTAAAAAAGAAGGAAAAGTTCATTAAAAAAGCTTAACTCCAGGATCATTCAGAATTGACTTGCCAGATTGTTCTAGAAAGTTCTCTAGGCAATTTCACATAGATCCTTCAGAGTAAGCCTCACTCCCTGTGGTGGTGGTGATGATGGTGGTGGGAGGTGGAGGCATCCCCAAGGGGCCATGTCCTGGAAATGAGGTGGACATCAGTAGGAGGGATGGAGAGGGGAGGCAGGTTGAGGTCATGGGCATCTATGCCCTGGGGTTGGCTGGATGGGGAAGAAGGAGTGTGCTCCAGGGGAGAGGGTAGAAAGGATGGGGCCCAACCGTACTTGTGTGGCGGGGGGTGGGAGGCACTGAGTCATTGGAGAAGAGCGAGGGTTCCTCATGGGAAGTTTGCATAGTTGCCAAGGACATTGGTACTTGAGTGAGGTGATGGGCAAGGAATATGTCCTGGTCCTGGAGTGTGGTGGTAGACTCAGGATATCTCATAGCACAAGCTTCTACCACCTGTTCCCAAGTGCACAGGTGCACCTCTGTAATGCCTGGTGCTGAAAGCAAGGTCTGAGCACTGCCTCCTCCCGACCCTGTCTGTCAGGAGCACCCTTGGAAATGCCCCAAAGGCTTGTGCCCTAGGACTCCATCCATTCCTGTGCTTGGAGGTCCGGGAGTTATAACAACACATGAAACCTTTAATAGCAGTTATCAATATCTATTATTTCACCAATCTGATTTGTATAGTGATTAATAACTGACCCAAAGTTAAATACAACTTAGGTAGAATTGTTGATGACATATGCTAGATGCTAATCAGCTTCTGTTTCTCTGGCATTTATGGAAATAGTTCATCAGAAACTGCTTGTTATTTAAATTGTGTCAAGCACGGATCTCAGTGTGTGGTCCTCTGATCAGCAGTGTCAGCCTCTACCAGGAACTTGTTAAAAGTGTAAATGTTCTCAAGACCTGCTACTCAGGTGCTTGGGTGTCTTGGGCCCAGCAATCTGTGCTTAACAAGCCTGCATACCAGAGGCTGTCAAACCCTGGTGTAACCAACACTCAAATTTTTCCCCCTGATTTTTCAAAGATGCATCTGGTTGATAAATAGAAATTGAATTCTGTACAGTGTGCAACCTATCTTGACATGGTTAACATCAAAACCCATGAACATATACATTGCTCAGTTCTTCATGTTGAAATTATAGTTAGGCTCCATGAAGGTTTAAAAAATGAGGGTACTTGTTGATCAACACCAAGACTCATCAGTGCAAACCATCACCATGGCTGCCGCCAATTGCTGTTGGAAGGTTTGTGTTGTGCTGAACACCTGGCTGAACACGGGGCATGGAAGTGATGAATGGTCGGCATCCTCTCTTTGTAAGCACTGAGGCGAGGGTTTGAGTCTAGCTCTGTCCTGCTGCAGAGCCGCACGCAGTGTTCCAGGCACTTAGAGGCATCATTGAACCCTTAGTACTGAACATCACCCAGCAGTGACTGCTGCCAGGGCCTCTTAGGAGAGGCAGTGTCCATTGCACTGCTCACCTTAGGCCCAGCCAAACGTGTGCTTCTTTCCAGCTCTCGGGTTTTAATTACCAGCTGAATTTTTGTCTCAGACCCCACAGATGAATCAAAAGATAGCTCTGGTCCCGCCAACTCAACCTCTGACCTGCTAAAGCAAGGAGCTGGTGAGTGGTCCCCTGAGACTGGACCCTGGTCTAGGGCTTTCTTTCTGCTTTCCTGGCCTTGTGCTCTCCTATGGGTGCAGGCTGCAAATACCTCTCCCATACCTCCATGTCTCTGGATAGGTTGTATGTCTGCATACAGATGCCTTGACCCACTGTGGCCTGAAATTGCAACTGGTCCCTCCTCTACCCCACACCCTGCCAAGAGTGGGCCTGTGGTGCCATCTCACCTCCAACCCCATGACTCTTCCTTGTGTCACTTTCTTCCAGCCTGCAATGTGCTCTTCGTCAACTCTGTGGACATGGAGTCCCTCACAGGACCACAGGCTATTTCCAAAGCCACATCTGAGACGTTGGCTGCTGACCCCACGCCAGCTGCCACCATTGTTCACTTCAAGGTGTCTGCCCAGGGAATCACACTGACTGACAACCAGAGAAAGTAAGATTCTTTTACCCATGTGCTGCTCACCTGCTTGCCAGTTGGTCCATCCCTTATTCCCTTACACCCACCTCCTGGTTGTCTTATCTACCCACCCACTTACCAACTCATCAGTTTACTCACTTATGTCCATTCTTCCTCCATTTGCCCTCTCCATCCGTTTGTCCCTCCACCCATCTATTCGTTCATCTTTCCCACCCATCCTTCCTTCCCTTCCCTTCCCTTCCCTTCCCTTCCTTCCTATCATCCATACATCTACCTGTCCTTCAACTCATCCTTCCTACCCATCTATTCATCCTTCTACTCTTCTACCCACCTATCCATCTTTCTACTCTTCCAATAATCCATCCTCCCTTCCTTCCATCTATCTATCCATCCCTCCTTCCAGTCACCTTCCCATCTACACATCCATCCATCCACTATCCAGTCACCCATTTGTTTATTCATGCATCCATCCTTCCACAAGGGTTTTCCTGCTTTGGCTTTGCAGCTCTACATACAACTGATAAAAGTACCTGTATCCTGGAGCACAGCCTTCCGTAATGGGCTGTCCCTAACCAGTGCATCCAGCTGCAGCCTCTCCCTCTGGACCACCTCATTTTCTCTCGCCTCAGTCCCAGTTTCTTCTTTTTCCAGCCCTTTGCATCTTGGACCTGTTTCCAGGGCACATCTATCTGTCTCCACATGCTGCCCAGGCCCCCCAGGGGGAGCAGAGCAGGCCAGTTTGCTCATCTACGAGCACCCATGCAGCAGCTCTGTGACAGCCGCAGATGGTGGTGGGAAGGTGGTCTTGGCTGCAGGTGAAAAGGAGGGGTAGCAGCCAGCCTGACACTCACTCTTTTAATCTGATATGTGTGCCATAGGCTCTTCTTCCGACGACACTATCCCCTCAACACTGTCACCTTCTGTGACCTGGATCCACAGGAAAGAAAGTAAGTTCTACAGACCCACACACCCAGCTCTTCAACACTGGTTTGTGTGCTCCGGGCTCTGCAGGACCACCTGCCTGAATCTTTCCTGCTGCAGACATGAGGCCCCTTGGGGACTCAGCTGTCCGTTTTCACCTGCTCTTACATGTCTTTGACCCAAGTCTGCTTCTCCTCTCTGCACTGGCGTACTTGTGTGCCCCATGCCTCATCTTCACAGGGGTCTGTCTGTGGGGACTGGGGTGAAGGAGGGGGCTTCCTCTACCTTCCCCACACCCTCCCAAGTTTGGACTTTGGGGGGGGGGGCGGGGCGGGGAAGGTACCTGCATCATCCTGAGCCATCTTTCTCTCTGTAGGTGGATGAAAACCGAGGGTGGTGCCCCTGCTAAGTAAGTGTGGCTTCTTTCTTTCCTGCACAGCTGTTAATCAGTGCTAGGGCCCCTGCAGAGCTGTGATGATAGAATGAGTCCCCAGAGTCAGTGAGTCCCCGTGTCTCCGGGCAGGCCAGAGCTTGCAGTTGGGGCAGGTGGCAGTGCATGGCAGGGTTTCCATCCTGGCAGGCAGTGGCAACCAGGGCTGTCTGGCATACCCTGTGCCAGAAGCCTGGTGACACACCTCACTCTAGCCAGAGCAGCCCCATGAGAAGCCAGTCTGGAAGGGGAGGTGCTGGGGTTGCTCTCCAGACCCTGGCTTCTCCCCTGCCTGAGCACCACCCCATGTCACAGGGCCCTGTCATTCCCAGCCCGAGAACAAAGCTATAGGAATGAAGGGCACATACGCACATGTGTAGGTTGTGGTGTATGTATAGTGTGTCCTATGTCTGTGGAGTGTGTGGGTTGTGCATAGAGTGTGTGGTATGTGTGTGTAGTATGTGTGTGGTTTGTATAGTGGTACACGTGTGGGGTGTGTGTACTGTGTGCATGTGGGGTGTATAATGGTACATGTGTGGGGGGACATACTCTGTGTGTGGTATGCATGTGGAGTGTAGGGTGGTGCTGTGTGGGGTGTGTGTTCCGTGTGCATGTGGTATGCTTGTGAGGTGTTTGGTTGTACTGTGTGTGGTGGTGTGGGGTGTATGTGCTGTGCATATGTGGTATATTTCTGGTATCTATATGGAGTATATATGGTGTGTGTGATGTGTGTGGTATTTGTATGGTGTGTGTACAGAGTGTGTGGGCTGTGTGTGCATATGGTATGTATGTGATGTATGTGCATGTGGTATGTGTGGAGTATGGAGTATGTAGGTGGTGCGTGTGTGTGTGTGTGTAAAGTATGAGATACGTAGGTGGTACATGTGGGGTGTGTGTAGAGTGAGGTGTGTAGGTGGTACGTGTGTATGTGTGCAGTGTGTGGTATGTATGTGATGTATGTGGTATAATGGAGTGTGGAGTGTGTAGGCAGTACATGCGTGGGGTGTGTGTACTGTGTGCATGTGGTGTGGGCTGTGTGTGATCTGTGTGGCAGGGCAGACATGGATGTGCACTCACACAAGCAGCAGGCAGGACCCAGCCCTGCTAATTTTGGCTATTATGGCACAGTGCCGACGAGGGGTTTCCATGGGTGGCGTCTCCAGCTGTCCTGAAGTCCCCGACCTGCTCTAATTAGCAACAGGCTTACTGGGAGGGGACCTGAACTCACATTCTGTTCTCTGCCCTCATATTTTTAACTCTGTTTTGCGAAGACAGAAGACTGGGCCGCTCTAGTCCTGGTGGGGGTGGAGGGCATGCAGAGGGGTTCCTTCTCTGACCTGCGTTCTCTGGGAACTTGGGTCTTGAGTTCAGGAGTACTAAGAGCGAGTGTGTGTGTGTGTATGGTGACCCTGACCTTCTCGTGGAGTTGGAGAGGGCCATGGCCTTTGCCAGGCAGGCACCACTGGGTTCACTTGCTTGTTTATGCCTAAGAGCAGTCAGCAGGGTGGGGCAGGGCTGGGAGGGGCCAGAGAAGCTTGTCTGGGAATGTCCCCATTTTATTTCTGTTCTCCTCCCCACCCCTTACTATCCACAGTCTTGTCCCTCTCACCCTGGTGGGAGATGTCCCCAGCCCGTGGGTGGTGTGGCAGGACAGGGTTCTCCTAAGTGCCAACCCCAACCCCTAATGCCCAGGGAAAACTGGGGGTTGGGTAGGATGGAGAAGTTGGCCAGGCCAAGCTATACACCTGCGCTGCCTCCAGAGCTGAGGTTCAACCCTCCCCAACAGCTGTCCCTGTCCCTGCCTCCTCACACCTGTCATTCTTGGCACCCCCACAGGCTCTTCGGCTTTGTGGCCCGGAAACAGGGCAGCAGCACGGACAACGCTTGCCACCTCTTCGCTGAGCTTGACCCCAACCAGCCAGCCTCTGCCATTGTCAACTTTGTCTCCAAGGTCATGCTGAATGCCGGCCAGAAGAGATGAGCTCCCCAGCCCATGCCCAGGGCCAGGGCAGTTGGGGCTGGGGTGTGTGGGGAGGGAGCAAACCCACGAATCCTGACCACCCTGGAATCCAGAAGGAGGACTTTGGGCTGATTTTGGAGAAGGAGAGAAGAAAGTGCAACATGGGGAGAGGGAAGTGAATCGCAGAGAGAGGGGAGGATAGAGAAAGCAAAAGACCGAGGAGAAGAACTCGCATTTCCCTGGGGAGATGAAGACTGCCAATCTCCCGTGCCTCCCAGATGGTGGGACCAGGGCCCCCAGCTGCACACCTGCCACTCACCCTGCTTTCCAAGAATGGAGCTCCACCTGGAGCCTGCCAGCCTCCTTCAGAATCCGCCTCCAGGGGAGTGAAGTCTCCCATCCCTCACTCAACAGCTCTGCAAGGAGAGAAAAATCTTACTCTTCCCTGGCCACCTGTAGGGTGGGTTGCTGATCCAGACCCACCAGAGGTGGCAGAACTTTTTCACTGACAAGTGTCTTGGACCCAAGGCCTTGTGGCCCCTCTGTTGTGCCTCTGACACATTGTGTGGGTGCTCAGGTGTCTGCAGTCACACATCCTCACCTCTTGGCCTAGAGTTGCCTGCAGCAGCTGGAACCCATGTCTGTCTCACGTGTTTGCATGCATACATGCGTGCTGTCCAAAGAAATTTAGGGCCTTAGCGTAACCAGGCAGTGGGGAGGGGACACAGTTGTCCTTAGTAGGAGCACCCAAGGGTGCTTCCTGCCCTCTGCTGGCCCTGGGTGCCGCCAGTCCTTTCTCCCTTGTTTCCCCGCTGGGAGCTGGAGCTTTGGAGAGAGTGAACATATGTGTAGCTGTGCTGTGGCCTTGGGGAAGGCTGTCTGGAAGGGCTCAGCTGAGCTGCATGCATTTTTTTTTTTTTTTTGAGCTGCATGCATTCTTGCTGAGTTTGCGGCTCACAGTGAGGTGGGCAGGTCACTGCTACCTGTGCCCAGCACCCTGCCTTAGCTCCCCACATCAGCCCCATCCTTGGGCTTCATGCCCAGAACTGGCCTTATCTCTGACTTGCTTCTTTGCATGATGCCCTTTAGGGGCTGGCTGTGGGTTGAACTTCTCTGCCTTGCCCTGTTCTGCCCCTGTGTGGGGCTCTCTGCTGCCCAAGGCCCTGCTTGGCCAGGCTCCCCTGGGGAGAAGCCTGCAGACTTTGCTCTCCCCTCTGTCATTATGGTGGAGCCTGCTTCTATCTGGGGTGCCGTGAGCACCCTGCATGGCCTGCCTGTAACACCAAAGCCTTGCCATGGAGCCACGCTGCCCAAGGAACAGGGGCAGAAGGCGTGCATTGGGGCCCTGAGAGCCCGAGGTCCACCTCTAATAGAAGCTCACCAGGACTCCATTTTTAAGCCTGTGGTGTCCTTGAGAGTGAGGCATCGACTGATATATAAATATATATAATATATATGTGAGACATACTAACAGATCTGTAAGCTAATAAAATATAAGAAAAGATTAAAAAAAAGAGAGAGAAAATAGGTAAATTTCCCGGAAGTATTTATTATCCCCTACACTGCTATTTTTTTTTTTCTTTTGGCCTTTCTGGTCATGAACCAACTCCAGTCCCTTTGAATCTGTTAAGTCATGAGACCTGGGAGGCCGTGCTCCTTGGGCCAGTCGCGGTTTTCCTTGCCCGGGCCTTGGTCTCCCACAGGCTCTCTCTGGAGCCCAGTGGTCAGTTGCCAGGGTGTGGTGGGGAGAGCTTCCCCCATCCCCATGGCCTCTGTGAGCATGAGAATGGCAGGGGAGGGGCATGGGTGCATGTGGCAGATGCGGAAAAGGACGTGTGTGTATCTCAAATTTCTCCTCCTCCAGGGAGCTGTACCTGTGTGGACGTTGTGTTTTAAGGAGCTGGAGAGTGTCTGAAATGGGTGGGGGTGGGATGACCCCACTTCCCCAACAGTGAGGTCCCCCCAAAGTGTTCTTCCTTCTGAGATGTTCCACCCCAATGCCCTGCTTGGCCCTTCCCCTCATCCCCTCCCTAGTCACCTTGTAAATATCTTCATATTGTCTGCTGCCAGGTGGCCTGTTCAGCTGGAGGCTGCCTGGCATCCACACCTGGCCCCTGGGATCTGAAGGTGGGCTCTGCCATTGCACCTGTTTTCCCACCTCTTCACTGCCCCACCAGCAACCACCCACCCCTGCCACTGTGGGGGCCTGAGCTGCGAGGGAGGGCCCCCAAACCTGCCTTGGCTTGGCCAGGAAAGCCACTGGGAAGGGGACCCCAGCTCAGAGCAGCCTCACCACACATTTGGGCCTGGCATCCCTCACCTCAGAGGTGAGCCCAGGGGACACAGATGCACACACGTATGGGTACACATGCCACCACGCAGCACCACAGTCTGTTCTTGCCAAAGATTTCCTCAAAAAGAAAGCACTTTGTACTGATTGTTAGTACTTTGTAAAAATGTGTAAGTTGTTCTTCCCTGCATGTGTGTTGCTATTGTTGAATTTTGTTTGTCAATTATGGAACTTGGCTTGGGCCGGAAGGGGTGGCAGAGACCCTGCCAAGTAAGCCCTGTCTCCCCAAGCTGCTCTCGTGTGTCCAGAGGGAGGAGGTGATCCTAGAGGAAAGTGGGGAAGAAATGAGCTATAATGGGGGCAGAGGGATAGGGTGACTAAGATGTTCCCACACGCCACATGGCATCCTGGCTCCTTTCTCCACACAGAATTGGGAGGTCAGAGACCTCAAGTGCTTGGTTTGGGATGGGCCTTCTCTCCCATCTCATCCAAGTCTGGAAAAGCTGGGACTTGTGCCTGAGCAGTTGCTGGGTGTGTCAAGGACTAGCAAGCATGACAGCGATGGGCCCAATAGAGGCTTTTGGGAGACAGGAAGACAGGATGTTCTTACACCTCACCCTGCTGGACCAGAGTGGTGAGCGGGGGCTCCTCGTGTCCCCCGGGGGTGCAGAGGGCTCAGGGAACGTGAGCAGCATCTTCCCTCCCACTGGGCTCTCTTCTTCTTCCTAGGTCTTCTGCCCGTTATTGGTTTTGCCCCAATTTCAGCACCTGGGGAGATCACATGGGCAATGCCTCAGCCACAGGAGGCAGCTGCCACCCAGCCCATCCTACACTTTGGGTAACTGAAGTGGTGGAGGCCCACCTCTTGCTTCAAGACCAGGTCCCACAGCACTGAGACCCTGGATCGATGGGAACCTAGGATGTGTGTGTGTGCAAGTGTGGATGTGTCTGTGTATTTTGCTCACCCCTTTAGGGAACTTGGCAGTGGGGGGGTCACAGGTGATGAGGAATTGGATGGTCAAGTTCAATATCCCAGGGCCAAGAAAGGGAAAGGGAGGCCGGGCCTGTAGGACAGGTGTTAGGCCCAAGGCTTCATGAGGCTTGGACGCCTGTGCTCTTCTCTAGCCCCTCTTCTTCAGATGTCTACATTGTTGCCTGTAATGGGTTTTTGTGGGAGGATGCCCCAAGTTTGGTTTCTTAATCAGTGTTCACATGGTTTGACACTCGCCTGTGTGCCCATACTGGGTTCGTATGTGTGTGTGAGAACGCAGGAGAGTGAGTACATGTGGCTGAGCTTGTGTCTCCTCATTCTTCCTCCTCCCTTCTGAACACCATTCAAAACAAATATAAGATTCCTTACCTCCCCCCTTCCCCTCTGCAGGAGAATCAGAAGCCCCGCCCCCAGCTGTGTATTTATATAGATGGAAATATATATTTTGTATCATCATGCCTATAGCCTCTGCCACCTTGTATAAACCCTCAGCCTGTGCTATCTGACCCAGATATGAATGTATGTTCACTGAGGCTGTCCCCACTCCTGTACAGCGGCTCGTTTTCTTCGCGATCCATTGTATGGCTTTATAAATGATAAAGTTGAAGAAACTCCTTTGCTCGCATCCAGCTGTGTTTCTCAAGGGACCGGGGTCTGCTAGGTGTTCCTGGCAGCCAGTGGAGCCACTCCAGGCACCAGAGACGTGGTGGGATTCACCCAGCAGCCTTGCCACACTGCTCAGGTCTTGATCTGACCTGCTTATTCGTACGGATTTAAAAAAACTCATGTCAGGGAAAAAAGGTGGGGGGTAGTGTTCCGGCCAGCAGAGCCAGTAGCATGGACACGGTGAGGGTCAGGGAATCAGACACCGACAGGAGACCAGTATTGGTGGAAGAGGTCTCTCTGGCCTCCCTTTATTCAGTCATATATACTTTTCCCCCAAGCCTCTAGCAGAACAATCGGATGCTAATGAGTCTGACAGACCAGGTGTCACTAGCCTCCAAGCCCATTTCCTGCAGGAGCCAAGCTTAACAAATGCTAATCAACTCCTTAGCTCTCAACAGGGTAGGGGAGGCCCAAGTGACCGAGAGGCCTGGCCGGATGCAGAGGGCTCCAGAACGGGGACCAGGATTTGTTGCCGTCACTTGGTTCTTGCTGGCTTAATTCTCAGGCCATGTCTACCCACATGAGGTGCCACCAGGTGCCCCAGGCTTTCACCCACCAGTGGGGCAACCCCAGTCACGAGGGAGGCTCTTTCGTCTCCGTGAGAACTCGGCACAAATGCTCCAGGACCCCAAATGATGGATCCAGAACAGATAACTACATTTGCACCTGGCCCACATGCCAGATCTGTGGAGTGAGAGAAAACAGCCACGGTGGTCAGGGCTGAGCCAGTTCCCAGAAAAGGAACTCCCTTGGGGTCCTCAGGTGAGTTAGCTGGGAGCTGGATCAGGAGTGGAGCAGCTGAGATTCCAACAGGTGCTCACATGGAATGCTGGCCTTGCTGGCCGTTGCTTAACCTGCTGTGCCGGTGCTGATCCCCTGCATTTTGGTCTTTACCATAATAAAAAAAAAAAAGGAAAAAATCCATTTATGTCCATAGCTATAATAAGTTCATTCTATGTTGCACGCATATTTTTTTAATGAAAAATCATGCCAGTTTTGTAAACAAAAGACTGGATGACCAAGGTGATGGGGTTTTGCATGTTGAAAACTTCAACATCTTCACAGAAGGTTATGGCTTTTGCATTTAACTTGTTGTGAGATAACAAACAGGTGTCTCAGAAACACTATGCTGGTGGGAAATTGGGTGAGAAAGACAATGACCTAGGATTATTATGAAAAGTGTTTGGGTCTTGTAGAGTTCCTGAGGGGCCTCAGATACCCCTGAAACTCCCAGACAGTACTCTGAAATCCACGGCGTAGGAGACCTGGGACATGGGATGCACAGATTTCTCCTGCAGTAGAGCCATACTGGGGAGCATCTCCACAGACAGAGGCTGCTGGACCCAAGGGACAAGTAACGAAACAGGTCCTTGAGGGGTCTTGCAGCTTCTTCAAGATCAAGCTGGGAGCCAGCAGCATCATTGGAGGTGGCCACTGGATAAAGGAAACTTGCCAAGCACTAGGGTCTGAGCTGAGCCGTTGGGTACATTTTCTTCGGCACCTGTGAGATAAGGCTGATCCATGTTCCCATTTTCCAAAAGAAAAAACAGGTTTAAAGAGGTTCAGGACCTTGCTCAAGTCCCAAAGCTGGAGTAAGTGGCCAAGCTAGCCCAGGATCCCAGAGATGCTGAGCTTCTGTCCGTGGCCCTCCGAGCTCATGTCTTGATTCTCATGGCTGAGGTGGGCCTTTCTGAGCCACAGGTAGGCAGCAGACAGGACTGCCTTTGTGGGGGCTGAGCACACAGCACGTGGCTTTGGGAGGCGGAAGGAGTGTGTTTGGGGGAGTTCTTGGGCCCAGTCCAGGGGAGGAGCAGTCCAGAGGAGGGAGGACACACTTGCACTTGTGAGCTGAGCTGGTGCAGCCTTCCTTCCAGAGACTTGGTGGGGATGGTGGAGTGTTCAGCTGTGCTGCCCATGCCCCAAGGAGAAGCAAATGGACTGGGGCTGCAGCAGGAGGGCCAGGGAGGGAGGTGAGATGTACAAGGCCTTTTCCTCATGTGTGCAGAGCGTGGCCCATGTGCTGCCATCCTGGGGAACCCCTGGAGCATGTTAGCAAAGCAGTCTTCACTGCAGACCTGCAGATCAGTATCTGCTCACTACCAAGATCCCAGGGCATCTGTATGTGCATCACTATCCCACACGTGCACATGTGTTTTAGTGTGTCCCTTGCAAGTGTGTCCTGTGTGCACACATTCACATGCGCACACCTGCCCTATTTGGGCATGTGAATCCTGTGGGTGTGCTTGTGCTCTGTGCACACGTGTGTGCCTAAGTGGTACATGTGTCATACGTGTTCATGCATGTGCCACTTGTGCAGTGTTCCACATGTGTACATGCATGTCCTATATGTGCCCTGTGTCTACCTGCGTCTAGTAAGTGCACATGGATCCCATGCATGTGTGTCCCAGGTGTGACCATGTGCTCCATGTATACACTTGGGTCCCATGTGTGCACATGTGTCTTATGTGTGCATGCATGTCCTGCACGTGCCTGTGTGTCTTAGGACTGCACCGACAGCCTGCAGGAGGCTCGGTAAGGAGCCGGGGGTGGGGAGGAAGGGGTGGCCTTTCCCTTCTTCTCAGACTTGGCTGCGAAGTTCAGAAGCCTGGGCCTCAGCCCAGAGGCCCTGGGAGGATCTGCAGCACAGAGGGTGTTGGGTTTTGTTCATTTCCTCAGTACCAGGTTGGATCTGTGTGCTGCCAGGGTGGACTGTCGTGCTGCATGGGTGTGCATGCTCACATGGCAAGCTCCATGCAGGGGACTATGCAGGCAGTTGAGAAGCTGGGAGGAGGGTCAGTGGGTAGCAGCCCTTCACTCGCCCTCCCTACCCTGGACTGGCTCTGGTCCCTGTGACCAGCTGCTTCCTAAGCTCTCCTTCTGGGACTGGGAGAATGCTGTGCCTGCCCCATGGGAATGGAGCCCATACATCCCAGGCCTGTAAGAGACCTTGAATGCCCCTGGTACTGCTGTGAGAAGGCCAAGCAGGAGCCACGTCTCCCTCCCACAGGGGTAGTGGGCGCTGTGCAGAGGGGGCAGCTCCCTGAGGGTTTAGCCTCCAAGGACATTTCTTTGGAGGAGCTGGCTCTTCTTTGGAAGTTGGAAAACGGGACACTGCGGTTTTCAAAGAAGCTGGCATGCGCTACAGCTCTCAACGCAGGTGGCATTGTCACGCCGCGGGTTAGAACATGCATGCATACGGCCTCTCCCCACAGGAGCATGTGGCACGCACACACACTGACACATGGCCCAGTCCCTGAGACTTGCGACACATCCCCAAGCAGGGTGCTATTCCCTGCTAACTTTCCACCTAGCAGCCCTTTCCAGCCCTCAGAGGAGCCAGGCCCAGGGCCCTGAGGCCAGTAAGGGTCGCTGTCAGCGGACTGAGCCAGCCACACATGGGGAGAGCATGCCGCTCAAACTCCGGGGTCAGCGCAACAGAGGCCTGCTGCACCTGGGCTGTGGGGTAGACACAGGCCGCACCTCTGAGAGGGAGCACCAGGCAGAGGGTCTGGGAGCGGACTTAGGAGTGGGGTGCTGGGGTGGGAGGGGCGATGAACATCACACAAGCGACAAGCGGGTACTACAGGGAGGTCTGTGACAGGAGGAACCAATGGAAAAGGCAAGGCGAGTTTCCGGAGGGGTGAGTTCCGCGTCCCCGGAAGTGGAAGTGCCCGAGCCCAAGTGGCCCTGGGACCTGGGCGAAGAGCCGCTGACCGGCGCGCCCTTCCCGGAGGGCTGAGGCCTCGGCGCCAGGCTGGGTCTCATTGTGACTTTGCTGAAGTGTTTTGCTGAAGCACTTTGAGAAGTGTTTTCCCTCTTCCAACTGTACCTTCCTCATCTGAGCGTGGTGAGACAGGCCCCGTAGAAACCAACACTCCTTCCAGGCGTCCAAGCCGCCTTCAAGGGGGACCTAGGGAGACTTGATAGAGCAACAAGCTCGGCGGAGAACCTCCCCAACTATGGAACAGCTCGGTTCCGCAGGCCAGACCACAGCCCGTGGGGATGGCTGCGACTGTCTCCGTGCCTCCAGCTGCTCTGGGCTTTGAGAGACCTGCGCTGGCCACTGAGACGGGATGTCCGGCCTCTGGATCCCTCCGCAAGACCTTTACTTTATGCTGGGAAAGTAATGGGCTTGGAGTCACCAGCCACCCCTCCCTCCCCATTCAGCACTTGCAGAATCTGACCTGGCCACACCCCCTCCCTTCCCCCAGGGTCTTGGGGGCAGGGTGGCCTGAACAGAGTGAAGCCCACCAGATGGAGGAAATGTGAGCGCCTCGGCCTGAGCCGATCCGTCAGTCTGTCCAGGAAGCTGCTGGGCGAGCGCCCACCACCAGCAGGCACCGTGCTTGGTTCTGAGCTTGTGGCTGCTGTGGCAGCCAGCGTGGTCTGGACGAGAGGCACAGCACGCCACGGTGTGGCCAGAGCAGGGATGGCTGGAGTGCATGAGGTGGACAGCAGCTGACTGGGGCAGACAGGGGAGGCAGCATTGCAGCCTGCCCAGGCCAAGGCCCTAGCACAGCAGCAGGAGGCTGGTATGTCTGAACGCCACAGAGCACCTGGGAGGAATGGCAATGAGACGCACCTGCTGCGGGGTTAGTTGCATGCCTGGGCGTCTGCTCTGGCCGTGCCTCACGCGGCTGTGTGAGCTGGCTGTGCTTCTGCACCTGTGACTCTGGGCTTGTCTTCGTGACTCCGGACAGCCTGGCACAGCAGCTGAAAGAGAGTAAGTGCTCGTTTTTCTGTCCTTACTAAGAGCCAGGACTGCAATCTACACAGAGATGCACATGTAGGGAGCCCTGTGTCCACGACCAGGAAGAGGGGGGCACTGCGAGGTCACTGAGGCTGGGGAGGCAGGCTTCTGCTGGGGTTGGTACTCGTAGCAAGGGCATGAGGAAGATGGGCACATGTCACCCACTGGTTGGCATTTTCCTGGTGGCTGTTTGGGCTGTGAGTTCCAGCACCTGCCAACCCACACCTGTATGTCAATTCATTCATTTCATGCGAAACACGCTTATAGCCAGGGACACCCAAGCTTAGGAAGATGATGTGCTTTGTTCGATTCTCATAGCTGACAAGTGCTATGAAGATGGCCTGAAGATCGCTGTAGCTCTGTATCAGACTGTGGAGGTTTCCATTCCCCACTTAGAGGTGGAGATGTTCAGGGATCAAGGATCCTGTAGTTGTGTCACTTGGCCATTCTGAACATGTGGTCTGTGAGGGTTGCTGCAGCTCCTGCCATTGCAGTTGCATCCCAGTCAGGCAAAACAGGAAAGAGGAAGGAAGAGGCAGAACATAACACATTGTTCACACTGCTTAGGCTGCTTCTGCTCACACAGCAAAGGCCCGAAGCAGCGACTGGGAAATGCCACCTTTGGGGATTGCAATCAATCTTTGGGGGCTCGTTGCTAAAAGGGAGGAGAGAAGATGCTGGGAGTGCTTAGAAACTTCTGTTTTATAATCCCACTGGGAAGGAGTGTGCCTTGGCAGCTCCAGAGGCCGGAGGAGCGGGCAACACTGAGCCTCTTTCTGGGGCTGCTAGGGAGGTGGACTTGGTAAAGATGAGCCAGAGGCAGGAGGACAGAGTGCCTGGGGCTGGACGGACAGCTGCGGGGCTTTCCAGCCTTGCCTCTGTGGAAGAGGCCACGTGTGTACGCGGCCTGTGCCTGTGAGCTTGCCTCCGTGGCCTGCCAGGCAACCCTGCATCTCAGGCAGGAGGGTCCAGGGCTGGGGCTGCAGCACAGCCTCCTCCCTCCTGCGACCATGCTGCATCCGACGGCCACTTGGGGTACCCCTGGAGACACTAAGGTGTCAGAGGGTCCTGACCCATCAGTGCCTCCTCCCTGCCTGGGCGCTGAGTACCAGGTACAGAGCGCTTGCCAGCTCAGTGGAGATGGCTGTGTGAAGGGGAGAACGAGTGGGCACCCCAAAGCCACAGTCCATGTGCGGTGCATCCTGACAGGCATGGTAGATGCAGGGCTCTGGGAGGAAGCTGGAGATAGCAGGCGCCGTGTGCTGCAGGCTCATGTAGGGCCATCCAGAAGGTGGCTGTGGCTGGCACCCGCCGCCGCCGCCATCTTGGGGTCCAGCTGAAGCCACTTGGGAGGAGGTCGTGGACAAGGGCCACACAGAGAGGAGGAGCAGGTTGTGGACGATATGTGGCTCTCATTAGGGACTGAGACAGCTCGTGGAGGCAGATGACCTTGACCCTCCCTAGCTAATTCCTCTTCTGAGCTGCTGGCCACTTTGACCTGGGTTTCATGCGTGTGAAAGCTGTGAGAGGGAGGGGCACCAGGTGGGGAGGGGACACGTGAGCAGGTGTCAGGGTGGTACTGTCCGAAGCCGAGATAAGAGGGGTGAAGCCCAGGTGAGGCGGCAATCGGAGGGCAGCGCAGGCGCTGTGTGGGCCCGGTGTCCTATTGCAGCTGGCGCAGGGCACTTCCTCTTCTCGGATTTCCACCCAGCCATTCATCCAGCCCCCTTGCAGTCACCCCGAATCCAGACTGGCACATGGAAGACCAAATTCGGGTCTTCGGGGCGGGTGAAGGTTTGGGGTCTGCAGGAGCCTAGCTGGGGGAGCTGAGTTGGAGTCTTTGCTCCAAGGGTGTTCTCCGGGTTGCTCTGTCTTCCCATTTCGGCCCCCTCCTCTCTGCAGGCTCTGATTTCTGTTCACCTCCTTTCCCTTCTCCTCTATCCTCACCCCAAGAGCACCAGGAGGCAGGGCTCTGGCTGCAGATGCTCAGAGCTGGAGAGCAGGGGTGCCTCCTTTCCAGGGCTTCTGAGGACAGGAGGGGCCGGAGCTCGGGGTGGGAGAGCTAAGGGGGAAGCTGTGTAATGAGCTGGCATCCAAAATCCTCTTTTCTCCTCCACCCTACCAGGCCCTCCCCCATGGCCTCCCAGGGCTGTCACGGTCCCCGCGCTCTCCCTAGTGGCCATATGCAGAACTGCAGCCTGTCTTTGCCAATGGGCAGCGGACACAGCCAACTGAGAGACAGGATTAATTGCGAGCTGGAAACGCAGAGTAATTGGGCACTTAGAGGCAGGCTGTTTATTAAAAGCTCCAAGGGAGTGGCGAGGACAGAGACCTGGCGGCCTCAGTGCTATCATCAATCACCCTGCTGGTGGATTGGAGTTGACCCAGAGTTCTTAAGGCTACACCTGCCTAGAGGTGGGGCTGGAGGCTTCTCAGGTTGCCAGCCAGGGCAAAAACCAGTGAGGCCCTGGGGTGGCTCAGTGGGAGGGCCACTGGCTGGGCAGTCGGGATCCCTGGGCACAATGGGGATGCCCCCTTTCAGAACTTCTGTGGCTACTTCTTTGGCATGGGCCTCTGGGTCACATGATGGCTTTGGGTGTCTTCTGGCCTTACGTGGGGCTGCCTGGGTGCTAGGTCTGCTATGGCGCTGCCGTCACCCTATAGTCAGTCAGAGACACACACACTGGTAGGCATAAATACATACAGAGAATCAGATACGCATTTAACAGACTACATATATGTAGAGAGAGACTTAGAGATACACGCATAGACACAGACATGGGGACATAGGCACAGAGAGGAACAGAGGTAACGCACAGACCCACACAGAGACACATTCAAAGAGACACACAGCGAGACAGACACATAAGCAGGCATTCACAGGGAGGATGAGACAAATACACAAAGACACACATACAAGGAGACATAGAGATACACTCACACACACACACGCAGATAAAGACAGAATTCTCCACTAATATACCCCCTATAAGCCAATAACAGTGAGGGTTGTCTTGGGCTGGGCTGGGGCTCTGGCTGGGAGCTGGGGATGTAGTCCAGGTGGATGCTATGAGGGAGAAAATCACATAGCCTGGCCTCGGCCTCAGGCCACATGGGCAGGATTGCAGCTGCTTCTGGTGCATGTGGACATGCTCATCTCTGAGCCTTTGGTTTTGCAGAGCTGCTTCCTCATGTGATCCCAGGCCAGTCCCCTGACACTCAGTGCCTGTATGTAAGATGCTGCAGTACATTTAGCTGACGGAGCCAAGTGAAGATTAGTGCGCATGCGTGTGTGTGTGTGTGTGTGTGTGTGTGTGTGTGTGTGTGTGTGTGTGTGTGTGTGTGTATGGCGTGCAGTAGGTACTGGTGTCCAGTCCCGGGAGGGGAGTAGCGTCCATTGACTGCTTGCCTGTGATGTGTTGTTCTCTCTGTGAGATGCGCAGGCCCAGAGAGGGGCTGTTATCATCCCTGTCTCACAGATTAGAACGCCCAGAGTGACCACAGGGCCTTCCTGACTGGTTCAGAGCTGGAAGGACCTGGTCACTACGCTTGACCTTGGAGAGGGGAGGAAACATTAGGAGGATACCGCACAGGATGGGAGCTTCAGGGAGGCTTCTGGTGCCCAGGCTTGTCCAAGTTTAGACTCTGGGTTGGCTGCATAACCTGCAATAGCAAGGGAGGCCCCTTGCCTCCTTCTCACATCTGCTGGTCCCAGGGCTGGGGAACCAGGCGGTGGGGGCACCAGAAGTGTCACATCGCCCTCTTCTGGCTGTGGTGGAGGAAGCGTCTGCTGTAGTCACAGGCTGACCGGTACAAGGTAGTGCCTAGCAGAGCTGCTGCAGGCAGCCTGGTTTCTCTGGACACAGTGGGGACTGTGAGATCAGCAGGTGCATGTCGGGAGTAGCCACCCTGGGACAAGTAGGACACTGCTGACCTCCTGGTGTGAGCAGGGCTGCAGGGTGGACGGGAAAAGAGAGTTACAGGACAGGGCACATGGGAGCTAGGTGAGCAGCTCCCTTTGTAGGCTCCTCCCCAGCTGGGCTCAGCTTCTCTAGGCTTGGAGCAGCCAGCCAGGGCAGCTTACCCCACGGAACCCCATCAGGAGTGGCAGCTGCTGCTCTTAGCATCTGAACTCATGCAGATGGTGGAACCCTGAAGCCTTAAGAATTAAAGGGATGGAGGCTTGGTCCAACTGTCATGTATGAAGTCAAGGTCTTTGGGAAGCAGTTGGCTTGGACTGGGTTGGTTAGGATGCAGCCCCCTGAGCTGGTTGTATAAGGAGAGACCCCCTAGGGGGGCAGGCCAAGAGAGCCTTGTAGGTGAGCTTCCTAGTTTACACAAATTGACCACCAGAGACAAATGCAGTGGTGAGCTTTTGGGCTAGTGCAGTGCTGGGAACTTCCTGAGTTATTACAGCGAGCGGTTCCTTATCTCCTTTCTTATCCTCGGCATTCTTGTGAAACCTGGTTTCTAGCTACGTGACTGGCGTGTCCTGCATGTGAGCTTGGTTTTTTGCCCCTCATGGAGGCTGACTCATGAGTGCATCACTGCAGGGTGAGCCTCTCTGTAGACCCCTGGGACTGCCTGATCCTTAGACTGTGAGCCGCCAAACAGTCCAACAAAATCAACCTGGCCTCTCGGGCATTTTAGTTAAAGCTGGAAAACACAGTTGCAGTTTCCAATCAGTTCACTCACTGACTTTTTTTTTTTTTTTAAATCTCCCTGACTTTGGGATACTTGTCTCAGTTGTTTCTGAACTTGGTGTGGAAAGGAGACGCTGTCCCCTGCTGGCTGTCTGAGGTGTTAGAGTCGGGGGGTCCCAGCCAGAGGCAGAGATTGGGAGACAATGCTGGCATCTACAGTAGGGGCCAAGGGTGCTGTGAACACCCTTGAACATGTAGATGTGCAGGCCCAACCTAGCAAGAACTGTCCAAGTGTCAAAACTGCCCAGACTGATCTGCCCTGGGGGAGGCAGAGAGTGGTAAGAGGGACTGAATCAGAAGAGTTGAATCCAGCCTTGGGGGAAGTGGGAGTACAGCGAAGGCTCCAGAAGGACGTAATGTCTGCTTTGGGTTTTGGAGTGAAGGTTGGGGATTGTCAGGTGGAGGAAGAATGTAGAGGTGGGTGAAACCTTGTGCGCAGCGGGGGCAGGCTGGGCAAAGGCTTGG
Organism: Ochotona curzoniae; assembly: GCF_017591425.1. Classification (NCBI taxonomy): domain Eukaryota; kingdom Metazoa; phylum Chordata; class Mammalia; order Lagomorpha; family Ochotonidae; genus Ochotona; species Ochotona curzoniae. The sequence goes on along the minus strand of NW_024466312.1, from coordinate 4,823,497 downwards.
AGCCCGAGAGGCTGCCGTGTCAGCATAGGCGTGGCTGGGATAGGTCCCCAACCAGGAGAGGATGCTGGGGGGTGGGCAGGGCCAGGTGTGGAGGGTACTGCCCAGGCCACTACGGGGTGGACTCCATCACACACATTCAAAGGAGTGCACACAGTCCAAATGGACATAAAGGCAGCTGAACTCAGTGAACTCTCAATTGAAGAGACTGTGGCTTTGTCCTTGCTGCTTGGTGTCTGTTTTCAGATTTGCTTTTTGCTTCACTGTTTATAAGACACCTGAATTATTCCCCAATTTCCCGCCTCCTCACAGCACAAGTTGCTATCCACGCCTTGTGTGTGTGGAAATGTAAGTTTCCATTTCTCCGGGCTGTCATTGCCAAGGCTTGTCATGCCAAGCTGCATGGTTAGGGTTCATCGATAGTGCCCAGCATGCTCAAGGTGGCTGACCCTTACACATGTCAATATTCCTATTTGTTCATATTATCACCCATATTAGATGTTGTACTGCTTTTTAAATTTTTTAGCCACCGAATAAGTGTATGGTGTTAGTCTGGTTTTAACTTGCATTTGCCTGGTGGTACTGAGCATCTTTCCTGGGTTATCTGCTGTCTGTTTATCCTTTCTGATGCAGTGTGTGTGCCCAGTGTCTCACTGCACATCTTGTTGTCTTTTTCCTTTGAGAGCCCTTTACATACTCTAGGGTCAATGCTTGTCAGATAAGGGGCTTGCCAAGTTTGCTCTGCTCTGTGGCTCCTCTTTTTGTGCTGTTAGTAGGATCTTTCATGGCACAGAAGTTTTCAGTTTTGATCAAATCCAATTTGGCAAGCTTTATTTTGTAAATCAAGCCGAGTACTCTCGGTCTAGCCATAGACCCTGAACGTTTTATTTTGGTAGGAGTTTTATACTCACAACAAATCAGCTGGATATTTAAGTGGCTTTGTTTTTTTAAAAAGCTTTTTTTCCCCCCTTTAAATGAACAGACCCACTGTTTTTATATAGAACGTGACCAGAACAACTTTTAACGGACAGCTCTAGTTTTCCCTATGTGGCTCTGTGTGTCTGTTCCTCTCTCATTGTCAGACAGTCATGACTACTAACTAGGGCTCTGTAAAAAAAAAATGCATATTGTGAAAAAATCATGTATTTTAGGAATTTTTGCAGCAAAATCCACTCATCCTTTAATCCCATTTTTAAATGAGTGTTCTCCAAAAAAGTACTTGCAAAATGGGATTCAAGGATATATTTATTTTGGTGCCAAAAAATAATGGATCTCCGTACATACTAGGATAGTATGTGTTGAGATTGAGCAGACTAATTTGTCTTTATTCTTTTTCAAGATTGTTTGAGGTCTTTCACTTCCTTAGTCTTTCTGTGGACATGTTAAAGTAATCTTGTCTCTATTTACAGATAACATTATTGGCATTTTGATAAGAACTGAATTATACCAATTGGGGGCAATCAGGGGAGAACTGGCATTTTTATCATGTGGAATCTTCCCAATGAACATAGCATGCCTCTCCATTTTTTTGTGTGTGTCTTTTGACTTCTTTCATCAGTATTTTGTGATTTTCAACATGCAGCTTCCATGTGTGCTGTGTTCACTTTACACCTCAGTTTTTGTTAAGCAATTAATTATAAGTTTTGTATGAGTATTTTTACACTTAGGTGTCTGCATTTTGTTGCTTGTGTATGTGTGAGTGTGTGTGTGATAACTGGTGATCTTTGCCAAGTTTACTTACTGTTCCACGTGCTTCTCCTCTTCAGGAGTTTTCACTTGGTTTGTAGAGGACGTGGGATTTTCTATATGGCCAAGCGTGTCCTCTGCAAACAGAGCTATTTTATTCCTTCTGTTTGAATCTGGATGTCTTTTTGTTTGCTTGTTTTTTCCTTTTCTTGCCTGTCACTCTCGGTAGGACAGACCCGGAACCTCCTTACACCGTTCTTGAACTTGGGGAGGAAGCGCTGAATTTTGCCCAGTTAAAAGGAGCGATCACGTTAGCTGTGGGTGTTACAGGTGCTTTCTGTCAAGTGGATGGAACTCTGCTCTATTTCAGTATCTTTTTCTGAGAAACTTTTATATTTATCATAAATAAATGTTGAAATTTGTGGTTTACTAGCCTTGCATTCCTTGAAGAAACCAAACTTGGTTTGTGGTAGCGTTCTCTTATTGTTTTTTGAAGATTTATTTGTATATTTGAAAGCTAGAGCGAGAGTGAGAGTGAGAAAGAGTAATTGAGAGAGAGAATCTTTCATTTGTGGGTTCACTCCCCAGGTGGCTGCAGTGGCAAGGGCTGAGCTAGACCGAAGCCTGGAGCCCGAAGCTTCTAGCTCTGCCATGTGCACTGCAGGGGCCCAGATACTTGGGCCATCTTCTGCTGCTTTCTCAGGCCATTAGCAGCAGCTGGATCAGAAGTGAAGCGATGAGGACATAAACAGGGAGTCCCTTTTTGAGGGTTAAATGATAAATTATTTCTTTAGTAGTTGCAGGGCTATCTAAATGATCTGTTTCCTGGTGAATGAATTGAGGTGCTTTGCTCGCTGTGGGTTGGACCACTCACCTAAGCTGTGACTGTGTATATCCGCTGTTATCTGTACTCTCCTAGCCCTGTCAGTGTTGTTTACTATTTTTAAAAAAGTATGTAATCAGAGAGAAAGATAAGGCTAGAGAGAGACAGAGGGAAAGATGTGGCGAGAGAATCTCTGCCATCCACTGGTTGACTCCCTGCATGTCTGTTGCAGCTGGAGCTGGGCCAGGCCTGAAGCTGGGAGCCAGGAACTCAATCCAGGTCTCCAAGTGGGTGAAACTCAGCCACTGGAGTCATGACTGCTGCCTGCCAGGGTGTGCACTGGCAGGAGCCAGCAGCAGCCCTTGAATGCACGCATTCCTGTGTGGGATGTGGGACCTTCTCATGGCTAGGCCAAATGCCCAGCACTGTTGATCTTGTAGAAGAAGGAAATCTTTGGGGGTGATGAGCATTGTGGTGCAGCAAGCTTGGATGCTACCTCTTGGCATGTGCACATTCTGCATTTGAGAGCTTGGGTAGCGTTCCTCCCCTGCTCCCACTACAGCTTCCTGTGGGCGCAGATCTGGGAAGGCATCTAATAACAGCTCACGAGCTTGGGTCCTTGACCCCAGTGTAGATCCTGGATGCTGGCTTTGAGCTGCACCAGCCCTGGCTGTTGTGGGCATTTGAGGGGTGAACCAAAGAATGGAAGCTCTCTCTGTGAGCCTCATTCTCTGCTGTTCTGCATTATTCAAGTAAAATAAAACTCCAAATCTTTGTTTCATTGGCTTTTTTTTTTTGCTCGTTCCTGTTTTAAGTTTCATTAACTTTTGCTCTTTTATTTTCTTCCATTTGGTTGCTTTGTGCTGATTTACCTCTTTTTTGGGTTCTTGGGGTCATGCCTTAGGTAAGACTGAGATTTTCTGTATTTGTATGTATTCAATGCTAAAAATTTCATCTCAACACACTTTAACTGTATTCCATAAACTTTGATGTGTCATATTTTCTTTTTAAAAAGATTTATCCTTTTTTAGCAGAAAGGCAGATTTCCAGAAAGAAGGAGAGGTAGAAAGATCTTCCGTCTGCTGGTTCACTCCCCAGGTGGTCACAATGGCTGGTGCTGAGCTGATTTGAAGCTAGGATCCAGGAGCTTCTTTTGGGTCTCCCACTTGAGTGCAGGGTCCCAAGGCCCTGGGTCATCCTCTACTGCTTTCCCAGCGCACAGGCAGACAGCTAGATGGGAAGTGGAGCCCCTGGGACACTAAGTGGTACTTATATGGGATCCCAGCACATGCAAGGTGAGGTTTAGTCACTGAGGCATCGCACTAGACCTGGGTTGTGTCATATTTTCATTTTACTTCGTAATAAATAAATAAATAAATAAATAAATAAATAAATAATAAAATTTCCCTTTAGACTCCTACTTTTATTCATGTGACTTAGAAAAATGGGGCTTAGCTTTCAAGATTTTCCTCTTGTTTTTATGTTATTGATTTATTATTTTATTTTATTCCAGTTTGGTTGGAGAACACACTCTAAATGATTTCAAGTTTTTAAAGATTTTTATTTTACTTGAAAGTCAGAATGACAGAGAGGGAGAAATAAAGTTTTTCCATCCACTAGTTCACTCCCCAAGTGGTCCCCATGGCCATGGCTGGACTGGCCTGAAGCTGGGAGCCAGGAGCTTCTTCTGGGTCTTCCATGTAGGTACAAAGGCTTAAGGACCTAGCCCATCTTCTTCTGCTTTCCCAGGCCATTGGCAGGGAACTGTATCAGAAATGGAACAGCCAGGACATAAACCAGTGCCTTATGGGATGCTGGCACTACAGGCAGAGGATTACTTTGGTATACCACTGTATCTGCCCCAATTTCAGTTTTTTTTAAAATTTATTGGTTTGGGGGCCAGCACTGTGATGTGGTGGATTGAGCAGCCACCTGACATGCCAGCATCCCATACCAGAGAACCAAGTAGACTCTGAACTACTCGGTTTTTGTTCCAGCTCCCTGCTGATAAGCTGAGGGAATCAGAAGAAGATGGCTCTGGTGTGCCTGGCTTCTGCCACTCATGGGAGAGCTAGGTGGAGTTCCTGGCTTCTGCTGTCAGCCCATCCCAGCTCTGCCATTGTAGCCATTTCAGATGAACCAGTGGATAGAAGATTTCTTTTATTTTTCTCTGTCTCTTCTATTTTTAAAAGATGATTTTATATTATTATGATTCATTTGGAAGGTAGAGTTCCAGAGAGAGTGAAAGAAAGGACCCCCATCTACTGGGTTACTCTGTAAACTGTCATAATGACCAGAGCCAGGCTGGTCTGAAGCCAGAAGGCTGGGGGTTATTCTGAGTCTCCCACTTGGGTTCAGGGCCCCAAGAACTTAGACCATCACATACAGCTTTCCCAGACCATCATCAGCAGGGAGCTGGGTCAGAAGTGAGACTCAAACTGATGCCTTTATGGGACACCAATGCTGCAGGCAGAGGTCTAGCCTGCTATGCCATGGTGCTGACCCCGTTTCTTCCTTTGCAAAAGATTTATTTATTTATTTGAAAGTCATATTTACAGAGAAATCTTTTACCTGCTTGTTTACTTTCCAGATGGCCACAATGACTAGGGTGGGACCAAGTCAAAGCCGGGAGCCAGGAATTTCATCTGGATCTCACATAGGGATGTCTGGGGCCCTAACACTTGGACCAGCGTACATTGCTTTTCCCATTACTAGGCCTCTGAATCACAGGTAGAGCAATAGGGACACAGAGTGGTGGCACTGCAGATGGTGGCTTAACTTGCTATGCCACAGTGCTGGCCTCAATCACTGCCCTTCAGATGGATGAACCTTTAAAAATCATTTATTTTTTAATGGGTTAGGATATGGCCTATTTTGTTATGTTACATGGACACCTAAGAAAAACCCTAGCCTTCCACTGTTGTTTAGCATGGTGTTTTATAGATATTACTTAGATCTTGCTGGTAGATAATTTGTTGAATTCTTCATATTCTTCATTTTTTTTTATTGTCTAGTTTTAAAAGTTAACTGTTGAGAGAAGAGTGTTAGAGTTTCCAAAGGGAATTCTTAGTTTTCTGTTTTTCTTTTCAACTCTGTAAGTTTTGACTTCCCGCGTTTTGCAGGTCTGTAATTTGGTGTGTGATATCTTGGTAGGTTGACTTATCATTATATCAAGTGTTTCAGTCTCTGATAATCTTATTTGCTCTAGGGATTAATTTCTCTGACATTAATGCACCTACTCCTTCTTCCTTCTGACCAGGGTTTATATGATATGTAAGTTCTTCTTTTCCACGCACATTAGCAGGATTGAAAATAGAACAGCTGGGATTCAAACTGGTGCCTATATTAGATGTCAGCATTGCAAGTGGCTGCTTAGCCTGTTGAACCACAGTGCCAGCCTCCTTTCTCTTAACTGATGGACTTAGACCGCCTATGGTGTATATAATTATTGGTCTGTTAGGGGTTACAACTACTATTTTAGGTTTTTGATTTATTTTTCTGTATTTCTTCCTTCTATTTTTTCTTTCCTGTTTTCCTGTAAGTTAGTTGTGCATGTTTTTGAATTCATCTGTATCTATCTTTGGCATTTTTAAAGTACATCTATTTTTATCTTTTTTAGTGATTGCCCTCAGTTCTGCCTTATGAATGGGTAGCTTAACTGCCGTCCACCAGTGTTAGCCAAATCAAGGCAAGTGTAGGAAGCTTTCTTCCGGCTCTTTTCTGTTTCTCCCATTTGTAACAGAATTGTGCTCAACTGTTTAATTACTCTTCTGCCTGTGTTGGAAATTACAGGAGAGAGCGTTACAAGTTTTGCTTCAAAGGTAGAAATTCCAGGAAGAAAAGGGAAAGCTACTGTATTTACCTACTCTTTCTGCTATTTTTCTTCCTTCTGGATGTTCCAAGATTCTTTGTTTCAGCCTTTCTGTCCCTTTACACTAGCGTTCCTGAGGCAATCTCTACTCTCCTTCATTTGTGAGTGTCTTCATTCCCAAAGACCGAGGGCTGACAGCTATTTTCTTCCCACACTTGAAAAAATGGTGAGCAACTTCAGTCTGGACTGCAGGGTTTCTGTTGAGAAACATCTGGCTGCGCCGAGTTCTCTGCGTGCTGGATTTTCCTTTGTCCCTGTGTTAGGACTAGGGTGTATCTTGCTGTGGCAATCTTTTGGTTTGTGATGTTTGAAGCATACTCAGCTTGTTGGATCTGTAAGCTGCTTCTGTTGCCAAATTTGGGAAGTTGTCTTCCTTCCTTTCTTTGAGTACTTACTTTTTTGGGCCTATTTCTTTCCTTCTCTGTGGAAACTCTGATGACGTGGATGTTAGCTTCCCAGGAAGTTCGGATCATTAATCTGTTCTCGCCTTACCATTCATAGTGGGTCGTTTCTGCTGTTCGCTCTTGCCATTCACGGAGTTTTCCCCTCTGTCCCTTGGCCCTCGTGCTGAGTTTTAGGATTTCAGGAAGGAAGGGTTGAAAGGGAAAGGAACAGCAGACTTCTGTTTTTCTCCTTTCCTCAGGGTCATCATTTTCAGCAGACATGGCTGGCTCATGCAAAGAAATAATATGCACAAAAAATAACACGACAGCATTTCTTGGTCAGTTATGTTTCTAAGAACACCACTGCCCTTTTTGTCTGAGTTCAAAGGCAATCTTTTGAGTTCTTGTTCCATTAGAAAATGCGGTCAGTGCCCTGTTTCTTGCTTAGTTGGACTCTTTCTTTTCTTTTTTTTTTTTTTAATTTTATTTTGACATTCTTTACATAGTTAATTAGATTAAGAAGGTTCAAGGGCTACAGGAAAGTGGATAATACTAGTATGTTTTCCATATTGTTAGCTTCATATTTAAAGGGGGGTATTTAAGGGAGAAGCCCACCCAATTTCCCACCTTCCCCAGGTCCCGGATGTAGGGCATGCTCTGAGGTTCTTGCTCAAGTGGTTTTGTTATTGCCACAGTTATGAATCACTGTCAATCTTGCCACTCCAAGCACTATGAGATCTTTGAAAAATCCACTGATTGACATAGTCCATCATAGCTGAGATGGTTGGTTGACCTGTTCTGTCTTCTCTCTTTTCTTCGTTAGGGTTCTGAGTCCAGCATTTAGATTAGGAAGATCTCCAAAGAAACTTCTTGTATGTGTTAACAAGTACAGGGCCTGGCACCGTCCATCGCTCCAATCAGCTGGTGGTTGCAATTGCTGGGTTGGTTCTGTTTTCACTCCCGACTTCCACTGGAACCAATGGGTGTTGCAGTCCAGCCTGGTTCTGCCCAGCACATACTTGGCCCTCACATAAACCAGTGGGAGCTGCAGCCTAGGTTGGAGCGACCCACAATAACCCCCACCAGGCCCACCCCCTACCCTGGTTTGCCAGTAAGTGTAGCAGTAATCCAGTCTGTCCCACACCCCATTCCACCCCAGCTATCTTAGTTTTATGTCCTCCTGTGGAAGTGGTAACCCAAGAGGGATGAGCCCACTATTTCCCTCCCAGGCCTCTCCCACTCCCAGATTCCAGTTGATGCTGCGTCTAAGCCCAAACAACCCTCGCCCACTTTAATTTTGTTTGCACCAGTAGGAATAATCCGCCCAGCCCGGCTTTCCCCTGATCTAGTCCGCGTGAGGCGCACAGGTGTGGTAGCTCTGCCTAGTCTGGTCTGCCCCCATCCCAGCCCATGCTCTCCTGCGGAAGTAGCTGTCCTGCAAAGGAACCCTCCCTTATTCCCCTGCCGGCTCTGCCCACTTCCTTTCTTGTTCTCAGGCTGGTTGGGCGCTGCAGTCCCTTCCGGTACAGGCAACCTCACCTCAGCATTCCATAATGTGCACTAGTCTTTGTTGCGACCGAACCTGGGTCGACCCATACTGGTGCCTGGATTTGCCAGTGGATGATGTGGACAGATTCAGCCTGGTCTTGCCCCCACGTCTGCCAATTGTATGCCAGTGGGTAGCTTTCCATGGCCTTTTCTGGGCTGTTTCCTATCGTGTTTCTTGCGTTTACCTGCTGGGTCTGTGTCCTGCCAGAGGAGTTGCCCAGGCTCCTCCATCAGAACCTCTCCCAATGCCAGGTTTCACGCTTACCAGTGGGTCCATGAGCCAACCCTACTCAGTCCACCTCCTGTCATAGCAGGAACTGTGGCTTTTCCTGACTGGCCTTCCACCCAATCTGGTTCTTGCTGTTGGATGTTCCAGCCCAGCCATGGTTTGTAGTTGGACTCTTTCTAAGCATGCTGCAGATGTGTCTTGTGGAGTCTATGCTTAAGGGCATTGTGTATAGAGCTTTCTGTGCCTCTCTGCTCCTGGGCATCCTGCACTGGCCTGTCAGACATAATTTACAAAACGCAGGTTCAAGGTCATGCTCATTGATGTCATTACATTAACACTGAGCCGAGGGCCCTGTGCAGCTGCCCAGAGCCGAAGCCCACCAGGCTCCACCCTCTTCATTCCAAGCTTCATTATCCAGGTAGAACTTGACCTTCTTGCTTTCAAGCCTTGTTTGTGTTAGTCCCTTCAACGATGCGCTCCCATTTCTGGATGATCAGTTTTAAGTAGTAATTTTCTGCCATGATAGGTGAGAGTTAAGTCACCTCCTGCTTCCTTCCAATGTAACTACTTTCAGCTATTCTCTCATTTATTTTGGAATTTTACATAAAATGCAATTTTATTTCCTTTCATGAAATCTATAAAAGAATTGTACCTTGAGTCTCTCTTTTATAAGTTGGAAGATATTTAGACTTACATCCTTCAATTATTTTTCCCTTTCACAGTCACATTAAAAGTCTTTACTTATATATTTATATATATATAAGTATATACATTATATTTATATATGAAAGAGAAATTACCTACAGACAAAGAGGTCTCACTATTCCCAAAGTATCTGCACTAAGCAGATCTGGGTTGAGGAAAAAGCTGGGAACTGGGAGTACAATTCAGTCTCTTGCATGGATGGTGGGAATCCAGGCACTTAAATCCTCGACACAAACAGAAAAGTGGAGTCAGGAGCTGGCGCTGGGAGTTTAGTCCCAGCCATTTCATGTGGAACACATGAGTAATTACTAGGCTAAATTTGCCCACTCTCTACAATCATGTTTTTGTAATGTGTGCTACTTGCTGTGTGTGTTAGGGTATTACTAGATGATGAAACAAACATGTTTAAACAGAATAAAAGCTTATGGCTGTCGTTCTCTTTGATTCAGTTTGAAGTAAGTTTTATGAATTCAGCCATAAGTCAATATCATTTCCTGGTAACCATCTCCCTTTTGACCAGTTGGGAGAGGTAAAGAATAGGGAAAAGACTTTGGCAAAAGTTTAAGGTCTGAAAGTCATCTTTGTCACTTGTCATTCCATTGGTGGAACTCAGTCATGTGGATACACACATCCAGAGAGCACTATTTGGAAAATTAGATGTACTTACAGCCCCAGGAAAGGAAGAAAGCATTTTTTTGTTAGTAATTAGCAATCCTTGTTACTCTTGCATTGTCACATGTTTTAGTCTTTATATTTTCTTTCATAGTTTATTGATCAATGGATTCTACAAGCTGAAAGTCAAATCCAAGGTTTACACTGGTACAAGTGCATGGTCTGAGTGGGGAGGTGTCATGGTCTGAATGTTTGTGTTCCACAAAAGCCATATGTTAAAACCTAATTTTGGCCCGGCTCAGTAACCCAGTGGCTAAAGTCCTCACCTGGAACGTGCCAGGATCCCGTATGGGCATTGGTTCTAATCCCAGCAGCCCTGCTTCCCTCCAGCACCCTGCTTGTGGCCTGGGAAAGCAGTTGAGGATGGCCCAAAGCCTTGGGATCCTGCACCCAGGTGAGAGACCTGGAAGAGGCTCCAGGTTCCTAAGTTTGGATAGGCTCAGTTCCTGATGTTGTGGCTGCTTGAGGAGTGAATCAGTGGACAGAAAATCTTCCTCTCTGTATATCCGACTTTCCAATACATAAATAAATAAATAAATAAATAAATAAATAAATAAATAAATAAAACCAAAAAAACAAAAAGCTAATTCCCAACATGATGGTGTCAAGAGGTGCAACTTCTTGGAGGTGATTGGCTAGGAGGTAGGGTCCTAATGAGTGGAATTAGCACCCTAATAAAAGAAGTTCCGGGGTTCCGCCTTCCCTTTCTTCCTGTGAGGACAAGAGAGAAGGTGCCCTCTCTAGACCAGGAAGTGAACTGGATCCCTGACTTGACACAGCCTGCAGGTCCCTCCTTCCTGGGCCACCAGCGCTCTGAGGAGAACATTTCTGCTTGTGAGCTTCCGAGTCTGTGGTACTTGGTAGCAGTAGCCCTGAAGGGCTAACTCAGAAAGAATTTTCGGTAAATTTCCACATTGTCAGGAGAGCTGAAGATGGTGATTCTAGACTGAGATTTCAGAAATTACTTCAGAAATAGTTCCCTAAGGATGTATGTGTCTGTCATGGCAAAGGAACTACAGAACTACACAGCCCATTCTGTGAACCAACAGTTTGCCATGATAGGGCTGCTGGCAATGTCCCTGGCTCACAAGGCAGAGCTGCTCAGTGCTAGCTGGCACAGGGATGCCTCCAGCCCTACCTCAGTACCTCCAAGACCTGTGGCTCGTTGTGTGGATGTAGTTCTTATCATGTCTTAATATCAACGTTATATAGTCTTCATAAAATAAATTTTAAAAATTTTGCTTTTTGGAATTGGTTTTAAAAAATTAATTTATCTTAATTTTATTGGAACTTGATTTTATTTGAAAGAGAGAGAGACAAAGCAAAGAGATGGGGAGACAAGAGCTGGACATTTCTCTGCTGATTTCCACAAACACCTGCCACAGTCAGGGCTAGGTCAGGCTGAAGCCAGGAGCCTGCAAATTAATCTGGGTCTCGTACATGGGTGGTAAAGGTCCAAGCACTGGAACCATCAGCTGCTACCTCCCATGGCATGCATGAACAGGAAGCTTGTTTGGAAATAGAGCAACTGGTACTTGAAGTCAGTCTGTTGATATGGGGCACAGTCATCCCAAGTGGGGACTTAACTGCTATGTCATGTCCCTGATTTTCTTCTCATGTTCTAGAATCAGTTCCAAGGTATTGTCAGCATCTGCTCTCTAAAATGGGGGTTGAGTGTCTCCATAAGCCTGTGACATTTTTTGAGGGCATGGGAGCTATTTTTATCATCTTATTTATTTTTTGAAAGTAGATTTACTTTAATTTTCCATCCCTTCTGATATTAATTACGATTGAAGTCTTTGAACGTGAGTTCTCTCTCCTAAGTTTGGAATCTATTTGCATGTTTTGCAGATAATTTAATAAATGTTTTAAAATCAAATTTGTTCTTTTTTTCATTTTTTGAATCTGCACGATGTTTTTGGGCAGCAGGTTTTTAACTACAAAATCAATTTGTTCAATAAATGTAGAGCTATTTGTTTATTGCTTGTCAAGTGAGATGTGATTCACATCTTCAAAAGAATTTGTTGCATTTCTTTCATATAAATATTTTAAAATTTTATCCACCCTCATATGATAGTACATATGCAAAGTTGCACAAATGAAACCAGTTTTGGAAACTTGGGCACTCCTTTGAGATTGGTTCATATTAGAGGTGTGTGTGTGTGTGTGTGTGTGCTTAAATTGGGGGAAGGGTGGAAAATTTTAGTTCTCTGAGGACAGGTTTGATTTAGACAGCCAAAAGTCACACTGAACTTGGTGAGATAAGGTGTGGTGCATGTTATCTCTAACCTCCTTTTTACTGAACTAAACATGTAAAAGGATTGCCCTACTTTTCTGTTAGAATGAGAGCTGTAGCCTCACAGCATGATGCCCCCAAAGGACATGAGGGTTGCTGGTTTTGTTTGGGGCACAGAAATAGGGATCTGATATGGTGACCAGAGGGGGGAAGTGGGAGTAGCTGAGGGACAAATGCAGAGTACTGGGCTTCTCTGGAGGCCGGGTCAGTGAGGTTTCCACTCCACCTGCTGTGGTTTCTGGGTGGTCAGCAGCTTGGGGATTGGGAGCCTTGTTTGGCTTAAGCAAGGGATACAGCAAGAAATGGGGCTGGGTTACATACACAGCCAAAACTAACACGAACACACATAGGATTCCTGGTCTGGAATATAAAGTCTTTTTGAGGTTACAGATATCCTTTGATAGAATTTAGTATATAACAACTTAAAAATCAAAAGTTCTTGACCTCCCAGTGTTGAATAACTAAATATACAGAAGAATTACCGTTAAAGAGGACATTAAAAGCTATACAATTTTTTTTTTTTGGAATTGAAGGATGAATTTATTTTGGTGTGAAAAAACTGAAAGCCATACATAACCCTAACCCACATTTTATTTATTTGTATTTTTTGTACAATTTAAACATTCTTTTTTTTCTTAAAAAAAATTTTTTTTTTATGATGCAGTTCAATGGGCTCAGGAATTTCCCTCTTTCCACCCTCCTCCACTATTTTCCCCATAATATTTTAATATAGAAATCTGCCATGGGGCCCGGCGCGGTGGCGCAAGTGGTTAAGGTCCTCGCCTTGCACGCCCGGGATCCCATATGGGCGCCGGTTCTAATCCCAGCAGCCCAGCTTCCCTTCCAGCTGCCTGCCTGTGGCCCGGGAAAGCAGTCGAGGACGGCCCAAAGCTTTGGGACCCTGCACCTGCGTGGGAGACCCAGAAGAGGCTCCTGGCTTCGGATCGGCATAGCATCGACCATTGCGCTCACTTGGGGAGTGAATCATCGGACGGAAGATCTTCCTCTCTGTTTCTCCTCTCTGTATATCCGCCTTTCCAATAAAAAAATAATAAAAATAAGTCTTTAAAAAATAAAAAGAAATCTGCCATGTAAAGATTTTGCATTTTTGTGTGACACTGTGTGGTGCTTCATGGCATGTGTAGTTTGTATAATGTCCAATTGTGCTGTTTATCTTTCAAGCATTTAATATTCTCTTAAAATGAAAACATTGAAAATCATGTCTTCTGGTTTTTTATAGAGGAATATACAGTAAATTAATGTCGTGCATATTTGTGTGATAGGATTTCAGACCTTCTTAGACCTGCCTAGCTGTACGCTAGCACCTGTCCATTGCTTTTCCTCACCCCACTTTCCCACAGCCCCCTTAACAACCATCATTGCATATATAATAACATATATAAACACATATGTGTAATATACATATATAACTTTTTAACTTTTTAAAAAACATTTATTTATTTGAAAGGCAGAGTTACAGAGAGGAGAGAGAGAGAGAGAGAGAGAGAGAGAGAGAGAAAGAGAGAGATCTTCCTTTTGCTGGTTCATTCCCCAAATGACTGCAAGGAGCTGGGCTTGTCTGAAGTCAGAAGGCAGGAGCTTCTTCCAGGTCTCCCACAGGGGTGCAGGGATTCAAGCACTTGGACCATTCTTTGTTGATTTCCCAGGCACATTATTGGGGAGGTGGAGCAGCTGGGACTTAAACTGTAATAAGAGTGCCATAGGTGGCAGTTTTTCCCATTTTAGCCATAGTACCAGCCCCCATTATCATGCTTTTAACTTTTGTGAGGTTATCTGATTGTTTTAGCTTGTATTTGTAAGTGATTGTGTGACACTTGTCCTTCTGTGCTTGGCTTATTTCACTTAACATAATAATTTTTAGCTCGTCCATGTTGATGCAAGAGATGAGATTCCATGCTTTTGTGCAGCTGAGTCATGTTCCGTTATGTATATGGACCACATTTGCTTATCTACTCATTAACTGATGGCCACTTGGGCTGTTTCCATTTCCTGACTTGTGAACAGTGCTGCAGTAAACATGGGGGTGCAAATGTTTCTTTGACAGATGGATTCCATTTTCCTTGAAAAAATTCCCAGTAGTTTTTTTTTTTTTGGTGATCTTTCATATGATGTATCCTGGAAAATGTTCCATATGTTGTTGAGAAGAATGTATTCTGTAGCTGTTGGTTGGAAAGGTTTGAAGATATGTTAAGTCTAATTGAGTTAGAGTGCAACTTAGCTGTTCTATTTCTTGTTTGATTTTTATGTCTAGATGATCTGTCCATTTCTGAAAATGGAGTGTTGGGGCTCCTTACTACTGTTGGATTGAAGTCTATGTCTCCTTTTAGGCCTGTTACTATTTGCTTTACGTATTTGGATGTTTCATTTTTGGGTGCATATTTATTTACAAGTATAATTTCCTTTTGCTGGATTGAATCCTTTATCATCATGTAACAAAACTGCTTTCATCTGACAGAAGCATGGCTGTTCATGATATATTTTGGATCTCTTTTGTGCAGAATATCTTGTTTCATCTTTTGCTTTCAGTTTGTGAAGTGAAGTGAATTTATTATGAGTGGCACATGGTTGGGTTCCATTTTTCAATCTGCTTGGTCACTCTGTCTTTTAATTGGAAGATTTTGTCCATTGACATTTTGTGTGATTGTTGACCTGGTTACTGTGATTTTGATACTTGTTTTTAAAAAATTTTTAATGTAGTTCCTTTCTTTCATTGTCTCTACATTGTCATCTTCATTTGTGGTTAAGTGATCTCCTCTAGTGGTCTATTTTGATTCCTTGCTAATTGTTTTTAGTAAGTGTGTGTGTATATGTTTTGCTTTGTGGTTATCTTGAGGTCATCTTACTTTGGTTCTAACAAGCTATGTTGAGATTATAGCAACTTAACATTGATTATAGATGATTAATGTGTTATGCCATAGCACTTACCCTAACACATTTAAAATTTTTGATGTTGTATTTGACTTCTTTTCATAATGCCAATCAATCTCTTAACGTTTTAGTGTAGGTTTTATAATTTTAAAGTTTTCCTAATAAAGATACAAATGGTTTACTTACCTATTTACAATATTAGGTCATTTTGAATTTGTTGGGATACTTTTACCAATGAGTTTTCGACCTTTTGTTATTTTCTTCTTGCCTTTTTTTTAAAAAAAGATTTATTTATTTATTTTGAAAGACAGGGTTATAGAGGGAGAGGGGAGGCAGAGTAAGATTTTCCATCTGCTGGTTCACTCCCCATAGAGCCAAGGCTGGACCAGTTGGAAACTAAGAGCTCCATCCAGGTCTCCATGTGGTCGCAAAGGTTAACACACTTGGAAAATCTTCTGCTGCTTTCCCAGGCACATTAACAGGGAGCAGAATTGGAAGTGGAGCATCCAGGAATTGAACCCATTTGTGAAACTGGTGTTGTTTATAGAATGTTTATAGAATGTTCTTTAAATGACAGGATGAAAGCAAAAGGGTAAAAGAGGTAGTTATAGCAATATCACACCCAAGGGATCTGGTGTGGCTCCAAAGCATGTGCTGAAGCAGAGTTGAAGACTGGACGGGAAAGTCCATCCTGGGCAGGATGGCACAGGTGGTATTAGGGACTGGCTTAAAACTCCCCGCTATCACAGGCTGGAGAGTCCCAGCTGTCAGTGTGACTGTTGGGAAATGGCCTTTCTGGAGTTGGTTGCAGGTAAACCAGGGCCCCAGAGTGGAGTCCTACACTGATGGACTGGGTCCTCACAAGAAGAGGAGGAAGCACCGTGAGCCTCCCTCTCCTCATCCTGCTGCTGTCTTCCTAGAAGGAAGCACCATGGGAAGATATAGCAAGAAAGTGAGGACAGAGGTCTCCACAGAAGCCAATCCTCTGGCACTTTGGTTTTGGACTTGGGTGCATTGCCTGGCACTTGGGGTTGTACAGCAGCCTGAGTAGATCAGTGCGGAGGATAAAGGCATTAATTCCTTAAGAAGAAATAGACATGTGAACAAGCCTAAGAGGGATAACCCTTCAAAACACATGAGGCCAAACCATGGAAGGACCAAGGGGAGAAACAGGCAATCTTAGATGGGTGGTCTGTTATTTTTTTCTTTTCTGAAGATTTATTTCTTTATTTGAAGAAATAGAGATAGAGAGTGAGAGCGAGAGTGAGAGAGAGAGAGAGGAAAAGATTTCATGCACTGATTTACTCCCACAAATGGCTTTAATAGCTGGAGCTGGGCAGGTTGGAGGTCAGGAGTCAGGCACTTCTTCTGGGTCTCCCATGTGTTTGGAGGGGCCTAAATTCTTGCATCATCCATCACTTCTTTCTGAGGTGCATTGGCAGGCTGCTGGATTAGAACATCTGGGTCTTGAACCAGCACGCATATGAACTGTCAGCACTACAGACAGTGGTTTTAATAGCTACACCATAGCACCATCTCCATAGATGTGTGTTTTAACATTTGTCACTCAGTGACTGGCAATGTTTTTCTACTCTGGTTTTGGTTGTGGCCATGTCTGCATGGAGTTCTGGTTTCTCCTACAGAATGATGCTTTGTGCCTGCTGTTACTGGAGTGTTGCTATTCAGAAGCCTTTTCGGTGCTGATAGGGAGTATAATGTATATCCAAGCAAATAAACCTAACCTAACCACACACTCACTCACTCTCTCCCCCCCCGCCCTTTATATCTGTAGTCATTTTCTCAGTCATTTCTGTAACTGGCCAACGTAGACCACGTGTCTTAAAGAACCAGGATTTATTTTTTATGATCTGGAAGCTGGGCAGTGTGAGCCAAGGATGTAGATTCAATGTCAGGGAAGCCATCCTCGTTTGCAGGTGCCTGTCTTCCTGTCACATTCTCCCAGGAGACAGCTGTGACTTCTTCCTTCTTCCAAGGACAGCACTCCCATTGTAGGGACCCCCTCCTCATGGCCCTAACTTCCAGAGGCCACACCTCCCAGTCCCCTCCCACTGGGAGCTAGGGACCCAACATAGAAATTTTGGGAGCAAACAGGCAGTGTCTAATAGCCGTGCACATACTTACAGATATCTGTTTTCATCTCTCTCTCTGAGCTCACACCAATTCTTATCCTTGTTGTGCTTCCTTCCCTATTTCTTACTTCTGTGTACAGTGGTAAGACATTCACTCTCACTATCCTTAGTATGTTAACTGCTTGTTTGCTCTCTCTGCATGTAAGTAGTGTCCATCATTGCATTCTAGCAACTTCTGCGCAAGACACCCTCCTTGTCTTGTCTGGGGTATACTTATGCTTAAATGAATCTTCACTGTTAATCTGAAATTCAAGTTGACTTGGCCAGCCCTGAAACGCCGTTACACCTTTTACTGCCCCTGGCTGGGCCCATGGAAGCCCACAGGTGACTGTGCTATGGCTTGGATTCTGCCTTGGCCTAGCTCTGCTGTGTCTCCTCCCAAGACAGGCGATTCTGTTCCCAGCAAATTTCTTGCTGGTTATCCCCATCCCCTGCTGGAAACAATTGCAACAGCAAGATTCCCTTTTATTCTTGCCCTGATCCTGACTGCTGGAGTCCTGACCTACATTCCTGCAAATCCTGATCCCAGAGTAGCCTCTATCCTGCTCCAGAACCTGAAATCTAACAGGAGAACTTACAGGGTGTCAGGAGCCCAGGATGCTGGGCCTGCAGGTCCTGAGATGGTTCCCATGCCCACCAGGGGGCAGTCTTTACCCATACACGAGCAAATCCAGAGCTGGGGGGGGGGCGGGGGGGACAGGGCGAGTCTGTGATATGTGCAGGAGTGCACGTGTAGGCTGTGCAGGCCACAGCCCAGTGTGCAGAACCCTGCCTGCATCACACTCACATGAGTCTGGATGTGCATTCATGTCCCTGACCTTGGGCAGGTGGCCCCTGTCATCTTTTCTCTGTTGGAGGTGGGGGGTGGTCTTTTCATCTCTGACAGTTTGAGCCTGGAAGCTTAGCATGCTGGGTCCCCCCTGTTTGAACCCTGTCTGCTCATTTAAAGAGTTAAGGATTCCAGGCCATTGACCTGAGGTGGGGCAGGGCAGGAGGAATGGAGAAGTTTTGCCTTTGGCTTTCATGGATTTTTAAACATTCTCACTTTCCTGTTTGTTTGCACTTGGTTTCCATATCACCCGAATACTTTAGTCCTTGGCAGGTGTGGCTCTGTGCCTTAGCTGGACGCAGGGCTGACCCCCAATTATCAGGCCTGCTGAGACCTTCCACTGACTGCACCTGGTGCAGGGCCAGGAAAAGGAGGTGGGGAAAGAACAGAGGCTTTGGGCTCAGCCTCACAGGTTGGTGCAGAGCTCACCTGTGAAAGGGGCTTTGTGAGAGTGGGCTTAGGGACAGTGTGATTGCTGTTAGGAAATGGAGATTTTCAGTGTGGCTCCGCAGCTTGAACGTCCCCTCCTGGGCCCTCATGAGTAGCAGGGAGCAAGGGGACTCGTTGCACACCACGGCTGCTGCGATGCACAGGAGGATGCCTGGAAAGCTGCCTGGTTCCAAAAGCCCAGTTCCCTGTCTCGGATCTCAGGGCTACCTCCCTGTCACCACTCACCCTGGCCTGTGCAGGGACACGGTTGAGTTAGCTCACCTCCCTTGGCCTGCCTCCAGACTGACACCTGTCCTCAGGGGACCTCACTGCTGCAGGTGTTCAGAGAGCCGGGGAGATGGGGAGGTGGGCTTGCTTCCCTGGGGGGTGAACTTTCCTTCTTTCCCTTTCCCTTTACTTTTCTTTCTTTTCTTTCCTTCCTTCCTTCCTTCGTTCAACATTTGTTTTTATTTTTTTTTAAATTTAATTTTTATTTTTAATATTGTTTACATAGCTGAGAAGGATATGTACCCCTGTGGGTCCTTGACTAGGATGGGGAGGGTCATGGTATAGAGGGTCAGGGTAAGGTGGGTGGGACACTTGTTTCAATTTTTTCTTTATTTTTCTGTGGGGTTGGGGGCAGGGAAAGAGTCACTCCCTGTTGTCAAATTACATCAACACCCGGAGATGGGATACAGTCCTTTGGTGATGCCCTAGAGACCCTGGTGTGGGGAAGAGTGTTCTGAGGTTTTGATAGTTCTGAGAAGTTGTTGTTTTCACTGCTCCAGCATTGAGAAAAGCTTTCCAAAGTCTACTGGTTAATGAGGCTCATCTTAGTGCTTCCACGGACTGGGAACATGCTGTAAAGCTTGGCCAGAACTGTTTAATCTATTCTGCTTCCCATCCTCATAGGAGGCAGTTGACATCCCATGCTGGCCTAGATGAGCTGACCATCATGTCCTCTGTGTGCATCTGGGCATGCCAAAAGGGCATCAGCAGCTGAGCAGGCCCAGTCCTGATACAGTGTTGGGCTGCATATATTATGATTTTCCCAGTGACCGTGGTTTGAGTATTTGTTTTTATTTGGGAGGCAGATTTTTGCAGAGTGAGAAGTAGAGACAGAGGAAGTCTTCCATCCTGTGGCTCATCCCTTAAAATGGTTGCACTGGCTAGAGTTGAGCTGATTTAAATCCAGGAGCCAGAAGCTCCTTGCAAGTCTCCCACGTGGGTTCAAGGGCTCAAGGGCTTGAGCCATCTTCTGCTGATTTCCCAGGCCATAAGCAAAAAGCTGGATTGGAAGTTGAGCAGCTGGGACACAGACGCACCCATAAAGGATGCTGGTTTCACAGGGCAGAGGATTAGCATGATGAACACTCCCCTCTCCCGGGCTCTTCTTTGGGAGGCCAGGGCCTTTGAGGGCAGCAGCCAGGTCAACGGGCCCCAAGAGAGAACTGACTATGTGATATGATGTGTTTGGGCTAGGTCTTGTCTGGTTCCAGCAAACACCGCTCCTCAGGGCTTCTGGGGAGCATGTGGCTTGTATGAGGCATGTTTGGTAACCAGTTGGGACAAGTAGCCAGTCACCATGCATAGCTCCTTTCTTATGATGCTGGTGATAGACAGGCAGGGCAGGTGGATGAGACCCAAACACTTGCCTCCAAGTGGATTGGGGGCTGGGACACAAACTTGATTTGGTTTAAACATACTTCAAGTAATGATATTTTGTGCATGCCTGCTGCTATGGAGTTTGGTTTATAGCTGTCCTGAGTGTCTACCCAGAGTCATGAAGCTCCTTTCATCCTGACCTGCTGAACCCTCCCTGTGCTTCAAGGTCTATGGCAATGAATGTGCCCCTAGCAGGAGACTGCAGATGTCTCGGCACCCCCGAGTGGCATCTACCTCTATATGTATTGCTGGTGGTTGGGGAGCAAGGGACAGCTGTGAGAGCCACAGATCTCCAGAACTCTGGCTCTGTGGGGTGTGGTCCTGAGCCCTGGCATATGCTGCCACATTCGTGCTCTAGGAGGATGTTACCATGGTGCCTCCATCTGGCAGGTGAGAGGACAGAGGCTAAGATGGCAGAGCCTGGATACTAGGCTGGGTGGCTGGACTCCAGAGTCCTTCAGCCAGTGACTGATGAACAGTGTAGAAATGAATCAGTCCGGGCCCGGCGCGGTGGCACGAGTGGTTAGGGTCCTCGCCTTGCACGCCCGGGATCCCATATGGGCGCCAGTTCTAATCCCGGCAGCCCCTCTTCCCTTCCAGCTCCCTGCCTGTGGCCCGGGAAAGCAGTCGAGGATGGCCCAAGGCTTTGGGACCCTGCACCCACGTGGGAGACCCAGAAGAGGCTCCTGGCTTCGGATCGGTATGGTATCGGCCCGTTGCGCTCACTTGGGGAGTGGATCATCTGACGGAGGATCTTCCTCTCTGTCTCTCCTCCCTGTGTATCCGCCTTTCCAATAAAAAAAATAATAAATAAATGAATCTTTAAAAAAAAAAGAAATGAATCAGTCCAATCAGGACTATTGAGGTGGGATGAGTTCATGTGCTGCCTTTGATGCTGGTTCTTGGTCATGCTTTCCCTCCCTGCTCCCTGAGAATTCTGTATTTCCCATGGGTGCTGATTACCAGACCGTGGGGTTCAGGATTCCTTCTCCGTTGCTGTTAGGCCTTCCGGCGCTCTTGGTCCTGCTGCTGATTCCAACTTGTCTTCTTTTCCACCAAGGGTGGACAGACATGTCCTTTCCCATTTTCTCTCCCTCCCACCCCCAGGCCACTCTGCTAAGGCCCCAAATCCCTGAGGAGTGAAGTCACATTTTCCATGTCCCCAAAAGCTGGGGAGAGCTGAGAGTATTCTTGTAACCAGAGGCGACTGGGGACAAAGGAAGCTTATAATTTTGTAAACAGAGGCTTGGGAGAGCCCTGTGTGCGAGGGCTGGCTTAGGGGGAGGCAGGGTTTGGAAAAATCCAAAGCTGGGGGAGGTGCTGGACTGGCCAGCCTTGAGCCTTGTACATGGGCACAGACACTCCTTGGGGTCTGGGTGGAGGGCAGAATCTGAACCTCCCCTGTTCCCTTCTCCAGTTACTGTATCTGAAACCCCTCCTTTCCTCCCAGGGATGCTTGCTGCACTCCAAGTTGACTGCTGAAGTGGAATAATTCCAATGTTTGGGGATAACAGCCTGGGTATCCTGCACCTGCCTGGGGAGATATGACGCCTGAAGCCCAGGAGAGCAAGGAGGACCTGGGCCAGAGTCTGTGGAGAGAGGGGAGCCTGTTCTGATCATGGAGTCAGCCAGACTGTGTCTAACCACACCCTTTCCCCTTCAGCCAGGGTGGAAGGGACCACTGCCCCAGCACAGCACCTTGTAGTAAGACCTCAGGCCATGGTGATACCATCCATGCCTGTTGGGGTATTTGTCTTCAGGGGAGCTTTTGCTGTCTTCTCAGTTTTTATCTTCTATAGATGAGGTTTGTGACAGTGCCTGGCAATAGAGCACTTAGGGTGAATGTAGAAGGGGCCTGAGCATGGAGCCGGTACTGTGGCAAAGCAAGTTAGGCTGCTGCTTGCATTGCTGGTATCCCATATGTGTACTAGTTCTAGTCCCAAATACCCCACTTCCAACCCAGCTCCCTGCTTAATGTGCCTAGGAAAGCAGTGAGGATGGTCCAAGTGCTTAGGCCCCTTTATGGATGTGGAATACCTGGTAGAAACTCCTGTCTTGGCCTGACCCAACCCCAGCTGTTGCAGCCTTTTGGGAAGTAAATCAACAGGCAGAACATCTCTCTCTCTCTCTGTGTCCCCCTCTCTCTGTAACTCTGCCTTTCAAATAAAATCTTTGTTTATTTGTATATAGGTCTGACATGTCACCCAGGTTTTGCAGCCTCTGACCCTCCTCATGGTAGGATTCGGAGAGCCTTTACTTTGCTAAGGAGAAGGTAGGGCTCTAAGAGTTGCCTCTAGGTCTTTTGTCTGAAGAAAACTCTTCTGTGGAGGCATAGGATGGGATTAGATCAGATCGTATTCTGGGAAATGCTAGTATTTCATACTTCCGACCCAGAACTCTCATTTTACAGTCCAGAGAGAAGCACCTCATTCCCCACCTCCACCTCCACCTCTGCCTTGGGACTGGCTGTAGCCAGGACCAAGCTGGAGCTGTCCCCAGGAGGGTGTCCTGTATGGCCTGTCTCTCTGTGGAGTAGCAGAAGGCTGTGAGAGGCATCAGGTGGGCTCCCCTTGTGAAGATAACCATGTTGTGGACTGCGGGCTGTGCTGCTTCCAGCAGCCTGTGCAGATGGGACCCGGAGGACAGTGCTGCAGGCCTGAGTGGCAGCTCTTCTGTCAGGAGCTAGGGTGTAGGAAAGGGGCACATACCAGAGCCAGGAGGACCCTGCAGCATCATCAGGTCCTTAGGCTGGCTTTAGCTGGTTAACTTTGTTTTTGAATGAAACCTGAAATAAAACTGCATTAAACAGGGCAAACAAAGTGGAGTGAAGCAGTCTTGTTTGAGGCATGTGTGGGAGGTTCCATGAATGCTGGTTACAGTCACTCCTCATGGTTAGGGACAAGGATGTCATTTGGAGTCTCATGTCTGCTTTGTGTCAGCTGAGTCTGTGGCAGAGCCCCTGGCCCAGGAGGTTCTGTTGGGTCCTTTCTGCTAGGGATTGAGGTGACTGGGGCTCAAGCCCTTGGCCATCCAGGCCAAAGTGAAAGGGCTGGCTGGGGCCTCATTGCCCTCTCTGCCTTGGGGAAAGGACTGAGGCAACTCTCAGTGTCCTGTAGCTACCCCTGGCACTGGGGAACTGGATTTCTCCCTCCCATGTCTGCATGCTGCTTTCTAGGCCCAGCCTTCAAGAGGGAGGATGACTGCTCACTTCACAATGTGCCTGCTCTGCTGGAGCTGCCCTTGCTTCAGCTATGACCTCTCAACACCATGGGTCCCTTCCCTGGCAGCTGACCTGGCCGAAGTCTTATTACATTCCCAAGGTCAATGGCAGCCATCTCTATTTCCTTCTCTCTATCCAGCACAGTTGGTCTCCGAAAGCCGCTACTGCATCCTCCTTAGCTTCTGTACCTCGGCTGTGCTGGGCTGCATCTCTGAGCTGGTTTGTGCCAGAACCACGTGCTTTAGTTCACAACATTCCTCACTAGAGAAGGAGAAAACTGGCAAGGGAAGTTCCATCATAGCATTGTCCTCCATCCCCCATGGGTCTTGGGTCTCAGCAGCCAGCAGGGATCCATTCCAATTTCTGCGGCAGTCTGTATCTTCACCCTCTGAGCTCAACTTACAGGGTGTACTCTGAGATGAACTGAGTGAGCCACCCCCTCCTGGCCCAAGCTATCTTTGCCACACACTCAGGGTCACAGTGCCCTGGACAGGATAGCTGGGAATCAGGAGGGCCCTGGCTCTGGTGAAGTAGCCCAAGGAAGGCCAGAGCCTGGCTGGGCACAGAAGGCTGGCGCCAGCTGTATACAGAGCTGGGAGTTGGAATTAGACTGGATGCTTTCCTTGTGAGGACTGGTGGCTGTCTTTCTGAGTGCATGAGAGGAAGACAGACTGGGTTGCCTTGTCCACACTCAGGCCATTTGCTGAGGGGTCAGGTCACATAGGAGAGTTCCTGGTATGGGGGGGACGTGCCAGTGGCCCATAGTACAGTAGGTTTCCATCCCTGTCATGAGTCCTTTGGCTGCCCTGTGATACAGGGGTCCCAAGCCCCAGGTGGGTCATATATCAAGTTCACATGGAGACCAGAACCTCAGTGTACATGTTGGGCCTACTTTTATGGAAGGGGCCAGTCATTTGCGCTGTGGAGCCTGCAGGCTGCCCAGCATCCACAGTCCTGTTTACCATCCCATATGTCCTTTCCAGAGTGGATGCCAGCAGTTTGTGGAGGCTGTGGCTCCTGCTGGAAAGCCAGGGGCCGGCTCCAGGAAAGTTGATTTTCATCTCCTGAGATGCTTGCATGGGCCCCAGGCCAAGTTCTGCTGAGGGCTGGCCGCCGACTGGGAAATGTTCAGCTCCCCTGTCATTGTGGACTCTAGCAGCTGCCTCTGGGGACGGGAAAACCTTCCCGGAGAGCAGTGCAGGCTGGCCATGCTGATGAGACAAAACGAAAGGGGTTGGTTGCTCTCCTGGGACAGGGTTGGGTGTGGGGGGGTTGGTAAAAATGCTGACTAAGGAATCTGACCTAGGAGGAAGAGTAGGCAGAAAGGGGAAGGAAGAGCAGCAGAGATGGTGGAGAACAGGGCCAGCCTGCAGAGTGATAGCTGGCACAGGGCTTGAGGAAGGAAGGAAGGAGGCCACAGTAGTGGAGGGCGCCCTTTCCTTGAGCTAGAACATGGTGGTATTGGAAGAATTAGTTCTTCTTGGGAGGTGGTGAGGCCTCAGGAGAAACAGAGGAAGTTCTCTGGAATTTGGCTTTGAATTCAGTGGACTTTCATCAAAATGCAGCACATGTGGGCAGAAGTTCCTGTCTTGTTAGTTGCAGCTTCAATCCTGGTGTCTTAAACAGGGGCCAGCACAGGTTGGAGTCTCAGGAATATGCAGACTCTTGAATCCATTTAAGGCACAGGGATGTAAACAAAGCATCACTGCATTTCAGGGCAAGAGCTCAAAGTCCCTTCCAGATCTACCCTCTGGGGGCCTAGAAATGCTGTGTGAGGGGAGCTTGGAGGGGGATATCTTGGGCCATTGCATTATAGGAGCCAAGTGAGGGAAGCCCCTGGTAGAAGTGGACTGGAGATAGAATGTGTTGGGCATAGCCCTAGCCTGGAGCCCAGGAGTTGTGACCCCAGAGAATGAGCAGAGGACCATCAAATGCTCTGAAGGTGGCGCTCTTCAGGTTCAGGCAGGGATGGCTGCTCCCTGGCAACCTGCCTCCTCAGGATCAGGAAGGAGAGTAAGACAAGGACTGGATCTCAGGTCGCTGCTCAAGCTGGGCGCTCAGTAGGAGAGGACTGATAAAAAGACCTGGGCAGGGACTCTGGTATGTGGGTCATGGGTGCCAGGATGGCAAAGGAAGTTGCATTCCAAGTCAAGACCAGCCCCCCCTCCTCGCTTTCTAGCTTCCTGCAGGGACTCATGCTGGCACATGCTGTGCAAGTGAGCTGAAGGTAGGTGCTTTGGGATTTCCATGGTGAAGACAGGGGAATCTCAGACCCAGGGACACAGATGGAGGTGCAAAGGAACACTGGACACAGCATTAGCACACATAGGGATGGAGAGACCCACAATAAAGAAGTTAGTTGTGTGGATAGGAAGACTAGAGTGAGCGATTGCTGAGATCATGGACAAAACCCATTGTCTTTGTGTGCTGAGGAAACTAAGCTGTCTTCCCTCAAAGGCTGGATGTGGATTTTTATGCTTATCTCAAAAGCACGCAGTCTTTCCAGGGAGGACCAGTGACCTTAACATCATAGAACAGATTGGGGTGTGCGAACAGGCCCACCTGCACCGGCTCCCC
The DNA here is from genome assembly GCF_017591425.1 of Ochotona curzoniae. Classification (NCBI taxonomy): domain Eukaryota; kingdom Metazoa; phylum Chordata; class Mammalia; order Lagomorpha; family Ochotonidae; genus Ochotona; species Ochotona curzoniae. The sequence continues at coordinate 4,797,528 of NW_024466312.1, read as the reverse complement.
TCACGCTCTGCCCTCTCAGAGAACAGATTGGGAGGGAGATGAAAGGAATAAGTTGTGGATAGTAATGGGTGTGGAGTGCTGAACCCTTGAAGAAAGAAGCAGATAAGAGCTGAAGTCTCTTTTTGTAGAAAGAAAGTCACATGCAAGTCAGTGACACAGGTGGGATTCTCGGTGGCATGCTCTGCTTGCCACTCTGTACTGCCCTCCTGTGGCCCAGGTGTAGAACTCTGGGCAGAAGCATTCTTAGAGAGGTGGCTGAAGTTGGGTCAAGAGGGAAACTAAACAGATGATGAATGTGTTTCCTGATGCTGGTTTCAGCGAGGGCTGTGGAGGGCAAGGCCAAGGACTTGGGTTGCCGGGAACAAGCCTCTGGGAAGCCAGGCAGACATGGAGCTTTTCCAGGCATCCGAGAAGGTCATGGAGGAGCTCTATCCATCACTTTCTCAGAGATGTGGAGAGCCCCAGCTGGCCCCGAGCAGAGCAGAGCAGGAAGCCCCCTTGGGTGCTCTCAGAAGGGTATGGGCAACTGTTTCTGCTTACACTGGTGGAAGGCAGTGAGTAGTGTCCAACTGTGGCACAGCTTAGAGTGCCGGCACCTCCAGAGCATGTGAGAAAAGAGAAGGCAGGCTACGGAGAGTAGGGCCACTTCTATTCTTGGGCCTGGAACCTTCTTTGTATGAATATCTGCAGAAGCAAGAGCATTTGTTATTCATTCCATAGATATGACCCCGTGCCATGTACCGGGGTGGAAGTTGCATATGCACAGCTAAGCCATGTAGGTGTGACCGCTGCTTGCATGGAGCTGAGGGTCCAGTGGGAAACAGAGGATTGATTGAGTCATCACAACTAGTGCTGTGTGTTCTTGGGAGTCAGAGGTCAGGGAAGGTTTGTTTGGAAAACAACCTCGAGTTGAAACTGGAAGGAAGACTTGACTTTGTCCAGGTGGGAAAACAGCCTGGGCAGAGGGCCTGTGGTGGGCAGGGGATGTAGAGTCCTTGGAGAACTTAAGAGCAGAGAGAGGTGGGCCTTGTCATTGTGGAGACTCTGAGATATGGGCTTTGTTTTCATCCAGGAAGCCTTTGAAGGTCTTAAAGCAATGGGGGTGGAGGCTAATGTTCAGCTGTTCACTGTCTGGCAGCGGTGGTCTTGGTGCATGGAGCTGATAACCATATGCATGGACTACTGACTGATGCTCAGTAGCTGAGGTTTATTAACAGACATTTTAAGACTGAGGGTTACATAGACATAAAAGAGGAGGGCTTGAAGAATTTGTGTATCAACAGAAAGAGGGAGTTGACTTGAGATTATTGGAGTTCCTGCACCCTTAAACTCAAGGATTAGGGAGTTTCTGGCCTATGCATTTCCATATCAACCACTCCTGGAATGTTCTTGATAGGATTGCAACTGGCCATGGCTTCTTCACAGTGGCAAAGTTTTCCAATGTCCTCTTTTAATCATTTATCTTTCTACAGATCTAATCAATTGTCCTACACTCAGTCATATCAACTATGCACTTTGCAAAGGCTCTACAGCCACCACAGCTAAGAACACAGTGGATTTAAGGAGAACAATTTTTTAAGGAGGCAATTTATTTTATTTTTATTTATTTTTATTGCACAGCCAGATATACAGAGAGGAGCAGAGACAGAGAGGAAGATCTTCCGTCAGATGACTCACTCCCCGAGTGACTGCAATGGTCAGAGCTGTGCTGATCCGAAGCCAGGAGCCAGGAGCTTCCTCCAGGTCTCCCAAAAGGGTGCAGGGTCTCAAGGTTTTGAGCTGTTCTCAACTGCTTTCCCAGGCCACAAGCAGGGAGCTGGATGGGAAGTAGGGTTGCTGAGATTAGAATTGGTACCCATATGGGATCCTGGCACATTCAAGGCAAGGACTTTAGCTTCTAGGCCACTCTGCTCTGCCCAAGGAGGCAATTTTACATGATCTCAGTGAGAAGTAAAGATGGTGAGAGAAAGAGCAGGAGGGAGGGAGAGAAAGAGAGAGGGAAGAGGAGAGAGATAAAGAGAAACATCTGATAAATATTGTAGCCAGCATTTATCTAATGTTTACTAGATGTGCAAGATAGGGGAATAAACATGGGAGACTTTGTGGAGTCAAGCTTCCATCATGCTCTGCTAGCATGCTGTTGGGGTGCCAGGAGCTTAGAGGAAGAAGACTTGGTGGTCTGTTAGTTATGAGGGAACTTTAGCATAGGTGGGGGTCCCAGGCTCCTGGCTGCCTTAGTAGCTACCATTTACTGACCAGATGCCAGTTGAAGGGGATTGGGTTTTGAGAAGAGCTTATAAATCTAGTTTCAGAGAGCACAGTGGTTTTAAAAAGATCCACTCATTCTCTCAGATGCTTCTGTCCCACTCTTGCTGTGGCCTGGATTTAGAAACTCCTTTAAAATTCTTTAAGGGTATATTTTTATTTCTACTTGAAAGACAAGAGTTACTGAGAGGAGAGACAGAGGGAGAGAAATCTATCTGTCGATTCACTCCCTAAATGCCCTCAATGACTGAAACTGGTCTGATCCAAAGCCAGGAGCCAGGATCTAGGAGCTTCTGGGTCTCCCATATGGGTACATGACTTGAGCCATCCTCTGTTGCATTCCCAGGCACATTAGTAGGGAGCTGGATTGAAAGTGGAACAGTCAGGACAAGAGCCAATGTCCATATGGGATGCTGGACTGCAGGTGGAGACTCAACCTACTATGCCATGGCACCAACCTTAGTAACTAAATTCTGACACACAGTGTGACTGTGCCTGGCTGACTCATCGAGTGCATTGGGGCATCCATCATGGCTGCCATTTTGGGAGAGGTTCATGGGGCAGGGAGCTGAGGCCTCCTGCCAGTAGCTGGCAGCAGCTAGCCAACACCATGAGTTGGGTGAGCCACACTGTGGGTGGATCCTCCAGCCCCAGCTGATACCTAAACTACCACCTATGACAGCATTTATTTCAGATGGATGAGGAATTGGGTTCAGGTGGTGAAGTGATTTGCCCAGGGTTGTAGCCTCATTGAAGGTCTCCTGGGCCTCCAGGGAGCATCCTACTGAACTTTCTTGTCTTTAGCACCTGCCAGTGGGCCCTGGGTGCAGAACTGGGGGCTAACAGAAGGTGACATGGGGTCACTGTCCTTGGTCTTCTGCTCCCCTCTGCCATCAGGCATGTACTGGGTGACTGTGGTAACCTTTCCTGGGAGCTCCAAGAGGCAGGGGACAGGGCTGACTCCTGCCTCTCCTAAGCATACAGCTTACCACCACAAGTATCTTCTCTGTATCTCAGTCCCCTCATGCATATGGTGAGAATGAGGATTCAGCCTTCCTCCTGAGGTAGAGGTCCCAGAGGCAAGTGGGCTGGTGACCAGTGAAGGGCTGTATGGACAGAGCAGGCAGGCCCCTGCTGGCTGCAGCAGGCTAGGAAATCTCAAACTCTTCAGTCTGCCCCAGGTTGAGTGGGGCCCTGGAGGCCCAGAATCAGCCTCCCACTCCCCTGTCAGAATCTTTTGTTAGTATAAATCAAGGCCAGCTGCTCTGAGGGTTGAAGCTGCCAAACTCACAAACCTGGGACCCCTGCCAGACAGGATGTCCCCCCTCCCCACCACCAAGTCTGATTCACAGTGCAAATTGACTCTTGGCTGTTCCAGATTCTCTTTGGCTCTCAAGTACCCCAGTTCCAGAACCCCCACTCCACCTCCACCCTTTAACTGTGCCCCTCCCCAAGTCAGCTTCATGGAGTTTCCAGGAAGAAGTGTTAGAAGTCATACAGTGTGCAGGGATGCAGGGAGACTGAGTAAGGCCCAAGAGGGCGGCCTGGTTTGTTCACCTCTGTGCTGTCTGTCTCTGTCCATTTGCTTGCTTTTGTGGCTTCTTGCAAGGGCTACCTATGATTCCTACTCTGTTGTCCTCCATGGCTCCCACAGCCTTCTCTGGCCTGCTTTTCCCTGACCATCATGTCCATGATCAAGAGCATGGTAGCTTTCACCTTGATTCTGTTCCCATTGTTCATGGCTGGCTCCTTCCCACAGTGCACTTGGACTTCAAGCTGGGCCACAGCCTATGGCCTGTGGTTTCCTGATTCCCCCCATGGGCTGGCAGAGCTGCTTCCACGTGTGATATTCAGGGTGGGCAGGGAGCTCACAGCAGGGGAGCCAGCCCACCCCCAGCTCAGGGTGCCTCGCTCCCACGCCTGCCTCCCCCACCAGCCCCTCTCTTCTCCAGCCTCCAGGCCGCAGCTGAGGTTTGGCCGCAGGAAAGTTTCCCCCTGACCCTGTGTTTTCTACTCCCACTTCTCTTTACTTGAACCCAACTGTAAGTGAAAACCCATGTGGAGTGTAGTGTTTCTTTTTCCCTTGTTGCATGGGAAATTACTCAGAATGTATAAGTACGTGTTTTCCTTCGGAAATGGATTCCTTTACATTTGGCTTTGTGGTTCCCCAGGCCAGCAGGCCAACAGCACCCTGAGCTGCCAAGAACGCTTCCCATTAAGAGCCTCCAAGATTATATCCCTCTCCTCTCTTGGGGCCAGTCAATCCTTCAGCTGCTTTTTGGGCCCCTCAGCATCTCAAACCCTGCAGCACTACAACTTGGGTGGGCCACATCTCTTCATCAGGTTCTCTCCGATTCTTCATCTCTGACTTCCCTTTGATTTGGGAAGAAACTGAAGCAGATCAGGATTCAAGAGTATCGCTCCTCTCCTGTGCTGGCTGAGGATGGGCCCTGTAAGGGTCTCCTGCATAGATTTTATATAAGTTATTTGTTGTTGTTGGTGTTGCATTTCTTTGAAAGTCAGAGTGACAGAAAGGAGGGGAGGGAGGGAGAGAAAGAGAGAGCACTCCCATCTTCTGGTTCACTCCCTAAATAGCTGCAAAGCCTAGGGCTGGGCCAGGCTGAAGGCAGGAGCCTGAGACTCCATCTGGGTGTTCTGCCTGGGTGCAGGGGTCCACGTACTTGGGCTATCTTCCCAGTGAGCTTGTAGGATGTTATATTAGAAATGGAGCAGCCAGTCCTCAAACCAGCTCTCATAAAGGATGCTGATATTATACAGATTACCATAAGGTCAGCCCCTTCATCTAAGTCCTAATCCTTGTAGCATCTTGCCTGCTGGTGCTGTGAGAGACTCCTTCACCATGTGGGACTTCACCTCCTCTCCTGTGAAATGGGCATGTTAAAAGGATTTGTGCAGAAGGCTGCTTGGGGGTTGAGTGCAGTAGCCTGAGTCTGGTATCAGGACGCTGCACGACTGTGTCTGTGTCTCTTCCCTGTTTGTTTTAGTCCCTCTGGCTGGAGTCACTCCCTGCTCCTCTTAAGGACAGAGGGAGATAGAACATGAGGAGGTGGGTGGGGCTTCCCGCAGCCTCCCTCAAGATGAGGGATCCCTCCCTTTCTCCCTTGGCCTGGTCTCCTCACCCAGACCTCTCTATGTCCTATTCCCCTGCAAAAATTGCCTTTCTGTTTGCGTACCATGTTTGTACCACATTACTCACAAGCTCTCAAATGGTAGAAGCATTCCAAATGTGTATCAACAGATAAATGGGTAAGCAAAATAGGGTATTTCCATATCCCTGAAATATTTATTATTCAGCCTCAAAAAAAAAAAGGCAGTTCTGACACATGTTGCACCATGGATGAACCTGAAAGACATTAGGCTCAGTGAAATAAACCAGACATGATTGGATACATAGCATATGATTCCATATATGTGAGGTAGCTCTGCAGTTACATGCTGAGACAGAGAGCAGATGAGGGATTACCAGGGGCTGGGGGAGGGGTGGGCAGGACACTTTTCTTTTTTTTAAAGATTTATTTTATTTTTATTGGAAAAGTGGATATACAGAGAGGAGAGACAGAGAGGAAGATCTTCCGTCCGATGATTCACTCCCCAGGTGGCCGCAATGGCTGGAGCTGAGCCAATCTGAAGCCAGGAGCCTCTTCTGGGTCTCCCACGCGGGTGCAGGGTCCCAAGGCTTTGGGCCGTCCTCGACTGCCTTCCCGGGCCACAGGCAGGGAGCTGGAAGGGAAGGAGGGCAGCTGGGATTAGAACCGGCATCCATATGGGATCCCGGGCGTGCAAGGCGAGGACTTAACCACTGCGCCATCATGCCGGGCCCAAAGGACACTTTTTGGTAAGTAGAGAATTTCAGTTTGGAATCATGGAAAAATGTCTTGAGATGGATAAGGGTAAAGGTTATCCAACACAGTGAATTTGTGTTTTATGCGATCTAATGGTACACGTGGCGATTACTATATGTCATATGTATTATGTATCTGTTGCGGTTGCACAAAGGACAGAAATAAATTAAGCCATGTAAATAATGAAACTCCAAAAGGTTTGACTTTTAACATATTAATTTATTTAAAAGGCAGATTTATGGACAGAGGGAGTGGGAGAAAGAGTGACATCAGTCTTCCATCTACTGGTTCACTCCCCAAATGGTTACTCTGGCCAGATTGGGACCAATCTGAAACCTGGAGCCAGGAGCTTTTTCTGGGTCTCCCACATAGGTGCAGGGATCCAAGCATGTGGGCCATTCTCCAATGCCTTCCTGGGTGCGTTAACAGGGAGCTGGATTGGAAGCGGAGCAGCTGGAACTTGAACCAGTGCTTATATGGGATGTTGCAAGGGATGGTTTTACCACTCCACAATGGCATCATTTCCAGTTTACCTTTTGAGTGTGCTGGTGGTGGCAGTTGGGTGATCACAATAAAGTATGTGCATGGAGGTGACTTAATTTTTTAAAAATACCTGTTACTGTATTGCTTGGATTGCATCTTGAAATATGTTATTCTCCATTTTTTAAAGATTTATTTATTTTTATTGGAAAGGCAGATTTACAGAGAGAAGGAGAGACAGAGAGAAAGATTTTCTATTCACTGGTCCACTCCCCAAGTGGCTGCAATGGCTGGAACTGAGCCAACCTGAAGCTCAACCAGGAGCTTCTTTTGGGTGTCCCATGTAGGTGCAGGGTTCCAAGGCTTTGGGCCATCCTTTACTGTTTTCCCAGGTCACAAGCAGGGAGTTGGATGGGAAGTGGAGCAACCGAGACATGAAACCGCACCCATATGGGATCCTGGCAGGAATAGTGGCTTTGCCTGACTGGTCCATACTCCACCTGGTTCTTACTGTTGTGTGTTACAGCCCATCCAGTCCTGGTTCACACCCTGACACAGCTCTCATGTAGCCCAGTGGGAGTGGAAATCTAGCCCAGCTTGTTCTATACCCACTGTGGCTCTCATGAGCACCAGTAGATGCTGGAGTCTAGCCCAGTCTGGCCCTTAAGACTGACAGAAGCCTTATGGGTGCCACTGGGCACCCTTTCCCTGAGGAAATGCTGGTGTCTGCTTAATGGAAAGCAGGATGGTCACAAAGGGAAAGTCTCCTACTTGCATGATTGCACATGGGATTCTTCCCTCAAAAGACTTTGTGATGTTTGAGTGTCTTCTCTGGAGCAGCAGGAGACCCTTGACACCCCTTCCTGCAGCCCCTCCACTAGACCAGGCGTGGTTAGCTCCAGGTAAGAGCCCTTAGTGGCATTTTTGGAAGAAGTTGCGAGCTGCCCAGTTACTGAGGCCCTGGGGTGGGGGGAGGGGAGGAGGGTCAGTTCCAAGCCACCAGGTCACCGTGCCCATGCCCAGAACTCAGCAGTTGGGTGTGACTCCTGAGAGGAGCAGTTGCAGGTCTGACCTGGGCCTGGTGCAGGGTGTCCATGGGTCACGTGTGTGCTAGTCCTTTGCATCTGAATTCTGCCCTTCTGTTTTCTCCTACTCTGTGTCCTACTGAGTTTTCTTCCCAGGCTGAAAGTTTCCATCTCTGGGCTTGGTCCCAGAGTGCAGTTCTTCGGAAACTTAAAGCTGAGTTCACTTAGCTATTGTTGAGCTTGGGGAAAGGTGGTTCTCAGAGGGGATGACTTGGTTCTCCTTCTCTCTGATGCTTCAGATTCTAGCATGATGAGACCCAGAGCTTTCCCGTAGCCTGCCTAGGGTCCCAGCTGTGGCGAGGGGTGCAAGTGAGGCCTTGGAAACAGCTGAAGTTTAGGAATTGGAGGGGCAGTGGTGATTCACTGGTTAAGCTGCTTTGTCTTTCTGGAATCGTGTGGCTGGTTTCTATAGCTAGATCTTCTACCATCCAGCTTGCTGCCTACTGATAAGAACCTTAATCTCAGGATATGATTTTTTTGTTTGTTTGTTTTCAAACAAGTCCTGATTCCCTCTGAGCGTGGGCAGCCATCAGAAAGTTCTATCTTCTGCAGATGGCCTGTGTCTGCCTCCAGATTATCATCAGCCATGTGGATGTGGCTGGACATCAAGCTCTCAGGCTTGGCCTGGTGGAGTCGGGCAGCTGGCCCAGGAGGAAGGAGCTTTAAGTTTTCTTCTATTTGATTCTGTTGGTGTTGTGTGTCAGGGGTACACTGCTTGGGAAAAGGGTATGAGCCTTAGAGCCTGGATTCCCACAGGTTTGGTTTAGAGAATTAAAAACAAAATATTTGGTTGATTTTGGTTCCATAAATAAATTTTTAGACATTCTGGCTATTGAGCTGGATTTAGCTGTTATAGCTTTAACAGTAAGTAGTTAAGAAAAATCTAGCAAGTAAGAGAAAAAAGATTTGTAAAATGGCCTCCCAGAGTTAGTAACTTACTGAAAGTCTTCTGTAGGTAGAGCTGTAAGGTATATATTAAAAATTTTTTTTAAAGATTTATTTTTATTATTTTTTTATTGGAAAGGCAGATATACAGAGAGGAGAGACAGAGAGGAAGATCTTCCATCAGATGATTCACTCCCCAAGTGAGCGCAACGGGCCGATACTATGCCGATCCGAAGCCAGGAGCCTCTTCTGGGTCTCCCACACGGGTGCAGGTTCCCAAAGCTTTGGGCCGTCCTCGACTGCTTTCCCAGGCCACAGGCAGGGAGCTGGAAGGGAAGCGGGGCTGCCGGGATTAGAACCGGCATCCATATGGGATCCCGGGCGTGCTAGGCGAGGACCTTTAACCACTTGCGCCACCGCGCCGGGCCCTATATTAAAATTTTTTTTATTGATTTTTACTTATTTGAACAGAATGATTGATTTTTCCATTTGCCAGTTCATTCCCCGAATGCCCAATTACCCAGGGCTGGGCCAAACTGAAGCCAAAAGCCAGGAAGTCCACTAGGTCTCCTATGTGGGTGGGTTTATGAGAAACTCAGTTCTTTTTTTTTTTTTAAGATTTATTTTTATTATTTTTTCATTGGAAAGGCGGATATACAGAGAGGAGAGACAGAGAGGAAGATCTTCCGTCCGATGCCCACGCGGGTGCAGGTTCCCAAAGCTTTGGGCCGCCCTCGACTGCTTTCCCAGGCCACAGGCAGGGAGCTGGAAGGGAAGTGGGGCTGCCAGGATTAGAACCGGCACCCATATGGGATCCTGGGCGTGCAAGGCAAGGACTTAACCACTGCGCCACTGCGCCGGGCCCGAGAAACTCAGTTCTTGAGGTATCACCTGCTGCTTTCCAGACACATTAGTAAAAGACTGGGTGGAAGCAGAGACAGAGGAAGGGTTTGATCCAGGCTGTCTGATTCAGAATGCTGGTATCCCAACCAGCAGTTTATATTGTGGCACTACAACACCTGCTCCTAAGGTGAAAGTGTGATAAGAGGGGATGGCAGGGGAATGCAGGGATTTCAGATCACCAAGAAGTTCTGTGGTTCCATGTCACTTCTGAAACATGCTTGAGGGAGAGAAGAATGATCTGTTGATGTCCCCCTTTCCTAGAGACCTTGAGAGTGAAAATGTCCTCTCTGTCCATGGATTTCTTAGCAGTCCTGCCTGGTAGAGGGATGGAGAAATGACCTCTGTGGAGTGTATTAATGCAGACAGGAAGGTAGACCATCTGGCCGAGTATTAGACTGAGATTAGACTGTTGCATCTCTGGAATGGAGACTTTTACAAATTGTCTCCCCTGGGATGGTGACACGGCTCTTTGCTTCTCTTCTCTTTGTTCTCTGGTTGTGGATTGGGAATTGGCTGTTTTTGGATCACTCTAGAAACCCTTACCCAGTGCTTTTTATGCTTCCCAATGCAGATTTGATGGCCAGTGGGAGGCTGTGCCCAGTTTTTGCTCTGACTCAGCTTGCCCCTAAACCCACAGCTGTACCTTCAGAGTTTTGCCTCTGTTGTATCAAGTGACAGTTTTGATGGGCAGATTTCAAGGCATAAGGAACAGACGGGGAGGAGATATTTGGGGATGGGCAGTGCATCTCATTACTCTGTGGGTACCTGTTTGCCTTTCAGCTGGTCCTAATGCATGATTTCTATCTACTGAGAAGTTGTCATGAGTAGAGTTCTGTCCTGCGTTCTGACAGGCACTGCCCACCCTGGCATGGGGGAAAACTAGTTCTTCCCCAGATCATGCCCATGGAAAGATGTGGGACACAGACTGGAATCTCTGACTCCAAGGCTTGTGCTTTCACCCAGCACTGTGGTTTGGGTGTCAGGTGACCCCTGAAGGCCCAGTGTAGTACTGTTGGGAGGCATTGGGTTCTTCAGGAGGTGTGACCTGGTGGAAGGTTCTCAAATCCCTGGGAGCTTGCCCTCGGAAGGAAGATCTTGTGAGAGGCTGTTGTTAAGGCCTGAGTTTGGGCCCAGCCTCTCTGTTTCCTGGCTTACTATGGGGTTCTTTTCCTGTACCTGCTGCTCCATCCAGAGTGGCCCAACACCACAGCCAAAGCCTGCACCCTGTTGTGGACTTTCAGCCTCCAAGACTGGAAGCTGCATAAACCTCCTTTCCTTTTAAAGGTGGAGTACTTCAGGTACCTTGTCATAGTAATGAAAAGCTGATTAACACTACCAGCGGACTAAGCTGTCTCTGGTGGCCAGTGGACATGAGCACTTGCCAGTGATTCCTGGTGGCTCCAGGGCCGTGACTAGTACACGAGCTTTACCTGGATTTCCACATTCCCTCTGCTGCTGTGATGCTCACTTTGATGCAGTTGCCGGCAGTCGGGGAGTTTCCAGATCTGAGTGACATCTTCCCTGAAGGGCTGAAGCTCCCAGGAGGCCCTCACTTCCAGGACCACAGGAGGAATTTTGTAGGCTCAGGAGGAGGACATTGGCCTAGGGAATGAGCCCTTCCTTTGCTGACAAATATGAAAACATCTACTTTGTGATTACATTGGGATAAAAGCAAAGATTGTTCAGGCTAGGTTCATGAGGAAATATTTTCTTACCATTAGTTTTTTTTCCTTTTCATTATAAAGACAGTAAAATACCAACAGTTCTGAGAGACCTCTAGGCACACTGCATGGTTTACATGGAGACACTGTCTGAATGTGCTGGAAATGACGCGGAAGCCCTGGGCGTCTCATCCTGAGAATTTTCTGACCCCACTGTCAGTGTAGCACCTGACCTAGAGGCAAGCCCGATGCCTCAAACCCCAGCTCCAAGGTTGGGAAAACTAGGATCACCTCTGTCCTCTTCCTCTATTTGCTGTGTCTCCCAAATCCTTCCAAACCTTGTAGACAATCAGTGTTCCACAGAAGTAACCTCCCTGGATCTTCTGAATACCCTTAAGGCTGCCCTGCCCCTGGTGTTCAGTCTCTCTTTAACTTTTGGGAATGCTGAATTCAGAGCTGCAGTGACTTGGACAACTCACTTTACTTCTCTGGAAAGTGCCTTTTTGCTTCTCTCAGGTGGAGGCTGGGAACCCTGGACTTTGTACCCCAGGTCCCTCCCTGCAGGCCTGTGTCCTATAGCTGTGGTCTTGATGGGCAGGAAGACTCAATGTGGACATCCAGCGGCCTAGGGTCTCAATAGAAGTGGAAGTCCCTACTGCACTGTAGTGTAGGACTAATATATATTTAGGACTTATCAATGATGCTTGTGTTGTGGTGTAGCAGATTACGTTTCAATGCCATCTCATGTGAGTGCTGGTTTGTGTGTTGTCTGTTCCACTCCAGTCCAGCTTCCTGCTAATGTGCGTGGAGAGATGCAGAGGCTTGAGGCCCTGCCATCCATGTGTGAGATCTAGATGGAGTTCCTGGCTCCTGGCTTCTTCAGTCTGGCCCAGCAATGGCTGTTGTGACCATCTGGGGAGCAAAATAGCACATGGAAGATCTCTTTCTGTAACTCTGCCTTTCAGATATATCTATATCTATAATTATCTATCTATCTATCTAAATAATAAATAAATCACCTTAGAAAAGGGCAGGATAGGGTCAAGCCTGCATCTCTCCCTCTATTAAAAATAAAAAAGGACCTACCAACAAAGCTTTAAGCTGTCTGCTTTTTCCTTTTCCCTTGACAAAACACCCTTTCTGTAAGGACTTGAAGATCTCATTGGAATCTTAGTTTCTTCCAGAGTTCTGTGCTGGAACATACTGGAGCAGGGAGAAAAGCACCAGGCCCTGATCCTCCCTGCCTCTACTCCTCCCACCACCCCCCCCACCAGCCCAAATTTAGAGCTTCTGTGTGCTCAGGAGAGGGGGCACTGGATCACTCTTCCCTGTAGTTTAAGTGTGTGTGCTCATGGGTGGCTTGTGCCGATCTTGCCGGAATCCTGGACAGAGAGTTTCACAGGCACTCAGAATCTGGCTCAGGAAGAAGTGCTGGAATCTTTTCCTTGGATCTGAGAAAAAACCCTTGCCCTGTGAGGAGGCTTGAGGCCATAGCAAGGCTGGAGTTGGACATCCAAGAAGCTGCGCAGGGCAGGGTGTTCTTGGGCCTGGCCGTGGGAGCAGCGCCATCCTCGGCTTTCTCTGCAATACTTGCTGTATGCCTTGCTGTGTCAATCTGCCTCAGCTTCTGAAGGAACTTGTTGTGACCTGAAGGAAGTGAGTGGGTATTTAGGCCTGTGGCAGTAGTAGTTTTGACTGACTCAATGGCAAGGATTAGAGCTTGTTATGAAAGCCATCTATGAGCAGGCTGAAGCAGTAAAATGCAAGCTGAACAGGAGTCCAACCTGTGAGTCCAGTAAGGTGTCTTCTCCCTCTTGTTGACGGCCATTGGAAGAGGTACATGCTTTTATCATCAAAGTGCTGTCGGGTCCTTTCTTGGGTTGGAGCTGCTGGAGTCTCAGCCTGTAAGGGCACGAGCCATCCAACAGTTTTCCCCCCAAGTTTTCTTGCCCTGTAAGTGGGGAAAAACACCATGAGTACCAAGTGATGAGAAACTGTTGGTTTTTGGTCCACGATTGGTTTGTTCAATCAGAGCAGCCCTTAGTCTGTCATCCTGGTGCTCCCATCATTGGTCTGTAAGGGCAGTTTCTATGCAGCTCCCCTGACCTGGATGCATTGTGGGTGGATCCCACGCCTCCTGCACAGCTCTTGCTTATCAGAGGAGTTTACATTTTAGATTATTTAGCAGATTGTCTCAACCCTAATCACCAAGAACCTATTATGTGCGGGCCTCCTGCTAGGTACTTGGAATGCAGTGGTGAGTTAGGCAGGTGCTACTGTCATCCTCACAGTGTTTGGAAACCTGATTTTTAAAGATCCAAAAAAATTTTCAAGCTCATGACACATCACCCTATGGTTTTGCATTTAAATCCAAGGAAACATCTTTTAGGAGCCTGGCCTCCCTTTAGCCATCCTGGGATACAAATTTCTCCATCTGCTTTCTGAAAGGACAAGAGTTCCTACGACCAATCTTCTAAACTTGAAGACCTAGAACTGAATAGAAGTCACTGATAGGGGAGCAAACTCAGCCACCAACTCACAGTGTCACCTGGGCCAAAGCCACTTACCTTCTCTGAGATGTGATTTTCTAACTTGCACAGCAGGGGAGCTGGCCTACATGATTTCCAGTCTCTCCTTCCAACCTGATGGGTCATGACAAATACTTTAAAAATAGAACACAAGTAGCTCTTTAAGCCCAGCCCCTAAGTGGCTTCATTGTGCTGCCCTTGAGGTTCACCTTGCACTGTCTGGCCACTGTCTGTCAGCTGGCCTGTCTGATGAAAGCCCTCTGTCATCCTTGTACTACTTGTGGATCTGCCACATGCTAAGAGCTACTGTGGCTTCCCGGACCTGTCTGGCTGAGAACCAAATCCAAGTCTCTTGCTCTTACATCTGTTTTAGCTTCTGTAATGCCATGGCGAGCGATCTGTCTCCCACCTGAGGAGTCCATTCTGCAGTAATGACTGAGAACTTGGTAGTGCCAGGCATTGTTCTAGCTATAGTGGGGAAAATAACAAGGGCCCATGTTGCATGAAGCTTACGTTCTAGTGGGAAGAAGAAATGCATGATATATGTATGCATGTCTGCACACACAAACACACACATGTATCCATGTTCACAATAAATGCTCATACGAGTGTCCTTGCACACACATGCACATATAGATGAGTATGCACATACGTATATACATGTACTCTTTGGCCTCAGTGAGTAATGGGTTTGTGAATTTGTGAGGGATGGGGAAGAGTGTGGCACCAAGTACTGTTGGAGCTAGGGAGGTCTTTCTGAGGAGCTGCTTGCAAGCACAGCACTGAAAGAAGCAAGGGTATCAGCCAAGTTGATATCTGGAGGAGGAGGAGATTACAGAGAGAGAGAGAGAAAGGAACAGGAGCAAAGGCCCTGAGGTAGAAGTATGCTGGCTGCTCTCCAGTTGTGGTCACAGCTGGGCTAGTGAGGGGGATAATGATGAGCAGGGAGCCAGAGGTCCAGGGCTCAGATTGTGCTGGGCAGAAGAGAAAAAGCATGGGTGTTAAGTGGGGGAAGGTGAGTGGAAGAACAGGACAAATGATGAGCTGATTTAGATTTTAAAAGGCTCTTTGGCTACTGTATGTGGGAGAGACTGAAGTGAAGCAGAGATGGAGAAGTAGGGAGCAGTCAGGGAAAGTCATGAGGGAGGTGCTGATGGCTTGGTCCAGGCAGCGGTCCGGGCAGTACTGGATTCTGGGTGTATGAGTATAGGCACAGACCGTGTGTTAGTCATCGGGGATGGCTCCTGGCACAGCATAGGTGCTCAGGAGAGGGAAAGAGCGAAAGCAGGGAGAGTTGTGGCTGAAGGCTGAGACTGTGGAGACAGGAGGAAGACACTCCCATGGCTCTGGCAGGCCACCATGGAAGGGCTCTCTGCAGCCACACATCTGCTTGTTGTTTTGTTTGTCCTTGTTGTGTTCATCGTGCAAATGTCTTTGCTGTTGATCTTGGTGGACTCTTATCACTGAACTCTTAGATGACCCCTTCCTTTTTGGAACAGTGCTGTCCTTTGGGATGCCCCTTGCCCACCTCAGGGCTCATTGTCTTCATGTCTGCATAGCCTCAGATTGGCTTGGTGATCTCTTTTGGGATCTCAGTGCTTGCTTGTGGAGATCCTCAACTGTTGCCACCTGTGATTGTGCCACTGCCTGTGGTCTCTCCAGGAGGATAAAAGCTGGGATCCAACACTGTCTCTCTCACTCCTGTCAAGGTGCATCTGTCCTGTCCTGATCCTATACCTTTCCTGCCATCTGTGGTCACTGGTGAAGCTTACTCTACAAGGTGTGGCATCTGACTTCACAGGGGCTGTCTCAGGAAGCTGAGTGAGGCAGCACACAGCAGTGCTGGGGAGACAGTGCCTAGCATGGAAATTCTGAGACAGGAAGGATTCAGCAGACAGTTTTTCTCCCTCCTCCATGCCCCACAGCTGGTGGATTATGTGCTAGGATGTGTGAAGATAGTCTGTGTGAATTAGACTTCAGCTGTGGATGTCTTGATAATGCAGCCTGCATACTTGCTTCTCTCATTTGGCTTTGTTTGCTGGCTTCCTTTCCTGGAATTCCCTCCCTCTCTTTGCCTGGATATTGCACCTCCCAATATACCTTATCACTTCAGAGATACTGCAGGTCCCTGTTTCTCAGCCTCCCAGCCATGAGATTCCAGCAAACTCTGTCAAGCATTCCATGGTGGTAGGTCTCTACCCAACATAGGCCTACAGGACTCCTTGTCCATTAGTTCCTTAATTGCAGTTGGAGGAAAGGATTGTTCACTTAGGACATGAACATTAAGAGGTAAGTCTGCAAGCTGCTGCAGCCACTTCCCAAGGTTTGAAGAGGAAACTTTTCTGCTGGAATGAAGCTGGGCTGAGCAACGCAGAGACCTCTGGGACCCGGATGCTTCTGGGACCCAACTGCTTGTTCTTCCTGGAGGCAACATTTCCTCTTTCCTGGCCGGATTGAGCTGCCTTCTGGGGATTGGCTGTGTGAGTCAGGGTCCAGGCAGAAAACAGAGAACATTTGAGTGTGTTACATGGGGTTGGGCCCAAGTAATTTGTTACATAGATATGGGGAAAATGAGCAACCGAGTAGGAATTAATGGCTGCAGTGACCAGGGACGTAGTAGGTGGCTCTCCCTGACTATTGCAGGGTATCAGAGGCAGGCTACTGCATAAAGAAGAGGGGATGACTGAGGTCTAAGTCTCTGCAGACTCTGGGCACTAAATCCAGGATGCAGGTCAGTCTCGGTGAGAGTCCCCGTTGGATGCATCACTTCATGGTGAGACTGTGTGCTTGTCTATATCAATTTGTGGTTTTTCTTTCCTTACAAAGGCACCAGGATTCAATCATGGGGCTCTGTCCTTAGGACCTGGTTTAGTTCTGCCTATTCCCCCAAAACCTTGTTTGTTATATTGAGTTGCCACTCTCTTAGTCCCACGAACTTAGAAAGTTTCAGATTTCAACTCCTACACTAGTTCAGGAGCAAGTATTCAGAGCATAGCAAGGGAAGAGGTGTCATTACTGGTGACCAAAACACTGCTGTGTGTGGAGGGAGCAGGGCTCGCAGGGTGGAGGCTGCCATTGCCTGGGATGCTGCAAAGCAGTGAGGGGACAGAGACAGTGTGGATCTCCTCTGCCTTCAGGCTTCCCAGGCAGAGCTTCCACATCAGTGGACAAGGGAACCTAGTTTTCTGAAGCATGAAGTAGGGCAGAAAACAGCCAGAGACTAGGGTACCAATAGGCAAATGATCTGAGAGTTGATCTCACTGTGTTTATATTTTACTCCAAACCCTGAGAGCCAAGACCACCATCTGAGTCCCTCCTTGTCTGCAACTCAAACTCCACCCTGTATCCAGCCAGCTCTTCCCAAAGAACTGGCAATGGCAGTAGTTGTGTCAGCCTTCTCTGACACAGTGAATCCCTGCTCCCTTGGAGATATGATCCTAGCACACATGGTCACATCTTTATGTGGAAGTCCATAGGCTTCATTATTCAGGGATTCAGCTAAATCACAGAAGAGTCAGGTATGGCCTCAAATCCTGCACGACTGCAGGGAGGGTCTGCTGGGTCCAAGCATAGACTGCTTGGAGCTGTCTGTCCATCTGTGTGGATTTATGCTGGGCCAGGCTGGGTACATTTGGGGTTCTTGCCAGTGTCTCATCACCATTTTCTCTCATATATTATCAGGTCACTCTTGGGAGTCCTGGGATAGGATAATGGTCCCTGTTTAAAATATGATGCAGGATTTGGGTGGTGCTGGGGTGGGGGAGGAAAATTACATCTCTGAATGTGAACTGAGTGCGGACTTAGTGAATGCTGGTGATGTGGCAAAGGAGGGGCAAGCATGGGGGGTCATGTGAGGGATTTCAGCCTCCAAGTGACTGGAATGGCTTTGCTGGAAGTGGGCCAGGCAGTGGGGTTTGAGGTCCAGTGGGGCTTGGCACAGAAATTCCTGCGACCCTAGTGAGGACAATTTGGGGTTTTGCAGACCATCTGAGCCAGGCTTATTTCACATATGTTGGAGGGCATGCTACTTTCTATATGTCTATATTTTAAAGTAAATAAAGGTTCTCTGAGCCAACCAAATGGTATTGGATGGACTCAGACTCCAGTCCTGAAGCCTCTGCTTTCTGGTTTTCCAGGAGCCTGTGGTGACTGTGCTGGGCTGTGAGGCTGGATTGCTGGGTCAGCTTCTGGCTCCTGCTGATGATTCACAGCAGCAACAAGGGGATGGGCATGTGGCCATCCCTGGGCCTCAGTTTTGCCTTTCTATGATGAAGGCAGAGAGCTGAGAGCAAGGCGTATTGAGATCAGAACAGATGGCATTTTTGCTCAGGGCTGGCATTGTGAGGTAGCAGGTTGGAGCTTTGTGTGTGATGTTGGCATCTCATATCAAGGCACCAGTCGAGTTCTGGCTGTTCCACTTCTGATCCAGTTCCCTGCTAATGTGCCTGGGAAAGCAGCAGATGATGTCCTAAGTGCTTGAATTCTTTGCTCCAGTGTAGAATACTGGTACTGTATCCTAGCATCAGCTTGGACCATCTCCAAATATAGTGGTCATTGAGTGGTGAACCAACAAATGGAAGATCGCTATCTCTTTCTCACTCACTCAAAAAACCATACAAACTTCCTATCTCAGACCCATTAAGCCAGAATTTCCAAAGGCAGGGCCCAGGAGTCTGTATTTAACAAGTTCTGTGGGTGATTGCAGCCAGAGAGCAGAGCACACCGCTCCTGAGGTGCTCCTCCCCATGAGGACCCAGCTCTGTGCCTCAGTCAGGCTAAGGGAGCTCTGGGTCACTGCTAGCCTGCTGGTGTCATCCTGAGAGATGAGTTGTAATCAGAGGAGCAACTGGGCTGAGATGCCCGGAAAGCAGTGCTGCCGATGGGCAAAGAAGGGGGAACATTTGTTGAGAAAGAGGGAAGTCAGAGGCAGTGACTATAAGGCAGAAGAGTGTAGAGGAAACCCTTGAATCAGGATCTGGGGAAATGAGAATCACCCTTCCCTCCCTGTTGATTTCTCAGACCAGTTCATCTTGGGGCTAGACAGCTGCTAATGTCTTACCTCCTTCCTGCTGGCTGTTTCTATTTAAGTGATCATGGGCAGATCACTTTGAACCTCACTTTCTACCTCTTCAAAGTGCAGATAATGTTGTCTTTTACTTGTTGTATCTTTATAAAAATCAAAAGTCACAAGTGTTCCTGCAGGTGCTTTGGGAAACTGCAAGAGTCCCTGAGTGACTCTTTCCTTTTAGTGATTCTTTCCTCCATCCTTCCACAGGGTGTTGGGAATTGTCTCTTGTAGTGCCTCCTCCTCTCAAGAATTATATCGCAGCCTCCTTGAAATCATAGACATGTGCTTCTAGTCTGGGAGCCCTGTGAGGACAGGAAAAGCATTTCATTGATTCAGGGTTTACCTCTAACACCTGCTCATCACGAATGATGGGCAGATGCGTTTCCCTTGGATGAGTGGGGACTTCAGGTTGAATGTGGCCGTGATTAGCCCGTGGAGGTCCAGGTTGCGGAGCTGAGCTCCTAGTGGCTCCATGAATGAGAGGAGAAAGCACTAAGTTAGGCCGGCAGGAGGGAGGCCTGACTTCTGGTTTGGCTCCATCCAGCAGGCAGCACAATTCCTCCATTTCAGCCAGTTCTGCCACTCCCCTCCCTTCCAGTGCCCTCTCACAACTCAGTCTGTTGTGACTCGAAGGCAGTGGACTTGACTTACATGTCCACTTGGGAAGGCAAACATGTAATTTCAGGTTACGTCCGGTGCCATTTGGAAGGAAGCTCAGGTTTCTCTAAGTGGAAACAGCATGCTCTGAAAGTAATTATTGGCCAGGAAGCATGTTCTGGAGAAAGAGCTGGTGTTTATAAGCAAAGGTTACCCTTCCTGACTGGTGACAGGACAAACCCCGGGAGGACAATGTTGGTCTCAGTGAACCCCAGTGGTACCCCATGAGGGCCCGTGTCAGTGATGTTGGGGGCAGCAGCCTGTCTGGCATTGGGTAGCGCCTGAGTTCCAGATGCCAACTGTTGTGGCTATTGGTTTCCAATACACTCCTAGGGCCATTCTTCCCATGTTAAGTAAGTCCCCAGGAACAGAACAGGACGGGTGGCTAGTTAGGAGCAGTCGGAACTTGGACACTACTCTTCCCCGTGATTTTTGTACCACAAGGAGGTTGAACCAGGTGTCCACTGATTGAATTGTATGCTGGTGAAACCTGAAGGCCAGCTCTTTGAACAGAAAAGCCCTGATTTGGAGCATCTGCTAATTTTTGTATGTAAACAGCCTGTGGCTGACCTCAGGCTCCAGCAGTGATGTTCCTGGATCTAGACTTCGGAAGTGATGTACACACTTGGCTGCTGGGAGCAGGCATGAGCCAGTCCAAGTACTGTGATGCTTCTGGGGCTGACACCTGTTATCCAGATGAGTGTGACCCCATTGTTGAGTCACATGTCAAGATATCTATCAGCGCCTGTGCAGGTGTACTCAGAGCTGGCTATGTAATTTTCTGGCTCCAGTACAAAATGAAAATGAGGGTCCTTTGGTCAAATAGCAGGAACCCATTACAACACTTGAAAGTATTAAAATATAAAGCTTTTCTTCAGTGGTTTCTCATGGTGTTTTAAACTCGCTCTTTATTGGATGCTATTCCAAGGAGATGAGTAGTTTTTAAATTCTTTTTTTATTAGGGGAGAGAGATTGAGGTTGTGGGGGACTTCTATCCACTGGTTCACTACCCAAATGCCCAAGTCTGGGCCAAAGTTAGAAGCTGGGAACTCAATGTGGGCTTGTTGTGTGGGTGGCAGGGCCCTAATTCCTTGAGCCATCACTGTTGCCCTCTAGGTTCTACATTAGCAGGAAGCTGGAGCCACGAGTCAAACTCAGCCTCTGATTGGAGACATGAGCATCCTGATGGCAACTTAACTACCAGGCTCAACACCTGCTCCAGAAATAAACTGCAATAAATTTTAAATCCCAGCAATGACCATCAGTGTTGGCATTCTTTGTATCTCACCAGGCCATTTGTTAGATGCACTCTCAATGTACAACTACTGACATCACCAACATTACACACCTGCACTTCCTAGCTCATGCAGGACACAGCAGAAACACTCACAAAGCCAGTTCTCATTGGTATTTCACTTCTTTTTTTTAGATTTACTTATTTTTATTGCAAAGTCATATATATATGAGGAGAGACAGAGAGGAAGATCTTCTGTTTGATGATTCACTCCACAAGTGAACGCAACTGCTGGAGCTGCGCCGATCTGAAGCCAGGAACTTCCTCTAGGTCTCCCACGCGGGTGCAAGATCCCAAGGTTTTGGGCCATCCTTGCCTGCTTTCCCAGGCCACAAGCAGGTAGCTGGATGGGAAGTGGGGCCACTGGGATTGGAACTGGCACTCATATGGGATCCTGGTGCTTTCAAGGCAAGGACTTTAGCCACTAGACCATCTCACTGGGCCCCAATATTTCACTTGTTGATACACAGATTCTATCAATTCTACCTTCATCTCCAGAAGCAGCTTTGGGGCTCTCTGCACTGCTATGCACTATGTATGCCCTGTGAGCACCTCTTTAGTCAGGGTGGCTACAAATGGTGAACATGCACACTCTCTTGCCTCCCTCTGCTCACAGGTACATCCTGACCCCCTTGGTCTTCATGTGCGCATCCAACACAAAAATCACAAAAGCTTATAAAGGATTTTAAGAGGGTGATAGCAAAGCATCAAACATGGTCTGGGACCCTGGAGTGAGTGCACAGGTAGTCCACCCAGGCAGCAGGATTGGGGAGAGCCACCGCTTAGGTCTGGGATCCATTAGCTTGGGCATTGGTTGGGCTTGACCATTTGGTAAAGACTTTTTAATATTCAATCTTGACCTAGAATACTACAGGAAACACACTCTTGTCTGTTATTTTCAGTGTCTGTATCAGGGTCCATATGAGAGACATTATTCTGGGATAAGTGATGTGTCTTTCTCCACATTCTTGTGCTGAAATGTTCATCCCTGAGGTGATGATACAAAAAGATAGGACCTTGAGGAGGGGGATGTCATAGGCTCTTGTCAGATGTTGGAGTGACTGGGGACATGGCTTTGGCCTCCCCAGGCTGCAGTATGCTGAGAAGTGCATGTCTGCTGTTGCTTCTTGGCCAGCAATCTCTATATAACATCTAATACAGCAGCATGAGCAGACCCAGGCAGGTATCCCGGGGAAGACAAATCAGGCCTGGTCCTGTAGAAATGCCAGACTGAGTCGGGGCTGGCTGAACCAGTTTGGGAAGCAGCAGCCTGAGACAAAGCAGGCGATGGAGGGACAAAGTGGCTGTCTGTCAGGGGCTTGCAGGTGCAGGAGTTTGTCCCACTCCCTTGCAGCACAGGCTTACACCCCAGACTTTAGGTGGGAATCTGATTCAGTATAGGGTGGGTATGAGGGGACCCCTTGGAAACCCTCTTACATACTCCTGGTGCTCTTGTGGCAGAAGTTCAACCTGCCTTTGTGGCAAAGCATATGCATTTTGGAAGGATGGCAGAACCCTGGGTCTAGTGAAGAGTGGGGACTCAGTAAATGAATACAAATAAGGTCATATTACAGAAAGAAAGAGGATGCAAGAGGCATGGGGTCTTAGGAAGAGGTATTATAAGAGACATGGTTTTAGATTCCCATTGGGTCTTGTGTTCCCTGCCAGCAGCTGTGTACAGCTGGGAAGTAGAGGAGTCCAGCTGGTGACTGGGCATTGAGAGGCCTCCCTGCAAGTTGATGGCTGAGGACATGAGAACTTAGGTCTGCCCATGTGCCCGTCCTGTAGTCAGAGCTCCCTTGCTGACTCTGACGCACATGTAGTCTGTAAGTGAAACTGTGTGGTTCAAAACCTGGCCAGGCCATGCCTGGGAGCGCTCAAGTGTGTGTGGAGGGTGGGCAGGGCATGTCAGGGCCAGAGGGTGTTGCAGATTTGAGGAGCACAGCTCACTTGTAGGCTCCGGCCTCCCTTCAAGGTCTTCAGGGCATGTGCTCCCAGCTGCCTCTGTCACCTGTTCCTGCACATCACCAGGGAAAGTCAGGAGCTAAATCCCCATGGATTTGGCTGTCTGGGGCACAGAAATGTCACTTGGGTCAGATGCCTGCTCCCTTCTCTCCAGCTGGAAGGCTCAATGCCCTTTCTGGAACTCCCAGAACCTTTTATCTATGCCTCTGCCACGGAGACATTTTCTGCAGCCAATCTTGTGACTGGTGGGGCTTATTTTCTTCTGGTAAGCAGGGCCTGGGTGATTTATCTCCCAGCACCTTTCTGCACTCCCTCTGCAAGTGCTTATTAGCACTGAGAGGCGCATGGTGGAAGTGTGGCAATGTGCGGGGAGGACAATGAAGATGGGACAGGTTGTATCCTGAGCATGCAACTCAGATGCTGGGGGACAAAGTGGAGGCCCTTCCAGGGGAGGATTTTCTGCATCAGGATCTCAAGGTGCCCACAGGTGCCCTGGGGTGGAACCCAGGACTATACTTGA
The DNA here is from genome assembly GCF_017591425.1 of Ochotona curzoniae. Classification (NCBI taxonomy): domain Eukaryota; kingdom Metazoa; phylum Chordata; class Mammalia; order Lagomorpha; family Ochotonidae; genus Ochotona; species Ochotona curzoniae. The sequence goes on along the minus strand of NW_024466312.1, from coordinate 4,774,354 downwards.
TAGTCAGCTGTCAGCTGAACTGTGCCAGCTAGGAGTTTGTGGGAAGGCACCTCTTGTCCCCAGGTGATCTCCTGATGGGAAAGGGTCCAGGCCTGACAAAGGGTGAAGAGATTTTGGAAAGAGGGGCCTATGCTGAAACTGGATCTGCCATGCCACCGGCTGAGTCTCAGCTTTTTCGTCTGTGAGATGAGGGCAGCGAAAGCACAAGGAGGATGTAGAGGATTTGGTGGCCTCTGATGTCTGCTTTTAGCATCCACCTGCTCTTTCCTGGCTCCCTTGGCTGCAAGTCTCTTGGGCACATCTTATAACTCCTTGCTGCACAGAGGCCTGTCCAGCAAACCTCCTTCAGCCCTCCCCTTTCCTTCACTCAATAAGAGCTTCAGTGGTAACAACAACATCTAGTTAGTATGTGTATAATGTGTCTTCTGCCCTTTATACTAAGCTGTGTATGTGCATTTAGTCCTCACCATAACCCAATGAGGCAGGTATTCCTATCATTTGCTCTCTCTCCTCTGCTAAATGTAGGGACTGAGACCCAGTAAAGTATGGGAACATGCCTGGGTGACACAGTCACAAAGCTGCAGAACTGGCTCTGAGAGGAGCTGTGTCTGAGACCCAAGGCTGCTGTCTCAGCCACCGTATTCCACCACTTCTTGAGTTACTTCCTCATGGTAGGATCCCAAGGTCCCTGCTTGGCCAATGTTTAAGGTGTTTGGAGGCAAGATCCTGCACTCAGTGTACCGGCTTGTAGCATTCTCACTGTCCTTTTAAGCATGTGGCTTTTCTGTAGGGATAAGAACCTAGAATGGTCCAAGCCTACCCTAGAGTGAGCTCCCCAGAGGACTACTGTGAGGCCAGCCCCTTTCCCATTTTTTTTCTCCTGGGGCAGCCCTGTCCCTCCTTGCTTCCATCTCTGAGCCCATTCCTGTGTTGTGAGGCTTGTGGGGATGGGATGCAGAAGGAATTCAGTTTCCTTTGACCAGTGTTCTTAGTACAGGTGCTGTTTGAGACATATTTGAGCTACTTAGTGGCTTTGGGGACAGCAAGTGTTCACTTTAGCTTCCTGACTCATAGGCCCTTGCAACCCCTTCATTGGCAGATTTGGGTCCTCTCTCAGGGCAGGAGCTGCGTCCCATAGAGCTCAGAATGTTGAGACTTGGGACTCATATAGGAAACTTTATAAGATAGCTTCTTCTGATCCCGAAGAACTGGTGAAGGTCATGGCCTTTGGGAGACACTGGCTGGAGGCAGCATATCCTCTACTCACTTTGCTGGGAGAGTTTGAGGTCAGCCAGGTGGGCAGTGAGGCTGTGAGCCTGCTGCCCTGTCAGATGGTTGAGGACCTGCCTTGCAGCACTGTGCAGATGTCTGTACTTGGCCATGTCAGGGTTTTCTCATTGCAAGCAGAGGATCAGGTGCCTACTGTCCTGCTTCTCATGGGGTTGTCATGAAAAGACTTGTTAGAAACACCTGTTGGCAAGTGGAAACTGTTTCAAACACGAAAGGACAAGTGGTAGTCATGGATACAGCGTCATGTGGTGAACCCTGACGTGGCCGTTTGAGGGCAAGAACAAGCTGAAGAGGCATTGTTCAGTTATTAGTGAGCATGGGGGAAGGTGTGATACAGAGAAGGTAAGAAAAGTGGCTCACTTGTGTGCTGTAGTTGCCCTGTAGTGCAATTGCGCCCCTTTTGTTGGGGATGAACAGTTCCATTTTTAGCCTATGTAAGGTATTATGCCTAGATGAAAGGCATATTTTATATATAGATTATGTTTCCCTCCTGGAAGTCCACATTCATTCTTATTCCCTTTTGGGTTATTAATTGAAATGAGCTTGGAGTAAGTGCCCAGTCAACTAGAGACCCTGGCAAAGTGTATGGTGAGAGGATGGGTGGGCCCTGGGTCACCATGGGGACCACCTAGGAGCTGTGGTGCCCCCTCTTCTCACCAGGATGTCATTTTTGAAATAACGAAAGTCAGAATTACAGAGAGAGATATTTCATCTGCTGGTTTACTTGCTGCCTCACAAGAATCCTTCCTTCACCCACATTTATTCATCCATTCAATCACCCACCCATCATTCACCCATAGTACTCATTCATCTACCTAATTCATCAATTAACATTCATTCATTCATGCCCATCCATCATCCATTCACTTGAATGTATGATGTGAATGTATTTATTCACATGAATGAAAGCATTCATCCACCATATATCATTTATCCACCCATTAACATTTATTCATCTATTTACTTACCCACCATCTTTTATTCCCCCGAGAATGTTTATTAAGTCAAACATTTCTGAAGCCCTATTTGAATGAGGGTACTTGAAGGCAGTTGTAAAGCAATGCCCCACCAGTTTCCTGCCTTGCATCTTCTGGTCTTCGAGAGGGTATCAGAGCTCCACCGTCATAGCTCACGTTCCTTCACCCAGCACAGCTGAGGAGTCAAACCAACATCCTTCCAGCCCGTGTCCAGGGAGGGACAGCGTTTGTGCCTGAGGCTGAGGAGGAGCCCTGGGCTTGGGTCCCTCTCCTCTGACTTCCTGGGCCTCCCTCCCTCTCCCCTCAATCTCCCTCCTTGGGCTCCTCCCTGAGAGTGGAAGGTACCCAGGCAGGAAGCAAAGGGCTGAGTCCTTTTTATCCTGGGTGCTGGGAGGGGCAAGTGAGGGAAGCAGAGAGGTACCCAGGCCTCCCCAGAGCTTTGGAGATGACAGATCTACCTTTGTGGCTGGAATTCTGCAGGATTGGGCTGCAGGGGCAGTGAGGCTGGGGACTGAAGAAAGAAAAGAAATGTGTGTGTGTTGCTCTGGTCACTGCCCAGCTTCAACTCTACTGCTGGTAGCTGAGGAACAGGAGGAGAGGGGAAGAGAAAGGTGAGGGAGTCAGAGATAGTGAAAAACCATGGATTGGGGAGAAACAGAAGGGGGGAAAGAGAAGAGAAAGAGGAAGGATGTGGGTGTGTGAGAGACAGAGAAAGATGGGGTGCCCCGGTGTGGAAATCCTAGGGGTGTTGCCATTGTGCAGTGCGGTAAAATGGCCTTATGGTCCCAAGTAACTAAGAGCCCATGCCAGGCCATAATAACAGCCTCTCACTGGCTCTAACCCGCTCTTGGTCTCTCAGCTCTCAAGTACACTAAATTCACACAGGCACAAAATGTAACCCTGCTTCGGGCCTCACAACCTAACAGCTAACACCATGTTTGCACTGCAGCCACAAGCATCATGGGCAATTAAGAAACTCGTCCATTTTAGCCTCAGGCTGCCATTTAGGTGATGGCCCCTGGAGCTCCTCCAGGCACAAATGAGTCGGGGAGGAGTGTTGTTTCCCCAGAAAGGGACCCTTGCCACCAGCTGGCAGATCCAGCAGGGAGCCAGACAAAGGCTGCTATGGGTTCCCAGGAAAGGAGGAGGAAGAGGTTGGGAGCTGACCAGGGGATAAGCTTGCTTGGACACACACACACACACACACACACACACACACACACACACACACACACAGTGCTTCTCACAGACAGGGGGTGCATGTGTTCAGACACCCATACAACTCCATTCAAACACAGGTTTAGAGATGTGCACAGATTTGCACACTTGGGCATAACTTCACACACATGCTGGCCAACAGGAATGGACCTGCAGGGGCTCAGACAGGCAATTTTTGTTTGTGCCAAGTGGCCATGCTGCTGAGACAGGGATTCATGGAAACCTGTGCTTGTACACTGGTAGGAATTCTCCCAAATGCGTGTGTGTGCGTACACACACACACACACACACACACACACACACACACACACGAAAGCCTGAATAAATGCAGTCTCCTGCACACATGGACATAGCCTCATCTTCTGCTTCATAAGAATACTGCCCCAAAGACCTCTAAATTATGCATATTCTAGACTTTAAATTTCTTTCATGGCCATGAATAAAATGGATTTGAGGACTGGGAGTGATGGTTTTTTCCAGTAGAAGACAGGAGAGAGTAAGAAGTGAGTTGGGAGAGTGTTGCCCTTTCTTTTTTTGCTTTGAGTCCCAGGCAAAGCCATTGAGATGCTTGAAAACTTATCGCTGGGGGACGGTGTCTTTCCAGGCCCCTGCCACTGGCCACTTGACCCTGTCCCCCTGCCATGCTCTCTGGAAAGGATGTTTCACAGTACTTAATCCCATGCCACTGAATGCACACTCCCTGTTTTCATGAAGTTTCTCCTCTTTGCTTGCTCGCCCTGATGGAGGGGACTAGATTGAATCACTGGAGAGTTGTGTTCTGTGACTTGGTGATTCTGACCTTCTCATTTTGCAAGTCAAGTTTAGACATGTTTTCATCCTTTTCTGAGGTTTGGGGTTTTTCCTCTCTCTGCCTCCCTCACCCCTTTTCCTGCACTGTCATTAGGGCCAGAAAATTGGAGCCCATGTCTCTTTGGAGCCCATATCCTAGAATAATTGTGCCGTGACACATGGGGAACGCAAAGGCAAAACAGGAAGCCAGGCTGCTAGGGCTCGTTTGCAACTGGCAACCCTTCCCGCAGAGTCTTCAGCTAGAGAATCCACAGATGGCAGCTGTTCCCTGCAACACCACTTCCCTCCATGTCTGGCTCTCCGTGGAGGCTGCGATTGGTCTGATCTTGTCTCCTGTGGCAGGGGTGGTGACCTTCCCCACCAGACCCCAAGACCAAGTTCAGTGCCTTTGCTGCTTGCTCCACGTGGCAGATGCTGGATGCCAGCAGTCTCTGACCACCCTCCCACTGTTGCAATCTGTGGAGCCAGGGCTCCATTTGGAGTCTGCCAAGGATGTTTGTTTCATGGGCTTTTTGGCAGTTTAGATTTGGGTCAGAAGTGGCTTCAAGAAGCCTAGCTGACTCAAGTATTTTTGTTGTACTGTTAGTGCCCTCTTCACCTCAATCCTTTGATTTCTCTTAACTTTCAATAAAATGGGCCAGAAAGAAGGGATGGTTGGCGTACTGGGCTGCATCAGAGAACACCGAGGGAAACAGAAGAGGTAAAGGCTGTGTTGGCATGAGGTTTGGCTTGAAGGCCACGATCCCTCTGCAGGATCTCCCTGAGAGTCCCTCAGGTGCTCACAAGCAATGTCAACCTCAGAGAGCTGTCCCCAACGTCAAGGAATAAGGCTTATTCTTTGTAGCTACAGAGTTAGTATGGAGGTGCACATCAAACTTAGTGACTTGAAAGCAACTGCAGTTTAGGAAGTTTGCAATTCTAACAGCCTAGCAATTCAGGCTGGGTGCAGCTGGGAGTTTTGTAGATCTGGGCCAGGCTCAGCCAGTCCCACCTGGGGCTCACTCATGCAGCTGCAGTCCGTGGGGTGTGGCCAGGCAGCCAGTCTAGTCTTGGATGACTGAAGCTGGGATGACTCAGTCATCCTTCACACATTTCTTTATCCTATGGCAGCCTATCCTGGTCTTGCTTGTATGCTGGTGACAAGATTTAGAGGTAGAATAGAAGTGCCTAGGCTCAGTAGTGGCAAAGCACCATGATTGGTCAAAGGAAGCTGTGGGATTAGTTCAGGGCATGGATGCAAGGAGAGCAGAGAAAGTGATAGGCTCTGTCTGATGGAGAATGTAATTTGACCCAACACTCCAAACACTTTGTCCCCCCTCCCCTTTCTTTCCCTTCATTTCCTTTTCTTCCCTTTCATAGACTTATTTATTTATATTTGAAAAGCAGAATTACAGCGTGAGAGGGAGTGACAGACAAGAGACCTTTCATCTGCTTGGTTCACTCTTCAGATGATCTCAAAAGCTGGGGCTGGGCCAGGCTGCAGCCAGGAGTCTGGAGCTCCATCCAAGTCTTCTGCATGGGTGGCAGGGGTCCAGATATGTTGGCCATCTTCTACTGCTTCTCAGGTGCACTACCAGCTGGGCCTAGAAGGGCCACTCCTGTGGGATGCTGCTATGGTAGTGCCAGCAGTCACTGCCTGCTGCCAACAGTGCTGGCCCTCTCAGACCACTTTTTGCGTTGAACTTCTCAGCTGGGGGATGGATTGACTTGTCTGCCAAGGGTCTGCTCTGGAGGAAGGATTACTTCTGAGGGGATCGGATAATCTCTATGATCCCATATAGTCTCAAGTGTATATTGACTAGGAACTTATTCTTAACAATCCAGAATAGGAGATTTTCATGATTAGAGAAGCAGAAGAACTGAAATAGCAATTTCTGATTGCTCCAACTTTGGCGACATCCCCTCACTATTTTTTTCATTATCCACTCTCCACCCCCCAGGTTAACCAGCTCCTTCTCCTTCCCTTTTAGCAACAATTACAACTGCTGTGTCCCCCCTCATCCCTGCACCTCCCCGTCTCAGTCTTAGCCACTTGGACTTCTGATCAAATCCACCTGCCTGTGCTGTGTTCCCCTGGGGCCCAAAGAGAAAGGATTGAGCATGCCCCTTGAAGGACAAGGGCTGTCAGACTGTGAATGTATATTATGGTTTCTAAAAGTTGATGTGTATTGGACAAGAAAAAAAGAAGAAGCCTAACATGTGCATATTTTTCAAAGAAATGCATATGTGCAGGGAATGGAAAATGAAAGAAAAGCCAGCCAGCCCAAACCAGAGTTGGCTCTAAAGGAGGGCGATGTGGGCTTGGGCTTGGGCTGGAGAGCTGGGGCCAGGGCAGGAAGTGGGTTTGGCTGGTGCGAGGTGCATATGCTGCACAGAAAACCATGCTATACCCTTCTCCTCATCTTCCTAACTCCCTGCAGCCTCCAGCCCCTCCTGACCCTGGGAACAATGTAGCTCTGTGCTGATTCGATACCTTTTGTGATGCCTGGGAGAGGAAGGAAGGAAGGAGAAGCTGGTCGGTTGGACATGTGTGTGTGTGAATCACCCATGTCATGTGCCCAGGCCAGCTGCATCAGGGCACTGGGGGGACGGGGGGGTACCCACACCTGAAGACTGGTCAGCCAGGCCAGGGCCCTGGCTTTCCACCCCACAGTCAGGGACAGGATGGAGGGCAGCATAGGGGCAGGGGTGGTAAATGTCTGGCACAGCGAGGAGACTCGTGGTGCCTCTAAGTAGCTCAGGACCATGTATGCCCCTAACTCCAGAGCAGTTGTGAAGTCTGTGTTGATGCTCATGGAGTCACAGAGTTCCTGGTGTCCCTTTACTCCAGACAGGAGTTCCCCTAGACCAGTGACTTTCTCCATGCCCAGGAAAATGAAGGTGTAGAGAGACTATTGCATTCTGGAGCAGAGAGGGTATGGCCAGTTGAGCAGGATCATCTGAGGACTGTTCTATTTTCTATAATCTTCTAATTTCTGGCTTCAGAGAGAAGTGAGAGATGCTGGGGCAGGCTCCTTGGAATGAAGTTTGGAAATTGTGAGTGTGGGGGACAGGTGGCAGCCCTGGGTCAAGTACCCATGGAGGGAATATGCAGCAGATGGCCAAGGGTGGGATCAATGATCATATCTCTTTCAGCTGGGAGGGGCTTGAACTGCAAGGAGTGCAGGGAGTAGAACCCCGGGACCCTGGGGCTTTCTGTGTTCCCTAGGACGCAGCAAGCCTAGATGCCATCTCCTGGGTGCCCTGCAGAGGGCAGTGTGGCACCGTGGGCTGAACTTTGCTGCTTCATCAACTTCTCTTTCTACTCTACCACCTTCCTTTTAAAAACAAAGCTGCTTAGACACAACCTGAGCCTTGCTTCAATGACACGGATTTAGCCTGGTGCTCTGGGCCCCCTTTGCTGAGGAGAGTCTCTGAGCTTCAGATCTGCTCGGCACTGCCTGGCTTCTGCTTCTCTGGTTCCCACATGGGCCCCAAAGCCTGGAGGACAAGGGCAAACAGCAGGCTGTACACCTCCACAGTGTGGCAGCTTTCAAGATGCCTTCTTCTCTGTTCCTGGGAATTGTTGCAGGAGGTGGAGGGGCTGCACTGGCCCAGCTGGTTTGAGAGGAACCCAGGTCTTTTAGCCCTTAGTCTAGTGTTCCTTCCACGTGTTTGTGATGCCCCTGAAACCCAACTAATACCCTCCACTCACAAGAACTCCCTCCCTCAGTGCTTCCATTTCCTCCAAAGCAAGAGGTATACAGATGCCTGGCCCATGCTCCTGCTTTCCTGTGCTACTATCTGGTCAGTGGTATAGTCTTGGGCAAGCTACTCCCCTCCCTGGGACTTGTAAGCCCAATAGGAAGGTGAAAGTGTTGGATCAGGTGATCTTGTCCTCTTGCGGTCCCTTGTTGGGCTGTGTCCTTACTCACAGGTTAGCTGGTGGTATGGATGGCTCCAACCTTGCAGGACTGCAAGATGGTGGGAGGCAGTTCGCGTAAGTCCCAGTGATGAGTCTGACCCATTTATTGATGTCTCAGCTGGAAGTCTTCATGTGGTGGGTGCATCCCTGCTCCTGGGGTGAGTCAGCTCAGAGCACAGAGACATTCCTCATGCTGACAAAGACAAGGGTGTTGGTGAAGGTGACAAGGCCTCTATGGAGCTCCACACCCTTGGAGGCTCCACTGCAGGTGTCCTTTTCCTGGTGGCAGGTGTTTATGATCCTGGAGACTTGAAGGTGGCACAAACTGAACTCTACCACAGCTCTCTTGGAAGGTTTGTTCCTTGACAGGAAGTAGACACAGGAAAGAGAAGAAAGAAAACCTGCAAAGTATCCTTGGAGCTTGGGCATGATGAGGACAGAACAAGACAGAGGGTGGAAGTCAGAACATGCCTTGCTGTTGTATTGGCACCCATTATTCATGGAGACCGGAATGCAGGTGTGTTCTCCAAGCAGGTGTGCCTATTTCCCCATCTTACAGGGAAAAAAATGGAGGCCCTGAGAAACAGAACATCTAGTCTAGCTCAATAGGGTTTGGACTGCAATGCTCATACTGAGCTTTGCTTTTTTAGGCTGGTTCATCTTTCTGGGACTGGGCTACCTGCCTTCTTCTGGGCCAGCAGTTAGAACAAGAGTGAAGGTGCCTGTGGGGGAATTGGGGAAGAACCTCTGCTTCCCAGCGTTTCTCATAGTCATGGGAGATAATGTCTCCATTGATCATCCTTTCCTCCACCACTTAACTATCCTATCAAACAGGAAATTGACTCCAACATTTTTGTTCTCACTTGCAATACAGATAGGCAGGTGGCAGGTCCCTGAGACGAGGGAGATTAGGACCTTGCTCACACCCTCATGGCTGGTGGATGACTGCCACGGATAGGATTTGGGTCTCCTCAATGTTGGTCATATTGTCTTGGTCACATGACAAGGTTCCTAGGGGAGACAGACTTGGGCAGCAGGATCCAAGGGCACTGGCGTTGCAGACACGGGACTTTTTGCCTCTTTGTACTTTGAGTTCCTGCAAATTTCATATGCCTGGGAGCTCAGTTCTGCCCTCTGCCAGATGATCTGGGGGGCTTACACCTAGAAAGGTTTGGGTGGAAAATTACATGTGTTTTAGTTTGCACTTCAGGCCTGGTTGGAGAGGCAGGGGCTTTCCCATAGAAACCACAGCCATGCACTATGTCATGGCCCAGTCAAGTGAGAGTGTAAAGCTTTGTGCTGCAAACCAGAACTGCTCACCCAGCCATTGCTGCAGCCCAGCTGTCCTGGGGCAGCTGGAGACAAGGCGAGCTCATGGCAGCGAGCCTTGAGGGAGGGTTTAATGGCATTTGCATGGGGTTACATACCGCATAGGCATGGGGTGGCTTAAATTTCTGAGAAACTATTCCAATCTGTCTGGAGGGCTTAAGGGAAGCCTTTTCTGGAGGCAGGGGCCTAGACATAAGATTTTTAGACATTTTTTCTGCATAAATTACTCTTTCCTCTCCTTAGTTTTGTTGATTAAAAATGGCCACGGTTAAATGCCTACAATGTGAAGTTTCAGCAGTTTACTATGACAATAACCTCTTCTTAGCTTGTTTCTGTTATTCCTTTCCTATGGCCCTGCCTTTTCCCCTGTTTCTATTTTTCTAACTCAATTGACCATCTGGGAAATCCCAAGTGCATCCCCTGCGTTACAGACTTCACTTGCCCAAACTTGGATTGTCAACAGGTCTGAGTTTGGCTCTCAGTAGGCCAGATGAGTGATAATGAGCAAGTCCTGGATTGGAACTGCAGCAGCCATAACAGGGAGCAGGCACTACAGGCGATGGGTTTACCCACCATGGAGATGAGGTTTTGGTTCTTGATTTTGGTCACAGAGTAGATACATGGGAAGGTCCCCAGAGTGGGAGAGGTGGCTAATTTAAGCCCATAGCAGTAATCACGCAGACTATTGCATGATGTGAATGGTCTGGAGAAGGCCTGGTAGGCTGGAGAATGAAATGATATGGCATTTGTCTTTGAGGGAGTAGAGGAAGTATTTTGTGAAATCTTAAAAGAATTTCAAACAATTGTGGAAGCCAGGAATTGGAGTTCAAGGTTTCTCTTTGGCTGAAAATGGCTTTGGCTAAAGGCAGATGATTCCTCAGAGTGCTGGGAGAGTGGGCTGGAGGGGAGGTGCACGGGATGACAGAATTCTACCAGCATTTGCTTATGAGAGTTCATCCACCTTGGAGAATGTCTCAGCATGGCTTATTATTTTTTTTTTTCATGCTTTGGTGTTTCAGACAGCAGCTGACAAACCAGCTTATCAGATTCTCCTTAGCCTTGACAAATACTTAGCACCAGATGATTTGTGTCTTGATGTCCTGTATCCCCAGTCCCCAGCCCAGTTGCCTGACAGCTGGGCAGCTGGAAGTGCTGTCAAGGCTGCTGTGATGTGAACTCCAAGGGGTCATCAGGGAGAACACTTTGGGTGCTGCAGGCCAGGGAATGCTTCTGATGATGCTCAGGCGCCATCTTTCCTGTCCTCAGCAACACCTGATGGCCATGGCCTTCTCATAGCCTCCTGGAGAGAAGCTGCTAGGGAAAGGTGATGGACACCTGCCACTTGGCATCCTGCGTCCCTGCATGATCTTCAGGATTTCTAAGCAACTCACCCTAAGCCACATGAGCCTAGGATAATTTTTTCCAAGGAAAATCACATTGGGTGTTATCTGTTTAGATGTAACTTGTGTAAGAGGACTTGATTTCTCAACATCCCTCAGAAGTTTCATAAGCATTGAAGTTTGTCCCTTATAAAGAGAGGGACCTGGAAACCTCTCATGCCCAGAACCCCAAGGGGCCTGTGGGTATCATTGCCCAGCTACTGTTTTCTTTTTTATCCAGTGCAACAGGCAGAAGTTCGGCCACCTCTGGGCTCTTGTTTGAGCATTTGCTCAAGTTGTTAATGTTATTGCATAGAAGTTAATGTAATTGCAGAACATACCAGCAATGATAGTGTATAGGGTGCTAGATTGGAATTAAAGGGCATAGGTTCAGGTTCTAGCTTTTCCACAAGTGATCTGAGCTTCAGACCACTTATTCATCTGCAGAATGGGAAAATTAGTAAATTCTGCTACTAACTTGTGATGCAAATATAAAAAGAGATTATTCTTGTGAAATGGAAAAGCAAGGAAGTCAAAAGTCCAGGATCAGAAATGCCATTTCTGTGACTGGGTCCTAATTTGTTTTTATTGTGCGGGATGGGGGCTCTGGAGGTGGTGTGCAGAGTTGCTAAGGGTGGAAAGGCCTCAGGTCCCATGCTAGATGAGTTCCCTTCCTCTGGAATTGCCAGCACTTATTGTGAGTGCTCTTCTGCAGATTGAGCAAATACAACTGTGTGTAAACACACAGTGCTTTGAGGAGCAGCATTCAGCAAACGGGCATTATAAGACCAACCAGTGGGCCAGGTCCTCACACCAAGGTGCTAACTGGCAAAGGCACAAGGAATGACCTAACCTAATCACCCCATCAGTTTCCCTTTTCTCCCCTGAGTGGGATCATTTTCTTTTTTTTCTGAGTCATTTCTAATTCTTGTTTACTTATGACAGTGGGCTCTGCCCTGTCTCTTTTCTACTCTTCTTCTTTTTTAATGAGTTGGCAATGATTAAGGCTGATCTTATCTCACAAGTGCACCAGAAAAAGGAATTCTTACTACTCTTTTTTTAGAGCAAATGAAAACAGTTATCAAGTCAACTTGGATGTAGTTAAGAAATAAAGAAAAGAATGACAACACCCATAATGGAGAGGAAGTAGGGGAAGAGGCATTTATGGCTTTGGGAAAGTGTAATTTGGTTCAACCCTATTGAAAAGCTGTTTGGCGTATCCAGTTATCCTTTGTTTTCCATGGGGAATTGGTTCCAGGACCCTCCACAGATACAAAAGACCACAGATGCTCATGTGCCTTCTATAAAATGGTGTATTATTTGGGCCTGGTGTGGGAGCCTAGTGGCTATGGTCCTAGCCTTGCATGCACCATGATTCTCTATGGGTGCCACTTCGTCATATACCAGCTGCTCCACTTCCCATCCAGCTCCCTGCTTGTGGCCTGGGAAAGTAGTAGAGGATGGCCCAAAACCTTGGGACCCTGTACCTATGTGGCAGACCTGAAAGAAACTCTTGGCTCCTAACTTTGGATTGGCTCAGTTCTGGCTGTTGTGGCACTTGAGAGTGAACCAGCAAATGGAAGATCTTTCTGTCTCTCCTTTTCTCTGTAAATCTTTCCAATAAAAAGAAATCATTTTTAAAAAAGTGTATTATTTGCATATAACCTACATACATCCTTGGTTATACATTGGACTATCTCTAGGTTATTGGTAATATATAGTATACTATAAACATACTGTAACTGTTATGTAGATGGTTATAATATATTGTTCAGAGGATAAGGATAGAAACATCTGTATATATTCAGTTTCAATACAGCCATTGTAGGAATAACTACACTTTCAACACTTTTCATCGTGTTGATTAAATACACGATGAAGATTCTATGATACAGATGGGCTGACTGTCTCTCCCGAATTCACAAACAGCGGAGAGTGTTTGGCTCAGTGGTTAAGATGCTGCTTGGGGTACCGGTATCCTGTATTGGAACACGTGGCTTGAGTCCCACCTATTCCACTTCAATCTGGCTTCCTGCTAATGTGCATCCTAGGAGGCAGTAAGTAATGGGTCAAGTCTTTGCATCCCTGCACCCACATGGGTGAGTCAGATGGAATTCTGGGATCTTAGCTTCAGCTGCTGTAGTCCTGGCTGTTGAGGGCATTGGTGGAGTGAGCCAACAGGTGGTAGATTTCTCTCTCTCTCTGCCTTTTAAATCAAGTAAAAAGAAAAATGAAAAAAATTTAAAAGATTTATTTATTTGAAAGAATGAGAGAGAGAGAGAGAGAGAGAGAGAGAGAGAGAGAGAAAGAGAGAGAAAGAGAAAGAATGAATCTTTCATTGGCTAATTCATTGCCCAGATGGTTGTGATGGTCATGGCTGAGCCAGGCTGAAGCCAGGAGCTAAGAGTCAGGAGCTTTTTCCAGATTTCCTGTGTGGGTGACAGGGGTCCAAACTCTTGGTCCATCCTTGGCTGATTTTTCCAGGCCATTAGCAGGTAACTGGGTAAGAAGTGGAATATCTGGGACACAAACTGGAGCCCACATGGGATGCCGTTGTTGCAGACAGTGGCTTTACTTGCTATGCTACAGTGCCAACCCCCCAAGTAAATAAAATTTTAAAAATTATGTACAACAACTGTATGGTAATTTTATATCTGAAAATATGGCTTAAGGAAATCACTAGGCAAATTCACATAGCTGCATATGAAAGAGAGCTTGTTGCAGTGATTTTTTTTTATAATACCATAAAGTAGAAACATGGTGAATATTCAAGAACAGGAATTTGCTGAAGGGTTGTTGGGATATTTTTGTAATGACAAACTAGAAATTTCAAATAGGAAGCTAGATTAGATTTTATTGATATAACCAAGGGGCAGGAGGATAACAACATATATATGATTTCATTTTTATAAAATCAGAGCATTAATAAGTGCAGAATAAACATCCTGGACTTTATGCCTGTTTTATGGCAGGGGGACTTAAAGGGAACTTAAGCTTTTCTGTTGAATTTTCATCTCCAATAACAAACAGATAATGCTGCATTTCAATAGAATCATGACTGCTAACTTAGAATCTCAACATCTTTCTTTTTCAACTCCACTTATTGCCCAGGATTCTGGAAAAAGTAAAAACCAACCATATAAATCTTTCTGAAGTGATATTTTTATTGATCAATCCTAGGGTGATTTACATTATTTTTATATTATAGTAGTAGTGCTATTCTTTTCTATTACTTTTTTCCCTCTGACTTCTTGGCTGCTTCATTTGGGTTGAAAGAAAGTTGAGGAGGCATTCTCAGTCCTGTTTTCATTTTGCATGATGGTCCTTTCCAGCTGCAGCTTTGGAGAGGAGACAAACATTGAAACCCTGTCCAGGAGGCAGCTGTATGCATCTCAGCCAGCCTGACTGGAAGGAACCGCTCCTGGAAATTAACCCAAGGGCAGAACTCATTTCCTGTTCTCTGGCACCCTCCCAGCACTGCCATTCTGTCTCCCACCTCCCTTGACTCTTTTGGAGCCCTGTTCCTGGAGGGCTTTTGGATTGAGTTTGGGGCACCTGTGGCTTAGCCCCTTCTCCCAAAGGGGGTTTAACTTGTCCATGATAAGTGAGTCAGCATGTAGAGCCTGGAGCTATGAGACACTTCCGTTATGAGATCTGGAATCTTCTGGACAGGCCAAAAATACTTGTTTTGTTGGGTTAAGGCACAAGGCCCAGGATGGGGCATTTTGGTTTCTGGCTTGGTTAGGCAGGTTTGCTAGAGCAGATAGAGCTCTCATGCTAAAAACAGGAAGCTGCAGTGGTGTGACATTTCCATGCTGAAGCAAGGGTGGAGCCTTCTGTCTAGCTCTCTGGACTCCAGGCTAGCGGGTGAACCCATGTTTAGGATACTGGCAGACATTCTAGAGGTGAATGGATTAGAACAAATTAGGTGGGGTAGACTGGACTGATTCTCAGTTCTCCAAATTGCCAAAGAAGACTGAATGGGCACAATGAAAGATTGCTAGTGGGTGTTTGTTTGTTTGTTTGTTCATTTATTTATTTATTATTTCCATTGTCCACTTGTTGAACAGAGTAGAAGATGCAGGAAGGAGTTCCTTTAAGTTGTGAGGCTCTGCTTCTGTCCTGTTTTCCCACCTGTAAGGGGGGGCTGCAGAGAGGCTGGGTGTTAAAAGTCATGTGTTTTAGGGTCCCTATAGTTTTATTATGGTGGAGGTCATTATTATGCTATGGGTATGGATTAAGCACAATTTGTCACCATTACTGTTTCCTCAAAAAAGAGAAATTTAGAGAAACTGGCCTTGAGTTCTTTAGAATTCCAGATTCCACCCGGATGCAACAAAGAGCTGATTTGACCGAAAAAATATACCAGCTTCCACCTCATTGAATAATAGCATCTTGCATTGTGCATTGCCTTTAGGTTCTCAGATTTTATTTAGTTTTCTGTCTCATTGCATCTAAGAGATAGGCATGGAATAGTGGTGCTATTAACCCTCTATGAACCTCAATCATTGCATCTATGTAATGTGACTATGTGTGAGAAGCTGGGTTTTGTATTAAAGCTGTTTTTTTTTTTTATCCTGAGGAACTTGAACATGGTCTTCACAAAGGCATACCACATACTGCGTCTTGCAAGGTAGGAGTCTGGGTAAATTTACACATGAGAAACTAAAATGGAGACAGTTTCTCAGAACGTAGTGCATGCACTTGTTTGACTGTCAACAGGAGAAAACATTCAGAACTGCTCTAACTTCTGCCTTCTTTTTATTCCTCTATTTGCACCTGCCATCCAGGCTGTGCACAAACATGCTGCCCATTCAACTGTATCCCTTGCTGTCTTTCTCACCACTGTGGTCCCAAAACCAAGAACAGTACTCTTTTCGTATGTTTGTTATTGAAAAATATTTAATTTTCTTTCCTCTTGCCACTGATGACCTTGGCATTCAGAAAGTGGCTCATGGAGGCAACATGGAGAATGGAAAAGAGCATGCTGTTGGATCAGACTGACCTAGGTTAGCAGCCTGGATGTGCTCCTTACAATAAGACCTTGAGCAAATGGTCTGTAAGCTCGAACTTTTGTGGTTCCAAGTGGCAGAATCCCCGATCAAAGTTATTTAAACGCTGAAGAAAATTTGTTAGGTCATATTGTTCATTCTGGCATGAAAAGGTGGGGTCCACACTGAGCTCATCTTATTTGTGGAGATCCATGTTCTCATGAAGCTTCTTTTTTTTTTTTCAGTTAGGTTTTTGCTGACTAGGTTAACAGGTCATCATCTCTAATGGTCTGATGGTTTGCTCCTGTATGTAACTTGTACATCTGAGCCTTCTTTCAGGTGTTCCCTGGTATTTCCTTTGATCCATTTAATTCTTCCTACCACTTGCCCCTTTTCTTTTCCTTCTGTGTACTCAATGCATGTTCTGCTACCTGGGTCCACTCGGAATGACCTGACAGAGCAGTTGAACTTGATGTCTAATATAGTGATTGGAAACAGAAATGGGGTGGAGAGCTGGGGAAGCAGGAACTGACTGATTTGGGAGAAACAGCACATGCTGCTAGGCCAACTTGCTGGCTGGGGTGATATCTAAGGCTGGGATCTGGAGACAGTTTTGTCTCCTATCCAGATTCCCATAGCAAGAACAAAGTGACCTGGGCCTTGTCTCTCCAAGCCCCCCCCCCCCCCCCCGCAAGCAGTTTGCATCAAATTTTGTAACGTGAGAACCTCTCTGGAGGCCCAGGCCTTCATGCTTAGCTGCAAGTTGGAGAGATGCAGTTTCCAATCTTCTTAGCAAGTGGATTGGCTTCCAGATTGACAGCCTTGGAAACTGAACTCCTGTTTGTTCCACAAACAGGTATTGTCTGTGAGCAGCAAGAGGAGACAGAACATGGTGTTCAAGGCCACATCCTATTTTTCCAAGGTTTGGGGTGGGTGTGGGAAGGTGAGAGAACATTTGCAGAACCTTGAGAAAGGATGTCTGTAAGCAATAATTAATAACGATCATGCAAAATGAGCGGCCTGTATTTACTGCCCCTGGTGAGATGTTTCTAAAGTTAAGTAGCTGAAGAGCAATCAACCCTGAAATGGTTTGAGTTCCAACCAGTCCATCACTCTCAGGCATGCCCCCCAAGCATGGAGTTGATGACAGGCAGAGAACCTCTCCATGCCCTGATTCAGCCCACAAAGAAAAGTCCATGCACATGAATCTGTCTTTTACCCTTCTTCCCACTCATAACTCTGGGCATCTGGTGACTCTAGGGTTAGAATTTCAAGAGGGTTGTCTTATTTAGTCATTAGAACAACAAGGAAGACAATAATAATGAAATTAGTTATGGTTTACAGAGTACCTAGCATTTGCCAGATGCTTTAAACATATGTTTTCTAACCCCCAAAATAATTTTGTGAAGGAATGTTACCACCGGCGTTATATATATATGAAGAGCTTGAGTTTAGATGTTGTTACTTGGCCAGGTTCACAGGTTTCAGACAGAATGTAGCCAGAACTCAATCTGCTGTACTCTTCATAGTGGTTCTCTGAGCAGACTCTTACTTTCCCATCTATTCAGAGATCCATGTAAGATCAGGGTCATTGAGGAGGGAGACTCCTTGCCTTACTCAGGTGAAAGCACAGTTCTTGGCCTGGTCTCCCAGGGAGAGAAGATGAATTGATCTCAAACATTGAAAGGTGAGTGTGATTTGGAAAAGAGCTGAGTTGGGAAGTGGGAGATTAGCTGTATTGGTTTAGAGATGTGTTTACAGAGATGATTCAAAAGGAGAGCATAGCTTTGTCTTTTCTGTGTTCACAGAGACTGTCTGGTATGGGAAAATCTTTTTTCTTTTTTTTTAAAGATTTATTTTATTATTTTTTTATTGGAAAGGTGGATATACAGAGAGGAGAGACAGAGAGGAAGATCTTCCGTCCGATGATCCACTCCCCAAGTGAGCGCAACGGGCCGATACTATGCCAATCCTGCCAATCCGAAGCCAGGAGCCTCTTCTGGGTCTCCCGCGCGGGTGCAGGTTCCCAAAGCCTTGGGCCGTCCTCGACTGCTTTCCCAGGCCACAGGCAGGGAGCTGGAAGGGAAGCGGGGCTGCCGGGATTAGAACCGGCATCCATATGGGATCCTGGGCGTGCAAGGCGAGGACCTTAACCACTTGCGCCACCGCGCCGGGCCCGGAAAATCTTTTTTCAACCCAAACCCACAAGTATTGAAAGTTACCATTTTTTTTTTTCTGGCAAAGACTGGTGAAATAGGCCCAGTCATATCCATTCACTGTCTCTTGAATATAGGAGAAAATCATCTTGGAATTGTTCTATTAGTTGTCTTTCTACCCAGCATTGGTGGTGCTAAACGGTTGGGAGGGAAACTCCTCCTAGAACCCATATGGCTAGGAGGAGTCAATGAGACATGAAAGACAAAGACATTTGAAGTTCTGTGCCAATGGCTGGAAGACAGATAGCCTGGAAATGGATTCAGGTCTGGAATTTAGGCTCAGTTTCACCGTGAGCGGACAATGCTTGCTGTCAAGTTGCTTCTTCTGAACTTCCACACAGGCCCTCCAGTGTGTGAATCCATGGTGTCTGCTGTCTTCAGCATTAGCCTCAGATGACCACTGTCCTCTCAAGTCTTAATGGAAGAGGGAAAGATTCATGGACATCCAAAATAAAAATAATATGCCCCAGGGTGATCTCCACATCACCAATATGCAAGGTGCTTCATCTACATGAAGTCTCTGCAGAGGAAGCCCATTTTCCCAAGATTCACAAAAGTTTTGTGACTTGTTGAAGCTCACATATCAGAATCAGAATCCAAATTCAGGCCTGTCAGACTCCAGTTAAGACAGGTGAACAGCATCACTACCCAGTTATTTCCGTTCTAGAGGTACTCTGTAAGATTCTGAGAGCTAAGTACCATTCACCCTTGATGGGGAAGCTAAAACAGAGAGCTGTTGGGTGAAACAGTTACAGCTCCAAACAGGTCAACAGATGAACCTGGAAGAGAATGTAGGTGGTCATGTATTTGCTACCTCCTTGAAGAAACTGCAAACAGGTCCATTTGATTGCATGAAAAATATCAACTCAGGGAAACACATCAGTCAAACTGATAAGGATGTCAACTCTTTAGACTTGTATTTGTCCAGTGAGTCAAGTGGTAAGAAATGTGGAAGGGTGGGGTGAGGAATGTAGGGCAGGGTGACATTCACAATCATAGCATCATAGAAGCCAGGGCTGGAAGAGATCTGGAAGGTCAATTTGTCTATCACACCTCTCTCTTGCAGTTGCTCAGTCCCACTTTGAATACTCACAGACACAGATATCTCACTACTTTTGGAGGCTTTGAATTCCAATTCTAGATACTCTAACTTCCTGAACCTTGGATCAGTAGAAGTTGAACTTTCATTAGCAGCCCAGTGTTCTCAGACAGAGTTCCTGGCAGTATGAATTAGGGCTCTACAATGGTCAGACACAGTGGGATGCCAGTTTTGCAATTTCTTATAAGCATAAATATATGCATACAATATGATCCTAGATATTTACTCAGTGACAATTTGTGTACTTGCTAAAAAACTGCATGCAAATACTTCATTTGCAATCATCAAAGACTGGGAACAAGCCAAACATCTAACAACTTGTGAAAGAATGAACAAACTTTTATGTATCTGTACCATGGATACTGCCAGGAGAGCAAGAGCATAAAACTCATAAAGGCAACATCATGGATAAACCTCAAATGCCTCATCTCAGTGAAATATACCAGAAGCTATGAAATGAAATGTTATGATTTCATTTATATGCCATTCTGGAAGAGGTGACAATAAAACACACACATATTATGTATGGATGCAGAAAATATTTTGCATACAGTATGTATTTTGTTGCTTGCTGGGGCCTGGGAATTATGGGAAGTGTTGATTGCAAGGCGAATAAAAGATGTTTTGGGGTTTTGGACATGCTTTGAATCTTGATTGGGGGACTATTATACACCTGTATAAGAGAATTTGTACATCTTGAAAGAGTAATTCATTGTATGCAAATTCTGTCTGGGTATCAGGTATCATGGCTTTGTAAATGTTTACCAATGGCCCCTTCTTTTGAGTGGGAGGCACAGGCAATCAGGTACCTGGGACTGGAGCAGATTAAAGCAGAGCCATTGCCTTGTTCCAAAGATCTTTAATCTCAGTGTTGAGACCTAGACTCTGGGACTATGTCCATCATTCTCCATCATTCCCTGCTTTCCTGGCCTCATTCCAGAACCTCTGGAATGTCTCTTGGTTTTGTTCATACACTCCCAAATATCACACTTGTATCTATGTCTTAACCCAGAGTTTGGACATAATTAAAATTCTTTTTCCAGGGCATCCTAACACATCATGCGAATCAGGACTATATATAGGTTTTGGGGGTAAGAAAGCTAGAATAATCTTCAACTTGAGATGTTCAGAATAGCTCAATTCTAGCTTTGGTTTAAAATCCTCTTTTACATAATGAAGATTTTTTTTTTGCCTTCCAGTAGTTTCTATTTATAGTTTCTGTTTATTATTATATAACATCAGCATGATGCTGAGTTAATCTGAGGCCCCTTCTATGCGAGAAGCCTTCCTATATGTGAAGACAAAGACCATGTCTTTCTGGAAGCTTCTACATAGGCTCTCTTAGCAAGAAGGTTGTGTCTGTTGGAGAGATAGCATGTAGGGGGCTGAACGGAGGTCTGAACTGCATATTTAAGTAGGCACAGAGAGAGGAGGGAGAGGTGGCTCCAAGGGCACAAGTAGAGACTCTCTCCCATATTGGGTCAAGGGAAGTATTTCTTGTGTACTGTACCTTGCCTTTATTTCTAGACAGAAACACCAAATGGCACCTCTTGGCATTGCCACATCACTCCTGGGCAAAACCTCCTTCTTATCAGAGAATCTGGAGTGGAATGATCCTTCCCAGGAATGTTCTCCATGGTAAAAATATTTATTCACTTATTGGAATGGCAATTTACAGAGAGAAGAAAGACAGAGAGAAAAATCTTCCATCCACTAGTTTATTCCCCAAGTGGCTGCAATGGCTGAAGCTGAGCCAGTTGAAAACTAGAAGCCAGGAGCTTCTTCTGGATCTCCTGTGTCGGTGTAGGGTCCCAAGGCTTTGGGCCATCCTCTACTACTTTCCCAGGCCACAAGCAGGGAGCTGGAAGGGTAGTGGAGCAGCTGGGATATAACCATGCCCATATGGGATCCCATCACTTGAAAGGAGATGATTAGCCAATTGAGCCACTGCACTGGGCCCACTTTTACTTTTGTAGTTTAATTCCAAAGTGGATTGAACACCTTCTAGAAGTATGTATCTGAGCTGGATTCTACACAGAGGCCCAGAGGAGGAAAAGCCCTAGTTTTAATGGGAAAAACAACCAAGACACATAGAAAAAAGACCAAAAAAGCAAAACAGAATGCATAATGTACCCAGTCCTCATCAACACATATGAGAGTTGACGATGTGTGCTGCTCTGGTGTTCAATCAAGGTTGAAACATAACCCAAACATTGGCAAATCCATGGGTCAAATCCCTACATTTCTGGAATGGTCTCCCTGAGAATTAGAATTTCAGTTCATTTGCTAGAATTCCCTTTATTCTTTAGCACCCAGGTGGCCTGTTTTGCCTTATACCAATTGAAACCCAGCCCATTCTGAGCTCAGCTGTGTTGTGTGGATGCAGATGAAGACTCTCATGCCTCCCTTCCATCTAGAACTCTTTCTTTCGGGGGGGGGGGAATTCTTTATTTTAAAGAAATGTTAAAAATAGATTTTTATGCTTTCATTTTCTTGAGAGTCAGAGTTTCAGAAAACAGGAAAAAATGAGAAGAGGAGGATGGAGGGAGAGAGAATGAGAAAGAGAAAGTGAAGGAGAGAGGGAGAAAAAGGAAGAGCAGGGAGAGAGGAAGAAAGGGAGAGAGAGAGAGGAAAGAAGAGGGAGGGAGGAAGGAAGGGAGAGAAAAAGGGCAGGAGAGGGAGAAAGAAAGGAAGGAAGGGGGAGGGAGAGAGAGAGAGGAAGACAGGGAGTAAGGGAGGGTAAAAGAAGGGGGAGGGAAGGGGAAAGAAAGTTGGAGGAAGGGAGAGAGGGAGTGAAGGAGGAAAAGAGAGAGAAAGGGGGAGGGAGGGAGAGAGAAAAAGAAAGTTGGAGGAAGGGAGAGAGGGAGGGAGGGAAGGAGAGAGAGAGAATGTGAGTGGTTGAGGATGTTCCGTGTACCGATTCATTCCCCAAATGACCCAACAGACAGGACTGGGCCCGATGGAGAATAGGATCCAGGAAATGTCCTCTGAGTCTTCCATAGGTGTGCAGGGACCCAGGCATGGACCTGGAGGACCTCTACTAGAGGACCAGGATGGTCCTCTACTGCTCTACTGCCTTCCCAGGCACATTAGTTAGGAGCTGGATTTGAAGTGGAACATCCGGGAATCAAACCGGAATCCATGTGGAATGCCAGCATTGCAGGTGGTGGCTTAACTCATTTTTGCCACAGTGCTAGGCCTTTGAAGAAATATCTTGAGTTACTATGTATGGCTAGAAATGCACACCTGAGGACCTATTCAAGTAATAAAAGATGTCCCCAAACTGCTTTGTGCTGGTCAAGGAGGAGGGTTTGTGCTGCTTCTGTGAGAAAAGAGAGACAGGTGAGGAGCAGCCAAGAGATAGAAGAGATTTTGAGGCAATTCCTGAAAGGCTGAATACAAGTTATGACAGTAGCCAAGTGACTGGTGAGGCTGGCCCTGGAGACAGGTGTGCTGGAGACAGAGATGTCTGCTGTGTCTGCACTTGAATGGGGGAGGACAATTTTGTGACCAGGCTCCATTGGTCATTAGTTGAAGGAGGAATTCTGAGTCTGAATTTGTTTCAAGAATCTCATTGAACTGTCTGCTTTGGGGTGTCTATTGTCCTTGACTTTGTATTTATAGTGTCTAGCATTCCACCTGAAACATAGGGAGCCCTCCTCCATCAATGTTGTTTAGAGAAATTAAGGATGGAAAGATTGTCCTGTATGATAGAATCTTCTAATTTTGCAGATAACAAAGGGTAAGAGAGAGTTGGCAATTCCTTGGAAAATGCAAAGTTCCAGTATTGATTTGGTGAAGCTTTCTGATACATGAGAAGGAAAATGGGGTGAGATAAATTTCTTTAAGGGCAGTCCTTTCCCATCTGGATATGCTTGCCTGGATGGGTTGATTGAGCCCCGATGTTTATCACACCTTTTTTCCACTCTTAATTGGGCATTGTGGTGCATGTCTTAGAATCGTGGACAATCAGAATGGAGGCAGGACATTGAAACTTTAGAGGGGCTGGCACAGTGGCATAGCAAGGTGATCCTCCACCTGTGATGCCAGTATTCCATATTGGCACCGATTCATATGCTGGCTATTCCACTTCTGACCCAGCTCCCTACTTATAAGCTGGGAAGGCAGCAGAGGATGGAATAGGTTCTTGGACCCCTGTACCCAGGAGGGAGACCTGGAGGAAGCTCCTGGCTTCTAGCATCAGAA
This sequence comes from Ochotona curzoniae, assembly GCF_017591425.1. Lineage (NCBI taxonomy): Eukaryota > Metazoa > Chordata > Mammalia > Lagomorpha > Ochotonidae > Ochotona > Ochotona curzoniae. Next base: position 4,750,935 of record NW_024466312.1, on the reverse strand, counting down.
TAGCTCAGTCCCAGCCATTGCAGCCATCTGGGCAGGAACTTCAGAAGATAAAAGACCTCTAGGTATCTCTCCTTCTCTGTAAAAATCTGTTGTTCAAATAAAAGTAAGCAAATCTTAAAATAATAATTTCAAAATAGCCCGATCTCTTGACCTACCTTTTGTCACTTCACACTTTCTACCTCTGTTTCCTTATTTTACAAAATATCTTTTAGAATGAGGTCTCTATGGACTTGTCAACATCGATGTTCATTCTATACAAAAATAAAGCAAAGAAAGGTAAAAGCCTGAAACATGCTTGTCATAAAATCAATGGTGGAAGTCACTTTGCAAATGTTCTAACAAGAAATAAATATTGCCATTTCTAGCTTTCTAGTGCATCAAAAATTCTTTTTGTAAAGCTGGGTATTTGGAGTAAGATATAAAAAGTGAATCCAACTCTTGGGATGGAAGTTGGGAAAAGCCAGATTGTAGGGGTGAAAGGCCACAGGGGATGGGGAGGAGATGAGATGGCAGGCAGTGATAAAAAGCAGACTGCTGAGATGTAAGAGGTTAGGGTGGGGATAATCTGGCCAGAAAAATGGCAATATTTGAGTATCAAAATGGTAGTTGTACATATCACTGTGATATAATCCTGCCCCCTGCTTCCATTTCCTGCAGAATCTTGAACTGAATTTTTGAGCAAAATGATCAATTTTCCAAGAAATATATAGCAATATTGAGAAGGCAATGGGATCTTCAATGGGATGTAGAGGGTGTTTGAGGACTCCTGTCTGCTGCATAAGCAGCAGGGAAACTCCAGAAGATAGTGAGTTTACATAAAACTTTTAATATCACGGGAACTTAGATCTGTATGAACAGCATGCCCTTAAAATTTATATCTTTAAAAACAGGAGGTAGAGATAGAGATAAAAGTAATAAACACATAAATGGTCAGATCTGTTCAGAGTATTGTTTGCAGTTTTTGTCTTTCTTTGGCATAAATTTTGATGATGTCCTTATTGCATAAGAGATGTTAATGGCCAGCAGCCGAAAGATGAAGATAAAAATGGCCTTAGTGAAGCATTATTTCAACATTAACTCCCACCAGTGTAGTCTGACAAAAATTTTTTACATTTTCATTTTATATCCCAATAAGAATGAACCAGGGGCCATGTGTTAACAGCAGTGTTTAGGATGCCTGTTAGCCACCCCATATTTCATATTGAAGTGTCCGAGTATGAGACCTGGTTCTATGTTTGACCTCAGCTTCCTGCTAATGTGCACTATGGGAGGCAATGAGTGATGGCTTGTGTGCTTGGGTCCCTGCCACCTACCTGGAAGCCCATTCTGGGTTCTAGGACCCTGGCTTTGGCCAGGCTCAGTTCCAGATGTTATAAATATTTAGGGGAGAGAACTAGGAGATGGAAGATTTTTCTCTGCCCGTCTTTCTCTCTTTGTGTCTCTCTGTCTTTCAGATAAACAAAATAAACTTAAAAAGAAGAGTGGCATGTGATGTATCCATAAATCAACCCAGACCAAGGGGTGCAGTAAGATTCAGAACTGAGACTTTCCCAAGGAAATGGGAGAGTATTAATGCTGAAATAACCTACCTACAAGGCAATCTCTATCCAGATGGCTTAAAGACCTTTATACAAGATGAAATTTCTCAGATTTTCCCAATGATCAGGTATACTTCCTTCTGGTTTATAATGCCAATGTGGAGGCTGTGTAGTTGCTCAGTCTAGGCATTCCCTCGGAAAATTTTCTTATCTTTTTCATACCTCTCTTCCAAATGATACATGCTATCCTTTCTCCAACCCAGAGTTTAATGTGAAAGAGTGGTACCTAAACTCTCCCCTTGCACAAACAGTGACACAAACAATAAATTCACTCAGGGCTCATGTAAGGCCAGTGTAAGAGCAGGCACATATGGCAAGGTGCTTGTTCACCAGCCCTCCCTTCTTGTGGCGTCTTCTGTATTGTAATGTCTCTTCCAGGCTTCTCATTAGCTAAAGGAGTCAGGGAATTGTGTTAGTGCCCGGGTTGGTGAGCTGTATGGCAATGGTGCCACTGGGTAGGATGCACCAGATCAAAAGAGGAAAAAAATACAAGGCAAGAAGATAAAAACAATGTTTATTGAAAGAAGAGAAAATGTAGCAATGCTCTGGTTAAGATTACTAGAAATAATCTTATTTTGCTTGTCAAAGAGCAAGTAGCCATCCTCTTCTTTGTGATGAGAGGTGAAAAGTTGTCGTGTTGTTCTTCCATGAGATTGTGAGGCTGCACATCTTTAACTGTTGGGATCTGCTATCACAATGGCCATATCAGTATCTTCCTACATTACATCAGTGGCCCCATCTTTTGTCATAACAATGACTGCATTCTGCATCTGACAGCTCATCACAGTGGTTGGGGAGGTGTATGAGTTGAGACAATTTTGTAGTGAATGACTGAGAGCTCATCCAGCTATTCCTGACATGGCCTTATCTCCTTGCTCAGCACTTTACAGCAGCTTAGCATCCTATCTGTTAACTTGCTCCATGGCCACACTGAGGCCTTTTGCAGCATCTTCCATCATGGTTGGCTGAAATTCCACCTGTGTTGTAGATGGTAGCTTTGGCTTTGAAGGGACAAGCCTCCATAACCATACTGAACTTTGATAATGCACTCTGGCTTTTGGTAAGTACAACAGGCACACTAGACTGAGATCACTGACAAGAGAGCACTGAATAGAAGTGGGAAAGATTATGGTTACCGTGTCTCATTATTAGGGTTCTTGAAACTTATTTTCTGTAAGTGGAGTAAAGGTCATTGTCTTTGATGACAAAGGTGCTGCACTTCCCTAAGAACATCATTATGAAGAGGGACTTGTCTTTGGGATTGTGGTCCTACAAACAGGGAGCTGGAGGTTGTTGGTAGATTTGACGAGAATTACAGTCTGGTGACTTTGTTATTTCATTTTCTATTTTCCATATTTCCAAAAGGACTTCTGAGAATCTCCCAGGGCTCTGTCTGAGGCCTTTCTAACCACGGTGTTCTTGACAATGGCAACATTTTCTGGTCCTGATTTGAACTCAACTTGCTTACAGGCTGTGCTGATCAGGAATAAGGAGGGACAGATCCCAGAACTGTGGGTAGAGAGTTGGCTTCACCATTCTTCCTGTGTGCCAGGCACACAGATCTGATTGTTAAACCGGCATGGGTCCAGTTATCAATTACTCTCTTAGGGCAAATGAGGAGATGGAACAGACAGTCCTTTCCATGTTCAGGTTCTCCACTAAACACTTCTACTGGACCATTCATTTTCTGTTGTAGCAGAATAACAATGACAAGGAGTAGAAAACCCTCAGATACATTATCTGCATGATGCCAGTGAGGAAGATTCTGATAGTGTAATGATGAAGAAAGGGGTGCTGATGAGGATGGCCACTTACTATGATTCAGGCAAAGTGCTTGATCTCAATGGCAATGATTGTCTCCTTATTCCGACCTCATGAAGCCAGTGAGAACATGTTGCCATTGTCTGTGTTGGTGACTGTGCTAGTTGCCATGCCTTTCAGATATTCCTCGAATACAAGCCAGTGTTTTGTTTCAAGAGGCTTGTAGTGAGTGAAATCACAAGGGCAAGATAGGATCTTTACCTGTGAGAGGTGAGCTTTTTACCTCTCTGAGAAGTCAGCAACCTGATATTGACAGAAATGTGATCTCTTCTGATCTCTACTCTGTCCTAACCACCAGCTGGTTGGTAGGGGTGGCCATTCATGTGTGACCATTATGTTTGTGCCTCTTGCCTCTTGGTAATGACCAAAGACACCCTGTAACCAGAGTAAGCACTGGACTTAGCATGCACATCACTGGGGATGCAGAGTTAGCCCTGGAGCACAAAGTCCTGAGCACAGGAAAACCACAGAAGGATGAAGAACCCCTGCACCATCTGTTGAGGAACTCGATCATCTTTGATGTTTCTTTGTGAGGCCTCAGAGCTTTGGGGCTGTCCCAATACCGGGATTCTGTAGCTCTCATGCTGGAGAATAATGTTTGCACCACATTTTTCTTTTGATTCCTTTTGGCCGAGTTTGTGGTCATTCAGGTTAAGTTCTTATGTTTCTCATTCCAGTGGTTTTCTGTGTTCTAAACATTTGTCCTTCAGGCCACTGGACTTTTCTTTGATGCTAGACATTACCATAAGTCTGGAGTTAACATAGCCTAAAGTCTCCTCAGACTTTTTCTCTGCATCTTTCATGCCACCAAGCTGCATAGAGCACTTTTTTTTTTGGTGCTGTGTTGGCTGTGATGATATGACAAGAGTGCTGATGGATTGAGTCAGGTAAAGGGTAGACCCTGGAAGATTAGAAGTCCAAAGTGAGTCATACACAAGGATCTGGAGCAAAGGGTCTCATCTGCAGGCAGAACCAATGGCCAAAGGTCAGTGTCAGCCTGGACACTGTGTTGGCATCATACAGCCCATTGTGTTCAGTATTTGTGTCTCTTTTTCTATCATATTTCTTTTCGCTGATCCCTGTGAGGTTGAAAGTTCTCTCAGGACATAACCCGTATTTGCTTTATCATTATATTCTCATGACACCACAGCTCCCCAAATATATTTGTTGAATAACTAAATGACCTAATAATTTAGGGTTTGCAGTTACCAGGTGACTGAGAAATACAGCTGCTGACTAGAAGAGATAAATTTTGAATGAATGGATTTCATAAAGCAAGGGGCTTCAACTGGGTCAGTAGTTCTGATGGGACTCCAGAAATCCTTGCAAGAAATAAACCAAGAACACAGTACGTACGTGTCAGCATTGCTAGAATCAGATGAAATAATGTATATAGGACTCTTAGAGCTACTTTTGGTAAACGATAAACACTCCAATTAGTTACTAGCATTATAATGGATAATTATAACAAAAAGTCAAAAGGTCTACTGATAGCCAAAGCTCATTTCCTGTAGTTGCTGACTTTGGAAAGTTCATACAATGATTTTTTTAGAAAAAATTATTTTTATTACTGTTTATATAGTTGAAAGGAATGCATGCCCCTGTAGGCCTCTGATTAGGAAGGGGAGACAAATGTTTCAGTCTTTTTTCCTCCTGTGTCCACAGGGGAGTACTGGGGGAAAGCTGCTCCCTACTGTCAAACTATCTCAGCACCTGAGAATGGGATAGTTTGATGCTGTTCCAGAGACCCTGGTGTGGGGAAGAGTATTTCAAGGGTGTTATCCTGAGTGGTGTTGATAGTTCTGAGAACTTGTAGGTTCCATTGCTCCAAGGTAAAGAAAATCTTTCCAAGGTCTACTGGTTAACAAAGTTCACGTTGGTGCCTCCACAAACCCAGGAACATGTTGCAAAGCTTGACCAGGAGAATTGTCCAATTGTTTCTACTTTTCATCCTCTGAGGAGGCAGCTAATGTCCCCTGCTGGCCTAGATGAGCTGACTATCATCTTGTGTCTTCCATATGTATCTCGGTATACTGTCTACTTTACAGGCATTGGCAACTGAGTAAGCCCAGTCCTGATACATGTATTCTAGGATCAGACCACACATACTGTGATTTTCCCTGTAGCCAGGGTCTGAGACCAGTGGTCAAGTCAGGGAGTATCCCATTACTTTGCCTGGGTTGACCTCAGACTTGACTCCTACATGGTCCAGCTAGTGCAGGGTCAGGTGCAATCTGTCATGTGTACCAGCCAGTGTATATACTGGTAGTGCAGCTTGGTCAGTTTCACCTCAGCCCCGTATCTCACATAAACCTGTGGGTGCTACAGTCCAGCTATATAATGATTTTTTTAGCCTTGTGTTCTCAAAAGAAATAAACCTATGCATTCCTGTAAAGTTCTTTGAGGCAGTGAGCATGTCAAAATCATTTATTATCCCACATGCAGCATATGACTCAACTGCTAACTACGCATTTTAGGTGAATGACTCTTATCCTTACAAGAAATTGACATTGAGTATCAGTTTAAAAAGTCATTGAAATTATCAGTGACCTAAAAGTCATGCAACTGAACCCAAAAGCTGATTGGGAGAACTTTCATGTCCAGACATTTCCATTGTTATGCTTCATTCTATGATCAACAACCCTCTCCTCCCTGAAGTCCATGCCAGATTTGGATCTGGTAGCTGTCCCCATAAGCGAGAAAGACATTGACCATCAGACCTGTCCTAAATAACTGTCATTCAATCTGGGATTTGTCTGATGTAACTCTTCATTAGCTCCATTAGCAAGCCATGATCAGTTTCAAAAACTGAACTGATGTGGCTTATCAAGGGACCTTGGCTGCTATGACGCCATGGTCTGGCTTGATACCCTTGGCCAAAGGCAAGTGTTGGGTGGGTATCTTGGCTCTCTCAGGAGCCTGTCTGGCCCACTCTGGCAGTATGTGTCAGGACAACAAGAATGCATTGCCTAAGTTAGGAATGTGGCCTGTCTCTGAGGGCTGGCGGAAGAGGGGGAATTGAGGGAGGGAGAGTTCTGATTCTGATGGCAAAACAAGAGAACAGGTTGTTCAGAGGCACATGTAAACAGTCTCTGGTTCCAGGGTTCTTGCTCTTATCCACAGTTACTCACTGTCAATATATCTTGGGTACTGTTCTGGGGCAGGGAAAGGGTGGAGCCAAACCAGAAGCAGATGGCAAGGCCTAGTTTGCATCATGTGCCAAGATGCTAACTTGATCTTGGAGTAAAGTGACTATTCCTGGGGATGTGATAACCTCTCAGGAAGCCTGTCCTCTTCATTTTCTGAAAGGTCTGTTCATCCCAGGGCAATCTTCAAAGATGTCCCACCTTCCCCAAGAGGTACATCCTGATTTAACATTAGCACAGACACTGTTCTCCCCATCCTAACCCTCTCTATCCAGTAATCTCATTTTTTCCCTCCCTGTGTTGGCTGTTCAATAATTTTAGCACAAGGAACATTTTGAATTGAACAGGTCTACCTCATTGAGCTGGAATTTGAGTTTGGAAAGTAGGGCCTCTGCACTTCAAGATATTTTGTAGTAAGGGCAAGAAAGTCTGTGCATGGGTTCCTCTGTTACCCCAGTGCCCTTTTCTTTGAATGGGATGAGTGCCTCACTGGAGAGACTCACTCTGCTGATGACAAAATGGCTGTGGCATGAGCTTGAGAGGCTGTGGAATAGGATCCTAACTCTGTTTGTTCAACTTTATGACATTCCTAGAATACACAAGATGTGGTTTTGTCTTGGGCCTGCATTTCTGTCTTTCCTTGACATTTCCTTTTTCAGAGTCCTGCTCTGAGAAGTCTTCCCTGACCACTTTGGGTGTCATTGAGATGTCCCCCCTCCCCATCTCCCAGTGTGCTTTGTATCACCACTCTAATTCTTTCTTCATGGCCCTTTTCACAACTAGTAGTATTTACATACTACAAACTTGAGTTGAAATACAGGAAAGCTAAGATGCAGCCTGGACCTTCATCAGAAGTAACCAAACAGAGGCAGCAACCAGTCTGAGGGCCTGGAAACCTAGATTGGTGTGGTCCCCATGATCCTGAGGGCACAATAGGGCCCATCGAGTAGGGTTTAGATCAGAACTAGGAAGACCAAGGTCACTCAAGGTCTGAGGCCCATGCCAGGCTCAGAAGCCAGAGTTTCAGCTTGGGATGGGTTTGGGATTTCCAGTTAAGTGTCAGGAAATTACACATCCAGAGGAATTTGGACTGAGATACTTGGAACATGCTCTGGATATGGGAACAATGTGTTAAAACACTGCTGCAGGAGACCCCAGATTCTGAGCAGTCTGGGTTTAATCTCTCTGTCTTTCTGTCCCTGCCTCCTCTTTCTGCCCCTGCCTCCTCTTTCTGCCTTCCTGCACTCTCTCTCTCTTTCTCCCTCCCTCCCTGCTTTCCTCTCTCTTCCTCTCTCCCTTTTTTCCTGGCTGGCATTTGTGGTTTCTTTGTAAATATGAGAACCCAGAATGTGAGTGTAAGCAGCAGCTAGCCCCAGCTCAGGAAATCCTCAATGCTCTTTCAGAAACTGGGCCATAGCTAGAATTCTATCAGGTGGACGACTCTTTCACAAAACATCTGATGAAGCATACTTCAGTCCTTGATGTGGACGGGCAATGACTTGGACTCATTGTGGGATTTGCTCTGTATCATTTCAGTATCTGTCAGGGCAGATACCGGTCATGCCCACATAGTGTCAACCAACAAGATGCCAAGGGACGATTCATTTGTCCCTTTTGCCCAGTTATATTCCAGGGAGCAGGGATTCCCCAACTTTCAGAGTCTATGACACAAAAGTGACCGGACTTGCAGATTCCTTTCCTCTGCTACTGCTGCTGTGTGACATGGTTTCATTTTCTTAGTTCCAGAGGTTTTGAATTCATCTCAGTATGAAAGAACTTGGAACTGTACAGGTGTCATAGGTGAGGCTGGGGACTAAGTGCAGTAGCAGTCTGTTTGTTATGGACCATGCTCTGAGTGCCAAAAGCAATGGAGATCACAGAAAAATGGATAAATGCTTTTGGCCCTGGAACCTTGGGAGGTGAGTGTGTGAACTTCTGTTTAAGAATATGAAGGGAACAATATGGAAAAAATAATAGTCTTACCCACTTTCCTGTAGCCCTTTGAACCTTTTTACCTTAATTAACTATGTAAAGATTGTCAAAATATAATAATAATAAAAAAAGAATATGGTACATGTAGGGCCCGGCGGCGTGGCCTAGCCACTAAAGTCCTCTCCTTGAACGTGCCAGGATCCCATATGGGCACCGGTTCTAATCCCGGCAGCTCCACTTCCCATCCAGCTCCCTGCTTGTGGCCTGGGAAAGCAGTGGAGGACGGCCCAAAGCTTTGGGACCCTGCACCCATGTGGAATACCCGGAAGAAGTTCCTGGATCCTGGCTTCGGATCGGCATAGCATCGGCCATTGTGCTCACTTGGGGAGTGAATCATCAGACGGAAGACCTTCCTCTCTGTGTCTCCTTCTCTCTGTATATCTGACTATCCAATAAATAAATAAATCTTTAAAAAAAAAGAATATGGTACATGGTTGGAGGTCTAATCCAAACAGGATCCCTGCTTTCTTCTATGCTAGGGAACAAATGGAAAATAATGCTGGGATAAGCCAAGGCGAAGTAAGAAAGCCTGAGAAGGGAGAGAGACAGTCCTGGCTGAGATACCAGTGCAGCAGACATGGGAAAAAAAATCAGAACCTTCAAATGAGTGGGTGGAGGATGGGTTGGTCTTTGTTTCCACTGTTCTGTTTCCATCCACAGAATTACTCAATAATTGGATGAAAGGAGTTCTGTCGATGTTATGGACTTGGAATCTTAGGAAAAAATGTGATAGGACTGCTTGTAAATTTCAGCTGGAGCTGTGTGAAGATTCTTCTGGGAGGTGCAGCAGCCAGTTCCCTGCTGGAGGGATTGGGCAGGTCAGAGGGAGGGGTGGTGGCAGTCCCTAATGATGGTTGCCAAAATGGATGTGTTTTGTGGGGTGGGTTGGCTGGGTCATGGCATTGAACAGCAGAGCTTTGCTGTTGCCCAGCTTCCTCTGTAAGCCATGTGTGGATTCCAAAAGAGGAGGTGCTGGTGGACAGCAACAAAGACCTTAGGGCAGAACTTTCCAGATTCAGGGATCCTTTCTTGGTGGGAAGGGAACAGAACTGGAAGTTCAACCTGGAGTCCCACAGACAAGTACATCTGTGGGGCAAGAATCCTGAACACAAATATCTGAGCAGTAGGGAAAGGAGGAAAAAATTAGTACTTTACAAAGACCTGAGGGTGGGAGAAAGGACTGCAGACTTGTTCAGTGCTTGCCCTGCAACTTGTCACTGGCTGGCCCATGTCTGGGCGCTAAAATATGGTTGCCAGGGTCCATGGCAGAGAAGCAATTGTTTGGATGGGGAAAGCAGTGCTATATAGGGCTGCAAACAGATATAGCTGCTTATCATGGAGAAGAGTGGTCATTGATCTCTCGTGGAGAATGAGACCATAGCTGTAACGCACTTACAGGCCTGAGTTTGTATCTTTAGCTACAGCAGACTTCGTAGGTCTGAAAAGGATCTGAATGCCCAGTATGAAGTCATTTTAGCATCATTTCTGAGCTCTTTTTGCATTGTTCAAGCATGATGATTAGATTCTGCAGGTGGTCTGCTCAGCATCAAAAGCAAAAATGTAAGAAAAAGCAGGGTGGACAAAGAGACTAGTGTTGCCAGAGTAAAGGTTAAGGAAGTGAGAATCAGGAGGCATCTCAGAGCCTGTCTCATGTCTTCTTAAGTGTTCACAGGAGGAAACAGGAGGTGAGGAGGACGAATGATTTTGGCCTCTTTGATTTCCTTAGGCCTTAGAGCAGATTTTCTTGGGCCTTAGAGGCTTGAAGTACCTGTTAGGATCAAGACTGACTCCACTATTTACAGCATGAGCTTAGCTAACATCTCTGTTGTGATTGCATGGAAGCAAGAGTCCTGGTAACTCAAGGTAGAGCAGCATCTGAAGGTGTACTTGTGGAACATGGCCAGGTGGCTCTCTGCAGACAGGTCTTCCAGGGTTCCACTTCCTCCTCATGTGGACAGGAAGTTCATAGCTGGGAGGGCAGTCTGGGGAATTGTGGGCTAGGAGAAGAGGCTGACATCTTCAAAAGAAGCAGATGGACCACTCTTGCTTGTGACTGTCATTTGAGACCTTGGTTCAAGAACAACCTCCTTTTCCAGTCCTGGGGCCTTTGAGCTTCCCTCCCCTGGCTCTTCCAAGTGCATTGTAGAGTAGTTGCCCTCAGAGAGGCTGCCAGGAGTTGCTTTGTCTGGAAGACACTGCTGATGACCCAGCTGCATTTGTTGGGGTGTGCATACTAACTCCAATACCTGCACCAGGCCTTGTTGCCTATCACCAGAGGTGAAAACAGAAGCAAACAGTCTAAGGATCCTCAACCACAAGATCTTGATTCAGAAATTCATGGATGGAACTATAGATCAATCTCTTAAAACAGCTTTTGATGGGTCTGATGCGTGATTGGAGAGGGAAAGATCTGTGATGGGGGTCATTGTTCAGAATTGGCATTCATACCTTATAGAACTTTTGATGTAAAAACTGATAGCATTAATATTGGCAGTGCTCTCTGGTTTAATGGTACTGCATGTAAAACAATTGTTATTACATACATGGAGTAGAATTCAGAGAACAAATTCATGCTGTGCAATGTCACAATTATTCTAGATAGTGACACTGGAAGTTGGTATTGAATTAGGACAAATCTTGTCTTTTAGTCTGTACGTGAAGACCCTTTTCAACCTGCCATCTTGGTTTACTCAATTGTCAAAGAAGTTTCAAAGTATAAGCCCTGTGTAGCCTGTAATGGGCTTCTTGGGGGAAGTAAGGCTTCAGAATTCTATGTAAATGAGATTTTGCAGGGGTGTGTGTGTGTGTGTGTGTGTGCGCGCGCGTGTGCTTATATGATACAATATGTGTTTCTGGAACTTTATCTGAAATATCTTTATATTCATCACATAATATGAGAGGTGTTTGTATAGGACAAATGGGTGGTGCTGCCATTGGCATGTAGACCAAACTTGTAGGATCAGGTGATAAGATGACATGGACAATGACAGGGAAGAGGCTAATGGCACTGATAGAAAAGCAGTAGGCTCTGGGCTTTTGTCTTCCCAATCTCGTCCTTTACCTGGGCAATGGAGAGATTGGCCCATTCACAAAGGCAAGGGGTATGGAGGCTTGGGCAGCTTCAGCTGCTTCTGCAGATTCCTGTAGAGAAAGCTGTGTCAGTTCCTCATGCAAGTTAGCAAGTCCACAGAGCAGCTGCTCCCAAGCCAGAGATGGAGATTGTCTCTGCTGCATTCCAGTAGTTTGATAAACAAGTCCCTGGAGAGTGTTGAAAGACAGGGGTGTGGCCAGTGACTTTGGCTGACAGCACACTCAAAGAACTAAGAAAGCAAAGGCACAGACTAAGGATCTTTAGGTTTCGTTTACTCAAGCGAGAGTGGAGACCATAGGAATGAACTGAGTCTGATGAATAGATGTAGCTGACCTAGTACAGCGTGCCCTGCACCCTTTTTGCCTTAGCAGTAGGCTCTGGGGTCTTTGTCTTCATTCTTTTTTTAAATTTTGTTATTATTATAATTACATTATATTATGTGACACAGTTCTATAGGCACTGGGATTCCCCCCACCCCGCCATGGTGGGTTCCTCCCCACCCCCCGTTGCGTAACCACAGTCCAAGTTTAGTTGAGATTCCTTCTTGCAAGCATACACCAAGCATAGAGTCCAGCATCTTATTGTCCGGTCAAGTTCAGCGGCTTCTTAGGGAGACCCTCCTCGGTCTGAAGGCAGAGCCAACAAAGCAAAATCCCAGTCAATTAAAAGCCCCAACATAACATCAGCAACAATTAATAACGTTAAGAGATAAATTGACATAGTATTGAGCAACTGATATGTCAAAATTGGATGCAAGGCCTTAACAACTTTCTGTGACTATTTCAATGACATTTCAACAATTGAGGTGCGAAACAGTTTTAGGAAGGGTGTGCAGAGAAATCTTCCATACCTTGGTGAGGAGTACTTAATCCCCGTGTCCTACCTAGTAAGGTGTGTGTGAGTCCATGCTGACCAAGCCTTCCTTGTTGTTCTCTGCCTATCCATTCCAATTTGTGAGTGTGAATGTGTGTGTGAGTGTGTGTGTGTGTGTTGGGGGGGGGGGGGTCTGGAGCGTCCCTCATGGTCATTGCAGAGAGGTTGGGGACCCGAAGTTGGAGCTAAGTAAGAACCAGAGATAGCTCCTCTCCCAAGTCCTGAAGGGAGGTTACTGTTCTGTTTCTGAAGACCGCTCAGGTTTCCTGGTTGTTGTTCCAATGGCCTTGGATCCTATGGTGAAGGATTCAGCTTCTTCCATCCCGTGTGGTAGGTCCAAAGGAGGGGGGGGATGTCCTCTGAGTTCTCGGCCTCTGAAGGCATTCCAGTCCCCCGTGGTCTCTTTGGCAGTTGGGATGTAGTCCTTGGCGCCTGTACTGATAGTCCTTGGTAGTCCTTGGTGGGGATCTGGGAGTCTCCAGGTTTGGGATACAAGACTCCTCCTGTCCACCTGCTCGACGCTGTGGTCCCCCACTGCTCTGTGCACACGACCTCCTGTTAATAAGTTGTCAGGGTCGCTCTTGATTCCCCCTGCATGTCTTTGTAGTTTTACTGTTGTCTAATGTTGTCTTGAATCTATTGTCTACAAGTTACCTGTTATGTGCCTGAGATGTTACACTACACGGCTTCCTCACACGTTCACAGGAGATGGAAGGTTTCTTTGCTCTCCCGCCCAATTATCTCATTGGGAATCTTTAGGGTTGATTCATGTACCCAAAGCCCTGAGAATTCATCATGGAGCTTTCTAAGCAGCAATCATAAAAACCAAATCCCAGAGCTCTCTGGCCGGGTGGCCAGCAGGCGGAGCCTAGACCCAAATGGCGCACTGGCCGCCCGATACCGGCTCTGGACGCGCCCATGGTAGGCCACGTGCGCTCCAGGCATGAGACGCTGCTTATCCCAGGGACTTTCAGCCACCGTGCGGCTGGAAGACTACTTCCCCAGGTTCAAGCACCACCCCTTCCCTGCCCTGCCCCCAGCTCCAGCCTGTCGGCGAGCAGTGAAGCAGTCGGGCCCGCTTCACAGAGCACTGTGGGTAGTCCACGGTGCTCCGGCAAGGCCGATACCCATGGTAGCGGCCGTGTGCTCTCCAGGCATGAGATGCTGCTTATTCCAGCCTTTGTCTTCATTCTTACCTTCCATCTCTGCTTCAGCACTGCCAGATCGCACACATACTCATGTTGCTGTGAAGACTCAATTCTACTTTTCTATTTGATTGATTTGCACAAAACATTTTAAGTTTCATAACAGAAGTTTTGATCATAGGCATCTTCTGTGAACTTTCTGAAGATTTCTCACATGCAGATTTCAGAATCTTTTGCATTAGACTAAACTTAGCTTTCAGTTCTGTTTTTCTAACAACAACAACAACAACAACAACAACAACAACAACAAGACAGAGTGACAGACCGATGGAGAGAGAGAGCTATCTGGTATCTGCTAATTCACTCCCCACATGGTCACAATGATCAGGCTGGGTCAGGGTGAAGCCAGGAGCTTGGAACACCATGTAGGTCTCATAGGGGTCTAGGTGCTTGGGCATCTTTGGCTGCTTTCTTAGTTGTGTTAGCAGGGAGCTGGATTGTAAGCGAAACAGCAAGGCCTAGAATTGGTGCTGTAGAACGGGATATTGATATCACAGACAGTGACTTAGCTTGCTGTATCACAAGCCTGGCTTTCCTTCAATTTCATATTTCTACAGACTTCTACAGTACTTTCTTATAAGGTGATTTCCATGACTCCCTAGTTATTTCATGAAAGAAAATCTTACCTTCCTGAAGAACCAGTGCTGTGTATTATGCTGCTGCTTGCTTTATCTTTTTCCTTTCTCTTCCTTCTCTCTTCCCAAGGTCTGCCTAGCTGGTGCTCAGTTGTATGTTAAGCCTTTATTGATTATTTCGTTTGTTCATTTGAACATCTTTTCCAAGCACTTACTACATGTCAATCAGAAGGTTGAGTGCTGGAGATTCAGAGCTAGAAGCCACATGTTAGCCTTCAGGTTGTTTGCACTTTTGGGTTCTAGACAATTAGATTATGAACTGTACACAATTTGCTGTAGGCTCTTCAGTGATGAAATATACAGTTTTGGAAATAGGTAAGCTGGAAAGATGTTTGAAAACAGATTTTGAAATCAAAGGGGTTGAAATAATGTTGCCGATCACACCTATCCAAGGGTATTTGAGCATTCCAGCACTCAGAAGCACGGGTCTTCAGACAACAGACCAACAGAGGTCTCCCAGAAACATCGTGGTGGCTCAGGTGTGGGAAATCTAGCATGGAAGCAAGAGAATAAACATGGCCACCTAGGTCTAGGCGCATATCAGCTCTGCTCAAATGACAGTTCTCGGTAACTCTCCTTTAACTAAAAAAATTTTTTGATAAGGGAAACAAGTTTTTTATATATATATGTATATATATATACATAGGTTTAAAAATATAATGATACCATCATACCTTCCCTCTTTCCCTTATTGCCACTCTCCTTTCTTATTCTTTTCTTTTAATTTTTATAATGACATACTTTTGACTTACTTTGTAATCACAAGCATAACCATCTACTAACTAAACAATTCAAGTAGTACACATAAGAACCACTGTTCCTCAAGAGTGTAGACCAGGTTCAGAGTATGAGAAAATCAAGTAATCTTTCTCCTCAGCGGGGATTTCCAGGGCCCTCTGCTCTCAGGGGGTGGGGAATGTGACAGGAGCATGTGCTAGGCCACGTGAGAGGGAGGAGAGCATGCAAGCTGTAGGAGCCTTCTACCGACAAACGCAACAAGTTCCATCCCGATCTTCACGGTGAATTCAGAACACAGCATTCACATTAGCAGCCTGACAATGTGTCATATGATTCAAGACATTCTTCATGATTTGACAATGTGGGAGAAAGCAGGTCTGGACCTCCCCATTTACTTGTTCTCATCCCTGACTTTTATGACCATGAAGTAACTGAAAATGTCAATTTTGCTCACAAATATTATTTTTTTATACTCTGTATAGTAGTTATAACAAATCAGGCAAAACGCATTTGTCTTTTTGGGACTGGTTTATTTCACTATACCTAGTGGTCTCCAATATATCTGTTCTGTTATTAAAAAGAGGGTCTCATTTTTCTCTCTCTTTTTAATAACTGAATAGTATTCCATCATGTATACATAACATATAACACTGTTTCCTTATCTAGTCCTCAGTTAATGGGTGTCTGGTTTGATTCTGTAATTTAGCAATTGTGAGTTAATAAGAATTTCATGGCTGTTTTTATTTCCTTTGGGTGAATTTCCAGGAGTAGAATGGCTGGGTCATATTGTAGATATATTCTCAGATCTGTGGGCAATCTGTGTGCTGTTTTCCATAACTGTACTAGTTTATATCCCTGCCAACATTGTATTAGGGTACCTTCCCTGATCGTCATATCCTCTGCAACTTCTGTTACGTTTTTTGATTTTTGGATGATAGGTGTTCTAACTAGTTTGAGGTGAAATCTCATTATGATTTTTAGTTACATTTTCCTGATGGCTACAGGTTCATGTGTCTGTTGACTGTTTGAATTTCATCTTTGAGAAATGCCTGTTCCTTTTGTTAGCCCACCTCCTAACTGGATTGCTTGTTTTATTGCTGAGTTTCTTGTGCTCCTTACATATTCTGGATATTAATCCTTTATCAGATATATAGTTTGTAAATATTTTCTCCTATTCTGTGGGTTGCTTCTTTGCTTTGCTAGTGTTTCCTTTGTAGAGCAGAAATTTCTCAGCTTAAAGTAATCTCATTTGTTTATTTTTGTCTTTATTGCCTGTGCTTCTTTACTATTAAATATATTATTATAATAGTAAATAATATAATAGCAAATAAAAAGCATAAAAATATTGTAGATTTTAGATCATTTTAGGTAAGGTGAAGAAAAAATGAAAAGATAAGAGCTAAAAGAAAATGTCAGATTAGCAATCCCTCAATTTTATGAATGAATGAAATTAGCAGGGGGAATGGACGTGATTAAGAGTAGAGTCTCTTTGTGCAAGTAACTCTTTGATACAATGTGTTCAAGTCTTTTGGATAAATACCCAGTGGTGCTGGATCATGTGCTTCTAGTTTTTAAAGAATTCTCCGTACTATTTTCCAGAATGGCTGCACTAATTTTCATGATTATGTTTATAATAACTAAAATATGGAATCAACCAAGGTGTCTACCATAGGACAAATAAATAAATAAAATGTTACATGAACACACATACACATATAATGAAATATTATTTAGCTATAAAAAGTTAATTCTATAATTTGTGTCAAAGTGGTCGAAACTGGAGGACATTCTGTTGAGTGAATTAAGCTGGGACAAAGAAAAATACATGTTTTCCTTTTTTTTTTAAAAGATTTTTATTTTTCTTATTGGAAAGGCAGATATACAGAGAGGAGACAGAGAGGAAGATCTTCTGTCCGATGATTCACTCCCCAAGTGAGCGCAACGGCCGATGCTATGCCGATCTGAAGCCAGGAGACTCTTCCGGGTCTCCCACGCGGGTGCAGGTTCCCAAAGCTTTGGGCCGTCCTCCACTGCTTTCCCAGGCCACAGGCAGGGAGCTGGAAGGGAAGCGGGGCTGCTGGGATAGTACCGGCGCCCATATAGGATCCCGGGCGTGGAAGGTGAGGACTTTAACCATTGCGCCACCGCACCGGGCCCCATGTTTTCCTTTATATGTGAGAATTAATATTTATAAGAAAGAAATGCCTGTGTGCAACATTTTAGCTATAAATACAGAATTTTGTCAATCTTTGCTTAAAATCTGTAAAATAAATTAATAGACATTGTACATACTAGTATGTTTTTAATAATCTGTAACTAAAAATTTATGTGAGCAAACTTGAACATGTTTTCATTTGATTATTATTTAAAGTCTTTTGCTATTTTCTTGCTGAATTATGTTTTTTTTTTAGTGGACATTAAACCTTTGAGTATAATGTTAAAAGTCTGTTGCCTCAAAAATAATAAGCAAAACTTTAAGTTCATAAAAAAGAGTTGAGTCTGGACATTTGAAATAAGCAGCTTTTCTCACAGAGCAAATTCCTTGCTTAATGCAGGGAAGCTCAGAGGATCCGTGATGTGAGTTGAAGCTCATTGCTGCAGAGTAAATTGTTTAGTTTGATCTGGGGATGGAATGTACCTTGTACACCTCCTTTTTCAAGGAACTGACGTGTTTAAAGTTTGCAATTCACTTACTTAAGATGAAGACGAAACAGATCTTGGCATTTCCAGAAAGCAGAGGTTGGCAAAATGTTTCCACTTATTCCCCCAAATACCTCCCAGCTCCTGCTAATGTTATTTTCCAGTTTTTCTGTTCTGTATGGGTGGAGCATCTTGCACTGAGTCTTATGATTCAGATTTGTGTCTGTTAAGTGGACTGCTACTGCATGAAGAGGACTGGCTCAGGGATGAAATGGCTGGTTAGATTCTTGTCTTGAAAAGTGGCAGATACACGGTGCTCACACTTGGTGCCCAGTGAGTGCCTGCTTTCCTGATGGTTTATTGACTTCTCTCATGTAGGGGAAGAGGAACTTAGGAGTTTGTAGGTCTCAGGAGTGGACTTAAGGTTTTGACATTCAGGAACACACTGGACACAGTTCTATTAAAAGGGAATTGGTGGGGGGTGTGTATCCCTCAAATATGGGAAAAGAAGAATATTTGAGAAGATGTGGACATTTGCAGGTAATGGGTAGCACAATGTGAAGGGTCCTATGTACATTTCTGGTCTATGAATTGGTTTTAGCTCAAAGATTCTGATGGGATGTTTATTAGAAGATGTTTCTCCTTTTTCCAAAAGGAGGAAATACGGTTACACAATACACAAAAGAAGCAGAATGAAACAAAAATATTCTTGACTCTATCCTTAAGGGATACATGTGCTAGATGCCTACTAGACGTGTGTTCTTGGTTTTGTTTCTTGCCTATTTTTGTTTAGGTTAAATTCTGCTAGATCATAGTGTCTTCTAAAATTATGTTGCATTGATATGCCCAGAAAATTGTCATCACCTTGAACTTGAATATTCATTGCACAAAATGTATATATCTACATTGTGCCAGGCATTGGGAAGTAGGTTTAGGTAACATTTCAGGTCTTCTTAGGTTAGTCACATTGATGACTTAGAGGCAAAATGTGAAACTGTCCTGCCAAGTAAATATGACAGTGGACTTGACCCAGGGAAAGAATAATGTTTTCAAGGGTAAAACAGTGTCTAGAGAATGATTATTTTGAGATGTTGGACTAAACTGATCATTCACATCATCATAACCATGGTCATTAATATGTATTTTATGTCAGCTTTACTTGCAGTCTTGCAAGATGATGGCATATTTTCCTCCCCCTATCTATCTATCTATCTATCTGTCTATCTATCTATCTATCTATCTATCTATCTATCTATCTATCTATCTATCGGGAGAGAGAAAGAGAGAGAGAGAGAGAGAGAGAGAGAGAGAGAGAGAGAGAGAGAGAGAGAGATACTTACTGATTAATTTCTGAATGGCTGCAACAGCTGGAGCTGGGTTGGTCTTAAGCCAGAAGCTTCTTTGAGGTCCTCCATGTGGGTGTGGGTGTCCCAAGCACTTGGGCCATCCTTCTGTGCTTTTCCAGGTACATTAGCAGATCAGAGGTGGAGCAGCTGAAATTTGAACCAAAACATCTATGGGATGTTTCAGGCAAAGGCTTAACTCACTATACCACAGCACAGACCCCAAGTGGCATATTTTCTACAGAAAGGAAGAGTCAAGAATTCTCAAACGTTTCAGCTGAACAAGACAGTCTTGCCAATTTTCATAGTGGTGACAGAGTTAGGAGACTTAGCTAGGCAGCCACAGCAGTAGTCAGACTGACATGTGAAGTGCAAACTAGGGAAAACACTAAACAAACCACAAACAAACAAGCAAAAATCAAAATGTGGTCAACGTTCAGAATGGTTCTTGATGATCAAGTGGCTATGTTCTCAGCCTAGGTAAGGAGATGCTGATGGGGAGTGAGGCTGGGATGGGAAGGGATCCCCGCTAGTGATTTTGTGGTGTCTGCTTATCAGGTATGGAGGGCAGTTGTGCTGGGCAGCATGCTGATCTTTCTTTCTCCTCATCCTCTGTTCTGTGCCAAACCAGAGTTGGAGATCTTGCCTGAAGCCCCATTCTGAAAGGCATGATGGATATGAGGAGAAGGCATTGTTTTTAGTGACCTAAGAGAGCTCCCTAATATCAGTAAGTACAGTAAGCCAAAAATTTCATCCAGTATTCAAGGAACCATAGGTCATGGTTATAGTGTTTAATGACCAATGACCACGGGCAACATGTAGTGGCCCAAGGAGCGGAAGTGGCTAACCGAATGTCCTCCTTGTTGTTGGGTGAAGCAACACCTTCAACTCTGTAAGCTGGGTCACCGTGTCTCAGTCAATTTGCGATTTGCTACTGTTTCTTAAAGTCATTTTCTTTTAAAACCCTGGGACCTTGCCATATCCACTTGCCTTTTCTTCTGCACAAATTGGCTTTTGGCTATGATTTTCTTTTATTCATGTTAGAATTTGCATTGACTCAAACTTATCATTTTAAACTATCACTAATTTTAATAAATTAGCTTTGGGTATCAAGCAGGGGCTGGTCCCAGGTAAAATTGTGAAATTGTTGAACTGAGTCTCTAGCCACCTAAAGGAATTTCCAGCCAGCCGTGTCCTCTCTCACACTCTTTGCTCCCTCAGTTTGTTCTAAATTAGTTGTTTCTCTTGGAAAGAATTTGAAAAATTCAATAATTTTTGTCTGATTAATCAATTACACATGTATAACAACTGCATTTCTTGGACAATTTTAGGCATGTTCCCACTCTTCCCCTTTTGAGTTTGTGCCAGAAGTTAGTGGTCTCTAACTAAAATTGGCTGGTCACAGACTACCCAGGAATGTTGTTCCAAATATAGAATCTCAGGTCTCATCACAGAACAAAAAAACCAGAATACCCAAATCGGTGTTTCTAAAAACAAGTCCTGCTGGCCATTCTTGTTAGTCTCTGATGTCCAATTTGAGATTTCAGTCCAACCCTGAGATTCTGTGACCTTGTGATTTCAACCTCATCTTGACCCTTGGAGGAATGAATCATCGAATTCTGCACTTATCAGGTTTTAAATTTGAGTTAAGCACTATATGAATTATCTCAGGGGTGAGGCCATCTTTAATCCTTCTCAACAATGGAGAAACATTTAGGGCTCATGTTGGTCAAGGTCACCTGGGAAAGAAAGGATAGACTGTTTCAACACTCCTGTAATTACCAGAGCAGGGGCATTTTTCAAAATTTCCACTCTGGGTTCCAGGGTTCTTCGTAGGAGGTCGGGTCAGTGAAGGTGGTCTCAAATTTGGTTAGACTTGCATCTCAGCTGTGAAGTGTGTAAAGGCAGGAGCAGATACACTCAAAGCCTTGTATCTGCAAAAAGAAGGCCCTCAGAGAGTGTTGATCTCTAAAACTCCAGGACCTGAAGGTATAAATTGCAAACAGGGTTTTATTTGTTACATTACATGTAGATGCTTGGGATTCTAAAGATTGAAATCATGCAAGTTATGAAGACATTTATCTCAGATGAGGAAATTTCAGGTACCTAGCTAGCTAGATCAATTTTGGAAAGGTGTAGTTTGTAAAATAATCTGTGTATTGTCACTTGTTTTTCAGCAAAGCCGCAGTATAGTTCAGTGGGGGAACGAAAAATCTTCAGTAAGTCATAATGAAGCATTGGAATACCTGTGTAGGAGATAAAAAGAAAAACCCTGGATCTCACAGAACAAATTAATTTGAAATAAATTGCAGGCCCAAATGTGGAATTTAAATCAATAAAAACATTTATTAGAAAACATAGGGGAATATTTTGTAACTGCTGGGTTGCCAAAATCTTTAAAGAAAATTTGATGATGTGGATTTCATCAAAAATGCATAACATATATATGTTTTTCACAATGAGATACAATTAAAAATGTAAAAAGACTACTAGGGTATAGAGGAATTATTCACTAGAAAACGAGTATGAACAAGGAACTTTCATAACTTTTCATGAATAACAAGACAAAGAGCTCAGTTAAAACTAAGCAGGAAATTCACAATGATACTCAATGGTAAACAAGACACTACATATCATTAGTCATTAGGGAGATGCAGATTAAACTAATAGAGCTTTTGTTGCATATGCTTCAGGACGGCTAAAATGAAAATGACTCATAATACAAAGTGTTTGTTAAGGTGTGGAGCATCCGGAACTCTCAAACCATGGTACTTAGAGCTTAAAGTGCTGGAGTCAGTTTGGACAACTGTTTGGCATTTTCTGGTAAGTATCAACCATGATTCAACAGTTCTACTCCTAATAATATATCCAAGAGAAAGGAAAATGTTTAAGAAAGACTTTATTGGAAAAGCAAGTTCATTTATAAAAGGGCCAAACTGGAAGCAACCACAATGTCTACCGATAGATCAGATAAAAACTGTAGTATATTCATAACATGAAATGCTATTTAACAAAAAAAGTTCACTAGTGATACAAGCAGCAAACAGTATATTGAGTGGAAGATACCAGTTATAAAAAGTTCAGATTAAATGATACTGTTTATGTGAATTTTGAGGGTAGGCAAAATTAATCTATGATGAACATAAAATTAGGATTATTACAGGAAAAATTTATGACCACAACAACAATCAATCCACTCTATCCAATGGCTTTGTAAGTCATGAATCCAGAAAGGACTCAATTGAATGATCTTCTTTGTCCACATGGCACTGACAAATTAGTTGATCTCAAAGTTACAGGTGGCTTTCCTAATGTCTCTGGCACCTTGTGGAGACTGCCTGGAAGCCTGGGCTCTGCTGGGGCCCTCGGCTGCAACACCTACATGTGGACTCCTCAAAGAGATGGTCAGAGGTGGTCATGGTTGTTATCTGGAGATCAAGGCACCAAGAAGGAAAGTTCCAGAATATAGAACAAAGCCAACATAGCCTTTAACCTTGGGACTCCCACAGTGTCACTCCTGCTACATTTTGTTGATCAAGGCAGTCACAGTCCTTCTTAGGATCAGAGAGCACAGATATAGCTCTTACTTCTCAAAGGAAGGGGTGTCAAACACTTTGCAATTGTGCTTAAAAATTACCTGAGGAACTTTCTGGAGATGAGTGGAATTGGTCCCTTTTTTTGGTGGTGGTGCTGGCTACATGAGTGTAAACAAAGTAATTGAGCTAAGTACTTAGGATTTGTTCACTTTATATAAAATATAGTACAGTTTACAAAAACTTCATGCATAATGTTTTTTATATTATTTTCAAAACTGTCTGAGTCAGCCATCATTTTGCATTTTATACCTACTTAATTTTATGTAGTAACATGGTCAATATCAAACAGAGCTAGGGTTCAAACCTGTTGTCTGACTTCAAAATGTCATCTCTTTCCACTAACATCCTGTGAAAAGAGCAAAATGGCTCATTCATTCATTCATTCCTCAATTTGTATCTAATTGGAGCCTACTCTATTCTGGGTACTTGGCTATGATCTGGGAATAAAGGTAAACATAACTTATGTCCTTGCCCTCAAGGGCTCTTAGCCTTTAGGGAAAGAGATAGCCATATCAAGTGTTTTTTTTGCAATGTGACCAATGTTATGCTGAACACATTTTCTGAGGTCCTAAATTAGGACCCTATGAAATGACTGATTCCTGTGAGTATAATGGGATAGAATATTTTACATTAGAACTTGTTCCAGAAAACAGATGTTTACAATAAACTAACATATTTACCAAGTTCTCATGGGACCCAAAAGAAGGAGTAGGGAGGAATTACTGGAAGAGGATGGAGTCTTCGCTTAGGTCCACCTAAGTGCTGTCACAATGCTGAGTTTCATGTTTGTTATCCTTTTCAGTCCTGGCATCTCCACACGTTGGTATTATTTGCCCAAAACCACGTTTGAAGAAAGTGAAGCCTAGGTGAGATCAAGGGAATTTTCTAGCTAGAACTGGGTATTGGAATCTGGTTCTGACCTTAGGCCTGGTGGTGATTTTTGGGAGTAGGCCTTTGGAAAATTCTTGATCTCTCAGCTCTTTCTTCTGATTCCTGATGACCCACTTTGAGGCTGCATGCTGGCTGTGTTTTTGTTTCTCTTTGTGCTCATCGAACTCAGCTTCCTTCCACTGGTGTGCTGGGGTATGGCTTGTACTGATTTTGCAAGAACTGATGTTAAACTTTTTCCTACGTGAGTTCAATGACATTTGTGTTGGTAGCTTGAAACTGGCTAAAGTAGAAATGTTCATGCCATGGAATTCAGCAAGTGCTGCAAATCAAGTTTTCCCCATCCTGCCCCCCCGGTAGATGAGAAAGGTCAACTTTCCCAGCACATGGCTCTTTTCATATTTTCAGAACTATTCCCTGTAAGTCAGTGCTCAGTAATATGTATAACCTTTTGATTTTTTGCATTTCAGAAATGTTCTTTGTCAGGTTAAATTCTTTTCATCTATGTAAATTTAATTTGCTCAGATTTTATTCGCTTTAATTTTTTTTTTTGTTTTGTTTTGTGGTTTGAATCTGATTGGATCTTACCACTTATCTTACTAGCCCTTCTGCATGTTGTGTTTTTAATTGTGGTTGGGACTAATTTGGTTCAGATTTGAGGTGACATAACTTTTGCCTCGACCTTCTTACTAGACCCTGCAGGTGAAGGGCCATCTGTTGCAAGCCTTCCTTCTCTGTAACTGCCATCCTCCCTCCATCTGTCAGGCCTTGTTGCTCTTCTGGTGCTTGCAGACTGCTGTTGATTAGCTGTCTAAGTGTTTCAGTAAGTGCTGATGTGTTGATCTCTTGAAAACAACCCATTCTTCTCTGTGCACTCCACATTGTATCTCAGCATCATGACTGGCCAGCCTGAGATAGGAAGGCCTTGCTGGAAATACTGAGTGTTGACTCTCTGGAAAGTGTTTGGGGCATTGTGCTGGCCTGGGTGGACTGAGGCAAGCCTTATGGTCTGGCTGCTGGCTGGGTGTACAGGAGAATGGCTGCAGGGGAAGACAAAAGAGGAATGTACTCTGGGATATTTCTTTCAGGAGATGGGTAGGGGCTGACTTTCTAGTTTTTCTGGTCATATGGATAGGTTTATCTCTACTTAGTCTCTCTGTGTACCTAAAGAAAAGAAAATGTGAGAAGCTCTTGAGTGTGAGTTAAGTATTCTAACCACAGCCTGAAGCATGATATTGGCAGCCTGTTCTTGCCCTTCTACATTTATTGAGTGTTTACTGAATGCTGAGTGCTTTGCCAGAAGCTTCAAGGGCATTGTCTCATTTGATTCTGACAACAGCTCACATGAGGAAGCTAAGCCCTCAGAGAGATTAAATAACTTTTTCATGGTCACCAAGCAATTAAGTGTGTGAGTCAGAATTTGAACTCAGGATTGCTGTTTTTAGTCAACATAATTCATCTCCTAATCTCTCAGCTATGCTCTCTTGGCTCTCAGGAAGCTGTAGCAGTTTAAGCATCAGTTAATAACACCTGTTCTTTTGCCAGACACAGGGCCAGGAGTGAAGACAAATGAGACCCATTTTCTATCTTAATTCTCAATCTAATGGTAGGACACAGTCTTGAACACAAATAGCATTAAGCAAGGCATCTGCTGGAGCTTTAGTGTTGATGTGGAATCAGTAAAAGCATGGTGTCCTGTGCGTGGGAGTGGAGTGAACCTGTGGATGCTCCTGAAAGGGTGATGGGTGGTGGGTCTGAGAAGTGCAGGACTGACCTCCATAACACTGAGCAGAGACTGACGTCACAATGACTCAGAGGGCAAATAACTCGTTCTTCACCTCAAGGTACTTATGACCTAATGGGAGATGGAGTCATTCTGGTGAAAAGTCTTCAAGGAGCCTGTGTGTCTGTCTAGGGAAGAATGCTTGGGGCGCCTGCCCTGGGATGGGGTAGGAGCAGGAGCTCTGGCCAGACACTGGAGGAGCATCTATAGAGAATCAGGGACCAGGTTCAAGGTGTAGAACCAGCAGAGCACTCCTGCCTTTGTGACCATGATTCTTCTCCCTGTAACTGAGTTTCTTTATTTGTAAAGAGAGTGGATGGAATGATCTTACAGTGGCGTTGGGGGTTCCATGAGACTGTGTATTCTCTGTGATAGAAATATGGGTGGGGTGTGTTTGGAAGGATTCTGACCAGATGCTGACCCTTTGGTTGAATCTTTGATAGTTGACCCTGCTGTGCTCTGACATGTGTCAAACTGGCAGCTTCTGTGGCATGTGTTGTTCACCCAGGGACTAAAGTTCTTAAACTCCCTCCTCCTCCACCCACCAGGAGACAATGTTGGATTGATCTTGGACATGACTGCTCTAGTGGAATGTGGTTTGCACCCTGTCCTGCCCACCTGCTTCTCTTCAGGTTCAGTGAGGCATAAACAGAATCTAAACCCACCAGTGACAACATAATCAGCTATCAGGTTTGTGTTCTTGTTCAAATCAACCTGCCTTCTTACTGAACTTTTAACTATATTGAGTCTGTCAGCCTGATTTGAGCTCCCTTCAGCTCGGTGAAAATATCCCAGATCTCTAGAACATGCAGTTCCATTTTTTGTCCCCCCAAATTTAGATTATATTAATATTTAGTTTAGCTAACCAGTTTTGTGGTCCTGGAAATGCCATATCAACTCTCTGGTCCTTATATATTAAATGAGGGTATGAGACTAAAGAGGTAGTCTGCAAACTGTGCTTATTGGTACAAATCATGAAATTTTATTAGAACTCAGTCATGCCATTTACCTATCATCTGTGGCAGCCTTTACTTGAGACACTGCAGAGTTAAACCATTGTGGCAGATGTAAGGAGCCTTTCAAGTTAAAATCTGTATTATTTGTCCCTTTACAAAAGAAGTTTACCAAAGAGAGTGCTGCTAAGTTCACTTCCAGTTTTGACTTTCTAGAGATGAGTCATGTTGTTTTGTTTACCTAACACATTTAAGTTTTGTGGATGCCTGCACGTGCCCCCGAGGTGCTGAGGATATACCCAGGAATGGGCATCCTCTCATAACACTTAAGTTCTTTCTTTGGTTGTTTCACTTGCTTTTAAAGTTTATGTATATAAAGTAAACAAACCTCATGTATTTGAGAATGCAGACTTAGGAGCAGAGTGGAACTTTCCACCCTATTCTTCCTCCTGTCTGCATTTCCCACCTACCCTTCCTTATTTCATTTTCTTCTTCCTTATTTCATTTTTCTAACTTCTACAGAATATCTTCATTTCACTTTATGGTCACTGGCTTAATACTCCATTAGGTTAAGATATCAACACAAAACAAGTAGAAAATAAGGTAAAAAAAAAAAAGAAAACTATTCCTCGAGAGTATAGATAACATTCAAATTCCAGAATGTCAATCTCACTCATATAGATTATACTCCTTTATACTTTGTGTATTAGTTATCACAGATCAGTGAAAATATATGAAATTTGTCTTTGGGGCCGATTTATTTCACTAAGCACAATAATTTTCAATTGTATTCATTTACTTGCAAAAGATAAGATTTCATTCTTTTTTAATGGCTGAGTACTGTTATACCATGTATAGATACACTACATTTTTTAAATCGAGTCATCAGTTAACAGTTGATTCCATATCTTAGATATTTTGAGATATAGGGGTTCAGATAACCTCTTAGGTGCTAATTTTTCTTCATTTGAAAAATTCCCAGGAGTAGGGTGGCTAGAAGCTCTGCTTTCAGATTTCTGAAAAATTCTTCTTGTATTCCTTAAAGATCATACTAGTTTACATTCCCACCAAAAGATAATGTTTAAATTCTGTTAAACCACAAAGATTAAATGTCACCTGGACATTACTTGTGTGATGGTTTCTCATCTGCCTTCCCAGGAGTGAGACTAGGGGATTTGCCTCCCTGGAGCTCATGGTGTGTGGCTGCTTCTCCTGGGACCTGATATGAAATTTTCTGCCCATGTGGACTTGAGCATTCCCTGAGTCTGTTCTCCCATGAGTGGGCCACACTGTCAGTGTAGACACTTCCATACCACAGGGATAGCTAAGAAGCTATTTATAGGATCTGCAGCTTGTGGGTAGCCTACATGAGCAGCCAAGGTGATCACATGTGAATGCATAGATCTCTTTATTGGAGGGAAAGCAAGTAGGGCAGGGGGTAGAAGACAAATGGGATATTGTACAGGGACTGGGAACCTGGCTGCTGATGGATTTCTAAATTCAAAGTTGGCCATTATGTTCATTTGAAGATTTATCATCTTAAAAAATAATTTTAGTGAAGTTGTAAAAATAGTATAGATAAATATTTGTTATGCTTTCTCCCTAACATTAATATATTACATCATCACAATACCATTATCAGGATAGAGCGAAGATGGCCGACGTAGGAGGAGGGCTGTGAGGGAGAGTCTAGTGAGAGAGGGATAGAAAGCTACAGAAGCAGCAAAGAGGAACAGCAGGGAACCGCAGGGAGAGGTCCGTGAAGCTCCCTGGGACAGTGTGGAGCCAAAAAGATCCACACAACTCGGAAGAACAACGAGAACGGAGCAGGGCAAAGGCAGAGAAACCGACATCCCACTCCAGACCTGCTGAGTCACTTTTGAAAACGGCCGGACGGGAGACGCGGCCAGCTCGGAGGCGGGGAGATCAGGGGGATCGTCACCGGCGGGAGGCCTTCGGCAGCGGTGGAGGCAGACTGCAGCGGCCGGACGTTTGGTGAGCTGGGGGTTGACGTGGCAGCCTCCGCATTTCTTGCCCCCCGCTGAGGCCCCAGCCTCAGAACGCGGAGCAGACGGCCGAAACTGTTGGGTCTGTGTGGAACTAGGCACAGTGGTGTTGTGTTGGTGGCTGAGGGGGCCCCGGGAAGGCGCATCGGATGTCCCTGCGCTGAGGGGACCAGTGCGGCTCGGTGCGCAGAGGTAGCTGGCGAGGGTCTGGAGTCCCCCACATCCTGCCTGGTGAGTGCTTGAAACCACCAGGACTCTGCCGCACCGAGCGGGCTGGGCGCCCCGCCTGCAGCAGCAGCACCTCCGTAGCGCAGGTGTCAGGTGTCAGGGGAACTCCTGCAACAAACTGACACGGTGCGAACCTGCCGCCGTGAAGTCATTATAACAGGGCGCCTGGGCCACTCCTCCGCTAAGGGCCTGAGTGGGGGAGCCACACGGGAGCAGGGGCTCTGAACACCCACACACCACGAGTGGTGGATTCACTGCACAAGAGCCACGCCTGCAAAGTGCCTCACCCACAGTCCCGTGTGTGGGAGACGCACCAGGTGGGCTCTGAAAAACCCTGCAGTCCCTGACACGGAGAACGCAGGGAGAAAGCACATAAAACCTTCTACGCACTGCGGATTCCCGTGAAGGGAGCACACCCAGAGAGCGCCTCCATCCCGCCACGCCCTGGGGTGTCACACCTGTAGAAGAGGTGCCCAGAGTGTGCCTGGAATCCACTGGGCCCCCAAGGTGGTGCTCTACAGCCCCGGGCCCTGAGAACGCACCAACGGTGCCTTGAAAATTACCACGCCCGGCAACACCACGCCTACAGGCTCCAATCTCTACAGGAAAGCACCTGACAGCCCCTCAACACACGGGTCCATTTGCCTCACCAGAATACACCAACGCAATGGGAAAAACCACCAGAAAGAGTTGTGCTCCAGATGAAAGAGCCAGCACCCCACCAAACAAGGGCCAAAAGCCATTATCAATATCGACGATACGAGATGAAGACATGGAAGTGTTACCAACAAAGGAATTGATGAAAATAATGCTAAAATCTCTCAGAGACGTGGACACAAAGCTGGAAGACTTCCAGAACCGCATAATCACCGAAATACAACAAATCAAAACCAAACTGGATGCCCAAGATAATAAGATTGAAAGCCTCATCAACAGAATAAATGCGGCAGAGGAAAGGATCTCTGAAACAGAAGACACACAAAATGAAAGTGCCCAGCGAATTAAACAGCTGGAGACAAACCTCAGCAAAACTAATAAAATGATGCAAGAGATGAAGGATTACCTTAGAAAATTGAATATTCGGATCATCGGCCTCCCCGAGGGAGTAGAAAGAGAATCTGGGATGCAAGCAGTGCTCGATGAAATTATACAGGAAAACTTCCAAAACACTTGGAACACGAATCCACCCCGCATACAGGATGGACAGAGAACTCCCAACAGACATGATCCAAAGAGATCTTCACCCAGACACACGGTGCTCAAGTTCTACTCCAATGAAGACAAAGAAGGAATCCTGAGACAAGTACGAAGTAGAGAAAAGATCACATACAGGGGAAAACCCATCAGAATCACTGCTGACTTCTCCGAAGAGACACTACAAGCAAGGAGAGAATGGACAAAGATCTTCCAAGTCCTGAAACAAAACAACTGTCAACCAAAAATAATCTACCCAGCAAAGATCTCATTTGTATATGAGAACGAAATCAGATACTTCAATAGCAAAGAAAAACTAGAAGAATATGTCTACACAAAACCAGCTCTGCAAAGTCTCCTTAGAAATGCGCTAGTCCCGGACAAAAAGGAGGCAAATCACAAACAAAGTTGGCAAATAAGAAGGTCTCCAAACTAAAGGCCGCACCAACAAGACAATTACATAGGCAACAACACACACACAACACAATCACATGGCAGGGCAAAATTGCAACCTCTCAATTTTAACTCTCAACACAAATGGTCTAAATTCACCAATCAAAAGACAGAGATTAATAGAATGGATCATCAAACAAGACCCAACCATCTGTTGCCTACAAGAAACGCATCTAACCAGAAAGGATGCAAAGAAACTGAAAGTGAAGGGATGGAAAAAGATATTTCACGCCAATAGACGAGAAAAAAAAGCTGGGGTAGCTATCCTAATTTCAGACGAGATAGATTTCATTCTAACCAACATCAAAAGAGACAGGGAAGGCCATTTTATACTGGTGAAAGGAATGATCCATCAAGAAGCAATCACCATCATTAATGTTTATGCACCGAATCTTAATGCACCTACTTACGTAAAGCAATTACTTACAGACTTAAGGGAAGACATAGACACCCGCACAATTCTTGTAGGCGATCTCAACACACCTCTAACAACAATGGACCGGTCTACGAAACAAAAACTCAACAAAGAAACAACAGAGCTCACACAAACAATAGAACAACTGGACTTAGTAGACATATATAGAACTTTTTATCCTAAGTCCACAGACTATACCTTCTTCTCAGCGGTGCATGGCACCTTCTCCAGAATCGACCACATGATAGGACATAAAGCGAATCTAAACAACTTCCAAAACATTAGTATCATACCATGTACCCTCTCAGACCACCATGGGATGAAACTGGAAATCAACAACTCAAAACTCCCCAGGAAGTATAGGCACTCTTGGAAATTGAACAACATGCTATTAAACGAACAATGGGTCAGAGAAGAAATTAAAGATGAGATCAAAAAATTTATGGAAACCAATGAAAACTCTGATACAACATTCCAAAACTTGTGGGACACCGCCAAAGCAGTGCTACGAGGTAGATTCATCGCAATCGGAGCCCATGTCAAGGCCCAAGAAAGACGCCAAATACAGGAACTAACCTCACACCTCCAGGATCTGGAAAAACAGCAGCAGAAGAGTCCCACACACAATAGGAAACAAGAAATCATCAAAACAAGGGAGGAGATAAACCAAATAGAAATCAAAAAAACTATACATAAAATCAACAAATCAAAAAGTTGGTTTTTTGAGAAAATAAACAAAATAGACACTCCACTGGCCCGATTGACCAAAAAAAAACAAGAGAAAGTGAGAATCAATAGCATTAAAGATGAAAAAGGCAACATAACAACAGACACTGCAATCATTAAGAAAATAATTAGAAATTACTACAAAGAACTGTACTCCCACAAATTTGAGGACCACCAAGAAATAGAAAAGTTCTTGGACTCCCACCACTTACCAAAACTCAGTCCGGAGGCAACTGCAGAATTAAATAAACCCATAACCGAGGCAGAGATTGAAACAGTCATCAAAGATCTCCCAACGAAAAAAAGCCCAGGCCCAGACGGCTTCACTACAGAATTCTACAAAACATTCCGAACAGAACTAACCCCAATCCTCTACAAGCTCTTCAAAACAATAGAGGAGGAAGCAACCCTCCCAAACTCATTCTATGAAGCTAACATCACCTTAATCCCAAAACCGGACAGAGAACCATCAGAGAAGGAAAACTACAGACCTATTTCTCTGATGAACATTGATGCTAAAATTCTCAACAAAATCCTAGCCAATAGAATTCAAAAAATCATCAGACAGATCATTCATCCGGATCAAGTAGGATTCATCCCTGGAATGCAGGGATGGTTCAACATTCGGAAATCCATAAATGTTATAAACCACATCCAAAAACTGCAAAACAAGAACCACATAATAGTTTCAATAGATGCAGAAAAAGCTTTCGACAAAATCCAACACCTCTTCATGCTAAAAACTCTAGCCAAAGTAGGCATAGATGGGAAAATCCACAACATAATCAAAGCAATTTATGAAAAACCCAATGCCAGTATCATACTGAATGGAGAAAAGCTAGAACCCTTCCCACTGCGATCTGGAACAAGACAAGGGTGCCCGCTATCACCACTGCTATTCAACATAGTCCTAGAGGTACTTGCAGAGGCCATAAGACAAGAAAAAGAAATCAAAGGCATACGTATAGGAAACGAAGAAGTCAAGCTTTCACTATATGCAGATGACATAATCCTGTACATAGAAAAACCAGGAGACTCAATACAGAAACTGCTAGAACTTATACGAGAGTTTGGCAGAGTGGCGGGGTACAAAATTAACGAACGAAAATCAACAGCCATAGTGTACGCAAATAACACCAAGATGGAAGAAGATCTAACCAACAGGATACCATTCAAAATAACAGAGAGAAGTATGAAGTATTTGGGAATAAATTTAACCAAAAGCGTAGGAGACCTATTCGAAGAAAACTACAAACTATTTAAAAAGGAAATTGAACAAAACCTCAAAAGATGGAATAACATCCCGTGCTCCTGGATAGGCAAAATCAATATCATTAAAATGTCTATACTACCACAAGCAATATACATTTTCAACGCAATTCCAATCAAATTGCCCAAAACATTCTTCACGGAACTGGATACAATGATTCAAGAGTTCATCTGGAAACACAAAAAACCACGAATAGCTAGAACCATCCTGAAAAATAAGAAGTTAGCAGGGGGAATCACAATCCCGGACCTCTGGACATACTATAGAGCAGTGGTTATCAAAACAGCCTGGTACTGGCACAAAGACAGAAAGGAAGATCAATGGAATAGAATAGAAGCACCAAAAGGGAACCCACACAAATACAGCCAATTAATCTTTGACAAAAAGACCAATGACAACTCAAGCAAGTGGGAAGGCCTCTTTAGTAAATGTTGTTGGGACAACTGGCTGATAGCCTGTAGAAACAAAAAGATAGACCCACATCTATCACCATACACTAAGATCCAATCTACATGGATAAAAGACCTAAACCTACATCCAGAAACCTTCAAACTCTTGCAGGAAAATGTAGGAAATACCCTGCAAGACCTAGGAGTAGGTTCCGACTTTCTAAGAAGGACACCAAAAGCAATAGCAGTTGAGAACAGAATAAACAAATGGGACCTCATCAAACTAAGAAGCTTCTGTACAGCAAGGGAAACAATCAACAAAGTAAAAAAGCAACCCACAGATTGGGAGAAGATCTTTGCACACGATATAGGCGATAGGGGGCTAATTTCCAGGATATACAAAGAACTTCAAAACAACCAAAAAACCAAAACAAACAAACCACTCAAGAAATGGGCACGGGAAATGGGCAAACATTTCACAAAGGAACAAGTCCAAATGGCAAACAAACATATGAAAAAATGTTCCAGCTCCCTAGCAATAAGGGAAATCCAAATTAAAACATCGATGAGGTACCACCTAACACCAGTAAGATTGGCCCACATAAACAAGAACACCAACGACGCTTGCTGGCGAGGATGCGGGGAAAAGGGAACCCTACTCCACTGCTGGTGGAGCTGCAAATTGGTACAGCCTTTATGGAAATCAGTCTGGAGAACACTCAAACAACTCAAAATCTGCATACCATATGACCCAGCAATAGCACTCCTAGGAATATATCCAAAACACCTGTTTTACGACAAACCAACATGCATCCCTATGTTCATTGCAGCACAATCAGTAATTGCAAAAACATGGAAGCAACCGAAATGCCCATCAGCAGAAGATTGGATAAGAAAGCTTTGGTTCATCTACTCCATGGAATACTACTCAGCTATTAAAAAAAACAAAATGCAGTTCTTTGTGGCTAAATGGGCACAACTGGAAACTATAATGCTAAGGGAAATGAGTGAATCCCAAAAGATTAGATACCACATGTTTGCCTTGATTTAACCTGTAATTTTTTGTTTGGTTGTTGGTTATTTTCAGAACCTGTCATTGATACTGTCTCAACCCAGATGTTTCGAAGAATGGAACTTGCATTATTTTTAACATATTGTCTACCCATTACTATGTCAATTAATTCCATAATGTTGTATATTGACACTGAGGCCTTGTTGGGGCTTTTAACTGACCGGATCTCTACTCTGTTAGACCTATCTTCAGACCATAGAAGGTCTCCCCAAGAGGCCACTGAACTTATCTGGACAATAAGACGCTGAACTTTATGCTAGGCATGTGTTTGCAAGCAATGAATCTCAACTGAACTTGAACTATGGTTATGCAACAAGGTGGAGGAATCCACCATGGGGGGAGGGTTATGGGAGGGGTGGGGGGAATCCCCAGCGCCTATAAAACTGTACTACATAATACAATGTAAGCAACAATAAAAAAAAAAAAAAAAAAAAAAAAAGAAATACAAACATACATTCATTCAGAAAAAAAAAAAAAAAAAACAAAAAAACAATACCATTATCAAACTATTGACATTGCTGTAATACTATGGAGTAAAATGGTAGAGTGAGGACCAATAATTAGTACCTAAACCAGAATGCCTTTATCTCAAGGAGGGTGGCTTGTCTATCATTCCAGAATTGGAGCTGGGGACTAGCAGGGGGTGGCTTCTGGGAGAATACCACCCATCCTGGGAAGCCAGAGTCAGGGGGCTTTGAAGTTCACTCGGTTTAGACAATGGCTTGGTGATATCATGATGTCCCTCTAACTTCTCTGACTCTACTACTTTCTGGTGAGGGAGAGCATGGTCTCCTCTAGGTCTGAGATACATTTCTTGAGTAGCTCCTGTGATCCCGGAATCAGGAAACTGATTATTAGATGGCCAGATTTTAGAACTAAATTTATAGTAGGCAACATCAGTGTTTAAAGAAGCCAAATTCTGGATGTACATGTACACACATGCATGTTCCCATCTTTGCCTTCTTAATCACCGTACCTCTGCACCTCGTTCCGCCTACTGAAGAGTGGAGTCACAAGGTGAGCTCATTGACCTTGATCAAGTTACTTCAGCCTTCCTGGCTGACGTTTGAAAGGAGACTGATCCCTATAGTCTCAAGACCTCTTTCACCTCTGACTCTCTCACTCCCCTGCTTTGTAGTAGTTTTTATTCTACTTGCTTGTCCTCTTTCCCACAGTCTCCTCATTGTTCTTTGAACTTGCTGCTCCTATATTTTTGTACTTTCTCCTTCCCTTTCTCATTCTGCTTCCACCTGTTCCTGGGGCTCCTGAAATCCCGTTCCTCTCTTTGACCCTCCCCCCTCTCTTTCCTATTCCTCATCCTTTCTGCATTTTTCTCCTTCTCATTTTAGTGTAACCTCTATTATGGCCCACCAAATGCTTGTGGTGGTTATTTAAAATGAGAAGCAGGGGGTGGTGGGGAGAGGGAATTAAATCATAGAATTGGCAGCTGGCAACTTGCTTCAATCACAGAAATATGTCCCCAGCTTCCTTGAATATTGAAACATTGATGAAGACCAGATTTCCTCAGCAGTGCAAATTCCCCCCTGTCCAAGTTTGGCAAAGGGGCTGCCTTACTTTCTATTATTATAAGGCATTAGAATACATTCTCTGTTTAGCAAAGTTGGAACATATTTTGATCAACCCCTGTCTTGATATAAAACTTTTTATTTGAAATGAGGGTCTATGAAAATACATATACATTTGCACTGATTTCTGGCAGTCTTAGGAGGCTTGGGTCTGATGATATACAGGCAGGAAGGTCTGGGTTTTTCCACCCTCTCTCCATGGGGAGAGCCCTGGAATTCAGATGTTCCCCTTATCTTCACCCCCTTGTTAGATTTCACTGATTTTAATAAACATTTTTCTTCCTTTGGTTTTCTCCGTGACACAGAATCAGCTAGATGTCAGTTGGATGGGTGTTCTTCCAGAGATATTTCTTTATCCCCTGCAATCACTGACACGGGGGCCTGGGTAAGAAGTGGAAGGAGCAGACATGAGAGAAAAAAAAAAGGTATGAATAAAGGAGTGCGGTTTTTTCATTTGCTCTGTTCATACACAGGGGGACCCAAGAGTGAATGGGTTTTAAACAAAGGGGATACAGATACCTGCATATGAGTTTAGTGGAATCACCTCTAAAGGAGGAGAAACGCAGTGCAGTAAGGAGGAATCCAGGGATATTCTGGAAAGGCAGAAGTAATGGCTAATGAGGGACAATTTGTCTTCTGCTAAGACCTTCAGTACCTTCTGTTGGGATCAATTCACTCTTTTATTGTCCAATGACTTCACTCTGTGAACCTTTCCACCCAAACACACTTGGATGTAAGCTGTATTGGTCAGACCCATGGCAATTATGGTCCTGGATTTTCATTTGGCAGTGAGTTTAGAAATCTTGTAGTCCAGGAGCCATACCCTTAGCTTCTGAGAGTCCTGAGAATGCCTAGAAATTAAACCAGTTACACATGTGGCCATTTTCTCAGGGCAAAAAAGGAAGGCATAGCTTCCCTGGTGGATGTCCCTAATGGACACCATGGCCCAAATTGCTGGTCTTGTTTTGTCTCTACATTGAATATCTTGGAGGGAACTGAGGGCCATCAAGGTGATTTGGCTTTCGTGAGGCCTTGAAGAAAGTTTTTGTAATTCTTTCCACTTATGGATGATGCAACCAGTCAGGGGAATTCCAGTGAATCAGATCCTTAGCGGCAGAGCCAGGCTAAAACTGAGGTTTGGCTCTCAGTTCAGAGGCTTTTTGTTATTTCACCATCTTTCCCTCTGTGCCTTTACTGTTTCATGTGTTTCTTGATCATCACCAGGCCATATCAATAATTGTCTGCCCTGGATTCCACCATCCTTATCTGACAGCTAGTAGTCTTAGAAAGGTATTGCATGGGGCTAATTTTCATGAGACTCATGCCCATTGTGACTCTATTAACAGCACTAATTCACAAACATCTTCCATTTGGAGGTCTACTAAGTGGAAACCTTAAGATTTGAATTTAGTAGTGCATATGTATTCAACACCACTCTCCACCTCACCTGTAAACCGTGTTCAGTTTTCTCCAAAGTCATTTCAGATTCAGAATTAGTTGAGCAGGGGGCTTAGGACTGAGAGGACTAGCCATAGTTTGGTTGAGTGTTTCTGACTTTTTCACTTAGTCCGGTGGACTAAAAGCTCTAGCTACTCTGATCGGTTTTATGTTCTCTGAATACACCATGCTATTCCACACTTCAGGTGTAAGGTTTTCCTTTTTCTTGGAATGCCCTGGCCGTATGGGTGCTTCCTAATTCCTGAAGATTTGCCCCAAAGGTTGCTCCCTTCTGGAAAGACTTGCCTAGACAGTTGAGGATTCCCTCCTATCTGTGTGTCTAACATAGGGTTTATCAGAGGATTCGATAAGTATTGGAGTGGACATTGAAGGTCCCAGATGGCGTATGAATTCCTGAAGGATGATAGCGGCATAGTACACTGCAGGGCAGTGATTTTCACAAGGGACTATTTTTTCTGCTTGAGGGTGGTGATGGTGCTAATGTGACATGTTGGACAGGGTTCAGAGAGATTGGTAAATACCCTACAATGTACAGGATAACCCTTCTCTTTCCTCTTTCCCACTGAAGACTTCTTGATTTAAGAAGTCAGTAGAGCTGTAGTTGAGAAATCTGTCATAGGGAATAGTCACTGGTTGAAATCTCAAATGGCTGCCATGAATGTATTAAGGATTCAGATAGTCTTGAGGTGAGCACTGCTTCCTTCTGCTGATGGGCAGAGTGATAGGGAGAGAAAGAGAAAATAAGAGTGATCTGTTAGTTAATTCCCCAATATACCATGAAGGCAGGAGTCCAGAACCCAGTCTGGTCCTCCTATAGCAATGGTAGTGACCCATGTGCCTGAGCCATTATTTCATGCTTTCCCAGGTGTATTATCAAGAAGCTGGATATGAGATGCAGGAGTATAAAATAGCATCTTGAGCTGTTTAGCCACAACACCTACCCTTTCATCTCCCAAAACAACAGTTTAAAATAAATTAAACACTTGGTTTGTGTTTCAAAAACTATTTTGTGAACTTGTTGGCCCCTGATATTCTAGAATTTTGTGTACCTGGAACATGTTTTGAGCAGGCAGGCTGTTGGCTTTTTGAACTGGAAATCTCATTTAGGAAGACTACATCTTTCTAAAACTCTTCTCATGCTTTCAGAGCCACTGAAGTTTTTTAAGTGAAGAAATTGTTGCTCATTTGGGAATTTATTTCAGCATGGGAGTCAGACCACCAATAGTTTTCGACATTTCTATATGTATGAGTATTGATCTTGGAACGATCACACAGATAAGTTGTTCTTATATAGTATAAATATGGAGACACTTTTTTCTTGTGAAAATTTTTTATTTATTTGAAAGGTAGAATCACAGAAAGGAAGAGAGGCAAAGACAGAGAATGTCTCCTGTGTACTGGTCCATTCCTCAAATGGTCAAAACATCTAGGCGACAGAAACTCCATTTGCATCTTCCATATGGGTGGAAGGAACTTGAATACTTGGGGCATCTTTCACTGGCTCCAGGTACATTAGAAGAGATTTGGATGGAAGTAGAGTAGCTAGGACTTAAAACAGTGCCCACATGGAATGCCAGCGTCTCAGGCAATGGCTTAATGAACTCTACCACAGTGCTGGCCCTTGAATCACTTTTCTTTAGTTCTTTAATGACTCTGAGTAATTACTGGCAAAATGTGCTGCTTAGAAAGGCTGAGACACAGATGATGCTATATCATGGGATGGGTCCATTCTGAAGGAGACTGGAGCTGGGATACTGGGGAAGGAGGGTATGCACAAGTATGAAGAGAAGTAGAGGGCATGATGTTGTTTGGTAAAAAGGCATGAAAAGGAGAATGCAGTGGGGTTCTGTAGGAAGGCTGATGTGGTGACAACAAGAGAATAGGTTCTAACAACCTGTTCTTGGATGAGTTGAGTCAGTTGGAGAGAGACAGTATGAAGGCCATGGGGGAAATGCTTATGTATTCCCAAGAGTGGCAGGTTAGTGAACCCAGCAGCTCATTAGGATCACCTCAGCACCTTCTAAATTATTCTAAGGTCTCATCCTTGGTGGTTCTGATTCTGGGGATGAGGTTCAGCCTGGGGAAGAGTCCCAGAAATTTTTAGCTTGCAAAGTTTTGCAGTGAGTGGAATCAAAATCATGGTGCAGCTGGTAAAGCTGCCACAGGAGATGACGGCATCCTCATATAAAAATGCTGGTTCAAATTCTGCCTGCTATGCTTTTGATCCAATTCCTTGCTAATGTACGTGGGAGAACAACAGAGAATAACCCAAGTACTTGGTCTCCTGCCACCCCTGTGAGAGACTGGGATGGAGTTCCTGAGTCCTACCTTCAGCCTGGCTCATTCCCACCATCATGGCCATTTGAGGAATGAGCCAGCAGATGGAGGATCTTTTGCTTTATCTCTCCTCTTTCTGTCACTCTTGTTTTAAAATAAAAAACCCTTGAACTTCCCCATGTGATTCTGATACTGACTGAAGTGCTCCCAGTTAGAGAAATCTGAGATATGGTTGATAGCTTTGGGCCTATAAGGCCTCCATTAATTTCCAGCAATTGAGTGGATTGGAGATTATGTTAAGTCATGATTAAGGTGAATAACGCATTATCATCATCCTTCAAGACCTTGCAAAGTGATTTAAAAAAAGCAGTGATTGTCATCTACAAGATAGTTGTGTCAACAGTGCACAAAGACCTCATAATTAATAAGTAACCAATTGTTGTGATTGGTGTGGCCAGAGAAACTCAGGGTGGGGACAAGGTAGGTGCAAGCCTTGTCTTGAAAGATGAGGATGATTTTAGTGGGTAGGTTACCACCAGTGAAAGGCTCCAGGCTGGGCTTGGCACGATAGCTCAACTGGCTAATACTCTCCTTTCAAATGCCAGGATCCCATATGGGTACTGGTTTGTGTTCCAGCTGCCCTACCTCCCATCCAGCACCCTGCTTATGTCCTGGGAAAGCATACAAGGATGGACCAAAACCTTGGGACCCTATACCTGCGTGAGAGACAAGGAGGAAGCTCCTGGCTCCTGCTGGCTTTGGATTGGCTCAACTATGGCCGATGAGGCCATTTGGGGGAGTGAACCAGAGTATAAAAGAACTTTCTATGTCTCTCCTCTCTGCAAATCTGCCTTTCCAATAAAAATGGTTCCAGACTTCACCTAAGGCAGAGAGACAAAACATCAGGTGTTCATGGAGTGAAGGTATATCCTCTGTTGGAACCAAGACTCAAGTTTTGGAGTCAGGAAGGATGGATGTACTTAGGAGTATGTGGGGGAAATGTGACAACTCTATTGCTAGTGGCTGTTTCTCCCCTTCATTTTCACAAGGATGTGCTGTCATCTTTCTTGATGAGGGGCCTGCTGGGGACTACGGTGTGCTGTTTCAAGTCTTCTGAGACCTGCAGGGACCTCTGTCATTGAGGAAAACCCTCGAATGGGAGCATTTGGGAGCTGCAGTCATCCCCTCCTGGGATGTTATGCCAAGTGCCTCACAAGAGTTCCAGCCCTGTTTACCAGACTTTTTCTTCCTCTCAGAATAAAAGTGGTTGGATGGTTTTGCTCTTCAAGAGTGGCCTTGCAAAACAGGCCATAATTGAACCTTTCCTCTATGATCAGGGACTTCAGTTGTATTATTTTATTTAGTCTTAATGTAGCTCCTCAAATTAGGTGCTGGATTACTGAGGTCTCTCCAAAGAAACAAGGACTTGACTTACTGGATTATGAAAGCAGCATCATTTACAGAACTGCTACCACTAGTTAAAGTCCAAACTACTCCCCACACAATGACAGGCAATCCGCGTCACTCAGTGGACTTTTGCAGATGTTCATCTCATACAAAAACACCTTCACAGAAATGCAGTGGTGTTGGATGACATGTCCAGACATGCCAGGACCCAGTCAGGTTGATACATGAAATTAACCATCCCAGGTACTGTGAGGATCAGCATCCTTACTTTGTAGATGAGGAAGAGATGGCCACAGGGTTCATAGATAGGTGAAGCCTCATGCTCAAGGTCACGGCCTATAGGTGGCAGAGTTGAAATTTCAGTGTCTATAACCATTGCTTGACCTTCCTAAGCTCTGGTGCTGTCTTGTCTATGAAATGAAGGGTTAGGCAACTGCTCTTGATGGGATTCAATGGGCCAAAGTAGACAATTACAGGCTTTTCAATGTCTCTACTACTACTTTCCAGGTAGCTAAAGTTTCCCAAGGGAGTGAAGTCTTTTAGAAACAGACAGTGTTGGGCCCGGCGCTGTGGCGCAAGTGGTTAAAGGTCCTCGCCTTGCATGCCCGGGATCCCATATGGGCGCCGGTTCTAATCCCAAAGCTTTGGGAACCTGCACCCGCATGGGAGACCCGGAAGAGGCTCCTGGCTTCGGATTGGCATAGTATCGACCCGTTGCGCTCACTTGGGGAGTGAATCATCGGACGGAAGATCTTCCTCTCTGTCTCTCCTCTCTGTATATCCGCCTTTCCAATGAAAAAAATAATAAAAATAAATCTTAAAAAAAAAGAAGAAACAGACAGTGTTATGTATATTGCCTGTGGTTCTTTACTCTAGAGGCAGATAGTGTGTGCTTTTTTTCAATTAACTATCAATCAGCAAATCTAAATCTGACCTGACTAGGAGCTCTGCAGCCTCACTGAGCCATGGCTTGGAGAGGTGAATAAGTAAGTTCAGCTCAATGGGTTTGGTCTTCTATCCCAAATTTGACCTCCCGGGACATCAACTTGAATAATCCATGAGAAGCAAGGAGACACTGAACTTTTGGAGGAAGTAACAGGCAAATGAAAAGATTGCTTCCTCAATTTTTCCAGTGGTAGAAACTCATTTAAGTCAGCTGAGCTCATCTGAAACCAGGAGCCAGGAGCTTCTTCCAGGTCTCCCATGAGGATGCAGTGTCCCAAGGCTTGGAGCTGACCTTGACTGCTTTCCCAGGCCACAGACAGGGAGCTGAATGGGAAGTGGAGCTGCCGGGATAAACCTGGTGACCACGGGATCCAGGCAGTGCAAGATGGGGACTTTAGCCACTAGGCTACAGCAACGGGCTCATCTCCATCTGTCTGTCTGTCTCTCTCTTAAAGATTTGTATTATATTTAAAAGACAGAGTTAGAGAAAGAGAGACAGAGAGAGTCTTCCATCAGTTGGTTCACTCCCCAAATGGCCACAATGGCCAGAATTGAGCCATCATGAAGCCAGGAGCAGGAGCAGGGGCCTAAGTCATCCTCCTCTGCTTTCACAGGCCATACTCAGGGAGCTGGATTGGAAATGGAGCAGCTGGAACGTGAATCAGTACCCTTAGGGGATGCTGTGGCACAGGTTGAGGATTAGCATGGACAGACCACTACACTGGTCCCAAATGATCTCTTTCTTATGTGAAATATTTACATATATTTGCAATGAGGGATCATGTTCCCATGAAACTTTTCTTGTCAAGTCAGATACTTACATTTCTTTCTAGTGTGTGTGTGTGTGTGTGTGAGAGAGAGAGAGAGAGAGAGAGAGAGAGAGATTTGGCATATAGTCCCTTTTTGGGCCTTGCTTTCCTCTGTTTATGGTTTGTGCCTTCCTTTGAAAACCCAAAATGCTCTAGTTCTGGTCTGACTAATGCATTAGTAGAGTTGAAATATTTCTTCCACTATCTTGATCCCTAGATTTTTATTGGTACAGCCCAATTTCATGAACTTATTTAAGAGTAGTTTGCTTATTGTTCTATTGCACCTGCCACAAACTTATCTCTCACCATGTTGTGTTTCTGTACTTATTTTTTTTACTTCAAGTTCAGACTCTTACATTAATTTCTGTTCAAGTGTGTGTTTGTTACTGGTGACCTTGGTTTCAATCTGATTCTGTCATCCAACACCTTTCTGCTGATTTGTATAAGATAAAAAGCAGTGTTTCATTGAAGGTAAAGTCAAGTTAATATTTATGTAAGGACCATTCTGCTGGAGGGAAAAGAAATAGGACTGGAACTGTACTAGGAGTTGGAAAAATTATAGAGTTCTGAGGGTAGAGTTAGAATCCAGGTCAATAAGACAGAATTAAGTCCCTACAATGGAACAAAACTACTTTGCTTAATTTCCTGTTGTGTCAGGGATGTGAAAACAGGATGCATCCAGTAGCTTCAGGCATCATGATCTTGGTGGGAAGATCTAGTGCAAGGATCCCAATTGCTATGAAAGCTTTCTGCTTCTTTTGGGGCTGAACCTAGTTAATTTCACATATTCTGGCCCATTCTGGCAATGGCATATTGCCCTCCTAAAGAAAGCTTTGGTTGGTTTGGTGAACAAGACTTGCGTACATGAAGTCACAGGAAACAGGAACTGAGTGAAGATAAAAGTGTGTTATGTGGTATCAGTTACAAGAAGGTTGGCTGGTGGGGATTTAGGAAAGGGACAGATCCACCAGGGAATAATATTAGAGGACATGTGATGAGGATAGATTCTGAAGGATCTGGAAGGGGGAAGAAGAACACAAGGTTTTCTGGGACAGGTAAGGGAAGGAACAGAGTGGGAGTGGTGCAGAATCTCAGGGATGGAAAATAGTGCTTCAGGCAACAGTTAATCCAGTGATGAAAAACAGTTGGGGACCTTTAAAAGACTAAGTCCTTTTATTATTATTTACTTGAAACATATGGCAGGAGAGGTAGGGTGAGGCTGAGGGCAGGAGAGAGAGAGAGAGAGAACTTCTATCTGATCCTCTATCTACTGGTTTATTCCCCAAAAGCCATAATAAGCAGTGCTGGATCAGGCTGAAACCAGAAGTCAGGAACTTCGTTGTACATGTATGCTGTATGGGTGACAGAATCCCAAGTCCTTGAGCCATCATCTGCTGATGTGAATCAGAATTCACATTAACAAGAGAGTTGATCAAGAGCAGAGGTGGAGGCTGTACTCACACCCCGGCACTCAATAGAGCCCACAGTGTCTAGCTGCAAAGTTCAGTCCTGGGATCAAATTCAGCTTTGCCAAATCAGGCTTTCTTCTGCTTATTTCTAGTCTTTTAAATCATTACATTTTAAAATGCACTCTAATGAACATAGAAGAATTAGGTATTTATAAAGACTACACTACAGAGTGCACTGTGATGTTCTGACCTGTGTACACATTGTGGAGTCAGTCAAATTAAAAAATTCTTCACCTTGCCAACATTTTTGTTTGGTAAGAACATTAAAAATATATTCACTTAGCATTTTGAAATATACAGTATATTATGGTATACATGCCATAGATCCATGAAAATTACTTATTCAATCTAAGAGTTTACTCTCCTTGGTGCATATATTCCCCTTCTCACCATTGTGCCCCAGTTTTTGGTAACCACCTGTCTGTGATTAGTTTCTATGAACCAACTTTTGAATTTTCTATATCTACTGGCTTTAAGAGTGCCAGAGTAGAGCAGCAAAAAGACTTCTGTTCCTGCAGCAGCCTCATGGACTTGGATGGGAGAACTCACCTCTGGGAGATTGGGGGATATAGTGTGGGATGGTTGGTGGAGGAGAAGACAGAGCGTTTCCAGTGATTTCCAAGTGCTGGGGAACGTACAGTGCTTGGCACTGGGTCAGGAAGCCCTCACTTTCTGTCTATGGAACAGTGAAGATGAAATATCTTAATCCC
Organism: Ochotona curzoniae; assembly: GCF_017591425.1. NCBI lineage: Eukaryota > Metazoa > Chordata > Mammalia > Lagomorpha > Ochotonidae > Ochotona > Ochotona curzoniae. The sequence goes on along the minus strand of NW_024466312.1, from coordinate 4,706,219 downwards.
CAGGAAAGAAAACAAAGAGGGAAACAGGAGGAAGAGGCGAAGTGTTTATGTTTGAGAACTGACTCAGAACTGCCAGGCAAAGGGCTGTGTTGCTGCTGGCCCTGCTGGCATGAGTTTGGAGGTCTCTATTTACCTTTCTGTGGCTGTCAGGATGTTTTTCCTGAGCTACAGCAGCAAGATCTCTGTCAGATATCCTCCACGTAAGTTAATACTTGAGCATGTTGAGGAAAGCTGGGCAGGCTGCTGTTTTAACCTGACATAGAAACTGGTGCCTGGCAGACAATCTTGGGGAGGGGGGTTGCTCTTATATCACACCTTCACCCTAAGAACAAGGCACAGGTGAATTGGTCTGGGCGTCCCCAGGATCCTCTTGTCAACTGACTGAATTACCCAGTTCTTCCGATTCCTCCACACTGTCCACCTTTAAAAAAATTTTTTTTTTTTATTGAGAGCAAGAATTTTGGAGAGATTTCTGAGTCTTGAAGAAAAGCAGCCTCATGAATTAGGGGAGAGAGATATATATATTCAGCTCTGGATGGAGATGGAGAAATAGATGACTGTGTTTCTTGCATGGCTGTTCACTTCCCAAAGCTCTGCACAGAGGCCTTGGCCTCCCCATCTTCCTCCATGGGCCCTAGTTCTGTGCTTGAACTCCCCTATCATCTGCCATCCTGAGCCCTTCATCCCCAACACAGTCTTTTTCTGTCTCCTTTGACTCAAGCAACCTGGAATGTCTGAAACAATGGGGAGAGAGTCAAATATAGGCTGTGTGTTTATGACACTGAAGATTGGGGAGAGAAATAAGATCCTTTCTGGCTGGGCCTTTTAACAGAGATGGTCCTCAAGATAAGAAGGAGCTGGCCAAGGTGATGGGCATGGGTTTCTGTCCTAAATAAGTGAGTGACTGGTTTTGTCATGGTTTCCAGTGCCAGCTACTTCTACTGCTCCCCAGTGTTACAAAGCTGGAAGGAGACCTGTGTGGTCATCTGACCTGGGACAGTTGGGATTGAGTTTACTTTCTGTGCCAGTCCATCTTAGGAGACTCACTGGATCGTGGTTTCCAGGGCTAAAATGAAGAGGCCTGACCAGATGGATGCTGAGATTCTGCCCAGGTGTGCTAGCCTCTGGTGACCTGATGGCTATCCCTAGAGGGTTCTTTTTTAGAATTCATAGATATGCTAAAGAGGACAGAGACTTGAGAACCGACTCACTACCTTTCAGAAATGCATATGCTTGATGCCACAGTGGTAATGATGGAGTCAATTTTGTGACTCCTAGAGGTTTGATGAGTTGGGTCCCTTTCCTCATCCTTGAGTAGTAGTGCAGGCAGTGACTAAATCTTCCCCTCAGCTACCTTATCTTCTGTAATCAAAAGTAAGTCTGACCCTGGAGCTGGGGTTACTTTGAGCCTTTTGAATCAGCTAAGTGAAGGTGTTTCTCTTTATGCTCAGGCCTTCATGAGGCCCTCAGGTTAGTGGCAGGACTGAAAGAGCATGGCAGGCATGGGAGTGGTAAGGGGGGGACAAGAGACACAGAGCCACTGGAGGGACCAGGAAGGCTCTGTCCTAGGGCTCATCGGATGCTTGCCATTTACTATCTATGTGGTGAAGGGCAATTCATGTTCTGTCCCAGTGTCCTCATCTGAGAAATGTTTGCTACCCTTTGGTTATAATATTACACCCATTTTTGAAGTGACTAGAAGAAAAGGAAAATCTCTGTGGGAGGAATTTTCTACATTTTCTAGTTCAAGTCAGAATTGAATTCAGAGGTCCCTTTCCCTCTCCTTCTTTAAAACTTCTAGAAGTGGAAGGACAGAGAGCCTTTCTGGAGGGAAGAACGTGAAGGTTATTGGAAAATGACGTTAGTTTACAGGAAGCAGTGTTATGCACATGGTCCATGTAGATGCACTGTATGTTCTCCAGAAAAGAGCAGCAGCCAGAGGCTTTCTCAGAAGGATAAGCTTTATATGGCCACAAATTCCTGGAGCCCAAGAAGTGAAAGGGTGGTACAAGGACCACCTTTCCTGTGGAAATGACATTCAGCCCATGGATTGTCAGTCCTAGATGCTTGCCTAGGAGTGACCCCTTTGTACTTGGCTTCATTCCTCTTTTGTTTCCCCATTTCTGGCCCCCTCTTTGCCTCTCAGGCACAGACCTTTCATTGCTACAGTGGCCGCTCAGTGCCATCACAGTAAGTCTGCTTCCAGCAGGAATCTCTTCTCAGATGACTGGGTTTAGGGAGTCAAGGCAGCAGGAAGGCCATTGAGCTGGCCTGTCACACAGTGGCCTTATATGAGTCTGTTATGAGTACTCGTTATGAATTAGCCTGAGGGATTTAGGCTAGACATGAAGAGGAGCATTCTACAAAGGAGAATTAAAGCCCTGGATCAGAGAGCAACACAGATTTCACACCCTTGCCAACTCACTGCATTTTTCCAGAAATTGGAAAAGAGACCCTTTTTAAAAAGACCAAATTTTCAGGATCAGAGAGACAGAGTAGAGAAGCACGCAGGCCACCTTATCTTGTAAGGTTCCACATATCAGTTCAGACATGCTGGGTCTGATGGGAGTCTAGTTGAGCACTGAGAGGGGAATTTACTTCCTGCTGACCCTATCCTCGGGCTTCACAGGCCCCGTGTCACCAAACCCCTCCACACGTGGGCACAGACCCAGATTCACAGCATGGGTGCTCTCCTGCCCATGTACTGCAAAAACCCGCCTTTGTTCTGCTGCCCACTCCCAGTTTTCTCTGAGAACAAAGAGAGAAGTCCAGCTACAAACTGTCCTCTTGCAAAGTAATTAAGTTCACGGTATGGGGGCCAGTGCTCCTCAGGGCTGGCCAGCGTGCGAGGGCTGGAGTCTGTTCTAAGTCTGCCAGGAGCGACCTGCTGGTTCTCACGTCCCTCTATTCCCTAATGGAGGTGGCACTCCCACAAGTGGCTGTCCAAGTGGTGACGTTTGGAGCACAAGGGAATCATGATGTGTCCTGGGTCATGCTGGCACAGTGTACAAGAGCTGCAACTTCCTGCCTGCCTTGGTCACTGGGATGTTGCAGACTCACTCACACGTGGCAGTGGAGGGTGCTTAAGGAAGAGCTTTGTTCACTCAGAGCCTATGAATCAGCTCATAAAAGAGAAGGCTGGGCTGCCAAGGGCATGGGTTGGGGGAGGAGGAAAAGAGAGGAATCAATTCATCTTTATGTCATTGACAGAGCCAAAATTCTCTTTCTTCTGGAAGTTGGAGACAGCTACAAAAATTATATTTTTAAAAGTTAGAGTTGAAAATTAGGGTGTTTGAGCACCAGGATCAATAGTATAACAAAGGGTTGGACTTCTTTGTGTGTTGGTAGATTTCAGAATAGGTTAGGGTGGGTGTTGGAGAATCCTAGCTAGAGGCAGGATGGTGTTTTCTTCATGGATGTGCATGGTACTTGCTGAAAGTTTTAGGTCTGAAATGGACCAGGGTGAAGCACTATGGCATTTTTAGGAATCTCTATTGTGAATTGGGAGCATTTTAGCAATGTCTTCTCCAGAAGAGAGGAACAGAGCCCACAGAGAGATTATCAGAAACAAAGTATAGGCTGATGAGAAGAAAGAACATTTTAACAATGAAATCTATCACATAGTGGGATGGCAGTTTTATTAAGGCAATAAACTTATTTTCAAAATCATTTGTTGTTTATAGAAGATGACTGGAGGAGGCAGGGGGGAGGGGAGAGAGAGTGTTCCTATGCACTGGTTCATCTCCCAAGTTCCTGCAACAGCCAGGGATGAATTGGACCAAAATTGGGAGCCACAAACTCAGTCCAGGTCTTCCATGTGGGTGGCATGGACTCAATTACTTTAGCCACCACTACTGATTCCTGGTTATACATTAGCAGGAAACTGGAGTTAGGAGCTGGAGCTAAGACTCAAAACCAAGCACTCTCATATGGGATACAGGCAACTTAATGGCTAAGACAAACACCCACCCTAAGGTAATTGACTTACGATTGCAGGGAGTCTTTTCATCAGGAATTTGAATTTGGAATCCTTTGAATAATTTTTTTCTGCCTTTTAAATATCCTGTGAAGTTCCTTTACAATGTGAGACGTCACATTTCTCATTCTTCTAATTGGAGTAAGAAGTTTCAATTATAATTACAGTCATAATTCTTTTGATGGGAAATTGGCTCTAGGGTTTGTTCATTAATTCATTTTCTTGTCCTTTGTATACTTACTTGCTACTAGACTCAATGATGCAAGCATGACAAGACATAGTGACTATATTTGAGGAGTTAAGTTTGGGGAAGGAAACAGGGAACCGTGTGAGTTGCAACTCAAAGGTGAGGGCTGAAGGAGAAGCACTGAGAGATATGGATGCTCACTGGAGGAAACAAAGGCAGCTGTGTTTGGGGAAACAGGAGGAAAGTTCCCAGAAGAGACAACTTTTCAGCTGGTACCTCTCTCCCAACCCCATTAGGTTCCAGTCCAGTCCACATAGAGTTAACTGCGTGTCTACTTTGTATAAGGCAAGCAGAATGGGTGTGAAGATGCTTGCGAGAGCCATTAAGAGGCAAGTTCCCAGAAGTGTGTGCATTGGGGTAGTGAGACAGATGAACAAAATCAGTCCTAAGGATCCTTCAGTCTTAGAGTAGCCCCCTCTTGCTAGCTGTGTTCTCCACTCCGGGTGTCCCCTTTCCTCCATCCAGATCAGACACAGGAGCTATGTGGGCCATCTGGAAGCAGGTGTCAAGGAGCAGCAGTAGGGATTTTGTTTCTGAAGCTTCCTGTTTTCTTTGGTGTGGGGGTGGCATTTCAAGATGTGGCTGTCCAAGCAAAGTCCTTGTGAGCATGTGGTCAACATTATATCTGCAGATTGCAGCCCCAGTCGCCTGTTTAATGCTAGCCAGAGGAAGGGATCTGTTTTGTGATTTGCTTCATCTGTGTTTGGCCAAAGGTAGAGAGGGAAGCAAAGGAACTACATCCTTTGCCCTTGGCTGTATTGAGATGATTGAGGAATTCCAGGCAGTCAGATTACTAGTGCATCAACCGTAGCCAGCAATGCGACAAAGTAATAGTGGTTTTTAGTAGAAGTAGTTTGACTATAAGAATGCCTATCAGAGTTTGAAGAAGAAAAACTAAGGCACCGGAGAGTAGCAACTGCTGGTTAAAAATCTAGAGCTGGCTTTATGGTGCAGCCGTTACTTGAGACACCAGTATCCCCTACCAGAGCATTGGTTCAAGACCCAGCTGCTTTGCTTCTGATCCACAGGGAAATCAGTGATCAATGGCTCAAGTGCTTGAGCTCCCACTACCCAGGAGACCAAGATGAGTTCCTGGCTCCAAGTTCTGAATTGACCCAGACCTAGCTATTGTGACCATTTGGGGAGTGAACCAGACGATCTCTCTTTGTCTTCCTCACTCTTTGGCACTCTGCCTTTCATAAAAAGAAATAAACGTGTAAATCTTTTTTTATGTTAACAAAACCTATAAGAATTGGCTGAAATTTAGGCCTCCAAGGAAAAAGTGCTGATAAGCTGATACTGGTCTCCTAGGAAATATTGAGGCTGGTACTGTGAGTGACAGAAATATGGCTTCTGCAGAAACAACATGAGCAGGGTGAAGACAAAGTGTGGTTTAGTGACACCACCAGAAACAGGAAGCAGGTTTCCTGCAACTTGCAGTCTCCATCTAGTGCCCTTAATTAGTAGAGTCCCAAGTGAGGGACTCATAAAGCCAAGAGCAGGAGGATGGATTTGCCACTGAGGTCACTGGTTTAATAATCGGCTCAGTTAGGCCACAGTGTAGGTGTCAGAGCTAAAAATCTGCCAAAGGAAATCAGGCTGATATCTGAGTTAGTTAATGTAATTCTGCCTATTGAAATAAACACAAGCTCAAAATATGAACCTAAATACATTTTGATATTTTTCTAGCTTTCATAAGCCTGATATGGGTGTTTCTGATCACTGGGTGGCTCACCTCTAGGTAAAGATTGAGAGATGCAAGTTCTTTCTGTTTTATGGTTCTGCAGTGTCAACCTCTGATTTCCAAGGTTATATATCCATCTGCATCAAGCCAGTCAAAGGAGACAGACTATGGAGTGCGTGCCAGGCCTAGGAGTGGTACCTGCACCCACATTCCATTGGCTTGACGTTGGCACATAGCCGTATGTGTGAAGAGAGGCTCAGAAGTGAGGTTGAACTGACGAAAAAGCAGAGATCATCAGTCAGTTATGACCCATGTTCAGCAAACCCTAAACGGGTTAGCCTATCAGCATTTCTTACAAAAGCTGGCTGAACTTAGCTTACTCCACAGGTGTCTGGGTAGAAAGGGAGCAGGAGGATGTGGGAAAGATTGAGGACTAAATGCCACAGGAAGTAATAATTTGTTCATTAAAATCAGTCTTAGATTCTTAAAGTGATTTTGTTTTTAAAGAAAAAAAGGATAGTAGATTTTTTTTTTTTTTGGTTTTTAACTAGTGAGTGATATGTACTGTTAAGGAGAAAAATAAAACAATGAAATTGAGCATCTGACATATATATTGCAAATTTGTTTTTTCCATTTTGATTTTCTTTTGATTTTATTTATAGCTTCTTTTAGGGCAAATATTTTAAATTTTAATATTGTAAACTTCATTTTTGTTCAAAGCATTTTCCCCTTTCCTATTCCAAAGTCATAAGCACATTGTGCCATATTTTCTTCCAGTACATCCATATGGGCATTGCTAAGGTTTGCAATCCATAGAGAACTTTTTTTGTGAGTGTCATGGCACAGAAATCTGATTTATTTGCTTTTATTCAGATGACTAGCTCATTGTCTTATGTTAACTAATGTGTTCTTTCCCAGTTATTTTAAATGTTAGTTTTATCAGATCTTAATTTTCTTTGTGTATATGATGTATTAGCTTCCTGTTCCTGTTAGAACAAATACCTGAATGTAGTAGATTAAAAACAGCACACAGCCATCATTTTGCAGTTCTGGGGCCAGATTCTGAAATAACCTCGCTAGGCTAAAATTAAGGTGTTATATTCCTTCTGGAAATATAAGAAGGATCCACTTTGCTTGCCTCAGCTCTCCATGTTGCTTCATGTTCCCCTTCCCTTGTAAAGTCAGGAATGGAGCATCATGGCCTCAGGCCGAATTGCCCTGAGGCTGACTCTCATGCCATCCTTTGGAGTTTGTCCCCCTGGCACCATCCAGGACCATCTCCACACATCAATCATGGCCAGATGTTTAATTCTGTCTGTAACCTCAGGTTTCCTTTGCCAAGTGTTAAAGACTAATTTGTGTCCCTCCCCCCTAATTTATATGTTGAGGCCTTCCTTAGCTGCAAGTGCCTTGAAAGGTGAATGTGGTATAGGCTGATTTTTTAGGTCAACAGAGTTAACAATGTCATATGGACAAATGAAGACCTGGAAAGAGACTGCAGAGACTCAACATCAGCAGTGATGGGGAAAGAGAAAATTTCCCTTTTCCATGTTTATTGCTGGTATAAATGTGTTGAGACCCCACAGAGAATCATGCTGGGGTTGTGGCAAAGGCTAGGTGTAAGGCAAGAAAGGTTTAGAGTCACACAGGTGTGCTCGCCAGCTGTGTGATCTGGGTTTTCAGCACTGAGCCTCAGGGTACCAGGATGAGGTTAATATCACACAACACATGGGCTTAGTTTCAAAGTATATTCACACGAGAGTTGCTTTGTAGAATGCCAATCACTGTTGAAAGGTTGAATCTGAATAATAACAAGAATTTTTCCAATGTCCTTGCATTGTCTTTGAATGCCAGCACATTAATCCTTTCACCAAATCTTCTGGAGTATTCCATTTTCTGGGGCTATTATCTAGTAGAGAGAACATGGGCTGAACACTGTGGCATGTACAATGCAGCTGAATTCTCAGCACATAAGCATAGGGATAGAGCACTGTGTCTTTCTAGGAACACAAAAATGCCTCAGTCTTGGATTTCATGTCCCTGTGTTGTTCTTTTGTAAAATATAACTTGTGGTATCATGTGTAGTTGAACTTCTCATTAAAAAAAAATCACATTTAGATAAGTAAACCATTAATTCCTAATGGATGAGGTCAAAGAGAGTGGATAAAGAAACATGGCCCTAGAATGAATCTAAGTAGATGGGGAAGGGCAGTAGTCTCTAAGTTTCTGAAATTGTGGCAACCATTTCCTAATTGACCCTTCTCTGGGATAAAGGCCTGGCTGCTGGTCAGTTTCTGGCACAGTCCTTCCTTACTGTGCCATTGTATGACCTCAGGAAGGGAACAGCATGAGAGCAAAGGCTGGAAGGCTGTCGTGTGTTCATAGACCAGGGACACTGAAAGGAGCAGTGTGAAGGATACATAGCTGAAAGTGATTTTCCAGGCACCCTGCATCTGGGGGGAATTACAGATGTGACAGACCCCTGTTTAGCTTTAGTTTCTCCTCTTCAGCAATTGATAATCTTTCCCTCTGTTGAAGGCATGGGTTTGGTTAATGCTGGGGCTTTTTGCCTGTTAAACTGTTACAATGCAGAAGGACAGCCCCTGTGCTGGTTAATGATATTTATTTCAGGCCCTAAATCAATTTCAGCCTCTTTCCTTCCCCCTACCAACCCAACTTCTCCTTTCTCCTGCTAGTGCACCCTGTCCCCCTTGGAACTTGGGAAAATCCAATTTCCTTCCTGCCTTAATCTCTCTCCAGTTTTGCACAGACTCTGCTCAGCCTGCACCTGCTCCTTCCAGCTGTGAGATTCCTTTTGGTAAAATACTTTGTGTCCTGCCAAGTTGTTGATGGACAAGACCCCCATGATTGCTTCCTGGTTTCCTTAATGAACACAGTTGTTACATTTCTTCAGGTCTCCAGGCGCACCCCCATTCAATCCATTAGCCAGGGGTGGATTCCACAGTTAGAGTGAGACCTCTACCCTGGGCCTTTAAATGCCTGCTCTTGAGCAGAATTTGAAATGCAGCACTCCCCATCCTGGTACTAAGTATTCTGAGCTTTATAGCCCCAACTCCTGTATCACAGGAATGTCAGGCTAAGTGAGAGAGGCTGTAGACCTACCATCTCCCCAGGCTTGGGCCTAACCCATCATTACTAATGACAGCAATCACCACCCAGAATTCAACTCATAAATAATAAATGTCTTTTAGCAGTCACAAAAATGGCTGCAAACATTCATCATCCACACACATCTTGAAATAGGAGCTTGCTCCATCCATTCCACACATTGACCTGGTATTGCAGTACCTCCAGGAATGGTGCACCCCCTCAGGGGAATAAAAAAAACTAAAAAGAAATAGTTGTGGAATGAAACACAGAACTAGTATGGCCAATTTATATCTATTCCAATGCTAGCAAATTAATTCTATTTAAATGAGAAATATCCAAAGCAGTATGAACTATAGATGATAGAAATACTCTTAGACATTCTACCAAAAAAGTTCCCATGACCAAATAAGTTTGAAAACTCTTTGCTACACCTGAAAAAGTTAAATAGATTTCTCTGTAGAAAGATATCTCTGAGTCTTTCATATAATAATGCACATTGGGAATCTCCATGAGATGTGTTTCCCAAAAGTGTTTGCCCTTAACTTTTCTTCCCTTTCGGCATGACGTGTTTTATCTTGCAGAATACTATTGAGTGATGTGCTGGGAATAATTAACAGCAGGCTCTCTGGGTGGGAAGAGAGGGGGGAAAGGCTACAGTTAGTGTTTATTGATTCTTGAGGTGCAAATGTGCCCTCTGTGGCCAATTGCAGGTTACTAATCTGCAGTCACTAAGATGGAGCTGGGAAGAGATGCATGGGTATAATCAGATCTCTGAGCTGATAGAAACTGGCATGAGCTGGCTCATGGTGGATTAGCACCCTACTTTGTGAAACACCACTGAAGAGATGCTGCTCTGCCTTGCAACCCTCCTTCCTCCACTGAGACGAGGAAGGCAATAGAAGCCAAAAGATGGGACTGATGTTGAACCTCATAGTAAAACAAGAATGGAACATGGTTAGAGATTCCCAGGCTTTGGAATTGTTACTCGTTTACTTACCAATTCAGTGAGCTTTCTCTACCTAAGACCAACTTATGCAAGATGTTTGAGTAGTCTCTGATGATATTTTCTTGCTCGCTCAGCTGATGAATGATTCACCCTATGGCAGATATGTCCTGACGTTGCTTCAGCTTTGCTGGTTTCTTACGTACATTAAGATGGATACATCAGTGTCTGTACATCTGGACAGCTTTGTAAACTCTCACTCAGTTGAGATCAGAACAAATTTCTTGATGATTCTGCATTTCCTTGAGGAGCTTCTTTTGGCCACATTTATTCACATAGGTCTTCTGAAAACATAATGAAAGACTTAGATTTGTATCTTGCTAGCATTTGCTGTGGTAGAGCACATTCTTTAATTTTAGTTATTTTTGTCTTCTGGATTCTAAGAAAAATAGCGCTTTCTCTTGGTTCTCCTCCTACCTTTGGCTCCTTCTGTACTTACTATCTAAATGCTTGGTTTCTTTTTTTTTCTTGCTTTTCTCTTATTATTTTTGCTTCCCACTCTTGATCTCTTTTAATTCTTTCTTTTCCTTTCCCTTTAATCTTTGCAATAGCATACTTCCAATTTGTGTTAATGTCACAGGTTTAATGTACCAGCAATCTTAATATCCAGCAAGTGAAAAGTAGAAAGACCACTGTTCCACAGGAATGTAGATAAGGACTAACAATCAAATCAAAAGATGTCAGTTTCATTCTCAGAATTGTTTGTATTCTGTATTAACTACTAACAGAACAAATATGATGTTTGTCCTTTTTGGGAGCTCTTTCCCTTTCCTTTCTTTGTTGCCCATCCCTCTTTTTGTCCTTCACTCTATTTCTACGTGATCCAGTCAATGGATTCCAACATGGCTACTATTCTGATGACTCCAAGTTCTATCATTTGAAACCAGAGCTCTTCTCTCTAAGCTTTAGACTTATGTCACCAACAGTCTACTTGGCATCTCCGTCTGGATGCCTTACAAATTTCTCAACTTCAGCTTGTGTGAAAAGGAACTTGATGTTCCCTGTGACTTTCACTGCATTTCTCCTTCGGCCTCCCTTATCTCAGTACATTGCATTTCTTCCCATCCAGCTGCATGAGCCTGAAATCTAGGAATCATTCTTGATTCTATGTTTGTTCTTGCTTCTCCTTGCCAATATGTGAATCTTGAATGGAAGGATTTCACTGCACAGCCTCCTTTAATCTATGAGGTTTTTAACTTCCTTTACCCTCAAGCTCTAGAGCAGTCTGTTGGGTCCCTAATCTACTGCTTTATCCTACCAAGAAAGAACATCTAGGAGAGAGGCTTCAGCTTAGTTATTATTGGTTCAGTTTTCTTGTGATCAGTTTCTAGACCAGTAGGCCCCCAAGTATTCTCAAGTATCCTTGTCCAAAAGATTCCAAATTGAGAGTCTCCTTATTCATGGATATGTTAGTCCCAAGTTCCTCACATTTTCCTTATAGTCATTATCTTGTGGCCTTTTCTAGCCTATGAAAAACTGCCTTATCAGACAGATGAGTGATTCAGTGAGACAAAGTGCCTAGAGGAAATTCAGAAAAATCACATGAATTCTTCAGTGAGCATTGGTTGATTATTTTGTTTTTCTTTTATGACTTTGGGTTTCTAGGGTACATTTTATTTCCCGTGTATGTAAATCAAATATACTCTGGTTTCTCCAATGAAACACATATTGACCCTGGTCTCTCTCATGGGACGCATATACTTTAGTCTTACCAATGGGTCACATATATTCTCGTCTCATCTATGGGAAGAAGAGAGTTTCAAGGAATTTTTTTTTCCTCGTGTGAACATAGAGAAACTGATGCTCAACTGCTGTGTGAACTGAAGATCAAACAGGCAGTGACAAGTCGTGAGGTTCCCTTGGTCACATTTCTATTAGGAATAGATGAAGACCAAAGCCCAAGTGTCCTCAAGAGCACTGCTGGATTGAGGGTTGGGCGTAAGGAAGGACAGACTCTGGTTCTGTCAGGCCTGCTGCTCATCCCACCGGGGCCCTGCTGAAGAAAAGGATAAAAAAAATTCCACACAAAAGGGAGCAGCTAAGTTAGAATGAGAAAAATCAACAAAAAAGTCAACAAAAGTGACAAATTCAAACATGCTGATGAACTACTAGAAGCAATATTATCTGGGAAATTACACTCCTGATTTTATTAATTACTCAAAGGACAACCACAACTGTATAATATTTTCCCCTACATTCTTGGCTATTTTTAAAATACTTTTTTGTATGTTAGCAATGAAGTAATATTTCTACAGTGAGAACATGGCCTTTCTTCTATATTGACTGAAATTTTGTTTTGAAATTACTGGTAATTTAGTATATTTTTCTGTTAGTTTTATAATTTGTTATTGGCCATTCCATGAATTTTTAGGATCGTTAAATGTTTCATTTGGGGTAACCTCAATTATCTTTCTCTCACATGTGAACTGTAATATTTAAGGTGTCTGTAGTTTTCTCTTTTTAGATACTTTGGCTTTATATAATTGTTGTAAAATCCATATAACATAAAATTTATCATTTTAACCATTTTTGTGTAAAGTTCAGTGGCATGAAATCTAATTACGTTGTTGTGAAGCCTATATCTAGAATTTTTTTTGTCTTGTAAAACTCTAGAACTCTATACCTGGTAAAGAACGTCTTAGTTCCCTCCCCACCATGGTCTTGGTTACCACCATTCTACTTTATTTCTACTTTATTTCTCTATGAACTTGGCACTCCTAAATATCTCATACACGTGAAGTCATACAGCATTTGTTTTTCTTTGATTAACTCATTTCACTTACCCTGATGTCCTCAAGGTTTATCCACATTGTAGCATGTGTTAGAATTGCTTTCCTTTTCCTTTTAAATAATGCTTTCCTTTTAAATAATAATAATGTGTTTCACTGTATGTGCAAATCTATAGCTTATTTTGTTATCGTTTCATTTACCAATGGACACTTGGGTTGCCTGCATCTTTTGGCAGAGTGAATGATGCTGCCTGAATGTGGGTGTACAGATACCTCTCCAAGACCCTGCTTTTGATTCTTTGTGATATATGTCCAAAAGTGGAAGGCCTGGATCGTATGATAATTAGTTCAAAATGTTTTGAGGAAAGGCTGCAGGTACCATTCTGCATCCTCAGGAGTGTATAAATGTCCTAATGTCTTCACACCCTTGCCATGTCGTTTTCCTCTTTCCTTCCTCCCTCCTTACCTCACCCTTCTTTCCTTGCCTCTCTCCTCTTTCTCTTCCTTTAAAAATTTCTCTTACTTTGATAGTGCCTTTCAGATAGGTATGAGGCAATGCCTCCTTGTGGTTTGGACTTATATTTTTCTAATGAGCAATGATGTTCAGCATCTTTTCATGTGCTCATTGACCATTTGTAAATCATCTGTGGAGAAAGGCCCATTCAGGTTCTTTACCCATATTTTAATCATGTTTTTTAAATTGTTGATCAAATTTCTTGAATAATGATTAATTGCAAAGCCCCTTGAATTAATTTGATTCATTAACCAGTTTTCTTTTCATGTCCTTGTTGTAGTATGTTGTGTGTCTTGTTATTTTTCAGTGCCGATATAGTTAATCATAAATTAAACTCCTGATTCCATTTTTAAAAATTATATAGCTTTCTTTTAACATTGAACTACTAGAGGTAGACATTGTGGTGGAGTGAGTTAAGCTAACACTTAGGATACCTGTGTTTTAATTCACAGCACTGGTTTGAGTTCCAGCTACTCTGCTTATGATCCACCTTCCTACTAAAGCTTCATAGGAGGCAGAAGATGGTGGCTCAAGTATACCTGGGTCCCTGTCACCTGCATGGGTGGGAGATCTGGTTATTGTTCTGGGTTCCTGATTTGGACCTGGCATACCCTTGGCTGTTGTGGGCATCTGGGTAGTGAACTAGTGGGTAGAAGATTTTTGTCCGTGTCTCTTTTGTCTGCCATACCAGTAGATGAAAATAAGCAAATACATAAGTATTTAAAAAAATCAAACTGATCAGGTAATCTATTCATTGATCCTATTCAAAATGTAACTCCTTTAACAAAATACTGCTTATTGAATAATAGGCTTCACTGCAATTTACTTGTTGACGTCAGAGCAATCAGTTTTGCTTTCACATAGAAGACTTTGAGAGCCAGTTTCATTGGGTAGCATATTCTTGTATACATTGAGTTATCAAGCGTATTTCTGATAAAATACACTTGATAAAAATTTTGCCTATAAATTGAAAAAAACTGAACTCTGCACTTTTAATTCTTTGTTTCCTTGACTAAATAACTTTCTACCTACAAGCTTCTGGCTCCTTTTATTTCAAAGCGTAGCTTTTCTATATTGTGTAGATACTTCTAGTCTGGTGGTGTTCATGTCCCAATGGGCCTTCTGGCCCGTCACTGTTATACTGTGACACTGGATGAGTCAGTACAGTGCATAGTAGGCTATTCCTGGAATTCATTATGACAGTGGAACTGCTAGAACTATAAACAGAAGAAGCTGATCCATGTAGATATATCCCACTAAGCCAAGTCAAATGTACCCTCAATGTACCACTGTTTGATCTACCCCTATCTTCTGCCCTGGCACAAATATCACCTGGATAAAGGGGGTTAGGGAGAAGTCTGAGTGGAAAAAGACAGTGGTCTTTCCAATTTAAGGTTAAAATAGTCTACAAATTTCTCAAGAACAGGTCTGCTTTGTAAAAATATTGCTGAGATTCTTCCCAGGGCTTTGGACCTGGCCTGTGAAAGTGAAAATTTTTGTGGCCTACTCTGTATTAGCTTCAGGGTAAGTGAAGTCTGGGTGGGTGAGTAGAGTCCTCCTGGTTTTCAGGAAGGTGAGATGTGAGGAAGAGCAGTGTTTCGGCTCCCAAATCAGGATGCAGGACATTTTCTAGCCTCCCTGGGCTGCATCTGCAATCATACACCACATGTTCAATATTCCTGGAATGTCCCATCTTGGCTGGGGACCATGGATTTCCTGGTAAGATGACAGCAAGCTGTGATATTTTTATTTCACTATTTCTCCAGTCTTCACCTGCAACAAATGTCCCCTTAATTGCTTCAGCATGGACCCCAGCTGACTTTCTCCATTCCTAAGGGTCTGCTAGTCCCAGCGTCACAGTAAACTCAAGACATCCAAATGGTGCTGCCAGACATGGCAGCTGGAAGCCAGACATTACGGCTGATTTGAGCAATTATCTGAGCTCCCATCCTGGGCTGGCCTCATTAGGGGAGTCCAGATGTCTGTGTTAGTGCTGCCTCCCATCCCTGGGGCGGGCTGTCTCCCAGGTGAGGCCAAACTAGTGTCAGGAAAAGGTGTGCTAAAGCTCAGAGTCCCTCCTAATTTTCAGGGCTGCTAATTGAAGTTGAGTGAGAATCATAGAGGCACTGGCTATTGCTGTCCAGTCCCGAAGGCTCTCCAGTTTCCCGTGCATAGCACTGTCTTTGTCGAGCTCACCCCCATCTGGGGCAAGTGCAGCTGCCACAGCTCAATCGATTGTGAAGGGTGTCCAGGCACAATCATGCTGATCCTCTGCTGCTCAGCTCCCACCATGACTAAATGGGAACATCTGGAAAAGGGCAGGACAGGGCTAGGGCGAGGAGGAGGCGCTGGTTGGGAGGGGATTAAACCTGCTCCATCTTTATGGGAAGATTTTCCCTGATAATATGTGCCTTGCATTTCACATGTGGTGGGAGGTGGGGAAGGGAGAATTTTATGCTAGTATAAACTGACAGAGGGTCCAGACAGAGATAACAGCTGCTGCTAGGGACTGCAGTTGACTAGGGAGATGTCTTACATCCTAGTCTACATGAATGGAGTTTGGGGTGCACAGCATGTGTGGCCGCAGGGCCCTGTGCTCACCTGTACTACTTCTAGTGCAACAGAAACTGGACATGAAATTATCTGAGTTTGTTTCCAGAGGTCCACCCTGAGATAAGAATTTGGGTTCAAGTAGTTTCTTCGGGGGAGTATGTTAGGAGGCACATGTGGACAGTGGGCAAATAAGGTGAGGACAGAAAGGAAGAAAGCTGTTGAGTGGATTGTCTCTGGGATAACTGAGCTTGCCACTTACCCTGGAACATGAAACTTTCAGTGTTAAATGGTTAATTGAGGCAAGGTGGTTGTCCTGATTGTGGGGGTGATTAGGATTACTGCTGTAGGCAAATGGCTATCTCAGTTCCATGGATACCACCTGGTGAATAGGTAACCTGTGTCTGCCTTGTATTGAATTGTCCTGTGTCTGTCATGGAGTGAGGGCTGCTCTCCCATGGGTATTGATTCTCTGAAAGTTCTGACTGCCCAGTATTGAAGCAAGCATGTTCTAATAGTCAAAGGAAGGACAGGGAAGGAACAACAATAAAATGATGCTCATACAGATCTGGCTTTTAAACAGCTTTTCCCTGAATGTAAGAGAAATAAAGGTGGCCATTGTCCTCCTTGGGGCATGGGATGTGACTTTTCCCAAGACTCCCCTCCCCGCCCCCCCGCAGTTCTTAGTACACCATGGATTTCCATTCCAATCTTATCTAAGTTCTTCTGCTCACCCAGTGGAAGGCAGCCTTTTAGGGGCAGAATGTGGCTGTAGGAGGTAAGTGGTAGCTGTGCCTTTTGAGCTAGGCAGATAGAAGAGGCAGCTTTGATCCTGGCGGAGGCTGCATACAGAAGGATTGCACTTCATGATTGTAATCCAGTCTTTTGCACAATTTGTGTATTGCAGGCTGGGATGGATTGGATCTTACTGTATTCAGAACAATGGCCTACAAAAATACCCACATCGGAATGCCTGGATTCTGTGTGTTCATTTACAAGGCAGAGGGGAATTAAGGTTGCTGGTCAACCTGACCTTATGGTAAGATAAACCTGGATGAGGAGGGCCTGAGATAATCGTAAAAGAAGTTAGAGCCAGAAGAGACAGTAGGAGACATGCTTATGGAAGAGTGGTCAGAAGAGATATTGTGTTGCTGGCTTTGAGGATGAAGAAAAGGGGTCACAAACTAAGGAGCAGGGATGGCTTGTAGAAGTGGGAAAAGGCAGGGAAATAGATCCATGAGATCAGTGTTGAACTTCCAATGCCCTAGAGATGCAGGATTGTAAATCTATGTGGTTTGAAATCACCTCAATTTGTGATGATTTGTTACAACAGCTCATAGAGGACCTGATCCTTTGAAGAAATGTTTTGTTTTGCTCAATTTTACTTACTTGTGCTTCCAAGTAAGATTTCACTCAAATGTAGAATTCCAGAGCCAAAAAAAAAAAAAAATCTGAAAGCCAGTGAGCTGGTTTATGTGTGCAGTCTCTATCTTCTTAGGGCTGACAGGCTGGTGGGGGAAACTGGGAATGCAGAAAAGCACGTATTTGGGGTACAGACCAGATCACCACAGGTCAGTATTCCTGACCCTTGTGGGAAGAAGTACAGCTCAGTGGGGTCCAAGCTTCAAGGTTCCAGCTTGGTTTGAAGTATGTAGGTGGTGCCATACAATTTGTCAGAAGGATCCAGAACTTATTTGTTCAATGAACTTGATATGAGCTGAACTTGGAAGTAGCGTCTTAAAATTCTGTTTCATTTCTTCCTATCCCTTTAGAGAAGGCTCACCCTGATTTTATTTGAAAAGGGATATGAATGGTACATGCTTGAAACCTTCCTGGAACATCACAGACTACTTTTAGGCTGTTTGTCTCTGACAAGCCTAACTATCTCCACACATCAGCTACATAGTTCCCAAAGTCCTTTCCAGTATTGCTGAGATCAGGTCTGAATTAGCTTTCTTATTGAGCATGCAGGTCCACCTGGGCGATCCTCATACTGTGGTTTATATTATTTGATTGATCTATTAGACTATGGACAGCTAGAAGGTTAAACCATGCCTTATTTAATTTTGTAGAATGAGAGTCCTGGAGGTATGGCAAACTCTAGTGCCTGAGTAGGTGTGTCTGAGTTAGATAATGCCTGAGCCTCTGCCCTGATGAGCTCTTGTCTTTGTTCTTTCCATGGCTATGCAAAGGTAGGGTTTATTGCCCCTGATGGACAGTGGGATGCTTTGTGGAACATGTGGCCAGTGAGCTGATGTCTTAGTGAGGAGTAGTGCAGGTGTCCAACATGAGGGGTCAAGTGCACAGTGTGCTTGGAGACTACTGACCAGATGGGTTTGGCTCTGGCCCTGAGTCTGAGGTTGCATGAAACAGGACCAGAATTTAGGATTAGAGGCTGGGTGGATTGTGAAGGGCTCTCCATGAAGAATATTAAGTTGGAGTTAATTCTTTAGCTGATGGAGGGGTCACAGAGGGCTCGGGGAGGTATGAGAAAAGAGGTTTTGTAGTAGTTGTAAAGGTTTAGACATTTTGGAGATTTTTTTTTTTCAAGGCCAACGAGCCTCACTTACTAATCTGTTAAGCATTTCCAAATGGTTATAAATCACTTTCCTGGGGATGATTTAAGGCATGCTTTTTGGTAGAGCCCTAGAGCAGAATCTGAAGTCTCTGAACTGTCTCCAATACTGTGAAACCTTTGCTTTTGAGGGGTTGTAACTTCTTCTGTGAGATGCAGGCCCATGTGGACATTCTGCCCTATGAGGAGGCTCTGGGGCCTGTGATCTCTTTTGGAATCAGTAGGCTGCCTCTAGACCTGCAGGGGATATTATCCATCCATCCATGTACATCCTTTTTGGTCCAAGGGGTGATGAATTTTTGCACCTGGGCTGTTTTCAACACATTGTCCGTTTGTTCAGGAGTGCAGTTTCTGTGTCCTTCTCAGCATGCCTGGAGAGTAATTCTCAGTGCTAGACAGCTGCCAGGAAGGATGCTGTGAACCTGTGCAGGTTTGGCTCTCTCCTGCCCCAACCTCCAACAGCTGTGCTCCTGCAAAAGAGGTGTCTGGCTCCTCTTTCTCTTCCATTCCTGCTCTGGGCAAATTAGTGACTCTGACCTTGCATCATGCAGATGAGAAAGGAGCCTGGTCCTTGTAGTTCTGGCTATGCTTGCTTGCTTCTAGAATAGGTAAGGCCTGGGGGCCATGGAGAGAATGGTCTGCTGGTTGTGGCAAGAGTGTAGACTTAGAGAGCTCTAGGTAGGCCAAGGGGAATTTGGGGATTCTTATATAGGAGGATTAAAGATCACCTATCCTGTGTACCAGAGAAATTTGGAGCAGCATATTCTGTGTCCAGTCTGGTTGGGATTCCAGTGTGCCCTATATCTGCCCCACTTGCCTTGACTTTCCTTCTATTCAAGAGTCAGCATGGACAGCTGTGATTATCAAACATTTATGGAAATGTTGGAATATCAAGGGGAAGATTTACTCCTAGGACTTTTCTTAGTTCCAGAAAATAGGAGCAAAGTGGCATGTAGAAATTTGTTTACCAGATTTGTAGAGCTCACGTCTCCTGGTTTATGATACACATAAATGTATATACCTGATAGTGTGTACAGATTTTTGTTGCAATGCCTGGGAGATGTGAATCTGTCCTGTCTTATTTGCCATTAAATTGTAGGGAGTCTAAATCCTGAAAGAGAAGGCGCTAAGACAGAGGCCGCCTTCTCTGTGCTGACCAAATGTATGGACTTTGTGATATCCTGGACAAGGGTGTTTCCTCAAAGTACCACATGTGTTTTAAGCTAGGGATTGTATTTAGAGAGGCTGGCTTGGCAGAAGGAAATTTTGTCTGGGCTGTGTTTTGAAAAACCTGAGATGAGAGGCTCTTAACAAATGCCAGTTCTGTAGGAGGAGAGGAAATAGGAACTGACACTGGAAATGGCTCTCCTCTGGAACACTCTCTTACTTTGAGCTATCATTTTCACTGGCTGGGGAGCTCTATCCATGCTTGGTTTGTTCTCGGAACAGAACGTGCTGAGTCTGTCTATCTGGGCTTGGAAAGCCTTGAAAAGATCAGGAGGCTTTCCAGATCACTGGGATCCAAGGGACTCCATTGGGCTCTGCAGAATGCTCCCATCAGCAAGGGTGTGGGTTACAGACACATCACAGTACCAGTGTCTTCCCCATGCCCTGCAGAGTTAAGTGAGACTTTATATTAAAGCATGAAGGCTGTGACACAGATGCTGTCCCCTCTTTTGTGGTTAAAGTTTCAGGTGTCCAGGAGGTAGGTCCTGGCCTGGTTTTCAAGAGAACTTAGAGGTTTCCGAATGTCGGAAGGAGACATGTTCTGCTTAGTTAGGCCAGGGAGGAATTGAGTTTAGAATGCTGCTGCTAGTTCTCCTTCCCTTTTTTTCTGTTCTACATTCCAACAGTTATTCCTCCTAATTCAACTAGAAATCAGGTTAATTATTTGCTAATAATGGGAGAATCCAGGATGCTGTCTTCCACATGTCCCTCTAAGAATGTTAGTATGATTTTTCCATTGAAGTGTTGTCCACTTCTTGCCTTTTAAGTGGAAGAGAAGTACAGAAATTAAAAAAATAACCCACACTCCAATTTGCATGCAGTGGCTGACAACACTGGCTCCCCAGATCTTGGTACATGTGAATACCCCAGTGACCCAAAGGTAGGCTTGGTCCAATGCAGCTTGGCTGAGCTGTCCTGGACTTTACTCTGTGAAGAAGCTTTTGCTCACTCAGCCACTAATTCATGCTGTGCTTCAGGGAAAGCAATTTTAGTTCTCTGGGCACTGTCATGTCCTGGACAAAATGAGGGTGCTGCTTTTGGTGGTCTCTGAAGACCTTTCCCTTCTGGCATGCCCAGCTCCATACTCATAGTGCTGCTCCCTTTAGCCTTCTCCCAGCAGCTTGCTGCTGTTGTTGTTGCTCTCCCAGGCAGACTTGCTAACACATGGATTTATGTGGGACACTGGCTTCCCCCTGAAGCTCATTTCCGCTGCTTATTACCAGAGGGATGGGAGTCATTAGCCTGCTTTGCTTACTGAAGCCTTCACTCCCCAGATTTTATGTAGTGATGGCAGCTTTAGCCCCCAGGGCTAACAGCAGCAAGATTTCTGGTTGCACTTTATTAATTCTAGGACTGCAGAGTGAGGACTGGTGGGTGGGGAGGAGAACAGGATGCCTTGAGCCTTCAGTAACTGCTAATCTCAGTTGCGTTGGGGGCATGTGTGGGATTACGCAGGCTTGGAAGGTGAGCTGCGATTACTCCTCCTGCTGGGGCATGAATAGTTAGATTGACAGAGGTTATTATTGGGGGTGGCACATAGTTGTAACTTGTGGGAAGAAGTGGGAGAACCATAAGGACAAATCATTCTATAGATGGAAAAGAATAGGAAGGAGGAAACAGGTCCTGCTTCAAGTTAGTTCTTGATTGTTTACCTCTGCCTTTATGTGTTCCATAGTCCTGTAGAGGGTGGACTTCTAACATTTTTCTCAAAGGATTAGAAGGGCAAGGATAACTCTACATGGCTGTGGTCTTTTCAGTGTGGACCCAGTGGTTATGGAACTTGAAGTTAGGAGAATGGAGAGACTTCACTCCAGGGACTGGTATTTCTGCGATGTCATTCACGTAAGCAAACATGGAAGAGAAGTGTTTTGTGTAGCATCAGTTCTGTGAGGTGTTCAGAAGAAAATAATTGTGTCCCAACAAACTTTTGTAATGCTGCAAAGTCTTTTCCTTGGGGAGTGACAGTATTACTGCTATAGTAAAGTCTTTGAGATCCTGTGGAGTGGGGGGAACTATTTAATTTTACTTAACTTTGAGCCACCCAAGTGTATTTGAGAACAAAATCATTTAATTTTTGGAAAATCAGCCAATCTCATATGACTAATGTTTATGAATCAGAGTTTGGGCAGTGCTACTCCTGAGTGATTCCTCCTGGTG
Source organism: Ochotona curzoniae (assembly GCF_017591425.1). NCBI lineage: Eukaryota > Metazoa > Chordata > Mammalia > Lagomorpha > Ochotonidae > Ochotona > Ochotona curzoniae. The sequence goes on along the minus strand of NW_024466312.1, from coordinate 4,684,446 downwards.
GGAATGATTGGTTTGGGTCTGCTTTGCTTCGGAATTATAGTTCAGAGTCTATGTGAATGGGATTTAATATCTCTCTAGATACTGAGAAATACATGCATATAGATTCATATTTTGCTTTTAGTGACTCAACCAAGGACATTCCCAACTTAAGGCAAAAGCGAAAAGGAAATGAAATGAAGCTAAAATGCATATAATTGGTGTAACAGCTGAAGAAACAAACCAGTCTACTTCCATTTGGGAGATTCATTATTTGAGGAGTGAGAAAATACAGAAGCTAAGTGGGTAGAAGGGAGAAGTCTGCACACACGAGTACACTTGTGCATGTGAGAGGGTTGGGAGGCAGACAAACACGCCATAATGAAGTCCGCTTCAGGCTGGCTTCTTGAGAGTAGAGTCTGAGGTCAATACGGTATTGTTTTGTTGAAAAGTGGAATCCTAGGGCAGCAAAAGTGGGATCAGCAAGGTGAGGCAAGGAAAGGCCACAGCCTTACAAGAAGATACACAGTGATCTGTTTAGTTCCAAGGGCAGGTGTTGGAGAGAATCTAGGGAAAAGTCTTGGGATGTGTTGGAAGTGTGTTTTGGAGATCTAGGGAGGGAGAAAAGACTTCACCTGCAGGATTGTTGCCATATTTTAGTTTGGCCAAGGCTCAGCACATTGCTCTTCTCTCCTTTTCCCCTTTAAGGACTGGTTCTCTCATGACTCTTGAGGTCCTTGTTGAGAAAAGGATTTTACTTGCTTCTGATTAATAATGCTGAGGTTTATCAAACTACTGCTTATTAGTGCATTTTGATATAAGTAGAACACGGGAAAGTGTTTTTTTTTAAAGATTTATTTTATTATTATTATTATTATTGTTTTTTATTGGAAAGGCGGATATACAGAGAGGAGAGACAGAGAGGAAGATCTTCTGTCCGATGATTCACTCCCCAAGTGAGCACAATGGCCGATACTATGCCGATCTGAAGCCAGGAGCCTCTTCTGGGTCTCCCACGCGGGTGCAGGGTCCTAAGGCTTTGGGCTGTCCTCGACTGCTTTCCCGGGCCACAGGCAGGGAGCTGGATGGGAAGTGGGGCTGGCCGGGATAGAACCGGTGTCCATATGGGATCCCGGGCGTGCAAGGCGAGGACCTTAATCACTGCGCCACCGCGCAGGCCCGAAAGTGTTCTTTTAATTGTGATTTTGCTTTGAAGAAGCTTCTAGGCAATGCACGTCAGTGCTGGACAGTTTGGAACATTTTTAGTATAACTTATTATCTTTCAGAGACATACGATTAAAAAATAGGATTCTCTAAAGAAGGCCTTTGTCTCCTAAATATGTAACAGTTATGCTAGTGGTCTCATATAGGCCCCTTTTATTTCTGAGGCACAGGACTTTACTTTCTCTTTATTGAGATCATTATAACTTCCCTTTAGAAAATTAGAAAAATATTCAACAAGAAAAGACTGGCTCTGGGAAGGAGCTCTGAAAAACACCTGGTAATTTTCAAATGTGCTTCATGAAAATCAGGACTCCACGAAGAAGTTTCATGAATAGCACAAACCTTGACTTTATTCACATTTCCTTTAAAAATATGCAAACCATTTTGAAAGCTCTAGTGAAAAAAGCAACTTTAATGCATTTTAGAACTTCAAAACATTGCGTTTCTAGGTGGTTGGGATATTCTTTAAGAAGGGTACATGGTAGGCCAATTAGAGAAATAGAGGGGAAAGGAGAGAGAGAGAAGAGGAGGAAGAGAAGGAGAAGAAATACAGTTGGTAAATAGTTAACAATTCCCTGCATTATCAGTTCATTTATCTTAGGCACATTCTTTCAAACCTGGCCTGTTGACCTGAGGAGTAACTGTTCCCAGATGATTTATCTCTGTGAATCTGAATTTTAGACTGTGATCAAGTTCAACTTGAGGTGTCAGCTGTGAGTTTGATACTTGTGTATTCATCCAAACACCTTCATTAGTCCCATTGTTTGTATAAAATATCAAGTAATCATGTTACATGTGGACAGATGGAATGTCTTATGCAATAAAATGATATGTTCTCTTGTGAATTTCTGCTAAAAAAAACCCTTGAACAATCTGCTTAATGTCTATGGATCAGGTGCAATGCAATTACCTTGAGGAAACTGAGGCTCAGGATTCTACATTGATAAAAAATGGAGGAGACTGGTCTTCATGCTTAGACTTCCAGCTGTTAGTCCAGTGCTTGCTTACCCTGCTATTTTTGCTTGTTCCAGGGCTTCCTGGCCCTCAGAACCTGAATGCTTTCAGCTTGTTTGTATTGTCTCATTCTTCAAGGAAGAGAGCAGCTGAAAACTGAGGGTTGTTCATCCTGTCCTAAGTTCTAACATCTTGACAGTTTTTGGTCCAGTTGCTTCATGAATCAAAATTCAGAGCATCTATTATTTGATATTCATTGTTCTGGGAACTGAGGTTAAAATTGTGCCATGGATGGCTTTTCAGGAGGGCGGGACAGTCCAGCAGAAAAGACAGATCATAAACAATGAATCAGAAGTAAGAAAGATATATTTGTGAATAGGTGTGGTAAAGAAAGTACAAGTGACTGAGATTAAAACAACAACAACAAAAACCACTAGGTGAGGTGAACTCCTTCATGTGGAAAGCTCAGGCTCCCTTGGTTGTCTTGGCCTCATTCTGAATGCACTCAAGGCCTGGTTGTATACGTGAACTATGTCCTTGGCTTCCTTCCTTTCTGAGCATCACCAGTGAGATCCTGGGCCTGAAGTGCAGGTCCTATGTGCTTTTTTTGTTGTTGTTGTGGAAAAAACATAAAACTGTCATAGGCTGCACAGAAGTTTAAGTAAGGCAAATAATTAAAAGATGAAAGTGAGTCAAGAGTCCTCTAAGTAAATAAGAAGGAAATTTCCCTTCCTGCCTGATGAAGTAGCTAAGGAAAACATCAACAATAAGATTTTCTATTCTTTTAAAAAGGGGGAGATAGGTAGGGAACTTTTAAAATTAAATGTTCAACAGACTCCCTACTTTGTGAGTTTTGGTGGCCATGATCCGCTTTGGCGTCTTGCATGAAGGTAACAATGAAGACCTGAGAAGGCAGAGCCACACAAGGAGTGTGTACTGAAATGGATGCAGACCATGGATGGATCATGGGACAGGGACATGTGAAAGGGATGTGTGTGGTCAATTCAGTAGTTTTAACAACACATGGAGATTACCCCAATTTTGGCAGTGAAGGTGTATAGTGCTGGAAAGGATCACACTGTTTTGAAAGGAAATGGGGTTTCTGAGTGCCTACCTCCACCCTCTGCCACCATTTTCTATGCAAGACTGAGGCCAGAGGTGGAGAGGGTGGGGAAATGAAGTGCTCACAGCTGCACTGTGCATCAGTGGTGGAAGCCAAGACTAGAACCCCAGGGTTCTCATTTCCACATCAGATCTTTCCCAGAACTCCACAGGTTCTTTCATTGAGAAGCCTTAGAGAAGGGCTTAATTTTGAATTAAACAAAATTATGTCTCAGTAGAGAAAGCCTTGCCTTCCACCTTCTCTGGAAGCTAGATGTGATATGACTAACATGAAAAAAGGGTAGGCTTTGACAGTACAACTCATAATGACCACTGTAGCCTCAGGGATGCAGACAGCCTGAGATCAGATGGAAAATGTGATGAAAGAGAGCAATAGTTGTCTACCATCTCTAGTTGAAATTGCAGAGATTCGTTTATGTTCCTGTTACTTTATGGGTACAACAATAATTTATTTAACACCTTTTCTTTTTTCTCCCTTTCCTCCTCTCAAAACATTTGGGCAAGTTTGTACAAAGAAGCTGTGAAGACAAGGATTCTATAAATAATTTCTCCAGTCCTCGAAGGGGTATATACTATGCTTTCTTTTACTCCTTCCATTCACCTGCTTTCAAATGTCATCAACATGTGGTTGCATCTCAAGTCCTTTTGTCTTTTGTGGGTACCCCCAGTTGGGTATCTATCCTCAGTTCCTTGTCCTGTAGAAATAGCAAATTCTTTTCCATGTCATAGACTGAGTTCTTCAGAAAGCAGACAGAACCCAAGACCAAGGCTTCTCTGTTACATACATTCTGAGTTTTCAGAGTAACAGGAGCCATAAAACATTTGTGTGTGTTTGCCCATGCATGTGTGTGTGTGTGGGTGGATGTATGTGTGTGTAAAGAGAGATCTGTTTTGAGGAGTTGTCTCCATGATGACAGAGACTAGCAAGTTCTCAATCTATGGGATGATCAGTAGCTTGGGGCCCAAGGATGGGCTGCTGTTGCAGCTGGAGTGTGAACTACATGCCACTGCAGAATTCCCATCTACTTGGAGAAGGCCAGTTTTTGTTGTTGTTGTTGTTGTTGTTGTATTTGGCTCTTCTATGATACAATGTGGCCCACTTACAGAGGATAGTCTGGGATAGTCTGATTTGTCTAAAGCTCATGAGAACCTCCTGGGAACATCCAGAATTGTGTTTGATTACATATGTAGGTGCTGTGGCCCAGTCTGATTGCTGCATAATGTTAACCCATCATATGTTTGGGAAAATGACCCCAAGGAGGAATGAGGGAAACAGAGGAAAGAGGGAGGGAGCTCCTCAACAGAGATGAATGATCAAGTTGGCTGTGAGTAACCAGGTGATAGAACCAGGGAACCTCCTGAGTAGGCAAAATGCTTTTCTGTACCTGCAGCCACTGGTACTACCCTCCTGCACATCTGGGTTGTGCACATGGGAATCCATGTTTCCCTCAGGCATATGAGTAATCATAGACCAGGGTTACCACCTACCTGTAGATGCACAGGCTAGGGGCTTGGCCAGGTGTCATATGCTCACAGTGAGTGACACTGGCCATGAAATCCATGGCTGTAGTAGAGGCATAGCTGAGAGGCTGGGGAAGAGTCTGGAGTGGCAGGTATCTTCTTTCCAATAGCCTTTTCCTCCCTGAAATCCTTTATTGTGGGGCCTTACATCACTCAAGCCTTGGAGTAATTCTAGAGTCCCTTTATATGTTTCCCTGATTACATTCAAGTCAGATCAGTTGCTTCCACTTTTTCTCTTGTTAGTATGTCTCATGTATGTTTCTCCTTACAACTTCTTTTCTGCCTGCCACCCATCCAGTCCTCACCAACTCTTCCCTAGGTTTTTAAAGTAATTATAAAACTGGTTTCCCTGCCTCTGGCTTTGGACATCTGCCCTAGTAACTTCCATACATTATGTGTCTGACCATTTTGTGTTTGCCTAAAATCCCTCTACAGCTCTGAAGTCTGAAGAATATATCACTTTCAGCTCCTGAGATTGGCATGTAGGGTGTGTCATGCCTCTTCTCCATGTTCTTGCATCATCTGTTGCCATACTGCTCCTTGGGTCCTCTGTCCTTTATGGAGTAGCCCTTGGAGGCTACTCTGGGCAACATGTTCTTTTCTGGCCTGATGGCTTTGGTCAAGCTATTCACTGTTCCTGGAATGCCTTCTCCCCACATCTGTGAACATTTGCTCTTCTAACACTCAGTTCCTGTGTTATCTTTTCTGTGACATTCCTGGGACCTTTCAAATGGAGAGTTGACCACCTCATCTTGAGTACCCTCCCTGCATCTTTACAGACTTCCTTTCTGGGGCCCCTAGCACACTTAATTGCACCCACTGATGTGTCTGTCTTCCTCAAGTGCGTAGCAGTTACCTTGACACTCAGGTCTGTGTCCTGGTCATTTCTTTGTATCAGCATCATGTAAGGCTCTGGCTGTAGCAACAGTAGGTATCCAGTCAGGTAGTTACAGGGGAGGCTCTGTGCTGACACTGCTGGTGGAGGAGGCTGTCTGAGATCCTGGAGTGAGAGGCTGGGAGATAACTACATGACATCCTCTAGCAAGGCTGGAGCGCAGGTGAGGGCATGGAGCATTTGGCTCATGTTAGGCCTGCTCAGTACAGGGATGTGGATCCTTCTGTCCCTGTGGAGCCCCTTTCCCCGTTAGTCTGAACCCTAAGACGCCCAGTGTAGCTGAGCTGAGGCCAAGTTCTTGAGGTCTTGCCAGCGGAGGTTAAGTGTTGGCCCATCTCCCGAAGACCCAGTGCTTCTAGGTTCTGAGAATTTGTTCCCTAATCTCTGCTCAGGACTGGAGGGGCTGGAGTCTTCATGAAAGGGGCCTTTGTCTGATATGGGAATGGCTTTGGAGCTAATCTCCCCTTGGATGCATTTTAATTCACTTTAATGACCTGCCTCCTGTCAGGCTTCTCTTCTGTGAGGGAGGTTTGTTAAAGAGATTAGAAGGAGTGAACATGAGCCCACTGAATCTAGCCTTCCCTAGAGAACTGGGACAGGGAAAATGGTGTTCTGCAGAATGCATTAGGATGCTCTGGTGGTGAGGCTGGGAAGCAAAAGAGCTAACAAACACCCCGCATGTGCCTACGACAGGCACGTTCAGTCTGCTGCATCTGCCAAAAGCTGGCGCCCCCCCTCCCTCAAGTGATGGGGGAAGTCGAAACAGATAAGACAGGATGATGTCATCGGTAGGCCGCTGTCCTTTTTCTTGTGTCTCTCTCCTGCTCCTCCGGTTTTGTATAAACACAGCTGTTTGAGAGGAATGCTGGCTTGGGAAAACATAAACTGTCTGCATTAGTGACCTTTCCTTCCCGCCACACACCCCTTCCTACTGAACGTGGGAGACTGGAATGCTTTCAGTTCAGCAGATGCATTGTCTTCATGGCTGCCACCCCTGGCCTTTCAACTGTCTAGGGTTGGGGCCTTGAGGAACTCAGCAGGTCACAGCAAGAAGAAGCTGGCTCATCAGCACTCTTGTGGCACTCTGGGAAACTGGAGCCTACCTGCAGAAGAGGGGATGCAGAGAGAGGAGGAGGGTTTTTCTGTTCCAGACCAAGGCAGGAAGGGAGGGTCCTGGAATCCAAAGTGGTTGCAGGTGTTCCTGCTTTGCTGACTTGGCTCACCTTTGGGAAGCCAGGAGAATGAGGGACAACTGTGGGCTTTGTCCCCTGCCCCGACAACTCCACCTTTGTTTCAACAACTGAGCTCCACTGCCGGAGCATGCACATCCATGATTTGGGACCAAATGCCTTCAGACTTTCAAAGACTAAGGGGCAGTTAAGGGGAGCAATGAAGCCTGAATTCCTGCAGTCCAATTTCTTTTGAAATCCAGCAGCTCTGTGGGCACAATCTATTAGTGGTGGTTTTCTGCTTCCAGATGGTGACCCCTGAGCCTTGGAGGTTAGGATGGTTTTCATTGAAGCTACTGAACTTGGCATTTTGGCTGAGAACTTGCTTGCTTCCTTGCCCTACGTCCCCTCCTGGGCTACTAATCCTCTCTCAGTACCCACTCTCTTGCATGGTTTTGCGGTCACAGCTGCAAAGAAGTAATAAGTGCTTCCCAGGCTTCTCTTTCCAGAGGCTGGACACCCTCACGTGGGGTCCAGAATGACAATAATCATGAAATGAATGGGATGCTGTGCTAGAGAAATGGGGATGCATAAACAGCCTGCAGTCCTCTGAGGTCTCCTATTGGGTTCTCATGTGGAGGGAAGGCCAAACTTCACCCACTTCTTTATGTTAAATGAAAGTCATAAGAGCATGTCATGGGGCTGCTGGCTGCCTCTTTTGCCTATGTTTTTCCGAGGCTTGCACTCACTGGCTACCTACTGGGTTGAGTGGGATGTTAGTGTGCCTGTTCCCGTGTCTTCCTTGCAGCAACACAGTGTTATTGGATAGTGTTATTTTATAATTAGCATTGAAGAAATCAGGACAAAAGTTTAAGAAAAACTACCTAGGTCAGGTGTGTGGCCTAGGAGTTTATATGCCTGTTTTTTGTCTGAGTGCCTGCTTTGGTATTCTGCCCTGGTTCTTGATTCTTGCTCCCTGCTGCTGCAGGCCCCGGGAGGCAGAAGGGTGACTCTAGTAGGTAGGTTCTGGTTCCTGCCTCCCACATGGGAGACCTGGAGTTGGTCCCCAGCTGACAACTGGCCTAACCTAGTCCTTGCAGGAGCTTAGGGAGTGAATCAGTTGATTGGAGCCCCCTTTTCTTGACTATAGTTGGGATTCACACCGGTTTGCATTTGAATGGCCCTGCTTTCCAGGGGTTGGATAAACTATTCAAAGGAACAAAAAGATAAAGTGGGATGATCAGAATTGATAGAACTCTACCCAAGCACTTAGAAAGGGGATGCAGGCAGGGAGAAATGGCAACTCTCTATGTGAAATGATTTGACAGATTCAAAATACATCTCTCACTTTTCTGAATATTGTCTGTGTGGTTTGCAGTTGGGCATTACAATTCCTTTCACTTGAGCCTTGCCTTGCTCTGCTTCTGAATGCAAATAGTTTTGGGAGAGGAAGTCATTTAGCTGTTAAAATACTCTATATTTTTTTAAACCCTTCATTTTCTCTTTAAATGTTTTACTTTAATTGTGTTCTTTGTAAAATAATACTTAACAAGCAGTTTATATCAGAATGTCTGGAAGTGGATCTCTTAAGGAAGTTGAGGAGTGTTGATCTTTGACATTTATTATAAGTGCACTTTAAGTAATTCCTAGAAATTGATAAAAATCTGTTAGCAGAAAAAGGTTTCTCCTTCCGTTTTAAGCAGTAGAAAATTTTACCCTCTGATCTCAAAGAAGAGATGGATGTGGTATTAACTTTCTGACACAATTTATATAATTGTAATCTGTCAGGATCCTGCTTCAAAGAATGAAAAAGAAGGCATTGGGAAGATCTGTTGTGCTGTAGCTTCTAGTACAATGTGATATTATAGTTGTGAAAGCATTCAGAAAAGCCCGAGCTAGCATTAGGGTGAGTAGAAACTATCATTATTTCTCCCAGGAATTCCAACAGAGTAGAGGGATGATGATCAAGGTGAGTGTTTCCCAAGCATTTTCTGTAGATCACTATGCCTTGAGTTGATGATGTCTGCCGTGTTCTCTGGTTCCATTTAATTAAGAAACTGTCCATGAAACAAAGGGAAACATTTTTCTTTACCATTGGAATTCTCAGCATTTGTAATATCTGACTGCGTGTGGTAATTCTTCTAGGTGGTGGACAGTAGAGGGCAAGGGGTTTCAAAATGTATTTGACCATTACAGAATGCTTTGAGTGGGGCATTTCGTAAGATCAGTAGTCCCAAGAACATGGTTGGAAAAAGACAACCTTAATCAGTATCATACTGAGTGTGAGAGTCTTTGATGCTAAGATAACATGAAGTTTTAGGCAAACAGTGATTCTGAACCCACAAAGAAGTGTGGGTTTATAGACGAATATCCAAATTCATGTCAAAAATGTAATATGGGGGCTTGAATAGGAAGATTCTTTGACTTGGCCATTTTAAATGCATTTCATCTCTAAGATCTGCCAAGGTCCTAAAGTTTGTTAGAGTTATTTAGAAGAGGCAGGCAAGTCATCCTCCTTGCTAGTCAAGGGCCAGCCCTCAAGTTGGGCTCCCCTCTAAGCCATTCTAGTTGCTGCTGTTTATCTTAGCATATCTGAGTTTGTCACATTCTCTGGTACTGCAGAGTTCAGTGCAACCTCTCTGATCTGGCCCTGTGGTTATGATATTTTGATTCAATCTGAATGTAAATCCTAGTTTTACTGCTTACAAGGAATACAAACTTAGGCATGTTATTTAACTTCTCTAAGATTCAGTTTCTTCCATCTGTAACATGGGAGCAGTAACCTCACTTAATTAGAAATCCTGAGGACCAAATAAAGATCACCTGCCACATAGTAAGAATTTGGTAAACTTTATTATTTTAATTATCAAGGAAAGTTTATGGTGCATTTTCCATCTTTATTTGATGTTATAACTTGTGCTTAGAATGCTTTACTTATCACCAGTTTTATTTGCCCCAAATGTAATATGATAACACTTCGATTCTACTCACTCTATACACCTCACTTCTATTCACTCTATCATAACTTTCTGGATTTTTCCAACTTTTCTTCTAAATCCTCAATGTTCAGCTTTGTATTTTTGTGTGGCTTGCTTCATCATTGGAAAGATACCCTTCATCTTTGATTTCCTGATGCCAAACATGGTACTGTCATCTACTGGATCTTCACTAAGGCTTGGATAAACTATTTAGTTTCAGAACCCTCCCCTGAGACAATCATCCCATAAGTATAATTACCCTCTAAATGCTTAGCTGTACACACATCCCTACACCTTGGTAACTTGATTTTCAAATGAGTACATTCTTTCCCCCTCTTGTTTGCTGTGTATTTGGATTTTCATTTTTTAAATTGTATGATTACGGAGAATAGATAAAAATCAGAGCCAACTCTGATTTTCCAGTTTATTAGTGAGTCTATACACCTCTATAGCTGCCATATAATTGTCCTTGTTCATGTTGCAAATTGTTTGAGAACCTTCCTTGCTGAGTACTGTGCTGGGGTTTGGGATATAGGGCAAGTCAGATCTGATCTCTTGCCCTTGTGAAACAGTTTGCAGTCTGATAGAGGCTACAGTCAAACAAATACAATGTGCAGTTGCCTAAATGAGTCCATCCATGGTATACAGTAGACATGCAATCAATGTGTGTTTATTGATGAGTAGTTGAATAAAAGAACAAAGATGATTCTTGATGTAGGATTTCCCTGCATCAGGCAGAGCTGCTTTGCTGTGCTGGGTCTCACAGAGTTGGGTAGTCCATTCACAGAGATAAGATCTGAAGTTTGATCACCATCAGGGCAAGTTAAAGATTGTTTCAGAAATCCTATGTGATGTATACGATGTTTCTCTTTTCAGAAAGAAGAGAGTCTAAATTTCTAATTTTTTCTGCCTTGGAAATGGTTTATAACCTTGACATACATCATACCCACTGTCATCTCTCATGGAGCTCTCAGATCTCTTTCTGAAGCTATGAATTACTGTTAGCACCATTAATCTGTCTGTATCCTCATTGTGGATCCTGAAGGGCACATCTTGGTATTCCCAGGTCTAAGACACAGTGTCTGGCATATCACTGTTATGCAGCTTGTGATTACTGGGGAAATGGGAAAATGTCCTACATGATGCCTTTAAACAGAGGCCCAACTATTTCCTCTCAACTGCTTGTGTATTCAAGTGTCTGAAATCCAGACCTCATAAGTAGTCCCCTTTCCCTGACCCTGACTTGAACTTTAGTCTGCTAACTGAAAAGAGAGAAAGACAAGGAATGAGAAGAGGAGCAGACAATTTCTTAGCCCCTTGGGCCATTCCACCCCGTTGCCCACACATTTCAAGGCAGATCCGGAGCCAGGTGGAGCTGGCTGTCCACCCATCCAACCCTGATATGCAGGCAGGGAGGCCTGGCACGGAGCTTCTCTGGCCCATGGGGTGTGCAAAACCATGCTGTGACCTACAGCTGAACTGTGAGGCTAGATCTCCAGACCCTAGCAGCTGTTCCCCGGATGGGAGATGGTGGGAGGGAAGACCACATGAAAGGCACAACCCCTGGAGGCCTGGCCAGAGACTTTTTTTTTCAGTTTAAAGTCATTTCTGAAGGGATACATTGTCTTTTCCAACTGGGGAGGACTGTGGAAAGAGATCCCCTTTTTCTGAGAGTGTTGAGTCTAGAGATATTACATAGGGGAAGGCCAAGGGTAGGATGTCACCCCCTTGCTGTGCTCCCTGGAGACAGAGTGCCAGTGAGAATAGTGGAGAAGAAGAGGGGTAAGAAAGAGAAAAAGGAAGAAAAGGGAGAAGGAATCTTTCCATATTATTCAGATATATGCAGATGAGACAAGTGAGGATGCTTTATGATCCTGGATAAGCCCTGGAGCAGGTAAAGCCCCACAGAACAGCAGAGGACTCCGAGGTCAGAGAGGAAGTACCTTGGCTCACATGTTAAATTCCAGGAGTCTCATGAATTCCTTTCTAGCAAATGTGAGAGAATGTGTGATCTGAGGTGACTTTGGTGGTTCTCTCTTCCACTTTCCTTGATTTTTCCAATCCAGCATCTACATGCAGTCCTGTCTTGTCCCATGGAGCTGTAGTTTAAATGCATCTCCCAGAAAACATGTGTTGGCAATGTAATTCTGATGCCACAGTGTTGGGAAGAGGAGCCTAATTAGTGCTGTGGTCATGGAGGTAGGTTTCCTGTTGCCAAAGTGGACTCTGTGGAAAAGGATGACCCCTTTTGTCTCTTGTTTTCCCTCTCTTCACCTACCACAGATGGCACAGCAAGAAGACCCTAACCAGATGCTAATTCTTTGATCTTGATTGACTTCTGAACTTTCAGGGCTATAGGAAGTCAACTTCTGGTATTTATCATGTAACTGATCTGTAACATTTGGATATATTGGCACACCAGGACAAAATTGTTTTGGAGTTTGAGTCTTAGTCCAAAAAAAGTGGTTGAGAGGAGAAGGTCCATGGTGCCATCTTGTTTGCTCTCTCCTTCCCTGCTTGGTTCCCAGTGTTTTCCCTCTGAAGCAGGGACCTGTGGCTGCCATGTTATGCCGGTGAATTTTGAGGTGTTGGAGGAGGCTCAATAATGCAATCTGCTTTCATCTTCTCACTGAAGAATGATCCCATTTTCAGAACCTGGTCCAGTCTCAGGAAGAGACAGAGTGACTTGCTGAGTTCCAGTGCCATTCTAGACCCTAGAACAGAATGCACAGTTTCAAAAATAACAAGGACTGATAGTGGACACACTAGGTTGAGATCCTCAGGAAAGAGGAAGAGCTGAAAGATGATTGATAGGCACTCAGGAAAGCCCCTTTCACTGGGTAGGTCAGCATCCCCTGGATGGTTGTCAGCGTTTGTGTGCCTCCTTAGTAGATGCCACAAGGAGGCATTTCCCTTTTCCAACCTCAGCTGACCTGTGGTTGCATTTGGCTGTTCGTTTTTCCCTGGCCTCAGATATTGTAATTAGATTACAGGTTTGTTTTTGCTCTACACCCAAGGTGTGAGCTATAGCAATTTGTGCAGGAAATGACTGCATGATGCCATCTTCCTATGAAGGGATCCCATAAATAACTGGATTTGGTTCGGAAAGGTTAAGCCTCTTGTTTAAGGTGCTGGTTGCTGAATGTTAAGCAGCAGAGAATGTGAATTTAGTAAGGATATGTATAAAGAAAGCAACTTTAGACCTTGGACCCATGTCTTAATTTCTCTACACCATGATTTGCACAGTAATATAACAAAGGAATCTTACTAAAAGATATTGAAACTACCTTCCAATTCTAAGAACTCATGAATAGCGTTAGATCATGAGTGTCTTCCAAGAACCTGACAACACTTGTTCTATTAGCTCATTTAACTCCAGATTATTTGTTTAAATAGTTTCCCAGGAATGACCCAGAACATCCTACATAATAAACCAATTGTTAAATTATAAACAATCTGGACAGGATTCCTCATCAGTGTGCTTCTCAACTGAACGTCCCTGGGGCCCCCCCAGTTGCCTGGACACTCTGGCTTAATGGGGTGTTGTCAGGGATCCCTTGTGTGGGCGACCACTTGTCCAAGAATCAGAGAATGGACTGTAAAACATGATAGAGATCTCAAGGAAAAAATGTGCTCCTTTGTTGAATGCAGTAAGACTATGAAAAATTAAACAAGTTTCTCTGTTTATTAACCTCCTTTCTTCTCTTGGTATTTGCATTCTTGAGCCACATACCCCATTACTCTCATGTTCTAATGTCTGTATCACATTAACTAGTTGATGTTTAGAGTGTTGTGTTCCCTAGAGCTATTCATAGGACATCCAGATGGAAAGGAATGTATGTAGATATATGTAAATAAAACTTGAATCACTGATAGAGCATTTCCATTGTCTTTGCAATAGTTTCACTGAAAAACTCTAGCTCTGAATTCTTTGGTAAGTGTCCATGATTATGACACTAGTCAGACCTGAGTCATGGAGACATCCAGGAGAACAGTGGAATCAGACACATCCTGCCACAGGACTGAGTATGTGGCAGGATGGTGGCCCTCCAAAGTATATTTTCAAATGGAGGAGGAGACTGTGTGTGACTGAGTAGGACGAGCCTGTTGTGTTCTCCTTTCTGAGATGTAGGATCTCAGGAAAGGTGTCTCTGGCAAGAAAGATTAGGGATGCCTAGGAGGCCTGGGGAATTGAGTTTGGGAGGTGATACCTGTGTCGAATTCAGTTTAGGCTGTGTGTATGGAAATACCCACTGCAGCTTGAGTCCTTTTCGCATGGACAGCTCAGGAAGGTGGAAGAGGTACCAGCAGGTGCCAGGATCTGCAAATAAAATTGCCATCAGGTGACCTATGTCCTAGTGGCTTCTTGATGAGAGAGCATGGCACTGCGGTCATGCTGGCCTCTAGGTCACTGCAGGGCTCTATATTTGCCAATCCCTGCTGTCTGCTTTACCATGGCATATGTTGGCCCATACAGGCTGACAATGCATCCCAGTAGGTTTCCACAATACTTACAGAGGCTGTCCTTCTGAGCCCTCCTATTTGCATGGCAGCCTATCTTCAATGCTACCTGCTTTGCAGTACAGGAACACTAAGATTCTGCCCCCAAAATGGGTCCGCTCTGTGGACACAGGAGACCTTCTCAATGGACTCTGAGACTATCTCTACCTGCAGGCCTCTTTCAATGACACACTGGAGATGGCTTCATTCCTGCTTTCCAGGGGAAGTCCAATGGCTCTTAATGTTTCCCAGGTAGAAGGTAAAAGGGCCCATCAACACCCCAAGTTTGAGTCACAACCTATTGATGGTCACTGAACTTGGATCAGGTGACTAGAGGGGAAGCAGTAACCAGACATTGTGAAAGTCATGCAATTAGTTTGTTGAATTTTGATAGACTGAGTGCACTGGAACCTAGAGCTTTTATTTAGCATTCTACCTGCCTCACTTTTCCTGAGTGAATGGAACAGGCAAAATAAGACAAAGACAGGGCAGGATTGTAAGGTGAGCATGAGGCATGCTGTGCATGGGTTAGGTCAGGTGAGTGTTCTGGGTGTTTCCTTATCATTCATGAAGTGAGAACCCAAAGCTCTAGGCATTGAGAGTTATCTAGTCTGCCACTTCTCATTACCATGGTGCCTTGGAAAGGTGCTAAAGGGAATTACAGAGAAGGCATATTCCAGGTCATAAGTCATGTCCTGACCATATTCAGGTGGGAGAGTGTCATGCAGACACTTGATTCTAGAACACTACAGAGGACATTTCTCAGGCTCCCTACAGGTAGTTTTGATTTGTTCTTTTTCTGAGCTGTCCCACCATGACAGGGGTTGTCTTGAGACTATCTTGTCACTGAAAATAGTCAAGCAGAGGCTGAAGGGCCAGTAGCTGGGGAAAATGTGGAAGTATTTCATTTGTAAGTATGAGCTGTAAGGATTCTTACCATTCTTTGAGTTTGTGACTCAGCAGAATTAAACTCCCCCCAACCCAGGATCTCTTGCTCTGTTGCTGTCTTTCCGCTGAGGTCTGTTTCAGAATGCAGTGGCCGAGGTCCACAAAGGTTAGGCCTAGATTATGCCAGGGTATACCTTGCAGAGGCTGTGTACCTCCTGCACCCTCCTCTTAGGTCTCCATCACCATCACTTGGATTAACTTCAAGGATGATAAGCATTCCCCATCCATTTGCCACCACTTCTCTGAGCTGCTTTCTCCACTTTCAACTGTGCAAGTCCACAACTCTTATTTTTACCCTCAGAGAAGACACATATGAGAGAAAAGAGGATTTGATCTCCTCTCTTCTATAATAGAATAAGGAGGAGATAGTTGGGGGGGGCATCCTTAGCATTTCAGACATTGTAGGATCTGTTCAGCAAGGTCACATCCACAGTGGCCCCGGACATCATTCACTTGCCCATCTGTGCCACTCGGCAAGTCACCGTTATCTCAGTGCAGTTTCCCAACTGCCTAACTGGATCTTGGAATAGCTCAGAGCTGCTAAACTATCTTGCAGCTTTGTGACTTCTCCTGGGGTCTTCTCTAGTTCCACCCCTTCATACCAATCCTCACCTTCCACCCAAGTCCTTCTCCCTTCCTTTCTTGAAATCTGGTTCACTGAACAATAACTGATGCATCAGTCCACCTTGGTCAGAAAGTGGGTGGGAGATGCAGATACACACAGACATGTGCTGAACATATGTAAGGCAAACAGTACCATGTAGCAAAGAGAGATGAAGAGAAGGGCCCAGTACAGAAACACCAAGTCAGAAGAGATACAGGTAAGAATAGTGGAATAGAAGAAAGGGAAACAAGGAGAGAGGGAAGCAAGATTCAAGTGCTGAAGTCACAAGTCCAGATCCCACTTTTTTCTAGATTTATTTATTTGTTTGAATGATAGTATAGAGAATAGAGAGAGAGAGACAGAGAGAGAGAGAGAGAGAGAGAGAGAGAGAGAGAGCGAGAGTGCTTCTAGATCTTCCACTCACTGGTTTATTCCCCAGATGGCTATAATAGCTAGAACTAAGCCAGATTAAAGGAAGCTAGGAGCCAGGGCTTCATGTGGGTTTCCCATGTGGATATTGGGGCCCAGAAACTTAGACCATTGCCTTCTGCTTATCCTAGGCAATTAGCAGGGAGCTGGGTCAAAAATGGAGCAGCTGAGTCTTGAACTGGCACCCATATGTGATGCTGCTTTGCAGGTGGCGGCTTTGTCTACTATGCCACAATGCTTGCCCCCAGGCCCTAATTCCAGCGTCACCAGCTGGGCTATTGCATGAGTCATTTGAGCTCTCTGATCCTCATTTTTTTTTTCATCTGGAGAACGTACATTGTTTATTTAATAAATGTTCACTAACTTCAACTTTTTAGATACCAAGGATACTTCATTGAACAAAATTGTTTTAAAAAATATCCTGCCTTCTTGTGAGAGGAAATAGACAATAAAAATAAATTTAGTGAGCAACAGATTGAGTAGATTAGAAGATGGATGCTACAGGATGTTATTCTGGGTTAATAGCAAGTCAAAGTTGAACATTTGAGGAGTTTGTCAGAGTAGATCCTGTATACAGGAAAAGAGATGATGCTGGAGAAGGCTCCAGCAACCACCAGATGACCAGGCAGATGTGACTTGGAGTGAGGGACAGGGAGACAGGGTGGGCACACTGATTTGGCAAAGGCTTCAGGGAGTCAGTCTTCAAAGCAAAGCTGGACATCAAGGGTCCTACATCTGGCTGACACAGTCAGTCACTGCTTGGGTCAGCTGTGGATGATGTGGTATTATTCCATGTTGATTTTCAGAGCAGCACCTCAATTGCTTCCTAGTCTTTTGGCTAAGATCAAGTGCAGAGTGACACCTCAGGCACTTGGCCAGCTCTGCTGCCTGGAGTGGAAGGTCTGCAGGGTATGTTCTTGTGACTACTATGTATGAGGAGAGAACATTGCACCAAACAGCAAGATAGGGAGGTTAGGGAGTGCTGGGATGTGGGTAGATTATGATTTTACTAGGGAGGTTTATAGTCGGGCACAACTTGGAAGAGGCCAGGGAGAGTCATGCAGTTGTCACTGTCATCACTGCCATTGGCATCATCACACTGCCAGATTTGTAGGAGATTGTGAGGATAATGTGAGTTTCTGCAGGGGAAAGCACTTGGTAGTGGTGTAAACCCGGATGCCAGAGGACAAACAACAACTCCATTTATTTGGGTATCCTGGGCTGACATGTCCACAAGAGAGGTGATTCCGGCCTCTGTCTCACATCAAGGTGGGCCCTTCTGCTTGGCAGGAGTTACCTGGAGAGCCACACAATCATCGGGAACCATACTCATGACTGGCCAATAGCGTGGTCAGGATCCCTATGCAGACAGGCTCTCAAGTTGGGTAATGGTATCCAAGCCACACTAAACCACTTATCATTAACTTCCAGGTGAGATGGTAGCCATGTACTTTGGGATTCTTTGGAGTTGATGTTGACATTTCCAAAGGGACGTTGTTAAATTGCAGGTTCCTTGGTCCTGCTATTGGAAATTTTGAGTGGTAGATTCAGTATAGGTCTGAGAACCTGTATTTTCTTAAGTGCCATGCTCACAAGCTAAATGTTCTTACTTTCTGATAACACAAAGGTATGCGGGTACTAGTTCACTTGGTAGCATTGCCCAAGGAAGTAATCACTGTTCTCCCTCTTGTCTCCTGGAAAAGAGATAAAGATTGGTGACTCTACTGACCTCTGAGAGATGTCCAGTTATCCCTGTCTCTCCCAAGTCACAGACAAGGACTTGAATCAAAGTAGGTGAGGAAAGGGGGTCCTGAGGTGGGGGCAAGGCTCATGCACATCTTTTAATTCCCCAGTAATCTCAGAGAAAAATGGGTGAATTCACCCAGAACTTGATCCTGTTGTGGAGATGTGTAGGATGATAGAAACTTTGGAGATCTTGTCATCCTGCTCCCCTGGTTGGTCTGTGGACTGGAGAGTGGAGATAATGGTTTGTGGTCCTGTGACTGCAGCTAGATGTGGAGCCCAAGCCTCCTGATTACTGTGTCACCTCTCACTCGCCTTTTCTTTGAGCCTGTTGGCTATCTTCTGTTCTCAGGCTGAGCTTCTAGCTAGACAGGCTAATACTCTATGCAGACATGAAAGAATGCATGCTGGGCCTGAGAGGAAGACTTCTGTGAATTTATACCGCAAAGGTCCAAACCCTTAATATGAAGCAAGGTAATGGCTGCCAGTACATCCAAGTACCAGCTAATGCTGCCTTTGTTTCTGGACCGTTCCTGCTGTTCTCCCATTTCTTGGATTCTCATTAATAGGTGGGCACCCTTCATTCAGGTTCATTGTTTCCTGATGCTTGATACTTGTAGTGTGACTTCAGATGGCACTGGGTGAAGATTTTAATATTTAATACATATTATTTACCATATGCCAGGCTCTGTTTGCTGTTGATGTGCATGTTCATTAAATTCTCACAACTATCTGATGAAGTTCATACAATTGCAACCTCTGTGGCATTAAAAAATTTTTTTATACCCTCTTCCCTCTTTCTGGTGAGAAATCAGAGACTCAGTATTATTCAAAAACACTAACAAAGCTGTGGAGCTAGTGTGTTGGGGAAGTCTGTTTCAAATCCAGGATTCCAGAGTCTGGGCATTGTGTATGCCCTAGTGAGATTTTTTTTTTTTAATAATCATACTGTGAACTAGAAAACCAAAAAGAAATCTAAATGTCACGGGAGAAAATGACTCCAATTCAAACTTGTTGTTGAGTTTTGGTTATCAAAAAGAAAACTTCTAAAAGGGGAATTGCTGGAAAACAAGAGTTGAAATGACTTCCCCAATGTGAATTAGCAAGCTGAAACTGGTAACTGGTTTACCTGACACTTGTCTCATGTCCATTGCTTTTCCCCTGAAAAATCATTTATGTAGATTTGATAGGCATAAAATCATTTGCTGCTCATGCAAATAATTTGGATTCAGGCATATACTGTTGTTTGCTTTCAGTGATAGCTTTTGAAACTGATTTCCCACTTGGTGATTGGCCTTGTGATTAAGATGTCAGCTGAGATGTCTATGTCCCACATTGGAGGCTGTAGGTTTGATCCATGGCTCCGGCTCCTGACTCCAACTTTGTGCTAATGTAGACCTTGAAATGACTGAACTAGCTGAGTCTCTGCTACCCTTGTGGGAGATCTGGACCAAATACTTAGCTCCTGGACTCAGCCCAACCCACTTCTTCCTGTCGGGGCATTTAAGGATTGAGCCTCTGGTTGGGAGGTCTGTCTATCTTTGTCTGTCTCTCTAGATATTGAGATATTTCTGTCCCTCTTTGCCTATTTGTTTCTGTCTCTCCTTCTGTCCTAACTTGTCTTCTCTTTTTTGGAACCTACTATCTCAGGTTCACATCAGGCCCTCTGAAATATCTACAGCCTCATCCTGACCTTCAATGGCAGAAACCCAAAATTTATTGAATTTCAAAATCTTCACTTGCTTTATTGCATTGCAGTACCTCTGAAATTTCTTCCAGAGTCATCATCTACCTTCCTTTTGCTGTATCTCACTTTTTCCTTCTATGGAAATCAGATTTGATGGCCACCAATAACCTATTATTGACTCAACGGAGTCCACACTAAAGGAATATATTTTTTCTTTCCCCCCAATATTATTTTCTGTTCTCCCCAGACTTAGCTGTCCAAAGCAAGTGGTGCAATTTCTCATTCCCCAGGAAGTCTTCAAATCAGGCTTATTTTTGTATGGGGGTGGGAGCAGTTTTTCTTTTTTCAGAATAATGACAGAAGAAAAAAAAAACAACAAACAAAAACCCCAAATCCTGAAGCACGTCAAAACAGGAAAATCCACCCTTGCAGAAGGAGGCGGGGAGGAAGGCTTGTGCCCACCACATTCTGAGGATCCTTTATCCCCTTCTCATGCTTTTATATAGTACTAGAGATTTTACCACAAATAAATGAGGAGGAGAGGCTTGATGGTGCTGACAATTCTGGTGGGAAGTCATGGCTGCCTTACAAAGATTCTGTCTAAAAATACCCAGCCAGGACCTTGCTGTTTCCATAAACAGATGGACACCACGGGCCTGGTGGAGAAGCAGAGGCAGTGGGAGGAAATTGTATCTGACAATGATAAGAATCTGGCATTACCCAGTGCTTCACATCCTGGAGAGTTCAGTGAGCTGTCCAGATCTCCACTTGGCCAAATGTGGCGGCTGCAAATAGAATTCTTCCGGGCTTCAAGACAGGTTGCATTTGTTGGTGGTATGTGTGTGTGTTGGGGGGCGGGGAGGGTTCTACAAAATACCACTCCTGCCCTGCTGCTGCCCTACCGTGATGTCCACATAGGGGATGCAGATGAGGTGTGGAAGCTGTTGGAGGTATGGAGGAGATGAAGTTGTGACCCTGGGGAGACTATAAGGCTGCCTGTACTTCTAATGGCAGGTCAAGGCAAATGACATCTGTATGCCTGTCCATGTGACTTGCAGGATGTCTTGCCTAATCCATTTGGATCTATTCTAGATTTGTAACAAGAGTGGAAGATGATTCCAGAACCACTATGTTCATTTCTAAGGGATGCACTTTAAGAGGGACAATAGTGAGGGCAAGTGGAGAAAGGACCACACACGGATGCTTGGGTGCAGCCCAATATGTGGAAGAACTTGCGTGTGAAAGGATGTGGTTTGTTCTGCAAAATTGCAGGGAGCAGAAAAAGAATCAGGAGAGGAAAGTACAACAGTTGATCCTTCCATGCCCTAGTAGGATCTTTTCCTCATTAAAGTTGCCTGGATGGAGCAAGGAAACCAGGAGTTTCTTATCATGTAGGCAGAGCAACATGGGCTGGTCAACTGTGGCCAGGTATTTATGAGAGGTTGTTCCTTTCTTGGTGAGATTTGCCTCTGGAATGGTTCAACATGAAAAAGTTTGGCATGATTAAGGCAGAAAACATATTAGTCAGAGGCTGTTGATACTGGCTTTAAGAAGACGAAACAAGACTTGTGAAAGTGGACATTTGGATACATTCAAGTTGTTCATTGGTGGTAGTTTGGAGATGCCCCTATCCTCTTTTCTGATCAAGTCAAGTATGCTAGTGATGGGGTAGTGATTAAAAATACAGGTTTTATGATCAGAGTTCCTGGGCCTATTCCACTCAGAGTGCATCTTGTATGCATGTTATGTCATCTCTTTGAACTCTCATTTCTGCATCTAAAATAGGGATGATAAAAATCTCAGTGTCATGAGAGGTTGTGAAAGTTAATTGAGTTCCTACATGTGGATTTGTGCTGAATGACTTATGTGTATATCCCTCTATATCCATTCTCTGCTCTTTTCCACTCTGCCTTCTGCCATGGAGTCCACTTCCGTAAACTACATCCATGAGTCCTTATGGCCCTTGGTTTCCAAATGGTCTGCCTAAAGGGGAGGGGGAGGGCAGCAGCAGATCAGAAGTGGAGAGAAAAGTGATCTGGTATATTAATTCTCCCACTTCCTCTCCATGGGGTGGGGCCACCAGGATCAGGACTCCTGTCAGAATGTTCTCTACACATATTCCTCTGCACACATTCTCTCTGGTTCTGACAACTGCTGACTTGCATTTGCTCTTTAAGCCGAAGGCTAGAAGAGGAGCCCCACTGCTGCTTGTTACTTCCGTACACTCTGCCCACATCTTTGTCTAATCTTACATAGGATGCCCATTTGATCACGACTTCTGTTTCTCCTTGGGACCTCACTGCCACCCAGTGACTACTGCTCAATTTATTTGTTCAGTAATAACCAAGTGCTCGTTGTGTTCCAGGGTCTAATCTCCCAGTGGGTTCACTGATGAGCAAAAGGAGCTTCCTGCTCTCCTGAAGTGTTTCCTCTGGTGGTGGCTTTGTTGGTACTCACTGAGCACTTCGTGTGTTGCAGATGCTGTTCACAATGCCCTGTAGGTATGGACTCTCACTGTCTTAACAAGACCTTATGATGTAGAGACCATTTCTACCACCATGCGAGAGATAAGAAAATTGAAATGGATTAGATTGAGCTACTTCCAATTCTAGTGAGCAACAGAGCCAAAAATCAGAATAAATGTCACAATAAATTAAGAATAAACATCAACTAGCAGTAAGATAATAACATAAAGGTCCAACATCTATTTAATAGTAACTCTAGGGAAGTAATTATGCTTGGTCTTTCTTGTATCTTAACTCTTCTGATGCTCACAGTAATTCTATAAGGTTGATGCTACCATGAAGATGCTGACTTACAGACAAGAAACACTGAGGTTGCATTGAGCACCTTTTTAAAATGCACAGGCCCTCCACCCTGTCAGTCATTTATTTATTTATTATCAGATAATTTGTCACCATCCGCTAGGTCTCGTTTTTCTACTATTTTGTTTTATTTATTATCTGTCTCCTTGCCTCCTGGAATGGAGTTTCTAGAAGGGTAGGATTTTTTGTTTTTTTGAGAAGTGCAGACACACACACACATACACACACGGGCAGATACACACATACATTTAAAGAGAGTGAGTTAGAGTTAGATAACAAGTCTTCCCTTCAGGTGATTCATTCTGTAGGTGCTCAGGACAAAGCTGGAAGCTAGGGCCAAAGCCAGAACTCCTGCATGGGTGCCAGGAACCCTATTATTTGAGCCGTCCTCACTGTCTCCCATGGTCTATATTAATAGGAAGTCACAATGAGACAGAGATAGGACTTGAAACCAGATGCTCTTATATGGGATGTGGGTGTTACCACCATTTTTTTTTAACTGCTAAACCTTTAGTCCATCCCAGCATAAGGCTTTAATAAGCTTCATTCCCATGTGCTTTCTTAGTACATGGGATAGTGTCTAGATAACTTGTATTGTTCTTGATATTGTAGAAAAATCAGAAAAATTCACTCGTTTTCCCCAAATGTGGTTCCTTCTTGACTATAAAAACCAACAGAGCAATGAATCAGGTGGGAGATGAGATTTTGTTTTCCAAAGGAACTGGATGGTGATGGTCGAGGAGCTCAGAGAGTAGGCAGGTGGGAGCTTGGAGCTAAGGAATACCTTCCCTGAAAGAAGAGACTTGTGTCTGCCCTGGTTCAACTTGAGAACAAGAAGCTGCTTTAAATATTTATAATAAAGATAATATAGTAAAGGGGGATTGGTGAGTAGGTGAGGGAATTGTTGACTTAAACAGAAGAAAGGAAGGCAACCTTGAGAATAGTGAGAGCAGAGAGTCTTATTGCCCTGGGGAAGGACAAAGGGAGGAGAGCTTGACGACAACTGAAAATATACCTGGCCTATGTGGTGGGAAATAAAGCCAAATAGAGGTTACTGGAGCTTCAGAAGAGATGCTGGAGCCATAGAGAAGCTTCTGGAACTGCAGAGGAGGGACAGGTGCATACAGCATTCAAACCCAGGCATACATGTCTATTTCAATGTCATGTTCCTTCTCTTGCTCCTTTTCATCCTGCTTTTCTTCTTCCATCCTATTTATGCAATCTCACTATACCTCGTAGAGTTGTGTTTTAGCTATTTGTCTGAGGGTCTGTCTTCCTATCAACTCTCATTCCTTGGCAACATACTGCATATCTGTAAGGATATCATAATTGAACCATATTCGTGGTTGGCTAATAGCATGATCAATGTCTCTGGGTTGCCTGCCCTCCTAAACACATCCCAGGCTGACTTCTTGTGTGATGGGATGATTCTATGTTTGTGACAGGGCCTTTGCACTGCTGCAACCAGAATTCATTTTGGAAACTCTGAGTTGCCACCTGTGTGCTAGGCTCTTTCATTGTAACTCAGGGTGTAAAAGTGGAAAGACATGGTTCTAGGTCTTAAGGAACTTGGAATTTGAAATTGGAAGACAAAGAAGTCAATTGCATTTATTTCTTCATATTCAAAATACACCTCTGGGGAATTTGTATAAGAAGTGTTGGGAAACAACAAAGATGGTGAAATTTACTTAATTGACTGACATAGTTCAATGACTTTGGCAATGGTTTCTTGAAGGACATGTAGTAGTACTTTGGGCAGACAGAAGGGGAAGCAGACCCCAGAGAGAGCAAGCTATATGAGCAAAAACACAGAATTGGGAAATGAATAGGCATTTACATGTACTGCAAGGGCTGTGTTGAAAGGGCAGCAAGTGCGACTGCTAGGGCAGGCTTGGAGACAAATTTTCACCAGCTTGGATTGCTGAATGGGGCTTTAGCACTTACGTTGTGGGTAGCTGGTAAACATGACAAGGATAACAAGTTCAGTGGGAAAGATTTGAGGTCAGAGAAAAATGAAAATGGAAACCAATGTGCCTGCTTTAAAGTGTACTACAAACAGAAATGAAAACAAACTGGAGGCATGAATGATAAGGGCTTGAACTCATTGTAGGTGGTTGGAGATGAAGAAATCAAATGGAGAGAGATTTATGAAGAAGGAGCAGTAGTTCTTGGAGATTAATTTGATACTGGAAAAATACTGATGGAAAAAAATATAAGACTGACTTGCATTTTGGGCTTAGAACATGGAGAGGTGGTAATGCTGTTAATGTAGAGAATATATGATAAGGGGAATTTTAGGGGAAGAATAAAGGATTTCTAGGGAGGCGTGTTGCTTTTAAAGGACTGAGATATTTGAGCAGGGAGCATAGGACGGAGATCAGAGTTGGTAATCCATAAATAAGTTTTACTTTTTTTTAAATTATGAAATGTGTTTTGCTATCTAATTGTTCTATTTGAAAATTTTCTGGACCCTCCCCTATACTTTTATCCCACCCATCCAAATTGGAGACATATTTTTATTTTTAAAGGAAATATTTATACTGCACTAGCTTGTGAATAACACACATACTAGGTAAAAACATACAACTCAGCTATTTAGAAACGCAACTTGAATTTTTTTCAAAGTTGAACTCAACTGTCAATTTTACTGATGTTTTCAACTTTTTACCCTTTTCCTCAAAGTGACTTAGCTACTCCTAGTTTAAGATTCTGTTGATTTTTTTTAATTAATTTTTGAAATAGAGTTAAGTTTTCCTTGTGGTTTTTTGTTTTTCCTTTTATTTATGCTGGTGGCATGTGAAGAGAGGTAGTGATATAGTATTACAGAGGTAAGGAGATTAATAATGCTTAAATGTATGCATTTGTTCTTAGTGTGGAACAGTAAAGTCTGAATTTGTATTTGTCTTAATCTTTATTTTTCTCCTTCTAGTTTCAAGGAGGTAGTTTAGAAGTGACAAGATATATGTCTTAGCTCTTTTTGTTAGAAGAGATTTATTTTATACACACACATGCACACAGAGAGAGAAAGAAAGAGAATGTTTGCTGGTTGATTCCTCAAATGACCAGAGTGGCCAAATTGCCAGGGGCCAGGGACTCCATCCAGGTCTCCCATCACATAAGGGCCAAGGCATAAAAACTTAGGCCATCTTCCACTGCTTTCTCAGGTGCATTAGCAGAGAGTTGGATCAGAAGTGAAGCAGCTGGGACTCAAACTGGCACTCTCATATGGAATGCTGGTGCTGCAAGTTGGTGGCTTAACTTGCTGGGCCGTGATATCTGCCTGTATATCTTGTCTATTTCACATTACATAGGCTTTAAGGCACAGAGTGAATGGATTCTGTCACTGACAGTTATGTCACTGCAAAACTGCTTGCCTTTAGTTAAGTTATTTGGTCTCTTTGTGCCTCACTTTTTTTCCTCTGTAATATATGAGAACAGTAGGTTCATAATGTAAGGTTTTTGTGAGAATTAAATGAATCTAAATCTATCAAGTGCATAGTCTAGTCCTTAACACATAATAAGTTTTAAATTTCATCAATTCCTAGCTGTGTGCAAGGATGGAATATGGAAGTTGCACTGAAATCAAAGACTGTCTTTTTGAAAGCCTAGATTTACTAGGGCATTTTGGGAAGCAAAGAGGTAGGAGGCAAATGCCTTAAAGCAAGGCAGGCGAAGACATTCCCTCGGCTGGGTTGGAGAGAATCCAGGTAGTTTTCGAGGGAGGCTGGCCTTGGAGAGCATAGATGTGTGGGAGCCCAAGGAGGTTGACATAGAAGCCCTGTGAGCATTGTAGCTGAGGAATTTTGTGAGATGGCATGAGAGATAGCCTAGCCAGTGCTCATTGAACCCATTGCCCAGTCATCAGAGGAACATTTCCAATGTTGGCAGAATTCTAGGACAGGGAGTTATAGAACAGTGGAAGCTGATTCCTCCCCACTGAGCTGGTCATGGGAGCAGGTAGATTAAGGAAAACGAAAACTTAGGGCACTTCTTACCAGTTTTGTAGGTAGGTGCTTAGAAAGGGAGAGACTAAGAAAAGTACTCTTTCTGTTCCCCCTTTTATCCTGCTGTAAGAGCGACAGAAGCAACTCCTTGGTCTCCAGGTTTTACCAGGACTTCCTTAGTGCAGCTGCCAGGTGGGAAGCTTTAGTCCCAAACCCTTCCACTTTCCTGCAACCTCTCCTGGAGACAGACTGCCCTTCTGCACTGCACTTCCTGTGTTGCTCCTAACTGCTCCTCAGTGCAGCTGCTCCACAGCTGGTGGCCCTCCAGTTACCTCCTTCCTCCCACCACTTTCCTGTGGAAGGGGGCTTTGGGAGAGCCAGAGGGTGCAATATCAATGTAAGATGTTTCCTCCCTCCTCCATCCCTTCATCTCCCAGCCATGCAGCTCAGCTGTGTGTCCTCTGGCACCCACAAAATCAAACACCTGCATTCCAGATGTTCGTATCTACAGGCTGACAAAGCTAACTGCAGCCAGACCCTCACAGCAGAGACAGGTATTTAGGAGGGGGCAACACTAAATGGAATTCTTGACCTGAAAAACGACTTGGAGGGCTTGTCTTGTTCATTTCTTTACCTCCAGGAAGCATGAAACTAAATAATTGCGTTCTTTATGCTTTAAAGACATCAAATGGAAGAGTACATATGGGTTCATTGCCAGAGAATTTTTTTTTATGACTAACCATATTTCTATATTCCAATTTTAAGGGAGGTTGGCCTATACCATGCAGAACTTACATATAATAACCATTATTCCTTTCCCTCTAGGCCTGTGTTCAAATCCAGGACTAGTTCCTTACTAGCTATGACTCGACTGAACTCTTCCTTGTCCATTTTATTTTCTCAAATTTGGATTGTAGCATCTGTTTATAAGAGTTTTGTAGATTAAGTGGATAATGCAAGGGCATACTCCATGCAGTTTTTTTTGGCTCAGAGTAATCCCCCAGCAAATCAGTGTCTTGTGATTATCATGGATAACTTATTTCTTAATTCAGAAAAGCAAAAAAAAAAATCTTTTCACCATTAATCACCTTCAGCTTGCCAGGTGACTGCTGATCCCCGTGTGCAAAATGAGGCAATCTATTAGCAACTTTTCTATAGTCCCAGAGTTTTTCATATTGTTCTTGTGATCCATGAGTATCGGAATTAGCGGAGGACATTTGTTGAAGCTGTGCTCTACCACAGTTATTGTTTCAGAATCTATTGGCTGTGCCAGGGAATTAACATTTTATCAAGCATCTTAAGTAATTCTTATTACTTTAAAATCGGAGAGCTACATTTTAGGGCATGCTAAGAAGCTCTGGGAGCTAATGGGTTAAAGAGGGGAGATCAGCTGATGTTCTCTGGTGCACATTCTTTTCAAGAGATGATGCTAAGCTTGGACTTACCTGCCTAGAACCGCAGGGACACAGATCATCAGCATGTCAAATTATCTCAAAATGTGGCTTCATCCCATATCTCATCAAACATAAGAATTCCTGTGGTGTAAATGTAGAGTGGACTGCAGTCTCCCTGGGGTCTGGGAGAGGTGATATGAAATGGCAGAAGCCCAGAAGCAGAGAAACAGGAAAAGAGGGGCTAGCCGTGGCCTAGGGCAGTTGGCAGTGCTTGTGTGACCTTGCTTTCCTAGGGAGCTGAGCACTGGCTGTGGTGGGGAGACGTAGAGGGAGGAGAAGATTGAGCTTGTAATGCCCCAGCACCAGGATGGGCATCATATCTTTGTTTCAGATGACTGGATTCTCAGCGCTAGATTTTTGAGAAGTTCTGGGTTGCTTTGAAGGACAGAGTAGTTGGCCAAGGGAGACAAATGGACTTATAGAGGAAGAAAGGGGAAAAAACAAATCCCAAGAAAATACAAGCCGATGTTGATTTTGTGTTAATGAATACACTTATTGAGTCATTTATAGATGACAAGTCCTAGAGATACAAACAGTAATCAATATATATGTTCTCCTCTAGGGGCAGCATAAAATATGGGGAGAGGCATTGGAGCCAGATTGAAATTGGGACTCACCAGTTCATAACTCTGGGAACGTGGGCACTGTCTTAATCTTGTTGTACTCAGATTTCTTATATTGCAAATGAAGTTAATAATAATGACATTTTTGGATGTGATGAATTTAATAATTCACTAAAATTAGCTAGTGCAAGGTGTACTCAACAACAGTTACAATCCCCCCTAGAAAGAGACATCCCAACTCTGACACAACTAACTAGACTAACTACCCAGTTAGAGTTGGACTTGATACTGCAATAGGGTGGCCTTGACTTCTAAATATAGATGCTCAGGTGCTTGTCCCTCATAGTTTGTTCAACCAACAAAAACCAAAAGAACTACCCTGTTAGAGATATTTAACATTCTCCTTTGAGCTTATCTAGATCAAGCATCTTGAACCATGCCTCATGGAGGCAGACACAGCAACACAACTTGTGCCTCTGAAGGGCAAAGCCAGCTGTTATCCAAGCTATTTTGTTATCATTATTTTTTTTAATTTGAAAAAAATGCAAAAAAGTAGAAACTCACAAAAATTAAACAAGCTTAAAAACCGTGTCATTCAAAGGTCCTGGTGTGGTTCTGGAGTAACAAGCACTTTCCTTCTGTCTTTCCCAATGATGACGAAGCTTAGGGCAGTCATTTGTGGATTCTGAAAGTAAAAGGCAACAGTCAGATTCACAGGAAAGGTTAAAATTTGGATTGTCACTGAACCAGAGTGAGTTCATTATCTTTTCCTTTTATTCTGTTATTTTCTTGAATTCAGTGCTTTCCTAAACCTAGAAGTGGGCAGTGAGATGTAGGCAGGATGGGACCAAGAGAAACCTTCTATTTCTGGTTTGGATGATAAACATGGCTCCTAATGTTCAGAGTAGAAAAGTTCTTCAATTTTCTTTTCTCTCTTTCTTTTTTTGTCCCAATACAAATAATACCATGGTGGCAAAAACAATAATTGTAGCCTGCAGGAGCCTGAAATTCTGAAGAATGGCAAGCTTTCCTTTCTTCAGAGAAGCTGTGGTTGCAAGAGGCAGAGGGAATTTCTATTGCATTTAGTCCTGTCTCGATTCTCCAGTGGTTGGCTTTGACTTGGGCATAGTTGTGAGGAGTTAGTAGAGACGCAGGATAATTAAAACCCTGGATTTCTGGCCAGAGGTCTGGGAAAGGTGTTCCAGAGATCCAGTACATCTTAAACAACAGAGGGGTTTGAGAAAGTACTCCCTTCCAATGAGTTATGATTCCTGGGATATCCTGAATGACCTAGGCAAGTATGAACTTGACCTTAGACAATTTGGAAAGATTTTGAGAACTCAACTGCAGGGTATACCACCACCCAATTTCCAGATATGCCAATGGTTGTAAATGTGCATGACATCCAGAAGAACACCACAAAAGTCATGAATTTGGACTGACATTAGAACCAGATCCCACAAGTTGAAACTTGAGACCTGGAACCAATTGGGTTACTTGTTTGACCAAATGAGAAAAATGAGCAATAAGGATTTGAATATGACTCAGAATCTCTAAAACAAAACTCAAAATGTCCAGTATACAAAGAACAGAAAAATCTCAACCTGTGCAGAAGAAAAGACAATCAATATAAATGTACCACTAACACTGACACAAGGTTAAAATAATAACTTTTACTAAAGTGTTGCAACTAGTAAGGAGCACCTTTGTAATGAACTAAGACAAATTCTGAGCAAACAAATAGACCATATATGCATGCACACACACATCCTCAAAGGAAACCCAAACAAAAATAAGAAAATGGAAATTTATGTGAGCATGAAAATAAAAATCAGTATCGCATTAGATGGGCATAAAAGCAGAATGTATATGTCAGAAAATCACAACTTGAAGACAGAGTGATAGAAATAATCTAATCTAAGCAAAGAAGAGGAAAAAAATGTTGAAAAATGGGAGTGGACCTCAGAGACTTATGGGTTACTGGAGCACCCGAAGAAAGGAAAATATGAGGTTAAGAAGCTGGCCTGAAAGCTTTCCCCATTTGATGAAAGACAGGAGTCAACAGATCCAAGGAACTCAGTGAACCTGAAATCAGGGAAATGCAGAGCAGCTGATATCCAGGCACCACCAAAGCTAACGACAGGTACATCTTGAAGGCAGCCAGAGAGGGGTGAACTGAAGAGTCAGGTTCTATTGACTGTGGGCTGCTCAGTGGAAACCATGGAGTCAGACTAAACAACACTTTTTAAAATACTACTTTACAAAGAAAAGGACCATACATCTAAAATTTAGGAAAAGTACTTTTCAGGACCAAAAGTAAAGAAGATAAGTGAGTTCATGATCAATAAAACTACTCTTAACTGCTAAAGGGAAGCCTCCGGATGGATGGGAAATTACATCAGAGGGAAAATTGGAAAATCAGGAGCAGAGGAAGAGAACAGAAAGAACGAATATTTAAATAAATTTAGCAGACCATTCTTTTGTTAAGGTCTGCAAATATAAAATTTGAGGGAGTATTAATATATATAGATATAATATACAAGGTAACTGTGGCATGAAATGTGGAGAAATAGAGGAACCCAGGTGATGGGAGGGTTTCTACATTCCACCTCAGGTGGCAAAATATTGAGACAAAATAGATTGGAAAAGTTAGGCATAACTGCTGTACTTCGAACAGAAGCCCCTAAAAAACCCATCCATTATAAAATACTTCAAGTGATATGCAGACATGTGCCACATGTTTAGATCAACATGCTACAGATATAAGTGTGGTCCATGAGATGGTAATGCAGCAGAAGAACTCACATCACCTAATGATGTTGTGATCATCATCATGTCCCAGCACTACGCATTACTTACCTAGTGTGTTGCCCAGATATATAAATATATAACATACTCAATGTGTACCATACTTTATACTAGATGCAGTTATATGTAATTATGCTATTAATGTAGCTAGGTACAAATCTATGCTTTTATTCTGTGCTTTTATTAATGTTCATAATATACTTTTCTGCTTATAATAAGGTACTGTTAAACAGTATGCTATTGCTCTGGTCCTAATAATATATACCTAAGGTTTATCATGTCTCTGGATTGTATCAGGGGGCCGTGTTTATCTGCTGTCTGGGTTGGGTAAATGCACTACATAATATTCACACAATGATGAGATTGCCCAGTGATGCATTATTCATAACATGTTCTCATTACTAAGCAGTGTTTGTGCATATAAAAGAGGCATATTAAAGTAAAAGGACTTAGCAGATGAATACTAACAACAGGAATGTTGGAGCAGTTGTATTAATATGAGAGAAAGCAGATGTCACACAAAATAAAAAACCAGGAATAGGACCTGCTTCGTGATATAGTAGATAAACCTGTCTCTAGTGCCAGCATCTCATGTATGTACTGATTTGTAGTCTGGATGCTTCCTCCTTGATCCAGCTCCCTGCCAAGGGCCTGAGAAGAGCAGCAGAGGATAACTACTGCTACCCATGTGGGAGACCTGCATGAAGCTCTTGGATCCTGGCTTCAGCTTGGCTCAACCCTGGGCATTGAAAGCTATGTAGGTAGTGAACCAAAGGATGGAAGATCATACTCTCTGTTTCTACCTCCCTATCTCTATAAGTTTAACTTTGAAATAAATAAGCAAATAAATATATATATATTTTAAAATTAGAGATAAAGGAAAAGATGTGAGCAAATCAAAGTGGGCCCAAGATTCCAATTTTCACAAGCTCTGGGTTGTTTGTTCCATAGTTTGTTGGAGGTCAGCTGAATTCTGATCCATGAACTCTTAGCATTTTTATCAGGGCTAGCAATGCTTCATCTTGTGATGTTCTCTTTTGTCTCTTACAATCTGCCTGTACTCTTAAAAAGGAGGTATTGCAAGACATTAGCATACCTTCTTCAGAAGGCACATCCTGTGCTCCTTGTAGGAATTAATTCTCTCCTCCATTCTTTCTTTTTGGGTTTAGCGCTAACCATCCCAGATCTTCCTTCTAAAGGGGTTTATTCCTGGTTTGCAGGTAGAGACTCAATCCTACATCATATTCAAAGTTCTGGAACCTTAGGTTGTGGTTGGAAGTTGGAAATTATTTTCCTTTTGAGTACCCTCTAAGATGGTGCATGGGGTAAAAATTGCAGGTAGAGTTTAAATTGAACTATTGTGTGAAAAAGTTTCTTCCTCATTTATTCTTGCAATTATTACAAAGATGTGAGATACTGATGGTAGATTTAAAATAGATCTTGCAGTTCATGCATTCCTTAGTTATTTGGATTAGTGCTCTCAGTATGGATCCTAGCTTGGTCAAATGAAGAAAAAATTGCCGAGTCATTTAATTATTTAATAATAACTTTCTATTTATCCAGCACAATCTTTACATTTCAGGTTCCTCTGACATATGCTGAGGCTAATAGTATTGCCATACCAGATACTTTTTGGGAATACAGCAAAAAACAAACAACCCTCCACAAAACAAGCAAAACACAAACTTGTCAACAGAGAGTTCTTCACAAATGTTTACAAAGACAGACCATGGGGAACCACAAAGCAGAAAGTAGAGAAGATTCTTGCCACAAGCTCACGCTCACTTCAGTCTTTTCTCCCTTTTCAAACAGGTTAGAATAAGTGGGGATAAAATGATCAGAAGGACCAATGACAGGTCTGCTAAACAACAGTGGGAGCCCAGTTCACTGGAGAGAGGGTTGAAGGGTGAAAGGCAAGTGGGTTAAAACAAACTTTGGGAATAAGAGAGCTTTCATTTCTTTTTTTTTTTTTCCTTGAGAGCTTTCATTTCAAATGAGACATTTTGCTCTGTGCCTTTGAATGGCATTTTATTTCATGATCAATTGTGGAAAGAACTTCTCAGAAATCCCCAAATGTAATGTACTAGTAAGCAATGTAAACTGATATGCATATTAAGTTTTATGGTAGCAGCCTGGAAGAAAGAATGGAACATAAGATTAGAGTTTTCAAGTAGAATTCTCAATAATTTGAACATTATTTGAATTGATGTTTTATTATCGTAAATATTTTTACTTGAGTATTTCCCAAAATTCTGATAAAGTAGAAAGAAGAGTTAGGACCCAAAGTCCTCAAATACCTCATTCCAACAATCACCAACACAGGGTTCACATTATTTTCTGTGTGTCATTTCCTCCCCAATGCTATAGTATTACTAATATTTTAAAAGTTTATTCATTTATTTATTGATGTTACAGAAAGGGGAGAGATACAGAGAGAGAGAGAGATGTACCATCTGTTGGTTTACTCTCCAGATGGGGTTACAAAGGAAAGGGTTCGGGAGAATCAAGATGGTGGAATAGGATAAGGACACGTTTAAACAGATGGAAAAATATTAGCCAGTATGAAACAGAGAGGGCACATTCCAGAAAACGAGAGTGGACAGAACAACAACAGAGGGGTACCTGGAGACTGACAGACACAGGAAAGCATTGAAAACAACAGTGTGCTGTTGCAGTGACTAATACCCCAGTGGCATTCTGCGACTGGTGATCTGAACTCCACCAGCAAGCAGAACTCTACCAGCAAGCAGGTGGGAAGGGACTTTCACTGGGAGCTCAGCAGGTGAACCCAGACAAAAAACTGCCAATCATGCTGGTATGTTTGATTTGACCAGGAGCAGAGACAGAGTAGCAAGTTCCAGAAGGCAGTGCAGGGACAGGGTGGATTTTACAGTCCAGTCTGCCCCACTAGGGCTGAATCGGGTGCCATTTTGTTTAAGGAGGCAATGGCAAGGGAAAGGACTGAGCATATGCTGAACTGGGAGTGAACTTATTTCTGACTCAGTAAACTGCAACAGTGTGGCATCCTACTGGTACCACCCAAGACAGGTCCAGGTGGCCCTCAGACCTGATGGCCAGTAGACCAAGAATTCCAGTAGTGGCATATCAGGCATCATTTCTGACAGTGTGGCAAA
Source organism: Ochotona curzoniae (assembly GCF_017591425.1). Lineage (NCBI taxonomy): Eukaryota > Metazoa > Chordata > Mammalia > Lagomorpha > Ochotonidae > Ochotona > Ochotona curzoniae. Next base: position 4,649,968 of record NW_024466312.1, on the reverse strand, counting down.
AGTTTTAGGACTGCAGGGACAACAGTGAGCTGTGCATGTACTGAGCTTGGCGAGATCTCACTGAGCTCAGTGCATTGCAGTGATCCCACAGGAAAATACTACTGACTATGGCATCATATGGGTCATAATAGGTTTGTGTGGCCATCAGACCTGATGGCCAACAGGATCCTACAAGACTACTGCCACCACCAACCTAGGTTTTTGGACACCTGGTGTCTCCCTAATCCTGGGACCTACTCCAACTGGAAGTGGGAGAAGGGTTGTACAGACAATGGTGCAGCCTCAGCACGGTATCACTGGAGGTGGAGACTGGTAAGCCAGGAGCTAGGCTAAGGAGATCATGGTGGAAATCTAACATAAGAACCCAGACCTGGAACTCACTGGAAGGAGTGGCACAAGTGACTGCAAAAAAGAGCTGTGTACCAACTACAACAAGTAGAATTGAATTGTAGACCTGTGGGCAACACAGCTTAGAAACCTGACCCAAAGGAGAAGATTCTGATAACCAGAAGTACAATGACCAAGAGCAAAAGAAGAGACAGAGGCACAATGGATATTGCTGAAGACTGCCCTGCAAAGGAGCAAAATGCTATGCCAGCCTCAGAGTTCACTGAGGAAGACATCAAGAAAATGGTGGATACAGAATTCAAAACACTTATAATAAAACTTATCAACAACAAGAAGCACATAAAGCAGACATTTAAGGAATTTAAGGACTATGTCGCACTGGAAATGAATCAAATGAAATTTGATCTATCAGAAATGAAGAATACAGTAGAGCAAATTACAAGAACAGTGGAGAGTCTCCCAAATAGAATGAATGAAGCAGAAGAAAGAATCTCAAAATTGGAAGATATTTCCCTATCACCAGGGGGGAAACAGACAAAACAGCTGGAAGCAGAGCTGGATCAGGCAATAAAAGGAATTTAAGAATTGAACAGCACTATTCAAAGGTCAATATAAGAGTTATGGGAATCCCAGAAGGTGCAGAAAGAGAAGCTGGGTTTAAAAATGTGTTTAACGAAATAATAAGGGAAGATTTTTCTAATGTAGAGAAAGAATTGGGGAACTACATCCAGGAGGGGCACAGAACTGCCAATAGGCTTGACCAAAAGCCATCTTCACCATAACACCTGATAATCAAGCTGTCTTCAGTTGAACATAAGGGAAAGATCCTTAAATGTGCACATGAAAAAAAAAAAAAAACCAACTGACATATAAAGGAATGCCAGGTGAACTCACAGGAGACCTCTCACAGGAAGAGAATGGAGCCAGAAGAGAATGGAGTGACATTCCAGATTCTAAAAGCAAAAAACTGTCGGTCCAGGATAACATATCCAGCAAAGCTTTCTTTTGTCTTTGAAAATGAAATAAAATTCTTCCACAGTAAAGTTAAAAGAACATGCCTCTTTCAAACCTACCCTACAAATGATACTTCAAGATGTTCTCTTGACAGCGAAGAGGAATAGCACCCATCAAAACCAAAGGGAAATGTGAAAAACATCCCAGGAACCTAACAACAGAAGATGAAATCAATGAACAACCGATTGCTAAAATGTCAGGACCAACTTACCACCCATACATATTAACCCTGAAAGTAAATGGCTTCAGCTCAATCAGATGTCATAGATTGGTAGACTAGATTATGAAATAAAATCCATCTATTTGTTGCCTACAGGAGACACATTTCACCAACAAAGATAGCGGACACTATATCTCATGGATTTTGATTTTTTGGTTATGGTTAATTTCATCTCTTCAAAACACTTTTTGTTGGGTAAATTCTTCAATGGCTCATAGATCATAGAATAGCATCATTTTCTTCCAAAAGATTCTTGATTTTCTTTTCCATTTCTTCAGCTATACATTAGTCAATCAGTAGCATGTTATTTAGCATCTGCATCTCTACACTTGTGTGCCTTTTGAAAATGTTTTGTAACTAGATTCAAAATATGTAATCTCTGTACTTCTAATTGCTTTTTATGTAAGTTTCCATGTGATTATAAAATATGGATATAAACATCCTGGAAAATCAAATCCTATATAGATTTGGACAAGTTAATCTTTATTCATTCAATACATACATATTTACAGAAGATCTATGATGATGTGCTTCTAATTTAGTGGGAAATAAGCACTCATGCTTTCTTGTGGTTATGACTGTTTTGCTTGATAAGGTCAGAGTAGTATCTACAAGTCATAAAATCATTAGTTCTGTCAGGAAGGGGATGTTAGGTTTGGCACAGGGCTTAGCCTTTGCTGCCTTCTCTTCCCATGTCCGGATTCTTCTGGCTTCACTCTTGGGATCAACTTGTTTTAATTTTTTGGACCCCTCCAAGAAAACGCCACCAACTGATGACTTGTAAACAATGGAAATCTTTCCTTCCATTCTGGAGGATGGAGGGCTCCAAATTTAAGGCACCAGCAGATTCAGTGTTTGGTAAGAGCTTCCTTTTTGCATCATAGACTGTATTTTTGTTAAGATAATAGATAATATTTTCTCACTTTGTCTTCACATGGCTCCTGGGACTACCAAGTTCCATTATGAAGATTCTGTTCTCATGATCTTATTACTTCTCACAGTGTCTACCTCCTAATACTATCACCTTGGGGGTTAGGATTTTATTTTTTTATTTTCATTCTGGCATCAGTGCTCACTCTATTGCAAAGCTATGATATTCTCTAGAGCCATCCTTGCTTCAAACAGAAGTGACTTCAATAAGCCGCTAGTCATGGGAATCCAGGGAATCTTCCCTATTATGATCTCCTCAGTTGGAACTGAATCTCGGCCTTGAGTGCAAGCCAGAACTCACCTTGAACTCTATTTTTGACAAGTTACTTTGAAGTATCTTGTCACAAGTGAGTTGTTTGATGTGTCACTATGTCCCCCTGGGATTATACGTTTGTCTCTTTTCCAGCTTAGAATTCTAATTTCACCCAAAACTTCATGGCTGAGGCCAGACTGGTCCCTCCTAATTACTTAACCTTGCCTATTGCTGAATTTCTGGTGACCGTGAACCAAGCTGCCTATTGATGTCTTAGGTTTCTCTGAGCTACCACTCTATTTACTGATGTTTTTTTCTTCTGTGTACCAATTTTTTCCCCATGAGATTTAATACACACATAGTTCTGTGTGACCCATCTAAACATTGAAGAGTCTAAGTATCAGGTTTCAGATTTCTGATCTGATTCATACTGCCTGGCGTGGTCATATGATTACTTTGTCCTTTTTCAGGTGTTCATGAACTTTGCCCACAAGAGAAGGGAAGCAGGTCAGAACCATTCCTTCCTGGTTAGCACTGGCATGGTGCAAAGAAATTGTGTCTGGGGGAAATGAAGATTGGAGGACAAAAAACTCAGGTTCTATTCTTAATCTACCAGCTGGTGATTTGGGAAGGACACACCGTCTCTGGAACTACCATGTCGTTATCTGTAGAGTAGGGAATCTGGTCCCAATATAGTCCCTAGTTTACCTTCTGGATTTGATGCTGTTAGAGCCTACACTTGATTTATTGTTACTTGAATGGCTATAGGCATGCTAGTCAAGTTTAACCAGAACCACTTGATAGGCCAGGGTGACATCTTAGAAAGGGACTGTGCACTCAGTCTGTGTTCATCCTGAGTTTTTGTAGATATGGGTGTGGGCCCTCTGCTTTTTCCCTACTGGAATATCCTTATTCCATTGTTAGTAGAGCTGATTGCCCCTTTGGTGGAAGCTAGGGAAGATTACCTTGAGTTGCCCCAGAAGAGAACTAAAACCCACCAAAAGCATTATCAAACCAGGGCAAGACTTTTTATGTGTAGATGCTGGTATGATGACAAGATTTGCTTCTACATTTCTTCTGCTACTCAACCACTCAAGAATCGCCATTTTTGCTTTACAGCACCTTGCACATATATATGCTGTTGTCCATCTTGCTACCTACCACTTACAGCCCATGCCCCCCAGACCAAGAGAAGTAACACATAATTTTATGGAAAGAAAATGGGTGAAGGTCTTTCTTCTGTATCTTCTTTGAACTGACAAATGGGTGTGGAGGTGATTATGGGTATTCTTCTCTTGCTATTGGTCCCTTAGTCTTCAGAGGTGGCTTGTGAAAGGATTGTCCTATGTGGTCCAGAGAACAGGTCATGTTGAGAAGGTTTGACTGCTAACCCTACCTCATGACAATCTGGAACTGGAAGTCTGTATTTTCTTAGAGACAAAATGGAGCAAGTAAGTACATTAAAGACACAGGATGTACAAAGAATCAGCAGTGTGAAGCTACCAGGCCAAAGAGAGACAACCACCAAGATTTCCATGATCAGTGCTGGGCTAGAAATTCCAACCTCGTTCCTAAGCTGTGCTTGAGCCCTCCAGATATCTCTAGAGGTGGATTCTAACTCACTGACTGAAGTCATATATGCACAGATAGAACAGTTGCTCTGGCCAGGGAGGTCCTAGGATCTGTGTTGTTTAGTCTAGTAGGTAGATGCAGAGCAGGTTAATGTAGAAACAGGATGACATAGAAACCAGGTACGCTGGGATCAAATTCCAGCTCTGCCTTAGATGGAGTTACTTTTAGCAAATTACTCGTTTCTTCTGCATCTGTGTCTCAATTTCCTCATATGTAAAGTGGAGATATTCGGGGCTAGTGTTGTGGTGGAACAAGTTAAGCCTTTGTCTGTGACAATATTGTCCTATATGGGCACTGGTTCGAGTCCTGGCTGGCCCACTTCTGACCCACCTCCCTGCTAATCCCCAAGTCCTTGGGTCCCTGCATCCATATGGGAAACCCAGAAGAGGCTCCTGGTTTGGCAATGACCCAGCTCTCGATGTTGCAGGCATTTGGGGAGAGTGAACCCACAGATGAAAGATTTTTCTCACCTTTTCTCTCTGTTTCTCCTTCTCTGTAATTTCAAATTTAAAATTAATATACTAAAAATCCTTTTAAAAAGTAGAGATACAGTACTCTCAGGATTATTTTGAAAATCGAATGAGTTACTGTGCATAAAGCACAATAAGTAATACAAATAGCTTCTATTTCCCAAAGACATAATCTTTTTTATTTTATTTTTATTTTAGTAAGCATCCATTGACACAAGACACTGTTATTAGTGATTAAATATGCTAGGGAAAGACAAAATGCCTTCTGTTTATACATGCCAAAGTGCTATACAGAGTAGGAATGGCAAAAACTATATCATTCAAGAGGTAGTCACAGGACTGGAAACTTCAGTGATATTTCCAGTTTTTCCTTATGGAAACATTGCTTAATTAGCAAGAAGCTGTTGCCTAATTAAGTGTTCAGCTGTTGCTAACTAGTTGGTAGGGGATGTTCTTAGGGTATGTGAGGGTGCCCAAGGCTCTTTGTCACCACGTCTCAGCAGTGGAGGAACTCCAGCTGTAGACAGCATGGGCCACTCTTTGAGGAAAAAAAAAAATTCAAAACCCCTGTTGGTGTCAGTGTGGATGGGGATGAGTGAGGGTTAGGTGTCAGCTGATTGTTGGCTTGCTAGAATTGGAATTTGAACAATAGTTGTTCTGCACTCTGAGACTGAAAGAGACTTTTAACTACCTATGAAAGATAGTCTTTTCTTTAGTAACAGCTACATAAAGCAAAACTGTATGCTTTAGTTCTGGTTTTCAGTATTCAGAACACTTCTGAATTATAAAGCATGCATAAGTCATGTTATTGTGCCACATGTTATTGACAAAATGTTTTACTTAAACATTAAGATAAATATTATCTTACAAGCTCTTTGCCATGTAACATCTTAATTTTCATTTTGATGGGAGAGGGTAACCATAAAATATACTGTATCATGACACACTTGATATATGATCAAAATTATATCTGAATAATATTATTCCTGAGATTATACTTTTATCCTGCTGGTCTCTGCCTACTGTATACAAGGTTGGGGAATGGTTTGTGGTCATTGGGTAGAATTCACTGGATCTCTTTCTGCCATGTGACGTGAAACCATGTCAGCTTTGTCTACTTCTGTTTCACCACAGTCTGATTCTGATAACTGCTAATTTTTATTGCATGCATAATATGTGCTGGGTACCTTGCTGAACAAGCTCCTCAAGAGATGTGTAATGGACATTCAGGTGTTTCCTTCATCTTCAGGATGAAAGATGTTTCCTTCCCCATATTATGCAATTGGTACATGGTGTGGCCAAAGTGGAAACTCAGAAAGTCTGAGAAGAGAGCCTGAACTCCAGCGGTTGCATTCGACAGGCCAGCATAGTACTAACCAGGGTGTAAATGGTCAGTTAAATAAGTTGGAGGGTATTGATATAGGATTCAGACATTACACCTGGGCATCCGGGAAACCTGAATCTTCATCTGCTGAATGAACCTCTTGACCCAGAAAGGTGACTACACACCACACCACACCACACCACCACACACACACACACACACACACACACACACACACACACACACACACACACACACAGAGTGTATTCATGTGTATACACTATCTATATAGTATTTGGCCATGCACATGGAAGAAACAGGAACATATGGATGCCCTAAATAACCCATGGGCCTAAACACCTCTCCATTTGTTCTAAGGCAGGTCCTGGGACAGAGGTGAGGAAGGTAATTTTTGTCTTTAAGTGTTGGGGCATAGTTGTAGCTCCCAGAAAACAAACTTGGCATTTATTCTTTTCAACTGGATGTGATTTCCCTCTTGAGGCTGGAAAGCACCTTTTTGTGCCACACCTTTCCTTTTTATGCTGCCTTTTTGGAATACCGTGAATTTTTTCTATTAGAAAGTGCTTTTTGAGATGAGGAATAATTTCTGGCTTGCACTAGATGCTGAAATAAATAAACTTAACTAATGTATGTTATTTATTTTACAAATAAACTTTTTTAGCATAGTTTCAGATGTATGGTAGGAAAAATAGTACATATAGTTACTGTATATCCCATGGTTTCCTCGTTGTTGACATCATGTATTACTGTGGTACATTTGCCACAACTAATGAATTGATATTTTGATGTGTTAACTACACCCTATAGTTTGCATTCAGATTATATTGCTTTTGCTAACATTCTTTTTCTGTTAAAGGAGACTATCCGTAGAATATTATGTTTAGTTGTCTTCACAGACTCTTCTTGAATGTAGATATGCTTTTCTTAGTTTTATGACATTGATAATGCCAACCAATTTTGGTCAAATATTTACACTTGACCTTAGTCAACAGGCTGAGAAGCAATCTGGTCACATATTTAACATGTTCTATAATTTGAGTCTGACTTCTGGTTTTGTGTTGGGAAGCTGGAGTTAAGTATTTTGGGGAGGAGGAGTATAGAGTGGAGGCATCGTTATCAACATTTGGTATCAGGAGTATAGGCTGTTCATCTGACCTAGATGATGCTGACTTTGGTGATCTAGATAAGGTATAGTTTGCTAGGTTTTGGCACTGTAAACTTACTTCATCTCCTTTTCTATGTGGTAAACTTTATAGACAGTTTGCTAAGTATTGCCAGCAGTCAAGGTAAATCATCTGACCTCTACATGGAATATAGCACAGTGCATCGGTATTGTTCTCTTATATGTATGCTAATGTCTGTAGGGCTCTCCCTGCCAAATATGATTCCTCCCATTGCTCGACAGCTAGTAGCTCTTTCTTGATAGTTTGTGTTTGATGTGAATATTCTTAGTGCACTCTACACTTCAAATGTTAAAATATTAATTTTTATATTATATCTATTTTTTTTAACCACAGCAATAATGTTGTTTCATCTTTCTCCAAATGTCCCATTGAAACTCTTGTCAAACCTGGAAGATTGTAAAATCAAGTTTTTTTTGTAGTAGGAACCATTTCAAACAATTGGTAGCATTTTACAACATGTTTCCCAGGTAATTATACTCAAGGATTTTTTTTTCCTTTAAAGGAAAGAAAATATACAGCTACAAGTTTCTGGAATATGACATTTCCAGCAACATTTTGTGCTTCATGTCAGGTACAAAGGCTTTCTGCTCACTGCCTTTGTTGCTGATTGTCCAATTTGGCTGATGAGCAAAGTGTGACCTTCTCCATATTCTGGTCTGAGGACCTCACCTGAGCCTTGTGCAAGCCCAGCTCAGCGCTGCAGCATGGATCTGCCTGGGTATCTCCTACAACATCTGTACAGAGTTCCAAGCAGTTCATGGCTCTGCCTTCTCCACCTTTGGCATAATCTAAGCATGTAAATGTTGCCACATGAAAGAAAATTGCTTATTTCTCAGAGCAGGTTGCCAGTTGGAAGACCAAGAATCCTTCTCCCAGTCTGTAATGACACCTCCATTAACACCTGCTATTGCATTTCTCAGTCTAGGGAGCAACCTTGCCTTGCACTAAGGACTGATAGAGAAGGTTCCAGAGAGCTTGCCTGCCTCTTGCTTGGGGCCATCTCCTTTGACATCCGAGTGCAGTGACCTGCTTGGTAGTGAGGGATCTTTTCTTTCAGAGCTGACCTCGCCTGTGTAATTGGAGGTTTGGGCTGGACCCATTCATGGATGAGTCACTAGAGGAGGTGCAATCACTTGGTTCTGGCAAGTCTTGAAACAGCCTGCCAATCCATTCCTTTGTGGTGAGAGCTTATGTCTACAATGCCTACCTCATTTATGTCTATGTGACTTGGTGAAATACCCCTTTGATTGCTGGGAGTTCTCTTAATGTTACTTTGTGCCTCTGAGTGCAGAGTAGGTGAAAGAAGATTCTTTTCATGTTGCAAGAAGTTTTTGAAATCCGCGTGTAAATTTTCCCTAACATTAATTTCCTTGAACTTTGTGAAGATCTTTCATATGCATGGATTTTGTCTTTTTTATACCAAAATAAATGTATCTCTTAATTCTATTTTCCACAATTTGTTTCAAGTACCTTTATTTAATATAAACAGCTGTCACTCATGATTTCATGTAAACACAGGTGTATAAGAAAAGCCATGGATAAATCTTTGTGTTGTTAGCTTGCTAAGGTCAAAACAGTCATGCAGTGGTACTTGAGGTCAGGAGACAGGATACTCATTCACCTGGCCCCAGGGTGTTGGGAAGTCATGAATCCTCTTTGATTTCTTTTTCCAAAACAGTATCAACAACAGTGTCCAAAAGGCTGATGCAAAACATTAGGAAAAGGACTCTGAAAGCATTTCATAAACTGTGACCCATTGGGTCAGTGTGGTATTAGGCTGGCAAGGAGAGAGTGGGTAATATCATTTTACCTTCTTTAACAGGCTTTTCAGTTGCCCCTGATTCTCCCCTCTCCCGTGCAGTACCCATGGTCACCACTTGTAGTACAGATCACTCCCAGTCCTTCTTCTACCATGACCTTTAGAATTACTGCAGTCTTCACAGCTACACTCCAGGTTCATTTTCCTTCTAATTCCATCTCATTGACTACTTTTCCCCAGAATCAGTAATATCCCACACCATTCTAGTGAAGCTGCTGATTTAAAAGGATTTGTTAATTTGTTTTAAAGGCGGAGCAACATACAGAAAGAGAGAAACACACACACACACACACAGAGGGAGAGAGAGAAAAAGAATCTTTCATCCACTGGTTCACTCCCCAAATGGCTGCAACAGCCAAGGATGGGTCTGTTTGAAGATAAGAATCAGGACCTCCATCCAGGTCTCTCGTAGGTGGCAGAGGCCTACATATGTAGGCCGCCTTCTGTTCCCTTCTGAGGTATATTAGTAGTAAGCTGAATCTGAAACTGAGTAACTGGAACTCGAACTGGCACTTTGATATGAATGTAAGTGTCACAAACAAGTGACAGCTTAAGTCATCATGCCACAGCACATTGCTGCTTAATCCCTTCTCTCTCCATGGGCACTTTTCTAGTGTCTGAAATACAAGTGGCTGCACAGATGGGCTCATAGACAGTATTTTACTGCATGTTGAACAACTGAGGGGAGAGAAAATAGGGAGAGAACGGTGACAATGCAGCTTGTTCTGGACAGAATTCTGCTCTATGAGATGGGCTTCTGATGTCTTCCTCTGATCAGGTCCACAAACTTGGGTCAGCTATTTTTGGTGCTCTGCTGGCTTCTCCACCTCTTCAGAAATCACAGTCCAGGGACACACAGCTAGCTGTAAAATATGGCTTCTCTTGAAGAGAATTTGTGGTATTATGTTGTCCTTGCTCCATATTGACTTCATGGACTACCTTTGGAACCCACCCCTGTATATAAGTCACATGGAACTATTTATTGTCCACTACAAATTCTTGCCTCCTACCTGGCCAGCCTCATCCTCTGAGCTCTGGATCCTAACGTTTTGTTGTGACAGAGTCAACTTTGAGTTAAAAATAATTTTATCTCTGGCTTACACTCCCGGTCTTGGGTCTTGCATGTCCTTTATGGGTACATTCTGGGAAATGTTGAAATCATCTTTTTAAGAAATGTTTTTATTCCCACATAATAACTGTGCATGCTTATGGGGTCTGATATGATGTCTTGATATATGTGGGTATTGTGTAATCATCAAATTAGGGTATTTGGCATTTCCATCACTTTAAGCATTTATTGTTTTTCTTGTGGTGAGAATTTTCAAAATATTTTCTCCTACGTTGAAATGTAAAATACGGTGTTATTGAGTACAGTCAGAATACCATGTGATAGAGCAGGAGTTACCCTTGGCATCTAATTGTAATGTTGGTTCCATCAAGCAGCCTGTCTCCATTTGCTTCCTCCTTTCCCTAGACTCACAGCCTTTGACCACCATGACTCTACTGTTAACTTGTACAGAATCAACATTTGTTTTTCCACTTAGGGGTGAGATCATATGGTGTTTGTCTTTCATACTCTGACATATTCAGTTTTAATGCATCTTCATTCTTTAGAAGAATGATTTTTTTTCTTTTGGGTTCTGATAAAAACTTTCCAAGGATTTTCTTTGCTCAGTGCCTACCACACTTTATGCTTCCTCTTACTGAGCCAGAAAGATCTCTCTAGGGAGCAGGACCAATCCTTCCACTGTCTACTCAGAGGCATTTTTTGACTTGATGTTGAAGACAGACTGAAATCCCCAGCCATCAACACATTCCTTAAACAGAATGGCACTTTTCTTTCACATTCACTCTGAATACAGCCATTCTTCCTCTTTCTATGATGGCTGTCAGGACCCTCTGTAAGGCCTTGTTGGATTCCTTAGGTGTAGGACCAAAGGCTTGCATCAGTATTCTGACTGCATGCTTTTTTTTATGTCTGTGACATAGCATCAGCCACCTTGCATTGCCATAAGACTTTGTCATGCCTGTGAGTTGGGTAGCGATCTTTCTTCAACTCACCCACGTATCAGTGTAATAATTTGTCCACAGAGAACTTTCCACACGTTTACTATTGAAATGACTTATTTTGGGTGTGAAAGGACTAAAAGCTTTTCAAGTGGCAGGAGCCATCCTTTGGATATAACTAGTAGATCCTCTGGTTCAAAGGCAGCCCAGATTCTGGGAAGAGTAGACCCTGATTTTAGTTGACTGTGGGGTGTGCCACCCTCACTTCAGGCTCACACTGCCCTCTGGAATCGATTGCTCAGGATGAACTGGATCCATAACTTACACCCCTAGAAGCCAAGCCACTGAGGACTTGAATAAACAATGCAGAGATATTGTGTGAAATGTCTGGGATCACACAGCGCATCACCAGGGCGTACTAGACTGGCTCCGTGGGTCTCTTGTTACAACAAACGTTATAAAATAAAAATGATATTGCTAGTAATTGTATTCTTTCCTCTAATGGCCATTTTCTCTGCCCAGCCACTCTTGTATTTTGAGTAAGGAGCATAGACTAACTTCTTATGAAATGTGGTTGATAGCAACAGTTGCTTCCTCACGTTGCCTGACTTCAGATTGTCATGGTTCTCATACTTCTCATTCTTCTCAGTATTCATTGCTGGCAATTCTTGCTCTTCCCACCACTGAACTATGGTGTTCCAGGAATTCATTGATCTTACCTCTTTCCCCAATTGCTGTAGCTTCAGTTTGCATATGCGTGCTGAGAACTCCCACATCTTGATCCTGTCCAGATGTTATAATCCCTGCCTGCTCATATCTACAAAACACCTCCAAATGTACCATTAATTATTTTTCTTCAATTGCCACCAAGGTGAGCTGGAACCTATTTCTGTTTTGTAAGTAAAAATGCTAAGACTCTATGTCGTGAAAACTGAAAAGCCCACACAGCGAGGAAGCCACAGGACATGGTCTACTTGTTTGATGTGCTGGGCTCTGGTTCCTCAGCCATGACATAAACTTTCACCTCCTCAGGGCCAGAAACAGAGCTCTACTACTGACCCAAACCCGTCAACTATTCCTTCTGATAAAGAAGGAACACCTGCTCCCTCCTCCTGTGTTCCCATAAAACTCTTTCCCCAACCTTTCTCTTGCTGTGTGTGAAATCTGTTTACTCACAAGAAGCTCAATTTGGATGCAGGATTCCCTAGCTGAGCATGCCAGCAGGGGCTGGAGGATGTGCAGAGTTAGTGGGTGTGGTGTTTGGTGGTGGGTCTGGATAGCTCTTAGGCACCTAGCCATAGAAATTAGGCAGTTTCTCAGCATCTCAGGATCCATTCCTGGGGACAGTCTTTATCCTTTTCCCCTCCTGAATTCTGCTCCTCTTCTCGTCAGAGGAAATCTGGGTGACTTGCCTTCTTTCCCAGGTTCCCCAAGGGGAAGCACTTCTTTCTGTGTATCCTGGGTTTCTCCCTGATTAAATTTTGGTGGTTAAAAACTGTCTGTGTTCTCATTGCCTCTTCCTGATTGTAAAGAGCCCTGGCACAGGCCGTGAAAGGCTTGAGCTTGTCCTCACAGTGCATGATGCTGAGGAATGCTCTGCATACTCAGAGGCTCAGCTGATTGGTCACTGGGTTTCCTTTGGCTTCTATCTACCACCCTCCTGGCCTATGGATGGCTATACTCACAGCATTGCCCCGATGATGTGCAGGACTCTCAAGGTCACAGAGGTTAGGTGATGGGGGTCAGTGATTCACTGCATAGGAGAGAAAGTGAAGGGGTCTGCTCATGCCCACCCATGCCATGAGTCAGTGTAGTGAGACTTCAGATGTTTGGCTTCTGGTGTGGTGCTCTTTTCTCAGGCGTGTAATGGTAGAATGCTGAGTTGACAGGAAGTCAAGATAAGAGGACCATTTGTGGGATTATGAGATTTAGCAGAAAACAAACTGATGGTTCCCATCTGGATTCACTAGAACCCCATATTCTTACCTGTGGAGAGGAAGGAAGAGAGACTTGGAAGAAAGGTGGTATAGGAGATAGATAGCTTGGATTGCTGCTTCCATGGGCCAGTCAGTTTTTTGCCTCTTAATTCCCAATTCCTGAGTTAGCAGACTGAAGAGAGGGAATGATTTCCACTCTGGAGAGCCTATGCTTTTTTGCAGAACCACAGAAGCAGCGAGTGAAGAATCAAGTCAGCTTTGTCTACCCATCAACAGAGGAGCCAGTTTCCATTATGCTGGGATGAGGTATTCTTGAGAGGGCCAACTTCCCTGGAAAATCATTACTACTGAGATAGTACTAAGCACTGGTACTGAGTTCTAACTCCAATGCATCTCCTCTTCAGTGGTGTCCTTTCTCAGAAAGCAAAATGCTTAGGAGATGGTAAACCTAGAAGAGGATAGATGGATGCTTGGTTGAGGAAGGCTGAGCCTAAATGGAAAGGGATTGAACTTGGAGTAGGGAATGGATGAGAGACAGTTAATGTTGATGGAAAAGGTGTGAATTGCTCTATAGAACTTGAGAGAAGCAATGGGAATTGCCTTTATTCTCAGACAAGATTTATTCCTGTAATAAAATTCTTGAAGCTTCAACGAAATCCATGACAAAGCCCCAGCTCCCAGAAGGGGTAAAAAGTTCATTTTTGTGCCTCCCCTCCCTTCTTTTTGGGGTTGTTTCTAAATATGAGAAAGCTCTCCTGTTACCAATATTTCAGGAATTAGGCTGAAGATGCCCAGTAGACAGATTTGCATTGTCAAATTTTAAAAAGATTTATATATTTGAAATGTGGAGAGGGAGATTGAGAGCAAGCTTCTACCCTCTGGCTTACTCCCCAAATGGCTGCAACTGAAAGATCCACAGCAGGTGTTAACATAGACCTGCCTTCCCTGAGCCACTCCACATTAGGAAAAGAGGAGTAGTGAAGCCACCAGCTGGACTGCTCCTGCCCGAGGGATTCAAGGTTGGTGAGATAATGTCTGTGGCAGAGCTCTAGGGAAATCTTCCTGGCTATACAAGCCCTGCTTGTGTTGCCTCCGGGCCTCCAGGGGCAGCCCAGGTAGCTGGCTTTTTCATCTGAGTGGGCAATCGATGCTACACCTCTTTTCTCCCACAGTGAAGGCTTTCCTGTAAAGAAATTATTAGCAGGTACTTAAAAACCTTTCCAGTGACTCACTCTTCTTTGAAACATTAACCTAGGGTTTTCTCCTTCAGAGAATAAAATAATGATGATAGCAATTTTTTTCCTAATGAGAACCAGGCCAATTAGCACATGTTCCATGCCCAGAACATAAAAAAAAAAAAGTGTCTCCAAAGTCTCTTTTGGCTCTCGTGTGTCCTGAAATTCCATCACCAGGGATTTTCCTTCGGATGTCCTTAGTTGAGGGTTTCCACAGTAGGTGAAGGATCAGGTGAGAGGAGTGAGAGGTAGATGTCTTATCAGCAGAGAGCCTGGGAATTTCCTATGCTTTGAAATCTTACCATCTCACAGACAAGAGAAAATCCTCAGTTGAAGCTCCATCCACAAAGAATCATGGAGCCAGTTTTTTATTATGGATTGCCCAGTGTTTTTTTGTTTGTTTGTTTGTTTGTTTTGTTTTGGTCACTATAATGACTCAAGGAAGCTAGAAAGGATAAAGTGGGTATTGTGTTTGGGTAACATAAAATATCACTCATTTTCCTTTTCACAGTCCTTATGTCCTTTTTTCTTTTTCCTTTACCAATTTATTTCTCACTTCACTTTCTGTGAGCTACATAGGTTAAGCTTGTTATCCAACATCCAGGATGAGAGCAATAGTGAGGCCGCTATCGCCTAGCCTCTTGACAGGTGGGAAAACCGTGGCTAGTGAGTAGGCAAAGGACTTTCCAGAGATGATACAGGTGGATGTTGGTGGAATCGAGATTAAACCCAGTCTCCTGACTTGGCTTCTTCCATTTCATAACTTCTGATAGCAAAGATTTGGTTGTATTTGCAAGATCAAATACATGATAAATCTTGATAACATGTTTAAAGATAATGGTAAATTAAATTCTATTGTTTGCGTGCACATTCTCTATTTATATATTAAATAGAAATAAGCAATGGTGTGAATAATATTTCCACTGGACTCCAACTGAGAGAGGCATCTCTTTCATTGTTACATGGCTGTTCACTTTGGTTCCATTCAGTTTTTCCTTTCTCTACAAATGTAGGACAGTGTGGGACCCAGGAATCTAAGGAAAGTTCAGTCTGAAAAGTCTTTGGTCAAATTTCCCCACATTCAAAAAGAAATGCTGAACTGCTTGGTGAGTGAGAGACTAGCCCATGTTGTTCAGCTGAAACAACTGAATGCTGATAACATGGGACTGGACTGCTATTTTGTCAGGTTTGCACCCAAAGGCACTCTCATACCACCTTCATATTTATCTCTAACAACTTTGTCTTTCTAGACTCTAGCCTAGGAAGTACTCAATTTGAACAGGTTGCTCAGGCTTACTCACAAATAAATAAACCCAATTTCCTGGAATACAGAATGAAAGCAAAAAGGGATGTTGCATGTACAACATTGGACACATGGTAAAAAAAAGTTTGAGCATAACTTTAAAAATAATTGTTTATTTTTTGCTTGAAAGGTAGAATGATAGAAAATTTTTCATCTGTTGGTTCCTTCCCCAAATGATTACATCAGCCAGGACTGAGCCAGTTTGAAGCTACTGTGCCATGATGCTACAAAAGCTGACCCATGAGGAAAACTTCCATGGTTATAATTTTTTGACAAGTTGAAGAGAACTTGCCTTACTCAATTTATCTTTGTTATTCCTTAAAAAGTATTTATGTGAAACACACATACAAACATGTAACAAATACAGAAATCTGTTTGCTTATTCACTCCTCAAATACTCAAAATATCAAAATATCCCAAACATCCAAGGATAGGCCAGGTTGAAACCAGGAACTCAATATGAGCATGGCCTGAGGGTGGCAGGGACTCAAGTGCTTGAGCAATCACATGCTGTCTTCCAAGGCAGAAGTTAGGAGGGAGAGGAATTGAAAGCAAAGCCAGAACTTGAGTCCAAGCACTCCTGTATGTAATGCAGGTGTTCCAGTTGGTGTCTTTAACTACTTGGCCAAACGTTTGTCCCCTGAATCTTTTTAAAGGATTAACCCATGACCCATCTCGGGGGCTTGATGGCAGATGAATGGGGGATGTTGTATAGAGACTGTAATGCCTTTTCCCCTAGTATCCATGAGCCAGCATTCTAGGGCCTTCCCCCATGTCATTTGTCTGTACTTTCTTGTGTGAAGCACTGCCAGGTTTATCTTCTCTCAGATAGACAAGGACACCTGGCCAATATTTCTTTTTCTATGGCCAAGCCAGAAGCAATGTGATTGGAGAGGAATGGCTCACCACCCTCCATGCTTGTAAATGAGAGCAGCCCTCTTGCCTCACCCGGGGTGAAGTTATTCTGAGGATATAAAAAGATCCCTGTGCACTTCAAAGGGCTTTTTTATCAGCTCATCCATACAGATCCTGTTCAGCTTTCTCATTTTCAAAGGCAGAACAAAACCTCTTGGCTGAACTTCTAGTTAGGCTCTTACTTTCCTTAAAATATCTTTAACTTCAATTAAACTGATCCCTCCTGGCTCCTGTTAGCAAATAGGTTGTCCTTGCAGAGCTCCATGACACTGTGCCCCCTGACTGTCACTTCTGATCCAGTTAGTGACATATTAGTCCCTTCTTCAGGCAGAGTTGGGCAGAGTTGAGCAATATGGCTCAAGTCAGGCCATGATGCTGTTGAACCTTTTTTTTTTTTTAAAGATTTATTTTATTATTATTTTTTTATTGGAAAGGTGGATATACAGAGAGGAGAGACAGAGAGGAAGATCTTCCGTCCGATGAGTCACTCCCCAAGTGAGCGCAATGGCCGATGCTATGCCGATCCGAAGCCAGGAGCCTCTTCTGGGTCTCCCACGCGGATGCAGGGTCCCAAAGCTTTGGGCCATCCTCGACTGCTTTCCCGGGCCACAGGCAGGGAGCTGGAAGGGAAGCGGGGCTGCTGGGATAGAACCGACGCCCATATGGGATCCCGGGCATGCAAGGCGAGGACCTTAACCACTTGAGCCACTGCGCCGGGCCGGCTGTTGAACCTTTTGAATCTATTCCTGTTTCAGAATGTTGCCACTTCTAAGCCACTTCCAATACTGTGACAAAGAAACAATGAACTGGTCACATACCCACTGTTTAGATTTGGGGTTCATTTTCCTATCGATAAAATGAGAGAGGTACATATCGTCACCTCAAACTCAGGGATCTGTGCAATGATCAGTTTTTGCTAAAACTGTCCATTTGTGAGTCTGCCCAGTTGAGTGTATATTCCTTGAGGACAGGAAACATTGTAACTTTGTAATCACATTTCTTGGAACATACTTGTAGAATGACTGAGTTCAGTACATCTTTTCATTGTATCTGGTTGTATTAGCTGTCCAAGATTTGGTCTCTGTCTTGTTTGCTGTCTTCCATGTGCTTAACAGCTCCCTCTGCCACGTGACAGGCTTCAGGTGGTGTGGTATGATTCTGCCTTGGGAAGAAGACCCAGTGAGTCCTGAATTTCTGACTTTTCCCATCTCTTTTGGATTAGGTGTAGCCTTGCATTTTTGCTTGAGGGATCTCTCTTTCCGAACAGTGACCTTTGAAGGGAGCAAACAACATCGTTCAAAAGAATGGCAGAGATAACTCCTCCATGGGCTGAGCTGAACAATGGAAGTAAAGAAATAAGGAGGTGTCTGCAGATAAATTCTTGCTTTTTTTTCCTTTCTCCAAGGATCTACTTCTTCTCTGCAACATATGCAGAAATAAACATATGCAGTGTGATAAATTGATCATCTGGGCTTCTTTGGAGTATATGAATCTGTACCTAGCTTGGTAAATTGCCATCTTTGCTTCTCATGTTCTTTTCCACTTTCTATTGTTCTGGCCTTGTACTTCTCAGTTAAATCTTTACCCTTAAGTCTTTCCTTAGACCCTGTTGTCTATAGAATACCATCTAACCACATTCCCTGACCCTTAAGCTACTCATTCTTGTAGGTTCATAGTATAGGAGCATGAAAAAGAGGAAGCACATTCTCTTTGCTTGCCTTATGGCAGTGTCTACACATCTCTTCTTGTGGGCAGGAGGCAGGGGGTGGCAGCATCCTTAGAACTTCTCATTCTTAACTGGTCTCTAGATAATTTGTCAATTATAGAGAACAATGTGAGCAAACCCAGGGGGGAAAAAGCCGTTTTGTACAAGAAGGACCCAGCTGCTTTTGATCAGGAAACAGAGACCCTGTCCTCGATGGGAATGAGCATGTGGGAATCTGTGCCACACAAGAGCTCCAGGAGCAATGCAAACAGGGTGGGGATCTTCTCTTGCTCATTTGGACTGAGCTGCTACCCTGGTTGAAAGCTGGGCCTGCCCAAATCCTCAGAAAGGCCTTTGGGAGCTAACAGTGGGTCTTTGTGCGCAGCACCATCTGAGCTCCCTCCTCTTTGTCCAGGGAAGAGACAAACGATTGTTGGTGTGGGGGTTATCCACATGACTGTCATTTGTTTCTAGGATAGGAGAAGCAAAGAGAACAAGGAGCTCATAGAAATACAGAACGGGGAGGGTCTTGGGATTCATGCAGTTAACCCATTTCACTTGATGCAGATGAAGAAACCAAAGGTCATGTGACCTACTCAGGGTCATGCAGCTGATTGGGACAGTTCTGGATTCTGAACTCAATTTTATAATTGAGAAGTGGATTTTAGGAAAAAATGTGTTTATAGAAGGGCAAGAACCAGAAAATGGACTTTTTTTTTAACCTCCCCAATCTCAGGATTGAAGTAAAAGACCCCTTGGCAGTTCCTCCCTGGGTGCTCATCTCTGTATGCAATCTTGGTCACAAATATCACAACTCTTCCACCTCTTACCAGTTCTTTCCTGAGACATGGTGAGGAAAACCAATAATGCAAGGAAATGCAGCCAAGTGAACAGTGGATGTGAGACAACAGCTTGATGGTGTGAGTGGAGGCCTGGTTGGTTGAGCCATGTAAGTCCTTCTCAGTCTCTGATTTTTTATTGCTAATGTTTTCATAGAAATATTTGATTCTTGGGCACCGCACGATAGCCTAGGGGCTAAATTCCTCACCTTACACCTGCCTAGATCCCATATGGGCACTGGTTCTAATCCCAGAAGCCCCACCTCCCATCCAGCTCCCTGTTTATGGCCTGGGAAAGCATTGGAGGATGGCCCGAAGCCTTGGGACACTGTACCTATGTGGGAGATCCAGAAGAGATTCTGGGCTCCTGGCTCCTGGCTTTATATCGGCTCAGCTTCGTCTGTTGCAGCCACTTGGGGAGTGAATCATTGGACAGAGAATTCTGTCTCTCCTCTCTGTATTTTTATTTTCCAATAAAAATAAAACAAATCTTAAAAGAGAAATATCTGATTCTTAGGGTGGGAGAGAGAATGAGGTTGAGATAGAGAGTGTTGTTGACGTTATTACTTTGGGAGAGACCAAAAAAGATAATTTGAGGAAGTACAGTCAGATTAATATCATCCAAAGAAGGTTAACTAAACTCTTTTTAATCATGAGGGAAGTATTTAGAGAAACTGCACAGAAAGAGCAGTGCTCTAGTATTAGTGACATGGAGGTATGGAAGTCAGGGAGGCCTGCTGTAGCATCATGCAGAAGGGGTTCAGGAGAGGGAGTGGTCAGCAGAGCTTTAGGAAGAGAATTAGTGGACTGTGGTGAGGGATTTTCAGTTGAAAGAGGTGTCCTTCCCAAGGTGACCTTACAGAGAGGGAGCCAGAGAAACAAGGATTCTGACTTCATTCCCTTTCCTCCCCTCTGATCCTCTTCCAGGGCTTCATTGACCAAACCCAAGTGGGAGTTGGAGGATTGGGAGCATGCTTAGGCAATTCACCTAGGCCAGCCTCCCAGATCTGAAATCAGGGAAGTGAAAAGCAGAGAGGAGACCTCGAAGGGCAAAAGAAGATATTTGCACAGTCCCTGCGTGCTCTGCTGTTCTGTGAAAAGTTAACCCGGGGTGCTGGGTTCAATGCTGTGCCATTCAGAACAGGTTGTATCTGCCAAGGGGCTCCCAGTGTTGTTAGTATCACTTGAAGCTGAGTTCCTCTTCATGACTTGTTCTTGCCTTTTGGCCTTTTTCGATTAATGCCCTGTTTGCTTCTCCAGCAAAGCCCACAGTGTATTTTCTTCTAATTTGCTCCATCTCTTGAATATGTCTACACATTGTAGCCCTGCTGTAATGGGAGGCTCCAAAGGGGGATGATCATGAATATTTGCAGTGTGTTTTTCATGGTATACTTTTTTATTCTGGCAGACTACTTAATGACAGGTTGAACTAATTTCCTACTTATAACCAGGTGTCTCAGAGGAAACTTGTTTGTACTGGAATTTACTCTTGCAGCTTGTCTGACCTGCGTCTGGTTTATTTCTACCAAGATAGCCATTTTTTAGGAGAGTCCTGCTTGAGGGGAGGGTTAGAATAGAGCATGCTAGACCAGTGAGACATATGAAACAATGGAAGCAGGTTACCACTTACAGAGCCTAGGGAGGAGAGGACAGCACACCTTGTAGGATCAATAGAAGAGGGAACCATACAAGACTCACACAATCAAAATGGTGGGTGGGAAGCAAGGTAAGGGGTTTTTGTGGACCAAAGCCTTTACTGGGGTTCAAGATGTCATTCAAGTAGATTTTCCAAGAGGAGTTGTAATGAATGAGCACACAGCAAGTAGACTTTGGCTCTAGAGCTCACACCATGACCAAGGTGATTGCTGGCTAATCTGCAGTTTGTGGTAGACATAGGTGTCAGTGGAGTGAAAGTAGGTTGCATCTGGCTATTCCCTATCAAAGGGAGGTGATTAGTAGGGGTAATCATGTAGGCAGAAGTGTTGAGCTAGAAACTGTCAATGCTGACTGAGTCCTCCAGGCCTGAGAACCTATTCCTGGCATGAACACTTTGATGCTGAGGCAACACAATATTATGAGAATTCACCATAGTTGACACTTGTGAATGGTCTTTACAGGTGTATAAGGATCTGGTGTTACCAAATTCTGGACCCTTCAGAGGGATCTTGCTAGCTGCAGAGGTCCCAACAGGATGGACAAAGCCTTTGCTATATCTGCACAGTGGGTCACAGCTCCCTTTTCCTTGAGAGTATTCCCATCAATGAAGATCTTCAGCTCTGAGTTGGCTTCTTGGGGGCCTGGCATTGGATGTGTAGTAACATGCCATTGTTATTCAGGGAGCTGCCATCAGCCCAACTCTGAACTCCAGCTCTGGCTGTGCATTCGGTTTCGGTTGTCTAGGGGCATTCAACTGAGTAAGATGAGGGATGAACCCGTTCTGTACACTGTCTCAAAGATGTTGGCCCAGGCATGGGAACTGTCTTTTCCTGCTTTACACATAATTTTTGAATTGTCTCTTGCATCCCTTGCTTTAGGCATTTTATGTTCAATGAAGTTTCCCCAGGGATGAGAAGGAGGCAAAACAACATGTCTGGGATGAAATTGCTACATCCTCTATAAAATTAAGAACATGTTGAATTTTCTTATAGCTTCCAAGAAGACAGCACTGAGGGCCAAAGCAACCCTCTCCATCAGCCCCAAGGTGTTTTGCTTGTGTTTCTCACTGCTGGTCCTATCTATGGGAGTGTGTCCAAATAGAAAGTAACTTATACTAGAGAGGGAATTTGCATCTAATTCTAAATATAATTTTCTTTCTCCAGAGGTTGCTTCTTTCTCCTTGAAACTGAAGTTAGTTCCATCTTTTCATGGGCACTGCTAAGAACATTTCAATTCATTGTTGAACCTCTCATCTGCTAACCAACTACATTTGGGGAAAGGAGTGGTGTTCTCTGACCCTATAGCTTTCCAGTTGCAGACTGTAGGTCAGCTATTGGCTTCCCTCCTCTGTGTTTCTACTGTGAAACTCCCTAACAGGCTTCAGCCTCGTGCAAGAACTTGTGTGCTAGCGGGATGATGAAGAAACGCTTACGAAGGGAAGTTGGGGAAGGCCACTGCAGTCTCCCCAGCAGGCCCAGCTTATCTTCCTCCTGACCCTCCTAGGTAGGGGGTGTGCTTCCTTTTTTGCTTGGCTCTGAGCAAAGCACTGTGATCCCAGGGCAGGCTCCACAGAGGCCACAGGGAGCAGACAGAGCTATGCGTTTGATGTGACTCCAGAGAGAGGCCACTCTCCTTGACCGGTGGCTGGAGTTCTATTTTATGTGGGCGTTTCTCATCTTTTCTGTTCTTAAAACATCCCTGCAGGAGATAAAGTATTATATATTTGTAGCTTTGGCTTGCCAGGAACATCCCACTAGTTCATCTCATAAATCCCACCAAGCCTTCCTCCTGCAGCAAGTCATGACCAGGCCTGCCAAGCGTAGGGCAGACAGGAGTCACTAATGGGCAAGCTCGTGGCCATTGGTAGATTTCTCAGAGCTCCTGGGAGTTTGTGTGTCTTGGTCCTTCCTGCCCTCTGAACTTTGAGTCACAGCATTCCCATAAGAGTCAGCTATTACCTTCAGAGATAATTTGTATTTATGTTCTCTCTCCTTTTCCCTGCCCTGCCCACCATTTCACCCTGCTTTGTCATTATAAATTTACATTAAATGCAAGCTCTTTCTAGTCACTGATTCAGAAGTCTAGGCCAGGCTATGCCTCAACCGAATCGTAGTGTTGAATCTTTCCAGATGAAAGCTTGTCTTTTCAGTGAGCCACTGGTGTGGACAGGCATTTTCTCCACAGCTAGCTGGGTATCCCACATGCTTTTGCAGGGAGATCGGAATCCTGGGACTCAGAGAGGGTGGAAAGACAGAGTGACAGCTCTGTCGTCATGAGCTACTCTCTTTTCTTCTGCTAAAACTAGATATCTTTTGACATTGGCTCTGGCCCTACCTGGATGTTAGTTCAATGGATACAATATATTTCTGTGATTTTAAAATGTTTTCTTCTTTAGGTGCTTTCTTGAGCCCACCCTTCCAGATATTATTCCTCATAGTGTCTGCCAAAGTTGTTTTTCCAATTATTTTCTGTTTTCTGAGGCTCAACTTCTTTTACCAGCTTTCTTTCCCTCTGCCCTTCTCTCCTCTTTCTTCTAACTCCACTAGGTTACAAAGCAACAACAACAGCATGAGGTCGTTATTATCACAGTTACTCTGACAGTCAGCCACTCATGATACCTAACGCAGAACAACCCATGGCCTGGAGGGGTGACGTGTCTTGCCTATCAATCTAGTAGTAGATGCCAAAGCAACAAATAAAAACTTGCAACTCCTCACTTTATAACTAGTGTTCTTTCTATATGTCATCACATTGCTGCATTTCATTGCTTTCAAGGATTAGCCCATGATAGTTACTTTTTCCTCACACTTAGCCTTAGCTCGCTCTTTTTTTTTCTTCTACATCTGTCCTAATCTACATGATTCTACAAGTGGGAAAGAATGGAAAAAAAATCCAAGGATGCAGGTCTTGGATGCTAAAATGATTGGATCCAAAGCTGAGTTCCAAAGCCAAGTTAAATTTCTGATACAAGATATGAGTGTGGGTCCTGGCTTGCCTTAAAACAACTAGGAAGGTGAATAGCAATGAAATAGCCTTAACTGCCTAATGCTTGATGAGATGAATGCAGAGAAAACTTCTCTAGGCAACCTTTCTTGTGGAAAGGATGGGGAAGTATATAGCAGATCAGAAATTTCCAAGTAATCAGTTTTTCCCTAGGAAGGAAAGACATGCCTGTTTTTCACTGTATTTTCAAGAAACAACTTTTAAGTTCTGGCTATTGTTGTGCATCGGGATTTATGTTCCTTTAACGGATGCTAAAGATGACAATGTGGAGGAAGAGAGCTAGAGCTGGAACTAAAAAGAACAGAGGTAAATATAGAGACTTGATCAAGCACAGAGGAGGACAATTGTCGATGCTCTACTTGTAGTGACCCTGTGAGTAAATCAGGAATAAGCTGTATGCCACGCTGATGGCTCCAATGAGATAAGATCCAGTGACTTCTGAGAAAGTGTTGGTTTTGGAGTTTCCTGCGTTTTTGTGGTATCTTGCATTAGGTCTTACCCACTGCAGCTCATTTCACTCAGGTGTTGAGTGACATATTCCTGAGGCATGAAGATCTCAAATCCTTGGGAAATCAGTATCTCCTAGTATATAGCAGACTTCTGACGGTCCTGCAATGTAGAGCAACAGACAAATTATCCAAAAGTAAAGTGTGTAGGAATCTGACCCAGTTAATCTTGGAGTCTTGGCTTTGAAACCACACTAGCCAACTAACTAATCAACACATAAACTGAATATACACATTCAAATTTTTTCCTGTAATTGTTTGCTCCCTTTGTAATCTTGGGCAAGTTGTAAAAAGGCTCAGTTTTCTCCATCTGGAAGACAGGGGTAATGACACTGATCTGACAGGGCTGCTATAAACAAGTGGAAGTGTGAGTGCCTGACATGCCCGCCCCCGGGCTCATATAACAAGATGCTCAGGCAATTTTAATTTCTACTCCTTAATGATCCTCCTTGACCCAAATCTACCTTAGCTCTTCTGCTTAAGCTGTGTTAAAAACTAACTGATTTAGGTGAAATTCAACAAGTGGGAGTTCTCTAGGAATTTTATTTATTGCTTTGCCATTTTGAACAGTGAAATAAAAATAAAGCAAAGCCAGACCATAGCATTCAATGGCCATTCTACAATTTAGATAAAGATTCAGATAAGGATTTGATATCCCTATGTATTCCCTAGGCCTTTTTGTTTTTTGTGCCTCAAGTGAACATGACCAGGTGATTCTTAAATGTGGACCTCACCTCTCATCTTGAGTTTTGGACTCCTACGCTGTTACTTCCAAGCAACAAAAGATTTTGACTTGCTTGTAAAGTTATTCAATTATATTAAAAGAAAACGCTTGGTAGAGAGAATCAAGGTGGTGGAATAGGTTAAGGACACATTTAAACAGATGAAGAAATATTAGCCAGTGTGAAGCAGAGATGGCTTATGTATGTCATTTCCTCTCCAAAGCTATAGTATTACTAATATTTTAAAAGTTTATTTATTTATTTATCAATGTTACAGAAAGGGGAGAGATACAGAGAGAGAGAGATGTACCATCTGTTGGTTTACTCTCCAAATGGGGTTACAAAGGCTAAGGTTGGGGGGGAATCAAGATGGTGGCATAGGGTAAGGACACATTTAAACAGATGGAGAAATACTAGCCAGCATGAAACAGAGAGGGCACATTCCAGGGAATGAGAGGACAGAACAACAACAGAGGGGTACCTGGAGACTGACAGACACAGGAAAGCATTGAAAACAACAGTGTGCTGTTGCAGTGACTAATACCCCAGTGGCATTCTGCGATTGGTGATCTGAACTCCACCAGCAAGCAGAACTCTACCAGCAAGCAGGTGGGAAGGGACTTTCACTGGGAGCTCAGCAGGTGAACCCAGACAAAAAACTGCCAATCATGCTGGTATGTTTGATTTGACCAGGAGCAGAGACAGAGTAGCAAGTTCCAGACAGGCAGTGCAGGGACAGGGTGGATTTTACAGTCCAGTCTGCCCCACTAGAGCTGAATCGGGTGCCATTTTGTTTAAGGAGGCAATGGCAAGGGAAAGGACTGAGCATATGCTGAACTGAGAGTGAACTTATTTCTGACTCAGTAAACTGCAACAGTGTGGCATTCTACTGGTACCACCCAAGACAAGTCCAGGTGGCCCTCAGACCTGATGGTCAGTAGATCAAGAATTCCAGTAGTGGCATATCAGGCATCATTTCTGACAGTGTGGCAAAAGTTTTAGGACTGCAGGGACAACAGTGAGCTGTGCATGTACTGAGCTCAGCGAGAACTCACTGAGCTCAGTGCATTGCAGTGATCCCACAGGAAAATACTACTGACTATGGCATCATATGGGTCATAATAGGTTTGTGTGGGCCATCAGACCTGATGGCCAACAGGATCCTACAAGATTACCACCACCACCAACCTAGGTTTTTGGACACCTGGTGTCTCCCTAATCCTGGGACCTACTCCAACTGGAAGTGGGAGAAGGGTTGTGCAGACAATGGTGCAGCCTCAGCACGGTATCACTGGAGGTGGAGACTGGTAAGTGAGGAGCTAGGCTAAGGAGATCATGGTGGAAATCTAACATAAGAACCCAGACCTGGAACTCACTGGAAGGAGTGGCACAAGTGACTGCAAAAAAGAGCTGTGTACCAACTACAACAAGTAGAATTGAATTGTAGACCTGTGGGCGACATAGCTTAGAAACTTGACCCAAAGGAGAAGATTCTGATAACCAGAAGTACAATGACCAAGAGCAAAAGAAGAGACAGAGGCACAATGGATATTGCTGAAGACTGCCCTGCAAAGGAGCAAAATGCTTTGCCAGCCTCAGAGTTCACTGAGGAAGACATCAAGAAAATGGTGGATACAGAATTCAAAACACTTGTAATAAAACTTATCAACAACAAGAAGCACATAAAGCAGACATTTAAGGAATTTAAGGACTATGTCGCACTGGAAATGAATCAAATGAAATTTGATATATCAGAAATGAAGAATACAGTAGAGCAAATTACAAGAACAGTGGAGAGTCTCCCAAATAGAATGAATGAAGCAGAAGAAAGAATCTCAAAATTGGAAGATATTTCCCTATCACCAGGGGGGAAACAGACAAAACAGCTGGAAGCAGAGCTGGATCAGGCAATAAAAGGAATTTAAGAATTGAACAACACTATTCAAAGGTCAATATAAGAGTTATGGGAATCCCAGAAGGTGCAGAAAGAGAAGCTGTGTTTAAAAATGTGTTTAACGAAATAATAAGGGAAGATTTTTCTAATGTAGAGAAAGAATTGGGGAACTACATCCAGGAGGGGCACAGAACTCCCATTAGGCTTGACCAAAAGCCATCTTCACCGTAACACCTGATAATCAAGCTGTCTTCAGTTGAACATAAGGGAAAGTTCCTTAAATGTGCACATGAAAAAACCAACTGACATGTAAAGGAATGCCAGGTGAACTCACAGGAGACCTCTCACAGGAAGAGAATGGAGCCAGAAGTGAATGGAGTGACATTCCAGAATCTAAAAGCAAAAAACTGTCGGTCCAGGATAACATATCCAGCAAAGCTTTCTTTTGTCTTTGAAAATGAAATAAAATTCTTCCACAGTAAAGTTAAAAGAACATGCCTCTTTCAAACCTACCCTACAAATGATACTTCAAGATGTTCTCTTGACAGCGAAGAGGAATAGCACCCATCAAAACCAAAGGGAAATGTGAAAAACATCCCAGGAACCTAACAACAGAAGATGAAATCAATGAACAACCGATTGCTAAAATGTCAGGACCAACTTACCACCCATACATATTAACCCTGAAAGTAAATGGCTTCAGCTCAATCAGATGTCATAGATTGGTAGACTAGATTATGAAATAAAATCCATCTATTTGTTGCCTACAGGAGACACATTTCACCAACAAAGATAGCGGACACTATATCTCATGGATTTTGATTTTTTGGTTATGGTTAATTTCATCTCTTCAAAACACTTTTTGTTGGGTAAATTCTTCAATGGCTCATAGATACAGAAACATCATTTTTCTTGAAGAATTACTTGATTTTCTTTTCCATTTTTTCAGTGACACATTAGTCTTTCAGTGGCATATTATTTAACTTTATGGTGTTGTTAATTTCTTTTTTTTCCTGTTAATTTTTTTGTTGCTTTTTATTTAAGGGGATGCACAATAACGGTGTAATGGAGACTATCCTATTTAACAGCATGTTATTTAACTTCAGGCATTGTAAATTTCTATTTTTCTTTCTTTTGTTGATTTTGGATTGTGGCTCTTCATGTAAAGGGATGCACAGTAACTATTTAATGGAGACTATCATATCCAGATGTGAGGATACAATGCAGTATG
Organism: Ochotona curzoniae; assembly: GCF_017591425.1. Classification (NCBI taxonomy): domain Eukaryota; kingdom Metazoa; phylum Chordata; class Mammalia; order Lagomorpha; family Ochotonidae; genus Ochotona; species Ochotona curzoniae. Next base: position 4,621,800 of record NW_024466312.1, on the reverse strand, counting down.
CATCGCTAGTTCCAGACAAAGGTGGACTCCCACTGAAACTGTTTACTATGTATTGACAATAAGATGCTGGATTCTCGGCCATTGTCTATGCGCGCAATGGTGGACATATGACTGTGTATGAAGAACTGTACTACAGTAATGATATAGGGAAACTCAGAAAGGGGGAAGGGAATAGGGCAGGGGATAGGGAAATCCCAGGGCCTTATGGAACTGTATCATATAATGGTAATAATAAAAAGAAGTAAAATTAAAAAAAGAATTTGCTAGAATGTGGTCAAATGTTCTGTATAAAATGCAGAGCTGAATTAAGCATTTTAGAGAAGATTTGTGTAAGTTTACCTCTATAATCATCCCATGCCAAACCTTAATTATATTACTTGTAGGTAGCATTTTCTGGACGATTAGGTTATTTTTGTGTTCAATTGATAAAATCCCTGTGCTCTTGGCCATGTGATCAAGGTGGTAAAATGCACACTTCCTTATGGCTTTCATTTTCTCCCAGTTTGCCATACACTTTGCAAGTCCCTTGATTCGTGGTTCTGCCTTCTCTCTCTGTCCCAACCAAGCTTGCTTCCTTTGAGGTGTTCAAGTCGGGCTTCCTTCTCTCATCTAAGATCCTGGAATTCCTTCCTTAGTTGCCCCAGATCTTCAGATTCCAGCCTTATGTTTGGTTCTCTAGAAGTTTACTCAGATCCTTCAGGCTCTCGGGCATCTCTGTTACAGACTCTCCCTGCCAGATGACTATTTAGCTCTTGCCACGCTTCTGATCAGATCACTCACCATGTGATCATCTGTTTCTTGTACATCTCCTCTTCTTGAACATTTTCTCCACAAGTGAAGTGCTTGGCTTGTTCATCCTGGTAGACAACAAGGGCTAGAAGGAAAGTAGGACTATAAGGGCTACAGGAAAGTAGGTAAGGCCACTATTTCCCTATTGTTTCCTTCATCTATCTGAGGTAAAGAGGGATTTTAAGGGAGAAACCCCATCCAATCTCCCACCCACCCCAGGTCCCGGATGTAGGGCATGCTCTGAGATCCTTGCTCAAGTGGTTTTGATATTTCACCAGTTATGAATCGCTGCCAATCTCACCACTCCAGGCACCATGAGGCTGTTGAAGAATCCACTGATTGACATAGTCCATCATAGAGTCTCCATTTGTCCAGTATTTTGCTACCAACATATAGCTGAGGTGGTTGATTGACCTGTTCTATCTTCCGTCTTTTCTTGGTTAGGGTTCTGAGTCTGGCATTTTGATTGGGGAGATCCCCAGAGAAACTTTGAGGTGTTCCCAGACCAGATTCTTGTATGTACTAGCAAATACAGGGTCTGCCACAGTCCATCGCCCCAATCCGCTGATGGTTGCAATTGCTGGGTTGGTTCAATTTTCAGCCCGACTTCCCCTGGAACCAAGGTTGTAGCAGTCCAGCCTGGTTCTGCCCAGCACATACTTGGCCCTCATGTAAAGCAGTGGGAGCTGCAAACCAGTCAGAGCGACCCACAATAACCCCCACCAGGCCCGCCCCCTATCCTGGTTTGCCAGTATGTGTAGCAGACTTGTCCAGTCTGTCCCACATCCCATTCAGCTCTCATACATGTCGATGGGTATTGAAGCTTAGTTCCATCTAACCAGCTCAACACTCCAGCCCTCATGGATGTTGTTGAGTGGCTCTCTGTCTAGCCACCCCAGCCCCGTCCTAGTTTTCATGCCCTTCTGTGGGGGTGGTAACCCAAGAGGGAGGAGCACACTATTTCCCTTCCAGGTTTCTCTCACTCTCGGATTATGCACTCTCCAAGTGGTTCTGGGATTCAACTAGATAGATTTAGCCTCCAGTGCCAGTCTTGGCTAGCTGATGCTGCGGCTAAGCCCAAACAACCCTCACCCACTCTAGTTTTGTTTGCACCAGTAGGAATAATCAGCCCAGCCTGGCTCTTCCCTGATCTAGTCCACATGAGGCACACAGGTGTTGTAGCCCTGCTTAGTCTGGTCTGCCCCCATCCCAGCCTGCGCTCTCCTGCAGGAGTAGCTGTCCAGCAAAGGAACCCTCCCATATTCCCCCTGCCGGCTCTGCCCCCACCCTTCCTGGTTCTCACATGGGCTGTTGGGCGCTGTGGTCACATCTGGTACAGGCAACTTCACTCTGGCATTCTGTATTGTGGACTGGTTTTTGTTGTGACCGATACTGGCCCGACCCACACTCTGTTCTGGTGCTTGGATTTGCCAGTGAATAACGTGCACTAATTCAGCCTGGTCTGCCCCCGATTCATGCCAATTGTATGCCAGTGGGAAACTTTCCATGGCCTATTCTGGGCTGTTTCCTATCATGCTTCTTTTGCTTACCTGCAGTTCTGTGTCCTGCCAGAGGAGTGGCCCAGGCTCCTCCATCAGAACCTCTCCCAATGCCAGATTTTGTGCATACCAGGGGATCCATGAGCCAGGCCTACTCAGTTCTCCTCCTGTCCTAGCAGGAACAGTGGCTTTCCCTGACTGGCCTTCAACCCAGTCTGGTTCTTGCTGTTGGATGTTCCAACCCAGCCGTGGCTCATCCATACCCGCGTATGGCTCACACATGGCTCAGTAGGGGTTGAGACCTAGCGTAGTCTGTCCCACATCTACCCTGGTCCTCCAGAGCACCAGATGGTGTTGGAGTCTGGCCTGGCTTGGTGTGTCCAATCCCAGTCCACACTTGTGCCAAGTGAGACTACAACCGTATCCTGATCAGAATGCAGCCCCCATTCTAGCCCACATGCCTCTTGGTGGGCACCTCAACACAGTTGGCGTGTCCCCTTAGCTCCCCAATTGGGCCTGTTTCCAACCATAGATCACACACATGCCAGTACTTGCTCTGACTTGGCTTGATTCAGCCCTTCATCTGTCCTTGCCTCTGCCTTAGACACTGCGGCTTAGCATCCCTGACTCACGCATACCAGTTGGTGCAAGAGTCTAGCTCGGCATGACCTGTGCTCCATCCTGATTTCTAGTTCCGCTTGTAGGCTAAGGTTTGCTCAGTCCTGCCCGGTCCACCCCATTCCATTACCAATACACACATTGGCCAGGTGTTGGAGCTACTTTGCCCAGTTTGTCTTACCCCCAGGTTTGGACCACATGTTTACCAGCGGGAGCTGTGACTCACTAGGGTAGTTTCCCAAGTTCCTCCACTTGATCGACTCCCAGACCCAGTTCCCATACATGTCCTTGGGTTTTAGGCCAGTGCCCAGTGTAGTCTGGCCTTCCCTTTGGCCTTGTATGAGCTGATGAATGTTGCAGCTTGGCCCACCCCACACCCTATTCAGGATGCACATTTGGGTGCTGCTGCCTTGACCAGTCCAGACTGTTGTTGGTTCCTTTACCAGTGATTGATGGCAGGCTCCTTGGACACACCTAGTCCATCACCACTACAACTCTTAAGTTAACCAATGGGGCTAGAATTTCCACAGAGTTTGCCCTGCTCTCCTTCCCACCCCCCCGAATCTACCCAGGATATGGTTCTCGAATGTTAGTTAATGTCCTGGCCCTGCCTACTGTGACCTCTCTGCTGATCCATCATCATGTCAGGTAATAGGACATCCTGTTAGACAAGCCCTGAGCCTTAGGTTTTGCATGAACTGGTGTTTGGTGCTCAGCATTGTTAAGTAATTACAAGTTCTTCAGAGGAAGAGTTACTCTGTCGTTTGGAATCTTTAGGATTGATTCACATCCCAAAATCACTGTGAATTCAACATGGAGCTACCTAAGAAGTGATTCAAAGAACCAAAACCCCAGAGGTCATGGCAGGTTGGCCAGCAGGTGGAGCCTGTCGCCAAATGGCAGGCTGGCTGCCTGGGGACAGCTCACCATGTGCACGTGGTGACTGAAGCTGGGATCCGAGCAAGATGGCCTGTCCTGAGGCTCCTGGATACATTTTTAAAGCCAGCTTCTCTTCCTATGCTTTCTGGAACTCCCATAACTCTTATATCTGTTTAATAGTGTCTCTTAATTCTTGAACACTTTTCTTAGCATGACTCAGTTCCTCTTTGAGCTTTTTTTATTGCTTCCCCATTGTTGAAGGAAATGTCTTCCAATTCTGAGATTCTTTCTTTGCCTCACTCATTCTGTTACTGAACTTTAATTTGCTCCGTTATGCTCTAAACTTCTAATATATCAGCTTTCATTTGAAACATTGGTGCAATTTTCTGTGGAACATATTCCTTAAATTTCTTGCACTCCTCAAATATGTTTTTTTAAAAATTTAGCATTTTTCTTAATTTGAGAGAGAAAGAGAGAGAGAGAAGGTGAAGGAAGGAGAAGGAGGGAGAGAGAGGGAGGGGGAGAGGGAAAGAAAAATATGAATCATGGATTTGCTAGTTCTCTCTCAAATGTTTGAAACAGCAAGGGCTGGGTCAGACCAAAGTTAGGAGCCAAGAACTCAACCCAGTTTTCCTTTGTGGGTGCCTGGGACCCAACCATTTCAGTTGGTATCTCCCAGTGTGTATTTTCATAGGAAGCTGTAAGCAGAAGTGGAACCAGAATTTGGATGCAGCATTTTGTATGGAATGCAGGTATTCCCAAGTATTGTCGTAGCTTCTGTTCCAAATGCCTGTTTTTGTATTATATATCAAATTGTATATATCACTTTTCCAGGTAAATCTAGCTAGAAGTTCATGATTTTCTTGAAAAACTATGTTAGTTTTATTTTCGATGTTTTCATTTTGGATGGTTTCTAAAACTAATCTTATGTTTTACAATATTCAATCTTCCATTTATCCAATTCATCTTATTTTCTTTTTAGCTCAGACATTGTGCTTTTAATACTTGGACATGTAGTTTATGTCTGCTGATCATCAATTCCCCTACTTAAGTTCAAAACACATGAAAGAACGTTATAGTAAGTTTTAAATAACTTTGCTAATTCTAATATCTGCATTAGTTCTAGATTGATGTTGATTGTTTCCCTTCATTATGAGTTTTTCTGTTTCTTTGCCTCATATAATCTTTGGTTGGATGCCATACATATAGATTTTTGCCTTGCTGATTGATGAGATAGATAGTAAAAATGTGAGGGAACTTACAAAATGTTTATAGAAAATGGAATTCGAAAACATTTTGAAAGTTGTGAATATTAGGGATCTTCAATAACTCATGAAAATCTTGTATTATGAACAAATATGCACATACTTTAAAACTTCTATGACAAAATAAATGCCTTTAATTTTATTTTCTGTGAATATTTTGGTATAGTCTTGTAAACACAGATTTTTGAATAATGGTTTAGATAAATATGTTAATGCTGAAAGTTAAGTACTGTTATTATTTGCATTTGTTTTGCAGATACATCTTTGAAAGTATTTGTTAACACAGTTAAAAAAAAAAGAGTTCTTCCCAACATTATGCAGCTTCTACAACTCAGTGTTAAAAACTCAGATTTAGGGGTAGGATTTAGCATTTTACATGTCAGGTTAGTCTATTTCTCTATACTTGAAAGTGAAGTCTTAGAATTTTTTTTCATTGGCAAGGGATTTCATTTCTATATGTTGGTTTATTATTATTGTTGTTATCTGATACGCTTTTATTCATAATTAGTTTCAGATTTATGGAGAAGTATAAAAATAGCATTTTATCCCTGTATGTTTTTCACTCATCTTTCCTTAATGTTAATAATTATGCTTTTTATGACGCAGATATCAAAAGTAAGAAATTAGCATTGGCCTAGTAGTAGAACTAAGCTACAGATTTCATTTAAGTCTCATCAGTTTTTATCATGAATGCTTTCTATATCTCTTGTATGATCCAGTCCAGGATACTACATTGCATTTAGTTTCTATGTTTCCTGTCTCTTATAATTTGCTGCACTTTCTTGGTCTGTTTTTGTTTTTCACTGCTTAGCACTTAGAGAGTTATATAGTGCTGCATAGAATAGCCCTAGGTCTGGGTTTGTCTTGTGTTTTCTTACGGTTAGGTTAGTATTACAGATTTGGGGGAGAATCCCACAGAGATGAAGCAGTCTCTTCATGATGTCACGTGAGTGTCTGCAGGGTACCGACGATATTCGTTGTTAAAGTATTACCTCGGGTTACTGTTTTTCCATTACTGTAACCTGTTAGAAATGAATCACGAAAGTCCAGTGGACACTCAGGGAGAAGGAAATACGACTCATCTGGAGGAATATCAAATAATTTTTGAGCACATATTATAAAGCCACTATATTTATTAGTACATATTGTGAAGAATATTTGTTGGGATTATGTAAGTATACCAGTTTTCTGTAAAGACTTTGCACTAATTTTGCTATTTCCCCATGGATCTTGCCTGTACAGACTAATTGCTATAGTGTTGCAATGGTGATTTTCTGTCTTCCTTGGAATTTTTCTTTCTGTTAGTAATATCTGTTCTGTGTCTGCATTTAACGACTCAACATGTTTTACCTGATTTGAACTTGTCAATATTTATTTTACTATTTAGATTTTAATCTTATATGATGCTTAGTTTATTCCAGTTTTGGCCAGTGAAAGCATTTCCATGTTGACTCTTGTGTCCTTTTGATCTGCTATATATTGGCCATTTTTTTCAATGTGTTGTGCAGTAGCCTGGGCAGTGCACACCTTTTGTTTATGATAGCTCAGATACTTTATATGCCAGATGACTTGACCACTGATCATCTTCTGTGACTGTGAAATAGATTGCCATGAAAGACCAGGCCTTGAAAGTAAATAATGCCATGCCTCTCTATTTCTGAATAAATGTAGGACTCCTAGTGAGACTTATAAATACCTCTATGTTATGAAACTAGGTTTTCTACCTTTCCCTGTAATTATCATGTCATGATATATTTAAATATCATCAGAAAGTTGCACTTGAACTTGTACTAAGAGACCATACTATTATAATATGGTGAGAAAAATGACAGGAGGGAAAATTCTTTGGTTGTCTGAATTTCATATCTGTATATGGATATTTATATATTTATGCATATATGTGTGTATATTGTATGTAAAATATGCACAAATTTTATTTTTCTAGAACATTACCTACAAACTCCAAATGCTAGTTTTAATGTTCCCATTTCAACAATGTCCACAGAATATATAAAATCTGGTCTTTGTTGCATGTTGGCAAAGCTCCTAATTGACCTTCATTCTGCCTTTTTCTTAGCAGAATTTTTCAGGCAGGAATAAAGAATGAGAGTTTATCCTGACTAGTAGAATTTACATATTGTTCTATAAACTACATATATGAAATGAAAAATAATGGAGAGACATGGTATTGTTTGGATCACGATTTTCAGTGCTTTTCTGAAAGGGAAATAAAATCAGAGAAAAAATAAAAGAGAATAGTCAGTCTTTTTTATTTTTAAAGATTTGTTTGTTTACTTCAAAGGCAGAATTATATATATAGAAAGATCTTCCATCCCCAGATGGCTACAACAATGAGGGTTGGGCCAGGACAAATCCAAGAGCCAGAAGCTCCATGCATAGCTACTTTGTACATGCATGGACCCAAGTATTTTAGCCATATTCCACTGCTCTTCCAGGCACATTAGCAGGGAACTGGATTGGAAGTGGAGCAGCTGGTATTAGAAATGGTGCCTGTATGTGGTTTTGGTGTCATAGGCATTGGCTTTACCTGCAAGACATCAATTCAGTGTAATATGTAAAATCTGCCTCATACTATGCCTTTCTCTGAACCTGCTATGGGCAAGTAATCTGAGCTATCTGGTGCCAAATATCCTTCTTCAGATTCTTGGAGGCACTGAACAAATGATATCTATTTCATCATATGTGACTTAAATTAATCTATTTTGGATTATTGAGTCATTTCATTTTTTCACTAGATTTTCTGATTGGATAGTGCCTTTGGTATTGATTATACTCCATTGTATGCCCTTGTTGTTTGCATATTGTTGAAGCAGATGAGGAGCGGGATACCAAGGAATCTGAATGATCCCATTCATTCCACTCCATTCATTACCTCCTGCCTTACATCTTCCCAAATCAGTTCAATTTACTCCCTGAATATCTGTGTTTCTGCAACTCCAGTGTTGGACACACTGCTATGTAGGTTATTTCCAACACGTTTATTTAGGCATTGCTTTTCTTAATATGCATGTATGCCTTGGGCTTCCAGTGTATCCAGCATCCTCTTCTCAACAGTCTTTTTATACAAATTACAGTGTGGACTCAAAAAAGCAGAGAAATAATGCCTCTTCTGCTGGAGCAGCCACCTGCCTTGACCCTCTGTGCTATCCAGTTTCATTTTGTTGATATTGTATGAAGTGTATAGCTGCATATATTGGGAGAGAATTTCAGGGTCATTTACCTGACCAATTTATACCATTTGGAACTCTCCCAGCCAGGCTGTTGTATCTCAAGTAAGATTTAAATTCCTTTTTATGACCTCTTGTGACTCATATATTTCAGTTTATTGTGTGAGCTATGTGAGCACATTTCTTGGTTTACTCTGACTCACACCAGAAAGGTAGTTACAGAGGATGAGTGAACCATTAGAACAACCACTTTCAAAATAAATTGACACCTAATTTTCCATTGATGAGGCAGAGATGCAGTACCTGTCAAACACAAATAATTTTGTCACTCATTGTTTATACCCATATTGTGACCATCAAGCCAGCACCATGAACTCATTCATAAATGTATTCACTCAGCAAACACTGGTCAAGCACTAAATATGTGTCAGTCTCTAATATGAGATCCAGAATGATAAGGATGAGCAAGACAAGACAAAGCTTTTGGTCCTTAAGACCTTACACTGTGAGGTATTCATGGGAACTATTAAGGAATGGAGGGGAGAGGCAACATCTGTGTCATATGCCTTGTTAGTATGTTAAACTCATTAAATTCTATGCCATCCCTCGAGGTATTATTAATGTATTATGTCCCCTTCTGAAGACCTTCTAATTCTGTCCCCTGTCCCCTTATCACTATCTTTACTCAAAAAGGTTTGCATGAATGAGACAGATATGCATGTGATTATCGGGTAGTGAAATAGGTGCTAAATAGAGATATAGCCACGGTATTAAGAGCCAGAAAAGATACAGCAATTACTGTCCAGGTAGGAGAGGTTTTCCCAGCTTTATTTGAAGCTTGTTTAAGGTGCTGATTTCTGGGCTTCAGCCTTCCAGGATCTGATTCAGAAGGTCTAGGGTAGGAACCAGGGATCCGTAATTTGATTAAATGCCCAAGTTATTTCACTGGAAGAAGTATTCAGATCACTTTGACCATTAGTGGCCTAAGAGCAGGTAAGACTCTGAAGTTTAATTTGGCCAAATTTATTTCTTACTGATATTCTGGAGTATGGAATATCATTGCCAGATGAATTTATTCATCCATTTCTTCTCTCCTTTTTTTTTTTTCAAATTTCCCTATCATTTAACTCCCAGTACAAATTATAACATCTTTAACAGACAGAGTGAGGTGAGTAAAACATGAAACACAGGAAGAAATACACACTGCATTAGAAAGAACCCCTAGAAAACAGGACTTTCAGCATTTTCACCAGAAATAAATGTTAAATATTGGGGGAGATAAATATATTTACCCTGATTGGATATTTTACAGTGCATACACATTCTAAAACATCACATAATACCTGATAAATATATAAAATCTTATGTGTCTGATAATTTTTTTAAGTGAAAAATAAAAAGCTCACCTAGGGTCAAAGTCATAAACAGTGTGGGAAACTAGAAATCTCATTTCCAGAGCTTGCTTGAGAGACCAAGTGTCAGCCTGTGCTTGCATTTGCCACAAGTCACCGTTTTGTGGCTTCATTCAGAGGCAAAGTGTATCAGTACCAGCTCAGTGTCTCCTGTCTGGTTGATTTTGCTGGAGACCCACGTCATATACATGCACTGTACCTTAACATATTCCCAGCTCTCTGCACAAAGCTGACCATGTGCTCCTGGGCGTGCTACTAGTTGTGGGTGTGACTCTTAGATTGTAGGCTTGGGTGTGCAGGTTGACAGTACATTTATTTACTTTCAATCAGAGTAAATGCAGCTCCGATTCTTCGTCCTTCCAGACTGTTGGAAAACTCATGCTGATGTTCAGGTGCTTCCCAGACGTTAGGGTTACAGGATATTCTGGGCACCTTTACTTCAGGGAGGCCCTTCTGGTCATGGACAATGACCCACCCTGGTCAGGGCTGCTTAATGGTGTTACTTCAAGCTCACGCTGAGATTATGGAGCCTTAAAATTTATTTATTTGAGAACGAGAGAGGGGATACATCTCTCCCACTTGTTGGTTCACTCTCAAAATGCTCATAATGGCTGAGGCTGAAGCTGAGAAACAAGACTCAATCCAGGTATTCCACATAAATAGTAGGAACCCAATTAATTGAGAACTTACTCCAGTCACTGCTGCCTTCCAGGGTCTGCTTTAGCAGGAATCTGGAGTCAGGACCTGGGGACAGGAACTGAATCCAGGTTCTCTACTGTAGATGAATTGCTTCCAATAATTTTGAGAATTTTGAGGAGGATGAACACCCATTTCATTGAACTAAATCTCCTGAAAGTGCCTGTATTACTCTTCGCTCCAGGGTGTTTCCACCATACTCTGAACCAGTGCAGAAAGAAGCAGGTTATGCAATGGTAGAAGCTAGAATGTTTTGGTTGGTGTAGACTTTGCTTAGAAATAAGCTGAAAGGGGCTGGCGTTATAGCCTAGAGCCTAAAAGTCCTTGCGTTGCATGTACCGGATCCAGTTCTAATCCCGGCAGGCCTTTTCCTGTCCAACTCCCTGCCTATCACCTGGGAAAGCAGTCAAGGATGGCCCAAAGCCTTGGGATCCTGTACCCGTGTGGGAGACCTGGATGCGGCTCCTAGTTCCTGGCTTCAGATCAGCTTACCCCAGCTGTTGCAGCCACTTGGAGAGTGAACCAGCAGACAGAAGATCTTTCTCTCTGTCTTTCCTCCTCTCTGTATATCTAACTTTACAATGAAAATAAAATAAATTAAAACAAGAAATAAGCTGAAATTGGAAGCTGATTTCTTTTTTTCCTCAAATCACTGAATGAAGAAATGTTAAGGACTCTAACAGTTGTTTAAAGTTAAGAAAAAAAATTTTTTTTCAGTTCCTTAAGAAAAGAGAAGATATTAAAAACGTATCATATGCCAAGACGTGGACAACATTATCCCACTAAATTATCTAACACATTTAGAGGAAAACTAAAATCCACACATTTTACAGTTGCAAGGAGAAATACAGACTGTGAGAGCATAAGGAAATAGTCTGATAAAAAAAAATAAAACGAAATAATTTCCCAATACTGAGAGCCAAATTGTGTCTCTTGACTTTGAATCCAAGTCTGTCTACCATCACTACTGATTTGATCAAAAAGATTATTTTTCTACAACCTTCCTTTTTTATGTTGCCCGATTGTCCTTTTATGGTGACATCTATAAAAGATATTTAATATTTGGAAAATTAAGTGTGTAGCACAGGTTTAAATCCTTCCACCTACCTACGAGGTTCTTTGGTTATTGCTTTCAGGTATAATTCCTATAAGAAAAGCCAGCTTTTGGATTGTAGATTGCTACAACCATTGAGTTTCATTTCCCTTCACTTCCCCTGGGCAATATGTATTTTTATGAAGACAAAATTATCTTTGTATGCAAAATGACCATTGTGTTTGGGTAGAAATCTTCCAGTGTCCACAGTGAGTTAGGTCATTTTCTTGTATATGCTCTGTCCTGTCCCCAATGGGTTATGGCTAAATCAAGTCAAACAGATGCTAAGTTTCACTCAACTCCAAAGTCTCCAGAGGAAAAAGAGCTTCACTGTCTTGAGCTTTTATTCTACTCTAACACAGTTCTTTATCTGAGCATACTTTTCACCCTGTGTAACCCCTCCCCACCCACCTGCTGATTTCAACAGTTTTCTCTCTTGATACATCTTCAAGAAAGCTAGAGACCAGCTGGCTTCCTCCCTGCATAAAATAATCTTCTTGAAATTTGAGAACTATTACTCATTTCCTCACCTTTAGTGCAAGATATTTTTGCTGGACGTTGTAGAAGACCTGTCAGATGCAACCTTTTATAAAATTTGCATAAGATGGAGTAAAGCTACCAGATAGTAGATGACTCCACTTGGAACCAAAGTATCATTAGTATCATAATATTCAAGGATAGATTCCATCTGGAGGGGTGTGTGCTGATGGGATAGACACTGTGTTATTTCTCTTGCTCTCTCCCTCTCTCTCTCTGAGGACCATACATCAATGGCAAGATATGAACACTGTCTAGATTGATTCTCAGATACTTGAAGGAAGCTGGTTTAGGCATGAAAAAATCAGAGTGAGGCGAACCAAAGATGTAAGAGGCATCACAATTTGTATCCTTGTTCTCATAATGCTCATGATCCAATCATCTATAATCATTTATTGAGTGTACATTCATATTCCAGGCACAGTCCAGGCACCAAGGCTACAAAGAGGACAAGAAAGAAATCATTATTCCTTAGAGTAGGTATAAGATTCCCTTAAAAAGGTTGTATTTCAAAATCCCTTTCCTTTAAGAACTTTTAGACCAAGAAAGGAACACATACAAATTCACTCAAAGAAAATAGTGAAGGCATAAAAGCATAATCCTCGAAGGAATTTGGAATGGAATAATGGACTCCTAATTAGAGGGTAGTTGAGGCAACCCAAGTGAAAAGGCCCTGTGGTCTTTGTTTATTGAAGGACCATGTACCTCCTGGTCCAGAGAAAGAGGGTAGCAGGAGACAAGGTTGGAGAAAGCTAGTCTAGGCTGAGGGTAGGCTTGTAGAAATAGGTAATTTATGAGACATTAGAAGCCACATGTGGCAAAAGGCTTGGAATGTTTGTATTCTCTGAGGACAGGGATTTGGTCAAAGAGCACAGACTTTGAAGACAGGCTGATCTGAGTTGAAATGCAAGATTTGCCCTTTAGTATGACCTGGGCAAGTTCAACAATCTCTCAGAACATTGACTGTTCTATCAGGAAATTAGGAATGATAACCTTCATAGAGTTTTTCTGACCATTAAAAAAGGTAAGGTGAAAATTGGATAGCAGAGGGGAATACAACTGGATACACCAATTGCAGTTTATATTCCTCATTCTTCTGCAGTGTTAGACTTTGAATATTCCCAAACCCCTATGCAGAAGGCTTTACTGTTACCATTCCCTACTTATGGAAACTACTACATCTAAGGATTAGAGACAAGTTATCGATAATTAGTTTAATTAGGATTCAAGTGCAGGCTTATCTAACTCCTCCAATTTTCCTGTTTGCTTTCTACTTGATCATTCTAAGGCTGAAGTTCTTAGGAGTTGAAGGACCTCAACCTTAATGCCAGCTTGGAGTTGATCCAGTCAGAGTAGAAACTAACAGTGAAAATTTGAATCTTACATTGGTATTGATTGGGCTTCTGCAGTGTTCGATATTGTTTTAGGCCAAAGTCATGGGAGAAAATGTCAGGGTGGAGGGGGAGTCAAGAGAGCAAGTCTCACTGAGTGCTTAGTGGGAGGACATAGAGCCATATATCCTGGTCATTTTATATTCCAAATATCCAAAGCAGGACATTGGACCAGTATTCTCTTCTGTCATTCTAGGAATATGAGCCTGTGGCTGACTGGACTAGAAATAGCCCTGAGTCAAAACATTCACTTGTCAGTGTTTGCTCAAAATTCCTGACCCTTCAACTTGCATGTTCTCAGGTTCTCAAAAATCCCAAACTGCTTGTGTGCCTGTTCTCATCTCTCTGGAGGTGAGATATAGATAAAAAAGTTCAGGTTTGGATACCCATTGCAGAGTTAGCAGATGTAGAAAAAGAAGAGGTAGTAGTGGTTGGGAAATCTTGGGACTGTGTCAAGCAGAGACTCACAGGAGGGGTGTTCAAACAGGATGACATCCTGCAACTCTTTGTTACCCAGAAATCTGTGATTACCCAGGCTTCTGTGATTCTACAGAAAGACATACCTGGTGCCTGCCCTCATTTAAGAGGTTCTGTGATCTGTTTTGGGGATCCAGGTACAATGGGCATTTTCACAGCAAGATAGTGCTGTAATCTGAGAGAGAAGACTATAAACAATGTGGCCTCCAGAATCACATGTTGCTTATAAACAGCAGTCAGGGTGGTGCTCAGATGAGATTATGGAAGCAAGACTTAGCTACAGGCTGGCTGTGTAGAAATGAAGCACATGACAAGAGGAAAGTGGTAAGGACATTCATTGGAGCTTGTGGCCTCATTCCCTTCACTCCTATTCACGACTCTCAAACTGTTTACTCTTTAGGCTACCTGGAAATAGAGAAAGTCACTTTAGAATAGACAGAGTTCAGAGAATTGAAGAAAGAATGGGAGATGTTATTAATAATAACATTGTGATTTCATGATGCTATTTTTAAATGTGTTATTAAGCAAATACCTAGAATGCATTTGGTTCATTACCTGCGATCACACTTAACTACCAATATGTAACAGTCTCTGTGTTTTATAAATGTGAGAAAACTGAGTCTCAAATAGGTTACACAGGGAGTTCATGGTAGGGGCAGATTTAGAACTCGGTCCCAGCCTGTCTAATTCAGTAGTCTAGGAGAGAATGGTACAGTAAAGGAACAAGTCATGAAGGGGTTGAGTGGAGCGTGTCAGATGCTTTGGTCACTATAAGCTCTGCCATGCCAAGATCCTTTCACAAAGCAGCGCTAGAAGTCGCTCAGGTGGAGCTGTTTGAACGGTCTTGTAGAAACCAAAACCTTGGGTACATCTCCTGAGCTTTAAAATCAGCTTTTCAAGCTGTCTTGGGTGAATCACTTATATTCCTCATTCTTATTAAGCTGTTTCGGACAGAGTAAGATGGGGAAGAATAAGATGGCTGGGTAGGAGAATTAATGATGTAGGCTCTTTTAAAGGCAGAATACGGTGAAGATTAACTACTTGAAACGACCTAACACACTGCTCTTAAAAAAAACACATGCTTGAGGGCTTGAGTTTTATTTTAACCACAGCGTGTTTCACAGGGCTCTCACAGCTGATGTAGTAGCAGGGAATAACTTAGCAGCCTTAGAACAAAGTTATGCAGTGTGGTGGGGGAGTTTCTCTATTTCCTTGTTTTCAGTACCAGAAGAATCAAACTTTCTGTGTAGGTTGCCTGACACAGGCCATGGCCTTGTCAGTGGTTCCTTAATTAACAAAGAAGTTTTTATTTATCCAAGGCAAAGCTTTTCTTACCTCCTTTCTCTATCCACTAAGCCATCCATGCAATTCGGCACGTACGGAGACCTCAAAGAAATCCAACAGTGGACTTAAAAGAATCCATGCAGCTAGCCAAAGGGGAGTTTAATAAGCTTGGTCTTTCTTCTTCCTGGATTCCATTTTTTATGAGACTCTCCATTTATTTACTGCAGTGTAATGCTGGGTCTCTAGGAGTCTGGAGAGATAGAGGGCAATTAGGGAGCTGGGGATGGAAAGCGGTGTTTTGTGGGAGGTAACAGGAAGTGTAGCTTGGACTACAGCCAGAGATTGGACAATTCAGAATGTCAGTAGCCTCATGCTGATGGCAAAACTTAGGTCTGCTTTCCACTCCCCCCTGCCCCACTTTTTGCCCATAAGGCCTTAACCTCCCAACAGTGATGAGGGTCTCTCAGATTGTCAACCTGTTGGGAGTAGCCCCACTGTTGGCAGTAGCACTGAAGCTGGCAGGAGAACTTACAGTGTAACTGGCAGCCTCCATACATTCCAAGGAGGGAAGAGGGCCTACGTTCTCCAGAGAGATAGTGAGATGAAAGGGGTGCCAGGTTTTCTATGATATTTTGACTCTCAGCTAAGTTGCTGGGGGAGGGAACCAGCTAGAGAAACATGATGGAGGTTCCCTCAGTAATCCCCTCTCTCCCAGAGAGAAGCAGAAAAGATGAGTGCTAAGCACAGTATAAAAACAAACAAAATTTAAAAAGCCAAAAATGTCCCAAGGGCCCTTAAATCCCTGTATATGAGGATCTTTTCTGAAAGCTTCCATTAACACACCATAAGACATTAAGTTTAGAGGAAGGATACCCAGAACTTCCTGCTTGTCAGCACTGTGAGACACCAGAAGTCCATCTAGGGAGTCTACAGCAGGAATGGAGACAGTGACTGCTCCCTTGTTACTCTTGTGCTCTGCTTGCATTGGAGCCATAGCATTAGTGTGGTCAGTAGCTATGATCGGAAACAATATGTGCCATATCAGAGCCCAGACAGTGAAAAGGTATTGTGCCACCTCCACCTCTCTTTGTGCTCCTGGGACAATCATAACAGGGATGCGGAGATGATTGGACCCCGAGTAACCAGTTCCAGCCACAGTGGATTTTGATTGAGTGAGATGAAACTTGTGTTGTGCTAAGCTAGTGATCTCAGAAATTTACCCATGCCTACCACTAGCAATAATTTCCATCATTTATGAGATGGCATTGGGCTGCTGGAATGTAGGGACAGTCTTCTGGCATGCTGGAATGGGCTTATAATTAAGCCCATCTCTGTCAAGTCTTAACGCATTTATTTTGCACAGCTCTTATTTGGGGGAGCGATGAGTATTAACCAACTTCAGAGACCATCTCTGGCTGTTTGAGGTCTTTGTAGTTTCACAGTTGAAAAGAACTTTCAAATGTCCAGGCAACTCTTACCGGTGCCAGTCTACCAACATTCTGGCTGCCTAGCTATGAAAAAAATATAATTGTTGATTCATTCAACAAGTATGTTTTGGGTGGCTGCAAAGGTCTTGACAGTCTTCTGGGTGCTAGGATACAATGGAATTTGGCCTGCATCATGGCCCTGCCCCATCCTTGCAAGATGGTGATTATATAATGTGATAGAAGGCACCATGCCCAGGAACCAAGCTAGGTGCTGACACATATCAGTGATCTGCTCTCAGATTTGCAAGAACAACATCAAGTGAGAATTCCCTCTGCTTTTTCTTGTAGTTAAGAAGGTGGGCACCAGGGCACAGGCTACCCTGCAGGTCAAAGGGCCAGGAGCCTCAGAATTTTTCAACTCCATGTTGCCACAGCTTTTGTGCCCTTTGCACTGTATGTGTCTGTTCCAAAATTCCTTCCCAAATGAGTCATGATGAGATTCTCAGGGTGTTCTCTGTGTGGCCTGCTTCACTCAGTAAGCAGAATCCTTTCCTGCTGGTCATGAGTCTTCTGATTGGGATTGACAGGATAGGAGATATTTCTGAAGAAACATGAAGACAATGCTTATTTCTGTTCTTTTAAGATTGATTTTTTTAATTGGAAAGGAAAAGTGACATAGAGAGAGAGAGATAGAGAGATCCAGCTCCTGGTTCACTCCCCAAATGGCTGTAGTGGCTGGACAGGGCTTGACCAGGCTGAAGCCAGAAGTTGGAACTCCATCTGGGTTTCCCAAGTTTGGAAGCCAATATATGTGGGCCATTTTCTGCTGCCTTCCCAGGCTCATTAGGAAGCTTGATTGGAACAGGTCCTCTGGATACGAGATGCCAGGTTTACAGATAGCAACTTAACGTGATGTGCCACAATGACAGGAATGCTTGTTTCTAAGTGACTTGCATGTGCACCTCCCAGAATCTCACATAGGAAAAGATTTGGAGGACATATGGCCTGATCCCTCAACTGTTTCTGAAACACACACAGCTCCCTGTTCTTATCAGGCTTCCCCTTCATGTGGGTTTTGAGGAGGGGACAGTTCCTGTCCATCTCTGTGGATGTCCATTTTTGTAGTCTTCCCCAGCTGGCTGGTAGGAAGATTCTGTTCTTCATTCTAATCACATTTGTTTTAATTTAGGGTTCAGTGAAGAAGGAGAGCAACTATGAATTAATTCATCAAAGGGGTTGCTATAAAATAGGCCTGTGACCCTAGTGTGAAGTTTTCATAATTATGATGACTGGATCAGGGATGGGGAGAAAGGTGGGGATTAGAAGAGCTTGTCTGAAGTCAAAATGCTTTTCTCAATTTAGAATTTAAGAGAAAGGAACAGGTCTAAGATGTAGGCTACAGAGTCATCTTGTTGCGCAGCCAAAGAAACTGCCAATTCAGTGAAACCCTGCCTTTGAAGCCTTTGCTTCGGGGGCTTTCTTCTTAATGGAGGGTAATTAATTATCATCATCCACTCTTACTTAGTCATAGTCTTTTACAGGCACTTGGGCATTCCAGATGCATGCCGTTTTCTGAAATCTGGGCTGGAGGGAAGGGTTCTTGGGTGGATAAAAACTTCATCCCTGGAGAGCTTCTCCTTGGTGCTCATTTCTCCTCTGGCCCCCAGGACCCTGCAACTCATTGGTGATGCCCAGCTTTGGAACCTGGACATTCTTGGCAAGGCCTGTGGATGCTCAGATATGCACATGATACAGGATGCTCTCAGCAAGTGGCACAGAGGACCCAATTCTTCCCCAGGGGCAAAAGAACCCTTGAAAGAATCCTGATTGGTTACTGAAGAATAAGCTATGAAATACCAGCCTCACTTTGTGTCTGTTTAACCTGAACAGTATCGGACAAATCATTTACCTTTATCAGTTGTGACTCTCCAAGTTCAGTTGAGTATAAAAGTTGTATTTTGTGTGTTTTACTCTTGACCTCACTTAGTTACTTCTGAAGATGACTGAGCTCATCCAGCTGAAGGGGACAGATCCCTTTTAGGACAGGTGCAATATGAAGGTGAGCTATTAGGGTTGACTTCATGATGATTGCATGCTCAAACAGTGTTGCAAACAGCTGCTTGCCCTGCTGCCTGCAGCTTTTTCTCTGGTTTTGGCTGAGAGGTTGTTCTCTCTCAGGAAGGTGGATGGGAAGAAGAGGGGCAGGAGAGAGGGAACTAAAGTTTACAGAATGTTTCGCTTAGACACTTCTACTGCATTGCTTTATTTAACCCTCACTACAAATGAGATTGTGTAACTCACTTGGCAGTTGGAAAAAGCAAGGCTCAGTTAATGTAAGAGAAGTGAAGCCAAGACCATCAAGCAATGAGGTCAGGGGCTCTGTCACTTAGGAGAAAAATAGAGAGAAGGGCCAAAGAAGGAATGAAGCTTGATGGCTCATCCCTGCACTTTTTCTCTGTCGTATTATACCACATTTTCTCTCTGACTCTCAGATCATGCCTACCCTGAGAGATGGGGTGCTGACCTCCTCCAACCCCACCTTACATTCTTGATTTCAACACCTTCTTTCCCTCACCTCCACCCTGTCAGCTGGCACTGAGAGAGATGTCTGAACACAGGGCTGGACACACTCCTTTCACCTTCTTGCTGTCTTCCCACCCCAAACTCTCCTACAACTCCTGTGGTGACAGGGAAATCATGGGAGGAATGTTGACAGCTAGGCTGTGTCAGGTTCCTGAGATCAATCAGGAAACAGAAATGGAGCAGTGCGTTCTCTCTGAGTTTTCCAAACCACGAAGAAGATGGAACCCTGGAGATAAATTTCTGTGCTTTTCCCTCTCTTTGTTGCTGTGAGGGCCTCCTCCTTTCTGTCTTCAAAAGGGAGGGAGAAAACCTTGTGGCATTGCTGTGAATGGAGCCTCCTGGTTCCTTGCAGGGCGGCCTTGGCAGACATACTCATGGTGCCTATTTCTGGTCAACATCTTTGTCACTTTCTCTCTCTGCCACCTCCTGCCTTGTGGCCACTGAAGACATTTTACCACTTGAATGTGATAAGAGAAAGAGTAATGAGGAAGAGCACTTTAATTCTAAGGAAAAATTTATCTATTTTAGCTTCTTGGAGGGTTGATGTGGGATTACAGATATGGCTTGTATATATGTGTGAGAGTATGGAATTATATGTATAAGAGCATGACAGAGACAGAGGGAGAAAAACAGAACTGCTCCAGAATTCAGCCTGAGCAATGATGCAAGAGTTAGTGATGGAAGGAAATTGAGAATTTTTTTTTTCAGAGATGTATGTTCAGGAGAGAGCTCAGAGGATAAGGATGCACTCAGATGATAACTCTGGACCAGGTGGCTCAGTGTGAAACCAAATAGGGTACAGGGACTCGAGACCCCGAACATATCATTTAGAGCAGAGTACCTTGTAGACATGGCTTCATTGACATCCAGACAAATGAGTGATCCAGTTTCTGGACTGTGGAGACATTCATATGCTTTCTTGATGCTTCTTGAGTACAGCTACTGTCTGAACAACTCTTTTATATATATATGTAATTTCTAATTTCTAAAATCCAGTTATCTCAGTGATTAGCTTATTCTTCTCTCCACCCACACTGGGAGGGAGGGATGTGGGAAACAGAAAGAGAGAAAAATTTATACAGACTGTGTTCATGGCCACGAACCAAGAAATGCACTATCATTGCCTTTTATTATGATCTACTGTTTGACAGTCCTCCTATGTCAGAAGTATTCTGCCAAGACCTTCACAAAGACTATCCATTTAGTTATCAGAACAAGAAGTGAAAAAGGTAAGAATCCTACCCAAGTGGGAAGGAGAGCTGCAGCACAAAACAGAGCATCCCCTAAGACTCCTGCTTTTAAAATGATTGTTGGGCCCTGGCATAGAGGTACTAGCATCTTGTATGGGTGTCATTTGAAGCCCTGGGTTTTCCACTCCTTATCCAGTTCTCTACTGATGGCCTGGGAAAGCAGTGGAGGATGGCTTAAGTGCTTGTGCCTTGGCATCCACATGGGAAACTTGGAAGAAGCTTGTGGCTTCTGGCTTCTAGCCATTGCAGCCATTTGGGGATTGAACCACCAGATGGAAGATTTCTCTTCATGTTTCTGCTTTTCTCACTGTCACTCTGCCTTTCAAATAAAAAAATTTTAAAAATCTTTAAAAAATTGATGCCTAGGGAGACCTTCCTTCTGAAGCTACTCATTGTGTATAGTGATTCTCTTCCAATTATCCCTTGATCCCTTGTTTAGTGCTGCAGAGCAAACCACTACAAAACATTGTTGTAAAATTGTAACCATTTAATCATTACCTTCAAATTCTGCTGGTCAGGAATTCTGAAGAATAGTTTCTTTCCACCTTATAATGTCTTGGGCTTCAGCCGAGGTGACTCAGATGCTTGGATGTTGGAATAGCTGAGGCTGGAGAGTTCACTTTGAAGGTGCCACCTGGAGCATCTACCTGCTGTTTCATTGCCGACATGGTTTTCAGCATGGTTCTTATGTGGCTACCTAGTGCTGAAGGAGTGGTCTAGTAGCAAGGTGGAACTACATCACTTCTGTGTCTTGTTACCTACCTTCATCTGCTTTCTATGGTTGGCCAAAATGTTAGCAAGCCTAACATTGTGAGGACAAGGGACATGGACCACATCTATCAACAGAAAACATACAAAGAATATGACTATGTTTAAAAAAGCAGGTTAAAATTCTGTGCTAGTAAGCAAGGATTGGACTCTTCAGATCCTGATCCATACCAATGGCTCGTTGTTTCTTCTTCTTTTTTAAAAAATATAAACAGATTTTATTGTCTGTTAAAACGATTTTTCATTAAAACACTTAAACTACTAATATATATTCACTTTTTAAATTTTTATTTTTCATGATACAATTCCTTAGGATCAGGAATCTTCCCCTTCTACTCCCCCCATTTTCCCTCTCTCCCCAGCTGTTTCACCACGTATTGTAACAGTTAGTCCTTTAACAGCAGTCACAAGTTCACTATTCTGTTATTTAAGTGTGTCCTGACATTGTAGGTATAGACAATGGTAGAAGTCTAGCATTCTGTTGTCAAGATACATTAAAAAGTTTCATTGGGAATCCATCTTTTATTCATGATTAGAAATGCTTACTGCAGGGCCTGGCAGCGTGGCCTAGTGGCTAAAGTCCTCGCCTTGAATGCTTCAGGATCCCATATGGGTGCCAGTTCTAATCACGGCAGCTCCACTTCCCACCCAGCTCCCTGCTTGTGGCCTGGGAAAGCAGTCGAGGACGGCCCAATGCTTTGGGACCCTGTACCCGTGTGGGATACCCGGAAGAAGTTCCTGGATCCTGGCTTTGGATCGGCATAGCATCGGCCGTTGCGCTCACTTGGGGAGTGAATCATCAGACGGAAGATCTTCCTCTCTGTCTCTCCTCCTCTCTGTATACCTGACTTTCCAATAAATAAATAAATCTTAAAAAAAAAGAAATGTTTACTGCAATGTATCTTCCCTTCATGGTATACTTGTCTCCATTATATAGACCTCTAGTTGAATATATGTGTATGCATGTTTTCCTATATATCTACTGATCTTGTATTTTAAAAGATTTTTTGTTTTTATTTTTATTGGAAAGTCAGATTTTGCTGAGAGAGGAGAGACAGAGAGAAAGATCTTCCATTCACTGGCTTACTCCACAAGTAGATGCAATGGCAGGAGCTGAACCAATCCAAAGTCAGGAGGAGCCAGGAGGATCTTCCATATCTCCCACATAGGTACATGGTCCCAAGACTTTGGACTATCCTCCACTGCTTTCTCAGGCCACAAGAAGAGAGCTGGAAGGGAAGTGGAATAGCAGAGATATGATGAACTGGTATCCATATGGGATCCCAGCATGTGCAAGGCGAGGACTTCAGCCACTAGGCTACTGTCCCAAGCCCTTGATCTTGTATTTCACATACAGGTTTACCTTATATCAGAGAGAACAAATACTATCTGTCCATTGGGGATTAATTTATTTCACTGAGTGTAATGGTCTCCAGTTGGGATCTTTTTTTTTTTTTTGAAAATGGCATTGCTTGCTTTTTTTCTTCTTATGAAATAGACTAAATAAAAAAGATTTGAATAGAGAGAACTTGAGTCTTTATTTGGTTGAAGGAAAGTGGTGGCCCACAGCAGAAGGGTGGCTGGGTACCACTGATCCATTCCCAGAAGTCAGAGATTTGTGTCCATGGGTGTTGCTCAATTTGGAATCAGCTTCCTTAATCTAGTGCTTTCATTTTTTTTTAGTTGATGCGTTCCAGGTCCATTAACACAGTATGGCTGACTGTTGTCACATATGGCTGTTTAAATGGAATCAATCTGATGTGACAAGTTAAGCTCCTCTGTGGCACCACCCACTTTTCAAGTGCTCAGCAGTGATACATGCCTGGTAGAGACTATATGGGACCATATATAATTGAAGCATTTCTGTCACTGCACAAAGTAATCACAGTCACGTGCTTTCCTCAGAGTTGTGCTGCCATCCAGTTCTGGAGTAAACCCTAGCCTATGGCATCTAGTCCCATATTAAAGAGGCTCAAACCTTTCCCAGGGAGGCTGTTGTTAGCACACTCCATGGAGGTCCAGAGAGCACTTTAAGGGCAGAACCTACCTCTTCTTTCCATGTGTGCACTTTAATCTGGCTGACTCAGGCTCTGCTGGAAGAGACTGAGTGCTTGGGCTGAAGAAAAAATAGGAATAAGTGGGCCCACAATAAGGAAGACCCAGGAGAAAGATTTCTTTGACTGAACTATGGAGAGGGGGCAGTCCCAGATTTCAGGAAGGGGTGGCTCCCCACACTCTCATTACAGCAGAGATAGCTGTATAATCATCACTCCTGGCTGAAGTTCTCTGTCTATCAGAAGAGCCCTCCCTCCCCACCAACTTGGCAGCTCTCTGTCATCACTTTGCATCTTGGATGGGAGACTAAAGTTGGCTTCTCCTCCCTTCACAAGGCTCTGGGAGTTGCACTACTAATACTTCCCCTCCTTTCTGGACAGGCAAGGCTGCTCTCCTCTCAGCTATTAGCACCCACCCCATTTCGCTGCCAGGCACCACAAAGGCTTCCCTGGCCTGGTGCCTACTCAGAAACAGAGTGTCAGAGCTTCAAGACCTGGCTTCTAGCCCCACATCCACTCCCAGCTCTTCATGTGTCTTTGGACAAGTTGGTTCTTCTTTTTCAATTTCGGTTTCTCATCCACAGCATGAAGGTGGAGTGGTTAAGTCATTTCTTCCTAAACTTTACTCAAATGTGCCAGGAATCTTGCTCAAGTGCCAGTTGCAATGTCTTAGATCTGAGTAGAGCCTGGGATTGTGCATTTCTGGTTAGCTTCTACTTGATGGAGTTGTGAGGATTCACTGTTGTTCTGTGGAGTTTCTGTGGTGATACAGATGCCCTGAGTTTATGTTCCTTAATATGGCAGCCACTGGCCACCAGTGACAGTTGAACATTTGGAATGTAGTTACTTAGTCCAAGTTAATTTTATCTAAAAATTTTAAAGATTTTTTATCCTACAATACAGATTTATAAGCATAGGGGAATGACTCTCCCCTGACTCCTCCACTTTCTCCCTCTCTATATCCCAAATGTATTATAATGACATAGTTGCTCATTTAACCATTATAATCTTAATTTTTTGACATGCAGATGTATCATGACATGGGACTGTTTGTTCTTGTGTATCAGGGTTATTGTTGGGGGTAAGTGACAGTGGTCAGTTATAGGACCATGTACAGAGTATTAAGACATGTATTATACACAACAACATTGTTATTATTGACATTATAATTTAGCAGAATAGAGGGAAAACAAAGGGTGTCAGAATCAGACAAACTAGATCCAAATCCAATTTTAGTGTGTTCTAGCTTCTATCTTCACCTTCTTTGAACTTCATGACTTTTTCATAGTTCAATTATGAATGACAGTGACTCTCAGAGTTCTGAGAGAGTTCCATGGGTTATAATGGTTAAAAAGTGTCTGAGATGGACAGAGAAGGTGTTGTGCTAATGTTACCATGATACAGTTGAGCCATCCTGGGTGCTTAGGCTTCAAACTCTGGGTGTAGTCCTCACTAGCTGTGTGCCCTTGAACTCTCTTTCACTCCACTCATTATCTTCTAAATGAGTAGCATAATATTTAGCATAGCAAGTTCAGTTATTAATTTTGCTATTCAGGAAATACCACTTAAGCTCTTTATTATGTATTCTGTGCCAGGTGCTTGAGATAGTGGCAGGTAAAAATTGAAATCCTACCTTTCTTCTTAAATGCTTAGGACCCACTATGTGCCAATCAGACATACCACAGAACACTGAATATTGGTTTTCAGGGGCCTGTATGTAGGGGGTTAGGAGGGTCATCCTGGGAAGAAGCATTGTACAAGAAGGAGCCCATATTTTCTGGCTGAAAGTCAGAAAAGAGGGGGCCAGATGTGTTGACTGGGGATATGAGTATTTGAGTCGATTACTTATAGAATTGTTCAATGGCAAAGAAGAGAGAACATATAAAGGGGCAAGCACTGTGTCCTTCTGAGGGGCTCTGTGTGGCTGTCTTTCTCTGCCCACTTTCCCTTAGAGTTGTGAGCAGCACCTCACTTTGACTGAGTTGAGGCACCTTCTGTCTCAGCATATTAACCTCTTTGTGTTAGCTCAGATATTCCTGAAAGCAAAAACAATTTTCTTTCCTAGATAAACCACACCATCAATGAATTTGGGTATGTCAGATTGTGCAGCATCAGAAACTCACCAGTTACTGGATATTTTACTTGGTCTCTAGAAGAACTAGAGAAGTGCTAGCACATGCCAACATGATAGGGAGAATGAGATCTAAACTGGCTCTCTCTCCAGGGGTGATAATAGTGTGACCATGTGCTTATTGGTCCGTATGTCACTCCTCTGAGCTGCCTGGAATGTACAGTCTGTATTAATCTTTTGCTAACACACATACACACATGCATGTATGCATTGAATACGAGCTTATATTGGTAAAGCTTGGTAATTTCTAATAATTGAATAAGTGATTCCCTTTATCAAAGGTGACATTGGAATCTAAACTTTGTGTTGTGCCTTGGCATATCTATCTGTACAGCCTTCCTGCAGGGCAATGACCTTGACTGATGTTGGCTGTGCAGGTGAATTGGTTCCCTTGGCTGCCCTAGGAAAGACTGCAACCTCTAAGGAGGATGGGGTTCGGGTTGGGGGAAGTGTTACAGGAAGACAAGCAGGTTGTTCACCCACTTAAAACCCTCACTCTGGAACTTATTCCTTTCCTCAGATCCAAATGCTTTTGGGACTGAGTCCATTTCCTGAAAATAAAGTCAATTAGTCAAATGATCAATTTGCCTATGGACTAATGTGTGTCATGTGTACCCAGTTGTATCCACTGTAATATTTAACTAATTTGCTGATCCACTTGGCTACAAACCTTTGAACAAATTTAAGAGGAATATCTCATTTTTGCTATTAAAAATTTGACATCAAGAAATGTATTTCATCGTTTGTAATAAAATCTCAGCATTTTCTAAGGTTTCAATTCATGCTGACAGGTAGGTAGAAGTGTTTTGATGGCCACTTCTGATTTTCTTTGTATATTTTGGAGTTCCAATTT
The DNA here is from genome assembly GCF_017591425.1 of Ochotona curzoniae. Classification (NCBI taxonomy): domain Eukaryota; kingdom Metazoa; phylum Chordata; class Mammalia; order Lagomorpha; family Ochotonidae; genus Ochotona; species Ochotona curzoniae. Next base: position 4,595,606 of record NW_024466312.1, on the reverse strand, counting down.
TAATTTAATCTAATTTGAAGCTGATCTGCTTTCTTCAAATTTAAATGTAAACTTAATTTTTTTGTATTGAAGATTCAATTTCAATTTAATTTAAAATTCTGATATGTTTCCAATGCTTTTGAATATAAATATAGAAGTAAATTTGAATGTTGAATTGCCAGGAATCCATAATTAAGGCAGATACACTGTTGGAAGAACTGGCAAACACTACAATGGGCTTAGCATTTTAAAAAATGGAAAGTGACATTTAAACACAATAGAAACAGAAATGACTATAAAGAGTCCCATTACCTGCAAAATGTTGATGCATAGCACTTGATAAAAAGCAGTGTGGATTTACTGACTCTGCAGATAGTGTTGGAAAAAGCATCCACCTTTGGCATCAAAGTTGAGATTATCCCCCATAATTAGTTAAGCCAGTAGAAGTCCTTCCGTAAATGTCAGTTTTGTGTTTGTGCCGATCTTCTTGCATATTTAGCATTCTGTTGCTAGTTACCAAACAGTCAGTCTATCCTGGTTTATTAGTTAGTTCTATATACCAGTAACCCTGGTGACAAATGCAATATGTTGCATCTGCTGTTTCTAAGTTGGTTCTTCTTGGCTAGTGGAAAAAGCTTTTTCTTTGCATCCTCCAATTGCACCTCCTTCCTAGGTTACATCACCTCCCCTTGAACCTTCTGGAAAACTGCTGAGAAGTTGATGTATATTTTCAATTAACTTTAAATTAAAATGAAAATTAATTTTAAAAAACATCTGAAGCAGAATTGTAAGTGACATTTAAAATTCAGTTCTAGTTCAAAATTGGTTAGAAGAAAATTCCCAGTTAAAATTAGAATATGCCAGAGAAATTTCCATTATAGGCAGGTAGTCAAGTGGTTAAATATTGCCATTAAACATCAAATTTTGGAAACCTGGTAAATTGGCCATTTAGGAAATTGATCTTTCTAAGAACTGGTTTCCTGGGAATTAGTTTTCAGCAAATTGGCTTTTCAGGGAATCAGCTTTTAGCAATTGGGCGTTCATTAAAATGATTTTTCACTGAACATGCAGATCCCACACATGTTTACCATCTCCTTTTCAGTATTCTAGAATGTCCCTTCCCCTCCTCACCAGCCCTGGCCCTGGCCCAATCATCTGAGTCTCTGGTTAGCCAAACTTCTCAAGAGTGCAGAATTATTTTGATAGGTCTTAGTGGTCAGGTTTTTTAGGAAGAAGAGGCAAATTTCATGTCATTTCTTTGAGGCCTTTGCCACACAGGAAAGTGAAGTTTTTATTTATTTTTTAACAAAGTAATTTATGGCCTATAATGTAAGGGAGAAGGGGTAGAGGAAAAAGGAGGGAAAGGAGGAGGAGAAGGAGAGAGGATTCTCCCACCTGTTGGTTTACTCCCCAGAGGCCCATAGTAGCTGGGGCTTGTCCAGAGCTAAAGTCAAGAACCAGGAATTCAGTGCAAATTTTTCATGCAGGTGACAGAAACTCAATTACTTGATGATCCGCTACCTCTAAGGGTGTACATTGGCAGGAAGCTGGAACCCAAACTCATGCCTTCTGATAAGGGGTACAGGTGTCAGCTGCCAGGCTTATCCCTCTAATCCCAAAGCCAAGGGTCTCGTCTCCTTCCTGGCTCTGCTTTAGAAACTCTGGATGACAGAACGAACTCTCGCTTATGCTACAGAAAAGAAAAAGCTAAGGCTCCCAATTTAGTTATAAGGTTTGAATAGATCTTAAATTCATCTAGCTCAAGTTTTCTTAGCCTCATTCATGTTGCTGTTTTGAACTGGATAATCTCATATTGTGGGGAACTGTATTCTACCTTCCAATCCATGGCAATCTAATGTGTCTCCAGATGTTGTCCGATGTCCCCCAGGGGACGGAGAGGAGGCCATCCCTAGTTCAGAATCGTTGATCCATTTTCCCATGTAGTCTAGAGCTTTCCTTATACTATATACCACATGCTGTTTGAATGTTGTGGGTGCCGGAGGACTCAGTTTCTCATTTTTATTTCCCTAGGAGCTATTTACATTGATGTCATAAGCGGAGCAAGTGTTTTGAGGAATATTACCTGGGATCAGATATTAATATCACTCAATAAGTGTGATTCCAGGCAAGCCTCTGAGCACTTCTCAGCCTATTTCATCGTATTTCCTAATTCTTCTTTCATACATTTATCATATGTTATAGATTTATCAGTCATGGGTATTCAATGTTTAACCCTTTTATTTGCTGGATAACTGTATTCACTATATTGAACCCAAGCCTTCTACCTACGTCTCGTCTACATTGGTTTTACAGTCCAATGACAGAATGCCTGGCCTTTGGATCTCCTGACAGCTCAGAATTCAGCCCTTGGGGACCCCTATCCCATTCTCATTTCTTCTCTGCAGACCAAACTCCACAAACATGGTTGCTCCTCTGACAGCTGAGAAGCAACAACACATGGGAGTTTAGGGAGGTTAGTGGTTAAGTCTGGGTAAAGCCAGACAGAATTCAGGATGTCCTGTGGCGGGGAGTGGGGATATGTGAAGGTCTGGCCAGGACCATCTGCCTCTTCAGGGATTGAATGTCAGGGTCACAGCAACAAGGCTGACTACTCCCCAGCTGGTACCCAGGGAAAGTGGTGGGTGAATGACCTAAGAAGAAACCAACCTCTAAGAATAGACTTTTTGTGCAAGGACACCTTTGAATTGGGCACCCTGAGGCCACCCTGCCCTTGGCCTCTCTTTCCCCATCAGATGCCCATTGCCCATTGTCCATATACACTCAGCTCCTCCTGCCACTTTCCAGGAAGTATCCATGAGATATAAGTCCTGGAGGCCAGTGATTTGTGAAGCCACCTGACCCCTCTGAAAAACCAGCATCTGCTGGACAGTTAAAAAAAAATACTGGTGTCTGGGAGCCATCAGACCCCTCCTCCTTGCTGAGGCAGTGGGATCAAGCTCCCCTCCTAAACCTCCACACAAAGATTGAGTCCATGTTACACTGGAAGATGCAAATGCAAGGGATTGAAGTCTTGTGTTGGAGAAAGAGGACTGTGCGTCACACTGCTAGTGTCACTGAGCCACAGAGTTCTCCCTGTCAGGGGTGGCAGGCCCTGCAGGGCAGCCAGGGGCTTACAAGATTCAGAAGTTTGTTTTGATATACTTGAGAACATTTTCTTAAATGCTAAAGCTGGCTCTCATTTGCTCTTGGATGGTAGAGGGGAAAATTGGACTGAAATGCCTCCTGGTTGAGACAATGGTCTCCCCAAACCCCACTAGAAGCAGACTGTCATGGGTAATGTTGGAACTTGTACAGGAGGCAGTTCTATCTGCCATCCCTTGGGGCAGGAGGGTCCTTTGGCCAGGGGGATTAGATCAGATGGTTTAAACATGGGGCTCCTGCATCTTCCCTAAGGCTCTGTGTAATTTACTGTTAGACTGTCTCTTGATTTATGAGTCTAAATCACACAGAGCATGGTTGTGAATCAACAGTGCCTGTCTGATGCAAAGTTTTGAAGATAAGAGCTCTGAAATGGGAGGTTTCTCTGAGCCCAGGGAAGAGGAGCAGGAATTTGTTTCATGGGTTTAGGAAAAAAGCATTAAACTGCTTTTGGGCATCTCTAAGATGGCCATGGAAGAGTGAGGTGGAGAAGAGCTGTCTCTAAGATCTTCTCTGTGCTCTGAGTTAGGGTGAAGGTAAATAGGGGATATGTTTGTTGCAGAATGCTCAAATGGGTAGTTTCTCCTCTCTGCAAGATATTTGCTGCACTAGATCCTCTTGAGACAAATGTGATCTGGTTCCTTCTTGTAATGCTGAGTCTTTGGCTGGAAAGAATGTCCACTAGGTTTACCCAGTTCAGTGTCCTGCTTGAACTCTGGGGCTCTAACTTAACTTTTTCTCCTGAAGCACTGGGTTTCCATGGTCTTCTGGCATTGTCAGCTTTCATTCATAACCTGGGAGAAATTTAGAAAGCTAAAGTGACCAGTTACACTTGGCCATTTGAGAGTTGAAAGAACTGGGGATTAGAGCAGGGTGTGACTTGCCCACAACTGTACATCAGTGTGTCTCAAAGTCAGGACCAGGTTATAGCAGTGTTACCTCCTGGTCCTGAGCCACTAGAGAGAATCTCACCATTCTCTTCCAATGTTCCAAACTCCAAACTTGTGCTTAATGGGGATTCATAACTCTCTGTTCAGTTTTCCTTTTTCTTTCCTCTTGGCAACTAGAATCTTTACTTCTGATGGTAGTAATAAGCCATGAGAAATCACCTCCTCTCCATCTTCTTTTATGTAATGACATTCATTGAAGTATTAATTGATAATTTGCTACTGAATTATTCATCATCTGTCGGTTTATCTACTCAGTTGTGCGCACTGAATATTTGTGAAATCCCTTCTGTGTAGCAGGGATGGTACTGAGGGTTCTAGATCTATGATCTGATCAGAACCTCCAAGTCTCTGGACAGTGACTGCTCTTTGTGTCTCTGTTTTGCAAAGGCATGGAGACTTGGAGAAGTGATGTAACTGCTCAGGTTTTCACAGTTAGGCCTAGTGGTGTGGTTTGTTTCTGCTTGATGCTTGAGTTGGTGGTTTTAATGATTATCCAAACTAATTAGTCATCCAAACTAATGCTGAGGTTGTGAATGGTCTTAAATGCTTCTTTGAGATGATGGTTTGAAAGTGACTTAAATATTTTTGCTTGTGCATTTAATTTCTCTTTCCTTAGTAGCCATTTTGCTGTTTCAATCCTTCATATATGTTATTATATCTGGCTTGAACTTACCCAGTCAGCAATCTCCCGTAAAAATAATTTACTTATTAGGAGTCCAGTGCATTAGACTAGTGGTTAAAGTACTTGCTTTGCATATGCCAGGATCCCATTTGGGCACCAATTCTAATACCAGTGGTCCCATTTCCCACCCAGCTCCCTGCTTGTGGCCTGGGAAATCAGTCAGGGATGGCCCAAAGCCTTGGGACCTTGCACCAATGTGGGAGGCTTGGAAGAGGCTCCTGGCTTCTCGATTCAGATTGGCACAGTTTCTGCCATTGTGGCCGCTTGAGTAGTGGACCAGTGGACGGAAGATCTTCCTCTGTCTCTTCTCTGTGTGTATCTGACTTTCTGATAAAAATAAATAAATCTTTAAAAGTTTACTTATTAGAAAGAAAAAGGATGATAGAGGGAAGGAGAAGGGGAGTGAGAAAAAGAGAAAAAGTAAGAGAGGTGCTTTACTTTTCCTGTACTGTTTCATTCCCCAAATGCCTCCATATGCTATGGCTAGGCCAGGTAGAAGCCAGGAGCAAGTGACTCCATCTGGTCTTCCATGTGGGTGTCAGAGATCCAACTACTTGAACCATCACCTGCTTACTCCTGGGGTATATATTATTAGGAAGAAAGAATCAGGAGCAATGCCAGGATTAAGCCTAGACATTCCAATATGGGATGTAAGCAACCAAAGTTTTGCATAGTTATTATGCCAAATGCCCGATTTGGTAGCATTTCTTTAGGACAAAGAAACATTTTAGATTACATGAAGCTGCTAGAAGAGTTCACTCCAGGATTAGATGAAACACATCAAGCATGCCACTTCTAAAGGTGGAATCATTTTTGTTATTTTTATCTTCTAATCCAAAAGATACTTTAGAAAGCTGTACATTTCAATACATCTAACATCACTAGGCTTGTGCTACAGGAAGACTCTTCTGGATATCAACCTTGATGATATCAGAGAATAGCTAGGTTTAAGAGGTGGTCCACAGCCACGGGAAGTGTGGCATACCAGTTTCCTTCATGTGACCCAGTAATATCTCCTTCCTTCTCCCTGTTTGCATGCTTCATTGCAAGCCAACTTAAATCACTCACTGTCACCTGGAATGTTGTCTTGTAAGGTCCTTCTCCTCCCCATGCCTCCATCAGGACTCTGAGTCACATCACTTCCCTTGTACAAGTCTCCCTGTATCTCTGATTTTCCCATTGGCTGAGCTCCTTTCCTAGACTGTTTCCACACTTGGCTCATTCCACTTGATATTGACAGATCTTAGCTGAGCTCAGAAATCGGGACCACTTCTAAGCAGGAGAATAGAAAGGTTAGATTCAAGACTAGGTTTTGTTCTGTTTGCATATGCAAAGATGATGCTGGCAGAGCACTGAAAAGCATTAGGAAGAGCTTTCTTGATCTCTGTGGTGAATCTGATAGGAAAAGCAGGTGAGACACATACAATATTTAGAGGACTCAGAGGGCAATACAAGTCAATTCTTTCTTGCCTTTGGTGGTCCAGTCCTTTCTTCATGGACATCATCCAGCCCAACATATCCTCCTGTTTGTTGCAGAATTCTGCTAAATGTATGTGTGTGTATGTGTGGTTTGCTGACCTGCCACAGTTGCCACCATTGCACCAGTATTTCAGGTGCAGATGAAGAGAGACAGAATGCCAACATGAAACTGTTGCGCATGGCTTTGAAACAAATAGTGCTGGAGATTGGATAATGATAGAGGAAGTCTGTCTCTGGATTCCTCAGTGTCAGAGTTGCAGAAACAAGTAAGTAAGTGTCAGAGGGAGCAGATTCACCTCCTGACCTTGACAGTTTAAATAAGAGCATCTCTGCCTACTCACTCAATACTTGCATCTGTTTGTAATGAGCAGGGGCATTGCCAGGACAACCTCTGGAGTGACCTTCAGGGATGAATCATCTGTGATATTGTCTCTTTGGCCACTGCGGGTGGGGAGTGTATATCATTAGTTTAGCCACATGAAAATTGAGAACACTACATAAGTTTGCATTATTGAGCAAGAGTACTAATGGTCACCTTGTATGTTTTTGCATTTATCCCTCTAGTTCCTCCAATTCTTCCTTTTTTTTTTTTTTGGATTACTTAAAGTTATCACCTCCTATGGGAGTGGATGTATTTCATGGAATGGGAAATGGTCTTGAATCAGGTCCCTGTCCTCAGAGGGGCACAGAAAAGAGAGAAGTCGGGGTGGGAGGAGTTTGTTTCTTGCTGAACTTGGTGATACTGAGTGTCAGAGAGAGAACATTTTGACCTTGTAAAAGAAACTCAACACAGACACGTGGCAACTCCCAACTGCATCTCCACTCCCTAGAGGGCTGCAAATTAAATTAACAGAGAATTCAAATCTCTTTAAACCAGCCTGGGAAGCAAGTTTATACTTATAAATTGCCAAGACTCAGTTAGTTACCAGCCCTTGTTTTCTTTTGTGGTGCAGGGGCTGGAGTTATAAGATGCAAGTTTATTTCCCTTGTGTGCATAACACAGAGAAAGCAGCCAAGGATGGAAGAAGGAATGGAAGAGTCGAATGCTTATTGAAGTATGAATCAGAGAATGCTGAACTCTCCCACGAAGAGGGGGAACTGACATCTCAAGAGGTTAAATGACTTGTCCAAGGCCACAGTGTGAGTGTTAGTGACAAAACTTCTTGGGAAAGCAAGTGACCTTCTTCCTAGTCTTCACTAGTAATCCTATAAACTAGTTTTCTTTCATTCACAATAGTTCTTGTAGTTCCCTGAGTTGGTGAAGACTTCTGGGTAATAACAAAGAAGAGTAACCAGTTCAACTCCAGAAGCTGAGTATAGAAAGGAGGAAAGATTTATGGAAACTTCATTATAGTTAAATCACAGATAATCTGCAGATAGATGTGTGTGCTTGAGTAAGAGGTTATCAGACCACATGTGTTCTAGCAGCTTGAGACCTCAACTTCTGGGAATTGGATGAAAAGACGTGGTCATCACAGTTTGTCTGGCCATTCCACCATTTCTTGAGGTGGTGAGGCAACTTGGAAGGTGTTTGAGGGTTTGTTAGTGAAGGAGAATAAAGAGGTGATGATGTCACACCACACAAAAGACAATCTTAAATTCAGAAGCTATGGCAACCCTCCCCCCAGGAAAGGTGCCCTGAATGAAAGAAACTCCACTTTTCTGTATGAACAGAAGAGGGTGCTGTTGAACCAAGAAACTTTGTCAGCCACTTAAAGACCTGAACAGCTCACAAAGGACTGAATATGCAAACCTTCCAAACTGGACAGAAAATGGCAGATACATCCATACAAGGCCACTACCGAAACCACCACCACCAACAACAACAAAACATGAGAATCAAAGCATTGCAGCAGATAAAAATGCTCTGACCAAAATCAAATGTGAAAAGAAGGAAACTTCAACTCCCAAAGAAAACCAAACACTTGAAAATACGAGACAAAAATCTTGAATCAGAGATTACAAGGTTTAAAGCAGAAATAGACCCGTAAAATAGCCAAGAAAATCTGGAATCATCATTGATTACATTCTTGAAATCCATAAGGCAAGACAAAATTCCCTTTAAAATAAAGGCTAAATGACCAAGCAATGATTGGATAGCAGAGTCGACTGAAAATATGAGAGTTGGAGAAAAGTCACAGAACAGTCAACCGTATGGAAAATAAAACAAAGTCAGAAACAAAAAATGTTTAACGAGAGAATGATTGGTAGAAGCAAACATCATAACAAACTGAGGCAGGAGACTTTGGTGGAAAATAATCAGAATTTAGAAGCATCAGTTGAGACAGATTGATAAAATTGAGGGAAGACTCAACTGGCATCTGCAGAGGACCCACAGTATGCTCAGGACAATCAGCATGGTATACAGCTAGATGTTTCAGCAAAATACTAAATTTTTCTTGTGAAGAAAAGTAGAATTCTCTGGGCCTCCAGGCAAAATGTCTAAATCAGTTGTATTAGGGAAGAAAATCAGACTTTTCTTTATTAAATAAGAAAACAAGGTAGTCACATTTTTCAGGAAGCCAAAGAAAGTATGGTGCAGATAACTTTTGTTGTCATGAACTTATCTCTAAGTCTCACAACTGTGAGAAGCCAGTTTTCACATGTAAGACCCCAGTGTAACTAGTGTGCTCGATCCCCAGGGTGCGCTGGCTGGGAGATGCACATCATTCAGCCTAGACAGGGGCAGAGCACCAGGACCTGGATGTGCTGACAAATGGGCAGTTGATGAGCATTGAATGTATTTCAATGTAAATTGTTAATAAACAAGACTGGACTGAGGATGGAAGAAAGGGGGACTGTTTTATGTCCTGACAACACGGAAATAATGTATTATTGCCTTCAGAAGAGTTAGGAATGTGGGGAAGCACTTAAAGTTGACAAAACAGAAGTAGTAGGGTCCAGAGAATGAAGGAAAAACGTTATCATAAGCGAAAATGCTGAGTTTCCAAAACAAAGTAATATGAAATAAAGCAAAGGAAAAAAAAATTACATTGAAAAAGGAACATAATTCATGTAATCAACTTCATACAAATATGAGGAAATTAAGCATATAAATCCTTTTTTTGTGGTATAATTTTAAAAACAGTTATTCATAAAACAATTTTCTCACTCAAAATGTCTTCATATTGACTGATACAGCAGTACTGAAATTTATGAGACATGAAAGACACATCTAGTATAAGGCTGTATAAAGTGAAAACTCTTCAAGTATGCTCTTTTGTAACTTTGACTTTAAAACTATAATGCAGTTATACATAATCAAAAATAATGACTAAACAAGCAAAATTTCCCTAATTTGGGGAATAAACAGATGTGTTCTGCTTTCTATACAACCAATATACAATATTGTCATTCAGAAAGCAGAATGCATTCACCTAACTTTAAGCCCAGTGCTCTGACTGTGCCCCTGTAGTGGAATTGGACCTAAGAGTTAAAAAAACAACTTGCAAAGAAATTTAAATTTACTTTCTTAGGTTGATTATTGGTTGTGGAATTGAGCACATTGTAGGTTGAAGAAATGAGTTGATATTCGATGTTGTCAGCCACCATGAGAAAAGAGAGCTCTGAATATGGAATAGGAATTAAGAATTCTCCATTTTGGATTTTAAAGCATCAGAATGGACTTAGTGTTTAAACACCTGCATTTCTTGGTTCTGTTCAATGAAAGGAATCACAGGTCTGAGGAGGAAATGTACAATTTGGGGAAGAGTATTGTAACATCCCAGAAAGTAAAAAAGTGTTTAATAACTGGTAGGGATATAATAAATATGCATGAGATCCAGACAGCTGGAATTTCTATTGACCATATCAAGGACAAATTGAGCAGCAAAAATGATAGTAACTTTTCTGCCTTTGTGCACATTGAATTAAAAAAATAGTAATACCAAAAAGCAAAGAAGATAAAAATCAAGTGGGAGAGTAAAGAAGAGTTCTTTACAGAATACAAGAGCATACAGAAGTAGAAAGTCAGTGCTTTTCTGCTGTTGATGTAATTGATTCAGACAAATACAACAATGTCTAATAAAATTTGTTGGCAGAAGTTGTTGACTAGTGACATAGTAACACAATTTTGAACTTTAGTCTTACTAGTAACTTATTGCAAAAGAAGTAGTTATCCCTATATTTGAAATCTGTGAGAACAGTATGTTAGGTGAAATATGTCAGGATGGTAAAAAATAAATTCTAAATGATTCTATTACATGTGGAATATAAAAAGCTGAATTCATAAAAGTAGAGACTAGTACAGCAGGTATCAAGGCCTGGAGGAAGGTGGGGGCAATGTTGGTTAAACATGCAATGCTTCAGTCAAATGGGAGGAACACGTTTGAGACATATTGTGCAATATGTTGAATACTGATAGCAACACTGTGTTCTGGAAAATTCCTGAGAAAGTTGATTTTGAGTGTTCTAACTAGCAAATAAATATGAGGTAGAATATATGTGAATTAGCTCAATTTAGTCATTCTACTATATATATATATATATATCTCAAAACAACATGATGTATATAATGAATACACAGAAATTTTAATTTTTAAATAAATAAATATGAGAAAACAATCAGAAAATTCCAAACTCAAGGGCCAACCTACAAAAGAACTGGCATGGGTGTTGCAACAAATCTCACTTTCATAAATCAACAGAGGGAAGGATTTGTTAATGAAGAATAATAGGACAGAAGGCGTAAGTGTACCCTGTGATACTAGATTTGAGTTAAAAAACCCATAAAAGATATCACTGACATCATTGTGATCATTGATAAAACTTGAATATTTTTTGCATATTAATAATTGGTATGAATGGTCAGTTTCTTGAGAAATTTGTGGATATATAAGAAAAATGTCCTTGTTGGGTAATATGTAATGAAATATTTAGAAATCAAGAATCATGGTATGTATACCTTTTATTTCAATGGTTCAAATGAAAAATTATCCAAATGTAAAATCTAAGCGAGGTACTGGGAGTTGGTCCATAAATCACACATGGACAATAGATAGCTATGAAGACAATCATCCTTAGACGAACTTTGCCTAGGCTTGTGAATATTCTAGTTCATTTTCTGTTGCTATAACAAAATACCTGAGACTTGGCAACATGTAAATAGCGAGGTTTAAACGGTCTCACCACTCAAAAGGCTGTGAAGTACAACCCTGGTGAGTACAAGACCTCTGGTGAGGTCTTCCTTCTTCCTGAATCATAACACGGCCAAGGCTTTATATAGGTACAGCCAGCTCGGGGCTGTCCTACTTGTCTTAGAAAGCCACTCATGCCACTAAGGGAACGGCGTCCTAATGAACTCATGTAACCTTGACCTCCCTCCAAATACTTTGGGGAATAAACTCCTAGCATGTAAACTTTTGGGGGACACATTTAAACCCTGGGCATGGAACTCCCTATTTCAGTCTGATGAAAATAGAAACCTGGGAGGGTTTTACATGGAGAATGCCTTAATTAATGAGCCCATGAAACTGTTGGCACAAGTTCTCGTGTCATAAATGTCCTTAAAAAGCTTTGAAGATTCATATGCTAGTAAAGAAAGCTTGGGATCAACCAACTTGCTCGTGTTATTTTCAGCATAATTTCAAAGAGTCCTTCTTTTGTCTGAAACTGTTTATTTTTCTTTATTTGTTCATTTAGTCACTGCCTCTTCCCCATGCATATACCAAACATTCATTTCAGGCCTAAAATTTTGCCTGTCTCTGAAGTATAAAACCTGACCCAGTGTCTGCTTCCAGTTGTGTTGGGACAGCGATGATTAAACACCCATTAAATACAATACTGTGGGAGCCTAGAGGTAGAACAAGTAACTGTACCCTGGGCAATCTCAGAGGGCTTTAGAGAGGATCTGATGTGGTACCCTGTAATTTTCCTTCATGGCACTTATTTAAAATTGTGGTTATGGAGTGATTTAAGAGATTATTGAGTTGGCATTAATCTCTCTACTAAAAATTGAGCACTTGCAAGGGAAGCACAGGTCAGGTCTGTTTTGCTCACTATTGATGTCTAATATGGTCTGTACCATATATTGTATTCTCAGTAAGGATTTATTGTGTTAGCAAATAAGTTGTTTCAGACCTGAATGATCAATGTTGCAACAGATTAACAAATAACCACTGGGATGTTTATATTCAGAGGTACATGCAAAGAAAATTTGATATGGTAAAGTAGGAAATGTTTAGAGGATGGAGAATTAAACATAGGGCATATGAAGGTCAGTGAGGGGCTACAGAAGTATGCTGCAATTATCTGGAAGAGACTTTAGATGCCTCCTAAAGGGATTGGCAAGTCTGAGAAAGTGAAGGGTCAGGAAAGGATTAGAGCAGAGGAGTAGCATCATCAGATTGGTTTCTCCTGAAGATAGCAGAAACAAAGAAGTATCTTGGACAAATGAGAAAGTAGTAGTTGAGAGGATATTTAGGAGTATGAACGGAATATGGTGAGAGTGGGTGAACTGAAAATGTCTCTCCAAAGTAGCTCCAAAGTGTAAGTAGAATTGAAGTCTGCTGGACAGGGAAGGGAAGAGGATCTGAAGATAATGTAGCATCTAATTTTAATGAATAGTGATGATTCCATTCACTAAAACATACTAAAGTGTTTTGATTATATATTAAATATTCATGTTGAAATCTTAGTCACACCATTAGAAAGATTTGGGTGTAACTCAGAAATCTGGAGACAGAAATCCCAAATGGTATATTTATAGCTAGAGAGGTGACAGTTGACACCACTGTGGAATTTCGCAGGAGGGAGGATGAGATAATAGTGGAGTAAGACTCTTGTCACTCATCCACTGGAGGTTGTTCCAGAGCATCCTCTCTTCAAATGACTTGGCTTTGCTCTCAGGGGAGATGCTTTTAACAGGGTCCCACCAGAAACAGAATTCCCTGAGATTACTTGTGGCTTTAATGAAGGGATCACTGGCAATGGTATCAAAGAGTTAAGAAGATGAAGAAGTTGAGGTATCCAGAGAATTGCAGCAGTGGGAAATCATTACCATTTCAAGAGCAAGGTGCAAGGAGAAGAAATAGTGTTACTATAACCTAGTCAGAATCGAATTTATGAAAGAGGCCCTGACTAGTGGAATATTTGGTCAAGGAAAATATGTCTGTTGCTAGAGAGGGCTAAATGAAAAGTAAGTAATGGGGGAAGATATAGCCCAACTTTCTCCTCTCTTAATATTTGAAAAAAGCTATATTTCATATAACAACAAATTCAACATTTAGTCTACTCTCAAGATTGTACAACTGTCACCATGATCCAGAACATCCCTCTCTTAACCCAGTTAGTTGTCCCTACTTCTTGTCCCCTTCCCTTAACCCTGTCAAAACCTGTTTCTATGGATTTGCCTATTCTGAATATGTAAATAAATTGACTGCTCAACTTTTGGCTTTTTGTGTCATTTATCTTTTAAAAAGCATAAGGTTTCCTGGCTCATCCATGTTCTTCTATCATCCATGATAGAACTTCACTCCTTTCTAAGATGAACAATATCTCACTGTATGGCTGTATGGCATGTGTTTATTCATTCATCACCTGATGGGTATTTGGATTGTTCTAGCTTACTTGTGGCATTCATAAAGGATCATGGTCAGCCAAAGCTTTCCCAGGACTTCCCTGAGCGTGAACATGAATAGAGCTCTATGGATAGATGTGGCCTTCTGGATTTCCAGGAGTTTGGCACAGCTCTTCCATGGCCTTGTGGACATGTCATTGTCCAGCTTTTACTTTTTAGCTTTTTGGTTGGTCTATTGTTTTAACCAACTATTACATATTGCCCCAGGATGAATGTATGTATGTTAAAATACATGCAGGTGAAGATTTTTTGACAAATGTCCCCCCATCCAAGGAGATTTTTTAGTACTATGCAAGTTCTGAGAGTGGTGGGACTTTGATGTGGTCTGAAAATCTATCATGTTCCAGAAACAATCACCAAGGTACCACTTATCCAAGCCCTTTAATCTCCCTATGCTGCTTAAAGCCCATGGGCTTCCCTTCACCCTGTCCCACTCCAGTGCAGTTGCAATGTGTGTGACAATGTTCATCATTTAGATTGTGAGATTCAGAGAGTCAATCTATGTGACATGGAAGTATAAGGCTTCTGAGTGGGTTCTTAATCTACATCTGTCAGAAAAGAGTAACATAAGGATCCTGCTTGATGAGGCCTGGAGGTGTTTAGAACTCTGAGTCCCTGCAATATCCAGCCATATTTTTTCTGCTCTTGCCATATACATCATTGTGATAAGCTTTATGAAGAAAATGGGCTCCAGAAAGACTTGCAGATAAAAAAGCAAATTTACTCTGTGTGTGTGTGTGTATGTGTGTGAGATTAGTGCTGCACGTACAAGTTGGTGGGTGGTAGGAGTTGGCCATTCCCTAGCCTCCCAGGAAAATGAGAATTTTCTCTTTATGTAGTGTCTCATCTCTTTTGTTACTTTGGACTCTCATTTGGACTGACTTTATGGAATCACAAAGATCAGTGCTCACTTGATTTCCTGGAATACCATGTTCCAAATGTTCTCCTCATTTTTTCTGGCTGTTCAGGTTTGTCTGTCTCACTCCCTATCAGATCTTCTTCTAGAAGACAAAGTTCGTCTTTTCATAGTAACTTTCAATATTTAACTCATAGGAGCAACCAATGCAAATTCCAGGAAAAACAGCATGGTTTTCAAAGTGGATATTGCACACATACTATTTGTGATCTTCACTCTGTACCATATGGACATTGTATGCTTTCACACATGATCCATTCAATCTTTATGACAGCCCTGTGAAGGAGGTATTCTTTTTCCTATTATACAAATGACAAGACATGCTCTTCATAAAGATACAGTAGTAAAGAGGAAGAGCTGTGATTTGAACTCAGGTCAAACTGATTTCAAAACCTTGCTGTCTCTCCTTTCATGGTCTCTCTGTCTGCAACCAGTTCACGATGAATGATTCATGGTAAGGATGATGTGGTGGAAAAATTTGTCCTTGACTTCTCTGCATCCCATATTATTTCCTGCAAGATAGGTAGGTTCTTCCAAGTCAAGGATGGCTTCCTCTTTCATTTCTGTACCTCAATCTCAAATTATCTTTTTTTCTGTTTGAGGCTGAATTGACAAGAAAAACCTCAGACCCCTCTCTTTAGATGGCCCCCAATCACTCGATGACCACAGATAAACAGTGAAAGCTGCTGTTTCACTGGAAATTGTATTTTCATCAGTCTATATGTTTGTGAGTGATTAATAGCCAGGTTGCCTTGAGTAGGTGCTGGGTGAAATGAGAGGGCATAAATGACAGTGGTCTCAGTGGGAAGGTGGGAAAATGTCCTCACACTTTTCTTTTCTCCTGCATATGTTATGTGGGTGGGGTGGCTTCAAGAGGAAAGGGCTAGAGTGCTTAGAACAGTGTGGGGGAAATACATGCTCTGGGAGTGATGTTTATGATTATCCTGATCTTAATGAACACCAAGCTGAGAATATCATAGGCACAAGCTAAGGAACTTCTGATCTCTGGTTTTTGCTGCCTGGAGACCAACTAGATCCTGATTACCTGTGAACAAATTATCTATGGACAGGTCAGGACCATCTGGCTTACTGTCCTGTATATCCAGTTGGACAAGAAACCAGGGACAGGTGGGTTAGAAATAAATTGTTCTCTGCCTCTGTCTCCCACATGATGGTGAAAGTCAGGTCTAGGCAGAAAGGGATTAAATGTTTGGATTTGCCTATGATTGTTAAAGGGAAATCAAAAGCCAAATTTGGATAATAATTGCTTGTGTGTTAGTTACAATTCTTCTTTCATCTTCTGCTGATTGATGTAGGTAATTGAGATGGCCAATTGGGATCTCCATGTTCACATTAGATTTGAAGTAGTCTAGAGATACTTATATACCTTTGGATGAGCATAAAGATTCTGTGAAGTTGTGTCCTGTCATTCAGGTTCCTATAATCTGTGCCATCCGTGTCTAGGTTATACCACTTACTCGGCTTTATGAGATTTTCTTTCCTGATTCCTTTCTTTCCATTCCTCCCCACCATGTTATACAAATCTACCAGAACAGTGTCTATCATATATTTAGACTTCAGCAGAGGGAGGGTACAGGTCTTGCCACTGGTGAGGATATTGAGACCCAGTGCCAGGGACCCACACAGTGCTCAGCGTGTATTTGGAGCTGAATCTCAGTCTATATTTGTTGACTTTTAACAAAATAGTGGCCTCTAGACCTCGGGTAATTGACAAGAATTAAATGCATGACATGGTAATGTGTCTGAACAGAATTAGACTTTGTTGGTTGTGGTGAAATCTTAGGGCAGAATTGAACTCCCATCTTGCTCCCCTGACGAAAGGCACTAAAAATAGTTCCTCATTGTGGTTTCTGGGATTCAAAGGAAAGACAGCTTCAAGTGGTTTATTACGCAAGCATCAGAGGGCTCTTGGGCATCCAATGGTTCCCACTAATTTGGATTTTGATGGGTTAAATTTAGGTGAACCAGGAACGTAAAGATTAAATTGCCTTTCCAACACACATGGGTTTGAAATGAAGGAAAAAAAGGTGTGTGGGAGCAAAATGCAATTATTTGCTAAACCCCAAACTTTCAAAAAATAGTTCAAGATGTCTCAGTAAATCTGGCCAACAGCCCAATACCCCAATTTCTGGAAGTGATTCTCTACATATACATGCTGATAAGTGCCCAGAGTAATGCCCAACTTGCTTTTGTTCAAGTTTTAGATCTTCCAGTCTCTACCATAGTTTATCCTACAGTCTCAGATTGTCCAATGATAGGATTTTACAGATTTTTCTCTCAAAACATGTCACAAAGCTTCTTTAACCCATGAAACCTCACACAATTCCTATTCAAATACATCTTCATGAAGTGATGACAGGGTATTGCATTTCCTAAGAAACAATACCTCAAATAGTTGGGCCAGAAACATTCACTTTGTCTCTTTTTTACATTTGTTAGACTATTAATGACCTTTTATGTATTTGAGATGAGGCCAATCAATGGTGATAATATAGCAGCATTTTTCTGGGATCCAAATAAATTAAATCAGAGGAAGAAATGAGAACAAGATTATAAGACAGGAGACTGCTTTAGATATATCTTTTTTGCAGGTGGATTGCCTTAGGTTAAGGTTGGTATATTGCAAGCAACATACTGATCACGTGTGGATCTACTGTGATCATTGTTTTCCATTCCTTGTGGTGTTGCCATGGTTTAGATATGGAGCAGGTGTGAAGGGGGAAGTGAAAGAGAGAAAAGATGCTTTGTCATTTTATGCTTGCTGCCATTCAGGCTGAGGTACCGATGTCAGAGCTGGATAAAGGAAATGGGGTGATGACAGGTAAATATGGTGTCTTTAAGAACAACATCAGCACTGGAGATTTAATGTGGAGATACATATACATGTTGGTATTGGTTCAAGATTGTGGTAATTTAAATCATAGACATAGATGAGGATATCCTAAATCCTTATTCCTCTTCCTGAGAAAAGTTTGACTCCCTTGCCATTATTAGGGCACTATATTTAAAATCTCAGCAAGGAAAAAATTTTATGATCCCCTCCATCTTGATTTCCTGACTCCTCCAGCATCTTACTTCCTTTTGTTTTTCAGGGTTTCCCTTATTTTCCATCCATTCACTGAAACATGGGCTGTGCTTCTTCTTTAATAACAATGATAAAACATTCACATTAGGCCTTCCTCTCCCTGAAATTGTTATAAAATTGTTTTAGGATATGAGTCTTCAAAGATATTTTTGTGTTGTTAAGCTCCAGTTTACAAGACAAAGACTTGGGCACAGATTTAAGGTAAATAGTTAAATAAGATCCTGTTCAGTTCCTTGATGATCTGCCATTTTCCGCACAAATTTTTCTCCACATTTAGTGGAGGAAAAGTGGAATCACCACTGTTCTAGTCACAGAAGTGAAGAGTGATGTTATAGTTAATGGGAGAAATTAGAGAAAACAGGACCATGAAATAAGAAGGAGGTTAGGATAGAACAACTTTCTAGAATGGAGTGAGCACCAGGATGGCAAACATGGTGACCAGAAAGACTGAAATGGAACTCTGAGGTCCTCAGTGTATGAAGAAATGGCTGCACACTTCACTTTGTACATTGCTTTTTAGTGAGTGGAGACTCCACCTGAGTGAGGTCAACTCTGGGCTGTGACAAGTGAGGATACCTGAAACTGAGAGATGGAAAATGACATCTTTCCATCTTTCATTCTTGTTTTTATTCCATCTTTTCATTTCATCCTTCATTTTTTTTTTCTGACAAAATCTGCTTTGTTAAGTGAAACTACCAGCTTGAAGAAAAGACAAGGTAACAAGGATAAGAAGCACCATTGTAAACGGTGTTCAGAACAAAGAAAAACAGAAAAGGGACTTGGTGAGCCATTTGGGGTAGAAAAACTAAGTACTCAAGGATTCCAAGCACTCCTTCCCCAGTCAAAGGGCATAGACAAAGCAGGCACTGAGCTGCAAAGTAGGCCGGAAGCTGTACTAGGTGCTCTTGGATGTCACCACTTATCTTATGTCTAAGATATGTAAGTTTGATGATATATATATATTTTTTTCAATTCATA
Source organism: Ochotona curzoniae (assembly GCF_017591425.1). NCBI lineage: Eukaryota > Metazoa > Chordata > Mammalia > Lagomorpha > Ochotonidae > Ochotona > Ochotona curzoniae. The sequence continues at coordinate 4,576,781 of NW_024466312.1, read as the reverse complement.
GCTGAGGGTTTCAATGCATAGGACTTCCCTCAAATGCCCTAGGTCATGAGTGTCAGTGCTAGACATAGAATGTGTTGCTTTTACCTCCAAACTCAGAGTTTTGCACCTCATGGTGCCTCCATTATTTTATGTGAAAGGACACTTCTGCATTTTTGCTGAAGAAAAATGGACTTGGAACAGAGAGAATCGGGAGATAACATCCAGTCATTCCTTTAGTAGCAGTCCTAGCTGAATCTCTGGTGATTGTTTCTGAGTTTTTGGATGGTTCTGAAGCCCTGGGCAAGTCACTTAGCAATCGAAGTCTTAGTTTTCATTTGAAGGATGGCCTTCTAACATTTGAACATGCCCAGACCTTTGGAGCTGCTCTTATCTGCCAACTTCAGGTCTGTAGTGTTTCAAAGGGACAAATTAGAAGTACACATAAGTCTCTGGGGGTAATGGGACACTGAGTAAGCCAGGAAAATCCATTCCTGACCTCATTGTTCCTTGCTGCCCCTTCCATTCTCCCAATACCTACTGAGTCCATTCAATAGTCCCCGTTGGCAGTCACCACTCTCCTAATCCACTAATAGGGGCTTCAAATCTTTCATTTTGGAGTGTTTGATTTTCAACAACAGACTGTAAGATGTAAGGGGTGAAAGATAAAAACTATGAGCTAGTGGGTATTTAAAATGCCAGTTTCCCTACTGTGTTTAGCAATTGACCTTAGGAATCAGAAATACACCACCACAACCGAACCTAAGTCTGGATTTGAGGTAGAAGGTGGAGCCCCACAGCTGTTCAAGGCACCTACCTGTTCCTGGGCCCTGAAGTGGTGGTTGTCTTGGCTGTGTCATCTGCTGTGCTGTGCTGTGCTGTGCCTTGTGACTACGCTGCCTCGTATTTTTCACATCTGCTCAGGTGTGTGTACCGGGCCTGTCATTTGTGTAATCAGCAGGATTGGCTCCAAAGCATGACTGTGCTACTTTGTGTTTGTGTGAGCTCTGTGAATTACTTTGTTTCTTTCGATCTTAGTTTTCTCATCTGTCAGTTGGAGTTCTAAGTTCATGTCACATGATTTTGTAAATCACGGAGCACAGAGCCCCATGAGTGAGTGGCGAGACCAGGAGAGTGGGAGAGTGCAGGATCTGGCTCACACAGCTCAAGTCTGGCCTCTTAAACTATAAGCTAAGTGACTGTGAGGAGGTTGCTTTTTCTCTCATGTGCCTCAGTTTCCTCATCTATGAAGAATGAAGGCATTGAGTGACTCCTGGGGTCTGGCCCTCTGACATGTCTGCTAGGATCTGTTATTTAGCGTGCTAAAGCATAGAAAGTGAATAGAATAGTGCCTGCACCGAGTCAGTTGGATAAAAAGTTTTGTTCTTCTTGGAGTTAGGATGATGGGGTTTGCATCTGCTCAACCTACCATAGGCAAATCTTCCTTGTTCATTCAATTTCTATGAAATAAGATAAACAGTGATCAAGTGTCAGTGGAAGCAGTGCTGGTGAGTCACAGAGTGTAAGAGCCAGAGTTGTTGCCACCCCATTACCCCCTGCATATGAGCTCCAGAGAGGAAGGCTGTAGGCATTACTGCTGCTCTTTGAGTTTGCTGCTTGTCTCCAAGGAGCACATAAATCGATTTAAATTAGGCTCAGCAGCAGGTCCATAGGTCCAAGGGCATCATGCAAGGCACCTGCTGAGCAGCAGGAGGCCTGAGTTGGGAAAACATGAATCAACTCTGCAAGTTAGTAGCTTTGAGCCACCAACAACTTCCCAGAGAGGCTGTGGCCTAAGGCTCAGAGATCCCAGGGAGCCAGATAGTCAGACTTCACATGACATGAGTAGGGGGTGGGAGGCAGAAGAAATCACAGCTACACCAATGAATGATTCTCTGATGACCTCATGCCATCCCAGAAGGGCAAGGCCACACTCTAGGCTTCCTGCAGACCGAGCGAGGCTGGCTGAATGCAGGTGCGCAGGCACACACGTGCATGTTTGCTCTGTAATGAGCTCTGAGGAAAACTCCTCTGCCATTCTTCCCATCCGCAGTTCTGGAGCAATTAGGTAGGACCAGGGCTGAATGATTCATGCTTCAGTAAATTCAATTTCAACAAAACATAATTATGGTGAGTCACCTAATCACAGCTGTAATCACGGCCCACCCTCCAGAAGTCAAAACAGTTGAGGACATTCAGCAAGGGCAACTGGTTCCTCCTTAGAACTGAAGCCTCCATCTTTTGCCAAACAGCCATATTTGGGCCTCCTGTTCCCTTCTAGCCTTTTAAATTACTGAAGATTACAGACACAAAGGTGCAGTGAATGCCATGCCCATGGGTACACCAACCCAAAACGGGTATCTGATCTTTCACGTATTTCTTAGTAGGGACAGCAGAATTTGATTTTGGTTTTCATCTTTCCTGCCTTTGTATTTCTACTCTCTGAAAATGATAAAATGTTGGCCCTGGTGCAATAGCCTAGTGGCTGAATTCTCGCATTGCATCAGCCGGGATCCCATAATACATTCAGTTTGTGTCTCAACTGTTCCATTTCCCATCCAGTCAAACTTCACTGTGGCCTAGGCAAGCAGCAGAGCATGGCCCAAAGCCTTGGGACCCTGTACCTGTGTGGGAGACCTGGAAGAAGCTCCTGGCTCCTGGCTTCGAATTGGCTCAACTCCGGCTGTTGTGGCCACTTGGGGAATGAATCAGTGGCCAGAAGATCTCTGTGTATTTCCTTCTCTCTGTATTTCTGCCTTTCCAATAAAAAATTAAAACAATATAATAAAATTTTAAAGGATTATACAATGATGTTTTCATATATGAAATGTCAAATAAATTCTTTTAGAAGTATGTTCTATTTGGCTTCTATTAGTTTTTGTTTAGAATTTCATGTATGAACAGGTAAAAGTATTTTTTTGATCTATTTTTCTCTTGATGGATGTTCTGCCCCCCAGTGTTTTCTACTACAAACAAAAATGCTTCCATGAGTGTCCGTGTACTGTGTATATACGGTTCACTAAGCATATGAGGATGCTTTAAAGAGTTTGTGAAAGTTTATGATTAAACAATGTTAATTTTGTTGCAAAAAATTTTAAAATCCATGCATTGTTTTTTTTGTAATATATATTTTTACAACTTTCTGAAGACCCGTCAGAAAGTTCTTCTTATACCAGAATAAATGCCTGTTGATTCTACTTGCTCAAATATTTTGAAGTAGCCTTGAGTACCTAGGAGAGAATTTCCTGGGCTTTTGGTTATCTGCTTTGTCACTTTTGCTAGCTATTGTTACATTGCCTCTCCCACAGTATTTGGCACCAGTTTGCATATCCGTCAGAACTTTATGAATTTCGTTTGTCCCTACACTCCCACTAATATTGTCCAGTTTTTACTATTTTCATGAGGGGAAATGTCTTCTTGTGTAGTTTTAAAACATTTTATTTAAAAAAAAAAACCCAGAGAGAGAGAAAGGAGAGAAGAATGAGATATTCCATTTGCTGAATCAATTGTCAGCGATAGCCAGAGCTGGCTATGGTAAAGCCAGGAACTCGGGCCCTCCGCATGGTTGGCAGGGACTCAGGTACTGGTGCCATCCTCTGCTGCCTCCTAGGATCTCGTTAGCAGGAAACTGGATTAGCAATGGAATAATTATGGCTAGAATCAGGCATTTCTGTATTTCTGTGTTCCAAGCAGTGACTTAAACTGCTCTGTCTAATGCCTGGCCTACTTCGAGAATTTTAGTTCACACTATCCTGGTTATTTTCAAGATCAAGCATTGTTTCAAAGGACTAGGAATCATTGCAAATGTCACTTTTTGTGAATTACCAATTTATGTATTTTGCCACTGCTTTTTCTTTGGCGGGGGGAAGGATTTTGATAATATGTTAAATAGTCTTATATCAGGTATAGGAACTCAGGCTTTATGTTTCCATCTGTGTCAGTTTTAATAAGTTGCATTTTCAAGATTTTTCAATCTACATTTTGGAATAGAATTTTGTAAAGATGCATCAGTAATGTGTACTTATGTTTGAAGTTGATAGGGGTTATGGTAATAACCCATTTTTCATTCTCAACAGTAATTATTTTCTAATTTTTATGTGTTTTTGTCTTTGGCCTGCTTGTTATTAAAATGCATACCATGTAATTTCCAAATAACTATATTTCTGTATATGTTATTATTGAGTAATTTCCTAGCAATCACAGGGCAAACTACATGGTTTTTGTTCTTTTGAGTTTATTGACATGTGTTTTTCATGGACAATGTGTGGTCTGGCTTGGAGAATGGGCCAAGTGCACTCCAACAGCATGAACATTTTGTACTTGCGGAGTGTGGAGTTCACCAGTGTTGATTAGAGGAGGATGCTCAATGGCAGTCTGTGCTTTACCTATGTTCTGTCTGGTTCTCCAATTCATTGTTGGGAGAAGATGTTTGCATTCTTCCGATTGTGGTGTTACCCGTTGTTTTCCCAGTTCTACCAAGTGCTGATTCATGAGGCTTTGTAGTTAGATGGGAAAGGAGATATAATTATTGCCTTCCTGGTGAATTATTCCTTTAACAAATTTTGTCCCTAGTTACATTCCGTGCCACCAGAACTTTAATTCTGATATTAATAAGGCCATTCCAATCTTCTATTGATTATTGTTTACATGGTGTATCTTTATATTCATACATTTATTTCCAAATTCTGTGGTTCTTTATATTTATTTTTAAAGATTTATTTATTTACTGGAAAGTCAGATATACAGAGAGGAGGAGAGACAGAGAGGAAGATGTTCCGTCCGATGATTCACTCCCCAAGTGAGCGCAATGGCCAATGCTGTGCCAATCCGAAGCCAGGATCCAGGAATCTCCCACAGGGTCCCAAAGCTTTAGGCTGTCCTCAACTGCCCTTCCAGGGCACAAGCAGGGAGCTGGATGGGAAGTGGAGCTGCCGTGATTAGAACCGGCACCCATATGCGATCCCGGTGCATTCAAGGCGAGGACTTTAGCTGCTGGGTCTGGTTGTTTATATTTTGACTTTGTCTTTTTTGGCAGTATGCTTGAGTCTTGCTTTTTTATTTACTCCAGCAATCTCCCCTTTTTAATGTGTAGACTATTAACATTTAATGTGATCACTAATATGGTTAAATTTAGGTATTCATTTTTATTATGTTACTACTTATTTTCATTTTGTTTCCTACATTGTTTCTTTGATTTAAATTGACTTACAGCTACAAATCATAGTGCATATTTGTCTATCTTACCTTCATAGTCTTCTAAGAGTTAATATTACCACTTATAGTAGGTCAACAAGCCTGTGGGTCGCTTATTTCACATCCATCATATTTTATATTATTATTATCTTATGCATAACATTTCAATACATTGAAAACCTCACAATATGAAAATGTTTAGTTCCAGAATTACAGGTATTTTAAAGAGATTTAGAGGATACAAAATTGTGTTTTTTAATTACTCAGACATTATGGTTTGGGATGTAGCAACTTGGCTTAGCTAAGCTGCACTTCCAATTATGCAGTCAGAGGCTGATCTCCATGTGGCTTTGAAGGAATTTCTATATGATCAAAGTCCCTGATCATTACTAGTTGATTTTAAATTTGTTAAAATAGAGATTATTCTCTGTGAGGCCTTTAAAAAAATTGGCTTACATTTTCTCTGAGCGCAGAGACTACAATTCATGGGGATTTTAGCCTACTCATCCCTCCCTACCTCCTTTGATTCTGTGTCCTGGCTAGAAACAATAGTTATGTATAAATCAATGATTTATATGGTCATCTCTCACCCCCACAAAAGAACCTCACAATGTTCATGGAAAAATGGAACTAAAACTAAAAGCTAAGTTTATTTTCATGTAAAAAAAAGTTGAAATCCATATGTAGGTTTTTCATAGTAAGCGCTTCCATGAATTTACTGAAAATCTCTAGGATATACCATATCAGCATCTTTTTGCACTAAAATAAGCTTCTCTTTCAACTCCGTTTTCCATGAACCCTTTAAGATATCCTCATATTAGTATGCTTTTCTGGTGAAATCATGGCTTATATGCCAGATATTTACCATTTTTGTTACTCTATTATTTCCTGAAGATGCAAGTTTTAATCTAAAATCTTGTTCTCACAGCCTGAATAAAAAATTCTTCAGGGCCTGGTGGAGAAGCATAGTGGCTTTAGTTCTTGCCTTGCATGCACTGGGATCACATATGGGCCCTGGTTCTAATACTGGTAGCCCTGTTTCCCATCCACCTTCCTGCTATGGCCTGGGAAAGCAGTAGTGGATGGCTAAAGCCTTGGAACCCTGTACGTGCATGGGAGACCTGGAAGAAGCTCCTGGTTTGGGGAATGAATCAGCTGACAAAGATCTTCCTCTCTTTTTCTCCTCCTTTCTGTATATCTGATTTTACAATAATAAATAGATAAATCTTAAAAAAAAATCAGCATTTTTGTTGATGCAGTGCTGCTCAAAATGAATTCTTAGGCCTTATTTATCTGAAAGTATTTTTATTTTTCCTTAATTTCTGAAAAATATGTTAGCTAGGCCTAAAGTTCTGGGTTGATAGCTTTCTTTCCTTTGTATTTGCAGCCCAATAAAACTTGGAAATTGTTTTTTTTTTTTCACTGTTTTTCCATCTCTATGGTTCCTGATGTGAATCTATTGTCATTTAAATTATTTTTCTGGAATTCATCATTTTTCTCAACTACTTTAAAGATTTGTTCTGTATTCAGAATGTCTAGCAGTTTTTTATTTGTTTTGCATTATTTATAGCAAGATTTTTCTTTGAATTTGTCAAATTTATGATTGGGGTTTTCTGAGCCCTTGAATTTGACTTTGACAAAATTTGAGAAGGTTTTTGATTATCATTTTATCAAAAAAATTCTTTCAGTCCTCATATTTTCTTTTTCTTTTGGGACTCCAGTTACATGCATGCTGCATAATGTACTAATTATTTTCTCTTCCTGATTTTTGGTTGCTGCATCTATTCTGCATGCTAATCTTTAGGTGGTTGTATATTTGCACATTTCCCTGTTAGCCCATTACTTACAGTTGTAAATTTTAATTTATATCAATAGTTGCATGTAAGTTTCATATTTATTCTGGTGTAAATTAGTTCATTAGTCTTTGAAGTTTTTTCTTCGAATATTTTTCTGCGTCATGGTTTTCAAAGTTACTGTCCTGTTTTAAAATTCTTAAAGATATGCTGTGACTTATTTATTTATTTTTTAAAGACTTATTTATTTTTCTTGGAAAGGAAGATATACAGAGAGAAGGAGTTATATAGAGAAAGATCTTTCTCTGCTGGTTCACACCCCAAGTTGCCGCAACAGCAGGAGCTGAGCCAGGAGCTTATTCCAAGTTTCCAGAGTGGGTGCAGGATCCCAAGGCTTTGGGCTGTCATTAACTTATTTCCCAGGCCGCAGGCAGGGAGCTGGATGGGAAGTGGAGCAGCTGGGATATATACCAGTACCCAAATGGGATCCTGGCATGTGCAGGGTGAGGACTTTAGCCACTAGGCTAGGGTGCTGGGCCACATGATGACTTCTGAAAGATTTTAGGTTTTATTTTCAATCTATGTATTTAAAAACATTAAATATAATTTTGTGTAAAAGGATATTATATAAGTCCAACTAGGAAGTACTTTTGCATATTTGCAACTGGTTATCTCCTCATATTTCTATTGGTAAGCAGTATCATCCTCTTACTCATGTGCTTTCTGAAACAAGGTCCCTTTTGTTTATTTAGAAAAAAGACTCCCACTGCATCTAATCAAGAACAAAACGGGGAACAAATTAGCAGTGTCTAATTCTTATTAATACTACTGGGTTGGCCCCTTTATATATATATATTTTTTTTTTTTTCTCTTCTCTGATTTCCTTAGGAAACAAGTTTTGGGAGGATTTGGAGGAAAGTGGGGGACATCAAGTGGTTAATGCAGCTCCTTCCTGCTGGAGAGATCTGGGAGGGAAACCATGTTCACCAATTTGTTTTATAACCCACAGAGACCACCAAGTTTATTAAAAGTCAGTTGGCCATGAGAAAGATCTTTTGGCTACATCTTCTCCCACAACTTTTCTTACTTGCAAAATTTATTCCTCACATGAACAACTCAGTGTGGGTGTCTACCTGATCGATGGAAGGACTGAAAACTTCTTCAAACTCATATGAAATCCAACTTGAGCTGAAGGCATGTATCTACTCTGAGGGAGAAAGCTTTTCTCCTCAGCCTGTGTTGGCTCTGAGTAAAGAAATCCAGAAGACTCCTCTGCACCAAACCCTGTGCCGAGCCACCACGTTCACAGCCAGAAACCATTTCAAAGGCTTCCTTTATCCTTGGCTGACACAGTTGGTGGTTTTGTATGATGCTGTCTCGAGAACAGATTGCTAGTCTATTCTGAGCCGGAGTCTATCAGTGATGCGCAAGGTTTGGCCCCCATAGAGCTGCAAGTGTGGCTCTATGTTTGACCCATTTTTTGTTTTGTTAAGGGAGAGAATTAGCTGAGTTTTGACTTTGCCTACTGGTGACTCCCTCTGCAGATCCTGCAAGTCTGTTTTAGATTACATTTAAAATAGTGCCAAAGGACTAATTTGAGAAATTTTCTGAGAAATATACTGCTCAATTTTTCTTTTTACCAGATCAAACTCTTGTTTTAACAGCCTCTTGTCAGCCTGTGCTCAGATTGAAGTGTTTGCTTTTTATCTTCTTGATACATAAACTTCCCATATACCTCCATATTCTATGTCTAAGTTCCCTTTTGTCTTCTCCCTACTGGACTACAGAGTTGAATATGGGTATATCTGCAGCCCTCCCTCAATTGAAAGCACTCTCAAGAAACACACACACACACACACACACACACACACACACACACACACACACTCTCATTCACAGATATCCTACCCCCCTTCAGTGTGAAAGCAGATCTGATTCCCAATGAGTCTTCCCTTTGTTACAAGGGTAAATAAAATTCACGGAAAATGCATATTATGAAAAACACCTGTGAATAAATTTCAACTTTCTTTTTGCACCAAAATAAACATACTTTCAAATTCCATTCTTCCATGAACAATTAAAATTTGTTCAGCAGGCAGAGAGGAAGAGAGGGAGAGAGAGAGGACTCTTCTGGTTTGCTCTCCAAATGGCTGTATTGGCTGAGGCTAGGCCAGGGTTGGAGCCAGGAGCTGACATTATAACCCAGGTCTCCCATGTGAGTGGAAGGAACCTAATGCCTTGATCCATTAGTATTCCATCCTGTGGTCTGGTTGACATTGGTAGGAAACTGCAGTCAGCAGCTGAGCTGGTAATCCAACTGTAGAACTCAGAAAGAAAAATTGAGTATCTTTACTGTTAGGCTAAATCTTTGCTCTATCACAAACTTTTGAAAGTGCCCTGTGTGCACTGGATGTAAACTAATTATCTTCATTTATGTTCCATAGGGGATACTTCTATCAGCAGACTGTTCAACTGACCCAAGGACTATAAAACATCACAGGACTTTGGAAAATGGTAGGTTTTGAGTTGGATCATGTCACTTCCTCACTTGTGTAATTTTCTTCCTCAGCATTGATGGTTAGTGTAGAGGAAGATACCAGAACCAGGAGGAGTGTATCCTGGGTTCTAATTTTTTTTTTTTCACTCAGCTGTTCAACCTAAACAGACTGTCTTTCTGCTTCTCAGGCTTCATATCAGCAAACATAAGGGATCACAAACTTGGTTGTCAGTAGGAGCTAGCCGTGCTGCGTAGCTGAAATAAGCAGAACTGGTGAGTTTCTGAGAAACTAGGGAGTTGGTTTCCCCCTATAATCCCAACACGCAGAGGAGCACCAATCCTGACTGTTCACATAGAAATAAGGATTGTAAGAGTTTCCCAATCCCCCGAGTTTTCTGGAAGTGTTAGCCATATGGTTTTCTGAATAGGAACAATTTCGATACCTAAGTGTTGGCAGCTAATGCAAAAATTCAAAAATTAAATTTTCTGTGACCCTAGTAAAACATGTCTCAATCTCTGGGTCAGCAGCGGTAACCTCCAGACTAAGCAATATTTAGAGCCTCTTCCAGTTCTGAAATGTTATACTTTAATTATCCAAATTGCCTGAATTGAAGAAAGAGCTGGTGTTTCAATATGAAGATTTTCCTGGCATCCAGTGCTGACATTTTGAAACAGGTGACCAAGGGGGATTATGAAAAGTCCTTTGAGTGATCTTGAAGCTCAGGAGACCCCTCCATCTGCCTGTGAGGTGTTAGCAGTGGTTGCCAGAAGCCAGATGTTGTCTTGCTGTGTCCCTCAACTGGCACGTTGTACGAATGGGATTTTTACAATTTTTGCTTCAAATGTTCTCAGATTCTTTTAAGGAAAGAAGGAGGTAGTAGTTTAGCTTCTAATTCCCAGGACCCTTCCCTGTTGAGTTCCTGGATTCATCCTAAGGGACTGTGCAAACTAAAATTGAAAGTTGCCATTTGTAGCTTCCCTCTAAGGTTTAGATTAAGTTTCATAACTGGGAACTGGAGTCAGGGCAGCAGTTGCAGTGTGGATGAAAATGTCTCTAGCTCTGGTTGTCAGCATGCTAATGAAAACCAGAGAGGGTAAGAAATACAGGTGGAGAAGAATGATGGCAAAGATAAGGTCTTTTAACCTCGCTTCATTGGCACTATAATTCTCTCCTTAAGAAAATTGATCGTGATTACCCTGCTTCATTTTCTTATGGATTAAAAACACCTAGGAAACCTGAAAACATCTTTTATTCAGTTTGTGTGCTCAAGTCTGGAGTCAGCAGTTCAGCCTACTGACTGTGTCAGGATAAATACCAGGTCTCTTATTCCAAAGCAACCGCAGCAAAGTAAACACATCACCACCCTTAGAAAGAGACAGAGGTAGAATCAAGAAAGCAAGATAGAACACAGATGTGCTTGGTTATTAATCAAATCTGTTTCAACAGCAAAGTGCATATTAATGGAGAAAAGGGAGGTAGACCGAATGCTAGGGAGGTAAGCCAGACAAAGGATCCGTTTTCATGTATAAATGAATAACAAGTGCTGTTAGTGGCTACAAAGGAAGCAAGGGTTGTCTGAGTTTGCATTTTTCCCTGTCACTGCTGCTATCGCCAAAACTTTTAGCACTAATTCAGGTACCTGTAAGATGGGTTGAGGGACAGAAGGATCTGGTCGGATGCCAGACATGGTGGCTGCACATGGCCTTGCCCCTACAGCTTCGATTCTCCCTTTGTGTGACAGCAACTTGCATTTACTTTGTGGAACCACTTTTCCAGCATTTCATGTGGTATTGGTGGGCTTCTCAATCAGCTGACAACATGGCCAAGGCCTGAACGGAAATGGGGACAAGACATTTTCTTTAAGAGATTTAAAGTGAACAGGGTTGACAAAGGAAAGGTTAAACAGCACCCTGAATTGGAAACTGTTGGTTTGTCTCCTCAGTCTATTTCAGGCCATGTGCTTGTTTGAGTTCTGACAGTTCATCTTCCCGTGACTTGTACGATGATTCCAAGGCTTTAGCATGGATCCTGCTTTACATTGAAGTTAACCAGAGGCACTTCTCTTATTTCCAAACCAGGAGATTGAAGAGCAGATATCAAATGCTTTATCTTTGATCTCAGCAGCTGAATGCTAATGTTAAGAAGACAGAGAATTTATAGAAAATTATTAGAATTAATTAGTGTGCAGAGGCAGGTTATTGTCTAAAAATTGTTTTTTTTCAAGTTCCTGTTAGAATAATACATGGAGCAATTTAAGATACTATAATTCTAGACCTAACAGGACTTCAAAAATTCATAGAAAATGAAATTTAAAAATATTTGCTACAAAAACATTTGTAATGTAAATTTTTCCATCGTAGGCATTTCATGATGTTTTTGCATATACCTCTACATGGATTCCAAAAAGTTTTGCAGCAGAATAAACAACTAGATTCTATTCTTCATGGACTTCCTAATTTAATTAGAAATCTTTCATATTAAAATAAATAAAATATATACCATTTATGGTAACATAAAAATGTTAACATTTTCATCTACATGTATACAATCTCCATACTAAGTAAGCAGGCCTCAGCCACTAAATTTGCATATGGTAATGGATTTGTGAACCAGGACCTCAGAGTTGAAGATGGTGCAGTAAAAGTTTATCTTTCTGTAGTTAAGGAAAATAAGCCCAAAATGAGAAAACCTATTCATGTTAGCCCAGAAGGACCTCACGTAACCCTGATTGCCATCAAATCACTGGGTATTCCTGCAGCTGGGACTAGACCCACGTTCCTTGTCTTCTAGGTTCTGTGCTCAACAACATCGGCCTTCAGTTGCCTTCTTTCTTCCCATCTTCTTTCCTGAATATTCTAGTATCCATGAAAAAGTAACAGATTGGGCTCACTGTCTATAAAGCCTATGCTGGTTTCCAGGGTTGGTTATCTGCCATACTTCTAACTCTCTGAAAGTACTAGGTGCTTGCTAGGAGAGTCACTCACTACCCATAGCTCGAGATCACATTCAGAGAGAAGGCATCTTTTCATTACATTTTTCCTGTGTCTGGTCAGACATTGTACAAATGCCACCTCTGTCTTTCTGGAATTACCAGGCATTTAGTAACCAAGCTCAGACCAAGAACTGGAGAATTTCTCTCCTACTCCACTACCCTTAATTTTTCCCTCTGCTATTTTTTTTTTTTCTCTTTTTCCATGGGTTAATTTTTCCAACTTGAGAGACAAGCAGAATGTATCCCAGGTAAATTGAGGAGGGAAGGGGGAGGAGCTATGGCATAGAAACATCAAAAGAGCGCTTTGTGCTCAAGGCACATTATTCCTGGAATCCAATCAAGTGTCCCAAACCAACCAAGCCTTTCAGGCAGCACAGAAGCCAGCCATGCAGGCTTCTTGGGTCTGTTTTTTTTTTTTTTTTAAGCTTTATAGGGTACACTGAATTATTTGGTTGGATCTTTTCAACCGTGTGACATTTGGGTTTTCAATGGCACAAATGGAGTTGATCATTAATTATTTGGACGCTTTAATTAAAAAAAAAACCTCACTGTGGATTTATGAGGGTCTGCTGGGGGGCAAGGACAAGGAGCCCTTTAGTGATTCTCTCATTTGAATGAGAGTGAGGGTTGTGAAGGTCTAGAAAGGGAGGCTATAGAATCATCTTTCAGGAAGGTCTTAAACCCAAGTTTGGGTTTATTTGATGGAGGAGGGGTTTACAATGAAGGAAATGGAAAGGAACACAAGGAACAGAGTTCTAGGACCTGCCAAATGCGCTGGGGCCAGGGCATTTAATAACAATCAATGGTTTAGCAGGGAGCCGTCAGGGGGTCCTGAATCAATACTTTTCACACCAAAACTGGTAAGTCCTCCAAGTTGGGGTGGGGGAGAGACTGGCATTTGAAATGTTTGATTAACTGAACCACAGAGGTTCTCCTGGGAGGAATGCTTGTGAGTGGAATACGGCATATACAGAATAGGATTGATTTCTTCCTGCTGGGAACAGTGAGACAGTAAAGGTGTAACATCCTCTCTCTTCTTTTCCTGGGCAAATTTTGCGACAACAGCCTTCTTCTGTAGCAGGGATGTGTGTCCCTCTCCGGGTATATGCTCTCTCCACTTCTCCACTCCTTGAGATCCTGACCATACTGTGGCACTTGTGGGCATTTTCAATCCTGGGTGTCTTTCTCAAAGGCTATTTTCAACAAGTGCTTTTTAGTAGGACTGGGGAGCCAGGACAAAGAAATTGGGCCTTCTACAGAGACACCTGACTCCCATCCCTTCAGTCTCTTGCATCCAGGAACTTCAGGGATGTGACTGTGCATGTTAGAAAAACACTGATAAATGTCACCCATTCTTTTTTTCCATGTTTGTATTATATTTTTGACAATCTTTACATAGTTAATTAGGGTAAAAAGATTCAAGGGCTACAGGAAAATGGGTAAAACTATTATTTCCATATTGTTTCCTTCATATATCTGAGGTAAAGAGGGATTTTAAGGGAGAAGCCCCACCCAGTCTCCCACCCACTCCAGGTCCCGGATGTGGGGCATGCTCAAGGGTCTTGCTCAAGTAGTTTTGATATTTCACCAGTTATGAATCACTGCCAATCTCGCCACTCCAAGCACAATGAGGGCATTGGAGAAGCCACTGATTGACATAGTCCATCATAGAGTCTCTATTTGCCTGATTTTTCACTGCCAACATATAGCTAAGGTGGTTGACTTGTTCTGTCCTCTATTTTTTCATGGTTAGGGTTCTGAGTTTGGCATTTTGATTAGGGAGATCCCCAAAGAAAACTTGTCTGAGGTTTTCCCAGACCAGACTCTTGTGTGTACTAGCAAGCACAGGGTCCGGTTCAGTCCATCGCCCCAATCACCTGGTGGTAGCATTTGCTGGGTTGATTCTGTTTCCAGCCCCGACTTCCACTGGAACCAAGGTTGTAGCAGTCCAGCCTGGTTCTGCCCAGCACACACTTGGCCCCCAGATAAACCAGTAGGAGCTGCGGCCTAGTAAGAGCAACCCACAATAACCCCCACCAGGCCTGCCCCCATCCTAGTTTGCCAGTATGTGTAGCAAACTAGTCCAGTCTATCCCACATCCCATTCAGCTCTCATACGTGTCAATGGACATAGAGCCTAGTTCAACCCAAACAGCTCCACTGTCCATCCCACACACATGCTGTTGAGTGCCTTTCTGTCTAGCCACCCCAGCCCCTGTCCTAGTTTTTCCTGCCCTTCTGTGGGGGTGGTAACCCAAGAGGGAGAAGCCCAATATTTCTCTTCCAGGCCACTCCCATTCCCAAATTATGCACTCTCCAAGTGGTTCTGGGATTCAACTAGATAGATTTAGCCTCCAGTGCCAGTGTTGGCTAGCTGATGCTGCGGCTAAGCCCAAACAACCCTCACCCACTCTAGTTTTGTTTGCACCAGTAGGAATAATCAGCCCAGCCTGGCTCTTCCCTGATCTAGTCCACATGAGGTGCACAGGTGTTGTAGCCCTGCCTAGTCTGGTCTGCCCCCATTCCAGTACACGTTCCCCAGTAGGAATACCTGTCCAGCAAAGGAACCCTCCTATATTCCCCCTGCCGGCTCCGCCCCATCCCTTCTTGGTTCTCACATGGGCTGTTGGGCGCTGTGGCCACATCTGGTACAGCTCACCTCACCTTGGCGTTCTGTATTGTGGACTGGTTTTTGTTGCGACCAGATCTGGCTCAACCCACACTCTGTTCTGGTGCTTGGCTTTGCCAGTGAATAACGTGCACTGATTCAGCCTGGTCTGCCCCCGATTCATGCCAAATGTATGCCAGTGGGAAACTTTCCATGGCCTATTCTGGGCTGTTTCCTATCATGCTTCTTTTGCTTACCTGCAGTTCTGTGTCCTGCCAGAGGAGTGGCCCAGGCTCCTCCATCAGAACCTCTCCCAATGCCAGATTTTGTGCATACCAGGGGATCCATGAGCCAGGCCTACTCAGTTCTCCTCCTGTCCTAGCAGGAACAGTGACTTTTCCTGACTGGCCTTCAACCCAATCTGGTTCTTGCTGTTGGATGTTTTAGCCCAGCCACGGCTCATCCATACCCACATATGGCTCACACATGGCTCAGTAGGGGTTGAGACCTAGCGTAGTCTGTCCCACATCTGCCCTGGTTCTCCAGAGCGCTAGATGGTGTTGGAGTCTGGCCTGGCTTAGTGCGTCCAGTCCCAGCCAAGGGAGACTTATGCCAAATGAGACTACAACCGTATCCTGATCAGAATGCAGCCCCATTCCAGGCCACGCGCCCCTTGGTGGGAACCACAACCCAGTCGGCGTGTCCCCTTAGCTCCCAATTGCGCCTGTTTCCAACCATAGGTCGTGCGTATGCCAGTGGTTGCTCTACTCAGCTTGGTACAGCCCCTCACCTGTCCCGACCCCTGCCTTAGACACTGTGGCTTAACATCCCTGACTCACGCATACCAGTTGGTACAAGAGCCTAGCTCGGCATGACCTGCGCTCCATCCTGGTTTCTAATTTTGCTCGTGAGCTAAGGTTTGCTCAGTCCTGCCCGGTCCACCCGATTCCATTACCAATACACACATTGGCCAGGTGTTGGAGCTACTTTGCCCAGTTTGTCTTACCCCCAGGTTTGGACCACATGTTCACCAGTGGGAGCTGTGACTCGCTAGGGTAGTTTCCCAAGTTCCTCCACTTGATCCACTCCCAGACCCAGTTCCCATACATGTCCTTGGGTTTTAGGCCAGTGCCCAGTGTAGTCTGGCCTTCCTTTTGGCCTTGTATGAGCTGGTGAACGTTGTAGCCCGGCCCACCCCACACCCTATTCAGGATGCACATTCGGGTGCTATTGCCTTGATCAGTCCAGACTGTTGGTTCCATAACCTGTGATTGATGGCAGGCTCCTTGATCACACCTAGTTAGTCCATCACCACCCCAACTCTTGAACTGACCTGTGTGGCTAAATTTCCACAGGGTTTGGCCCATACGTCGTGCACAGAATCTACCCCCTGATATGGTTATCTGGTGTGCTGGTTAATGTCATGGCCCTCCTGATGTGACCCATGTCCTGATTCACCATCATGTCAGGTAATAGGATATGCTCCTGTTAGACAAGCCCTGAGCCTTAGGTTTTGCATGGACTGCTGTTCGGTGCTCAGCATTGTTCAGTGATTACAAGTTCTTCAAAGGAAAAGTTACTCTGTCATTTGGAATCTTTAGGATTGATTCACATCCCAGAAGCACAGTTGGTTCAATGTGGAGCTACATAAGCAGCGATTGAAAAAAGCATAACCCCAGAGGTCATGCCCGGGTGGCCAGCAGAAGGGGTGGGTGGCCAGCAGTTGGAGCCTGGTGCCAAATGGCGTGCTAGCTGCCTGGGGACAGCTCACCACATGCATGAGGTGGCTGGAGTCAGTGATCTGAGCATGGAGATGCCCCAGCCTGAGACCTACCAGCAGCCGGCAGGCTGCTGGAAGTTTCAGTCCCCAGGTCCAAGGTCACGCCCCTCCCCAATATTATCCCCTGCCCTATGATGGTGGTGGGAAAAGTCACCCATTCTTGACATCAAAATGTAGTCATGGCTAGCCATCTTTACCAGTTTTCCCACATGATAAAAAAAAAAAAAAGCAAAACTTTGCCTGTGTTTGGAGTAACTCAATATGAAATGTAAAAACAATGCAGAAGCCATAGATGTCCCAGATGCCTTTCCTTCTCATAGGAGTTGTTCCTCTGACACCAGTTGACTAGGTAGTATCATTTACTTAGTTTTACAAGTAGGGAAACTGAGTCCAGTGCAATGCAAACACCATGCCCAAAGTTATGAATTGTCTGTGGTCTGGAAAGACTTTCTTAGAAATTACTATATAATCTTATCCAAGGGGTAACGTCTCTGGGCTCTGCAGGTAGTGTTAGAGGAAGAAACCCGGGGTGCTTACCAGGCATTATGTATTCTGCCTTACAGCCATCTCACTGCATAGTTTGCCCTTACGCATCCTGTTTAGCGATGAGAAAAATGAAATTTATCTATGTTTTTGTAGAAAGTCCACCTGATTTTTTTTGTTTGTTTGTTTACACTTAAGTTCAGCGAGGACATGGGAAATGGAAGATTAGCCTGGCTCCAGTTATTTGACAGTAAAATAATAGAATTATAGACTTAGAAAGCATGATATAAAAGACTCATTTGACATGAAAGCAAAACCAAACTTTCATGTCTCTTCTTAGTTCAGAAGATCAGATTGGGAGTAACATGGGTGGGAGGGAATCCAAAACCTTGGGGAAAGAGGTATAACTGGAAAGAGTGTGGGTAATTATCCTGGATATTTATGGATTCTCCAGGAATATCTGTCCATTCTGTCTCTTCCAGTCTGAAAAGACACAGGGACATCAGCAGTGGGTTTTTTTTTTTTGCTCAGGGCTCTCCATGGAGGGAAGCAAGAGCTTCATCTTATAGGGAACAGCCAGGGTTCCCAATGAGAGGAGCCGAGGAATTTGGGCTCCGCTGTTCACTCCAAGGTATTAGGATAATAGCTACTTTCACAATCGTATTTGTACTGAAACTCAAGGTGCTACATTATGATATAGTTTTATCATTCTGCTTGTAATGTACAGCTTACCCATTTTAGCATATTCTCTCAGATCATGAAAGAGAATACATGCCCTGGAAGTCACATTTGTGTGGGAACCAAGCTCTCAAGCAGAGTTGCTATATCTTCCTGTCTCATTACCTGAGTCTTCCTTATTTTCTTCTCTTTTTCTGAAAGATTTTACTCTTCTTCTCTATTTTTTTCTCAATGCCTAATTTCTTCAGAGGCATTTTGCTGTACCTCTTAATCTAATGTATCTCTTGTAAGGTCATTTGAAATGTCCTATATTGCTCCTTCATGACCTTTTTCACATGAAAATATCATTACAGATTTTTGATAAACAGTTCAACGTTCTTTCTACCACTGGGTAGGAAGACCCTTGATAAGAAAGATCCTGTTGGTTATGTTCAAAACAAATTTCTAATGCCAAACTGTATTGAATGAATGAATGAATGAATGAATAGGTTTATCAGCAAATCTCAGTTTTGGAATAGAGTCTACCACAGGATTTTTTTTTATGATAAATGCACATTTACTCAGTGCAATTCTGCATTTTAGATTTATACTCTTTTTTAAAAAATTATTTTTATTGGAAAGTCAAATTTACAGAGAGAAGGAGAGACATAAAGATTTTCCATTCGCTGGTTCACTTCCCAATTGGCCTTAATTGCTGGAGCTGAGCTGATCTGAAGCCAGAAGCCAGGAGCCAGGAGCCAGGAGCCAGGAGCCAGGAGCTTCTTCCAGGTTTCCCTCATTGGTTCAGGGTCCCAAGCCTTTTTGGGCCATCCACAACTTATTTCCCAGGCTACAGGCAGGGAGCAGGATAGGAGGCAGAACAGCCAGTATATGAACTGGTGCCTGTATGCGATCCTGGCACATGCAAGTCGAGGACTTTAGCAACTAGGCTCTCGTGCCAGGCCTGATTTATATTATTAATGTGCATATTATATAATGGGAAAATCATGTAGCAGGCAAATGATATTATCGATACATTAAATTTTATAATCCGCAAATGTAAACAAGAAAGTATCACAAGTGTATAACACTAGCAGAAGTACATAAAATATTAATAATTTGTGGATAGCAGAGCTCTTTATTTCCTTTTAATTTTCAGCATTTTTATTATATTTAAAGTGAAGCCTATTCTTGTGAAAACATTTCTTAATTTTTAAATCCAAACACATTTTTGAGTTAATGTTTTGATTTATAATTGGAGCTTAATGCTGTACTTTAAAAAAAGAGAGAGTTTGATAAATAGAAAGTAGAAAGACCATAGTTGAGCAGCAATTTAAGGAAGGGCTACAAATAATAATGAAATGAAAGGATGTTCGCCTTCTCACGTAAAGTAAATTTTGAAGAAGTCACAAAATCATTATACTCAATAATAACTTGACAGATTTTCAACAAAGTTGGAGAAACACTATCTGCAGCAAAACTGATTCCCACAGACATTAATTTTGCTTTTTGACTGTTTTCCTTGGCTGTTCTGAGCCTCGCATCTCTTGTCAAACAGTTCTGTTGGGAAAGCTTTGACTCTTGACTCCCCAGTTCTACAGCACACTGCAGCTCACAAATCCTTGCACTTCACTTCCCAAATTACCATTTGACATTTATTCTATTGTTTCCCTTTTTGGATTGCCACATCTTTCCCTCTCCCTTGGGTTTCTGTCTGCACTCTGCATTCTCCAGATGTTCTATATTTTATTTAGATAGATTAAGCACCTGCCCAAACAGCCTTCTCTGCTGCTGCCCAGATATCCAATGACTTGACCCTTTCAATGCAAGTTCCTTGTGTCTTTTTCCAAATCCACGTTCAATACCATTACACTGAAGGCTTGAAATCAGCGATGGGGTGTGTATGTGTGGTGGTGCGGATATTTATACCACTGAGGTCTCTTGGAGACCTGTTTGGAGACCTTTGTCTCTTGGAGAAACTGTTGACTAAACTTTTATCAGCACCTTGCTGTTTAAACTGCCCCAGATAGGTTATGTCCTGGTTTAGGATATCAGTTAATCAAAAAAGTCCCTCATTAAACTTCAGTAATCAGAGGAGAAAGAGACATTTAAAATAAATAAAAGTTTGATCCTGTTTCCACCTAGAAAATAAAATCTATGTGAGATAGATCTGGGAGGTATCTTAATATAAGACCCTTGCCACAAAGTTGTGGGTGGAGTTAATAGGGCAAGACATGAGGCCCACTCCAGGTTACCAGGCAGACCCAACTGTGTAGGGTAGGAGTGACTATGAGAGCAGGCTATGTTTTTTGAGCTAAGGAACTGGGATTGTGGAAAGGGGTTCCTGGAAGAGACTAAGCTGCTGTTGTGGTATTTCCAAATGGGGGGTTGAGGGGAAAATAACTGTGGATTTTCTTTCTCTTGGTGTGCTCTGAGGCCAAATTTAATTATCAAATGTGGGAGGAGCTTGGAGTATATAGCTGGCAAGGGTCAGCCCATCAGCCCATTCAAAGCAGGGCAGGTCAGAGCAAGGACAAATGATGAATCTGACAAACAGTGGGCTACCATCCTAATAACTGACAAATTTCCCTTAGAGACATCCAATACCTTCAAGGCTAATGCCAGCCACATTGATTTCCTGGAATCCCAGTTAATTAAGCCTTCTCTGTTATTCTCAATCATTCCCTGAGTTTGCCTCCCACGTCTATTCTACAGTGAGTGATTCAGTTCTGAAAACATAAGGTGTAGGCCATTCTGCTGTAGCTTTGTGAGGTTGATCCTGAGAACCAGAAACTATCTTGGTTTGTAGAAATTAGTGTGCTTTCCCATCTTTCCTTCAAGGGCCACAGGTAATGACCAGAACATTCATACTATTACTTGTCTTGCCTCTCCTCATCTGAAAGCTGAGGTACCACAACAGCTGCTGAGATTACGAAGATGCTTCAGAAAGGCTGTCCACAAGTTGACTGTATGCATGGGAAGCAGATAGGTGCCATGCCTCAGCAGCAGGCATGGGCAAGTTTAAGAATCACAGACTAACAACAAAGGAGTAAAATGAAGCTTCCTGACCAGTTTCCACCTAGACTGGCCATAGACTGCCTACAAGGGCAGATCAGGGCAGTTGGCATCTCCAGGGGAATAATTTTAGCGTTTTAGGTCTTGCACTGTCACAGACTAATAACTAGTGGTTCATTCACTCCGCAAATGTCAGAGAATGTCTTCTTGGTCTGGATAGGCCTGGTTCTAGTGATGTGTGAGGGGATTGTGTCCATGCTGTCATGTGTTCACAGCAATGCACTCCTCAAACTGTGGCTCTATTCCATTGTTACAGTCTGCCCAGGGATGCCAGAATAATGAAGCATTTCCAGTCCATATAGACCTTTGGTTTGTGTTCTGCTAGAGAGCAAGACTCAGACATGAAGAAATGAAGGGAGTACAAATGAGAACCTGCAAATGAGAGAATGTGAAGGACCATGTGCTGAGAGTCTGCAGGAGACATGGTTGGGAGGAGAGGGGAGTGACAGAAAGGCAGAGATTAGAAGAGAGAGAATTATAGAAACGTATGGTGGTGGAAGTGAAAGAAAGAGAAAGAAATGGAGAGTGGGGTAGGGAAGGAGAGGGAGAGGAAAGGGGAGAGAGAGCGAGACTTTCTTCCAGCTTGTAGTAGAAGCAGTGGAGAATATTCGTGAGAGGGGAAATATCAAGATACACATTTCAAATCAAATCTCTGTGTATTGTTCTGGGGAAATCCCTTGAGTTGTTTTTTTTTTTTTTTTTTTTTTTTTTTTTAAAGAAGACATAGAGAACAATGCAGGTAATTCAGTTTTTAGTTGAGGATGTTTTGACTCACGGAGAAGGGAGTTCAGAGACCCAACTGGGTTCAATTAATTTGTTGAATTATCAAATGTTTATATCAGAAACTGTCATGAGTTCCAGCAGAATTAGACTCATACAGCAATGGATTGGATGTGGAGGCAGGCAGCACAGTGAGGTCTGGTGCCCAGTCTCGCTTAACGGCTTCCTCTAAGCGGCTACACACTTGAGGAGGTCACTCAGTGTCTGTTGGCCTCAGATTCTTTATGAATACTGGCGACACAATTGCCCAACTATATAGCTTGTTTACAGTCACAAGAGCCCAGGAAAATAACAGAATCTTATAAACTGGGCTGTGACCATGCAAAGAAATATGATTTCAATGTCATTTCTCAGGAGGGTTCAGTTACCTCCCAGAGTGAGGGTCAGCTTACAGGTACTACCCTGTGGTCTCAACTCGTACCTTAAAATTTCTCTTGTGCTAAATTGGAAACAAAGCCTTTATTGCTTATTAGTGCAAATTGCTAAAAGCTGTATCTGGGCCCGGCGCGGTGGCGCAAGTGGTTAAGTCCTCGCCTTGCACGCCCGGGATCCCATATGGGCGCCGGTTCTAATCCCGGCAGCCCCGCTTCCCTTCCAGCTCCCTGCCTGTGGCCTGGGAAAGCAGTCGAGGACGGCCCAAAGCTTTGGGACCCTGCACCCGTGTGGGAGACCCGGAAGAGGCTCCTGGCTTCGGATCGGCATAGTATCGGACCGTTGCGGCGGCTCACTTGGGGAGTGAATCATCGGATGGAAGATCTTCCTCTCTGTCTCTCCTCTCTGTATATCCGCCTTTCCAATGAAAAAAAAAATAATAAAAATAAATCTTTAAAAAAAAAATTAAAAAAAAAACAAAAATAAAAGCTGTATCTAACTTAGAAAGGCCTACAAAATTCCCACTCAACTTGGTTTAGACTGCCCACAGCCTGGAGGAAGAGGAAGTCATAAAGACTTTTCCAGAGGAAATGTATGACTCCAGCCTTGCTGGTTACTGCTTTAAAGATCTATGGACTCTTGAAATCACGGGACCCTCCTGAGAGTGATAGGAATAGTGTTCTTGGGTTTTCAAGATGTGTTCCTCAGCATAGCAGCTGAGTGTTTGTGTGTATGTGTGTCTGTGTGTGCTAGTGCCTTTATGAGAGGATGTGGTGGTGACTGACAGCAGGTAGGTTTCTAGTGGCAACAGACTGTTTGCTCTGTAGAAAGAGTGGCATTTTCCTTGCTTCCTAGGCCAGATGGTTTATCTTTTTTTCAGTCTGAAATGTGTTTCCAAAGCACCATTGGCAGCAGCCACATTTGAGATTCATAGTTACATGACCAGGGAGGAAAGTGAGCTGCCAGATGTGTACAAAAGATTGGGTTGTCCAGAGGAGCACAAATTGAGATCCCTCCAGGAAGGAAGTAATGTTTTGTGCAACCGAAGGTTTGGGCAGTTGCCTGCCCACCAAGCAAGTTCAAGATGTAACAAAGTTACCAAAAGTTCTCATGGAGAGACTGTATGGAATCTGGGTGGGCTGTAGCGGTGATTTCTATCTCCAGTCGTAGAGAAAGCACAGGACTGTGACCTCAGAATTTGAGGTGAATCATAGTAGATTAGCTATTCATGTCATTGCCCTCAAAATAACTAACTTCTATCTGCCAGATATAAAATTGCTAAGTATTCCCTGATGGATGGCATAGAGGCTCGCCCTCCCCTGCCAACAGATGAATACATCAGTCCCTGAAGACTGCATTGTAATATAATTGTGTCAGCATTAGCAGCCATGGTGGTGTAGTCACATCTTTCTCATCTGTCAACCTATTAGGAACATGCTTACATGCCTGGTCAGCTCAGTTCTTTTTCTCCTTGCATATCCTTAATGGAGGAAGCGTTTGTGCTCCCATTTTTCCTTCATGTTTATTTCATTTAAGTTAAAGATAGGATGAAGGATGAGAGAGAGAGAGAAAAAGAGAGATAGTGCATTGTCTTTGATCTGCTGGCTCACTTCTGAATGTCTGCAATAGCAAGGGTAGTCCAGGCAGATGCCAGAAACCAGAAACTTCTTCTGGATCTCCCACATCGATGGTAGGAATCCTAGTACTAGAGCCATCCTCTCTTGCTTTCTAGAGTGTTCATTAGTAGGAAGCTGGAATTAGAATGGGTGCAGATTGGATTGAAACTCAGGCACTTGGATCTGGGATGCAGGTTTCCCAAGCAATATATTACCCACTGTGCCAAATACCTGCCGCTTTAATCCTTCCTGCTAGCACCAACCTTTCATTTATTTTTCTCCTTACTAATAGATCTGGAATATGGGTCCCTCTTCTGTAAAATTAGCTGAACTTGTGGAGATAAACATGTCCAAGAATTATTATATTCTGTTTTGCTCTACTGATTGAATTAATGCTGGAGTCACATGGAGTCTTAATAAATGTGTATATTACCCTATGCCAGACTAGGACACAGTAATCCAAGTAATAATTATACCTTATTGTTTGATATAGACTATCTGTTGTAATCCTTTGCCACTAATGCTTTGGGGGCCTGGATATGGAAATCAAGGAGAAAGGATTCAGGGTCTGACCACAGGGCAGAGAAGAGACATTGCGTGTGTGTGTGTGGCTGGTGCTAAGGTCAAGTTTCAGGTTCACAGAACCATGTACTACTGTGATTGACAGGAGTTCTGGAGAGCTAGTTGGATTGTGCTATTGTATATATAGCAAACTAAGACTCAAGCAGGGTACAGCGTTGATGAAAGACAAAGGTGAATAAAGCACACTCATACTCCTCTTTGCTCAGTCTGCCATAAGGAGTCTCTAAATGTTCCTAAATGATGAACATTTAGTTCCTAATTTCCTAAAATTAAAAAAAGAGAATAGATGATGGCCATTGCAATTTTACAAAAAGAGAGCACAGCAGCACCTTACCCAATGAAGCCGAGTCAAGGTAAATCAGTGCTGCTTCTCTGGCTCATATATTTTGGAAAAAAAGGAATAGTAACTTTTTCTTTCATAGAAAGCATAGAGAGCACAAAGCATGCTTTGATTTTTATCTCTGGAGAACAAAAGTCTTTTTTTTCCTTTTTTATTTTGATACGAAGAAAAAGAGAAAGATGTGGGGAGAGCTTCCACCTGCTTGTTTACTCAAATGTTCTCAAAACCTGGCCCTGGGATAGGAGCTGAAACTGTATCCAGGCTTCCTGTGAGGAAGATGGGAACTCTGGTACTGGAGCCGTTATTGCTGCCTCTTCGAATCTGCATTTAGAAGATAACTGGGCGCATTGATATTTTCGTAGCATGTTCATTAGCTTCATGTTGATGAAAATCTATTCTTTTTCTCTCTGTTGTGGACTGTGTTCGCTGGCTCTGATTTAAGGGTTTGTGTAATAGAATTGTAGCAGAGACATATGTCCAGATGTGGAGACAAAGTGTAATATGTCTCTATGCATCCAGACCAAAGATGGACTCCTAGCAAAACAGTTGGAAATACCCTAACAGTAGGATGCTGGCTTGTCCAACATTGTTCATGCCCACAAGGTTGTGAAATATCTCAGTAATAGCATGGTGAGCTTATGACTATTAATGAAGGACCACACATTGTAATACTAAAAGGGAAATCAGTGTGGGGAAAAGGCACTTGGGGAGAGGGATGGGAAATCCCAGAGCCTATGCAACTGTGTTATAAAACAATAATAAAATAACTAATAACACTAAAATTGAAAAGAAAAAGAAGGTAACTGGAATTAGGAGGTAAAGCATGGAATTGAATCTAGGTGCTCTGGTGTGGGATGTGGAAATCTTAACTGCTGGGTAAAATACCTGTCCTTGGATGGCAAATCTTATAATACACATCTTCTTTAGGCCTTGTCTTTCACATATTTGTCTGTAGAATTTTTGCACTAGGGAGATAACTGAAAGTGTTTGCAAAGTAGGATAAACATCCACCTTTTCCATTTGTGAGTTATGAGGTGGGGTGGGAGGAGAATATCTAAAAGCATTGTATGCTAGTGTATAGTCCCTGCACATCTCATTATAGGACTTTATAGAAAAATGGCAAATGTTGGGACCATTTGGTCTCCATTGCAAGGGTTCACTGGAACAGGGGCTGGGAGTCTTTGGAGCTCAAGTTATCCTAACGTGTAAGTATGTTACCATGAAACAGCACAGAGGCTTGGGATGGACTTGTAGTCCCTTTCTTCCTTTGGGGGAGATTGTCAATGCACTTTTTTTTTCAACACTTTCAAAATCCCAATTGTTTACAGTAACTGAGATGGCAGAACCTGGCTGAAGTGGGAAGGCTGAGTTTTATCTAACCTCTAATTTAGTTCCCCTCTCAAGTTTATCCAAGTTCCTGGAACGCCTTTCTCTTGTAAGTTAAACCATTGTTTGTCAAGGAAAATACAAATTAAGAGCTCTGTTTTCTGAATTACTTGGAAAGTTGAGCTAGGGAAACAGATTTTTATTGTGCTCCCCCAAACTCCAATATACTGTAGAAGCTGAAATCAGTGAGGGATTTAGACTTGGTGGATTTTAGAGGAATCCAAAACTCAAGGAATGTGGGAGTTATGTGCAGCCAGAAACCCAGCCTAGGTTTGACTCATCCAAGCTCTTAATAATCAGGTCGGAAATTCCATGGCATTATTGAAAGGGGCAAGTCTCTTTTCCTTCAGACAAAATGGATTCTGAAACAATGCATGCTCTCTCATGGGACTGTAAGATGGACAATCCAAAGTTTGTGCCCAGACCAGCAAATAGTGACACCACAATCATACCCATCTTTATTGTAGAAAGGCAGCTAAATGTCTAGCACCATGTGAGCTGTCCAATTATAAATCTATGGATTGTATGATTGGGAAGATTTCATATTTAAGGACTAATTCTGGCCAAAACTGAGGTTGAGAAACTGATGTAAAATCAATGAGAAGTAACATGAATCTCCCTGTTGATTACAGTGATACATAAGAATAACCTGAAATAAAATTCTTCTATGGACTCTTTCAGGGCAACAAATTGCATGTTTTAACACCTTCTCAATCTGATGGCCATCAAACCAGTGTTTCTCCTGGACCTTTATAATGCTTCCCTCCATAGACTTCACAAAGCATTAGACAGAAGATGAGCGAAGTCTATTACTAAGTGTGAACAATTTGAGAACTATAACCCTGTTCAGTTAAATTATGAGAAGCTGCCAGAACAGGCAAACAGATAATTCAAGTAAGGTCCCCTGGGTTAGTGTTCCTCAAGAATGGAGGGTAGAGTTCAGTTGTTTTCTCTTTAAGATTTATTTATTTATTTTTACCTTATTTATTTTCAAGGTCAGGTTTACAGAGAAAGAGGAGAAAAGATGGAGAGATCTCCTATTTTCTGGCCTACTCCCTAGATGGCCACAATAACCAACTTTGGGCCAGGTCAAAGCCAGGAGCCAGGAGCTTCATCAGGGTCTCCCGTTTCAGTGGCAGAGCCCTCAAATACTTCAGCCATTTGCTGCTGCTTATCCAGCTGGAAGCTGGATCAGAAGTGGGACAGTTGGAATTCAAAGTGGTACCCATATGGGATGCTGGCTTCCAGGGTAGTGATTTTATCTACTATACTAAGATGCTGGCAAAGACCACCAATGTTTAAAAAAAAACATTTTGGAATTCTACTTATAAACCCACTAGATCAGGGTTTTGGAGGTGTGTCCCAGGAGACTGCACTTTGAAACAAAGTAGTGTGATGGACTGGATGGGTGGTATGCTTTCCACATACATACACATATATATTTATATACACATTTATATGTACACATAAACATAGTAGATGTTATTGTGATTACCAAATATAAGTCATATTCAAGGGGTGCTGAATTTATATTCCTTGAGTTCTGCTACACTCTCAATAGATAGTAACTGTAAGAGAGCACTTCGTAAAATTTATTGGTTTTTAAAATAATAAAAATTGAGAGTTATACTCCAAAACAGGTGAGTATTCAAAATATAAATTACAGAAAGAATCTTTCTGGAACCATTGATAAAGTCAGCTTGACAGACATTCAACTGGGGTCCACCTAGGTGCGGAGTGCCAAGCTCCTCAGGATGCTGACAGGGACTAACCTAGATGAAGTTTTTATGGTGACAGGTTCACCATCATCTTATGTACAAACTTCTACAAATGAGTGCACAACTGTTCTGGTTTTAATAAGAATATGTCAAGACAGGCAACAGGGAAAGGATTCTAGCAGTAGGACAGAGAACTTGAATCATTTTGTGTTGATGCACTGAAACATTTTACAAAGGCTTGCTCCGCCTGTGGCTATGAAATACATATTACTCAGCTGCCACCCTCATGGTATGGTTTGACCTGTTGTTTTGCACGTTAAGGCAAGAGTCTTGGGTTGTACTGGAACTAACGGGGTGGGAAGAAGACTGGGGCTGGCAGGAGCGGTTAGCTTGAGTGATCTGAGGCCTGGAGGATTATGACTTAGAGATGAGGTGGAAATTGGCACCTCATTGCATTGTGAGGCTACGCTGACTCGTGCGTTCCCCTTTCTGGGTGCCAAATTGCAAGGCTAGCAGCTTTGGGATGGGATTTGCTGTTTGGAAAACTGATGATTTCTTCATGTCACAATGCCGCCACACCCTCCTACTTTTGCTCTTGGTGTTGGCCACCCAGCCCGTGCATGCTACCTTCTCCCAGGACAGTGACGTGGCTTGGCCCCTGAAGTGGAAAGGCTAGAAAGTGCTTATGGCCAATCTTTGGGGTTACCTCAGGGTGAGTGTTTTTTCAGTCCTGCCCTCAAAGTTTTGCATGAGACCATCAGGGTCTTTCCAGAAGTATTATTTCTGTTCCAGTTTGTTGCACACATAGATTTCTCATACATTTGGCAGCAGCAATTTTTGAGAAATGAAGCTTAGATACAACTCTAATTATTTCCTAAGAGCTAAACATGTTGGTTTCTGCAGTCCCTTGTCCCCTTTTGTATTTATAAACATAGTAAGGAAGATACTATTTTCTACTCTGAAAGTTTACTCTTTCTTTCCCCCAGCACCCACATCTGCCCAAGTGTGCGCGTGCGTGCGCGCGCGCGCGCGCACACACACACACACACACACACACACATACTTTTTAACATAGTGGAGTATTCTCAGGGAACTATTTAGAAAGTGACTGGAGAATTGAAGCAATAGAGTATTCGTGATTTTGATCTTTAAATTTCACAACTTTAAGGAGATGTAAGAATTTAAAACAAAGGGGAAAATGTGTGGGAGAACCATCCTAGGAACTATTTTCTGCAGGCAGAAAGGAAAAGGAAATAAATGTGCAAGTGCTAAGAAAGTTACCTATGGTGTATGCTGGAAAGAGAAGCCATGGTTCCATGCAGAGGCCTAGATAGGGATTGCCTCTTCTGCGAGCCTCCCCAGATGGTGCATCCCTGTATCCACCAGGAGCAGAAAAAGTAAACTGAGAACTATACAAACCCAACAAAGAAAGCTCTGGGCCTGCAAAGGCTGATGGCAGGAGGCAAGGACAATCAACCCCACAGCAATCTGCATGGAGAGATGACTTGGTGCTTAAAGGGCAATATAGTGGACATTTATGTGGCCAGAAGCTTGAGGTCCTGCTGGCCTTTCATCCTCTGTGAGCTCCCAAACTTCAGGAAAGGTGATGGATTCTTGAAAGAATACAGTTTAAGTATATTAAAAAAGCATCATAAACAATGTTTGTAGTTATTAGTTCTCTACCTTCCCCCCTTGGTCTTCAAAAGGTACTTTTCTTGTACTCGCTGGTGGTGATCTACAAACTGGCACGTGCTGCAGAGGAAAGACCACTGTCTCGGAGAGCTGATTTTCATTTAGGCTATTCATCTCTAGTGGGCACCTTCAATGGGACAGGAGCTGGGCAGAGCCTTGATTTACCATCATATGGGGGCCTTAAGTTCTTTGTTACTATAGAAGACTTTAGTGTAGATGTCCAAGAAAAGTGCATGTTAACGTCATTTGAGCCACTATATTCTTTCTTCACTCTACATGATTCTAGGAAATATGAATCAGAAGATGAGAAAGACAAAGAAATATAATATCTGAATATTTCTAGTGTCACTCAGTTTGGAGTAAAATACTCAGGCTCACAAATAAGCATTTACTTGTTTTGTCTTTAACTTGATATGTTCTCATTGCAAGCAATTTCAGATGTGGGAAGGAGTAATCGATTTATGTTATTATAAGGGGGACATCTTTCTGAGAAGTCTAGGAAACCTCTTGTAGAGTTCAAAGGTTTCTTAACCTTTTCTGATATTTAAAAGCAAACAAACTCTGCCAGATAAAAGTGAGCTAAAAAAAAATGATCAAGTTGATGTCCATCTGGAAAGAGCATGGCCCCTCCAAATTCCTTCCCTTTGACACATAATGCATTATGAAATGCACTGCCACCTGTTTCTGGTGTTTCCCTCTTAAAACACACAAATGTCACACACACGTACACACATGCATGTGTGCACAAATTACTGGATGTGCTGGCTAAAAGGAACCCAAGGAAACTGTCCACAGCTTATGTTCCAGATACTGCTTTATCCCTTTCTATATCGTTAAGGTTTAAAGGGTAGGGTTCAAAACTGGAAGGATTGGAGCTGAGCTTTTGGGAAACTTACTGCTGAGCATGGACTGGACTCTTGCTTGCTCTCATTGATTCTTGCTCTCTCTCACTGTCCTCCCTTCCCTTCTCTGTAACAAGTTAACAGCATGTGGTTTGCCCTTGTTCCAGCAGTGATTATTAAAATAAAAAACACCTTTGGCCATAAACACAAGTGAAAATTGAAACACACTCATGAAAGTTTATTATTTTTCACTTTAATAACTTCACCCTATGTGGAAAAATTTATTTGCCTCAGGAGGTCTTTGGGTTAGGTAATGAAAAAGTGCAGGGGTGGGCAATCCTAAATGATTAGGGTTGAGAGGCAGCTAGGGATGGCAGTGTACATCTTGGCCTTGGGCCTGCAGAGCAGCTGGAGCATGTAGGCTTACACACACTGAGGGCGTACTTCTGTGCTGTCTTTCTCCTTGGAGTGGCCCTGCCTCTTGCATTATGTTAAGGGAGCTGGGGGCCTTTGGCTGGTTGTAAGCCAGTTTGCCTCTCTGTTGGCATGCTGGTCCCATAACCAAGTCATGTGGCAGAGTCTGGAGACTTCCTGAAGTTTTGCTTTGACTTGAGGCCCTTTGAGCCACAGATGGAGTCTTTCTACATATTTGGACCCAAAGGGAAGAAGGGGAAGAGGGCAAGGGCAGATACTGAGGGGACAATGATGACACAGTGCTGGAAGAAGGAAAGTGGCCTAATATCTAAGAGGGGTGGTTTAATGGATACAATTTTCTTCCAAGAAGAAAGGACTGTATTAAGGACAGAGTAAGAAAAAAATTGAAATACAAGGGTGGGTATGAAATATGTTTTCACTCCTTTGAAATTATTTGAGTTTTTTTTTTTTGGTATGCACATACAGTCAGACCTACAAACACATATACATCAATTCCAGGTGTGTACAATCAAAGCTGAAGCACAAGGACTAGAGATTAGCTTTCTGGGACCAGGGGTGGAGGCTCTCTCTGATGTTCTCGGTGACCAAGACTCCCTACAGCTAAACATGGTACCATCCCGGAATGTGATCTTTGTCCTTATGGTCCAGCATGGTGCCACCCATATTGAAAGAAGGTGGTAGAGAAAAGGATGACAGACATCCAGTGAGTGTGCCATCCATGTTCCAAGGGAGACTCTAAGGTCTGCCCTTCAGCACCAGGTTTCTGTTTCAGCCACAAGAAGTTAGTCCGTTGTCCACGTTTTTTACAAAAGAGGCTGGAAAATTCCGTCTTTATTATGAGTAGTAATGGACCCAACTGAAAATTTTATTATTAAATATTAAACCAAAGACATATACGGGTGGACAGGAAGTAACCTCTGCCCTAGCCTTCACCATCTTACGGACCTGTGTAAGTTAACCCATGTGTTTCAAGAGTGGTCCTGTGAATCCCTGCCCACATAGGGAGTCTGTGATTATCATTGCCTTATTTATTTAGTTGCTTCACCTTTTTGTCAATATTTTTTCTTCATGCTTTCACCTAAATTCTTACTCTTTATCAAAATACCCCATGTACCAAATTGACACACAATTTACTGAATTCTAAGTTTCATTCTCAGAATTCACTTCAGACTCACAAACGTGGGGGGTGGGGGGGATCCTGTTAACCTATTAATCCTGACTGCAGTTTTATCACACGTTTTCACAGCTTATTTTGCACTTATCAGTGGGGAAGCACAATGAACTCTCCGAAATCTTATTGGGCATGGCTTGGCATCAGAGCCTCCTTTGGATTCCCGCTAATTCTTGGATGCTGTTCTTTCCTGTGAGGTGCCAACATTGTTTCAGTCTCTCATCTTGAGTAAGATGACTCACATCCCATCAAATCTCCCTTTTGCTTGCTTGCATTCTCTCTGTCACCTCTGTCTGCTCCATGTGAGATGTTTTTGGATGTCTTCCTTCATAGCATAATTAAATCCAGTAGGCCTTACAGTTGAGCTCATGAGAGTGAGTTAAACCCATTTATTAAATATGAAATTATCCCAAATAGCCAGAATACAGCTTTCCCAGGGGACTCTGAGGGTGGACCATCAGCTGACAGCTTTGTGCCAGAGATGCTGAAGGGCACTCAGTTGTGGCACCCTGGCAGAGAAGCAGCATCTGCCATGGACTGAGCTTGGCCTCAGGTGGTGGTGTTGATGCTTGAGCCTCACTAAAAGGCTTCCATCATCTCCATGACCCACTTCTGTTCCCATTTCAAGCTAATTACCCTTAATAAAGTGGGAAAGTGAGGAATAACAAGATAATGTTATGTCCTTGTGGGTTCATACTTTTTATTAACTTTCCATTTTAATTGGAGCCATTGAACAATGATGAATTCATTGGTACTCCAAGACATTGATTGCATGCCTAGGTCATAGGCTGGGTTTCTTCCAGCCAACATCCGAGGGTCTCTAAATTACAAGAGGGTAATGAGACAGCGTATGAATGAATCAAGACAATCAATTATGCTGGGGAAATAGAAGGCAATGAGTTTGATGCACTCAGGAGGTACTTGGTGCATCAGAACTAGCCATATAGCATATCAGGGACAAGACTTGGTATTGGTTGGCAACATCCATCATTCTACTTATTATATATATGTCTGTAGAGGAGAAACCACTTCAGTTCCATACCCCAGGAGGAAGCAGAGTTGGAGGAATGCTGCTGGTCCCTTTCTCCAAGATTCTCACCTACTTCTTATCTCCCAAACAAGGAGAGAGAATGATTGGTGTGATTGGTGAAATTTTGTCCAGGTTATTGCTTTGATTACTACTCCCCTATCCTTTATAAAAGCCAGTTTAGATTTTGCTCTGCCTTCTCTGTTTTTCCCATAATAAGGCTTTCTTATCTGAATTGTGAAAGTGGAGGTGGAGAGGGTTGTAGTCCCCATAGATCTTTCTGAACCAAAAAGGTTTTAATCAACTCCTTCAACACAGTGAACCAGAATTCAGGCATTGGGGTATAGAGGGAAAAAAATAAAGCTTAATTTGAATCTCATCTAAGTCCTATTTTCAATTTTGTAGGAACCTGACGTTGTACTGGGTGGGGAATTCGCTGGCACCATGCCTGGTTTCTTCATAACCCTTAACCTCTTTGGAGTTCCCATTGAGTGTTTCTTCTTTATCCTGAAATTCTCCAGCCATTCTGGTTGTATGTAAAAGCAGCAAGTAAGGTCAGTATTAGGAGAGCCTGGGATAAGGAGAGGTGACTCCCAAGAAGATCCTGTGTGACCAAAAAGTAAAATGCAAAAATGCATATAAAAGCATGTTGAAGAAATAGGGTATAGATTGTTTTAAGGATTAAGAAAAGAATCATATAATACTCAGTACATGGTGAACATTAGATGAGCTCAATATCATTCTGTTGCCACCACTACTAACACCAGCACCACCATCATCTTTATGGACACAGAATTCCTAGATGTAGGTAGAAGACAAAAAGTGAAGGGCTTATTTATTATCAGAGGGAAATTGTAGATACTGAAAAGATTTTGGAATGAGAAATGACATTTTTGCATTCTGGTCGAGATGTGGGTGGCCCTTGGCATTACTTCTCTCTCTCTCAGTCTTAGTTTACATAGTTATAAAATAAGGGGTTTGGTTTTCAGTGGCTTCCAAATGCTTGTCTGGAGACCAGGGCTGGTTTGGCCACATGAGACATACCTGGGAGCTTATTACAAGTGCAGATTTCCTGTTCCCATTCCTCCAGAGATCCTGCTTTTATGGGTCTGGGGTGGTTGGAGAGTCTGTGCTTGAAGCCATGTATGCTTTGCTTTGCTTAGCAGACATCAGCTTGCCTCTGGGATAGGGCTGCAGCCTAGGTATCATAGCCCTAGGTCGTTGCTGAGCTCCAAAAGGCTCTGCTTGTATTCTAATAGTGTGTGAAGGGATGGGAGGAAGAAATAGTGAATGGATAGCAGTTAGTTGGTAGAAACTGAGAGGATTTTATTCATTTAAAAACCAATAATTTCATTCCAAGTACCTAGCCATTCTCAGATGTGCAAAAGACCAGAGCTTTTCAGTGAGTGAGATGGACCCATTCTTTGTCCTGAGACAGGGGGCCAGCCTCCCAGGAAAAGAACTGTCCCAGATAAGCATAAACAATCTGCTTTCAAAGCTCGTCTCCAGCAACTCCGTTTCCACTGAGCCAAATGCTCGTTTATGAACCAGAATCTTTGGTGGCTAAGAACAGAAAGAGAATCCATCTTGTCACTTGAAGGTGGGGTGAGGGTATTCTCATCCCTGAATGTCTTTCCTGGCCAGACAAGATGGCTTTGCTGTTATCCCACAGTGCTTCTATCTAATCCAAAGAACTAAACAGAAAAACAAAAACCAAAACCAAAAAGTGATTCCTTCTACCATATAAACGGGAACTTCTTTCATCCATTGAATGACATGGTTTCTCACTTCTTCCCTTCACCATGGGGACAGGGTGGAGCCCACATTCCCTCAAGGAACCCAAGGTCATGACATTCATGGTGAACAAACTGCAGCCCCTAGAATGCATTTCCAATTAGCACGCACAAAGCGTTTCCTACTGTCTCTTAAATTATGGTTCTATATTTATTGCTGCCGGCACACCCCTCTCCCGCTCCCTAGATCCCCCCTCCCATGATCCTTGCTCCCCTTTAATCACTTGCAGAAATGTTTCCATTCTTTTTCTTCCATTTTCGGAACCAATTTTGTTATAAGGCAAATGTAATTGTTGCTAACATTTTGATTTCCCTGTTCAGTGAGATTTACATGACACTGAGGTTTTGTGATATAATTTCACACTTGCTTCCAAGTTTTCTGTTGATGTGCATTTAATCTGTGCAGAATTTCATTATCATCTGATTTACTGTGGCCTCAACATAAGGAAAGACTTTTCAAGTGCCAACTCTCTTGCCCTTCCTGTCTCTCCCCACTCCCATTAAACACACACACACACACACACACACACACACACACACACACACACACACTCGCACACACACACACACTCGCACACACACACACAAACACGCACACACACAGCTATACACACATGCACACACACAGCTATACACACATGCTTGAGCTCTTTTTCTCTCCCTTCACTCTTTCTTTTCTATTTCTGCTCTATCTTTTCATGTCCTCCTCCCTCTGCCCACTTCTGACTTCACTTCATATTCTCCCCATCTGATTTTGAGTTTCAGTGCCTACACCTGATAGGTTGACTTTTTTCGTCTTGTCATCATCCTTATTTATTCCCCTAAGAATCCTCTGGGTAGTGATTACAGGACCCTGTCTGGAGGACGAGAAAGCATCTTCTGATGAAGTAATCATATTGTGGGTCCATACTAGTGGCTTCAAATGTCCCCTTGACCCAAAGACCATATTCTTAGCGGCCTGGCCCTGAGTCTTCTGAAAGATTAAGGTGTGCTTCAGGTTCCTAAATGGCCAGAGACAAGGCAATCTATAGGGATTGAGTTTTCAAAATAGTTTTCTAATGAGATACATAGAGAGATAGACAGACAGACAGATAGATAAGAGACAGAGAGGAAGAGAGAGAGAGAAAAGGAGGATAGAGTGAGAGAGACAGAAAGAAAAGGAGAGGAAGGAAAGGAAGTGATAGAGGAAGACAGAAAATGGATTGATTCAGGATTCTTTCTACCCCTCTTCATCTCCAGGTACATACTTAATATCCTTGGAGGGCAAATGAGCCTGTGTAATAAGACTGTGTTTCACAGAAATAGAGAATTCATCCCTTTAGTGCAACCTCATGCAGATGCTTTACAATCTTTGTATGTCAGGGCCCTTTCTTTCTTTTCTTTTTTTTTTTTTTTTTAAAGATTTATTTTTATTATTTTTTCATTGGAAAGGCGGATATACAGAGAGGAGAGACAGAGAGGAAGATCTTCCGTCCGATGATTCACTCCCCAAGTGAGCGCAACGGGCCGATACTATGCCAGTCCGAAGCCAGGAGCCTCTTCCGGGTCTCCCACGCGGGTGCAGGTTCCCAAAGCTTTGGGCCGTCCTCGACTGCTTTCCCAGGCCACAGGCAGGGAGCTGGAAGGGAAGCGGGGCTGCCGGGATTAGAACCAGCGCCCATATGGGATCCCGGGCGTGCAAGGCGAGGACCTTTAACCACTTGCGCCACCGCGCCGGGCCCAGGGCCCTTTCTTTCAACTATTCCACTAATATTCATTCCCTCAACTTTTTCATGATGATTACTGTTCATTCTTACTCACCTACCCTGTATCTCAGTGCCTTTCTCTACTTAGCTCCTGCCCTTAGACAATATCTGCTTTGTAACCTAATGTGTCCCTCTTCACTTACCAGAATTGTACATTATGTGTGGCTTGCAACATCCTTAGAGTTTTTTTTTTTTTTTTTTGGTGGGGCTATAGGCTAATACAATGCATTTTCATGCTGTAGTCAAGATGCATAAAAATATTCTATCTTTGTCCTGAAGAAGAATGACATGAGGCAGGAAATTCAGGCATTTTGAAAGCTTACCAAGAAAATATGAATAGTCAGAGAGCACTTGGAACTCCTCAGGTGGTCATGTTTTGCTTTATGAATCTTAGGATTGTAAGATCATCCCTGTGTCCATAATCTTCAATAAACAGCCAGAGAAGATGAGATCTCAGCCAGTGTTGCCCAGTTGACAACTGAATTAGAAACCACATTGCTTTTTTTTTTTTAAAGGAACTTGTGATTCTTATTCCTTCCTTGTTTTTGAATGTTGGTGGTCACCTACCCTCTTTCCTCATTGAAGTGCTCATTGACTGTTTGACTTGCTATTATGACAGACCTAGTTGGTCCCCAGTTACAGGAACCTGGGACATAGGCAGACTTTGTTTTTGATTCTTGAGATACCAATGTCTTAAGCTACAGAATCTGGGTCAACCTGGATGAATTAAAAATTCCGAAAGCCAAGAGAATTAACAGTGACATTCCTCCATTGGCTTTTTTCCTCCTTCTTTCCTTCTCTTTTTGTTTCCTTCTCTCTCTCTTTTTCTTTCTTTCTTTCTTTCTTTCTTTCTTTCTTTCTTTCTTTCTTTCTTTCTTTCTTTCTTTCTTTCTTTCTTTCTTTCTTTCTTTCTTTCTTTCTTTCTTTCTTTCTTTCTTTCTTTCTTTCTCCTCCTTTCTCTCCCTCTCACTCTCTCCTTTCTTTTCTTTCTTTTCCTAAGAAACCCTGATATTTACATCCTGACTCATGCTCTGCCTAGTAATGAATTGGGATGACTCCAAAATCAGTTTGAAAATTGACCTGCTGGCCCAGTGGTTCTGTAATGTGTCTGCAAGTCATCTTATTTAACTCATTTAGTCTAATCAGAAATTAGAGCCTGTTTCCTCTCCCCTTGAAGATGGGCCAGGCTTTCTAACTGCTATGACACATGGAATGTGGTATATATGATGCTCTGTTACTCCCAGTGCTGGGTCATAGGGAACTTCCTGCTTTGAGCCTGGTTGTCTCTCAAGCCACTCCAACTCTGCCCTGGGAAAATCCACGCAACATGTTCTGAGTCACATGAAGAAAACTCATGTTAAAAAATGGCATGCTTCCACAGGTTGATCTAAAGGCACAAGCATTCATACAGAAGTGAGCTCATTTGGTAATTAGCTTTGCAATTGCATTGACCACCTTGGAAATCACTTTTCTTATATGTAAAATGGTGGATTTAGGCTGCATAATTCCTTAGGTCTCCTCTAGTTCAGTGTGTATCACTTCGTCCAGGGTCTGCTTTGGCTTTGAGGTTAAGTTTGTGTTCAAAAAGCTCAGGTGTCAATGACTGAATAAGATTTTGTGCTATGTGACTCCTCTTTACAATCACTGGTCATTTGATGGTGGCTTTCAGTGCCTTCCTCCAATGGAAAGAGTGATGGAGTGGCTCGGTCACTGCAACAGGCTCAGAAAATAACTGCGTCTAATCTAGATGAGAAGGGTGAGTCCTGATCTATGTGATTCCAGACATTTGGGACTGACTTCCATCTTCCATGTAGCCTGAGATAACAGAATCAATGAGATTCCTGCACAATCAAGGAAGGATGATGCTCCTCTGATCTTGAGCTAAGGATGCCATGTGAGGGCCTAGAAAGTGAACAATGGGTCCCTTTCAATGGCAGCATGGATCTCTGAGATCTCTCAGGATTCTGTTATCTGCCCTCGGTCCCACACAAAGTCAGTGCCTGAGTCATATGTTTCCCCTGCCTATAGAAGCTGGAGAAAACTTGTTGCCAAGCAAGGAAACAATTCAGGGAAGAATTTGGTGTTGTGAGAGCAGTTGCTGCTTAGTTTCTCTTGAGAAACAATGAATTGACTCAGAGAAAGGGTAGCAGGCCAAAATATGTTGTGAAGCCAAAAGCAAAAGGAGAATGAAAAGAGGATGGAAAAAATAATAAAAACTTTGATAAAATGCCAAATTAACAGTGGTAATTCTGAAAGGGGTAGGATTACATTACACAGCTTCATAAAAGATTTAGACCTGAGCATGCAGCGCTATCCACACCTTCTCTGCTCTTCCTCAGTTTACCCAGGTAGAAGGTTCTACATCAGTGGATGCTGCCTAGGCACTGCTGGTCACACTTTGTGTCTGAGGTCCTTTTTTCATGGTGATGGCACTGAGGCTGTGATTGGAATTCTTACAACCAGATTCTTAGTCCTATTTTAGAATCTTATATTATAGGGCAGCTTAATCTCCTGTTTTTTCTTTCTATGATATTGCTGCCAAGTGCAAGTGCATTATGAATCCTCCACAGCACCTTCTCTGAGGCTTAAGTTCATGAGGGTGCCTGAGTTTCCCCATGCTCTTTTAATATGCTGTTGTTCTCTGCATGTCAGATCTCCAAGGATTTTTTAATTTGTCTTGATTTTATTAGAAAGAATGTAGGAGGTATCATTAAGTAATGGGAAGATTGAGTACATATTCAAGGTTTGAAAAAAGTTCAAAAATGTGTGTGTGCTTGTGTGTGCGTTTGGTTGTGTGCATATGAAGGAGATACAAGGGTGTGGTCACATTGTCTCCTTAGTGCAGTGCTGGGTGGAGGCTGCCAAGGAACTGGGGAGATAGTTGCTTTTCCCTATGTGCCCTTCTGTTCCTTTCAAGTAATAAACCACGGGAATGCAACCTCAAATAAATTAATGAGAAATCCACAAAAGTATATAATGAGGTAAATGATCTTCTTTGTATTTGTGTGTGTCTGATTGCAGGTATTCTGGGATTATCATATAGCCATATAGATATATACAGGCAGACAGAAAACACGTGTCGCCAAGACACAGGTGTGGGAATGAGTATTAAGTCCATACAAATG
This sequence comes from Ochotona curzoniae, assembly GCF_017591425.1. NCBI lineage: Eukaryota > Metazoa > Chordata > Mammalia > Lagomorpha > Ochotonidae > Ochotona > Ochotona curzoniae. The sequence goes on along the minus strand of NW_024466312.1, from coordinate 4,537,103 downwards.
GTAGCATACTAGAATCACCATTTCACATCTTCATGATTAAGTTTGTTTTAACATATAACTTAGAAATCATGTATTGACTGCACAATAAAAGTTAGTTAACTCTCTATTAAATGAAAGTGTCATTCATTATTTTACTTGTCTCCCTTTGCTAGACTTTCAGGTTACTTTCAGCTGTAATCACAGTAAATTACATAGGTAAATTTTTTGAAAACCAGGTGTGTTTTTTTTCTGTTTTCCTAAACCATCAGCAGAGTCAGAAGGTATAGCAAGACTCAATCACTGACAATTTTTCTTAATGTGAGTGAACTAAAAATAGACCCTAGGGTTCTTCTAAATTTTTTGTTGAAATAGAATTTTAGCAGAGTCAAAACCTTGTAAAAGTGAGGCTTCTAATCTCCAGAGAAGAAAATAATGGCCAGTGGGATGACAAGTGAAAATGAAGGGGAATATGGAAGTAATTGCAGAGGGGAAGGAAGGAAATGGCAAGCTCCTATGTGTTCGTTCACTTCTTTCTCCATCTCAGTTCATAGAAATGTTTGCGTGCTAATTCTGGCAGGTGGCTGGAGAATTTGGATGAGTTTTGTGGTATGGTTAGGAAATTTGAGGCTGGGGACTTAAAATAGTTGAAATGCAGTTTTTATTGGTGAAACAACTTGCAAAAGGGCTTCTAACTAATATACAACTGATCTCAATTCCTCTGTGCCTACCACACCCAACATAGACTTTGTAGGGGTGGGGGTGCAATTCTCAGAGGTCATTCAAGCTGGACATGGGACAGCTGCTCGCAGAACTGTGACCACATAATGGCACGTGCCTCAGGGTCATCTAGGGAGATTCCAGTTGTGCTCTCCTTTGCCCCATTCTTACAGCTGTCCCTCCTCGTATTAAAAATCTTCAGGGTCTCCAGTATGATGAACCTTTTACTAAAGGGTATCGACCTTATTTCTTTGGGACTCTGGACAAAAAACAAGAAGGTGCTATTACAGAGAGATAACTGGTGTCCCTACAGGCTCTATAACTTAATAGTACAACTTTGTTCTCTTAGGATCTTCTTTATGCTCTCACTGTTACACAACTTCTTAATTTTGCTGCTGTCTCTTCTCTTTACTTTGCTTTTGCTGCATCCTTGGACTTTAATACCTTTTCTTCTAAACATTGATATGTGTTTTCTGGAACTTACTCTGTTGTCCATTCCTGTATCTCAGAATCAGTGATGGGAACTTAAGTAATACTTGAGTTATAACCCTTGAGGAGTACAGATGACAACCTTGGGGTGCTTCCCAGCTATGCTTCTCTTAATTTCCAGCATCACCTTTCCTGTATGGAGTTCTTGGTGCCTTTGCTTGTAACACCCAATCCATGGTCCCGGGCTCTTCATCATAATGAAGGTGAGGTGGAGGAGTGTCTCCAGTCTGATTTCTTGTGTCTGTCTGCAGGGTGCCTCTCCTCATTATAGTGCACCCTGATATCTATCCTGACAAGAGCAGCCCTTGAACTGCTGTTTCTTCCTGCTCCTGTAACTGCCCTGCCATGCATGCAATTCTCAAGACTGATCCTTGTGTCTAAAAACTCCTCTTCATCTCAGCCCTTCACAGTCTTTCCTTGTCTCCTATGAAACACTTAAAATTGTTTTGGACTCACATAAACTGCCATGTCTCCATGAAGGCTTTTCACTTAGGGGAAGAAATACATGCATTAGCAGTGCAGAATGTGAAAAGTAAAAAATAATTCTTCCCAATCCACCATTCCTACTTTGCAAAAGTAAACATTTAGAGCTGTTCCTATTTTTAGAGCTTCTGCTTATTGTCTTCATAAATGTGAATAGCATGCTTTTACCTCCACTTAAAAATTATTTTATCCTTAAATAGCATCTTTTGATGCTTCTCTAGATAAGAAATTTAGCTTATTCCTAATACCCTCTCCCTTTATTACTTAAGCAATATATGAAGACATCTATTTTTCCATTAAAAATACAGAGTATCTTTATTTCCCCAGCATTGAAGAATGGGTTCAGTGTCGCTTCCCTGCACTTGTTCTCTGACTGGTTCCACTTTCTAGTCATTGCAAGTGTGCCATCCTTGAAATGTGCAAGTCTATGTAGTATATCCATCTCTTTCGTAACCTTAAGGTCTGCTCAGCCTTTTCAATAGTTATATGAACATTAAAGATCAGCAGAGTATTTGCGAAATACAATTTCCTGCAGAGCTATAGTGTATTTGGTCCTACAGAGAAAGAGTAGAGGTTGTACATCACCACTTAAAAGAAAAAAAAAGCTTCAAAGAGCAAGATGAAATAGATTCTTCTTTTAGACTCCGTTAATTATTCAAAAGTATGCCACAGATGATGAAAACAAAGGAGGAGCCCAAGTAAAAAATCCTGTTATCTTTAAAATGGCTAACTGCAGTGGAAAAAGTGACCAGCCTATGGCCACCCATGCTTTTAAGGAACTGTGGGGAAAAAACTAAGGTAGAGGAGATGATGGGGAGGTGGATGGGAATAATCACTTAGGAAAGATTTGAAATATCTAGGTATAATAGGGTTTGAATGTGGGAAATATCTCTAGATCTCTTAGAGTCATTCACTTGAAAAGTCCCAAACTGGCAGTGTTAACATCACACAAAGAAGTTCCATGTTTGGCAAGATGAAGGTTTATATTTTGTTCTCCCAAAGTTCCCTGGATTCAAAGCATGTGGTATAAGCAGGATATAGATCTGAGCATGGGAAGTTGGATAAGAGGCTGAAATGGAGCTCATGGGTGGTAGTGGGAGTGGACTTATGAAACAGAATGAAGAAACCTTACCTTATATCTATGGAAGAGATCATCTGGATGTTGAACACCATCAGATAACCCATGCACCCCTTCAGCATCATCCACAATCACATCGGGAACCTAGCTAGGGTCATGTCAATCAGGAAGGGCTAAAAGGTTATAGTCAAACCAAAGGGGAGTCTAGATCATGGGTTATTCCAACTAAGGTTCTCAATAACCAGTGTCAGGAAATACATCAAAATACATCTCTCCAAATGGTTCTATAATGCAGTGTTGACCAATAAAGATCCAATAGGCACCATGTGGATTCAAGAGCCTCATTTCTCCCAGTTACTTTAGTAAGCTAAGCCATCTCTATACACTCAGAAGTTACAATAGGAGAGGAAAATAATGAAGTTTGAAATCTGAGCATTTTATCTAAAAGCATTGTATAATTATTGAATTTGAGGGAAGTTATTTAATCAAGTTTGGTTTAGTTTTTTTCTTCAGCTGGAATATGTGAGAATCTTGGGAAGGATCAGATCAGCTCAGAGATGTGATGAAGCCAGATTTTCTCTGCACATCTGAGTAAAGTATGATTCTACAACCCCAAGAGGGCTGGACTGTTATTAGATATCTTTTTTTGGTGGGGGGTATATCTGGCAAACACTTTCTGGCCCAAGAAGGCCTGCACTGACTTATAAAATTTTGGGTCTCTCTGCCATTGACCATACCTACAATGTTAGGATACACTTAAATAGCAGAATGATGGATTCATGATTTTTTGAAGGCCTATACTATTGTAATAATATACTGGAAATCTGTGGGAGAAAAGGATTTTTGGAGGGGAAATCCCAGAACCAATGAAACTGTACCACAAGATCAATCAATCAATTGAAAAAATGGGGATTATTCACAGTTGGGGGGACAGGAAGAAATTGGACAAGTAAATTTTCTCACAATTCAAAGATCTCCTTTTGTTGAGTGTTGATCATTGACCAAAATTTCCTATTGCTCAGAGCTTGCCAAATGATCTGATTTGAGCAATGTCTGTTTATTGTTCCTGTCCAGGGAGTAAAGAAGTTGTGAAACAATCAAATGTGGTCTCAACTCCCTGTGGTTGCTGGGGCTAGACATGAGAATGGGAGTTGAGAATGGAGGTTAGTGGTTGAGGCTGAGGTATGTCTCTAGTGTAACCCTAAGATTTATTTCAGAATATTCATGACTTTCATTGGAGCTTACCAATGACTAATTTACCAGTGCATGTAAGGAAAAAGAAATTTAAGGTCTTCTTTTGGCTGCCTAGCTTCTGAGTTTCTTTCTGGACATACTGGGCCACTGTGCTCTGGCTTACTCACCACATGTTCTGTTTTATATCATCCTAATTGAAAAAAATATTTTGTTGTTATACAATTCTTAGAAAACACTAAATTCTTTTCTGTTTCTTAAAGTCATGATCCTCTCTGTTTTCTTCTCAAGACCCTATTTACTTACTCACTCATTCACTCACTTATTCATTCATTCACTCACTCGCTCACTCACTCACTCATTTCTTTCCATAGCCATCTCCTTGTCATACTCACTACCTGAATTTAAATATTTCTTTCATGGAAAGAGACTTGTTAATGTTCCATGAGCTTCTATGACTGCTTCCATTGTCATCTTTAATCATGCCCTGGTGATTGACTTCACAGGTGCTTATCATCATCTGTGATGACTTCTGGCTTTGTTTTGCTTCTTTGCTGTCTCCTGTACCTGAATAAAGCTGCAAAAAGGATCATATCTGAATTGCTGCTAACTGTGCCTTCCAGGAACTAGCATAGTGCCAGGTGTATAGACTGTTATTGGGTGGATGAAGGGGAAAGCACTTTTTGGTACTTTTTGAGCTCAGTTCAGACACATGCTAGCCCAAAGGAGGCTCAGGAACAAATCACTCATGTGGTCTACAAACTGGAGTCTGTGTCTTAGTTGTCCCTAGGGAGATGGAAGCACAATGGGGTTGATTATCACAAGCTTCACAGCAGAAAGAGGATTAAATCTGAGAGAAAAAACAACAAAAGACAAATGAAATCTGTTCAAGGAAAAACAAATGTTTCACCTCAAATTCACTTTGTTTTCATGAGAAAAGGGGAGCACAGGAGTTCAGGGGGGAGAGGATAATGATAATTTGCCTGGACTTTTCTTTGCCTCAGTTGCCCAGTCACTGGCGACCTGGGACTCTTGGCTTCCCTCCTCCCTTCGACCTCTTTCTGCCTCGTTAAATGAATCATGGTCAGAATATTAAAAAAATTTTATCAAGTGGCAGAGGAGAGGGGTCTGGAGGAAAGAATATCAAGATCTGGCTTCTGGGAGGCTTGGAAACTATTCTACCCCCTGCAAAAGATTAGTGGGTTTGTTTTCCAGGACCATAAGTAAACTGATGTGCTCAAATGCTGGGACCCTTGCTGGAGGACTCTATTAGGAGAAAGACATTCTATGCATGGTGAAAAGTGGGCCATGATGCGGGAGACAGCTCAATCCCTCACACCAGGTGGACGCTTGAGCCAGGAATGAGCCAAGGAACTGGCCTTTCCCAAGCAAAGTATGTTATCAAGGATCTCTCTGGAAAGCCACACGAAATCTCTCTGGCTCGGCTGTTCATGCTCCATACTTAGCAAACAGATACATTTACTGTGTGCCAGGCCATAGTCTATCATTGAGAATCATCAATGAACAAACAGCAAAGTCCACCTCCTTATGGAGCTTACATTCCAGGGGGGTATGTGTTTCTGCATGATTATGGAATTTCTGTACTATATCCCTGTATTTAGAGAATACTTAATGCTGAGAGTAAAGCTACCCTGTTTTGGAGGCCTCTTAAAAATCATAGTGGAAAAATTCAGTAGTTTCAAAGCGGCATTTACAGTTGAGATCCCAATAGAGCAATGTAGATAAGGCATTCACAGAGCAAGGAGCTGTTACACCCAATGTGAAAGCTTGTTGTTAGAGCTTTCTAGGACCAAACGGAAAGGGTCCTTGGGGCACAGGGAGACCGTGGGCAAGAAAGTAGAGGCTCCATGATTTATATGGTACCCTGGAAGGCAGCAGGGTCCAGAGCATCTGACATTTTGCTACCTAACCCACCTGCTTTGGAGTATGAGTCTTCAGGCCAAGAAGTTTCTAGTTGCCCTTTCTGCCATCTGCTGACTGCTTACCCCCTGTTCAGAGCAGGCTGTACTTGGTGACTGTGCTCTTTTATTCTCTCCACATCTACCTCTTCTCAATTGATATGGTAGATGTGATATGTTGGGAAATAAAGGAGTGTGGGATGGTCTCTTGGAGAAGCTAAAAAAGACTCAAAGTTCTGCCTTTCCTCACTGCACTTCAGCCACGCTATCTTAAGGCCACATATCGAGTGTTTTCATCTCCTAAACCTCTTCCTCTAATATTATAACCACTTGGTCCTCTTGCTAACCATGGTTGCCTTCCTTGGCTCCCTCTGCCCTGTGGAAGCTATTCCTCTGACATCATCACATTTGTTTTATCCTCTGAGTAACTTTTCTGACAACCACTCAACCAACTCAACTGTATCTCTTTTATACTCAGCTGAGACTCTGAGTTACAGAAATTCAGTTTATTGTTATAAGAGAAAAACAACTTCCTTGTAGGTTAAGGGACTGTTTATTATAGTTTCTGTTACTTGCAGCCAAATGCTTTCCTAACTAACGTGCCACTTCCTTGGTACATTTGATTTTTGTGCTTGGTGTGCTGTGGCTGCTACAAGTTCCCATGCATTTCCTCTAATTATAGACCTTCCATACTTTGTGAAGCTTCCAGAGCTGGGAGGGCGCTTAGAAATCAACATGCAGTCTCCTAATTTTATGTACGAAGAAAGCGAAACCCACAGAGGGAAAGTAATGTGGGAGTTAGTGGGGCAACCAGGCTGGGAGCCCAGGAATCTTGGAAATTAGTCCAGTGTTCAGTGCCAGCCATCTTCCCAGCTCCTTGACTTGAAATAATAACAAAGGCTAAGAGTGTGAAGAGAAGGCCCGTTCTACTTGATGTGGCCTTTGTGGACAGACACTGAACACAGCCATGTGCCTTGGGGCCATGACCATCCTGTGGAATGAGAGATCACCACCACTGAAGAGTAAGCAGGCCCTAGGCACTGGTTCACTGGGATTTTTCTCTCTGCTTCCCTAAATTGCTTTCCTGGAGACAGAACCAGCCTTGCTGAGTCCTGCAGAGCAGCTGTTAGGCTAACTTCAGCAGCCTTGCTTGTGTAGACTCTGTGAGCACAAACTAATTAGCTATACGAGTTACAGCTGGGAAACAAGATGCTCACTGGCTGCCCATTTCTCTTTGTCTCTCTCTCTCTCAATCTTGACTTCTGCTAAGCTCTGTTTAAACTTGATGTCTGTTTAAACTTTCCTTTCCTCTGTTCTCTCACATCGATGCCACAACCCTCACCTTGAACATTGGATAAATATCCTTCTTAGAAACCCCTGTGTCAAATTTGGTTACTGAGTATGCTTCTAACTGTAAAGATTTCTGCCTTCTCTTTGCAGCCCCTCCCGAATTCAGCACAAATCGCAGTACATCTGAACCCTACTCACCACCTGTGTTACCTGTCTTTTTGTAGCATATCACTTTCCTTGTTTTGTCTAGATATTTTATTTTCTCCATGACATTTAGTACCAGTAAATGATCCTGTTTGGATGCGTGTTTAGTTTCCATTTTTCTTATTAGAATGGAAAGCATCCCTTCCAGGGCAGGGCCATCCATTTTTGTGCTTCTCACTCCCAAGTCTGAGGAGGGATTGGGATAGACATTTAAAAATCTTGTGTTGAAGTCAAGTGGATTGAAATTGGCCCATGGAGACTAACCTCCCACACATCTTGAGTTGTTCATGCTATGAGTATTGGGCAACCATGAAACCCTGACAATCTGTCTTGAGCATTCAGTAGAAGGAAGGGTGGTCTCAGTGTGACGCTCCTCTGCCTCCACACTGCTCAGTATCCTTCCCTATATACTTGATACAGCCCTGAATGATCCAGACATCAAGTTTGATATCTTTCCCAACCACAGGGACAGTGTCTCTTTTTAAATTATTATTATTATTATAGTTGTTGGATGGAAGATCTCCCTTGAAGGCTCTGTTCCTGTTGACTCCTGGTTCATCTCCACCTGACCCCTCTGGAATTCTCCTGAGGAAGCATCCTCTTCTGCTCTTGATCGACTTGGGCTGAAGACACTGTGGTGCTGGAGGAGTTCACGGGTCCTTAATTGACAGGATGTACATCCTCCAGATATTGGGTAGGTTTCCAACATGATGCTTGGTTACATTTACTCTGATCTCAGTATCAGCTTCCAGGGCTGTTTTTATCCCTAAACCAGTCATACTGTGTCCCCATAATAGGACCAATCAAAAGTCCTATTATTTGCAGGGCCCTCTTAGGTGTTTACTGGTCCTTGTTTGCCCCTGTTCCCATGCTTTGGTTTCCTCATTTGTCATGGCCTCTGAAGGTCCCTGCTTGCCCCTTCTTACTCCAGCTTTGGTCTTCATCTAGAAGTCCTCATTCAAAATTCCTTTCTCCTTTTTCCTTGTCTCCTTTCCTCATTTCTTCCTTTTTCTTTCTCCCTCCCTCCTTTCTCTTCCTTCGTTCCCTCCCTTCCTGTCTCCCTCTCTCCTCCCCTTCTTTACTCTTTCCTCATCCCTCTCTCCCTTCTCTCTTCTTTCTCTTTTCCTTCCCTTCTGTCCTCCCCTCCCTTCCTTGCTCTCTCCCTTCTGTTCTCCCCTCCCTTCCTTCCTTCCACTTTTACTCCCTTTCTCTTTTGGGTTAGTACAAATTAGAAATAAAAATTAGAAGACCATACATGAGCAACCCCAATGATTTCAAGTTTATTCCCCCTCATAATTCTGTCACCCCTAATCCTAACGTCCTCTCCATTGTCCTGTGACTAACAAATTGAAACAGAGACAACCTTGAGTCCATCAGAAACTCTTACCGTACAGTTTGGCAGGAGGGTGAAGCAAGTGGCAAAAGGATTATCCATCCTCAAGGATCTTAGAGTTTATTGGGAGGAAGGGGAATCAGCAACCAGGCATAAAGGAAAACACATGACACAGGTTGCAAAGATGGCTTGGAAGCCTGGAATCTTGGCTCTTGGGTTTTTGTTTCACCCACCATTGATTCTCCTGGCAACTGTCTAGGAATATTTCAGAATCACTTGGGTAGAGCCTGAGAATGAATCAAAAGTCTCTTTTCATAGATCTACTGAGCTGGCCAAGAGCTGTGATGGTCATTCTGTCCATTCCTTTGCCCCTAGGCCAGACCACATCAATTCAGCTTGCCTAGTCACGGGTATCTCCTGTTTCCAAACCTCACTGGAGACAGATTCTACCCAGCTCTCTGTCTGCTTTTCCTGCCCTGGTGGTTTTGAGCCCCAGTAATGAATGGCTGAGACGGCTGCATTCCTTGGATTGCCTCTTCACCATGAATATTTGTCAAGCACTCCTGGGCAGGGAGCTCAAGTTCTAGAGGCGAAGACCAGTGTGGGTCGGCCCAGCCATACTCAGCTTTTTCCATTGAGCCTCTCAACTGCATTCTGCCCATGTTCCAAGGTGAGGAAGTGGTTCCCATTTGCAAGGAGATGAATGCTGGTGTTTGACTTATTGCTGTATGAGAGCCCAGAAGCCCTGGCAGAGAAAACATCTCTTTAATTTGGAAAGGGAAAAAAAAGACCTTGAATTCCACCTGCCTCCTCATTGCTCAGCTGCTTTTCCTCTTCCACCCTACTTTTCTCCTGTTACCTCTCTTGTAGGCTTGCTGCTTACTGTAAGGCCTCACCTGACAGCCCTGTCCCTGCTTGGGGTTCACAGATCTGCTGTCCTGCTGGGTGGAATGTTGTCAGTCAGTGATGAAAACTGAGGCTCACAAAGAAAGAGGAGGTGGTCTTTTAGAGGAAGGAGTTAGAAAAGATGAGGAGAGTGTTGAGTAAAAGCTGAGACTTATTTCTAACAGATACCATCATCATGTTTTCTGCATGTCTTTGCTATGCAAAATTTCATTCCTTCTACCTCTTTTTAAAAAGAAAATATTTATTTGAAAGGCAGTCTTACAGAGAGAAGAGGAGAGGAAGAGAAAGGGAGAGAGGGAGATTCTCCATCATTGGTTCATTTCCAGGATGACCACAGCATTTGGGGTCAGTCAGGCTGAAGCCAGGATCCAGGAGCTTCATCTAGGTATCCCACTGGTAACAGGGTCCAAGAACCTAGGCTATCTTCTGCTGCTTTCTCTGGCATAACAACAGGAAAATGGATTGGACACAGAGCAGCCAGGACTTGAACCAGCATGCATATGGGATGGTAGCATTGTGGATAGCTTAACCTACTGTGCCATAGAGCTGGCCTTAATATTCTGAAGCATGATTTTATAAGGTTGTGCTGTCAACTGCATACCCATGAGTGGCAAATATGAAGTCATGGCCATCACGTACACTTTTACTTATGCTGGGGACAGGCTCCCTACCTGTACCCTCCCCTGTCTGCCATACCTCTGGCCACTGCTGACCTGACTCCTTTGATACCTTCAGGTTTTTCTTGGACATTGCTTCCTCAACTGCAAGTGGCTGCTCCACCTTCAAGCTGCTGCTACAGTTCTATGACAGAGGCCCTGGGAGATAGTGGTCATTTGGAAACCAAGACAGAAAGGGCTATAGGCAAGGAGCGCCTCTGTGAAGTTAGTGAGGAAGGGAGCATTGGGTTGGATCTATGACTGAGCAGGAGACCAGTAACTTACTGGAGAGAAACAAAGGAAGCAAAAAGTATGTACATAACCCCATTTAAAATATTAGTCATGAACTGTAATTCAAATACTTTAATTGTTTGTAAATGACTCAGTAAATTAGATAACCTTGAGAGTCAAAACAATGAGAAAGTCTGTATTTTGGTATGAGTATTCCTTTCTTGTGTCAATTTGACTGGTTCATTAGGTACCCAGATATTTGGTTAAATTTTACTCTGGGTGTTTTTATTTTCAGATGAAAAATGACCCTTTTAAGAATTTATTAATTTAGGCATTTATTTCATTTGAAAAGCAGAGAAACAAAGAAAGGGAGATAAAAGGAGAGAGAGGGAGAAAGATGAAATTCTCCCATCTGCTGGTTTGACTCCTAGATGCACACATAGCTGAGGTTGGGCCCAGCTGAAGTCAAAAGCCGGGGACTCAATCAAATTATTATCTTTTGTGAGTATCATATAAGATGATGTGTTACCTGTGTTGATGAAATGTTACCTGCTGCCTCCCAGGAAATTGAAATTGGGAGTGGAACTAGTATCTGACCCACACACTCAGATGTGGGTGTCCCCAGTGGCTTCCTAACTGCTGTGCCAAACACCCCCCAAAGGTAACATTTTAATTGACAGAGTAAAGCAGTAATTGCCCCTAATGTGAATGGGCATCATGAAAGAAGATGAAGGATCACATTGTCTCAACATGGAATTCTTGGCAGATGCCTTCAGACTTGGTCTGCTGCACCAGCTCTCCTGGGGACTCTCCATATTATGTAAACAACTCCCATATAATAGATTTCCTTTTATATTTCTAAATATGTCATTAATTCTGTTTGAGACTTCTGATGATTAAAATGGGAAAGTAAAACACAGGAATATAAATAATATGCTGACCAGAAAAGAAATTGAATTTATATATAAATGTAGGTACATAAATATATCAATATGAGATAGACAGTTAAGAGTCAGGAAATGTACTGAGAGTTAGGGTTCCTGGGGAGAAGAATATAAAGGCTAAAATAATGTCCAGGATTAAAGTAGTGAATGTTTAAGTTGTAAATTTGCTCAAAGTACAAGTAAAACAAATAAAACAAACCCACAAATATTTATGCTATCATGAAATGTGATGAAATTGTAGAACATGAAATAAAAATCAGTATTAAAAGGTAGCAGGAGAGGGTGGCATGTTGGCATATTAGGGTAAGCTCCCACTTATAGCACTGGCATCCCTTATTTGTATTGGTTTGAGTTTCAGCTGGCCCACTTATGATGAAGCTCCCTAGTAAAGCTCCTGAGAGAGCAGGAGGATGGCTTAAGTTCTTGGACCTCTATACCCACATGGTAGACCTGGAAGAAGCTCCTGAACCCTGACTTCAGACCAGCCCAGCTGTAGCGCTTGTGGCCATTTGAAGAGCGAACCAGCACATGAAAAATTTCTGTCTTTTTTTTTTTATCTCTTTGTAATTCTGCCTTTCAAATAAAAGTAAAATAAAATCTTACAAAGATTAAAAGGTAGCAGAAGAGAGAGACAACAATTATATTGACAAAGAATTATCTTCAGACATGTTAGATAATCTAATATAAATTAGCACAAAAGTAAATATTAACTTGGAATTTCATACCCAGAAAAGATATTATTCCCTTGTGAGGGCTAAATCAGAACACATTCAGCCATGTGAAGACCAAAGAAATTTACTACTCACAGACTTTTTTGTTTAAACTAAAAAGGAGAAAAATAAAATTAGAGGTAACACAAGTAAGGCAGAAAGAGTAGTAGAATGTTTCACAGAGTCCAACAATTTTTGACTGGTAAAGCTGAATTCTGAGTTAGAAAGAATGGAATTGTAAGTCCAGACAATAACACTGAAGACTCTTGGTGGCAGGAATGATCAATAAACATAGTTCAAACACACGAAAATCCTTGACTTGTTAAGAGAGAGTTAGAACTTTGCAGCAACTTTCATATATGTATATAGTTAAGAATTCATGAGTAGTCATTTAAATAGAAGAAAAAAGGAGAGGCACTTGGCACAGAAATCTTTGCTTGAAACAGCTGCATTGCCCACAAGCAAGAACCCAATTGGATTCCTAGCTCCTGGCTTTGGCAAGCATTTGAAGTGTGACCCTGCAGAGGGGAGATCTCTCTCTGTCTCTCTTTCTCTCTCTCCCCCTCCCTCCTTCTAAGGTGGAATAGAAAACTCTAGGATAGGAGTTACCAAAAAGGAGGTAGAATAAAGGAAAGAAACTTTGTGTGTATCCTTAAGGCTTTATGTATTTCCTAAAAGGCCTGAAAGATATATGGTAATATTAACATTTTAAAAATGTCTGTGGTGGTGGTATGTGTGTTTCTGCAGTAGTTCCCTAGGATTTCCTATGTATTAGATATATCCCATTTTTTTAAAAAGACAAAAACTTAGAAACTTGAAAACCTGCAAGGGTTTTGATCTGCAAGTGTTACTGCAGTCAGGGATATTCTCAGTTTCTCAGTTCCAGGAGAAAACTACTAGCTCTCAGCCAGGCAGATGGACTGAATCTGAGAATGCAGCAACTATGCACCCGCGGATGTTTTGCTTTGGAGTATTTAAGGTTGGGAAAGTAAAAGGAGCAAGTCTTATGGAAACCCAAAGCTACATTATAGCAAGGCACAGACATGGGGATTGGATGGTAGGGGAGCCAGTAAAAGGCTATTTAATCTTCCTAAACTCTACCAGGCTGACTTGAACAAATTCAAGGTGATTATGTGTAGGTTATATCCAGTATTCATTTTCTGATGGTCATCTATTACTGTGATTAATTATTGTTCTAGCCACCCTACAGAAGACTTAACATGTGCCATTCTACACTGCCTTTAGACTGCGAGCACTGTTTTTGCTGACATGCTATTCTGTTAACAAGCAGTAAAGGAAGTAATTGGAACCATGGACTCCATCAAGTAAGATCCCTGCTTTGCTCCTCTCTGGTGGTGTTATTATGCAGCCCCCTTGCCTTCTCCTTCCCCTTACTTGTTTAAATTTCTTCATTGTTTGAAGTAGGATAAGAGGAGTACTTGCCTGCATGCATTGTTGTGCAGAATTAAATGTGCTTATGATACATGCAAAGTCTTAAAAGATGGATTGGCACAGATTAATTGCTCTCCATATGTAGTGACTATCATATATTATCACTCTATTTGTTTATTATTACTATTGTTTATTACAATTTGGGATGAGAAAATATAGGTCCAGAGAGACAATATAATTTACTAGGACCCGGTCGAACTGGACCCTAACTCCAAGTTTGATAAACTCTGAAGTCAAGTACATAATTATTACCTTTTCCTGCCTTTCCATGAAACAACAGAAATTTAGAGATATCAGAAAAACAGGGTTTATAGGAATTATTGGAAAGAGGTAGGATAGTCATGGATACAAAGAAAAGTTTTATGGTAGAGGTCTTTGTAGATTTTTTCTGGCATGGTAGACAGAGATAGTAGTCTACCCTTCAGCATGTTCCTCCTTTCCTGTTTAATAGGCAATTGACTAGCTGGTTCAGTCAAGCTGTGGGCTTCAGGAATGATGGAGCTCCGTCTCCAATGCCAGCAAAGTATTTTTGATGGATCTGAGATGACAGCAGAGCTTTTTCTTTGTAGGAATGTGTTGGCCATGGGCGTGCTATGCAGCCCTGGCTGACAAGATGTTGGGGAAGGTCGTATGATAGGGAAGATCTTGAAAGGTGTGTGTGCATGGGGAGAGATGAGGTGCTTTTCCTCTTGGACATTGTGTTGGCTGTGTGTCTGAGCTGATTGGGTTGCTACACCAATACTACCAACTAGGTGGCTTATAAACAAAAGGAACTTATTTCTCATAGTTCTAAAACCCTTGTTTGGCTTACTACTTCCTCCCTTAGTGGAAGTCACAAGACATTTCTTTAGAGCCGCAGCCTTCTGTTTTTTCTGCATTGACTCTAATCCCCATACAGAAGGGCTCTCTGCCCAATGACATTACCAGCTTACCTCTTAACATAATCAACTTGGGAAGTTAAGCTTCAACATATGATTAGGGGTGCAGAAACATTCAGACAACAACTATGGGTAAGACTGATGTTAGGTTTGTTAACATGTGGATGAGCTCACACATTCTGTGGGTGGTTCAACTGAGAGAGGGATAGTGTATGGGCCTTGTTGATGTTAGTAAGCTGTGATTAACCAGTCCTGGACCTGTGTCTTTCACTGTCCTGTACCACAGACTTCCATTGGAGGAGAATATATTTTCTCCTTCTTTATAAAAAAAAAATTGTTTTTATTGTAAAGGCTTATGTACAGAGAGAAGGAGATACAGAGAGAAAGATCTTCCCTCCACTGATTCACTCCCCAAATGGCTGCATCAGCTGGAGCTAAGCTGATTCAAAGTCAGGAGCCAAGAATCTCCTCCAGGTCTCTCATTTTGGTGCAGGGTTCTAAGGCTTTGGGCCATTATCTACTGCTTTTCTAGGGCACAAGCAGGGATCTGGATGGGAAGTAGAGCAGCCAGACATGAATCAGTGCCCATATGGTATTTTGGTATATGCAATGCAAGTATTCAGCCACCAGGCTATTGCACTGTGTCCAAGGATACATTTTGTTAGTTGTTTAAGCTGGGTAGGATGTACGGATCACTTAGTTGTAGCCCTAAGTACCCAATGAAGTTCAAGGTCCAAGTCATGCTCTTGATATCAGAGAAGAAGAAAAAAAAGAATGAGAAGGAGAAGAAGAAGAAGTAATTACATGGAATCCTCAGCTTTTTACATTCAAGAGAGTCTCTGATCTGTGGTTTTTATGCTGGGAATGAAAAGTAGGTTGTGGCAGCATGGGATGTCAGTTGCCCCTGGCTGGCCCCTGGTATCACTCTGAGAAAGGTCTTTCTGTGCACCGGGTCAGTTGCTGCTGGAGAGACAGTGTTCTTCTGGTGAACTGACACAGGAGCTCCTGTTATACCAATACTAACAGTAATCCATGGGAAATGGCAAAACCTTTGGAGTTTCTCTCTATTCAGATTAGATGCACAACGATGATTAAAAAAAAAAAACCCATCCCAAGTAAGCTGTAAAAACAGGCCTTGGGAAGTGCCTCCAAGAGAGTGAAAAGGAAGAAGAACAGAAGGAACCCATGGAAAAAAATCTTTCAGACCAAATTACAGTCCAAAAATAATGAGACCAAAGTTCAAAGAAGTCATTTAAAACAAAGAAGGCAGGCACAGCCCATCCATGGGGGCGGGCTCACTCTGCAGGGAGCAGGCGAGCTTCAGGGATGGGCTGAGCAAAGTTCAGCTTAGGACAATCCATGGGTCAGAGGCAACTGTAAAGTGGATGCCCCGGTTAATGGTGGGCACAGGACTCTGTGGCACACATTATCAGCTCCCCCAATCCAAGGTACCTGAGCATGGTCTCCACCCGTCACAGGGTTTGCATATTACATTCTGTTGGGGTGGGGTTGAGTGGTCCCTGCGCCACCTCAGCAGAGAGCCCTCAGATTGGGCAAAGGAAGGAAACATTCATTGCTTATGCCTAGCGCCTTTATAGGCCTTGTTTCATATTTCTTTACTGCAGGAAGTTACAAGACCATCCTGTGAGCCAGGGAAGATGTGTGCTAAGCTCATTAACCACCTGCTCCGTTTGCAGACTCAGGCTCTGGCCGATACTGTAATCCTGGTAACCAACCAGCCACTCAAGTCAGAATACACATCTGACTCATGTGTATTATGTGCCTGGATGTGTGAGTGGGTGTGTGTGCACACACATGCATCATTATCACATTTTCCTAAAAAGCTTTTCTTTTCTACCTACTGCATTCCCTTTTCTAGTCAAACTATACTTTCCTTTTTAGCAATAGGCTTGAGTTACAAACAGATGTTTTCTCAAGAAGTGGACATTTAAAAAGTTACTGAAGTGAACACGGAGAAATTAAGCTCTGCATAAACAACCACTAGGAAGTTCTCTTTTCTAAGCTTCTCTCAGCTATAATCACTGATATTTACTATTATGGTAGAGAATAAAATGCAACAGTGTTTTGGTCACTCATAGAATCAGTCTGTATTCAATATGCAAAGAAAGTGGAGCTCTTACTGTTTTTAGTTTTTCTTTGTCTGATCTAAAATATGAGCCTCAACATCATTGACCAACAGAATGACAACCTTGTTGGTTAATGAGAGCTCATCCTTTCCAGTTAAATAACATTTATCTCAAAGAGGCTGAGTTTTAAGAGGCTATTCCATCCTGCACTGTTTTGCTAAATGGCACTTGGAGGTAGAGGGGGATGGGACAGGCTTCTTGCTGGGAGAAAAGGAAGGGACCTGAATCAACATCATCCCATGGATTCCCAGAGACCAGATTACTGTAGACTAGATGGTGTGGTCGGTCCCTAAATTATGAATTCTGATCTCAGGTAGCCTTTGGGAACAATGTGACTTCGTCTGTTCTTTAATATTTATTTATTTACTTGAAAGAGTTAGACACAAAGAGGGAGAGACAGAAAAGTCTTCCATCTGCTGGTTCACTCCCCAAATGTCTACAATGGCAGGAGCTTCTTCTTAGTCTCTCTTCAAGGCGTAGGGGCCCAAGGACTTAGGCCATTTTCCACTCCATTCCCAGATGCAACAGTAGGGAGCTGGATGGGAAATGGAACAGCTGGGACTCAAATCAACAGTTTTTAAAGTTCATAAATATCAAGAGAATAGCATGATAACCACACATATCTCCTGCTCATATTTTATTATAAATTAAAATTTTTAATGTGTAAGAAATCATCTTATTTATGGGATAACATGTGATGTTTCTATATACACATATGTACACACATATATACATATATACATATACACACACATATATGTATATATATTGTGTAAGGCTACATTAGCATAAATATCTATTTTTCCAGTTTTTTATCCATGGTAAAAATATTTAAAATTCTTTCTCTAGTTATTGCTTTTTAAAGAAAAATACATAGCCCATTATTGTGCATGCTTATTTTTTGTTACATAGGTTTTAGATAGTAAAGATAATTTATATATACATAGTGTTATAGTTAAAGCTGAGAATATTTTGTCTTTGCCCCCCTCCTAGCCAGGCCTGTTTTTCTTTGGGGTAATTAATACCAATAATTTGATGTCTGTCACTCCAGCATGTGTTTTTATTAACTTTGTATCAGATTAAATTTTATTAATTTTATTCAGATTTAAAAATGATTTTTAATGGAAGCAGTTATTGGTCAAACTACTGATTTAATTTCAAGCAAAAGCTGATTTTCCCTTTGAAGTAACCAACTTCCCAAGTTAGTTTCTATCTGTCAGTGGAGACCTGAGCATTCACATGTGCCCCACAAGGTTACACAGAATCTCTTCCTGGGTCTCTGACTCAGTCCCATCATCTGGAAAATGGCATGACTGTCTCCGTGGGCTGTTCTGAGGATCTGTGGGTGGCTGTGATGGAGCACATACCCAGTGCCCAGCAGATAGGAAGCCATCCATCAGCATCCATGCTTGTGGTGAAGACCATCCTGTTACAGGACTAGCATCCAGGCTCCTGCTTCTTCAGGCAAATTCCTGTCAGGACACTCTTGGCCTTTGGTATCACTGTTGGGGAGATCCTGTCTCAAGGGGGTGGGGTGTTATGGTCTGTGAAGACACAACCTCAACTCCTGGGAGCAGAACAATAGGCTACGGTGTCCAGCGGTGGGCTAACAGTGTCCAGGCCTCTCAGGAAGCCTGCTGCTCTTAGCCAGCAGCCACACTGTGGATCTTCTGAGCTCCTCTGGTGAAGGCTGCCTGAGCCTGCTGCAGTGGAGCTGCCTGCAGGAGCACAGCCCAGAGTCCTTGCTATTGGCCTATTCCTTATACAGGTCTGGCCAATCAGAGCTCTGTTGCCAGGCTGCGCCTTACAGACAAAAGCTCTCCTGCTCTGATCCCAGCTAGTCTACAGTCTGTAGACATCTCTCTGCTGTTTTTATTCGCTTTCATTTGTTAAAAGCACTTGGCAGAAACTTTTCTTCTTCTTCTTCTTCTCCTCCTCCTATTCTTCCATTCTACCCCCACCCAAGGCCTTACCCTCGCCCCTTCTCCCCCATATACACAAATGCACACAGGACTGAAACTCAACATCAATAGTGCAGATCAAAATCTTTAACAAAGTCATCAACGTTGACCCAGACAGAAATTTGTTTTCAATCAGGGTCTTATTCCATATTTGTCAATACTGAGAAGATCTATGTAGAATTTCTGGAGCTACCAATGAAGAGGTGGCGCTATGATTTAATTACACTTATGACTTAATTAATTTCCTGTACTTCTCTCTTCAGTTGTCTGTGTTCAGCTCAGGCTCAGGTTCGTGAGAACTCTAGTGCACACAGGAGTGAAGAACCTGGGGAGGGGGTAGTGGATGAAAGGGAAAGGCCTCCTGGGGAAGGAATTTAAGAGGGGCAAAGAATACCAAAGAATGGGGAAAGGTTTAAGAAATAATTTTTGTTCCTTTAAGAGGCAAAGAGACAGTTTTCTTCCTTTGTTCCTTCTCTCCACCCTACTTCCTCCACAACCCCTCTTTCCAAACAGCTGCGAAGGCCAGGACTAGGCCAGACAGAAGCCAGCCAGAAACTCAGCCTGGGTCTCCCAGGTAGGGAACAGGAATCCAGTAGCTGGACTATCTATCATTGCTACCTCCCAGAGTCTGTGTTAGCAGGAAATTGGAGTCTAGAGTCCTGGCTAAAACTAGCTTTAAAACTTACTGCTAAAAGAAAGGGAAAATAGGCAGAAATGCAGATTTCTTGCTTCAAAAGGGATTTCTGCAGAGATGTGATCCTCCTTGTCTCTTCCTATTCTTTCTACTTTTCCCCTTACTAGCTCATGTGTGGACAGGGAGAAGAAGGAGGGTTTGTGCTGCTATATGTATTTGTAGCAAGGACAATGCAAACATTTTGAAACAGGGGTATACACAATGGCTGAAACATCTTGTGACTTCTGTTTTATTTCTGACGAACATAGCTTAACACAAGCCATAGCCATGAAATCCACGAGTTTAAAAAATTAAGCTTTACAGAAACAGTGATTTTTATATATTTAAATTTTTGTAACTTCTACTTCAAATAAAAATAATTGTTTTAGGAATTCGTTTCTCAGGTGGCACAGAAACATTTTTTGTCATATTAGAAAGTTCCTTAAGTTTCATCATAGTCTTCTCTTGGTTTAAATTTAAGTGAACTGAATATTTTGGATTTGAAAAAGAAAAAAAGTAATAAAATCCAGTTTTTAAGAACTCATGCCTATTTTTTTTAAAAAAAGAAGATTTATTTTATTAGAAAAGCAGAATTACAGAGGAAGGAGAGACAGAAATATGTTCCATCCGCTGATTCGTTCTCCTAGTGGCTACAATGGCTGGAGCTGAGCTGATCCAAAGCCAGAAGCCAGGGGCTTCTTCTGAGTCTCCCATGTGGGTGCAGGGTCCCAAGACTTTGGGCATCCTCTACTGCTTTCCCAGGCCACAGTCAGGGAGCTGGATGGGAAGTGGAGTAGCTGCAACATGAAACAGCATTCATATGGGATCCTGGCACGTGTAAGGCAAGGACTTTAGTCACTAGACTACCATGCTGGACCCACTCATACCTATCTTTTACAAGGGTGCTTTAAAATATTCATGGAGAAAAAATGGATTAAGGAATATTAAAGCACTTTTTGAAGCCCCTTGAACAGTAATCAAGAGGTGACAGGAGGCCTTCTTACCTAAAAGTAGTAAAGGTATCTATGAAGGAATACTAGGTATTTAGCCCTTTTTAATGATGTTTAGTTTTGTATTTTTTTAAAAACATATTGCATACTGTTTTCTACAGATAAGACAGTTCTCTATATTTTTATTCTAGTAATCTATTTTTATCTATATTCATATAAACATTTAATATATTCCTTAGATAGACACAATGATGAGAAAATGATAATCATATTTCCTTCATGAAACTGGGCATTATCTTGAGAAGTTGAATTTCAGCTGCTTCTTCCTGGCCATCTTGTGAGGGTGACGCTATGTATGCATCTGCATGTGTGTGCATGTGTGTGGGTGTGGTGTGAGTTGCAGGGTCTGAGTATATCTTGTCATGGGAGACCATATGATATCTGAATCCAGGGGAATGAATACCAGACAAAGGGGGAAGAAAGAATAAAGGAAAAATAGAAGCCAGGAAAACTGGTTGTGGCTCAGCAAAAATGCTCTGTGAAGTTGTCAGAAAGTTCAGTGTTTCAGACATTACAAAGCTGCCCATGGCCTTTTTTATGAATAGAACTGAATGCCAGAGTTATACAGGCAGCTTAATCTGACTTGGGTAAGCTTTGCAGAGGGTGAAGGACATGTGTCAGCATGGTGAGTAGGTTTTCTATCAGGGTATAGGCAAGGAGCAAGCCTTCTGTCTAGCTGGATTGAACCAGGAGAGACAGAGGCCTGAAGGTCCTTCATAAGAGCCAACACTTCTCAGAAACACAGCGGAAGTCTCCCAGACAAAGCAGACAGGCTGGCAACCCTCCTTGGGAGTCAGAGGAGAGGAAGGAGTGAGGCAGACCTAGCCAGCATACCAGTGACAGTGGTGAAATCTTGAGAATCCAGGGGAGGTGAGGAGGTTTGCCAGTTGTGCTTCCATTAGCTTGGGCAGCAGCCCTGAATGCTTGTACCTGGAGAAGCAACAGGAACTTGCTGCCAGAGCACAAAGGGACATGCCCACCCTTCTTTTCCTGGTGCCAACTCCTGACTATTAGGATCTGTGCATGTCTGGCCCTTCTGGAAGGGACCTAGACCCTTAAGGAATCTATTTTTGTGCTTGCCATCCTGTGTTACCTTTACATTGCTTTGCTTCTTTGTCCTGCCATCCCAGACACTCTCCTTCATCCATCCATAGGCATTTGTATCTAGTGCAATGGAATGCTGTGACATAGAACTGAAATCCAGGTCTTACAAAGTCTCTTAAGAAGCAAAGGCAGCTTTCCTCTGGCAACTGGGTTGCTCCCAACCTACAATGAAGAAAACAGTCAACAGCAGGAGATTATAGCCATGCAAACCGTACTCTTCTACCAGAGGATGGATGTGCTGGAATTCTTAGCTCTCATGTAGTTTTTTTTTTTTTTACATCTTTTTATTATTATCATTTCATGATACAGTTCCATAGGCCTTGGAATTTCCCTTATCATCTCCCCAACACCCTCTCCTCTCATTGAGTTTCCTTACATCATTACTACAGTATAGTTCTTCATACACAGTCATATGTCCATCATTGTGGGCATGGACAATGGCAGAGTCCAGCATCCTATTGTCAAGATATAGTAAACAGTTTCATTGGGAGTCCATCTTTGATCTTGAAGTAAAGATGCATACTGCATTGTATCCTCACATCTGAGTATGATAATCTCCATTACAGTGTTACTATACATCCCCTTAAATGAAAAGCCACAAAAAATTAGCAACAGAAATTAACAACACCATGAAGTTAAATAACATTCTATTGAATGACTGTTCTGTCACTGACACAATGAAAAAGAAAATCAAGAACCTTCTTGAAGAAAATGATTCTACTGTATGATCTATGAGTCAGTGAAGAATTTAATCAGAAGAAACTGTTTTGAAGAGATGAAACTATCAAAAAAAAATCCAAATACATGAGATTTAGTTTCTTCTGATCTTTGTGAAATATGTCTCTTGTAGGCAACAAAGATGGGTTTTATTTTTTTAATCCAGTTTACTAATCTATGACATTTGATTGATGAGCTTAAGCCATTTTCATTCAGGACTAATATGAACGGATGATAGTTTGATCTTGTCACTTTAGTAATGGGTTATTCATTGATTTAGTCTTCTGTTGTTATTTTACTGGGATGTTCTTCACATTTGCCTTTGGTTTTGGTGGGTGCTCTTCCTTTTCTCTGTCAAGAGAACATCTTTAGAAGAGGCATATTCTTTGAACTTTTCTTTACTGTAGAAGAATTTTATTTCATTTTCAAAGACGAAAGAAAGCTTTGCAGGATAAGCTATCCTAGCCAACAATTTTTTGCTTTTAGAATCTGGAATATGTCACTCCATTCTCTTCTTGCCTGTAGAGTTTCCTGTGAGAGATCTCCTGTGAGTTTAATTTGAAAGACACTATTAAAAGGCCAAATATAAGAGTTATGAGCATTCCAGAAGGAGCAGAAAAAGAAGCTGGGTTTATAAATGTATTTAATGAAATAATAAGGGAAAATTTCCCTAGTCTAGAGAAAAAATTGGGAAATAACATCCAGGAGGGGCACAGAAGTCCCAACAGGGTTGACCAAAAGCAGTCTTCACCAAGACACATGATAATCGAGCTCTCTTCAGTTGAACATAAGGAAAAGATCCTTAAATGTGCACGTGGAAAAAAATCAACTGACATGGAAAGGAATGCCAGGTGAGCGCTCATGTATTTTCATGATGGAAAACCTATGTTAAACTGTCAGTCCTAAGGAAGACTGAGAATATTGGCAGAGGTCTCACCCTAACTATTTGACACTCCAAGACCTTTCCAAGAAAAGTTCACTGAGATAAATATCCAATAAGCTACTGTGATAGGAAACCTGACAGGCAGAACCCCTTGTCTTCTACTTCACCCCAGTAAGCTTAATTCTTCCTTATCTGAGTTTGGGATGTAAAGCTGGGAGTGGGGAGGAGGGACACATAGGGTTGAAATTTCACCTAAGAGGCAAAGTAGGAACCCATTGGGCACCTCTGTCTCCTGAGGCTCAAAATACCTGATTTGCTTGTCTGGGACCCAGTCTCTTTTTCAGGATGATTTTGCTCATTCTCTGCATCAAATATCCACCTTGCCTTTTCGTACTTCTCACTTAGTAATTCAGTTTTGTCCCATCAAAAACTGGTTATCCAGACAGGACAGAAGAGAAGGCTAACTGATGAATCTATAAAAAACAAAAAAAGAATGCATGGGGATGACAGAGGCATATCTTCAGGATAACAGGATAGCAGGGTAGCGGGATCTGTCCCTGGGCTCTATCAACTTGCACCCACATTCCAGACACCGAGATGCCACTCATGTACTGTGAAAGCAAAGGTATCACTCTTTCTCTTGATCACTCCTGGAGGGATCCTCTAATGGCTGCTCTATTTCACTTCTGATGAATTTGGCAAGAACAAGCAACTCCAAAGGCATACTCAAGCTCTTCGTTGGCATCATCACCACATTTAATTTTGTAGGATTATGTGAAATTATCTAAATTCTTTCCTCATATGTTCCAAGTTACTGACCAACACTTAAATTTTGATCAGATGCTACTTCTCTCTGTTCAGTTTCATTTGATACGTAATTATGTGCTGAAACATGCAGTGTCCTGTAGAAGGGGGAAATAGTTTCAGAAATGGAAAATCAGATGAAGTCATGTGGCACACTTTGGATCATTCAGTGCAGGAGTCCTTTTGATCAACTGCTGCGTGCTAAACCAGATGAACAAATCTACCTGTAAAATCCAGTCAAGGGTCTGTTTATAGAGGACTTTCCTGATCACAATTTCCAGATCAGTGCTGTTCAAATAGTCGCTATGTTCTTCTATGTTCATGGTTTACTAAACTGAAGTGATACATGTGGTTTGTACCTGCAACTTCCCAGTGTGTAAAGAGAAACCATAGCGGATATACTACAGATAAGACCCCCAGGAACTGAGGGGTGGAAATAGAACAGTACACAGCTTTTTCAGCCTCCTGCTCCTTGAAATCTGGATACCATTTTTGTCTCTTGTGAGACAAACATGAATCTATTTTGGTCCAATACTCCTGAAGAACAGAGGATTTAAAAAAGAAAAAACAAAACAAAACAAACAAAAAACCCCACATTTCCTCTGTCTGGCCAGATGGCTTCAGGACAAAATTCTTCCCCAAATCAAGTGTCAGAGTGTGTTCCTTGTTAAAGGGATTTCAAGAAGTAATGTGGAGAAATATTTAATCTTCTTTCTTCCCTTAGAAGAAAGTTTCATGGGAGCATGAGCTGGCAAGGGAGGCATGATTGTCAAGCTGAAATGAATAGGATGGGTCCCTGAGAGGCCAGGCCTTAGGATAATACTATCAGCCCTCAGCAATTCATAGACCTGAGATTCCGGACTGGACTCTCATTTTCCATACCTCCCAAGGAGCTGGCTAGACATGACATGGAATTAGCTTAAGCATGCTGAATACCATCCAATTCATCTGGGAACCCACAGTGGAAAATTATGGGGGTGATATGTTGGGACAGCCCTAAGTTCTTGAGATCAATGCATACTTGTGTGCTTTTCTGAAAATTTTGTACAACTTTTCATTTTTAGAAAAAGAAATATGAACAGGTAGGATTAAGAATGGTTACTCATTCTTAAAATGTTTTAGAGAAGCCAGAATGTGGAAAAGCCAGCGCAGATGAGGGTGGGAGGAATCAGGACAAATTGACTCCCAAGAAAAGCATGAAGGAGCATGTGTTCCACCTCAGATGCTCTCATACTAAGCGATTGGGCATTTTGTGCTTGGGTTTTGTGATGAAATTTACTTTGGCATCTGGGGATCCACCCATAGGGTGTGCAAAAGGCACCATATACTGAGAAGATATGAAATGAATGAAGCATGCCTTCTGCACCTAAAGGAAGAGGTAAAAATAGCTAAGTTAGTTTTTGATCAAAGGATACTCAATGGTTAGATTATCTTGAAGTACATTCAGTTTAAAAGGAACACAACACACACACCCCCCTCACCATCACCACCACCATCACATCACCACCACCACCACTACACCACCACCTACCCCCACTCCTGCTCTAGGTCCTTCTGCACTCTGGTGGTACATCTCAGCCTCCCCAGGCCTATCTTCTCCAGGTCTGACTTCAGGTTTTGTGTGCTTCACCCTCCTTCACAAATTCTTTCTCCAAGACCTCATCTACCCCTGTGGCTTTGATAACTACAGCTTCCTCTAAAAACTGAACCCTTCTCTCTGAACTTCAGACCTTGCCTCTTATTGGACACTGTAACTGAATCTGCCTCTTAAATAAGTACTGTCTCACCTCTCTCAACTGGTTTCCTCTCTGGTGCCCCAAATCTTAGCAAATGACACCAAAATGGACCCAGACTCTGATGCTAGAAATCTGGGGACACCCTAGCCTCAGCCGATATCATAGATCACAGTTTCTATCAGTTGAAATCATCACCTTGACTGTGTCACCTGTTACTTTTGTTCTTTAGACTATCTACTCCTGCCTGCAGGTTATAATAATAGCTCCCACTATGTGTTATGTGAAGGAGTTCCTTAACCTTTCTCTGTTGCTACTGCATCAAAAACACGAGGGCATCAACTACACCTATGAGGCTTTCTCCAGTTCTGACATTCTTCAGTTTGTCAGTGAGCCTGTATCACAGGTGAAAAGTTGAGTTTTCTGTCCTTTCACTCATACTTCACCTCCCAATAACATTTTTTCATTCTTTCCCCCTTTGACTTTGTTAAAAACAGCTTTCGACTGAAATGTAGCAGCCCAAGGACCCAAACAGTGAGCAAAGGTTAGGTTTCTCAGACATTCCTGAGGGAGACAGTCCTGTGTCCTTTCCTTTGGGTGTCACATCAGAGAAGGGAGTTGCCTGGAGGCAGGACTTCAACAGAGTGGCTCTTGTTTCCACCTTTATCGTCACTGCTACTGCTCCAAGGTGCTGCTCCATGGCTCTGCAGAGGCAGACAAATGGAAAGTTTGAAGACATTTTTCCCTGAAAATTAATTAGCAGGCAAATAGCAACTCCTTGTTCCCACTCCACCTTCCATCTAGTCTGGTCCTCCAGCAGGGACAAGAAGCTTACTGTTGTGACCTCTGAGTTTTAATGTTTCTCTGACAATCAGAGTCGAATTTTCTCTGGAAGTTAGGAGATTGGTAAGATTGGCACATTTGCTGAGAGTTGGGACATGGTCTTTCCAAGTCTGAGAAGCTGCCAATCTTCCTGGCTTGGTACAGGCAGAGCAAAGCTAGGGTCTCCATTCTCCAGTAACTTGAAGTTGGCATTTTGCCCCCTATTATCTCTAAAGATCTCCCATCATCTTTTTCTGTTCAGCAAAGCTCATAGAGAGAGCTTTTTTTTCTTCCATATACCCCCACCTCCAAGCATCTTTTGAGTCTACAAGTTGCTAAAAAAGAGATAAATGTAAGTACATATGGGCCAAGTGTGATGGTTCAATGGCTAAATTATCAACTTGCATGTACTGGGATCTCATAAAGGCACTGGTTCCAATCAGCTTCCTCTTTATGGCCCCATTGGAGAGTAGCAGAGGATGGCTCAGAGCCTTGGGACCCTGCATCTTTGTGGGAGATCTGAAAGAAGCTCCTGGCTCCTCACTTCAGATTGGTTCAGCTCTGGCTGTTGTGGCCATTTGAGGAGCAAACTTGTGGATGTAGGATCCTTCTCTCTTTCTCTTCTTCTCCCCATAAATCTGATCTGCCTTTCCAGCAACAATAAATAAATCTGTTCTTAAAAAGTAAGTACATCTGGGCCCGGTGTGATGGCACAGTGGTTAAGGTCCTCACCTTGCATGCCCGGGATCACATATGGGCGCCGGTTCTAATCCCGGCAGCCCCACTTCCCATCCTGCTCCCTGCCTGTGGCCCTGGAAAGCAGCTGAAGATGGCCCAAAGCTTTGGGACCCTGCACCCGCGTGGGAGACCCGGAAGAGGCCCCTGGCTTCGGATCGGCATAGCATCGGTCATTGCGCTCACTTGGGGAGTGAATCATCGGACGGAAGACCTTTCTCTCTGTCTCTCCTCTCTGTATATCCGCCTTTCTAATAAAAATAAAAAATAAATCTTTAAAAAAAAAGTAAGTACATCCAATGCTGATACTTGTTGAAACTTCTGATATAATGTTGGCAAAGGCTATTCTAGTGATATTAAGACATCTTGAACTTTATAAATAGTAGACACTGAATAGACCTGTGAGGTTATGTGTATTCTTATCTGTTCCATCCTGGCATTTTGCAGGTATGGAAAATATGGCTTTCAGCAAGTTAGTAGTTGATACAAAGTCCTTGGCCTTTCAATCCCATGCAGTTTCCATTACCATCTACTTCCTAAGTGCATGAAGATTTCCTTTTTCTCCAGAGTCAAGGAGCACCAACAGTTGGCTCCATACTTACTGCTAAATCTTAAATAAACAAGACAGGCTGAGCAAGGCAATTTTCATGGTGTTTTGGGCAAAGGTTGCCTCCATACTATCAAACATTGTCTTTACAAATGGGAAAAATGTAGGACTACTAGAGGCTTCCTTGCCACAGACTGACTCTTCCTATGCTAGTCGCAGAGAAAAGACTTCCCTACATTTTGATGGACAATTACTGTTTTGAATCAGAGAGACTGGGGGGACTTCAGTTCCTGTAAGATGAAATATGTAAATGTGCTAGATTTGGTATCATAATACCAATTTCCATTCTCAACTTTTCCTGTGATTTGTAACCTCATTCATACATTCACCTAATTAAGAAACAAAACATTCACTGAACTACTAATGCCTAGTATTACTCTGAGTATTGACTGTTCAGTATGAGACAATGCAAATATTCCTGTTTTCATAGGTTTTCCAATATCATGGAGGAATCAATAAAGGACAAATAAATCTATGATAAAATCATATCAAGTTTACAGAAATTCAATATTTGAATAAGGCAAGCGGATGTATTTGTGAGAATGTATGTGATGATTTTTTAAAAGCAAGTAGATCCAATTTAAGCCCAGCTTCCTCTGCTTCTGATTTAACTTTCTGCTAACAGGACTGGAGAAGCAGGGAGTTATGATACAAATGCTTGCATTCCTGCCACCCATGTGAGAGGCCCAAATGGAGTTCTTTTTTTTTTTTTAAAGATTTATTTTTATTATTTTTTCATTGGAAAGGCGGATGTACAGAGGGGAGAGACAGAGAGGAAGATCTTCCATCCGATGATTCACTCCCCAAGTGAGCGCAACGGGCTGATACTATGCCGATCCGAAGCCAGGAGACTCTTCCGGGTCTCCCACGCGGGTACAGGGTCCCAAAGCTTTGGGCAGGGAGCTGGAAGGGAAGCGGGGCTGCCGGGATTAGAACCGGCGCCCATATGTGATCCCGGGCGTGCAAGGCGAGGACCTTTAACCACTTGCGCCACCGCGCCGGGCCCGCCCAAATGGAGTTCTTACTCCAGCCACAGAAGTGGGTGGAAGATTGGCCCTCTCTCTCCTAAATAAAACTTTGAAAGAAAAGATACTGGTTAGAAGCTTGGAATGCCCACATTTCCCAATGGACTGTCTGGCTTTGGGTCCTAGCTCCACTCCTATTTCCAGCTTTCAGCTCTTATAAACCTGGGAAGTTGTGGGTGACAGCTCAGGGTTTTGGCCCTTGGTACCACGGTCAGAAACATGGATTGGATTCCCAAATCCCAGTTCCAGCCTTGGCTAGTGCTGGCTGTTGAAGGCATTTGGGAGAGTGAACCGGTGGATGGGAAACAGCCTTTTGTCTGTCTGTCAGTATGCTTTAAAAAAAAATGAAGAAAAAATTTAAGAAAGATACATATAAAGAATGTTTAAAGCTGAGGGAATATATGAATAAAGTGCCTATGCAAAGAACAAAGTTGGCATTTTCAAGCATAACTGCTAAATTCTTGGAAATGGACAAGAGATTACTGACTATCCTTTCAGCAGAGAGCTCTGCGTAGGACATCCTCTGGCTATTACCTGGTCATGTGGAGAAGTTCCACCTCCACTTAATTATCCTTAGGAAATTGACAGCAGTCCAAATGATCTTTCTTCAGGAATTATGATAAATTTTGTCCAGTGCAGACACGACTGAATTTTACCCTTTAGACAATATGGCATACTCAAAGAATATATTTTAAGTAGTTTTATTAAAACATAATCATTAAATTTTACAATTGATTCACTGAAAACTTGCAATTCAATATTTGGCAACAATTCATAGTATATGTGCATGTGCATGTAGCACTACAATCTACTATTGGTTCATTTTTGCCTTCCCTCCCTCAGCAAAGAAACCATAGATCCATTAGTAGTACTCTCTGTTCTTTTATATAATCTGTACACCCTTCCGTATAAGGCCTAGTCAGTACGTGTTCATACTATGTACTTTACTGACTATTTGTATCTGATTGTGGAGTGTGTGTTAATTTAAAGCCTTTGGGATATTTAAAATCTTTAGATAGCATAAGCCATGTGAGTATGAACAATTATGTGCAAGTGTGTGTGTGTGTGTGTGAATGTTTTTATTTCTCTGTTTTTATTTTCTGCACCATTTTCTTCACCACATTCTCTTCAGCAGTGTATGATGATTCCAGTTTCTCCAAATCATTAGCCATGCTTGTGACTGTCTATTATTTTGACGATAGCCATTTCAGGAGATGTGAGTTGACAGTAATTGTGATTTTGATTTTCATTTACTTAATAATGAATGATAATGTGCATCTTTGCAAACACTTATTTGTTGTCTTAATTTTTTTGCATACTGTCTACTTAATACCTTTGTTCATTTCTGTTTGCATTTATTATTGAGTTTTAGAAATACTTTATATATTCTGGTCAGAAGTACCCTGTTAAGTATATGACTTGCAGTAACTTTGTCTTATGTAAGGGTTATCTTTTTTCTTTCTTCATGGTATTATTTTCAGAATAAAATTTAAACATTTTGAATGCAATTTACATATTGTATTTTTTGCTGTTTGAGCTTCTTGTACTAC
The DNA here is from genome assembly GCF_017591425.1 of Ochotona curzoniae. NCBI lineage: Eukaryota > Metazoa > Chordata > Mammalia > Lagomorpha > Ochotonidae > Ochotona > Ochotona curzoniae. The sequence continues at coordinate 4,506,872 of NW_024466312.1, read as the reverse complement.
AGCAAAGAAGCAAGTGCTTGATAGTCATAGTTAATAATGTGTTTCATAAGAGTATTAATATTTTAACCAGTTTACTTAGAAATACAATCCATTTGAGTGAATACTGTGTATGTTGTTTGAGAAAGTCCAAATACATTCTTCTGCAAGAAAATATTCAATTATTCCCTAATTATTTGTTAAAAGGATAATTCTTTCCACCAATTGAATTGTCTTTTGTGCCCTACTGATAATTAACTGATTATAAATGTATGAGTTTATTTATGGACTGCTATTTGTTTCATTGACTTAGATGTCTGTCCTTGCAAAAACTGCACTATTCATTTAAGTTTGTTTTGAGTTTTGAAGTGGACAAGTGTCATTTTGCTTACTTTGTACTTATTTTTTAAGAGGGTTTTACGTTTTCCAAATTCCTGGCAATTCCTTATGAATTTAAGCATCAGTTTACCCAATATTTGCAAAGTGGTAGTTGATACTTTAAAAAAGTTATTGTATTCACTTGAAAGATATAGAGACGAGAGAGGGAGATAGGTATCTCCTATCTTCTGTTTGTTTCCCCAGATGTCCAGAATAGCCAGTGCTGGGGCCAGTCAAAAGCCAGGAAACGGTCATTCAATCTGGGTCTTCCACATTGGTGTTAAGGACGCAACTCCTTGAGCCATCCCTTTAGTGCCTTCCATGGTACACACTTATAGAGACAGAACTGAAAACTGAGCTGGACACAGTGAAATATGGCATCCCTAGCAGCATGTGAACCATTCTGACAAGTATCTACCACAGTAGTTGGTATTTCTGTAAGGAGAGTTTCAAATCTGTAGATCAAACTGGGAAGCATACTAACCTATTTCCTATTTCTTGTCATCATCTTCTCCACAGACACAAACTGTCCTATTTAATTTAGGTCTTTTAAATTTTCTTTCAGTGATATTTTATAATTTTACATTTATGTCTTACAATCTTTTATTAAATTTATCCCTAGTTCATGCTTCTTGATATTGTTTACAAAATTTATAGCATGTTTTTTCAAAATTTTAATGTCTAGTATATATTTATACAAATGATTTTTCATATTGATGTTGTATTCTACTATAATGATTGTATCTGTACGATTTTTAATATTTTTAGTAAATATCTTGAAGTTTCTAAGAAATCATGCCATCTACAAATAGACGTAGTTTCACTTTTCCCCTACCTGATTAATATGATTTTTACTTCTTTTTCCCTACCCAATTCATGGCAAAATACACCATTACAATGTTGAACAGGAGTTGTAAGAATGAACATGTTTCTCTTGATCTTAAGTTTATAGCAAAAGCTTTCAATCTTGCACAGTTAAGCATGTTAGCTATGGGTTTTCTGCAATTGGCCTTTGTCAGGTTGAGAAAGTGTTTTCCTAGTTTATTATGTTGATTGTTATAGAAGGTTGTTAATTTTTTGTCATTTTTTTCTATGCTCATTGAGATGACCAGGTGGGTTTGTCTTTTGTTTTATATGGTATATTACCCAATGTGATTTCTGGATGTTAAACTAATTTTACATTTGTGAGATAAGTCCCATTTGGTTTTGGTGTGTAATCTCTTTCAGCTGTTGTATAATACAGTTTGCAAGTCTTGTGCTGAGTATTCATGTGTCTCTGTTCCTAAGGGATATTGATCTATCATCTTATTTTCTTGTGATATCTTTGATTATGTAAGCTTAGTAACGATGGCTTCACATAGCAAATTGGAAATGTCCCCAACTCCAGTGTTTTTAGAAGATTTTCTGCAGGTCTGATTTTCATTCTTCTTTGGTAACTTTCAAATTTACTGAAGAATTTAATTCATTTTTTTCTATATCTCATGAGTAATTTTCTTCATAAAAATTTATTAACTCATCTAATTCATGACTATATAGTTGTTCATATTATTGCCTTTTAAATCTTTGTATTTAAAGTTAGTTGTGATGTTTCTTCTTTTCTGACTTCAATAATTTAATTGTTCACTTCAAGATAAAACCAGTCAGTTTGATTGGTTGAAACATTGTGTTTTATTGTCTTACAGGATATTAAGAGGTTTTGCACCCATTAGCAAGCTTAATTCAGTCTTTCTGTTAGTCTGTATATTCATATCTATCTGTTTTTCATAACATTTTTGAGTTGATCTAACAACCGACTGATCCTCTCATTAATTAATGACTTAAATTCATGTTTTTGTGGAAGTAATCTTTTTAAAATTTTGAAAGATGCTTTAGCAGAAAGGGTGAAAATAGGTGAAAAGTTGAAAGATGGAACGGCAAAGACAGTAGATCCTAGGAGGTATCACAGGACCTGCTGAAGAGATTGGCATCATCCCAAAAAATCCTTAAAAAAATCCTCAGCTGCTTATAATATGCTTCCTCATAGGATGACTGTGAAAATGGAAAGGGATTACAGAATGAAAAGCTTACATAGCTATTGTTAGCATGTTGTCAGAGCACCCATGAGGTCAGTTTTCAGTACTAATGACTTGGTTAGAATTATTATTTTCAAGGTCTTACCTGCCGGCATATCTTTGAGGAAAGAAAATCTGGAGAATTCCAGGAGCCTAGGCTCTATATCCTGAGAAAGGTGATTTCTTCTCCCAATCTCCCCCAAAGATCTTGGGGATTTGTGTGTGCATATGGGGCCTCCAGGGAGGAATACTCCCAGGAAATAGCCTGACCACAAAATCTTCAGTATTTGAGGTAATGGAAATCTAAATCGGTTTGCTCTCATGCCTTTCAAGGGAGGTTAGTATATCAGCCATGACCCTGTTGCATGGAGCTATAAAGAATGTTCTTCAAAGAGTTTTCTTCCATCCCCCCTTTCAATTAAAAGTAGAAGTTCCTCAGGAAAAGACTCATATAAACATAAGGGTAAAATTAAGATAAATGCATTCCTTTCCCTTAGGAAATTTTCCACGATGAATTAGTTGCTCTCTGTGCCTTACTCAGCAGGGTCAAGTGCTGGCTCTTTCACGACGACACTATTCCAGAACTCAGGTTGAGGATGGAGGCAGGGGCCCTGAAAAGGCACTAGGGCTTGGGAGAGATAACAGTTCTATAGGAAGAGCAAGCCAAGAGGGGTCATTGTTGATCCTTCCCAAGAGGTTTTCTGCTCAGTGGAGGTTTTAGATTTGATGCTTTCCTCTTCATGGATTCTTAGGAGTCTTCCTTTTGTGGCTCTCTGAAATTCACCATTCACAGTGGCAGTTGTGAGGACTGAAGGATAATTTCAACTGATTTAAGTTCCTTGCTCATCCCAGATGGGCAAAAGTCATGTTTTTCCATTTGCACTGCAGTGTGCCAGCTACTGTAACTGGAAGGTCTTCATGGAAGATTGGGATGGGTAAAACTTGGCTCTACCCCTGTCTCTGCTACTTACTTAAGCTCAGAGAATGTACTTAGGATGCTTATCTATCTCAACCACCAGGGAAACTGAGAAAAATTAGAATGTATGTCCCAAATTCTAACATTCTCTCTGAGTGCTGTAGGTTCCTGAATGTTTTTAAAATTATAACTGATTTTTCTAACTCTCCATTCTCCTCCTGTGGCTTTGCAGAGGTCTTGGTATAGCAAAGTTGGTAAAGCACTGATTAACAGAACTAGAAAACAATATATTAGGAACCAGAGAAAATAGAATGTTTTCTGTCTAGGAATGTCAACAGGTCCAAAGGACATAGCAGAGTAAAACTCTACACGCTGGGAGAAGATCATGGAAGTGGACCTACAGAAAAGCGATGAAGACATTCTTTGCAGCTGTGATTATTCTGTGGTAAATGCAGAGATGCTGGCCTGGCAGGGATGAAAAAAAGAGGAGAAAGACAGTTGAAGGGGACTGACTTTGTTTTGTTTTTTGTATGTTTCTTTAAAAAAATTTTTTTTAAATTGCATTTCATTTTGTAACATTGTTTCATAGTCTCTGATGTTCACCCATTCCCTCCCTGTGCCCTCCCCCCATGGTGGATTGCTCCACCTTATTGCAGTATTACAGTTCAAATCTAGTTTTGTGTCTTTCATTGCAAGCATGAGCCATGCATAGAATCCAGCATCTTATTGTCCAGCACAGTTCAACAGTTTCTTGAGAAGACCAACTCTGGTCTAAAGGCATAGCTGGCAGAATATCGTTCTGACCAATTAAGGCCATAACATGACATCAACAATGGTTTCCAACATTATGGGGTTGACATTGTGTTTAGTGACTGATATGTTAGAAAATGCAGGTTCTTATCCACATCCTGTGGCTACTTCATTAATATTTCAATTTTAGTTTGTGGGAGAATCAAGATGGAGAAATAGGGTAAGAACACGTTTAAACGGATGGAAAAACATTTAATCAGGATGATGCAGAGAGGGCATATTTCAGGAAATAGGAAAGGACAGAACAACAGTGGAGGGGTACCTGGAGACTGACAGACACAGGAAAGCAACGGGCACAGTGGTGTGATGTTACAGTGATTGATACTCCAGCGGCATTCATCTAGCAGCAATCTGAACTCCACCAGCAGCCGGAACTCCACCAGCAACCAGGTGGGAAGGGACTTTCACTGGGAGCTTGAGAGGTGAACACAGACAAAGGACTGTCCATCCTGCTGGTCTGTTTGATTTGACCAGGAGCAGAGACAGAGCAGCAAATCTCAGTAGGGCAGTGAGAAAACAGGGTGGATTTCATAGCCCAGTCAGCCCCCTTGAGTTGAATTGGGCACCATTTTGTGTAAGGAGGCAAAAGCAAGGGAAAGGATTGAGCATACACAGAGCTGGGAGTGAACTCATTTCTGACTCAGTGAACTGCAGCAACGTGGCAGTCTACAGGTTCCACCCAGGGCAGGTCTGGGTAACCCTCAGACCTGATGGCCAGCAGATCAAAAACTGAAGGAGTGGTACATCAGGCGCTGTTTTGTGCACTGTGGCAATAGCTTTGGGCCTGCAGGGGACAACAGTGAACTGCACATGTGCTGAGCTCGCGAGAATTCGCGGAGTTCCATGGATTGCACTGGTCCCACAGGAAAATAATACCGACTGTGGCATCTTACCAATCAAAATAGGTCCGTGTGGCACCCAGACCTAAGGTCCAACAGGTTCCCACAAGATCAACGCCACTAACAACCTAACTAGATAGGACACCTGGTGTCTCTCTAATCCTGGGACCTGCTCCAACTGGAAGTGGGAGAAAGGTTGCAGAGACAATGGTGCAGGCTCAGCATGGTATCACAGGAGGTAGAGAGTGGTGAGCCAGGAGCTAGGGCTGTGGAGACCACAGTGGAAATCTGACATAAGAACCCAGACCTGGTACTTGCTGGAAGTTGTGGCACAAGTGGCTGCAAGCAAAACATTGTGTACCAACTGCAACAAGTAAAACCGCATTGTAGACCTATGAGTGACACAGCTTAGAAACCTGCCCCAAGGAGAAGACTCTACTAACCAGAAGTACAATGATCAAGAGCAAAAGAAGAGACAGAGGCACAATGAATATTACTGAAAACCCCCCTGCAAAGGAGCAAAACCTTATCCCAACCTCAAAGTTAACTGAAGAAGACCTTGAGAAAATGGGGGACAAAGAATCCATAAGACTCATTTTAAAACTTCTGATAAGAAATGAAAAGCTCATGCAAGAGTTCAAAGAATTTAAGGAAGCAATAAAGCAAATCAAGGCTGATATATCAGAAATTAAGAACACAGTAGAGCAAATTAGAAGTATAGTGGAGAGTCTCCAAAATAGAATGAACCAAGCAGAAGAAAGAATTTCAGAATTGGAAAATATTTCCTGTCACCAGGGGGAAGCAAACAAAAAGCTGGAAGCAGAGCTGGATCAGGCCAAAAAAAGTATTCAAGAATTGAAAGACACTATTAAGAGGCCAAATATAAGAGTTATGGGAGTCCTGGAAGGTGCAGAAAGAGAAGCTGAGTTTGCAAATGTATTTAATGAAATAATCAAGGAAAATTACCCTAATCTGGAGAAAGAATTGGGAAACAAGATCCTGGAGGGGCACAGAACTCCCAACAGGCTTGATCAAAAGCGATCTTCACCAAGACATATGATTATCAAGCTCTCTTCAATTGAACATAAGGAAAAGATCCTTAAATGTGCATGTGAAAAAAAATCAATTGACATATAAAGGAATGCCAATTAAACTCACAGGAGATCTCTCACAGGAAACTACAGGCGAGAAGAGAATGGAGTGATATTCCAGATTCTAAAAGAAAAAAATTTCCGGCCTAGAATACATATCCAGCAAAGCTTTCTTTTGTCTTTGAAAATGAAATAAAATTTTTCCACAGTAAAGAAAAATTAAAACAATTTGCCTCTTCCAAACCTGAACTACAAATGATACTTCAGGATGTTCTCTTGACAGACAAGAAGAATAGCACCCATCAAAACCAAAGGCAAATGGGAAGAACATCCCAGTAAAATGACAACAGAAGACTAAACCAATGAACAACCCATTCCTAAAATGACAGGACCAAAGTACCACCCATACATATTAAACTCTGAGTATAAATGGCTTAAGCTCAATCAAACCTAATAGTTTAGTAGACTGGATTAAAAACAAAACCCATCTTTATTGTCTGGAGGAGATACACTTTTACAAAGATCAGCGGAAACTATATCACATGGGTTTTGTTGTTTTCTGTTGGTTTCATCTCTTCAAAACACTTTCTTCTGATTAAATCATTCAGTGACTCATAAATCATGCAGTGGCATAATTTTCTTCAAGAAGGTTCTTGATTTTAATTTTTTCAGTTACACATTAGTCAGTTATTAGCATGTTATGTAACTTCTTGGTATTGTTAATTTCTTTTTTCTCCCACGTGTTGATTTTGTTTTGTGGCTCTTCATTTAAGGGGATGTATAATAGCTGTGTAATGGAGACTATCATATCTAGTAACATGTTATTTAACTTCATGGCATTGTAAATTTCGATTTTTCTTTCTATTGTTGATTTTGTATCATGACTTTTCATTTGAGGGGATGTACAGTAGCTGTGAAATGGAAACTAACATCCAGATGTGAGGATGTAGTGTAGTATGCATTTCTGCTTCCAGACAAAGATGGATTTGCAATGAAACTGTTTACTATATCTTGACAATAGGATTCTGGACTCTCTGCCATTGTCCATGCCTGCAATGATGGACATATGATTGGGTATGAAGAACTATATGTTAGTAATGATATGGAGGAACTAAATGGGGGGAGGGAATTGGGGAGGGAATAAAGGAATATGGAAATGTATCATAAAATGATAATAGTAATGAAATGTAAAAAAAAATTCAATTTTAGTTTGTATACAGCTTGCTTCTATCTACCTTAAACTGGCTATAGGATACTATTCAGCTGTCTCGTGTCTATTTTCATTTTAGTATTTAACAGATTATTGTGTTGAAGCATAATTTTTACTGAACTTGGCAAATTTTAGGATAGTCTAAACTGGCTTATAGCTTTAACAAGGCATATGTCACCAGTTGAAGCACAGAACACTGTTAGGAGGGGAGTGCAGAGAAATTTTCCATACTCTAGTTAGGAGTAATTTATTTTTGTGTCCTTCCTAGTAAGGTATGTGTGAGTCCCCACTGAATATTTCCTGTCTAGTTCTAAGCTTTTCTTGTTGTTCTCTGTCTATTCCAATTTTTGGTTGTTGTTTGTTTTGTTTTGTTTTGGGGTGGGGGTGCAGGGCTCCGGGGCAACCCTGTGTGGGGATCCAGAGTTGGAACTAAGTAAGGACCAGAGAAAGATCCTTTCCCTTGTCCCAAAGGGAGTTTATTGTTCTTCTGTTTCTGTAGACCTCTCAGGGCTCTCCTGGCTGTTGTTTCGGTGACATTGGGCCCTGCAAGAAGGAATTTGGACTTCTTCTATCCTGTGTGAGAGATTCAAATGGGAGTGGATGACCTCGGAGTACTTGGCCTCTGAAGGCACTCCAATTCCCCGTGGTCTCCTTGGCTGTTGGGATGAGGTCCTTGGTGCCCATACTGATAGTCTTTGGTGAGGATCTGGAAGTCTCCAGGGTTGGGATACAAGCCTCTTCTTGTCCACCTACTCCACTCTTGTATCCCCCCTGCTCTGTGTATATGACCTCCTGTTAAGAGGTTGTCAGGATCGCTCTTGATACCCCCTATGTCTTTATGGTTTTACTATTGTCTAATGCTGATTCGAGTCTGTTGCCTATAAATTACCTGTTATGTTCTTGATAGGTTGTGCTTTATGTGTGCCTCTAGGGAGATTGAAGATTTCTCTGCTCTTCCACCCCATTACCGAGAAGCATAGGGTCTTAAAAGTGCATTAGGTTTTACAGTTCTTTGATGTAGATCATGAACAGTCTGACTCATATTGATTGTTGGTTCATTGATTATATCACAATATGTTGTTGCATGAGATACAGGTTGTTAGAGGTTGAAATAATATTACATTTTTAGGTACCATTTTTCAGATTGACAGCATTTCAGCTTAAATTAAGGCAAACATGGTATCTAACCTTTAGGAATTTACTCATTTTCAGGCTGTTTGGCCATCAAAGAGAAATACTTCCAATGGGCTACACTGTCAGCAAGGTGTGAATGCAATTTTAGACTTACGGTTGTCTGTGATTTTAATGGAAGTGGATCACCATGACTTGTATGTGATTATAATGAAGATAAAATTGAGGACAGCAAAGAAAGAATGGAATGGTTCTATCAAAATGGGCTGGCCTTCCATCAACACATCTTAATCTCCCTGTTTCATCTTGAAAGTAAACGCTTTATTTTACCCCCCTTTTACTCCTTCTCATTAAATCTTAAACATTGTTAATCACTCTTGAGTACAGCTGCAGTCTTATACCAGATTTGTTTAAAATATTTCTCTCTACTGACACTGAATCCTTTCTTGGAGTCTAACTTCTTAGAAACTTGTCTATTTCCCTGAAACTTTTGGCTATATTTCCACAAAAAAATAATCTCTCCAAAATCTCTCCAAAGTATTTGGCAGGGGTAACTTAGAAGGAGTCCACTGATGGATGAGACAGGAGAGGTCTGACTAAACTTTCTCAGAACTGAGGATGTTCAACTAATAAGTCCAGGAAGGCAGGAAAAGAGAAGCTGTCCTGTCCTGTCCTGTCCTGCGCCCCCCTCCATCTCTTCTCTTCACTTCCCTCCCTCCCCTCCCCTCCCCTGTCCTCCCCTGCTCTCTCCTTCCTTCTCCTCTCCTCTTCTCTTTTCTTTGTTCCTCTCTACCCATCTCCTTCTTTGGTGTGGCGCTAAAATAACTGCTGGTTTGGCATTACTGAGACATCACAGGACCATGTAGTATCTGTTTCTCAAGGGTTAATGAACTCCCTCTGAGATGAAAATAGGTTGCATTCAAGTCCTCTTCCCACCCATCAGTGTATAGGAACCCTGACCCAGTGATTTCTACCTTCACATTGCCATTCACAGTTTGGATGCAGTAATGATGGCAGTGGCTGAGTTGGAGGGCGGTAAAAGGAATTAGAGACTATGTGAAGCGGCTGTGGAAGATGACTGTTGGCCAGTAGTGACTCTTGTAATGTGGAGCCTTCTGTAAAGCTGCTTGGTCTGGGAAAGGTAGAAATAATTCCTGTAAGTAAAGCTGTTTCTGAAAATGCTCACAATGGTCATGAATGTGTGATGCCTGCATCCTAGGAACCCTGGAGAAGGGGGTCCATAATACATCAATGACTCAGGAGCAGTTTTGCTGATTGGATTGCCTTCCTAAGGATGAAACAGGTGACAACATGGACAGATCACAGAAAGAAATTTCCCAGAGGTGAACTAAACTTTTAAAATAAGATTTATTGTATTTTGATTAGAAAGTCAGATATACAGAGAGAAGGAGAGACAGAGAGGAAGATCTTTGTCCATTGATTCACTTCCCAAGTGGCTGCAATGGTCAGATCTGCACCAATCCAAAGCCAGGAGCCTGGAACCTGTCCCGGGTCTCCCACACGGGTGCAGGGTCCCAAGGTTTTGGGCCAGCCTTGACTGCTTTTTCAGGCCCCAAGCAGGGAGCTGGATGGGAAGCAGGGCTGCTGAAATTAGAACTGGTGCCCATATGGGATCCCTTGCAAGGCAAGGATTTTAGCCCCTAGGCTACCATGCCAGGCCCAGAAAAAGTGGTCATAAAAATTGAGTTAACTGGAAACAAAGCCTGTTTTTAAAGACTATAAAACAATAACAACACAACAACAAACAAACCCTGCAGAACAACTTTGAGCAGTAAGGTAGAAGCATGAAGTTAGGAATGCTTACATAAGTGGAGTACACAAATGTGTCACCTATTCTCACTCTATGTATCCACACTTTGGACAGCAGCTACTGTTGGCTCTCAGGTTTTCGAGATTTGCTGGGAAAGGTAAAGGAGACTTGAGTGATAAAGGATATGGGACTAGGTCATTGTTCCTGGAGAACTTGACTCTAAAGCTTTCTAGTCATAGCATTTTAAGTAGGAGTCCAGATTTTGACTTATTTTCTTTTAATGTTTCTTTTCTATGGCATTTTTTCCACTTCCAGCTAGAACTCCACCTCCAGAGTTGGAACTGGATGTCTAAGCTGCTCCATACACAGGCCTAGCAACTCTTCAATTCTAAGTGACAATTTTGAAGACTATTCTGTATTTTTAGTGTTGTAAGGAGAGGGATTTTTTCCAAAGAAATGCTATCCAGAAGATGTCAAATAACAGTATACCGTCCCAATTGCACACCAGAGGATAACTGAGTGTGTGAACGTATATTCCAGTAGTGTGGATTCTGATCAAGTGTTTCATAAAAATTTTGAATCCCATCAGCTGGTGAAATCAGCTGAGTAGTCAGTCTCACAGGTTGATATTTTTTTTATTTATGAAGGAATCTGGCTCTTTTTTAACTCAAAACAGTTATTTTGAGATTCACCCATGTTATGGACTATAGCAATACAAAAAGCAGTGGTCCTCGGGTTTTTTTTTTTTGTTGTTGTTGTTGTTAAATATTGAGTAGAGTAGTTTCATTATAGTACAGGACATTCCATGTCTAGCTTAACTCTTCACCTATGCAAGGTATCTGGGTCATTTACAGTCTTGGGACAGTATAAATCAAGTTGTTCTTACCATCCATGTGCAGATGTATGTATGTGTGTGTGCGTGTAGAGAAATTGTTGTTGTTGTTTTCATCTAAAAGTAGGATTTCAGAGTTGTATGATAAGTATATTTGTGTAAGTTTAACCTTTTAAGAAACTGCTAAACTAGTTTCCAGAGTGATTGTGGTCATCAGTCTTGAAGGAGAGTTCCAGTTGCTCCATGTTCTTGGCAACATTTGATATGAATCAGTGAATTAGATATTAGCTGTTCCAGTACATCTGTTGTTGGTAGCTCATTGTAGTTTCATTTGCATTTTCGTATTAACTTCTGACTTGGCATCTCTCCCTGTAATTACTTGCCAAACATTCATTTTCTGTAGTGAGTTCCTGTTCTATTTTCTTGCCCATTTTTATTTAGTTATTTGTTTTATTATTATTAGATTTTCCAGTTATTTATAAATTCTGAGTGCAACTCCTTTATTAGTCTTTTTACTCCTTCAGAGTATTATTTTCCAATGTGTCCTCCCACACTATGTTCTGTCTTTTATTTCTATGTATAATGATGTTTGCATATCAGGCATTTTAAACTTTGATAAAATTCAATGAGCAAATCGTTTCCTTTTATGTGTTGTTTATAGGTGTAGTATTGGAGAAACGTATGTAATCTGTTTGTGGACCTTTTTCCTATGCTCGAATCTAGTGATTTTTTAGATTAGATTTTATAATTTACAACCCATTTTGCAATCATTTTTATTATTATTATGTGAGGAAAAGATGGAAAATCATTCATTCGTGTGTGAATATGAAAGTATTTCAGCACTGCCATCCTGAGAATTATCTTTATACCTCAGTGAAGACTGAGCTGTCCATATCAGTGTGCATCTGTTCTCAAGCTCTTTGTTTTGATTTACTTCTGATGTTATGCAAGTACCACATATTTTAATGTCTGTGGATCTTTTAATAAATGTTTTAAATGTTTATTTATTTGTTTTCATCTACAAGAAGGGCAGAATGCAAGAGAGCAAGAGTGAAAGAAGGAGAAAGAAAAAGAGAGAGATCTTCCATGTGTCACTTCACTTCCCAAATAAATAGTTCACACAGACTGGGTTTTGCTAGGCCTGAACAGGAGTTAAGAATTCCACCTGGGTCTTCTTCATGGGTCACATGATGCTTTGACCATCATGTTATTTACAAGGAGCTAGATGGGAAATTGAGTTGCCAGGATTTGAACCAGGCACTCTGATATGGAATGTGAGTGACTCAAATGGGGAATTACCTGATGTCTCACAACACCTTTGCCTTGTAATAAGTCTTTTTTTTTTCCTTTTCTAGTTTTCTTTTTATTTCATTTAATGACACAATTTCATAGGCTCTGGGATTCCCCCAATCCCTCCCCATGCCCTCCCCCCATGTTGGATTTTTCCACATTGTTGCAGTAGTACAGTTAATATCCAGTCATGATTCCTTCATTGCAAACATGTGCATGCATAGAGTCCTGCCTCTTATGTCCAGAAAAATTCAACAGTTTCCTTGAGAGACCATCCCTGGTCTCAAAGTAGAGCTGGCAGAATATCATCCCCTTCAATGAAAAGCCACAACATAGCATTAACAACAATGTACAATATCATGGAGTTAATTGACACGATATTGAGTGACCAATATGTTAAAAAAAAATGCAAGTTCTCAACCACATCCTGTGACTACTTTGTTGACATTTCAATTTTAGCTTATGCACAACCGGCTGCTATACACCTTAAAATGGTTATAGGGTACTATTCAGCTAACTCGTGTCTATTTTCATTTTTATATTTAGCAGCTTATAGTATTAAAGCATGATTTTTACTGAACTTGGTGAATTTTAGGGTAGTCCAAACAGGCTTATAACTCTAACAAGGCATATGTTAACAATTGAGAAGCAGAACAGTTTTAGGAGGGATATGTAGGCAAATCTTCAATACCTTAGTAAGGAGTAACTAATCTCTGTGTCCTACCTAGTAAGGTATATGTGAGTCCAAGCTGACTGTTTTGTGAAGCGTTCCATGTTTTTCAAACAGTCAGCTTGGACTCACATATACCTTACCAGGTGGGACACAGAGATTAGCCTTGTAATAAGCCTTAAACTCAGATAGTGTTAAATGTCAGCTTCATTTTTCCTTTTCAGATTTTCTAGGTTGTTCATATGAATTTTAGAATGAACAGGTAATGTTTTGCCAACAGTCTGCTGGATTTTTAAAATTTAGGATCACAGCAAATTTATACCTTAATCTGGAGACAACTGATATCTTGACAATGTGAATATTCTGACCCATTGGCATCCTATATCTATTTATTTAGGACTTTAAAAATTTTCACTTAGAAACTTTATATAAAGTTTACTATATTTTATTCAGAAATGTTTTAGTTCCTAAGCCTTACATAACTTTTGTCAGAATCGCCTGCATCATATTTTGACACTAAGGCAATTAGTATTATTTTAATGATCAGTTTGTAATTAGATATTGTAAGGTCTTAGAAATTCAATTGTGTTTTTTTGTTGTTGCTGATCATTTGGTCTGATATTTTGTTTCAACAGCCATGCAGTTTATAAATAGGGAGGTTTTGCTTTTTTTTTTCTGGCCTTGGTGATTTGATTTCTTGTTCTTGCTTGTATGTCCTATACAGCCTGCAGCACAATGCTTGATAGAAGTTGTTAGGGCATGCATCATTTTCTTGTGTCTGATCTTAAGAGAAAAACACATATCTTACACTGGTAAGCAATATTAAGGCCATTCTTTTGTTCCTAGTTTGCTGAAGGTTTGTGATTTTTAAAATGTGCTGGCAGATATTTGATCGGAAATTGTCCTGCAATTTGTGAAATACTTTATTGTTTCATGATATGATAATACAGTTTTTTTAAAAAAATATGTAAATGCAGTGATTTATGTTGAGGTACTGTCAAATGTTAAACCAACCTTACATTTTTTGGTCCTGGGTCACATTCATCATGTATATATTATTGGGCTTGATTTGTTCAAGCTGCATGTCTTTATTCATTATGACTGCAGGTAATTTTATTTACCTCAATGTCTTTTAGAAAGTTAAAAATTTATTTTCAACTCCTTTTTTTTTAAAATTGAGATTGCAAGGAGTGAGGGTGGTCAAGGGTGTCTCCCTTCCATCTGTTAGTTCATTTTCCAAATATCTGCAACAGACAGAAGTGGTCATGGCCAAAGTCAGAATCATGGGTCTCATTCCGATCTTTTACATGGGTGGCAAGGAGCACTGGAACTATTAAGTGCAGGCTACATGCACATTGGCAGGAGGCAGAATTGGAGCAGAATAACTCAGATTCAAACGAGGCAGGCTGTGTCATTTTCAAGCCATGACTTAACGAGTGTGTCACATGGCATCCCCTCTATGCTATTTTTGTATGATTTTTTTAAAAGAATAATGTTGGATTTTTAGAAATAGTTGGAAAATATTCCCTCATTTTCAACATTCTGGATTTGTTTATGTAGAATATATTGTGTCTTTTTTTTTAATGTTGTGTCTTTCTAAAATGTATTTCACTAACAAAAGCATCTAAACCTGAAATTTCCTTTGTAGGGAGACTTTAACTACAAGTTCAATTTCCTTTTTAGGTATAGAGTCATTGGCGTTAGTTTCTTTTTGAGTGAGTTTTGGCGGTTTCTGTCTTTCAAAAAAGTTGTCCTTGTTGTATAGGTTGTCAAATTGTTTGCATAAGACTGCACACATTTCCCTGCTATCCTTCTGTATTAGTAAGCTCTGCAGCAAAGCCCTCCCTTGTTTCCATTGTTGACATTTTATGCCCCTACCCTCTTTATCTCTAATTTTCTTGATCAAACTAATTAAGGGTGATAACTTTTATTGATGTTTTTGAAAAATCGCTTTTCTTATTGTTCTGCTTGTCTATTTCTAGACTTGAGTATCCTCTAACCTTTTTGTTGTTGTTTTACTCTTGTAGTTATCACTATTTATGCTCTCTCACTTTCTTTTCCAAAATTTATTTTGCTCTTTTTCATATTCCCAAGGCAAAATCTGAAGCAATTGTTTTGATACTATTTTTTAATATAGGCACTTGGGGCTATATATTTTTCCTTAAGTACTATGTAAGTCCCATATCACAAATTTTGATTTTCACTTAATTCTAGTACTTTCTATTTTCTCTGTTGAGTTCCTCTTTGATAACCTAATAATGTATGATTTGGCAATGTGATAGTATCATTTAATCAAAAAAGTAATAGAGGGACATAATAACTCACAATTTTTTTTACAAGATTCTGTTATTTACTTTCTTTTTCTCTGAAAGGCAGAGAGATAGTGAGAGTAGAGAGGAATCTTCCATTCCTCAGTCCATCCCCCAGTTGCATGCAACAGCCACGGCTGTGCTAGGTCGGAACCAGGAGTCTCAACCCTAAGTTTGGTCTCCCTTGTAGATGGCAGGGATCCAAGTATTTGAACTTTGACTGCTTCTATCTGAGGAAGCTGGATTGGAAGTGGAGCTGGGACCCAAATTTGGCCCTCTGATATGGAATGGGAATGACTACACAGAGTCTTATCCCCTGCTCCAAATTCCCAGGTTGGGGATTGTTGTTAGATGAAGGTGATACTCCACGGAAGGGCAAAGGATGAAAAGGAGCTGGTTCCTTAAGAAACTGATACAGGGGCATACTAGGCATAGGGACAGTGCTAGAAAACAATGTGAGAAGATGAAAGTGGGAAAGCAAATGTGTTCTAAGTGTCATCCTTAAACTGCACAGCTTCCAGATCCTATCAAGTGTAGGATTAGGTGATGGCTGTGGGGCATAGACTGTCCATCTCGTATTAGAAGCAGGTTAGTGGGACCTATGTGTTTTGGAGGAAATTCTATCCCTAAGAATTTTACCCCAGGAATTCTATCCCTGTTGGGAAGTTGAAGGAATATTCTTTCCTTAGAATGTGCTGCCCTCTATCCTTAGTAAATTAAATTATCCATCCTTCACCATCTTCCATGTATGATCGCGGGATTATTATTCTTTCTTTTAGACTCCCCCTTTTTCTTGGAGGGGGATGTACTCTGAAGACACGTCCCATAGTAACTTGAATGGATCTCTTTGGTGACAAGATTAAAATGACAAATTATGAACACAATTTCACATCATCCATTTTCAACATTGCCCCTTTTCACCTCCAAGGACAAGCAAGGGAAGAGACAGCCACAGCTGGCTGTTGGTCTCCGGTGAGTTAGTAAACATCTGTTAGAGACAGGCCAAAGATATGCCTCCCTACCAATGTTTTCTTCAAGCTGCCTCACTAAGGAATTGTTCTCTTTATCTCTGAAAATATTTTCCAGGAGTTTTTCCTCCCTGTTGGCTCCCTTAAGCTTTCATTAGCTCTTCCAATCCTGTCCTCTAGTGCATGATTTACAGCTTGGATATTTCTTTCAGGTCAGTCTGGGGAAAGTCTAGAAAACATTCTATCTTTGCCTCAGCAGGAAGGACCTGATCTTTGGTTTCGGGTCATTACTTCACCTTCTCATGCAAGAATAGGGAGACCTCAGCTCCCTGTCCCCGTTCCCTGGCATAGGGGGTGGGTTACTGTTTATTCTTTTCTCAGGAACCAGCCCAGAATGGTACAGATACCTCACAATGAGTGCAGATCCTGGAGTGGTGCCACCTCAAGAGAGAGGATGACAAATTTTATTCCATGTGATCTGTTTCTCCTTCAGTGTAGAATGATGTGGTTCTCTTCTGGTGCCACATTCCCAGGAAAAAAGGGCGTCTGAAGATTGTTTGCCACGTTGTGTTTGTTTCCTTAGTTTCCTCAGTTAGGGAATTTTTTCTAAATAGATCAGTGAAGGGACAATTATCCTCTACCCAAATGCATGTTTGGTCTTAGGCTGATTGGGAAGGAAGGCAATGCTCCCACCTTCTCTTTCCATTTGCTTCTTTGTGGAGTTAACCAATGGGTGCCTCACTTTCACTGAACCACATTTAATAGTGGTTGAGGTAGCCATTCACGATTCACACATGGCCTTGTGTTTTTTGTTTGTTTTTAGCTTTCTGGCCATTTATCTCTTGGAGTAACTGCAGGTTCACAGTGTTGGGTTTTCTCCCGAGTAAGCTCCACACAGTCCCCTGTGAGCAAGGACTTGCTGGATGGAGAGTATGGAGAAGGAATCCAACTTTCTCTGTTGTACACTATGTCAAGGTATAAGACAGTCCTGTAGTTTCTTGCAGCCTCCTTGTAGTTAGTGAGGCAGGTGACTCACAGAGAAGCTGGTCCAAAAGGTGAATCTGAAGAATAGCCTTGAATGGGAGAAACAGGAAGCTCCTATAAGGTTAAGGTCTAAGCTTTATTCTCCAAAGTTTCTTAGCAGCGGTACTTTTGAAAATACTGCACTTACTTTTCATCTATAAATTGGCAAGTCCTATGATACCCATTTGCATCTTGTATCTGTATATATAACACAGGAACTCAAAGGAAGAAATTAGCCCTTTTCCAGCCTCTATCTGAAATCACTATGCTAAATGTGGCCTTTTAAAAATGATTGTTTCTCATCAGTCCAAAGATGTGTGTATGTGTGTGTGTGTGTGTGTGTGTGTGTGTGTGTGTGTGTGTTACTATCCTGGGGTTCCATTCTGTAAAATTCAGGAGATGCATCAGATCCTAGCATTGAAAGATTGGAGACTCAGAGCAGCCACCAGCCTTGTCTAAAATCCAGACACTGTCTGGCCATTCCTCTCCACACCTTCACACCTTCTCTATGGTATAGAATTAGTACTGCATTTTGACATTTATATCTTTGGTTTTAAAGAATGGCAACACCATACAAAAAAGGGAGAATTGCCTCAATTTCTGCTTCCCTGTTAACTACCCTGTTGACTGTACTTGGAACTCTAAACCCCAAGAGGTACATAGTGGTCCCAGGCAGGAAATATGTCCTTTAGATGTTGTAGGGATAGATTATACTGCTGGCTACATCATCTTCCAGTGTTGATGAACCAATGCCTTTTCTCATCAATGTTTAGCCCACCAACGTGAATTCTGCATTTGGGATGGTTGATTCCCATTACTTGGAGAAAGCCTTGGATTTGTTTTATTTCTTGTCACACTCTGTGACAAAGAACTAATTTCGTGTCTTATGATCAAACAGCTAACCTTGATACTCAGAGTTCTTATGTGGCTTGGGACATTGCCAAGGCAGTTATGGAGTCTGGATGTTTTTATTTTATACCTGCCTTATTGCTCAACTGAACTCTACCATTTTAAAATGTCATGGGGTAGGCTGGTGTCATTTGTTTTCGTAAATTAACATTGATTGCAATTTATGGCCAGATTGGCCCTGAACAATTAGAGCTGTGTGTATGTGAGAGAAAGAGAGAGAAAGAGAGTGAGAGAAGAGAGAGAGAGAGAGACATCTGGGAGTTTTAAAGAAAAGCAGTGGACATTGGTCAGGTGAACTTGTATACTTAGTGTTTCGTTCTGAAGAGAGAGCAAAAACACGAGTAAAACCCTTTTTAAACAGCAGGGCACAAAGGACCTCTTATTAGAATTAGTTTTTGAAATGATATTAGTGTGAAAACAATGGTATTACCCACTTTCTTGTAGCCCTTGACCCTTTGTACCCTAAGTAACTAAGTAAGATTGACAAAAAATAAATAAATAAAAATGAAAAAACAAACAAAAATTAAAAAGAGAAAAGATTAGTTTTTGCCACTGCCTCTTATTGTTTTACCAATGAGAACAAATATAAATATACTAAATTTCTCTCACTGGGAAATTGTTTTGGGCAGTCATTTCACTCTGCTTAGAACTAGAGGTTCCAAGTCTGAGTTCCTTAGATAGCATCCAAGGCAATTGAAGTGATGCCTGTCATGCAAATGGATCCCCAAAAAGGAGGGTTTGGGCCAGCTCATGAATCTCTTCTTTCCCGGCTTTTTTGTGGGTCAGTGAGAAGAACTGGGGCACTAAGAGGCATAGAGAAAGTAAAAAAGAAATGTAAAACGTATGAGAGAATGTCATAATTCTGTGAATCAATAATGGTTGATGGGAAGCTGAAATCAAAGGTGGATTTGGCATGTCACACAGATTCCTGATGAATATGAAGTGTGTGTAACAGGTCCAACCCCAAGATCCATTCTGTTCATGACGTCCTTTTGATTTGTGAAATTATCTTAGGATGGGAGCATTATTTTACCTTCTTACTCAACTAGTTGGCATTTTAATTCTTGTTAGTAGGCATACAGCGATCTAATAATCTTTACCTAACCAATGCTTTTGCTGTATTTTTTTAGGACTCTTAGAATTTGGAAAAATATATTTTCATTTATTTAAAACATCATTAATTAGATAATAGAGGAACTATGACTTGTCCCAAGCCTCATAACTGGAGTGGGATTGGAACTCAGTTTCCTAGGAATGTCACTTGTCAAGGAGGCTCCCAAAATGATTTTTGATCACATGTTAGATTCAAAATATTTTGCCGAAAGCCAGAAATATTACAGGATAGGTATAATTATGTCCTTAGGATGCTCATATATTGCAGAGAAGATCAATATATAATTCCCTTTTAAAGATTCATTTATTTAAAAGACAGAATTACAGTGAGAGAGAGAGAGAGAGAAAAAAAGAAAGAAAGACAGACAGACAGGAAGGGAGGGAGGAGGGAGAGAGGAAGAAAGAAAGTCTTCCATCTGGGTCTCTTAAATGAACGGCAGAGGACATAGACTATCTTCTGCTTTTTCTGTTTCAACATGAGAGAGTTGAATCATTAGTGGATCATTCAGGACTTGAGCTGGCATTTATATCACATGCCTGCACTGCAGGCAGCAGCTTAGCCCATTGCACAACACTGGTTCAAAACAACAGTTAATACTAATAAGTGTGCAATATATGATGATAGAGGTGAGGGATATGTACCAGAACAGATATCAGTGACCTTCCTGGAAAAAAAAATGGCATTTAGTCTGAGAAGAATAAATTCATTTGAGTTAGATCAAGTGGGAGTTAAGAAAGAATGTTCCAGGCAGAGGCAATTATAAACTCTTGGGATTAAGATGGTATTTCAAATACTATATATATGGATTGGGGGGGAATGTAAGGAAAAGGAAGAGAGGTACTCAAGATAAACAGTGGGCAACTAGCAGATTATTTCCCACTCTGTTTACATATAAGCAGAACTTTGAGATATCTGCTTTCTCTTGTACAATTGTAGTTTCTGCATATCAAATTGACAAGTTTTGGATAATTTAATACAATATTAAATCTGCTAGTCTACCATGCAGTTCATCAAGCTCTGAATGCCAACTTAGTTGTGTCTGCTTTATATGAACAGATCCTGGAACAGCTATTCCCATTCCCAGGGGGCCAGTTGGGTCCAGGCCAGGGAACCCCAGCAACCTGGAAACATCTGTTGGACCAAGGAGTTGTCTGGACAGTCACAGGACGGATGTCCGAGGGAAGAACTGCCTCACAGAAGTGCACCAGCCTGGATAATGACTGAGGGAGTCAATCTTAGTGTTTGAAGTTTAGAGAGACAGAAAAGGAGGCCGAGACATTAGAGCTTCAGGAAGACTAGAAGGCACAAAAAAGAAACTGTGAGGAGAATGGGGGAAAGTAGAGAAACCAGGGTGGACAGGGAAGCTGTTGTGTGGCAGTGGTGGTAAAAGCAGAATCAGGACGAAGCACAATTGTGGAGATGGGAGAGCGGGAAGCAATGGCTGCAAAGTCAGAAAGCTATAGAATGCCAGTTGGGTGGTGGCACTGTGGGGATTTATGTACTGTTGCTGGGAGTGTTGCCAGGACCAGGCTTCTTGGCAAGCAATCAGATGCAATTTAGTTGAATTAAGAAAAGTCCCTTCGTATATTTCCCAAGACTATCCACTCAGATCCAGAAGGGGACGTGTCTGAGGATGTTCATTATAGTGTTGTTGTGGTGACAGGCAGTTGGCGGCACTCTGGAAATCCATCATGCAGATTAGAGAGGCAACATATGGTGAGTATACATCAATGGAGAACAAGTAGCAGTGGGGATGATCAGCCTGGATGGACATCTAACAGCGTGAATGAATCTGCAATGTTGGGTAAAAAAAAAAAAAAGGAAGAAACAATAAGAAATATATAATGAAACGCACTTTTATCAATACATGCATTACAAAAATACATGCTTTCTAATAACACATATAGCCCAAAAGGGATAAATTAAGCACAAAGGAGAGTGATTGCCTCAGAGGAAAAGGAAGAAAAGCACAGGGTGAAAGAATGGGGATAAAAGGAAAGAAGTAAACAAGCAAGATAGATGGTGGGTCACGGTCTGAAGAGTGTAATTCACTCAACTTTCGCAGCCAACAAAAGGAAGGAAAGGGGAGTAAGATTCCTACTCTGCTGACAAGCAGATGAATGATTTTGCTGTTCAACAAATTATGGGTGCAATAGATTAAAAGGTGAAGACTGATTTTCCAGGTCTGTGAGGCCTAGCCGCATATCAATGGATTTCCTGGATTTCTTTTCAGGCCACATATCTTTGTACTAATGAGCCTCCATCATCTGAGGTCATCTGAATGGTCTTCCAGTTTCTAAGACCTAAAGACCTTCAGCAGGAAAAAAAAAAAAAAACGTCATCTAATGGCATATAGAAAGAGAATCAAGCTACTTTCACCCAAGGCCTTTATATGTAGAATATCAGCTAGTTCTAACAGCAAATGTATATGGAGTACAATTATTGTCCTTATTCTATCAAAAGGAAATGGGAACACAGAGAAGCTATGCCACATACCACAAGCCACACAGCCAATAGGTAGCAAACAGATTCAAACCCAACAGTTTGATTCTAGAGCTTGTGCTTTTAGTCAGTCACAATGTCACATTCAAATGTCCTTGAGTAAATTCCATGGAGCACATGGCTAGTTTTGCTCTGTGTGAGGTTTGACATATTTCTCAAAATCATTAGGCTTTTAATTCAATAACTCAGGTAAAGTTAGTTAGTTAACATTTAGTCTCTATGCTATGACCTTTGGTTCAGTTCCAAAATCCTGGTCTTTCTATTGCATTAAATGAGATTTCACACCCAAAACACCAGATTAGTATTCAATAGTTCTTTCTCTCCCAGGCGAGGAGGTCTGAGTCATCACATTTAGCCTCAGTTTCCTAGTGGAAACACTGAAACAAATAACTCTGGGATCTGTTGTTGTAGGGATCAAGAGATGCTGTACAGTAAAGAATGGGAAACACTGCACAGCCTGTGTTGGGATCATGGGTAGACACCATTTGAGGTGATATTTCCAGGCCTTACCATTCCACACTGAGCTTTTTGTTTCATTGCAGAATAGGCCATAGAGGTTTGGCATCTGTATGAGCTTCCAGCTGGAAGACAGGTTGGCATTACCGCCATGGCCATGGTCCTGCTGTGCCCAGTTATAAATGTACATGGGGATGAATTTGGACACAATGCTGACTGTTTTCTCACCCTGCATGTGGTAACTTGGCCCTTCTGGGTCTCTTTCCGGTTTTCTTGACAATTGGAGCATCTTGGAACCTTTCTTCTTTCTGCACTTACTTATTCAGTCCATGCCATGTTTCTGTCGAGGATTAAGTTCACCCCTTTTGTTTCTGCATCAGGCCATCCTCTGGCTCCCTCAACACACCATGACCATGATCGGAGTTCTCCTTTCTTAGAAATATTATGTGTCTTTCTTATGAATTACCCCTACCCCCCGGTAACTTTTGCTGCGGTTATGTGTCTATTTGTCTTGGTCCCTGTTTAAGGTATGACTTTTTCTTGTGCCGTGATTGCAATGTTAGTTTTATTTTTAGAAAGTAAGTCCTTTATGTTTTAACTTTGTGCCTTCCCCACCCTAGTGTCTAACATACAACAGACACATGCAAGATGCCTAAAGAACCACATGGTCTGGGTGTGTGCTCCAACTTGAACTGGTAGGAGCACAGGGATTGTCCAAGTGTTCACCTATATTCCAGGGTACACAGACTGAATGACATATGGACATTCAATTAGTTGTACATCCTCCTGTTGTAAAGAAAACTCCAGAGATCATTGGCAGGATCTGTTACCAGACTTTCGGCTCATTGTTGCTTTCTCTAGAATGATCTTCAATATAGCACTCTTTTATGCTGTTCTTATGCATAGCAGTTTCAGTTGTTTTTATCCATTACTTATTAACTCATTTAGTAAACATTTCTAAACAGGTCCTCATTCCCATGCATTTGAGTGAGGGTCTGAAATTAAGAAAGCCAAAGCAAACCTTTTGTTCTTAATGAGTGATATTTTGGCAGGAAACATGGTGCAGGTAAATTTAAAATAGAATAGCAAAAATAAATGTTGATATAAAAATAGGATCCAATGGGAACAGAATAATTTAATTTAATATAAATCCACACTTTAATGCTTGCTAGGTCACAGGTTCTTTCTCATTAAGTCTCAATGTTTACCTTATTCTGCTTTTAAGGAATTACATGAGATAATGCATGAAAATAAATGTTAAATATAGCCATTGTTTTCTGATTCCTTTTTTTAATCTGTAAAATATGGATGATAATTGTACTCACTTTATAATGAGAGTTACATTATTTAATGCAAGTACCTGACAGCTCTTGACAACTGCTAGCTATGATTTGTATAAACTTAAAAAAAGAGAAGAGAACAAAAGAAGGAAAAAAATTGTGTAGAGTTGTGATAAGCGAAGTCCAATGCCCACCTTCTTCAGAATGCATAAGGTGGATTGGTTAAATAAATAAAGGTATGAAGAGAGACACATACAGGCAGGAATAAGCTCAGCAAAACCCCAACTATTGGATATATATGACAAATAAGTTGGTATTCACTACATCACTCTTCCACCTCTTCTATATGTTTGAAATTTGTCATCATGACAAGTTATGAGTGAAAAGCATTGACTGCACATTAGAATGTGCAGTAAAAAGTATTGACCTTTAAACTAGAATTTCAGCAGGGGAAAGGCAAGGAGAGTTTGAAGACCTGAAGCAATCTGTCTGCGGCTGCCCTTCTCTGTCTTGTTGGATAAGAGCAATTGTTAAATCTCAGAAATGCATAGGGAACACACTCTAAGGGAAGTGAGATGAAATCAATGGCATTGGGAGCAGCGATGGTGGAGACCAGAGGTGCAGAAACCTTGGGATCAAATCCCAGATATATATTTTGTAACCTTGGAGAAACTGTTTTTAATCCTTGCACTTTGTCTTCCTTATTTGCACAGTAGGTACACATTTTTCTGCCTTATAAGATTCTTTTCGGTATTAAATGAGTTACTGCCACCACCATCCTTGTTGTGAGTATCTTAGGAAAGCACACCTCCCAGCACTGTTGTTTTCTCCATGGCTCTACCCAGCCCCAAGCTGAATGGGAGGATGTGGAATAAGGGAGAGGACGCGGGAGGAAAGGTCAACACAGATGAAGTTACAGGAAAGGATGAGTGGGAGTCTGGGGACTCAGGTATGAGTTTGAGAAACACAGAAGCCAGGGTGATTGTCAAGCACATGGCTTCTAATATTATATTTAAAATACTGGTGGAATTGAAATCATTATCCTGCTGTATTGCAAGCTCTTCATCAACCTGGGCAGAATGTGTGACTGGTAGGAAGCCAGCATCATCCCTGACCCCTGCCTCTGTGTGACTCAGCACAGATCAGACACTTTAATAGTCTCTAATTCTGAGTTTCAACTTGCCCCTGAGTGAAAACCTCCCTCCCCCTCTTCACTTTCGCCCACCTTCACAAGCTCCCTCTTCCCTCCCCCTTCCAAATCATCAGCCAGTAAATTTTGAGTTGAACCTGGAGCCAGAATTTTATTTATTCTTGGCAAAGGATCAGCTTCTTCCAAGGAAAAAAAAGATGTTTAAAGGAAGGATGGTAGTGGTGTAGGTGGAGAGAATTAAAAAAAAAAGAATGAAAGAATACCAAGAGTTAAGCATAAAGGACTCATGGGAACAATCCCACAACATTAAGTAAGTTGGTTCAGAGTGCTGGTTGATACATTAAATGTGAACACATCTGAAATGGAGTTTGCAGTGATCTGAACATACAGCTGACATGACCATGCAAGCACAGATGATCCCTGGGTTTGGAGAGGTCGTGAGGATACTAGGACACTTGAACTTTCAGAACTGGTGAGAGGGCATGGAGCTCACCACAGTGTCTGTGCTTATTCTTGTTGTATTGTCACTGGGCATAAGGCATCCTTTTCACTAGCAGATGACAGAAGACCTGCTGCTGTAAGTCTGCCCTGGTGGATCTGCCAGTCCTCTGAAGAGCAAGGAGCATTTCTTACAAGACAAAACATTCCAAGTGGCAGAAAAAGACATACAAATAGTTCACTTCCAATTTATAACAGAAGAATGAAAATCGAATCATTAGTCTGGGAAAAAAATTAAATCTGATAATAGCTATCACCTTGGGAAATTATTTGTTGAGTTTGGTAATACTCCCTACTGGAAATAGTAGGGAAACATGTTGATATAAGGATAGGAAATGGTATGGAAACATGTTTATTCTTTTGCATTGCAGGTAGTAATGTGATGTCATTACCTTTCAAGAAGGTAATTTCTGCATCCTTACCTAATCACTTCGCTTTATCTCCGCATGCTAGCCTCCCATTGGCAATCACTTATAGCAAATATATCTTTTAAAAAGACTTTTTATGTATTTCAAATTCAGGGTTAGAGAGAGATATCTTCCATCTGTTGTTGATTTCCCAAATGGCTGCTGGGTCAGGCTGAACCCAAGAGCCTAGACTGCATCTCAGTCTTCCACACAGATGACTAGGGTCCCACTGAGTGGGCCATTTTCTGTTATTTTCCCAGGCATATTAGCAAGGAACTGAATCAGGAGCGAAGCATCTGAAACTTGACCTGGTGCTCACCTGGGATGCTGGCATCATAGGCAGTAGTTTAAGCCTGCCATCATGCCAACCACTAATGGATGTTTTTGCATGCATTTTGTAAATGATAAGATACTGCTTTATGTGGGTGTATTTCTAATTTGCAAAACTGGCATTGTAGTAGGCATCTTTTCCACAAAATACTGTATTTGCATTATTATTATGACCATGTTTAACTAGTTTCCCAGAATCCCATGGTATGCATCCACTATGGTTTGCACATCTATAACCCAGTGATGGACTTCTGTTTACCACAAACTTCTCAGCTGTGCTCCAAACAAAATGAAATAGAGTAGTCAAAATTCTTTCGAAAATCTTTAATGTCTGCATCTGTTCAGAGTAGTATTACTAGATCACAATAAGTGAATACATTTAACTGGATCAAATAAAGTATCATTTTAACAATATTAAAATTATGCATACTGACTGACTTGACACTACAAGCAATGTGTGCCATAGATTATTTATATTTGTCAAGACAGACATAACAATATTAGTGGTAACAGTAGTTTTTCAGCAAAACTGTGAGACTTGCTGGACAGTTTTGTGAGTATATGTCCTGGTGTCCCTAAGATGGCTTATTCTAGAGAGAGAGAGACAGTTTCTCAGAAGCAAATTCGTGTGTCCAGTCACATCACCAAGTGCTGTGTACCTTGCACAGGCTCATAACTTGTTCTTGCTTCAATTTTGTCAATTTTGTCATCATGGAGATCATGCCATAATTTGTGTGAGTCAGTATCCTAGCAGGAAACAAGCTTCACACTTAAACTGACTCATTTAAATGGAGTTTAAGAAAAATGACTCTTGGTAAAGGAGTTCATGAAGGACCATGCATTTTCACAGGTTCAGGCCTGAATTTAGTGAGGGGAAAGGGTCATTTCTGAAAGATAGAAAGAGAGTTGCATGAGAACATCCTCTGAAGTATCAGTCATTGTCATCAATATTTTATTAATATTAGTCTTGTTTACATATTAAAAGCACTGAGATAGATATATACTGCACTGGCATTGGGTCACAAAGATAGACACCAACAAAGAAGGAAGATGAAAACCTCTTAGTGTAAGGAATGCAAATTTTTGTCTAGGAAGCAGAGTCCAACGGTGGGTCAGCAGGGACTTTGTACTTCATTTTCTACTCTCTGTTGTAGTGTTCATACTTTCTAAGCAATGTGCATGCATGATTTTAACTTTAATCGCTGGAAGTATCAGTAAGTGCTAGTTGAGTGGTTAGGTGTGTGGGACATGGTTTCCTACTTTCTTACTCTCTGACATGGTTTAACAAAGCACCTGTTGAGAATCAAAGTATATTCTTAGGAGCTCCACCAGCAGCCAGGTGGGAAGAAGAGTTCACCGGGAACTCAGGAGGTGAGGCCACCCATAGAACTGTGGGTCTAGCCACAATTAGCATAAACAGTATATTTGAGAATGCAAGAGGCTATAGTGTGCTCTCTCTTTATAGTTAAAATATCACCTTTGTCTAACACACTTCCTCCCTTTCCTGGTTCTAACCTGAAATAAATGACCTCCACTAGTTTTAAGTGGTTATAAAATACCTTCCTCACAGTGCATTTTTGCTAAAGGGAAGATCTGTGTCAGCACATACATAGAAACAAATTACCTATACAGATATATCCATGTAGATATGTAGAGAGGAAATGAGATAATGAATATAAATGTGTTATTGGTTTCCTATGATTTTATGGATGTGTATATGTGGATTTATTGGTCTGTGCAAGTACCTATATATATATATTTCAACATGGACCAAATTATAGAGTATGAGATTGGGTTCTTAACTCACATTGCCTAGATTGAAATTCTGATCCCCATATCTATGCTGAAAATTGTGGCTATATTGTGTGACCCAAACCTTGACTTTCCCACTTCCAGAATGGCAATTGTTATCTATCTCCTAAATGCTTTGGAGGATTGAATGAAATGGACGTGAATTTCTAGAGAGACACAATTTACACTTTACCACCCATACCATCACACCCACCCTACTGGGTCATGTCCCAATTGGCAGAATGGGTAATTGGTAGTGAGTCATGAAAATGACCATGTACTCCTTTAGATTCATACATCATATTTGGTTCCACTTCTCATTAGATATTCAAGCTAATGTTTGTTCCTTATATGGCTATTGTATTAGTGAGCAGCATGTATGTGTGATAAATGAGAGGAGACAAACACAGAGACACACTTACCCAAAGACAGAGAGGGTAAAGAGATGTTTTGGTACTTTTTCCTTCTGTCAGAGCTTCTCAGTATAGAAGTCAAACATTTACTTGTGGTTTGTGTGTGTGTCCAGTTTATATATAAATAATCAGCCTTGAGCTCTTGTCTCAGGGTTTCTTGGAGAACCATCTTGACATATGAACAGGAACACTGTCGCTTCCCAGAGTGTAGCAGTAGCCGCATATCCACACGGTAGGGAAATGTCTTGGTATAGATCCAGTCTAATCTCAGTAATTACCCCATCAGGCATTTATGTTGGACTGGGTCCCAACGCCCTACCATGATAGCTGTCATCTCCTTTCTGGACTCAAATGACCCACTTAAGAGTTGAGTTCATCCTGGAACCCCAGGGAGAGTGTGAGCAAATGTCTGATTTGAGCTGTCGAAGCCCAAATCCTGGGGACACAGAATTAGCTTGTGCTGAGGATGGAGACAGTGCTTGACCAATGCCTACCCATTCAACCTGTCACCAGACCCATATTCCTAGTGTGCTTCTTACTTTCTTTTGTGGCTAACTGCCAAATTTAATCCATGATCTTATTTACTCTGTGCATGGTCAAATATTTAGAGTAACTGAAAAAAGTAAATAGCTCAAATCTATATTCCCTAAAATGGTTCCTCTAGCTCCATGTTATGCAGCTGCATATAGCATCTGTGAGGAGGAAGACACAAACCATTTAAGGAAGCAAGAATCCATGCTGGGAGGCCGAGAGCATTATTCCCATCCTCAGTGAGTCAGTAGCTGAAGACCAATACTTTAAGTCCTGTCACTTAATGTCTAATGTCTAGTGAAGAGCCCATTTCTGCAGACTAAGCCCTACTCTTTCAAGCTGTTAGCTGGGCATTCCAATTGCAGTCATGAATAACCCCCAATGTCTACTTCTCTGATCTTTCAACCATGAAAATGCTGGGCCCTCCTCACATGATTGGAAGGCAAGCCTGATTAGGAATTCAGGTACGCAACAATATGAGTTTTAACATACCACCTTTTAAGCAAGAAAGCAAATAGGAGATAGCTAAATTGAGGACAATGAATGGTCAATGCAACATCAGCTTCTCTCTTCTCTGAGAATCCTTAAAATTATGAACTTTACCACCTAGTAGTTTCAGAGAGTTAGCAGATAAAATAGGTCAAATATATTGAGCATACTGAGCGTATATTTTTCCATAAGATTCCTCATACCATACGCTAGATATTATGCTGTGTGCTTCTACATTTTCTCATTAAATCCTTACAAAGCTTTTTGAGGTAGGGAGCTAGAAACCATTTTTAAGAGTGATGGGAATAAAGTGAATGAAAGTAAAAGTGTTTAAAAATTATGAAGTGTTACAAAGATATAAGAATTTTATGAATTCTATTTTATCAAATGACCCTTGAAATTCTTTTATGCACAAAATGAAATAATAGATATCTGAAAGATATGTGACTGTGTCCTACCATGTATTGAAAAACATCATCCAAAGAAGCGACATCCATTTTGTTAAAGGAGGATGGAAATGCATGCAATTTGCTTAGGGAGCCGCAAAAATACAAATCTCCTCTCAATAGTCATAAAGGTACACAGGTCAAAAAATGTTGGAAGCCTATTAAGATATACATGGCTTCAACCTCAAACCATGAAGGAGAAGAAGCCAAGTTCTTCAATGCTTTTTATGTGTTGGTTATTGGAAAGTAGAATTTCCAAGATTTGACATCTGCAGGCCTCTGTTTTCACATCAGTAGAATGGGAACAGTATTTTTCATGTTTGTAACAGCATATTAAATGAGATGATGTATTCATAAACACCTATCACAGTGCTGGCATACAGGAAGTTATAAAATAATAATTAAAAACCCACTGTTTTGGTTAATGAAGACCTAGTTCTGGTAGGGCTTACTCAGGGTGACATTCTATAAAATCGGTGTCAACAAGAAAGTGAGTCTAGAGGCAGACAAGCTGGTAAAGTATAAATCCTTTGGGCAAAACCCTTGTTTATTCTTACTCAATGCCACCCACCTCATAATTGAATCACTTACTCCTTGTTGGCAGTTGATTTTTCTGGAGAGTGGAGACAAAGAAAGGCATTTGTGTGCAGGCACTGCAGAGTATATCTTTAAAAACATTTTATCAACACAATTTAATCTCAAAGAGACAGAACTAAAGCTGGTGGGCTTTGAATCAGCTATCATGGTGAACACCCCAGATAAAATAGTTTGAGGATTGATACATTAACAAGTATTCTTGGCTCTAAAAGATACAGCTCTGTATTCTGATTCTATTATCACTTTTATCAATCAGTCATTGGTGTGTACTCTGTTCTCTGTTGGTATTGGACAAAACAATCTTTAGTTTTGATGGCTTTAAGATGACTGCAGTGATAATTAACTTTCTCTATATTTTGAAATTGGGGGTGTAAGGGCAGAGGGTGAAAGGGAACAGATGGAATCACATGGTTGCTGTTGAGTCATAAGTTCTTTCCCAACTGGCTGAGTTCTCAAAAGAGATCATCTCTAGAACTAAATCTTCTGGAGGCAGAGCTCAGGAAGAAAGCATTCCTGGTCCTTCCCCATTAGCTGAATTATCTGCACTTGGACTGTGTGGCGGGGAGGTGGGATAGAAGCAGTGAGATAAAGGAATTAACAGAAAGGCAGAGCTTGATAGATTTGGAAATTGCTGGCACTTGTGTTCTTCTTATTGGCTATGGTTTATAATATCTAAAACTTCTGGAAATCTCCTGAAGCTTAGTTAATCTATCGAATTGAATGGTGGAGGAGTTGGTGGCAATTTTTCCCTACAATGGCACTGTATGCAGAGCTGCAGTTTCCCGGTCCAAATGCTGTCTCAGCAATCTAATCCTGGATGAGAGAAAGGGAAAAATTGATATAATGTGAAGGGGTAGCATCAGAAGAATCATCTATTACCAAGGGCTGCTTGTCTTCCTGACTACATGCTCAATGTCAACAATCATTTCTCTTGGACAGTCTTGGATCACAGTGAGCCAGGGCAGGAGAGTCCACGTGGTCTTTGAGAGCCCAGAATTGACCCTTCCAGAGTGGTGAAACTGCAAGTCAGTGTTGCCTTCACAGGCACACCAAGGCATCACTATGGCCAATTCCATTATAGCATTTGTTTATTCTGTGTTCTGAAATGCTTATTCTTCTGTGTGTCTGTTGTAAGATTAGTTTTAGGCAGTGTGTTGTCCCCCAAATAATGTTGTCAGTAGCAAGGACCCTTCAGGCTTATTCTCTGTAACTTGTAATTGTTCTATTGGTCAGCATTGTGCTGTGCCTATTCATTAGTGGTTTTTGCTCTCAAAATATTACTTTTTGGGGGAGGAGGTATGAACGACCAACTCTAACTTCAGGACCTTGGAAAAGCTTTTACTCTTTGTTACAAATATGAACTGTAATTTTCTCCCAGAAATCTCAACCTTTAGAAATTCTTTTCTTAAGCTTAAGGCTTTGTTTCCTGGCAACAAGCTGGAAAAAAGCTCTGTAATAAAGGAAGCGCGTTAATGCTTATCTTTTGGTTACACTTTCATGGGGATGAGTCTCAACTTTTATAGAAAATGAATTTTGCCAGGGGAGAGATGAAGACGGCTTGAATTAAGTTGGCAGAGTGTACTACAGGGAGGAATGGGAAAGCTAGGAAGTGAGGTTCGCTCTAAGATGGCAGGGGCACAGAAAATAGCTGCAGTGGTGCCAAAAAGAAGGTTTGGATTATTTCTTTTTCATAATTTCTAGGAAAATCTATCCCTATGGTGAGTTGCTGGAAACACCAAGTTGCAATGTCTTCTGTTTAGTTAATCCATCATTAAGGGTCAAAGCTGTAACTGTTAAGATACTATAAAATGAATGCATGTCAAAGGTTTTATGTTGCTCAATGATTTATGAGGGAATCAGCAAGATGTTACAGCTGGCTTAGAGGAAATTTCATGAACATTTGTACTAATACAAATGTATGTGTATGTCCTGTTCTAATTTCTTTATATGAAGTTTATAAAATTTCGAAAAGCATGGAATCAAAGGGTGGAATTTTGGTTACCCAAGTACTGGGAGAAGCAGAAACAAGGAGGTAGTAGCTAACGAATATAAAGTTTCAGTTAACAATATCAGATCAGATATGAGTAGCCTGGGTTTGCCTCCCTAGGGGTGAATTTGAAGTATGGGCAACTTAAGAGTTATTAGCAACTTAGGTAAACCCTGAGTCAATCTCAATGGCCAAGGCAGTACAAAAACATTGATCTAGTAGCTTCTTTGTAAAAACTATGGTGCCCAATGTGAGTCCTATATAGAGACAGATAAGAGACATGCTGTGGTCCATGAGCTTACTTATAGCAAGAGATATCACGTTGTACCTTAGTATAGGGCCTTATAGCAATTTATTTGCTTCTACTAATAAGTAAGTATGAATATGTAAGTTTCTGTAGTACAAGATGGTATTAATAGTCAACAATGTTGTATTGAACACTCAGATATTTGTTAGATGTCTTGTTAAATAATATAGGTACATTTTTTTAAATTGCCAATGCTTCCACAAAGTTTTGCTGGAAATCGATTTCAGTTCATTCCAACTCATTCTGATGTTATCCTTAGTAACCTCTATTTGTCTTTTTTACTTTCCTTCCCACAATTTAGTGAAATATTTAAGTGTAACTGCTGCATTTGCCTCTAATACATAAATTGAAGGTTGTGCCTGGTGTATTATTGTTTTTTAAAGATTTTAGAGATGCGGGAGGAAAGAGAGAGAAAGCAAGAGAGCCAGCTATAATTCTTCCACTGATTGATTCATTTCTCCAATAGTAACAATGGCTAAGGCCAGGCAATGTGAAAGCCAGGATCCAGAAGTTTCTTTTGTGTGTCCTACATGAACTGAAACATGTACACCATCTTCTTTTTTTTTTTTAAGATTTATTTTTATTATTTTTTTATTGGAAAGGCAGATATACAGAGAGGAGAGACAGAGAGGAAGATCTTCCGTCCGATGACTCACTCCCCAAGTGAGCACAATGGCCGATGCTATGCCAATCCAAAGCCAGGAGCCTCTTCTGGGTCTCCCACGCGGGTGCAGGGTCCCAAAGCTTTGGGCTGTCCTCAACTGCTTTCCCGGGCCACAGGCAGGGAGCTGGAAGGGAAGCGGGGCTGCCAGGATTAGAACCGGCGCCCATATGGGATCCCGGGCGTGCAAGGTGAGGACCTTAACCACTAGGCCACTGCACCGGGCCCTATACACCATCTTCTAAAGGTTTTCCCAGGTCATTGACAGAGAGATGGATTAGAAGTGGAGCAGCCAGGACATGAACTGACACCAATTTGGGATGCTGCTACACCACAATATACTGTGGTGTGTTCCTTTATATTTGGGATTTAGTATACATGGTATATTCCATGGACAGTTGTTGAATTGCTACTAGATTTTTGTATTATTATGAGAGTGTAGGTAGCTGCTTGTTATGTATGCATTGTAACAATGCACTTGGACAGAAAGTCAAAAATAGAAATTTATTTTGTCCTTGAAGCTCTTAAAAATATACGTAAATATGAGAAATGTATAAAATATGTGTAATAACAGCAAACACGTTTGTGTTTGGTATGCGTGATAGGGAGGGCTGTTGGAATACTAGTAATGCTTTATTCTCAACTTGGATGCTGGTTGAGTGTGATCAAATGGTCAAAAACTCATTTTGTCTGTATACTTGTCTGCATTTCATGGTTGGTGTACACAGCATTGCAATACATGCTAAATTCAACTGAAATGATAAATTAGAAACAAAGAGATGGCCAGAAATCAATTAACATGCCAACATTTCCGACTTGCATGATGTACCTTTTAGTGTTATCTTTATTGACCGTGTGGTTTGATACTATCATCACTGTTGAAATGTTTAGTTTTCAAAAGCAATAATAAAAATGGAATCCCCTTGTAGTTAATTGTAGGGGATTGCTACGCAGAGGGTTTGTGGTCTTGATTGCAGCCACCATGCCCATTTCTGTGGAAAGGAATGATGATAGGTCAGCACATTAAGTACTTTCTTCCTCTGCGTTCAGGTTCTTTAGGGTCTAAGGAGACCCACTTCAGAGTTTCCTGGTCCTCCAAACTGAGATGATATTAGCTTGATTTCTCTAAAAGTCTGTAAGTAAACAAAGAAAGCAAAACAAAGGAGAAGGATTACCAAATGAATTTAATGATCACAAGGCCCTACACCCAGCACACAGAAATTACATGATTAAGGCTCTGGCGAATGTGTCAGAAATCCAAGAAAGAAAGAGGGAGATTTTATCCAACCTGACTGGTAGAAACCTCCTCAATGTGCAAATACCCTTGTCATCTCTCCTGGCAGCTTTCCCCCTGCTGTTTGTTTGCAGTGACATGACCCACTGGCGCCTGGAGACAGGGCAGGGCGGAGAAGGCTTTGGAATCCACACAACTCATCGCCCTTCCCCACCCCCACGGAGCTTTGTCCTCCAGCCCTGTCTCTGGGGCCCTCGATCAGATTGCTTGCTTCAGGTGCCAGAGAGACACTTTTCTGTTTGCTCTCCGACCCAGAATGCCCTCGATTTGTCCTTCTCCTGAGGTGGGGGTGGCAAATGACAAGCTATTTTGAAACAAATCTTTCTGCTTCTTCCTCTTCCTTTCTCCCTTCTGCCACACCAAACTACTAGAGCATTTTTGGCTTCTGTCCATCACTTGGAGGTTTATGTTGGAGATTTGAGTCTGCTGTTGTTCACTGTAAATAGCCCAGAAATAAAGGGGGTGGCGGTGGTGTCATCAGGGGTGAGCTGCTCTTGGGCAACAGGATGGAATGCATGAAGCTGGTTGTACTGTGGCTGGTGATTCTCTTATAACCTTAGTCCATGCAGCTGTTGGTCTCCTAATTGCTTTGCAGTCTACTTTTTCTTTAAGATATTTTCTTTTATTGAAGATTCATTATTCATTTATTTAACAGAAAGAGAATGCAAGAAATATCTTTCACTTGGTAGTTCACTTCCCTAATGGTCACAACAGCCAGGGCGACCAAATAAAAGCCAGGAGCCAGGAGCTTCTTCTGGGTCTCCCACATAGGTGCAGGAGCCAAGCACCTGGGGTGTCTGCTGCGTTCCTCAGGCCATTAACAGGGAGCTAGATGGAAAGTGGAACCACCAAGACTTGATCCAGCATCCATGTGTAATGCTGGTGTCAGAGGTGACAGCTTAACCTGCTAGGCCTCAGTGCCAGCCCTGATTCTTCCTTCATGGTCTGTACTGATCCTCAGTCCCAAGATATTCATTGCATGCCTCCTGTTGACATTTGACCTCATTGGAATTCTGTAGTGTACAAAATCCTGAATTAGTTTTTGCTCAGATAAGGTGTTATTATTTCAGGTTTGCTCCTTCAGGAATATTATTGAAGACAAATACTTCTAAATTATAGAGATGATGCCTGAATGAAATGAGCTAGAACGTGTGATTCTACAAAAAAGTTGGTAACTGACAAACATTGCACAGAAAACTAACTTGATTGTTGAAGTGATACTTTTGAATCCGTTATTAGAAATGGAATTAAATCATCCAAGGCAAAAATAGCACAACAAAATAATCTATTTGACTGATCATATTTCCCATCTCTGCTCCCAGGTGAAATTATGTCTACCCTCCTGTTGGAAAGTTTGGTTATGCTATTTTCTAGGAAGGAAATGGGACAAAAGTCCATCTTATAATTCAGTCATCATTCAGTTGAACTGGGTAGACAAAGTCAAGGTCCTAATCCCATCAGCCCTACCCTACCATGTTAAGTGTTTATTTTGTACTTGGCCTTCACACTCTTGTGAGCATCATTCCTCTCTTTCCGTGCATCCCCTCCTCTAGCTGGAGTTCCATCTTTATGCCTCTCAAATACTGAGAGCCAAGAGGTCAGCCTAAAGATTGCCTTTTATTTGTTCTTGTCTCTCATAAAAGGCACTGTTTTCTTGACGTTTGAAAAAAAGTTTTCACAGAGGAACATTAATGTGTATTATTAAACTAGTCTCAAAAGACCATATGCTGCATGATTCCTGTTATTTGACACTCTGGAATAGGCAGTAAAAAGATCAGGGATTGCCAGGAGCCAGCAGGGCATGAGGGATGGACTAGCAGAAGCCAGAGAACTTTAGTGCAATATAACTGTCTTGTATGCTGCTATAACGGAAGCATTTGCATTATGCATGTGCCAAAACCTACGGAGCTGTACAACAATATAGAGTGAACCCCAGTGTAAGCTATGAATGTGAGTTAATCATAGTTAATCATAGAGTCTTTATGTTGGCGTATCAGTTGTAATGAATGCCTCATATGAATGAAAACAGGAAAGTGTAGTGGGTTTTGTGGCACAACAGGTTTAACCCCTGTTTGGGGTTAACATTAACATCAGTTGGCCTGGTTTGCAACTCAACTCCTGCAGATACAGCTTGCCTTCCTGCTAATAGAATCCTGGGAGACAGCAGGAGATGGCTCAGCTTTCAGACTCCTGGCTTAGGCCTGGTGTAGTCCTGCCTATTGTAGGCATTTGGGGAATGAACCTACAGATGATCTCTCTCTCTCTCTTTCTGTCTCTCTCTCTCTTGCAGTCCCTTTCTAATAAATAAAAATAAAACTTTTTTTTTTTTTCAAAAAAGGGACACTATCTGAATGTGAAATTAAGGAAAAAAATGGAAACTCTATGTATATTCTGTTTAGTAATCATTTTTCTTTTTTCTTTTTTGGTATAAGCTTAAAAACTACTCTAAAAATAACCTAAGATGTTTTTGAAGACCTTTTAGCCTAAGTACTTTTTTCCCCTATTTTTCCTACTTCTGAGGTTCCTTTAAGGAAAGTTTGAGTTGAAAGTGATTTAAATTTGCCGAGGGCCAAATTTAGATCTCCAAATACTCCTACAGTCTCAGCTTCTCAAAATATGTCACTGAAATAAATCACAAACTTACTATTTCTATGCTAATCAGAAATAAGTTGACACTTGTTCATTAAAACTCTGGAGGTGAATCTCAAGTCCACTTGAATTTAACAAGGTGTCCTTGTTCCCTTCATCCCTGTACTTTCTTATCCCGGTGCTTAGGCCATTTTCTTCCTGTGTTTTTGTAGTGACTGGCTCTGGGTCGCTAAGCGATTTATATAACATTCTGGTAATTATTCTAATTATATATCTACTTCACATTACTTTATTCTTTAAAATATTTATTTTTATTTGAAAAACAGTTACAGAGAAAAAGAGAGACACAGAGAGAAGAAAAATCTATTGCTGGTTCATTCCCCAATGGCCACAATGACCAGAGCTTAGGTGATCTAAAATCAGGAGTCAGGAACTTCTTCCAGGTTTCATAAACTTGGGCCATCTTCTGCTGCTTTCTCAGGTCACAAGCAGAGAGCTGGATAAGAAGCAGAGCAACTCGGAAATGAACCCATATGGGATGGCAGCACTGCAGGCTACTATTGTTTAGTCTACTATATCACAGTGTCACCAGCCCCTAAAAATTGCACATTACTTTAAAAGGATCTGCTTATATTGATCCAATTGCGGAGCTTCTTCCCATTCCTTATTGACTTAACTATCCTTAGTTGTCCTATCATGGCTGTCTTATGAATCCACTGGGGTTAACTTAGTACAGTTGATTATGTTAGAGACCTTGGTTGCATGTATCTGAGATGATCCATGAAGACTCTCCAGATATTTGTTTAATGAGAACAGCAAACCCAAACAGAGAGCTGCGTGGTTATAAAAAGAATTTTAAACAAAGGCCTTGAGCAGTGTTTGACTCCTGTCTTCTATAAACAGCTATCCTCCTGCCTGGTTTATCCTGCTGGTCTTTCCCAGGGTCAGAGTGATATGCATTGAAACATCGAAATCGTAGAGCTGTACTTGCTCAAGATACAACTGATGCCATGAACTTTGGTAATGGACATTACGGGCAGATCTTTTAGCAGGACTATCTTAAGTCAGAATCATTTTCTATTCTTCGTTTCAAAGATAGGATTCCAGGACAGAAGAGAGAAAGAAGATGTTAGGCCTGATTGTATGTCATGCTGCTATGGGCATTTTGTACAAGCCAGTCTGTTGAACCCTTAGGGATGGAGGATTGTGGTCCCTCAGTTCCCGACAGGACAAGTGATGTGCAGTAGGGGTGAGTAGCAAAGTCTTCTTCCTGGAGTTGTGGATATCCAGTGGTAACACTGTACAAGATACAACCACATGAGCCCTATGTATTGTTTCAAATTTTCCATTACCCAGATTAAAAATGTGAAATAAAGGACCAAGAAAAATTAATTTTAATTTATTTTGTTTAGTTTAATGTTAGTATATCCAATACCATATTGTTTGAACATGTAGTTAATATAAAATCAGTAATGAGCAATTATCCCTTTTATTGTGTTTTGCATATGATACCCTCAGAATTGGGGTATATTTTGCCTTACAGGCCACCTCAAATCAAACTTTTCATGTTCAAGTCATGTGGGGCTCGGTTCCATATCAGAGATTTCTAGATTTCTTATTGGTTTTTTTTTTGGACCCAATTGCACCACTCAAGGTCTGTTTTTCCCTGGCCTTTTCTGAATTGTATTTTACTATAATGCCCTTGACTTTTCATGAAGAACACACTGTATGAAAAGTCTCAACCTCAGTTTCTCGGGGAGAGAAACATTTTGGAACTGAATGCAAATATGTCTAAACTTCTATTTGTGTATTTTTCTATTAAAAAAATCCATAATTTCATCAGTGTCTATATACCGATGCCCTTGAAAATTGAGACTTTGCACCTGATGGGAGATATTTCCGCATGCACAATATTTACAGGAGTTTTTTTTTTTTTAATAATCTTACTTAGTTGATTACAGGAAAGTGGGTAATACCATTGTTTCCACACTAATATTTTTTCCCTGTATCTGGGGCCAGGGGAGAAACAAAGGGGAAAAGCCCCACTCAGGCTCCCACCCATCCCAGGTCCCCAATGTGAGGCATGCTCCGAGGGTCCCGCTCAAGTAGTTTTGATAGTTTGACAAGTCTGAATTGCTGCCAATCTCGCTGTTCTAATCGCGATGAAACCTATTCAGAACCCACTGGCTGACAGTCTCTTCATGGTTGGGGTTCTGAGATCAGCAGTTCAGTTGGAGGGATCTCCAAAGAAACTTCATCTGAGATGATCCCAAACCTGATTCTTGTGTGAGTTTGCCAGTACAGGGTCTGGCACAGTCCGTTGCCCGAATCAG
Source organism: Ochotona curzoniae (assembly GCF_017591425.1). Classification (NCBI taxonomy): domain Eukaryota; kingdom Metazoa; phylum Chordata; class Mammalia; order Lagomorpha; family Ochotonidae; genus Ochotona; species Ochotona curzoniae. The sequence continues at coordinate 4,467,523 of NW_024466312.1, read as the reverse complement.
GTTATGCACATGGTGGTCATTGCAATTGCTGAGTCAGTTCTGTTTCCAACCCTGTTTTCCACTTGAACCAATGGGTGTTATAGTCACAATATTTACAGGAGTTTTCAAACATCAGCATTGATAAAAGGAGTTGGAAATACAGAGGAAGAAATGTGTTCCTCATTCCCATTGCTCAAAGCAAAAGTTGGATGTCATTCCTGACATCTCATTTTCTCGTATTTTTCAGACTCAATCCATCAGCAATTATATTAGTTGGCTCCACCTTAAGACCACTTCCAGAATTTGACTTTTACAGGGGTGTAATTATCATTTCTTTTCCTAGTACAGGCCAGAGTTCAGCTGCTGGATTAAAGAAATTTAGAATGGAGATTAGAGTTAGCTAGAACTGTTCCAGAGTAAATTTTTTACATACATCATGGATAATGCAACAGATAGTGGAGTTAGGGAGCAAGAATTGGTGAGGAGTTAAGATTTGAAAAGAAAACAGCAAAAATAAATATGTATGTATGTGCACACACATATATTACACTATGTATACATGTCTAAGTTGAGAGAGGAGAAGAAGGAGAGAGAGTGTGAGAGCAACAAGTACAGTAAGTTCTTACCAGGGAGTTCCAGGTCATCCAATGACTCTTCCAGCCTTTCCCATCTGTCATCCTGAAATGCTGGTGTGATTGACTTCAAGGAACAAAATCAACTTTTGTTTTTGGAGACTGCAGAATAAATATTACAGATTTGAAACTATTTGGCTTAAGACTTCAAAGTGTTGAATAAAGCTGCTTGATGATTTGGAAGCCACCTGGCAGGAAATTTAACTTTTGCAGTTTTGGGTATTTTTTCCTTCCCATCCCTTAATTCCTACCTACCCATCTCTATCCAGCCTAACATCAAATTAGCAATTTGGATGCCACAGATGTAGTTTAGAAATGGGCACTGGCCAAGGTCACGAGGCTTAGTGTGTAAGGAGCCAATGCCAGCTTTATTTTAGATGAAATTTCCAAGGCCAAAGAGGTGGAGGGAATGAAAATTTGGATTTGCTAGTACTAGCTGGCTTTCTCTCTCTCTCTCTCTCTCTCTCTCTCTCTCTCTCTCTTTCTTTCTTACACACACACACACTAAAAGTAGAATAGATTTTTACTGCTTCTAAAAAGAATGATGTGATAACTTTCTGGTCCCCTCCTGTGTGGATTCAGGTTTCCTCCTTTGGTCTCCCTTCCCATGAATGCACCAACTTAATACCCAAGAAGATAAGATTAGGGAATAGTCAGCATGAAATCCGCAAATAAACATGATAAAGAGACCAGAGTAATGGCCAACATTTAAGCAAAATTTTGAAACTTAAAAATACTCTAGAAGATTGGGCAGGATTAACAAATGTAATAAAAAACTGTGAAAACTCAAGTCAAACAAACATATTAATTACAGTTATCAGGAATTGAATAAATGTGGTTCTGATTTATGGATTTCTAATTAGCATCCCAGTCTTCATTGTTAACCATAAGTTCAAGACCTTCCTTTGGATCACTGTGTGTAACAAAAATAGCTCCATACCTACCTTCTGTATCTTCATATACAAATATTTATCTGTATATCAAGCTGTCTTCCTACCTACTTAGATCTGGTTATAGAGATACAAGAGGATATTAAAAAAACAGAAAAATAGGGAGATAAAGAACTAGAAAATTAGATATAAATGATAGTATACATTTTCAATGAACTTTTTGAAGTCTCCTCATTTATAGTTTTTTTTTTGTGGTGGTTCAGTGTAGTCAAGGCACATTCTATAAGCATGCACCATGATGCGGTTCACAGTCAGTCTCAGTTTTGGCTTCTAAACACTAAGATCTCTTCTCTATTGAACAGAACATTTGTACTTCAGTACTTTACAATATCATCCCCATAAAAATCTTTCTCATATAAAAAGCTAAAATAAAAGCAAACAAGAGGCTTAACGACGCTTTTTCCATACTTGCATGAGGATGTGCATTACTGTGAACACTGTGTTTGATTCAGTCTCCCTTTAAGCCTTTGGACTTACGCACATGAACCCTTCACTCACCAAGCATGGCTGAGCATCTGCTGTGTGCCATAAATGGTAGCTGTTATATACTGTGTAGTTCCTGTCATAAACTAGATGAAGCACCTGGCACATAATTAGATGCAGTAAACATTCATTTCCTTTCAGAATCTGGTATTAGGAAAACAGATATGAGGTGAAAGGCATGATGAGAAGAATGTGTTCCAGGAGACAGGGGTTTGGCTCATATGACCTATCAATGTCCTGCTTAGTGTTGAATCTGAAGCTCTCTAAGCAAAGGTGGGAGCTGTGTACGTTTGGTTATGGCTCTGCTGAGCCCCCCACTCTGCCCAAGGGAGACCTATAAAACAGTATTCTTCATTCTGGAATAATTGAGTTCTTGCCAAAGTCAGAAAGCTGCTCTGTGCCATACTGTTTTCCGTTGGCCCAAGATATGTTTCTTCGATCCAAATGCAATTGTAGTGTGCTCCAAGTCTGACTGGTGAGGATTTCATGATATCCCTGGGCTGATTTTCTCTGATTTAAAACACACACACACACACACACACACACACACACACACACACACACACACGCACATCAATCTTAACAAGGTCCCTGGAGGTGAAATGTCCACTTCTATAAATGGCAGGTTCAGAAATTCTCATGATGGTTTTAACTCTCAGGAGCTTTGAGCTTTCTACATTGGCATCATGGCCTGAGCATTTTGCCCTGCTTCAACTCAATGGACAGGTCTTTAGGGCAGCCAAAACTCATCTTAAATAACTACCTTGACCATTAAAGCCAAATACCATGGCTGCACTCCTGGAACCTGGTCTGTTTTCTTAGAATATTCAGTTACAGCATTTAAAAATGAGCAATCTCATTATCAACAGTGTTTCTGAGAACCGCACATTCTTTCAGAAAATGCCAGCTCTCCAGGGCTGGCAAGAGCTGCAGAGCAGACAAATTCTCTTACTTGCTGCCCCCCCCGAGGCATCACCCAGCCAAACAAATCCAGCAGCTCAGTTTAGCGAAAAAGAAAAAAAAAAATCCAGGACTGCAATTCTGTTGAGAACCTGGACTCTCCCGTGACAGGAAGAAAGGAGTAGAGTCTCCTTGTCTCCCTTCTCAGTGGTCCTAAAAATTGTAGAGACTTTTATACTCATGCATGCCAAATTAGCCTAACTTTTCTGCCGATAATGCTGGATTAGGACCTGGGTTTTATTTCTTGACTTTAACATGAATCAATTGCATAATCTTCAACAAATAGAAAAACTGGCCTGAATTTCTTCATCTGTGAAATAGTGATAATCACAGTAAAGATCAAATAAAAACTACAGAATGAATATCTGGCATAGTAAGAAGCCTTCAATATTGAAAAAGAATTACTTTATATATCCTCATTTGATTTTCCTTTGTTACATAGGTCCATGTTTTAGTGTCTTAGATCAGGCTGCTATGACGTTATACCATAAGTGCCTGGTGTAAGCAAGAAGCATTTATTTCTGATAACTTTGAGAAGTGGAGGTCTGGGATCCAAGTGCCAGCAAGAATGGGTTCTGTAGAATACTCTTTCTCATTATGTATTATGGTCAGCACAGAAAGAGAAGAAACCAGGTCTCTCCTGTGTCTTCTCAGCAGGGTCAAGTTTCATCATGAGTTCTAGTCTCAAGATCTAACTACCTCTCCAAGACCCATCCCAAAAACCTACTTCGTTGGGGCTTAAGGGACACAAGCATGCAGTATTACCTGTTTAATCTCTCTCAAATTAGTGAAGCGTAAAGGTTTTAAAACTTAGTTTGAAATAATTTCAAAAATTTACCTTTGGCACAAGAGTAGGCATGGATTGGACACAAAAGAAATGGGTAAAAGAATCATCAGGGCCTGGTGTGGTAGCCTAATGGCTAAAATTCTCACCTTGCATACACCAGGACACCAAATGGACAATAGTTCATGTCCTGGCTGCTCCATTTCCCTTTCAGCTCCCTGTGTGTGGCCTGGGAAAGTAGTCAAGGAAAGCCCAAAGCCTTGGGACCCAGTACCTGCGTGTGAGACTCAGAAGAAGCTCTTGGGTCCTGGTTGCAGATCAGCTCAGTTCTGGCTGTTATGACCACTTGGGGAGTGAATCAGCAGATAGAAAGACTTTCTCTGTCTCTCCTCTCTCTGTAAATCTGACTTCCCAATAAAAATAAATAAACCTTTTTTTAAAGAAGTATCATCAAATTATGTTATCATATTTTCTCTAAGAATTTAAAAAATAATTCAAAATACATTTCTGTCCATACATGGATACAAATATGTAATGTGAGTATTGCTTGTGTATGTGTGAAATTTTTTGAACTGCCAAATATATCTCCTGCTTATCTTGTGTTTGAGGCAACACGTTATTCACAGAGGATGAGTGGGGTGTTCAAGGGAGAGATACCTACCTTTGAAAGTCCCTCTCCTTGTTGACTGTGCCTGAGGCACATAATCTGTGATTCAGAGACAATATCTGTAACTCGGACTAATGACTACCTTGACAGGTTTGATGATGATGGAATGAGAGCATAGTCAAAACATGGTCATCATACCCAACTCTTGCTATTCATTGAGCACAAGCACAACATCTTACTGATGTGATAAATTGGGTAGGAGGTAGGGAGGGAATGAGAGGCATTTGGGAGAAGGTGCCTTGTAGTAGCAAAATCAGGTGATAGGGGAGGTCCTTTGAAGGTCCCCACTCAAAGAACAGATTGTAGCTCTGAGTTAACACAGGATCAAACCAGAGTTTGAGGCTGAATAAATATCCTCATTTCAGTGTGAAAACTATGGTTACCCACAGTTGACCTTTCAGGAGACTGATTCAAGATCTATTAATTAATTTTTATAGGGAAACAACTGAGATTCTGATTTATAGTCTTTGGGCAAGTAATAAAATGAGAAATAGGAAATGAGTAACACCTCATGAACATCTCTTCCTCCGTCATCTCCTTATGTGATATCATCAAATGATAGTGTTAAGTGCTGCCTATGCACTGATAAGTGCCTAATATATACTTTCCTCCTGAACATGACTCTAAAATACTAGGCTTATAAATAAAACTGCTTCTTCTGCACTTCCCTGTGTGTATCTAACACACACAAGCACTTTTGTATTTTAGGTTTTCTTAAATATGCAGAAGTCAGTCTCTGTTCCTGTATAACTGTCTCTTAAAATTTCTTGGATCTTATGATCGGTTCTATGTATTATTACACAGCATTGTTATAGCATGTACTAACAAAGCAGTCCATCAGGTTCCAGGGACTGTACAGAGTATTGGGAAAATAGAATAAAATTAGAGATAATCCAGTCCTCGGCAGGCTCAGTAAGCAGTGTATGTGGGGGGAGGGGAAGCATACTGTCATGAAAGTGTTTATTCATGTCTCAGTGTTTGTAGAACAGGAAAGGGAGAGAGATGTTTCCAAAGAGGAATGCTAAGGAGATGACATTTTAAATTTCCTCTTAAAGAATGAGGAGGAGGTTGCTATTTGTGTGTAGTATGGCATGATTGTTTTCAATTAGCTCATCTCCAGCTACTTGAGAGTGCTATGTTCACCCATTTTATAGACAGCTGTGCCCACAAGACTTGTACCTGTATGTACAGCCTGGGTAGTAATGATGCAGGCTCTGTCTGTGTGGATGCTTTAAGTGGTATCACTGCAATATATTGCTCTTTGCTCTCTTTTGTAAGAGCAGCATGTTCCAGAGTGAAATTTTCCTCCAACTTGTATTTCAGAATGAAACCATGAGAAAGAGCAGTAGGCAACATAAAAGTCAGAAATAAAATGTTGCTGTTGTAAGCTGCTGAGATTTTTGGGTAGTTTATTGCTGCTTTTAAATGGATAAAGCTGACTAATACACATATTAGTACCAGAAGTGGAATGCAGCAGAAAATCTGCAATGTGTGACATTCAGATTAAGTTTTAGGCAGCAAGAAAATAAATTGGTAATTCATGTCATTCGGAGGACAGATTATGGTAAAAATTGTTCTTATCATAGCTTAAAAAGCAGATTATGTATCTGTAGAAGAACTACACCTGTTAAAATTTTATGTGACAAATTACCTCAGGACTGAGTGTTATACAAAATTGAGCATTGATTTCTTATTCACATTTTTGCAAGTTGGCAGGAGCTCAGCAGATCTAAACTGGCCTAGAATGGGCTTGATGCTATCTGTCTATTGAGGTTGTGTATACTCCATGTATTTCTCATATCTTGACAAGTGTTAGTTTGTTTTCAGTTGCTATAACAAGCTGCCTGAGACTGGGTCACTTATTGGGAAAAGAGGTTTGTTTACTTCATAGTTGTGAGAAGAGTTCCCAAGACTGGGTAGTACTTGGCTCAAGTACTTGCAAGTTTTTCATAGGGACAAATCATTATGAAAGTGTGTGTGTAACTGGGATCATGTGGTGTGACAGGAAACCAGAGAATGGGACAAGATCAGTGTTACTTTTTCATAACAGCCAGGTTCATGGAAACTAACTGGGGTGACACGAAACGACATCAGTTCCTTCCAAAGGCAGCACCCATAATGATATAATTAACTTTCACTCTGTTCTACCTCATCACATCCCAACAATGTCATAGAAGAGACCAAGATTCTGATGTTCAAGTATTTGAGTGACACATTCAAACCATCCTAGACCATAGTGCTAACTAAAGACTCATCTTCCTGAAAGGAATAGAGCCACAGAATTCACTCTTTCATGTGACAGGAAGACGAGTCAGTAGAAATTTGCTAGACCATAGCATAATCTGTCATAGTAATAATGAACATGTCGCTTTTGATGAATCAATAGAAAAAAAAAGCACTGAAATTGTATTACTAGGTTTTAGTTGCAGCCCAACGTGTATTACATGCTTGACTTGAGTAAATCACATTTTTCCCAAAGTTTCCCCAACTCAACATCCAGGACTCAGAAATAGCTAGTCCAGGGGAACACTAGTCTGTTGTCCTGCCATATGTGTCGTTCAGCTGATCCCATGCATTTTTCTCTTTCACTGAAATTTAATTGTATGTATGCATGTGTGTATGTATGCACACACACGTAAAGCACAGGCACAAGTGTAGCACAATCATATTCACGGAAATGAAGAGCACATTGTGCTTCCCAGGATCTCCCGTAGGGCCTTGAAGAATCATTCGGTTTGGAGGGTAAACTCTCAAAGGAAAGGTTAAGCCCTAAGAGGTAGTCTTCATGCTTTGTTTGCTTCCTCATGCTTCTTGTTGTATTCCTTGAAGGCAGGAGGAGTCAGAGATAAACAGAATTGTCCAACATTTATGTCTTTAGTAGAACTGATCAAAAATAAAATGCTAGGTATGACAATATTGATCTGTAAAAAATGTGTATGGTGGTGACTTTTCTGGTTTGGATTGGTGTGGAATGAAACTGAAGCAGTATTTCGCTGAAGAGGAGCCAGAGGAGAAGTCTGCAAATATATAAGCCCTGAGAAAATAGGGGTGTTATATAAGTGTCTTTGGGGTGTGGTAGAGTTTGAATCTAACATCCCTAAATCTAATTAGCACTGTATCAGATCCAGGCCATCAACGATCCTTCCATGGTCTGAAATCTTGTAGAACTCCTTTTTGACTATCCTCCAGGGTGTCCCTCCTTTTGGGGTAAGGCATTTGTGTAGACAGGTGATAGGCCTGCCTGAAAGCTGTGTCCTCTTGGGCTCATGGGACCATGCATTCTCTTGGCCATGGGGTTCCAGTCATATTCCCTGGGTCTGCACTGGCTGGTTGCTTAGGTGCCTCCTCTGGAAGGTAGGCCACTCCACAGGTGTGTGAACTTTGGGAACATAGGCATGGTCAAGGAGCTTTGCCTGCCAGGGTATGGGTAGAGGTTGGTGTCTGGACATGGCATGCACACATTCAGATACATAAGAGACCCCTGATTTCTGATGGAATCTGGGGTTGGAGGAGAAAAGGGCTTGTAACAAAAATCTCCGTTGATGCTGTTACCCCAGCCCCTGCAATCTTAGAGGAAGCTCTAAATATGGAAGGTAAGGTGGTCCCAGCTGACATCCATGTAGAATAATTTGAGAGGAATTTTTTAGCATCCTGCCTGCAAAACTGAGTGTGTATTTGGAAAGCTTGCCCTGATAATTAGCCATGAACTTCTTTCCTAACTGGTACAGTAATAAGGCAACAAGAAAAATCCAGTTACAGTTTTAATATTCAAAAGCTCATCCATCTGCATTATGGTCCATTAAGAAAAACATGCCAGGCAGGGCCACCTGTAATGTGAAATAAGCAAGAGTTAGTTCTCATACACAGCACTCATTTCTCCATTTGGAATGCCAGCAATGTTCTCCCCTTGAAAAGTTTATAGAGCTTATATCCTGTCCGCTTGCCTTTATTAAAGAAATAATATTTTTAAATAACCTTTCTTCAACAGTCTTTTGCTTTTCAAAACATCCTGAGGGTTATAAAATCTCCTAGGCTTGATTGCCTGTAGTGGCAGGGATGTGCCTAACTGACTTGGTTTTGGGGTTCTCCCTGGTTTATGGGGTTACTGCTGGGTTAGCAAGAAGATTCCCAGCATCACTGCTTGTTTATTTGTGCTCATTATCTATCTACATTCTTCCCACTGCTTGGCTTAGTAAGCTCAATGCCTTCTTTCTTCTGTGCTACCTTTTCTTTGTCCAGACTTACCTCTCTGAAATGTGTCCACATTTCACTCAGGACTGTGTCCTTAGTACTTCTCATCTTCCCCCCTGCCCCCCAGGAGTCCGCTCATGAACTACAGAGAGGAAGGGGAATTTGAACTTGGAACTGCATGGCTGACTTATAAATCCAAAGTCCTTTGCTTTCTATCCAAGTAGTATTGGTCAGGTTAATTAAAAATACTCATTTTAAAAAGAAGCCAGGTGTTCCATTTATCCTTTCCAATTTTTAGTATATGTGCTGCCGAAGTAAGCACTTATTCATCTCTTGAAGATTACTTATCCAGGCCTAGTGTGTGTTGAACAAAATGAGGGATACAGGAACACAACAAGACACTAGATGAACAGAGAGTGAACAATTACTTTGTGACTTGAATACTTAAGGAGATTATTGACACCTTTCATCCATGCCAGGCAAATTGTGAGGGTCAAATGTATGAAATTCAAACTGTGCACCATAGATGCAAGCAGTTGGTGAAGAATAGGAGAGTGACAACAGAAAGCACTGTCTCTCCATTTTATGTTTGAGTTTGAATCGATGTAATAAATTTCTGAATTCCATGTGTCAACCTTTGAGTATTGATAATGGCTGCTTGTGTTTTGTAATCTCCTCCACAGCATTCTGAAAAAAAAAATAATAAATGCAGGAGTGCAGTCAAGTTATGTGATTTTCAACAGAGTTTGAAAATGGGATCCCCCTGGGGTATTGCAAAACTGGGCTTGGGATCTCAGTCTTTGAATAAGCAGATGGTTTCTCACATTCAGAGAAGAGGAAGGCAACAGATCTTCCAGTTTAACAACAAAGATTATTGTGCACCGGTGGGGCCAAAGGGTCAGAAGATAAAATCAGAATAATCTGAATACAAATTGTAACATAGGAAAAGCAAATTTTCCATCCCTACAAGCTCCTTGAGCCATTGTTTGGAGCCACAGATACTGCTGTTCTCAAATGGCAATATATTAGAACCATATGTGAAGATGGAATTCTTGTCTGAGCAAGATATGGAAACAAGAAGCAAAGAGCAAAGCAGTGGGGTACCTCATGGACTGCTGTGTTTCTCCCCACACTAAAGAATACTCAGAGCTGTAGGAAGCTCAGATCCTGTCTACCCTTTCATGTGCTCATTTATTCAACAAATATTTATTGAGCACCTGCTGTGTGTTGGGAATGCCAAAGGAAACAAAACCTGGAGCAGTCCCTGCCTTCATTTGTGTTAGTGAGGAGCATAGATATTAACTGGATAACCATACAGATTCATCTGCAGGTGTGATGTTGATGATTGCTCTAAGGAGGAGAGTAGGATGGCCAGTGAGGCTACCATAAAGAGAGTTGATTTAACGAGAGAAAACAAGGTGCCCCGAGGAGAGGGTCTTATGGTCCCTGAGGTGCCCCAAGGATCTCTCTTGTGATCACATTTCCCTCTCTGTCTCTTTTGTCTTTTAGGGACTTTTGTGATGACACTGGGCCCATTTGGATAATCTGGGATAATCTTCCCATCACAGTGTCCTTAATTTAGTCACATTTACACTGTCTCATTTGATGTCTAAGGTGACATAATTAAATGTCTTTAATGAGTCATATGTAGCCTTCTCTGGGGAGTCATTAGTGTGTCCGCAACACCAGAGTATGTGCATTTAAACCAAAGGAGGGATTGAAGAATGTGTGATATATGAAAAGACATTTTCTGTTTTAAGCAGCTGGAGATCATATCTCAACTACACTAAGGCTCAACCAAAGAAAGTAGAGAGAAGCTTAGTCACCTGGGTAGGAGTAGTGCTAAGTAAATAAAAGGCAGAGCCCAAAGCTTAATGCCTCAATGAAATGTTCACAGTGCGTAAGGCTGTTCCACCCTAAAGTCAAATAAAGTGCTCACTAATCCGAGGGATTTTCAAATTGATTTGAAAATACACAGATTCTGGCATCATGCCTTGCAGTATATAAGTATAGCAGGGCTTCCTGTGACAGTCCTGGGGCTTTATTTCTTTAAATGCATCACCCTTGCCCTTGGAAGCAATCTGGTTTCCTGCTCACTTGGAGATTCCAAGTAAGCACTGTTTATTAGCATCACCATCCACCCCCTCACACACACACCTCTTCCCAGAAGTATCTAAATTGATTTAATCGTAGTTTGAATTCCGCTAGTACAATTTTACCAGTTCCAATTTTTCCAGTTTGCATTTATGGTAGTATTTTTTTTTTCTGCTTTCCTCATTTTCCCAAGGCATGAAACATAGCCACCACCCCTCTGGTATGGAATACTTACTAGTAAAACTTAAGGGAGTTTTAGTGACACAACTCAAAGAATGGTAGTGAGCAGAGTTTCTGTGCTGTATCTGCTATGCCCATTATGCTAAGTGGACCGTTGCTGTTGGCAGTGCTTTGCAGGTGTTGATCTAAGGCCTTGTTGGTGAGGCCACCATTCCCTACTCACCACCACTCTACCACCTAAACAAGGCTCAATTCATCTCCGGTTCCATTTAGGAAAATACCTCCTAAGGGGTCAGTGCTATGTGATGGAGATGTGGTATGGGGGATCTAATGAATAGACTGTGACTTTTCAGGGAGCCTTCTCAAGCAATGCAAGTAAAGACATTGCAGCAAAGGAGCATGCAGGGGCTTAAGGCATTGCTGTCAGATCTTCCTAAATTTACTATGGAAGCAGATGTCTGCCTCTTATCTTTTTCTTATTAACACAATTTTACTCTTCTCTAATGCTCTGGAACTTGCATGTATTCGAATTAATTCTTGTGAAAAGAGGGAAAATTTAAAAATATGGGTAAGAATAGAATTTTTATCAGCGTGTACTTCCTTTCTTATAGGGAGTTGATGTTCCTTCTCTTTGTGACTTATTTTCAGAGGATTGGAGAGAAAATCCTCCTATTTTCCAGACCTATGGGAGAAAGCTAATTATGGTCCTAACTCATGGTGAAGATTGGCACATGTACGCAAAGCACCCCAAAGACCCCTAGTGCCAATAAGCTTTTAGTAAATACTCATTGAGGCGGGATGATGAATGATGATAATGGTAATAATGTATTTGTAAATGTTCTAACCTTCCCTTAATGTTGGAATCTCACAATTTAATAGGGTGACAACACTTTAAAAAATTCCAGTTCTTTTTTCCAATTTCACTCTCTGCCCTTTGTTCAACAAGTAACATTTTTTTTTCAAGTTGTACTTTGATTCTTTACCCTTTGTATTTTGTTTGTTAGCTGTCAGTGACTCCTGGTGATGTCTGGCTGCTATGGGGCTGTTGGGTGTGTTTCAACAATTCTTTATATTTGAATACTCTAGATCCAAATCATCCGCCTCTCTGCACTTTGCATCACTCTTCCAAAATGAGAACTCTTTAAAGTTGAATAATTCTAGCCTAAATCATTGGGTCATGCCTTTCCCTCTTCCTCACAGGTTGTAAAGCTCAGAGTAGGCTGTGAGGACGATCTGCTGGAATGTTCTCTTGCTCTCCAAATAACTGCATTGGCTAGAGACAGAACAGCATCTCAGATTTTTCTTAAGCTTCTTTCATGACTTTTCTGCTATTCCATTTCTTGCACACTTAAAACCCTTTCCCATATCCCCCAGAGGCTCTAAATGCTCATTTATAATTCACAAAAAAAGCAGAAAAAACTGCAAAAAGATGGTTCATTGTTGATGCACATCTGACAATAGGTCACCTCATCTTCCCCTCTTCATAGCCTACAAACTGCTCTGTAAGAATTAGAAAGCATGAATTTATAAGATAATGCAATAGGTAAAAGACCAACAGACGAGGCCCACTGATGAAGCAGGCACATGAGAGCTTGCCAAGTTTTGGACAACAAAATTTACCTCCTGCCTTTCTACCCTCAATCTTCCTTTTCTTATGTGACGCTAAGTGGGGACACAAATAGGGGGAAAGGTCAGCAAAGTAACATAACTAAGTGTGAGATCCAGAATGCCTTGGATGAGGGCATAGTCAGTTCATAATGGCTTTTCTTCTGGGCTCTCACTCCTCTTCAGATTTCTGGGTCATCCAGCCTGCTTCAACATCATCTAATTTTCCATTTCAGGAAAGCTGGGGTTGGTCACCAGAGAAGGCTTGTGAAAATCGTCCCTTTAGAATCCTCATTGTCCTGTGGAATTTGGGATGATGGAGTGAACTCTGACTGTTGGAGAAGTCAGGTTTAGGAGACCCGTCCAGGCTACGTTTGCTTTGTGACTTGGACAGACCACGTTGCCCTCTCTGAGCCTCGTATTCCTCAACCTAAGGGAGAAGAGTATGACTGGGTTGGCTCTTGAAACTTCTTTCTTTGATATCCGCTAGTTATTAAGAAGTCTAGGACCAAGGGAAAGACTTGGAGGAAAGCAAATAGGACAATATGGAGCTGAAGCTAGGTAGGATCTGAGTTTTGGATGTATCTTCTCAGTATCCAGTGTCACCAGCGTTCTACCTCTGTCCTGTCAATTTCAGGGCAAGATTTCATTGCTTTTTTTTTTAAGATTTATTTATTCTTATTACAAAGTCAGATATACAGAGAGGAGGAGAGAGAGAGAGAGAGGAAGATCTTCTGTCAGATGATTCACTCCCCGAGTGAGCACAACGGCCGATGCTATGCCGATCCGAAGCCAGGAACCAGGAACCTCTTCCAGGTCTCCCATGTGGGTGCAGGGACCCAAGGCTTTGGGCTGTCCTTGACTGCTTTCCCAGGCCATAAGCAGGGAGCTGGATGGGAAGTGGAGTTGCTGAGATTAGAACCAGACCCTATATGGGATCCCAGCGCATTCAAGGCGAGGACTTTAGCCACTAGGCCACGCCGCCGGGCCCAAGATTTCATTGCTATATATTGATGTGGTTGGTAATCTTTTTAATTCTGGGAGGGAGGGAAAAGGAGAGAAATAAAGAGAAAAAATATGAGGAAGCTATAAAAAACTGAGATGGATGGATTTACAATAATTTTCTTTGGTTGCTTATTTGAGGATAAAAGCTCCTTTTCTGTAACTTATGTTGAGAGAGAGAATGAGAATGAGCGATCTTACATTAACTGGTTCACTCCTCTAAATGTCTGTAACAACTTGGGGTAGGTCAGATCAAAGTTTTGAAGACAGGAACTTCATCAGTCTCTCCCACACAGGTGTCAAGGACCAAAGTATTTGGGCTGTTGACTTCTTTCTTGTGGGTACATTCACAGGAAGCTGAATTAGAGATGAAGTTGAACTTAACTTCAGGTAGTCTCATATGGACTGGGGGGGTCTCAGGCAACAGTTTAACCCACTGTGCCCCAGTTCCCACCCCTACCAGTGGATCCTGAATGTACCGTTTTCTAGGCTCTGTATTCAATCTCCTGATTCCTGACTAATTATCTTCCCAATGGATCATTTCCCATGGAATGTATAGAATCAGCAAAGCCATATGTTTCCTTTCTTTCCTTTCTTTTGTTAAGGTAATGAGATGAGGAGGGAGGAAAAAGCTTGGATGATAGATGTTTTCAATTTGGAATGAGAATAGCCATCATGGGTTTTGGATGAGACCTCCTTAAGTAATCTATAAATACTCTGGAGACAGACTGAACTGCTTTACCCAGACCCACTTTGTTAACAAAAATGTCTGTAGGGGCTTGTTCAGGAGTAGGGGTTTCAGAGCTGGAGACATTGAGGGAATGTGCAATTCTGAGCCTTAGAGAAGTAGCTCAGAAAGACTAAATCTTCATACTAATGTCCAACAAGCGAAAGTTGCTCTATAAATAGTGTGTATTTCCTGTCTGATTCAGTCTTGAATTTGGTGTTTATGTATTTTCTTTTTCTTGTTCAGTTTCTTTCCTGGTTGTGTGTGATTTTCCCATTCAATGGCCAGTTTTGATTGCATCCATATGTGTATGTATCTAAGCCTACTGTGGGGACAGTTGCCTTGACCTTATTGTTTAGGGTAAATGAGGCTGGATAAGGTCACCTGGATTTTTTCAGAGTTCAGGTCAAGGTTCTCCAGCTGGCAGAGAGCAGTCATATCCTCCAACATTACCAGCCAAGTGCACACTCTTCTGAAAGTCACTGAGCTGAATATAAACATGGACCCCATATTAGCATTTTTCACTTGCTCTCTCTTACTTCATGCTCCACACTTCTAATTCCTTTGCTCCACTCTTGTATTATGGATATTTCAAATCAAACATGCAAGGAGGAAAGGAAAAAACAAAAACTACCCTCTCCCTCATCCTTTCTCAGTGACTCACTCTAACTGGGACTATTAATCTTAATCAGGATGATATGACAGCAAAAAGAAGACATCCACTTTGCGGCCAAAATCTGGTGAGGCAACAGCTTCTTGCAGTGGGGATGATGTGGAATAATTTGCTTGTTTTAAAAATAGCATTTTGCAGACTTAGAACTGCCTGGATCTGGAAGATGGGCAGCAGGCAGAGGTTGTGTAACTCCTGTGCTAACCACTGAGTGTGAGCACTTTTAATAGTTTTGGATGGAAGGTGATACAGGCCACCAGGCCCCAATGATCAACTGCCTTCTCTAGGGGAGGTTGAGGACAAATAATTCCATGTGTTTGCACTGTGTTTTTCCTCCACTGAACTCAGTGCTTCCGTGTGTGTCTCTTTAGCCATTATCCTTATTTTCTGACAGGTGCAATTACTCATCTCCTCTCGTCTGTCCATCTCCTATTTTGTTTTCTCTGCGTGGGCCACTCTTTCCAGTAGCAACAGTTACCCAGAGTACCCTAGAAAGGCTTTGATCGACAGTGCCTTTGTTGTAGATAGGCAGCCTTAGCAAGTCCTGGAATCACCAAGAAGAGCCCCTTCATCACCACAAATGGCCATGGTCTCAGCTTTTTGTTCGCAATTCACTGATTGAGTTCTCATT
Source organism: Ochotona curzoniae (assembly GCF_017591425.1). Taxonomy (NCBI): domain Eukaryota; kingdom Metazoa; phylum Chordata; class Mammalia; order Lagomorpha; family Ochotonidae; genus Ochotona; species Ochotona curzoniae. The sequence continues at coordinate 4,451,968 of NW_024466312.1, read as the reverse complement.
AGCAGGGCAAGTAGGATTATGCTCTTGAGGTCCAAGAACTGCAGGGATATAGTCCTAAATGCAGTCCTCCTTCCAAATGCAGGGCTGACAGGGAACTGGAGCATTTTGCTGCTCATTTATGAGTCAGTATCATTTGGTTCCTTTCACAGGTGCCTTTGATAAAAATTGCTGAGATACAGACTGATGAGTGTCTCCCAACTGTGGAAGCCAGGATATTTGGGACCCAGAAAGAATGTGTTTCAAGGCTCCAAAAAGACACCCTAACTCTAGTCAGCATTTACCATGATGCCAAAGAAACTAGAGGTAGTAGGGTAGATTTTGGTACAAGAGACTTCCACCTCATCCAAGCTACGGTTGGCCCTGAGGAGAGCTAATCTCCTTTCTTCCAAGTGAACTTTAATCATCCCAGTGCTACCTCCTGCCATTCACATGAGATCTTTCTCCCAGTAGCTCTTATGCCTCATGCTGAGTTTGTCTTTCTCCTCTGCATAGAGTGTGAAAAGTATTAGGCCATCAGCTTCTTCCAACTCAAGGGATGCCATGCTAGCTATTGTTCCTATTGTCTGTCTCCCAGTGCCTTGTTGCCTTCTTTTCCAGATAAAGATTAATCTAATTATTATCCTGACAATTCATACATCTCACTTTCCTAATATACGGTATTTTCCTAGATCTTTGGCTTGAGAACAGAATTCATGATCTAAGAACAAACATCCCTCCTAGCACTCCACATTGAATGTGTCACACAGTGTCTCTGGATCTCTATTAACACTACATTTTCTGAAGTATGTTGTCATATCATTCACTGCATGGGTTTCTAATGAATACTAGCACCAGGCTAAGAACTTGTTTTGGAGCTTATAGCTTGGGGATGAAAATAGCTTGGGGATGAAAATTAGAGAGTCTGTAAACTGTACTTATGCAGACTAGTGAGGGGGAGAAAGACTTAGAAAACTGATAATGAGTCAGGTGCACAAAACTATCATGCTGCTACTTTTCTGGGAATTGCACACCCAGAAGAGCAGCAAATGAAGAGAACAAAAGTATGGCGAAGGAAAGGAGAAAGACAATTACAAGAGTGTGTTCACCAAGTTGGGTAACACATAGTATTAAGTCTAACTAATTGCCCCATCTCACAGAAATACCTCCTAGAAGGACCTGGGAAGGTACATCGTGAGTAGGGGAAGGAGAGTGAATAAGTATTCATCAGCTTCTGCCTCTTCATTGGTGAGTTTTCATCTCAGGAGCAGTAAATCCCATGAACATATGTGTATATGTGTATGTGCTCACTAGGAATATTCATCCCACTGGCTCTGATGCCTCAGCAGTAACAGAGGAGGCCTGGAACACAGGGATGAAGCAAATACTTCCAGGTTGTGTTTTAGTGCAGTTGGTTAGAGTCTACACAGACCTGTGTGTCAACTGAGGTTGAGAACAAAAGTTCTGAAGGGCTACATAAGTAGAATCTGATCCAGTAAGCTTAAGTTAGGACCAGATAACATCCCTAGGAGATTCAGAGAAGGCAACATTCTCTCACAAGTGGTGTTGGGAACAGGAAAGTGACTGAGGTCTTTTGGAAAAGATACATCCTGACCAGAACCTTGCAGACTGGGAGATCTAGATCTGTGGAATGGAGAGGTCATCCCATCTAGGATGACTGTGTGTTTCAGGTCCCTCTGGGATGCTGCCAAGAGCATTTGGAGAATAGTGCAGGGCTCAGGCCCTCCAGGGATTGGGAAATGCTAAGTATGTTGAGGGATATGTAGACCATAGAAATATAGACAGGGTGAGCTGGAGGAGTCAAGGGGAGTTTTGATTGGAATCCTTCAGCACGGTACCATTTATGGTGTGGAAATTAAATTTTGAATTCTGGCATTTCCATCTCCCTTCCTCATGAGTTCTGTTCTGTATAGTCTGACACATGTACACATGTTAGAATTTTGAAGAAAGTTTTTATGAGTAGGACATTTAAAATCCATGTATGCTATCTTTTCCATTTCTCAGATGAATAAATTGAGACTTGAAAAGCTCAGGTTATGATTCTTGCTTCTATTGGTTCTTGTACTTCTAGAGCCCAGAGGGATGTGGCTCAGGCATGGCCAGCAGCAGGTGTTCAGAGAACAGATTCAGGGCATTGCCCACTCTGCCTCTCCACCTCTATTCTTCTGTTCTGGCTGTGGTTGTAGACAAGGACATCAGCAGCTCCAGGCTTCCATTTTATCTTACCGGCTTAGAAAATCCACATAGGGCAAATGGGAGCTAGAACATTCAATAAAAAAGAAGGATTCTGACTGAAAGGTGTGGAAATGGAAAAATAAGTTGTCCATTTTAAACAACAGTAGCGTGTTGGCTACATTGGGGTTGGAGCTTGGCCCTAACAGAGCTATAGCTTGGAGCTGGTGATGGAGAGCACATGGGTGAGGAATTACCTTTAATGTTTTCCTCTTTGTTAGAGTCCTCTAAGACAAGGTGGCTTTGATTGCTGCCTGAATACACAGAAGTTTTGCCCAAGGCTTTCAAAAAGGGGATCATGACTTTCCCTGTGTGCAGTGGTAAATTTTCAATTTGCCCAGGCTTTCCTCTGTAAGATAGCTGAAGAAGCAAGTTTTCCTCTTTATGTATTCATGAGAGTTCTAGCTTCACTGCCTAGAGTGCAGAAAGTATTGACCCCTATATCAAAGGATGAGACTTAAAAATAATCTTCTCTGCACATGGATGATAGCATTACAGAATTTGAGCTTTTTCTCTCTTCTACTTGAATTAACGTGAAGTCAAAACCAGATCTTCAAGCACAGTTGGCTGCCACATAATTTAGACATGTTTGCATAACATTCCAAAAATAATTCAATAAGAATGGGTTTTTCTTGGAATTTATCACTGCCTGGCAAATTAGAGCCCAAGCACAACAAGTTTGTACTAAAAAGGCATGAGACCAGGCAAATGGAAATGACAGTGGCAGAGGGAAAGGAAACCCAAGCGTGCCAGTCGACTTTCATTATCCATGATGGGGAGAAACAGAAATAGAAAGCATGAGGCAGGAGCAGGGACACACATGGCCTGTGCCTGAGATTTCCCAGTCTCCCTGGTACTCAGCAACAGCTGTGGGGCCATTGTGATGAGAGAACAGCTTAGGTCTCATAGGCACTCCCTCAGGCTGTTTTTCTACCTCTTCAGCCAGAGTGGGATTTTATTTATTTGTTGTTTATTTTTGCTGGATTGAATGGAAAGAATCCACGGGTATGATCCTGGAAAATAGTAGGCTAACATGAAACTATAGGAGCAAGAACTAGTGACTTAGAAGGGCATGAATAGTGCACTAAATCTGAAATCACAAGCTGGGGGATGGCTTTAGGCTCTGCTAGTGTTGCTGAGTAACTAGAAACAAGCCTGGTAAATCCTGTGAACTTAGGTGCATTTGCCTTTAGGATGAGGAGAACAGTGACTAGCATCACAGTTTGGGTATAATGTATCATAATTATCCAGCACTTTCAAATCCACAGGGTAGACAGTGACCTTGGGTCTACGCAGTCCCTTTCCTACATATAGTGGGTGTCACTGCTGCTAGACTAGAAATTAAAGTCCTCAGCATGAACACAATTTTGTACCAGGATCACCTGCCTCTCACTCAGAAACCTTTGGACTGTCCTGTACTCTGGGCCACAGTGACTGTAAACTTTCTGGGCAAAGTTAAGCCTCCTCTGCCTAAACTTTTGCTCTTCTCACCTTTGCCCATCTGCTGGCTATCTCCTATGTGCCCACTGCTGTGCATTTCTTTCATATGAAAGTGCCCCTGAAATCTCTCTCTTCAGCTTAGACATCTCTTCTGACCTTTGCTATCTACTTGGGCACTTGGGATCTGGTAGCTACTCTACTGCTCCTGCTGTTGTGTGAAATTGGCTTGTCCTACCTCCTCTTCCCTGCCACGGCCTTAGTTCTTTTTGTCGTAACAAAGAACCTTAAAGTGGGTACTTCCAAGAGCAAATACTTCTTTCTCGCAGTCCCAGAGGCTGAGAAGTTCAGAGTCAAGGTGTTGGCAGATCCAGTGTCAGTGAGGTCTGTCATACTGGTGTCTAAGTGGCTGCTTTCTTGCTTTATTCTCCCAAGGTGAAGAAAGCAAACTTTGGCCCCCTTTTGTACTTATTTTATAAATGCCCTAATCCCATTCTGGGGGTTTCTACTCTCCTGACATCATACAAGCCTAAGTCCCAAAGTCCTCACTGCCTAATGATGACCCCTTGGGAGTTAGAACTTTGCTATAGCAAGTTGGGGGAGCAGATGGGGATACAAACATTCAATCCACAGTACACGATGGATAAATTCCATTATTATTCCCAAGGTTCCAACCATGAACTCAGTAGTTATCCCTGACCTTTGCCTCATCTTTAATCATCTATTTTAAATCTATCATTCATCACTCCAGCTTCTAAAATCTGTTTGGGGCTGGCATTGTTGCCTGGTGGATAAAGCTACCACCTACAGTGCTGGCATCCTATATGAACACTGGCTTAACTTCAGGTTGCTCTGCTTCCTATCCAGTTCCCTGCTAATGTCTTGAGAAAAGCATCAGAAGATGACTCAAATATTTGGGTACCTACCACCCATGAGGGAGGCCCAGGGTAAATTACTGGCTTCAGGCTTCTTCCTGCCCAATTGCTGGCTGTTGTGACCTTCTGGGAGAGTGAACCATAGGATGAAAAATCTCTCTCTTTCCCTCTCTCTCTCTCTCTTTCCATGTACCTCTCTGTCTCTCTGTAACTGCATTTCAAATAAATAATTTTTAACACAATATTTTATGTGTTTACTTTTCTGTGTTCTTAGCACCATCCCAGTTGAGGTCACTGATCTGTTTCAGGGCTATGGTCTCCCTGTCTCCAGTTGTGACCCCTTTCCATTGCTTCCCCCTGTTGCAGTCAGATGATACTTCTAAAAAGGTGAATCCAAGTGTGTCTTTGCTTTGCTTCACACATTCACTGGCTTCCTTTTTTTCAAGACAAATTTAATTTCTTTAACATCACTTATAAGCATCACCCCCTATCCTGCCTCACCCCCGCCTGATGATACCCTACATGCTTTATAATCTGTGGATTTCAGAGAGTTGAATCGTTATGTTGGATACCCTTTTTAACACAATTCCCTATGTGCCTTCACCAAGTTCTCACCTGCCCTTCATTTCCCAGTTAACATTGACTCCTTATAGGAAACCTATTGGTGTTCCCATTCTTCACAGGACATACATTTTCTAGCTCCAATGATAGAAGCAATAGTAAGTTCTCATACTCCACCTAGTGTGTTTTATACAGAGGGGACAGACTCATCAGATCCCAACAAAACAAAAGCAAGCTTGACATGCCAACTCTTTTCTCTCCTGGGCCTATTGAGAAGTAAGTTGGGGTTCCCTAACGCATTGGGGATGGAGAGGCTGTGCTCCAGGAAGAATGGGCCACTGAGAGGGAAGAGTACCTGGTTTCTCAGCATCTGCAGGTACCCAGAGGTCTTGGTTTCACGTTGTCTGTTTGGGGAAAACTTAGCAGGTTTACCAGCAGCTCCATCAGCTTAAATTCCAATGACACAAACTAATGTATGTCCTCCTCAAACAGGAGCAGATGTCCATTTTGGATGTTAAATTCTTCCAGAGTAGACAGGAATCATGAGCAGTCATAATCTACAGATGGCTGTAATTGTTCTCAAATACTGTGTTGCCAGAAGTTAATCAGTTAACAAATTCAAATGGAGTGTTTTGGCGTAAGTTCAAGGCACTGCACTTAAACTGAGATATACCAACTTGTTTATAACTGAAAGCAATAGACTCATTGTAGGATGTGTTTTCCTTTGGACAAACATCCTTAAAAAAAAATATTTTTCCTGGAAACTCCTATGAAGTCACCCTCCTTGATAGAATTGGAAGCACCTTCCTGAGGTCCCATATATCATTCAACCTCTCCTTTACATCTTTATTCTTTATGGTGGCTTGTTCAGTATCTCTTATGCCATCAGATCCTAAATTCTGTAAGCCAATGTGACTTTTTCAGTGCTATATCTTCAGGTCCCAAGAAAAAATATGTCATCAATCAATGCTGGTTAGAGAAATACTTATTATTTTGCTGCTCTCCAAGACACTGTTGTGAATGAGAAAGGGCTCTGTGAGTGCATGGCTTCTTCTCAATTGAATTTATCCACTGTCGTTATTCAATAGAGTATTTGCCAGGGCAGCCACCAACCCTTTGAGTTAACAGTGTCAAATAGAAAGAAGCTTGTCATTTTACGAACCACAAAAAGAAAAGGGAGGGGGAGGAGGAGAGATGGAGGAGCCCAGAAATGTAAGACAGCCTTGTGTGTAGGGTCAGAGGAGCTAGCAGGCATGTCAGCAGCCACTTGATCAGTTTCGCCTTTGTAACCTCAGATTTCACTAGTGGTTAAGCTGATGGAACATGTTTCAAATTCAAAGAGTTCATGGCCCTGAGGTCCTGGTGGTCTTGATGAATAGCCTCCATTGTGAGAAGTCTTATAACACTTCCCTGTCTCAGTATAAATCTTGCTGTCTCTCCCCCATCCATGCTACCCTTCTCACTCCACAAACTATTAAGAAGGTATTCAATAAATTATATCAGAAGGAGTAGAATGCAAGAGAAACACCTCATCCATAATCACTTCTGCCATTCTTTTTGCCAAATGCAGGATGAACTGAAGACTCCAGTATCTTTTGGAAAAATTCAGTATCTAGGTCACGTGTATAGTGAATGACTGTTGCTGGGTGATGTAGATGACCCCACCTTGATGAAGAGAAAGTACAGGATTTGAGAAATCACACAAGGGTGTTATCACATGATGTTCTGAATATTCTCAACATGGTCTGGTGTTTGGGAGTTGAGGAAAGGGGAAGAGCCAAAGTGAAATATAGTACACCTTAAACTCCTGGCTCTGGATCTGAACCCAGATTACCAAAGCTTGAGTCCCAGCTGAATCATAGTTCAACAATATGATCCCGGAAAATTTCTCAATCTGGAAAATTCTTTCATCTTAGTCAAGGGTAATTGGGAATAACAAGTAAGCTGATGCCAGAAAAGGGACAGTGTAATCTACAGCACCGAAAATATCCTCAATAAAAATCAACATTACTAACATTGTCATTACAAATTCGTAGTAAATCATCTTACTAATCATAGTTATGTGAAAATAAATTTGACGACATTTATAAAATGTTAGAGGAAGATATATACTTCAAAAAATTTCCTGGTTATAGCAGATTATATGAGGTCATAGTCAGGAAATACAATTCGTTTATCTCTGTTATTTTAGGGATTGGGAACCATTAATAAAATCTCGTATGGGTACCAGTTCTAATCCCAGTGGCCCCACTTCAAGCAGTAGAGGATGATCCAAAACCTTGGGACCCTGTACCCACATGGGAGACCTGCAAGAGAATCCTAGCTCCTGGCTTTGGATTAGCTCAGCTCCAACTGTTGTGGCCACTCAGAGTGAATCTTTATCTCTCCTCCTCTCTGTATATCTGCCTTTCCAATAGAAATAAATAAATCTTTCAGAAATCCCCTGTTTATCCCTCTGTCCCTCCCTCCTTCCATCCCTTCATCCCTCCATCCACCCATACTTCATCTATCATTTATCTATCTATCCTCATTATACTTACTGGGGTAGAAAGACTGATATCTTATTATTGTGTTCTATGAAATCAGAATCAAAACCTAGAGTTCAGAGTACAGAATTACATTCATTTATCTATTGCTGTGTATGCTAATAATCACAGTTCACAATGAAATTTTAAAATACATAATTGGGATTGCTTCCCACATGTCACTTCCTGTCCTTATCATGAAAGGTAACTGTGGCAGTTCATTCTTTACAGCCAAGGAACTGGAAACTTGGGGAAATAGATTAAATTATCCAAATATTCTGGTTCTATAAGTCTTCTGCAAGTTGGAGAGGCTGGGTGTATGAAGCCCTCAACAAAATTCTGGCAACCTTGCAGTCTGGCAAGGGAAAAGAGAATGAATGCAACATAATGCAAAGATCTTTGATGGTTTGCCACTGATCCCAAATGTCTACAATAGCACCTGGCACATAACAGGTGGCTCATAAATAGTGAACAATGCTGGATGAATACACAAATGGATATTAAGCATTGTAATGAGCCAATGGAAATGTCCTTTATAAGTTTTAAAGGTCATAATAGATTTTCACATTACCAGTTTGCCTTCATTGGCATATTGTATTAGTCAGTGGCACTTATAGTTTTTGATATCTGCAGAAGTGACAAAATTGGAAAAAATCAAAGGACATAAGCAAGTTTCACTCACCTCATTCCTTAGGGATATAGATATTTTTGTCTCTAGAAATGCTTCCCTTCAATGTATTTTTATGACATTAAATACATGTGGTTATCAAATAAAATCATTCCTCAGTTTTTTCCCCCAAATTTCTAATATTCTTCCCCTACTCTGTGTTCTTTCTTTTGAGACATTCATTCATTGTTATGATTTCTGTATCCTGTTGTACATGAAGAGGACCCTTAAGTCTCCATTTTGGTCTTGCTGATTCTCTAATTCACCATTTTTAGCAGGGTGCTTGACATACATGCCTTGATATTTTTTTGCTGATTAGAAATAGCACAAATCGTCGTCTCTTCTTCTAATTTACCTGTTCATTGAAAGACCTCACTATTTTCCTACAAAGCTGATCCAGAAACCTATATCATTAGTATCCTTGTCTCTCCTTGTCTCATGATATCCAGTGAGCTAGCAAATGTTGGGAATTAGAGTGTAACAGTCAGATTTTCATCACCATAACTAAATACCTGACATGGCTACTCATGAATGAAGCATGTTTATTTCAGCTTATGGCTTTGGAGGTTCACACTCTGCAGTTAGTAGTCCCAATGGTTCAGTCATGTGGGGAGGCTGGCAGTAGTGGAGTATGCATGGATAAAGCATCACATGGTAACCAGCAAAGAGAAACAGCAGACAGATCTGAGAGAGCGTGCCAATAATGGCCTGAGGACCTTCTTGGCTCCTAAACATTATTGTGGATTCAAGTTTCTCACCTTTTAGTACCACTAGCTCAGGACCTAAGGTTTTAGCCACTAATATGGGTTCTGAAGCTAATTCCTTGGCAAATCAAAGCATCTGCTCTTCCATTTCAATATCCTTTTGCTCTGTCTGAAACTACTTCAGTCACCTCAATTTTATGTAATGTTATTAGGTCAGTCACTTAGGGTGATAGCTCCCTTTGTGTTCTCCCAAGCTCCAATCCCATATTTTTGTAAGCCTAAAAAGTATTTGAAACACCTTAATCTGGCCATCTAAATCCTCATTCTCTACTTGAACCTCTAGCTAATTTTCTGTGTGACTCTGTTCTGAACACTACGGCTATACAAGCCTCCCCTGACGTTTATTTTGTTCCCTCTAAGAAAAACCATCTTTTTTGATCCTCTTCCTCACAATGGTTCTGAGTGGGATTGAAAAGGTAGTAGAAAATACCAGTATTGCCTTCAGAGAGCCTCCTCAAATGCCCAGGAGAGGAGTTGCATTCTGTCTTCCGAGTGCCATAAAACAGTTCTCAAATGTCCCCCATCATGTCTCAGCACTACAGAATAAAATACTGTGTCCAGCAGGCTAGCCACAAAGTCCTGACAAACTGAAGTGGTAAAAGTTGAAGAGGAAACCAAAGGTGATACAGAACCTTACACCATGAAACAGCATATTTGCTTTTTCCTTGTCTTCACTTCTCTCCCTCTTTGCTTCTTCTTGAAGGTGGTTATCAGCAAGAGCTAATAAAATTGACCATAATAGTACATCAAAATTATCTAATGATGGTCAGGATTGATCAGCCTAAGAAACAGTTCTGATAGTTCAGCATATCCAGAGAGGAGCCATACTGGTGGCAGGGACAGAAGCATAATGTGCAGAAGAAAAGAAAGACAAGGACACTTCAAAGTGAAATCTGGTGACTGTGGTGCCATTGGTTCAATTTCCAACCATAGGCATTGGTAGAGGTTGCCTCCAAAGGAAGGGAGCAAAATGTGAATCACAGACTGATGGGACATTTATCCTGTCACAAGTTGTATACTTTTGGCAGCTTTACATCACATTACATTACCTTATAATATTACATTACATTACTTGCAAGATACAGGTGGAGCAAAGGTTTTTCTGTTTTTCTTTGAATTGTTCCTTAATGTGTTTATCTACAAAGTAGCAGAAGTAGTTTACTTTTAAAGATATAAAGATTTGCTTTTTAAAATATATATATACTGGGCCCGGCGCGGTGGCGCAAGTGGTTAAAGGTCCTCGCCTTGCACGCCCGGGATCCCATATGGGCGCCGGTTCTAATCCCGGCAGCCCTGCTTCCCTTCCAGCTCCCTGCCTGTGGCCTGGGAAAGCAGTCGAGGACGGCCCAAAGCTTTGGGAACCTGCACCCACGTGGGAGACCCGGAAGAGGCTCCTGGCTTCGGATCGGCATAGTATTGACCTGTTGCGCTCACTTGGGGAGTGAATCATCGGACGGAAGATCTTCCTCTCTGTCTCTCCTCTCTGTACATCCGCCTTTCCAATAAAAAATAATAAAAATTAAAAAAAAAATAAATAAAATATATATATACTTCTTTTCACTTATTTAAAACTTGGACAGAGAGACAAAGGCATGGGTAGAACAAATTATCCCTTACCCACTGGTTCTGTCTTTGTAGTCCTTCAGCAACTAGAGCTGGGACAGACTGAATTCAGGAGCTGGGAATCCTATAGCGGTCTACCATGTGGCTTGCAGAGGTTTAACTGCTTTAGCCATTACCAGCTTCTTCCCAGGGTCTAAGTCAGTGGGAAGCTGGATTCAAAAGTGGAACGGAGTCTTGAACCCAGGGTTGCAATATGGGATGTGGTTGTCCCAAGTGGCATATTCGTCTCTGTGCCAAACACTTGCCTCTACTTTTCTAATACAGCAAAAATTCAGATGTCAGCATATCAGGGTTAGTGTAATAATCCCGAAGTCCAAAATACTACTGTATGAGCATACCTGTGTCTTCACAACTTGCCTTTTCTGTGTGTAATGAAAACACTTAAGATCTACCCCAAATAAATATCAAATTTATAGTTCAATCTCATTAACTACAGCCCCATGCTCTATATTAGATCTCTAGAATGCATTGATCCTATATCAGTGTAACTTTTGTCTCTTGACCAATATTCTTGCTTTTTGTTTCTATAAACCTGACTTGTTGAAGTTTATAGTAGTAAGACTGTACAGTATTTTTGTTTTGTGTCTGCCTTACTTGCTTAGCTCCACATCATCCAGGTTTATCCACAATGTCACACATTATTCTTTTCAAAGGGATAAATACATATACATATGCATATACGTATGCATATACATACGTATAATATAATGCATATATATATTTCTTACAATATCTTTGTCCATTGTCTGTCCATGGACACTGACATAGTTTCTAGATTTTCGCTATTGTAATTAAAGTTACAATGATGTTTTTGGAGCCCTTGAAGGACCCACCTCTATTTCAGGTAAAGGCTGTAGATACTGAAGGTAGATTTTTTCAAGGAATATGAAAACCCTTGTGTCTTATTCTGTTGTTGTTGCTAATAACAGCACCACAGACTGAGTGAGTTCTAAGGACAAGAGGGTTATTTTGACATGTAATTCTGATCCAGCCTTGAGGAATCACATGTGATGAGGACCTTTCTGGCAAAGTCTTAATGTAATGCTGGGCATGGTCCGGGGGGCTGAAGAGCAGTAAAAGGCTTGCATGGTAGACCCACTCTGGAGATAACCCATTAACTCATTAATCACATGAGTAGATTAACTCATTCATGAGAGTAAGGTCTAATCACTTCTTAAAAATTCTACCTTTTAATACATCATAATGAGGATTAAGTTTGACCATGAGTTTCAGAGGGAGCAAACCATATTCAATATTTTTACAAAGCAGAGAAGGTATTATTTGGGCTTTAATTTCAGTAGTCTTCAAGAATGTTGGCCTTTAATTTCTTTGGATTATAACTAAAGAGGGATTTGAAGTTTGGACTTTAATTGCTCCCTAGGAGTTTCATTTTGGGAGACAGATTAAATTCAAGCTTGGGTCACTCTTATTCTCTCTTATTCTGCTAACCTTGTATGTCATGCTTATTGCTTTTATTCGGACTTGTGTAACTTCAGATGAATTATATCAGGTTAGTTGACTAGTGATCATTTTAGATGGGATATAGAGTCAAGAACGATTTCAAGCATAGGGAATCTAATGAACATGTCAACCTATTTTAGATTCCTCCAGTTCAAAGATTTTCCTCTATTGTATTCTTAGGTGATTTACATAGTGGAATTAAGTTTGAAATGGAGACAATTTACATCAGTAAGAGTCAATCTCAGAGAACTCAAGGACACATCTACTCCTCCAATGGTCTACCATTGTCTAATAGTTTTAAAAAATAACATCTCAAGAACATTAGAGGAGATAATGTTTCCAGGACAGCATTTTCACTATCATTTCTGGAAAGAAACAGTAAGAAAGAGTCCATATCCCCTTGTCTACCTCAACTTAAATGATTGTGGGACAGAGTTTCAATACTTAGAACCTGTGAGTCAGTGCCCTCAGAACTGCCTTTTTTGTCACATGCCTTTGCCTTTTCTTCCCTACCTGCCTTAATAAAGTTTTTTTCTACATGCTAGAGGACGTTCAGGGGGCTGACCTCTTTTCTGTATATGGGGGCCCAATGTGTGTGGGAGAATGACAACTGCCAAAGCTAAAGTAATTTTCCATTGAGAAGTGAAGAGATCTGTTGTGGCTGTGGACTGGGCCATAGTCCTGTAAATAGCTTTATTTGTCATCCAGATAATGATTTGATCTTCCAAAGTTGAGGCAGTGATGGTGGTGGGAGAATTGAGATTAATTATCACCTTTAAATTTCCACCAGATACTAGTGCAGAAAATGTCAGTTCAGTAGAAGCTTCTCTGCGAAGGGGTTGATTATTTCTTCCTCCAGGGCAAAGCTAGGGCTATAGGGGAAGTATGAAATAAAATTAGGGAATCCTTAGGAGAAGTAAGAATGAAGGAGGCTGTGAAAGGTGGGATTTTGTAACGTCTTCTGGGTGAAGATTCTGGATAGATAGGTAACTCAATGGGGAAATGAGTGAAATGTTTAGTGGCATAGTCAGGTGTAAACTGTCGCCTCAGACTGTTTAATCACATTTTATTTCTTGTAATATATAGAACCATCATAGATTCCCTGGAGTCATGGGAACTGCCAAAAATGAGACATTAAGAATTATTTGTTGAGTATACTAAATGCTGGTGAAGATTTATGTCTCGTAGACTTAATACAAGATCTAACAAACTAAAGGGTTGCATGAAAAAAAGCAGGGCAAAAACAAAACCCTGTCTTTCCAGTCTAAATAAAGATTATACTTGGACTCACAAAGCACTTAGCAGAAATAAGCAGAGGTTAGTTGGAGATACTCTAATAGGAAATGTTTGGAAAGAGAGAAAAATGTTCTTATGTATACTATATAAAATATAACATGAATTTAAGACTTAAAAAAAAAAAGTCCATCTGTATTTTTAAACTAAGCGTGAGGACAGTATCCTAGATTGACCCTAGGTGAGATTGCACATAGACGAAAATGCGAAGTATTTCCTTTGTGTTAAATGGAAAATTGTTAGGATCAGTGATGCCAGGTTGAAAGACAAAAAGAGGAAAAAAATCTAATCAGGAAATGCGAAAGTTGAGATTTTAGTGAATTAACTCACCCTATGACTCATCCCAGACGTATTAAGTTTTCACATTTAGCAGCTTCTTCATTGAAAATACTAAATACCATCTGTCTCTTGGAGATGAGTTCATGTTAGTCTTAAAGCCTTAAATTTCACATTTCCTAATTCTCTTGTTTGGAAATAAATAACCTTTATGTTGTAGTGGCATGGTCTTGGGAATGTAATGTTTTTGCCCAACTGGGAGGAATAAGTTAAAAAAAAATTCCAAAACAAAGCTCTTGGGTTGTGAAATGTCCTGTGGGTCAAAGAAGGTTGTTTCTTGGTACAAGTTGCTTCGACTGAATTTATCCCTGGGCTTCTTTTTTAAGATTATGTTTCTTGCCTATTTAGCCAAATCTCTCCTTCATTATATTTGAACCCACATGCCAAAACTGAAATGGGAAATACCTGTCGGGCCCAATCAGAATTCTGGGAAACTGCTTCTAAAAGGCCAAAGAATAGCCCTTCTATGTATTCCTATCCCCCTTTCTCAACAACACCTTTTCTTTTCTTTTCTTTTCTTTTTTTAAGAGTAGAAAAACACTATTTGGTTTGCGCAAGAATTTGACCTTGCACATTTTAGGTCCTTCAAGTAGGAACTGGGAAAAGGAGGCTTAACAGCACTCACTATACAAATACAAGAGGGATCATGATGGATAACAAAAGGGGTTAAGGGTGCTGTGCTTTGGGGACCCTCAGGACAAAGCTGCATATGCAGAATTAGAACAGGCACCAAGCAAGGATAGAAACTCTGGCATTCCAAGATTTGCTTCCAGTTAGAACCTGGTCACTAACATGTCTGTGACTCCAGGCAAGTGACATCACCTCGTTTTTTCTTCTTCAAGTGATGAGATAGAAGCAAGTTGTTTTAAAACAATATGTAGGTGGCGCAGATGTAGAATATGTAAATAAAGAATTAATTTTGGAGCAAGTATTCATGCCATGTGGCTGTCTGGGTTGTAGCCCCAAGATAAATATTCCTGAGATCATGTAGTGTTTTGTTTTGACCCAGGCATTCTGTATTTTAATTCTTAGCATTCCAAGGCTCCAAAATTGGGCCCCTGTGTGTCTTTTCAGTTTCTGCGCTCAGTGCTTTCCTTTACATGCACTTTTCTTTTTCTGCAAATGTTCTTGCATTGATTCCTCCCCTTGGTTTGTGCTGCTCAACTTTCCATCATGAATACATGTTTCTTCACATTGTGCTGTTCATCCCTTTCTGACAGTTTCATATGCTTTTATCTTTCTCTAAATCAAGGCTTCTTAACCTTAGCACAATTTACATTGGGCAGCAAATATTCCCCCCATCCTCAATGAAGCTTACACAGGGGCTAACTAATTCACTGTAGGATGTTAAACACTATTTCTAATCTTTACCTGTTAGATATCAATAGTACCCCCGACCTTTCTTCAAGTAATAACAACTGATAATCTTTTCAGAGATTGCGAATTATCTCCTGGTGTGGCAAATCACCCTCCATCTTAGTTGCAGTAGGAATGGGCTCAAAGCCAGCTGACCTGAGTTTAAAATTTGGCTTTTTGACTTCTTGTTCCATGACCTTGAAGGATTTAACCTCTCTGAGATTTGCTTTCTCGTGTACCATGTGCTAATAATCTTTTCAGACTGACAGTGTAATGAAGATTATGTGAGTTTTAGGAGAGGTGTAGGCTTGTTTGGGATTGTTCAGCAGTCCTAGGGAAGGGACCCCCCAGAAGCTGGTTGGTGTGGTTTAAGAAGCTTTTGAGAGAAAATCACTCCACAAGAAAGCACCAGGAAACATAACAACAACACTAACAACACATTCACATAGGGTGTGATTTATCCATCAATGCTCTAAGCACATTATATAAAGTACTTTTGCAAAAAATACTGGCTGGAGAGTCAAGAGTAATTCCGAGAACTTCTTGGTAATTCATATTCAACTAATGTGTGGCACAGCCCAACTCATCCATGGCTGCATTGTTAGGAGCAAAAGAACTGTGACTAATGCTTATAGACCATTTAAACACTCTATTATTTGTCACCTGTATCACAGTTGTGGGTTTCCTCTCCTCTCCCCATGAAAGGGGATGGGGTTATTCTTCTCCAATTGCCTGGTATATCGTGAAAGCATCCTGGGTGCTCTCAGGATCATGTGAGCAGTGATCAGCAGCAGGGCACCTGTGATCTTCATAAGGGAAAAACAGTACAGTGAGATGTGAGTTGTTATAAGGACCATATCCACACATGTTATGTATCTAGTCCTAGTCTCTAAATCTGGGAACTTTATTTCATTCTTGGTATTGCTAATCTTCTTCCTCTTGCTCTTACAATAGATGGAACTCTTACGAAGCTATTCAAGACACCCATCATCCTCGCTTGCCCACAGGGCTATTGTTGCTCATTATTTCTACTGGGCTGATGCAACCATTGCAGGTTGCCTGTTAAACATGTGGAAAAAAAAATCACAACTATAGACATTTTCATTAATTTATCATACTAGACAGAGTGTCAAGTGATGTACTTGAAGTGACATGCCCTGTGGAGCTTCTAACTGTAACCTTCCATGCCAAGATACTGCCAACAATGGAACTGTAACTCATGTACACACCTGTACTACAGAAGACCCCTGTGGCCTGTGTTCTTCATGCAATTGTTAAGAAGCTTTGGAAAAGGTTACTGCAGACTTAGATAATCTTCTATTAGGCATACCTTTAATCTGAGTAGGCTGGCTCAATTTTGTTAAAATACTGTTATGTGTCATGTGACTACTATTGCTGTAATTTGGCCAGGGTTTTCTGGCTTTGTACTTTCTGGGTATGTAATGGAATTGTATTTCTTTCTGCCTTGGTATTCATGGCAGAAATACCATGTGCTAGTGTCAGCAAATGAGTAGTGAGTATAACTAAGGAGTGGTACTTCCAGGCTGTATTAGTGTTTAATTACTGTAGCATAATTCCTGGGCCAGACTAATTTTACAGGGAAAAGAAGGTTATTTTGTCTTGTGGTTTTAGAGACTGAGTGTCCAAATTTGGGCAGGCCCCAGTGGTCTGAGCCCTGGCAATGGCATTCTTAGTCTCAGACCATCACATGGACTTGATGGCATAGTACATCTTGTAGATGGACAAAAGAAACACATATGTCTGTCTTTGTGCCTAAGCCATAAGGATACAATGAAGGAGACTGAATCCTACAGCCTAATCCAATCTTATCACTTCATTGAGACTCTGCTTTTCATTGCTACAGTTGGATTAAAATTCTACCTCTACAATTATCATAAGGCTTTGGGAGCTAAACTGCAATAGAAGTTCACAGACTAAATAGTCAAACCATAGCACAGGCTAAAGCATTCAGTACCTGCTTGGAAAGTTTCAGCATTTTCTGTACTCAAGTGATAGCGATGCTGCAATTACCGTCTGCCTCATTGACCTTCATCTTGCAGTGATGATCATAGTAGCACAGAATCTTTAGACAAGCCACAAGGGATGAGTTTCACAAGCAAGCAATGAATCCTGGTTATTTCAGCTTCTGGTTTTGATAGGCGGTGGGTGGGTAAGGGCAGGGCTGTTGCTGAAGCACTACCTTATCCATACTGCCGCATTCGACCCAGCTTCCGGTCTCATTCCGGTGGAAGCCCAGGACAGCTCCCAGTTCTGCAAAGCACAATTCACCATCTTTAATTCTTACTCTTGCATATACTTCGAATTTCCTCTGACCACACTGAAGCTACCTAGATATTAGAGGGCCTGGAAAATCTTCTGTTCTTAGCATATATTTACCCTAATATAGTCACATGTGGAAAAAGCATATGTTTAAAGATGACAGGGACCCCTGGAGCGCATTCAGACCACTGGTATTGGGAACCTTGCATTATATCTCAATTTGCATAATGATACCTTACCAAGGCCCGGTGGTTTTTATTTACTTCAAGGCACTGTCACATAAATTATCCCATTGAATGAGCTGGTAGTTTTAATCTGGCTGATTTGGTTTTCATTACAAAGGGAAAGGTCACAGGCAGTTGCTGGCCAGAGGGAGAATCCTTTCAGGTCTTTGTTTTCTCCTGATGTAGTTCTAAGTTCATCCTGTGATAGAAAGTTCTGAGCAAGAAACCCCAGGGGCCCTCTGAAAGATCACTGTGTCACCGTGCTTGGAGATTGCTGGTGACACACAATCATAAGGAAGCTGCCCTATTCAATTTGATCTCTTAATGACATTATGGTCAAAATGACAAGGTCCATACTTTTGTCACTGAAAGTGCTTATGTAAGATACCGCACTAGTATTTATGATTATTCTGGTTCAGAGTTTTAAAAAAAACACTGATTCACTTGTTGGAAATTTACTTTCCTCTTTTTTTTTTTTTGGTAATTCATTCCACTCCTCTGTCACCGCTTACTCTTTTCTGTCTCTGTCCTTGTCTTCACTTGTTCACTTGTGTCATCTATATGACAGAATATAGCTTTCCGAATCTCAGCATGGTTCTACTCTTTTTTTTTTTTAATTTGCTTGTTTCTTTGAAAGGCAGAACAAGAAGAGATTATTAGGAAGATAGAGGGATAGAGATGGAGTTAGGGAGGAAAGGAGGGAAGGAGTGAGACATACATACACACATAGAATGAGAGAGAGAGAAAAATGTTTTCTATCTGCTGTTTCACTCCACAAATGGCCACAATGACCAGGGCTGAGTCAGGCCATTGTCAGAAGCTTAGAGCTTTTCTGTGCAGTGGCTCAGGTACTTGGATCATTGTCTGTTGCTTTCTGAGGTGAATAAATACAAACTGGGCTGAAAGTGGAGCATCCAGGGCTCTAAGCAGTGCCCAAATGGGATGCTGACATTAGAGACTGTGGCCTAATTTGTCACAATATGCCCCTCTCCAGCATGATTTTAAGCATAGGAAATTAAACCAGTTTCCCATTTAGCACAGAATTATTGACAATGATCTGACCTCTGTTTACTGTAGTCTGTGCTCCTTGAGTCCTGGTTGTTCGGTCTAGTAATTATATGGTTTTCCAATTTTTATTATTATTGAGGAAAGCAAATAGCCCACTCTGTGTGAGTATCTTAATCGACTCACACATCTCCAACTTCTGAGTCATGATTCTCACTGAATTTTAGAAACCACAATGCTTCAGAGTCTGAGATACTCTTAAGGACTTTAAACATAAACTTTGAGTTTTGATCAACTAGTGTGAGGAGAATTACATACCATTAAGTGTGATATGTAATACAGGGCACATTGTGAAGACAGTGCTTTTTGAAGGTCTGTGATCTGCATGCATTTACCAGATTGAACCACTCATTGGCTTGCACACATTCCTGGCCTCTCCTGTTTATATCTTTCCCTTTTCCTACAATTTTTTAAACCTCCTTCTATATTATCTACCCTGGCTTCTGCCTTGTTTTAGAATGATCTGTATTGTAGCCTTCATTTCTTATCCAATATCATAGCATAGTAAATTCTTAGTATCATGGAAGCAAGGACTAAAAATACGACCTTTAAAATGTGTAGATGCTCAGGTCTAAATCTGATCCATCCACCAGGCTGGAGTGAAGAAGGCCCTTGCTATGACTTTACAATGCCTTGCTGTGTACCCTTGTAGGGCAAGACAAACTTAGACTCATATGTAAGCTATTCACCTCCACTCCCAAGTGACATGGTTTGACATTTACTTTTAGGATGCAGCCAGGGAAAATAGCAGGACAGGAAATGGACAAATGAGAATTGATGTGATCAGGATAGGTTAGAAGTTGGTGCTCCTGTGAGGACAATCAGGGCAGCTTCCAGGCTGCTGTGGCCTGTCAGCTGCTGATTGCCAAGCAAAAAAGCCCCTGAGCCACCTGCTAAGAGAAAGTGGCTAAGAAACTGTCAACAGCCCTGCCTGTGTCATTTTGTCACCAAAGGTACTGTGAGTGATTTATTTTCATAACTGCCTGGTTAGATATTTCTTTGGGATGTGCACTGGTGAATGCTCAAGCCATTTTGCCTGTTGGTGAGAAGTTAGGGTGAGGCAATGTGTGTGTGTGTGTGTGTGTGTGTGTGTGTGTATGTGCACGCTACATTCACTGCCTTCAACCCACAGGTACCTTATCTGGCTTTACCAAAGCTCCTTCTTCTTTGCAGAGAAGCTCATTATGGTGCATACTTTGGCTGGTGGCAGAATTCACACAAAAGCAAAACTTGGATTAGTTCACAATTCTTTTGTGACCTCTCATGAGCATCTTAATTCTTTGCATCAAAAGACTACTTGGCAATATTTGTGAATGGGCCCATCACACAACTTTGTTACCTGGTATTAATAGAATTTTGTAAGTTCAACTTTACTGTAGTATTAAAATGGATCTTAAGGGCTTGTGGCTAAACTGGGAGAGATCACAGATTATTACTCCGTTGTTCATGTAACTCTATCTGTGCATAGAACCAAGCATAGAATTTGTGCTACTAAACAGATGCATACAGTCGCAATAAACTGCCTAATAACTTTTGTCTTAAGCACTCAACTCATTCGTCTGACCCCAATGTGGGTGGCAAATGTTCAATGTAAGCATATATTAATAAGAATTAACATTTTTGAGAACTTACTCTGTGTGGGGTATACCCCAAGATTTTACATGTTTAACTCATTCAGCTCTCACAATGGATAGGTAATTATCCCTGTAGAGGCAAGAAAACAACAGAGAAAAGCTAAGAGACTGACTTTTTTTGAGTGATGGGCCTGCTGCTTAATCTAGGGAGCCTGAATTATGACCTCATGCTTTTAATTACTGAATTATACATGAAAAATACATATATTCCTGTTTATGCTGTATTTCTTGACATGTTTCCACCAGATATGACAATATTGTTTGTATTCCACTGTGACTGTGGGGAGGAGTGGTCAGTAGGTTCCCCTTTCTGAAATTTAGTTGTCAAGGAAGCACAGGACTCATGCTGGCTGTCAGATCACATGTAGAGCTAAGGTTGGGTAGCCATGTCTGTGTATGTTTAGTAAGGAAAGGGTGCACTAATTCCAAATAAAATGGAACCCTCATGCTGCTCTCAGGAAAAGATGAAATGTGTTCCCAAGAAAAAAGTAGCTGCGATCATAATTAATGAAGTAGTAATCACTTGAGGGATTAAATGAGACCTACTTCTTTGAATACAAGTTTTTCCTTTTGGCAAGAGCTTCCAGAACCCTTGGACTTACTTGGAATATCAGTCACACAGTTTCACATTTGTGTTGCTGTTATGCTTGGTCAATGTGTCTGTCATTGCCAAAGAACGTCTGAGGTTTCTTCTTCCTGTCTTTGTGCATTCAGATTGGTTTTAATCAGCAGCAAGATACTGACTCAGCCTCTCGTTTGAATTTATTCAGCTGGTACAGAGTTTCTGTGACTGGGTTGCATTTACATTTTTATCACTGTCTCAATGTCTCTTAAACAGGAATAATTTATGTTTTTTCCAGCCCTGACTCCCCCCTGCCATCACTGGACTGGAGTAAAATTTTTGCTTTTATAATCAACCTGATTTTGGCTGAGCCTGCCTTTTCATGGATTTCTGACACTCTTTTCTGTCAGGGTGAAACTTGGGACATTTGCTTTTTTTTATAATAGCTTATCTTTGTTAGATGTGTCACAGATTTCTTTGCATGGAGTGGTTGTTAAAACATGTATTATGTAACAAATTATCTCACTATAAAATGAAGGATGTCTGGTTAGGAGTCATGATGTATTCCTTATAAGTGAGTATTTTCTATCTTTATTGAAGAGATCAAAAAGTGAAAGTAAATTCCAAGGCGATAATCTTACAGATCTCTTCACTGCGGGTTCCTTCCTTCCTTCAGTAACTTCAGTGTTTCAATGTGAGAAAAATAATAGTCCTGATATAGGCAACACATGTTGGCCATGGAAAGAAATTCTTTCACCCACGCCAGTTAACTGACATTATTGCTTATATATACACGTGCATGCTCAGGCATACTCTGGTGTATAAGACCTGAATGAAATTATTTCATTCCTCTGTGAGCTAAGAGAAGACAGGAATGAACCTACACATGTCCATGCATGGACACAGCTCAAGTTAAGGCATTTTATCGCATGATATGAGAAAATTATGAATGTTTCTTTGAACTATAAAGCATACTACCTAATTTATTATTTTATAAAAATACTCATCTAGGATTCCATTAAAGACAAAGATATTTTTGCATATTTAAAATAGATGTTGATTTGCCAAAACTTGAAGAATTACATAGTCTCTTTCAGTGACCTGTTTCAGGGTTAGGGCCATCAGGATTTATGGCTCTAGGGATGATAGTAAAATATTCAACTAAAAATTGCTGGTTATGTTTTCTTCCCAATCTCAGGCTAAAACTTGCCCTAGGATCTGAAACCTATTACACAATGGAGTGTGGAGATTTTAACTTACTAGCTCTAGTGGATTTCCAGATAGGAATTAATATTTTTTTTTTCTGGGGGGAGAAGAGTAAATGTGAGTTGTATGTGCCAATGTGGCTAAACTATGGTACCTAATTGTTTGGCCAATGTGAATGTTGCTTTGAACGTTTTTGCAGGTATAATTAATATTCAAATCAGCAGACTTTGGATAAAGCAGTTTTCTTTTCTCAAATAATGAGCTTGGGCTTTATCCAGTTAGTTGAAGGGTATAAGAACAAACACCGAGGTTTCGCAAAGAAGTAGGAATCTTCTTGACTGCAGTACAGAAACTGGCTTGCTTTCCAGCCTGCTGACAGATGTGACTGGCCAATGCCCACAGCTGTGTGAGCGATTCCTGAGCATCTCTCTCTTCCCATTGCTCCTCACTTCTCACCTTTGACTCTATTTCTAGTGGAGCCTAAGTTAATGGGGATGACCATAGGTTCTCAGCATCCTGGCAAAAACCGAAACCCCTCATTTGGCTAACTACTCTGGGTTCTTTGGCACCCCAAAACACTCTGTCATTCCTTTTCATGCAAACGGGTGGTGCACTTTCTGTTGTCAGAGCCAAACCACAATTTACCACGGTTGATATTTAACAGTAAATTGGGAGATCTCTGCTGTTCCCTTGGACAGATTTCAACTCTGAATGTTCTTGGGCTTTGCTCACAAGCTACCTCCTCTGTGAAGCCCTCCCTGGGAATCATTTTCATTACTTTCCTAAGACTCCATTTTGCCCCTCTCTCCTCTGGTCTCATAACACTCCCTGTGTATGTGTTTGTCACTGTGTTTAGATACTGTGTGTGTGTGTATATATATAATTAATAAAATATATATTTATAAAATATATACATATATAACTTATCTGAGTTTTTACATTGGATTCAACTGTGTTTATGGTATTGATCGATACAGCAATATCTAGCCTGGGTAGGTGTGCCTACATTTTTCTAAATGAATGAATGAAAGGCATGCCATCATCCAAAGATTCAATTGTCATCCCTAGATTAGAGCATAGAAGTTGTCTTTGAAGAATCAGCCCTTGTTCCTGTTGCTTCATTTTCTAATGTTGGTCACTTGTTTCATTCACTTTGACATTCCTTTTCTCTGTCCTAAGCTATACAATGAAAATTATATGTTATACCTGGTCCATTTGATTATTGCAAAAGTTAATGATAAACAAGTGTTTAAGATAGTTCATGTAATGAGGTGTTTGATTCCCCATCCCACTTCCCATATCACTACATAACTGTTCCAACATTCTTCATTTGAATTCTCTAAAATTGACTCTTCAATAGACCCATGTCTCTGGCTGCTTTCCCAGTTCCGTGCCTTCTTTTTCTTGCTAGGAGCAGGGACATGCTTACAGGTTCCTGACTCAGTGTAGGCCAGGTTCATTTCTCACTGCTTGGGCTCTCTTTTGTGGACTAATCAACTCATATTAGGCAGAATCTGATTGTAGCAGCAGTGACATTATTTTGTTTATATTTAGAGATTTCCTTGATTAATGATGCTGCAACAGGGGTAGTTTTGTCTCTCAAGGGGCATTTGCTAACTTCTGAAGATAATTCTGATGCCATAATTGGGGGGATGAAATACCATTGACATTAGTAGAAGTCAACAATACTGCTCAATGCACAGAATATCTGTAGATAACAAAGAATTATCTGGTCCAACAGGTCAGCAGTGCTGGGTTGAGAAACTAGGGAGTGAGAAATCCTGCACTATGAGGAGCATTTCCATTTCTAATTCAAGAGGATGGCAAAATGAGTCACAACTATATATCAAAAGAGATATAGTTGCATTTCTGTAAAGATTTCAGATTTTGGGGTGGGAACTGGCAGATCTTTATTAGTGTTGGCTGGTGGTTTGGTAAATAGAAGAAAGTGAATGTATTTACACTCACCACATCTCCTAGTTTTATTAACAGGTGAAGACCCTCAGCAAATTGTGGCTAGAAGTGCCATCTGTGTACTCAGACTTCCCTGGCCCTGCCACCTGCCAGGAGTATGATGTTTTCCCTTTCCATGCTTTCAACTCTTCACTGTAAAATGGAAACACCACCCTACTCTTAGAATGGTTGTAAGAAAAATTTATACAATAAAGGAAGCAGCTGCCCTTAATAATCCTGCCTCTACAACTTTCTAGTTAAGCAACCTTTAGTATTTCAGTGAAGTACCTATAAGTTGGAAATACTATTATATTTCACAGGGTAGTTATGAAAATTGAAGGAGAACATGCACTAACAGTGCCTTGGTGCTTGGTTTTAAATCCTCAATAACTGCATTTAGTTCTTTTATTTCTTGAATCGCTGCTGTGTAGGATGAGAGACAAGGATTAAGTCTGGTGATTGTTCCTTAGGTGAAAGGTGTAGCTCAGTTAAGGGAACTCAGAGTTCATGGAAGCCACCATCTGGACATGATATCATTGTTTCAGTGTAGAGAGCAAGAGATGAGGGTATGCAGTCACGTGAGAGCAACTCCAGTATAATACTGTCTCAAAGGCTAAAGAAAAAATGTAGAATGAGAGAAAAACAATGCCTTTTCCTGTGCCTATCACCAGCAACATACTCATATTCAGTTATTCTCATGATATTTTGAAAGTCAAGAATGGGAAATGTACTTAGTAGCAGAGTCAACACAGGGATGTTTAGGGGGGAAGGAACTTCTTCAATCAGCAATGATCACTTCTCAGAACTGTGTAACCATGATTCTGTCACTGATGAGGTCGTGTAACATTTCCATTGGGCCTCTGGACAAACTCCCAACTGAGGCTAAGGCAATTGTGTGAACTGTGCCTAATTGGTTGGCATGAAGAGCACTAACCAACCAAGCTGTCCCTGAGTTCAGGCTTGCCTAAGACAATTATAGGCAAATTAAGGGATAATTTTGTAGATAAATGAGATCTGGAGTACATGTGCTTGCCTGGTAACTCTTGACTAATAAGACCTACTCGGTATTGAGACAGAGAGGATTGATGGGGTGTGCTCTGGAATTTTATTTTTATAAGGGATTATTACAACTACTAAATAGAGTCATGTCTTATTTTACGTTTGGGATATGTAAAACTGTGGGATGGTGAAAATTAATCAGAAATCATCTAAAGTGCTTAAAACAAATGGAGAGACTAGAAATAGGCATGAGTGCAGAACCAAGTTACATTGTCTATACACTATATAAAAATCCCGTTTGTTTTTTAAAAAAACAAACGAGAAGATTCTGTAAAAAGATCATACAGATTTCAAAAAGACCCAACTAGAATGCAAAAAAAGTAAAAGAAAATTGTCTAAATTAAATGTTCAATGTATTCAAGGCAGAAATTAGCAGACTATTACTGGATTGGAAGGAATGTATAAAAATTACCCATAATGCAACACGAAGACATGAGGTAAGTCAGAAATCTGGTAAGAAGTATGAAGATATTCAACAGAACTTCTTGTAAGGAAAGATGGAGAGAAAGGAAAACCAATCTTTGAATGACTACGATTTTTCCAGAAGAGATTAGCAGAACTCCATCAATGCATAAAGGAAGCACAATGCATAGACATATTAAGAATAAGTATAAACTGAGATACATTGTATTGAAGATCTAAAATGCCAAGGTAAAATCCAGCCAGACAAAAGAAACCAAAAATGACTAAAAATGTTGGAAAAGTAGATTGTCAGATATATGCTGCAACAACACAAACCATTGTTCAGTATGCTAATATATTCAGAGTTAGAATGGGAAAACTAAAGAAAACAAAACTGTCTTCTGCAATAGTATCACCACTAGTATTATCTCTGAAGAACTACCATAGTGAAGACATTTTTATAAAGACAAAAATGGAACTTGCCACCATAGACCTTTACTGAAAACATAAATGTTGCACTCCAGGAAGCAGGAAGATGTGTTGCAAAAGAAATATTGAAAAGGAAAAGGACCCAGTGAGCAAAGGAATGAATTAAGTCAAAATTGAGTTAAAATGGAATTAAGTTAAAAACATAAAGGGGAAAATATAATAACAAACAACATTCCTAAGACCCAGCAATCAAGTATGACTGCGAGTGGTGGAGAAAAGAAATTAAGAAAGTAAACAAATAAGAAATAAAAAGGATGTGGCAGGAATAAATCCAAAGTTATAAATACTCTCATCAATGTGACCACACTAAGCACATCATTTAAAAGACAAAGACTCATTATTGGGGTTTAAAAACTGTACAAAAATACTCCTTACAAAGAACTCTCCCAAAACACAAAGACACGAAATGTCTGAAAATCAAAGAATGAAAAATGACACAGTGGAAAAATCACTGATCAACTGAAAATTTGGGTAGCCATCCAAGACCAAAGACATTATTAATAACAGAATATTACTGCAAAATGATAGAAAAATTATGTTTGTAAGAATAAGCAATTTTAAACTTGTAAAGCTAATAAACTGTGCTGAAAATATGTAAAATAAGCCTTGATACATGTATAGGAATAAAAGTGCGTATTTGTTATTACAAGAGACTTCAACATAATCCCTTAGCTCTTTATAGAACAAGAAGTAAATTAATACTAACCATGATGATGACTCTAAGTAGAAGAAATATAGAATGCTAACACAAATGCTTGAATTAATAAATATTGAAAGAAAACTTTAAACAAAATGTAATGAAATACTTTATTTTGAGTTGTCTGTTCAAAATTTATGTATGCAATTTTCTGAGCTCCATAAAGTACCAGTAATTTCTGAAGCATTGATATCTAAAAACAGCTCTATATGCCAGAGACTTTACAATAAAAATCACTACCTAGAGTTAAAATATATGCAAATATTTGTGAATTGTTAAATATTCTAAAGAATTTAGGAGTTTCAAAATAATAAATGATAACATCAAAAATCATTACAACAAAAATAAGGATGAAGATAATACTTAAGTAACTTTTACACTAAAAGTGAAATTCATAGTAATAAGAAAAATTATCACCTAATACATATTTTAAAAGAAGGTGGAAGGTACTTTTTAGTAATTAGGAGCTGAAAAATGATAGTTAAGAATTTGCATCTAGGGCCCGGCGCGGTGGCGCAAGTGGTTAAAGGTCCTCGCCTTGCACCCCCGGGATCCCATATGGGCGCCGGTTCTAATCCCGGCAGCCCCGCTTCCCTTCCAGCTCCCTGCTTGTGGCCTGGGAAAGCAGTCGAGGACGGCCCAAGGCTTTGGGAACCTGCACCCACGTGGGAGACCCGGAAGAGGCTCCTGGCTTCGGATCGGCATAGTATCGGCCCGTTGCGCTCACTTGGGGAGTGAATCATCGGACGGAAGATCTTCCTCTCTGTCTCTCCTCTCTGTATATCCGCCTTTCCAATGAAAAAATAATAAAAATAAATCTTTAAAAAAAAAAAAAGAATTTGCATCTAGATAATGTTTGTACATTCTTGAAAACAGCAAATATCCTAGGAAGTAGAAGTAAGAACATAACCGAGAGTAAGAACTATTAAAAACTAATAAAATCTAAAGCAAAGAAAATGAATAAGTAAAACTGATCAAGAAAATTGGAATTTCGTCTTTATTAATCTTCTCATGGAACCAACTTCTGCCATGATTAACTGAGAAAAAATGCAAATAAAAACTGGAAATGAAGACAGGCTATAACTATAACCATAGCAGAAGTATACAAAAAGTGAGAATAACATGAAAAATTTTTTAGCAATAATGTTGAAAACTTGGATAAAATGAACAAATCTTTCTTTCCTCCACCCCCAAATAATTTATCACAATTGACAGGAAAATATAGAAAGCCTGTAGAATTCTTAAAATTAAATTTAAAAAGTAAACATTATTTTACAGGCAAGTTTTGCAAGACATAATTTGAAACAATTAGCAGTGAATACAATGTGTTCTGAGCAATCAGGAAAGATGTAAATCAAAAACACTGTAGGGCTGGCATTGTGACACAACAGTTTAAAGCTGTATCCCTGCCTTCTGCTTGTTTGTGACACCAGCATCCCATATCTGAATACAGGTTTGAGTCCTGGTGCTCTGCTTTCCATCCAACTCCCTAAAGCGCCTGCGAAAGCAGGAGAGGATGGCACAAGGGCTTGGGCTTCTGTCTCTGTTGTGGAAGACCCAGATGGAGATCCATGGCTTCTGTCTTCAGCCTGATCCAGCTGTGATGGGGGTGGGGGGTGGTTGTCTATTGTCTCGTCCTCCCTCTGTCTGCCTCACCTCTGTCTCCCCTCCTCTCTCCTGTACTCCCCCTCTCTCTCACTGTCTCTACCTTTCCCCCTCTCTCTCCCTTTCTCTCACTCTCTGTCTCTCTCCCTCCCTCTCCCTCTGTCTCTCTCTCCCTCTCTCCCCTTTCTCTGTCTCTCACATTGCTATCTTTCCCTTTCTATCACTATACTTCTCAAGTAACTAAAACAAAACAAATATTAAAGAGCAAAAATAGTAGAAATAAATACCAGTGTTTACTGAGTCATCTGTCCTAGTTTTTCAAAACTTTCAAAATAATCATTCCAGTATTCCAAAAAACACTTTTTTGGTGGGTATGAGGAATTCATTGAACATTTGGCTATTTATCCAACAGTTATTTACAAACAAACATTTACTTTGCTTAGTAAAGTTTTTAAGCTTTATTTAATTTTATTTTTCATTTATTACTATTATTATTATTATTATCATCATCATCATCATCATTTCATGATACAGTTCCATAGGCCCTGGGAATCCCCCTACCCCTTCTCCGCATTCCCCCACTCCATACACACATACTGAGTTTTCCCTTATCATTACAACAGCATAGTTCCTCATAAACAGTCGTAAGTTCATCATTTTGGCGATGGACAATGGCAGGGAGGCCGGATCCAACTGTCCAGACACATCCAACAGTTTCACTGGGAGTCCATCCTCTATCTGGAAGTAGAACACACTGGACCATATCCTCACAACTGAACCTGTCAGTCTCCACAGTCACTATAAATCCCCCAAAGTGAAAAGCTACAATACAAAATCAACAACAGGAAGAAAAGCAGAAGTTTACAGTGCCATGAGATTAAACAACATGCCATGGATATGAGGATATGATAGCCTCCTTTACAGTTACTATACATCTCCTTAAATGAAAAGTCACAAAACGAAATCAAGAACAGGATGAAAAAAAAGTGTACAATGCCATGAAGTTAAATAACATGCTACTGAATGACTAATGTGTTGCTGAAGAAATGAAAATCAAAAACCTTGAAGAAAATGATGCTACTGTATGATCTGTGAGTCACTGCAGAAGTTAATGAGGGAAAAAAAAGTGTTTTGAAGAAATGAAACTCAAAACAAAAACATCAAAACCCATGAGATAGTTTCCTCTCGTCTTTGTTGATGAGATGCATCTCCAGTAGGCAACGGATAGATGGGTTTTTGTTCCAGTCTATGACATTAGATTGATGAGTTTAACCATTTACATTCAGGGTTAATATGAGTAAGTGGTAATTTATTCCTGATTATTCATTGATTTAGTCTTCTGTCATTATTTTATTGGCATGTCCTTCACACTTGCCTTTGGTTTTGGTGGGTACAATTCCTTTTCTTTCTCTGGAGACTGTGGTGGAAGTCTAACTTAAGAGCCCAGATCTGAAACTCACTGGAG
Source organism: Ochotona curzoniae (assembly GCF_017591425.1). Taxonomy (NCBI): domain Eukaryota; kingdom Metazoa; phylum Chordata; class Mammalia; order Lagomorpha; family Ochotonidae; genus Ochotona; species Ochotona curzoniae. The sequence continues at coordinate 4,422,200 of NW_024466312.1, read as the reverse complement.
GGAGTGGCACAAATCACTACAAAAAATCATGTACCAACCACAATAAATATCAAAATTCGTGCAATAAGACAAAAAATGCTGATGGAAATATGGAGATAAGGGAATGCCAATATGCTATCAGTGGAAATGCAAGTTAATGTGGCAACTATCAAGAGGAGTATAAATGTTTCTCAAAAATGAAAAATTGATCTACCATATGACCCATATGTCCCAATTTTGGGTATGTATTCAAGGAAAATTTAATCACCTGTCCAGGTGGTACATGTGTTGTTATGTCTGTTGTAGCACTGTTCACAATAGCCAAGTTGGAGCATCAACCTAGAGGTTCATTGATGAATCAATTGATAATGAAAAGTATATTTATGCACCATTGAACATCATTCTGCCATTAAAAAGAATGGAATTCTGACTTTTGCAGCAAAATGGATAGAACTGGAGGTCATTGTGTTAAGTAGAATAAGTTAAGTACAGAAAGGCAATAATCCACATGTATTCTCTAATATTGACTAATCAAAGAGTCAGGTGATGTGAACTTAGAATTGTGATCAGCAAAGGCTGGGAAATGTGAAGTGATGGGAGCTAGAGATAGAGATTGGCTAATGGAACCAAAACACAGTCAGATAGAAGTAATAAATTCTAATATTCCTCAGTACAATAGGAAAACTTTTTTGGAGATTACATGCAAAGAATAGATTGTGCTCCAATCACTCAGAGGTTTGTAGCATCTTGATTCATATGTCAGACATGGACAGAAAAACAAAAGTTAAAAGTGAAAAATTTTTCCAAAGAAATGTTATTAAAGAAATGGTATATAAAACCATGATGCACTAAAATAAAATTGTGTTTATTCTAGGAAACATTCACATTATACATTTAGAAACATAATTTACTACATAAACTGAACATATGAAAACTGATATGATTATCTTAATAGATGCCAAAATCATTTGGTGAAATTTGACACATGTCAAAGATTTATACCTATTTTTTGCATGCATACATCTTGTATATTTATTTATTTATGGATGTATTTGTAATTATGTTATATAAAATTCATATGCAATTAAGAGGTATATATTAATTATATATAATTTATATGTGACATATTTATATACACAGATTTAAATTGTATAAAAATGCTTGCTAATATGCATATATGCTTATATATATGTAGTGACATATATTATTATATCAGTATATGTTATTATACATCTGAGTAGATGATAGGGCAGGTTCAGTTACCAAATGCTTTTATTTTGGGAGTGTCTTGGGTATTAATTGCCTTTTGTTCTTTCATTTCACTTATAGAATAAACTTGTCAAGATCCTAAAACTCACCATTCAAAAGATTTTCTTGCTGAAATTACACTGAATATAGATATTACTAGGGCAAAATCACATCCTTATGATATTTAGTGTCTTCATTCATTTAGATGAATTTTCTGTTTAAAAAATGGGAAAAAGAAGTGCTTTATGTTCCTATGTTTGTAAGACATCTTAAATAAGACACAAGAAATATAACTAAAAAAGGTGTAATTAATACATTTGACTATGATGCCATGCAAAGATTATCTTCAAGCTATCAAAGTTGGAGCTAAAAAGGCTATTTTTGTTTGCTTGACAGTGCTCTCACTGACAATCAGCAGTTTTCATCCATAGACTGTAGATTTTTGAAAGTGGTGATGAGGACATGGGCAATATGCAGCATTCCTGACACTGTGGTCAGGAATGTGCACACATCTGGAGTCTGCATCCCTGGAAGTGTCCAGGGCCATGCTTCTGGAAGTCCACTCCATGGTCACCACTTCATTGATGACAGAACTGTACAGGTTTTTCTCCCCACTCTTTTCTTTGAGATGTGTCTATTTTTATTGCAAAGTCAGATATACAGAGAAGAGGCGAGTCAGAAAGGAAGATCTTCCTTCCATTGATTCACTCCTTATGTGGCCAAAATGGCCAGAATTGAGCCGATTCAAATCTAGGATCCCGGAGCTTCTCCCACGTGGGTACAGGGTCCCAGGTCTTTGGACAGGGTCCCTGTCCTCGACTGCTTTCCCAGGCCACAAGCAGGGAGCTGGATGGGAAGCGGAGCCTCTAGGGTTAGAACTGTTGCCTATATGGAATCCCGGCACATTCAAGGTGAGGACTTTAGCTGCTAGACTACCATGCCGGGCACACTTCTTTGTGGGAGCCATCCTGAAGCATGTAAACTGGAATGTGGGAAGGGATTGAGCAGATACTTTGTTGACACTAGAATGAACAAAATTTCAGGCCCTGGATGTATGAAGAACTTATGACCCCAAAATGTAAACAATAGAAAAATAAATTGTTTGAATGAAATCTCCCAAAGTGGAGGTATAAGTAAGTATCAGATAAACATATATAAAATGCTTGGTTTCACTAATATTCATAAAAATAAAAAACTGAGATAAAAATAAAATAAACTTTTACAGCTCCTAAATGTCAATGTCAAGAAATCTGATTGGTAAAGGAATAGGTTAAATGGAATTCATAAATTACTGATAAAAGTCTAAATTTAAAAAGGTAATTTGGAAGGTAATTTTTCATTCTTATAAAATAGAATATTTTCATACTTGAAAAACCCATGATTTTGCTTTTAGATGTGAATTCTTTTTTTTTTATTTATTGTTAATAACATTGTATTATGTGATACAGTTTTATAGGTGCTTGGATTTCCCCCGCTCCTCCCACAACCCTCCCTCCATGGTGCATAACCACAGTTCAAGTTCAGTTGAGATTCCTTCATTGCAAGCACATACCCAGCATTGAGCCCAGCATCTTATTGTCCTGATAACATTTAACGGCTTCTTGGGGAGGCCTTCCCTGGTCTGAAAGCAAAGATGTGAATTCAACAACAATCCTTGTGTTGGTGAGCTAGGAGACGTGTAAAAACGCTGAGTGAACGCTTATGCATGAGAGTAGAAACTGGAAATGCTTTTGGTGTATGTTAATGAAATAGATGTTTCCTCAGCCGTCTGTTCACTATGGAAGTGTCTGCAAGTGATTGATCAACAGCTCTATGAAGCAGTAGGAATCAATTTTAAGAACGTAATGTTCTGTTGAAAAAGTAAATTGCAGAAAAATTTGTGGTACATTATGCCATTTTTTTTTACCATTCAGAAGTTCACAAAATAAATTACACAAACTTTCAAAAAATCTAAATATGTGTGCAATGAAATTACTAAAAAGGAAAGATTATAGCAATTGAGTAATTAGTCTTTTCCTGAAAGTTAGGAAATAAGGCAGGAAGAAGTTCCCACATGCATAAACTGAAGGATACTTTTTAAACAGTGTTTTGAAACTAAAGTGAGCACAGGATTTCGTTTCCTCCATGTACCTCACCACTTGCAAACCTTTGGAATGCATCAGACATCCGAGAGGACTTCATAAGCTTAACAAAAATTGAGATTAGAAGAGAAAACCACACATGGCTCTCAGACATTTTCGTGCTGAATTAAACTTACATGCTGATATATGGAGATTGATTTATTTATTTGAAAAGCAGTGTTCCAGACGGAGAGAAGGAAAGACACAGTGAGAGATCCTCTCTCTGCTGGGTTCATGCCCAATGTGCTGCGAGAACCAGGGCTGAGACAATTTGAAACCAACTTCTTCCAGGTCTCCTGCATGGGTGGCAAGTGCCTAGGTACTTCTGCCATCTTCTTTTGCTTTGCTAAGCATATTAGCCGGGAGCTGGATAGAAAATAGGACAGCTGAAATTTGAACCAGCACCCATATGGAAGTCAGAATGCAGTAGTAGCTTAGCCACTGTGCCAGAGCACCTGGCCCTAAACTTAGATTTAATTTCTATTTCTCTGTAAACTTGGTGGTTTTTTTTTTTTGAGATTTGTTTGTTTTTATTTGAAAAGCAGATTTTACAGAGAGAAGGAGAAACAAAAAAACATCTCCCATCCACTGGTTCACTCCCCAAGTGGCTACAACAGCTGGAGCTTGAGCCAATCCAAAGCCAGGACCCAGGAGCTCTTCCAGATCTTCCAAGCAGGTGCAGGGTCCCAAGGTTTTGGGTTGTCCTCTATTGCTTTCCCAGGCCACAAGCAGGGAGCTAGGTGGGAGGTGGTACAAGGTGGTACAGTCTGGGCATGAAATGACACCCATATGGGATCCTCAGCACATTGTGCTATTACCTCTTGATTCAGTTACACTATTTGGTAAGATTATGGTATGTGAATCGCCTGATTATGTTGAGTCATTACAAGGCTCTGATTTACCAAACTGGACTCAGAAATTCTTGTGCTGGCCAAGAAACGACAAAAACCGTATGCTGTCAGTTGCATGTGGAATGTCAAGTTGTAGGAACTAGGAGCAACCTTGAAGACTTGAGGACCATAAGCCACAAAAGACCTGGAGCTTCACTCCTTCTAACTCAAGCAAGGAATTCTGCCAGAACTCTGAACAATCTTGAAAGTGTTTCTCTCTCTCTCTCTCTCTCTCTCTTTCTCTCTCTCTCTCTCTCTCTCTTTCTCTCTCTCTCTCTCTCTCTCTCTCTTTCTCTTGTTAAGTACTTGGATGAAAAGGCAGCCATGGCAGAGACTCGGAGAGATGGTGTTAGAACTCTTGACCTAGACACTGTGAAACAATAAATGTGTAATGTTTCAAAACCGTTAGATTTGGAGTAGTTTGTTACACGGCAAAAGAAAACTAATACCTAGATATATCAATTTGTCTTTGTATTCCTACAACATAATGCTACTTAGAGAGAGTGCAGTGAGAGTGTTGTTTTTGTGATTGGATAGTTGACTCTTGAGATGCTGACCAGGTGTTCCTTGCAACAAGGGGAGCCTGTTGTTTTGGGAGATGGATAGGGAGGAAGTCAGACTCATGTTACACCAGGGGGTGACAGGCAGGGAGGGAGCAGCATCTAGATCAGGGCTGATACCTAGTGAAGCAGCCCAAATGGTAGAGATTTATCTACAGCCAATGAACTGACGTTTCTACATTTGTCACTTGGTTCTACTTCTTTCAGGATGTTGGGAAAGAACCAAATTTTCTACATACATTTTTCTATTTTGTAAACGTTTCTGCAGAAGTGGAGTGGGGAGTGCTCTGTAGACCCCATAAGCTGAAATCTTCAAAAAACTCAAATCCAAATTTGACAAATGATGGACGACAGGAATCACAGGAGTTACCTGGTAGAGAATCCACAGGGAAGTTTGCAAAATAGGGGTGTTTTGTACTACATTCGTTGAATTGCTGAGTGCCTGGGGTGTCACAGAAAACTGTTTCAGGCTTACTTGGTTTTTTTTTTTTATTCACTCCTTCATTCCTGCACTCATGCTTAATAGTTGTGGACAACTTGTGTATTTCTGCCTGTGTGGTTAAACCTTCTCTATCAAATAAGCAATGTGAAATATTCATGGTTTCCTGTTTGTATTTTGTTCCATGGCTGCCTTGGGCTTGGTAATTCTTCCACGGATACAGTACCGAGCCAGGGACTTCGACCATAGCATACGCTGAGATCCTTTCCAGGTTCAGAAGCATTTTATGGTTGCTTCCAAGATTTCTCAGTGGATAATTTTTTTGTGGCAGAAAAATATCTCTTGTTTGCCATGTTGGCATAATTTGATGACTAGAACAAGTTCAAGTAAAAGACAGAGAAGAAATCTGAGTCATGAAGCTAGATAGAATTGTTAATAATGTTTTACTTATTCCATAGTATTATTAGTAAGCTTCTTCCCTTCATTGCTTTGATTGACTATTTGCTGTCTACTGTTTCGACAAATTTTTGGGTCATAGGGAGTAGAGATTGTTTCAGTAGTTCTCATAAATACTGTTTTAAGTGATACCCAATTAAAGCCACAATTTCTTGACAATAATTTAATGAAAACATGCGAGTAATATTGATTCCATGGAAACTATCCATCATTCCCTCCACTTTCCTTTTCAATCTGTAAGGACTGGAGAAAAAAGACAAATATGCATTGACTAGCTAAAGTTCCCTTGTTACTTATGTAAATGGAACACTTTCATGTGTTTCATATATGTAGCTTGAAGAACATAATGGTACTTCCTGCCTGACTTCCCCTTCTTCCCTTGCTCCCCACCCCTCCTCTTTCCTCTTATGTGTTTCTTTTATTTTGACAATGACATGTTTTCCATATATTTTATATTTGAAAGTCTACCCTTTGCTAAATAAGGAATTCAACAAGTAGTAAGTAGAAATGGCACTGTTCCTCAAGAATATAGATGAGGGCTATGAACACTAATCAAACCTGAAAACATGGATTTACCCCATATACATTTCATACACACATATATACACATCTATACATATATTTAGCGAGTTTGTATATTATATAGTCTGTATATTGCCACAAATCAGAAAAAGTGCATGACATTTGTCTTTTTCAGACTAGCGTATTCCACTAACCCTGATGAGCTCTGATTGCATACATTTCATTATGGAAGACAGGATATGACTTCATTTGTTCACTAAGTCCTTTCTGCTGTAAATCACTCAGGATCTTAGATTTTTACCAGTCAATACTGTAGGCACCTGGGCTTTTGTTTTTCATGACTACAGATATTTCTCACATGAAAAATTTGGCCACGACTGGCCTTCCTGTAATAGAAATGAGTAGGTGCTGTTGTAATGTGGGGAAGCAGATCGGTAACATCCTGTTAGGCGAGAGCTCTGCTGCCAACAGCACTGTCAGGATCCATCGGATTTTCTCTAAATGAATGGACATCACCATGGCCACTCAATTGTCATTATACATTTTTGATGTCCAGAGATGTTAAGGTTCCAGTTACTGCTTTTTACATGCTCTAGACTTGGGGTGGAATGTCCTATCCATGTTACTTCAGTCTTATTATTGGTAGTACACAATAATTTTCAAATAAATCACATCCCTGTAGAAATATCCTTTCTTGTTACAATACCACCCCATCCAGGGTATGCACTGATGCTCATAAGATCTTAAAATCTTCACTTTGCTGTTCCATCACTCTTGGCCTGTATCAGAAATCATGAGAGTGATTCACACCATCATTGGCATCGTGTCCATCACACTTGTGCCCTCCCTGTGCAAGCATATCAGAGGACTTAATTCTGCTAATTTCGTCTGTTCTTAGCTTCTTCTAAACCTTTTGCTCAACAGGGCTATTTCTAAAAATGCAGTTGTGCCAACATGTCTGGGACTGCTGCTTTGTCTGCTTTGCAGGGAGAGGCTGAAAAGCTCAATACAGCAGTGGGGTTTGACACTGCCAAATCCCCCACCCCAAATCTGCTAATGTACCCTAGAGCTGAAAGTCATAGGCCACAACTGCTCCACAGAGAGTAGATAAACAAACCGTAAATAACTCTGTGGGCACATCGTAAATGTGGGGCCAACATGTCTCTTCCAGCCCATTTGTCTCTAAAGACTAAAAGAGTAATGCAGGAGTCTTCCTCCTTCCCAAGGACTGTAGGCAATGCGAAGAAATCAAAACAAACCAGAGGTTCTTATGCTGTTGTGCAGCAGCTGGTCTTCCTCTTTGCTAAACCCAGGGCAGGAGGAAAGAAGCGGTATATGTGAAGGAGGAAAAACTATAGATCTGGGAAGAAGTGAATCAGGAGACCAGATTCTAAATTCTCTACCTTTAATCCAATATCCATTAACATAAGGTTTTGGAGTCCAAGCCCCCTAACACAGGGTCCTTTGGAGGGCATGTGCAAATTAATATCCAGCATGTCTTATTGGGGATCTTCTGTCTGAACAGAAAAGCTCAAAAAAATGTTGTTCTTCATTATCAGAAGCAAGTAAGAGACTCTCAGTCATACAGATGTGCACATGCATTTCTGCAAAGTCTCTAGAGCCACTGAGTTTGTAAATCTCACATAGATCCTCCACTCTCTGCCAAGTGCCTTCTGGACACTAAAGATTTCAAGATGGATAGTGTCCAATTCCTAGACCCAAGTTAGTTTTGCATCTCCTCAGCTTTCTGTTATATTTCCATTATCTTAGCCCGTAGCTCATTACCTATGGCTTAGACTATTGAAGAAATTTCTACAACAGCACACAGACCTACTGTTGTAGGTCAAGACACAATTCCCCAGGGAAGATAGCCTGTTGCACTTTTTATTTATTTAACTGTGACCACTCCAATTCTTAGGATTATCCCGTTTTTTAAGACTGCCTGTGAACCAGCACACAGCTAACTCAATTCTTTTTTCTTTCAATTTTTTAAAAGGGATATGCATTGTGTTCCTGTAAGGGTTTCAGGCTCATTGTAAGGGTTTTAAATCTAAATATTGTGCTGCAAGCAGGGAGGAGTAATATAACTTAGGAAACAGAGAATTTTATGGACCTTTCTTAAGATGCTTATAACATATTGTGCTTTGGAAACCAATCTGATTTGGTTTATCTACTGTGTGCTAAACATAGTAGTTTCAATTTTAGGTTAGCAGGTGGCTCTTCTTTTAAGATACTCAGTCATGCTTAGAGCTTGCCTTCCAATCGGCTGGCTGAGCAGTGTTCCTACAACTGTGCTGAGTTTGCTTTTTACAATGAGATACTATTCTCTTTCATCCCCTGAAATTCTTTCCCTACTGTGTCTGTTGTTCAGTTTCAGTAATTACACAGATCACTCTACAAATTCCAATCTCTGACTGTTTTGTCTCTCCTGATTATCTCCAAGGGCCTTTGTCCGATTAACTGACTCAAATTCTGGAGGACAATTTTGCCAAGGTCCACATGAATGTGTGTGGAAAAGACAACTTAGTGGCACATCTGGCTTTTGCATATGAAGGACACATCGCCCGTGTGGGGCTGTAAACACCAGGATGACTGGGTGCCTGAACGGAAATTCAGCTTCAGAGCAAACTTCTTAATATGGGCTCAATTTGTCATCTACAAGAATGAGCATCCGTTCCTTTAGAGCTGTTTTTAGAACCAGTTCTTGTTGCTTCACTCTTGGTGTACACAATTAGTGGAGTTTATTAAGCACCTTACAAGATTCAAAGCTTTCAGAGTACTTTTCAATGTAAGTGCTAAAAAAAAAAAAGAAACATCTGACTCTGAATTGTCATTCCAGAAATAATTACATTGTTTTAATATTAGTAAATAGTGATACTGTTCCAATCCGATCTTTTGTAAAGAGGGCATTGATTGGGTTTCAGTGAAAATATTAGAAATTCTTAGTTTTCCTGAACCTGTAAAACAGTGTATGTCTTCTGTTTTTGCCATTGCTTGCCCTTTGTAGCCTTCAAGTTCCCAGGTTTTGGGATTCTTACTATACTTCATTCGTGTATTCACCTGTAGATCTTCAGAACTAAGCCACTATTTAACTTCTGTCATATTTTTTGTCTCCTCTTGTTTTCATAATCAGTGTCTTCAATTTCTAAAATTACTCAGGCAAATCTTAATTCTACCATAATAATGGAGGTTTCTGCCAAGAGACTTAGCACCTAATGCTATCAGGTAAGAATGGTGCTATTGCAAAACCGAGGTAGGTGAGTGACACACACTGCAGTTCCTGTTTCTCTGTGATGTATTTTCTGAGCACTCACTAAGCGCTTCTGAGTGGTACAAACTTGTTTAGACTTTGCCTCTAACCTTAGTAACCATGGTCCAGGAGGACAAGAATGTCCATCTTTTGCTCCTCACCATCCACTGTTCAAAACACCTCACTTTCCCATTTGAATTAGTTTAATCTTTATGTGTCTCTTTATTTATTATTCATTTGGAAGGCGGAGTGTCAGACACACACTCACACACACATACACATACATACTTTTCCCATATGCTCTTCGAACGCTTGCAATAGCTGGGGCTGGGCCAGGCTGAAGTCAGGAGCTGGGAACTCACTCCAGTTCTCTCACCTAGATGACAGAGATGTAGGAGGTTCTAGAGCTGTCATTCACTGCCCCCAAGGATCATGCTGGCAAAAAGTAGTAGCCAGAAAGGCAGTCAGAACTCCAATTCAGGCAGAGACAATGTATAGAGGTACCCAAGTGATATCATAGCCGTTGTATCAAACACCTGAGCCATCACTTATCTCCTTTCAGTTGAAACCAGATTCCACATCCTTGTCACTTTCAGCCACAGCCACATGTGTCTTTTATTTAAGCATAGCCAAAAAGTTGGACTATGTCAAGAAAACATTCACAAGGTTTTACCTTTATGTGATATAATAAAAGAGAAGGGACTAGTAAAGGACTAGTAATATCCTAGCCATGTAGGATATTTTTCTATATCATCCTCCTAATAGCAGTGTTTTTTCGCTCTTCCATCTGTCCAAAATCCTGCTCTCCTGGAATTTTGGTTCATTCAAGCCTGTGGAGTATTCAGTGTAGGTCTCGTGTAACCTGGATTTCACAACCAAGACTGGATAGGTGAATCTCTACACAAAATCCTCTCAAGAATGGCCCTGTTCTAATTTTTTTAAAAATTTCCAGTAATTGAGGTAACCAAAGTAAATCAAACTGACCCATTATTTAATAAAGAAGAGAAAGTCATACGGGACTCTAGAGGGCCTCTCCCTGCCATGAGGCATTTTGCAAACCCATTTGCACAGTGTTTTTAGTTTAAATTCTATATATTCTTTCAGAACAACATGGGATGCCAACTTTCCATGTGGCTTCTTTCCCTTTCCCCATACCATTCATATGACACTGTGGGTTTCCATTCTTTATCTACCGTATTCTCATATTTCATTGTGATGAAGTTCAAGGTCAATGAAACACCAGGTACCACTGCTATATATCCGTTTTAGTAAATGTGTATTCCTTGGCACTAAGCACAGAACTTTGTTCATGTCATGCCCAATTCCAGCTTATGTCCCATAATGGTACCATTGATTCCGTCTTACTACTATGTTTGAAGTGAGCATGATAAATTAGCCTTATAGGAGTCTCACATCATTTTTTATTAGACTTACTGCACCCACGTGTATAAATAGAGCAGGGAAATAAGGAATCAACATTCAACTTTCAAATAAAACTGCAGTTTCTTTTTTTTGCATGGGTTACTAACATTTTTCTCTTTCTCACAAAAATCTGTTTGGAAGGATAATTCTTTTTAACTGTCTATAAAAATCAGAATTTTAATGAAATCAAGAATCTTAAATAGTCCTAATTTGTGCTTTACTTAGAATCCCCTTCTTGGCTATAATTATGATTTTCAAATTATAAACACTTCATGGTTCTTTGTCATGAAAAAAAAATTGACAGAGACACTGTGGAAGGCCTGTGAGATATGAAATCACACTGTTAATTGATCTTATAAAATGTCCTCTGTGAGGTATGTGGCATGGGCTCTACCTGGGGCTGCACATATTAAGCCAGGTTAAATGAGTATTATAATTCATTCATGTATATACTTATTTTTCACTTTAAAACATTTTTTAGAATCAGATTATGAGATAAGAACCTATGAATGTATTTAACCCACAGATTAGTATGACCCTAAAGGGGTCTGCATCAGGCAGATGACACCGGGAGGAGGAGATTCTTCGCTGTATAGAACCTTATATAGGAGGATTCTGGGGAGTGCAACATGGAAAAGTGAGTATAGGTCAGTGTAGAACTTAAAGTCTTTGTAAGAGTTGAAGGGCCCAGGGATATGACCATTTAGAGAAGTGAAACATAGGAGTAAATTTGAGAAATGCTCACTAATGTTCAGAATTAATAGTTTCAGAAGGGCTTTCATTTGGAGCAGGCTGTATTACTTTTTAAGACTAAATCAGGATGGGCCCAGCACGGTGGTCTAGTGGTTAAAGTCCTCTCCTTGAATGCACTGGGATCCCATATGGGCGCCGGTTCTAATCCCGGCAGCTCCACTTCCCATCCAGCTCCCTGATTGTGGCCTGGGAAAGCAGTCGAGGATGGCCCAAAGCTTTGGGACCCTGCACCCGCATGGGAGACCTGAAAGAGGTTCCTGGTTCCTGGTTTCGGATTGGCGCAGCACTGGCAGTTGCAGTCACTTGGGTAGTGAATCATCAGATGGAAGATCTTATTCTCTGTCTCTCCTTCTCTCTGTATATCTGACTTTGTAATAAAAATAAATAAAATCTTTTTAAAAAATGACTAAATCAGGATGGCTGCACAAAAGCAGTGATGAGGCTAAAAGTAAAAATGTCTAAACAATTTTTTTGTGATTTATTTATTTATTTACCAAAAGACACAGTTTCAGAGAAAGTCCATGTGTGAAAGATAGACATAGATCTGCTGGTTTACTCCCCAAATGGTCATAATGGCTGTAACTGGGCTGTTCTGAAGCCAGGAGCCAGATGCCAGGAGCTTCTTCTAGGTCTTCTACATGTGTAAAGGGGTTGAGACACTTGGGAATTTTTTTCTGCTTTCCCAGCCACATTAGTAAGAAGCTGGATCAGAAGTAGAGCAGCTGGAACTTGAACTGGTTCATATGTTATACCAGTTTTATGGACAGCCGATTTACCTGCTATACCACATGTTGACTGCTAAACAAAGATCTCTAACTGGGTCCAAAGTATGCCATGAGCCAGAAAGCTCCCCATTAATAGCAACGCTCAGATAAAGGTTCGTTCTTCAGGCCACTGCAGAAATGTTGTGCAAGGAGTTTGCTCTTTAGTGCTCAGGCCGGGGAGCAAGTAAAACCTGGGGCTAAGTCAGCCCAAGTGGTACCTGTGACTGGGCTAGTAGTCCAAATAGGCCCTGATCCAAGAATAGGGATGCAGGTAGTAACATGAGAAATGATGTGGGTGGATGAAGATCCAGGTGTGTTGTGAGAGGATCATCAAACAAGAAGCATAGAACAGCTAGGAAACAGCATGAATACAGAGGTGGAGATGAATGAGATTTTATTTCATGAACTTTCCAATCCCTAGTGGCATTCTATTAGCAACTAAGTTGATTTGTTGCTTCCACTTGAGTTGATGAAGGATTACAGCATAATGGCAACCCTCTGCTCAAGTGAACCCCCACCCCCTGCCGTCCACTCTGTCATTCTGTCCACTATGTAGAAGTATCGTGGGATTATCACAGGCTACTTCTCACTCTGTGACCCCAGGGAGCTTCAGGGCCTGAAGTAAGAAGCTGAGGAGCCACAGGTGATCTACAGGTGAGACTTGCTAACATCTTTAGGGAACTGCTTGTCATAACCATGGGGGGATAAGAGGTGAGATGGGCTTTGTAGTACTACAAAAGTGTTGCTTCAAATACACTAATAACACATGTTCTCTTGATTTCATACTTCAGCATATGCACAGAGTGACCTCAAAGCCCCTGTCTTTTCCTGGCATCCCAACTCTGTACTTGCAGCAGATAATTACATGCTTTCTTTACTAAGTCTGATCAGTTTTCATGGGCTCATTGGAACCCCTTCTTCCTGCCACCCCTTGCTTCTGTTGTTGTTGCTCCCAGAGATTGCTGATTCTTTTCAGTATTGTCATTTCTGCTGGCACTACTTCTTCTCCTGCGAAGAATTGTCAGCTCTGCTCCTGGATGGTGTATTGCATTTAAGATCCTTTAGGGCCTGTAATTTCAGGGCTGGATCATTTGGCCAGACTTCTTGTTCCAACTCATCCATTTTGACGAGTTCTTTCTTGGGAGACTTTTTAGTCCCTCCTGGAAATAGACTCTTGGTGAGCACAGCTTAATTTAATGTTGGGACTCAACCTAGATAAATATTATTTTCAACATGTATTATGCACATAAAATAAATGTGGCTAGGAATGAGGTGAGAGGTAGGAAAAGTAGGAGAGGAAGAGGGAGAGTTAAAGGGAAAGAGAAACAGACCCATCTCTTGGGGCTGATGCCAAGAGCCAAGAACTCAATCTAGATTTCCCACAAGGGAGACAGGACCCCAACCACTTAAGGGATCACCCAGTGTACATTAGGAGGATACACATTAGCTGGTGTCAGTGGTGATGTCAGATATCAAGCTTGCGCCCTTTGACATAGGATATGATCTTAATTGGCAGACCAAGTGTCCACCTCAAGAAACAATCTTGATGCTCAATTAGAAAACAAGAAGAGTGTGTGTTTTGTCTCCTGCATTTCCCTTGCACTAATTTGTATGACCACATGGTGCATGGAAAATGTGTTGGGAAATGGTGGATTATACTGAATTCGTTTCTTACAGTAATTGATGTATTGCCCTAATTTGATTACATTCCGTTTGAATTTCTATTCTGTTATTTCCCAGAATAGGTTATTTCAGTGACTTTTATTTTTTATTGAATGCTGCTAAATTTGATGCTATTATTTAGAATCCCTCTCAAATTTTTATTCTCATGTCTCATGATGTATACTGAACTCATTTCCTAATGAAAACCCAGTGAAAATGAAGAGTATCTGTTCCATGCCATGGACCCCGTAGACTTTCTAAATGCGTTTTCACCAATTAATTGGCTGGTTTTTATCCCCTGCATCTCATCTGCTCCTACTTGGGAAAGTGAGGGATTAGTGTTGCTAACACATTGCTTCCTAAATTGATTCCAGGAATTGATCCCAGTGCTAATAAAATATACAAAGAAAACAGAAAAGCATTTACCAGCCCTTTAGCCTGAACGTGTTTCTTCCCTGGGCACTGTCCAATCTCTCATTTAAAATGTTCCAGAATGGCAGGCCTCCATAGAGTCTCTTTTTTAAAGAAATTCAAACTCTTGGAAGCTTGAGACAAGCTCACCTTCTCCATATTTTGTTGGTGGATGTCAGTTGGAGAACGTGAGATAGAGAGAATGACAAGGCCAGGGAGCTGTGAAAAAGCATCTTTAGTGTCAGGAAAAAACAATTGTGAAAAGGATGACAGAATACAGAACACTGGAGGATGGGATCAAGTCTCTAAGTTTGCATTTTCTTTTTGTTGTTGTTGTTGTTGTTGTTGTTGGTTAGGGAGGTAGACACCGATAGAAATGGATCTGAGACAACCATGGTTTGATGTCTCCAAATACCCTTAAGACACTTTACATAAACACAGAAGAGAGGGGGGAGAAATAGAAGCTATAGAAGGGGACTTTCAAAATATGTGGAAAATGTGGTGGAAAGATAAATTAAAAAGATAAACTTTAGCTTTTTCATAATACATATTATGAAAGAACTTTTAAAAAAGATCTCCTTTTATGTATGGATTTCAAGTGCTCTCATACAATATGAATAGTTGACCTTTATTGTGCACTTACTGTATGACCGGCTGTTTGTTTGACCTCTTAATCCTATTACATTTGTCTGGGCCTGTACAAATGATAGAAACATAAGCTAGCTTAAACATATGTCTGGCTTTGGATAGTCTATGTCCCAATTCATATATCAGTCTTGGTCTTCCTCTCCTTCCCTAGATTTAGCTTTCCCTGGGCCTCCTTTACTAGGTGGCACAGTGGACACCATTTTCCTGGGAAAGAAGTATAAGTTTGCATGATTCTGACAAATTTCTGGCACAGAGCATAATCAGCTGTGACTTCATCCTGAGTGCAATCCTTGAACTCATTGATAAGCACAAGTGTGACATTCTATGTACCAGTTCTTGGAGCTGGGAGGAGGAGGAAATGGTGGTCAAGTGAGCTTTCCTCAAATCACAGGGATCTGAGGGCTGCTTTCCCCATAGCAATGAGCAGTAGCAGAAAAAGAAGGAGGTGTCTACTGACCTTTGTGCACTTTGTCTAAGGCTGGAGACCAAGTGTTCAAGAACCTGTTTCCTATAGGGTACTGCTTTAGAGTTGGCCTAAATCAGAGGTGAACCTGTAGGAAATTGGAGAGGGAGTACTGAGAGAGAAGCTGTAACTCTCTCTGGGTTGTCATGGCCAGATAGTTTCCCAGCTTGGGCTTTATTTGTCCAGCTTGCCTTCCAGGTGACCAGCAGCAACCACCAGATGACCCTTCCTACTACCAAACACGTGGACTGAGGATCAAACAACCGCATGCCTTCCAGGATTCCCCTCCTCAGGATCTGCCTATGGGTCTCCCTTCTGGTGCTCAGTGTGCTTGGCTTGCAATTCCTCTGGAAGCTCTGTATCTGGATTTTCCACTGGCTCAGCCACACACTGCTTAGTGACCTCTGCTTAGCGATCCATGCTCTACACTCTGGCATGAGCCATTATACTTCAGCTCCTCCTTCGTATCCAAATGAAAGAGATCCTTATTTACATACTGTTTACAGTGGCTCTATTTTCCTGCTGAAACCCAAGTGACACATTGGAGAAGTAAAAATGTCATGCTCAGGATCCACTGTTCTCATTTTATACATGAGGAACAAACTAAAGATGAAGATAGTTACATTTCCCCCCAACCAGACTCACAGTTACCAAATGAGAGGCCTGGGGTTTAAAGCCATGATTTAAGCCAAGGCCTGTCTGGCCCCAAAGCTCCAGCTCCTAACTCCCAGCTTAACTGAACAGCCACATACCTTTGCTTGTTTGTTTGCTTCTGAATCATAGCAGATTCCACTTTGGCCTTTTAAGGGCCATAGGTACTCAGTGAGGCAGATTCCTAAACAAGAGACTACAGATTTTGGTAAACAAGTATTAAAAGATAACAAATGTGCAGGCATATATCACTGCTTAAGAGCTAAAGAAAATGGTCACTCATTGGTTCTCATTTGCCAGAATAATCCTTGGTGTTTGCTTTTTTGGATTGTTCACCCTTTTGCAGCCTGTTTCTAACTCTAGATGGGGTTATCCCTAGGAATTTGTTATAACAACTAGCCAAGCCATCATACATATCTGTTCTGTACTTCCTCCATATCCATTTATATTTACTTTTTGTGCAGCTAACCAAACACGCACCTTATACTGATTTTTTTTTTTAATTTGGGTTTTAAAAGTCAGAAAAAGCAGAAACCCTCTTCCCTTAGACATGCAGAGCAGGCACTCCAATTTTCCACAAGAATGGTTAAAATTGCTTCCTCCCACAATACTTAATCAATTAGTATTAGGAGATTTAAATAGTAGGAAGGGAATTAAAGTGTACACATTAAAAAAAAACATAGTTTTAATAAGATATTCATAAAATGAAAGAATGAATGGAGTTCCTTGGGAGACAACGAACCCCCTTGTCATACCAGCTGCAGAAGAATGCAGTTTCATTCCTAGCAGGTGATCCTGGGTGGGCAGAGGCTGTCCGTGGTGTGCCCATTCCCAGACAGGTGCCTAAGAACAGTGTGTACTGAATGCAGGAGGGGGCTGAGAGAGTCTCGGATCTCATGGATCCAGTGAAATGAAGAACAATTATCAAAAGCATGATTGTGAGTAGGTGGGAGTTGGAATGTTCTCTATGGAATAGTTCACCCTTGTCAGGAAAGCAAAGCAAAACTAGTGTGTGGAAGAACTGGAACCTCATACTCTGACTCCTAGGCTTTAACTAACTCGGTGGGATCCCAGGGGTTTCACTACTTCTCTTCTCTGACCCTCAGTTTTCCTCTTCAATGAAATGGGATTGAATGAGGTGGTCCCTGAGAACTGTTGAGCTGTGTGATTAGCAAGAGCTAGAAAAACCTGGAAAAGCTCAGGATCTGTGTGGGTGTTGGTGGTGGCTTGAGGATGTGGGAAGAAGGCTGAAGCACTTGGGAATGGCTCCCATCTGAGGCCTCCAACCTGCCCACCATTTTTCCTCTGCTCTCTACCCTCAAAAGCCTCTTTCTCTGGCTTCCGTGTTCCCGTCTTTGTACACCTTCTCCCTGGTGCCTGCCTTTCCTGGCGGTGCGTTAGCAGGCTTGCATAAGAGCAGCACGGAAGGGTCATCTCTGAGAAGATCAGATGAGGACAAAGGGGCATGGACCTTGACATGGTACAGTGCTGTGCCAGTTCAGAGTCAGAGGGCAATCCATGTCCCAGCCAGGGTAAGGAGGTGGCAGAGCATGCCGACTGCACACCCTGGGTCGTTCTGGACTCCAACCAGCACTGGAAATTTTCACGAATGCTCAATTCACTTGCCACTTTACAGGAAAGGCTGAGCCTCAAGCCATCTTTCCTTCAACAGCTCCAGTTTATTTTTCCAGTTGCTTCCTGCCTTAACCATCAAACCCAGCTACGTTGGAGCCTGCAGGTCTTGTTAAATACCGAGAGAATCACAGTTCAGTTACACACACACACACACACACGAAATCATGTGATCACAAACACCCATACTCACCCATAGGCCAAAACATATTTGTGTACTTCCTGGCTTGTTCTAAAAAAATAAGTATCTGGCCGTTTAAATTTTAGAACCAGAAAAATTCCAAGGTGGAGCCCCTTGCAATATAAATACCTAAATTCAAGCCTCATATTCCTTTCAGTTCATTGCTACCATGATTCACTGTATAGCATAAATTCAGTAAATGTCTGATAAGATTGTTTGGGCATTTTGGGTTTCATTTTTCAAGGGATTCAGTCACTGAATGAAATTACCCAGCTGCCGGATCATCAGTTGTGATAAACACCAAGACTGAGGATCAATGAGAGAAGTGTAGAAGGAACACTGCACTGATTCCGAAAATCCTTTCCCAAGTCCTTCTTTCCAGCAGGATGACTCTGCAACAGAAGAGATAACCCCCAGACCTTCAGGGACCTCCTTGGGAAGACAGATTCCAAAATCTACCTGAGAGTCCGTGGCATTGGAAAGACTTATTGTGTATGATAGTACCTAGAACATGTGCATATTCAGTCCATATCATTGAGAGTTGGTAAATCAGAAAGTTTTGAACCCTTCACTAACCACATTTTCCTGTTTGGGACTGTTGATGACTATTGTTCTGGATGGCATCTGTGAGGCATTGCAAGATTTTGTTGTGTTCTCTGAATCACCTAATAAAGTTGAAACCATGTGGTTTTAGGTTACAGGGGTTTCTGATTTTCAGGAAATTAGCATACAATGCGATAATTTATGTGTGAGGCAATGCTCAGATTTCAGATAACAAATACAGCCAATTAACCAGAATAATCCAGTCATACTGACACAATCATTTCCATGTAAGGAGCCACACCTGCCAAACTCAGAAAAAAAATTAGATCCCTTGTGATTTTTCCTGGACCTCTTGCACTGAGGAGCTGCCAGAGAGTAAATGAAAGCCCTTTTCAGTCCTCTTTAATTCCTGAGAGCCGTATTCGTTAGGACACTGGACATTCCCTCAAGATGCAGGCCTCTCCTCCTGTGCTGTGGACACTGTGCTCCCCTACAGGTTAGTTAATGAGACATGATTATGTTCAGTTTTCCTTGAGCCACCAGCCAGGCTTTTCATCAACACCCAAAAACATTTGTAGCCTTGGTTCTTTAGCCTTTTGTTTAAAGTGATCGTTCAAACATGTTTAAGGGTGTCTTGTCCTGGATGCTGAGGTTTCTGATCATGCAGCCAACAAGGCACTTTGTGGCTGCCTCTTTGCCCTCCATGCAATATGGTTCCTTGTGGGATGAGGCTTTGACTTGGACCGACCACAAGTTGCCTAGAAGAATATGTGTGCGAAGCTTCTTCACAAGTGTAAGGACAGTTAAAACCTGAGGAATGGGGAGTTGCTTTACCCTTCCAAGTCAGCAAAAAAGAGTTAGGTTTCTTGCTTCTTCCCCTTGGTCTCATTTTGGAAGACATGCATGCACTCCTCATCTCTCTCAGAGCTGGATCTTAGTAGGAATCAGCAAGGAAGAACATATGAATTAGCTCTGAATCACTGAAGTCTTTTTCAAGGAAGTTCTTGAGTCTTTGCAGATAGACAAGAGATTAGCCTTCCAACAGAATTTTTCAAAAATATTTTCAAGTTGCTATGTAGACAGACTGTTTTAATCAGTATGCATTTAGTTCAGTTTCCTAGAAAATAATGTTTTATCTAAAGTTAAATTCATGATTAATTTCTCTGCTTATGAAACACTACCCTACTATATTAAATTTTTTTTTAAATGCAAGCAAAAGGTGTATTCAGACATCTCTGCAATGGCAAAAATGGAGAGCTGGAAATTCAATCCAGATTTGAGTCTGGCTGGCAAAAACCCAATCATTGGAGCCAATACCTGGTACCTCCCAGTGTATATACCAGCAGGAGGTTAGACTCCAGAGTAGAGCAGGACTCTGGTACTCCAGTATGGCATGTAAGTATTTCACTGGGCCCCCACCTGATCCATCAGTATATACATTTTTAAAAGCATCAGTTAGGGGTGAGTGTTTGGCATAGCAGTAAAGATGCCTCTTGGAATGCTTATATCCCATATTACAATGCCCGGTTCAAATTCCAAGTTCTTCACCTCTTTTCCAGCATCATGCTAATAATGTATGTCCTAAGAGGCAGCTGATAATGGCGCAGGTGATTCACTTCCTGCCAACCTTATGGAACACCTGGATTGAATTTTAAGCTTCAGCATGGTCCAATCTGGTTATTGTGAGCATTTGGAGGGAAATCTATTTGGAAAATGGATCTCTGTCTCAGTGAAATAAAATCAAAATTCTATAATCCATCATAAGCAAATATAAAATGACAGATACTCAAACAGTATTTATTTTTAAACAAGTAAATATCTTACACAAATTGAAAGATTAATTTTACTCACTCTAGAAAGGATTAATTATGAAAAGCAACATTGCAGACTTAGAAAGAGAAAGAATGAATCTTCCATCTTTTGTTTCACTTTCTGCAAGGGCCAGGGATGGGCCAATCCAAAGCCAAGATCCAAGAGCTTCATTCAGGTCTCCCATATAGGTGCAGGAACCCAAACATTTGGGCCATCGTCTACTGCTTTTTTTTAACAGGGAGGTGGATTGGATCCACTTTGGAGTAAGACAATCAGGAAATAAACTGGTGCTCATATACAGAGCTGGCACACAAATGGCAGGCTTTACCTAACACAATGCCGGCCTTGATTTTACTGCTAACAATTTGCAGCAAAATCTCTTTAGAATTATATAAGTGCTTGCAATTTGTTGGACTTTTAAATCTGTGTTGGATCTATAATACATAACATATATGGAGCAAACTATTTAATAAGAACATACATGGTATTTTTCATATTGAATCCACAACTCTGAGTGTACCTTAACACTACTATAAAAATATATGTTTGGTAAAACTATCTGACAAATTATAGATCTGAGAACTCGAACCTGGATCACGACCTATTTTTAGCTTGTAATTTCACTAAGTGAAATCATTGTTAGGTGAACAAATTGTATGTGCTCATGCAACAAAGACTGGAAGGTAACGTAGGATTCTACAGGCTGATAATTGGTCTTGTCATCACAAATCAGGGATGATCTCAACAGTTATATCCACTTCAAAACCAAAATTATTGTTGTTGGCCGAACTTCCAGATTTCAATTGATTTTTATCAATCTGCTCTAAATTATAAAGTAGATTATTAACTCTGGATTTTGGGGAGCATTTTTATAGCTATTTCAACCAGCTGAGTTCCTCAGGAGTGCAGATATGCTGTATCAATCAGTTAATAGGAACGATATTAAGGCTTTCATTATGTTTTTAGTTTAATAGACAAGTTGAGCAACTGGAATGTTTTTCAAAGCTCAATCATGTTGGCAAAAACTTCATAATGGGGCACTTTGAAAAATCCACTGACTCCTTTTCTGAGGTAGAATACGACCCACAATGCCTACTGCGGAGGCCACTATTTTGCAGATGGCAGGCAGCATGCCTGGGGGATACAACTCAACTTCACATTTCCATGAAGATTTGGAGCTCATGGATCTACTCTCAAAAACTTCTGTAAACACTAACTATTCAGTACTCATCAGGGAATTCGACTTTGAACTGTCTGCTATTCAACATTTTTCAATAACTTGGCTGACAAGGGAGATTTCAAATCCTATGTTTGCTTCAGGTTTTCTTGCCTGAAAGAGAAGCATTATCTGGCTTTCTTTGCTGTTTTCTTAGTTCATAAGCATTATGTCACTCTTAGAAACCCAGGAGCAAATTTGAATTCTTTTATATTTATGCTGGCCTTCATGGTCTGTAGATCTGTTTTCTGCCTTCTTAATGGTGTATATTTTCTAATTCTCTCTCCATGTAGCTTCGTTGTTAGTTATTCTTGATTTACCTGTATTTTTGCTGTAAATTGTATGAGTGTGGCAAAACATTTATCATCATCACAGTCAATGCTAAATAGATACATAAACTAAATGTCAATTTCCTTGAGTCTGTTTGTGATCTCTTTGATCTCAAAGAAATTAGCACCATTTTTTATTTATGTTAATACATACATGGAAATTCCTCTTGTGAGTGATTGAGAAGTTGTGCAATTCTTATGGACCTTTAGCTCTCCTCATTCTTCTTTTTCCCTTTCTCATACAATTTGGTGTAAATGCCCCGTGGTTCCTGCATCTGTTTATAACTGAAGAATAAGTTAGTTTAATTCCACTATTAGTCACAAAATTTGTGCAAATAACTTTATTTCTAAGATAGATGTGTCAAAATGAATTAGAAATTTGGGGTTAATTGTACTCCTAGGGTCCAGAGGCATAAGAATGAAAAATAAAGGCAACCTGTAAGCCTCCTCTCCCCTGTGTATCTCTTAGACAAGGACTCTGAAGATGGGTGGGTAGGATACGGGACAGCAGATGCTGTTCTGGTTGAGGCATTTTTCATGATGAAATATGGAGCATAAAATGTGATCTTTTGAACCCAGGTGTCAAAATAGACTCGAGGAAAAACTTTTCATTTCTTCTCAGTGTTCAACCACAGAGTGAAGGAGAGAAACCCGTGGTGGTCTAGCAACAGACCTGAGGAGTGCCATTCCAATGAGAGCACCTGTGGGACAATGGAGAGATACTTCCCTGCAGACTCACGGGCCTCACTGCTCATGAGGAGACTGCAGTTGAGAAGGACTAATTTCTGAGCATCAGTAAGATGCTGCCAATGCCTCAGAGAAAGTTGTGTGGGAAGGGTTTGTGAAGAGGCTGCTTTCTGGAATCTGCTCTAGGTGTAGAGTCCATGTCATGTCAAATTTGAAGGTTCCTGGTATCCTACTGTTTTTCAGGGTTCTGGCCAATCATGTGTATACACAAGAGCTTGACTCAAATATACACGATGGCCACTCGGGTTAGAAAATAGGTAAAATGGGAAGGAAATATTAGAATCCCTACTAGTCACTCTTTGAATGATACTGATTGGTCCCAGTGTGACATACCTGCCCTGCTTTTTTTTTTTTTTACACAGGCACTTGTGGGAAAGCCAAGAGAGAGCCAAGAGCAGCTTGTCTGCTCAAGTTGGAGAATAGACAGTACAAAAGAAACCTACCTCAGACCAAGAAAGCCCACAGAGACAGTTGCTTGTTTTTGAAGCAAAGCCATCCTACCAAATGGCCTTCATCAATTAGATAAATCACTTCATTTTAAACAAGAGTGCTGGTAAGAAGTAGAAGTAGCCATTAAGGCTAACAAACCTTTATCTTTCCACAGGTCAAGGCATTGATTGGTTTGGAAAAAAAAAGAGTCTTACCTCATGTTTTTCAACCCATTGGCTGGTGGGACCTGGTAATAATGCCTAGGCAAAGGTAAGGCTTGTGCATAAATTGCCTACAAGTAAGTCTATGGAGGTGGTGTTCACCAGGTAAGTAAAGGGTCCAGGGTATGGTGGCTCGCTTAACCTTGAACAATGACCCCTGGGTGCCACAGTGCTAATCTGCTACTTTCAAGGTCAAAGTGCTCACAACTGCATTGTTTGACATGAGCTCACTTTCCGTGAGTTGTCACCTTTCAGACTGGATCATCCTTCATGATGTAAGCTTTCTTAGTCATCAACACAGATATCTAACGATTGCTTGTTACCCTGTGGAATTGATGATGAAGAAAAGTCTTCTGAGGTAACTCTGTCAACACAAAGATGCAAAGGTGTAAATAACCCAGTGATTGTGGGTTGGGGAGAGGCTATATGTACAATAAAGTAGGCTCTGGATGTTTTTGAGACATACATGGAATCTTCTGAAAATCACCCAGTCTAAGTCAATGGATATGCATTTATTGTTCTCCATAAGTTATGTAATGAAACCCTATTGAGAAGCTTGTACCCTAGAGCTGATTCAAATATAATATCACAGCAATACGCGAAAATTATCCTGAGTTGTTTGTGGGTGTCTAGCGAGTAGACATCACCAGATATTACAGATCTATGAATGAAAAGAATGGTCTATTAAATCTCCTTGTTAGAATAAAGAAATATAACAGGGGGAAAAGGGTAGCATGGAAGGATCAGCCAAAAGAATGTGTGAGAAAGTGGGCACAGAAAAGACATTAATTAATTCCTTTTTCTTGAGCAGTGACTTTATTCTGGAGACAAGGTGGGTTAGCAGATATCTTGAAACAGAGCTTGGGGGGAATAAGTAAATCACCTGGTTGACAGCGTGATTGGAGTTCAACAGGAGTAAGTAAGGAGGAGAATTCAACAGGAAGAAGTGAAACATTTTAGGTATATTAATGACTTAAATATATATCCTTCTTTCTCTTAAATGATGTACCATCCTTGTATATATACCAAGATAGTTGCTTGTGAAAAATTAAATACAACAAACCAGCTAATTGTTTTGCATGCTTGAAACTCAAGCCTGGCTTTTATGGATCAGGTATTTATGTGACTGTTACTGTCATGGGCTGATGTCATTTTTGGTTGGTATTTATTTTTTGCCTGCTTTGGTTTTGTTTGGTTTGAGTTTGTTTGCTGTTGGTGTTCAGGTTCAGAGATCATTTTTCTGCAGTCTACTCCCTCCACCCATGGAATCTGTCCTGCCTAGGCCTGTCCCAGTTGCCAGTACAAGCCTGGCGCCCTGTCTCTGCACCTCGTAGAACCTGTCTGCTCTTCAGGAGAGCTAAGTGTTAACATTGTCCTGAACACAATTTGCCTTTCAGGAAGATTAATGGAGTTCCCTGTGCAGCAGATAAGCCTGTCTGGGAGGAGCAGGCAAGAGCTAAGCTGTGTCAACATGGCCTAAGGGCAGGAGAAAACCCAATTGATTACTAAGATAATCTCTACCCTGTCCTCTATCCTCCCATTTTCAATGCTAATACCATTTGAGGTCTGTATAGTACATAAATGCAAAGATAGATAAAGATGAACGTTTATGATGTGCCTGCTTGAAGTGCTAAGCCATGGACGATGCTAAAAAGGACCCAGAAATGTAGCAAAAACAGTATAAAATTGCATTTCCCAGGGAGAGCACTCCAGGGAGCTGTCATGGATCTCTGTAACAGACTGCACTCAGGGAAGGGATGCAGGTGCAGACTGTCAATGAGAGACACCCAAGGCACCTTCCTTAGTACTAATAACTGTGAAAATGCCTTTCCAAGGGGGAGGAATCTATTGACATTGTCATTCATTTGCCTAAGAGAGGAGCAAGAAATTATTTTGCAAGGTCAGAGGCAAAGGGCCACCTCCTCCATTTATTCTGAACCTACCAAGGGAATATCACCTTTGAATACTTTAGAAAATAGGACTTTGAAGGAGGACACTGAAGTCCTAGCATGCCAGGGGCATGACTGTTGAAGTGTATCTCCAGTGTCTTTTCCTCCTGGAGACCTTGATTCTGAAGTGGATGGGGACAGCTTTCACCTAGATCTGCTTTTACCTTCCCCATAGTAATTGCCCCTGAATAGTTATCAAGAGATTCAGAACTTCTCCTTCCACAGTTCTGGCTTTGGAAACGGTTCTTCTCAATCATGTCCTGGAGGTTTTTACTTCATCTCAAGAGTCTTTTAAAATTACTCAGATGTATGGCAGGCTTCAGGAAGATATCTTTCTCTGATGTAATAAAAATGAAAATAGCCATGTGCTAGTTGTGTGAACTGAAAGCAGCCCCTGAAGTCTTGAGGCTCCAAGTTCACTGTTGCAAACACATTATTACTGTGAGTTGTTAAATGCTATTTTGTCAGTTGCTCAGTTTTGCAGGGTTGTCATCGAATAGAAATGTCAACTACTAATAGATGTTAGCTATTGTTAATCCCACTGCCAATACTAATATTGATAATGGGAAGAATAAGAACAGTCAGTTTGCCACTATTAAGAGAGTTGTCAAACTTACACAGGACAATGATTACTAGCACATGATAGACTTTTCTTCAGCAGAAAATGTTTAAAAATGGATTTAATTAACTCATATTATGGTGCTTGGGCAAGAAAAAGGTACACCAGATGAAATAATTTTTTGCTATTTTAGAAGAGAAATGTGTGCAAGATGAACTTGCAGCACAACCAAGAGTTTATCCTCTTGACAGCCTCATAGTTTGAATGACTGCCATAGATCAAATGTTTGTGTAGCTTCCCAAGCTTGTACATTCCCAATGTGATGAATGGTTTGGGAGATGGACCCCTGCAGGTGATAATCAGGTCATGAATGAGGAGCCCTCTTGATGAGATTTATGTCATTATAAGAAACAACCTGAGAGACTTGCTTCCTTGGTCTGCTTTCTGCCACCTGAGGATGTGACGAGAGTTCTACCTGCAAAGTGGAAAGTGGATCTTTGCCAGATACTGCATTTGCTGACCCCTGAGCTGAGCCTCCAGCCTCTGGAACTGTGAGGATAAACATTCGTGTTTGAGTCATTCCATGCTAGTTTTTTCTTTAATAGTAGTCCAGATGTACCAAATAGCAGCTCCATGCTGTAAACATGCCACACAGACAGATATTGAGGCAGGTCTTGGGACCAGCAACATGGGAGACTCAAAGAATCTCTCTCAGTTCTCCTTCTCTCTGTCAGATATTCTGGAATCCAGATGCTCCTGGAAAGCAGACGTATGTAATTTGCCTTCTCTTTCTGTATATGAAGTCATGGGTATATGAAGAAAGATGAGGGATTGAGTGTTGTCACTTGTCAGATCTAGTGGACTGGGGTGTCCCCAGAGGATGGGAAAATCGGGCTCCTGAGGAAGAACTTACTGTAAGGGAAGGGTGCATCTAGATTTACTAGCTGGGATCTCCCCTGTATTAGGATGAAGTGGTGAAAGGCAAACTCAAGTTGCCATCTAAGATAGAGGTTACCCATGTAGTCACCTCAATACAGACACTGTCACATTTCAGTGCTGAAGCAATGATGTGAAACATATAGATAGGGGCATTTTCCTTTTCACTGCTCCATACAAATGTGGGAGAGGCACATCTGGCTTTGCCATCTCAGGTTCACCATCATTCAACATAGTGGATCTACTTGAAAACCCTGGCAGATTGCATGAGGAAGTGGCACTCGCTTCTCTGCTTCAGTCTTGTCCTGAAGGGAGTATCTGAGATCTTTCTTTGCTTGTTGGAGGTTGGGCAGAATGGGCTTATAGCCATGGAGCATTGTCTGAAATGTTAGGGCAAATGAGCCCTGGAAAGAATCTGGAATTCTATCTGATAAAGAAGATTGTTCCAGGGCATTTTTTTTTCTGGGAGTATAACTATACTTACGATGTAATTACTACTTAATGTTTGCGAAAGACTAGGTATAGGATAA
Source organism: Ochotona curzoniae (assembly GCF_017591425.1). Classification (NCBI taxonomy): domain Eukaryota; kingdom Metazoa; phylum Chordata; class Mammalia; order Lagomorpha; family Ochotonidae; genus Ochotona; species Ochotona curzoniae. The sequence goes on along the minus strand of NW_024466312.1, from coordinate 4,394,878 downwards.
CTACCTACCACGGATTACTCAGGATGTAGGGTTTTCTGGGATACGAATTATTCATTTCAAGACTGAGAAAATAGCATCACTGCAACATAACATCTCTCTCAGTGCATACACGTAGATCAAATCACAACAATAAAAGTAACTAGGCCACAGAGAAAACCATATAATACCCAGGCCAGTCAGTCAATGTTCAACCCACTCTTTACACTGTCTTATCTTGAACTCTATATGAGGACTTGTTAAGGAAACACTCACCCCAGTGCTCAAATAGGTTGGTCCAGAGAATCCTGCACAAGGAGATGGACAGTTTGTGAGCCAACTCTGAAGAAAGATGGTTGCCAGCAGTAAAGAGCAAAATTCATTTGCAAAGTTGCCAGCCCCTGGAGTATACCTCCCTGACTCCACATTGTACCTTTTTCTTTAACCAGGATGTGGCAGAGTGGATTCTGTCCAAAAAGAAGACAGAGCCCCCTAAAGAAACAGGTCTTGGGCCTGGCGCGGTGGTGCAAGTGGTTAAGGTCCTCGCCTTGCACGCCTGGGATCCCATATGGGTGCCGGTTCTATCCCGGCCAGCCCCGCTTCCCTTCCAGCTCTCTGCCTGTGGCCCGGGAGAGCAGTCGAGGACAGCCCAAAGCATTGGGACCCTGCACCCGCATGGGAGACCCGGAGGAGGCTCCTGGCTTTGGATCAGCATAGCATCGGCCGTTGCGCTCACTTGGGGAGAGAATCATTGGACGGAGGATCTTCCTCTGTCTCTCCTCTCTGTATATCTGCCTTTCCAATAATAATAATAATAATAATAATAATAATAATAATAATAATAATAATAAAGAAACAGGTCTCCATTCAGGCAAATCTATATGTTTAAAAACTTTCTACATTCAGAAGCTCTCCAAGAGGTTGGCTGATTCTCACCCTTGGGGAAAATGTCATAATGAATGTTTAATGTGTTTAATACAGAATCTTAAAAAAAAAAAAAAAAGCTCACACAATCCATTTCCAAATTGAACAGTTTGTCTTAAAGGAGGGATTTTGTTTTCTTTTCATGCTGGACCTAAATTTAGCAACCTATGGAAGTTTTATTGCATAGCCTTACCTGAAAACTCTGCCAAATCTCCTAATTTCAGGAATGGCAGCTGGGGAATGTTGAATGAATGAATTATTTTCCCCCTTTTTTTCCTTTCCTTGACTCCATATGTTTCTCAATTCTTGGCTCATAAATTTAATTAAATAAATATTTTTAACTTTAGAAGATGGATAATGTGAGAACTTGATAAATATGAAACAAGCATCTAAATCTATGAGCATGGCATTTGTGGGCTTATGCTCTATTTGAAGAGAGCTGCATTGCAAAACCTTTGTAGGGATGATGTATTTGGATTTTTCTGGAAGAGAAGAAAAGTTTGATCTAAACATGAGAGGAGAGAAGCTGTGGGTATGGCTGGTCCTAGGGAGATAATAATACTCTTGCGATAAGCTATTAAATCTGTTTGTGGGATTGGGTATTCATAGATTCTACAACTATTGGTTGAGTTAACTGTAGGGAAGGGAGATGAAGCAAACTGGCAATGAGATTTTGGTCAGAAGTCAATGTGGACATGTATGGGCTCCAATGGCAACAGTGGAGAAAACACCAGTAAAGAAACATTAGCCTATTTTGGAGATGAGTAAGATAACATTTAGGGCAATGTCTCAAAGTACACCCAAGAAGGGGAAAAACGCTAGTGCTCTCATCATGTGCTAAAGGAAGAACCCTCCCAAGTATTCTTTGACTATTTAGTTTCAAGCTAAATAATCCAAGTCACAATAATTATTATGCTGTGGAATGAGGCTTCCTTTCCCCAGAAGCATGGGGCATGGGTGGAGGCAGATTACAACTTTGAAACTCTTCTGTGAACTTTAGTTTGAGCACATAAATAAATGCATTCCAGATAACAAATTTCAGAAAAGGCAGTTATAAGCAAGGCAGGGAGAAAAGATAGACTGATTTCAGCGAAGCAGGATTAGAATTGGAGCTTCAAGTGTGAAAGCATAACATTTATCATAAAGAAAGGTATAGAGAAAGATCAGTGTCTGTGGACATATGTATAGAACTGAATGTAGGTGTGGCCATTTGTGGATGTGTCCCTGGCTTTGTACTCTTAGAGGGCGTAAAACCATTGAACTCTAGTTGACAATAGGCATGGCTGGTATTCATATCTTGGTGTCTAAACACTATTCCCTGTTAAAAGGAGCTAGGAATATTTAAAGTGGCTGGTTCTGTCATTGGGGGATGGAAAATAAAAGATGAGCCTGGAATAGAGAGTTTTGTTTTCCAAAGCAAGAAGATGCCCAAAGAATTATTGGGATATGTCAAAAGGACATGGAATTCAGCTCCTGGGAGCTTGCCTTGGCCAACCTTGGGATAGTTTGGACAACAGAATAAATCATGATTATAAAATATTGTAGCCCAGTTGTATAAGAAAGGAGTCCAATGATTTGACTAAATGAGGAGATAGGCCAGCTCTTCTTTACATGATCAGTCCAACTGATAAATGTGGAAGGGATGACAGAATTGGAAATCACCACTGGAGAACAAACTCAGGTCAGAATGTCGAGCATATCTCTGGCAGTAAGCCCTTTCATAGTCATTTCTAATATCTTGTTGAGCTTGCTGGCTGCTCTTTCAGAGGGAAAGTATATGGATATTAAAACACTAATTATATAAATCTAGATAGACACAAACATCTCATGATTTAATAGGACTGTATCAAAAGCCTATAATTCAGGATGCTGTGCTGGGTGTGAGATAGAATCTGTTCCTATCCAGAATCTCACTCTGGTGATTTCACTCTGGGTTCACAACAATCTGTGAAGTAGAAGACAGACAGAAGAGCTCTTTTGCAACTTAGTCAACTGTGAGGCAACAAAGTGCATCATCAAACTTTCTACAAAAGGTTGAGCACTGTAGAAGACAAACTTGGTTCCAGCACGGTGGCCTAGCAGCTAAAGTCCTCCCCTTGAATGTGTTGGGATATCATATGGGCGCCGGTTCTAACCCCAGCAGCCCTGCTTTCCATCCAGCTCCCTGATTGTGGCCTGGGAAAGCAGTTGAGGATGGCCCAAAGCCTTGGGACCCTGTGCCCATGTGGGAGACCTGGAGGCAGCTCCTGGCTCGTAGCTTCAAATTGGCTCAGCTCCAGCCATTGTGGCTACTTGGGGAGTGAACCATCAGATCGAAGATCTTCCTCTCTGTCTCTTCTCCTTTCTGTCTATTCTGTATACTTCTAATGAAACTAAAATAAATCTTAAAAAAGAAGACAAACTTAATAAATATTTGTTGAATGAGTCTGTGAACAGATGGATGGGCAAAACCACGAGTGTTACATTTGTCACAAGAAGATTTAAAAAGGAGAAAGGGTCTGTTTCAAGAAGATGACAATCTAATTTTACTATAAAAGTGAGTTTGCTTTCATAATCTGGAGGAATTCCTAAGTCTTGTATCTTGCACCTCAATTCTTCAATTCTGGGTTCTCTTGCATTTATGGGTTGCATTTATGACAGAAAACATTCTCTATGAAATGTGACCTGAAGCTGACTGTTCTATCCCTTTTTGCTTTGTGATTTCTTCCATTTGAGATTCTGAATGATGCCAAGTGGATTTTCTGGGGATCTTAGGTAGCTGGAGAACTGAGGAAATGGGACACATGTGGCTCACAAGCACTTGTACACCAACATAGATGGTTACATCTAACCAGAACCAGCTGTGCAGATCTAGTTGATAAAAGTTTGAGTAGCTGGAACCATCAGGAGATGATTGGAATGAGTTCAGATTCTCCCTATGACGCCTTCCAAAGGCTTGGCATGGGCACAAGGACAAGTTCTGGACAGTGGGGAAATGGAATAGCTCATCCTGTCCTTAGCATCTCGATCCCAGTTGACTTTCTTCTTCACAGTTGCAAGGTTACACACTTTTATTTATGTAAGATTCAGGCACAAAGCAGCTAGGAGCACTCTGGGAGTATTAACCAAAAAGAAATACAAGCCAGATGAATAAACCTCAGACATCTGCACAAGTACAAGAAGGATATTGTGTGCTCATTTACCTGGTTTCTTCTCTGCTTCAGAAACTCAATGTATAAATGGGAAATTTTTAGTACATGCAGCATTCAAGTATGAGTTCTTGTCCTGAATTTATTGATTCTCCCTCCGCCTCTCTGATTTATTCATTTTCAAAAGACTCTGGTCTATTGCTAAAGAATATCTACTGTCACTCCCATATCATTTCTCTTATCTGAAGGCGAGAAATTGAGTTTTTAAGTGAAATGGTCACTTCTAAGAAACAATATATTGCAAAATGATAAATTTCTACAACTTAAATGATACTTGAAATCAGATGTTCCAAGCCCCCTCATTACGTAGAGGGAAAACCTGATTTGTGAACAGAGGAGATAATTTTTATCAAGGTCTCAGAAAGACTAAGTAGATTTATACTGTGAACAAGATTGAAAAATCCTTTAATAAAATGATAGGTGGCATGCATCCCTTTGCCATTTGGCACACGTTCTTTTTTGTTTCCTCAGATTTTACTTGTCACTCAAAATCATACAGCTTCATTCCCACCTTATTTTGCCTGAAACATCCAAGGCAAATCCAATGCCCATGCAGCTGCCACAGGTAGAAGCAGTTTCTGTTTGGGCCAGTTGCCTCCGTGTTGCCAGAAAGCTATGGGCTCAACAAAAGGTGCTCCAGTAAAGCTTGGAACAATTGTGAAACTGTTGAAAGAGGTGTGGAGCTCCCAAAGTGCGTGGGCTGGAGTAGTATATTCTGGTGGTTTGAGTTTGGCGTTTGAATATTCTTTCTGTGGCTATGGAGCAAGATGGATTTGAACCATTTGCTTTCCACATATTCCATGGGAGTCCATGAGATAAATATATAGCACATATTTTTTTGCTTTCACTTAAAATGCACTGGTGCTTTTGTATCACTTCTGTTTCCAGAGGAAGTCTAAGGCAAATGTTGCTAACTTTTAATATTCATTATGCATGGCAGTTTGCCGTTCCTTGCTGCCTTCGCATCCTCTGTTCTCCAAGCCAAGTAGAAAAACTTTGGCTTGCCTGATGGGTGCTGAGTCTGGATTCCATGTCTCTTACTGTCCTGATGCTGGTAGGACAGTACCTGCTAGATTATGTGAGTGGGACCATCCATTCTGAGTCAGTTGGTCCCAAACTGACCCTCTACTGATTCCAGATGTATCACCAAGCACAAGAAGTATAAGCTAAGCTGGACCAGAGGAACTGGTCAGCTGTCTCAAGAGAATTTGGAGTTGAGTAAATTATTGATGATTGAAGCCATCAGGTTTTGAGCCTGTTTTGTTGTTGTTGTTGTTGTTGTTATATGCAGCCAATGATAACTAATTCATATATCCCTATGTGATCATATTCCAAGCGAATGTAAGAAATAGAACACATGGAAAAGATGTGAAGAACCCTTTTGAAAAGAACTCTTTTTTTCAGAAGAGAGAATAGATTTGCCTGGAATTGATCCCCACAGCCTCTCATGACCTCTCCTTTTGTGACCCAAGAGTTCAATTTGTGACCCTGGCAAGGAGACTTTTGGTTGGGTGTGGTGGGGAATCAGGATAGGAACCAGCCTCATTAACATCAGGATCTCTGCAGCTCAGCCAATCATCCTGTTTCTGCCTCCTGGAAACTGTTACCACCAGCTGTCTCCCGGCACCCCACCCATCAATCTTTGAAACAAAGATGCATGTAAGCACAAAGTAGAAATGCCAGGCAATGCAGCTGGCAGAAGCTTGTTCTCTACCATGTGTGTTAGAGTTCCATGATGACAAGAGTCACAGGTGCCAGGAATTTCTAAATCTACTCCATTAGAAAGTCTTCCTCTCCTTACTTGGAGGGAGTAAAGGGTGGGAATGTTCATAATCCTGTTGCTGTTTCTTCCAGTCTTCTTAGTCTCAGGCCATATCAGGTGCCAATTCAAAGAAATGCTCTTGCAATTTGAAGATGCAAGTCAAATTCTCTGATCCCATTCTTTTTTTTCAGCATATGTTGGTAAGGGGTCAGGTTATATGGTTTTGATTCCTTGCTGTGCATCCCACCTACTTCTGCTCCCATTTCTTCCCCCCCATGCAGGGGAAGTTGTCTTCTTAAATGAAATGGTGTGCATCAATGAGGAAAGTTTGGAAATCCTCCCAGGTTTGTATTTTCTGCCCTAACATTTTGGTACCAATCTGGCTGTGTATTCAGCCATCTGTTCTGTTAGGTGGAGATTCTCTATCAAAAATGAGATGAGGACCCGGCGTGATAGCATAGTGGTTAAAGTCCTCGCCTTGCACACGCCGGGATCCCATATGAGCGCTGGTTCTTATCCCAGCAGCCCTGCTTCCCATCCAGCTCCCTGCTTGTGGAGAACAGCCCAAAAGCCTTGGGACCCTGCACCCACATGGGAGATCCGGAAAAGCTCCTGGCTCCTGTCTTCGGATTGGCTCAGCGTCGGCCGTTGCGTCCACTTGGGGAGTGAACCGTTGGATGAAAGATCTTCCTCTCTGTCTTTCCTCCTTTCCGAATATCTGCCTTTTCAACAAAAATAAATAAATCTTTAAAAAAAAATGAGATGAAGGGGAAGTGATCAGAAGGGAGGGGTACTCTGGATCCTTAGGACAGCAACTATTTATCAAGCAGCAGTGAAGTGTTTAATGTTTTACCCTACAGTTCACCTGCATCTGAACAACTGGTGTGATTGTGATGTAACTTGAGTCTCTGCCACTCATGTGGTCTAGATTTCTCTTATCAGATGCCTCACTTGACAGTTAGGGAGCCTGCAATAATCTCAGCACTTTGGCAGTTGCCTGGATGGAACGGACTAAGGAGGCTATCACAGTTTGTTAAAAAGTGTACTGCTCTAAACGTCTTTGCAAGGAAGAAACATTGAGGCTCCCAACCCATTACAATGATAGTCATTGTATTACTGGGGATGGGAGGGAATATCAAATTAACAGTGCATAAGATCATCATGGATTGTTAGGGTCAGAAGTAAACTTGCAAGTATTCCAATACAGTCTCTTCATTATGCAAAGAACAATGGGGCCCAGGGGAGGGGAAGTGATTTGATCAAGGTCATATTGGAGCAAAGGTGCTAGAAAGAAACATCAAGGAGAAAGTGGAGCAGAGGGAAGTTATGAAGGAGCATGCGGGGGAAGTTGTATGATGCGTAATTTGTCCAAGAATGTGGAAGTGAAGTCAAAGCCTTTAGAATGCAAGTCTTTACATTCTTTAGCTTCTACTTTAACCTAGAAGTAATTGCTTCAGTAGAAATGGGTGTAAATTTTTAATGAGACACATTGATATTATTGTCATAATATTAAATGTACTCATTAACTTGCCTAGCATTTCTGCCTATTCTGTATAGAAGGCAGCTGTAACTCTGATTTTCATTGAAATGCCAACATCCTGCACCCTGTGACTTTCCTAAGGCCACAGAAGGAAGATTCTGACTCTAGGTCTTCCATTAAGTCCATGCTGTCATCAGGAAGGAGAACTTCATCTCTACTGGAGGGATCTTACATTAAGAGCATTAGGCTTTTATAATGTGATTTGCATGTCTCTTTTTTCAATACTGAAAGCATGTGCTGGATTCTATGTAAAGACAGGCAGCATAGGAAATTGAAATAAGTGATGGCTGGCACAGGCATCAGCACCAGCCAGCTGGGTGACCTTGGGCATGCCATGAGTTTCGCTGTAAAATGGGGAGTCTGCACTAGATGATGTCAGTAGGGCCATCCGCTCTGTCATCCTGAGGTTAGAATGCTCAGCGGGGACCTGACCTGGAGTTGACCCCCTCTCTCAGGCAGCTGGTGAGTGGGACATGAGCTCACAGGGAGGAACACGCATGAAGGCTGCAGGAAGGGATGCTCTTGCAAAGGCACATCAGAATACAGAAAAGTTTCACATGAGTGACCATGACAGCATATGATGCATTTTTCTGTGGAATCTTCCAAAGCACAGACTAGTTAAAGCCTGCAGAATGTCAAAATATTTCACTGTACACCATATTAGAAGCATTATGTGCAATAGGTACTACCTCTGTTCCATGTGGACATGTATGCTGGGGACACTTCACTGACGCAAACCTTTGGAAATGTCTATCAGAAAGAAAAGCATACATCACAATGGAATGAATATTTATGCCATACCTTCCCTTCCCCACCAAATTCGTGTTCTGAAATATTAACCCCTAGGGTGATGGAATTAGGAGGCAGAGGCTTTGGTGTGTGATTACATCATGAAGACAGACCTCATACATTGAGTGTGTGGCTTTCTAAGAAAGGCCATGTGAGGATACATTGAGAAGACACGATCTATGAACACAAAACAAGCTGTCCACAGACATCTAGCTTCCACAGTTGTGAACAAATAAGTTTCTCTTGTTTTTTAGTTCATAGTATTTTGTTCTAGCAACTGAAATGGATCAAGACACCCATGAAGAAAGTTAGCTGACGTAATATCAGCATGTATTTCATGGCACTCACAGCTGTGTGGATTCTAATAGCAAAAGGATAAAAAAACCTGTGTGTTCGTTAAGAGACTGGATAGCCTAAATGACTTCAATAACAAGGTCGTCAGTTGCAAATTAAAACAGGAAGATTTTAATAATATGTGGATGATTTCTAAGAAGTACTATTAAATGAGGGAAAAAAACAAAGTGCAAAATAAGGAAATGTTTAAACAATAACAAATATAGCAACAACAACCACCACCACCACCAGGGGGTTATGATAAAGGATCTTCAAAGCAGCTGAACATGGCCCAACCTGAAACTATTTGAACAACAAAATAACCAAGTACTAAATTGTGTCTCCCCACCAAAGTTCATAAGGTTTGAAGTTTTAAGCTCCCCAGAAGACTGTGTCTGGAGACTGGGTGTTCAGGTGGTAATTAAGTAAGGTCATAGAGCAGGGTTTCTGTTCCATGCGATTAGTGTTCTAATTGGAGACAGGAGAGAACTCCTTCTTGATCTCTGCTTCGTGAAGACACTGGTGTGGAGTCCGCCTGGAAGCCAGGAAGAGAGCCGGCGACGGAGATTGTACTGGCCATCGCCTTGATCATGGGCCGCAGAGTTTCCAGAAGAGTGAGAGTATAAATTTCTGATTTCTATGATGTTTTGTTAAAGGAATCCAGGCAGACTAATAAAGATTATCATACAAAGTATAAAAATCAGTGCTATCAATTAATGATTGGTGGGAGAAGAAAAGACACATTTTTCATGCACAAGAAGTCTAAGTAATTTTATAGATGCTGCAGAGAGGTGGGGCACACATGACATTACTTAGGTGCAGGCTGTGTAGAGTAGCATCCTTCTGAAGTATGCACTATGCAAAAAGAAAGAAAAACGGAACTTCACAGTGGAGGAACCATATCAGAACCAGTGACCCCAGTACATATCAAGAAGCAAGAAGTTTTATCATTATGCATCTTGGATGTGAACATGAAAGTTTACTTCTGTGATCTTCCCAAAACCCATAATTAAAACCATGAGCAAAACATCACAGTTGAGGGACACTCCACAAAACACCTCACGGGCATGCCTCACATTGATCAAGGTTGTCAAATGTGAGGAAAGTTTGAGTAATTGTTGTGGCCAATAAGAGCCTGAGGAAATGCAATGACAGAATGTCATCTCCTGGACGGGATCCTGCACCTGGAAAAGGACATTAGTAAAAACTGAGTAAATCTAAGATAAGGATTTCTGTTAACCATAGCTCTTAAGCCATCAGAGGTGCCTCACTAACTTTAATATGTTCTTGGCAGGAGAAAATGTGTGGGATGCTGCAGATCTCCCTGTACTGTTTTGACGACTTTTCCATATGTTTCAAATGACTATAAAATAAAAATGTCTATTTAAAAAAAGTACTATAGAGCAATAGGTTTTGTATATTCCTTCGTATATTTCTGAAGAGGAATTTGGGGATGGATATGTGAAAAAGATGTTTTACAGTATTCCCTTTTGTGCATTTTGAACATTTTTCATGGTAGTATATTGCATATTTAAAATTAAATATTAAAATAAGATAGACCTCAATATCAGTCATCCCCTGGAGTGGCCAATAGAAAAAGGAACCATTTTGAAGGATCTCCAGTAACTGGACATTCTGAAACCAATTTTGTGATGCTCCATGTTGATGGTGGGTGCATTATTCCAAAGAAGTTCAAGGCTGGAAGAGTGTCTGCCAGAACAGGTGGTGGAGATACAGTGACTTCACAAGATGAAGATGTGCCTTTCCCCACACTGGGAGAAGGGAGTCAGGGCTAAATGGGAAGGAACAATGCAATATTTGAAACAATCAGGCAAGGTCAGTGCAGCTGATCCAGATGGCCCCTGATGGTTTCCAAGCTTCCTCCCGCTCCTGTCCCCAGGAGATGATGTGACAAGAGTGTTAATTGGACATAATGCAGGACAAGAAAATGCGTCAAACCTTTACTTTCCCACTTCATTAGGCCCTAGGAGGCATTAAGGGAGTTTCATGGATTTCAACTGTGTATTGGCTCCTGGACATGTAACTAGCTTTTATTCTTTTGGTGTAATAGTTCTCGTTGTTCTGTACACTATGTTCCAAGAGTTTTTTCTGCTTCATCCAAGATGCCTTCATTTAGAGAATTTGGTGAACAAAATCATATTTATTGCCCCATCCACACCATATATTTGGACCCTGATTAATTAAATACTCAGCTCCATCTGTGCTCCTTGCTGTAGAGTTCTCTAGAGACAGAGAAGTGTGAGTCTTGTGCCCTGCACATAATCAGCCAACTCCTTGGAGAGGAAGCCTGTCTGCATATTCTGCAGCCAGCCCCAGGCTGAGTAACAGCTATGTCATTGTTTTAGGCTAGAGTAACCCCATCGTGGTCTGTCTCCCAGTTTCTGTATGATTTAATTTTATATTTCTTAGCTGTGGACACTTTGGGAAGTGAAAATATGGTGGGGTTAATGACTGTGCAAGACAACAAGCATAATCTAGGGGACTGGCCCAGGGCAATCTGGGACATCAATTGAGCCCCTCCATTACATTTACTAAGATTAGGGACAGAGAGCAAGAGGGGACCCCCTCAATGATGTCTAAGCATGCTTCACTTTCTTAGTTATACAATGAGCTAAGAAAGCATTCAACAGATGTGTACCATTCCCTGCCACAGTATGGAGCTTATGGTAAGCTGGCCCTGAACCCCATCCCCTGCTCACTGGGTCCTGGTTATCCTGTTTCTCTTCCCTCCCTGGACAGCTTCCGGTCTCATGAGGGAGTGTTGAGACACTTGGGTCAGCACAGCAACTTAATTCTCAGCTGTGTTCTTGGTCCCCATAAATAGCTGCCCTGTGGGATGCAAGTGGAGTTCATGGTCCTTCCTTGGGATGGCAGCTGGGCTCTCCATTGCTTGAACTATGGTCTGCAAAGTGGGACTCCACTTGTGGGTGGTCCTGTTGCCTTGATTGTAAAGATTCCTCTTGCTCTGAGGAGGGGCTCAGCCAAAGGAGGGCCAGAGCAGTGCCCTCTAAAGAGTGGCATGCAGACAGGGTTCCTTTGGCCTAGTGTTAGGGACTGAGTTGTATCCCTTTAAATTCATAGGTTAAGGTTATTGCATTTGGATGTAGGTTCTTTAAAGAGGTAAAGTTAAATGAGTTCGTATGAAGTGAAGCACTGATTCCATAGGACTGGCATTTACATAGAAAAGACCAGGAGCTCATGCTGTCTATCCATCCATCCATCCATCCATCCATCCATCCATCCATCTATCTATCCATCTATCCATTCATCTGTTATCTATTTATTTTTAATACTATTATTATATATCTCAGGCTTCACATGGACTGAAGTGAGGTGAGAGATATAACCAGAACCTAACCTGGCTGACATGTTGCCTCTGTTTTCCTGGACTCCACACCGTGAGAGCATAAATGCCAGGTGTCTGGGTCTCCCAGCCTGTGGGGTTGGCCACAGCATCCTGAGGGGCCTGATAACACCAAAAATCACTATAAGCCAGTGCAACATTAGCACAACCTTAAACATGGTCTCCACCTTCTGTCACTGAGAGGATGGGCCCTAGAAGAGGAAGGTTTCAATTAGGCAAAGAGCAATGAGATGGGAGGGAGAGAGCTAATCAATCCTAGACAGGGAGATTTGGTCCCTGGGAGCAGTGCTTTTCACTACTGTGCTTATCTAACGAGTTGGTCTTGCGTTCTCACAGGGAACAGGCACTGAAAGTACAGTTTGACAAAGACAGAATGGATATAACTGGGTCATGATGTCCCAGTGGTTCCTTAAACCCTTAAGAGATAGAGAAGCAGCATTCTTTGGATAAAACTTTATGACCTCAGATTCTTCAACTTCACTCTCCATGTACTGTTCATCTCAGAGGGAGGGAAGGAGAGAGGGAGGGAGGGAGAGAGAGAGAGAGAGAGAGAGAGAGAGAGAGAGAGAGAGAGAGAACCCAGAGCCTCCGTTGTCTTTATGATGGCATCTCCCCTGACACCTCCTATAATTACAGAAGGAGGGATGTGATAAGCCTTTCCAGAATCCAAGCTCAGCTGGGCCCCAGATGTGACTATGGACAGTGGGCAGAATTGAGAGGCCACAAGGACATACACTCCTATGGAATAGATTACTTAACTCCTGTCTGGGTGTGCAATGGCCAGTCCTTGCAGCTACTGGTAGGTCTTGGGGGTGGGCAAAACCACCTCCCAATCCCCTTAACTCTCAGATAGACATTTCCAGGCATCCCAGGCTGCTTAATCCACCTGAGGTTAGCCCTGATTTTCACAGCCCAAGAGGGCTGTCCCAGAACTTCCTAAGAAAGAATTGGACTTCCCCCGCCTCTTCTTTGTGCTCCACCTCCACTGCATGATGAGAAGCTAATATCAGGGTGTTCTAATATCTCAAGCCAGCTTGCTGTCCTGCATGTGGCAGGATATGGCAAAGCTTCAAAGTACTGTGTGATTTTCAAGGCTTCTATGTAAAGTCATTTTGATCAGCATCACTCATGGAAACATTTTCTCAAAAGCATTTGTTTATTTATTCATGAAGGAATTTTCTTTATGTCCCTCTTTGCACATCTTTTTAATTGTCAGTTGTTTTCGGAGTTATAAACACACCAGTTGGTCCTGCACTAGAGTATGGCTTTGGAATTTCATGGTGTGGAAATTAGGAGAAAAAGAACCCAGAGATTCTCAAGTGCCACTTCCAAGGGGATGAAGGGGTAGTTCTGGTAGGGCCTGGGCCTAGCAGTCAGGATGCTCATTGCCCATGCCTTATGTTGAAATGCCTGGGTTTGACCTATGTCTCTGCTTCTGACTCCAGCATCCTGCTAATGCTGATCATGGTGCAGCAATGGCACAAGTGATTGGATTCCCATCTGGGAGATGTGACTTGAGTATCCAGCTCTTGGTTTCAGTCCTAACTGCAGGCTGTTGCTGGCGTCTGGGGTGTAAACTAGTGGATAAATGCTGTTTCTGTTTCTCTGCCACTCTGTCTTTCTGTTTTTGTTTGTCTCTGACTCTTTAATAATAATAATAATAATAATGATATAATTTGCTATCATTGCTTTCATGTTCAGTGTAAACTTTTACCATGAGATGAACTTGCAAAATTTGCTGTGTATTATTTTAATTTTTTTTATCTAGAAATTTTAAGCAAATGAACCTCCTTATTAAGGTTTGAAAAAAGTTCAAACTACTAAAAGGATGGCCAGATCTCATCTTTTTATAACAGGCTTTAACTGGAGAGAGTACATGTTCACCCACGGTCCCTAAAGGCATGGTCAATTATTTGAGTTTGTATTCTTTATGTCTCTTCCCTCCATTCTGAAGGGTCTAAGTTGTGGCCATTTTTCATTCCTAAAAGGTTGTGAATAAGGGTTGTGCAAACAGAGCAAAGTGTTTGATTCTGTAATGAAGAGAGAAGTATCAGAATGAGTTAATGTCTCAATGGACCAGACTTAGAAGATCTTGTGTACTTTTTCCAGGATGCATTGCAGCCTCTGTTTGTGTCTCCTCCCTGGGACCCACTAAGTCATTTGTGCACATATTTGGACAGTCTTAGGACTCAGCATTTGGTCTTGAACCTTCAAGTGGCTCTCACCCAAGTTCCCTACCCTCAAAACTGATCTCCACCCAGTCATTAGATCTAAAATTAGTTTATTTGCCAGAGTGCATCAGTTTTGGTGCCCTGGATCTTCACATGCTCATGGGGCTGGTGTTTTGGCTGAGGATGTAGGAAGCCTACAGGGCAAAGTGATCATGGCAAACAGGTTTCAGTGCTTCCTAAATCCCTACTGAGTCCAAGGACAGCACAAGTATGTAAGTTGCTGCTGCAACCAAGATATTTTCATATTCTGATATCAGAATTATCACCCAGATGAAATGACTCTCCAAATCCTCAAATTTCTCCTCTTCTAAAGAGTCCTCACAGAAGATCCCAGGAAGAATGGAGACTGCAGGGCCCTTGTTATTCAATGTGCTTGTTCTCAAAATATCCGGCATGTATCATTGTTGGTCATCTACCCAATTGGCAAGACTGAGCATGTGCTGCAGGCACCAGGTTAGGCAGGAAACAAACAGAAAATAGAAGTTTGTCTCTAACGAACTTCTGCAGAATTTTGCAATCGAAATAGCTAGAGGGAAAGCTATTTTCATTTTGGTAAAACTTGTAAGTCTTGTCTTTCTAAGTGTAGTGTTGTGTTTATTTTGAACACCATATTAATTTTTTCCTGTGTCTAGGCCTCCTACTTGTCTTTCGCTGACCCTGTATGTCACAGAAACAGCACAAGGTCAGAGGTCTTGCGGAGAAAATACTAGGATGCAGGTGTCCTGTCTGGTTAAGTGATCTGGCTCACATCATGTGACTTCTCTAATCAGTTTCTTTTTATGTTAGATAACAATGGTCCTTAATGTTTGTAATCCCTTTCAGCTGTGAAATTTCAAGATGCTATAACTTTCCAGCACCACAGACTATATTAATATATGTAAACCAGGGATTGAAAGTTATGGTGAAATAATTAGCACACTCATGACTGCAGGTCTTGGAAAGGCACAGAGACCCAAGAAGTGCAAATGAGACTGAGCATATGGACATGTGGCTTTGCATGACTACTGCTCCATTGGGGACATAATACATTTGTCTGTAACTTGAAGTGGGATGGGAAGTGCACGCTCCATAACAGGAAGGACTTTCTAGGGGCCTGGATACTTGATAAAAGCTAAAAGCCCTGTAAGTCACTTGAAAGGTCCAATGAAATGGGTTGATGGAAAACATATGTCAGGCCCACATCTCTACATTTCATGGAATGCCCAGCTCCTGGCTAGGCTTTGCCAATCATTTAGAAAATCCAAAAGAACTTTCCTGGCATCTTTTCCACAAGCAGTCTGCCCATTCCCCTCCCCAAGGAAATCCTGATCAGAGCCTGCCTGTGCAGTGACCCCTTGGGGAATGCAATAATCCCATCCAGCAGGTAAACTCTAAGGGGCCTTCCAGCTTTGGTGCCTTGTGACTTCTGTTAAAATCCAGGGACCTGGGCTAAGATGATGATCTCCAGGGAATGGACCATTTTCCTCCTTGCAACCACAGTGTCTTTCCTCTGCATGGGATGGGGAAGTTGGACCTTATACAGCGCATGCTCCTGGCCACAGGAAAGGGCAGTGACTTCACAGTGTTGATTTTCTTTATGTGGTTGGGAAGACAGAATGTGCACTTTCTATAGCGATGATCCAAGAGAACTTCTTGAAGGAAGTGGAGGCTAGAAGAGTGTTGAGGAAGGGCGAAGGCAATTTGTTAGTTTTGAGATTAAAGAAGAGACTCTCCATGGGAAAAACCAATGATTAAATATCTAAGTGCTAGGGTCCAAGAACTCTGTGTGCTGCCTCAGCAGGTGGTCCATCTGCTAGGCAAATAATCCAGTGAATCCCAGGAGAAAGCTGTGGCTTTTCTGCTTGGGGAATGGATGGGGTTTCAGGTCTGCAAGGCAGGCAGTTCATCCAGAAGCTTCCATGCTGCTCCCACCTGCCCCCTCTTGGTCTCACTCCATTCCCCAAGACCCTGAAGGATGAACACTTTTCTGCCAGATGCTTTAGTCCCCATTTCCCTTCCTAATTGAAAACAGCTTTTCTTTCCGCTTGAGAGGGAAGAGGAGGCAGAGGTCCTGCAGGCCTCCCTCCTTCCGCTCTACTTTCCTTTTTCTGATCTGGAAAAGCTCTCCATTAGTAAGCAGAAGGTGGGGCTGGGTGGCTCACCAAGGCCCTTCCCAGCAGAGAGCATTTCTCAGAAGGGAGCCAGCTCTCTCTTCCTGGTAGAAGAAATATGGTCCTCACTGCTGCTCTCCCACTCCCCACCCCGGCAGGGGTGCACCTCCAGGAGACAGCTGCAAACCAGGTTCCTACAGAGAAACTGTACTTTCCCACACTTATGGGGAACAACATCACTTACTGCAAATTGGACAGCTCTCCCAAGAGAGCCTCACAGTTACAGAAATTCTCTTTTGTACTCAAGTAGCACTGGAACAACTAAGTTAAAGCTTACAGTCCTGAGGGCAATAAGTTAGCACCAGAAATCCTTTCACTTCACAAATGGATCTACGTTGGCCAGTCCTGTGGCTTCTGTGCCTGGAGCTTAATGTTCTACCAGTCTAGAGATCATGGGGCAGAGGCTGGTGAAATAGCACAGCACCTTGCTTTCCATCAGTAGCTCTTGTCTCCTAGAGCATCAAAGCCAAAGGCCAAAAACGGAAGCCAAATCAGATGACTGCCCCCAAGGAAACACATTACACATTCCCATCCTGTAGAAGTTGGAGCCCTCATTCAGATTTCTTTCAAGTAGTCCTGCAGTTCTAGCTCCCATGGTGTCCCATCAGTAGCTCTGGAGGGTGTCTCGTCTGCTCTGTGTACCAGTTTTCAGGATACAGCCTGACGTGCAGTGTTTTACCATCTTCCAGCATAAATCATTTAGGATTATAAACTCAGTCACTGTCGAAGCTCTGTCACTGATGTCTACCAAAGACAGTCAGTTCCTGCCAGTGACCAGCATTAAGATTGTTGATGTCCGTGATGGGGCATCCACATCAATTACTGCTCAAACTTGTCTTTCCACTTTGTTGTCTTGATGGGCCACAAAATCACAGCAACTGGCATCCAAGTGAGATAGAGTCTCCCTGCCTCTGGAACTGGTGGTTCCATATCCTGGAAGCAAACACATGTATCCTGGGACCAGCTTCATTCTGTGGTTGCTTGTATAACTGAATAACTGATGCCTCCAGGTTACATACATGCACATCACTTCAAGATTCCAGCTCCCAGAGAGTTCCAGCTCAAGCTGCAATGGGATCAGACTTCGTACAACTGTAGTAAAGTCCTTGGGTGTAAATCCTGGCTCCATTACTCTCCAGCTCTGAGCCTTCATTTCTCCATGTTCTAAAACTCTTAGAGGCAGTGCATGCTGTTAAAACTAGTGTTAAGAACATAATCATCTGTGGAGCCAGTGATGCCAAACACCCATATCAGAGTGCTGATTTGAGTCTTGGCTGCTTTGCTTCTGATCCAGCTTGTTGCTATTACATCCAGGAAGGCAGCAGAAGGTGACCCTGGTGTTAGAGGCCCTATCACCCACGTGGAAGACCTGAATGAGATTTCTTCTGGATCCCACCCTGAGCCTGGTGCAGCCCCAGTAGTTGTAGCCATTTGGGGGTAAAGCTGTGAACAAAAATCTATCTTTCTTCCTCCCTCTCTCCCTTGCTTTCAAACAAATTAAATAAATGTATAAACAATTATAAAAAGGGGCCCAGCACTAGTGGCTAAAAGTCTTCACCTTGAATGTGCCAGGATTCCATATATGTACCAGTTCATGTCCTGATGTCCTCATTTCCCACCCAGCTTCCTGCTTTGGCCTGGGAAAGCAGTAGAGGATGGCCCAAGCCTTGAGACCCTGCATCCCTGTGGGAGATCCAGAAGAAGCTCCTAGTTCCTGGCTTCAGATCGGCTCAGCTCTAGCCTTTGCAGCCACTTTGGGAGTGAATAAGCAGATGGAAGATATTCCTTTCTGTCTCTCCTCTTCTCTGTATATCTGACTTTCCAATAAAAATAAACAAATCTTAAAAAAAGTAAAAATTATGAAAAGATTATAGCCAAGAAGTGGCAACACTATGATTGTAATTGTTTTATGTATACTTTTTCCTTAAAGAAGCAGGAGATTCTGACAAGATGAGTTAGATGATTTATTCAAGAGGCAAAACCAGTGAATGGTAAAGCCAAGACAGCCAGTCTCTAGTAGTTTGGCTTAGACTTTAAGTCTCAGAGTGATGTCACCTTCCCATAGCTCCACAGGTGAGCTTCTGCCAGAACTGTAACTGCTTTCCTAAATAAGGCCATGACAAGTACCAAGTGGAGGACTCGTTGGACAGATAAAGCCAAAGAAAGGTAACAGACAGAAGAGAGCATACACCGCTAATCCATGAAGCAGAGGAGATTTCCCATCAGATGTCTCTGGTTTCTTCTTTTATGATGGAAGTTAGAGTGTTCTCTCCAATACAAGGCAACATTATACAAAACAAATAGATATATATGTAAACATGTATGTACATGAATTGTTATAGATGAACTATATAATGGAGATTAGCATGCCAGGAATTGAAGCTATGTTGCAGCACATATTTTTACTCCCAAATAAGAGCAGGACTCCCAGCGAAGCAGTTAAATATATCCTGACAATATTATGCTAGATTTTTCTACCTTTGCCTATACTTACGGTGAATTGATGCACCTAAACGCAGAATGTTAAACTAGTAACTTTTATAATATGTAATAATATGGGGGGGATGGTGGGAAGGGAAGTGTGGAGGAAGAAAAGGGAGGGAAAGGAAAGAGTCCTTATACCTACAAAACTATGCCATGGGAAATAACAACAACAATAAAAATATCAAGAAAAAAGAAGCAAAGCTGAACATGTACAAACGGAAATGGACTTTGCCAAATAGAATCACCCAGATCTGGGCAGAAGTAAAGATAAAAATCAGATTTCCCACATCTTTCAGTGGGCCCCCTATCTGGAATGTTCCCCTTGCTCCAGAGTCATGTGTTGAAAAGTGACACTTGTCCCAAGATGCCAGTGTCACTTAAGGTGATCTGACAAAGCATCCTAGGATCATCAAGCTGCAGCCTCTTTGTCCCAGCCAGGACATCACCACTCTTTTATACTTCATGTTGTAGAATCTATTGCCAAGACTATTTCCACTCTTTAATGAAATAGGCTGCTGTTTTTGTTGTGGACATTTAAGCAAGTATGGCTAACTGACCAGCTGGCTATTGTTGTATGTTACGTTATTCTAAAACTCAGTGTCCTGAAGCAACAAAGCTTTATTATCTTTATTTCTTTGAGTTAGAGTTTGATATTAACTTGCTTATTGTTCTTCTGGCTCAGGGTCCTTTATGGGTTTGTAGTCAAGATACTAGTTGAGACTTCAGTCCTCCAAAAGCTAGACTGGGCCTGGGATATCTCCCTTCAGTTGATCCTAGGCAGGAGTGTGGATACTTTGTATATTGTATATACTTTGTATATGACAGAGTAAGAGAGACCAAAGAACAAACGCTGGCGCCTCATCCCAGGAAAAAATTCTGATATTTCTACCAGCTTTCTATCTTTCAGAGTAGGTTACTAGATCTATCTTACATCTAATAAAATGAATATTAAGCTGTACTTTGAGACATTTATTTATTCATTCATTTTTCTGTTCCATTTTATTTGAAAGAAATAGGTATAGATGTGGAAAAATTCTGTCTGCTGGTTCACTCCCCAGATTTTGGCAACTATCAAGTCTGGCCTAGGCTAAAGCCAAAAGTCAAGAACTCAAACTGGTTCTCCAGTGTGTGTGGCAAGGATGTGGCTTCTTGTATCACCGCTTGCTGTCTTCCAGGATGCACCTTAGCAGCAAGCTAGATCAGAAGTGGAGGTACGGGGATTTGAATCCTGAGTGCTAATAATGGATGCAAGCGTTCAAATTTTCACTAACTACTCACCAAACACCAGCCCCAAAGCCCACCTCTTGAGAGAAAAAATACCAAAGCATCTGTGATAGATTCTATCATGTGCTCTATATTAGTGTTATCCATTTGTTTGAAATAATATCACATCAGTTGTAAACCTCAGAGGTATAGGAAAATAAGTCATAACATTTTTTTTTTAAAGATTTATTTTTATTATTTTTTCATTGGAAAGGCGGATATACAGAGAGGAGAGACAGAGAGGAAGATCTTCCGTCCAATGATTCACTCCCCAAGTGAGCGCAACGGGCCGATACTATGCCGATCCGAAGCCAGGAGCCTCTTCCGGGTCTCCCACGCGGGTGCAGGTTCCCAAAGCTTTGGGCCGTCCTCGACTGCTTTCCAGGGCCACAGGCAGGGAGCTGGAAGGGAAGCGGGGCTGCCGGGATTAGAACCGGCGCCCATATGGGATCCCGGGGGTGCAAGGCGAGGACCTTTAACCACTTGCGCCACCGCGCCGGGCCCAAGTCATAACATTTTACAAGCAATTTTTAAAAATTATGGTAAGTTTTAGTATGTAGGACAGCACTGTCCTGGAGTCAGAGATTCAGTTTGTGTTTTGCACTGCACATCTGAGACAACGTAAGTCTTGGATGTTCCACTTTTCATTTTGGACCTTAGTTTTCTCTTTAGAAAACAAATGCTTCTGTTTCAACAAAAGGTCAAGGGATAGTCACATTAAAAAAAAAAAGTTGGAACCTAGCCTACACCAAATATAAAAATTAACTCAACGTGCATCAAAAATGAAAAACTGTAGAAATCTTAGAAGAAAATATAGTGCCCGCTTTAAAATTTAGAAGTAAATTTCAACATTGTTTTATTTGATTATTGTTTAAAGCTCTTGTCTGTTTTTTTCTGCTCAGCTATAGTCTTTTTAACTATTTAGTGAGTCGTTAAGACTTTGAGTATAAGGTAAATTAAAATTCTGTTACCTCAATGATTTTTTTAAAGAAAAAAATCACATGACATTGTATTTGGCAATGATTTCTTGACTGTGAAACCAAGACACAGATGGCAATAGAAAAAGTAAAACATTTAGGCTTTGGGTTTCATGAAATTAAAAAAAAAAAAAGATGTGTATATCATGTCATGCCAGCAGTGTAAAATGATTGTTTGCAAGTTGTGTCTCTGAAAAGGAATCACTATTTTAAAAATGTAGATCATTAAAACCCAGAATCAGCCAAAAGTTGAATAGTCACTTCTCCAAAGAAGGTACATAAATGGTGCACAAGCAGATAAAACGATGTCCAACATTACACATGATTAGGGAATCACATCAAAGCTCCTGTTAGGGACCATCTCAACTCATCAGAGAGACTTTTGTGACAGCGAAACAAAACAGAAAATAACAAGTGCCGGTTGGAATGTGAAAAAACTGGAGCTAAAATGGAACAGATGCTATGGAAAGCAGTTGTTTCTCCAAGTGTGAGAAAATGGAATGACCATAGGGCCCAGCAGTCCCAATTCTTAGGATATTTGCCAAAGGATTGGACATAGGATCTTGAAGAGATACTGTACAAATAAGGTTACAACAGCATTATTCACAACAGCAACCCAAGGATCTAATGGTGGGTGAATGAAAAAGCAAAATGTGCTGCCTGTGTGCTATAGAATAGTGTTCAGTTTTAAAAAGAAAGAACATTCTGGTTTATGACATGGATGAATCTTGATGGGACTATGATCAGTGAAATGTGCCAGCCCTAGAAAAAAAAATCTGTAAAATTCCACTTACATAAGGTTCTTAAAGTTGTAAAAACCATAGGGACACAAACAGGAAGGTGGTTTCTAGGGGCTGGAGTTAGCAGGGAATTGGAAATTACTGTTTCATGGAGCAGAGTTTTGGTTTTGTAAGAATGTGGATGAGATGGTTTGATGGGTGCACAATGTACGAATGTACGTAATGTCACTGAACTGTCAGTTAGAAATAGTGAAGATTGGCAGGTTTCTGCCATATGTGTTTTACCGTAATGTAAAAGCAGAGATGTGTGTGTGTGTGTGTGTGTGTGTGTGTGTGTGTGTGTGTGTGTGTGCCTGCCTGCCTGTATTGAAAGATTTTTAATGCCTCCTCTGCCTCTGATAGTCTCGCTTCCAACATTGGCTTTTAGAGTCCATTTGTGATGGTATCACTTCTGTGATCTAGCTATCTGTTCAGCTATCATCTATCATTATCCATCTAGTAATCCTTCCTAGGCATATGCATATACTTAAGTTTTTCCATGTTTCTATGTCTTTTCAAAAGCTAATTTAAATAAATCTTTCATGGACCTTTAATCTTTAGAAGGAAAGCATGACTGTTTATGTTGCAAGAACATATTTTATTTGCCCACAGCAGCCTGAGCACAGCATGCTATTACTATAAATGGGGCATGGTGGTGTTTTGTTATGAAACGCCTTTTGATGTAGGACAACCACAGTCCAGTGACTTCCAAATATATCGCTGCCTACTGTAAAAATAAAATGACAGATATTATCATAGCCTTGGGGTCTCTGTACACATTTCCAGGAACTCAAGGCCATTTACTAAATCCAAACAGAGAAACATTGTTTTAATGGTTATAGATGTGTCCACTCTCCTTTGAACCAGTCCTTCCCACTCCTACGCTGGCCCTTTGTGTCTGAAGCTCAGCATGTAGCAGTCAGTCTGGGCAATAGAAGATTGATGTCACTCAGTGTCGTCAACTTTGTTCCATAGACAAACTCTGATTATTCTTTAATCCACCATCTCATGTCTAAGATATCATTAATCAGATGATCAACTTCCCCCAAATGAGTGCCTACTTTTAGAACAAAATACTTAGGGAAAGCATCTCCCTTTAAAAGTAGCAGCATGATAAATTTCCTCACTTCCAACATTCCAGTGTGTCCCTAGTCTTTAGGACTTCCCTAATAGTCCTGTTGTACTTGCATATCCCAGAGAACTGCTCTGACAGCTCTGTAAGAAGTCTTGCTCAAGGTTGTCATGGCGCTGACATTAGCAATAGTAGTGGGAAGGAGAAACAGGGCTTCAGCTGCAGGGAGAAGACACGAAACCTGTGGTAGACACATGCTGTAGGAGCTGCAGCACAAGGAGCATGGAAGGTATTTATTATTTTGCCAGATTACTTCAAATTTAGCCTTTCAAAATGACAAAGTTTTACCATGTTATGATCTCCGTGGATGAGCCCTTTGATTATAGCTAACTTTAGTCTTCACTGAGATAGAGGAGACGTGACTTCAAAGCTCACTCATCCGCTGTGTTGAGGCTGAGGGGATTTCTGAACATGCAAATTAGAAGACTAAAACTTGGATGAATTAGATCTTATTAAAAATGTGAGTTCATAGGACATTGTGACTGCAGGAGTAAGAGTCTTCCTTTAAGCAAAAAGCCACAAGTCCCTCTAATGTAAGTGGGCCAGGGATTACCCTTTGTCCACTCCATTGAGGAAGGATAGTTTTGAATGGTGCTACTGGTGGCATCAAGACAGCAGCCATTCTTGAGTTTCTGATCAGAAATCTTGTGTAGTCAACTGACAGCATTCGTTATTTACTGTAGACCCTGGTTCATAGCTCACTGATTCTAGAATGTGTCTTCCACACTATACAGACCTCAAGATGTAGGAGGAAAAGTTCAGGAAGAGGTCAAGACAGCAGTTAGGGGAGGAAGATTTTCCTGATGGGCTGTTACAAGAAACTCCACCTATGGCTGGAATTAGTTTTGTACAGAACACTCTCAGAAGTTTACCACACCTCACTGTCATCTGGAGAATGTGTTAATAAGATTAAAGTGAGGATCTCTAGATCTTCAGGAAGTAGCCTGCCCCAAATGTAGTCTTTGTAAAATATTTTCCCTATTTGGACAATATAAAAAACTACACAAGTGCATTGAAAAGAGAATGTAGCGATGACACTGTGGCAAACATTTCTTGGGATTCAGCTGAAGGAGGGTGAGTAGACATCAAGGGCTTCAGGTAGATACTTGGTAGATCTACCTTTGGGGAAGGGTATGTCAGACTGTAGAAGTTTATCAAATATTTTTAGTGACAAATACATGATCTTTGCTTTCTTAAAAAATATTCACTTAGTTACCTTTTTAAGAATTATTTTTATTTTTGATGATTTTACATAACTTATTAGGGTGATAAGGGTCAAGGGCTATAGGAAAGTGGAAGGGATCACCATTTCCACATTCCTTTTTTTTTTTTCTTGTATCTGGGGGAAGGGGAGAGACTAGGAAAAAAGCCACACCCAGCTTCCCACACGCCTTTTCCCCCTGGAATGGAGGACAGCCACCTGATACCACACCAAGGTCCCCAATGTGGAGCATGCTCTGAAGGTCCTGCTCATTAGGTTCAATAGTTTAACAGTTTCAAATTAGTGCCTGTCTTGCCACTCCAAAACCAATGAAATCTCTCCAGAATTCACTGGTTGACATAGTCCACCTTAGAGTCTCTGTCCAGATATTCACTGCCAACAGTTGGCTAGGGTAGTTTATCAATTTGTTCTGTCCTCTGTCCTCTGTTGTGGTGCCAGGTGTCCTCTGCCGACTCCAATGTACTCTATATCCTCCCTGTGTACCTGGATATGCTGTCCACTGCTCCATCTAAGCCACTGAAGAGGCCCTTTATTCTTAGTTTTTCAAATCCAGACTGAGTCATTTCTATGTGAGAGGTAGAATGCTAGGCATTTTTAAGAGTTATTTGTATTCTAGTATTCATTTTTTTTGTTAGATTTTAAGACTTATGCAGACTCTTAACTTCTGAAAGAAAAATGCAAACAAAGCAGAATGTTGGATCCAAAGAAAGTAGGCTCTCCTATCGGTAAGAGATGTCATGATTTCAATTCATCCTAAAGCTGACCCTGCAGCAAGAACCCAAAGACTAATAGTTTATTTAGGAGGTGAAACCAGAAACAGGTAGTAGAATAGGGACTAAGGGACTAAGGCAAGGGAAAGAAATTGGTAAAGGGGCCTTAATAAGCTAGTCACAAGAATGCATTTGTTATGAGGACTTGTTGGGAAACTCTGAGGCAATAAAAATCTTATAGGTTTTTTCTATAAGAGCTTTCTAGTTATGCCACACAAGGAGTATTCATCCAGTACCTTTCCAAGTGTCCTTGTTGGATGGCCATTACTTAAAGAATCAGTGTTAGACACTTCTGGTCTATGCTACTTAGCAGCTTAGTCAGCATATCCTTGTGCCTAAGTGTTGTTACAAATATTTTCCATAAACAGCATTGAAATGGTAGAAATGACTTCCAAGGGAATGTTGGTAGGCTAGCAACAGCATGTGCTGCAATATTTCAAATTCACTGCATGCTTATACGTTTCCAAGCACACGGATAAATATGTATCATCTCATTTAATGCTTGATTAATAATCCTTCTTGTCTCAGCTGGGGAACAGATGTAGAGTAAAATGCCACCTGAATATGATCTCACAGCTCAAGATATGGATAGGTTTGAACCTGGGCTGTTGTTTATTTTTGTAGTCAAAACATTTGTGTTTTGCTCAAGGCTTCTAGAAGGTTTATCCATTTGAGGGAATAGAAAAAATAATTCAAGACATAGATGCAAAATCAGTTACTTCATGAAATATAGCCCCAATTTCAGTGTTGGATTCTGCACTGGTAGAGAATTACAGACATGTGATGGAGTTCAAGAACCATCATGGGTACTCTTTGGGTGCCACATGAAGCTCAAGTCATTGATGGTAAAAAAAAAAATCTGAGGTGGTATCAGACCTTGTCTACAGTACTTTACGTGTATTCCCTCCTTGAACATGCACAAAACATTGTTGGATGCATACGATTACAGGCCACATTTTACTGACAAGTAAACTGAGGCCCAGAAGGACTAAGTGACCCTTCATAATTACCTGTTAAGTCATGGCAGCTGAATTTGAACCTCAGCCTCTTCCTCTCCTAATAATTAAATGACAGTTTTGTTTATGTCATTTTTTTCCTGGACTGTAAACTACTTGGGTTTGTTGGGGCAGAGGTGTTGTTCTGTGTGATTCTTGCACAGTGATTTACTCATAACTAGAATGAATACAATTCATGCTTGATGGTAGATTTCAGGAGACTATGAAACCAGAAGTGGTTTGAGTTTTCTATTCATGTAGAAGGGAGTCCATGTTCAATTGTGAAGATGATAAACTTCAACCAAATCAGACTATTTAATTGGCCATGTGTAGGTAGAAATGACAGAAATTAAGCATTAGTATATGTGAAATTAGACATCAGAATCAAAAAGCATGTGCCAAGTCCTGCTTCTCCCTTCGTTCAGATTTCTGATGGACTTTTATTTGTTGTTGCATACCTGCAAATGCACAATCTCTTAACCTAACAAAAGGAGGATCATATTTAAGACTTAAAAATGCACATAGTGCAAAGCCAAAGAGTGTTTGCAAATGCAGGTGGGAGAGGCATGATGCAATTACTTTTTGGCAGAATGATCCTGCACACGTCTTCTCCAGTCCAAGTAAGGCTGTTTCCACCTCTACTGTAGGCATTTTCTCTCTGAAATGTCAATGGCCCAAGAGAGCAGGAGGTGTGGAGAAGGAATACCCCGAGTTAATGCTTGATGCTGAGGCAGAAACAGGGCTCTGTTAGACTGGGCATGTGGAGATGAAGGGGAAGCATGACTGTAGTATTTGGAGAGCCTGGTCGACAATTAGCAACATTCTGAGCACTCAAGTTCTCTGTCAATAAGCAGTTTATAGGGGAGATAAATGGTTGGGAGGAAGGTGTTCAGGAAAGAATGAACACATTATCTGGGCAAGCCCAATTCACTGGAGTATTTTAGGAGTCAGACTGGATAAGAAGGAGGGAAACTCTATCTCCTTTAGACTGAGGAAGGCTGCAAGCTTTGATCTAACACTGAGAGACAGCAATAGAGGGCTAGATTTCTGCAATTTGTGTTACCCAATGGGCATCCAGGTTCTGTGCTAAGTGATTTTCAAATGACAGCATGGCCACCCTCCTGACAATGAAACTAGACACAACTGGCTCTTAAAAGAGAAAATGTGAGCATTCATTCTAAAGGGGTGTTGCTGGAATGTTCTAGTAAATTTGTACCACATTATGGAAAGTGATGGGACAGTCCTCAGAAAGTTGGCAACAGAACTAGTCTGTGATCCAGCAGTTCCATTACTGTATATCTAACAGATGTGAAATCTATTTGTGGACGAGATACCTGTGCTCTTACATTCAATGCAGCATTTTTCGTGATATCCAAGATATGGAACCAATCTTAGCTTCCAGCAACAGATAAATGGGGAAAAGAAGATGTAGTACATACTCACAATGGAATACTATTCGGCCTTAAGGAAAGAAGGAATATTGTCAGTTGCCACAACTGTCCTAAATGAGCCTGGAAGACATTATGTTAAGTGAAAGAGGCCAGACACACACAGACAAATCCTGTATGGCATCATTTATAGGTAGCATTTTAAAAGGATGCACGCACAATGCAGAGAATAGAATGGTGAGTATCATGGTTTTGGGGAGCGGGGGTGGGTCATAAGATTGGAAAGATGTTGGCCCAAGAGCAAACAGCAAGCACATCAGTTACAAGGGAAGATTGAGTTCAAGGTATCCATTATTCAGTATGGAGACTGTAGTTAATATCAGCACATTACTTTCTCATAAAGATTTCTAAGAGAGTTGATTCTTGAGCATTTTTATCACAAAGAGATAAGAGGTATGTAAAAAATGTGTATGCTAACTAGTTTGAGTTGGCACTTCCACAATGTATACATATATCAAAACATATACCATACTCATATATAGGTTTGTAAATAAAAAGTAAATGAAAAAAGTTTAAATTAGAGCAAAACATAAACAAACCATTGGAACTGAAATTAAATGTCATTAAATTCGGAAAATCTTTACCATGTATTTCGATGTTGGCATACTTTCCCTACATACTTTTGCATCCCATGAGAACCCTTCCCAAGAAAGTACAGTTTTGACAAAAAGTAGGTCCAAGTATATTGTGACTCTGGGATATTAAATTACATATTCATAGATTTATGCTAATAACGACCTCTTTTTTGAGAATAGGTTGAGCAATCAGGCATGATTTGGCTAGAAACTCCCTTCAACACAATCCAGGCTATCTCAGATCCTGAGAACTTTGTGTTCTTAAGACATCATTGTTTGGCTTATTATAAAACCTTCAAATAAATGTGTGGCTTCTGGTTGTTTTAGCACAGAGCTTCCTAGTATTAGCCCATTCTGTCTTCCAACACACTGGATGATAGTATGTATATATTCCCGCCACTTTGACAATCCTTTTCTATGGTCCCTTCTATACACCTCATGGTCTGGCAGCTACAGCCAGCTCTACTTTGAAGAGCTATTATCCTCTTTTCCACATAAACCTCTCTAATGTTTCAAGGCAAAGATGTTTTCCATCCTATCATGATGCTCTTTGGTTCTAGAATTGATTGGTAAACTTCTCTATGTTGTCATCAAAGATGTGGATGCACTCCATCCTGCTCAACTATTTTTCATGCTTTGAAATAATTTATATATTTATCCAAAATAGTTACTGAAACAAATAAACAGAGCAAAATCGTCCATCTTCTGATGTATTCCCCATAAAACAAAAATGGCCAGAGCCAGGTCAGGTAGAAGCCAGGAGCTTCATCCTGGTCTCCCGTAGTGGCAGCAGCCCAAATATTTGCGTCATCTATTTTTCCCAGCCATTAGCAGGGAGCAGGATCAGAGGTGGTATAGCCAGAGTATGAACTGGCACCCAAATCGTTTTACCCTCTACATCACCATGCCAGCCCCTTTATTCTTTTTATTTATTTATTTTTAAGAATTATTTATTTGAAAGTCAGAGTTACAGAGAGAGGGAGAAGAGATAAAGAGAGGTCTTCCATCTTCTGGTTCATTCTCTGGATGGCCACAACAGGCAGGAGGCTGAGCTAAGCCAGAGCCTTTTTATACTTCTGTTTTTTGATGGTTGATAACATGCCTCAGATTCAGCCCCTGTAACTCTAGCCTCAGATTTTTCAGCTCATTTAACAACACTGTCATAAAATCTGTTGCTAATAGAATCAGAATCTTAGATACACTTCTCTTCTGTATTCTTCAATATTTTCACTTTCAAACCTCAATCCTAACTTTCTTTGCTTACCTCTGCAGCTGGAGTATAGTTCTAACATACAAGCTTCTATTCATTTTCTCCACTGCCTCCAACATGAATATTATGGAACATAATGGCAAGTAGAACTTATCCCATAGGTAGCACACTCATAATCCACAACCCAATACCACCCTCTCTCCTCTGCTTTAGCCAACTTCAACTTAAGGTGAAGACAAAGGAAGAGAGCAGCAAGCAGTACCAGACTCATTACTTGTGCAATGAGTGATGAGTACAATATTTTTTTCTTGCCCAATCCAAATGAGAAACCATCAAGAGAATACTTCTTAGTGATTGTAGATGCTCCCCAAAACGAATACCTGTCCCTTACTATTATTTGCTTGGATAGCAAAATTGAACCTGAAGAACTTTCCTGTCTGCATTTCCACCAGTCCCAGAAACCTCCACCTTCCCTACCCTATCCTATGACACCTGCCATTAGCAGCAGGAAAAAAATGAAAACTAGATGGAAAGAAAAGGTGTCCATGAGACAGGGACAAATTCTGTTGGCAAAACTTCACCTGGAGCTTGATCCATCCTCACCAGGCTACTGCTACGATCCTGCTTCCTCTTAAGACATCAAGAGATAGCAAAATTTCAATAGGTTTCTGACATTAACCACATTAGCAAAAAAGACAGAAGCAAGCAATTGGATGATGACAACTAAACCTGTTTAATTGAGACGCACTTAATCCTTCTGTCTTCTCTTTGCTATAACTTATATGAGTTACAGCCTCAGAGTGGGAAGCGGAAGAGTGCATGGGGGGAAGACCATTATCCCACAGCCACCTGTGGAATAGGAAAGAGAAGTGAAAAAGTGGATGCCCCACATATAAATTTTTTGGTCCCTCTAACCAAAAACTTGGAAGAGAAAAATCCTGAATGGATCCTTTTAATAGCATTAGTGTCCCTTTCAATAGCTTAAATGATCAGAAATGGGTTACAAGCAAGTTGAATTTAAAATGCCATAAAGCAAGGAAGGCATGACTGAAGGCCATGACTTGGGAGTAAGTAAGAATCCTTCAAGTGACTTAATGTTTATAGCAGCACAGCATAGGATGTACAGTAACTGAGTTGTCAAAATGATATGCAAGACCTGCTAATGACTCTGCATGCCCCATGCCTTGAATGACTCCCATGGCTTTTGTGATGGAGCACCTATTGCCATTATGATGTAATCTCTTTCTCAATTCTAGACTTTGATTTGGACACTCACATTGATCCCAACATAGCAGGTCATCTCCATTGTTTCGGGTGTTTGTGAGCAGTTTTTGCCGCCACAAAAGCACCTCACTTATCTAATCTACAAGTAGAATTCCATCAAGCCATGGAAATGAGATGTCTTCTGCAAATCATTCCTTAATATTCACAGGCTGAAATTCTTATTTCATTTACCATATTCCTCATCTCTACCTTACTGAGTCACTACTCTGTGCAGATTGTATGTCTGTCTTCTCACTAGATGGTAATATCCTTCAAGGCATCAGCTATGCTCCCCTTGTAATTCCATGCCTGGGATGGGGGGAGAAGAGAGTACATGAATGACAAGACTGGCGCTTGAGCCAACAACACAACCAGAGGTACATGAGACTCAGCTTCTGAAAGGCTACATTACATCTGTGCTGATAAAGTTTTTGAAACAAAATCTGACTTTATCTGCCATGATTCTGTTTGATATATTTTCTTCTCAAAGTCTAACTGAATTTGATCTCACCCAACCTCAATTTCAGTAATTCTGAAAGACCTGTACTCTTCATCTTCCTTATTCTACCATCCAAAGTCTCAGTTACCTGGGGGAAGACACTTTTTCTATGTGTCTAATTGGGGTTGGTAATATTAAGATAAAATGTACAAACTTCCTCATTCATTGCATATTATCTTTTATTCCATCTTTCCGAGTATAAACTCAGTTTCATTGCTTTTGCAGATTGGTAGAAGACAGGCCTTTGATATATTCTGCATGCCACACAGCAGAAGTGAAAATTCTGTAAATGGTCCCTGGGACTCTTACCTGGATCAGATAGAATGGCAGATGGTGACTTTATCATTATGTCTGCTCTTGCGGATTTCACGGAGGCCGGTCCTTTCACGTCCTGTAAGGCTGTTGTCTTTGACCATCTGAGATGTTTCAGAAGCAGTCAGAGGCAGTAATGGCAGAGACAGAAACGTGCATATTGCCAGACTATTAGGGAAATCCATCTGCAATGAGCAAAGTGACACACATTCCATCCAATTTCTTCTCGCAACATAGAGACCCTTTTCATTTGTCACACTTGAATTACATTACATAGGAACTGCCACAATGATTTGATATAGAATGATATAGAATCAGAAGCAGCTGAATTCAAATTTGACCGAGCCTAATCTGAGCTGGATTGATTTAGGCACCTAGCTTAGCTGTTGAAGTTTAATTGATTGAGCTCATTCTACAGTCCTAATATATTTATAAAATGGCAGTTTGGATACAGGTATGACCCAGATCTTTTCCTTGGTTTCTCTTTTTCCCTAAAATGACTGCTGCCTCACTACACACAGATACACACACACACACACACACACACACACACACACACACACACACACACACACTTTGAATAGACCCGTTTCTTACCTCATTCTCACTTAAATCCAATCTCTCTCTGAAATGAATCTTCTGCCATCTCTATCTCTGAAACATCACGCACAGTTACAACTCTAGTTTTGTTCTCATTGTGAGGTATTTCAGGTTTATGAGGTCTTTCATCTCAATAACACATGTTTGGGGAAATTTAAGTATAAATAAGTAGCTGCGTTCACAGTTCTTCAGCCTGGGAAATAGATGTATACAGTCAGTCTACAGATAGACTGCATGTGTGTGTAGCTGTGTACATGATGTATGTTAGTTTGTAAGTACACACACATGCATATAGAAATGTGTAGAAATACATTTTCATTTATTCCTCACTTTTCTGCCCTTGTCTCTAAAACAGAAGCTCCCTTCCTGCTCATGTCTACCTGTCCTGACTCCCCACCTTCATAGTTTAAACCAATTTTTTCTGTATCCTCACAAGAAATCACACTGTGGTAAAGACAGTGCAGAGACCCGGCCTCCAGGCTAAATTCTGGTGTGTCTTTTAGTTAGTAAGAACATAAATCTTCGTTTAATTCTCTCTGAGGGCTTATTTAAATTGATCAGATTGAGAATCCACCTATTTCTTTAAGCCCAGCCCAAGAAGAGCTGTTAACACAATGCAAGAGTTCAAGGCATTAAGCATGTACCTGCAAGTACTTTGCAGTTCTTCATAACCTTCGCCCCTGGGAGTGCTTTCCAGTGGAAGGGGAGAGAGCTGAATCTAAGTAAGCTGATTTATCTGGAAAAGCACTCCTCTCCATCTTTGCCATTTTAATAAAGCTTAGCTCAGAGACAGACTTGGAGCCCTTCAAGAGCAGGCCCGTTAAAACAATCGAGCAGAGTGTCAAACCCAGGCCTGGCTTTGCATCCACAGCTTTAAACTGACGTCACCTCATAAATCCACTGGCACAGCCTGGACCCATCAGCAAGCTGCTTTTTCTGGAGATTAATTATTTGTTCAGACAGGGGTCAGGTGCAGGGTCTTTGAGAGATTCCTTTAGTGTTCTTCTCTACTCACTCTGAGTGGGGGGAGAAAAGGAATTCCTTGTGCATCTAGCATGCAGAAAGGCACATTAGGTATAGAGACCACAGACTGACCCCATCAGAAGGATCAGAGGCATTGTTTGTCCCCTATACTCAGAGAAGTGAGGGGCAAATTCAGGCCAAGAAAGACAGGAAGGTGCTATTCATTTGCTATTTTTTCTTTACTGCCTCAATGTTACCAATTTTTGTCCCTCTCTAGCACAGTCTACAACCAGATTGCAAACACTACAGACTAAGATAAGCACAAGGTTGGGGGAAGGCAGCTGATAGAGCAGCAATCTAGAAATGTCTGCACTGCAAGGGGGCATGGTGGCTATTGTTGGAGGCCCCAGTCAGCCAGCCATAGGACAGTGCTTTCCCTCCAGAAAGTGCTGGGTTTACACATCAGCCACTTGGGTCTCTCTCTCTGGGGAATCACTTAACCTACTCACAGAGCAGTGATCACTGGAAGGAAGGCAGAAGTGAGATGTGGGCCAGCTGTCAAATGTGAGGGCTCCATAGGGGGGAGGAGAACAAAGCCAGTGCACAGTGTCGGGGGGATAATGAGAAGTGAGGTGTTTTTTTTTTTTTTCTGAGAAAGGGAACATGGTTGAGGGGAAGGGTTGGTGAGGATCTTGTGTGTGTTTAATTAGCAGAGAGGTGGAAGCAGTTGTTTTGTTGGTGATGTCTGTTCGTGGTGGACTATGTATTGTACTCATCATCCACTGAGTTCTCTGTGAAGATGCTCCCATTGGGCCTGATTTCAAGTGGCATGGGTGGCCCCCGAAAGGGGAACTGGGAAGGGCTGTGATAAATGGGTTCTGCTGCGCTGGTGTCAGTGGCTTTGGTTCACCATGTGCTATGCTCCATATACATTACAGGATATTCAGCAGTACTAATTTTTTTTACTCCATTTTTTTCTTTATTTTTGACAATCTTTACATCGTTACTTAGGGCAAAAAGGTTCAAGGGCTACAGGAAAGTGGGTAAGACTATCATTTCCACATTTTTTCCTGTATCTGGGATAAAGGGGGACGTAAAGGGAGAAGTCCCACCCAGTCTCCCACCCATCCCAGGTCCTGGATGTGGGGCATGCTCCGAGGATCTTGCTCAAGTGTTTTTGATAGTTCACCAGTTATAAATTGCTGCCAATCTCGCTATTCCAAGCACGATGAGGTCGATGCAGAATCCACTGATTGACATAGTCCATCTTAGAGTCTCCGTTTGCCCAGTTTTTCACTGCCAACATATGGCTGGGGTAGTTGATCGATTTGTTCTGTCCTCTGACTTTTCATGGTTAGGGTTTTAAGTCTGGCAGTCTGGGGAGATTCCCGAAGAAACTTTTTCTGAGGTGATCCCAGACCAAATTCTTGTGTGTACTTGCAAGTACAGGGCCCGGCACAGTCCATCGCCCCAATCAGCTGCTGTTTGCAATTGCTGGGTTGGTTCTGTTTCCAGCAATGGGTATTGCAGTTCAGCCTGGTTCTGCCCAGCACACACTCGGCCCTCATGTAAACCAGTAGGAGCTGCAACCTAGTTGGAGCAACCCACAATAACCTCCACCAGGCCCGCCCCCTGTCCTGGTTCCCATGCTTGCTAGTAAGTGCAGCAGACTAGTCCAATCTGTCCCACATCCCATTCAGCTCTCATACATGTCAATGGGCATTGTAGCCTAGTTCAGCCTAACCAGCTCCACTATCCAGCCCACACACATGCTGGTGGATGCAATTCTGTCCAGCCATTCCTGCCACAGTACTGATTTTCGTGCTTTCCAGTGGGGGTGGTAACCCAAGAGGGAGGTGCCGACTATTTCCCTTCTAGGACATTTTCACACGTGGATTATGCACTCTCCAGGTGGTTCTGGGATAAACTTGACAGATTTAGCTTCCAGTGCCAGTCTCTGCCAGCTGATGCTGCGGCAAAGCCCCACCATCCCTCAACCACTACAATTTCTGCTTGCATCAGTTGGAAGTCAGCCCAACCTGGCTCTTCCCTGATCTAGTACACATGAGGCCCACAGGTGTTGTAGCTCTGCTTGGCCTGCTCTGCTACCATCCCAGTACACGCTCCCCAGTGGGAGTGGCTGTTCAGCAGGGGAGGCCTCCACATTCCCCCTGTCAGTTCTGCCCTCTCCCTCCCTTGTCCTCACGTGTGCTGTTGGGCGCTGCGGTCACATCCGGTACAGCTCACCTTACCTTGGCATTCTGTGATGTGCA
This sequence comes from Ochotona curzoniae, assembly GCF_017591425.1. Classification (NCBI taxonomy): domain Eukaryota; kingdom Metazoa; phylum Chordata; class Mammalia; order Lagomorpha; family Ochotonidae; genus Ochotona; species Ochotona curzoniae. Next base: position 4,359,835 of record NW_024466312.1, on the reverse strand, counting down.
CTGGTTTTTGTCACGACCGAACCTGGCCCAACCCATACTCTGTTCTGGTGCTTGGATTCACCAGCAGGTGATGTGAACTGGTTCAGCCTGGTCTGCCCCCGATTCATGCCAAATGTATGCCAATGGGAAACTTTCCATGGTCTGTTCTGGGCTATTTCCTATAATGCTTCTTGCGCTTACCTGCCGGGACTGTGTCCTGCCAGAGGAGTTGCCCAGGCTCTTCCATCAGAACCTCTCCCAATGCCAATTTTCATGCATACCAGTGGGGCCATGAGCTAGCCCTACTCAGTTCACCTCCTGTCCTAGTAGGAACAGTGGCCTTCACTGACTGGCCTTCAACCCAATCTGGTTCTTGCTGTTGGATGTTTCAGCCCAGCCAAGGCTTGTCCATACCCATAGACAGCTCACACAAGGCCCAGTAGGGACTGAGAGCTAGCCTAGTCTGTCCCACATCTACCCTAGTCCTCCAGAGCACCAGATGGTGTTGGAATCTAGCCATGCTTAGTGTGTCCAGTCCCAGCCAAGGTAGACTTGTGCCAAGGGAGACTACAGCCATATCCAGATCAGAATGCAGCCCCCATACCAGCCCCCATGCTCCTTGAGGGGAACCTCAACCCGGCTAGGATGTCCCCTTAGCTGCCCAACTGGGCCTATTCCCAGCCATAGATGTCATGCATGCCAGTGGTTGCTCTACTCAGCTTGATTCAGCCCCTCACCTGTCCCGGCCTCTGCCTTAGATATGTGGCTTAGGGTCCCTGGCTGACATAGACCAGCAGGTGCAAGAGCCTAGCTAGAGACGACCTGTACTCCATTCTGATTTCTAATTTTGCTTGTGAGCTAAGGTTTGCTTAGTCCTGTCTGGTCCACACCATTCCATTACCAACCCACACATTGGCCAGCTGTTGGAGCTACTTTGCCCAGCTTGTCTGACCCCCAGATCTGGACCACATGTTCACCAGTGGGAGCTATGACCCATCAGGGAATTTCCCAAATTCCTCCACTTGACCCACTCCCAGACCCAGTTCTCATACATGCCAGTGGATGTCAGGCCAGTGTCCGGCATAGTCTGGCCTTCCATTTGGCCTTATATGAGCTGGTGAACATTGCAGCCTGGCCCACCCCACACCCTATTTAGATGCACATTTGGGTGCTGCTGCCTTGACCAGTCCAGACTGTTGTGAGTTCCTTTACCCATGAGTGATGGCAGGCTCCTTGGTCACACCTAGCTTAGTCCATCACCACCCCAACTCTTGTACTAACCCAAGGGGCTTAAAGTTCCACAGGGTTTGACCCACACATCCCCCACAGATCTACCCCTGGAAATGGTTCTCTCGTGTGCTCGCTAATGTCATGTTCCTGCTTGATATGACCCGTCTCCTGATTCATCATTATGTCAGGTAATAGGATATGGTCCTGCTAGACAAGTGCCCAGCCTTAGCTTTTGTGTGGACTGGTGTTCAGTGGTCAGCATTGTTCAGTGATTACAAGTTGTACACAGAACTCAAGACCGGTGTATCAGTCTTGTCCATAAAGATCATCTGATCCCTCTCCTCTAACCTACCAGGTCTCAATACCCTTGTTTACCTTTAAAGGTAAAAAGTTACTCTGTCATTGGAAATCTTCAGGATTGATTCAAAAACCAGCATAGTGGGCTCAACATGGAGCTACCTAAGCAGCAATTCAAAGCTACCAAACCCCAGAGCTTGCAGCCAGGTGATCAGCAGGTGGAGACTGGCACCAAATGGTGCACTGGCCACCTGAGGACAGCTCACTGAGTGCACGCGGTGGCTGGAATTGGGGCTCTGAGCATGGAGATGATCCTGGCCTGGCACCCACCAGCAGCAAACAGGCTGCTGGAAGTTTTAACCCCCAGACCCAAGGTCACCCCCTCCCCAACCCCATCCACTGCACAATGTTGGCAGTGGGTCAGTCTTATTCTCCAGACTTCCCCTCTCAGTGTATGCATCATGAAGGGAGCAGCCTCTGGAGCTCGGGCAGGCCCAGGGACAGCTCATCGCGTGCACACAGTAGCTGGAATCAGGCTATGAGCTGTCCATGCAGTTCTTAATTCTCACATCACAAGAAGCTGCATTGTGTGGCTGAAGAGGTTGGAGACCAGTTCTTGTGCCAGTTTTCCTCTGCTATCCACTCTGAGCCATGAATTTGCAATTTGTACACTTTTCTATGTCTTATAGTATATGTTCTATCTAGTATCTTCCATAAAATGTTGAAATATTAACCAGGATCAATTAAACAAATTATTCTATCTCTTGCCACCCTAAATAGTAAGACTGTGCATCTCTGACTGTCCTCATGATGTCTCTGACAGTGCTAAGGTGAAAGATGTGGCTCTACCACTAGAGGGTGAAGAGATGAGCTTCAGACTTCATCTCTTACATGGGCCTCTATTTGAGAAACTGGAGAGGGAAAGCTTAGATGCCCTTCCAGGTGGATAGCCTCAACAGCACAGAACTCACCACTAGTTTAGGAGCACAACTCTTGCCATTGCTCCTCCATGAGCTACAAACCAAGCCGAATTGTCAGTGATGATTACAGATCACACCACAAAGCTGGGGCAGCTGTGGGAAGGGAGCTGGGAGCAGGAGTGCCATGTGGAGGATGGAACTGACTGAGGGGAGGGGCTTCCTGAAAACCTATCACAGCATTTACACAGCTTGGCAGGTGGCCTAGGAGCCTTGGGGCCTTCTGGAGGAGAGCCAGAAAGACAGGGTGGAGTGTGGGAGAGAGAGGAGGACGAGGAGAGGGAAAGTGCTATTTGCAGGCTGGGTGGGCTGCACATACCAGTCAGGATCGGAGTTGCTGGAGTGACTTTCCCTATACAGAGTATAGGGAAAGGAGTCCTGAAGGGCTGGCCTAGGAACATTCATGATCTCTTTCAACCCCACAACAGCTCCATAAGGCAGAATGTTCATTACCAGCCCTTAGATCATGAAACCAAGGCCCAGTGAATAGAAGGATTGGGCCCAAGGCACCCAAATAAGAGGATAAAGCAGGATTTGATCCCTCTACTTTCTGTGTCCAAATCGCTGCTGCCTTGTTGGTTACATGCTCCTTCTGGACATCTGTAAATCACACCCTTTGACTCAACTGGCTAATCTAATTGAACACCTGCTTATCTGTGTTTCATGTATGTCATGCTGTCTCATCAACCAGCCGCTTAGTTGAAAGGGTAATTGGCTAGGCTGGCAGTGATGGCCTCCTGTGACAATGAGGGAAGGGAATTTGAGTCTACAGCCTGTCTGTTGGATAAAAGGTGCTCCCGAGACTGGCAACAAAGAATATTAGATGTCTGGGCACAGGCAGGACACCCCTACCAGAAGACTGCTAATAGCACCAACTGATTTCATCAACTTCTGGCTTTGGATGCCAACACTCAGTACTAAATCTACTACAAATCCTCACTAGAGCATTTGCTCAGTGACTCAGTCACAAATCCAGGCCTGTCTTTCCTTCTGTCCATCAGTCCTTGAGCCTGTGATGCCCTTCAGCTCCTCCCTGCACAAACATGAAACAATGTGGCTGCCTCACAAAAGCACCCAACCCTTGGCTCTCACTCAGGACAAACCAGCAAGCTTCTAGAAGTTAAACTCTGCCCTGAAGCAAAGCTGAGGCAGCATGGCCACTTACTGCCTCTCTTCCTGCCCTCACATCTCCTGTGTCCTTCCGCATGGCCATCTGATTTCCGCTATTAAAAGCAGCTAAAATGCCCAGTTGCTTTAAGAATTACTGCTTTTTGTGATTTGGAGGTAAGATTCCATTTCCTCCATGTATGCAGTGGTGGCTTGCTTGGTGAGAAGGTTGTAAGAGTTTTGCCGTTTGAGCAGGTCTGCTTCATTGTTTTGCAGATAGGGTACCTATGCATGACCTTTGCTTATGACCATGTCTCCGGGGAGTAAGGGTGACTCTCACAGCAGCAGCAAGCATGCATGAGCCTTTACTTTGTGCTGGGTACCATGTTCAATGCTTTATGAAGATTCAGTCTATGGCCTCATTGCTGTTCCATGAAGCCGACTCTGTCTCCATTTTCCTGTTTCCCTTTTCCTGTAAGGAAAATGAGGTTTACTGAGTTAAGTAAATTAAAACTGAACCTGAGTTTTCAAAACTTAATAAACCTGGTAACAAAGATTAACAACTATTGTCAGTTGCTATGAATCTCTAAATGTGCATGTATATGTGTGAATGATATGAAGCTGAGCCATTTGCAGTGTCCATGACTGTTGTTGGCGCCATGGATCAGCAGGCTAATCCTCTACCTTCAAGTGCTGAAATCCCATATGAGTGCTGGTTCTTTTCCCATGTACTTTACTTCACATCCAGCTCCCTTCTTGTGGCCTGGGAAAGCAGCTGATGGATGGATGGGAGGTGGATGGGAAGCAGGGCCACATGGATTAGAAGCGGTGCCCATTGGGAAGCCTGGGCATGCAAGGCAAGGACTTTAGCCAGTAGGTTACTATACCAGGTCCAAGAAATAAATTTTTTAAATGTCCATTATGAAGGGCCAACACCGTTCACCATGAGCTCCAACCTGACAGCCACATTCAGAATCTCCTGAAGCTATTCACCGAACTTGATGGTCTTCATATGTACTGCCTTCCATACCACAGTGTGACAGTCAGTGCAAAGTGCTTGCAGGAAAAGAGAATAAAAGACTACTTTGGTGTAAAATGATGAAATCTGTGCATGTTCCATGAACTGTGTGAAAGTTCCTCATATGCACAGATTTCAAAAATTTTTGTACCAAAAGAAGCTTACCTCCTAATTCTTTTTTTCACACATACTTTAATATTCCTTTTCCTAAATATTTTCTGAGCTTAAGGAGATTGAATATGAAGATAGGAGAGAGTTATGTATTCTCGTGAGTAAAAGCAGGCCTCAGTCCCAGTGGCAATAAGCTGGGGGCAAGGCAATGGATATAAAGAAGTGGGTATGTGTGTATGCATGTATGCCTTGTGTGCACATGAGGATGTTCATGTGTATATATGTGTTAGGTGTGTTCACATGTGTGGGTGTGTACCAGGAAGTAAGCCATTGGTGGGTATGACACAAGCCTCTCAAAAAAGCTTTGCCCTGTCCTTATCTTCACCACACAACTTATCTAACAGCTCACCCCTCCAGGCTGTTCTTATTACTGTTTGAATCTCCTTATCTGTATATTAACATATCGCTTACAAAGAAAATGACTAAACACATGTGCTCTTGAAGAAAGTGCTGTGGCCTTTGTGAACCTGATGAGTGCTTTCTCATACCAATAACCTAGGCGAAGACTGGGTTAGTTTCTCTTCAGGAGAAAGTGGGTCTAGAAGGGATTGGCCTGCAGTCAGAACCCCTGGAATCAATTTCCCATCTCCTCTAACTTTTGTCTTCTCTTGCTTCCTGTCACCTGTTAGGATCCAAGTTGTAAGCATCTGATTCTGCTCTGTAACTTCCATAGCCTCTGTGGGACCTTGTAGTGAAGAGATGGAGGGAGCACTAAAGAAGAGAGAGGGAGAGCCTGGTGTCTTGGGTGAGCAGAAAGCTCTCTGGCAGGGGGCGTGCAGGAATGAACAGAGGCAGTCACATCTTGCCAGAGTGGTAGATGGAGGCAGCTGAGGAGCAAGGATGTTTTCTCTTGGTACAGCAGAATCCCAGAGGTAGGGTGCTTGGTAAAGCATAGAGGGTTAATTTGGCTCATGGACTCAGAGGCTCAGAAGCCTAAAACCATGACTATCATGCCTTTCAAGGGCCTTGTGCCAAGTGACAACACAGTGGAGGGGGAAGTGGGCATGTGTGAATGGGACACATCAAGATTGGACGAACCAAGTTGCTTTGCAACTACCTGCACTCCCAGGAACCAGTCCTCCCACCCATGCCAAAGGCATTGGTCTCTGTTAAGGACCTGATGCATCCTTGCAAGCCCCAGTGCCTCACAATAACATTATACTGGAAATTAAAATTCACCCTGGTGGGAACAAATCACACCCACACCATAGCTGATCCAGAAACCAGGAAAAAGACAATCTTTAAGCTTTTTGTCTCCTTCCTGGGACGCCTCGGGCATGTTTCAAAAGAAAAAGTGCATCAAGTCAGTGCAGAGCAGTGGAAAGAGTGTCACAGTCCCGGGAACACACAAAGAGAAGATAAGTGAGAGCTAGGTCCATCTGTCACTCCCACAAAGCATGGCAACTGCTTGTGTTCATCTTTTGTCACACATCCCTCTTGGTAGAATGTGTTCAATGAAATATGTATATTTTGTGTGTGTCATGCACAATGGCTACCACGCTAGTGTATTCCATACATTTTGAGAATGACAGAATAGAACTAATTAAAATGAATTCGATAAAAATGAATAAGATAAAAATTATATTTTTTTCCCACAGTCTTAAAGATTATGTTGTGGGATTCATTTTGGAGGTTTCTGGATTGGAACAATGCTACCAATAGAAATACAGTGCAAATACCAATGATATCTAATAATTTGATAAGTCTAATTTTTGAGATTGTATGAAAGTCAAAGAATTAGTTCTAACAATATTATCTCAGTATATTCCAATGTTATCACTTCAGTTAGTGATTGACACAAAATTTATTCATGATATATTTTAAATCATTTGTTTTGTAATTGAGTCTTTGTAACTGGCAATTGCTACAATAGTGATGTAGAGTGGAGTTGGTGGATTATGCCGTCTGAGACTAACGCATGCTAAGGGACACTGGGCAGGTTTCCATGGTCAAGACCCGGCATGTTAAAACAGTTAGGATGGTAATCTACCATTGTTAGAAGGGTGAGCTATAATCTTCCTATTCTTTTAACTAGGTCAACTAGCAAATAAGCTTATAAGGTTACAGAGCAACATGACCCCAATTCAAAGAGCGTTATACATGAGTCATAAATATAAAGCTGTGATGTAGACACACTGGCAGCGAGCATTAGTCACTTGGAGGGCAGCAAGGAAGAAATTGTGAAGATATCCTTTATATGCATTCCCAAAGCATATGCTTAAGTTAGAATATTTTTATGGCAATAATATTTTCAAGCAAACATGCTCTATTTTCAGAGTATACAGAATTAATCTTTATTAGTAAAGTAGCATTTCCTCTGCTGGACACTCACCTGCAGAGCTGATGTGTTCTTGTTATTGGATGTAAGAATCCATTCTCCCGGGCCCGGCGCGGTGGCGCAAGTGGTTAAAGGTCCTCGCCTTGCACGCCCGGGATCCCATATGGGCGCCGGTTCTAATCCCGGCAGCCCCGCTTCCCTTCCAGCTCCCTGCCTGTGGCCCGGGAAGGCAGTCGAGGACGGCCCAACGCTTTGGGAACCTGCACCCGTGTGGGAGACCCGGAAGAGGCTCCTGGCTTCGGATCGGCATAGTATCGGCCCGTTGCGCTCACTTGGGGAGTGAATCATCGGACGGAAGATCTTCCTCTCTGTCTCTCCTCTCTGTATATCCGCCTTTCCAATGAAAAAATAATAAAAATAAATCTTTAAAAAAAAAAAAAAAAAAAGAAGAATCCATTCTCCCTCCCTCCCATCTTCCTCTCTTCCTCTTTTTCTTTCTTCCTCCTTTTCTTTCCTTTCTCCCCTCTCCCCTTCCCTCTCTTCTTCCTTCATTTCTTTTTCTTTTTCTTTTCTTTGGAGAATTGTGGATAAGGGCATCAGATTTAGGGTTCACTTTGACTTACACCAGCCTTTTAGATAACCAAGCAACATAAAATGTATGTATTTATCATGTTCACATTTTAAGATTTACCAGCCAACTTTTTTGTCATTTTCTTTCCTTTTTCTTTTATTTTTTCCTACATTCCTTCCTATGATTCAAGAATAACTAAAACCTCAAATATCTGATTTCTCAAAGAAAGAGAGAGGGAGAAAATAAAGAAGGAAAAAAGGAAGAGGAAGAAAAGAGAAAGAAAAGAAGGAGAGAGGGAGGGAGGGAAGAAAAGGAAGGAAAAAAGAAAGAAAAGGAAGGAAGGAAGGAAAAGAAAGAAGAAAGAAAAGAGAAGAAAGAAGAAAAGTGACTGGAGGGAGAGAGGGAAGGAAGAAGGGAAGTATGATACTCTTAGAATTGTATCAATGAGCTACATTAAATCTGTTTTGTTTTTGTTAATATCACTTCAGTATGAGAATTGAGCTTGTATTGAGACCCTGAGGATCCAATGTATTAATAAATTCTTTAACAAATAACTAACTTGTATTTATTTTTAAAATATGATTATTGTTTTCATAGTAAGCATTTTCCATGAACTTTTTGAAGATCTAACATATACAGGCATGAATTTCAGAAGTTTTGGCACCAAAAGAAATTTCTTGGTGATTCATTTATCTGAGAGGCAGAGGAAAAGAGAGATTGATTGATTCTTCCTATGGATCAAGGCTGAATGTAGGAACTCCATCCTGGGCTTAACTTCCAGATCAAACATCTTCCCTAAATTATCTTTTAACTTCATTTCGATGAACCATTCTGAGTTTCTTCATAAATGGTTTACAAAGCTAGTAAAATATTGATGTAGTTAAAGTGACCATGAAAGCTATTAATTTCATTAATACACACTGTTACGTTAGGGCCCAGCATGATAATGCAGCAGCTAAAGTCCTCTCCTTGAGTGCTCCAGGATCCCATATGGGTACTAGTTCTAATCCCGGGAGCCCCACTTCCCATCCAGCTCCCTGCTTGTGCTCTCAGAAAGCAGTCGAGGATGTTGGGACCCTGCACCAGCATGGGAGACCCGGAAGAAGCTTCTGGCTCCTGACTTTGGATTGGCTCAACTCCAGCCATTGTGGCCACTTGGGGAGCGAACCATCAAACGAAGAGCTTCCTCTCTGTCTCTCCTCCTCTCTGTATATCTGCATTCCCAATAAAAAGAAATAAATCTTTAAAAAATATTTGAAGAATTCTGGACAGAAAGCCACAGATGTTTGTAGAGTCTCTAGGCCCTGACTATGGTTGAACCAGTTCTAGGCACATTTGCATCAGCAGAAGGAAAAGCTAACAGTTTACTTTGGCAAGATTTAAAAATTGAATACAATTTCAAGTTCAGTTCCTCTGTTGTACTAGACACTTCATTTGTGACTGGCAGCTGCCATATTGGATGGTACAGAAGAAAAAAAAAGCTGTTAAGTTCAAAGTTAGGAAAATACAATTGCACTTAAGACTAATAAACATGGCCCACAACTTAGCAATGGTTCTTCCAGGAATTTTTTGCACTCAGGTGCTGTCCATACATTCAGGATGAGAATATTTTGAGTTTTAAATGTGGTCTTTCTCTGAGCTGGTGACACAAGGGACCCTGTTGTGATGCGGATGGGAAGTAGGAAGTTGCAGCCCCTAAACGATCATACAACAACGGAAGAGACAACTGGTAACTCTGCAGCATATTGTGTTGCTGCTCTGCCAAAAATGTAAGAAAATATCCAGAGGATATCGGAGATGTTTCAAATGGAAACAGGAGCTTGGACTGCCCAAATAGGAACACTTAAAGAGTGACAAAAAATAATCACAGTAAAGGTAGAGAGTGTACTGAATAAAACAGAATCTGCATTCCACATGCATATAAAAGGGCAAAGGAACAGACAAGGTGAGTGACAATAGAAACTGTCTCCTTGAGTTGAAATCATAGAACAAATGATGGCATTAGACCATATTAATCAACCAGATCATTGATTTGTGCAAAAATCTTCTAACAGGCGCTAAAACCAGTTTAAAGAGTAACTGCATTCTTACATAATCTTAATGTGCCCTCCCACGAACTATTAATAACCAAGCAGTAACTTTATAATGAAAACATCTAGTAGGTACACACATCATCTCTCAAAATCAGCATTAGCAGAAACCAACTAAAAATCATGTGCTTCTTGATGTGATGAACTGGGACAGATACATTGCTTCTGTCATCACTCCTGTAATATTTTTGTCAAAAATCCTCTCACAATAAATGTAATCAAGAAGAAACATCAGATAAACCCAACTTGATATATTTTCTACCAAATAACTGAGACCGCATTCTTCCCAGTTTTAAGTGTCATGACAGAAAAAGCAGAACGGAATGACAGTTCCAAATGAAGCCGACTAAAACTGCCTGGCAACTGGAAGCAAAGCAGAATGCAAAGCCGTTTTTTTGTTTTGTTTTGTTTCTTCCATTAAAAGCATTATTGAAACATTTGGGAAATGAAAATAAGTTCTGTTGATTAGACCATCACTATTGATTTCCTTATTTTGATCATTATTTTGTGGTTATGGAAAGAGAAAGTCTTCATATTTTTGGCAATAACATATGGTAGTGTTATGGTGTTTGGGAGTAAATGGCATTGCACCTGCAACTGACTTTCAAGTGGCTCAGAAAAAAAAATTATATGTGTGCATAATATGCAAGGGGACTTGGAAAGTTTGTGGAAAATGAAAAAGATAAGTTTATATTTTGGTACAGAGTAACTTTGAAATCCACTCTGGCATGGTTAAGCAGTGAGTGCCCGAGTATTAGCCTTAGTTGATCAAGAAATATAGTCCTCACAATATCATGCCATTGTAAATAGCAAAAGTGAGTGAAAGTTTAATTGTGTGGGTTCTTGGAAAGAGTCACAATTTCGTTTTTCAGTGTGTTGGGAGGAAGTTTTCTCTGGAACAAGATGGAAAAAGCAGAAAAGCTCCCCCTGCCTTTTGAAAGGTTTGAGTGCTTCAGCCCCTACTGCAGAGGACAGAGAGAACCGGTGCCACTGCCTCGCATCAGAGGTCTGCAGAAGTCACCAACCCTGCCATGTGCTTCAGGGACAGCCTTTTGGGGGAGGAGTCTTTGTTAGTTGCTGCAGTGTTGCCCAGAGTTCACAGCAAAGCAAACCATCCTTAGTGTTCTCTGACAAGCCTCTAAATTCCATCTCATCTATACCACCACTCTCCTTCCCAACTTGGAAAGCCTCTCCTTTAGGTGTGTCTGTTGTTGTTAAACTCAGTGGCTAACATCAACGCTGCTAAAATGAACAGACACACTAGCTTCTTAGAAACAGCTGAGTCGGGCCTGGCATGGTGGCCTAGTGGCTAAAGCCCTTGCCTTGAACGTGCCAGGATCCCATATGGGTACCAGTTCTAATCCCAGCAGCCCCACTTCCCATCCAGCTCCCTGCTTGTGGCCTGGGAAAGCAGTCGAGGATGGCCCAAAGCCTTGGAACTCTGCACCTGCATGGGAGACCCAGAAGAAGCTCCTGCTCTTGGCTTCGGATAATCTCAGTTCCAGCCATTGTGGTCACTTGGGGAGTATATCATTGGATGGAAGATCTTCCTTTCTGTCTCTCCTCCTCTCTGTATATCTGATTTTGCAATAAAAATATATAAATCTTTTATTATTATTATTTTTCCCTGTATCTGGGGTAAGGAGAGAAACAAAGGAAGAACCCTCACCCAGCCTCCCACTCATCTCAGGTCCCTGATGTGGGTCATGCCTCGAGGGTCCTGCTCAAGCATTTTTTATAGTTCAACAGTTCTGAATTGCTGCCAATCTCACCATTCCAAGCATGATGAAATCTATCCAGAATCCACTGGCTGACTTAGTCTCTTCATGGTTGGGGTTCTGAGATCAGCAGTTCAGTTGGAGGGCTTTCCAAAGAAACTTTGTCTGAGGTGATTCGAGTCCTGATTCTTGTGTGTGCTTGCCAGTACAGGGTCTGGCACAGTTTTCTAACCCACAATGGTAAGTATGCTACATTATCTTTAGCACTAGAGTGCACAGTAACCCACAGTAGTAAGGATAGTACACTATCTACAGTACTGTAGTACATTTTGCAATAACATAATACCATGGGCTTGGGAGTTTATAAACAGCAGAAACTTACTTCTGAGAGTTCTGAAGATTGAGATAATGCACAGGCTGATTGTGTGCAGAAAGTGGCAACTTTTTCACTGTGTCCTCACATGGTGGGACTGTAGAGGCAGCTAGCTCTCTGGGGTCTCTTTTATAAGAGCACTAATCCCATTTGTGAAGGCTGCAGACTCATGAGCTAATTACGTTCAAGAACCCCTCCCCCCCACCACCACCACAGATGCCATTTTATTGGGCATTAGGGTTTAACATATGAATTCGAACTGACTATAAACATTTGGCATACATTGCACATTTAAGGAGGTTATATAACCGAGGACACTATTAGAAATAGTGGGACTATAAAAGGATGTTAACTCATAGGGAGTTAAGTGTAAAAAAAAAATCAGCACCCTCAAGTAGTTTTCATAAAAGTGTTGCTTGTAAGGTTAATAATTAATTCATGATATAAAGCTTTAAAGATGTTTCCATGGGAGCAAAACATGATTCTAATTGAGTAGAGAAGTAATAGTTCTTAGCCAAGTCAGATAAATCCAGGAAAGAGTAAGTGATTCTTAGTGTCCACAAAGAAGGGAGAACTGAAACATGGAGAAATGGGAGTTCACCTGTCAAGTCCCAAGTGGTGGATCTGATACTGCTAGGGACGGGCTAAAGGGAAAACAGGGCAGGAATAGAAACACAAATATCTAAGTTTAAGTACTTATTCTTAAGCATTTGTAGGCTAGCCCAGGGATAAGGCCATAATCATTACCTCAGAGAATGCTAGATCCCAGGTCCTCAGAACATACCTACTTCAAACCACTCACTATAAGTGTGGTAAAGGAAGGCACAAAGAGGAATAGGACAAGTTAAATGTTATGCATTATAATAACAGAAAAGAGTGTTATATTTTTACATCTGATGTTTTTTTCTTCAGCACCATAGTCAGATGGGAATACCTAGGATCTCTACCAGCATGTGTCTGACTCTTCTAGAGACAAAAGATAGACCATTAGTTGGATACAGAAATGAAAATAGCAGTTATTCTCAAAGAAAATTAGCTTTAAGTCCTATGCCAAGATTAACATACTATCGTCCAGCATGCCCTGAATTTCTGGTTAGCACTTTGTGTAAGGAAGAAGGCAGTTGTTTCCCTTCCAGACTGCAAGCTCCGTTGGGTCAGTGAGCAAAGTATACTTAGTTTTTCATCTCTAAAATATGGATATTATTCCTCTTTCAGTAAATTTCTGTATTTTTTAAGAAGCGACTTTCCCTATTGCATTACTCTTCCCTTCAGGTTGCTCATAGATACACTAAGATCAGAGAAGTAGGTAAGTCCATGTCCCCTCCAGGCGAACTAAGTGCAGATCACATGTCTACCTTTATTGAACTGTTACTCCTGATGACTGTGGTGGCTATCCCTTCAAAGAGCCTAGGACAAAGCCAAGAGCTAAGGCAAAATTACATTCAACATTGGGTAATAATATAATAATTAAACAACCTGAAAATCAGGGTCTTGAAAAGAAAGATCAGTGAACTGGAGTGTGAATATTTAGTAAGAATTTTCTTGGAGTTTAAGGCTGGGGAACTTCCTAGGCATACTAGTATTTGCAGAATTTTAAAAAATACAAGCTTTGTGCAGTGACAGTATTGTAGCCAATGAGGTTTACCCGAGGCACAATCATTGCTAATTGAAAACTTTTCCCAAAAAAATACAAAATAAAAAAAACCAAGAAGATTCCATATTTCTCTGCATTGCTACTACAGCAATAAACAGTATACCCTGTAATTAAACTACTCAACAACATATATGGAGTGACATATTAGAGCTTCAGACTTGAGTTGACTGAAGTGTTCAAATCATTGTTTTGCTATTGAGATAAACACAATGCTTGAAGTTTGTGGCCTGAAATTCTTACACTGTGGGAAAGCTGGTTTCAAAGATAATTTGAAGGTTAAATGAGGCCACCACAGCTAGAATAACACAGAATAGCACAGTCTGTACTGAACGTCAATGGGCAAAGGGAATAGATTCACTTGTAGAATCAATTGTTGCATCACAGTCATGTAGTTTGATAGCATTAGCCAAAGATGGTGGCATTAAGTGGAATCCAGTAATCCAGCTGTGAAAAAACCTGCTATGAGCTGTGTATGGAGTAGCAGCTGGGGGTCAGGCATAGTCAAGAGACCCTGCAGGGTCTCGTGAGGCTTTAAATATCTGTTAACAAAGTGGCTTTGAAGCCTTCCTTGAGCTATCATTTCAGTTTGTTTATTATATCGAGTTATAACTATATAGTAGAGTTTCATCAGAATTGATAGAAATTCATGTGGGTTGTAGTATTATTATTATTAATTTTTATTGAGAGAGAGAGCAAGCTCCCATTCACTAGTTTATTTATCTAATGTCTATGATGGCTGAGATTGAGCAGAGGTCAACACCAGGAGCCAAGAATTCAATCCAAGTTTCTCATATGCATAGCAGGAACCCAACCACTCCACACATTATTGATACTCACCAAAGTATGCATTAGCAGGAAGCTGGGTTCAGGACATGGAGGTGAATAATGAAGCAGGAAATCTGACATGGCATGTTTGTGTCTTAACCACTAGGCCAAACGTCCACTCCAGGATTTTTTAAATTACTATGGAAAAAGTAAGTACCTGTTACATTCTTTGACCTCACCTAATAATCTGTAGTGAGAGACAAAGCAATCTTGATGAGAATGAATTAAATTATCTTAGTGAAGAAGCATCAGATCAGAATGTAATTATCTTGTTCATGTTGTTTCTTAGAAAGCATTCCCATTTTTCTTGGTTCTGGGAACACAATCAAAGTCTTCTGTAGATGAGCAGAGATTTCCAGTAACTTGGGTGGGTAAGAGTGGCTATCTGGGTGGGAACAATGGAAAAACATTTTTGAGGGGAACATCTCAGAAGCTCACATGAGCAAGGCTATAGGGGGTGGGTGCTTGGTTTGCATTGTATTCTCAGACTGACAGGTCCTTGAGACACTTTTAAGGAAAAGGAAAGATTGAATCAGAAGACAGCTTAGATACTTCCCTTTCTCTTGTCTCATATAATTAACAAACCACAAAAGCAGGGTGGGACCAGTCTGAAAGAAAGGAAGCAGATGTAGAGATAGGCACTACTTCCCCGCTCTGTTGATGAGACCTAGCAAGGTTATGCTTGCTGCTGCTATTTTTCCCAATAAGACCAGTCGCAAACTCAGGCACATGGTGAGGACCAGGATTGGAAGACAAAGAGAGACATTCTTCTTGTCTTCCTTCTCTCTCAATCACTGCCTTTTGCCAATTTTTCCAGCGAGGTGAATAGTAAAAGACCATGGCGTTGGATTGAAAGTGGACCTGAAGAAAGGGACTGACACATTCTAAACACCTGCATACTCAAGATATTGTGTTAGCTGCCGGATTTAACTGCCTTATTTATTTTTATGTTCTTAAAGCTGCGAACTTGTGCTTCGATCCTAGTTCCTATCCTTAAGGGTTCAATGATTAATGGACAAGTCATGCTATCTTTGTGTTTCCTACTGAGGAGTGTGGATGTACATAAAACCATTAAGATGATACTTCTCCTGCTACTTCAAGTGCGTTTTGTAAGACTCAAATAAGATAAGATGCAAACAAGCACTTGGCTAACTATGCAATGCTGAACACATGTAAGGGATTCTCAATGATTCCCCCACTTGAGAGATAGTTGCTTTCTCTGCTTACCTCAAACATGTATTTTGAATCTAACCCAAATTCGCTCAGAAATTGGCCTCAATGATCTAACCATATATTGACAAGAGCCAGCAAATTAAACCCAACTTCCTGCCCCAGCCTTTATTTGCAGTGCAGCTTCCAAAATGAGAAACATAGCCTCAAGCTCCATTAATAATGAAGCAAGGAGGTTTACAACCTCCATCCTAATGCTGGGCTTAAAGACCAGGGGGAGAGTATCTGTGAGGAAAGGCAAAAGTGCAGAGTGATGGTGGTGTTCAGTTTTCAGAGGGAGGATGTTGTCTTTTAAGGTCTTAAAGGATGGTGGCTTGTGGAAAGCGTCATTTTTCATGATTGGTTGGGAAGGCAAGTGAATGCCTGGACCAAATAAATCTGCTAGAGAAGGAAATTAGAGGAGAAGTCTGCAGGAAATTTGGCAAGAGAAAATTTTTAAAGGAAGGGGAGCATCACATCATTTGGTCACCTGCTTTGTGCCAGAGACTGTATTACACATTTTCACATACATCTATGATCTCATTTCCTCCAGCCTACATCCTGCCTCCTGCCTCCCTCACTGCTGATGTGTTATGTCACTGGGGAGCAGAGCTGTGGCTGGTAATATCCTAGTTGCATGAACTCTTCCAGAATCCAGACAGTACCCACCCATTGACTACTGGAGAAAATGAATCTGAATCAGGAAGAGCCTGATAGAGAGAAGGGAAGAGCAATACTCTATGGGTGCTGGTGATGGTATCTATTAGAAAAAGTTCTTGAAGAACAACTCAGGTTTCTCTGCTTACCCAGTGATTCCTTCTATTTCTTCCTTCCAAGTGTTTGTCTACTGTGCAGCTGCCAGCACTGGGCTAACCTCTAGGTACCAGCATTCTGGCTCAAAGCTGAGATAAACTTGGATGTAAACCCCATTTCTTCCACTCACTGGTTATGTGGCCCTGTTCTGCATACAGATCACTCATACTCAGTTTCTGTTCTCTCAACCAGAGTTAGAAATGTCTAGTAGGTGTTTGGTAAAATTGAGATATATATATAAAGTGTTGCACTCAGTGCCTACTTTTGTAATTGGTCTTTATTTTAACTTTGCTATTAATCACTCAGATGTCATCCCCTAGCTACCACCACTTTGTCTAGGGCAAGCATTTAATAAGTACTTACTATTTACTAGTACATTAGTCACTGGGATTATAAAAGTGAAATAGACATAACTCCTGACCTCAAAGAGCAAACAACTTAATGCACGTAAACAATGAGATGTTCAAGCCACAAGGAGACACACTGGCTGGGGTTCTACATTTAAAGGTGTGTGACAAGGATGGAGTAGGGGCAGGGCTTGTTTGAGGGGTCTTCATAAGACAAGGCAGCTGCTTGAAAGCTGCAGTAGAGTCCCATGAGTTGGACTGGCTCAAGGATCCTGTAGCAAAAGCTCATAGCGTGGGCCTGCTGGGACTCATGGTTTTCGAGCTTGGTGAATGGACTCAAGCTTTGAGAAGTTTCAGAGGCCATTCCACAGAGGCAAGTGGCCAGTGCTCGTGTGTTCTCGGCTTCCTTTGGCAGTTCATTCAGAGCCATTTGATTGTATCTATTTCACAAGCTTGAAATCTAAGTTAGATTCAGGGAAAAGAGCAAGCTGCTAAAAATACTTGGGAACCATCAGGCTGAAGGAGTTATAAGATTAGCATTTCCTGCTGCTGATGCAAAGGTGCCTAGAACTGGTTCAACCATAGTCAGGGCTAGAGACACCACTAGCATCTGTGGCTTTCTGTCCAGAATTCTTTAATTTCACTAGGCCTATTCACCATGTATTTTCTAACGTCTCTTTATTATTCCAATCCTTTTGCACATTCCCCATCAACCTAGCTCATTGTCTTCATCAACAAAGACAGGTCAGTCCAAAGGGATGCTTGACATATTAAGAGTGTTGAAAGAAGCAATTTCTGTGTTTGCAGAGGGACCAAGTGCAAACATAACAATAGGTCAGGCAACTGTTGGCTTTATTTAACTTGACCCCTGCTTCATCACCCAAAGTCTTGACCTATAGTTCAGGGAGTCAGATCATCAGAAATAGGCAAAAAACAAGCCTTACAGGGAGATGGAACACCAAGTGTCTTTCGAAGTTCTGAGCAGCTAGAATGGGACTCTCAGACAAAAATAGAATCTGATATAGATTTTCTCAATATTTAAGAAGTATTTTGAAATTGTGTTGATTTCTACATTTCAATGCAATTTATACTATTCAAGTAATTCAAGATTATTGTTGCCTTTATTATTTTGGAAAAAAGGAACAAGCCCTTTGCTTAAAAAATAAACAGGAAAAAGAGAAAGAGAAGGAAGCAATGAAAAAAAGGAGCAATGGAGGAAGAAATAAAGGTGGATACATTGAAAAGGACATTGGATTTCAAATCATCTGGGAAGGAGGGAGTGAGGGAGGAAGAGAAAAGTGTAGAATCACGTATTAAGTGAATCCAAATGTGTGTCTTCAGGATAGCAATTGGTAATACAATCATGTCTCTTAAGTTTGAAAAGTTTAAATAATTTTGAGGAGTCATGAACTTATAGCAGAACATAAAAATGTCAAATCTATTCACAGCCCTTATACTATAAACAGCTGATCAGGAAATCTGGCCACTTCATATAAAGCATAATCTCTTAATATCCTCAGTGTTTCCATACAAAATCCACCTGCTGTGTCATAAGTCATGATCACATGTTAAGGGAAAGGCTTCTTGGTTCGTGAAAGCCAAAAGTTGCATGATAAATGATTATTCTAATAGAGAACACAAAAGTGGGATGGGGGAGGAGGGGAAGCAGCACAATAGCTAAGTGGCAGAATCCTCACCTTGCATCCGTTGGAATCTCTTGTGGGTGCTGTTACCAGCAAGTGGGAGATTTTTCTCTCTGTCTCTCCTCTCTGTATATCTGCCTTTCCAACAAAATAAGTAAGTAAGTAAACAAAATACATTTTTTTAAAAAGAAAAAAAAGAAGAATGAAGGGGGTTCTTTCCCACCCACAGGAAGAAGCAATGGGTAGAAGTAAAGTAGGAGTTAATGATTTTTTCAGGGGTGAACTTGTTCTTTCAGCCACCAGGAAAGTGGGGAGAGGTGAAGCTGAATTGTGCCTGTGCCCTTGTTGTTGTAAACAGCAACACGGAGAAGCAGGGAAAGATGGGAGTGTAAGCCTTTTACCCTAACTGCCCATGTGGAAATTGTCCTTCTGTCATGGGCTGGGTGACTTTGCAAAGGTTTGTTTAACCTTCCCAAAATAAAATAGGGACAACAATAGTTTTTTTTTTTTTAATTTTCATACTGTGGTTGTGAGGGCTTACAGCATCAGTGCACATAAGTCTAAGAATGCTAACTATATATCTGCTGTTGTTATTTGAGTCCATTACTGGGAAAGGTTGTTTTTTTTTTTTTAATTAAGGTAATCTCTAATTGGTTTTCATTTGTGAAATATTCCAGTATTTTGGATACATTCCCCAGCCTTTTAAAACATAGCTTCATTGGGCTTCAATTGATTTAAAAAAAAAAACTGTATACCTTTAACACAGATAAACATGGAACTGTGCAAAACAAAGCCTGTCTGAGAGAGAGAGATACAGAGAGATAGAGAGACGTTCCCTCCCACCTGCTGGTTCATGCCTTAATGCCCGCCATCGCTGGGACTTGGCCAGGAACCAATCCCTGTCTTCCACATGGTGGCAGGAAACCAACTGAGTCATCACCTGCTCTTAACATGTGTCATAGCAGAAAGCTGGTATCAGTAACATAAGTGGGACTCAAATTATGGAATGTAAGTGTCCCAATTGACAGCCTAGCCATGGCGCTTTATTTTCTTGTTTCTAACTTTATGTTCAATCTTCCTGCTTCATTCCTATGCTTCTCTGTTTCAGTGATGGCTGCAGGATTAAAGGAGATATACCTGTTTTGATAGAATGATAAGGCAAAAGTCAGTGATTTTCCATCATGGTCTTGGCAGAGAGAATTGGTTAGACCTTACAACTAGAGAACTAATTATTCTCCCAAACAATTAAGATGAGTGCTTAGCCTAGTTATTTTTACTTTCTCTTACTAATAAAAGAAGCATTTAAGAGAATGAACCTGCCCTCTGAGTAAGGGTTTGGCTTCATCCCACACACTTAGTATGCTGCAGCTGTTTAGTAAATTGGTTATATATAGTTAATAATGAACACTCATCACAACTTAGATTTCCTTAGTCTAATATTCATATGTAAGATAATTTCTATTTTATTAGAAGTCATGGGTTTTTTATTTTTAAACTTAACCTCATTACTAATGGATGCATCGACCACATGTTCAAGTTGCCTGTGTGACAGCAACTTTTATAAATTTATTGCAATTTTATGCAGATGTATGAAATTACCAGTGCTTGAGACTATCCTGTGGACAAATGTAAAAGAGATGTGGGAACACCCAAATGTCTGCACATTCTTCCATGTCCATATAATTTAGAGATAACTGCATACAAATGCAAGTACATACATGTGTGTATATGTATATATATGTTTGTGCATGTGTGTGTTTGTGTGCACATTAACATATCCTTAATATCATTTTTACATTTTCACTGAACTTTTGTATTTACTTCTTTTTCAAAAATCAGTTTGTTTCACAAAGACTGTGTTCATTTTCCTTAAATTTCTTTCATGTAGTGTATGTCTAACCATTTTTATTGTTTTGGCTTTTTATAGTTTGCTCTGAAGCTTTAGTGTGTACAGAAAATCTTCTTGTAGATGATATCATGTATTAGTACACATTTTTACAAGTCATGTTAAGGCCTTTTGATATTAGTCTTAAATTTTGAAACTTATGTTGAAATGACTAATTTTCCTTCTGCCCTCTTTACATTTTCCATTTATTCATGCAAAATGATATATAATACATATTAATATTAGTTATATTTAAATTAATTGTGGATCTGATTATGTTCATATATTCTCTTAAAAGAAACATGCGCTAATGTCTATTATGCAATCTAATTTTTTGTCTTTAAATTGGGGACTTCACTGTGGAATGATTTGTTCTCCTCATTTTGTTGTTAGTGTAGTGTGCAGTGACAGTGTGTCTGTGGGTCAGAGGCCAGAATTTACATTCTTTAAAGTTTTAAACATTTCTTTTAAAATTTAGCAGACAGAGAAGCAAAGTTAGGTTTGAGATGGAGTGAAAGAAAGAGGCAATCCTTTCCAAAAGTGCTCAGCTAGGGTTAGCCAGTCCAAAGCAAGCATGCCACGAATGGCGTGGGAGTGGCAGGAAGCAGGTGTCTTGGGCCACCATGGCTGCCTCCCAGGTCTGTATAAGTAGGGAGCTGCAGTCAGCGCCAGAGCTGAGCAATGAACCCAGGCACCTTAATGGGAGATGTAGGCGATTCAAGTGATGTCTTAAGCTCACAGGAGGTTTTACATCTGGTATCTTCCTCTCACATCTGGGTGACCTCAAGAATGTAATATTCTTTGAATCCTAGTTGGAAGAATAATAGAACTAACTTATTGGAATAAAGAACTAAGGTTGATAAAAAGAGCAATATAAAAAGAACGCAAACTAGCTAACATCATCTGACATACAGCAGGTAAAGTAGTTCATTCAATAAATGCTGGCCAAGATTTTATATATAAGGATAAGCATACATATAATTATGATTATATTATTTTTTGTTTTGTATTTCCCATTTCTCATATTTTTGCTCATTCTTTATTTTTGAAATTTGGACTAGATTTTGTTCATTTTTCTCTATAGTAACAATTTGAAAGTCTAGTGGCTTATTTTTCTTTGGCTAGTGGTTGTTTTATGAGTACCAAAGACACTATCTGAGCTGTTTTCCTGTGGTTATCAGAGCCCCCAAATCGTTATTTGTTATGTAATATTTATAATTTAGAATGTCTTCAACAGGATGTAGGCGGGGGCTTGAAACTCAATCCCAGTCTCCCACAGGTGTGCCAGCAGCTAAGTACTTGAACCATTATCTATTGCTTCCCCAGGGCCCCATTAGCAGGAAACTACAATGGAAAATGGAGCTGGGCCTCCAACCTAGGCACTCTTGACAGGCAGCTTAGGTGTCCCCAGAGGTGTCTGCTGACTCCATTGCTCATCCCATAGTTACTAATTTTTAAGGATTCAATTTTCACTCACTTCCTCGGTTTCTGGAGTATGTAATTTTTTATATTTTTATTTTATTTTATTTGTATATATATATTTATATTTTGATTCTAAGCCTTTTTTAAAAGGAATTTATTGATGCATTAGATTCTCAGAGCCGCAGAAAATTCATGGTAATTATTACAACGACATATTTCCTTTTTAAAGCCCTATTGTACCTGGAAGTGCTTTTATTACAAAAGCAACCAATTGGGTTTAATGTCATCAGAATACAGTATTTTTGTCCCTAACCCTCTGCCCTTTGCCAGAGCATGATCTGGCTTTGGTAGTATTAAAGATAACTCGTGGTAAGCACAAATGTAGCCCTGTGTTGTCTTTTGTTTGTTAGTATGGACCAGATGTCTCCCCTACCTCTCCCGTGGGGTCAGGCCAACATGAGATGAAGGACAGGGACCCACAGAAGGAATCAAGTTTCTCCCTATCATCCCAGCAGGTGTCCTTAATGCAGGAATTCAGTTAGAATCCTATTTTTAACACTCTTGTATTTCACCATTGATATATTTAACCATAGGGGGCAAAGGGAGACCGTTCAACTGAAAGAAGGGTCACGGAAAAAGATGTAGGAATTAGCACATCCAGAGGAAAATGAGGTCCCATGTGGAAGTTCAGGTTTTTATTTTTTTAACTTAAAAAAAGTATATATGAACTGGGGCCCAGCACAGTAGCCTAATGGCTAAAGTCCTCACCTTGCACATGCGAGATCCCATATGGCTGCCAATTCTAATCCCTGCAGCCCCACTTCCCATCCAGCTTCCTGCTTGTGGCCTGGGACAGCAATTGAGGATGGCCCAAAGCCTTGGGAGCCTGCACCCATGCGGGTGGCCCAGAGGAGACTTTGGACTCCTGGCTTTGCATCAACTCAATCCAGCTGTTTGGGGAGTGAATCATCAGATGGAGGATCTTCCTCTCTGTCTCTTCTTCTCTCGGTATATCTGACTTTCCAGCATAATTTAAAAAAAAAAAAAAAGCATACTGTGGTTTTGTCATGTCATCATCTGCCTCTTTTATTTAAAAAGATTATATGAATGGAATAAATTTTATGTATTTTACACTACAGACTTAAATGCATAGTGATACTTCCCACCCCGCCCTCTCTCTTGCCCACATTCCCCACTCACCTCCTACCTAATTTTATTAAGTGAAATTGAATGGAAGCTCACATTAGAAGTTCAGATTTGGATCCTTTTCCAAGTCTGACTCTGTCTCTTCAAATAGCAGGATCTAGGATAACTGACTTTGAGTTTCCTTGAATCAAGTGATCCATTCGGTCTCATTTAACAAAACCAAGTAATCACAATTCCGGCCCTCAGGTTGCTTGAAGTGTCCAGAAGGGAAAACAATATTTGCATAGAAGTTGACAACACAGAAACATGAAATGTGAGAAGCACATTAAGGGCATTTTCCTACAGGTTTCCTGTTGGTAGAAAGTGGGTTGCTTAGTAGGTTTTGAGCAAATTCTCCAGAGCTAGAAGCAAAATGAGGGTTGCTGAGTAACACGAGGAGACTCCAAAAAGCTATTAAACAATGGAATTCACAGGTAAATTAATTTTCTTAATAAAAACATTGATGGGGCCTGGCATGATAGCATAGTGGCTAAAGTCCTCACCTTGCATGCTCAGAATCCCAGCCGGTTCTAATCCCAGCATCCTCGCTTCCCATCCAGCTCCTAGCTTTTGGCCTGGGAAAGCAGTTGAGGATGGTCCAAAGCCTTGGGACCCTGTACCTGTGTGGGAGACCTGGAAGAGCTCCTGGCTCCTGGCTTCAGATTGGCTCAGCTCACAGCCGTTGTGGCTGCTTGGGCAGTGAACCATCGGATGGAAGATCTTCCTCTCTGTCTCTCTTCCTCTCTGAATATCCACCTTTGCAATAAAAAAAAATTAATGCCCATGCATAATCTTTTCACCAACCACACGTTTACCATGAACATGTTGAGTATCTCTGATGCATCTGTACAGGGCTGGGCTGCCAGTTAGCAAGGATTTCTTAATTCTCAATTTCTAAGAATAAGATGAACTCAACTTCATTTATTTATTTTTCATTTGTGAGGCAGATAGAACTTCCACCCACTAATTTACTTCCAAAATGTGTGGGAGTCCAAAACTCAGTCCAGATCTACCAGATGGGTGGCAGGGACCCCATAGCTTGGGTCAATGCCACCTCCTCCCAGAGTGTAGCAGCTTTATGCTGAGAGTGGAACAGAGTTGGGATTTGAACCCAAGCACTCCAACATGGGAGGGAGGCATATTCCTCAGGATCTTAGCTGCTGGCACCCAGTGCCCCTCGCAGAAATTTAAGCAATAGCAACTGGGAACACAATGGATTTGAGTAGCCTCAGACTTCGATATTTTGTTCAGGCTCAGTTTGGTGCTCCTCCGTTCAGCTATGACATTTTCACAGCCCCTACTCCATAGTGGCCCTATCATATCATTGCAGGTGGTTACAGAGTCCTTCAATATACTCTATTTACCTCTTTTTGTGCATTTTCATGCCTCTTAGAGGATTCACCACTGGAAAGCAGGGCTGGGTCTTAATGATCCAGGAGATAGAAGAAACCAAAGGCTCTTGGTCATTCTGTGAACTACGGTTCACCTTGGGAATGCACAGTGGGCAGCTATTGTTTAGTTTTCCTTTATTTCTATGATTTGACTTTATGCCTCATGTAATGTTCTATTTTCATCACTAAGAAAAGGATGTGAATTTAAAAAAATATATTCTGGGGTCAGAGCTGTGGTATCGCTAGTGAAGCCATTACCTGTGTCACTGGCATCCGTTATGAACACTGGTTCATGACTGGCTGCTCCACTTCTGATCCAGCTCTGTGCTAATGGCCTGGGAAAGCAGCCAAAAATGTCCCAGGTGCTTAGGCCCTTGTCACCCATGTGGCAGATCTGGAAGAAACTTCTGGCTCTTGTCCTCACTCTAGCCCAGCCCAGCCCAGGCTGCTGCAGCCATTTGGGAAATGAACCAGTGGATGGACAATAATCTTTCTGTTTTTTTATTTTTATTTTTGAAATTTATCAATTTTTACAATTCTGTATAGCCTGTGATTCCCCTCTCCCCATTTTCCGCCCCCTGATTGATTTTTCCCATATTGTCGCACTCTTGATGAGTTACAGTTCCATCAGTCTGCTATGTGTGTTCCAACAATACTGGCACAGACAATGTCAAACTGTCCATCATCCCATTGTCTAGATATATCCAACACTTTTGTTGGGAATGCATCTTTTGTTTGGGTCTTTTTTTTAATTATAGTTTTGACAATCTTTACATAGTTAATTAGGGTAAAAAGGTTCAAGGGCAATAGGTAAGTGGGTAAGATGATTATTTCCATATTATTACCTTCATGTATCTGAGGTAAAGTGGGATATTGAGGGAAAAGTCCCACCCAGTTTCCTACCCACCCCAAGTCCCGGATGTGTGGCATGCTCTGAGACACTTACTTAAATGGTTTTGATAATTCACTAGTTATGAATCGCTGCCAGTCTCGCCACTCCGAATATGATGAGGTCATTGAAGAATCCACTGATTGACACAGTCCATCATAGAGTCTCCATTTGCCCAGGATTTCGCTGCCAATACATAGCTGAGGTGGTTGATTGACTTGTTCTGTCTTCTGTCTTTTCTTGGTTAGGGTTCTGCGTCTGGTTTTTCAATTAGGGAGATCCCAAAAACAACTTTGTCTGAGGTGATCCCAGACCAGATTCTTGTGTGTTCTAGCAAGCACAGGGCCCGGCACAGTCCATCGCCCTGACCAGCTGGTGGTTGCAATTGCTGGGTTGGTTCTGTTTTTAGTCCTGACTTCCACCCAAAGGGAGCAGCCCCCGAGCCCAGGCAAGCCTGGGGACAGCTCACCACATGCACGTGGTGGCTGGAGTCGGGATCCGAGCAAGATGCTCCATCCTGAGGCCCACCTGCTTCTTTTGTTTGGAAGCAGAGATACATGTTGCATTGTGTCTTCACTTCTTGATATGGTAGTCTTCATAACTTCACCACTATACACTCCAATTTGCATGATGGATTCCTTATATTAGAGAAAACATATGATTCTCCTCCTTTTGTGATTGACTTATTTCACTGAGCGTATGAAAAGATGCTCAGGCTCCCTAACCATTAGAGAGATACAAGTGAAAACCACATTGAGGTACCACCCAACTCCGTCAGATTGGCCTACATTCAATGCTCAACTAACAACACCTGCTAGCATGGATGTGGGGAGAAAGGTACCCTCCTTCACTGCTGGTGGGAGTGCAGGCTAGTACAACCACTATGGAAATCAGTATGGAGAGTGCTTAGAGAATTGCAAGTAAATCTGCCATACAATCCAGCTATCCCACTCCTAAGAATATATCCCAAAGAAATTAAAACTACATTTGAGAAGGGGATCTGTAATCCTATATTTACAGCAACACAATCTACAATTCCATGAGACATGGAAACAACCCAGCTGCCCATCCAAAGAGGAACGGCTAAAGAAACTTTGGTACATCTGCTCCGTGAAATATTATTCAGCCATCAAAAAGAATGAAATTATACCATTTGCAACTAGATGGTTCCAACTAGAGACCAGTATGGTCAGTGAAATAACTCAATCACAAAAAGAGAAATACTGTATGTTTCTCTAATATAAGGAATCCATCATGCAAATTGGAGTGTAGTTTTTCTGTATCTCTTTCCATCTGTCTCTTACTTTTCTCCTTCTCTCTAATTATACCTTTCAAATAAATAAATAAATAAACATAATATTCTGTGAATCCTGCTATAATGTCCTGCCCAGAGAACCAGAATAGTTCAGGTCTCTAGTTCAGATCCCTTGGCTTTCAATCTCTGGAGTCACCTCTGTCTTCTCTTCTTTAGTCCTCTTGCTCAGGCAAGATGGATCTGTTGGCACTGCTACAGCTTCATTTCGTTTCATTCAGCTTACCCTGGCCCCACCAGGCCACTGGCACTCCCAATCCCACATGAGATGATTGTGTTATCTGCTCCACCCCAACTTCTGAAGTGAGAAAGAACCAGAAAAGCCACACAAAATAGAGCAGTGTTTCCTGGCCAGGGGATCAGAGTCTCTTGATATAAGGGACAACAAGGCCTTGCATCCTTCACACCAGTTCCTGACCCATAGCAGGGTGGTCTTCCTCATTGGTCTGAAGCCAAGCCTTGAGCTTTTTCATCAATTCAGGACCTTAAAGAGCTTCCCCCTGCCACCCCCGCCCCACCACTCCCCATCTAAAGCTCCTGTTTCCTTCACTGCACATAGAGGCAGCTGAGTGAGGGCAAGACTAAGCAGAACAATGAGGGGATTGAATTGTGTTCTCTACCTGATTCCTCCCTCTCAAGTCCTCTGGCCCACTCCTGGACAGTCCTGGGCACTTCATTGGCCAAAGTCCGCTTCTCTTTTCTGCCCAACAACCCACTCCTTGCTGTTCTCCCTATTGGAACTGGCGAAGAAACTGGGCTACCGACAGCCCATCAGTTGTGCAAATTTACATGAGTGCCTGAATTTTCTCTGAAGGCAGAGAGAATGGGGAGTATCAGGGACTGGCAAAGGTATGTTATCAGGGCATGCTGGACATGCTGGGCATGCTATGGCTTCTTGCCCATTTGTAAAATGAACACAAGGATCACTGCTCACAGGGGAGAGGGGAGAGTTAATGAATCAGCATCTGGTACACTGCTGATGGCCAGTTTCAGCCCTTTATGGTATTTTATTTCCACCAGGGTTTGTTTTCTGATCATTCCTTCACAGTTCTGTGCTTACGCCTCAAGCCAAACCCAAGGGAGGGATGGCTTAATAAGCGACTCAGGTAACAGCTGTGCTTTCTTGCAGTGATCACCTTTTGAGATGGGATCTGGCCTTTGTTATCTAACCTATTGGGGCCCACAACAGAGAGACAAATACTTGTGGATGTGTGGAGACTGCTAGGCAAAAGATACCTGATACTTCGTGTTCTTCAACTTTGCTGCTAGGAGACATCTCTCATCACTTCCCCCACAATCTGATCTTTGTCTGCTTTACCAAAAATGAATGATATCTTACGTAGTCTTTTCAGCAGGTCCATTAACAGGCAGATGAATCTTAAAATCTAACCCCTGAGCATGACCATTCTCTAGTCACACATCACTTAAGCCTTGAGTCTGGCAAGTCACATTCTTCTTGTGAAGAAAGGAACTTAGATGGCAGAAAAACCAACAGAAAAGCAGGCCCTCGTCAAAGCTGGAATCTTACAAAATGCAAGGTGGAGGCCATGTCAAGGTGTTCCAGCAGCACTTGAAGGACACACAGATTTATCCTGATTCTTCAGGTGTCTGAGATTCCCATCTGGAAGGCTAAGTCCACTCTATCCCCTCAGATGAGCTTCTCCTAGCTCCGTAACCAGCAAATGAGGCGTGGGAGGCTGAGGATACCGGGGAGGAAGAGCAAGGCACTCAGCTGTCTCCCAAGTCAGCGTTTCTTGCAGGTGAATGCATTGAGCATGGACTGTTTGCCTAGCCCCCAGCTGCTGGAAAGTATCCCACTCATTTATTTAATCATGATAGCAGATTTGTGCAGCAGATAGTAGGAGGAGCTCTAACGCAGAGATGAGAAATGTGGGGGTTGGGTCCAGGCTTTTGTTGTACTTACTCCACAGCACAGTGTCTCCTGTTATCAGTTCCCAGGACTTGGGGTGACCTGAATTTGTGCTCCTAGCCTCACTTTCCTTCTCTGCTGTGTGAAGAGTGTGGGTGAAATATTCTCTAGGTTTCCTTTAATGTCCACCTCCATTTATTTCATTTGCATTTTTCTTTTCCATGACAAATGGAGAAGATTAAATAAAGGCCAATTTTCAGTTCCTGGAAAAAGTTTCTGTGATGACACAATCCAAATGGAATATATCACTGTTTTTTTGGCATCCCTGGACTGTCGTAATATCTGAATTTTCTTATATGTTGTCACCCTATCTGACCCATGCAGTCCGCACTGGCCTTGCATTTTGTCCTTGCCTCTAAGCAGGCTTTAGGCATATCCATGACCTCTGGAATACTTGCCCTGAACACTCCCTGTCCATATTTTATACCCCCAGCATCTTACTTTTTAGAGACCCAAAGACAGGTTTGGGCAGGTCACCATCAAGTTGTATTTATAAAAATAATATTCACTCCCCTCTTCCACCCAAAGTGCGAAAGGAAGGAACTAACTTCATTGAAGCATGGAAAATAAAATTAAATGCAACATATGCTGGTTCCAAAGCCCAAACCAGTGCCTCACATTCTCCTGTGGTTACATGGAGTTGAAGGGGAAGGGAGGGGGAAATGCTATTTTCAGTTTCTGGGAAGCATTAAGGAAAAGTGCAGAAATACATCCAGACCCTCAAGTTTGTGCAAAAGACATCCAATTTTTTCATTCAATGGAATCACAGGCTAATATTAGAATCTCTGCCCTAATAAGCAGCTATTAAAACAAGGGGGAAAAAAGCACTTTATTATAGAGAGGGACTCTCATGTCGCTGGTGGGCAACTCCCAGGAATAATATGGGAAGGAGTCTGTAGCCAATATACACATACTTAAATGTTACTTTAAATTCAGGTTTTAAATGAGAATTTAGCAGCTGTGATTACAGTCTCTCGTCTCTGCATCTGCAAACCCAGAGGCACGCTGCTTCAGAATTTAGAATTTATCATGGGCTTTGGAGAGCTGCTAACCTTCCGGCTGTCTGTTGTAGTGACTTTGCATGTCTACCTAGTCTTCTCAAAAGATAAAGCGCTAGAATCCACAAGCAGAGAAGGAGCATAATGTGTGAACAGAAAGCTTCTCTTATATTTGCTAAGGTGGAAGAGAGAGTCAAAAAGTAAAAATCGTAGGACCTCCCTCTTAGTTTTTTCTTTTTCTTTTACTCAGTTGGGGTTTTAGGTGGAACCCTCACTGTGGCTGGCTTAAAGAATAAGGACAATTTATCACATTCACTTCTCATTGGACATGAAGCTTAATGTTAGTGAGGCTGCAAAGGTCAGTGCCTGGGACAACTGAGGATCCCAGTTTTTCCGTCTTTTGGCCTTGCCATGTCCATCTATGAGCACAGCTCTCAGGTTCATCCATCTCACAGTCTCAGGGTGGCTGCTGAAGTTCCCAACAACACCTGTAGGTGTTGCCTCCATTGTGAGAAAAAGACATCTCTGCGTTTTGTGTACCTACTCTTAAAAGGATGGGACCCCTTTCCAGCAGTTTCTAGAACAGTTCCCTCATGGCCTGTCAGTCAGAAGTTTACTACATTTCTTTTATATAACCAGGGATCTTTCAATCATTGTGACCCACTTAGACAAATCAAGACCCTCTTTCCAAAGCAGGCAATATTACAGTAGAAGGTTGATACCAGAAATCACCCAACTCTCCAGACCGTCAAAGCTGGGAAGTAAAGATCTATTCTGTGCCAACACAATCGGTAGCGTCTGCCATCTTTCCTAACAGCATGCCTTCCTGATCAGCTTCCTTCTTGCACTCATTCAGAGTGCTCCAGAAGAAAACGCTTAGCCCATGCACAAGAGTTTGTGGGGTTTTGTTTTGTTTGCTTACAGGGGCTTCAAAAGTTCATGGGAGATGTACAATATGGCTTTTAAAGTTCTTTTTAAATTTTTGTTGTGAATATTTATGGTGGATGCAATGTGATAGTCTAACACCTGCAACCAGTATGTGGAGATCAAATCAGATTAGTCAGCATTTCCATCTTTTTAAATAGTAAAACAGTTTTTGTGATGAAAAATTCTTGGTCATAGTTATGAGGTACAGTGTGTACTAGTCAACCCCAAGTAACTGATATCTTTGTCTCCCTGTTACCACTCTGTGATTGGAACTCTTGAGTTCCTCTCTGTCTACTCAGAGAGCATGAGTTAGGTTGTTGTATACTGTAATCACTTCACTTCCCTGTGGAATACTAGGAATTTATTCCTGTTGTCTAAATACAGTCTCACACCTGTTACCAAACTTCCCTCTAACTCCTCCTGTCATTATTCTATGTTCAATTCATTGTTCATGAATTTTTTAAAAATATATGTATTTGAAAGGTAAAGTTAGAGAGATAGGGAAGGAGAGAGAGAGAGAGAGAGAGAGAGAGCGCGCTTCTACTTGTTGGTTCACCCCTTCAAGTGACCACAACAACCAGGACTGGACCAGGCTGATGCCAGGACCCTGGAAGGCTGTCTGGGTCTATCGTGTGGATTGCAGGTACCTAAGCACTTTAGCCAACTTCTGCTGCTTTCCCAGTTCAATTCGCAGGAATGCTGCATCGGAAGAAAAACAGCCACTGAACCTGGCACCAGGATTCATACGGCATTCCAGGATCGCAGACAGCAGCTTAATGTGCCTAACCACAATGCCAGCTCCTCCTTGAACTTTTTGAAGTTCTCTTTTATATCCACCACAACAGTGTCCCCCAAGGTGTACATCTCCATGAGAAACAATAAATGAAAAGTAATGTAAAATTTGATGCTTTTAAGAGAACCTGAAAAATCTTGGATACATGGGCACTCTATGTTTTTAGTTAGTATGGACTAGAAGTGAAGAAAACAGAATCTATAGCCAAGGTTCCCAGATCACATACTGGATCTGCCTCTTGGTAGCTTCTAACTTGGGACAAGTTATTTAATCTTGTGAGAAGAACAATAAATAGCACCTACTCTGTTAGAACAAAGGACCAGTTTAGAATAGTGCCTGTCACACAAGATTATGATACAAGTGTTAGTTGTAATTATTGTCTAACAAACATTATCTCTTAATATATAAATTCATTTGAATTTATATCTTCAGGTCCAATGTATGGTTAAAAATATTTTTTGAACTTAAGGAACTGAAGCATTAATTTTTCTCAACCTCTTCATGTGTATTTTAACTAAAAAAAAAAATCAAAATTTTTTGTCTGATCGGGTTTTATATGTAATCCCGCAAAAATCAAAGGAAATAGATGGACTCTGCCTTTCTAATAGAATGAAGGTGCTACGTGGGCAGGAGCCATGTCTGTCTCCTGCATGTCTGCATCGCCAGCTACCAGACACAAGTTTGGTGCATGCAAGTATGTTTCCTTTCTGAGTGAATCGGTGGGTGAACACAATAGCTCTCAACTCTGTCTCAAGTCAAGCTCAATAGGTATGATTCCCAGCACAGCCCTAAGTGAAACTGGCCAAACCGAAGCTTTTCTCCCTGGGAAATATCAACCTCTTTATCTCAAGTTTTTGCATTAGTTCCTAGTTTGACCAGCCGCTATCTCCATGGCTCTTCTTTCCGGAACCCATCCTTTTACCCTCTGAGACTGATGAGCAAATTCACAGCAAGACATAGAGAATCAAGTGTGTCCTCTGTCCCTGGTCCTCATGGAGTAAGTCACATGGAAAATACGAAGAGGGACTATAGGGTGTGCAGCTGGAATATGTTTTGATTTTCTGTGAAGTCATGCGATATAAACTCTAGTCATCTTGTGTTCTGTTGAAGTTTCACGTTATAACTCTTACAAGAACCACTTTTTAAAAAGTAAAAGCTAAAAACCCAAGAAAACAAAGAAAGAATGTTAAAAAGAACTTAATTAACTCAATAGAAGGAAAGAAGAGATATAGTTTGGTGGTGGGGAGGGTAGTACTGGGAGAAATGTGAAGAAAATAGCAAGTTGGTAGAATTAAATTCCAGTATGTCAAAGTTTCATTAAATTATAAATGGACTGAATACTCCAATTAAATGACAAAATTGTCAGACCAGATAATAAAATAAGATATGCATTTCAAAAATAAAGATTTCTGACAGGTTGGAAGTAAAATAATGGGGAAAAGATTTAGCAAGCACAATTTAAACACAAAGTTCCAAATAGTACATCTTTGTTAACACCGTGGCAGTTACACTTTAACACTTGAGGGGTCCCAGTGATCAAGAGGCAATTTCTGAATTATGCATCAATTCTAAAAGTTAAAACAATGCTAATTCATATCCCACCTAATAAAATACAGGAACCGAAAGTGACAGAATTAAAGAAACAGACAAGCCCATGCGAGTTTGATATTTTTAACTCTTTGCTATCCATTATTGAAGAGTCAATGAGACATAAAATCAGCATGAATGCAGATATTTGGAACTACACCATCAGCCAACTCACCTCATTTCAGATATGCAAAACATCCTACCTAGCAACAGTCAACTGTTTTCTTTCTTTTAAAAAATTCTTATTTTTCATGTCACATTTCCTTAGACCAAGGATTTCCCCTACATCTCCCTGCACACTATTTCCCCGTATGTTATAAGAATAGTTTAGTCCCTTAACGACAGTCACAAGTCCGTCCTTCTGCTATTTAAGTGTATCCTGACGTTGTAGGTGTAGACAATGGTGGAAATCCAACATTCTGATGTCCAGAGATGCAGATGGCAATGCATCTCCATTTTATGGTATACTTGCGTCCATTATATAAATCCTCTAAAATATATGTATATACATGCTTGCCTATGAAATGTCAACCAACGTGGAGCAAATACTGGGCAATTGATTTAAATACATTTCAGAGAACTAAAATTTCACATTTTCTCTAGACACAGTGTAATTTATTTTACCACTATATAATATATACATATCCCCAACTGTTATGGCAGTATGTTTTTTTTTAAATAATGGGTGAATAAAATTGAAATAGAGATAATAAAGATTACTAAAATGTTTAAACCAATTTGTATTTTATTTTTTAAAGATTAATTTTATTTTTATTGGAAAGTTGGATATGTAGAGAGGAGGAGAGACAGAGAAGGAAGATCTTCCACCTGATGATTCACTCCCCAAGTGGCTGCAATGGTTGGAGCTGTGCCAGTCCAAAGCCAGGAGCCAGGAGCCTCTTCTGGGTCTCCCAAGTGGGTGCAGGGTCCCAAGGCTTGGGCTGTTCTCGACTGCTTTCTGAGGGAACAAGTAGGGAGCTGGATGGAAAGTGGTGCTGTTGGGATTAGAACTGGCGGCCATATGGGATCCCGGCATATGCAAGGTGAGGACTTTAGCCACTAGGATACCGTGCCAAGCCCCTGATTTATGTTTTTAAAATGCTGCATAAAAATCCAAAGGATGTTGCTAATATAGTGCTTAGCAGGAAATTTTTACTCATGTCAGGAACAAAACAATTTTACAATCAATAATATTACTGTCTACTTTTTTCATGGAAAAAGCTGAACTTAATAAAACAGAGAAAATAGAATTTCTTTGAGAAGATGAGTTAAATTGGTTTAATTCCTAGTAAAACCATTTGGAGAGTGGTAGAGAAGTGATGGTGGGGTGGTGAAAGGAGAGAGAGAAAAAACAAAATATTAATATCAGGAATAGGAGAGGAGAAAAGATTTATAGATATTTAAAAGTAATAGAGAATTTATGAAAAGCTTTGGACCAATGTACTCAATAATAATCTTAACAAAAAGGGTCTTAGAAAAATCTGTATCTCTCTCTTTCACTCTCTCTCTTTATCTATATTTACTTATATATATATAATTAATCATCAGAATCCTCCACAAAAGACAGTTTGTGTTGAATCATCTTACACGTGCTTTCTATCAAGTATCCCCAAAATTCTACTAGACATAACACACAGAGATGTAGGAATATCTTAAATGTCCTTGAAAAGATGTTTAATGTAATCAGTCTTCAGGGAAACCGAAACCAAAACCCTGTGATTGTGTGTAACGTTAGAAAGGTTGCAATTCAAAAGACCTTGGGACAATCCCATCCATTGAGAAGTGTGTAGAGCAGCTGCAACATTCATAAATTGCTGGTGTGCTACCCCTTTGGAACTCTTACAAAGTGAAACTTGCTGTGTGATCCATCAGTTCCACTCCTCAGTTTTTATCCAAGAGAAAAGAAAACATACGATCATGAAAATGCTTGCACAGAAAGTGAGCTTTTTAATAAATCCCTAGTCCCAAGCTAGAGTCAACTGAAATATCCTTCAACAGGAAATTAGGTAAAAGTCTAGTCATACAGTGGCATGCTACCC
The DNA here is from genome assembly GCF_017591425.1 of Ochotona curzoniae. Taxonomy (NCBI): domain Eukaryota; kingdom Metazoa; phylum Chordata; class Mammalia; order Lagomorpha; family Ochotonidae; genus Ochotona; species Ochotona curzoniae. The sequence goes on along the minus strand of NW_024466312.1, from coordinate 4,325,177 downwards.
AGCAATAATAGTTCAACTGATAAGTTGATCAATCTCTCAGGCATCTGCTAGCAGGAAGAATTAAAAAAATATATATAATTTCAGTTTTATGAAGTTCAACAACAGGCAAGACTAAATCTGTGTTTTGCTCTGTGAGATTGACTGGGAAAGCTCGAGGAGGACAGTTCTGGGGCTTTCTATGTGAGGAACCCCCGATTTATGGCAGTGTTTGCTGGTTTCCCATCGTGAGAGTTTTCAGGCTAACAGTGGAGCACCATGAGATGCTGACTTGGGAAGAGATATGCAGAACTATCCATGTAGGCACTGGCCCCAACATGTGACCAACTCCTGGGAACTTATTCATAGTGACAGAAATTGGCTGCGGTGGTGGTTATATTTGTGCAAGCTTTATCAATGCTCATGGCACTGCATAACTGACATCCACATTTTTTTGCATGTGTATGTCTTGTCTCAGTAAAAAGAGAGGACACAAGTGTCTATCCCCAGCATGGGGACATTGTAAATATTAAAAAAAAAAACACCAACATTCAAACCTACACCATTTCCTTCTCACTGTAAACTGGCAGGCCTAAGAGAGGTGGCTGAAGGAGGTGTTGAAGTCGGAATTTTCAAGCTTGATTTTCATAGCTAACTTTTGTGTGACTCTTTTCTGTTTTTTTTTTTTTCATTGTGTTTTGTTTTTATACACATCCTTGTCTTAGTGTGCGACTTCTAGGGGTGACAAGTTATGCTTAACTGGCTCTCTGCATTCAATCATGGAACATTTCCTTAATGTACACTGTGTTTTTGGACCACTCCATAAAGCCATGTGCAGCTAGTTGATACGAGCTCTTTGAAGATGGTGTTAATGACTCCAAGCAACTAGCTCAGCAGCGAATAATGAAAGGCAAGTCTCTCACCAGATGCCTAGAACAGAACATCAGTCCCACTTCCATCCTATAAGGCTGCCTTCTTGCATGCACATCTGCTGTTTAGACACTACCACAGCCCTGGAAGACAGCAGCCCTACTTACTAAGGGATTTGTTACTGAGCATTATTTGGCCTTTTATTTAATTGTAGATCAGAGACATCAAAGTCTCACATCTTTTTCTGTTTTATTTTTTCATTTCCTAAGCTTCCAGTATGTCTCCTGACAGATCTGTCATCGATATGGTTCTATAAATACACATAGCTTTGTTTAAATAGACATACAATATGTGCACCGATTGCTATCTGTGTGTGTGTACGTGTATGTATGTGAACACCAGATTTTTAACTGGAGAAAACTCGGGGAAGCCAAATTTAATCCAGCACAGAGGCATATGGTTGTGGGGAGATAGAGTCACCAGGCATTACTATGGTAAGGGTGGCAGAGGGCATGGAAAAACAAAATTCCAAATATGCAGTGAATACAGGAAAATGGAGGATGAGGATGAAGGAAAGAAAGGGAAGAGAGATGGAGGGGACAAGAGGGAGAGAGGGGGACCTTTCTAATCCTCTTTGGCTCAACTTTTTCTACTAAGAGGGATATGCTCAAAGTTATAAGTCCCTGTGGGAGGATCTCACACTCCAGCTGTGCCAGACAGTTGCCTCTTGGTACCTCACCCTTAGCTACCTATTTCTACCTATAGAAATTTGCTCCTAAGCAAAGCCCAAGGACTAAGATGGAAGAAAGAGAATCAACAGAGTCAGTTGGAGGGAAAATGGGGGAATGAAAGATCATGCCTTGTCTTGCCACTCATCCTGAGGCCCGGAGGTTTGAAAAGGCAGAGCTCGGCAGGGCTACTGCAAGGAAACTATCTTCTCCAAACCTTGTCCAGCAGCAACTGCGAGGCACACATGTTCTCCCTGAGTCCTGTAGTGTCCGTGTGGCCTCTGACACTGAGCTTTACAGGTAAGGGCAACACCTGTCAGTGTGCATTTGTTTCAAGCAGTTCACATACTCCAGTCTTTCCTATTTACAAGCTTTTTAAAAAAAAATTTTTTTATTAAGATGAGTTGCTTTCAATACAAGTTGGTTTTACCTGCCAAGGACATTTGGTAATTTCTGGAGACTCTTTTGTTTGTCAAAAGCAGAGACAACAGTAGGTATGTAGGTCTCATTTAGTGTAGGTTGACAGCTAAAATACAAGACTAGTCATATTTAAATTTCAGATAAACATGGAATGTTTTTAGTATTGGACAAACTCAAATATTGAACAAATCATACTTATTCTGAAAAGTTACTCATTGTTTATTTGAAATTCCATTTTACCTGGTGTTCTATATTTATTTGCTAGCCTACTACTAAACATCTTATAATACATAGAAAAATCCCCTCCCCAACCACCTCCCACATACCTACAATAAAGAATTATCTAGCCCCAAAACTAAAGAAAAAAAAAACATCAAGAGTGAGAAACTCTGCAGTAAATAATAGTGTCTTTCATGTGCTTTTTAAATTCTGAGTGTACACATTGAATGTGAAAACTGTCAAAGGTGCTCCTCCCAGAGTCATAACACTCATCTGTGTGTCTAGATGTTTTCTTTTTTTAATATTTAACTTTTTAACCTTTTATTATTATTATTATTACTATTATTACTATTATTATGATTTTATGATACATTTCCATAGGCTCCTGGAATTTCCTTTATCCCCTCCCCAGTTCCTCCACCCAACCCACCAAGTTCCCCTATATCATAACTAAAGTATAATTCTTCATATATAGTGATATGTCCATTATTGTGGGCATAGACAATGGCAGAGAGTCCTTCATCCTATTGTCAGATAGTAAACAGTTTCTTTGGGAGTCCATCTTTAGTCTGGAAGTAGAGATGCATACTGCATTGTGTCCTCACATAGGTATGTTAGTCTCCATTTCAGTTACTGTACATACCCTTAAATGAAGTGCCGCACTACAAAATCAATAATAGAAAGAAAAATAGAAATGTATAATGCCATGATGTTAAATAATGTATTACTAGATATGAGAGTCTCCATTACACAGCTATTATACATCTCCTTAAATGAAAAGACACAAAACAAAATCAACAACAGGAAGAAAAAAAGATTAACAACACCATAAGTTAAATAGCATACTACTGAATGACTAATGTGTCGCTGAAGAAATGAAAATCAAGAACCTTCTTTTTTTGTTGTTGTTGTTAATTACAATGTATTATGTGACACAGTTTTATAGGTACTGGGATTTCCCCCACCCCTCCCCTAGCCCTCCCCCCATGGTGGATTCCTCCACCTTGCTACATTGCCACAGTTCAAGTTCAGTTGAGATTCTTTCATTGCAAGCATATATCAAGCATAGAGTCCAGCATCTTATTGTCCAGATAAGAAGAACCTTCTTGAAGAAAATGATGCTACTGTATGACCTATGAGTCACTGAAGAATTTAATCAGAAGAAAGTGTTTTGAAGAGATGAAACTAACAACAACAACAACAAATAAAAATTCATGATATAGTTTCTGCTGATCTTTGTTGGTGAAATGTGTCTCCTGTAGGCAACAGATGGGTTTTGTTTTTTAATCCAGACTACTAATCTATGACGTTTGATTGAGCTTAAGCCATTTACATTCAGGGTTAATATGTATGGGTGGTATTTTGGTCCTGTCATTTTAGCAGTGGGTTGTTCATTGATATAGTCTTCTGTTTCCATTTTACTTGGATGTTCTTCATATTTGCCTTTGGTTTTGCTGGGTGCTATTTGTCTTCTCTGTCAAGAGAACATCTTTAAGCATCATTTGTAGAGCAGGTTTGGAAGAGGCATATTCTTTGAACTTTTCTTTACTGTGGAAGAATTTTATTTCATTTTCAAAGGCAAATGAAAGCTTTGCTGGATACATTATCCTGGGCCGACAATTTTTTTCTTCTTTCAGAATCTGGACTATGTCACTCCATTCTCACCTGTAGAGTTTCCTGTGAGAGGTCAGCTGTGAGTTTAATTGGCATTCCTTTGTATGTTAATTGATTTTTTTCACTTGCACAATTAAGGGTCTTTTCCTTGTGTTCAATTGAAGAGAGCTGATTATCATGTGTCTTGGTGAAGATCGCTTTTGGTCAACCCTGCTGGGAGTTTTGTGCCCCTCCTGAATGTTGTATCCCAATTCTTTTTCTTGATTAGGGAAACTTTCCCTTATCATTTCATTGAATACACTTTTAATCCCAGTATCTCTTTCTGCACTTTCTGGGACTCTCATAACTCTTATAGTTTGCCTCTTAATAGTGTCTTTCAATTCTTGACTACGTTTTTTGGCCTGCTCCAGCTCTGCTTCCAGCTTTTTGTTGGTTTCCCCCCCATGACAGGAAATATCTCCCAATTCTGAGATCTTTTTTTTCTGCTTCATTCATTCTATTTTGGAGACTCTCCACTGTGCTTCCAATTTGCTCCACTGTATTATTCATGTCTGACAGATCAGCTTTGCTTTGATTCATTCCTTCTGTGACATGTTCCTTAAAGTTCTTGAACTCCTGTATGTGCTCCTCATTGTTGATAAAAAGTTTTATAATAAGTGTTTTGAATTCTGTATCCCCCATTTTCTCGAACTTCCTCAGTGAACTCTGAAGTTGGCATAGGGTTTTGCTTCTTTGCAGGGGAGTCTTCAGTAATATTCATTGTGTTTCTGTCTCCTGTTTAGCTCTTGGTCATTGTACTTCTGGTTATCAGAATCTTCTACTTAGGGCAGGTTTCTAAACTTTGTCACCCATAGGTCTATAGTTCGATTTTACTTATTGCAGTCGGTACATGGCTCTTTATTTGCAGTCACTTGTGCCACTCCCTCCAGCGAGTTCCAGGTCCTGTTCCTTGGAGCTAAGACTCCGTGAATTATGGCCATTCCCATGTTTTCCAGGAAGTATTCAGACACAATAGAATACTGCTAAGTCTTAACCCCTTCACGTCTACAGATGCTGTTTCTCAGGCAGCACCACCACCACTATTCCAAGAGTAGTGGGACAGTTGGTTGTGCTCTTGGAATGGGTAGCCAGTGACAGGAAAAGTACACATTTCCAAAAGAAAAATGGGAAAACATGTGAGACAGCCAAGAGTGATAAACAGTTCTTATCTGCTGAGTGACCAGAGAACATCCTTTGGTTATTAGAGAGTAACAAACAAACCACAACCCCATGACCTATTTTGGGTCTTCACTTCTGGATAAAATTTCAACTTTTCACTTGCCCGTCTTAGTGGAACCTAGGATCCCAGTGTTTTTCCAGGCAACGCAACAATGTGTGATGGGTTTGGCCAGCTTGGTGTTGGGAGGCATGCAGTCATCTCTCTCACAGTAATTTCTGCAGGGAGAGATACCCAACTATACACTTTCATAGAATGCCAAGAGAATAGTGGTGGTGGTGTTGCCTGGGAAACAGCATCTGTAAACGTGAAGGGGCTAAGACTTAGCAGCATTCTATTGTGTCTGAATACTTCTTGGAAAACATGGGAATGGCCACAGTTCATGGAGTCTTGGAGCCTTACCTCCAAGGAACAGGAAGCTCAGAGAGGAGGCCTGCCCCAGGTGGCCTCTTGAAATTACTCATTGCTATTAACCACAAAAGCCAGGCTCTTGGGGTCAAGTTCAAGCATTTCAAGAGAGGCTTTCATTCCTGGATTGAAATCTCTACTGACTTCTATTAACCTTGCCATTTTGGACAGATTATTATGTACAACCCTGAGTTTCAGTTTTCTTCGATGTTATGCTGGAAGAAAAATGCCTGTTTTACAGGATTGTGAAGGTTTTGTGAGAAAACACATTTAAAGGGGTTAGCTGAGGGCCTGGTCTATGGCTAGTGCTCCGTAAATAGTAGCTATTGTTGCATGCTTTATTCAGGGTGCTGGAAAATGATCAGGAAGGAGGTGGCTATGGACCACTGAATTTTACTCTGAACTTCAGCCCAGCATAAAGAGAGTTCATGTAAATATAATACTATTCTTAATAACAGATACCTCCAGTTTTTCCATATTGATCTGAGAATATGGAACACTTCATCATGCCAAGCAGCTGTCCCTTGCTGCATTTATAGGAACCCACCTGTCATGAAGAATGCAAAACACACTGTGCAAACATGTGGGATCATATCCTCTGTGTGTGGGTGGTAGGGAGATGGATTTGTTTAAAATATCTGGACCCTACCATTTTACGTGTGAGTCAGCTACCATTTTATTCTAAAATATTTTGCTTGGTACATCCAGCTGAAGTGCAACAGAAGCGCGAGCAATCCACAATCACAATGTGTGAATGACACAGTTATCTTACCACATTTTCCTCTCAGCTTTCCACCCTCCCTAGGCAAGAGAGGTCAGGGTCTGGAGATGCCTCTGGGGTGTGTTTTATTGGAGCATCACCAACCTAGTGAGCTGTGTTTCTGCAGCAGGGCTTCTGGCTGATAGGCTGTTGCAGTTTGTAGCTCATCTCTTACTGCACCACTGCACTGCTGTTTCTCTTGCTTGTGTTTGTTCCTTGTATGTGTGTGTGCCACAGCTCTGCTCTGCAGTGGGAGTTGATACTGATTGATCTGACCCTATTGCTTTCCCCCACTCATATGCACACTGCACGAGACCAGGGTATCTCAGCCTGGTGCTACTGAACTTTGTGGGCCAAAGCACTGCCATTGTGGGGTTTCCCTGTGCACTCCAGGATGTGGAGCAACCTTACAGGTCTCTGCCCATTAAGATGCCAGCAACAGATTTGACTTGGGCTCAATAAAAATGCCCCATGGAGACATAATCAACTCTAGCTAAGGAGATCTTTATCTTTGTCACTGGCTTATAGTCCCCCTTATCTTAACTCTCACCCAGCTCTGTGGGTTGCTTCTTCACACTACTCCGCTGCTTTGTGAGGCAGCCTAATAGGAATTATTACAAGTCCTTGAATGTGGTTCATTCACTCTGGTCTCTCTGTAGTGTCTTACTCCTCGTTCCCAACCCTGCTGCCACTTCTTAGCCCCTCTTTAATTCTGAGAGGCCTCTACAGTTTTCCATCCATAATGTTTGCTCCCCTGTTAGAATTGCTCATTTTCCGATAACATGTTTTCTTTCCAGTGCCCTCATGGGAGCCTGTTAGCATGAAGTGGACAGGGATTCCAGCTGCCAGGTTTATTTCTGTATCTCAGTAGCTAGCAGGGAGCCTGATGTGGCAGGGATGCTCAGTGAACATTTATTTAGAATCCTACTTTAAAAATTGGTCTCTGGAAGAAAGGACTTCTTCCCTTGAAGCTCTTTAATTTGTGGAAACCCGGCATAGGTCTCAGTGACCTGTGCAGTCCGTGCTTTAGTGGGCTTTAATTACAGGCTGGATGTCCTGGATCTTGAGGTATGTTCCATCAATTCACCCAGACTCCAGTGCAAGTTTATGCTTGATGTCCCTGGGCAGACAATTGTCATTAACTCTTAACACATGATCATTCGAGCATTTCTAAGTGGAAGAAAGAGAGACGGGGGCCAGCAAGTCCAGATTGGTCTCTGGGTTACTGGAGGGAGCAAAGCCAGGAACTGCAGTAGGGGGTAGGGTGAGACTGCAGCCCAGTGCAAAAACGGTTAATAAGAGAGTCCTGGAGTATGAAAAGCTGCTGACAAAAATCAGCTCTATTTAGTCTAGAGGAGAAGATTGAGAAGCAATCTGATAGTGGCTTGAAACTACCTGTAGCCTGGGGCCCTTGCAAGCAATTCAGATGGATGGCCTGTTTGAGGTGAGTGGACAGGCCCAAACTTGTGTCTTGTGAGAGAGGATTGCTTGGTAAAGGAATCCAAGTAGGCACTCTGGAGGGGGTCATTTCAATAGAGCTTTTGGAGCAAATCCTAGAGTGAAAAGTAAAACAAAGAGGCTTAGGGACTGTCCCCAAATTTCCACTAACGAGCTATTTAACATTTGGACTTAAATGAAACATTGCAGGTCTTCAAGTTTCTCCTCTTGCCTTCAAACAAAAGTGAATCCAAACTAATGTGGATGTTTGTTATTTGTTAAAACACACACACATACAGTGCACCCCCTACACACTCAAAAACATACCTACATAAATGTATAAACATTCCCTACACACTCAAAAACATACACATAGACACGAATTCACTATAAACTCAAACACACATATGCGTGCACATATTTACCTCCACACACACACGCAAAAACACAGTTGCACAACCGTACATACATATACACACATACCACAAACACAAATGCACACACACACATTTATTTTTGCACAAACTCTGGGATAATCATTTTTTTCTCTTAAGGTTTACTGCACAGCTGTTTCTATTACTGTTATCTATCATTCTAGTTGTCTGTCTTTGCTAAGATGAATTATAGAATGTTGGAACAGAATATAGAAGTCCTCATTCACTGAAGCTCAGAGAGAATAAAGAACCTGTTCAAAACTCAGACAGACATAGAAGACCTGGGTCCCAGTCCAGCTTTTGGGCCAACTCCCATCCTTTCTGTACCTAAACATAATAAAGAGCAAGCGTAGACAATCAGAGCGACCTAGAAGATTAGGTCAGAAAACAACTTGTGGAGCATTTGGGATTGTTTAGCTTTCACATCCTTTTTCAACTGAGGCTACAGGAAGAATTACACCCTTATAGAAAATCAACTGTTTTTTTTTTCCAAATATCTTCCAAAGACAGGACATGTCAAACAACATTCAAGAGGCATACAAGAGAAGTGGATTCATTAGGCACAGTAAATATGGTAGGACATTAGGATCCACTTTCTGATGCAGACACTTACAAGCTGTTCCATACCTATTTTCAGCTTTGTGGACCATGTGGTCTCTGTACTCACCTCTGCCTTTGTAGCAGGAAATGAGCTCAGGCATTATGTAAAGAAAGACCGTGTCTGTGCTTCAGTGAAACTTTATGAAGTAAAATAGGTCGTAACTCAATTTTTGAAAACTTTACTTGTTTGCTTTAAGAGCAGAAGACAAGACAGTGAAACAGAGAATGCCACAGTGAGACAGGGGTCACGCTGGAGAGTGTGAGATCTCTCTCACCTTCTGCTTCATTCCCTAAATGCCGAGCAAGAGCCAGGGCTGGGCAAGTCTGACCAAAAATCCAGAATGAAATCCAGGGACCCAAGGACAGGAGGCAGCCCCTTCTGCCTTCCAGGGTATATATTAGCAGGACAGAATGCAAAGCAGAAGAGTGGGGAATCAATTGCCGGGTATTCCAATAACGAAATGTGGACATCCCAAGCAGTACCTTCATTGTCCCATACAGCTGCTCCAGGACTGAAATTTTATTTATATATTTGGAAGGTAGAGACATAGAAAGAAAGAGGTGGAGTGATAAATTCCATCTTCTGGTTCATGCCCCAAATGCCTAGCAGGGCTGGGGCAGAGATGGGACAGATTCAGCCAGGAATTCAGTTCAGGTCTCCCACGTAGATGGCAAGAATCAATCACTGAGCCACCGCTTCTGACTCCCAGGGTCCAGATGATTAGGAAACTAATCAGGAGCTTGGGTTTGGTAGTCTGGGTAGGAAACCCTGGTACTCCAATATGAGATGTGGGCATCTTAACAGTTATCTTAACCACTAGCCCTAACAGTCTGGAAGTAACCGAATTTGACCTGCAAGCTACAGGTTCTCCTGTTCCAATGGAACCCTCTGTGAAGAGGAATGAAAACATGCAGCGGAAATACACTGACTGAAGAGGAATAGTTAGTCAATCCCTTGTAGCATGTCCCAGAAAGGAAAGGCTTTTGAAAGTTCCAAGAATCCCTTTGAGGCTCAACAAGGGAAAATCCTAAGAGACGGACCCAATGGCCTAGTTGGGTCTTGTGCCAAATGTATGAACCCATGAACAGGGGAGATGCAAAAGGAAGGAGATTGAGTATAGGTTACCAGAAAGCAATTCTGGGTTGAGAGCCTTGCACAAAATGTTGGAAAACAAAGCAGTGAATTCTAAACATAGCTGTCACTGCAACTATCCTGATCCTGAAATCTTTGGCACAAAAAGTATGATTGTGGCTGGGGAAGTCGTGAAGGGCCTGGCCAAATTTCAAAGAGCCACACCCTGACTTTCTAATGTGCATGATTCGTCAGAACTAGACTAGAAGCTTCATTAAAATAAAAACTAGATCTGACTTTCCCACCCTTGTGATATCCAGGGCCCAATACATGGTCATGCATCATCCGTCTATTCAGTCATTGATTCAACTCAATCATTTATGCACCCAATATTCCAGAGCCTTCTCTGAAGCAGGCATTTTGCTGAGCTCTGAGGATTCACTGTTGTGCAAAATTGAAAAACATTCTTGTCCCTGTAGAATGTAATAAACAGAAGATTGGAGAAAGGATATGGGTTTTCATTTTTATAAGTTAAATAAATGTGAAATAAGAATCAAATAATATAAAGTGATAATATGATGAAAGTATCAGGGGAGAAATCTGTCACGCAAGCAGGTAGTAGGAATTACAGATCTGGTATGAGGTACTCAGGGAAGGCTCATACAGGAAATGATTCTGCTAAATCCAGAAGGAAGAATGGTATATGGAGAGGGGAAGGCAATGCATCCTCAGAAAAGGGGATGATATGGACAATGGTCATATGGCACGAGGAAATACTAAAGAAAGGTAAGGTAGCTGCTAAATAGAGAAGACATGAGATAAAGGATCATATAAGGTTGAAAAAATGAGCAACTAAGGATTTTAAGACCTTGTAGGATCCAGTTAAAATGTTGCCTTTCATCTTAAGGGTCTAGTAATGGGGAAGACATCATTGAGATTTCTATGCCATAGATAGATGTGCCATTGTGAAGGAGAAAATTAATTAGAGGGTCACAAAAGGGGAACTTGGATGATCAATTAGTAAGCTCTTGACAACACTGAGAAGAGGTGGTGGTAATGAGGATGAAAAGAGGTGGGTGTCTTAGAAAGATACAGGGTGTAAGAAATTGGACCAGTACATATAATGAGGGAACATGTGGCCCAGTAGATTCAACTGTTAATGGATCCTACACTGCATTGCCTGCAATGAGTCTCACCTATATTTCCTGTTCACTTTTGTAATAACATTTCTGGAAGGCAGTGGATAATGGCCCAAGTGCTTGGATTCCTGCAATCCATGTGGGAGTCTCTCTCTCTCTCTCTCTCTCTCTCTCTCCCTCTCTCTTCTTCTCCCTCTCTCTCCTCAAAAACAAAAACAAGTGAGATCATATCACAATATGATTATCATTAAGTGAACACTGACATTTTACCAACTTGTTGTCAAGAATTTGCCCAATAGCTCCTTTTCTGAAAGATTAGTAACTTTATACCACTCTTTGTTCTGTATCATCCATCTAACATTTGTTCACATAAATTAGTCAATACTTAGTAATTGGGCGACAAGTTGTAGAAGGTGGAGAAAGATTGTGAACACATTGAGGCAGAGGCTTACTCATCCATAGGGCTATGAGTAAGTACAGAGAAAGAGCCAGAAAAATTGTTAACTTTGCTTCTCTGGGTCTATAGCCTGACTCTCAGAGCTTTCAGTCTAGTTGGGCCTAGAAGACAAAAAGTCAGCAGGGGTGAAAAGTGAAATCCAACGATGGGATGACCACTGAGTGTACAATGAAAAACATGAATTAAGTAGAAAGTTTTTATTCTGGGGTGCACAGTTACCTAGGAAAATATAGCAAGCTCTAAGATGTGAGACCAACTTAAATACTTTGAATATGCCCTCCATTCGCCTAACACTTAAGATTGTATTTTGAAAACTAAAGCAAATATACATATCCTAGTTTTTCTGGGGGCCATCCCACAGAGAGCTGCAAAATGTCAGTCTCAGGAGATGGGTATTCAAAGCCAGAGATATTTTTAAAGTCCTGGGGTTATGCTGGTAGGCAACCAATTGTGAATACCTTTGAATCTCCAGGAAAAAGCATAATTTGGGAAGTAAGTGGCAAGAAGTTGGGGGAAGGCAGCAGAGAGGCTCAGTGTAGAAGGATGAAAGGGACCAGGTGAAGAGTCCTGGTCCTTTTGCCCAGTGACACCTGCAGGGCTAGACTGATTGGCTGGAACCCAGGCTCACAGTCTGCCCACCCACACTTATTCATCCTTTGTGGGCCTGGGGCCCCAGGAAACAATCCAGGTGGTGAGGAGTGAGTGTGATTGGATTGTGCTTAGGGTCAATGTCTGCAGGGACTGAGAGTGCAGGATGGGGCAGAGAGAGACATTGAGCCATGGCACACCTACACACAACCCTCAGATGACTGACATGGAATGCCAGACCTGGAGAGATGGTTCCTGAGGAAATGACCTGTCTCAGCAGGGTTTACCAGGAACTGGGAAGGGGGTTGTGACTCCAGGTGAAGAATTCCTGGCAGTCTTCAGGGTGCTCTCAGGGCAAAGCCGGGGAAATGTGTGCTTCCATCCTGGAAAGGGTATCAGGGTTGTGGCCAGCAGAGTGCAGGGATACACTGCAGTCCTGTAGTCCACCTGCAGCACTCCTGTGAGCCCCACTTCCTCTCCTTTAGCACCTCAACTGAAATTGAAAAACATCAGCACAGTCCACATTTGAACTCCTTCTACCACATTCTTACATTCCTTTTACTAAAGCCAAACTGAGCTGTTATCCTTTTCCTGTGACTGACATTCACTTTCCTCGGTGTCTTAGATCAGTGAACTTGCTATCTCTGTGATTTCTCACCATGCTCCAAGGTAATGAAAAATGTAAAAGTTTGAGAGTATCTAGAATATTTCCCCTTTTTTGTGGTATGTGCTTCTAAATGTGTTCTCTGTCTCTCTCTCTCTCACACACACACACCTCTTGTGCATGGTGCATCTTGGTCAGAGATACAAGTATGAAAAGGTTCTGTCAAATTGTAAAAATAGTGAAAGACATATTTACTTAGAAGAGAAACATGTCCAGATTACCCCTAAGCCAATATCTTCTGAAAACAATCAAAAGGTTACAGATGTAAGAGTTTGATTTCCAATAAGTCCACTGTACTCCCTGCCCTCAACTTTTAAAAAGATCTTTAGTCCAGGAATGCTAAGCCAAAAATTTTTATGGTTAAATTATTCTTAAAAAAAGTAAAACAACAAGACTATGACAAGGAAACTGGACTTAAAGAGCAGGCAATTAAATTCAAGTGTATGTTCTCCCAACTCGGAAAAAGAAGACATGAACAGGTGAGCTTTCTCCCCCTGCTTCTGCATTTCCCTTCCTCAAAGAGGGAGGGTTGATAACCACAGATGTCCGTTTCAGTCCTCACAGTCCATGATTACAAGGCGAGGAAGAGAAGAGCAACTCTGACCCACCTCTGCCTCCATGTTCTCTCACACTCTCTTGTTCCTTGGGGCGTAGTCTTTTCAACATTTCACAGTTCCTCAAGTGAGCTCTGACTGCTTGTTCACAGGTCTTGGATGCTGTCCTTCCTAAGTTTACCTTCTCTAACCCTAAAGGATCCCAAGGAATCCTCGAACTCGCAGTGTGTGTCATCTCTGAGGCACTTCCCTTGGCTCCTTATGTTAGGGTGGGGTCTGTGCTAGCTACTTCTGTTGTGTTTTGTGCTGTCATAGCATACATTTCACATTTAAATGTCTCTCCCTCCACTGAAACACTATCCGACTGTAAGTTCTGGGAGTAGGAACATACAGTAGGGACATTATAAAACAATACTTGGTTCAATTAATTGTTGAACAAATACAATCAAGGGTTATTTGCCCCTGGTCTTAATTTTTAATTTAGTTTTTAATTCATCTTTTTTTCCACCATGAAACAGATGTTCACATTCAGCCCATGAATTGTCAGTGAGAAAGGTTGCTAACTCTACCAGAGGGAAAATGATGCTGGCTGCGGTTTCAGCCTCCATTGACTTTCCAAGAACTGCTTTAAGTACATTCTGTTTCCGAAGAGCAGCCTCCATCCTGCTTCCAAAATCCTGTCCTGACCTGTCTTGTTCATCCCATGGCCCTGGTTCCAGGGGGAATATAAAGCCAGTGCTTGCAGAGAAAGCAGAGATTAAGGAGTTTGGGAGAAGCAGGGCTTGATAGTTTTGACCTCTGGATGCTCCCTGATTATTAAGTTTTAATATCCTCAGGATAGATTAGGATGAAGCCGATTAGGGGAATGTCATGAGGTGCAAGCCACAGCTCAGCTTCCTTCTGTTGCAAGTCTTCCCTTGGGGAAGGGATCTGGACATATGCTTCAGGAAAAGAGGGCCAAGCTTAGCCTTGCCAAGCATGGGAGGAACAAAACCAAGTTTCTTCCATGGACTAACTTTTTCTTTTTCTCCTCCTGCCTTCCTGTACTCATAGAAATTGGCTGAGGTGATACAGGTCAGAAAGGCCCAATCACTGAAGGTAATAGAACCTACCCATTTCTCCTCCCCAAATGAACATTAGTTGTTCTTACACAGCTACTTAGAATTCTCTTCTAGAACCATGAAGGGTCCTGTCTTTATCCCAGTTTGGACTACTGTTAGTTGTTGAAAGGCCAAACACAAGCTTTGAGCTTTGGATAGTGCCACTTGAAGTTCTGGTTGCTGCAAGAACTTGTCCTGTGATATGAGGGACTTCCCTCTCTTAGTCTCACAAACCTGGGATAAGCACTAAAAATGAATTCAAGGCAGAAGAGCCTTATGCGGCTGCTGACAAAGCAGGATCTCAGGTGAAGTGCATCCATGTAGTCATCCATGTGAGTAGCCTGTGGCTAGTTCTTGTGTGGTCTCCCCTGTAATTATTAATATCTCCCATGTTCCTCTTAAAAGGTTCAAATTTGGATAGTAAATTCCATAATTGTTGTGACTTAGAAAGCAACATAATCCATTTTCAGATTGTTCACTGTTTTTAAATGTTCACAGTTTCTCTGAAGCAATGACATTTACTACAGTCAAACTTGATGATCCAGGCTCTTTCTACTTTTATTCTATCTTCTTTAAACCAAAGAATGTTTGTGCTTTTCCTTCACTTGTACCAGGAGAAACAGTGGAGATTAGAAGTGTTACAGAAACCACCCCAATCCCAAACTGCTAGCAGGATCCAACTTTCTTTTCCCCCATATTTCTTTCTAAGGACGTCATTTAGATCTCTTAAGATAAAGCCCAGAACATTCCAGAGTGCTCTTGGGTGAAAACAAGAATTGTGTGGGAGGTCAGGGCTGTGACTCAAACACACCATATAGGAATGAAGCACCAAATTGGGACCTGGCTGCTCTGCTTCCAGTCCCACTTTCTGCCAAAGCACTGGACAGAGGATCGCCCACGAACTTTTGCTTCTCCTTCCCTGAGTGAGACCAAGATAATATCCCTAGCTCCCAGATAAGATTTTGAACCCATTCCCCAGCTTACAGCCATTTGGAGAATGAATCCTTCAAATAAATAAAATTAAAATCTCAAAAAAGAAAATGAATGTGTGTCCCAAGAAGGGAAGTCATGACAAATGGCACATTTTCAGAAATCCAGTGTATGTGAATCAGACATGAATGATTATCAGCAAATGTTAAAGGGGGGAAATTCTCAGACTAGGGAAATATAGAAGCATTAGTGTCAGTCTCATTATATAGGACATCTATCTGCAAGCTGACTCCATCCTGCTCTAGAGGAGCTTTGGTAGCACCTTATGTTTCACTAAGCAAAGTCAAGGGGCATTGAGATGGAACAGGGCCCCATTTGACACGTCTTGGTGAGAAATGTGGAAAATATAATCACTGTTGTGCCATCTAGAATGTAGAGCTAGACAATAGGCAGGTGAAACAGTGATTCTTTAGTTTCAATATGAGTTTTCCACACCACGCTTTCTTTGTAAACTGTAATGCCTTTATGCCACACACATAGAAACTTTCATCAGACTTTGATACCTTGCTTATAATCTTGTTTTATTTGAGCATGGTTCCATGGCTTATTAATCTGGTTTATTGATTGAACTCTTGTCTTTCAATGAGCTGCTCTGCATAAAATCATGCCAATATATCTCTAAGCTCTTGGTTCTGGATCATGACAGACCATAGCAGGTGGGATTCAGAATTCCTTACTGTGCTGAGTTCCCCAAGAGCTGGGACTGATCTTTCAAGTTCTCCATGCACTTTCCCAAATGCATAGAAGACACTAGCATTAACTTTGAAAAAAAAGATTAAAATATATTAATTGTAATAATGATAAAGCCTGCAAAGAGTTGAACCTGCTCATGATAAGGAATATCCTCTGAACTGTGGAGAGGGAAAAAACTAAAAGAAGGAGCAGAGCAGACACCAAGAATAATGTCCAACTGGTGCTACCAGATCATTCCAGGTCTTCGAACACAGGAGACTATGTCTAGGCCATTTCTGCGCAAGAAAGTGGATCTATGTATTTGCTTGTCAGCACAATAGGAAGCTTCTGCCTGCCAGTGTAGCAGTCTATCACATGGCATCCCTGGATCAATTGTGACTTAACGTGGAAACTATAGTGGATAAAGAAGATACATGGAGATGAGCTACACAAACTGTAAAGCAGACACAAATAGAAAAATACAGATGATTGGTTTCTGGCATTAGTGAGTGGCTTTAGATTTTATCAATTGCCTCTCTAGCATTTTAAAACTCTTCCCTCCTTTTCCATCAAACTCTGGATCAGGAATTACACCCCTCTCCACAGAGTCATCTGCTTCACACCACAAGCATGGAGTTCACATTGTCTGGCCAGTGACTGTTACTGAGTGGGTGTGGGCCTCACTTTTGATTAGACACTGATGTATGACAAGAAGACTATTGGGAGAGTTGTGGGAAAGACCCCTTCGTTCAGTGCATGCTATAGCCTCTTGTTCTGCTGGGAGGTGTCATGGGTGAAACTACACAGGCTTCTTGTGTCAATGAAAGGAACTGGCTTGAGGATAGTATATCACAAAAGTAAAGGAATGCCCCTCACCCTAACTCTGGCACCATGAATAAAAGTAAAGAAGTTTTCAAGATATTGTTGAATGGCTGGATAGCCAACTCTAGCATTGCCCTCTCTGCAGACTTCCTTACATGGTTCATACACATCTCTGTTGTTGACTGAAGGCAGTTTGAGTTGCAGGTTTCCATAGTTGAACACTAATGTTATTCTAACCTGTTCAGTATCCATCTATATTTATGATGTGGTGCTGGCATCGCCATGCTTTGAAATGCCACTAAATGAAAGTGAGTTAAATTTGGTGCCATGTATAGCAGCATTCACAAATCACAATTGAATGACTTTCCAAGTGGAATAAAGGCATTCTCTGTCCTCAGGATAATGCTAAGTGTTGAAATTAAAGATTAACTGTCTATTTTAAGGAGTTCAAGTTCCAGGATTCTCACAAATTCAGAAATATGACATTGTGTTCTCAAAAGCAATAAAGTACATTCATACTGATCCAAACCTTAATTCTTTCTTGAAAGACCTTTGCCTCTTTGTGTCACAAACTGCTTATTTGCAATGATGTACTTACCTGAATATATATTTTCCTCAACCCACTTAAAGTAAAAATGAATGTTTTAGAGTACCAAAGCTTGGCTAAGTTAGGACCTGCTACATGAATTATTGTTAGCAATAAAACACCTGTTATATTTGGCATGGTGTCAGTGGCTTTGGGAGATACACAATTTAAAGAGATCCCTTGTCTTAAAAAAAAACCCATAATTTAAGAGGAAAGACAGATATTTGCCATATAAGTCAATTTGCATCCTATCAACATCACAAATGAGAAACGCATATGGAGGGGTGTAAGGCAGGTGCAGTGGATCGTGAAGTAGTTTTGATTGGTGTCATCATATAAGGCTTCAAGAATATGTAGACTCTGAATGGCACTTTGAAAACATAGGCGTGGCCCAGCGAGGTGGCCTAGCAGCTAAAGTCCTTGCTTTGAAAGCACCAGGATCCCATATGGGCACCAGTTCTAATCCCTGCAGCCCCACTTTCCCATGCAGCTCCCTGCTTGTGGCCTGGGAAAGCAGGGGCCCTTCACACATGTGGGAGACCTGGAAGAAATTCCTGGATCCTGGCTTCGGATTGGCATAGCATCGGCCGTTGCACTCACTTGGGCAGTGAATCATCGTACAGAAAATCTTCCTCTCTGTCTCTCCTCCTCTCTGTATATCTGACTTTGTGATGAAAATAAATCTTACAAAAAAAGAAAACGTAGGCTTATAGTCAGCATTGGGAGTTCAAAACATGAGCGCCAAAGGTGGACAGAAGAACCTCCCCACAGGGATCCAGAAAAATCCCCAGAAAGCATGTTCACTGATGACCTAGAACTGGTGTTCTGAAATATTCAAGTGACAGACACCAGACTCCAATATATGTTAACAAGCTGGAACCACAGACTGAAGCTAGCATAGCAAAGATGAACTGGGCTGCACGTACCATTGTGCATTAGATTACTAGAGGAGAAGACATCTTCAATCACAGCTGCTTATGTGGAAGACACCCCGTATATTTTGTTGGATGGAGCTTCACAAGAGTCAACAGTGTCATTGCCAAACCAAAACTGAGGCATGCATAGGTCCAATTTCTGTCTTACAATATAGAATGTCCTATCTTTCTGCTAGCAGTGACCATAGCAAACTGTATTTGTTTTCTACTGCTGCCATAACAAATAATCAACAGAGTGTCTTGAAGACTATAAACTGGAGAGCACAAGTCCAGCCCAGGTCTCACAAGACTGAAATCCAGGCATTGGCAGCCTGCATTATTTTCTGGAAGCTCTGTGGGAGAATCATTCTCGTTCATTTTGGTTGTTGGAATTCTGTCCTTTGAGTTTACAGGACATGAGTGACCAGTTTTGTGCTAAGCAGGAAGCCAGGATGGGATTCTAAACCCACTACACTGCTTGGATCCTTCCTCCCTTTATTTCATGCTCAAAGCTGACAAGAGAAGGCTGAGTCTTTTTCACAGTGCATGGCTTGACCTGGAATCCGAGTCATATCTACAAAGTTTCCTGGGTTCCAAGTGTGGAATCCAAGTCATATCTACAAAGTTTCCTGGGTTCCAAGTGTGGAATCCTGGACATCTTTGGTGGGAAGGTCAGTATTCTTCCTACAAGTTGTCCTCTCATGTGAACTGCTCTGTGCAGTGCTGGTTGTCACCCTCTCAGCTAGACACTGGTACACTGAAGCACATCTGTGTCATAGTGAGCAAGGTGGCCAAGAAATTTAGTGTTTGAGTAAAAGTGGGGATGCTTCTGGACATTAGGAAATAATGTAAACATAAGAGCTATCATCTAGTATTTCCTTTAATGGATGAAATGCATCCAAAATGATGATATAGGACTGTTTATCGCAAAACACCTGCTCAGTTAATGATGTCTGTGTATGCATGTGTGTCTGCTCTGCACATGTGAGTGGATGTGTAAGCACATGTAAGCATGTTCTTAAACTGCTCATCATAAAAATGAGTAGTTTACTTTACTTTTGATTGCAAAAAAAAGCAACAACAACAACAAACCCCCATAGATTTTCCCAAACATTTTAGCTTGCTGCTAGCATCAGCCTTGATTTAGTGTGCTTTCATAAACATATGCCTTTGTGTGTTTTCTTTTCCAGTCTGGAGATTTCATTGATAATGAGAATGTGTGGAATACTTAGTCATTTGTTGTCATAATTCAACTATCTTTAAATGTAAAAAAGAGCCACAAATTCAAACTGGACCATAGATCAGTCATTAAAAACAGATGGTTTAGATGGGCTGCTTGAAAAGAAGCAAAAAGCACGCAAGAGAGCAAAAGTGAAGTAGGAAAACTAGAAATCCCGTAGGGGTTTGATGGCTATAATGTTGTCACACAGGACACAACATTGAACTTGAAAGAAAAACTGATAGCACTTCCCCCAAACTAAGGGAGCATGATGGTGAGACTAAGCAAATTCAGACCTGTTGTTGGTTAGGTTTTATTACTGTGTCAATTCAAATGAGTTCAAACCTGGGGTTTCTTTCTGTGAAGTAACTACAGGGAACTGTGAGTTCTGCAGTGACATTTTCCAAATGAATTTTTGAATTGAAATTTCTAAAATGTTTAACGTCTACAGTAAAGATATACTGCTATAAAAATAGCAATGACTGGTTTTGAGTTAGGGCTTTCTATGTGCTATGCCCATTTAGAATCTTTGGTACACACTATATTTTTAAAATCTGACAGTAATTCTTAAAGCTAGATAGTATTAATTACTTTGCTTAACAGATAAAGTTGTCAGCACTGAAGAAATTTTTGTTATTTTCATTGACAGTTGAGAAAGTGTAACATGTTTTTGATGCATACATGCCTAATAGAATGTTAGATCAAGTTACTGTATCCATTATCTCAAAAACTCAAATTTTTTATGAGATTGCTTGTCTAATTACACTTTCAGTGAGGTTTGTAAAAAACTAGTTCCTGAATCTTCTCAGGGAAGTTCAGATGATTTTTGGAAATACTGAAATTCTGCACTGTGACATGTCAGAGTATATTTGTAATGGAAGAAAGATCAGAGGTGGTTATGTATTAAATAACATTATTAAATAGACTAAAGACATATTGGATAACTGCATGAGGAAGAAAGTCTTATCCTACAATGTGCAAGAAGTAATGAATTATAGTGATTTGCCATTTTCATATAGTTTTTGGTATTGGTTTTATTTTTAAGACATGTATGTGCATAAATGAAAATAAGTCTATGTTGTGGGAAAACTATAATAGGAATAAAGGGACAATTCTCAGCTCTTGAAGCACATCCCCATTAAATCTTCAAATTTATCATCAAAGATCTAAAGTATTATGCCACTGCAGCTTTGTAAAATCACAAACTGCTCCAGAGGCAGTCAAATTGACCCTCATTTTATTTGTTCCTCACAAGTAGTTTGCAGTATGATGGTATCGGTTTTATAAATAAATAAAATTAACTCTGAGAGGATGCATGAAGTTCAAATTTGTGTAGGTGGCATCAGTGGAACTAGCATTGCAGGTCACAGTTCCCTGATCCTGCACATGGCACTGCATCCTTAAGACTGGATGCTAATAGGAGACTCAAGTGGTGATAGCAGGAAGAGCAAAGTGGCTATTGTACTACATACTACGCTCAGGACTCCAAAACTTGAGAGAACTCCCTTTATGAAACTTGATCTGTATCTTCCACCATTGAGACAGGGACTGATGCAGGCTCAAAACACAGCTCCTCCACCATTTTTATGATGAGTAGAATGAAATATTGAATAAGACAAGATCTTAAAGCTTTAGGTATTAAGAAATAAATGTGGGGAGGCAGGGAATTTATCCAAAATGGCTTATATCACTTTACATGGCCACTAGGATAGGAAAGCAATAGGGGAGTGAACACAAGGTTTATTTCCTTTATCTCCAACAATTTGATCTCAGAACTTCAAAGTGTCTTTCATAAGGCTGATAATGACAATGTGATATATATTTCTTATTGCCAGACATCTTGGCTATCTCCAGCCAATAAAATATGCAGCATTTAGAACTCTACTGACCAGAATGTCTAAGCCAAAAAGTATAGTTAATATACATAAATAATGATAACAATTAAAAGTTCAGGTAAAAATAAAGCCTATAAGCCTATGCATAATTAACACTTTTGTTGGAATTGTAGATTTACAGAGAGGAGAGACAGAGAAAAGCTCTTTCATCCATTGTTTTGCTCACCAGATGATTGCAATAGCCAAAACCGAGCCCATCTGAAACCAGGAGCTTCTTCTGGGTCTCCCATTGTCATGCAGGGTGCCAAGGACATCCAGATGCCTGGACCATATTCTGCTACCTTCCCATGGCATAAACAGAAAACAATATTGCAAGTGAAGTAGCCTGGAGAAAAACTGGCATCTCATTTGGGATGCTGGCATTTTCAGGCAGAGGATTAGCCTGTTGAACCACTGTACTGGCCCTACAAATCTTTTTCTTTCTTTCTACTTTTCAACATGCCACATATGATTACTTAGATCCCATCAGCCCATCAAGTCTTAATCAACCATGTTGCAAAACCTCAAACATGTTCCCTACTCTATGAGTACAAAGATCTCACCACATCTTCTCCACCCTCAAATGTCCAGTGTCATCTGATTTCCATGAAAACAGTGGGCTATATCTCATCTTGATTGCTGCTTCTGTTCACCATTGGAAAACAGGTTATCAAGCCAAGAGCATTTTCACAGACATTTCCCACATCATTATCTTTCAAACTACCCAATCAGAGTGAAATTCCCTGAAGGGGAAAAACATTTCTTCCTTCAATTTCTTCTAGTTCATTCTTTCTAGGTCAAAGGTCCAAAAGGAGCAATAGCTAAAAGAAAAAATATGGCAGCTTACTAAGGAGCACATAAAGTTATCCAACAAACTGAGTTGATTGGAGATTTGCCAATATCCCAGGAATGATTTGCTTTTCAGTGTCTATAAGCTGTCTCTTTTCCACTCTCCTTGCTGTATAGAGCATGAACAAAGAGCTTCAGCATGAATTGGGAGCTTATTGGAAGTGCAAAACTTCAGATTCCACCCCAGACCTACTGAATCAGATTCTCTAATTCCCAAAGGCCTTATCACTTGAGAAATACTATCTTAAACTGGGCCTTTCCATTACATTTTGGACTACAGAATACATTTCAAAATTGAATTATGGACAAACTCTTTATATTTCTCTCCATCTATAAAATTTGTTTAATTCTGACTCAGTTAAATGAGCTGGGTTTTATGCTGATTGCATCTTAATTTATCTGGAAGGAGCAGAGGCAGAAAGCCCTGCACAATGATCTCTGAATGTGTTAGGCTTTAGACACATCATTTTCATAATCTTTCCAAGCTTCATTTACAAAAGTGAAGATAACTTGAAGAATAAGGCTCAGGAACTTAATCATTCTTTTGTTTCACAACAAAACCCTAATAAGCAGCTGTACCATATCACAAATAAAAGATCCACTCTTGAACTACATTCCTCATAAGAACACCCTGAATGGACTCTATTCCCTTCATGTAGCTCAGCTATTTACTTCCATCAACCAACTCTGAGAATAGATGAGTTCACTGAACACCAACTATGCCCTCAGCAACTGATGAGCCTCTATTGAAGACACTGAATAAAGATAAAACTAGAGGGGCCACTTCAGTGACTGCACTTTGTCATTTGCTCTCATTGACAATCTCCTTTCTTCACTGACTGTGCCTCTCCTCTTGGGGACATGTGATGGAGAGTGCTACCTTCTTCAAAATGCATTGATTCTGTATAGCTAGAGGCCCTCTAGCCTCAAAATTTGATTCAGGAACCTACCTAATTCTCCCAAGGATCACACATACCTGGGTGAAACAGGAATGAAGAGGAGCATAGACGGTGGGACTCTAGGACATGGCAAGCCTGAGCATCTCTGAGTAATGTGGAGAGCTGATGGTGTCCCATTCTGCTTCCAGGTGGTTTTGGTGTCATTCTGTTCTGCATCCTTTGCCTCTTTAGATTTCTAATTGAAAGGACATCTAAGACTGTACATTTATGCTTGAAGATTTATTAGACTGAAAAGACAGATTTTCAGAGAGAAGGGGAGACAGAGACAAAGATCTTCCATCTACTGGTTCATTCCCCAAATAGCTACATTGACAGGAGCTGAGTGCATCCAAGCTGGGAGCCAAGATCTTCTAGGTCTCCCACGTGGAACCATTCTCCACTCCATTTCAGCTGCAACATAAAGCAGTGCCCAGATGGGATGCCAGTGCTTGTGGGTGGAGTATTAGCCGGTTGACCCATCACTCTGGCCGCCGTATGATTATATTTAATCAGCTTAACTGTTCAGTTCTCTAGAGTTTGAATATAGCTATTAACCCTAATTTAGTGAAAGCTAAATATGTAACATTGAGAGAGGATAAAATGTTCCTTTTGAAATGCAATTTAAGAAACCCAGATGCACACATGTGTATATTTACCTATGCTTTTGCATATGGATCTCACTCTTTTTCTGTTTCTCTCCCTTCCTTCCTCCTTCCCTCTCTCCCTCCCTACCTGCCCCACTTACCACACCCTCAACATATCTCTGACGATCTGGGGAAACATTTATGCACACTGCTGTGGTTCTCTATACCTTCATAACCTCCTCCTCATTCTACTAACCTTTTCTAGGAGTTATTGTCAGAATTCCTGGAGTGGAAATAATTCCAGAGACTTTTTTCTAATAATCCATTTGAGTTCAGGTCTCCTTTTGAAGTCATTGACTTGAGTTCTGCTCATTAAGAAAAGTTTTCCAATGAAGTGACTAAGTTTATTCTTCAGAGAAGAAAAGGAGAGTAAGCCAAATTTTGAGCAATTACTTTGTTCCAATTGTCTTATCTGTTTTACATCCTTTAATTACAACACCCTTAAGAAGTAGATATTGTTATCTCTATTTTGTGAACAAAATAGGGCTCTGGATTTCACACATAACAGACTGGACTCCAATCGAGCATTTTGATCATGGACAGCCTTATGTGGACATTGTTCAGGAACAAGTCCAAAGATGAGCATGGCAGTCTCTGGCTCCAAAGTAGAATGTTTAGACTGGGTTTTAGAGATACTATTTGTCAAGGAATTTTAGAAACTTCTTGTTTGTTTTCTTGATAAGATCATGATAACCAAGTTGAAGATAGCTGCAGTTAATGAAATAATGAAGAGACTGATAGGAACTTTCTCATAGTTCTTTATTGCATGAGCACTGGATGAGAAATCTGGAATGAAAACAACAATAAATGTGCTATGAGAGTTAGTATTCGAAGAAAGAGATGTTGAAAACACTTGTGACATTTGAGAGGATCAAGAGCGAAAAGACCTGGATATGAGTTCTATAGGCAGCAATACAGCCTAGTATTGCCTCTTGGGGTTTCAGTTTTGACAACAAAATTCAGCAGGAAGAGACCTGCAATTGATGAGCATTGGATCCTTTCCTCCTCTGAAATTCTGTGCCTATAGCTGTGCAGCAAGAGGCAGCTCAACATTGGACCTTTTTCTCCAGAACAAACTCTGGGTATTTTGTTCATTAAAGCAATGAGCCACCCGTTTGTGAGGACAACTCCCTAACAAGGGAGGGACAGAAAGACCTAACCCAGTTTTAGTATTGATTTGCTTTATGGAGTGTATATCCATTTTCCTGGCAAGTCGGTCAAACACAGCTTCTCATGGGTTTTAGGAATCCAGGCATTTGGCTGAGACAGATAGCAAACGCCTCTTCCTAATGTGGGACAAATCCATATGGAGACCAGCACTGCTTCTTCTCTCCCACAGGGCACAGCTGAGCCATGGTGGCTTTTCTGACATTGACTTGGTTCCATGGACCAGGTGGGTACTTACTCCACGGACTAGTGACAACCAAGTGAGTCTCTCTCACAGAGATGGAAAGGGGCAGGAATTCTCTAGAGAGCCAGGGCTGCCAGCAAGGTCTGTGACCTCTGCCAGGGTGAATGGAGTTTGAGCTACAGTGACGAAGAGAGCAAAGAAATCTCAAACCAGCTGTGTCTTGGAGCTGAACTTTCCTCAAATCCAGACGTCTTGGAAGTTTTGGTCTTATAAAGATGAGCCAGCTTTTCCCTCCATCTGCTCATAATTCTAGTCTCAATGTGCTAAGTCTGATGGGGCATCTAGTTAAGTGGGAGAAAAGGGGTGAGCAGGTGAGTAGCCTACATGCAAGTCCTGAGTGTTAACTACTTCCCTTTTAAGGTTTTTGACACAAAACAGGAAGTGGAGGGATTGAAGTAACAAAATACAGAAAATAATGAAAACAAACCATTGTGTTAAAAATACACATCAAGCTGTCCTCCTGAAGACATTCTATCTGATTAGAAGAGTGAGAGATTTCACTAAGAAATAAAAATCTTGAACCCAGCTTGGTGGCATAGTGGCTGAAGTCCTCATCTTGCACATACCGAGATCCCATATGGGCACTGGTTCATGTCCTGGAGGCCCTGCTTCCCATCCAGCTCCCTGCTTGTGGCCTGGAAAAGCAGTCGTGGATGGCCCAAGGCCTTGGGACCCTGCACCCACATGGGAGAACCAGAAGAGGCTCCTGGCTTCAGATTGACTCAGCTCTGGCTAGCTGTTGTGGCTACCTGGGGAGTGAATCAATGAATAGAAGATCTTCCTCTCTGTCTTTCCTCCTCTTTGTATATCTACCTTTCCAATAAGAATAAATAAAACATTTTAAAAAAAGAAATGAAAGGCTTCTCCATCTTCCAGTTTAAGCTGATATGAACTGAAGAAGGGTAGGATTTTCAATGTACTTTCAACTTAGGGCAATGTAAAGAAGTGTTTCTTTTTGGGGGGAAAGAAGATGGCCGACATAGGAGGAAGGCTGTGAGGGAGTCTCCAGTGAAAGAGGGATAGAAAGTCACAGAAGCAGCAAAGAGGAACAGCAGGGAATCGCAGGGAGAGGTCCGTGAGGCTCCCTGGGACAGTGTGGAGCCAAAAAGATCCACACAACTCGGAAGAACAGCGAGAACGGAGCAGGGCAAAGGTAGAGAAACCGACATCCCACTCCAGACCTGCTGAGTCACTTTTGAAAACGGCCTGACGGGAGACGCGGACAGCCCGGAGGCGGGGAGATCGGGCGGATCGTCACCGGCGGGAGGCCTTCGGCAGCGGTGGAGGCAGACTGCAGCGGCGGAACGTTTGGTGAGCCGGGGGGTTGACGTGGCAGCCTCCGCATTCCTAGACCCCTGCCGAGGTTTTAGCCTCTGAGAACGCGGGGCAGACGGACTGAAACTGTTGGGTTTGTGCCTTGGGAACTGCGTGCAGTGGTGTTGGTGGCAGAGGGGGCCCCGGGGGGGCGCCTCAGGTGTTCCTACACTGGGGGGGCCAGTGCGTCTCGGTGCGCAGAGGCTGCTGGCGAGGATCTGGAGTCCTCCACATCCTGCCTGGTGGAAGTGAGATAACATCAGGAAGACCCTGGTCGCCGCGCCGAGCGGCTGCTAGGCGGCCCCGCCTGCAGCAGCCGCCTCCACAGCGCAGGTGTCAGGTGTCAGAAGAGCTCTGCCCAGCTTTGGGAAGTGTAGTGCTGTGTGTCCCCGACACGCAGGTACCACTCCCATAGGGTGAACTGCTCACCTCTCGCCCCCCACCCTGCAGTTCTGAGCGTGGGCGTCCCACCAGGAGAGCTCTGAAAACTCCTGCATCACACTGACACGGTGCGAACCTGCCGTGAAATTATAACAGGGCGCCTGGGCCACTCCTCCGCTAAGGGCCGGTGTGAGAGAGCCACACAGGAACAGGGGCTCTGAACATCCACACACCACGAGTGGTGGATTCACTGCACAAGAGCCACGCCTGGAAAGTGCCTCACCCACAGTCCCGTGTGTGGGAGACGCACCAGGTGGGCTCTGAAAAACCTTGCAGTCCCTGACACGGAGAACGCAGGGAGAAAGCACATAAAACCTTCTAAGTCCTGCGGATTCCCGTGCAGGGGGCACACCCAGAGAGCGCCTCCATCCCTCCACGCCCTGGGGTGTCACACCTGTAGAAGAGGTGCCCAGAGTGTGCCTGGAAGCCACTGGGCCCCCAAGGTGGTGCTCTACAGCCCCGGGCCCTGAGAACGCACCAACGGTGCCTTGAAAATTACCACGCTCGACAACACCACGTCTGCAGGCTCCAATCTCTACAGGAAAGCATCTGACAGCCCCTCAACACACGGGTTCATTTGCCCCACCAGAATTCACCAACGCAATGGGAAAAACCACCAGAAAGAGCTGTGCTCCAGATGAAAGAGCCAGCACCCCACCAAACATGGGCCAAAAGCCATTATCAATATCGGCGATGCGAGATGAAGACATGGACGTGTTACCAGCAAAGGAATTGATGAAAATAATGCTAAAATTTCTCAGAGACGTGGACACAAAGCTGGAAGACTACCAGAACCGCATAATCACCGAAATACAACAAATCAAAACCAAACTGGATGCCCAAGAGAATAAGATTGAAAGCCTCATCAACAGAATAAATGCGGCAGAGGAAAGGATCTCTGAAACAGAAGACACACAAAATGAAAGTGCCCAGCGAATTAAACAGCTGGAGACAAACCTCAGCAAAACTAATAAAATGATGCAAGAGATGAAGGATTACCTTAGAAAACTGAATATTCGGATCATCGGCCTCCCTGAGGGAGTAGAAAGAGAATCTGGGATGCAAGCAGTGCTTGATGAAATTATACAGGAAAACTTCCAAAACACTTGGAACACGAATCCACCCCGCATACAGGATGGACAGAGAACTCCCAACAGACATGACCCAAAGAGATCTTCACCCAGACACACGGTGCTCAGGTTCTACTCCAATGAAGACAAAGAAGGAATCCTGAGACAAGTACGAAGTAGAGAAAAGATCACATACAGGGGAAAACCCATCAGAATCACTGCTGACTTCTCCGAAGAGACCCTACAAGCAAGGAGAGAATGGACAAAGATCTTCCAAGTCCTGAAACAAAACAACTGTCAACCAAAAATAATCTACCCAGCAAAGATCTCATTTGTATATGAGAACGAGATCAGATACTTCAATAGCAAAGAAAAACTAGAAGAATATGTCTACACAAAACCAGCTCTGCAAAGTCTCCTTAGAAATGCGCTAGTCCCGGACAAAAAGGAGGCAAATCACAAACAAAGATGGCAAATAAGAAGGTCTCCAAACTAAAAGCTGCACAAACAAGACAACTACATAGGCAACAACACACACACAACACAATCACATGGCAAGGCAAAATTGCAAACTCTCAATTTTAACTCTCAACACAAATGGTCTAAATTCACCAATCAAAAGACAGAGATTAATAGAATGGATCATCAAACAAGACCCAACCATCTGTTGCCTACAAGAAACGCATCTAACCAGAAAGGATGCAAAGAAACTGAAAGTGAAGGGATGGAAAAAGATATTTCACGCTAATGGACGAGGAAAAAAAGCTGGGGTAGCTATCCTAATTTCAGACGAGATAGATTTCATTCTAACTAACATCAAAAGAGACAGGGAAGGCCATTTTATACTGGTGAAGGGAATGATCCATCAAGAAGCAATCACCATCATTAATGTTTATGCACCGAATCTTAATGCACCTAGTTACGTAAAGCAATTACTTACAGACTTAAGGGAAGACATAGACACCCGGACAATTCTTGTGGGCGATCTCAACACACCTCTAACAACAATGGACCGGTCTACGAAACAAAAACTCAACAAAGAAACAACAGAGCTCACACAAACAATAGAACAACTGGACTTAGTAGACATATATAGAACTTTTTATCCTAAGGCCACAGACTATACATTCTTCTCAGCGGTACATGGCACCTTCTCCAGAATCGACCACATGATAGGACATAAAGCGAATCTAAACAACTTCCAAAACATTAGTATCATACCATGTACCCTCTCAGACCACCATGGGATGAAACTGGAAATCAACAACTCAAAACTCCCCAGGAAGTATAGGCACTCTTGGAAATTGAACAATATGCTATTAAACGAACATTGGGTCAGAGAAGAAATCAAAGATGAGATCAAAAAATTTATGGAAACCAATGAAAACTCTGATACAACACTCCAAAACTTGTGGGACACCGCCAAAGCAGTGCTACGAGGTAGATTC
Organism: Ochotona curzoniae; assembly: GCF_017591425.1. Classification (NCBI taxonomy): domain Eukaryota; kingdom Metazoa; phylum Chordata; class Mammalia; order Lagomorpha; family Ochotonidae; genus Ochotona; species Ochotona curzoniae. The sequence continues at coordinate 4,295,729 of NW_024466312.1, read as the reverse complement.
ATCGCAATCGGAGCACATGTCAAGGCCCAAGAAAGACGCCAAATACAGGAACTAACCTCACACCTCCAGGATCTGGAAAAACAGCAGCAGAAGAGTCCCACGCACAATAGGAAACAAGAAATCATCAAAACAAGGGAGGAGATAAACCAAATAGAAATCAAAAAAACTATACATAAAATCAACAAATCAAAAAGTTGGTTTTTTGAGAAAATAAACAAAATAGACACTCCACTGGCCCGATTGACCAAAAAAAAACAAGAGAAAGTGAGAATCAATAGCATTAAAGATGAAAAAGGCAACATAACAACAGACACTGCAATCATTAAGAAAATAATCAGAAATTACTACAAAGAACTGTACTCCCACAAATTTGAGGACCACCAAGAAATAGAAAAGTTCTTGGACTCCCACCACGTACCAAAACTCAGTCCGGAGGCAACTGCAGAATTAAATAAACCCATAACCGAGGTAGAGATTGAAACAGTCATCAAGGATCTCCCAACGAAAAAAAGCCCAGGCCCAGACGGCTTCACTACAGAATTCTACAAAACATTCCGAACAGAACTAACCCCAATCCTCTACAAGCTCTTCAAAACAATAGAGGAGGAAGCAACCCTCCCAAACTCATTCTATGAAGCCAACATCACCTTAATCCCAAAACCGGACAGAGAACCATCAGAGAAGGAAAACTACAGACCTATCTCTCTGATGAACATTGATGCTAAAATTCTCAACAAAATCCTAGCCAATAGAATTCAAAAAATCATCAGACAGATCATTCATCCGGATCAAGTAGGATTCATCCCTGGAATGCAGGGATGGTTCAACATTCGGAAATCCATAAATGTTATAAACCATATCCAAAAACTGCAAAACAAGAACCACATAATAGTTTCAATAGATGCAGAAAAAGCTTTCGACAAAATCCAACACCTCTTCATGCTAAAAACTCTAGCCAAAGTAGGCATAGATGGGAAAATCCACAACATAATTAAAGCAATTTATGAAAAACCCAACGCCAGTATCATACTGAATGGAGAAAAGCTAGAACCCTTCCCACTGAGATCTGGAACAAGACAAGGGTGCCCGCTATCACCACTGCTATTCAACATAGTCCTAGAGGTACTTGCAGAGGCCATAAGACAAGAAAAAGAAATTAAAGGCATACGTATAGGAAACGAAGAAGTCAAGCTTTCACTATATGCAGATGACATAATCCTATACATAGAAAAACCAGGAGACTCAATACAGAAACTGCTAGAACTTATACGAGAGTTTGGCAGAGTGGCAGGGTACAAAATTAACGAACGAAAATCAACAGCCATAGTGTACGCAAATAACACCAAGATGGAAGAAGATCTAACCAACAGGATACCATTCAAAATAGCTGAGAGAAGTATGAAGTACTTGGGAATAAATCTAACCAAAAGCGTAGGAGACCTATTCGAAGAAAACTACAAACTATTTAAAAAGGAAATTGAACAAGACCTCAAAAGATGGAATAACATCCCGTGCTCCTGGATAGGCAAAATCAATATCATTAAAATGTCTATACTACCACGAGCAATATACATTTTCAACGCAATTCCAATCAAATTGCCCAAAACATTCTTCACGGAACTGGATACAATGATTCAAAAGTTCATCTGGAAACACAAAAAACCACGAATAGCTAGAACCATCCTGAAAAATAAGAGGTTAGCAGGGGGAATCACAATCCCGGACCTTTGGACATACTATAGAGCAGTGGTTATCAAAACAGCCTGGTACTGGCACAAAGACAGAAAGGAAGATCAATGGAATAGAATAGAAGCACCAAAAGGGAACCCACACAAATACAGCCAATTAATCTTTGACAAAAAGACCAATGATAGCTCAAGCAAGTGGGAAGGCCTCTTTAGTAAATGTTGTTGGGACAACTGGCTGATAGCCTGTAGAAACAAAAGGATAGACCCACATCTATCACCATACACTAAGATCCAATCTACATGGATAAAAGACCTAAACCTACATCCAGAAACCTTCAAACTCTTGCAAGAAAATGTAGGAAATACACTGCAAGACCTAGGAGTAGGTTCCGACTTTCTAAGAAGGACACCAAAAGCAATAGCAGTTGAGAACAGAATAAACAAATGGGACCTCATCAAACTAAGAAGCTTCTGTACAGCAAGGGAAACAATCAACAAAGTAAAAAAGCAACCCACAGAGTGGGAGAAGATCTTTGCACACGATATAGGCGATAGGGGGCTAATTTCCAGGATATACAAAGAACTTCAAAACAACCAAAAAACCAAAACGAACAAGCCACTCAAGAAATGGGCACGGGAAATGGGCAAACATTTCACAAAGGAACAAGTCCAAATGGCAAACAAACATATGAAAAAATGTTCCAGCTCCCTAGCAATAAGGGAAATCCAAATTAAAACATCGATGAGGTACCACCTAACACCAGTAAGATTGGCCCACATAAACAAGAACACCAACGACGCTTGCTGGCGAGGATGCGGGGAAAAGGGAACCCTACTCCACTGCTGGTGGAGCTGCAAATTGGTACAGCCTTTATGGAAATCAGTCTGGAGAACACTCAAACAACTCGGAATCTGCATGCCATATGACCCAGCAATAGCACTCCTAGGAATATATCCAAAACACCTGTTTTACGACAAACCAACATGCATCCCTATGTTCATTGCAGCACAATCAGTAATTGCAAAAACATGGAAGCAACCGAAATGCCCATCAGCAGAAGATTGGATAAGAAAGCTTTGGTTCATCTACTCCATGGAATACTACTCAGCTATTAAAAAAAACAAAATGCAGTTCTTTGTGGCTAAATGGGCACATCTGGAAACTATAATGCTAAGGGAAATGAGCGAATCCCAAAAGATTAGATACCACATGTTTGCCTTGATTTAACCTGTAATTTTTTGTTTGGTTGTTTGTTATTTTTTGAACCTGTCATCGATACTGTCTCAACCCAGATGTTTCGAAGAATGGAACTCGCATTATTCTTAACATATTGTTTACCCATTACTATGTCAATTAATTCCATAATGTTGTATATTGAAACTGAGGCCTTGTTGGGGCTTTTAACCGACCGGATCTTTACTCTGTTAGACCTATCTTCAGACCATAGAAGGTCTCCCCAGGAGGCCACTGAACTTATCTGGACAATAAGACGCTGAACTTTATGCTAGGCATGTGCATGTGTTTTCAAGCAATGAATCTCAACTGAACTTGAACTATGGTTATGCAACAAGGTGGAGGAATCCACCATGGGGGGAGGGGTATGGGGAGGGGTGGGGGGAATCCCCAGCGCCTATAAAACTGTACTACATAATACAGTGTAAGCAACAATAAAAAAAAAAAAAGAAAAAAAAAAAAAAAAAAAAAAAAAAAAGAAGTGTTTCTTTTTCATTAATAACCTTTTGATATTAAGTTCCTGACTCTTGCTCTACTATGAATGAATTACTGTTTGAATAAAACAATAATTCTTCATGTGTCTCATGACTATAATTAACCAAGTATGCGTATTTTTCTCCTTGTATAGTTCTCTGTCATGCAGTCAGGCAAAAATATAAAAGGATTGCTAAAAATTTAAAACAATTAAGTGATACAGTATCAGACTTTGATGAAATCCAAACAGTTCTGGTTTAATCTAGCCAATCAAAATCAGATAAGTTATGAAACTGAGTTTGTATATCTCCCCCAACACACACACACATACCCACGTTTTGATTGCCTGGGAATGGTGACAGTAGATATGCATTTGCAATGCCTTGGGATGTCTCATGCTAAACATCAGTGTGGATTATTTTAATGATGGGAATTATTTAATTGACTAGTCAATTAAATGCGAAAGGAAGCCATGTTCTTTCTTGGATGTATCTGTGGGCTATATAAATTCTGAAAGTCTGAAAATTTTGTCAAGGAATTTAGACAATGGGTTCTGGAAAATTCCCATGTTACAAAATGCTTAATTATTTTATGGAATGAGAAGTTTATCCTTATTTATATCCAGAGTTGTGTGACTGAAGTAACTACCACACTTATCTTTATAATAGGCCAACCTCTATAACGTCTGCATGTGTTCCTCTGGAGACGTGTGAGATCTTTGATTTTTCCATGTGACAAATCTTTAGATTTTTGAGATCACTTGTTATGTCTTTCATAATTCTCTTACTTTGTGATCCAGCATATCAAATTATTTGAAACCATGTCATAGGAGAAAAGGATGAATGAAAGAGTAAGAGTGGATATACAAACTGGAAAGTATTGCTAAGTTGAAGAGGTTTCAATAGATATTGGTTTGTCATATACTGTATATCCACATTGTCTGAAGGTTTTTGGAGGGTTCCCATTAATAATGTTCCAGTATGCAAATCAGTCTCCACCTTCCAAAGATATCTTCTTAGAGTAAAATGGGGATACCATCACTTAAGAGAAGGAGGAGAATATAACTGATGGCAAGAAGATACAAGATAGAATAACTTCACCAGGGTCTTCTCACATCAACATTTCCATGCGAATAACTTAATTCTACAAAGGAGCTATAGACTCTGAGTTTGAAGGCCACAAGAGGGCACTAGACAACTACATGGGCTTAGTTCTACACAGCACCCAAAGCACAAAGCAGGGGTCGGGATTGGCATTGCATGGACTCGGATAACATAGGAGATCAATCACATCAGTTATATGGCCAACATTTATGTCTCAGACACAATTTGCATTCACGGATGTCACACAAAATTATTTGCTACAAAACACATACGCAAATGCCAAGTATGAGTTTACTAAATTTAGTAAAATTCATACACAATTTAGAAAAAACAAAAAGTAGAAAAGAAGTAAATTCTACCCCTGAATTTCTAAGAAAAAGATGTTCTTTAGGCTGTGAATTCTGAAAACAGTAGGACAGCATGGTGATAGTAAGGGACAAAACAGCAGGAGTTAGACAGATGGCAGCCTTTTACATCTACGTTTGGAAAGCCCGACATCTGATGAGGCTCAGTTGGCCACAGGATTCTCCCCAGACCCTGAGATTTACATTGGGCATCACCCAAGGAATTCATTCTTTCTGCTCCTGAAGCACTGCTTACTTCACAGGGTTTGAGGAAATCCAATCTTGGACTAATTAAAACCCCCCTAAAACTCTCACTTATACATAGTGGGACTACATGGTCACACAATTTGAAAAAAAAAGAAAATTCTGTCATGGGTTAATCTGACTAAAATCACGAAATAGACTATTTGGGTTAATTAAGTGTCTAGGCAATTCCAAAGCAATCAATCAAGTTAATTCAGCCAAATGTGAATCAACACAAGGGGAAATAAGCAGTCAAGAAAGTTGTTTAGGAGCATAGACCTCAACTTTTGACTGGAAGTCTGGATTTTTCACTTTCTAACAGTTATGTTGAATATGAACAGAAAATGGCTCCTTTAGTATCATAACTACTCATGGGATACACTTTTCCTTAAAGATATAAGTAAGATAGATGGATAGATGGATCGACTGATGATGGATATGGATAGAATGACACACTGATCATCAGAGAGGTCAATTGTTGACTGGTCAAGCTTGAGGTTCTTCCCATAGCAAGAAAGATAGGAGATAACATTTTTTTAGTTCTTCAGAGGCAGTGAATGCCAATGTGGTTTCTACAGAGCCCATTGAAATCACTGAAGCAGATACTCCCCTCACCCTGGTTTCTTTCTTGTTTACCTACTTCTAATTTCTGGCTCTCTGACCTCACATTTCTTAAAAAAGGTTTTGAATATTACACAGTCATAGTGAAGTGTTTATACATCACCTCCATTTCTGCTTTTTGTCAGACCCTTCGGATTTTGATTTTATCACATCCATTATCTCTTTAACTTTTGGCCCAGGCATCGCTGTGTGGTTCTGCCCTTCCATTATGGTTGGAGCTGTCATGGTTATCCCAGCCGTTACCCCTGCTTTTCCTAGACTTGATCTATTTATGGCATTGTCTTAGTTGTTACGCCCTTTTTAGTGTCAGATGTGCTGTCAGTTAAAGATAATTTGGCTCTTTAGTTTGGCTTTGATCAACTTGCTTTCTAACCTTCTGATTTTTAAGTGACATTTTTTGTGTGTGTCTCTTATGATTATACATTTTTCTTGGTACTGGCTGCAAATTTCTCTGTCTTCTCTATTTCTTGACATTTTCATCAGTTTAATACTATGCTTTAAGTTCTATCCTGACTCTCCCAGTTCTGTGTTCAGAGTTTTGCCTTTGATATCTAAATCTAGCCTGCATTTATAGGGTCCATTCTCTTCCAAGCTTCCAGCATCCCCTCCCCTAGCATAGACCCCATTTAATGGGGCACTCTCCAGCTTCACAGAGCCAATGAGTTCAGCAGAAAGAAACCCAGGACCTTCTCTCTACAAAACCCCGCCAACCACTTTTCCCCCACCCCCCAACCAGACCACTGCTGTCATGACAGGACTTTGAAGCTGCCATCCTGGCCCTTCTTCCCTGTTACCAAATGCAGTTTTAAAAATTGGGAAATGAAAATGATAGTTCTCTGTTCCTAGCCAGGAGCTTATGTACTGTGCTCCAGGAAAAGGATGATTAATAGAGCAAAGACTTTACACCTGGGCCAAGAGGTGGCAGCGTGTGGAGAATAACTGAAACACAGTAAGTAGTCCAGCCACAACCTGAGATCAGGTGAACTGATCATGGCATTGGGCCAACCAGAGGCCCTTGGAGTTAGCCATTGGCCTTGGCAGAAGCATGCCCCAATAAGCATTGGATGGGCAAACAGCACCCAAAGGGATGTAGTATTCTTTGTTTCTTTCATTGGCATACCAAAAACCAGTCTAGACAACTTTGGCCCATAGAAACTTATTGGCAGCTGGAATATCCAGCCCAGTTGTCCAGACCACCTACATTCTATGGACAGGGTCTGAAGTTTCCCTTCACTAAATGCCAGGTATACTAGTTTCAAAGCCCTTTTTTGGGTTTGAAGTCCTGTGTTTAATAATTTTTCATCAGGCAGGGAAAAATAAAGGAAAGAAAAATGTAGGGAATTTTTTATTTCTGCTTGGTGGAAATAGGAAGCTTTTGTATGAGCTTAGCTGGGCAGTGGTTTTCTCAGTGTTTGGAAATTAACCTGATTTGCAGGAAATACTAAAAAAAAAAAATCACATGTGTATGCTTTTGTTGCATCTGTGATCTGGTGTTCCAAAGACTTAAAGCATGGGTCCTCAGACTACTCTAGGTTAATGTGAGGATTTGCTCAAGGGACCACAAACATGGGGACATGGCCCATTGTGATCCTCAACCTTGATTCACATCTGCCTACCAGACTCTCCTGCATGGCACCCAGTGCAAATGCTACTTCTTCCATGGGGTCTCCCCTAGCTCTTCTCTCATTTCAATTTCTCTAACACTTGGCCTGCCTTTCTTTGCCCCACTTGACAAGTTTTATCCTTATCATCTAGGTCCATTTATTTCCCTCCATTAATTGTCCTTTTCTTTACCAATGACTTTTTAAAAACTGAACAAATGCAACAAAAAGGGCTTTGCAAACTGAAACTTACCTTTTTGCCTTTTCCTTCAGAAGGAAAAGTGTCCTGAGGAAAGTGGCAGCACTAAAGAAATGATCATCAGATTTGAAGAGTGCCCCTCAAATAAAACCGATCCCTTTACAACACCTGATCTCCTCGGCTTCCTGGTGACCTTCTTTCCTCTTGAGTAATATGGAGATTGTAATGATTAGACCTAGAGAGGTGAAATCACTCAACACAGAAACGAGGAGATTGGAATCAAAGACCTGGACTCGGGCTATTCTTTCTCCCCACCATGTTGCCCCCCAGTGTGCCCTAGCATCCTGAAGCACAAAGGTCTGGAGCCAGCACAAAGGGACTTCTATTTTCATCTCTCGGTTCTAACAAGATGAGGATCAGCAGGCAGGCAGACACACTTGGGAATAATGGCTGGGCTCTCTGAAGCGGGCCCCCGCCCCCGGTGCCTTTATCCCCACTCAGGGTGACCTCTGCAGAACAAGCTCTCTTCTGTAATGACCACTTCGTCAGCAGGAGCTGTGTATTTAGTAGCAGGAAATATAAGCTTTTGTGGTCAGTGTGACGTCACCCCACCCACTAAACAGGCCTTTATAATTTGACCACAAAAAGGGCTGAAAGGAATAGATACATACACACTGGGAAAGAGGCGATAGGACCGGGGACAGTGTCTGTGCAGTGAAAAGAGCATTGTACCTTCCAAATGTTTCCCAAAAGCCTGCCGTTCAGTCTGCTGTAGACAAAACATCTGGATGATATATGGTGTTTTCTTTTTGCAACTGAATGCCCGGCTCATGCTCTTCCTCTCCCCTCCTTCTTTCCCTCCCTCATTTTCTCTCTTCTACACATCCTCACATGCTTCTTTTCCCCTTCTTTATTCTACCTAAATCCAAACAATATAAAACAGACTTTTGAAAATATTTTGGTTGTTTCAAACATATTAGTGCCTGATGCACATGTGCACACACAAATGCGCACAGGGATACATACTAGTTTTATTTTTCTTTTCCTGGTTTAGAAAGAGAGATTGACACATACAGGGAAGGACAGACAGCAAAATGCTGAAATAAATGTTTAATATGTGTATACATATATATGTAAACACATATGTGTGTAGAGACATACATAAGTATGTATGTATGTTATATGTGAATGTGACATAAAGCTTTGCTTTCCATGAATGCCTTGATTTCCTGATCTTGTGCAATAGAACTGAATGACCCAGTATATTTCAGTATCATATTGTACAAATTGATAGTCCCCTTGCATGTTTCATGTCACCTTTATTTAAATGAAGAAATCACCTGTTGGGCATTGATACCAACATTCCTACTAAATAGAACTGGGAGAAACTAGAGGCTGATAGCTACGGACAAATAGTTACCAAAGCAAATAAGCGAAGAAAGGACGGCATAATAAAGCTGAACAAAATTTTCCATTTCATCTGTAAAACTTTGTACTAGTGTTTCAGCTCTCTGAAACTAGAAAGTCTATTGAAAGAGGAGAGGGCATAGACGAGAGACAGGAGTGAATGTCTGACCTCTGAATTAGACTAATGGGAAACAATGCCTTCCTCCAGTTTGTGCTGTTGTCCAAAACTCCCTCCCAGGGCTCCGAGCTTTCCTCTGAGGCATAGGCAGCAGGAAACACCTGCTCACTTCTCCCCCAATTTTTTTCTCCTTTAGGGAGTCTGCACCTCACCACCCCTCCCTTTCTGCAGTGTACAAATTGAAAAGCAGATTTTCCACATGTCCCAATCTTTCTTAAGAGAGGAAGTCTTGAATCATCTATTAGCAACGGCTGCACTTTGATGGCCTCCCCACCCACTGCTCTCTTCCAATAGACCTTTCTTATTGCTTCTTCAACCTGTCTCCCTCCATCCTTGTGCTAATAACGTCTTATTCCAGAATAAAAGGAAAACTAAAAGTCTGTCCAAGAAAGCTGCGAGATAAGTGTACAATCTGTTATCTTGATTTCTAGTTGTGAGTTCTGCCACTTCTGTCCCTGCAACTCGGGGGAAACAAATGCAACTCCAGTTTGGAAAGGCATAAAAAACAGATGTGAGTATGCAGCACAGCAAGACAGAGGCCTTCAAAGGGCGTCCAAGAGGAAGGGTCCTAACTCAGCACGTAGCAGCCCTTCATCCACCATGGAAATCAGCAGCCAACAGAACCTTAAAAAATGTGCATACTTCTTCTGAAAAAAAAATTGTGAAATCCAAGACATTTACGGCAGGCTTGAGAAGATCATTGGGAACTACCACCTTCAATTCCCTTTCTGTTAGAAGCACAGCCACAGTCCTGCTCCTGAAACTGCCCTCCTGTGCTGGTCTCCTTTCTTCTCCAGCATAAAGCATCCTTGGGTAGGAAAAGAAAAAACACCCAAGTTCACTGACATAGCAATTCTCATTCAATTAGGAGTGCATTTTGCTTTATGAGAAAAGGCAGAGTGATATACTAGAAATGTGAGTAGTTGCAAGTTCATAAATCTCAGTGAGTGAACAGAAAAATCAGGAATAGAACCCTGAGAACTTGATGAGTCCTCTTTCTCTGGACAATCTAACAATGCCATAAAATCGGAAGCTTAACTAGATTATCTCCAAAGCTGCTATTTTTTTAATCCATATTTTGCAACATATATAACAGTACTGAGTTGGCTATTCTATTTAAATGTGCTGCTAGAAACTAAGAACAAATGGGGAAAGCTCAAATAAACAAACAAGTAGGGAAAATAAAATTCATAAAGAAATACTACATTAGGGCAAAGAACTTACAAACAGGTGTCAGCTTGTTAGTAGTTGAAGAAATGCAAATCAAAACAAGCTCTAAGGTCATTTCTTAGTCTGACCAAAATGGAAAGGATGCCTTTTCACAAGTTTTCATGATAGCATATGATGGCAAAAAAATTGAAAATAATGTTTAGGCTTCACTAGGGCTTATCACTACCACTTCTCTCTGATTTTGCTTGTCACAGTTTGTTTCTCTCATTCAACTTCAGTTAGAAGATGCTAAATGGAAAGTTCCAGAAAAGAGAAATTCCTAGGTTTCAAATTGGGCACTTTTGAGGAGGAGGATGAATCTCACACCATCTTGCTCAGGCTGTGAGTCATACATTGCCCAGCGTATCTACACTATCAACACTGCTCCCCTGATTGGTCACTCAGTAGCTGTCTCAGATAGTGCATTGATTGTCCCTATATCATGGGTATGTACTCAACCAGATCTTAATTTACTTAAAGCCCACACAGGAGGATTCGAATATGTCAAAAAGGAGATGTAGAGTGCTTCTTTTAAGTGAAAATTCCTGACTTAGGAAAGAAGCATTCAAAACCTGAGGTTGCTGAAGTCTGTGGTAAGAGTGAATCTTCAATTCATTTGAATCTTCACAAATTGTGAAGAAGGAAAAATAAATTCATGCCAGGTAGCTATAGTGCCTCAAACTGTAAATGTGATAACCACAGTGCATGAGAAGTGCTGGAAAGCTAGGTAAGGCATTAAATTTTAGGGATCAGTACTATTTGCAGTTTTGAGTATCCGTTGATGGTCTTGGAACACAGACTGTGCAGATGAGAAAAGTTTATTTTCGATCCATTTGTTATATACAATACCACCGCCTGTTAAAAGCAATACAGGTCCACATAGCTTAGCAATTGGAATACAGATACTACATATCAAAAAGATTACAAAATATGGATCCTGTTGGTCCTCTTTAAGAAAATAAATGTATTTGTCGAGTGCACAGACATCTAAATGAACAGAACCAACCACAATAGTAACAGTTGCTCTCTCCAAGTGTTGGAATCAGTGTATGAATATCTTCTTTATACTTTTCTATAGTGTTGGAATGCTCTGAGTGAATGTTGTTCTGTCTTTATAGTCAATAACTTTCATATCCATTTTGGAATAATGTATGATTACATAGAGTATAAAAGACTTGGGTGGAACTACATTGAACTACCTTCCTCGGGTAGTGGAGCTCTTCAAATATCAGAGCCTGGAATCTTTGGCAGGATTATTAGTTGGCAATTTGTGGTTCAGATATTTTCCTTTAACAAGTTGATTTTAATTTCTTTGGTATTTTTCTTCTATAAGATGATGATGATAATCTCCACTCTGAAAAATAACTGCAAGATATAAATGAAATAACACCTTAGAATGAGCCTGGTAAATACTGCTTACTGGTATACATATTTTGCTTATTTATGAGATAACAATGGGCATTACTGTTATTTCTGAATTGATAGAATCCACATTTGCATCTATGCTTATTTGTTATTTGGAGCTGGGCATTAACTAATAATTTTAGAAATTATTAACTGGATATTATTAACAGGATCATGGTGAGGTCTTTGATCATGAGTGGTTTCCTTTTCTTTCCTGGATAGTCTTCTGAATTCTCCAATGCATGACCAGAATCCTGAGCTGGTCAGATGGCATCCTACATAGAAACTCTAACTTTCCTACAACCTTGACCTAGACTTAGCAGGGTGATACAAAAAGAAAATCAACAAAATGCAATCTGAGCCTTCAAGGTGCTTGCAGTCTAATGAACAAAGCGAGACTTTCTAACTTCAATGTAGTGAATTATTAATGTGTAGCAAATATACGTCTAAGAAGCTAGAGAAGTTGATCCCATTCACTTTGCAGGTAGAGACCAGAGAATATGGTGCCAGACTTATTTTTAAACGTGAATATTCTATTAGAAAACAGGGAGAAGGCTATATCAGGCAGAGGAGGAACCACATGCAGAGATGCTGGGATATCACACCCAGCAGGTACCAGACATTGGCACAAGGAGGAAGCATGTTAGGCACCCAGGATGTATGCTGGGAAATAGAATGGGGAGAAGCTGCAAATGGGGTCTTCCTACTGGATTCACCATTGTAATGATTGGTACAATTGAACAAAGAATCCCCCGATCCTCCAAATGTGTTACCTCAGAGGTGCACAGGGGTGGATGGATACTGGACTGTGTTAACCTACTCAAGCCTATTTGGTTAGGGAACTGGGGTCGCAGAGTTTGGTGAGTTTCTGTGAGATTCAGTATCTAAGCATAATAATGGGCGCAGAGGTTAAGAAAAGTGCCACAGGGACTGAATGGGTCTCTTTCCCAGGGCAGAGGAAGGAAACTCAGTCAGAGGGTGTTTCCCTCTCCAGAGGAAAGTACAAGCAGTGTGAGGTTGGAATCCTCATTGAAATTTACTTTTGATGACCTGAGAAAGGGTCAGTGAGTACTGAAGGGTCAGGTCAGTAAGATGAGTTTAGGAACAAGCTGAGAAAATCTGATACCACGGGAGAGTGCTAGAAAAGTGCAGCTACCAGCAGAAAACCCTGGCACTTGGTTCCTACCAGTAGAGAGCCAACTTGGAAGTAGGCAGGGACTACTTGCGCTGAGTTGCAAACAAGCAAGCCAGTAAGCAACTGGGACAGAAAGACGAATGATTTAGAGCAGAGAGAGGGGTTCCACTTCCACCTGCCTCACCGCCTGGGATGAAAATCAAGGCAGCAATTCTTTTGCGTCCAGGGACTGCCTGGGCTGTGAATATTTGAGAATTGGAGAGAATCCATGCCATATACAGCTCACAGAGTTTTGCAAGAGCGCAAGCAACTGAAGTGAACATACCTTATGATATAGAGAAGTACTCTGGGAATCTGAAGCATGAGCATCATCCCAGTAGACCTGAATTAGGTTTAACTTTCAAGTTCCCTCTCAGGCTAAGGTGCATTGGAAGTTAAAACCAGAAAGATTCAGTATCTGAGGATTTTTTTCTTTCTTTGATTTTTCTGTTTATTTGAAAGGGTGATAAAGATGGAGAGAGTTAGAGAAAGATAGCAAGATATACACATTGACAGAGGGAGAAAGAGAGAGAGAGAGAGAGAGATTCTAACTTCTGGTTCACTCCTCCCCACCTCAAAAGGTTGCAACAGGTGGGACTGATCTAGAAAGAACTGGAGAAGCAAGAATTCTACCAAGTGTGTCACATGGGTGACAGGAACCCAAATGCTAGGTTCATTGGTTGCTGCCTCCCAAGAATCTTAGCAGGGAGCTGGGTTGGAAGCTAATGCCTGGCTGTATTCTAGGGACTTTGACATAGGATTTGAAATGTATCCCAGTGGCAGCTTAACCTGCTGTATCACAGTGTGCTCTCCAGCTTATATGGCTCAATCTATTTTTATATTAAGGATTTGTTTATTTTTATTAGAAAGACAGATTTGCATAAAGAAGAGAGTGTTATCTAGTTTTCTTAGGCTTACTTATCAACATTCCTTGTATGACTTAAATGGAGCTATATTGAAAATATTAGAGAACTATTAAGGAAAATTATTTGAAAGTTGTAAATAAAATATCTACTAGCTCAGAGCAAGAAGTCAGCTCATACCTAAAACTAACTTATCCCTGTATGCCATAATTTATTATTGATGTTTGAAAGAGTTACAGAGAGGGAAAGAGGGAGGGAGGGAGGGAAAGAAGGAGGAAGGGAGGGAAGAAGGGACGGAGAGAAAGAGAGAGAGGAGAGATAGACAGAAAATACTCAGCTGCTGATTCACTCTCCAAATGGCTGCAATAATAGCTAGATCTGGGCCAGGCTGAAACCAGAAGCCAGGAAATTCATCTGAGTCTTTCACGTGGATGGAAGACATCCAACTATTTGGGCCATATTCCACTGGTTTCCCAGATGAGTCAACAGGGAACTGGACTGGAAGCGGAGCAGCCAGGGTTTAAGCAGCTCCCATCAGGAATGCTGGCAATCATATATAGTGGTTTATCCCATAGTCCCTGCCTTGATTTTTGTTTGCCAAAACTGCAGTTGTATACAATATGTTTTCTTAGTGTAACTAAGAAGATAAAGATATACATGTGCAGATACGTAAGTAGAAAATTAGTAATCCTTTGTCTCTTGTGCTCATCAGGTATTTGACTGATTTGTATAATCCTGTACTCCCAGCTCCAAGTGTAACCTGTGGGATGGAAAGGAGTTGGGAGTACAGAGAGGTGTTTTGCACATACATTCTATAGAAAAAGGCACTAAAGATTCCCTATATGATTGGAGTGGTAAGCTGAAAAATGCATGACATAGTTCACTAGCATCTTCCTTCTTGTCTGGCTGACCTTGGGTATAGTACCACCACACAGATGAACCAGTGGCCCACAGATGAACCGGTGGGCTCAGGTGGCCCATAGGGACCATGGGGAATTTGAAAGGAAGTGATATGTGTGGAGTCTTGCCTCATGCCTGGCATGCAATATATGGAGGGAACGAGCTAACAGAGGCTCAGCCCTTTCTGAAGCTCTGGGACTTGGATTGAAACTCTGCTGGGGAGGAAAGGACTGGCATGCTAATTCATGTTGTCTTCTGCATAATATGTCTTGTGTCTTCAACCTGGAGTCCAGAGGGTGAATCTGGCATTGTCAGCAAGTCAGAGGTGCCTTGAAAGCACTCAATTTGAGGTGGAAGTGAGGCAGCAAACTGGCTGTCAGGAATGGCAGGGACAGGGCCTGGCTGTTGGAAAGAAAATGGTTGAGCCTTGAGAACATGTCTCCACCTTGAGGCCTGAAACGGCCTTAACTCCCACTGTTCTACATCCATTACCTGCTCTAAGCAGAGGAAAGGCAAAGTGAGGAATAAGGAAGTTATGTTCTTCCTTATCATTTTTGTAAAGTGAGGTGTCATCAGGGCACATATGACTGAAACTATCTCTTTGCTGTTCCATTGATCAGCCAATATGCACTGAGCACCTATAGAATGTAGACAATGTGTTAGATCTCTCTGGCATTTCACAGTTGTATGAAGGGAGAAAGACAACGTGGCATAGTCAGGCACACTGAACCAAATCTTGGCTCCGTCCTTTACTTGTTTTTCTAAAAATTATTTATTTGAAAAGGTAGAATGGCAGCGAAGAAATTGAGAGAAAAAGTTGGAGATAGGAGTAGGAAGAAGAGGAGAGAGGGAAGGAGAGGGGAGGGGAGGAGAAAAGAAGAGAGGAGAGGAGAGGAAAGGGGAGGGGAGGGAACTTAACCCACTGCAGCACAATGCTTACTTGGATTCTGTTACTAATTAACAATAAAACAAGCTACCTCTGTGTGGTTTTGTTTATTGAACTGTAACATACAAATAGTTCCTATCTTACGGGATTCACATGAATACTAAGATAAAAACATGCATGCACTGAATATAGTAGGGACTGGATAAATGATAGTTGGCCTAATTATTACTGTTATTATGTGATACAATTTGATACTAGCTCCGGGTAAACTGTGTAGGAAGTTCAGGTAGGGAAGCTGTTATGGAGAGAAGGTATGGCACACAGTAATTAGTGAGCAAACATTCTGATTAGAGTCGAGCCTTGAGATATAGAGTGGAGTTGGATGAACGGTAGGGAGAGGAGCACTCAGAAAAAAAAAACACAAGGAAAAAAGCCTTGGAAGCAGAAATTCTCAGAGTCTGTGCAGAGGGTAGAAGGAGCCTGGACAAGGGCTGTGGTTGAGATAGGTTGGAACTGACTCAGCACAGGGAGAAGGATGTGACAGAGATGATCCCTGAACACAGCAGGAAGTCTGGACTGAAGCCTTCGACAACAGGTAGACAAATAACAAAAACAATCTGATGGCAGCACACAGGGTGGGTTGGAACACTAGCATGTAGCATGAGGACACCAGTGAAGGGAGAGTCTGGTAGCAGCTAATGATGAAGGAGAGTGACAGGGAGATGGAGAAGCCTGAGTCTGTGTGACAGCAGTTAGACAGCTTTCCCGGTCCTGGCTGCCAGACCAGTGTGCATGGCCCCACCTTCTTTCAGTTGGGCTTCTAAAAGTTCGAGTGACAGCAAGTGCTGGGAGCAGTAGGTTGGGGGCTATCAACTCAGCGTGAGTTGTATGCACATATGTCAAAGCCTTGAAGCAAGGATGGACCACACTACTATTTGAGTGATCATTCATTGCTTCTTTAAACAAAATGCAGATGGAGTGCCTAGAATATATAACGTAACTTCAAGGTGCTGGAATACTGCAGAGAATAAATGAAGTAACTGCCCTGAAACTGACTTTCATTGAGGAGATGATAGAAACAAAGCAGGCAGGATAGGTTAGGTGTTCTACTTGAAGAAAGAAAAAGCAAGTTAAGAAGGATAAAGGAACTAGAATATGTCCATCTTTTTATCACTTTAAATTGACTTTTGAAACGGCTGGGAACATCTGGGGAAAGTATTTTATTGAGAAGGAGAAGGACCTGAGGCAATGAGATCAAAGAGACTGGGATGCAGGGACCACCCCACTACCCAGGAAAAGAAGTGGATGATATGGTTAGAAAAAAAGGTTAAGTAAAAGACCTTCATAAGGATTTTGGTTCTTGCTCTAGGAGGACAAACACATGATGGTATGATCTGAATAATCTTTAAAAAAAAAAAATCGCTATACTGGGTCCGGTGCAGTAGCCTATTGGCTAAAGTCCTAGCCTTGCACGCACCAGCATCCCATATGGGAGCTAGTCCATGTCCCGGTTGTCCCATTTCCCCCATCTGGCTCCCTATTTATGGCCTGGGAAAGCAGTCTAGGATGGCCCAAAGCCTTGGGATCCTGCACTTGCATAGGAGATTCAGAAGAGGCTCCTGACTCCTGACTTCAGATTAGCTCAGCTCCAGGCATTGTGGCCATTTGGGAAGTGAGCCATTGGATGGCAAATCTTTTTCTCTATCTCCCTTCCTCTCTGTTTATCCGACTTTCCAATAAAAATAAATAATAAATTTTTAAAAAGAAGAAGATTGCTATACTGAGAAAAAAAACCAGCATGGGAGCATGAGAAATTATATACCCAATTTACATGAAAATCAATAAACATCAGGATAATATCAACTAATATTTCCATATTCATCAAGGGCCAATCTTTAGTTTAAGCAGTGCAAAAATTAAGCATCAGTTAAAGCATGGAGCACATCTTGAAGAAGGAAAAGGCAGGGCCCGGGTGCTGTGGTCCATTGGCTAAAGTCCTCACCTTGAATGCACCAGGATCCCAAATGGACGCTGGTTCTAATTCAGGCAAGCTCCACTTTCCATCCAGCTCCCTGCTTGTGACTTGGGATAGCAGTCGAGGATTGCCCAAAGCCTTGGGACCCTGCACCCACATGGGAGAGCTGGAGGAAGTTCCTGGCTCCTGGCTTTGGATCAGTACAGCACTGGCCATTGTGGTCACTTGGGGAGTGATTTATTGGATGGAAGATCTTCCTCTCTTTCCTCCTTTCTGTATATCTGATTTTCCAATAAAAATAGATAAATCTTAAACAAAAAAAAAAAAAGAAGAAGGAAAAGCCAGTTTAGGTTGCATTTGAGGAAATAGGCTTGGGAGGTGCATATTTCCCCTGGGAATGTGGCCAGTAGGTGAAAAAGGGCACACTTGATCAGCCAGTGAGTGATGAAGGGAATCTAATTCCAGAGCATATGTGCTGACCAGTAACCTGTACAACCTCTTGTCTTGCTTTGCCCACCACAATTGATCATTTAGACTCTTACAAAGCCAAAGTTGAGTAGATTCTCATAAGAGGGTGTCCTACAGCCAGCTAGGACATGTTTCAGAATACTTAGAGGTTTGGGTTTTTTGTTTTGTTTTTAGTTCTTGTGATAACATTTTAAATTTCCTTCATAGCCAAAGGCTTAATGATCCATTAAACAGAGTTTAACAGCAAAAAGCAGGAAGACCATTATTCATCAGGAGTATAGGTAAGAATTACAAATACCACAATCAAATCCCAAGATGAAAATTTCATCCAACGTATTATATGTTTTAGACTCTCTGTACTAGTTACCACAAATTAAAGAAAGCATGTGATATTTGTGATTTTGAGTCCAAATTATTTCACTATGCATAATGGTTTTTTTAGATAGAGAGTAGACAGCGAAGTATCCCAGAGTTACTTGGACATGTATTGATCAAGCACGTAACACCTGTTATCAGTTTGGGGAGGCATATAGCTAAGTTGCTTCCACCCTTCCTTCTCTAGCTCACTTGCATACTTGATAGAGAAACTATGTCCCCAGCATTTGCCAATAACTGTCAGGTATTGAAGCATTCTCTTTCTGTTCCTTCAAAGGCAGTATTTGTACTCCTCTTGCAAGGACAAGAACTCTTCACAACTCTTCCTGCTTTATTTTTAACACGCTCACCCCCCACTGAGCTGTTCTTACGACTCCCAGTTCAATTCACCTCTCTGTGACTCAGTTTCCTTCCATACTCACTGCTTCCAAGGTGGGCCAATCTGTTAAATCTAAGTCACAGCTTAAGGTAATTTTTTGGGGGGGCGGGTATCATTAAAATGGGTCAACAGAAGAGTCAAAACTCCCCATGTCATACACATTTTAAGAGAGGAGACAACCAAGATCATTGTTCTTTCCAATATAAATGTTTATTGTTTGAAATCCATGGCATTTATGTGAATATCTGAAGTATGAGCCACATGCCCTTTTCAGTAGAGAAATCACACTTTCTCCCCTAGGATGTTCCTTTACTCTTCTCCTTTTTCAGGAAAAATCAGTGAGAAGACAAAGATGCTTATAAGACCCTTCATCGGAGCAAGATGAGATTTAAGTTCAATATCGTCAGGCCAAGGTTGTCAGTGGATCTATTCTCCCCATGGGTAGCACAGAATTTATATTCTGCCAGAAAATTGTGTCTTGTAGCCTCCTGAGAAGGGCATGTCACCTCACTCACAGAACGCTTGGTCAATGGTGCTAGTGTCCAAAGAACTTGTCAGTTGTGAAATTCATTGAGTGCCCTGATTCTCTTTGGCCACATAATTAACTACAGTCTCCTCTCTCATTCCCTGGTGGCTTTAAAGAACAAATGACAGCTATCTTTATGCATTGTGGAGCTCCCAGAAGCACATGTCTCTTTAGGCAATGCTACTCGGTTACTTCCTTCTGTCCATCATCATATCTCACAAGGAACTCCCCATCCCACCTCCACACCACGTAAATTCCCATTGAAATGCTGGTTGAAATAAGAGTACAAGATGGAAATAAAATGCAGAACCTATTCAATCTTTCTAATGGCTGCTGCTCCCTAACATTTTGCAAATGGACCTTGGTGATTCTCGTTTCTGACTGAACTCACCTGGCTGTCTTCTGAGGTGACAAGTGACAAGTCCAGCAAAGTGCAGGAGAGCAACAACCATTTCATGTGTAAAATCCCAAGTAGAGAGATTACATAGGAACCAGGTGTGGTCTTAAGGCAGAGAGAGAGAGAGAGAGAGAGAGAGAGAGAGAGAGAGAGAGAGAGAGAATATGAATTGCTTGCAGAGCCCTGAAATCCTACCTAACCTTGATATCTAAGCTCTGGGAGCACTCGCTCCCCTCTGGCTGTGGTTCATGCCTCCTCTGCAGGATGAGAATGCTACCTAACCTCACCTCACAGGAGGGATGAACTGAGGGTGTGAGGATTGCAGCTGTAGCCCAGTAGCTGTGAGGGCTGGAGCAGGGGCCCTATAAGCTCTTTGTGCTTTAAAAAGACAGAAGGAAAGTAACCCTGGGGCCATCTCGGCCAGGGGAGGCCAGAGGAAACAGTTGGTGAGCAGAACTGCTGCTGAAGGGGAAGCTTCCAGACACGCAGAGAGGTCAATCTGAACATATCCAATTCAGAAGATCTGAGCAGGGCTATCTCTTCTGTCTAATAAACCCAACTAGATGACCAGCTGGCGGCACAGGTCCCGGAGTTGTACAAAGCAAAACCTCTCTTTCCAGTGTGATATGTTTTAGTGCTTAGAACTCTTATCATATTGTCCATCTAAACTAGTTCTTGCTGCATCCATGCTTGATTTGTTGGCCAGCAGTAACTCAGAGAAATGCATGACAGTGTTGTCTCTAGTAAGTGCCTTACACATTGGATATAATATCCTACATTCTGGTTAATTCTGACTATTCCTCCTCCCTCTCCAGCCAACACACACACACACACACACACACACACACACACACACACACACACACACACTGAAAGCTTTTTTTTTTTTTTTGTATTATACATACAAAGAAAGGGGGGACTGAAAATTGGGAGTTGTAGGCAGCCTGAGAGACTTTGGAAATCAAAAGGGCCAATTTTGCAACTCAAAAAAGGACATTTCTCCAATATGTGGGTCTTCTGGACTATAATCTGGCATGGGGCCAAAGGAGAGAAGACACCATTAATCAGCCCAACGAGGGAATCTAAAGGGCTGGCCACTGCACTGTATCCTCCCCCCACTTTCCTGCCTAGCACAAGCTGAGCATGAGTGTCAGAAAAACACATTGGTATTGGGGAGTAGGAGTAATTATCTCCAGGTGTGATTAGAGTAAAGCCTGGATTGTGAACCATCCAAAAATGTAACCAACAATTATATCTAAACTTTTAAGGAAGAGCTAATATCAATTATTAAAGTATTCAAACACTTGAAAGGGAAGGACTCTTCCAAAATTATTTCTATACTTACTTCCAAAAGCCAGAGAAAGTTACAAGAAAAATGAGGCCCATAGACCAATATCCCTGATAAACACACATGCAGAAATTCTCACCAAGATACTAGCAAAAGGAATCCAGTAAAACATCAAAAAGAGTATCCATCTGAACCAAGTGGGATTTATCCCCTGGATGGTTCAATATGTTAATCAGTAAATATAACTCACTAACAAAATTGAAAAATTAAATTATATGATTGTCTCAATCAATGCAGAGAAATCATTTGTAAAGCACAACATCTTTTCATGATAAGAAAACCTTTAAAAATTAAGTATGAAAGAAACATATCTCACCAAGGCAATATATGACAAAAACCAGACAGAGCTGTCTGCTCTCATAATTACTTTTCAGTATAGTTTTGAAAGTTTTTACTAGACACTTAAGAAAGAAAGAAAAAAAGAAAAACAAAGTGGTACAACTTGGAAAGCAGGTAGTCACATACTCCCGTTGGGAGATGGCATTATCCTTCATATGTAGGACCAGAAGACTTCACTAGGAGACTGTTGGGAACTCACAAGACAACTGGGCAAGGTTGCAAGATATAAAATTAACACAGAAAAATCAATAGCTTTTATACACACTAGCAATTCTGTGGCTGAGAAGTAACTTATAATATCAGTTCCATTCATAATAACTCAAAAAATCTTAAATTACTTGGCATAAATTTAACCAAAGATTAAAAAATCTTCCATGAATAAAATTATAAAGCATTAACTAAGCAGAACAATACACACAAAAATGGAAAACTTTCATGTTCATGGATTGGAAGAATTAACATCATCAAAATGCCCGTACTGCCCCTAACAATTTACAGACTCAGTGTGACCCAATCAAGATACCAAGGCTGTTCTTCATAGAACCTAAAAGAAAAGCAATCCGAAAATTTGTATGGGAACAAAAAAGACCTGAACAGCCAAAGCAATCTGAAACAGTAACACTAAAGCTAGAGGCATCACAATTCAAGATTTCAAGATGTAATGCAGAGCTTTTATTATTAAAGCCCCAGAAATTAATCTACACATGTACAACAAACTAATCTTGATAGATGGACTTTCTTTCCCTGAAGGAAGAACATTCTCCTCAACAAACGGTGTTGGAACATTGTATTTTCTCATGCAGAAGTGTGAAACAAGGACCACCCAGTACACGAGAGAAAGTCAACTCACAATGAATTAATAATCTAAAATCAAGACTCAAAATCATCAAATTACTTGAGGAAAACATAGGGAGAATTTTGAAAGGCACTGGCTCAGTCGAAGGCTGCTGGGATAAGAACCCAGTCATAGGCAATAAAAGCCAAGACTAGACAAATGGAATTATATTAAACTAAGCTACTTCTGCATAGCAAGCAACAGTTAACAAAATGAAGAGGCAGCCTAAAGAATGGCAGATTCAAAAGCAGAATCCTCACACACTTTGTGTTTTTAAAAATGGCACGGAAGCAAATACATGCATTAAAATATGGCCTTCTGCTGTTACCTCACAACATGCATACAATTATTTGAATTTAACTTATAGAGCTAAATATAGGAACCAAAGCTGTAAGGCCTTTAGAAAGAAGCCTTTCCTTCTTTACCCTAAGGCGTGTTTTTTGAAAACAATTATAGACAATTAAAATCCTTGTGGCTGTTTAAATAAATAAATAAAAGAGAAAAGCTGGGGGATAAAACTACATGGAGCCTGAAAAGCTCTGACTGACTGACGCAGGTATTTGAAATACAGAAAGCCAAATGGGCGTGTCAGACTGTACACATGCTCAGGGCTGATGTCTGATCAAGACAGACCTGAAAGGGCCCTTGGAGCGCACTGCTGGCTGGGCTTAAGGCTCTGAGCAGGCAAAAAGCAAAGCTAAGGCGAGCTGTAAATTGCCTGGCAGAAGGTTAAAGGCAGCTTCCCGACATGCACACGGCATCCCCAGGGAAACGCCAGGGGACTTTTAAAGACACATCTGTCAAATCATTAACTGACTGCTAAAGTAACTTAGCAGAGACTCGAGTTGTCACATGCGGCAAGAATACAAGATTTACAGAATCAGTTTACAAAAGTTGCTAAACAAACTACAACTCAACAACAGCAGCAATAGCAAACCTTCGGGAGAGGAAGGGTGTCTGCTTTCTAGTATTATTCAACATGCTATTTGAAATGTTCCATTTCTAGCAAAAAGAAAAAAAAACCACAGAAATGAGAAAGTTTTGCCTATATATAGAAAAAAGTTACAAAAACTGTCACATAAGAAGCACAGATGTTGAAGTTGCCAAAGATTTCAAATTCACCTACTTGAAATATGTTTAAAAAAACTAAAGAAAGCTGTGCATAAAAAGATGATGTATTAGTAGAAAGAATACAGAAACATTAATTTTTACAGATTTATTTATTGGAAAGGCAAATATACAGAGAGGAGGAGAGACAGAGAGAGGAAGGTCTTCGTTCAATGGTTCACTCCCCAAGTGACTACAGGGGCCTGTGCTGAGCTGATCTGAAGCTAGGATCTAGGAGCTTCTTCCAGGTCTCCCACATGGGTGCAGGGTCCCAAGGTTTTGGGCCATCCTTGACTACTTTCCCAGGTCACAGGAAGGGAGCTGGATGGGAATCTGGGCTGCTGGGATTAGAACTGGTGCCCATATGGGATCCCGGTGTGTTCAAGGTGAGGACTTCAACCACTACACTATTGTGCCAGGCCCAGAAACATTAGTTTTAAAAGAACTAAGCAGAATTTCTGTAAAAACACAGTAACTAAAGTTGAAAAACTTACTCAAGTCTTAACAGAAGATTTGAGCAGGCAGAATGCAATGTCAGACTATTAGACTATCAGTCAGTCAAGATTATACACTGTAAGAAACAGAAAAAAGGATGAAGGCAGATGAACTGACCCCCAAGATCTTCAAGATACCAATATGATCACATGCACAAGTGGAAAATAGAAGAGTAGAAAGAAAAGCTAAGAGAAAGAATGTTTGAAGAAATAATACACAAACACTTCCTAAATTTGTTTAAGACCATTATATATACAACAAAGTTTAAAAACTCCAAGTTAGGTAAAGTGAAAAAGGTCCATAGTTCAATGGTTAATCAAACTGTCAAAAGTCAGATTAAAGAAAGGTTATTGAAAATTAGGAAACAACTAACCACACATAAATTATCATCAGTGTAACTAATCATTTGCAAACAAACATGTGGAGGAAAGAGCCAGCATTGTGGTGGCATCCTTTATCAGTTCTGATCTATGTCTTTGCTGCTCCATTTCCCATCCAGCTCCTGGCTCACCCCTGGTAAAGCAGCAGAGGATGGCCAAAGGGTTCTGACTCTTGCCACCATTTGGGAAACCAACTTGAAGATCCTGCTTTGGCTCATTTCTGGCCATTGTAACCACTTGGGAAGTAAATGGGAAGTAAACGAACAGATTTAATACCCTTTCTCGCTCTCTTTCTCTCTCTCTCTCCCTGTAATAAATAAATAAATCTTTTGAAAAATTACGGAGGTCAGAGAGCAATGCAATGATATATTCAAAGTACTGAAGGGAAAAACATGTTAACCAAGAAGTCTACATCCAGCAAAACTCTCCTTCATAAAAGAAAGAAAAATTAAATGACCTAAGTTAAAACAAAAATTTCTGGGAGACTTGTCCAGGAAGATATGTTAAAGTTAACTGTGATGCTCTGGTGTCGCGTGAACAAGCGTAGAGCATAGGAGAACGTAACATTTTAAGATGCTGCTGGAAATGCCAGCAGGATGTTTGGGTTTCAATACTGGCTTCACTTCTGATTCCAACTGCTTGCTATTGCGTGTCCTGGAACTCAATAGGCAGTAATTAAAATTAGTTGGATCTTTGACATCCATACAGGAGATGTAGATTTAGTCCCTGGTCCCTGGCTTTAGTCTAGCACAACCCTGGCTTTTGCAGTCATTGGGGGAGTAAACCTGTAGGCCGAAGCTCTCTGGCTCTCTTTCTCTTGGCCTTTCAAATAAATATCACAATCAATAACTAATTTTAAAAGATAATACAAGTGTATTTTTAAATTTTTAAGTCTTTTGCTCTTCTGCCTGATTTGAGAACAGTTACAGAGAGCAAGCCTTTAGTCTTACCACTCAAAACACCTGCATCCCAAATCATAGTGCTTGGGTTCAAGCCCTGACTCCAGCTTCCAACAAAGTACACCTTGGGAGGCAGCAGTGATGGCCCAAGGATTCAGTTCCAGTCATCCATATGGGAGATTTGGATTTGGCTCATATTTCTGACCAATGCAGATATTTGAGGAAAGAACTGGCAAATAAGAATGCACACACTCTCTTCCTCTCTCATACTCAAATACAAGATTTTTTAAAAAATAGAATTAA
The DNA here is from genome assembly GCF_017591425.1 of Ochotona curzoniae. NCBI lineage: Eukaryota > Metazoa > Chordata > Mammalia > Lagomorpha > Ochotonidae > Ochotona > Ochotona curzoniae. Next base: position 4,270,375 of record NW_024466312.1, on the reverse strand, counting down.
GTAGTAACTACACATCTGGATTGATTGATATACATGGATAAAAATATAATTTGTAAGATAACAGCGCAAAAGAAAGTAAGTGGGGCAGAGATACAGAAAAAACATTTTGCATACTGTTGAAATTGTTAATGATTTTCTGAACTATGGTGTTATTCGTTGGTAAATTCATAAAGAAATTTATGAAAGGAAGAAATCACTACAAAGAAATCACTAAGAAAATAAGCCAGAAATATATAGTTGAATAAATGGTGAGATAACTAAAATAGTACAATAGAAAATAAATATATAACACAGAAAAAATGGAAAAATAGAGTGGGAGAGAGGCATGACCCAGAAAGTGAATAACAAAATGACGAGTGTAACTGTTACCTTGTCAGTAATTACAGTCAATGTAAGTATATTAAACATTCCAAGTAAAATGCAAGCGGCTATGGAATGTATCGAGCTGTATACTGCAAGAGATAGACTTTGGATTCAAATATACACCTGGTTGATGGCAAGAGAATGGAAAAAGATGCAACATGCAAATGTACCTAAATATGAGCTTGAGTGATACTGTCAATATCAGGCAAAATATATATAAAGATTGTTCCTAGATACAATAATGTTTTATAATGACATATGGCCCAATCCTTTCAGAAGACTTAAATATATCCAAACCTAACATTAAGGGTCTAAAACTCTTAAAGCAAAAACTGAGAAATGAAGAAATGAGCAATAATAATTGCAGCTTTGAATATTACTTTTTCCTTAATGAATAGAAAAACAGATAAGATCAGCAAGGGAGTGGAAGACTTGAACACTATAGAAGTGAGATATGGAAAAATTCTGCACAAAAGCAGAATATTCATGTCAAGTTCACATAGGACACACCCCATGATATGCCATATTAGGTCATAAAATAAATCTCAAATGTTAAATTTACTAAAGTTAAATCATCACCGTAAGTAATTTTTCCTGATAGGCTGAAATTGGAAGTCAATAATATAATTTTTGAAAAAACACAAATAGTGAAAAATTAACAATTTCATTTTCACATAGTATACCAAAGAGGAAATCACAGGAAATATTGGAAAGTATCTTTTTTTTTTTTTTTTTTTTAGATTTCATTTTTACTGGAAAGTCAGATATACAGAGAGGAAGAGAGACAGTCAGGAAGATCTTCCGTTCATTGATTCACTCCCCAAGCAGCCGCAACAGCTAGAGCTGAGGAACCAGGAGCCTCTTCTGGGTCTCCCACGTGGGTTCAGGGTCCCAAGGCTTTGGGCCATCCTCTACTGGTTTCCCAGGCCACAAGTTTGGAACTGGATGGGAAGCGGGACCACCAGGATTAGGACCAGTGCCTATACAGGATCCCGGCATGTGCAAGATGAAGACTTTAGCCACTAGACTACTGCATCAGGCCTGGAGAGTATCTTGAGATGAATGAAAATGCAATACAGTATGCCCAAATGTTTGGCATGCAGGAAAGCAGTGTTCACGGGGAATTTACAGCTGTCTACATTTACTTTAACAAAGATTTTAAACCTTTACTATTGTGAAGGTAGAGGAGGGAGGGCAAAGTAATTCCAAAACAAAAGAAAGGAAAAAATATTTGAGTGGAAACAAGACAATAGAAAATAATAGAGAGAATCAACATAATCAAACATTAGTTACTCAAAGTGATTATCAGGAACAGGTATTTGGTGCAATGATGAAGATGCCCTTTGGAGTTCTTGCAGTAGTACACTTGGGGCCTCTGATTTCAAGCCCTGGCTCTGCTTCCAATTGTAGTTTCTTTTCTAATAAGGGTGAGGAACTGGGTAAAAAATGGTGTCTTATTGTGGTTTGGATTTGCATAGCCATCATGACTGAAGATGGGTGTCCTTTTGTGTGCTTATTAGCCATTTATATTCCTATGCATTCTTTGGAGAAGCGTCTGTCCAAATGTTTTCCATTTTTAATTGGATTATTTGCCTCTTTGAAAAATTTATTTATTTATTTTGAAAGTCAGACTGCCAGAGAGACAGAACCTTACAGCGAGTATCATCCATCTGTTGATTCACTCACTGGAGTCCTAGGTTTGCCTATTGAGGCATTTGAGGAATGAAGTAGTCAAGATTTCTCTTCTCTGTCTCTGCCCTTCTCTCCATCATTCTGCCTTCCAAATAAATAAATAAATAAATACTTTTTAAAAGAGAGGAGTAGGGGAAATGTGAGTTCTCCTGTGATGGAAAACTAATATGTTACAGCTTTAGAAAATAGTCTGGCAGTTTCTCAAATGTTACTCAAATATGAAATTACCCTGTTACCCTGCAATTCCCCTCCTAATCACATATCCAAGAGAATGAAAAATGTATTCTCACATAAACTTGTACATCAGTGTTCACAATAGCATTATTAATGATAGCTCAAAATGTATTCATGCCAGAAATATTGTTACACAGTTAAATAAAGCAGAGTTAAATGCCACAAAGTGGGTGAATACTTTTTAAAGATTTATTTATTTTGAAAAAGCTTCAGAAAGAGAGATCTCCCACCACCTGTTGTACTGTCCAGATTCCTACAATGGTCAGCACTGCACCTGACTGATGGCAGAGGCAGGGGGCTTCATCTGGATCTCCTACTTGTGTAGCATGGGTCCAATCAGTTTGGATATCTTTTGTTGCTTTGCTGGGAGCAACAGCAATGAGCTGGATTGGAAATGGGCTAGTCAGCACATGAGCCAGCATCCATACAAGATGTTAACATTACAGGGGATGTCTACCAACTATGCTACAATTCCATTCAAAAGGAAGGTGACTCCTGAAAGCATGGTAAGGAATAGAATCCTGCTTTAAAAAAAACCCACAAGTTGTATAATTCCATTTATATTATATGTTCAGAAGATAGGTTAGTAGCTACCAAGGACCAGGGGTAGAAGAGAATGAGAATGATAGATGATGAGGGTGGGTGTATTTTTAGAGTAGTGAGAATATTGTAGATAGACAGGATAATTGCACAATCTTGTAAGCATACTAAAACCTATATAGGGGCTGGCACAGTGGTGTGATAACATAAACCTCTGCTTATGAAACCAGCACACCGTTGGGTGCTCCACTTCTGATCTAGCTCCCTGCTAATGCGCCTGGGAAAGCAGTGAAAGACAAACCAAGTCCTTGGGCCCTTGCACCCATATCGGAGGGCCCAGAACTAGATCCAGGCTTCTGGCTTCAGACTGTCCCAGCTTAGACCATTGCAGCCATTTGACAAATGAACCAGCAGATGGAAGATCTCTCTTTACCTCTCTGTATATCTCTCCTCTCTATATATCTGCTCTAAAATAAATCCTTTTAAAAACAAATTATACACAATTCCATAAATGGTGAATTTCATCATGTATATAAAGCAAAAATGCATGGGTACTTCAATAGTTGTTATAAACTCTGTATTGTGGAAAAATTATATACAGCTTTCAATTTTTTTTTCATATTTATTTATGTGAAATTCAGAATGCCAGAAGGAAGGATGGAGGAAAGGAGAGAAAGAGAATCTTGAACCTATTAGTTTACTTCCCAAATACAGTTGCTGGGGTTGGGTTATACTGAAACCAGAGCCAGCAACTCCATCCATGTCTCCCATGATGCAGACTGTATTCCAAATGCTTTGCCAGTCATATTAGCAGAAAGCTGGATTGGAAGAAGGACAACCAGGGCTTGAATGGTGCCTTATGTGAGATGCTGTTGTCATAAGTAACAGCTTAATCTACTGCACAAAGATATCAGCCCTAACTTGAGAAGTTTTGCATCAGAATAAACTTTTATTTTCTTTTATTTTCATATTTTTTTTCATTCGTCTGTATATAAAACCCTCCTCTGATGTACATACATTGCATAAAGGCTACATAAATAATTGCCAGACTGCATTGTTTAGGGAATGATAATGAAGAAATGAATCTATAGTTGTTTTTCCCAGATGCATTTTTTCTAAAGTTTTGACGCACAGCTAGTTAATTTTGTATATATAGAACTTCTGTATATAAAGGGCCAATTGCATATGAATAAATAAATTAATTAAAGCACATAATTTTTCACAGTGAAAAGAGCTTGGAATCTCTTCTACATATATTTGTAGTGTTTAAAAAAAACTGTGGGAGACAGTGACTCAATCTCAGATCAGATTTTAAAACCAGTTTTTTTCACAAATGACTCCATTTAAATACAACTGTCATAAAGCAAATATATTTCAAGTCTATGGTTTGGTAAGTTTCTATAGAGAAAAATGTATGAGTGAGGACATTAAGGCATATTTCAGAAAATGAAAAAGACATTCTAAGGTTTGTAAATCAGTGTCTCCATGAAATAATCACTAGGGATTTGTGACTATCAAATTACATAAGCATGAAAAAACCAAAGATTGAAGCTGTGACTCTTCTGGAAGGAAAAAGGAAGGAATCGTAGAGGTATGCTCCCTGTATTCAACTCTACTGGTTTACGTGAACATCAGGAGAGCTCAGGCCTCACTGCTTCAACTCATCTCTTTTTAACCACAAATGCCAAGAGCATCCTAAGTCCTTGTGTTTCATGTCCAAGGACTCCCTGTCTCTGGTAATGGTGGCTGAGCTGAAGATGTGGAGTACAGGCAGAACCTCTGTACAATGGTGAGAGCTTTTAGTCAATCCCAGAGGAGCAAAAACTGTCCGGTGGGAACAGGGTCAATGAGGTTTTTGATCTATATTTTTTTCCTAGACTTTGTCCCCATGCCTCTTGCCATCTCCAACCCTGAATCCAATATGTTTATTACACATTACGACAGATGGTATATAATAACTACTTATGGCTTGAGAACAACCCAACAGCATGGATTTAAAGGCATGCCCACAGCACTGTTTTTGTTGTTGTTGTTGTTATTTATTTATTTATTTTTTTGCTCAAACACAATAGTCCCGGTAAAAACGAACGAAGACCCCAAAGTCATCTTCACCCTAGGCCCATTGATAAGTTCACAACAACTCTCACCCAAAATGAAATATTTTTCCTCAACTTTGGATTTTGGAGCATTCACCTCCCAATGAATGACCGGATCACTTAATTTTGTGCTTCCTACCTCCTCAACTCAAGTTGCCAACATCAACCTGAAAAACCCTTGTTTTTGTCTTTAGCAAAAAGTACTGAAAAATTAAAACAAATAGAAGAGAGAGAGAAAGAGAGAGAGAGAGAGAAAGAAAGAGAGATGTGTTGTTTTCTCTTGGGCTTAGAATTTCACTCTCAACAGCTCCACCCATCACCCCAGCCCCAAACCAATGCATTTATTCTTATTCTACCCAAGTAAGGAACAAACAGAACCCTCCCTCTGAAAGCTGCTTGGTTTTTACAGAGGGACTACTCCTACCCCAGGGGAGTATACCCCTGCTCCAGAGAAGCCATTATAAAATTAACTGGCGATAAAACCAACCACAGGGGGATTGTGGGGCATTTATCTGTTTCAAATGCCTTGTTGTTTTGTCCATCTGGTTGCATTTAGTCCAGAGGTATAATTTTCAGTGCTGCTCTTTTCTGGTAGACCATACAATTAAGGTATTTGAAAAACAAACAGCTCCTAACCACTGCACGGTGAGGAGCTAGTTTAGCAATCTGTGACCCATTTTCCCTGAGCAAACATAGTTCTATATCCAATGTAGTCATCAGGCAAGAACTGAAAGTCAGGAATTATTATTTAATATAATAATGTAAACTCTGCTGGTGCTCCTCAAAGAAAAGAAAAAGGAGCAGTAAAGAAAGCCAAGAGAAGTGGGGCTGTTAAAGAAACTGTATATATTTTGCATCTCAGCTATCCTTAGAATCTTCTTAGGCTACATATGTATGGCTGGAAATTGCAGAAATTAAAGGCTTTAAGTGATGGTAGCATCATACTGGCTGACATGGTGGGGTTAGGGAAGAGAAATTGGCTGGATCACATTTAAGAGAAGCATGGCTTTCTGTTTCTGAAAACTGAGGTATAGCCATGCATAACCATATGAGTAAATCGGTCTCCATTATCTGAGCAAAATGACTGACACCATGATCACCTCTGTGCCCTTGTACTTCCACTTGGCTCATGAGACTAAATTTACTGTTAATAACACATTCATCCAAATAAATGTCACACTTCTGTGTTGCCTGGAAAGCTCTTGTATTTTGTTCTGGGCATGCTGTGGCTCAAGACACAAATACAAAAGTGCCACTCACAACTCATTCATTCCTGGTATTTGGTTCTGAATGTCTTCCTTCTGCCCGCAAATCAAATCTCACTCAAGAGAGAGGAAGATATTCCATCAGCAAGAAAACACAGAGGCATTTGCTTCAAAGTTTGAAGACCCTTTGGAAAATAAGAGACCTTGAAAATGTTTTCAGTCATGGTTATTGTCCCTCGGGACAGAGCTCCAAGAAATCTGAACCAGAATTTAGGCACAGAAGAAGCAGGATCTTGTGGTGATGTCTTCACACACAGAGTGGGTCATTTCCACAAAATCCTGGCCATTCTCCCTTCAATCTTTCCCTTGCCCTAGAAAGAACCCATCATTCTGACACACCTGTCAAGACAAAAAAGACAAGTTTGTATCCAGGCGCCTCTTCAGTGACAGAAATGGGGAGGACCCACTGGCTGTAAGAAATCTTCCACACTAGAAAGGCATATGGGCCAACAGGAGGCTGGCACTTCACTTCTGAAGACCAGTAAATGTTTGTATGAGGTGTGTGGGTGCAACCCTAATCCTGGATCAGATATTTAGAATCAGGACTGCATTATGGGATAGAGGTAGTGGCACAGTGGCTCAATGAGTACTTAGGATATTTGGTTTGAGCTCGAGTCCCCCGTGCTTTCATCTTCCTGCTAATGCATCCTGGAGACAACAATGATAACTCAAGAGATGGGGCCTCTGCTACCAATGTAAGAGGTCCAGAGGGAGTGCCTGACTCCTGGCTTTGGGCTGCCCAAGACAAGGCTGTGTGGTATTTGGAAGAGACTGTCTCTCTCTCTCTCTCTCTCTCTCTCTCTCTCTCACACACACACACACACACACGTACACACACACACATACATATGCGCTCATGCACACACACATTCACAAATCAATTGTTTAGCATCAAAAATCATATGAAGGAAGAACAAACTTTCCCAGAAGAGCCTAAAAATCTAGAATGGACTTCTCTTTCCTGCCATATCTATTGTGTGTGGCTTAAGGATGTGCACCAAACACGCAGTGCAAAAGTCCCTCAACCTTTTCACCTAACACTTTCCCAGGTACTGTGCAACTTCTCTCCCACTCGCCAGCGATAGCTTGCTTCCTTTCCTTAAGCACAGAGACAGTCCCAGAGGCCCCTCCCTTCCTTCTAACCACCTGTGCAGCTGAGCTCCTCACACCCCTCAGCCAGCTGCTGAGTGAAGTCACAAGGTATTTTGGTCCCTGTGACAGAGGTGTGAATGTCAGCTTCCATCCAGCTCTGATGAGATCATGTGTGTGAATGTTCTTGGCAAATTATAAAGCTCTGATCAGATGAATGCAACTGGTAGTCACTTTACAATTATGTGGCTTAGGGTTCATGCCTAAGCATGCACAGCAGGCATGCTGCAGGGGAAGGGTCAGTTTCCGCACTGACAACAGAGCCATTTCCTAGATCTGTCTTTTATGGGGTGAATTGAGAGCAAGAGCTCAGGATACAATGGAAAGCTTGATGATTCGTTGATCATCTCCAGTAGAAAAATGCTAAAGATTGTGTTCAGTTCCCATAGGGGCATCAAAGTCAATAAAAATGAGGGCAGGGGTGAGCATGCGGCCTCATAGTTGAGATGTCCATATCCTATATCAGAGTGCCTGGATTTCGTACTCAGCTTTTACTACAAACTTCAGCTTCCTGTTTGTTGAGAAGCAGATTTACAGAGAGAAGGAGAGATAGAGAAAAATTGTGCATCTACTGGTTTGCTCCTTAAATGGCTTCAATGGCAGGAGCTGAGCCAATCTAAAGTCAGGAACCTCTTCTGGGTCTCCCACGTGGTCACAGGTGCCAAGGACTTGAGCGATACTTCATTACTTGAAAGTGAAGCAGCCAGGACATTGACCAGTACCCAAATGGAATGTGATGCTTGTAGGCAGAGGATTAGCTTGTTAAGCCACGATACAGAGTTTCTAGCTTCCTGTTAATGCTGCAGTGATGTATCAAGTAATTAGGTTCCTGCCACCCTGGATTGAGATCCCTGCTCTCAGCTTTGGCAGGGTCCAGTCCCAGCTATTGCCAGCATTTTGGGAATGAATCTGCAGATTGTGGCTTCGCCTTCTTTTCCCCTTTCCCACAACTCTATCTCACTACTTTAAAGTAACTGAAAAGTCAGATATACTCTTTAAAGTAGTGAGATAGAGTTGTAGTAGGAAATATATACATAGATTTATATATAAATATATAAACCAATACACACACACACATATATATATATATATATGAATGTATGTAGAGGATCACAACTTCATGAATCCTCTCCATTGCCTGAGTTCACAAGTATTCACACTCTACAATGACAACACCACACAGATGACAGTGTTTCTGAATGCAGCTGAAAAGTCCCTATTAACTAATAACACCACAGCCACTGTAATGTCACTGTGCAGCATGTTACTCAGGTGTGCTGCTAATGCTGTCCTGCCAGTCATAAGAAAGCTCAGTCTACTGCTATTTATAGAGCCTAGTAATTAATGGTGATGATAAATGACCACACACATCTGGTAACTGCATTTATTGATTACTCCAGAATGTATTCCTTCTATGTATGAAAAAGTACACTATGAAACAACCAGCCTTGTTGCTTGGCAGCAACCCTGTGTTTCCCAAGGTTGTTATTTGTGTCCAGAGGTCACACTGTGCAACTGTGTTTTGTCGTCTGGCTTTCAGTAACTACATGCTCCGCTGTTCACACAACACAAAGTCGGCAAGTGATACATTTCTCAGAATGTGTCCCTGTCATTAAGGAACCTGGGATAGCATGCTTGGAATTCCTACCGGTCATTTCACAAGTTGTGTCTAGGATGATTACGTGAAGGGAATATTTAAGTGCTAAGAATGTAGTTCAGGAAAAATGAGAAAATGTGAAAGGCATGATACTTGCCTCCTCTAATCCACCAGAAATGTACCTGCCCTGGCCTGCACAGATGGAAATTCAGAGTGCCAATTACCAAATGGTCTCCTTGTGGCTGGTCTCTTCCTGAGCTAATCAGTCCTCTACTTTATCAAGAAAATAATACCTTTTAATGACTAATCTGATCATGAACCTCCCTGCTTAAAAGCTTTCTCATGTTCCTATTGCCTAGGCCCAAATCCCAGCCATTTCCTAAGAGCACAGACCCCAGCCCCCCCCCCCCATCCCAACTTGGTGCTCCCATTCTCACTCAGTTCTTCCCAACTCTTACTCACATCTTTGCATGCTTTCCTGGTTTCCTATGCAGTTATGCTTATTCATATATCCTCCAGAATACAGTCTTTGAAAATTGCCAGAGTGCATGTATAGCCACTGTATTTCTCCCCATAAAACTCCTTTTCAAATTTTAGAACCCAATGGAGATACTGCCTGTTCTGTAGCTCCTTCTCTCATTACATCTGATATTTCCATGTTTCTGTTTAATCTTTCCTTTAGAATGGTTCTATCACAGCTTTCCTGAGAATTAATCAGCATGGGACCTTGAACCATCCCCCCGAAAGGAATCTATGCTTTTGTGGACCCCACAGGGCCAGTAAGCTAGAAGAATTAGAATGACCTTTTCCCATGATTTCAGTAATTAAAGAGTTGCATGAATTATTACAGAAAATGGGAAAACCTTGTAAGTTTTATAAATTCTACCCATTTCTCCTCCCTGAACCTCTTTGCTCTTTGGCTCCCACAGTTCCTATTTTCCATCTCGTCCTGAGTGATCTCATGAACAATCATTTGGAGGATACTGTAGCATAACTCCCAATGTGCCAGAGAGAGAGAGAGAGAAGCCTTCATGGTTTCCCAGAGTGCATTTGATAGTGAGATACATATATCCTCATTCTCTCTACCAGTAATGTTCTACATTCTCAACCCAAGTATAGCAGGGCTTCTCAGAGTTGTAAAGAGAATGAAGTGAAATCTTGATTAATCCAAAAATGAGAACTTCACTAAGACTTCATTAGCAAAGAGTAAGGGAAACAGCGGTATTGGAAAAAAAAAACTGAAATGAAGAAAATATAATCACATTGCTTGTTGTTTGGGGCTCAGTCTAAGGATAAGGCATTGGTAGGTTGACACAAAGTGCCATTACGTAATCTGGTAGTATCAAGGGACACTTTGGGTAATGGAGACAGCAGGAGCCATCACTCAAACTATGGAAGTGCTGGTCCCCATGGAGGTGGAGGGATGCACTTGTGCCTTGACTCAGATTTTTAAACAAGGTGCTTCCAGGGCTCTATAACCCATAGGGCCCATTGAGTTCTGTCAAACAAATGATGGAAAGTAAGCAACCACAGTTATGGGAGTTGAAGGGTTGATACCAAAGAGCTTTCCCATGCGGAGCAGGGATGATGGCTTCTTATCTAATTTTACTGAAAGGATAACATAGGACCATAGGGACAAGTTCAGCCAGCTTTGAGGCTATCCAACTTAAAGTGCTAATGAAAAGAGCTCAAGAGAAAACACACATATATGCCACTCATATGTAGGTGCAAATCATTTTAATTTTTTTAAAGCAAACATCATGAAAAGAATGATAAGGTTAAGGAAAAGTAAAGAGAAGCGCAGAAAGAAATTTTTCGAATAGGAACTCGAGATTGCTTAGTGTCCAAGCAAAAAAAAAAAAAAAAAAGGTGGCAGTGTGGCACAGAACTAAATTCCAAACTGGAGAAAAATAATGACTTTTCCAGAATCAATTCAATATGTACCTCCATCACTTCAGCCCTTACAGCTGAGAGCTATCTCTTGACCATCTTTCCTTGTATTCCATTGGTAGGAAACTGGCCATCAGACCCCTCAATGGATGCTTTTCTCACTCTGCCAGTGGACTTTGCTAATTAGCTTAGAACATTTTGTGAGGAACTCTGAGTTTTGCATCCACTGCATATGACATTGCTGGTAGATTAGAGAGAGTATGCCATGGCTCTCAACCCTAAGTAACTACAGCCAGTGTTTGTGATTCATAGCACCCCACAGGGAAGGTAAAGGGAGTAAAAGCCATCATGTGGAAACGCTCAGTAATTAGGCAATGCCACTTAACGAGCAGAATGATGAACCAGACCGGAAAGGTAGAAAAATTCTTCCTAAGAAGGTAGCTGTTCTTACAGCAGAAGGTTGGTTTTGCAGTCACCCCCATTATAGTTCTACCAATGATTCTACGGAAAAGAAATACCACATGTCTTCCTCATCCCTCCTGCTGAGAGAGCATAGAATTGACATCAGGTAAAACACATTATCATCTCAATCTAAACAGCCATGCAGGGTCTCAGATTTCATGGCTTTCCACAAACTGGCGAGTATCAAATAAGAGTGACACTTTTGTACCAAGGACTGCCAGTATTGTCAACAACCATCAGAAGCTAGGAAGAGGTATGGAAATACCCATCCATAGAACATTCAGTGAGAGCAAGGCCCAGCCACTACTTTGATTCGGAATTTCTTGTCTTTAGAACAGTGAGAGAATACATTTCTGGTGTTTGCACATCACCCACTTTGTGATAATTTGTTGCAGCAATCCTAGGAACTCAACAAAACCCCTTTGTTCCCCCTGCTTTCAGGAAAATTCCTTTATCAGAATGGGGGTTAATGGCAGTGAACTCCACCCTGGGAGAAGCAATGCAGACACCTGCAAGTAAATGAGTTGAATCAAGAACCAGCATAAGGCCAGGAGGAAATCTCTGCTGGAAATTCCATCCTTGGCAAGATATTCAGGTCATTGTGTGCTTTATGAACCCTGAATTCACTCCATAAAACCTGTATTGCTGATGGTCCAGTCCCAGCTCAGCAAATTAGTGAAGGAAAGGCAAGGGTAGATAGATATAAATAATATTTACTGAGAGCAGAGCATCTGCCAGACACAGGTCTGCATGATTTGCTTGTGACCTCTCATCTAATTCTCCCTACGTTATCTTAGGTACTGGTGAAGAGGACTGGATTAAAATGCTACCTTAAAGAAGTTAATTAACTTGCTTAGGGTTGCTCAGCTGCTAAATGGTAGAACCAGGATTTGACTTCAGGCAACCCCTGAATAATTACTGTTAAGTTCAGAGACCAGGGGATCTAGAGGTTTCCCAATCCACCCTGGTGTCCAATTAGAAATAGCCTCCATTATGTGCTGGGAAGATGGTGACCCAATAGTGGGAAACTTACTACCCTGCCTGACAGCCCTGCTGTTCTGGAAAGATCTGAGTGGGAGGTCTCAACTCAAATGCCTTCAGGAATCAGGGACAGAATTAGTGAGGGATATAGGAAGGCATAACCACTGGAAGCCAGAGAGAACTGGCCATCTGGAGGTGTTTATAATAAACCTCAGGGAAACAAAGCAAGGAGGGAAAGAAAGGAGCAGCCATACTGAGCCCCAGTGCCTGACCATTCTAGGTGACAGCTTGAGGTGATTTTGATTGTTAATTTGGTTTTATTTGTATCCCCCCCTTCAACCATCATAATTTCTAATTTATCCTCTAAACATTTTGGTTTATGGCAGTTGTTTTGTGTGGCCATTTTACCAGAATTATTTGGCAGAAGTTCCGCACCGTTCTGGAAGGTAGACTATTGAAGAGATAGAGTTTGGGGGTGGAGGGAGGAAGATTATGAGCATAAACGCAGAGAGAGGTGAGAAAAATCACCTGTGACTTAGATAGTCACAGCTTATTGAAGCCCATGGGGCCTCTTCATAAAGTAAGTTTGAGCATCATCATGTGGCATCACTGGTTAAGCAGCCTCTTACCATACCAGCACCCCCTATCAGGGAACCAGCTCAAGATCCAGTACTCTGCTTCCAATTCAGCTCTCTACTGATGCACTCAGGAAGACAGAAGACAATTCAAGTACTTGAGTGTCTGGGCTACCTATGACAGAGGCTAGACTGGCTATTGTCTTCAGCCTGGCCCAAACTTATCTTTTGAGGCCTTTGGGGGAGTGAATCAGTAGATAGGAAAACTCTCTCTCTCCTCTCACATCTCTGTCTCTGTCTCTCTCTGTCCTGCTTCTCCATATCCTTTTCTCTCTGTGTAGCTCTGCTTTTCAAAGAGTTAAATTTTTAAAAATAAGAAGCTGGCCTGAAATTGCTAGGCCTAGAGTGGAGGTGGGGTGTGAAAAATTAAGATTGAATTTCCTGACGAATCAGGATAAGAACTGGTTAATGTAGAGAAAGTGAGATGTAGTACTTCTTTCACTTTTGATTCTGTAGATTCAGGTTGAAGCCCAAAATGGAGAGTCATGAAAGTAGACCTGAGTGTGAATATCTTATATTTGGCCCATAATTGGGCATCAGCAATATTGGTTCAGGAGAACAATTCTGTCCATGGGATAAGGGTACCAAACACCACAGAGATGACCAAGATGATTCAGCATCATCTCTGTGCCATCCACAACCCACCTTTTCTGGTCAGGACACCTGTGGCCACTCACATCCTCCAGTCAGTCCTCAGGGCTACAGGCACTGCCTGATCTTCTCCTCTTAAGTTAAACCCAGCATTGTCATGATGAAGACTATGGTGAGGTCAGCAAAAGAAACTTTACCTTGGCACCTTTGGAACTCCTGATCAGGACGGGGACCGCCCTTGTCAGGATGGACAGCAGTGATGATGAGGAGGAGAGGGCTCTGCTTCTTTCTGAGATAGGCTAAGCACATTTCATGTTCACCAGGTGCTTTCACCTAGGTATGGAATGAACTTCATAGAATGATAGATTCAACCTCTGCTTTACAGTGCTTAGGGGCAAAATGGAGTCTTGGCACCTAAGAAGAAGAGTTTTGAGTCTTCACTCACAGTTTCCAACTTCATGGCTCTGTCTGTCCCCTTCCCCCTAGAATCATATAGATCCCAGCATATCTTATATAAATAAATAAAATACGGTGCTTATTTTTTTGTGAAGAGAAGGATGAAAATCATGAAACATCCTGCACAGGAAAATTAAGTTTCAGGAAGCCCAGAAAACAACCTTGGTGGAAAGCCTTTAGAGTGTTATGCATGCTCTTTTTGCCAGAAGTTTCGTTTGGCTAATACTACAGTTATATTGGGCCCTGGACCCTGAACGCAGTTAAAGAGAAAAAGCAAGCCTGTCCAAAACTCCCAGAGTCCAGAGTGGCTGGAAATTGATGGAGATTTGACAGATAAGTTAACCCACAGCTGGCCTCCCCAAACTAAACACCAGCATAGATTCATTTGCCACCAGGGATGGTATCATATAGGCAAAAGGCTTCTTAAATAGTCCATCAAAATTGTCAATCATTTCTTCACTCTCCAAACTTATAGTTCTCTTTTCTGTAAATTGTATCGCTATAGTTTTCCCTTAGTCCTTTAAGGACCAATAATTACTTGGATTCAATTGAAAACAGCATGGCATGTTCCCCACCGGGGAGGAAGGAATGCTGGGGTTCACAAAATAAGCCCGGTGTCTGCTTTGACTCTTTGATATAAGGCTCATCTCTGCTTTAGTGGAGAGACCAGAACTCAGTGGTGCTGTGTATGTCCACTTCTGATGTTGCAATTCTACAACTCAACTGTCCTTTTGGTTTACAGGAACCCATGCTCTTTTCATAGTCCTGTCCAGACCAAAGATCCAAGAGAAATTAATGAAAAGCAACCAACCCCAAGGAGTGATCCATTTAGAGAGCTCATGAACAGCCTTAAAATTTTTTTTCATAGGTCATGGTCAATCACAATTGTGGAACAGATTTTTCTAGAACTATGTTTCCTGTCAGAAGGATTTCATTTTCCTAGTAGGGTAAAGCAATAGTCCCCAATTCCCAGAGCAAACCCTTAATGAAACATGATCTGGGCCCAGCAGGAAGCCATCATGAGGCTCAAACCAAATGAAATCTAGCGAAGAAAATGAGGCAAAATTATATGGGCAAAATTTATATCTTCTACTACTACTTATGTCTGTCATAAAGATTCAGTTGATGGTTGTAACTTATCATATGTGCTCCAGAGAGGGAATACCACAAGAGCCCAAATCCATGATTTCGCTCAACCACCAAGCGCCAGCTATAAACCAAGACACCCTTGTTCAGCATGATCGTTCCTCAGAGTGAGCAGCAATTCCCAGGGAGAAACATTACATGTGAGTGCGCTAACTGTGCAGCTCGGGGTTTATTGGGCTCTCGTTCAGATTCAGTACCATGGACCCCTAGTGGATAGATGCATGTGATCATAATTTTCTCTAGCAAGACTGATTTTCCATTTCTTGTTGTAGTAAGAAATGTTCCATGTAAGTAAGAAAGGTCGAGGTCAAAGGTCATATGTTAGTCACCATTTTACTTCTCATAGCCTAGTAACGCCATTGAACAGGTACTTCATGACTAAGTAAATGAATATGTGTGGATAGTTCATTGTATGTGGGGAACCCCCACCCCCTCCACTACACACACAGCCCTCTATTCAGCATGGGCCAGCCTCTGCTATGTATTCCAAGTAAGGGACAAAACAGCAACATCACACATATAAACACAATGAGACAGCTGTAATGTCCTATCCACCCACCTTCACCCAGACTGGGCACTTTATCCTTGGGGGATGGGAGGAAAGTCTCTGTGAAATGCATCTGCTTCTCCACACTGCCCTTCTCATTGGTAAGACTTGGACTCTGGGTATCTTCTCCATGGGAGGCAGTCTCATCCCTTAAAGACTGAATGAAATGCAGGAAGGATAAAGTCATGGTGGCATCAGACCTCTGTGAGAAGGATCAAAGAGAAATGAGAAACCTTTGGAGGCTGCAGTATTGTCTAGCCCAGCTCTTGTGATTTAGGATACAATTCCAGTCATTGGAAATGTAGACTTGCTGTAGCTGAACATGGTAGGAGATAACTGGATAAGGTGCTTGGTGCCAGAATGTTGAGGGAAAACTCTGGAAGAGAACGGAGTTGTATACCCAAACCACAAACTCATAGCAACTTACACAGTGGTAGACAGGAGTCTAAAGTTAGATGACATATGTCCAAGTATGCCTTATCTGTTTCCAATTTATGTTTGTTGTCCTACTGCACTAACTTTCTTAGCTTTGTCTTGCATGTCTTTTTGCAAAGTAAGCTAAAAGGAGTTATATTGAATTCCACTGTAGATGCTAAGTTCCTTCATGGTTGCGGAATGGTGAGACACATCTTAATACATAATTGCTTCAGGAAGTGACCAACAAGAGTTAGCCTCTATTTTACTGACCTTCCCACTTCACTCAGCAAACAATTTCCATTCCACCAGAGAATGCAAGGTGCTCTTTGAAAATCAAATGCTTGGATGTGAGCAGGTTGGGACAGAAACTTCCTCCAGCCTCAGGTAGTAAGGAGAAAAGGATTCAACATGGTTCTCACATCATTTGCTTGATAGGTCAGTTGGATTTTTGTCATCTCTGTCACATGTGTCAGGAAGCTGCCAGGTATCCAGGCAGGTTAAGGTCTATGGAAAATGCTGGAATTTTTATCCTCTGTATTCATGGGACATTGGTAGGAAGTAGAACTTGTGTGCATGCAGAATAATTCAAAAGAGCTTGCTCTAGGAGTTCGTTTTGTTCCTTGTATGATATGCACATATAGCTACTGTTTTAATATTTCTTAATGCTTCTTATCTCACAATAAACCATTTGACAGCAAAAATAAGTAAAAAATAAGAGTGGTAAATTTAATGAAAAAATTTGGTGTTCATTTTGCATTTCTCGGGAACACTGAGAGTGAATAGGTAACTTGAGCAAAGTGTCAATGTCTGCCACCCACCCAGGGGAATGGAGTGATGTCACTGTTCCTGTACAAAGCAGATGACACAAATCTGCAGGAATCACTGGCATCACTCTTAATTGTTAGTGGTTCTTTTTGGTGCTCTTATCCATGGGATTTTGGTATGTACAGCTGTAGCCCGTCACAAATCATTGGATGTGTCCTGAGTTTTCACTTATATTAAATGGCTCTTACAAATGACTTTGTCCACTTTTCTTCTCGCACATATATGAAAAAGCAGTGAAGGTGAACCATTAGGTGTTGCATGTATTAACAGAGGGAGAATGGGACCAATACTAAATGAAGCCAGTTTTATATAAATGCCATGGATGTTTCTCACACAAAGTCAGCCACAAGTAAACCAATCATGATTCTTTTCATTCTGTTTAAGCTGGAATATCTGACATGGTTTTAAACCGCAGCTAATTCAATCTAAAGAGCACAATATTGGAGATAAAATTACAATGATTATAGGAATTCATATATGTGGAAAATGTCATGATAAGAAGTAATGTGATTCTAAAAAGTCAGTGCAGTAGAAATACACTTGAAATTGGTTGTAATGCAGTTTACTTTGCAATTCTGTCAAACAGATTTTGATGTTCCAACATTTAAGATAATAGCTGTAGCTAAAAACGTAAAAATATAATGATGGGGAGACATTTAAAATGATACATTTAAATTAAAGTAAGGCGATCCATTTACTTAATGCAAGGTGGTATCCAGGAATGGAAAAAAAAAAACAGAAAGATCCTAGTAGAAAAAATAGTAGCAGCTGAATAAAATGTAGAGTTTAGTTGGCAATAATGTTTTCTTGTTTGTGTCATGTGTACTTTCATGACCTGAGGTAATGACAATGTTGGAAACAGAGGCAGAGGCTGTGGAGAGACGACTGTCTCTGCTGTCTTTGCAACTGCCCCTCATGTTTAACAGTGTTTAATATCAAACATCTACTCAAGCCAGTATCTGTAAGGGAATATTTTTAGGAATCTCTTTCAACAGATAACTTCAAGTTCAAAATGTTAAAAAAAGATCTATTTTTATTGCAAAGTCAAATATACAGAGAGGAGGAGAGACAGAAAAGAAGATCTTGCATCCAATGATTCATTCCCCAAGTGATCTCAACAGCTGGAGCTGAGCTATCTAAAGCCAAGAGCCAAGAGCTCTTCCAGGTCTCCCATGCGAACACAGGGTTCCAAGGCTTTGGGCCATCTTCAACTGCTTTCCCAGGCCACAAGCAGGGAGCTGGATGGGAAGCAGGAGCTGCTGGGATCAGAACTGGCATGCATATAGGATCTTGGCATGTTCAAGGTGAGGACTTTGGCTGTTAGGCTATCGTGCTGGGTCCTCAAGTTCAAATTTTTGTGACCAAGTTGATTAATTGAAAATAAGGCTTACATTCTTGCTTTTGTGAATTTGGTTTGGGAAATATTTGATGTACTGTAGAATTACTTTGGAAATTCTGTTAGTAAGGTCTCTAAAGTTCAGGTGGTGTTGACTCAAAAAGCATTAAAATATTGAAATATTTATTTATTGAAATATTACATGATTGGAAAGCAAAACACCAGATTTTGGAATTTTTACTGAATTGTAGTTCTTGACTACAAAAACTGAATAGAAAGACATCTGAAATCGGCCTCTATTCTCTCACATGTATAAAAATCTACTCCAATGGAGTAAAAGGTGAGATCTGAATCTTTGAAACCACTAAAATAAAACTTAGGAAAAAATCTTCATGACATTAGTCACAATAGCCAGGAAATGCAAGCAACCAAGTATCCCTCCACTGATGAATGGCCGAACACAATGTGCCCATTGTACAATGGAATATTGATGAAGTTTTATCATTTGCAACAACATGAATGGAACTAGAGGCCATTATGTTAAATGAAGAAAGCCAAGCATAGACAAGTATCACATGATCTCACTCTCACACAGAGTTTGAAAAGTAAGTGATCTCAAAGAAGATAAAACTATGTTGATGATGAACAGATGCTGAGAAAGAGAGAGGGGGTAAGGGGGAGGGGGTGATAGGGAGAGATTAACTGACAGGTACTAATTTACAGCAAGCTAGCAGTAAGAAGGCCTAGGGTTCCATGCACAGCAGGGTGACTAGGTAATGTTAATGAACTGCATATTTCTCTTTAAAATAAAAATGGAAGATATGATTTTGGATGTTTGCACTTTGAGGAATGTTAAATATTTGGAGATATAAATATGTTTATCTTGATTGGACATTGCACAATGTATACATATATTAAAACATCACCTATGCCAAACAACACATAGCACATATATACACACACGTGTCATTTATGTTTTTTTTTCAACAAAATAAGTAGATGGGGATGTGAGAACTGATCAAATGAGAAAGAAGAGGAAAGAGCAAGGGAAAATTTTCCAAAATATTTGTGGCATTTTACTTTAAAAATAATTCTTGGTTTATCTATAATATAAATGTATCTGCTAAAATCAACAGCTATAGTAACAACGAGAACAGTGAGTTCCATCTCAGTTCATGTGTTTGATAAACTTCTAAGTTCCTTTCTTTGTTACATGCTGAAACTAAAACCAATTAAAAATTCTGAACTTACTGTTGAGGAACTCCAATCCCTACTATCATATTCTTTGATCCTGGAGAAGTTCTTGTTTTGTTTTTAAGATTTATTTATTTTTGTATACTAAAATTGAGATACCAAGGAAGCAGTTACAGGATGTGGTTAAGAACTTGCATTTTCTAACAGTTGGTCACTCGATACCATGTTAATTAACTTCAAGATATTGTTAAGTTCGATGTTTTTTCCTATTGTTGAAGTTGTGTAGTTACATCTCATTGGAGGAGATAATATTCTATCAGCTCTACTTTTCAGACTAAGGATGGTCTCCCAATGAAACTGTTGAATTTATCTGAACAATAAGATGCTGGACACTCCTCATTGTCCATACCCACAATGAAGGAATCATGACTGCATATGATCTGTACTACTGTAACAATATGGAGGAATTCAATATGGGGGGAGAGCTTGGGGTGGGGCTGGTGGAATCCAGAGCCTATGAAACTGTGTCATAAAATGATATAAATTTTTTTAAAAAGAAATGAAAAAAAAAGATTTTTAAAAATTTTTATTGGAAAAGTAGATCAGATTTATGGAGAGAAGGAGAGACAGACAGAAAGATCTCCCATCTGGTGATTCGCTCCCCAAATAGCTACAACTGCTAGAGCTGAGCTGATTCAAAGCCAAGAGCCAAGAAAAGCTTCTTCCAGGTCTCTCACACAGATACAGTGTCCCAAGATACTGGACCATCCTCTACTGCTTGCCCAGGCCACAAGCAGGGAGCTAGACAAGTAGAGCAGCCTTACATGAATCACTGCCTATATGGGATTCTGGTGCTTGCGAGTAAGAACCATCACACCGGGCCAATCCTGGAGAAGTTCTTTAGCTGTTGTGAAATCCATGTCTCCATTTCTGTCTCAGAAACATTTCAGTTCCAGGTTACTCTGTGACAGAGCTCTAAGTGTGAACACACATTGATAACGTCCAAATTGTTAGACAAAAGCTGTAGTTTCATCATTCCACTAAGTGTCAGGGCAGATTTGTGGACTGAGTGCTTAACGTGTCTTAATGGAGCCAGTATTTTTGCCAAATTTCTCTTTATCATCTGATCGAAGTGCTTCCCCTCTCTGAACCTCAACTCTGGAAAAAGAGGGATCTAAGACTGGCAGCATCAGAGGAATAGATCCACAGGGACCAGCAAACTTCTGCTTTGTGCAAACACAGTGGGGGAGATCTCTGGTGGGGGAATGCTGGGAAACAAGTGGAGTAGTGTGCCTAAGTCTGTGACCCTCTCTCAGGGCCCATGTAGAGAGCTCTGCACCACTCACAGAGCTGCTGAAATGTAGAACCAGTACCCAAGGTCAAGATGACCTTCAGGCAACTTAGCCAGGTTTTTGATGGACTTGATTAGGCATGGCATAGAGGGAACTGTCCCCAGTGTCTGCTGAAAGAGATAAGACTCCAGCACCTCTCATCACTGCTTCTCCCACAAGGTGGTGAAATCTGGCTTTCTAGCCACATTCTACGTGCCAAGACACCACCATCTTTTCGGGAAGGTAGGATCCATGCTCCACTACTTGGCCCTGGTTTCTGCTTTGATTGGCTTTTGTGTATTAATGGTGTTGCCTGGTTTTGAAGCACAGGGTGGTGGTTCTTCATAGAAAACAACAGCTAACTTTGCTTAGGACAAGATGCTTTGTAGAATGAAGGATGCTGCTTACCTTGATTTTCCTTGTTCTGGGTAGAAAAATTTTGATTTAAATGAATTCTAGATTGAATAAAGTTGGAGAGGTTGCCCTATTCAAGTTGACAGAAGTATTCACTGCATATGCATCATGAACATGGAATAAAAATGACTGAAATTATTTTAGCACAAAATACACATCAATGTGAATCCCAGTCACTGGAGAACTGGAAGTCACTTTTCATGCTCTTTTCACTAGAATCTGTTGAAAACCCTTGACTAAGCAGCCAAGGGAAGACATTGCCATGACCAGTAGGGACTGCTCTGTTTCCAGATCTCTGCCACTCTCACAGTCCTCTTGCTCCAGGATTTATTCCCTATAGGCCATTAACTAGTTGCTGATGTGATGGTCCAAAGCTTGCTAAGATATGAAGATATTTTCCAATTGACTTCATATAAGGTTTTCATCATCTGATGTTCTTGATCACTCAGTTTATCTGGGAATGGCTCTTGTCTGATGTCTGGGGTTCCCAGCTCCCAGCCTGAGGACTTTGTCCATGTCTCTATCCGGCATATAAGAAGAATGAGGCAGGGGAATTCTCCTCTGCCTTCCTCCTATTCACCTTTCGTCTCTATCAGGGAAATCCTCTCATGTGTTCTCTCTCTCCCTGCCTCTGTCACAGAGCACGAAAGATTTCTGTCAGATGTGCAGTGCAGTGCCGGCTTGGGACAGTGTGCTAAGACACAGCTATGTCAGTAAACAAGACATTGGCTTTAGGAGGCCCTGAGGGAACTGGGAGGTATTGGGTTATCATCCTCAGAGCATGTTCCAAGAACTGTGAATCAATACAGGGATTAAGAAGACATGAGCTGAGCAAACAATGTTTTAAAAACGTGAGTTCTCAAAATAGAAGTCATGACATGGATACTGACTTATCCATTAAAGGAACTTCTCAAGCTCCCAGGAGCCTGTGCTAAGCACTGTTTTGGGAGAGTGAAAATAATTCTTTTCTTCCAAGTGCCATTTAGATGTTTATGACATCATTTGCAGGCTTTTCAAATTTTTCAACTTAAAACTTAGCTTGTATTGAATTTGGCTCTGGATTTACTGAATTTTGAATCCCACCTGCAGTTACTTTAGTAGGGCAGACTAAATCACCTTGCAAGATTTACATAGTCCGTGAATTAAAAATTCCCCACCCCAGCATAACTAAATGAAACATGGCATAGGTATGTTATAAACAGGTATCTATGGTATTTATGTGATTATCGAAGGAAAATGATTCCAGTTAGGTAATAGCTGTGTGATCTGGGAGTAGGTTACTTAAATCAAAAGCAAACATTTAGAGCTCAGGCTGTCTGCCTACTTTAGAATAACTCTTTTAAGCTTATTGAAAAACAAAGCAAAAACATGATGGTGCAAGACTGCTCCATCATGTAACTCCCTGCCGCCTCATTAAATGTTGCTCATGATGGTGCTAACAGGTCCAGTTCACCATGTTGTAGTTGATGTTAACATCAAACAGACATTCACTCTTTCTTATCTGTGCTGTCTGCTAAGTCAGGGAATTGGGCAGACGTTGGGGTGGTGACTTGATATTAGAGCCTATCCTCTCATCTGTGAGCTGACCTGTAGGGAGAAACATTCCAATTTTAGCAGGATGTAAAGAGGAGCTATCCTCCCTGGAGGTTTGAATGACATCAGAATGGATAAGGAAGTGGAATCATATCATCTTTACTTTCCAGGGGAACTTTAAAAATAGCAGTAGCCTCCTTCTGGGAGAATGGTGGTAACAGTATATCTGGGTAACTTCTTCCTGCAATTCAGCTATTCAGGGTGTAAATGCAGCTTACATAGAAAA
The DNA here is from genome assembly GCF_017591425.1 of Ochotona curzoniae. NCBI lineage: Eukaryota > Metazoa > Chordata > Mammalia > Lagomorpha > Ochotonidae > Ochotona > Ochotona curzoniae. The sequence continues at coordinate 4,247,395 of NW_024466312.1, read as the reverse complement.
CTGCATAAAGTCAGAGAAATTTGCTGGTGGTTGCCTTAACTGGTAAACTTTACCAGTATATAACAAGTACCCTAGTCTAAGCTGTAGAGCTCTAGTTGTTCAGTTTAGCTTCCTTAGAGCAACCAATGAAAATGTAACATCAGAGTCACTGTTCCACTCTGTATGAGACAGTGGAAAGAAATGAATGTCGCTGTACTCATTCATTAATTCATTAGGCACCTGCTAATTTCCAGATACAATACTGGGCATGGGTTCCCACAATCAGTAAGATGCGTTCTTTGTCCTAGGATGCTCATCACTGGGTGGTTTGGGGTCTCATCTCAGCTGTGACCTCAATAGTCTCATGTTCTGCCTGAACTCTCTAACCTTTTTCTGAGATTAGTTTAATACCCTTTGCTAGGGCAAGGCTCCAGTTTACACTGCTATATATTGTGAAGGTCATTCATTCCACCACTATTTGGTGGCATTATTCACATGCCAGGTATTGCGCTTTGCTGAGCTAATGTGACAGACAGGGACATCATCCCTTCCATCATGAACAAGTTGGCTCCTAGAGATTGTAGAGTTGTTAGTCAACAGAGTAGGGGTAATAGGAAAGAAATTCCAGGCAAAAGGAAAGTCTAGAGTAAATGCAAGGAGGCCAAGGAGAGGATATGCTTGTTGTAAAGAATTAACAGTAAGCTAGCAGGGTAGAGGGCAGACGAGGAGGGACACAACACCCGATCAGGAAGGCAGGTGGATAGGGGGTATGGTGACTGAAAGGAGGAGGAAAAGGGGAAGTGGAGAAAAGTTGGCAGGGTTGAAAAATAAAAACAAAACAGCAGCAAAATAAACAAGCAAAATAAAAACAGCAGCAAGTACTAGATTATAAAGATTTTTGGCTCTCCTGCTTTTGAATTTTGACTTGAACCTGGAGAAGTTGGAGGTTGTGGGAGGCCCTAAGCAGCACAGGGTGTGCTGAGGTTGCAAGTGACCATTGCAGCATAGTACATGCAACACATACTGGGAAGTAATCAATGCTCTGGAGACTGGCTAAGTTGAAGTGTCATTGAAAGGACTCCCCCTTATCGGGGTGTTGGGGAATACTGAAAGCTTGCAGGAAGCCAGGAAGACAGAGTGTGCTCCTTAGCCCTAAATCCTACAGAGGGTACCTTTGTGACTGTATAAGGAATTGGTGAATGGGTGACCTCCATTCCTGCTGAAATTCCTCACAGTGAAGGCCACACTTCAGCCCATAAGAAGGCAGGACTGCCAGGAAGTGACTCATTAAGGGTGGCACAGATGATATCAGACTCGAAGAATCTAAACTATGTGGCTTGACCGAGCACCCTGGAAGCCTCAACTCTTCTTTCCTTGTGAAGCTTTGGCGCAGAAAAGGGTGCCAGGTTTGGTCATATCCATCCTCAAATCATGAGATGATGTTTCTTCTGAATTTCCCGCAGCCCTGTAGCTCTGGGCACGGAGACCTGAGTGAAATACATTTTTGAGATATTTCCAATATAAGGTAAATGCTCATGGACCAAGGGGGAGCCAGATACCTGACACTTTTTTTGGAATGAATAAGAGGATGGCATTATAAGACACTTTCAGATGAGTAAGAACATTTAACACCTGAATGATTAGAGAGCAAGACTGGGAGGTGAGGACCAAGTGTTAGCTCAGAGGGATGGTTTGTAGTCAAGGATGCTAGAGGCAGACCGCCTGGGTTGGAATGTGATCCCAGCACTGTGAGTTGTGTAACCAGGGCAGGTCATGTAACTTTTCCATGTCTCAGTCTCCTTAGCAACTGTCTGAGACTTTCTGGCTACTGGAATGGGATATTTTACCTGAGTTCTGTTTTACCTGTCAACTCCCTTTTCTCTTTCTGAATATTTTCTCTGCTTCAGAATTCTTGAATCTCTATTACTATTTGGGCCCCTTAATCTTTAGGAGTTTTCTGGAGGAATCAGAAGGGCAGTTGCAAACTTGCACATTGATCAGTTATAACAATGCTTTCTGTTATTGCATGTCTGTTTCAGGAGTCCTCGACATCAGCACCTAAAAGTTATTTGTGTCATTAACAACGATAGGTAATGAATAGGTAGCTGAATGGAGCAAGAAGGGAAACAATCAAAACCTTGAATCTAACTTTCACACCTGCTGACACACCTGAATGATCATCTCAGACATCCACAGACACGCACAAACACATACTCTTCCTGCATTGCCTGGGGTGTGGACAAGTATGGAAAAGTAGTTTTTGAACTAAATAGCTTTTATAGTGACAGAGAAAGATTAATTACTACTTTAAAATATTGCAAATAGTAAGATTCTGACTCTAGTCCTAAACAATAGTACTGGCTGAAAGCAATACTCTTACTTACTTTATTTTTAAAACTATATATTTGAAAGCAGAGCAACAGAGAAAGCTGGAATGACAAAGAAGAGAACTGTCTTCCTTCCTTATGCTGAATCACGTCCTTAACAGCTACTAAATCTAAGGCTGATCCAGGTCCAGACCAGGCACCAGGAACTCCCTTCTGGTCCCCTGCATGAACAGCAGGGGTTCATGTACTGTGGCCATCTTCTATTGCCTTCTTAGCAGAAATCTGCATCAGAAGCAGCATAGCCAGGACTTCATATGGAATGATGACATTAAAAGTGGGAGCCTAAACTGTTGTTCCACAAGACCAGCCTTCTTTCTCATACTTTATCTCTGAATGATGTAGCACTCATGTAAGTACACACATACCAAGTTTCCCATTTCAAGTCATATTCTAGTGTGCTTGAGAGCGACATGTGAACTGCGAAACGGACATCTTGGGATAAGCAAATATCCTATTCAAAAGCTCCGTGGTGGAGCAGACATACTGTGGGGCAGGCATACTGTGCAGCAGTTAAAATTCACTGCGTAAAATCTCTACATCCTGTGTTAAAGTGCCTGGAGGTAGTGCTAGTCATTCCACTCCTCATCCAGCTTCCTATTAACATACACACTAGGGAGCAGCAAGGGCTAGCTCACTTACTTAAGTTCTAGCCAGCCATGGAGCAGTCCAGGATTGATTTCCAGCGTTGGGGCTTTGGCCTGGTCCAGCTGTGGTGGAAACATGCATTTGGGGAAGATGGAAACATGCATTGGATGGAAGATCTCTACCTCTCTTTTTGTTGCTACCTTTCAAGTGAAAGTAAGGAAGTAAGTAAATAAATAAATAATTTTAAAAATTAAAACTAAATTGTAAAACAAACAAAATTCCAGATAAAATTTTAAATAAAGTTAAATGATTTGTTGGTTAAACGTCAAAAGATTCTTCACATATCAAATGTAACAAGTGAAAGAGATTGAGGATCTTTCATTCTCAATCTTTTAAGAATGTGATTGCTTTCCAGATAAAAAGATCCTCTCTCCCTGTTCTGTGAGGACCTGCAAGAACAAAACTGTTAGCTTGCAAGTAAGAGAGTCACGAGACTGGCCCCTACAGAATTCCAGCATCCAGAACAGTCAGAAATAATGACCTATTGTCTGTAAGCCTCCTGGTCTTAAATACCATGGTATTTTATTATGGTAACCTGAATAGACTAAAGCAATATGTATAGCTGCTATTATTGTAAATAGGATGGATTATGAAGTACATAAACCATCATTTTAAGTGAGACTAATGGATATGAAGTGATGAACAGTGTCTGTGACATAGCCACAGTGAATATTAGACTTTAATAATCATGATGGCATGACACAATTATATAGCACATCTCTTGCATAGGGACTGTTTTGTGTCTAAGAGGTAAGAGTTGATGTTAGAATGCAGGAATGTGTTTAAAATAAATATTTGAGAAGCTTCCCCAGAGCCAATTTTACTTTCCTGAAGCCTGACCTAAAACCTTGAGAAAAATCAAGAGGCAAATTTCCTCTAAAGCTGAGTTAGTCATCAATCCACTAGATTAAATACACAAAAATAAGCTGTTTAAATTGGCTAAATACATTGATATCTTGGATGTCACCAGAGACTTATAGCTAGTCTGTGAGCTAATTCATTAGGTGACCCCCCTCTTCTATGATATGGTTGTGGCCATTAAATATCAGAAAATAACCTCTCCCCCCGCCCAAGAAAAGTAATTGAGTGAAAGTTGTAGGCATTGACTGATTCTAAAGTTCATGGGAAGAGGCAGGAGACTCAGAGTAGCCAACAGCATCATGAGAGAACAAAGTCATAGGACCAGCACTGTGTTCAAGTCTTCGTATTAATTACTATAATGGAAAGAGTGCAGCACTTGGAAGGAAGGAAGGACGGAAGGAAGGAAGGAAGGGAGGGAGGGAGAGACAGAGAGGAAGAAAGAAAAAGAGAAAGAAAGAAAAAGAGAAAGAAAGAAAGAAAGAAAGAAAGAAAGAAAGAAAGAAAGAAAGAAAGAAAGAAAGAAAGAAAGAAAGAAAGAAAAAGAAAGAGGAAGGAAGGAAAGGAGGGAAGAATGGAGGGAGAGAGGGAGGAACAAGGAAGGAACAAGGAAGGAAGAAGGACCAGCAGAACAGAATAAAGAGCAGTCTGGGATCCAACACAGCAGTCTTGGTTGCTTTTCCCATTTCTGTTATCTGAGGGTAAGTCCTCAACCAGGCCTATGGATCTAGGCACAGATGACCTCAGGTCGTACTTATGACTGTGTTGAAGATAGGAAAGTTGGTTCAGTCAAGCTCACCAAACTTGTTATTTAGACAGGGAATGTGGTGAAGACAATAAGAAGGCTTTCAGACTTTTATTATTATTGTTGTTGTCATGCAATGGGATAGATGAAGAAATTAATTGGCTTCTTGGATGATTGTTTCTATAACTCACAGCCCTTAAAATTGCTGATGGAGAGATGGAAAACGAGCTCAAGTCAGTGCTCTCTGTTAGGTGAAAGCCTGGGCATGGAACAGCCAGCATGTAGATACAAAAATCCAGCATTCTTCTAAGAGCAACAATGAGGTGGAATATTGGATCATGGTGTAGGCAAGAATTAAGAGTCTCATGCTCTACCGACTGAGCTAGCCAGGTACACTGTAAGCAAGAATTAAATCCAGGTCTCCTGATCTCTAGTTATGATATTTAAAACAATATTTAGGGTCCAGTGTGGTAGCCTAGCAGCCTAAGTCCTCACCTTGCATATGCCAGGATCCCATATGGGCACTGTTTCTAATCTTGGCAGCCCTGCTTCCCATACAGCTCCCTGCTTGTGCCCTGGAAAGCAGTCGAGAACAGCCCAAAGTCTTGGGACCCTGCACCCATGTGGGAGAGCTGCAAGAAGTTTCGGGCTTTTGGCTTTGGATCAGCATGGGTCTGGCTGTCGCAGCAGCTTGTGGAGTGAATCATTGGATGGATGATCTTCCTCTCTGTCTCTTCTCTTCTGTATATCTGACTTTGCAATAAGAAGAAATAAATCTTAAAAAACGGTATTTATTTTTATTTGAAAGGCAAAGTTACAGAGGGGAGGCGGCGGGAGGTAGAGAGCAAGGCAGTGAGACAAAGGGAAGCAGAGACCTAGGTGTGTTTGTTTTTCCATACCATCTATGTCAGTGAAGACCGAAGCTTGAGCAAGGCCAATAATCCATCATTGCTTTTGCAAGTTACAGCATCTAACTTCAGAGCAGATGAAGGGAAGACACTGTGCATGCTTTATTCCCCCCACTCCCACCTGAACCAGTCACCAAAAGCAAATCCCTCACGCCCGCCTTTTGTGAAAATGAAGAACTCTGACCACCATCCTTTTCTTTAGGTGTATAGACCCTATAACAAATGGGGTCTGGTAATCCCTTTTGTGTTTTGCAACCTCCATATTATGTGCTTCCAATATAGGAAATATAGGTTAGTGCATCACTTCCTGAGTGGATGAAAGTGATGAAGAAAAAAAATGAAATGTTGACTTAAAAATTAAGTCGAGCAATTTCTTCTTTCCCAGTTCTTATAAAGTAGGAGTAAATATTGTGGACAGTGCAGTTGACGTTGGTGTCTGTAAGATTTTCCTTCTGAATTTGGGTGTTTCTGGAACAGGATTGTGCAATAGAACTTTCTGTGATAGTCAATCTATTCTATGGAGAAAACACTGAATACATTGGCTTCTGAAAACTTACAGTACAGCCTGTCTGTATGAAGAATACAATTTCACAATCTTACCTTTAATTTAGTTAAATATAGATAGCTAAATATACCTATTCCATATTATTAAGGACAAAAAGATAATAATGATCAAGTTAACCAAAATGGTCACATATTTGTAATATATTTAATTGTGGGTATAAGTAGAATATATCTGAAAACACATATTCAAAATATTAGTAACATGTACTTTGTTAGTAAATTGTATTTTTCCTTTTGCTTTTGGAGTTTTACTCTTGCATCTCTTTGTTTTGTTTTTTCCCTTAAAAGGAGACAATTTTATGGTGATTGTTTGGCCACAAACTTCAACTGCAGTCCCTAAACACAGTCTTTCCAAAAAGTCAATATTTGCTGAATTTAATTAAAACACCATCATATCATTGATTTTTTTTTTCCAGCTAGAATGGGTCGCAAATATACACAGCAGGAGGAAGAGAGATACAAATGGATCCAGATATGTCACACCCAGATAAGGAAGGGTGGGAACAGGAAGCTCACACCCCTTACGGCTCCAGGGAATGAGGTACACCTTGGAGAACCCCTAGAGCTCTAGGATCTGAGTATCGGACCACAGTCCTGGTTTCTAAAATCTTCCCACTTCGTGGAGTGGGTCCTGATCTTGGAGCTCAGCCAGTGGGAAGCCTAAATGTAGCACCGCCCTCTAAAACGGGCACAGACCCAAGCAGAGGCCAAAACAAATCCATTGCATCATCTTGGGTTATTATCCTCTATCAAAGCCTTTATCTCTTGGGAAGAAGGATTGGATGGGGATGGAGAGAAGCGGGGGGAGGGGCGGGAAGCAGGCTGTAACATGCCGTATCGTGATTAGATCAGTGGGATCCTAAACTTGTGGGATATCAATATTGAAAGGGGTCTAGGAAGGTCATGCCATCCACTTTTCAACTTGTGCTGCTAGGATCCACACCATTCCAGGTAGTTGCAGAGCTGTTCTGTGACTCAAGTCCTACAAATACAGTGTTGGGAACATGAAATGATTTCCCTTGCTTAACTTTAAGTATCCCAGAAATAGTTTATGGTGACTGCCTGCTTTGCTACAGCTCCATCGTTCTGTGTCAGTCACATTCCTCATCATCACCTCCCCCTCCCGCAACAAATGCCTGCTTATATCATACACACATATCATACACACATCATTGATGTGCCCCTCTGGAGGTGGTTTGTCCCATTGTTTTTCAGGAGGATAAACTGAGGTGAGGGGTGGGGAGCTATATTTAAAGCAGCCAAATATAAATTGTACAGTAAGTGGTCATTCAACAAATATGTCAGAAAAAAAGATGTCAGTTCTCTCGATTCCTCGATCTTTTTATCACTGAAGACCTATAAATGACAAGACAAAAAATCAAAATGGATTCTCCTATACTTCAGATTTCTGTTCCATAGAAACAATGCTGAATTGTAGAAGTCTGTTGAGATGTTGAACTCTTTCCTAAGATTTGGGAACATATCTCTTGAATTTATACTCTTTTCTCATGTTTAGTTGTTTTTTCCAGATCTAATCAAGAAATTTTCTTAGAAAACACACACACACACACACACATACACACACACACACACACAATTCTATTAACCATCTCCTTTTTAAGATCTGGAGCATCTGCCTCATACTAGATTAACTTAAACTAAAGGTTTAAAATTTCACTATTTCACTAATGTGGCTAGGAAAAAAAACAGAGATAGAAAAGAATTAGCTTGAACTAATCATCTCCGACTAAAGACAAGGCACACATTCCGTGTCTCAGCATGCCACCTGTTACTTCACAAATCCTGTTTTCTTCACCAGGACAGCATTCTGATATCCCTGATGATTTTTCTCAAAAAGCTAAGAGGTTCAAGATTCTGGAACTGTAGCTAGGAGGGGTCCACTGGATCTGGAGTTGACAAAAGGAGAAGGCAGCATGTATCCCAGCAGCAGGGAAGGTGGAATAGAAAAGAAAAGAAAAAAAAAAAAGATCACAAGAGCTGTCTCAGCAATGTGGAAGCTAGAGGTATTCCAGCCATGCTGGGGCTGGAGAATGCTGATTATAGAAGGTTACAGCACCAAGAAAGGAAAGCCTAGGATCCTCGTGTGAGGAATCTTGACTCAATAAAACAGGCAGGTAGGAGTCCTCAGGATCTCTTAACCTAGAGGGTACCGTGACGAGACCTGCACGTGAGGCATCTTACAGTGCTGGGGATATGGTGGCTTCTTTTTCAGCAGAGACGCAATTGTGGGCAGGCACCAATAAAAGAATATTGCAAGAATACTGACCTAAGATTGTAAGAGTTTAGAAAGGAGGCTGTAAATCAGAATGATAATAAAAACAATGATAAAACTCACATTTAACTGAATGCGTACTGCACGTAAACCCTTGTGTTAAGGTTCTTACTTGCATGATTACATTTAATCACTATAATAACCATATTGCGTGCTCTATTGTATGCATATTTCTTAAAGATTTATTTATTGTTTTTATTGGAAAGCCAGATTTACAGAGAGAAAAACAGAAAAATATCTTCCATCTACTGGTTCACTCCCCAGATAGCAACAACCAGAGTTGTGCTGATCTGAAGCCAGGAGCCAGGAGCCTCTCCCAGATCTCCCAGGCAGGTGCAGGGTCCCAAGGCTTTGGGCTGTCCTCCACTGCTTTCCCAGGTTACATGCAGTGAGCTGGATGGGAAGTGGAGCAGGCAGAACACGAACTGGCATCCATATGGCATGCTGGCTCGTCGAGTCATTGTGCCAGCCCCTATTTAAGTTTCCAAGCTTGAAAGTTGAGTTTTTTCAATAAAAAAAAAAAGACTGATTTATGTATTTGAACCTCAGAATTTTGGTGGGGGTGGAGAGAGAAAGAAAGGAGGGTAGTCCAGATATCCCTGTGGGTGGCCCAAACACTTGGGTCATTAGATGGGAACAGGATCAGAGGATGACCAGCCACTGCAAGAACTGGCACCCCTAAGGGATGCCAGTGTCACAAGTGGTGGCTTCATTTACAACAGTGCCAGCTCCCAAACTGATTATTATAGTATCTAAGTAGGTGATGCATTTCAGAGGTGAATCTAAAGGGTTTTTGTAGCAGGTGGGATTGTGGAGGAAGTAGATCTGGGAAAACTAGGGAGATGTTGGTGTCGGTGGCAAAGAATGGGAAGTTTCAGTAGAGGAATCTGGGAATCTGGTTTGAGGTTGGTCGGGGAGGACGATGAGTCTTTTTGTTTCATATGAGTTTCTCGCTGCCTTAAAGTGAGTGAACACCTCTACACTGTTCCCAGGACATGTTCTCAACAGCACCTCCTTCCCACCAACATACCCACAGGGTTAGAGGCAGACATGGTTGAGTTGCGCGCTGGAGAAAACTGGAATCCCACGACTAGATTCACTAGACACCAGAGAAATTCACTAGAGAACCCCAGGAAAGGGGGCTTTGTCTGTCCTTGTGTGGGTGAAGTCCCACAGAAACCTTCTGGTTGACCACAGGTTTGGCTGAAGATCCTGCTCCCTGTGATCACAGCCATAGTTTTCCAGTCACTGACAAACCCCTGGGCTTGTCATTCCTGAAGCTTCAGATTTCTAGGGTCTGGGAGAGGGGTATGTTGTGGGGAGATAAGAGCAGTAAAAATGTCTCTGTGAAAGATGGGCCCTCTAAGGGGGTCTGGAGGCAAGCATGTGCTCGAGGCAGAGGGAGGAGGCGTGAGCTACATTGACGTCAAAGCCCCCTCAAGGTCTTGACACAGAATGAGATAATGTCTCCTTTCCTGAGGGAGTGAAGCCCCCTTGTCCCTAGAGTCTTGTGTAACTTGGGGCCATAGGAGGTCACCCACTGATGAAAGCTCTGTGTGAACATTGAGGACATTCTCCTTGCTAGGTTTCTCTTCACATTTGTTATGTAGATCACATGTATATGTCCATAAACGCATGTTCTTTTAGGATTGAATTCAAATATGTGTAGTCTTTGCTCCATTCTCCCTGCATCCTCCTCCACCATTTTTTTTAGTCATTTTTTTTCCTTCAACAACCACCCTCTTGTCCTTTTCCTGACCTTTCTCTTCACCCCAGTGAGTTTGAGGAATCTTAGATTATATTATTTCTGGGAGAGGAATGAGAGCAGATAACGATACTGTTCTCCGCTAAACCCATCAAATTGAAGTCAACCAACCATAATTAAGTTGTGTGGTTATTTGGGGAGGTGCAGGACTTTTCCTAAGAGTTTCAAGTGTGGGATTCAGATTCATTGGATGAAACCCCAAAAGAACCCTATCCTGAATTACAGCATCGTCCCCAAACTCCAGAGGTGCTCTGAAAATAAATCCTCTACATCCCATCTCTAGGTCTCTCAGTAGGATCATCCCAAGTTTCATTTTATTAGGGGATCTTGAAGGAGAGAGTGAAATCCATAACTATCTAGGTGGGCTATTTGCAGAGTAGCCAGAAACCTCCTTTTTATATCAGAGCACACAATTCCCTCCCTTACCGTGCATCACGATTTCCACAGAATTAACATATTGCTAACAATGGGTTCCCCAACACAATTAGCACACAATGTACTACTTCTTACACTAAGTCCCCGAAAACAAAATATAGCACTTATTCTCAGAACTTGAACAGAAATGGATGACAACTTTTATCCCAACCTAAATTCTTTTTTATAGATTATGGCCATCAACCTATCAGTCAATCAACACATCAGTATTCACTCTGAGTAGCTTGAAGCCTCCAGAAGGTCAAATACTAACATATACCACATTCTCCCTCAGTTCCTAAAGCCCAAGGAGCACAGGCACATGCCTAGTAGTTTGCAGTCACTCAACTGTCCCTCCGATTTGTAGCTGTTGGTATAGCATAATTGAATGATTCAGTCAATCTGGACGGTGAGCATGGGATCAATCCAACTTTTCTTATATGGTCCTGCAAGCAGGCAGGTTTGATAAGCTTGGATTCCCCCTCAGTTCTCATGGGTCTTGCAGTACATTGTTTGGTGGGCAGAGGAGTTTTTTCCTAAGTCCCATCCCTGTGTGAGCCACCCGCTGAGACACACAGCAGTGATGCCTTTGGCACCAAGCTCACTGCATTAGCTTTCCGGTGCAGTCTTGACAAATACCACAGATGAGGTGACTTGCATACCAGGAAAACATCTTCCAGTTTTGCAGGCCTGAAATCTGAAGCAAGGCCTCAGCAGGGCCATGTCCCTTCTTGCCACTTTCTAGCTCTGGTAGTGGATGAGGATCCTTGGACTTCCTTGCTGCCTTGTAGCTGCTGTCAGTCCAGTCTCTGCCATTGTCTTCTCAGGATGCCCTCCCTAGGTCTCCATTTTATTTTACTTGCAATTAAAGTGGCATGGATTTAGAGAACTAATATAGTTTTATGTGCACAATGAACTAATTGCCACAGCTAAGCTACTTCTGCCCCAGCTGACACCACCACTCTTCTTAGCAAATTTCAAGTATACAAAGCAGAATCATGAATTGTGGTCCTCATTTTGTACATTAAAGTGCTAGAACTGATTCATCCTACATGCTTGAAACGTTGTACCCTTTGACTAATGTGTGCCAGCTCTCCCGCTCCATCATCTCAGTAACCACCATTTTACTCCCTGCTTCCATTTTAGATTCCATATGTAGATAAGATCATGTGGTATTGTTCTTTCTGTGCTTTCTTGTATCATGTAGCATAAGCTCCTTCAGGTTCTACATGATATAGAAAAAGGATTTCCTTCCTTTTTAAGTTTGGATTGTATTTAGTCAATTTATATATAAACACATTGTTCTATATATATAATAATATAAATGTATCCCACAATTTCTTCAGCCACTCATCAACAGCCAATTGAATGATTACTGTATCTGGACCATTGTGACCAAATGCTGCAGTGAAAACAGGGTAGAGTATCTTCTCAAAATACTTGGCGTTTCCTCTAGATATAGCTCTACGTACCACAGCAAGACCTGCCAGATCCTGTGACAGCCCTATTTTCACTTTTTAAGGAACAACTATGCCATTTTCTATGATGGCTGTACCAGTTTACATTCTTCTCAACAGATTATAGAGATTTCTTTCTGGGAATCCCCACTAACACTTTATAGTACTTCTATTTTTAATATTAACTATCTCAACAGGTTACTTCTTTTTTGCAATTTTTAATTCTCTTTTGCTTACCCTGAATCAGGCTATTTATCTTTTCTTGTTATTAGGCTATCTGCATTCCTTAAATATTTTGAATATTAATTCCTTATCAGACATATGGTTCCTGTGTACTTGAAGACACTACTCAGACTGGATTAGGGCAAAGGGCAAAGGCAAATGACTTCTGCTTTTTTTTTTTTTTTTTCACTTTCAAAGGCCCTATTTCTAAATAATGTTACACTTAGCTGTCCTGGATGAGGATTAGGACTTGAACACTGTTTAGGGATTGTCCCAGTTCAGCCCATGCCTGCTTCCCTGTTGTATGTACACTCAGGCAAGCAAGCCCAGCCCCACACATAGTAAAGTCTTTCCTGCAGCAGGGATATTGGTGAGAGTTGGCTTGGCTTGGAGGCCTGCAAGTGGCTTTTGAGTCTTGTATGATTTAAGGAGGTCACATCAATAGAGCTTCTGAGCAAATATGGAAACTTGTTTGAGGATTTAGCTGCCCCAAATCACAATGGCATTAGGAGGATTTGGGAAAACAAATTGTAAAATCCTGAAATAAAAGTGTGGGGATGGTGCCACTATCCAGGTGACTGTGACCTTTGTGACACAATGAGGTCTTAGATTCAAGCAGATGGAGAAGTCTTGCCTGCACACTAGAGGGAAGTTAGACTCTGAGCTCCTGAGGATCCTTCCCATTTCCCATGTCAGTGACTAACGTTGTTGGCAGATCAGTAGTCAGATTACAGTCCTGATCACATAGGCCTAGGGGAGCATCACACCCACACAACAGGAAGTCATAATAAACAACAGCAGTTCCCCAGTCTAAATTTTCCACGTCTGTGGTGAAGGCTCAGACTTTTACATTTCCTTCTTTCCATCCCGTCCTCCTTCTCCCCGACTCACTTCAGGTCCTCACTACAGCACAGTTGGGCCCTGGCAAGAACCTTCAGCCCCAGGGCCCATTGGAATTCTCCCACTCATCTTTCCTCAAGTACATTCCTCCATTCTCTTCATTTCCACTTATCTAAGTCCTCATGCTCTTTAGAAATTCCTGATTTGTGGAGAGCGGAGCCGTGCCTCAAAGATGGCACTTATTGATCATTGCTTCGTGGGTCAAAGGTGGTAAACAGGTTTTGGGAAGTTACTGAAGATTGGACCGAGCACACAGGGAAGCTACGTGACCTAAGTCATGATTGGTGTGCTCGCAGGATGAGGGACCCTGATACTGATTCATTTGTAACTTTCCCAACAACATCCACCCCCGTTTGAATTAAAAACAAATAAACAAAAATAACTGTGGGTGCTTCAGACTGAGGCAAGTCAGCAATGCTTCCAACCAGCACTCCTACCCATAGTCAGCTCTCCAAAACTTCAAGGAGTTACTTGACATTCAGACATTCAGACCTTCACCTTCTGATCCAAGAATGATCTGCTTTAGGTTCTGTCTCCCTCCACACCTTTGCTCTTGCTCAAATAAGAGCTCAAGCACCACATTTCTGCTCCAGTCTGTACCTGACTATTCCTAGATCTCAAACAGATAGGGACAAAAGTCGTTAACTTAGCTTAAGCAAAAAACATAGCCGAAGATATTTCTACACCTGTTTCATATGATTACTGAATGAACAGAAGAGAAAAAGCAGGCTAGCCTCACCAGGAGTCTCAGGGTAGGCCACGCAGGAGATTAAGCAGTATGAGACATATCCCAGAAGCTTTAATTCATGTATTGTCCAGTGGATCCACACTCCCCTGCACTTTAATATGTAGCCTTCACCTAAGCCCTGACTCAGCCTTGGAGGGAGAGGGGTGCCCAGAAAGATAGAACACTACTAGGCAAGCATGCCACCAAGCAACACAAACTCGACCTGCCAGTCACTTGCATCCTGAGAAATGCAATTATCACCTTGGAGACACACAGCACAGAAGAACTCACAGGTCTCAAGTAAGGTGCCAAAATAAGGAAGAGTAAAAGGAAATGCATTTTTAGAAACTTATGATTTTGAAAAGCATTTTCTGGAGAGATGTGCATTGAAACTTTAGCAAGTATCATTGAATTGGACTGAACTCGAAAGCTTACCTCACCAAAAAACAAAACATCAGCAGACCACAAAAGCATACAAACAGCAATAGCAAAACAAACCTGTAAGGCTTCTTTTGCGGGACGGGGTTGAAGAGGGAAGCACAGAGGAAAGCCATGCTTTCCCCTCAGTGTCTGATTCATCACCTTTATCCAAACCACGTGATTCAATGTGAGTGCAGTTTCCAATGTAAGAACAGTGTTCCCAAGCTAAAAGCAGCAAAGATAGAATCCCATTTATTATTGATGTCTCTCTGATAACATTAAAGGGACTGCAAATACATGGTTCTCAAAGTTTATTCGAATTTTCTTTCGTCTCGACCTACTTTTGTATCCTTGCTATTCTGCCTTGACTCTCTAGAGGGAAAATAAAAGACTTCCTCTTGCATCCCTGCTCACACAGCTTTTTGCCACTTTCATCCTCTCCTCCTCCCCTCCATGAACTGAATCTGTGGCTCAATGTAGCTCTCTCAGGAAAAAAGAATCTTCCCTCTGATAAGGAGCATAGAGGTTGGAAGTTGAATTGTCATTTCCAGGATTCATTTTGTTGACTTTTCTTTCCATAGATTTTGTCCCATAGCATTACTGAGTCTTCTAATCTTTACTTGCTTATCTCATTCTCTTGTGGTATAGATCAAATAAAATATTGCGCATTCCCTTAGAAAACGATGCATTGCATAACCAGGTGTAATATTTCCATAGCAACCAGTGGTGAAAGGATGGGCACAATTTCCTTTTCCTTAGCGCCAGAGCAAATCTACAAGGAGACAAAGGGATGCCTTTTCCTTAACATGGACAGAAGGAGGACCATTTCTAAAGTATTAAGTATATCCATCCAATCATATGGATGTTTGTGTCTTACTTTTCCAGCTGCAGTTCTACCAAGGACCAGGCTTTGTGTTTATAATACTGTGTCTCTGTAAATGGAACACTATGTTAATGAACTATTTCATCCAACTAATAAACATTTGTCAATAAATCAGCAATTTTCTCCCACATGCTTTTAAAATCATCATACATGAGTTAGGTTCAGGGTGTTAAATAAATCATAACACTTTTCTACGGAGCTCACAACCAACTGGGTGAGGTGAGAAAACAGGCAGATATTTTAAGTCCCTAATTCCTGCTGGAGTAAAATCCAAGGAGAATGAGGGGGATTGAGACCCAGAGTACTAGGAAACAGCTGCTAATGGTGCTGCAGGCTCACTCAGAGGGCTCAGCCAGCTGTGAAAGACCATGTGGTTTGGCCATGCCTTTTACCATTTACATCATATCCTTCCTCTCCCATGTTAGGCATCAGACGTGGAGACATACAGATCACCCTTTTCCCAGTTTCCCTTGTGGGTGAGGTGTCTATGGGAGCTAGTCCTGGCCAATGGGACTGTCTGTTGAGAAATTTGGGGAAAATTTTCCTTCCCTAGTAACGGAACAGAGAAGCAACAGAAAGGAATGTCCCCATTCTGTATTTCTATCTCTTATGTCTGACCTTTGGGATGTTCAATTATGAAACAGGCATCTTGCAAATAGAAAGTGGCAACTTGGAAAAGTCACATCAAATGACCAGGGGTCCTTAATGACGTAACAGAACCAACGAATTAGCCAGGAAACCATCCTTTTCAGAAGTAAACATCCTTCAGTCTGCTGTGAAAATTTATGGCTGTTATTACTTGTAGCTAAATATTTCTCAACTCATTACAAGTTGTCAGAAACAAGGACAACAGACACATTTTAGTTTATTATTTATTGATCAGTAGCCAATAGTTTATCAAAACAAACACTGATCACATTAGATTTTGCTCCCTACTACTCTGTCACAGGGCAGGCAGCTCAGCAACTCTGTCATCCTCTTCCCCCTCTCACCTCTTGAGTTTTCGATGGACAATTTTGAAGGTTCAACAATCTGGATTATGCATTGGACTTATTGAAATGAGTTACTCTATATCAAAGAGTAAGATTATCTAGGCCATCAAAAAGAAAAAAATAAAACACATTTCAACAAAAGGTATACTTACATCAATTCATTGCTTTGTTTTTCTTTTCTTTTTTTGAGGTTTTAATTTCCACTTATAAGGGCGAACACTTGTCTGTGTCACTTGTATTTCATCAGAATGTGTTATACCACTACAGTTTTAATGAGCTGTGATTATTTTAAAACACACTGTATATAAGTGAAATGACCATCTTTCCTTTTGATGATCCTTTGCCTACATTCCTGTTCTTTTTGCTTTCTGCTGTTGATCTTATTCATTGAAGCATTAAACCCTTGCCTATACTGTCAATTAAAAATACATTATCTCAAAACTAAAAGAGAAAAGACTGAAGAATGCATAGGCAGAGGGAAGGAAGGAAGGAAGGAAGGAAGGAAAGAAGGAAGGAAGAAGGGAGGGCAGGAGGAAAAAATATCTCTTAACTGGCTCTTTGATCTGCACATGAGGAGCTGGAAGCAGATAAACAGAGGCTACTCCTGCATGCACTAGGACATTGGTGGCTTCCTGCTCAATGGGATGAGTGGTCAGGTTTGCCTGACCATTGAGGAAGCACATGAACACAGCGACCTGGGAACATAGCACCTCAGCAACCATTATGATCCAGGGATCTTAAGGATGTCCAAAAGGCAGATCTTGGTCTTCATTTTCTTAGGAAACTAGGAGGGAAACTGCACAAACCTTGGACGCAGCTTATTACAAATGGCAGTTACCTCACCTGTTTTATTTGTGGAGCATTTCAGCACTGATAGGTTGAAATCATCCTGAGAATCTCTTAGAATCCTGGCCAAACCCCAAACATGATAAAGCCTACACCTATAATTATCTGCACAATTATGGGTGGAAAAAACCACGCCCTCCATTATCCACTGCAGGTGTAGATGCCCAGCAGCTATATATGAACTTGCAGCCTATGAGAGGTTGATGACATTTCCTGTCCATGGTTCCATCCCCTTCTAGACAACTACAGCCCACAGCTCTACAGGCTGGGAGCCCAAGAGGACAGCAGCAGATCAACAACAATCTAAGCAGGACAAAATCACAGAGAATATTCTCTCTTCAGCAAACTAAGATACAGAAAGGTCATATAACTTGCCAAGGTCATGCAGCAGAGTAGAGACGATGTCATGGTAGACTTGTCATTAAAGAACGAACAGGAAAAAAAAAAGTGAGAGGATATTCAGCTGCTAATGTAATTGAGAAATAAGAAGTCCCAAAATGTCTTACAAATTAAGAGTATGGATGTGGGCATTCACAGTGACATATACGCTTTATAAACATTGAATGAATAAATGAACAACGGTTCTCTTAACTCTCCATCCAGAATGCTTTGCCACTAACCAAACTAACTCTTACTGAGGTAAACAATTACAGATTTTAAAAAGCCATTTTCTTCCTGTATTTCAGCCGTATCACATTGAATTGACTCTCAAAGCTCAGACTCCAGATTTGCCCCTGGTATCCAACTTGCCATTAAGGTATAAGTGTGTTCCCCAAAGAACTAGTGTTGGAAAATTAATCTCCATTGTTGCAGCAGTATTGAGAGGTGAGATCTTTAAGAAGTGATACCCCTGTGAGTGTTGCTGTCTTGGAAATAAAAATAGGTTCACGATTCTGAACAGATTTATTCTAAAAGAAATTCAGCCTTTTCTTCTTGCTCACTATGTGAAACGTTGGGTCATGTTATGCCATAACAAGAAGGCACTTACCAGATGCAAACGTTGATCTTGGCTCTTCCAGCCTCTAGAACATGAGCAAATAAATCTGTGTTCATTACAAATGGTCCAGTCTCAGGTGTCTGTTACAAGAAGCATACATTGGGCTAAGACATCTGCCATCCAGTTCCAAGACTGGGAGAGACTTAGCATCTCTCTTCTTCCATACAGATTTTCCCTAGCTGAATCGCCACTCACATTCTTCAGTTCAACACTTACCTGGTATCCATTCAGTGCAAAACAAAACAATCTCTTTTTCAGTACCTGGATTAGGATTAAGGATGATTCAGTTATTTTTTTCTGTGGTCCCCAAATGCTGTCATGTATGTGGGTGTTTAATGGGTACTATGACTCCTCTGTTAGTTACTTGGCAGCTGTTCTGTCGGGAATGTCCACACTGTACTTCCCTGTTGCTTCCAGGAAGTTTTAATCATTTTTTTTCCTGATCAAAATCAAGGAGAATGAAGATCAGTGACTGCTCATGTATAGTGTCGCTCTATTAAATATCTCCTCCCTAACTATCCTCTGAATCACTAATTCTTGTCAACCTGCCTACACATTTCACTGTCTTTTCTTCAGGACACCATGCAGCCACAAAAAGACCAGAAATCTTGGCTCCTGACTGCTCTCTGTGAACCTGACCTATAAATTCAGGTGGCTCCAGGTAGTTCAATTCTTATAGACAAATGGGTAATGAGGGACATGGCCACCACACCAAGCACTACTTAAGTTCATGAAGAAAAGGATCCAGTGATCAAAAGTACCTAGTGGCCAAGCCCCTTCAATTAGTCTGTTCCCTTCACAGGTGATGCCTGCTCTGCCTGGACCACACACTGTGCTGCCTCTAAGCACTATCCAAGAGTCCTGCTGGTAGTACATAGAGATTACTCATTTTGGTGGTTAAACACAACATGTGTCAGAGCCTCCTTCGAGACAGAGTCCTACATCTTCCAAAATTTCTCATTTCCACTCACCTTGACTGCTCCCTCTATGTGGCACTGGACACTGTCAAAAAACAGTCCTGGATTCATCCCAGCCTCAACTCAGGGGTCCATGGTACAGCCCAGGGCTGTCCTTGCATATTTGCTGGTGTTTGTGGTCAACTTCATTCCTAATTCTCAGCAAAAGTGACTGAGCAAGAGAAAGGAGAAGAGAATAAAGCCAGCACAGATGGGACTTCCTATGACTAGACTGGCTGATGTGTAAAAAGTATGCCTCTCACAGATACATGAACCAGGAAAATAACACCAAAATGTGATTCATCCCCCTTCCCCCATATCAGTCTGTGTCTTGCTCAATGCTCCATCCCAGGTTAGCCATAGGAGTAATGCCTTCCCTTGGCATCTATATCCAGATCTGCTCTTGGATAAACCAAGTCCGAGCTGTACTCTTTCTATCCCCCAGGAAGTCTGTTCAGCACCTATAAACACAGGATCCCGTCACTATATCAGCCTTTCCAAGAAATGCCCCATGTGGGCAAGTGGGAGAGGCTCTGAAAAGGGCCAAGATGTTTCCATTCCTTAATATTTCTCAACACTTTGTAGGGATCTCTTCTGTTTCCCACACTTCAATGAATCCCTAATTTAAAATTTAAGATGTCTGAAACTCCTCTTGCGTTTTTTCTTGGTGGAAAATTCCATCTGCATAAAGTAATTCAACCTCTTTTTGAGAATGACTAGAAATGGGGAACCTACAAAAATGGGGAACTCCTTCTTTGGCCAACTGTATTGGAAGGTTCTTTCAATTAAGACCAAATGCCTGTTCTTTGTGGGGAAAAAATGACTAGAACTTTAGTCTCCTTAGAGCCCTGGGATAGAACTTAGAGGGAGCTAAACACAGTGTCCTCCTTCTCCTGGTGGCCCTTTGCAGCATGCTTCTATAGACATCATGGTGACAAATCACTCATCTGGACAGGATCCAGGCCAAGCTTCTGAGAAGCTCCAGGTAACCAGTTGACCACACTGGCATGTCCTCCTCCTGGGATGAAATTCTACCATAAGCATTACAATTATTTGAGACTTTGAGTTTTAGTGTGTGAAAGGCATAACTAAGTTGACTCCCAAGAATTACTCTGATAAAAAGTTAGATATTTTTCAAAGAGGAAAATAAAAGAACTAAGCTGGACGTGAGATGTGGAATACAGTAACAGGAGATGGAAATTGTGAAGGGTATAACTCCACGTTCCCAGAGTTCCATAGGGGAGAACAGCACTCTGGTTCTTCCTCTGGTCTGGTAGCTCTGGTTGTATCTGTAGACAGAGCAGTAGGGCTGGGGATGAGATAGCTCCACTTGAGTCTAGGGAACAAATCACCTAGAATGGTTCCCTTTGATTATACATGGAGCTCTCTAGTTAGCAAGGTATTGCTGTTGATATCCTCAAATTCACATGGCAAAATGGATCCCCACCATGGAGATACAGGAACGAGGCTTTGAGACATTAGATTGCATGACCAGATTCAGAGAATAGCCATGGATAGAACAAAGACTAGAATGAAAGCTTATAGACTTGTGGTGCAGTGATGTTGGCTCTGACATTCAGCCATGGGACTGTTGAAGAAATTAAGGCTGAGATGTAAGATAAAGGAGTAGCCTGTGTTTGTTGAACACCTTTGAAAAACATGTGATTTTTTTTCTGTGTATTTTTATGTCTCAATGCATGTTGTCTATTGTTAGTTTTGCTTTACAGGTGAGTAACTTTAGACAAAGAGGTTAAAAATGCACCACTAGAAAATACAAAAGCAAATTTCAGACACAGAAAGTTCAAACTACTGCAATGTACTTCCTTGAGATAGGTGTCCATAAGCCAGCAGCCAGAATCTTCAACAACAGTCTTAAATATCTCACAGGTTAGGGTCAGAATTTAGCCCATAAATGTGTCCTTGTTATTTTTTTTATTTCCTGGTTAAAAAAAATAAGTTTTATCTTCTGATAAAACTGGAAACAAGCCAGTTAGAAAGTGCTTTGGTCCTAGTTGTAGCACCAGCTGACAAAATGATGGGTTTGAAAGGTTAAAAAAATATTGTTCCCGCTCCCTTTTTACTTTTCTTTCTGTATTTCCTCCACCTGCCATTAGAACAAGAGCAGAGCTGACAAACCAGTCTGAGGCAGAGTCCTCAAGTGGACAGCCTGAATAGCTTGGTGAGCTCCCTTACGTCCTTGACATTTATCCAGCTCACACTCTCGCCTTCGGGGTTGAGCTGGGCATCTTTGGTAAAGTCCAGAGAATACATGACTCAATGATATCTGCTCCAGTCTGTCAGTCTGTGGGCCCGTGTCCAACAGCTTCACTATAAACCAATCTCCACTGGAATGAAGCATCAGAGACAGTCTGAGACCCACGCTCATCATCAACTCTCTCCTCACCAGGCTCTCTGTTATGCTTCACACGTCTGCTGCAGCCAACGCCATCCTTTTAGATGCCAAGCTTTGGAAAGTCAACTCTCTGTCATGAGTCAGTGGTTGAGACAGAGCAGAGGTCACAGCACTGCCCAACACTCTTCATGTCTATTTTTCTCTGTACTTCTCACCTCTCCACTTCTCTCCTAGCTTTCTATCTTAATCCCTTTGACTGCCAACATTCTCTCTTCTTTCTGCTATTCTAACTTCCAGCACCAGAGCAATCATTCTAAAGTTCATCTCCAGAATACTCTGCTATTCTGAAATCTTTGATTCATCTCCATTGTTAAACATCTTGACTCTTAACAAATCCTGTGCATTGGTTTCAGGACTTCTGATGATCTGATCATAGCATGCCTTTCCAAAAAGTCGGTCAAATGATGGCTGCATAGAGAGAGGCAATGACCACTGAAGATCTTCAGATTCTGTTAGTCAGGTACAGCAGCAGGTGCTTAGAGCCTGCCCTTCCCCCTCCACCCATCTAACTATCTGACATTTCTCTCCTACACCTCAAGTTTTCCATACATAAACAGTCCAATGGCCACTAAGGTTCTTTTGACTCTGAACTTCAAAAAGAGCAGAAGAAACAATGACCTTAGTGTGGTGGGGAAAAATTACTTGGACACAATCCCAGAGAACGGGACCCAGCTGTGAAAATCTGGGACAAAAAAGGAAGACCCTGAGAGACTTCACAGTAGAAAGCCCCAAATCAGTGCCTCATACCTTGAGGACACACTGGAATCAGCTGGGAAATCTTATAAAATGTTGCAGCCTGCTATGCGCCCCCAGGAAATTCTGATTTGATTAAATCTGGAGTGCATTCTAGTCTTGGGATCTCAGATAGCTCCCTGGGTATTTGTAATGTGCTATTGAATTTGAGAATATAAATCCTAATGAGCAACGCAGACAGTGGAAGTGACATAATTTTGTAAAAGGAGAATGCTGCCTACATCAGAGCTCAGAGACTAACTGGAGAGGGCAATCTATGCAGCAAAATACCATGGGACCTGGAATCCCGCCAGCAAAGAGTGACTATCTTCCTGGGACACCCCTCCCCATCCTATGGAAAATTCCATTGGGATTACTCAGAGAAACCTTTGCATAAAAGGACTCACCTTATTGTTATCACTGGTGCATGAAAATATGATGCCTCCTGCTTCACTGTGCTCACGTTACAGGAGAGCTCATGTTCCACCTGTCATATGAAGTGAATCAACCTCCATTAACACTTATGTGCGAGCTCAAGTCTCAGCAAGTTGTATCCTCCCAAGTTCATTTATTTTTGGCCTTTCTGCCATCCCGATTGTGTGAAAATGCTGAGATATCTGCAGAGCTGGTAACTTTTCTCTCCTGGGCTGAAGGGAACTGTTGAGCAGAAGTAGGGAACCCAGACGATCAGTTGATCAACTTGATAGTTGACCAAGGTATTTCCTTCTATATACACTGAGTTGTGCCCTTCGGTGGCCAAGAACCAAAAAGCCTAGCTGTGCTCTGGTACTGACAGTGAGTGTGATGACAGGTACTTGATACTGCTCAAAGCATGTGAGCCAGCACACAAGGGTGGGCTCATCCCATAGTGGGAGAGTCAATATGGAAAATGAGATCAGTCCAGAATAAGGAGGTCATTCTAGAATCAGAGGTCAGTGCAAAGAGTGCAATTGACCCAGAGTGAGGGGAAATCCAGAAATCATACATTTATCCTGAAGAGTCAGATTCAACCCTAGGAGTAGAGGATCCAGTCCAAGTGTGGTACCCACTCATAAATTTTCACTCCACTGTAAAAGTTTCATGTTGTGATGTATGAACAGAAATCCCCAAACTATTGAGTTTAAACATTTAATAAAGTAAAGTTATAACAACTTAAGACATACTCCTGTGCTTTGGTAATCTTTGTACATTCTGGACATATCCTCTCAAGTTTAATACCTTATTTAGGGTGTGTGGGGTTCATCTGCTACGTGCCCTCTGTACACACAGCTTAATCTTCCCTACCATTCTTTATGCTCTCTCCCATGTGTGGATTGCATCATTTGCCAAGTGGTTGCTGACTCCTGGGTAGATTTAATAAATGGAGAGCATTAAGAGATGACAGGGAGGGAGAGAAGAAGAACATGGAAATATTTAATATTGCTGTAAACATCTATTTTTCTCTATTAAACACCACAACTCCTGTATGACTGCTTTTTCTGTTTTATCATAACTGCTCCCCTCCCTTGCTCCTTCATGACTCACGGGTATATATGATTCATGGGAGTAACTGTCCTGGGAGATATTGCACTACCTCTGGTTACTTTTCTTAAATTATGCCCATGTATCTTTAAATTGTCATTCTTAAACTTTTCATTTCTTTTTTTTTTTTTTTAGATTTATTTTTTTTTCTTGGAAAGGTAGATTTACAGAGAGAAGGAGAGACAGTGAGAAAGATCTTCCATCCACTGATTCACTTCCCACGTAGCTGAAATGGCTGGACCTGAGCCTATCCAAGGCCAGGTGCCAGGAGCCAGGAGTTTCTTCTGAGTTTCCCATGTGGGCACAGGATCCCAAGGCTTTGGGCCATATTCTGTTGCTTTGTCAGGCCACAAGCAGAGAGCTGCTTGGGAAGTGGAGCAGCTGGTACACAAACCAACTCCCATATGGGATCCCAGTGTGTGCAAGGGAAGAATTTAATGACTGAGCTATCGTGTTTGGTAGAAACTCTTCATTTATTAAAACAATAATATTGTAAAGGAGTGTGTGTGTGTGTGTGTGTGTGTGTGTGTGTGTGTGTGTGTGTGTGATTGTAGTGTATAATGGCTGGCAATCACTTTTACTTAGATTGGAGTAGAAACAAGCCCTCTAAAAGTACTCTGGGTGAGGAAAACAAGCCCCAACACTGTTTTTCTGTTTCTGTTCTGTCTAAGGGCCTCATCCAGCAATGTGCTTTGTTGCTATTGTGTGATTCAGTAGTTCTCCCACTTTTTAAGGCTCTGCCCCATGTTAAAAACACAAGATCCTCATATGATTTACCTTGCCACAGTGAAAGCCAGAGTAATACATTCTGCCATTGCTATAAAACATTTACTCAGAGAAAACAAAAATATCCTGATGGTATTTTAGGTTGAGTTCTCCAAGTATCAAATGTCAAGGTGCAACTAACTCTGCAATGATTTTTAAGAGGGGACTTTGCTTCTTTGAAAGCAAAGCATGAAAATGCTGGAGAAGAGTGGGCGAAACTTTAAATAATAATGCAAATTTAAGCCTAAGGGAAAGAGAGAGGAGTGTGTGGAGCTGAAACATTGAGACTGCCCTACAGCCTGAGAAAGCTTTGGAAAAGCTATCAGGGAGGGACTGATTGAAATGAGTTGGCAGATAAGTCCTCAAAGTGAATCCCCAGTGCACTCAACTATGACTGTGGCATAGGCTGTGAGAGATTTGGGTTTTGAGTGCAGTGTCTGTGAGCCCTTGGTTACTAAAGCGCCTTATGGCAGGACATCCCTAAGATACATCCTCATAACACAGCTATTATACATTACTTTGAAGATACACACCGATGCAGTTCTACCAGTTTGTCATGCCAACCCATGCCATATAATTCTAAAAGTGTCCATGCAGAGTTGGATTCGGCTTTCCTACCAAGCCAATTTCCCTGTGCTACTCTGGCAACTATACAAGGGTCTATGATACCCCTATTCTTTATGTTTTTTTCTGGATAACAGATATTGTCATTTTCAGTAAGAAAAATGATGTCTTGAAAATTGAGGATTTCATTCACTTTAATAAAAAGCAAGCAAGTTCTATCTTATCTTCAACCCTGTCAGTTACTGGGGCTATCGACATAAAAAAGAAATTCTCTCTTCCTCCAAATGTCCTCTAGGGAAGAGGGAAAACATGAAAGACTGAGTTATGCCTGCATGTGTACAATAGAGTATTCCAGAATTGCAACATTTATACAGGAGACAGCTACCAGAGTAAGAAAGAAATGTTCAAATCCATTCATAGAGGAAAGGGAAGGCAGAACTTCCAGTCTTTATCACTTTGTGAATGATCAACCAGTCAGACATGGTAGCACAGAGTGATGGGAGTAAGTAGTGAGGTGAGAAGTTGTCAACCCATTTGGGGAGTTGATACCATTTGGAAGGATTAGTACATAACATGTGACAAGTTTGGGAGAGTAGAGAACACAGGAGATTCTGAAAAACAGTGAAGATAGAGACATGACAGGGGCTAACCTCAGAAGAACATCCAGACAAATACATCAGTTGAGCCATAGGCTCTAAGTTGAGAGCTGCTATGGTTACATTTGCACTTAAGGAAAGTTTCTGAGCCTAGCGGCTAAATCCCTGCCTTGTATCTGCTGGGATCCCACATAGGTGCTGGTTCATGTCCTGGCTGCTCTGCTTTCCGTCCAGCTCCCTGCTTGTGGTCTGAGAAAGCAGTAGAGGATGGCCCTGGTCCTTGGGTCCCTGAACCCACATGAGAAACCTGGAGGAAGTTTCTACTCCTGACTCTGAATGAGCTCAGCTCCAGCCATTGTGACTACTTAGGGAGTGAACTAGTGGATGGGAGATCTTTCACTCTGTATCTCCTTCTCTTTGTTTACCTGCCTTTCCAATAAAAAAAATAAGATAAAGTCATTTTTAAAAATTAAAGAAAAATTTCTCTGGAAGCAGGGCAGAGAATAGTTTGAGGGGCTGAGACTGGAAGCAGAAGAATCAGGTAGGTGGCAGCCATGTACCGCTGGTGAGATATAGCCCTGAATAAGTGAAAATAGTAAATGGTGCTAGTAAGGAGGGAATGTTATGAAGAAATGGTGAAGATGCTGAGTGGTCAGCCCATGTGAGTGTGGGGTATGGGGAGAGCAGGCGAGGGCAAGAAAGCAATGAGGGTGGCAGGAGTGTTGGCCCATGGAGTCCACACGGAAGATCAAGGAGGATGGTGTTATTCACTGTGATGGGCAGCATTCTAAGACAGCATCACGATTTCTGTGCCTTGATACTCTTCCCTCCATTTGAGTGTGTGTGCGCCCTGTGATTACTGAATCATTCCTGTGATTATATTATAATAAATGGCAAAAGGGAAAGTATTTTCCAGATAAAGCTGAAAGCCCTTAGATGACTTAGAATCCAAATGACATTACCCTGAATGGGTCTGACCTAATCAATCAGATTCTTCAGTGGAGATGGTCTCTCCTGCTGCCCTTGAAAGGTCTTGGCAGGTTCCAAGGCTGGGAGGAAATGCATTCTTCCAACAGACTCGTGCAGGTGGAAGAGGAGCCTCATGAGACTCCAACATCTTGACTATGGCTTTGTGAAAGTTGACTCAAGGGTTGTCTAAGCTGTGCCTGGACTCTTAGACCATTAAAATGTGAGAAAATAAATAGGTAATTCAATGAAAAATTTCAATTTGTGCTGTTTTCTACATAATAATGAAAGTTAACATATCAACAATCATCAATGTCAAAACAATATGAGGTGATGCTATATCTTCTAAAGGTATTTTAATATCATCAGAAGTCAAATTAAAATTAATTTTAAGGTGCAGACACTAACAATTAAGATGTCCACATCCTACATTGGTTTTTATTCCTGACTCTGGAACTGATCCCAACTCCTCAATATTGTAGACCCTGGGAAGCAGTAACTGGCCTCAAGCACTTGGTTCTTAACACACAAAAGGGGGCTATTAGGTTGTCTTTCTGGCTCATTCCTCCATACTGATCTTTGTCCCAGCATTTGGAGAGCAAATAAGTGTATGGTAACATTTTCTCCCTCTGAAATAAAATAATAACCTACAAATAAAATCAATTATAAATAAAAATTTTATTAATAATGCCACTGCATCCAAAAATCTAGTTGTACTTGATATTGTCTACCACTTTAAGCTAAAAGTCTGATTAGCTATCACTAACTATCATTAATTGTTTTAAAGATTTTATTTTTATTGGAAAGGCAGATATACAGAGAGGAGAGACAGAGAGGAAGATCTTCTGTCCAATGATTCATTCCCCAAGTGAGCGCAATGACCGATGCTATGCCGATCCGAAGCCAGGAGCCTCTTCCAGGTCTCCCACATGGGTGCAGGGTCCCAAAGCTTTGGGCCATCCTCGACTACTTTCCCGGGCCACAGGAAGGGAGCTAGATGGGAAGTGGGGCTGCCGGGATTATAACTGGCACCCATGTGGGATCCCGGGCGTGCAAGGCGAGGACCTTAACCACTTGCGCCACCGCGCTGGGCCCTAACTATCATTAATTTTAGAAATATTTGATTTGGGTTTGATCCTTCAGTAAATTTATTGTAAAGAAAATGTTCTCAGCTGTTGGGTATGTTTAGTATATTTAATTTCATTAAAGATTTTGATCTGATGAATTTTCTCAAGCAGTTAGGTGATTCCCATTAATCTAATGAATTAATAATAATGATTAAACTAATAAATTAATCTTTTAACAATTATTCTTACATATTAATAATTATTACAGTACAATATAAAGTAACATTTCAGATCAAATTAATGTCTAATCATTCAATTAGTCAACATAAATTGGAGTTACAAGGTTGATAAGCAATTCTGATAGGCCAATTTGTTAAAACAAGTTATCTGTGTATTCATTTTCTGAAAGCTAGTACTATAAACAGATAGATGTAAAGAGAGATAGCTTCCTTCCACTGGTTCACTTCACAGATGACCACAACAACTTAAGTTGGATCAAGTCAAAGCAATAGGCCTGGAACTCCATCCAGGGCTCCCATGCGGTCAGTGCAGACGCCCTTCTGTTTGGGACCTCTTCTGCTGCCTTCCCAGACCATTAACAGGACTGGCTTGGAAGAGGAGCAGCCGAGACACAAACCAATGCTTATATGTGATGTCAGCGTCCCACGTAACAGCTTAACCCATAAGAGTAGCACTGCAAAATCATTATAAGAACATAACATGAATGGTTTCTAAATATAGAAAAATTAACATAAATTTATTGTGTATAAAAGGCAGGAATAGGTCATCTTAAGCAGGAATAGGTCCTCTTAGAGGAGGCAGTCCTCTGCTGGTTTAGACTGTGTCGTATCCAGGGATATCCATCAGGTAAGGAGGCTGAATTGCTGGTGTCTGGATATTTCTCATGATCCCTACTAGCAAAGGGGGCCCTTCCTATGTTTCCACCATATTAGATTCTATCAATTATAAAAGGGGGTTTCACACTCCCCACACCCTGATTTTGACTCATGTCATTACTCATGCCTTTCCTTTTCCCTCATTTGATCCCACCCAAGTTGGTACATACATCATGAGTAACAAAATTTAAGTGCTTTCTGAAGCACCCCTCAGTGTCTTCCTCTCGCAATGTTTGCCAGGATCTAAACAGGCCCTGAGTAGCCCAAGAGATGAGTTGCTTCTGGGAAAATGGTATCTATGCTCCAGTCTTGCCCTCTCTGATTTGTTCCCACCACTTCTCCATCCCACCTTTGATTCCCTTTAATTCCATCTCTTAAGTATCCTGTCCTCTCCCTTCCTCACATTTTTTTTTTCTTTCTTGTTTTTTCTTCTTCTGCCTGATGAATTTAGTGAATAGAAATATGCATACCAACTTTTACAAGGAGTGATGGAGAGTTGAGGTGCATTAATGAAGACCATTGTGGTCTTTTACTAGGTGCCTAACACAGTAATAAGCCTTTAGCTTCCATTACCATATGGCCATCAAAATCATTGATTGAGCAATAAAATGATTGGCTATGTATTGTCCTCAGGTTCCACATGAGGAATTTTAGAGAGCATCAGTGATTTCCACAAACTGAATTTGATCACACATCCCAGGGCAACTACCTTTGTGGAGGGTGCATACTCTGAATCATCATTCCATGCGAAGCCTAGGCTAGTTTCCTGCTCTGTTCACTAGAAGGCTTCAATAATTCTTGGAAATGTTTGTGCTTTAAGCTAGGTACTCAGGCTAGCCAGGTACTCAGACCTCTATATCACCCCGACCTCCTAATCAGCTCACATTCCCAAATTGAAATGCTAGAAATTCTTTTGTTTTGAGGAAAGTGTTTATTAAATCTACCTACACAGGGATGGAATTCCTTTTTCTTATGCTTTATGACACATGCTAAGAACTAAGCAACATGCTAACCACAGCATGAGTGAAGTCAGCTGAACGAGAGCATCTAAAGTAGAGAGGATACAGGTATAGGTGGAAAATAAGATTATAGGAGTTAGAGGTGGAAGACATACAATCTGAATAGGTCTAAATTTGGCTTCGAAAAATGTTAACCACCTGTGTGTCCTAAGTCTGACACAGTGTCTCAGTGCAGTGGGCCTCCTTGGTGCCCACCTTGTCATTATTGACTGAGCTTGGCCATAAGTCAATTGCTCTGTCAAGAAATATCATCAAATATGACACAAGCAGAGGCATAGTGACCGCTTGAGCCTTGAAATCTTCTTTTGTAAATGTAAGCAATGGGAAAAGAAGCCAAGGCTCTCCTACTAGAGAAAGACAACACAGAGAACTGAGACAGCCCAATGATCATCCAACACCAAGACTCAGATGTGCAAGTGAAGCTAGTTTGGATGCTCCAATTCCATACGGGGCCATTCGAGAGTAACACTTCACAGAGCAGATAAGTCATGCTGCTGAGTCAGTAGGGTCTGTGTTCCCCCCTCAAATCGGTTTTCCCCATATTATTACAATAATATAGTCCTTCATAAGGAGTCATGATTCCTTATGATTCCTTCACTCTGTTATTTACACAGGCCCTGACATTGTTGGTGCAGACATTGTCAGACAGTCTAGCAACCCATTGTCAAGATATGCCCAACAGTTTCATTGGGAGTCTATCTTTGATTTGGAAGTAGTAATGCATATTGCCTTGTATCTTCACATCTGGATATGGCAGTCTCTACTATACAATCACTATACATTCCCTTAAATGAGAAGCCATGAAACAAAGTCAACAACAGGTATGAAGCTAAGAAAGCAACAACCAAAAAAAAAAAAAGTTACAGCACCATGGAGTCTAAAAAATATGCTACTGAATAGCCAATGCATGGGTGATGAAAAGAAAACACAAAAGCCTGTTGGGTAAAATGATGCCACCATGTGATCTTTGAGCCAGGGATGAATTTGACAAGAGAAAAGAAACCATTGGAAGAAATGAAAATGAAAATGAAATAAAAAACATCAAAACACATGGGATGCATACAAAACAGTATGGAAAGTGGTATTAAACTTGGAATTTGCATGATGGCATCCTTATATGGCATTTGTTCTTTTGGGGTTGACTTATTTTACTGAGCATAATGTTCTCTAGTTGGGACCATCTAGTTGCAAATGATATAATTTCATTATTTTTAATGGCTGAGTAATATTTCAGTTTCTTTAACCTTCTGGATTGTTGGATGGGCATCTGGATTGTTTCCATATCTTTTCCATTGTAGTTTGTGCTATTGTAAATATAGGATTTTAGATCCCCTTCTCCTATAGAGTTTTCATTTCTTTTGGTTATATTCCTAGGAGCGGGATAATTGGGTCATATGACAGGTTTATTTGTAATCTCTAAGCATTTGCCATACTGATTTCCAAAGTGGTTGCAGTAGCCTGCACTCGCACCAGCTGTGAAGGAGGGTACCTTTCTTGTGACGTCCACGCCAGCAGGTGTTGTTAGCAGAGTTAGGAACGTAGGCCAACCTCACCGGAGTTAGGTGGTTTTCATTTGTATCTCCCTGACAGCTAGGGAGCCTGAGCATGTTTTCATAGGTCTGTTAGCCAATTGAATCTGTTCTTTTGAAAAATTTCTGTCCATTTCTTTTACCCATTTATTCACTGGGTTGTCTTTTTTTTTTTTTTACTGTCCCTGGGTTTCTGAAACTCTTTGTAAATCCTGGATATTAGTCCCCTATCACTTGTGCAGTGTGCAAATGTTTTCTCCTATTCTGTTGGTTGCTTCTTCACTTTGATAATTGTTTCCTTTTCTGTACAGAAGCGTTTTAGTTTTTAAATAGACTTCTAGGGATAAAGCTTGCTTTTGGAATGGTGAAATATTTAATAGAGGAGAAAAATGTGGGAGAGACCGGACCAGTCAGCCTATAGCAATGCTTGTCTGGACCATATGCTATTTCCTTACTGCTTGATTTACCTTAATCGTCTTTGCTATCTAGGAGCTAGCATTGGCCTGGTGGAGTGAGAAGCATTATTTGGAATCATAATGTGACTTCAGATCTCTATTTCACTTGGGAGAAAAAGAGAGAGCTGAACCAAGTGCTTCTCAGGGCAACTCTTTTGGTTCTCTACAAAGACAAAAGTAGCCTGTGTTTTGTTTTCTGTGTTCTTCTGGCAAAGACCTGTTTTCTCTTTCATTAGAGTAAAGGAAGAATTACACTGTAATGGAGACTTTACAGTGTAAAAACCACAAATTGACCCCTACCTTCCTTCCTTCCTGGTGATGGCCTCAGGGATAGAGATGCAGGGTAGAAAAGGCAAAAATCCCTGCTCAGAGCAGGGCTTACATCCTCAGCCTGCCACACCTTGGCTTGGGACCTGTCAACAACAGATAAAGTCTGGGCTCTCATCAGCGTGGGAGAGGAAAGGAGGCAGGTGGAGTCAGAGCTGGGAGAAGGAAGTACCACAAATATCCCAAGCAGCTGAGATAACAAGAACCACAGAGGAGCAGCAGCATGTCAGGGGAAATGGGACTGACCAACCCACAAATGTACACTTGGGGAAGGTGGCAGAGGGCAGGTTCATAGCACAGCTTTTCTGGAAGATGAGGGGTGGCAAGCAACAAGAAGGCAAAACAGTGAGCCCGAAAGCACCAAGAGCAGCTGAAAATACTTGCCAGCACTTGGCTAAGATTTCAGCTAGCGTATCAGGTGGTAAAGCTGGTTCA
The DNA here is from genome assembly GCF_017591425.1 of Ochotona curzoniae. Lineage (NCBI taxonomy): Eukaryota > Metazoa > Chordata > Mammalia > Lagomorpha > Ochotonidae > Ochotona > Ochotona curzoniae. The sequence continues at coordinate 4,215,152 of NW_024466312.1, read as the reverse complement.
GCCACGGTAGAGAGAACAGGAGGAAGTAGTGCCGGTGGGCAGGTATAAGATTGAAGAGAAACAGGGTCTTAGAGTTGGGGGTCTTTGATGTCCTCTGCAGAACAGCTCTGCAAGGTGAAGCCGTGACATTGTAGACATGGAAGATCATAATGGTGATTTATACCCTGCCTGCTGCTTTATGGTTTACAGTCTATTTCATTTCACTTTTATAGTTGCTTTGGGCGATCAGAAGGGCAGGTGTCATGAGCCTCATCTACTGATGAGTGAATGAGGTCCTAAAGTGATTAAGGGACACATCAAGGGGACTGAGAAGCTGGAGGTTAGAGTGTGGAACTGGCCATCAGGGGAATGCCATCTTCAATTCTGGGGCCCACTCTCAAATTCACCATTCTTAAGGATCATATCTTTAAAACATACTGATAAATATACACTCATGCAACTTATAGTTCTTTACTACTCTAATTTCTAATCTAATTAAAATGTGTGTGTAACACTCATAGGAGTGAAAAGCCAACTGAACATTGCAAAGAATTGTGAGAGGTGCCATGATAAAAACACATTTATACCTAGAAGAAGAATGTTGTGCAATTAAAAAAAACAGCAGTTACAATAAAAATGTAGATTTTCACTCCCTAGCCAACTTCCTTGAAAAGAGTCAACACATAGTTGTCTACTGGGAAAACTATCCGAAATAGGTTATGTTTTCTCAGGATCACATAGACCCCTCACTTGTTCCTAATGGTGCTGAGTTCTCCATGGAATATGCTTCAAGAGGGTCTGCATGGCTAGATGTGTATTAGGAAATGAGCTGCAGGACTTGAGACACTCAAGGAATGAGCCATGAAGGTATTCAGTGTGACAAAGTGAGCAGAGCAGTGGATGCTACCAGTATGCGACTTGCTTTTATAGCCATGGAAGGAAGAGTTAGGCAGGTTACAGAGCATTTTGTCATCCAGGATGGAGAATGCCAGCAAAAGAAGGTGGTAGTCAGTTTGCATCAAACTCAAAACAAGGCTGTGTCCCACAAAGCTATTGAGAGCAGGAACCAGGTGGCATTTACCATGCAAAGATGACTCACATCCCATGTTCAAGCAATGATAATTCCCAAAGCATGGACAATAGGGAACAAGAGGATTTCAAGGCATTAGTGATTGGAGGGGCGTGGGGGTATTCTCTGGGAAATGTCCACAGAGGAAAGCTGGCTTAGACATGTTTGTTCCCCGGACACAACACGGTAGAGAAAAGCAGGAAGGAAATCCCAGGGTAGAGACAGGGAGGCATAATGCTGGGTGTGTGTGGGAAACAGTGCAAAGACCAGTTCTGCTGATGGTGGTTAGTTAGCTCAGGGCAGGAGACACAGATTTAGAAAGAAACACTTGGAATACATGATGGGAAGCCCAGGAAGGTAGCACGAGCCTGGCATCTAGCACTGAATCAGAAGAACCAAGCAGTCAGCTTTGGTACATTGGCTGAGTGCTATTTTCTATTTAGTTATACTATTTGTACAAGGGAGATAATCATAGTAACTAATATACTTTAAGTTTCACAGTGATTAAAGCTTTGCTCTGACTTGTATTCAGTCACTGAGTCCTTAAAACAACCCTGAGAGTAGGACCTGATATTATGACTATTTCATAGATGAGAACACTGAGGCATAGAGAATTAAATAACTTCTCCACAATTAATCAACTGGAAGAGTTGGAACATCAAATCCTACATTTTGGTTCTAGGATTGCACTCCTTTTATTATTTGATTCTACTTGCTTTGGGGGAGTGGAAGGAGATGGGGTGGGAGAAAGAAAGAAAGAAAGAAAGAAAGAAAGAAAGAAAGAAAGAAAGAAAGAAAGAAAGAAAGAAAGAAAGAGAGAGAGAGAGAGAGAGAGAAAGAAAGAAAGAAAGAAAGAAAGAGAGAGAGAGAGAAAGGAAGGAAGGAAGGAAGGAAGGAAGGAAGGAAGGAAGGAAGAAAGAAAGAAAGAAAGAAAGAGAGAGAGAGAGAGAGAGAGAGAGAGAGAGAAAGAAAGAAAGAAAGAAAGAAAGAAAGAAAGAAAGAAAGAAAGAAAGAAAGAAAGAAAGAAAGAAAGAAAAGAGAAGAAGCAAGCAAAGGAGAGAAGCAGAGAAAAGAGAAGACAAGACAGGAAGGAAGGAGACTCCCATATGCCGACTCATGCCAATGGTAGTGCTGGACCAGGGTGAAACCATGATCAAAGAACTCAACCCAAAGAACGCCCACCTAGAGTGACAAGGACCCTGCTGTTTGAGCCACCACCTATTGCCTCTAGCTTGTACATTATCTGGAAGCTGAAATTGGCAGCACAGCCAAATTCAGATCCAGAACTTCTGATACAGGACAGCATCTTAAAAACACCATACCAAGTGTCCACCCACACAGTTTATATTTTCTGGTCATTACTCTAGTTGATCACTACAGTTCAAAACGTTCCCCAATTGGCATGCAAGTATGGAGTTTGAATCAACTATCACTTGCCCTGAGTAAGGACACATCATACCTTCCTTCACTTGCAGCTTAGCTCAACTCCCCAGACTCCTACAGACCCAGGAGGCAAAGTTACCTTGCTGAGCCTGGAGTTTGGCCTGCCTGGAAATAGGGAATGGGGACAGTGATTGTCTGTAGTTTTAACTCCTATAGAATTTCTGTTTCAACAGTGACAGTTCATAACACGGTTGGCTGCTGTCCTTGTCATAATTATATGCTCAGTGAGACTAATCTAAAGAGCAAAGGCAGGAATGAAAATGATTTAATAGCCCTCCAAGAAAGACAGGGGTCACAGCATACAGAATTATGAAATAATGTGGTCAAAAGGTTGCTAAGACACTATCCATCCCAGCTCCTTATATTACTGATGACATGGGACTCAGAGAAGACATGGGACTCAGAGAAGTCATGTCTCCTGCCTGTGGTCACTCAGTCACAACACAAGCTTTGAGAATGCCCTGCAATTTCCTAGTCTTTTATAACCATGATGCTGGAAAAGGTGGTCAAGTTCTCTTCTGGTTCCTGTTGCCATGACTCTTGCATTCCATATAGTACTAGGATTCCCAGGCCTCATTGGATTAGGGGTTCAGAGAAGTCTAGAATGATTGGACCCATAAACTCCATGCAACATCTCATTTCTCCCTAATCTACACAGAAATGCAAAAGCCAAAAACCCCTACCTTACACATCTGAGTCCTGTGTGTTTTAGTCTCAAGTCCAGGCCTTCATCCCTAGAAGAAAGACTGGTCCTAGATCTTCTCAAATATTGACCTGCTAGGTCCACACTTTAAAAATCTGATTTTCAGTGCGTTTCTCAAGACTGGACCATTGTCTTGTAGTGGACTTGGAGAAGACCTTTGCCAAAAACAAAAAGCTGTATTTTCTATAACCCATGAATAGGCATGTAACAAAGGAACATCTGCCCAAACTTTTGGGCTCCACTTTCAGCAACTGTACAGCAGATGGACTTTAATTTTTTTAAAAAATATTTATTTCATAGAGTCAGAGAGGGGGAGACAAACAGAGTGAGAGAGCTTCCATCAACTGGTGCACACTCCAGATGGCTGCAATAGACAAGAGACAAGAGCTTTATCCAGTCCTGCATGGATGCAAGAAGCCCAAAGACTTGGGTCATTCTCAGCTGCTTTCCCAAGACATTAATGGGGAGTTGGATGAGAAGTGGAGCAACCAGGACTCACATCAGAACTCCAATAGGAGGCTGGCCTCACAAGCAATGGATTTACCTGCTATGCCACAGTGAAGCCCCTTTACATGATCTTGCAAAATTAATGCTCCATCCCTGGAAAGTTCCCTGGGCCTTGCCTACTCTGACTGTACAATCCCAAATTGAGATGCCCCATCTGGCTTGTGAGTTCCTGGGGTACCAACCTGAGATGAATGCTTAAAACATTCCCAGACCCTGAAAAGCATACAGGGTGTGCTGTTAATGTAAATCACTTTTTTCTAGATCCGCATTGTCTCTATTTGTATTTGGTGGTCTAGCTTTGCCACTGGTATCTTTGGCAAGTGCTTATTTATCTATCCACATCACTCTGAATGCAATTGTTTAAACTAAGAAGGGGAAAAGGGAATCATAAGAAAAATATGTATAGACTAAAGTATCTGATTGCAACTATTTGAGCTTGGTTATAAACTTCTCAGTGGGGGCAAGAGCAAGGAGGCAGTTGGCCCTGGACAAATGTGCCCTATTCTAGTCCTGCCCCACCCATATGGGCATCCTTGCTTTGTGCTTCCTTCTTCCTTCTCATTTTTCCCATTTGTACAGTTGACTCATCTTATGCATGGGTTCTGCATCTGTATATTCAGCAAACCAGGAGTGGAAAGTTCCCAGAAAAAGAAAATGACTGTACTGAACAAAGGCAGAGTTTTTCTTGTTATTATTCCATAAATAATGTACCATAACAATGATTGACGTAACATGTGCTTTATATTAGACATTAGAAGTAAGCTAGAGATGATTTTAAGTGTACAGGAAGATGTGCATAGGTTGTACACAATACTGCATCATCGCATCATCCTATATAAAGGACTTGAGAATCATTGGATTTTTGGCATCCATGGGGAATCCTAGAAAGAATCTTCAGGGGACCACTGTGTGTTCAAATTCCAGTCACATCTGCAAAAAGGTCAAAGCCCTCACACTGAAGTTCGTCTCCAGTCCCTGCCCCAGGACACTCCTGGCTTTTCCCATTGGTCACACATTTCTCCCTCCTGCGAAGACCTTATGTATTCTTTTACACTAGGTGTCCTGCCACACCCAACACTGCCGTTTCCCAAACCCTCCCCCTTACACCCAGGCTCTGACCAGCTCTTGCATAAAACATACTGCAGCACTAGTTTGTAGTGACCTGGCTACCGGGCCATATTGCAGCCAAATGGCCTCCTTAATTCAATCCACTTTTTCAGGACCTCTGCAGAGTCTATTGGCATAAAACACAACTGGCTTTATCTTTACTCAGAGAGATGGCACTGACTGCCCCTTATAGGGAAAAAAGCAATCCCTACAGGCAATTTCTCAGTAGAGTTTAAGGACAAGTATGTGTAGTGACCAGGAAGTGAGTTATGTGACAATATACTACAGAGGCACATGCAAGCACACATCTATGTGGCTCGATGTTCCCATAGAGGAAACATCCCATGGGTGAAAGGAATGAGGAGAAAGGACTCTTCCCTCAGACAAGGCTTCCCTGGATTCCATCGGACATCTGGCCTCCTCTTCCTGAGGTCCTCCAGGCCAGGAGACCTCAGGAATTTTCCTTTGGTCCTGCGTCATGAGCTTTCACAATTCCGTCTGCAGGAAATGGCTTCTTAAAATCCAGCTTTAGTGCCCTCTGACACCAGCACAGCTAAAGCTTGGATATGCCCCTATTTTGCACAACCCTTTCTTCTTTCTGGGCAAAAGTCTCCCAGCAGGATCACACAGCCAGCATCAAGACCAGCAAGTGCCCTGAATATAGGCAGAGTCCCAAACTAGAGAAAACCCACCAGCTCTGGAGCCTGGAGGGTGGGAACAGACACAAACACAGGTGTCCCTGCCTGGCAAAAAGGAGTGTTTCCAGTGGAGCTTCAGGATCATTTTTAAAGAAATCAAAAATCTCATTGTTCGTGTGAGGGCTAGACACGTGAGAGCAGCCCATGAGCTTCCAGCCTCCACCTCCCAGAACAACACATGCTGTACACCTGTTCTCCATGCTCAGCACGCAGTTGATGTTTCATTCTCTCCCAAGGTGCTTCCCGATAAATTAGTTGGCAAATGGGTCTCCAGGTCCTGGAAGCCATGGGGAAGGCCCCAGGAACTCCTTACTGCTCTTGCAGATTTTCTCCCTCCAGGGTGACTGGTCCCTAAACCTGGGATTCCTAAAAGCCATGACCGGGTCTTTCAATGACTGACAGCTGGCAGGCCCTTTGCAATTTCGTATTGAGTATCTCTTGGCTTCCTCCCTCCCCAAGATACTCAGAAGTCCAGGAATAGCACTTCTGCTCCTTCTTGCTAAGGTACATTTCCTAAACAAATGCATTTAACCTCTGGTTCATGAGTAAATGCAAGAGTGCAAGGAACAAAGACAGTCAAATTTACAAAACTAAGGGAGAGGAGTATATCAAAACAGGGCTTAGTTTGTAGGACTTTGGAAGGAAACCTGAGGATGGCCAGCCTGGTCATGGTGGTCAAGTGTTCCTTAGCCGCCAAGCCAAGTGCCGGCAAATCACCCATCCATCTCCTGCCAATGGGCATGGCTGTTTTCTGCTTGGGGAAGCCTCCAGGGAGGCTGCCTTGTATTTGGATGAAAGGGCCATTAGGAGTTCATGGCCCTTAGGTAAACAGCTCACTCTGGAACTTTCCTCTTGAGTAGATGAAGCCATTCTTGTCCCCAGGGAGGAGTAGATCAAAATGGAATTCTGACCAACTGCCCAGGAATGAGCGCCTGTGGGGATTAAAGGGACAAAAGTCAAGGGGTCTTGGGTTACTGTAGGTACAGACTGGCCAAGCAGAGGGAAATTCTGTTTGGGACTAAAAGCATGAATTTGTGGATACCTGGAGCAGGCTGAGGCTATGACTGGACTGGGAAGTGGACACTGACTACCTGAGGCCCTAGGCCAGAGCCCCAGGGGCGGCTGGGTGACTGACTACATTTCCCCTTGGGCTGGGTCCTCAGCTGCCATCCCCACCCCTGGCCCCAGCAGGTCAGTTCCTACCCCTCCTCTGAGCTGAGGAAGGCCTCTCCACACACCTGGTTCATGACCCTAGGCTGAAAATGGGGCATAGGGAGCACTTCAAATTAGACTCTCAAGGCTGGGATTACCAAAATAAAATGACCAGGGAAACACCCTGAACTTCAAAAACCATTGGCATCAGAAGTAGTTTCTGATTAGAAATTTGTCTTGAATTTACTTTTGACTTGTAGGCCTGTGTCACATCTGACATGGGAAGGGAGTATTCTGTTAGGCTGACCCCTTCTCTCCAACTTTTAAGCATCTCCCCTGTGGGTGCTTCTACAGCCGCTGCTCAAGGACAACACCCAGCCCCAACACACACACATCATCCTAGATACTACAGGTACGCATCATGTACTGCTATACTTATACCACATACACACTTATCACATATACCACACAATCACATGCTTTACTTACACCACATGCACATGTAACACACAATCACACAGTACATATATACTATACATACACTATATATACACATGCCACACACACAGCTCACGTAGATACTATAGACGTCATGTAGATACTACATAAATACTGCATATTCACATACCAAACATCACATACGACGTATATACTATGCAGCACACACACTGTGCAGCACACATACATGCACACATGCACTCTAAGTCAGCTGGTGAATGCAGGACACACAAGCAAGTGCGGAGAAGAATGTGGGCCCACATTACAACCTCATAGAAGCACAGCTGATATCCAGATGTGACTGAGGATGAGACACTGGCTGGTTTTCCATCTCTGCTCTTTCCTTGTTGTCACCTGCAGACTCAGCTCCAAACACCTACCCTCTCTTTGAGGGTCTCCCCATGCCTTCTTTTTCCTCCTGTTGCCACTATTCTTTCTCCTCCCACTTCTCCTTCTCCCCCTCTTTCTCTTCTTCCATACTGGAGATCAAGTGAAGAGGAGGAGCCAGGATCAGGAAATATAAACACTCAGTAGTGCTGGGTGATGGTCGTGGAATAAGTAAAAGCAGAGGTGATGCAGAACACGATAAAAGCCAAGTTTTGAATGTACAAATGCCTGGGGCCAGAGCTTTCAGTGACTTCGTGGGACAGGTGTAGCACCTGACCCCACCTGAGCAACCTTGACCCCAGAGTTCCCATCCTGTAGATGGCTGTGTCTTCTTGGGTTTTGGTCTCCCCTCTGCTGGCAGTCCAAATACTCAATCCTAGGAAAGGGTTTTTTGCTGTGCCCTCATCCTCTGCAGCCCCTCGATGGTGTGTGCATGTCATTACAGCCTGATGTTTGCTCGGCGTATCATGTCTCATGTCTCTTGTCCCACTTTTGGGGTTACCTGGTTCAAATTGTGCCAATGGACGTAGTTCTAATCACCTTAGCCCTAGAGCTGCAGCAAACTCAGGAAGCTCACGGTCAAGATCAGTTGCACATGGGGCACAGCCAACAGTAGCACATGCTTGTGGAAAATAGTACAAAGGAATTTAAAGGAAGAGGTCTGGGTTCTGAATCACGCAGGAGGCACAGAGTCTGGACCATTTTTCATTGGGAGCCATGTCCTGGAGGTAGCGAGCCATAAACAGCCATTTAAAGCACAGGAGGAATGTGTTAGGGTGGGCCCTAGGAACGTGTCAGGGGACAGCCACAGCCAGCAACACTTGAACAGAAATCAGATCCAGGGAAAGGAGCCAGGTAGGCAATAAATAAGGAGCCCAAGAATCCTGCTACTGCTGAAAGCTTGACTCTGCTCAAGAACTAGGAATGACAGATGTCCTGGGGATTGATCAAAAATGTCTAGATGAGTGTGTGTGTGTGTGTGTGTGTGTGTGTGTGTGTGTGTGTGTTCACTACCTTGATGATTGACTATGCAGCCAGACAATCAGAGTTGAGACTATGTACTCATGGGGTGCAAGATGCTGGGTCCACAATCAGAGCTGGATGACCCTGGCAGATGTGATCGCTGCTCCCAGAAAGCTTCTGCGCCTAGGAAAGAAATAAATATTCAACACAGAATTACACACTGTGGTTTGGGCTACAAAGAAAATGAGCAGGGCAGAGGTTGTGTGTGTGTGTGTGTGTGTGTGTGTGTGTGTGTGTGTGTGTGTGTGTGTCGCAGTGTGGCGTATCTCCCTGATTTCTAGGTGAAGGTATTCAATGTTTGTAAACACCCTAAAATTCAGTTACATGGAATCAGCCACATAAATCATGACGAATGCATCCCTTTGTTGTGTAACCATGGAAGAATTGCAAAATATAAGCAAGATAAAAATTATTTTTCAATACCCAGTACTTATCTTTCTTTGCCCTCTCTGCATTTTAGACACATGGAGTTAGAGAGGCACTGACTCCTCCCTCTGGCCCAGAAGGAAGGTCATTTTGATTTGAAAAACAGTATCATTATACTCCTAGAACTGGGTCCGTGAACTAGCTTGATAATATTTTTTTTTTTGGTATTATCACATTCACATGAGAAGTGGTGAGGACTAGCATGCATTTACTAATTTCTGATCTTAAGAATCAGAAATTCCTTTAAAAAGTGAAATAAAATGCAAGGGTCCTTCAGTGAGGGCCTCTGGGAAGGAGGAGGGAAGGAGGTAGAGACAGCCTGCAGTAGAAAAGGCTGGAAGCAAGAGGAGATGAAAACCCAAACTCTCCCCATGGCCTGCAACTGAGTGAGGAAGCTGAATTTCAGTTTCTTTAAAGACTGCAGTGGGAAGTATCAGTTATCACAATGTGCAATTGTACTTTAGCTTGCACAAGGGTACTTAAAAAGGTTGATGGGAAATAGGATTCAAGAACAGTTCATTTAGAGTAAACTCATTTGAAGACCATGCATACAAGGGGTGTCCAAAAAGTTCAGGGCAAAATGTATCGTGGAAAATTGTGCATGGATTCCAGAAAACAACTTGCTCCAAACTTACTTTCTAATTCTGTTTTTTTCATGGGCTGTTTGAAGTAGCCATGTATAATATAAGGGATCTGGAAAGTGTGTTGCTGGATATGAGCGTACAGACTCTACAAGGTCGCTTTGGTGATGACATTGCAGGTGCAGGTGATGTATTCTACTGAAGCAGAATTCTAAAAACTTGCCTGTCAGAGAGCCTTAAATTCGTTGGTCTGTGGGTTTCTCATTCATAGCATGGAGACAATTGCTCCCAGCTCCCATGTGGAAATTTTGTCAAGCTGTATTGTGTACTTATTGGGTGCCAAAACCCTGGGTTAAGATCCCACCCCAACCTGATTTGCAAAGGACGTTGTCACTGACCAAGCACCTACTATGGACAGGGATCATGTTTCAGACTTCACAAATGTTATCTGACATTCCTCCCAACAAGCTCAACCATTTCACCTAGGTGGATTCCCTTTCATTGGCAGGAAGGGAAAACCAAAGTCCAGGGAATTTTCCAAGATCAAGATTAAGACCATGGTGGGGCTGACATTGAAGTCCAGTTTTCAGACTCCTAGTAAGTCAGAGCCCCTTGCAAAAATTGAGAGAGAGGATGTTGGGGTGGTATGAAGAAAAATGAGAGAGAGAGAGAGAGAGAGAGAGAGAGAGAGAGAGAGAGATTGCTTCTCTAGTTCAGGGCGTCTCTGCTAGGTTTCCTGAATCCAGGGCCTCTCCTGTGGCCTCCTCTTGGGTCATCTTTTAGCAGCCTCTTCTAGGTCCAAGCTTTGAGCAAAGCTTGCACTCCGGATGCCTCTGGTCCGCTCAAACAATAGCTTATGTGAAGCCACTGACCTTTAACATGTGTTGGTGACATGACGTCCAGAAAGGGAACATAAGAGACTTCCTTTCCTGAATGGGAAACTGCTCCAAGAAGGAAGCTCAGGCAGATGGGCCTCAGTCACAGAGAAAAGGGTTGGGTCCAGTCCTCTCTCCCGCCTTCCTCTAGGGGCTTGTCGGAATTCTCCAGCGATTCCCAATGACCCTAAATTCACTGACCATGAATGGTTCTTCCTTTCTGGAATAGGAAGGAGTCAGTAATTTCCAACTGTTTGATCTTTTCAAAGGTTGAGAATGGCACCCAGGTGCCACCTCCAGCTCTCTGGATCTGTATCTGGAGCAGGTGACAACATTTCTACTACTTGATGGGTGAATAGTCCAACACAGAGGGAAGAGGATTTTATCACTGGCAGTATTAGAACTAATTCTTATTTTTAAATCCTTTCCACACACTGCCCTTCCCCCAATGTTCATATACAGGGATGACCTATTATCACCCACTAACTTAGTGAGTCCAAGCCCATCAGTCCAATCATGGGGCCAAACTATATCACTAGTCCATTTCTAAGAAGTCTCCATATGCAATATCTTGTAACCATGACAACTCAGGTCTCAACCCAAACAACACTTTCCCAGAAAGACCTCTCTCAGGGATCTTCCCAAATGTGACCCCATTTATTCCCTCCCAGGCTTTCTGTAGTGTGTCACTCTGCTTTATTTTCTTCACAACACCTGCTCTCATAAGAGGTCCTCTTATTTCTGTAATCAGTGCTATTAGTTTGACAAAATTTTCCATGATCCAGCTTCCTACTAGACTCCTGGAAACATGATGGAAGATGGCCTATGTGCTTGAGACCCTGCCACCCATGGAGGACATCCAAGCAGAGTTTCTGGCTCCTAGTGCTGGCCTGGTCCAACCCCATCCATTGTGATAATTTGTGGAGTGAGCCAGTAGAAGGAATATCTCCCTCTCTTTCTCTCTCTCTGTATCCCTCTCTAATCCTGCCCTTCAAAAAATTTAGTAAGTCTAAAAAAAAAAAAAAAAGAAAAAGAAATATCCTCCACAATCTACTCTCAATCCCAACTTTAACCCCCTTGCCCAGAAACTATGGTAGACTTTGGAAAAATATATACATGACAAATAAATGAATGAATGCATAAAGATTTGCATCAGAGCCCCAAAACCCCACAGTGCCCCATTTCTCTCTCACACAGCATTCTCCCTATTGTATTCCCTCTCTTTGACTCTATCTACTGTTTGTCAGATGGAAAGTACCAGAATCTAAAACCCATCTACCCTGTATATAATTCCTTCTTTGCCATGATCATTGTAATCACTTATTAACTTGTGCAAATTCGACTACAGATGCATGGATGACCCAAGATTATTGTGCAGATAAATTAAATAAGTGGTGTAATTGAGCCAAGCCTAGGTAAGCATTCAGTTAATATTAATTTTTTTAAATTGTTCTTTTAGTTTCTACCCTCTCCTCTTGAATCGTCCTTGTAAGTTAGCTCCCAAAAATTGTCTCCATCTTGATTTCCCCACTCATAAGGCTTCCGTTGGAATTCATCAGCAGGCTTTACGCATTTAAGTGGAAGTAAGTTCGGAAGACATAAATGCAGTTGTATCTTTTCAGGGGAGAAAAAGTTGAATCAGAGTGATCGGAGAAATTTGAAAACAGCAAGACTCGGGAGAAGGTTAAGGGTAGGACTGCCTACCCCCTTTCTACATGAAAGGAGTGTTTAGGGTGCATTTTCAGACCAGCAAAACCTCCAATTCCAGCCTAGTTCATCTGGAGATCACTCTTCATTACCCTTGCTGAGCAGGTAGATCTTGATATCTCTCTCTCTCTCTCTCTCTCTCTCTCTCTCTCTCTCTCTGACTGTGTATGTGTCTATGTGTTACATATGGAATAGAAAAAAAGATTTTTCCTTTTAATGAGCAATGAAGACACTGATTAGTTCCTGGGTTTTACCTAGCACCCAATCATGGTGCCTACAAAAAAAAAATCTTTTCAAGTACTTATGCCAGCACTTGCCCTCTGACAACCAACGGGAAAGCAGGTTCTCAAAGGCACCTTCCAGCTTTGGCATGCTGGGGTCAACCAGACCAACATATTCCCTGTTAAAGTTATTCTAAAAAAGGCAGTTAGAGCACCAAACAGCAGAAGCTCAGGCACGTATCACTTGCTAGGCTATTTGTTGGATTTCCAGCAGCCTTACTCATTTGCAGTGTAGATTCTGTTGGGCTGAGATCCTTCTTTTGCCCCTTGGGTTGGAAGACTCTGTACTAACTGGCATGGCCATCTGGAATTTCCTTACCTGGTTTTGCTGGGATCTAACCTTCTGTCCTGTGGCACCAAAGCTGAGATTTCTCCAAGGCACTGTGGTTGGACTCTCTTTTCTGCTGTATCCATCTGAAGCCACGGCAACCCTGTCAGAGCCAAAACCATTCACTTAATTAATACACTTCACAGGGTGAGTGGAGCTTTGGCACCCCTGCCCGTTTGAGGCAGCTCCCAGGGCCATGAGCCTTGCACAGTGCCCAGAAACTCCTGCCTGGAGACAATCAGAGCCTGTTTGCTCTGTGCCAGCACCTCCCAGCTCTCTCACTTCAACTCTCGCATTTGTGTCTCCTGCCAGGGCCCCCTGCGGCCCCCGACTGTGCCATCTTCCCCTTCACCTGCCCACATTTCCAGGGAAGCACAAGCCACAGTCATGGGGCACCTGAGTGGTTTTTTTTTTTTTTAATTCCCTATTTGTCTCAGGCAAAATGATAGATTAGCTCTGGAAAACCTATTAGGGAAGAGAAGGGCCCCGCCTGTATTTCCGTTAGGCCTATCCAGGTGACTTTGAGTCAAGTTGTTGAGAGCCCTTTGGCTGCACAGTATCCCCATGGGATAGCAGGTTTGTTTGGGCTGCTGACCCTGGCCTTAGGGGACAAGATGAAGCAGTCACACTCAGTGGCCAATCCTTTCCCCTATTTAGTCCAGCTCAGGACTTCAGAGCGCCTCTTTAATTCACAGTCTTCTGAGAGGCACTCAAGCCCTAACTGATTAACTTACCTTACTAAGAATTCCAGGCGAGACCCTCCCTCACCTACCTATGCCAGCCATCCTGCAGGCACAGGTCCTGAAGCCTCCCCATGAGAATCTGAAACAGCTGGACAGTGGAGGAAGAGGCTGTGAAGACAGGAGTCCCTGTACCAGCTGTTTGTGTTGTTATGCCTGGAAAAGAGCTTGCTGATTTATTTTTTAAGATTTGTTTTTTATTTATTTGAAAAGCAGAGTTATACAGAGAGGATATTGGGGAAGAGAAATCTTATGTTCACCAGTTCACTCCCAAAAAGGGAAACAATGATTGGGGCTGGACCAGAGCTTTTTTAGGGCTTCCCACTTGAGTAATGGGGCACAAGCCCTTGAGCTATCTTCATCTGCTTTCCAAGGTGAATTAACAAGGCACTGGGTGGAAAATGGAGCAGCCAAGTCTGCAACAGGTGCTCATATGTGATACTGATGTCACAAGAGGCTGTTCCACCTGCTACTTCACAACACTGGTCCCATGGCTTGCAGTTTTAAAGATTTATTTATTTAAAAATCAGAGTTACACAGAAAAGAAAGATACTTCCACCCCCAACATACGCACATTGAGATCTCCTATCCCCTGGTTCTCTCTCCAAAGGGCCACGATAGCCAGGGCTGGGCCAGGCTGAAGCTGGGAGTCCAGCATTTCTTACATGATTGCAGGGGCCAAGCACCTGGACCATCTTTTGCTGCCTTCCCTGGGGCATTTGCAAGGACCTTGATCGGAAGTGGGGCAGTGTTCATATGGGATGCCAGTGCTGCAGGCAGTGTCTTAATCCTCATCTCCACAGCATGGCTCCACAGCATGGCCCCACAGAGCTTGTTCTTTTTAACATTACCGTGGTTGGCAACCAGCCTACACATCCATGACTCCCGTCAGGATTCCCCAGTCAGGGCTCTGGCTCAACCGGATTGAAAGATAAAACATTCAGATTCCTCAGTAAGTATCAATCTATGGCATTCTTCGTGCTTAGTTTTCCATGGAAGAACAAAGGTCTTTCTTCTCACGTTTGTTCTAAGCCCCTGCAGTTGTGGCAACCAGTAGCCTACTTGTTCTCAGAATCACAATCAAATTCTGCTTTCCCCCTATGCCAGCTAGTCCCTTACAGTTTCCTGACATGTTTCCAATGTTCTGTCTCCTTGTGCCATTATTCAAATGAATATATTATTATAATTACCAGTTAATCCTTGTGCTTTCAGCTTCTTCATCTTAGCCAAAAATATCCAGCTCTTTTTGCAAGATGTCATGCCTTTTATGTCTTGGCATTTCCCATAATGCCTAGAACAGTGCTGCCCACATCATAAATTGTTATTAAAGATTTTCTGATTATGCCAAAAGAGAAATATGGGCTTTCTTGGCAGTTAATTGCTTCAGAAAAATAACAAATCAACCTTGTATTTCAACTTCAACATAGTCATCTGAGACTAAATTACTGATGGGTGAGGGGCCCAGATCTATGAAGATGTCCAGACGCCAACTGGGAAAACTGTGGCTCAGCCAAGCACGTTTTGCCAAGACTTTCTTTGTCATGGCAGTGACTGTCATTTCACACAGAAGTTAACATCACTATCTTAACTGATTACTTTGCTGAGAGCAACAGGTTCATATGGCAGCTTTTAGACTGGCCCACACCATTCTTCCAACTAGATAGAAAGTGTGGAA
The DNA here is from genome assembly GCF_017591425.1 of Ochotona curzoniae. Lineage (NCBI taxonomy): Eukaryota > Metazoa > Chordata > Mammalia > Lagomorpha > Ochotonidae > Ochotona > Ochotona curzoniae. Next base: position 4,199,973 of record NW_024466312.1, on the reverse strand, counting down.
AAATTAGCTTTTCAAACTAATGAGTGTTAAGAATTCTAACTTTTTTTGTTGGTGTAAGTTAATACCCCACACTTAATTTTTACCATGATGTGTCTATGGTACTAAAAAAAAAATGACAATGAAGTATGATGTCAGAGACAGCAGATGCTTCAGAATATTGCCAATATCCAACCTTCTTGTCTCAGCTTGTGTTCCATATCAATAGCTTCCATCATTTTCAGGATACTTTATGCTGTGCTCAGATATTTAGTAACTTGCAAGCACAGCAGAATCTGGTTGGTATCTTAAGTTCTCAGCTTCCCCGTCAATGGCAATGGAATCGGTGTGGCCTTGTTTCAGTTCACCTTCAGCTCTGCTCCATGTGTCTCCACTAAAAGGTCCCTCTTACAGCTGTAAATCTCTCTTTTGCAACTCTGTGGCAAGGTCTGAGAAAGGAAGACCAGAAAAATACAGCATCTGTATCACAAGGGAGAAAACAGAAAGGGACGAGGCATCACAAGTCAGTTCCACAGACACTGGAAAAGATGGAGAGGGAAGAGAAAGTGGAAGTGCGGATGACATTATGCACTGTGTTGGGGGGAAATGTGAAATAGGCAAAATTGGCCTGGATCCTCGCCATATGCCGATAGGCCTGTTGCTGAGGTTTATTTTCCTCCTCCATAAACTAGAGTTATCCCTAGAGAGAGATGAGGCAAGAACAGGAAGAAAGCAAAGATGGTAAGGGAACTGATGAAATGGCGCCAAACTTAGTCATTGTGTTATTGACCTTCAAGCATCTGAGCAGTGTATGTTAAAGGAAAAAAGCCCCAGGCTGGTACCAAAGAGCTGGGAGGAGTTTTCCTAGAGCTGCTGAGTGCCTGACCCTCTTTCTCCTTTGGGAGAAGGTATCATGATTCAGAGGGCAGCACAGTCCAGTACAACTACTTACTCAAGTTGAACTTGAACTGTAAACCAGCCTTGGCCACAGTCACATTCTGGGAAGGTCACTTCCCCTCTCTAGGCCCCATGGTCAAGCCAGCATAATGAGAAGATGGACTTGAGCTTTGAGATGAGAGGAGAGGTTCTCAAGCCTTATACTTTGCTTTGCCAAGAACAATATTGTCTTTTCAGCCCAGAACTTCAGGGTGGAGTGGAAACAAAGACAATGCTGATTGCTCTGTACCAACTCCCCTGCCCCCAATTCCTGCTCTTCTGCTTAGTCAGCCTGCAACCCACTTCCTGAAATCCTTTTTCTTTTAGCACTTACCTTAGGAAAACTCAGGACATGTTGACTTCCAACTGGTGCCATTTCTGGAGACCCCTGAAACTTGTGATCACATTTTCCCAGAAAGTTTCAGGAGGCAAAACATTTATCACGCAATGTGTCTTTGAAGAAAGTGTTTATTGTCCATGCAGACCATCCTAGGGCAAGGTGCGGCTCCTGAATTAGCAGGAGGAACTGTGAGCCACTCAAGGCACAGGGCAGCTATAGCAAGGTGAGTTCTCTTTTTTCCTGTGAGTTTGGGTGTTCTGGAAAAGAAATTACATGCATAACCCAGTCTCGTGATGTGTGTAAGAAATTGAATAGTCTTAGAAAGAAACATGAAGGGCCCATTTGCCTGGATGTGTGAATGCAAATGTTGGTTTAAAAGCCAGAGGACACGCTGCATTCAGGCTTGAGCAGCTTTGTAAGGAGCATAATGCATGATCCTTTCACCTTAGGAGAAATCAGAAAAAGACGATGGGACTGGAATCAACAGAAAAACAAAAGTCCAGTTTTCGAGACAATGCATTGTAGGAAAAGAGGAGGAAAGACTCAAGTGACCAAGGGAACATTTTTTCCCAGGAAGACTGACAGCTGCTTTTATAACTTGAGAGGTACACTGCTGTTTTGGAGGCTCAGACAGTAGAACAAGATGACTTTTGTGTTACTGCGACTTAACGGAGAAACTTTCTAATAAGAATTGGGTTTTTTTTTTTTTTTGAGTTCCTGTGACCCCATCCATCTCCCTTCAGCAGTAGCAGAATGAGAGAAAGGCACATTTCAAATTGAGACAATTGAGGGGTATTTTAACCTACAAACTTAAGTGATAATGATTGCTTCAATTCAGTTAATATCAGCCCCAGAGAAAAGGCAGGTAGAGATTGTCTTACACAGGTGAAAAAGAACCTTGTTCAGCCTCAGTCAACAGAGCCAGTGCCTGGCCTTTCGCTGTGCTGGCTTTATCATCACTGCCGCTCTTCCACCTCTTTCAGTACTCTGTTCCTGGATTTTACTTTCACTGAGGGCTTGAATGGGGCTGAATGTGTACAATTGGAAGACAAGGACATTTTCTCTTGAGTAACTGTAAAAGCCAGGAATACTTGTGTTTAGACTGGAATTCCCTGAAATCTCCCTTCTTCAGGGATAGCACAATGCCTTGAGTTTGTTTATACCCTGGAGGAGAGAATGAGATCTTGCACATTATGGTGAAGTTGGGGATGGCTTTTCAGCAGGGACCTATCCTGGGCAAAGAAATCTCTGGAACTACCCCAGGCTTCTGATCAGTCCTCTTTAAGGAAGGAGGCCATCGCCATGACAATGCAACCCTGCCTTTCCTAGCGGGATTGAATTTGGTGCCTGGTGCATTTGGAGATCTGCTGATCAATGTCTCTTACTTGTTTTTTTAATCTGAAGGATTTGAAAACTGGGGAGATTACCTGATGTTTTTTTGGAGAAACTGTGTTGCAAATGTCAACCCAGTACTCAGCTCTTTTCTCTCCAGGTCAGATCACAGCATCCTGGCACAAATAATTCACATGCTGATTCCATTGGTCTCTCTGTCCTCCCTTCTGGGAAATCTCTGCCCTAACCTCTGTTATTTAAATGTCTGCATTTCATGCCTTCTGACTCACCCTTAAATTAGGCTAAAATGGACCCTTGTGCTAGGGACAATATATCCATGAGTGGTAGAGACTTATGGCCTAACTCAAAGTAATAAGTGATCCAATCAGACCTCTGTACCAGAAGTGGTATCAAAAGTCACCAAGAGGAAATGCTGCTTGTCTTGAAACCTAAGCCAGCTGCCCTGGGACACAGAGCAGAGGGTCTCAGGAGAGCTAAATCAGCACTGAGGCCTGCAAGAACAGAACAAAAAGTGAGCCAGTCGTGAGAACCACAGTTGGAAAGGAGTGACTTCCTCCATGTTCTGCCTGACAGTGGGCTGCATTTCTGGTGCTGGAATAACACCGGTATGTTCTGTTTTCAGTTCTTTGATTCTCCCTCTAAGTCTAGGGTATATCCATGGTTCAATGGATTCCTATATACTTCCCAATTTCTAGGTTGTTGGCACTGCCAACTGGCATCACAATAGATAAGATTGCTACAAGCATGGTATTCCTACCAAAGATTGGAAGAAGGCTACCTACAGTGGCAGTTGTCCACCACAGGGACCCCACAGATATGGGACACTTCTTCCATTCCCTTCCACACCCCTGTTCACAGCCCCACTCTTCCTGTAGTCATTTCTGTCAGTCAGTGCTAGGGAGGCTCATGGTATTGTCTGCAAAGGTCACCATTCACAAAACATAAGTTTTGAGGAATCATTGTTACAGCTGATTAAGTTAATGATCAGAATCAGGAAACAGTTCATCCTCTGCACTGAGAGAGATGAGGGGAATATTAGGGTAAAAGCAAGTCAGAGGCCCCAGAGGAATGCAGTTGGCACCAGCGACTCTTTGGCAAGGGTGGCAGTCATAGTTCCAGAGTAGAAGAGCTTCGCAGTTGCTGGTTTGTGTCCAGCTGAGGTGAGTCTCAGTCACTCCTTTAAAGCAAAAAACCATGTCCCCCAAAGACCCGGAGTTGCTGTAATCTTAGCCAGCATGTCCTGATATTCCCTTGGACAATCCTCCCTGGGTCAGCTACTGAGGGAGTAAGATTAACAACGACTTTCTGTTTAGAAAAGTGAAGAGCAGATATTCCCAAATAAATGGGAGCATGGGTAAACAGGGAAATTATGTAACTTAAGAGCGAGCCTTGGTTTAGGCCTGCTGGAGCCTCCAAGGAATGCTGGAGAACCTTTATGGAGGGGTCAAGGCTTGGCTGAGAGCCAGCAATGACAGTGGGACAACAGCCTACATTCTATCACTGTGACTCTTTGGACAAGATGCTTGAACTTGCGGGCCCAGCATGATAGCCTAGCAGCTAAAGTGCTCACTTTGAATGTGCCTGGATCCCACATGGTCACTGGTTCTAATCCTGGCTGTTCCACTTCCTATCCAGCTTCCTGCTTGTGGCCTGGGAAAGCAGCAAAGGCTGGTTCAAAGGCTTGGGACCCTGCACCTGTATGGGTGACCCAGAAGAAGCTCCTGGCTCCTGGCTTCGGATTGACTCAGCTCTAGCCATTGCTGCCACTTGGGGAGTGAGCCATTGGACTCACTCCTCCTCTCGGTTTATCTGCCTTTCCAATAAAAATAAATAAATCTAAAAAAAAAAAAAAAGTTTGAATTCTCAGATCAGTTTGATTGGAGTTGAAAGCAATCCCTTGTCCTGTTGTCCTCTGTATCTGTGAGTCAAAATTTAACCCCCATGAGAGCAAGGACCACATCTCTTTTATTTGTTCTTAGGTAGGCTGATCCTAGACTAATGTGTGGTACTTAGAAAAGCACCCAGTAATTATTCATTGAATTAATGTTAATGATGTACTCCATAGACTGAAGAGAAGGAATCATTATTTTCCGGCCCAAAATTGGAATTCAAGAGCCATATTTTCCATAGAGGAAGAAATAATATCTATGATATAACATTGGGTATTCACTGAATAGATATCTATTAAGCACCTATGATGTGAGACACACTAAAAGCAGCACTGCAAGAAAATAACATACAATTCGTGGTCTTTGCTTCAATTCATTGTCATTCATAAAAATGGAATTAAAAGATAAGAATTAAAAACAAGCCTTTTTCCTCAATATGAACTCCATCAACTTCACTAAGATTTTGTGAATGATAGTAGCAGTTTATTCTATGCCAGAAGAACGAAAGGCTCTAGAAACTTCATCAGTCCATGTAACTGCTCTTATATGATAAACTGAACCTTTTAAATTTTTAAAAAATAAGAAACAAAAAGAAATTGTAAGGGTTAAAATAAAGACCTTAAGGCATATGTCTAGTGACTTCCCATTAAAACTCTCACAAAATTGCCCTTGTTTGATGAGAAGAAAAAGCAGGAGGATTGTCATGGTGGAGAGAACTCCCTAAAGAAGCTCTCCCAAATCTTTGGCTAACTTTCTCAAAACATTCTCCTGGCAAACATACATTGTAAATCTTTGGTCCTCTGAAGTGAACAAGCGTGATGCTTTGAGCATCCAGAAATCTTTTTCATGACCTTTACTAGTAACCTGTCTCTCTTTTCCCTGCCTGCACCTCTCTGATCTCTTAGTAGCCATTGCTTTTGTTATGCATTGCCTTCAGGATAGTAGCAGTAAAAGCCATGTTTCATTCTCTGCTACACTCTTGGAAGAAATGTGTCAGGAACTTAGTCCCACTTGTTTGAGATTTTCGCTGGAGACTGTTCCTGTCTGTAAGTGATCTGAGTTCAATAATTTGTCATTTATTGAGCAGAACATTTGCTCCACTTCAGTGTTTGCATCGGAGATGTATAAGCTGACCATCTGAGATGTTTATGATTTTGGCTATCGTTTCTGTTCCCTTAACTTAGAACATGAGCCAGATTAAATCTCCCCTTGTTAGTTGAGTGCATGGTCTCCCACTGTGGTGTTTGTCTTCCGCATTGCCTTGTTCCTTTTTAAAATGATTTATTCATTTGTAAACTGCTTATTCCTTTGGGGCATTTCCACCCATAAACCTTTCATGAAGGCATCACTGATTTTTCCATTATTCCACCCAAGCTTCATCATCAATGTAATGTTTATTCTTGTTTCAATTTTAGCAGAATTCTTGCTATTCTGATAGGAGCTCTTTTCAAACTGATGCCTCATCTTTCTTGGAACCTCAAACTAGATCTTATTTAAACGTATTTTAACAAGTTAGGATTAGTTTCTTTCGGTGCAAGTTTTTTAGTTTAATATATATGTTTTCCACAGTACCTATTTTTATGAAATCTTTGAAGACCCTTTATAGTACATTTTAAAAGATGTAAAAATACATCTTTTTTTTTGTTATTGTTTAAAAGAGAACCTCTACACGTCTGTGTAGCAAATAAGAGGAAAAGAAGTCACTCTTGATTAGAATGATCTGAAAGTCCTCATGGAAATACAATGTATTGCTTTAGGAAGCTAATAACCATTTATCTTGCTGGAATTTATAATATCTTGGACCTCGTTATCCTGTGGAAACACCCAGACTTAGAAAAGACCTTTGGGAAATGGCCTGTCTCTTAAGTTGGAAGACCCCACCAATGCTTTTTGAATTCAAAGCAAAATGCTCTGGGAAAAGTACATCCCAACAGGTTAATTTAAAATAACACTTTAATTTTAAAATATGTAGAGGATCCAAAATCACAGAAAAGCCACCCATTTCATTAGTTATGGTGTCAACTTAGCTATTGAAAACAAAATTATTCAAAAAAAATGTTTTCATGTGAATTGCTTCCAGGCAGTGCCTTCAGTAGCACTCAGGGAAAAAGTGTTGGCTCTCTCTAATCCAATTGCCCATTTGGCTGTACATTCTGAAACCAATAATCAGAGGGAATTCCCACAGAGAGTTTCCAGGGACCACCCATCCTCCCTTAAAGCCACTGGAGATCATTTAAAGTCTGCAACACTACCTCAGGAGCCACAATTAAATTGGGGTTTAGAAGGACCTGAATTCCACTTCCTAGACCACAAACAGAATAAAGTCAGTGGAACCAAGAAAATTATAGTCCAAGCATTTATTTCCACATCTTCTGCTTCTTGTTCATTTGCTGTTTTATGGATCCTATACGTATGAACACTTACTGTCTGCTCAGTCCTATTTGAGAAGAGGAGTGCCACCCTAGAAGAGTGACTAGACGGTAGCAGTGATCTGACTTTAATATGGACATGTAACAAGGAATAGAAATACAACTCAAACTACCTCAAATGCATAAGACACTTCATGTAATGGATCATGTAATTGAAAAGCTCAGTCATGTCTGGATACAGGTACACATATGGTAATCTTTTTGTCTCCTTTTCATCACATTCCAAGGCTAAATTTTCAATGGACATATTTGGACACTTTACCTTCCCGTTAACCAACTTGCATAGCCAGCATCACTGGAACAGTGGCTGGCCAAATCTTAATCACCTGATCTCACATAGCCCTCACAATCTCTGAGAGTAGAGAAGTGATGGTATTCTGAACTATGCAATAAATATTCCAGTAGAGGCAGGGTATACTCACTGGGAGACAAGAACAACAGGTGCCCATTATGTAGCAGAACATTTTAATCTTGACAATTTCTGGAGCTCTGTGCAGGCCCATTTTTCTAGCTCACCTTTAGGTATCATCCTTGATAGGGATGTGGCTTTCACTGAATCACCTCATTAAACTTTCTCTGCACCATCCTGATTAATGCAAATCATGATTTATGGAAACATATAGGTATTTCCACCAAGATTGGCAATTCTTAGTTATGATTTCACAGAATAAGGGCTGACACTCTTGTTCATCAAAAAGCCCAGTTTAATAATGTCCTGGACTATGTTCAGAATGGCAGAGCAGGGCAAATCCCAACAGTACTACAACATCAAGGATCCAGAATCCATAAAGATGACTCCAGGCAGACTGAAGGCCTTCCCTGCTCCTGGTCTCTCGGCCTTCCCGTTCCACCAAATGCATGGCACTATCCTCATTCCTGCGTCAGATGCTTAAGTGGCCCATCTGCTCTCACTTTCTTATTCCAACTTCTTTTTCCAAATATGAACCACTTTTTCCTTATCCTTCTTTGTACAGTTGCATATTTCCACCCAGAAGAGCGAAGTGGTTTGTTGCTATTGCTCTTGCTTTTTCCCATGCTGTTACTTCAACTGCAATTTGACGTCTTCAAGCATTAGGATGGGAAAGACATATATAATTAGACAAGTAAATAATGATACAAGGGTCCTATTACCTAGGTTTTCTGGATGACTGTTCAAGTCAGGAAAACAATAGTACTCAGAGGACAGAAATGAGCCCTCACATTGAGGAGTGGATTCAGGGACCCGAAACCGTGGAGTAGGGCAAAGCTGATTTTATATCTTTATATATAATCTTTATGTCTTTATATCATGAAGAATCAAGGCACTCGGGTGAGACAGAACAAGAGATGGCGCTATTAGTGATGTCAGCTCTGTCTCTGTCACCTTGGCTTCACCAAAACATTCAATCTGTTCAACGCGCAACACTAGCCTGGGATTTGCATGCTGGAACCCAGTGCACTCTGAGCTAGCAAGTCTGCCTTCCTTGTCCTCAGATCAGCAGGTACAACAACCTGTTGTAGATCTCAAGGAGAATTTTGAAGACCTGTGTGGTAGTGTTTCCTTCAAGCATCCTAGTGTCTTGTGGAAGTATTTTGCTTGTTACTGTGGCATTCTTCAGTCATTTGTGTTCATTCATTAGAAGGAAAAAACAAATCAGTCAATGCACTAGAACTAAAGTTTAAAAGCTTTCGTAACTTTGTTGATAACCAAAGTCCAACTGGTTCCCAAATCTCTCCTCCGGGAAAAACCGACCAAGTGCCTAAAGTAAGCAATAGTCTGCCCACAGACTAGTGACCAAGCTGACTTCAGACATGGATTTCCTAAAGGTCATTATGCTCTTAAAGTTTGTTTCTGCATGATCCCAACATAACCAACCAAATAGTGGAAAATTCATCCAAGTCTCCCAATTGGTTTATCATTAAAGTCCAGGGTTAAAGATAGGTACAAAGCATTCTTTAGGAAAATTCCACTTGGTTCAGCAAGGAGCCCTTTAGCACTTAGGGGTTCCACATAGTTTCTGTGAACGATGTAGACAATGTTTGTATTCTGACCTCTACAATGTAGCTGCTCCTAATTTGATTGTTTTCGTGACACATAAAAATATTGGAAAAAGATAGAGTAGTAAGTTCTGCAAACCTAGGGAAACTCCTATACCCTCAAATGGAATACAAATCAAGCAAAGTGAAGAGATTCTGAAAGGCACTTTAATTTTTTTTTCTTTTTTGCTCCCTTTGACAGGAAGTTCATTAAACTATGTTACTGGAGAAATCACCAGGGACTCAGTTCTGCTTACTCACCAGGAGAAACCATGACCCTGTCCGGAGGAGTACTCTGTCCCAGGGTAATGGGGGGCAAAGTAGGAAAATCCAGGCATATCAGGAAAATTACAAGGGAAACTGACTTTCATCATTAGAAATAGCATGTGTGAAACAGGATGTCAGGGGTGGTAAGGAAGGGGTTTTGAGTGCTGGGAGGTGGGGGTTGGCAGGGGTAGAGAGAATGTCTGGGAGGATTCCTGGAAAAGCCAATGGTAGGGCTAAATGTTTGAATCCCAGGGAGTGTGTGGCTTGGCAAGAATGGGGCAGAACACTTGGAGGCCAGGACAGTAGCTTCTGATGAGGTAGAGAAGGCAGTATGGATCCCAGGTGTGCCATCAGCTCACTCCCCAGCTGACTTGTCTTCCAGGGCGGGTCTGGGAAGCTCTAACATATTGTGGCCTTTCTCCTAACCTGTTCTTCACAAGGCAGAATCAGGCCAGAGGGTAGGAAGCCTGGTCTCCAAATTCATATTGATGTCTGGATGGAGGAGGAAAGTATGAAGTCTAATTGCCTATCAGAATAGCACTTGTATGATTGTTGCCATGGAGAATCAGAGGGTATTGAGTGTAATCAGCCACAGGGTTGTCAGCATGTCCAGCAAGGATCTGAGTTCCCACGTTACTCTACTCCTGTCAAGCCAAACTATCTGATCTCAACTAGTAGTCTCACCCCTATGGCAAATTCAGAGCCCAGTCCTGGTTTCTGGCAGCAGTCAACTTTTTGTCTACTTTTGCTGTCTCCCTTGATTGAGGAATCCCTTAGCCCCAACAACCAGATCCTTGCCTCTTGGTAAATTGCCCCATGCCTTCCTTGAGCCTTGGATTTCTCCTAAGCTGTGTCTTGGTCTTAAGCATCAAGAATCCAGGATTATTTCCCAGTCTCTCTGGGGATCCAGCCTTGTAGTTCAGTGTCCTTAGCAACCCAACTGCCCTGCTCCTGACCTCTCATTCAGTCCTGCTAGGTCATCCCCAGGGCAAGTTCTCTGTCTGTTTGGACTCACTGATTTCCTGTCTTCAGGTGCTCCAGTGATTAAGGTGTTATTCCTACCTGAGATGACTCTGGATCGTGAGGTTGGCTCCACACAGCCAGTGGCACTGCTATCCACTGCCTTTGAAATCATCTCAGTCTCGTAAAATCGTATCCTGGGATGCTGATCCCTGGCCTTGTACCCCATTCAGACCCTTGGGGTTTATCCAATGGGTAATCTGCCTATGCTTTAAAATTTCATTTAATTTTTCCCATTCTATTGGTCTATGTCCAGGTTATAACACAATTAACTGTAATTACATTGTATTTTCTACTTCCCAAGGTTAGTTCACTGTAAGACTAAGCTCATCTGATTCTGACAAGGAAAACAATGTCTTCATCCAGTAGATGTAGATTCTTAGTCCTAGTCCAAAACAGGACCGTTCTCATAGCTCCCACAAAATTCACCTGAGCTTCAGTTATAAGATTACTTTGTTTCCCTAACAAATTGTAGGGGTTTTTTTAAAAAAGATTTATTTATTTTTATTGGAAAAGCAGACTTACAGAGAGAAGAAGAGATGAAAATTTTCCATTCACTGGTTCCTCCCCAAGTGACCACAACGGCCGGAGCTGAGCCAATCTGAAGGCAGGAGCCAGGAGCTTCTTCTGGGTCTCCCACGCAGATGCAGGGTCCCAAGCCTTTGAACCATTCTTTGCTGCTTTCCCAGGCCACAAGCAGGGAGCTGGATAGGAAGCAGAGCAGCTGGCGCACAAATCAGTGCCCATATGGAATCACAGCAAGTGCAAGGCAACTTTTTTGCCACTAAACTATCATGCTGTGCTCTAGCCGGCTGTTTTTAATGTTGAAATTTATTGATGAGTTAGGGGAATGCTTGAGATTCCTCAATTATCCTGTGAATGTATGGGATGAGAACTTCCAAGGCCTTAAAGCTTTTCTAGTTTCAGAGAGAAGTGTTAGAGACATGCAAACAAGAAGACTTAAGCTACCACCCCCAAAGACAGGTGTAAAGTTTTTTCCTTCTCTCTCCTTGAGTGTAGGATGGACCTGCTGAGTTCCATTCAATGTATAGAATGCAGAGACTATGATGGAATGCCCTTGCAAACACTAGGTAGTCAAAAGACTGTGGCTTTATCTTTGTACTTCCTTTGCTTTCTCCATTGACTGTCTTTAGATTAAGCTGTAAGCAATTTAGGTAATTTTCACTCACCCTAAATTGTCTGATTCTCCATAGAGCCATATTTATTAGGAAAGGCACTTTTGTCATACACACACAATAGTATTTTTAAAAGTTTACAAATAATTAAAACAAGTTTATTTTGGTGCAAAAAAATGAAAACCGCAGGGTTTTTTCTCTCTCTTTTTTAAAAGATATATTTATTTTTATTGGAAAGACGTACAGAGAGAGGGTGACAGAATGATCTTCTGTCTGGTGGTTCACTCCCCAAGTAGCCTCAACACCCACAACTGAGCTAATCCAAAGCCAGGAGCCAGGAACTTCTTCCAGGTCTCCCACATGGGTGCAGGGTTTCAAGGCTTTGGGCTGTCCTCTTCTGCTTTGCCAGGCCACAAGCAGGGAGAAGGAAGCGGAAGTGAAGCAGCTAGGATATGAGCCAGTGCCCATATGGGATCTCAGCACATAAAAGGCAAGGACTTTAGCCACTAGTCTACCACCCAGGCCCATAGTTTTTTTTTTTTTTCATAATACATATTTTCCATGATGTTTTTGAAGATCTCCCATATTTTAAGTACTCCTCTCTCTCAAGAGCAACTAGTGAAAGGGCTTTCAGCTACAGAGTAAACTCACAAAGATGAATAGTGCTTGAGTCAAGGCCATAAACCCAATTGATATGAACATCCTAGTCACTTCCAGACATAGGACTCTGCAACATAACCTTCCTTCCCAAAGAATTCCATTGTTTTCTTTCATGCTCCTCTCTGTCCTTGCTCTTTGCTGAGTGATTTAAGCATAAAGAGTCTTGGACTTTTTAGATGGCAAAACATTTTGGACTCTGGTTGAATTCAGGGTCCACCAGAGCTTTGACTGAGTGAAAGAGAGGTGAAGAGTGGTCTGAGATACAGTTTTGTCTAAATTCTACCTCTCTGAAAAGGCAACTTCTTCTCTGAAGAGAAGTTACTGCCCAAAGCTGTGAAATAAGGAATAACTTTCTGGAGGAGAGACAGCATCTGGGGCAGAGGGCCAGCCTACCGATCCCCCAAGGTAATTTAGGCTGTCCTCATGCATACTGGACTCGCTCATGTTCTGGCCCTGGCCTCTGAGGAACGGTTCTCCACCAAGTCTCCAGAGGAAGCAGAGGCTACAGCCTGGGAGGATGCTGGCCAGGGCCTCAGCCATGATCTCAGACCCTTCATCTGCACCTGAGTACACATTTACAAGGGAAATTGCTTTCCATGGAGGAACTACAGCACTGGCCCATGGGGTCGTTGTGAGATCACCCCTCAGCTCTGGATTAGACCATTCATTCTCTCCCCTTCTCTTTCCCTCTCCTTTCTCCTTTGTTAATATCCCAGGACACATAGAATTTCCTTTTTCATTCTTGATTCCGTGCTTGGAGCATTTGTTAAATCAACATTGCTGCTACACTTCTCTCTCCTGTTTTCCCTGAGCATTTCTATCCTGAGTTTGCTGAGCAGTAGCACCTTTGTGAAAACATGCAGGCAGGCCAACCTCACTTCCTAAGGCAGCTTCACACCTTAGCATACACAGGGCACGCACGTCTCAAAACTGAACTGCTTTGTTGACAAGAAATAACTTCTTGTCCCCTGGAAAAAGAATATGCTGAGTCTTCCACTCAAAGATTCTTGAACCCACCCCTTCTCTCTTTTTCTTCTTTTTCTCCTTCACAGTTCAGCTTTTCATAAAGTCAGAACCCAAAGTCCAAATAAGGGGAGGAGAGTTTATGGCTTCTCAACTGAATGATCCCAGTTCACCCAAGCATACAGCATGCACATGTGGTGTTTGTACATCAGAGCTGCTGCCTGCTGGAATGATCTCGTCCTCTCCTGTCCATCCTTCAAGCCAAGGGCTGGAGATTAAAGAAAAGCTTTCAATCATGTCTAATCACAAAGTGAAACAAACTGATATCAAAGAAAAATGTTTTTAAAAACAAGATACCTAGCCATCCCCACATCTTGTCTTTTCTTATACACCATTACTCTTTAAAGACTTTTCCTTTTATGGCTTCCTCAGACTCTGATATGGAGGAGCAACCTCAAATGTGTACGTATGTAACTAGACAGTCTTGTGCTGGTGAGCCTGTTTTTAAACATGCCAAGTCTTCCAATGATTAAGTGAAAATAAAACCCCAGAGAAAAACAAACACTTTTGTTTCTTAAGACAAATCTATGTCAATCAGTCGGTGTGCAAATGGAAAAAAATGGAAACACACTCTAGCTTTCTAAAACAGAAGGATTTTGCTTCAGAGAATTAGTTACCCAGGCAATGGGAGAGCCAGACAGGAGACAATGAGGCACATGTGAGGATCGCAGCAACAGGACACAGCTGCAGGGACAATAAAGGAGATGTGCTTCCCATACATCAGGACCCAAGATCAACAGACAGAAGCTATAATCAAGCCACACCTGTCCAGTAGGATCTGAAGTCTAGGAAGGGAAGCAGGTGCTGCTGGCAGCATCACCCAAGGTTGGGAGAGTGAAAGAGATAACAGGGCCCTGATTGATCACTGCTGGAAGCCAGCGGATCCAGGAGATCTGGACTAGCTGATGTGAAAACGGGCAGTCCTTGCCCCTCCCCCAAGGACACACAACAAAACTAAGGAGAAACTAGAAGCTGCGGGAACAGGCTCAGGACCTACACACACTACCACCATTCCTTCCCTTCTTGTGACTGCTAATATCCAGACCCAACCACTGAAGAAAAGGAAGTAAATTCTAGAGGGCTCACAGCTGAATTATAAGCAAATGTGCTGTAGGAGAACAGCTCAAGTTTGTACCCAAATTCAGCTCTATCAGGCTCTAACTTTGGATATTTTTCCTTCTAATCATCAGGGCTGCCAACCTGTAGCTTGAGTGTCTAGTGCAACTGCATGGAAAATACAGTGAGCCACTGGCAGAGCATGCAACGTTGTTCTCAACCCACATCAGAGAGTATTGAAACCATTGCTGGGCTAGAAGTGTGTTGTCCCAGCCAGCACAGGATGCTGGGACCCATGGTATACAAATAGTGAAGACTGGGCACCTTCAGGGGCATAGGGACAGAGAGGGGGAACCCTGAGTAGCCCCTGAAGACTCTTCTGAAACTTGTTCAGCCACTGGTGACCCTCCCGCCTGCCACCCACACAAGCTGGCTAGACCAGGGACAAAAAACCCCAGAATCACTCTGTTGGGGAAGGCTTACACAAGAGCTGTGAATCTGCTCTTAAATAATCCACTTGGGACAGAATTCAAGAAATCACAGCTAAATCCTCCTTTTGGCAAGTTACTTCCCTCTTAATTATAACTGTGTTTTTGCTTGTATTGTGGAACATGTTATTCTCTGCCCTTAGAAATGGAAGGTGGACATGCAAGGGAGCAACAAAAGTGTAATATAAACAGGGGAATGGAAATATCCCTGCAAAGTATAGTGGCTAAATGGTGATTCATGGCACTGTGAATGCAAACTAATAGGGGCCCAGGAGTATGAACAGTGATTGGAAAGTGCGAGACAGAAGGGGGATATAGGAGACGGCAGAGTTTGCTTTCCCTGATGGTTGGGGTGGGGGAATAGAGAGTGCTAGGTCTCTTCACCATGGTCTGGAAAGCCCTGAGTGGGCATGAACGAAGGAGCACTGCCCATGCAGCCTGAGTGGGTGAGGTTTACTTGGCGACGTTAAGAACCTTTGAGCAGGATCTAAACCTGCCTTGATTCGAGACTCTTCTATTCCTTCACCTGAAGCCAACTGTTTTCTCCCTTGGAATCACAGGTTCTTCGTCTGCAACACCAGGCAGCCCATGCAGCAGTGCCACATGTTCTGGGAGAAAACACCATCCTTGCTCTCAAGGAATTAATATTCTGGGGGGAGTGAATAGGGGCCAGATAATACACAGACTAGCAAACAGATGGATCATATGTTGGTAAGGAATACTACATAGAAAATTAAAGCCAGTAAAGACACAGAGAGAGGTAGCGAGTGATCACAAGGGGGATTTTTTGGTGTTATTGTTTAAATGCACAATGGGAAGGAAAAAGCTGAAAATGTGGCATTTGAGCAAAGGTGGAAAAGGCAGGAAGGGAAAAGAGGCATGATATTGCAGGCAGAGAACATAGCCAGGTCCATGTTGTGAGACTTCTGCAGCTTGTCCTGCAGGCTCCATGTAAGGTATCAGCACAGTTCCTGGTCCAGGGAAGAGATAAAAGATTGGCAACTTTGCATTCTTGCTTTTATCACCTCTTTCTTGTCACCTTAATTTGCTTTCAAAGACAGATAATGCTCTCACCTTTTAGTTATCTATACAAGATGACCCAAATCAACAGTCACGCATAATGCCTGTCAATGTGTTCAAGAGAACTTTGTGAAGAACATTTAGTTTTCTGGTTATGTCTTATTTATTCTGCCATAAACGAAAGGTCATGAGGTATAGAAGTTGGCAGTAGATATCTGTTGTGCCTTCAGTTCCTGGGTATGTGACATCATAAAATTTCCTCACCTTCGTAGCAGGGTTGTTACGAAGATGGAAAGAGATGATGATTTGGAAGTCCTTGGTGAACAATAAAAATGTATTGGCTTATTGTTGCATGATGAATGTTGAGTGACTGCTCTGAGCTCACAACTACAGTTCCAGTGGGATGGGGCCCACCCACATTTTGGTTGAAAGAAAGACACAAGCCTGAGACCTGCGCTTTCCCCTGAGGTAGTCACAAAGCCAACCACAGTCACAAAAGCACTCTTCTGTTTTTAATCCTCCCTGGGATGAGAGTTGAAGGCATTTATTTGGATTGGCATTGCAAGGAAAGCATCCTGTTGTGAATCCAAGTTGCTTAGAAAAGAGCTGATGACCCTGCCAACAGTCTGATTAGAACAGGCACATGCTGCAGGAAGAGAAGGAGGGAGGCCTTTCTGTCACTTTTTCTCCAGAGCTAAGCTACAAAAGTAAAGCCCTAGGCACAATGTGGTTTCATAGGAGATTCAGTCCAGTGTTAAAACCAACAAGGGTTTCAGGTACTACAAACCAGATGCTTTAGGTACACATTGTGATGACCAGTTTTGTTCTCTTCATTGTGTGTCTGTGTATATATACGTATATATATATGCATATATATGTGTATACACATATACATATGCACACATGAAAGGTGGAGTCACACAAAGAGAGAGAGGGAAAGAGCTCTTTCATCTGTCGATTCATTTACCACATGGTCAAAACCCCCAGGGCTGAACAAAGCCTAAGTTAGGATCCTGGAATTGCAGCCAAGACTCCCATGTGCATAGCAGAGGCCCAGGTACTTGGGCCATCTTCTCTCTTCCCAGAAACATTATCAGGAAATTGGATCACAAGTGGAGCAGTAGGATTTGAACTGGCACTGATATGGATATAACCAAATACCCCATAATATTGATCCTCCCCACTCCCACTCCTGTTTTAAAGTTTTAGTATCACCTTATTTTCAGTGTTGAAATAAGTAGAGGTCTATACAAGTGAATCTGTTTAAGTGTTAGGGCTAAAGAGACCAAGCAGAAGTTATGGAAAGAACTATTATAACTTCAGGCTTAAGGACAGCAGCAGCCCAGAAACATTCTGGGTTTTCATTGAGCATAAGACAAGATAGGAACTGCTCCAAAGATTCGTTTTAGCAATAATTACTGGAAGAAAAGGAGAACAAAGAATGATAAAGAGGTTCATTTAAAATTACTAGTATCCTTCCTAAGTTTCTTCCAAATGACAAATTTCTGATGGGGTTCAATTGAGTCAAGTTTGGATTGAGTTGGTCACGCACATGCATGCTTCAGAAGTTCAAAGATTATTTTATTTATAAAAGATTATTACAAAGATTATTACATTTCTATAAATAACATATATATGTTATATGTGTATATATATATATATATACACACATATATATATATATATATATAACACATTTACTTGAAAGTCAGAGTGACAGAGACAGAAGGAGAGACAGAGAAAGAGATCTTTCATCATCCAGTTCATTCCTTAAATGATTGCAGTGGCTGGGACTGGGCTAGACCCAAGCTAGAACCTGGAACTCCATCTGTATCTCCCATTTGAGTGGCTGGGAAAGCAGCACTTGTACTACAATCTACTGCTTTCCCAGGTGCTTTAGCTGAGAGCTGAATCAGAGGAATAGCCAGGACTTGAACTTGCCCACATTATGGAATCCTAGTGTTGCAAGCAGCAGCTTAGTCATGATTTTGGCCCCAGAAATGGTGTTTGACAAAGCTACATGGAGTTCTCCACCCAATCCCGAGGGAATGCAATTAGGGCTGGAAGAAGACAAGGTATGGAGGAGAAGATATTTCATCTTTCAAAATCCTGCTTTCAGAAATTCAGAAGTCTCCTCAATACTTCTGAAGATGTATGTTTTCCACATACATGCAAATCTCTAAACTTTCACAAAAAAATAGCCCTCTTTGCATTGCTCAGAATGGGAAATATTTGTGTTTTAAAGGCAAGCTTTAATCCAACTTACAGCAAGCATAGATGTCTCGTTCAGATGAGGAGAGCATGATGCTGATAAACATGAAGGATGTAATTTTCCACCTAGATTTTTCCTGCTATTCAACTTGCCCACCACCTTGGGAGCATTTTTGGTAGCGAATGGATGGGAAAGTGGTAAGTGTGAGGCTATGAATTAGTTAGTTTGGGGTTTGAAAAATATGGAAATCAAACAGATGGTAAAAGAAACAAAAGGGGGAATAAGGAGAAAGAGAAAGAGAAAGGGGGGAAATAGATTGAGGGAAAGAGGTTTAGAAACTATACAGTGTGGTCTTGAATAAAAATCGCCTTGGAAATAGGAGATGGTCTTAAGTTCTATTTTAGTCACTAGATGTTTACACCAGTAAAGAATGAGTAAGAGATATACAGGGAGGGGGATATGAGAGAGAGAGAGGAAGAGGAGAAGAAGAAAAATATGGAAAGAAAAAGATGGAAGAAAAATAAAGAAAAAAGAGAAATATGAAAGATAAGATGAAAGAAAGAAAGAAACAGGAAGGAAGAAAGGAAGGAAGGAAGGAAAGAAAAAGACAAAGGGGCAAGGGGAAGGAAAGGATTGCAGGAAGAGGTAAGGGAAAGAGAAAGCAGGAAGCAGAGGAAAGAAAACACACCGGAAGAGAAGAGATGAGCAAAAGACATAAGAGGGGAAGGGACATGGGGAGGGAAGGAAAGGAAGAGACTTAGGAAGAGCAGAGCAGATTCCTGGGGATAGTGTGAGCTCATAGAGGTAAAACCTCCACAGCTACCCCTTCCCACCGTTACCTGTTCATCTCGTCCCAGTTCTTTCTCAAGCCTGAGAGGGGCTTGGCCAAACTTACTGAGTCAGGCTTCGCAAGGACTTCCCAGGAACTCTCACAGTTGACTGCAGGCTTCAGGAACTTTGGCATCTGGACATGAGGAGGCTTTGTCTGCTGTGCAGGATGATTGGACACCTGAAAGTGGGAGATTTTGTGTGACTCCTGAGGAATTCTGCACCACACTGAAGACAGGTCGAATGAAACCTGAAAGACAGATCAAATCCAACCATCCACAATGGATGCTTTTCTTGGGATTCTTGGAGGATTTACACGAAATAGAGAATGAGCCTGGAATGGGCCCAAATGTGGAGTCCTAAATTTTTTAATGAATCTTCCATTGGCAACCAATGTTTTAGTATCTGCATGAGAAGTGATTTCTAAAACTTTCTGGAAATGCCTATATGGTAACGTAACTGCTTACTTCAAGGGTTTTCTTCTGTGCTAAAGTCCTCATGTCAGTACTCTCAGGCTCTGGCTGTTACACATCTAAGGCAGACATGCAGATACTATTGAATATTTGGAACTGACAAGCCGCAAGAAAAAGATTCTTGATTGGATGAATGTGTCCCTAGATGTATGAAGCAGCCAATAAATTGTTTACCCATAAATTGGATTGAGCTCATTTTATAATCACAATTGTTTTATTTTTAAATAGTCAATAATCTTGGAAACCAAAGAATAAGCATGGACACAATATCACATAATTTGAGACTCCATTCCAGTCTATGGATTTTCAGGAAAAAAAAAAGTCAAGTTGAAATTCCTGTTAGACTACTCCTTACTGAGTTTGGACAAAAAGGGAAATGTTTGGAAAAGTGGGACTGTAATTCTTTTGGGATTGCATGTAGAGGGACATTTTCCAGTCTAGGTGTGTACTGCTCAGTAAGCACCAGTATGAGAGAGTTATAACTATTGTGGTTATGCTTTGAGTGAGTTGATGCATAGTTGCCTCATGAACAAATGGACCATGAGGTTCACAGAGGTGCTACCTGACACATTTCCATGACACTATTTCTATCATATGGCATATGGTGGACTTGATAGGAGCAGTACTGGAGTCAGTGCTGGGGTTACAGTGCTGGTTCCCTCGCTTCCAGTAATTTATTAATTTAACTTGTCTCTATTTTCTCATTGAAATTGTGAGGGCCTGGCACAGTGGCCTAGCGGCTAAAGTCCTCTCCTTGAATGCACCAGGATCCTATATAGGGTGCCGGTTCTGATCCTGGCAGTTCCACTTCCCATCCAGCTCCCTGCTTATAGCCTGGGAAAGCAGTTGAGGATGGCCCAAAGCCTTGAAAGCCTTGAAAGCCTGCACCTGGGGGAAGTTCCTGGCTTTGGATTGGCACAGCACTGGCTGTTGCAGTCACTTGGGGAGTAAATCATCAGACGGAAGATCTTCCTCTCTGCCTCTCCTCCTCTCTGTATATCTGACTTTCCAATAAAAATAAATCTTTAAAAAATGTGGAAATAAGGGGCAAGTAGTTTACGTGTTTTAATACTGGTTAGATACCCATGTCCCACTTCTGAATGCCTGGGTTTGAATCTCAGGGCCAGATCCTGATTTCAGCTTCCTGTTGAAGCATTTCCTGGGAATATGGATGGTGGTAATTTGGGTAGTTGTATCTCTGCTTTTCACGTGGGGGATCTGTATTGAGTTCCTGGTCTCCTGCCTTCTGGGAGGCTGATGCATGGCCATAGTGAGCCTGTGGTATCAATCAGTAGATGAAAACTCTGTCCATCTTCCCTTCACTCTTTTCTCTCTCTCTCTCTCTTTTGCTCTTTTCCTTATTCCTCTCTTTTGTCTCTCCTCTCTGTCTTTCTACCTCTGAAATAATAAAAAGTAGGAGGAAATTAGTATATGCTTGGAAGAATCAGTGTGAAAATTAAATGGAATCATTAATGCAAGATTAATTTGGAGAAAACCCCTGGAACATTTGCTGAATAAAGGTTAGCTATCTATTATTATATGGTCTAACCTATAGCCGGGATGTGGTTGAAAGAATTGAGCTATATTTTTGTTTTTGTTCTAATTTTATAACAAATGAAATCTATTTCATTTAACTTTTTTTTGAATGGAGAGGTGAATTGCGTCTTCACTGATCAGTATAGGAGAAGCCACTTGTGTCTCATGCACTGTTAGGGAAGCCTTGGTGATACAGGGTGGACAGCGTGTTATCACTGACACTAGAAAATTGGCAGCAGGTACACTGATGCTGTCTAATAAGCTATTCAACTCCTTGATTTGTAAAAGGAGTGTTATGCCATCTGCTTCCAAGAGTTATTGAAGAACAATGAGAGAACCACATGAAGACTTTATTAGTTAGTAAACCTAAGGAGTTGATTTTATTAGGAATATTCTGACACTTGGAAACAGTGGGATTCCATGAAGGACATGGAAAGATTAAAATGCCAATGTGCGGTAAGCACTACTCTCACTTCTGTGCACAGGGAGCAGTGGAGCCAGAAGAAAGAGGGTGTCTTCTAGGCATAGTTTTATACTCCAGGGCAAAGCTGCATCAAATAACCAGGCCTTTTGGCACAATCTCCCTACAGTTTCTATTAACAATGATACACAGGTGACTATTGATGAAAATGCCCTGATACTACCAGAATCCTCCAACCAAGAGGTTACCTAGTGTGATGAGGAAGGTTCAGTTCAACAAGCAGGGCCTTGCTTTCTCTGGCCTTCATTTATCCTTTCTATTCTGGTTCATTTACCATGTATATATCTACTGTAAACAGAATAGGGGGCTAGACATGTTTTATTTTTATTTTATAGTTGAGGGAACCAAAGTTCAGAGATATTGAGAAATGAACTCCAAACCTCAAGATGCTCATGAGAGCTGGGTTGGAGTCTTTAAACGCCGTATCTTTGTCTTCCTCCATAAAACACTGCTGTCTTGAGTACTCCAGTCCACCCTGTGAATGTAGATGGCAGGCTGATCCAAACAGCCTGAGTCAGGGAAGGCAAAACCTTGGCCTGGAGTACTCTCCCCTGCTCTGACTTCTTGCTCATTCTCACAGTTATTCCAGAGGGAGTTATAATACAAAAATCATGGGTGGGGGCTTCCTCTTCTTGCTCTGTATTCTGTCATTTACGGATTTACTTGAAAAACATTTGCTTCAAAGGAGAAGTTAGAAAGGCCACTCTTATAGAACCAAGCCTGCTCTGTTGATGTTTCCCCCCACCCCCACCCTCAGGGGGATTGTAACAAACTCATCAATGCTAATGAGGAATGTTCTGTGCCTCATTGGGAGTACTGAGTCAACCCAGCCACGTTGGAGGGCAGAGTTACACTGAGACTTGGACTGTTCGCACCCCCCACCACCACAGAGCTGGCTGCTTGCATCAGGAGGAGCATGGTCTGCTTTGTCAGCGCTCCCAGCTTACAGGCTCACACCCACCCTTTCCACACCACCAGCTTCTTTGACCTAGATTATTCCCTGCATGAGTTTCAAAGGCCTCTTTTGAACATCGTCCCTGGGAATTTTCAGCTCTTCCTAGGCTTGGTCAGCAGATATGTGCAGAGCCTCTGTCACTGGGCTTAGAATGTAGGTTGGATCAATGAGAAGTGGTGAACCATGCACTACCTCCACTCTCCTCACCTTGTCATTTGGTAGCCTCCACCTTCTGACCCTTAGCCATCTTTATCAACTGCAATTTCAGTAGACACAGTTGAAACACAAAATAAGAAATAGAAGATCATTATAACACAGGCTGGGATACACAGAGGAGCAAGTCCTGTACTCTGAAAATATCCAAGCTAAGGAGCCATTACTGCTCCTGGATCCAAAGGGTCTAGAGGACGTGGAAGCTATAAAAACCTTTGGTATAAGAGAGTGTTGCTGTCTGGAGCTACCTGAAGCCCAGCATAAAAGGAACCTAGAACAAATATTACCTGGCCTCACCTTCATCTTTCAATGCCAAGAGGAGCCAGTAGGCAAAACAGCTCAGTTGTGCATTGCAGGGACATACGACAGGGTCAGGAAAGGGTGAAGTGTCAATCTGAAGTGGCCAAAGAAATCTCTCCTGAAAAATAACTTTCCTTTCTGTTTTCATGATTCCTTCTCCTTGAAATGTTATCTAGGCCAACCTTGGGTCGCAGGCTTAGTTTGCCATTTCTTTAAGGATTTCATTCCTCTCCAAAAGCCAGTTGAAGCAAAGAACTATGTCTGAACCTCCCAGGTCTTAACCTCTTTGTCCAGTGTGGTTCTGAAGGATGAACCTGGGCTGGATGGGTTGAAAGAATAGAGATCTTCTCCTGCCCTTGAGACTCTTACTCTGTCTATTCATGAGACAAACAAGCCATGATTAGAGGACAGAATTACTGAATGAGAGGTAGATGACCAAACAAGCACAAGGATAGACCAGTGAATAATTGATGGCTGAGTTTAGTGGGAAATGCATCTCATCTTCTGACTGGTAGAAAGAGGGATGGAGGAACTATGGGAGTAGGAAGCAGGGAGTCAATCTGGAAAGACACTTTGCCATTGACAAGAACAGTTTTGTTTTTTTTTTAACATTGTGAGGTATGTGAAACTATCAAGATATTCATCACAGGGCATTATCTAGAAATCACTGAAGATCTTAGTCTACTGATTTTCTGTTTCTAACTCTTTCTAATCATTGCAGCACTTATTCAAAGAAGGAGAGAGGGAGAAAAAAGACAAAGATCAGTAAAAGCACCTTGGGCAAAATTGGCCCTGAAAAATATTCCATGAAAGAATATCTTTTTTTTTAAGATTCATTTTATTTTTAATGCAAAGTCAGATATACAGAAATAAGGAGAGACAGAGAAGATCTTCCATCCAATGATTCATTTCCCAAGTGACTGCAACAGCCGGAGCTGAGTCTATCTGAAGCCAGGAGCCTGGAGTTTCTTCCAGGTCTCCCATCATGGGTGCAGGGTCCCAAGGCTTTGGGCCGCCCTCGACTGTTTTTCCAGGCCACAAGCAGGGAGCTGGATGGGAAACGGGGATGCTGAGATTATTACCAGCACCCCAATGGGATCCTGGTGCACTCAAGGCAAACACTTTAGCCACTAGGCTACCACGCCAGATACAGACTATCTTCTTTAAATTTAATTTCTTACAGTTCTTTGCGATATTGTTCCCAACTTTGAGACAGAGAAGTCAGAGCATAAGACAAGTAAGTTCCTGGGTCACTGACCACCCAAAGAAGCCATAATGAATGAAGAGTTGGCTACCTAGTTGGTCTGGAAAGGACTCTGGCCTCTCAATCTGCAGTATGAATCTTCAGTGCTTCCTGCTAGTCACTCTGCCAGGCCCTGGCTTTAAGAGACAAGAGCTTTCTCTGTTACTACATATCAGCATTTCCCTGCAGGAGGGGGATGGTTGTTGGTGGGGTTACAACCCTGCAGAGGCCTAGAAGAGTGTGCAAAGGCAATCTTGAGTCAGCAGGACCTGTGCTGTCTCTCACATGAGGTTCCTTCCCTACTGAGATGTCTTCAGAGTCTAGACATCATGACTAGAAATGTCCCTCCCTAGTTTCAGGACACAGCACTTGGCTTTGGGAGTTGAGCTTTCCAGGAAGGGTTTGGATACTGCATGAAAATTTTCAGAAATCTGCCCATATTCATCACTCTCCTCTGTGACATCCTTGATTTTGGAAAAGGTTCTCTTCATCATGGAGTCTGGCAAAGTAAAATGGAATTGGAAAAAAGAGGCTGCAGAACAGAAAGAGAGGATGACATATTTTGGATGTAGTTAGAACACTGATAGTCAAAGCATTAGATAAAATGTGGCTGCTAAAGAGACTTGCTCCCTCCACCCACCCCACCTCCTGGGACCCTTGGTTTGGAAGTGGTTTGACATATAAAAACAAGTCTGCCTTGTTCTATCCAAGAGAGGGTCAAGACCCAAAATGTCCCAAGAGTGAAGGAGTTAAAGTAATGTGCACCATCTGGCCAGAATGAGTTCATGAGATTCTATGTTCAAAGGAGAAATAGCGAAGAAGATAAAGGAGAAAGCAGGTGGCAGCATTTCCAGAGAGAAGAAAACATGTGACATGATATCTAAAGTGTATGCCTCTTGCTGGGATGGGAGTAGTGGTGGGCAGATACATGCACATGTATGCATGTATACATTTGCACATGTCCAGTGGGGGTGTTGCTAGGGGAGACATGCATGGATGCGGTAGGAAGAGCTGACAAATTCAAGTACAAAATTGCTAACGCCAAGGAAAGGGGCATCCTCTAAAACCCCTTGCTGGCCTGCTTCCACTTAGCTTTCTCCTAAGTTGTCTTAATTTCTGTCTTAGGTTTCCATAAACACTGCAGTTATTTATTTTATTTTTGTTTGAAATGTTAAACAAGCCCCAAAAGGAAAAGCTGTTGGGGATTCTCCAGAGATGAGCTGCACCGCAAGCATTTTCTGCAAACATCTGGTAAGGCTGCCTCTTGCCCACACACTTGGTCCTGGCTGCCTGTGGAAGCCCCCATATGCCCCTGCCCTAGCTCCAGGCTCCTGAAACTCCTGGGTTCTCTGATCTGCTCCATTCTGTTCCCAGAGTACAGTTCTCTCTCCAGGCTGAGACAGCAATGAGAGAGCAATGAGTAACACAGTAACAACAATATCAAGAGTACTACCCGGTAATACTGAGCACTTTATTAGTACCAGGGACTGGTAAAAACTGAAGCTGAGGCACATGCATCAACACTTGTCACTCTTAACACAGGCCCATGTGGTTCCCATTTGACAGATGAAAAGCCTGAGTCCTGCAGACTTAAGACACTGTAAATCGGAGACAAGCCCCATAGTACTAGACCTTAAGGGGATGCTAGTAAGGTGACTTTGGTGCAAAATTTAAATGGTCTCTGCAACACTCGGTTGATTACTGAATAACAAAACAAACAAACAAACAAAGGCAAAATATCCATGGTAAAGAAACTATGAAAATTTGAATAAAGACAGGACCAAAAGACTTGGTTTTAATCAATCTGGCTATAGCTCTTCACCATCATACCATGCTACTGTGGTCAATACTGAGGACCCAGGATGTACCACACAGGGTCCTTGCCTTACCAAAATTATTTCTTGTAACACTGTATGATGGATGTTGTAATTCTCTTTGAGGAGATGGAAAATGTGACTGAGAGAGAAGTCTGTCTGTCTATTGTTTTGTTCGATTCTGTCTCAAAATAGAATCCCAAGAAGGACTTGATTGCCATTTCCCTCAGTCTAGTGCACCTCCCAAAAGTCACAGCTGCCCCGTTCCCTCAGTCTCCAGCCTCCCTCCCCGCTGGGAAAGAAATTTAAGCAACTAAGAGAGAGATTTTCACAAAGGCTTAGGGCTCTGCCCTGAGTGTGGTATGGAGACAGCAGGGAGATTATAATTCTGGGCAAGCCGATTCCCGACAATCATTCTTCCACTGCCTCAGCCAAACCATCCCCTGAGACGTCTCGTGTCTCAACCAAGCAGGGCTCCTTTGTCTTCCCCCCACCTCTGGTACACAAATCAGTACAAATGGCCAGCAGACCCTCTCCCTTCAAGTTCATCACCAGAGTGCTGAGGGTTACCTTGGTCCCAGATTCCCCTCCTGCTTATTTTTGATTGACAGAAGACCATAAGATGCAGGCAGGTATGTGCAGCCTGCATCACGATTTCCACCCCTTCGCCCTGTGCTAGCTTTTGCATGGAGTTCCAAATGCAGACTTTTCTACTTAATTCTGTTGTCTAGGACAAGGTGATTGCTCTCTCTTACCTTCATTACAAATATATAAAATGTAATAATTGTGTCTACATCAAGAATCTGATATAACCCTCAGCAAGTTGTGATGTTGGTTGCTTTCTGTGGCTTGAGTATGTTTTGTCCCCACCAACACTCAATGGTTTTCAATGTGGCAGTGTTGAGAGGTCATGTCTTTCAAAGGAGCTTGGGTATTCAGGACAGGTTGATGTTTTGTTTTGTTTGTCATGGGTACGAGTTCTTGCTTTTGTATGACTGGATTGGTTACTGTAGGAGTATGGTGTTGCAAAGTGAGTTTAGCTGCTTGGACGGACGGCTCTCTAGCTTCCTCTCTTACCGTAAAACCGTAGCAACCACCATGGTCACCTGCCATCATGGGACCTAATCTGACTAAAAGACCATCACTGAATGCCAGTCCCACACTCTTGCACCTCCAGAACTGGGAGCGAAATAATCCTCTTTTCTCTTGGAAATCCCCAGGCAAGGATATTTTGGGATAGCAATGTAAAATGGACCAAGACAGCCACCCCTTTCCCTGACTTCATTAAGACCTCCTTTGTCATGGCCTGATATTGCTCACCTATAGAGTGATAAAGGCCCTTTCAGAAATGTTCAGAGGTTTTCTTCAATATTGAGATTTTATTTTTCTAATTCCTGGTTGTAACATTCACCCTCCAGCATCCCTCCTCTAATTCATCATCCAAGTGGAGACAAAATCTAAGTGTAGATGTGCATTTAGAATCTTTACTCTGCTTTATTCTGTCTTTTCTATTGATTCCTGTCCACTTTCACACTGCCAAAGAAAAGAAATGCCAAAATCAAGAGGCAAGGAATAATGTTTTAAGGATTCAAGAGAGAGGGTCATGTCATCCGTGTGCACCTTTGAGGATTATGTCAGACATGTGCATTGCCAAGGGTCATATTGCACATGTGTACCATTAGGGGCTTCACACATGTGCACTATCATGAGCCATGTCACACAGGTACACCACTGAGGGTCCTAAGCACAAGGTCATGTGCTGTAGTGTTACATGGCACATGTGTGACATCCTACTCTCAAGTCATTGGTCACCATGAGTGAGGGAGATTTCAGGAGGAACAAGGTGAGGGTTGAGGGCATACCTTCAATGGTACCTCTTCTCACCAGAACTCTGAAACAATGGGAAGGATAGTACAGACTGAGGATAAGCTATCACCCTTGTCTCTTGTAAAATTGGTGAATGCAACTTACTTATGGAACAAGCAAATTTCCTAACTCCAAATCTTACAATTGTATGGAACCCCCCACATTCAGTTCCAGGCCCTGATGGACTGGGCTAGGCTCCTCTGGTGGAGGGGTGAAGCAGATTCTGCCTTTGTAAAGCTTGAGACCTTCAGGAGCAGGAAAGAGTATGTCCTGCTCCTGAGACCAGGAGGACTAAGAAGGGACCCGGCTGTTCTTTCTCTGACATGTCTGCCAGGTGAGGTAGCTTTGCCTCTCTGGAGAGGAACTGAACTGATGGGGGGATGGATAAAACCAAGAGTGTTGTTCTGGTGGAGGTCTCTGTGCTTGCAAAGAAATGTCAGAAACTAGGAGGGTGTACTCAGCACTCCTCCACCCTGATGTAATACCATGTTCCTTTCACCTACTAGCAACAGCAAACACAGCATATTAATTATTGAAAAAGGTGAAAAATAATAAAAATTTACTTCTGTTTTTTCTGTGAGTGGTAAGTGCATTGATGGTGTTTGGCACATGGTGAGTCCTTAACAGATGCTAACCATGATACTACCTACAAAAACAACCAGCCTTTTACGTTGTGGCGGCGACGAGGAGGTATCCATTTGGTCACATATATTCAAAACATTAACTCGGCAGTTGGGATTACCATGACTTCACACATAAATGTGCTTAGAACCTGAGTAAGAAATGTGTCATAAAAGAAGAGTCTTGTAGAGGGAGAAAAGACATCCAACCAAGACGAAAAAAAGAGTCCCCAAGACCAAAGTGACACAAGAGCTGGGCCATGAAAGAGGCTCCCAGGCAAGGGAGTGAGGAGGAGAGTAGTCCAGTTTGAGTGGGATGTTAAATTCTCCAACAGAAGCAGGAAGCAGAATTTTATAGTTCCTTGCATAGCCCAGCAGTCTCTAGGTTTGCCACTGCTCTTACCTACAGGAGACATTGCAGATGGCATGGACTGACAAGCTCTTTGGGTTAGAGAAGAGGATACTGCTCAGAGTTGACTGTCTCTGTCTAATCCCAGCACCTCCCTGCTTCCAGCCACTCTCAGTGGCCAGCCTTCTCTCTTAACTCACTTCTCCAGCAGGCAGTTTTTTCCCCCTGCTCATGTTTTCCTTGCTCCTCTCTGATCCAACCCCTCTGGGTCACAACAACAATCTAACCCCACACCCAGAACTCACACCCTGCCATGGGTTGACACCCTCGCTTCAGGCCACATCTCTGGGTGTTGTCAGAGCACAGTGGGCTGGTGTCAGCACTTCCACCTCTCCTCCCAAGCCAGTCCCTCCGGCCCCTTAACCACACGCCATGCCGCCTTCTGACTTTCTCCCCATCTGTCAGCACATTCTCTATCTGAAGCTGAGCCCTGCCACACCACCCTGGAGACACTTGAGAGCACTCCTTTGCCTGCATGTGTGTATTGCTCCTGGCTTGACAGGAATTGTGGGGATGGAGTTGTTGAAAGTTATAAGCATTCAGAATCCTATGCTACCTGCAAAAGCAAGGACTATGTGATTCTTTCAGGTCCTCAGAATGCATAAACTAGATGTCTTTATGCTCAAATTACTTGAAGACTGGTTGTTGAAATTCCATTTCTTCTTTATTTTAGTTGTGGCCTGGCAGAATTATTGTTTCTTAAACCCAGTTGTCCACACACTACTCTGAGTTTCTTTTCTTAGATGTAAAATAGAATCTTGTTATAAAGACTCAGTTCAGCTCACTGTTGTTGTTTTTCTCAGTATTGAAATAGAAATTGTTCCAGGGCAGATGGACCAGTGAAAACGAAAAGTTGTCTAAATGAAAAGCAATGCCACATGGTCAACTAGTTGTGGGAATATCACATCTGCCTAGGGACAGAAAGTTCTCATCTATGCAGAACATAAGCAAGGCAAAAACCTGAGAAACTCTGTCCTTAAAAGTAAGAAGTAGGGGCTGGCATAATGGCTCAAATGGCTAATCCTCCACCTCCAAACACCAGGATCACATGTGGATAGTGGTTCATGCCCCAGCTGCTCCACTTCAAATGCAGCTCCCTGATTGTGGCCTGGGAAAGCAGTGGAGGCTGGCCAAAACCTTGGGACCCTGCACTCACATGGGAGACCTGGAAGAAGCTCTTGCCTCCAGGCTTTGGATTGGTGGGGAGTGAATCAGTGGATGAAAGATCTTTCTCTCTTATTCTCCTTCTTTCTGTAAATCTGCCTTCGCAATAAAAAAATGGATAAAGCTTTTTGAAGAGAGAGAGAGAGAGAATCAGAGAGAGAAGTAGGACATGCTTTCTGCACATTTTAGAGGTACCATATCAGCTCAGAAGCAAATGATTATGAGGAGGAGGATGTTGCGACTGCTCTGCTCAACATCAATTCCTTGAGTGCTAGGATTCAAACAGGGTTTGATTCTTTAACTCACATGTATACATCTACACTCCAAAACTAATGGTATTAGGAAGACAAAACTTGAAGTCAGTTCTGGTGTTTAAAAAGGAAGCCAAGGAGGAAGTCCTTAGATCACTGGGGGCATGGTCTCAGAAGGTAGTTCTAGATGAAGAGTTGAGTCTACGTCTCAGTAGATCTGAGTAGATCCCAGCCTGTTTACTTCCAGGCTTCGTGTGATCTTCCCTCTGCTCATGCTCCATTACTGTGATGCTCATCAGAAGACAAACCAGTGGGAAACTTAATCTTAAACTCAAGCCCTGAAAACTGAGTGCCAGGGACTCCCTTGCCTCATCTCTCCGTCTCTCTCTCTCTCTCTCTCTCTCTCTCTCTCTCTCTCTCAGATTTATTTTATTTTTTGTTAAAGAGATGAGAGAGCTCTTCCAACTGCTGGTTCACTGCTCAAATGACTGTAACAACCAGTGCTGAGCCAATCCAGCCAATCCAACCAGGAGGCAGGAACTTCATCTGGACCTCCCTCATGGATACAGGGGCCTAAGGACTTAAACCATCCTCTGTTGCTCTCCCAAGCTGAAAGCAAGGAGTTGGATTGGAAGTGGAGCATCTAGAACAAGAACGGACACCTGTATGAGATACTGACTTCCTGTATCTATCTCTCCAAGACACCCCCCACCCTTTTCCAATTTTGCCTTCTAGTTCTATGTGCCTCTACTCCGCTCCAGGGACATTAAGACACATTCACTCCCTGTGACTCACTGTTGTCTAAATTCCATCTTCCTGTGTCCTGCCTTTCTTTCTTTGGGAACCTCTAATTCTTCACCCATGTTCCTACTATCTATGAAGGGATACATGGGTAATATGCATTCTCCTTTAGTTTAATTTTTTGTGAACTTTGACTATATATTAGGCAAATCAAATATGAAAGATTTATTTATTTTTATTGGAAAGGCAGATATACAGAGAGGAGGAGAGACAGAAAGGAAGATTTTCTGTCCGATGATTCACACCTCAAGTGGCTGCTATGGCTAGAGCTGAGCCAATCTGAAGTCAGGAGCCAGGAGATTCTGGCTCTCCCACATGGGTGCAGGGTCCCAAGGCTTTGGGCCATCCTCCACTGCTTTCCCAGGCCACAAGCAGGGAGCTGGATGGGAAGCAGGGCCACCAGGATTAAAACCAGTGTCCATATGGGATCCAGGCACGTGCAAGGCAAGCACTTTAGCTGCTAGGCAGTCAGATATATACTTATAGACTAGTAACCATCCCTTCAGTTCTCATTTATGATAGACATGGTTGGGACTGGCTGGTCCAGCATCCATTTGTTTTAGGATCTCATTTCTTTCTCATTCAGTTCATGTGGGTAGCTGTCCCAGCATAGCCAATTGAATCATCAAATCTCTGAGCCAGAGGAATTGGTCAAGATTTAGTGATAAAAAAAACAAGCCATAACAATCAAGATCTTCTCAGAGGCTTGGTTGACAGGTGCTGGAGAAAGAGTAGTCTACTGAATCAATCCCTAGGGAAAGTCAGTCTCCCAGGTTCAGGCTCCAGTCTACATTGGTTTCATTCTCAGGCAGAATATTGATATCACCACAAATCCTGGGATACCTCTGCAGCTGATGTTAGCTCTTCCTTTGGGCTTACTAGTGAAACAAGGCTTCATTCTCTATTTTCTTTTCTTAAAAATTCTTCTTTGGTGTTAAATACCTGTGTTGCTAGCATCTCATAGGGTGCCAGTTCTTGTCCCAGTTATTCCACTTCCAAGCCAGCTCCCTGCCTATAGCCTCAGTAAAGTATTAGAGGATGACCCAAGTCCTTGAGTCCCTGCACGAATATGGGAGACCTGGAAGAAGCTCCTGGACCCTGACTTCAGATTGGCTTAATTGTAGACATTGTGGCCATTTAGGCAATGAATCAGTGATTAGAAAACCTCTCTCTGTAAATCTGCCTTTCAAATAAATAAATAAATACTTTTAAAATTGTCTTCATAATACTAGAGAGGAAAGGAATGGAGGTTGAGCCTTAATGGGAAGGGGGGAAATCCCAGAGCTTATGAAACTGTAATAATAATAATAACAATCATCATCATCTTTTTATATAATTCTGCTTTTGCTTCGGTTGGAATTCAGTTTCTGACACAATAAGCTACAAGAAGACATTTACCATTATGTATGATAAGCACCAGAAAAAAAATAGGAGATTTCAAAAATTTTATTGGAAAATTGAATTAAACATATTATGTTTATTTTCATGCCAAAAGTTTGAAATGGATGCATTGATTTTTCTTACTATACACGTCATATGAACTTTTCAAGACTCTCCTTTCATTTCCTGCTTTGCATTATTTACTGGAGTGGTAGTATCTTTTCTATGTAGTGCGTGGTAAACTGCCTCTAGGCAGTTTATCTTACACGCATCTGTGTCCTGTATTGTACCTCACACATACTATGGCTCCAAGTTTGCTTTTCGCTTGGAAGAGTGAATACAAAGATAAATATTAGACAAACGAATCTATTTCCCGACAGCCTGGACCCCATTGACCACCCTGATTCATCGCATGCATATGCACATATACAATATGCTGCTAAAGACATTTTCAACCTGTAAAATTTAATCAAAATGATACTGTCTATGTTTCCAGAGTTTACAGTCATTCTTGAAATCCGTGCGTGAACTCAGGCCAGTTTAATGATCCTTCTGGGTGGACTCAACCTCTCTAGCGCCTCTGGGTCTGAGCTGGATGAACTGGAAGATGCTGTCACATGCTCTTGTGTTACTCAGACACCCATGGGCCTGGGACCCGAGAAACTAACGAAGCTTCACAAATGAGAGAACAGAGGTCACACCTTTCAAAGACCAGCCACCATGCAATCAAGAGGGCTGGGAGCTGGCAGAGCACAAGTAGACACTGCCCCTCCACCAACCCAGGTGCTAAGATCATGCCTGCTGTTTCTCCCCAGGCAGAGCAGCATCAGACCCCTTTTTTTCTCTTTCTGGAAGAAGACAACCTGTTCGTCTTAGGAGATGATTCAGGCTTGCTTTGGGCTCCTTAGTGGTTGTGTTGTTCTTGAATTTCCTATGTCTTCCATTGTTTGGAATGGATTGTCCTCTGTTTCTAGATGGGGACTTCTTGGGATAGACTGAAACTATCATGCCACAGGGTTTGTCCCTGATTCTGTTTTTTTGGTCCCACCAACTCCTGTGCCTCCTCCCACTGCTGAAATATTGGTCTTTCACTGTTCTTCAGAAAGAATCCAGTGGCCCAGTGGGTAGTTGTTTCCAGTTGGCTGGCCAAGTGGAAACTGGGTCAGAGCCCCAGCCCGTTGTGCCTTCTTGGTGCCCGCTAAGATGATCAGCAGACAGTGCTTAAACTGATTTTCTCTTTTCTGCATCCTTGGCAGGAAGTTCTTGATTCATTCAATCTACCAGTTCTCCTATCATAGTTGTGTACCCTTAAACTCTGATGCCACACCTGACCACATCTACCTCCTTGCTTCAAAGCATGGGAGGTGGCATCAGTTGAGAGCTGAGGGCCACATGTTTCTTGGTGAGATCAGAAAGGATTGCCTGCAAGGTTTATAATCAAGGAATGGGGACAATGTGATTCAAATGCAACTACATAAGGCTCTGCAGGATCTGTGCCTAAGTGCAACACATGCAGTGCATAAACTTACACACATTCCAGTCCCCATACGCACACATGCAGAAATTGGGAAGAGAAATAAAGTGAAACACAAAGATGAGAGAATTTTTTTAATCAGCAAAAGAGGTTTTGTAGTTCTCAGTTCTGACAGTTTAAGGGCATGACAGTGATGAGGGTTTAACTCTGGTGAGGATCTCCCAATGGTGGAGGTTCATGTGGAAGAGGAAGAGTTAATCTCAAGATGAGATAGGAAGCCGGAACAGTAGGAAAGTGGCCAAGATTTGTTTATTTTTTGTTTTGTTTTAAGACGTATTTATTTGAAAGACAGAGTTGCAGACAGAAAGGGAGGGAGACACAGAGAATTTTGATCAGTTGGTTCACTCCTCAAAGGGTTGCATTGGCTAGGGCTGGACCAGGACAAAGCTAGGCATCTGGAGTATAAGCCTATGATTGTAAATTGAAAATATTGTGGACCTGGCACAGTAGCTGAACTAGCTAATCCTCCATCTCCAAGCACCAGGATCCCATATAGGCACCAATTCACATCTCTGCACCTATGTGGGAGACCCAGAGGAAATTCTTGGTTTCTTGCTTCAGATTAGCTAAACTTGAGCCATTGTAGCCACTTTGGGGAGTGAGCCAGTGGATGGAAGATCTCTGTCTCATCCTGCATTTGTATATTTGCCTTTCCAATTATATAAATAAATATTTTTT
This sequence comes from Ochotona curzoniae, assembly GCF_017591425.1. NCBI lineage: Eukaryota > Metazoa > Chordata > Mammalia > Lagomorpha > Ochotonidae > Ochotona > Ochotona curzoniae. Next base: position 4,165,606 of record NW_024466312.1, on the reverse strand, counting down.
AAAGTTACCATAATTGGGCCCGGCGCGGTGGCGCAAGTGGTTAAGGTCCTCGCCTTGCACGCCCAGGATCCCATATGGGCGCCGGTTCTATCCCGGCAGCCCCGCTTCCCTTCCAGCTCCCTGCCTGTGGCCCGGGAAAGCAGTCGAGGACGGCCCAAAGCTTTGGGACCCTGCACCCATGTGGGAGAGCTGGAAGAAGCTCCTGGCTTCGGCTCGGCATAGCATCGGCCGTTGTGCTCACTTGGGGAGTGAGTGAATCATCGGACAGAAGATCTTCCTCTCTGTCTCTCCTCCTTTCTGTATATCTGCCTTTCCAATAAAAAATAAAAAAATAATAATAAAAATAAATCTTTAAAAAAAGTTACCATAATTTTAGAAGGAAGGAAGGAAGGAAGGGAGGGAGGAAGGAAGGAAGGAAGGAAGGAAGGAAGGAAGGAAGGAAGGAAAGAAAGAAAGAAAGAAAGAAAGAAAGAAAGAAAGAAAGAAAGAAAGAAAGAAAGAAAGAAAGAAAGAAAGAAAGAGAATTGTTAGGTCTTATAATTGTATGTGTGAAATATGTGAAATCTGCTCTATTTACACTAATAAAAATATAAAAATACAAGGGCGATCCATATGAGCACAAGCTCAAGTCTTGGCTGTCCCGTTTCTGACTCAGCTTCCTGATAATGCATGTGGGAAAGCTGCAGAAGATGGCCCAAGAGTTTGTGCTGCTGCCACCCAGATGATAGAAAACTTCATTTTTCTGCCTCTTTCCTCTGCATCTGGATATTCGAAAGCATTATTCAGTAGAAAACAGAGGGGAAAGGATACAAGAAAGAACAAAACAGATAGACAGGGAAAAGTAGGGAGACGCATTTACATTCCCCATCTATACCACACTCCTTCTGGATACAAAATTATCTGCTGAACATCACCTCTTGATGGCACAAAGGCAAACAACATGTTGAATGCCAACTGTATACCACCTTCCTCATGCTCCCCAAATTTCTTCATTTCCTGTTGCTGTAGTCAGTGGATCTGTAATTCCCCCAAATGAGAATATTGGTTACACAAAACTCTCTTCTTAGTTCTCCATGTTTGATCAGTAACTAATTCTTAGCTCATGTAACTCTTGACTATCTCCCAATTGCTATCTCATCTTCACCATCCCTATCTCTTTGCCCATCTTAGACTTCTCATCTCTCTTCTCTGGAACTCAACAGTTTCTAGACTGGTCCTGTTCTTTCATTCTCACCTCCTTTGTTCCATCCTCTCAAAAATGAAACTTTCTGAAACAGAATGAATCCTCACAACAGGCCACTTTTAGTATCGTTTCCTGACTCTCGCATACTCCAGAACAAGTGTTAGCTCTCCAATAGGAAGGTCAAAGTATGATGACAGCCAGCCCCTGCTCATCTTCACTTCCTGCACAAAGGTTCTCACAGGCAGCCTGTGCTTCTCCCATATCCAACTCCTTCAAGTAATTGGACCTACTGTCTCCACCACAGGTTGTCTCATGCTTTGGGGACCTCATGGGTGCTGTGTCTGTTCCCTCCAGTGTCCTACTGCCTCAGCCTATTTACACAGTCCCTAGTCTTCCACCAATTGTTAGCCTCAATACTGTATCCTCCATGAAGATTTACCTAGCACTGCTAGCACGTGGTACTTGGTACATTTGTTCTATTCTAAAATTTGTATTACAACTCTTGCATGATTGTCTTTCAAACTAGACTGTGATCTCCTTGGAGAAGTGACATCTTCCTATTTGTGTATCCTTTATCAGAATACTTTTCAGTATCCTGTAGGCTGACAATTCATAGTGCAATTTTTAAGCAAATAAATAAACAAAGAAAACAAGTAAACAGCAAATGAAGCCAACGAGAAATGGGATACAACCCTGAAAGCATTTGATGCGCTATGATTTTTGGAGTAAATGAGTGAAAAAAACATCTCCAGGTTGGCTGCAGCATTGATACTCAGCATAGTAAGAGTATCTCTAAGGGTTGGAATCAGAACAAGAGAAAGCAATCAACTGGAAAGGAAATTCAGTGTGGATCAACAATTATGACCAAAAAAATGGTAGCAGCATAAGCTGAAACTATAATAGGGAATTGCTGACTATTAAACTAACTTTCTGCAATTTAACTCATTCATTGGTTTTGTAAGTAATGAGAAACTTGAGGTCTGTGGCTTGGGAGAGTGAATTAGTTCCAAACGGAAAGTCAGAAAAGGCAGACTTCAGCGCCCTATCAAGATCTTTCTAGCAATATATCTGCTTATATGAGGACTGGGTTAGAATGTGAGAATTTTGTCCTGCCTCTTGATAATTTTGTGTCTGTGTGCAAGTTATTTCACCTCTTTGCAGACAAATATACCCCTGATGTAAAATGGACCTACCAATAATGTACTCCAGGAATAAATGCTATAAGGTGATTATTAAGCATGTTGCCTTTTATCAGTAGTCAAAGTTATTTCTTTAAAATTAAAACTTGTAGAGAAGTGGTGAAATAGTCACTTGTTGCAGACATTTCTCTTTCTAGTTTTATTTATGTCCTAGTGTTATAATTATTTACATATCTTATCCTGTAGAAGACTTTAATTTTTGAGAATGCCACCCAAATCTGCTTCATTGTAATAACATCCAGAGCCTTTCAACCAAGGAAGCATTTGATGAATCTGTTAGAGTAGGAGAGAGATTACTTCAGCATCGCAGGAAAGGTGAGATGGTGTTTCCTCTGAAAGCTTTCTAGGCAATAAATCTCTGGGTTTTTATTATTATTATTATTTCATTCTTCTATTCAACAGTGTCATTGGGTGGCAACCAGATGCCATGCAACACCTGGATACTGAGGAAGAATTACAGAAGCAGACACGATCTTTGACCTGTGGAGTGTAAGCAGATGGGTTATATGATCCTGTTGAATTAAGAAGTTATATGTTACCCAAAATACCCTAAAGTTATTTTAATGCTAGTGATGCATTTCTTTGTTTCTTTCATCTAGATTGCTTATTTATTTTGTGCTGTTCTGGAAAGTCATTTAGGAGGAGACACCAGAGAAGAGCAACATGGGACTGGCTTTTGTCTAAGACACATCTGTTTTTGAAAATGCAAATCCAGACTTCTTGGAAAATAAGGAGAAAAACCGTTACCAGCAGCAAAAGGTCGTGCAAGGTCTCTTGTTCATTTTCCTGCCTCTTCCATTGTTCTTTGATAATCCACTCTCAAAGCTACAATGCATGCAGGAGATTTGGGGAGGTGGACATACAACCATCATAAAGATTCTGTGCTGATTCATGGAGTCCAAACACAAAGGAAGGACACTCTAATGGAAAACAAGCAGTACTGAGCTCCATGCTCCACCTTAGGGAGCCATTCCCTTTGAAGGTGTATGTGCAAATGATAAGGTTCACATTGGTAGACTTGTCACCTTTAATTTCCAGAGACTGCAAATATCATTTTTCCCCCAAATCTCTAGTCTTTAATACTGTTGGATCATCTGTGACATTTGAGGTTTGATAAAGTCCTAAAATTCAAAATTGTATATAGGTTTCTCTTAGGTGGTGGTTTCATAGCTCATGTAAGATTCCCAAGGAAATCCATGGTCCCCTAAAGTCAATCCTGTTAATGAGACAAGTTGCTGATTGGGCAGTTATTCTGAACAGAAGGAAAATGAGAGAATCAAGAAACCATTCCTGTTGTTCTCTTAATACCAACTTCATCAAACTCTCACTGCCTGTGAACACATCTCCCTTTTTCTTTCCAGAGAGCTATCCTCCAAGAGCTTTGAATGATCCACACTCACGTGGAGAATTAGTGGACTGGAGTAAGTGTATGTGCGTGTACACATGTGTGTGTGCATTCACACATCAGTAAAAATCCAAGCAAAAATTGATGAACTATAATTAGCTTTTTATTTAAATAGGTTCTGTTCACAGTGCACTAAAATGGTAAGGAATCATGCAGTGTTGGTGCTGTTGTTAACAACAGGGCCATAACCACCCATAGACATTAAAGGACAAGAAGCAGTATCTGGGAAGCTAGAGACAGAATACTGTATAGAAGGCTCTCCTGATAAGAAGGTGACCTGGTTATTGTTTGTGCATATAAAACCTATTGATTTGTGGATGCTGATTTTAAATTCTGATAGTCTCCCCAAATTTAATAAAATTTCTTATCGTCTCTTCTTTAATTTTTAAATTATTTTCCATTATGTAGGTATAGGGATTATCCCCTTTTTATCTCATTTCTTCATCCCAATTTTCCTCTTCCACCATTCCCCGCAGTATTATTCCAGTAGTATAGTCCTTTGGTAATAGTTACACATTTAGCATCCTGCTGTTTGTCTGTATCATGGCATTGTAGGTATAGCTAAAGATATAAAATCTAGTATCATATTATCAAAGTACATTTAACTGTATCGCTGGGAGTTCTTTTATTTGGGAGTAGAGATACCTACTGCAATGCATCTTCACTTCCTGGTTTGCTAGTCTCCACTATAATTCATCAATGAAAATATATGTATACTTGTTTACTTACACATCTATTTGTTTTATATTTTGCATGAATGTTGTCTTATATCAGGGAGAGCATATGATATTTGCCTTTTGGGGATTGGCTTATTTCACTGAACATATTGCTTTCCAGCTGGGACCTTTTTGTTGCAAATGGTAGAATTCTATTCTTCTTAATGACTATGTAGTCTTATCTTAGGATTTTTCATGTATACCATTATGTCATCTGCAAATAGTGGCAGTTGTATTCTTTGCTTCCATACATGTGCCTAATTCATTTACCATTTCTAATTGCATTGACTAATGTTCCCAACATTAGTACCCTCTTAAACAAACGGATAATAGTAAGCATTCTTGCTGTCTGCCTGGTTTTAAGGGATATGCCTTTAATTTTTTCATAAGTAATACACTTACATTAAGACAAAACTATACATATTTTTCATCTTATTAAGGAAAAAATCATTGATTCCGACCTTCCTAAGTGATTTTTATTTTAAGGAATAGGCACTGAATATCTTCAAAGTATTTTTCATCATCAGCTAACTAGGATGTTCCTCCTTACATATATTAATGTTATATATTATTCCCATGCATTTCTCAAGACTGAGCAAAATTTTCTTTCTTGTAATAAATCTCATTTGCTCATAATACGATGCTGGATTTTGTTTACTACACTCTGTGACAAATCATCTCTGCTTTCCTGTTCTATTATCTAAGCCCACTCCTCAATTACTTTGTTTAAAACAGATTCAGCTTTCTCTTGCATAGATACAGAATCCATGATACAAACAGTTTGGAAATTCTTTTGATGTTTAACTGAAATTCCTCCATATCCTGATTGAAATTCACTTCTGTTTTCAGCTAGGGAAGTAAGAAACCTTGCTCATAACACTAAGTGAATTAAAATGACGTTTCCCCAGAACCAGCACAGTGGTCATGACTACTTCCCAGGGAGAGTGCATTAACATGTCTTTAACTTCCCATGCCCACTGTCCAGCACAGCTGAAAAGGCTAACCATAACCATTAAAGGCCTTATTTAAATTGTCTTCCCTGAGTCACTACTGAGGGTTCAAATTTCCTTTCTGAAGAAGAGGTAGACCATACCAAAGTTTTCAGGCTCTTGGTGAGGAGTCTGTATATATAGTATAAATGTCACATCTAGGGCCCAGCACAATAGCCTAGCACCTAAAGTCCTCACCTTGAATGCACTGGGATCCCATACAAGTGCCGGTTCTAATCCCAGCAGCCCTGCTTCCCATCCAGCTCCCTGCTTGGGGCCTGGGAAAGCAGTAGAGGACAGCCCAAAGCCTTGGGACCCTGCACCCACATGGGAGAGCTGGAAGAAGTTCCTGGCTCCTGGCTTTGGATCCGCACAACACTGGCCATTGTGGTTACTTGGGGAATGAATCATTAGATGGAAGATCTTCCTCTCTGCCTCTCCTCCTCTCTGTATATCTGCCTTTCCAATAAAAATAGAGCTTTAAAAAAAAAGTCACATCTATGGAGATATCTCCCCTGACTCTCCTATATACCTTAACTATTCTTTGTTTCTGAAACTCTTCATTTTATTCATAATTTTTATTTCAGGATAAATTTACTTAAGTAATTGTACCTCTCACCACTGTACTATAAAGTCCCGTGAGATGAAGATCACGTACTCTTTTGTCCACCTCTGCCCACCATAGCACAACATGCAGCACAAAACCCAAGAGGCAGCATGTGCTCACTAAGTATTTTATGAACGAACTACTAGATCCGAATGATAGAAAAAGAAAAGCTCTATTCTGCGGCTGTCTCACGTTGTGGGAAGCATTGGCAATGCTATTTGTGTCCGACCAGGAACCCCTGAGGAAGCTGAGAGCTGGTGTTAATCCTGAGCATCCTGTCAGTCAAGAGGAGTTCATGTTCTTAGACCTCGTGAGCTCCCAGACCCACAGCTCTGAGCACATTCTTACTGGGAAATGTTAAGTCCAAGGCAAACCAGCAGCTGCTCTGTTCCATGAGGTTCCTTCAGAAAGTGTGTGGAGAATGAAGATAAAATATAAACCTGTGTGGATGCAAACATTGCTTGGAAGTCCACCATTCTATTTTTATAATTCACATTTTCCACAAACTTTTGGAGGTTTTCTTGTATTTTTATTTTTTACTTTATTTGAAAAAGGGTTCTAGTTTTTTTTTTTTTTTTTTAAGGAATCAAATAAGAAGCTAATGTGAAAGTTGAACTACAGTCCTTGGATTTGATTTTGGGTAATGGGAGAAAAGCCTGTTTGGCATCACAGGTATTGAGCCTTTTGCTTATGGATGTGTATGTGTGTGTGTGTGTGTGTGTGTGTGTGTGTGTGTGTGTGTGTGTACATATATACGTGAAAGCTTACCCATGCCTCAAATCACCTAATTGTTGATGAATTCCTATGGAGTTACACAAGGATTCCATAGACTGTCTTCTTTCTCACTTACTGCGCAACTTCAGCTAATGCCATCTGGGAATTTTCTTTTGAACAAACACGTGGAAAGTTGTATTCTTCCCCCTTTCTTGCACTTTCCTTTTCTCTTTCCTGTTCTTTTATCTCATCATCATCTTCTTTTGAAGAAGCTTGTTGTGGTTCGAAAATTTTCTAGTACAGAATTTGCAACTCTGAAATATTTTAATCAGATCTTTGGTGTCATTTATAAGTAAAGCCATTAGGCAAAATCTCATTGCTGGGAATCCACAGTGGCTCAAGTCATCTGTTTACTGGGCTCTGATATCCTAAGGAACACAACTGACTCAACAAAAAGCTTGTGTTGGGGAGAGTGAGACTTGACAATGAAGATGGGCTCAGGCAAGAATACCATAGTCATTTGTTAAATGTGCTCATGTTTCTCTTCTAAAGGAATCCTAGGAAGGAATAAGGGAATAATATTATGAATATCTTTCCACTATTGAGAAAGCAATAAATTGTGGAAAACAGAAGAATGCATTTATGTTTCCTAGGAAAGCAGAGATTAAGACTATAAGCAGAGAACAAAATTTCTTGATTACCACTTTATCTTCTCCATAGAAGTAAGGAGCTTTGTCTTTGGGTGCTAGAACCAGTAAGTTATGACAGAAGTGATAAATTATCTTTACACTTGAGCCCATCAACCTTCCTTTGAAAAATGTTGAGCCTTGGGCCCGGCGCGGTGGCACAGTGGTTAAGGTCCTCGCCTTGCATGCCTGGGATCCCATATGGGCGCCGGTTCTAATCCCAGCGGCCCCACTTCCCATCCAGTTCCCTGCCTGTGGCCCGGGAAAGCAGTCGAGGACGGCCCAAGGCTTTGGGACCCTGCACCCATGTGGGAGACCTGGAAGAGGCTCCTGGCTTCGGACCGGCATAGCACCGGCCGTTGCACTCAATTGGGGAGTGAATCATCGGATGGAAGATCTTCCTCTCTGTCTCTCCTCTCTGTATATCCGCCTTTCCAATAAAAAATAAAGTAAATCTTAAAAAAACAAAGAAAAGAAAAATGTTGAGCCTCTACCAAGACTCCAGAGACTCCTGCCTGGTCTGCTCAAATCAAACCATGTGATAGATTTGCATTAGTTGCTACAAAAGCTACAGCTCTCTGCATTCACTTCCTCTTGCAACTTGGAAAAGTCTTTCCATGGTGAATAACACATGATCCATACCTGGGATTTCTGTTCACCATGTGACTGGCTTGACCAACAGAAGTGATAATACATCAAATCCAGCCATGCTGCCGCTCAGTTGTTTTCTTATGCCTCCACAATCAGTCTGAGACAGACACACTTGAGCAAATTCATTCACTGTGAGAGGAGGATGAGAAACATGTAGAGCTACACTGATTCAACCAGGTCCAGCATTGTCAGCCAAACTCCAACATCTCCCAGGTGCAGAAGTGAGTCCAGGCTGAACAGACTCCACAGATGTGAGAGAAGTAAATGTTTATCATTGTGTACCACTGAGAGTATCTTGTTGCTTGCTCTACATCAAACGTTAGCTGATCACAAAGCTCTAAATGTTTTAAGAAGCTCTATAGTTGAGTAACTAGGCCTTATGTTCATACAGCATTCTGCAATTGTCTAAATAATTCACACACTGTGTCTTGCTGAGCCTTAAGGATAACTGTGAAGTAGGTAGGGAAGTCTTATTTCTGTCTTGTAGCTGAGAACAATAAAGTGCCAAAATATTGCCTGAAGTTGTCCATGGCAACATAGCTATAGGGAGATGAAAGTCACCTTCTTGTTAGGCCAGCTCAGCATTCTCACTCCTAAAGCTTGTAGGTAGGAGAGAAAGTTACACTTAAAGATAACGAGTGTCGTAAGAGTATGATGGAAGGAAATTTGGGAGAGAAGCACATCAGCTGTTTAGTGAACTAAATGTCTCTGGAAAAAATGCTGAAAAAAGTGACATTTCAAAAAGAGTACAATTAAAAGAGACAGAGAAACAAAGGTCTCTGAGTTTGAGAACCACATGGACAATGTATTGTGTAATTCATTGGTGTTTGCAATATCCAAGAAAACTGGCTAGAATAATGATAGGCATTATCTCATCAATCTTTATAATAACATCATAAACATGGTACTGTAGCACAGTATAACATAGCATAAGATATAACATGTCATAACATAATACAGTTCCCACAAATTAAACATTAAGTCAACTTGATTAAGCCCACAAAGCAAGGAAATGGTATTGAATTGAAGCCCAAATCTGTTGGACTGCTGCATTTTGAATCCTCTGTCTTTGGTTAAGCATGAGAGCTATAGGCAGAGAGGCCAATCCAAACAAGCAGAGAAGAGGGAAACCTGGAATGGGAGAGTAGTTGGAGGCTGGGCAAGTTCCTGTGGATAATGAATTTCAAAGAGAACCTATATTCTGCCCAACTGTTGACTCATGATTACACTGTTAGAAGCTCTGTACCTCATTAGCCTTCCTCCCACTGGATTGACCTCATATCATGCCCACCGCGAGTAAAGCACCCAGCACTTGGCCACATCCCTTTTGCTCTTTGGACAGGAAACAACTTTCGAGTGACTTCCCTTTCACGGTGACACCATGGTTTGAAAGTACTCAGTAGGATGGAAAGAGTGCAGGCTTAAAATGTGACATTCTCGAGATGAAAATCCAGCTTGATTTAATGTCTTTCTATCCTGGAGAAGCAACTTAACTTCTCTAAACCTTAGGGGATAATAGAAGCCACCTCATACATAGAATGCCAGGAGAATAATGAAACTTCTCTGGAAAATCTTCCATTGTTGCTTGGGACACCAAAATCTTGAAGGGATGTTATTCACTTTCTAAGCTTCTTTTCAAAGGATCAAATTTTCTAAGATGCTGTGAAGGGGAAAGCAGAGATGACCACAGAAATGGCCTGATTTGGGGGAACAGGCATCACGGGTACCCGTTACCTGACAGCCCAACCTGGGCCTGCCTTTTGCTGGTCTGTGTTTCTGGCTACAACCCGTGTCCATGTAGCTGAGTACAGGGATGGAATACAACCCTTCAGCTCTGCAAGTGTGTCAGAGTCCATGATATCATTTTATATATCTCCAATTGACATAGCTTTAGTGATGAATACATGTGTATATCCACTGCCTCGTCAAGATGCACCTCATCCTCACCATTTCTTTGGGATGGGGTTGGGTTCCATGACCTTGTGTTTACCACAATATCCAAAGATCCATCTTCTGAGAAGAGAGGTCTGTGAGATCCTGTAGTCTTCTATGCCTGATGACCATTTCTCTGGCCCACAAAGGATATATGCAGACTACTTACTTTCCACTCTCTTTGGCCACTCATATTCAGAAAGATCCCTTTTAGTAGCTTTTTCCTACTGTTGGTTAAAGCAGATGAGTCTCTTGTATTTACTATTTGGTACCCAAAGAATCCTGCTGAATTCTGATGGCATTCATGCTCTTAATAGTCCTGCCACTGTTTAGGAAGAATGAGAGGAGCACAGAAGAGAGGGAAAGGAATAGCTGAGAATTCCCCTTCCTGCCCCACCTCTATTTTTTGAAAATAATGGAAAAAAAAAGACATGACTTTCATGGACTCAGTAACCTTGGAAAGACCATAAGGAGTGAGGTGAGGTACCTGCTGGTAGATGTAACTGGAATCACTGGAGACTGGATATGACCATCACAGAAATCCACATGGAATTTTTTGCTTTCTGAAGCATTTCCACATCGCCTAGCCATGCAGGGGCCAGCATAGGTGTGGGGCCTACCCTCCTCCTGGGTGTGGAGATTACTGCTGCTTTTCTCAAGAGTCATGCAGAACATGCCTTTCCTTTGCTGCCAAAGGTGAAACTCCCCTCTCAACCCAGAGATGTATGCTGAAGTAGGCTTCCCAGACAGGAGTTATATACTAGCATCAGTTCAGTAACAACAGTCATGATGATGGCTACTGTTTGTTGAGCATGTCCTCCGTCCAGGCCGCTATTAAGCCTCTTCCTGATATCCATTATCCTACACATTTTTCAGATCTTTAACATCGTTCTGCATAGCCTACCCCAACTTTGCATTTTCCAATGCCATTCCCACTGTTGTCTTTCCACCAGTCCACGCACTATTTGGTTGCTAGGCTCTGGATCCCTATCCATACTGCTCATCCTTCTGCCAATACCACTCACTGTTGCTTCCTAAGATCTGACTCAAATGCTTTTCAATCTGTGAAGATAAGCTTGGGTGTTGCTTCCTTGGAGCTCCCTTGAATTTACTCATTATTCTTGAAGACTGATATAATGCATTCTATCTCTCTTTTCTTTTTATTGCTGAATAGTATTCCTTCCCATAGATACACAACACAACTCTTCCAACTTGTTAGATAGTTAAATTCTTTCCAGTTTGAGGTTATTATGAATATGGTGTCTATGAATATTGTGTAAAATATCTACATGAACATGTTTCATTTAAGGTCAATACTTAAGGATTGAATTTTAGGGTTATAGAATAAGCAGGTGTTTAACTATGAGAAACTGTCAAATTTCTGTAGAACTTCCACTACTTCCTATCATCACTAACAGTATCTTAGTCTGCCTTGCCCCACATCCTTATCATCCTTGATATGAACAGAAGTTTTGATGTAAGTGACTCCAACATGCATGGTAATATGCATGTAATATATGTAGTAATATATTGTTTGTACTTTAATTTACGTTTCCTAAAACTTAGGGAAACCAAGCATCTTTATGTATTCATTCATATGCTTTCTTTTGATATATACCCATTCACAACCTTTGGCCACTTTTTGAATCAATTTTTAAATTTTAGAATAGTTATAGATTTGCAAAATGGTTGCAAAGAGTGAACAGAGTTCCAATATACTTCACATTCAGCTATTGTTAACATCTTACATTAAATTTGTCCCACTATTAAAAGGCCAAATATAAATGTTATTGCAGTTTCAGAAGATGCAGAAAGGGAAGCAGGGTTTAAAAATGTATTTAATGAAATAATAAAGGAAAACTTGCCTAGTCTGGAGTAAGAATTGGGAAACAGAATACAGGAGGGACACAGAGCTCCCAATAGGCTTGACCAAAAGCGATCTTCACCAGGACACATGATAATCAAGCTCTCTTCACTGGAACATAAGGAAAAGATCCTTAAATTTACACATGAAAAAATCAGTTGACATGTGGAGGAATGCTAATGAGACTCACCACAGCTGACCTTTCACAGGAAACTCTACAGGCCAGAAGAGAATGGAGCGACATATTCCAGATTCTAAAAGCAGAAAATTGTTGGCTCAGAATAACATACCCAGCAAAGCTTTTCTTTTTCTTTGAAAATGAAATAAAATTCTTCCACATAGAAAAAAGCTCAAACAATATACCTCTTCCAGACCTGCCCTACAAATGATACTTAAAGATGTCCTCTTGACAGAGAAAAGTAATAACACCTACCAAAACCAAAGGCAAACGTAAAGACCATCCCAGCAAAACAATGGAAGACTAAATCAAACAATGCATACCTTATTGCTAAAATGACAGAAGCAAATTACCACCTATTCATATTAATCCTGAATGTAAATAAACTCACCAATCAGACATCATATTAGCAAACTAGATTTAAAATCCCATCTGTCTCTTAGCTACAGGAGACACATCTCAACAGCAAAGATCAGTGGAAACTACATCTCATGGATTTTGATGTTTCTGCTTTTATTTTCTTTTCTTCAAAATGTTTTTTTTTTCTTGTATTAAATTCTTCATTGACTCATGGGTCATACTGTAGCATTTTCTTCAAGAAGGTTCTTGATGTACTTTTTCATTTCTTCAAATACACATTAGTCATTCAATAGCGTGTTAGTTAACTTTGCGGCATTGTAAATATCTATTTTTCTTCCTGTTGTTAATTTTGTTTTGTGGCTTTTCATTTAAGGGGATGTATAGTAACTATATAGTAGAGGCTGTCATATCCAAATGTGAGGGTACAATGCAGTATTCATCTCTACTTCCATATCAAAGAAACTGTTAAATATATCTTGACAGTGGGATCCTGAACTCTCTGCCATTGTCCATGCCCACAATGCTGGACTTATGACTGTTTATGAAGAACTATACTATTGTAATAATATAGAAGAAATCAATGGGGTGTGGACGGGACTTAGGAAGAGGTAATGGAAATCCCAGAGCCTGTAGAACTGTATCATAAAGTAATAGTATTAATAATAATATTATTAATAATAATATAAAAATGTACTGTTTTACATAAGTAAATGTATGAATGTGTTTATCATAATAAACTACTCAATGAAATGAGAATTTACTTCACTTAACACCTAATTGAGGATTGTGACATGCCTGAAATTTCAGGGCCAGTGTCAGGAGGGACAGCTGTTCACATCCAGTAAGACGGCAGGTTCCTCCCAGAAGGATCTGTGCAGCACCAAGTTTACAGAACCTCTTGATGCAGGACCAAGAAGCAGAGAGCCCTCAAAAGAACTCACTTCCAGATTTTCCATGTTCATTCTCTTGTCTTTTCTCTCTCCTGTCTCCCTTCCTCTGTCACTCTCCCTTCTTACTCACCCATTGTTTCTTTCTCCTTCCATTCCTTTCTTCTATTTCCTCTGCTTCTCTCTCATCCAGTTAACCCCAGACAACAATTTAGCTAGCTCTTTGTCACACTCTGACTTCCAGAAGGTCCCCCTCATTTTCCTTCCCACAGCTGTCTGCTTCCCTCTCTGCAGCCACACCCAGGATCTGTCCAGTCTTTGCCGTCATAAGCAGCTTTCCATTGCTCTTCTTTCTGGCAGCCTTTCAACTGCTGGCAGTCGGCGGGGCGTGGAGAGGGGGGAGTTGGGAAACATTCCTCATCAGTTACAGAGCTTTCCACAGATTGAAGTCCCACCCACGTGAGGCCAGGCAATCTCAGTGTCTCTTTCCATTCTCCTGACAATTCTAATCATATGAGGAAATAAGTCTTCAATTTTAAAGACCATAAGGGATCCATTATGTCTTGGAATGGGCCCAGAAATGTTATCTGACAAGTATTCTACCCCAACCTCTGGGTCCAGGTGATTCTGATGCAAATAGAACATGAGTCAAGTGTCGAGAAGAAATACTGATAAAAGCTGGGGGTAAAGGATGAGGTAAGTGGGGTTTTTTCTCAGTATGTTGGATTATGAATTCTGGACCTACATTTAGTCCCAGACTGACTCTATCCAGCGCAAGACCCAGGTTGCTTTATCATGCCCCAGAATCTCACTAGGAAAGTAGAGCTATTAACATTTGCCTTGTCTAGTCCATGGAGTGATAAACTATGAATGAATGCAATACCATTATACATATTTCAAAGCACATAGTAAGACCTCACAATTTCCCCCTATCCCTTTAGAGCAAAGTTTGAAACGACTATAAATTCTGAAGAAATAAAGCCAAAATAGCTTTGTATACCTCTTACTCATGTGTGACACAGTACAACACTCCTCAGACAAATGTACATAAGAATCACCTGGGGAGATTGCAAAAGGAAGATTTGGCTTAAAGGCATGGATTGGTTCCTGAGATTCTGAGTTTTTTTTCAGTTTTTAATTCATGTTTTTATTTATTTATTCATTTATTTATTTAATTTTCCTGGCCTCCCTCACCCACTGAATTCCCCTATATTATTGCTCTAGCATAGCTCTTCATAAACAGCCACATGCTCATCATTGCTGGCATGGACAATGGCAGAATCCAGTCTCCCATTATCAAGATACAGATAATAGTTCCATTAGTAGTCCATCTTCGATCTGGAAGTAGAGATGCACACTGCACTGATCCTCACATCTGGACATGATAGCCTCTTAAGCAAAAAGCCACAATACGAAATCAACAATGGAAGAAAACTAGAAATTTACAATACCATGAATTTCTCCAGAGGTTTTGATAGCTCAACAGTCCTGAATTGCTGACGAACCTGCCACTCCAGTCACGATGAAATCTCTCCTGAATCCACTGGCTGCTATAGTCCAGTTTAGTGTCTTAGTCTGCTCAGATCTTCACTGCAAATGATTGGCCAGGGTAGTTGATCAATTTGTTCTGCCCTCTGCCATGGTACCAGGTGTCCTCTGCAGGCTCCGATGTACTGCCATGTTCCCCATATGCATTTGAATATGCCATCCACTGCTCTGTCTGAGCCACTGAGGAGGACCGGCTCTGACATATCCACTCCCACAGTCAACCCATGGAGCCTGCAATTTTCTCCATGGTTAGGGTTCTGAATCTAGCATTTCAGTTGGTAGATTCAAATTTCATCTGAGGCCATACCACACCTGATTCTTCTGTGTGTTTACCAGTACAGGGTCCAGCACAGTCTGTCAACCAAGACAAGGAGCAACCCAGACTAGGCCAAAATATGGTACCCACTGGAATACATTTGGTGCAGGTCAGGGGGCAAGCCAGATTGGGTCAGTCCATATCACCAACTGGTGAATCCAAGTACCAGAATGGAGTGTGGGTCGGGCCAGGTACGTGCATAGTACCAGCCAGTCCACATGAGGGCCGGGGTTGGGGGCTGGCAGGGCTGGGCTAGACTTTAGCCCCCACCAGCATGAGTTAGAACTGGGGGTGGGCCTGGCCTGGCCAGGCTACATCACCCACTGGCAAATGCTGAGGTGAAGGGGCTGTGCCAGACTGGGTCTCAAGACCCAACAGCACATGTGAAACATGGGGGCTGGTAGGGATGGCCCCAGTGAGGGGGGCTGTGAGCACCCCTTGCTGGGCCACTACTCCCACTGGTGAGCATGAGAGCTGAGACGGGAGTAGACCAGGTCAGGCAGGGCCACATCCAATGGCCCACATGTGAGCTGGGTCAGGGAAAAGCCAGGTTGGGCTGACTGTACCTTCTGGTACATGCATAAGCCAGTGTGGGTATAGATTGATCAGACTTTGCTGCAGCGTCAGCTGGCAGATGCTGGCACAGGAGCCAAATTCTGTCAGGCACAGGCATGGCTTAGGCAGATGGTGGCACCCACTGGCACCAGTGAGGAGTGTATAGTGAGGTTGGTTGGGACGAACTGGGCTTCGATATACATCAACATGTATGAGAGCTGAATGGGATGTGGGACAGTTAGAACCAGTCTGCTTTACACACTGGCAAGCACAGGAACCATGGCAGGGGCGGGCCTTGTGGGGATTTTTATGGGTCGCTCTGACTAGACTGCAGCTCCCACTGGTTTATGAGATTCTGTATTTCTTAAAGCTCCCAAATGAGGCTGATGTGATAGGCCAATGGACCACACTTGGAATCACGGAAGGGTCTATGGTCTCAACTGCATGAGTGAAAGAAAGGTAGAGTGGCTTAACAATACAATGGAATGAAACAATTGGCTCGTTATAAAATATGCTTCTGAATTTTGGAATAACGAGTAAAATATATGTTTTGTGACATTTGGTGCAATATTTCGACATTGCACAGCATGAAGCAATGATACAGGTACTTTGTCTCAGAGAAAGTACAGAATGAAAAAATAACAGAGCACACTCTGTCTGGATTCCCATTTTGGAAGTGGTCACAACCCTGGTGTCAGAGGGAGTAAGCCATTTGTTTCATTAGGCTACAATACACATAACAGGAGGAAAAGGAAATGGATTCTGAGTCCCACCTTGCTGAGGAGGGGTTAAGGTCAACAGACAAGGTTCAGCTCCGGAATTGACAGGGTTGTGAATTCCCCAGAGAACATGGCACTGAAGTCCAAGGAGATTCATCCCTTAAAAGCAGGCTGCTTTGCAGTACCTGAGCCATGAGGAAGCTGCAATGTGGCAGATTTCTCTATGTGGGCAAGATGGTGCTATTTACTGACCCCAGAGAAAGAGCCTATGGTGACTACATGTGGAGTGCTGTAAAATGCACTGAAAGCAGGCTGAAGCAGGAGGAAATGCCAAGTGGACATTTGGGGCAGCAGTTGAGATGATATTGGGTCCCTTGCTCCTGATGCCACTTCCAATTCCAGCATCCTGCTAATGTGCACGCTGAGAGGCAGCAGGTCACATGTAAGAACATGACTGTCACTCACACATGGGAACCAAACTGAGTTCTGAGATTCCAGCTTCAGCCTGGCCCAGCCTGTCTACTGGTTCAGTGAACCAGCAGAAGAAAGGAGTCAGTGAATGGAAAATACTTCTCTGACACTACCTCTCTTTCATACAAAATGAAAATAAATAAAAAAATAACAAATGAAATGAAAGAAACACAAATACCTTCACTTATTAAGGTGCATTTGGCCCTTTAATCCACACTGTATCCTTGTCTTTGCTGCATGCCCCCTAGACGGCTGAGCTTTATGAAAATGCCTCATTGAGCTTTTTTGCCATCTGCCTTCAGTTGGATTCCATAGCCACTATCAGGAGAGCATTGGACTGAAGGAGGAGGAGTTTAGGATATTTCCTCCATGGGCACTTGCCTGCTGAGCCACAGATTGGCAGTGAGAACCTTTCATCTGAAAGCCAATCCCTTGCCCGGTGCTCTTCCTCTGCAACTACTGCTGTTTTGTGTGGTTTCCATAAACCTAAGGCCCTTCAAATTTGGAGTGGTAAGATGCCCTACTGTTTTTGATTCTGGGTTGCTCCATAGTTCCTTCTTGATTTCCCTTTCAACTCCTGTAACCACATAAGCGCTTCCCTTTCTTTCAAATCTCCTCTGTCCAAACAGGTAAGTTTCATTGCCAGATCTGTTCTGATGCAATAGCCCCAACCAGAACATCCTCACATTCCATCTTGTGTTCTCTTAAAAATGGCTTGTTCTCAATAGCCGTCTTTGGGATGGGAACACTGGATGAATAGGGAAAACACCAGGGTGATCAATGTTAGTGTAGCAACAGTGAGATGCAGACAGAAACAGCTGGGAGTGTGAGGGCTTCAAGATCACTGTGGAGGAAAAAAGCAAGACAGAACTGTGACCTAGGAGTGCTGTCTCTGGAACTCATGCCCTCCTACTCTTTCACACATTTCATTCTTCCACTTCTGTTGGCCATCTTTGGAGATTTGAGAATGAAACATTTTGAAGGCTAAGGGAATCAACCTCCTGTTTTCTCTGTCCTTGACATCAAAGCCCAAGCTCTAAGTCAGAGCTCCAGCAGGTTCAAAACCCTTGTTCTTGCTGTTCGAAGGAGGGCAGTTCTGGTGGCTCTTTTGGGTGCACATACGAGTGAGGCCCTTCCCGGACGTGTTGGATGCAAAAGATGTCCAGTGTAGGGGTTGATTCATAGTCCAAAGACCCTAGAAACAGTGACAGCTTGGAGTTTGATACTTTGTGCCCAAGTTTTAATCCCTTTTTATGGCTTCCTATTGTGAGCACTGCTTCCTCTTTCAGGATACCAGCTCCCTCATCTGTAAAAAACCAATAACCCAACTCACAACAGTCACTATGAGAATTACATCATATCATCCTTGTGAATGCCTGGCATCTCAGAAACTCTCAGACGTCAATTAGAATTTTTATTTTTCATACTATTTATCATTTCATTGCTGAAATTGTTTTGACGATTGTAAGGGTGTGGATAGACAAGCTTCCCTGAAGTCTCACCTAATCCCATTTGCCTGTTTTGGAATTTTTTCACTTTATCTTGCCTCTCCAGTCCCCAAGACGATGTTGATAATTGTGGAATGCAAACAGGAGAGACAGGGAGCTTACCTTGCCTGGGGAGAATTTCCCGAGGACTTAAGGAAAGCAGTAGAAGAAGCAAATAGGTGTGAAGAAAAGAGTAGAGAAGAGAACATTTTTTTCCAAAAATGGGTGAGAGCATTTACCCTCTTATTTCTACAGGGAAATGTGTCCACACCTGTGAAGATCTCCCATATGCACGATTCAAAGCTCCCTGACCTTCTGAGCTAGGCCCAGTCCCTTGATTCTTCAGGTCACACCGGTACCCTGATGTGAAGACAGCAGGTGAGTAAGTGCTAGGAAATTTGTCACAGCCATTCACCTGGGTTGGGTGAAAACACTACCCATAGACTCAGTCAACAGTCCTGTATAACTCTGAATTAATCTTGTCTTGTTCCATCAGGCTATAGGTCTACGCAGCTGTGCATCTGGGAAGCGCAGACCAGTGAGACAAGATGCCCGAAGGCTCCAGAAGAATCTAGATTTCTTGTGAGTTGTGCTTGACTTTTCAAGTCTAATCAGATGGCTTGCTTTCTTTGGAATTCACAATTTCCTCTGGATGCAAGGCAAGAAGTTCTAACATCCATGAGGATTCTCCCATGAAGTTTTCCTGTGTTCTTTCATGATAAGGATAACTAGGTTTGTACCATTTGTGCCATGTTTCACGCTTTACAGTTTCCAAGAAGATCACGATGATAATGTGTTTGAAGTGCTTTATACAGTACACCCATAGACTCAGCCACTGTACATAGCTGAAAACTGAGACTTCACAAGGTAAAATAACATGGCCAAGGTCACATGACAGGCAAGTGGCAGGTCTGTGATGTGGGCATGGATGTCACGATACCAAGTCCTGTACTCTTTTCTCCTTGCCTCATGAATGAGAGTTCTCACTATGAGTTCCTGCTTACTCTCATGGTTGAGCTATTAGTTTTGCTTCATAACTTGGACACTCTCTGCTGTCTGAAAGTTCTAAGTAGTTTTTCCTAGATTTTCCTAGTTTTTATTTCTTCATCATGTCCCACCGAGAGAAAACAAATCTTGCATTCAAATGTCAAATGTGTATCTCTGAATTAATTAACATTTTGATCCATTCATTCAGAGATATAGCAGTGCAGTAATATGGAGACAAAGAGGTCCACAAGCCAAGACATTTCTTTCTATGACATCCAGGAGTGATCCAAGAGTTCAGAGAGGCTTGATTGTTCTGAAAATCCCTGCCTTGGGCTGTGTATACAGTGAAAGGCAAAGAGAAAAAGCAGGCCAAGGGCCTAAAGAAATACAAAAATATAGTCTCTTCTTCTCAGTGTTCAATCCCTATTCATTAGTGTGTCCCTTGGGGTATAAAATTATACCCACTTATTTTTCCTTCTCCTGTCCTTATTTGTCTTATTTTGAGCATTCTATTTTCCCCTGTCCTCTTTCTTTCTCCTCCCCCATCATTTATCCATTATTTTTCTTCTCTCCCTTCAGTAACTTTCCTCCTAACAAGCGTTCACTCCAGCAAACTGTTGCATAAGAAATTTAAACTGAAAGTCATCGTGTGGCCACATATGGTCAATGACCATGCTTCATGTACACTCAGGAGGAAGCAGGAGTATCAACAGGAGCAGTGGGTAGAGGCAGAAAGGTGCCTGGGGATATTTTCAGGGTTTGTGGGTTTCAAAAGAAATGGATCCACCACATTTCCATTGCGTATTCTAACCAATCACAAAGATTAAACTGCAGGAAAAAGGAGAAATGAAAGGCTGTGTGAGGCAGCAGAACTCCATGTCCAAACAGGAAGCAAGTGCTGAATCCAACAAGACTGACTTGAGGGATGTGGAGCAGGACTTGAGGAGAGCAGGGATAGTGTGTGTTGGATTGTCCACAGGACTTGGAGAGGGAGCAGTCTAGGAGCACAGGTGTTATGCCAAGGTTCAGCAATGAGTGCCACAATGCACACATTGAGTGCCCAGCCAGCTCAGTGTCCAGTGACCTAGTGCCAAGTTAGGCCTGTGGGAGTAAAGATTATTGATGTGAGGTGAAAGAAATGAGAGTCAAAAAGAATCACAAACACATACTCACATACACAGTACACACAATCATACACACACATGCATACAAATACATACACACATGCACATGTGCACATATAGACATGCTGATACACAGTCACACATGAACGTGCAACATTCCCACATGCATGCACACTCCCACATATACACACAGTGCACACACTCACACATACAGTGCACACTCCCACATACACAGTGCACACACCCACACACACAGTTCACACACACACAGTGCACACTCCCACATACACACAGTGCACACACTCACACACAGGGCACACTCACACAGTGCACACACTCACATACACACAGTGCACACACCCACATACACAGTGCACACACTCACATACACACAGTGCACACTCTCACACACAGTGCACATACTCACATACAAACAGCGCACACGCTCACACACGGTGCACACTCTCACACAGTGCACACACTCACACACAGTGCGCACACAGTGCACACACTCACATACACACAGTGCACACACTCACACACACAGTGCACACTCCCACATACACACACAGTGCACATATGCACACAGTGCACACACTCACACAGTGCACACACTCGCACACAGTGCACACACTCACACAGTGCACACACTCACACACAGTGCACACAGTGCACACACTCACATACACACAGTGCACACTCACACACAGTGCACACTCCCACATACACACACAGTGCACATACGCACACAGTGCACACACACTCACACAGTGCACACACTCACACACAGTGCACACACTCACATATAGTGCACACACTCACACAGTGCACACACAGTGCACACACTCACATACAGTGCACACTCACATACACACAGTGCACACACTCTCACACACAGTGCACACTCACACACACAGTGCACACACTCACATACACAGTGCACACTCACATACACACAGTGCACACACTCACACAGTGCACACACTCACACTTTGTGCATGCATATGCACACACAGACACACATATTTTTACAATCATGGCTAAGGATCTCTGAATAAATGTGGAGAATGGAAGGATTGAAATTATTAAGATGAAAATTAAATCTAGAAATCAAAATGTGCAAGCTTGATATTAATAATGCATAATTTGATTGTGTTTTATAGAATCCAAGCAAGCAATTGCTAAACCTTTATTGATAACCAATGAGATGCATTCATTGGTGTGAATCAGACTAACATGTGTGTTTCAGTAAATTATAAGAAGTTTGCAAGAATCCCATAAACATGGGGCACCATAATTTTACCAAGGTTTAGTAGAGCTAATTAGTAGACTTTCCATGGGTACAGATGTTTTGTATTAATACATGTATCTATGAATGTCTTTCACTATATTCTATTGGAAAAAACACAAATGAACTGAATGAACTAAACAATGTGAACAATGTTAAATATTTGACTTCATACTTCAATATAACTGAACTTTCTTTTATCAAGTGATAGAAACTCAAGTTTCACAGTTAAAATAGCTGGCCATAAGGATAGATGTGATACCACCAAATGCCAGTGTCATATTTCAGATGAAAAGCAAAGATTTGCTGATGGAAACGTGACATCCTCCAGTAAAAGCATATCCCAGGCCAGTTGGAGGGGGTTAGGAAGGAGTTTATAGACATTAGTCTATGTTAGCTTTCATTTCCTGCAACAAAACAATGAAATGGACTCCCTGGCATCACCAAATGAAAGCCTGTTGATGGTTACAACATGCTGGTCCTGCAGTGTCTGATCACAACTTGGCTGTTTAGCTTGATGTTTAGGATTTCATTGCCCCTTTTCACTGCCTTTATTTTTTTTTTAATTTTTTTTTTGTGATGTGGTTCACTTCCTTTTAAAAGCATAAAGAAGGGGCCAGCATGGTGGCATAGTGTCCTAATCTCCCCTGCAGTGACAGCATTCCATACTAATGCCAATTCAAGTCCTGGCTGCTCCACTTCCCATCCAGCTCCCTACTAATGCACCTGCAAAAGCAGCAGAAAATGGCCCAAGTGCTTGGATCCCTGCATCCATATGGGAAGCCTGGGGGAAAAACTCTTGGATTCTGCTTTCAGATCAGCTCAGGTCAGGTTTTTGCAGCCATTTGGAGAATAAATCAGTGGAAGAAGGAACTCTCTCTGTGTCTCTCCTAGTCTCTGTAAAATCTGCCTTCCAAATAAATTTAAAAAAAAATCTTTAAAAAAAGAAAAAAGAACTAGCAAAATGTTTAGAGCTAAGATTTTCTCATGTTGCACCTAAAGAATTTCCAGTGTTTCTCCAGGAAAGTAACATTGATTAGTCAAGGCAGAGACCTGTGGAATTGTATTTGGAATTCTAAAAATTGCTTTCATTACTTTATGTGAAAACAACTCAAGATTTTCTCTACAAGCTAACTAGGAGACCAAAACATAATGCAACTAATATAGTCCCAAGCAGCTTTAATAAAATTATAATTGTACCCCTGAGGAAAGTGACTCAGTGCTTCAATTTTACGCCATGTTAAGCCAGAGATGACTCAAACCTGAACACACACATAAAGGAAGACCTTATGATACAGCAATAGGGTGGTTGAGAGGGAATCTGAACAATTCTTCAGACATGACACAGGAGATCACAAATAGATGATGATGATGATAATGCTTACATCTAGCAAAAGTGATAACAACTACCTTATGAGATGATTCTTATCACAAGAAGTTAGATAATGAACTCTCAAAATAGTACAGGCTTCCTTTATATTGCATATTATGTTGGATAACAGAAATAATGGTGATTGTCATTGCTTACATGGACTTTCTTGTGTCCCAGGTGACCTTTGATTAAAATCCATCAATCATCCTCACATACTCTACTCCTATTTTCAAGATGGGGAAAGTGAGCCACAGAGTTTGGTAGAATACCTGAGGTCACACAGCCACTTGGTGGAGGTGGTGGATTTGAAACTTTTATAGCACCTCCTGACATCAATTTCAGAAATCATGTTAAGTGATCATCTTCATTCTCTCTCATTTTCAGGGGAAAATCTTGCAAGTCATGTGTCACACTTTTGTTTTAATTTTCACTTTTGAGAGTTGTATCACAATATTAAGATTGTACGCAGACTAGAACATGAAGAAACCTTCTAGTTGGTTGATTTGAAGGAGATACACTCAACCACTGAGGAAGAAATTTGTCTAGAGACTTTTCTGAAATCATGTGGTTAATTTGGGAGCCAAGATTCTAACCCAATGTTACATTCCCATTGTAGTACTTTTCCCACAGTGTCATGTCGATCCTCTTGGCAAGGGTAGAGGAGCACATGATATCATGTGGTCCTGTCCAGCAATAAAAGAAGGGACCAACCAGTATGACCAACTATGTCCTTTCTATGGACGAACATCTGGGACATCCTGAGTATGGAAAGGTATTAGAAAACATCGTCATCTCGTGGGATATAAGACAAGCTATTGCCTGTGATAGGAAAGGAGACCAGTGGGCGGGAGGTAGGCCCCAAATGCTTCATCTGCACACAGCAGGACTTTAGTCTAATTTCATGGGCTGAAACAAGCTGCAAAGGTGACATAGGGAGAAATATTGGGGCTGAATATGATCTAGGTACAAGGCAGGTGGAGGGCAGATACCAGAAAAAGAACTGAATTCTGATCAACTCATTCCCATAGGTGTTGATTCACTGTTGGAATCCAACGTATTAATAGCCAGAAGTGTAATTTACTGGTTCAAAGTACGTGTGAGCTGCAATTCATCCAAAAAATGAATGGGAAGTCTAGTTACATTATTGCTCTTTTGTCTGGGGCAGTGGACACTAACTCCTGTCATCAAAAATCTGCTCCCTTGAGAATAACAGACTTGCTGTGTTCATGGGAACCATCCGCATGGCTTGGGCAGAGACACTCTTAACCCATGATGGGACCATATTCCACAGGCCACTGTGAGTGCTTCAGAGGCAGTGACATAAATCAAGCTGAGCTGGATCTTCCAAGCAAAAAAGAAAAAGAAAAAAATAACACATTCCTTTCTGCTGTAGGGTCTTCCAAGTCATTCTAAGTCATGGGATAAAGTGCTGGAAGACACCCTTCCTTTCACTTAAATAAAGTCTGTCAGAGTACACAGTCAACATAAAGAGAACACTGAGACACTATAGCCAGTGTACAAGTGTACTTGTGTACAAGTCCAGTTGCAGCCCTGCACTGCCCAGTTTCAGTGGCCATTTGCTGTCCTACTCTGCTTAAACCTGTTTGAGGTAGATATCTATCCCATGCAATCCACTGAAGCTTGATCATTTCAATTTTCTAGTATTAAATCCCAAGGAGGTAGGGCTAAGAGACTGGAACAACAAAGTTTCCTCCAATCCTTGCTAACAATCAAGTGTTTCAGAGTATCCAATATCCTAAAGATAGCAGGATTTGGAAAGGCCTGCGCGAACATTCTCCTGCCCCTCCATCAACAGGATCTCAAGGGTCTTCAATCGATGAGTCTCTCTCTCTCTTTTTTAAATTAAAGTGCTTCTAAGGAGGACTCTTTCTAAGATTGCCAGAGTTAGGCACTATGAAATGTGTTTGATTGTAACAATTATAGGTTAACCTGTAGCCAAAGAAATTATTCAGAGAAAAGCCATAAAATGTTACGCTGTGTAAAATTGATGCATTTCTTCTAGTTGTTCACATATGATGTTGGGTCGGGCAGGGAGTGTGCATGAGAAAGCAGACAGATTCAACATTCTCTTGTTTGGTGTTAACTTGGGAAGAGTTTTGAGCTATGTCTTAAGGGAAGGGAGGAACACTGTGACAAATGGAGGGTGGAGGCAGATTGGGCGATGTATGCAGAGTACAGGCAAAGCAATGGGGAGCATTTGTGGAACAAGAGACTTGGGAGGCCTTCCTGCAACAGCCCCAAGCCTTTTAACTCCAAGGTCCCACTGCTTTCAGTGGTCAAAGTTGATATGACATGTGTACTGATGCTGAACACAAAGTTAACAGCTTCCCAAAGGGGCGGAAGTTCTCAGGGAAGGAACCGTCAGGGTGGCCAGTTGACACTAACTTTCGTGTCATTCGAGAAGTCTCTGCCAACTTTTTCCTAACATCACTGGGGTTTTCCTGGGGCCCCTCAGACCATGTGCTATTGGATCCAGGGCATGCTGAATTTTATTTTATTTTCTTAATGAAAGCAAATGATAACCTCAAAGGAACATGGGGTACACCTGTGGTGACTTACACATAGTGTACTTGAGGACTTGGAGGTTGTTCCAGATGTCATTTAGAATCACCTCCTTCAGAAGGAAGGATCCAGACACGTCTCCTGGGCCTTCTTGGCAGCAAGGATCTTGGGGCATTTGACTTTGTGGGAGTGATAGCTGCCATTCTGCTTTAAAAGAGAGTATCTTCACCAAGCAACCAGCAAAGACTGCATGTTTCATGTAAGGCTTTGTGTGCTTGCTGAGACTACTTGGTCTGCACACTGCCCACCCAGAAGAAAAGTAACTGCATGTGCATCAGAAAAAAATAATCAAAACCACAAGTAGACTGCTTGGGCTATCTGCCCACACAGTGATAAACATCTGGTCAACCCTAAAAAAGCCCCTTGATTCCAGAGACAACATCTTACTCACCTACTTATGAGTCTGGCTACTCTCAACCAAATTTCCAATAAGCCATTTCATATTTTAACTGGATCCTTCAGTTTACTTCAGAACATTTGGCATCAACGCAATGGAATATATCAAATGTGACATGAATACTGTATGTGTATATATGTGCACATACGTATATATGAAGGTGGTTGATTTTAGTTCTATTGCACTCCCTCACATCTTAATTGTTGATAAACTAGAACGTCATTGTTCTGTTCAGATTTTCTGATAACTTCTCTGATAATGTCAACAATGGATTAAATAAGTGAGGAAAGTAGAAGGAACGAGAAATTTAGTTAAGGAACAGGGCCAGAAGCCATTGATTATACAGAGAAAAATAATTTAGCTTCTTACGTTACACCATATGTTGGAATAAATCTGTACAGACACATAGATAGGACATAACAAATCTGTGCATAGAAACATACATAGGTCACCGTACACTATATAATTATGTGATCGATGTGTGAAATTATCTGAGCGTGAGCAGGAAATAACAAATACATAAAAGTACATGCAGTTTTATTACAGTAATCTTTATACAACAGAAATACTAATGTGGCATTTAATAATGATGTCTCCACATTCAAAGTAAATAGTTTGCCAAATGAAGAAGCAAGCCATAAACGGCAAAAAAAAAGAAAAAAAAGCCTGGGTTGTGCAAATATGTGAAAAGGAAGGATGAAGATGCTTGCACACAAAGGCTTTTTACTAATCATTATAAAAATCCATTAAAAAAAATGGAGTAGGAGAATCAAGATGGCAGAATAGGGTAAGGATAGGTTTAAACAGATGGAGAAATATTAGCCAGTCTGAAGCAGAAAGGGCACATTCCAGGAAATAAGAGAGGACAGAATAACAGCAGAGGGGTACTGGAGGCTGGCAGACACAGGAAAGCAGCGAAAACAACAGTGTGCTGTTGCAGTGACTTATACTCCAGTGGCATTCAGCGAACAGTGGTCTGAATTCCACCAGCAGCTCGGAACTCCACCAGCAACCAGGTAGGAAGGGACGTTCACCGAGATCTCAGGAGGTGAACACAGACAAGAACTACTTATCCTGCTGGTCTTTTTATTTGACCAGCAACAGAGAGAGAGAGAGTGGCAGATCCCAGGCAGGCAGTGCAGGAACAGGGTGGATTTCACAGCCCAGTCTGCCTCCTAGAGCCAAATTAGGCGCCATTTCATTTAAAGAGGCATAGGCTCTGGGGCAGGACTGCGCATGCAGTGAGCTGCGAGTGAACTCATTTCTGGCTCAATGAACTGCAACAACATAGCATCCAACAGGTTCCACCCAAGATAGGTCCAGGTAGCCCTCAGACCTGAAGGCCAGCAAATCAAGAACTAGTAGTGGCACATCAGGCACCATTTCTTACAGTGTGGGAAAGAATTTAACACTGCAGGGGACAACAATGAGCTGTACATGTGCTGAGCTTGGTGAGAACTCCCTGACCGCAAAGCATAGCATTGCATCCACAAGAAAATAATGCCGACTATGGCATCGTACAGGTCAAAATAGGTTCATGTGGGTTTCTGACCTAATGGCCAACAGGTTCCAGCAAGATCAGCACCAAAAATAATCTATTTATATAGGATACTTAGAGTCTCTCTAATCCCGGGACCTATTCCAACCAGAAGTGGAAGAAAGGTTGTACAGACAATGGTGCAGCCTCAGTCTGATATCACAGGAGGTGGATACTGGTGAGCCAAAAGCTAAGGCTATGGAGGCCATTGAGCAAATCTAATATAAGAACTCAGACCTGGAACTTGCTGGAGGAAGTGGCACAAGTGACTACAAACAGAGACCCATTTACCAACTGCAATAAGTAAAATCGAACTGTAGACACAGCTTTAAAAAAAACCTGCTCCAAGGAGAATCTGATACCCAGAAGTACAATGACCAAGAGCAAAAGAAGAGACAGAGCACAATCAATATTCCTGAAGACTCCTCTGCAAAGAAGCGAAATCCTGTGCCTACCTCAGAGTTCACTGAGGAAGGCATCGTGAAAATGGGAGATAGAGAATTCAAAACAATTGTTATAAAACTTCTTATCAACAATGAGAAGCACATAAAGCAGGCATTCAAGGAAGTTAAGGAATATGTCACACTGGAAATGAATCAAATGAAAGCTGATATATCAGAAATGAAGAATACAATAGAGCAAATTGAAACTACAGTAAAGAGTCTCCAAAATAGAATGAAGGAAGCAGAAGAAAGAATCTCAAAATTAGAAGATATTTCCTGTCAGCAGGGTGAAACAAACAAAAAGCTAGAAGCAGAGCTGAATCAGGCAAAAAAAAAAAAAAAGTATTCAAGAATTGAAAGACACTATTAGAAGGCCAAATAGGCCAAATATAAGAGTTATGGTAGATCCCCAAAGGTGCAGAAAGAGAAGCTGGGTTTAAAAATGTATTTAACGAAATGATAAGGGAAAATTTTCCTACTCTAGAGAAAGAATTGAGAAACAGCATCCAGGATGGGGCACAGAACTCCCAACTGGCTTGACCAAAATTGATCTTTACCACAACACATGATAATCAAGCTCTCTTCAGTTGAACATAAGGAAAAGATCCTTAAATGTGCATGTGAAAACAATCAATTGACATATAAAGGAATGCCAATAAAACTCACAAAAGACCTCTCACAGGAGACTCTACAGGCAAGAAGAGAATGGAGCAACATATTCCAGATTCTAAAAGCAAAAAATTGCTGGCCCAGGATAATGTACCCTGCAAAGCTTTCCTGTTTCTTTGAAAATGAAATAAAATTCTTCCACATAGAAAAAGCTCAAACAATATACCTCTTCCAAGCCTGCCCTTCATAGGACATTTAAAGATGTCCTTTGACAGAGAAAAGGAATAGCACCCATCAAAACCAAAGGCAAATGCAGAGAACATCCCAGTAAAATAACAACAGAAGACTAAGTCAATGAACAACCTGTTGCTAAAATGACAGAAGCAAATTACCACCTGTTTGTATTAACCCTGAACATAAGTGGCTTAAACTTATCAATCAAACATCATGGATTAGTAGACTGGATTAAAAAACAAAAAGCATCCATTTGTTGCCTATAGGAGACACATTTTGATTTTTTTGTTAGATTCCTCTCTTCAAAACACTTTCTTCTGATCAAATTCCTCAATGATTCATAGATCATACAATAGCATAATTTTCTTCAAGAAGGTTCTTGATTTGCTTTTTCATTTCTCCAGCAACACATTAGTCATTCAGTAGCATGTTATTTAACTTCATGGTGTTGTTAATTTATTTTTTTTCTTCCTGTTGTTGATTTTGTTTTGTGGCTTTTCATTAAAGGGGATGTATAGTAGCTGCATAATGGAGACTATCACATCCAGATGTGAGGATACAATGTAGTATGCATTTCTACTTCCATATTAAAGATGGTGTCCCAATGAAATGGTTTACTATATCTTCACAATAGGATGCTGGACTCTCTGTCATTGTTCATGCCAACAATGATGGACATATCACTGTGTATTAAGAACTATACTGTGGTAATAATGCAGGGGAACACAGTGATGGGGGAGGGAATTGGAAGGGGATAAGGGAAATCCCAGGACATATGGAACCATATCATAAAATGCTAATAATAAAAAGAAGTTTAAAAATTTAAAAATAGAGCAAAAGAGGCAGATAGTTATCTGTAAGAGACAAAATTAGGGTCAGTGTTGTGGTATAGCACATTAAGCTGCTACCTGTGACACTGATAACCCGTATGAGAAATAGTTGTGTCCCAGTTGCTCCACTATTGATTGAGCTCTCTGCTAATACATCTGGGGAAACCACAGAAAATGATCTAAGTGCTTGGGCTCCCGTCATCCGTGTGGATCATTCAGATGGAGTTCCCTGGGTTCAGCGTACCCCAGCACTGGCTGCTATAGACATATGGGGAGTGAACCAGATGAAAAGCTACTCTCTCTCTCTCTCTCTCTCTCTCTCTCTCTCTTTCTCTCTCTCTCTCCCCCGCCCCCGTTCTCTCTCTTTCCTTTCTCTGACTGTATTTCAAATAAAACAAAGTAAATTTATTTTTAAAAAACAGATAAAAGTTTCCAGTAAACATACAGGCAACCAATAATTGTAAAACAACAAACCAAAATAACAATAAGAATTTTTAGAATTTATATATTTTATCTGAAAGTCAGAATTACAGAGAGAAAGTGGAGAGAAAGAGATCTTCTATTTGCTGATTTGTGGAATGCCCCAAATGACCATTATAGTCAGAACTTGGCCTGTGCAAAGCTGGGAGCCAAGCGATTCTTCATGTCTCTCATGAGGGTACAGGGGCCCAAGAACTTGGACCATATTCCTCTGCTTTACCAGATCATTAGTAAAGAGCTATATCAGAAGTACCCAAGGCATAAGCCATCACCTAGATGGGATGCTAAGGATCAGCCCATTGTATCATGGCACTGACCCCAACACTAATACTTTTTAAAGTCATGAAGTTTGGCTTCTCATCCATGGTGGTAGAAACACAAATCAGCATGTACTTTCTGGTTGTTGATTTGACAGATATTTCAGGTGGGTTTTCAGCATGAATGCACTTGACCCAAAAGCTCTGTGTGACAGAACCACACTTCTACTAAGGAAAAACAGGTCACTGACCAGGAGAGAGATCAAACCGGTTGTCCAGTCAGTGTATCTCATGCAGAACTAAACTGCTGGCCTGTAACATTAGCAATCTTGAGCCCAGCAGGCTGCAGATTGGTGTTTGTGCAGCTGGAGGTCAGGCAGGGGCTGAGTTGAGACTGATGGAGAGCTGGCTTGTAAGAGCAGGGAGGAGCCCGCGAGATCTCTGCTTTGACCTTCTCATGTGATAGATGAGCAAGGGGTGGGGTGTGAGGAATGACCTACCAGTGACTAGCAGTGGATTCATAGCACAGTTAGGATTCATGCCCTAGCTTCCCTACTTCTAATAACCCAGTATCCTGACTCTGTTCAACCCTGGAGGTTTCATTCCAGCTGGTTGACCTTCTGAATGACGTGTTTCGTGGTCCATCATCTGGCTTTCATTAATAACCAGCTAGCTTGGTGCTTTGTAATGATCTGTCCCAATGTTCATAGCCATGCTGTTGGCCTCAGACTTTCCTGTGTGATATAACAGGCCGAGCGCGGACCGGCAGTGATCTGGATGTGCTGCTGCAGCATGCTGTGAACCTGGGGATGTCTCCCCAGCTCAAGCACGACTTTGTCACCTGCCTGAAAAGGAAAGATCAAAGGAACAATTTCCAAAATCCATTCAAAATGTATGATTTTATCGCAAGCACTTTCTGAAAGGTTTTTGGCTTTTTTTTTTTTTTGCTTTAGAATTATAGGCAGTCAGCATGTGGACTCCTTAGAGTAGAGAGACATGCCAGAACATTCAAAGATCCCCAAACATCTGTCATCCAAGTGGTAGAGTTAGAAATTAACTCCAAGAATGACACTAGTGTGCACACATTCTCTTCATCTGAAGGAGTTCAATTTACCACCCCTAAACCGCATCACAGGGGTATCCCAGGAATAGTCATGAAGTAGGACACCAGTCGATTTTAACCCAATTGTGTTCAACAGAAGAATTATACCATGCCTGTAATGTTCAATGTTCCAGTAGTCATGTTAAAAAAGGAAAAGGAAACAAGGAAAGTAATTTTAATATTTTTGTTTTATTCATCATTTCCAAAATATTATTACTTCAGCATGTAATCAATATTTAAAAATATTTATGAAATGTTTTACATTCTTCCCTTTTCATCACTCTGCTTGAAACACATTTTTTCTAACAACTTCAATGTGTGTCAGTTTTTAAGTTCAATTAAAAAGTCAGCTCTTAATGGTGTTCATCACATTTCAGGTGTTCACCCAATAGCCGCATGTGGCAGGTGACACATCAAACCATCACTGGACCACTGACCTTTATCCTTGAAGGTTTACTTATTTCTTCAGCCTGAAGCAACAAGTTATTCTACCACAGAGCTGCTGGTGTTTAGGAAAAGGCAGAATATAAAAGAACAACAATTATGTTAACTGAACTGAGGGTGGGAATTTGGTCTACTAGTTAAGATGTTGATCAGGATGTTCTCAACCCATGTTAGAGTATCCATGATCAAGACCTGGCTTTAACTCCAATTCTAGCTCTCTAGTAATGAGGACTCTAGGAGTTAACAGATGACAGTTTAAGTAGTTAGGTCCCTGCCACCCATGTGGGAGACCTGGACTGAGCTCCTAGTTCCATCCTGACCAAATTCTGGTCATTGCAGACATCTAGCAAATGAAACTGGATAGTAGTCTCTCTCTCTCTCTCTCTCTCTCTCTCTCTCTCTCTCTCTCTCTCTCTTTCTCTCTCCCTCTCTCTCTCTGCCTCTTTCTCATTTCTGGTTTTCACTCTTTCTCTCATAAATAAATAAAATAATGTTTTTTAAAGGTGTAAGCATTTATTCTAATCATTAAGATGCTAGTCAGTGAGCTTGATTCCACATCAGTGAGCTTGGGCTCAAATCCTGCCTGTGTAGACCTTGGAAAGCAACATGTGTTGACCCAAATATTTGGCTCCTGCCACCAAAAGGGGCTATTTGTATTGAACTATCTCCTAGCTTCATCCCGGGCAAGACTTGGCCAATTGCAGGCAATGGGAAGTAAGGGAACATTCATTGACTCTCTTGCTGTATCTGTGTGTACGAGTGTGTGTGTGCACATGCATATGCTCATGTTTTGCCTGTATAAATAAAACGAAACGAACAGGGTCAGAGGTAGAATGACTCAGAGAAGATCAGGAAAATGCTGGCTACCCACCACCCTGTCCAGGAAAGAGCTATTGCTTTCTGTTAAGAATATATACCATATATATATGGTAGAGAGCTGAGACCCCAGCCCTCTAAGACTAATCCATGCATTCATACATTTTTTTTACCTGTAGGCAATGTACATCAATATGATATGCCTCTACTTCTAAGAAATTACAGTCTACAAAATCCTAAAAATGATCTTCAAAAAGAATGCTTTACCTACTCCAAAAGGACTTTCAATGAGATTCACTACAGTTTCTTTACTTTCTTTGTTATATTTAGACTGTGATGAATGGGGGAAAATATTGACATCCAGCTTTTTAACAACACACTTACTGTAGAAAGCAGAGGGCACCTGTTGTTGATCTTATCTTTTGAATCTTAATTTTAAAAGCTGTTTTTGCAAGCAAGACTTTGGGTCCCACCCAAAGCTCTTGTGCTCAAGACTTTGGAGATGTGAGTTGAGGGCGTGATTGCATAAAAGCATCCTGCCTTGGGCTCAGTTTCTGGACAATTGCCTCAATTCTCTGCTCTCTAAAGTCATTCTGACATTTGCAAGGATATATGCTGCCAGAAAAATGGCTTAATTTGTCAAATGTTGACATTGTGACATTTTAACTCAGGTCTTCTATGCAGGATAAAACTTTCCAACTCTGTAGAATTTTATGTTTGAATTTTAAAAGGATGGTCTTTGTTTTCTTTACATTTATCCACATCTTGACGATCTATTGGGATAAACTTCAGTAGTTCAAAGGCTACATTCACTTGGCACACTGAATCACTGGCATTGCACTCCATGCTGGGAGTAGTTTTTATAACGACTTATGGATGAAATGAGAGAGTGAGAGGATACATGCTAAAAGGAAGACATGGCGTAGAAGAATCTCATTAATTCATTAAGAGAAGCTTAGGTACTAACTCAGGAGAAAGGCTGATTAATTTTTTTTTCTTTTAAGATTTGTTTATTTTTATTGGAAAGGCAGATATACAGAGAGGAAGATCTTCCATCCAATGGTTCACTTCCCAAGCGGCCACAACAGTTAGAGCTGAGCCAATTCGAAGCCAAGAGCCTCTTCCAGGTCTCCCATGCTGGTCCCAAAGCTTTGGGCCATCCTCTACTGCATTCCCAGGCCACAGGCAGAGAGCTGGATGGGAAGCGAGGCCATGAGGATTAGAACTGGCACCCATATGGGATCCTGGAGCATTCAAGGCGAGGATGTTAACCGCTATGCTATTACACTGAGCCCAAGGCTCATAAATCTAATGGACATTATCTGGGAAAGCAGAGTGGCTAGATGCTTCTTGACATTTGGCTTCAGGTTAGTATATTTGACCCAGATCAGCAAAGCCAGCAGTAGGCTTTCATGGCAGAGGTGTTGGGTAAGAAATAAGATAAGAAATGGTGGCCCAGTGGCTAAAGTCTTTGCCTTGAATGCACCAGGATCCACATGGGTTCTAATCCTGGCAGCCCTGCCTCCCATCTAGCTCCCTGCTTGTGGCCTGGGAAAGCAGTGGAGCACGGACCAAAGCCTTGGGACCCTGCACCCACATGGGAGATCTGGAAGAGGCTCTGGGATCCTGGCTTTGAATTGGCTCAGCTCCAGCCATTGCAGCCGCTTGGGTAGTGAATCATCAGATGGATCTTCCTCTGTCTCTCCTCCTCTATGTATATCTGGCTTTCCAATAAAAATAAATAAACCTTAAAAAAAAAAAAAGAAGTAACCCTTTTGCCTGCATCCCTTAGGAGAATGTTCTGTGCTTTGCCTCAAAACAGTAGATTATTAAGATGTTCATTACTTGTACCAATTTATGAAGAGCCAGAAATTCAGAAAATCAGTCATGCAGTGCTTCCCAGACACTGATGCTGCATATTTTCATGATCTCCACTAGGTAGCCTTGGAAAGTCATATGTTTCTAGTAGGAACTGGTGATTCTTTTTGCTAAAGTCACACAATTTGAGGTGTTAATGTTGTGGCAGTGCCAGGGACAAGAGAACTGTAACTCCAAACTCCAATCCCAAGCGTTTTTGTTTTTTGGTTTTTTGGTTTTTTTGTATGTGTGTGCCTTCCTTCATGTTTCTTGAAGTCCTTTTTCTGGCATCTGCTCAACACACCAGGAAGAAATATCTCTCCCAAAAATGAGCACTGAAATAATTACTCCAGGTTAGTTTCCCACGGAATAATGACCCAAAGCAGCACTCCTTTCTCTCTTCCCTCCTAACTCCCAAGCCAGAGGCTTTGGATGATGTTCAGGCAGATGAGGCCTGTGGACAGGTGAGTTTCATGGAGAAGATGGCCCTGTCCACAGCCTGCCTCACGCACTTGGGACTGGGTGTCAATAACTTGAGACAGTTGTTATTTAGGGAAGAAGTGGAGAGACGGATTAATAAGTGGCTTAAATGTTGTCTCCCAATCTAGGTTGGATTTCCAAAGGAGAATGCTACATTGTTGTCTACTGGTACAGGCTGCTACACAGTAAGAAATAACACAATACACAGCAACCTAAAAAAAGGAGATTAGACAGGTAATTTGGGAGGGGGAGGTAATTATCTGTGAAGAATAAACACCCATCTTTCATTCCATTAATGATACTCTATGGCTCATTTATCCTTGGACTTCAATAGCCTCACCCTATGTAGCATGTCAGTATATTGGCTATGCTACATATTTTTCATGTTTTAGAATCATTGAGTTTTAGAGACAGTTGCTTTCCTTTTCAAATTCTAATATAACACTACTCCAAGGCATTTTACAAAGATTGACTTGGAAAGAAAGTGCTCTGAGGTGTTTTACAAATATTGAATTGGTAAATTTTCGTAACTACTCTATGAGACACGAAGGGTTAGTACCCCTGCTTTTCGCATGAAGATGTTAAAGCACAGAGAGATTCACAGATCGGTCCAGCATCACTCTGTCTTAAGGCCAGAATTCAAAGCAATGTGGCTCCAGTACTATGATCTTGCCAGTGTAGACTTCAGGAAGGCCGACTTTGCTGAGATTCAGTGAAAGCTCAACTCATAGATCCTTGCTGGGAGAGCAAAGGCTTAAAGCATGCAAAACCCTTAAGTGTTTCTGTCTGCAGAGTTCAAGGAGAGGAGTTTCTCAAAGTGGCCTTGGTGGACCACCTACACCAGGATCCCCTACAATGCAGATTCCTGGATGTAGCCCAGATCTGCTGAATCATACCCTCTTAGGTGTTGAGCTTAGCACTCTTTGAGCAGACTCTTGAGGGACATTGGCATTTGAGGATTGAAACCACTAGTCTGAGAGAATAGACTTCACTTGAAGTCAAGGAATGAACACAAGGTGTTTGCCTTCCTCCAATTGCATAGAGCCTTGAACTCGACTTGCAACAACCAACCAGAAAGTCAAGTGGAACGAAAGTTCAGGAATAGTGCCATGGAGAATTCACTATCCAGCTGTGCACTGAAGCCTGGAGCAGACTCCTTCTTCAGGTTCTGACAGGTTAAACCAGCACTAGAGAGTCACTTGTGTATCACTGTGTGACTCACACTTGCTGTCTGACAAAGGAAACTCAGGTGCTGGTTGGTGTTGTGAGCTTTATAGCAGCTCTCCAGGTGTACTTGCTTGAAAAAATCCATACATCAAAAGAAAGGCACAAATTAAAGGGATCCCATATCTAGAAGAGTACCTCTCTCCTTTTGCTGTGGTCCTTTTTCTCTTCCCAGGAATTACTGGTTGACAAATATCCAGTAGTAGGAAAACTCTGAAGTCTGACCTACTTGGGATCATCTTATGATAGCCTGCCTCACCAAGTCATGGTACAAGGAGAAGAGGTTTTCCACCAGGAGCCATGAACAGATGTTGCATGTGAACCCGAAAGCGAATCTCTGATGCTAATTCCAATCTCAGTCATGGCTGTTGCATTCTGACAAATCACTCCAACATTCCTGGCCATTGACTCTCCATTTACAAAGTAAAAAAACTAGATGTAACACTATATTTCTTTCCTTTACAACATCATCATATAAATCTAAGAGGAATGAACCTATAGCAGGAATGTAATGCTAACACAGAAGGAATACAATTCAACAGATGCCAGCTGAAGTCCTATGAGGAAAATCCATGGTGTACTAGGATGCTGCTGATCCAGCGGGAGGTAAGGCCAAGAAAACAACTTAGGGCTTGTAGAGACTCACTGTCGTACATTTTGCAATGATTACCTTGACTATTGGAGGAGCAGGCCATGCCAATGGCAAAGATTGAGTTTTACAGAGCAGAAGAAAAGCCAGGCATTGTACAGTTTTGATACTGGAACTCTTGAAGAGAGATTTCCTAGGATTCTTGGCCCTACACCTTAGCACCTACAGGGAACAAAGACTCCCCACCACCCCAGAGCTTCTCAGAGGCACCTATGAACGACTGGAAAACCTAGGGAGTGTTGGGATGGGACCTGATAAACAAATAGCAAAACCAGAATCTCAAGCTGTTTTGTGTAAAGCTGAGATTCCTAGCCACATAAAAGAGACCAAAGAGAAACAAGTTGCATAAAGAGAAAAACCAAAACATTTTTTTTCACAAGACAAAATGACAATTAAAGGAGGAAATATACTCTTGATCCCAGTGCCCACAAACAGGATGTCAGAATGAAAGAGGTAACATATATATCTCACCAAGGCTGAACTGTCTTCTCCAAGCCTGCTCAACTCCTTATGGACCTTGTCTACCTAAGCCACCATATGTTTGCCTCAGGGCCACAAAAGGAGGAGCAATGGGGTTCCTGCCTTGTGTCATTGTGCCATGAGATGCTGTCTTGTGCAGTAATTGCTTAAATAATTCTTCTTCTTCTCCTTCTTCTTCTTCTTCCTCTTCTTCTTTGCAGCTAGATATCCTTCAGAAGACTAAGATCACATCAGAGAGAAAACTTCACAAGCCAAATGTTTGCAGTTTCAAACTTTGATGGAGTCCTCCCTTTATACAGTAGGCTTTCTTGCAGGATGATATTCAAAACAATGTTTTTTGGAAGTCTCTGAGCTGTCAACAACCTTCAACTGCTACTATCCCCTTTTGCCCCTCCCACTTCATTAATATACCTGCCTGGCTCCCCTCTCTTATGCACAAAACCTGGTTTTCTCTGTGTGAGGTGTTTTTCCTGCTTATTTTTTCTTTCATTATGAGAGGTAACTACAATCTCCCAGCCCTACTTCCTGAAACCACAACAAATCTGAGGACACAAAAGACTTCACCCGTTTCCCTTTCCAGCCCAAACTCAAGCTAACTCCTGGGATCCTCAATATGGCCTCATTTTTCAGAGAAGTCTAATATTTCAGAAGCTGAGATGAGAAAAAATCCACAGAGATGGAAGTTGTGTGCTTACAGAATTTTGTTAGAACTTAAAACAGGTCCCAGAATCTTTGGATGATGGGCTTGGGGAATCCTGTCCCCAGAACGGACTGAGTGAGTGGGCATTGTGGTACAGTGGGTTACGGTGTTTTGGACACTCACATCACTAGGAATTGAGTCTCTCTTCTGCTTCTGATCCAGCTTTCTGCTAATGTATACCATAGTAGGCAGCAAATGATGGCTCAAGTATTTGTATTTTTGTAACCTTTCTGGGAGACCTGACAATCCTGGACCCTGGCATTGGCTTCACCCATCTTCAGTCCTCAGCTCTTGCGAGCATTTGGAAAATGAATCATTCTCTGCAGGATTGATCTCTATCCATCTATCTGTCTCTCTCACTCTGCTTTTCAAACAATAAAAAGAATTAAACTTAAAAAGTAGACTAGGAGTAGCCCACTATTCAGCAGGTCTGAAGGGAGGGTAAAATTTAAACAGAAAGGGGTAAGGTTTGAGAAGGGGGAGGAAAGAGGCATTTTTATAAATATATACAAGTCAAGGAAAACATAGCAGTTGCCCCTTCTGTCTACTTACGTCCTTGGAAGAAGGAGCGTGTGGAATTTCACACATCTGAAATCTTGGAAGATTGTCTTCAGAAAAACTGTGAATTAAGCAACTGCCCAGTGCACAGAGCCAATGTGTACTCTAAGCCAAACTCAATCAACTAGTCAATCAATCATTGTAAATAAGTTTGTTCTATAATAACTGGATTTTATTGAACCACCAGGAAATGGTTTGCAAGCATCTAAATCCTTATGTACCACCTCTTTTGTAGTATTTCTCCTACTATCTCTGCTTTGGCATCTAATTGTATCCAAAGACTCTTACAGGGTAGTCAACTACACAGTTGGAGCTGCACTGGCAGCTGCCAGTCTTTTCCTGTGGATTTGTATGACGCAAAAAAGAGGGTATTTCCTTACACATGACAAAGAGATCTCAATATTTTCCATCAAATTATGACAGTATCTCTCAGGGGCTATATATTACACACATTGCATGGGTCTCTACAAATAGCTTTGGGGTCAGCCTTATAGCACAGTGGGTTAAAATGCGACCTGTGAAGCAAGATTCCCATACTAAACCACCAGTTCAAGTCCTGGCTTTTCCATTGCTGACCCAGCTCCTTACTAATGTGTCTGGAAAAGCAGAAGATGGCCCAATGATATTGGCTCCTTCTACCATATAAGGAATCCAGAAGGAGTTCTGGGTTCCCAGCTCCAGCTTTACCCATCCTTGGCTATTTTCAGCTATTTGTGGTATGAGCCAACAGATAAAGGGGCTCTCTCTCTCTCTCTCTCTCTCTCTCTCTCATCTCATCTCATCTCTCTCTCTCTGGGCGTGTATATATATACACACACCTCTATATGTATCACTCAGTCTTCCAAATATTTTTTTTTAAATAAATCTTTGAAAGAAAAAACAAAAGGTCTTGCAAGGGAGAAAGAACACATGTTTAAAACACATGTTTTAAACAAGAACACATGTTTAAAAACAAAATTAATAAAAAGACAACAAGGAGATCAATATGTGTGAGAGGATGTGGAAAGAAGCAAGAGAATCTTTAACCCAGGTAAATCACTGCCTGGAAACAAAAGTCCGGATCAAATGCCCTGTGAAGGTCCCCTCTCATCCTGGGATTTCAGCTCTTAGATGAGTTTTCCAGAAAAAGGGGTAATAGAGAGAGAATAACAAGAAAGTGTTCATGAAGAAGGGTGGTAGAGCAAAGGGAAAAGGAAAGAAAGCAATAAAACATTTCCTGATCCAACAAGAAGCATGTGTGTTGGGGCGTGTTGAGGAAGAGGAGAACCTATCATCTGAGTGTTAAGCAAAGGTTTAAGGTCATTTCTGGATCTGTCCAAACAACCTCTCCCCACACTTGTTGGCCCATGGCAGATCAGGGCCTTTGGGTTTTGGCAAAGACAAGACAATCAGGAATTCAGAAAAAAAAATGTCTTTCCAATTTCAGAAAGGGAGAGAAGATGAAGAATGGCTGAATTTCTCAGGGTGGCTGCCAAGGGTGAGGTTGATGAAAAAAAGAGAGAGGAAGAGCCAGGAGAAGCTGCTGTGCAAAGCAGACCATTGCCAAGTTCCAGAAAGTGTGAAGGCTGTGGCAGCACAGAGCCTCAGAGAGCATGGTGTGTTCACAAGTATTGTCACCAGAACAAGGACACCAGCAGCTGGCAGATTCCCAGGTGATCCAGACAGACAGACAGCTCCACATATACAAGGAGTCCATGATCCAAGTCCTGCAGGCAGTTTTCTCACCTATGGCAGAAGCCCACACCCCAATGGCCTTCCCACTGGTCTCAACTCTCCCATACTTCTCAAGAGTTTCATGCATGAGAAAATGAGAGAGGTCCTCGTTTCAAAAACAGCATGTAGTTATTTGCAAACTTGTTTGAACAATCCAGCAATGTCTTTTGCTTTTAAGCAGGGCTCCATCTACAAAGAGGCCAAAGAGAATTGTTGAAGAACAGTTCTGGTACTAACAGACTGCCTTCCTCATTTTCCCCTCCTCCTCCTGCTCCTTCCTCCTCTTTCTTCCCTCTCTCTGTCTCTAATGTGAACTCTTAGGCATCAGAATGCCCCTGGGATCCTCTGGAAGCAAGTTGAAAACCATCACAGTCACCTGAGTGCCTCAAAGTTAAGGGTTGCATGATAATTCCACTACTTGGCTATCAACATGACTTCAGTTGAACTGTTGAACACCTTCATACCTTAGTTTCCCCATTTGTAAAGTACAACAGGTACTGTCCACCTCATGAGCTTTTTACAGGAACTAAACAACTTACAAACATGACTGATCTTTTTATGAGTATGGCTCATACTAGGAGCACAGCCAAATAATCCCTCAGTATAAATTGTTTTATTATCAGAAAATCTCCAATAGCTCTGCCTCTAGGCAACATATTCTCTCTTCCCTCATAAAACATCATAAAAAATCCACTGTTTTCATATCCATTCTTGCTATTTAAGCTGTGACTTCTGAGACTCCTTTCCATACGCTTTATTATTTAATTTTTTATGCTTTATAGAGATTTATTTAGATATCTGAAAGGTAGAATGACATAG
The DNA here is from genome assembly GCF_017591425.1 of Ochotona curzoniae. Classification (NCBI taxonomy): domain Eukaryota; kingdom Metazoa; phylum Chordata; class Mammalia; order Lagomorpha; family Ochotonidae; genus Ochotona; species Ochotona curzoniae. The sequence continues at coordinate 4,124,156 of NW_024466312.1, read as the reverse complement.
AAAGAGGATGAGAGAGTCTTTCAACTGCTGGTTCACTCTTCAAATGGCCACAACAGCCAAATCTGATCCAAGTGAGAGCCAGGAGCCAAGGATTTCCTGTGGGCCCATCACAGAGCTGGAAGGAACCCAACTATTTGGGTTTTCCATCATCTGCGGCCTCTGAATTGGAAGTGTGGAGTAGCTGGGACTTGAATTCAGATACTGATATAAAATGTGGGCATCCAAGTCATAGCTTAATTCCTTGCACCTGACACCAGTTCCTATCCCTTGACACTTTAGTCTGTTAGTCACAAGCCAGGGAGATAATTCAATACTCAGATTGATCCATGGATTCAATGCAATCCCACTGGAAGCTCAAGTGGACTTTTTCGTGTAGTTATTGATTCAACATTTTATGTGTAAGCACAAATAATACGGAATAGCCAAGAAAGTTAGCAAGAGAGGGATAGAGAATGTAAACTATTTGATTTACAAGTTTCTTAAAAATCTAGTCATCCAGAGACTAAAATATCAGTGCCAAGATAGACAGTGAGATCAATGGCATGGAATATCGAGTCCAGAAATGGACTCCATCTTCGAGTTCAAATGATTTTCAACCATGATGTCAAAACTATTAGCGACAGAAAAGCCTGGGACTGACTGATCTAGAATGAATGGAGTTTTTTCCAAGTATGAGAAACCAGTAGATCCTCTTGTTTGTTACACAACTCAATCTTTTAATCTACATGGATCTCACTTCCATTTTCTTAGTAATAAACTGAACCAATCCTCTCTACAGCATAAAAAAGTTTGACAGTATTCTTTAAGGAACATGTCCGAGATCTGAGAGACCTTATCAGATAAGGATGCTGCCATGCTTGGTCCTGCATGCAATTCCCCGGCCCTCCACATAGGCGCTCTGAGTTGTTCCTCCAGTCAAGGACTTAAAGCTGAGCTGATTCATCCACACCTTGTTCCTCCACCCCTTGGAGACTATAACAGCATGCCATGTGTGTGACAAGATGTCTGGCTTGGACTTCAAGCATGGGCTGTGGCCACAGAACGCAGAAAAGCTGAATGACCACACACAGGGTCTGAGGCTTTGACCGCGTCCCCTCCACTCTGTCTGCAAACCAACTGAGCTAAATGAAAACTTCCTTTCTGCCTGTGCACGTCAAACATGTTCCAGAAGAAGGTTCTCACCACTGACTCCCAAGCTGAGCTGTGGAAAGAATTCTTCACTGCTTGCATAGCTCCTGGCTTGAAAGAGGGCAGCCCAATTAACTACTGCCTGGTATCCTGCTAAGAGCAGCTTTCTGCTGTAGAACAGAAGGTAGAGCTATACTGATGACAGAAACTCCCTAAGTACCTTAGGTCAAGGAGAAGGCAAGTGACCCTGGAGACCTTGCTGGTGTTGCTTGAAGAAATAACAAATGACCATAAACAATTGTCAACATAGTGTACCCCAGATTTGTGACAGCATTGCCCCTATTACTGTTGCTATTAATGTGTGTTTCTATGGTATAATAAAACATCCCTTTCCGCAAAATGCAGCTGCTACGGCAGGAGATGCTCCAAAGAGAGCTTGCACATGAGGGACCACATTGGCTGGGTCCAAGGAAGCAAGGAAGCACTCAAGAGTTTGTAAATGCAGTAAAGGCTCAGGAAGCTGATCTGAAAAGCAGCTTCACAGCACGTTATTATAAAAGGGGCACCTTAAGGAAAGGTGACTATTGTCAGAGTGCATAAATGCAGGAAATGAAAATGTATAGCTGGGCAAATGTATGGGAGCACCCAAAAGTACAGCATTTGTGAGATTACAGGGGGCACAGAAGATGGAGGTGGTCATGAGAAGCCCTTGAAATGGAAACAAATGAGAAGTTCATGGTGAGGAGTGACAAGGTTCTGAGTTTAAAAGGGGTTGGTTCAGAACACAAGGGCTGGGGGAAAATATTGTGCAAGAGCAAACAGCAAGCAGAATACAGGGATCACAACCAACCAGCACCACCTCTTCTTGACACATCCTTAATGTGAAGGAGTAGAGGAAGAGTTGTTACAGTTAAAGTTTTGTAGAACTTAAAATCATAGTGCACCGGATGCATAGTGGGGGCTATCCAAAATAAGCGCCAACTCAATCAAAAGCCGAACAATGCAGCAAATTGGAAGGATAAGGCTTCATCCAAAATCCAACATAGAGGAACTTGGAGGGTATTAACAAGCAGAGATCAACTCATGACTGGGAGGGAAAAAAAAGGTTGAATGTAAGGAAGCCAGGCAGTTTGGGGAGTATTTAATATGAGGGGGTTTTCACTTCCACCAAAACATCAATAACAAAGGAACTTGGTTGTGATTTCATACTTGTTCATGTTCCATTTCCCAAGGTTCCTGAACATTAATTATCAGCCATATGTTCTACCTGGACACAAAGAATTAGCTATGTGTTTATGTCTGTGTTTGTACATGGGGGTGGGAATGTGTGAGGGGGCAGGAGTTCGTGTGTGTGTGTGTGTGTGTGTGTGTGTGTGTGTGTGTGTATACACAAGTGTGTATGTGTGTGACTATGTCAGAAAATATGGGAGAAAAGGATGCTACCAGAGTAAGATGTTGAAGGAGAAGGCCATTTTCCATTTATGCAGATAGTTCTATCTTTGCCCTGGATGTAGGACAAAATGGAGAACCTTACCTACTGGGTTGGGTTGCTCAAGATTATTCAGTTCTTACCCTGATAATTTTTCAAAGGAATCAAAAACTTGATTTGAAAACTAACTGCTATCTTATCTAGAGGTCATCAAAATGGACATCTGAGCACATGTTTACACAATTCACTAGAAAAACATGGAGAAGTGACTTGGTGGGGCTCTCTCAGCCACCTCTTACAGCTATTGAAAGCCATTCTATTTGCCTTAGCAACTTTTCAACTCTCATACATAAAATTTTACTTTAACTACAATTACACATGATGAATAAGGTAGGTTTCTGGGCTGCACAAGAGGATATTTCATTCCAAATGTAAAAGAGAAGTGGTTTATGAATATTCATGCAGTGTCCCTTGCCTCATTCCCAACTCAGTCCTTGTTAGTGATGATGGAAGGGTAGCTGACAGTGTGTGGGCCTAGTGAGTGTCTCTGGGATGGATTGGACATTTCCCTGGGTGCATACCTTGGCACTCAACCAAGCCTGACATCCTTGTCAATGATCTCTCGGACATTGTATATTTGGACATCACATCCCACTTCCCTGTCTCCCTCTCAATTACCTCTTCAGTTATCAAAATGCCAAACAAATGTAGTTTGGTTGATGGAGACTTGGCCATCAAAAAGCAATGGCACGATGTTACTTCTATGGCCAATTCTGAAGTTCCTTCAAGGTGATGCAAGACCTCTAGCAAATGGGCACACTTTATTTTCATCCGCATGTGTCTCAGTTTCTTCACTACATTTTCTCTTTACCTTCTATCATGTGAGTATTCCATACTTTGCTAATGAAGGAAGCAAGGAATTGAACCATGGGGCAGAGCCAACCTGGGAAACTTGCTTTCTCCTCGGTGGGGTAGAGCAGCCTCCTCTTGCTATTCTCTCAGTGATCTGCCCTCCAGCTCTCCAGACCTCTCACAGCCCTCAATGGGACATTAGCCTAAACAGGAAGTAGTTAAAGGCAGGCAAAGAGGGTCAAGGAGTGCCTAGGAAGGAGGTAGGAGAATAGAAAAAATGCAAATAAGAAACAGGAAAGGAACAATAAAAAATGAAAAACACAATGGATAGTATATATTTATTCCTCCTTTCTCCAGCCCTTCAGTATGCATGATGAGTGCTATCAAGGACTAGGTTCCATGTTAAAGGTTTTGAAATCCATTATCCATTTTCATTTCATTCTCTTAGCAATCGAAATCATGGTTCTCTTTTTTGAGATGTGAGTATAGATTACACAGATAAAGGAAATTGATCATGTATTAAGCCTCAGATCCACCTGGCTTAACTTACCTGACCTGTGTATTACAAAACATTTGTCAATAATTCTGCCTACCAAATATTTGTAACTTGTGGCATTCTGTTACTATGAGCTTCCTGAATCATGAATCCAATCCAAGGGTCATTATCAGGAGCAGGCATTATGTTACCCTTGCAAGATCACTAAGAGTCAAGGAGTTTTCCATCTTCTTTCAACAAGAGGAATTTCCAGTTTCTTTCTCTCCTGCTACTTATCCATCTTCCTCAGACCAGACCAGACCAGACTTCTGTTCTTCTCAAACCACATCTCTTATTTCAGCTTTGTCATCTTGGGCATTAGAAAAAGTGACTGTACTTCCTACAGCCTGCTTTTTCTCCAAAGCACACAACTTAACCAAGGTCAAATAGGAAGGGATGACTGATGAATGCCGACCAAGGACCACATACATCTAAAGCACTTGACATGGATCATCTCCTGCATCAGAGAAATTTGAGGAACCTCGTGTTCATACCATGCACTATCTTCTAAGGCCACATAGCTAGTGACAAGTAGAGTTGAGACACGAAACCAGGCAGATTGGTCTTTAACTTGCTTCTTTGATCATAGAAGTAAGTGTGAAGACAATGGGCAGATGGGAAGTCAACCTTTGCTTAAGACTAGTCCTGATTGTCAGGAGAGACAGCAAACCATCCTCCATAGACTGAGAAGGATCTGAAATGTCTGTGGAAGGCCTATGTGCTGTGCTAGTATTCTGTGCTCTGTCCTGCCTTCTTCCCTAGGAAGACAAGTTCTGAAGCAGGTAGCACCCAGTCTTCCAACAGATCACAGATCAACTTCCACCCAAGGCTAAAGGAAAAGCTGTGTGGAAAGATCAGCTGTGGTGACCTTTCAGGGAGTGGGAAGCAGGGAGAAAGCAAATAAAAAGGAAAGAAAGAAAAAGTGTGTGTGTGTGTGTGTGTGTGTGTGTGTGTGTGTGTGTGTGTGTGTGTGTGTTTTCCTTAAGACTGGGAAGGGGCCCAAGGAGTCCGGAGATGTAATGGGATACGGCACCGATTACAAAGTTTTGTTACAGCCATAATAGCCTTTCACAAAGACATGGCTCTCCAGAGAGCCATATTTCATCTCCGCTTTCCCCACCACATGAGACGGAGGGTGAGGAGCTGAAAGGCAAGCTTGGAAACTCATGTAGGAGCTGAGCAAGCCTGGACACCCCCGTGACTCTCCCCTCACATCGGAATGAACTGGACCCAAGCGCCCTTGTCATAACAGGCTTTGGATTTCGTCCCTGTCATCTGTTTATTTATTATTTTTTCTGCACCCTCTCCTTTTTGGAAATGCATTGCCTAGCAACCTGCTGTCTTATTCTAAACAGCCATGCACACAGTCATACACACACGCTTAGAGACATGGGGATAATATTTGAGTGTCTCCGATGGCCTCACCAGCACCAAACAGATCATGTCCTTAGAAGATCCAGTTCCTAGAATCTGTGTTAATCAGAATTGCCTCTTGGGCAGTCCTCATGACTGGCATCAGCTCCTGGGAGTCAGAAGAAGGGCACCACTCTGCCCGGTCGTTGTCAGGTAGAGAAAGCCCCAGAGGGAAACTCAAGAGCAAGGCAGGCACCGCTGTAACTCTGGTGCCAAAAACCTTGAAATTCCACAGGCAGGCAAGGCTTTGGGAGCTGTGACCTCATGGGCACCTGGAAATGTTCATAACAGAAAAAAAAAAGCACTCCATAGCCACTTTGCTGTCCAAAAACAGGAGGACAAACCAGGCTGTGCCCTCTCCTGCACTTTGTAGCTTTTACTCAAAGGGCTACCCTCTGAATTTGAGGTTATGAATCAGGTGCCCCCCAAGTAGACTGCTACTCTGACATGGTTCTGTCAGTTGGTAAGGGACCCAGGACATGGATCTGCACAGCCTCTGGGAAACTGACTAGTTATTTCAACTTTTTTTTTTTTATTGTAAAATGAAGCACAGGTGCTGGAGCAGAAAGCACATAATCAAAGGAATGACTTTTATCAAGCATTCCATGTCATCACTGATGCTGGGATAAAAAATAAAACAGTAGTCAAGAAGGTGCTCCATTGAACTTATCACACCACCACCACCCCGGAAGCAAACACCCTCCTGATATTTGTAATAATTACTGCTTTGCAACTCTGTACAGTTTTCACCCCATGTGGACCCTTTGGAGTACTACAATTCGAGCTTGGACAGTTTTAAAGCATAAGGCACCTGTGTCATCTATTCTCATCTGCGGTACCCCTACGTCCATCCCCTTTCTTACCTGATAAAGTATCTGGAGCATTTGAACTGTGAGTTTTAAATTGAGCAGTTGGCAGGGAGAAAGGACAAATGAATAGACTGAGCTTCTACTTTGGCTTCCCTTAGGATTTTGTTTTCAGCAGCTCTTAGGGTAGGGGATTTAAAAAAATTGTTCACAGAGGAGTGAATATTAAAAAGGCCATGGGGGCATTTCACAAGCGTGTGACGATGTTGTCAGGCTTTGGGATTCCCCACTCCCCTGCCACTCTGCTGGCAGGACTGCTGTAACAGGTGTGACTTGGCTCACTTGTCTGGCCCCCAGCCCCCAACAATCTGATAGCCTGAGCTTCAGCATCCAGTGAAAGATTCTACAATAACCCCAAGTGAAAAGCCTAAAAGGCTTTATCCCTGTCAAGAGCAGTTCTGCTGAGACAAAAGCAGCCTGGTAACCCGAGAGGCCACTGAGGAATTGGAGCACCTGCCCGCCCTTCCGGCATCCATCACCGGTTCGCACAGTGCTGGGCCTCAGTTTCTCCCCTTGTCAGCCTGCAGAGGCAAGTATCCATCTTTCGTAGCATGTGGTAATGTATGTTTGCAGAGGCCCAGTGCCCCTGGGGAGGGAAGGCACCTGTGTAAACAGAGCAGCCAGGCACGCCGTGCTTGTCACACACATTCTATGGAAGGCACCAGACCCAGGCTGTAGCCCCAGTGCTGCACGCAGAACAATGGGGACTTTGTTTGCCCAGCTGCAGCTCTCACCTTCCCCCCCTGTAGCACCATGCTCTGCTCCCACCCAGTTTTCTCTGCTGGGGGAGCCCAGGCCAGAGACTAGGTCCAGGGTAGAAATCAGAAATTCCATTTTGGAAGTTCTAATTTGAGTAAAATTTAACTCTGATGGTGAAATGATAGTATAGTAATAGTAATAATAATAATACTAAAGAAGAAGAAAGAGAAAGGAAGGAAGGAAGGAAGGAAGGAAAGAAGGAAGGAAAGAACTCAAAAAGAGATTTGTTGAGAGAGCTTTGGGGAGGTGACTAATGCACCCTACTCTAGGTCAGCCCTGACTTAGCCCTGGATGAACTCAGCTCCACACACAGGAGTCCCTTGAGCTCAAGTTTAGCTTTCATAAATTTCAAGACAAATCAAGAGAAATAACTGTCCCTCATCTGACTCTAAGCTCATCTGGGGAAGTTGAAAGCAGGAATCTGCATTTTCTTCAGCCCAGCTCAGAACTACTTGCCGTTCCTATTCTGAGAACTTGGCCAAGATAGTGTTTTGTTCCATGTCATCCAGAACCCAGATGGACATAAACTATTTGAATAGTCTCAGAGGACCAGCTTTACTCTCCACTTGGAACCCATCTCTGCTTCTTTAAACACTTGAGCTAACTGCTCAGCAAAATGCTCTTTCTAAGGAATTTTTAAGAATAATTTTGATGATATATTGGCGAACCCAAGGGAATTGGCCTGAATAGTTCTCCTGTACCAATTTTTCCTTGACTAGATTTGCTTACCATGATGGACCCATGTGCTTGGTTAAAGTCAGTGTATGGTGTCCACGGGAGCTCCAGAATAGTTACTAGTACCTGTGAGGCAGATGTCCAGGGGTAGCGACAAAGGGTAACAAGGCTTTGGAGAGAATCTATTTGAAGCAGATGACTTCTGCTTGGTGTTGATGAAGCTATACTTGATCAAAATGAAGGAGGAGAGAGTCCCACGTTTTTAGCATATGAAGAAAAGGACTCATCTTGCCTGGCCAGGAGAAGCTGGGATGCTGGGAAAGGAAGGTGGCATTCCAGCAAAATATCACAGCCTTCAAAGTTTCACTCTTCTCATTACTGACTCCACTGCTCTGTACCCCACAACCCATCCCAGCCTAGAGTCCTTGGGGAAATCTACCATTTTCTGGAGGTCTCAGGGAAACAGGAAGAACACTAAGAGATGCAATGAAAAAACCAGTGTGATACTGAGGACAAGGACTTTGCACATCAGGTTCTGAAAATGGATAGCATTCATATGGATGCCAATTTGTGTCCTAGTTGCTCAATGTCTGGTGTAGCTCCCTTCCTATGACTTTGGGACCTTGTACCTATGTTAGAGACCTTGCACCTGGCTTCAGATTGGCTCAGCTCCAGCCATTGCAGCCATATGGGAGTGAACCAGTGGATGGAAAATTCTCTGTGTGTGTGTCTTTCCTTCTCTCTGTAAATCTGACTTTGACATAAATAAATAAATAAATAAACCTATTAAAAAAGAAAAGAATTCTCACTATGTGCTACATGCAGTAATCCAACACTGTAAGCTTTAGACAAGTTTATGGAGCCAACATCCCAAATAACTTAACAGAATTATGGTGTCTAGTTAATTCTCCACTGCCTTCCAATTCCCTGCTCCTGCTTGTCCAACCTTCTTTGTGCCCTAGTTGTCTTTCTTTCCAATTTTCTTTACATTTTTCTGGATTGTCTTCTCCAGACCTCCATGCTTCTCAAGGCTGCCTGCCTGGGTTTTCATTACCCTTCCCATTTTCACTCCTACTTTTCTGCTGTTGGTCTTGGCTGGGTTCAATGTTTGAGTTTCAGTAATTTCCTGGCATTGTCCAATGTTCCCTCTGAGGTGTCAGTTTTCCTTCCAAGCCCTCTACCCTTTTCAAATCTCTTTCTCATCTCTAGTTCCATTGACATGGATTGAGTGAGCCACTTGAGCATCAAAGGAATGACTAGGGTTGTAGGGCCTGCGTCAGCACCCATGAGAGAAGTTGCGTCTCTTGCAGCTGGTAAGTTAGAAGGTTGGCCAAGAGAAGGAGCAGAACGAAAATGCTTTAAGAAACATTTTTAAAGAAGTTTATAAACTAGAGAAAATAAACCTAAGAAATAAAGAGGAGGCAAGAAGGATAGGAATGGAAAAAGTACAAAGCAAAATGATTCATGACTTTGTATAATCAGCAAGTCAAATCTCATTTTAATAAGAAAAGTGAAGAAAAGGAATGATTGGTGTAAGCCTTGAGATTTCTCTTCAAAGCTAAAATTCAGAAAGGAGCTTCCTACACTCTACTCAGCTAACATGGCTCAAGTGGTGTTGTGTTTGGATCAATTGTGCCTGATGTGTTGATCCACTCAAGGTATGAGCTGTATATCCCCTCTCCTGAAGACTTTAAAGTCACGAGATCTCCTTGAGGATACTTCCAGAAGTTCATGGTAAAATGGAATTAAAAGAAAAAGTTTTATTTCATGCCAGAAAAAAAAAAGGTTTTAAATCCAAACACAGCTTTTTCTTAATGCACATTTTCCATAGACTTTGAAGATCCTTCATCTTTACCTGGATTGTGTTGAAAAGGGTCTTAAGTATGGGAACGACTGTAGGACAAGCCTGGGCCAAGAGACTAGAGATAAAAACTACAAGACTATCCCACCCACTTAATTAAGTCTCTGCCTACCCTGAGACTTTGGGTAGTATTCTGAACTTTAAAAAATAATTTGCTTTTCTCAGGTTCCAAAATGTGCACCTTGCACCTGGGCTCTACACTGGGTCAACAGTGTCTCCCCCCAATTTTTATCTAACTGGAGTGTGTGAATGTGACCTTTTTTAGAACAGAGTTTAGAGATGGAGTCAAGTGAAGAAGACATCATAGTGGATTATAGGTGGTCCTAAATCCAATAAGAATGGTGCCCTTTTAAAAAGAAATTCAGACAAAATTTAGACAAAGCAATATAGACACATAAGAGAAATTTTTACAGAGACAGAGGCAAGCAACAATCCTCTCCCAAAGCCCACAGATAGCAGGCTCTGACAACAGCTTGATCCCCAATGTCTGATTTAAATTACCCAGGTTGTGTTTTTGATGCAGCTGTTGGTTACTATAGTGCTCAATGTCTTACTGTTGCCCACGCTAAGCAGAGGGGCATTAGGGCATACTCAGCCTTTGTGTGAAGACAGATTTCCCATTGAAGAACCCTTGAGGTCCACCAAGCCATCACGCTGCTCTAGCTGACCCCCAGGCTGCCTCTACCACTCTCTTGATCTTTCATTTAACTTACAGAGAGGATTGCCTCATTGTGTGTCTGTTGCCTTCCAGTGCTGTATTTGATTTCTGATTCACATAAATATAGAAGCCCATTTGGAGAGAGTCCTGCTTTGGCAAGGAGACCTTTGGCAGTTCTGACAGTTTTGCATATCTCTCAAATGAGTTATGAGTGGATAGGGACTGGGGACTGGGCCTCTGCCACCACTCCCAAGAGCTCCATGGTCCTCCCAAAGAAAGTGACCCAGCCATTCCCTCCAACCTCCTTTCCTTTTCCAGGAACAGAACAGCCACTTGGCAAGACCCTGGGGACAAAGAAGAGGAATCATGTGCACCCCCTAAGCTCCTTGCTTTTCATAAGCTACTTAAACAGTAGTGGAGCCTTTTTGGGCTGCTGTTCTTGGTACATAAGATTTCTCAGAAAATTCTGTTAGTACAGCCTGGCCCAAGGTTACTGGTTCATGACCAGCAGAGAGGCATGTGCTGGACATGTGCTGGGAAAATGTACCTGAAGGCAGCAGAGACACTACAGGTGGGAACAGGGGAGAGTCTCTGGCAGACACCTAAACTGGCAGAATGGGCCTGGCCTAGTGAGAGGCAAGACATCAGCTAGAATTGTTAAAATGGTTATGCTTCTCGCCACCATGCAGGAAATGTCTTCTTTCACGAATAATAAACAAAATAAGAAAATACTAGCAGAGTTTCTGTGCTCTGAGCAGACTTCATGGATATCAGGATTGGAAAGAAATCTATGCTCCCTGGGGATAAGTTCTCCAAACCAGGAATTAGCAAAGCCATCTTCTGGGGTGCAGGAAAAAAATACTGAAACGTTCAGCTTCATTTATTTGATTATTTTGGTGGGGTTTATACTGAACGCAAGTGTAGACGGTTGGAAATGTACACTTTATATATAAATATATGTGAGTCTCTTTAATTTAATTTGATGTAGTACACACTGATCAGTAAGATAACATAAATCCCACTGTGCATGGCCAAAAGTTTTCAAAATGTATGCTGGGAGACAAAGAGAGAGGAACCTTTGAGTAAATGTTAGGGATTTTGCCCCATTCTGGGATCCATTAGGCTGTTCAACTTTGTTCCTATAATGCTCTTCATCTTGAACTTATGTATTGTTATTTAGTTGATGAGAAAAAAATTGAACAAAATGAACTGTCTTGGCTCCTTTATTTTTCACAGGGGAAAACGAAAGCTTGGGGAAAACTGCCCCGAGTCATGCAAATCATTAGGGCCAAGGCCAAGGTTGCAACTCCCTCTTCTGACTCTTAGTTTGCTGTCTTTCAGCTGAGCCATGTGTTCTCCAAAGCTTTCACCCTGAGTGGATGACCTCACATAACCAGGATAACCCTGAAGGAGCAAGGATGAGTAAGGCCAAGTCTTCCCTTTAGCAAATCAAGAGTCCCAGAAAGGAGCCTTGGCCACTGTGTCTGGTCAGACTTGCTGAGAGGTGAATGCCTGGACACTCTGCTCTGGATTGAGTACTAGAAGCACAAGCTGATTTGCCTGACTGTCCCCCAATGATCCCAGTGACATCTTCCATTGTTCCATAGAGGCAGCACCTGGTGTTTGCAGAATGCTGAGGATTGTGTGATGAGAACACAAGGGCTCCTCAGAGGCTTTCATCATTATATCTTGATTTTAAGCAGTATAAACATCTGGGGTTGGCATTGTGGTACAGTAAGTTAAGCTGCTGTCTATAACACTATCATCCAATTTGGGAGCATTGGTTGAGTCCCAGCTGCTTAACTTCCTCTCTAGCTCAAAGATGATGTGTCTTGGGAGGTAGTGAGAGATGGATCAAATGTTGGGCCCCTATCACTGATGTTGGAGACCTAATTGGAATTTCAGTCTCATGGCTTCTGCTTGGCCCACGTCTAGCTACTTTAGCCATTTAAGCTGTGAATCAGAGATAGAAGATCTCTCTCTCCCTCTTTGTCACTCTGCCTTTCAAATACACGAGAATAAATACGTAAATGCAGTAAAATCATCCAACTTTCCCTGATTTTAGGCTACAATTGTCATGCAAAGTAATTTGTTACCTTTTAAGATCCTCAAATTTCACCTGTTGATCTCTTTTCCCATTCTCTGATCCTGTGCATTTACTACTTAAAAGTACTTTCACATATGTTGTGTTTTCAGGGGATTAAAGATGGGCAAAACTATTTGGAGGTAGGAATAAGAGGGGAAGGGTGGGTTATTAACCCTTAAGGAGAGTCTTTCACAGATTTAAAAACCATCAGAGTAGATTACAAAGAATAGAATCAGCAAAGTAATCAGCAAAGCAGCATGACATTGCTGTTGAGTGGGTGTGAAGAAGCAGGAGTTGAAAATTGTTTGCCTCACAACTCTATGAGGGTAAGGAAATGTGTTTGCCTATGCTTGGCAAGTAATAAATGCTTATTTAATATGTTAACCCATCCAGCAAATAACTGGGCAAATGCTTTTTTAAACAGAAGAACATAAAAATGAGAAGAGAGCAAAGCTCATTTTGAATGACCCAGGAAGCATCATTGTACAGGAGGATGCTATAACACAGCCTAGAACACAAGGTAACAGAGAGGCTATGTTTCTACTGGCAGAGAAGTATTCTGCAGTTGTTGGAAGCCAGCAGACTTCAAAGTTTAATAGTAGGGCCAGTATGATAGACTGAAATGCGAAGAATAGATGTGTTTATCCTGCAAACCTGAGTAATAGAGGTCAGAGAGCAAAAGAAATATGTAGAGAAAGGACACTTTGAGAAGTTGAGTTGGGGATGATGTGAAGAGTGAGTTAGAGAAGAGGTGATGGGTGTGCATGCCCCACCTTATAAATCTTCTTCACTAGAACATTTGCTCTCTGACTTTCAGCCTAACCCTTATTTAAGATCCAAGGCCAGCGAAAAGGAGATGTGCTTAAAGCATACTTACTTCTCTACTCCTTCCCTAAAATTCATCTTGCTTTTAAGTTTTCCATGTGAACCAGTATGATACAGTGACTACATCTTCCTATGAAAACCCATTAAGCTCACTATTAAAACATCCAAAATTAACGCAAAAAATGTGTTTTCTTTGTAACTGAGTCATCTTCCAATCCAGTCAGCTCTGACAATTGGCCCTGGCTAACCCAAGTTTAATCTCTCTTCTCCACTTCTTTTGCCTCCAGGGTCACTCAATGATCAGCTCTGATCCCACCTTTGATTGTTTCTGTCTACTTCTGCCCACTTCCCTCTTTTTTTTTTCTCCCACTCAGCACTGTGCTTTCTCTTTAGAATGGGGCTGTGATGTGCACATTGAGCAATAACAAGGAACCGTTCTTTAACCATTCCTTAACCTTAAACTTGCAGTTTCAAGTCCCCACAGAGGGTCCTTTTGGACATGTCCTAAGATCCTGGTCTAGACACATGAATTACAGCCACTATTTTTTCTCAAGGTCTTTTAGCAAGTTCGGCTGAATGCTGGGATCTTAAATATAGCCCATAGCTTCCAACTAATGTTCTCTGAAACCACCAGAAGGAATATCTCCAGGGAAATCTAGTTTGACCACTTTGCACTGTGGCTTCCATCTACATTTGTTAGTAATGATAATCACTTCTTCCCTTCAATGCCTTACACTATGATAAATCCATTGACATGTGTCAACAACATAACCATGTCTTTGCTGCATTATTCCAATGTAGTTTTTGGGTGTAAATGATAATATCTTATGCTGGGCATAGTGTATATCCAAAATACTCTTTTGGATTTGGGAGATTATCTTATAAATGGACTACCTAACTTCTGGCATTTAAAGCTCAAGGTTCACAGTACATCTATCCTGGAAGCTTAAACATTTAACATAAAATATGGGTTTGATAAATATCTACTGAACAAATGAATTATTCCAAGCTGACACTTACTTAATGCAATGGTTTTAAAAACTACTGCAGATGTCTTTGACTTTAGCCTATTCAACTCCAACCCAATTCTCGTGTCTATAGCGTCATTGAGATACCTTTTGATTGGTTTGTTTAAAAGCTCCACATGTTTAACAGCCCTTGGTACATCACAGACTCCACTACACAACAGATTAAAGAAGGTAAGATCTACTTTCTCTCCCCTTGTGGCAGGGATGTGCAATGCTACTGTGATACACGAGTATAGAAGTACCACTCTCCCACTTCAAGCTAAAGCTTGGAGGGATGGGTAATTTGGACCTTACTCCCCCAGAAGCCTAAACTGGAGAGAGTATATGAAGAAAGGCTGGGACTCTACGGGGAAGAATAGAGGCTCTGAAGAATTCAGCGCTCTAACTTCTTCAAGGAACTGGACAAGCAAATGAAGTCATCCTGGGCCCTCCGAACAGAAAGGTTGCCATTACTGCGAAACACACATAGGCACTCTATAAATTCAGTCCATTTAATATCTCTACTGATCCCCCAACCAACCACCAGCATCAAGTATTAGCCCTACAAAAATGCCACTCCCTAGAGCCTTTCAGTAACTGTAGCCCAAGCAAATATCTAACTTCATGAGCAGACCCAAGCAACAACTTCACAGCTGAACCTAACAAATATCCAAAACCACAGATTACAATGATAAATTACGATCTTCAGACCTTGTTTTTTCTTCTATTTTATTGTTAGCTTTATTTTCCATGATATGGTTTTGCGGGTGTAAACATAGAGATTTCCTCCTTTACCTCCTCTTCCACCCTTCCCATCCCCAGCCACTCCATCCGCCCCCCATATTATTGCAATTGAATAATCTTTCAGCAACAGTCGTAAGTCAAAAACTCTATTTAAGTTCATCGTGGCATTGTAGATATTGGCAATGGTGGAAAATCTAGTGTCATATTTTCAAGATATATTTAGCAGTATTATTGGGCAGTATGCATTACTACACTGTTTTGATTTAGTTGAGAGAGGTGGGAGAGAGAGAGAGAGCAAGAGAGAGAGAGAGCATACAAGAGAGCGAGCACTCTCATCCAATGCCTCATTTCCTAAGTACTCAAAAAAGCTGGGGTTGGGCCAGGCCAAAGCTGAGAGCTTGGAGTTTAATCCCTATCAGCCATGACAGTGGTAGTAACCCAATCATTCGAATCATCATCACTGCCTCCCAAGGTCTGCATTAGCAGGAAGCTGGAGTCAGGAGCCAAAGTCAAGTATGGAATTCGAGCACTCTGATAGAAGATGTGGGTATCTTAAATGGCACTGAAGTGCTGCACTGAATGCTCATCCTCAAGCAATAAGTTTTGAGATTATTAGTCACACAGAAACAAACAGGCGCAGTATACAACAAATAAAAACTAAACTGAAGAAAGGGATTACACTAGCCTTTGCATTAGTTTCCACAATATCTTACAATAGGTTTTGACCACAGTTGGGAGAACATACAACTTCTCACTTTACAGACACAAAGACCAAAAATAGTTAGCGATGCCGCTTTGTGATGGTTGTGAATAACATCCTGTGTGCGTGGATGGTATGCTTCTGCACCTGCTTTCATGGCTTACTAACCTTGGGGTAGACAGTGGGCAGGCACCTAATTTGCCACTTGTTTCCCAATACCACTGCTTCCTAAAATAAATTAGGTCTGAGAATTTTGCTGTGTTCTCTCTCTCCCTTTCTCTCTTTCCCTCTTCTTCTCCCTTCCTTGCAGATAAATAAGAACATTTTTGTAAGTATCTCTTGAAGAAGATATTTTCTAGGACTACAAAAATGAGAAGCGGGCTGAAGGAGTGATGGCGGAAGGATGTAGGACTTCTTTGGTGGATAATGAAACTGTTCTAAATTTCACTGATACACAATTATGTGAAGATACACATAAATTTATGTGTAGATACTTTTGATGGGGTATTTGTTTGCTATATCAATTAGACTTTTGTGAGGCTGCAAAAGAGAGAGATATCAGATAATTCACAATTTTTAGGGCCCTCTACTCTTCCCTCTTGGAGCCATCTGCTATTTGTCTTTTTTGAGGCCCAGGACCTTGTTTTTCTTGGGAAAAAACGGGCCTTGCCTCCCACTTGGATTGCTTATCTTCATTCAAGAGCAGAGAACAAAAGAGGAAATGGACTGATTTCAAATGAACAATAAATTTAGATGAGACAAAATGGGTTGATCAGAGTTCAAGATAAAGCAGTATGGGGTAGATTACAGTCTCTCATACAGATGGAGGAAATGAACCTTTAAAGTGTGGCAGATGAAGGATTGCAGATCTTACCATGGAGTCCCAGGGCCTTGGGGATTTGAGACAACTTGCCTGTCTGTGTCTTGTCTTTACCTCTCCTTTTCACTTTCATCTTTTTCATCCGCCAGCAGTTGTGGAGAACATGGAAGAAGAGAATTTAAGAGTTCATGGCATACCTAGCCCTCTTTCCTTTGCTTGCTGCTCCAGGCAGGCCTCATTCTGCAGAGGACTTAGAGTAATGCCTTCCCGCCCAAGCAGCTGCCATGAGAAATGAGTAAGAAGGGGCAAGGGAGAGAGTCTGTGGTCATTAGCCAACTCTGGCCACAGAGCTGCCTTGACAAAGACAGAGCGTGATTGGAGGAGGCCCATCAGAGGAACTCAGCTGGCATGCTCTGTAGGGACATCTGAGCTTTCCTTAGAACACAGGTGGGTCTTGGGTCAGTACTCTGTAAACAACAAAAATAGAAAATAATCGAACTCTTGGGGCACACACCTGAGGGTGGTGCTATCACTTGCACTGGCCTATGACCCCATCATTCTAACTCCCAGCCACTCCCCAGCACTCCCTTCCTTGTCTGCCCACCATGCTCAACTCCCATCAAGCCCCTGCTTCCTGCTAACATGAAACAAGCAGAGTAAATTTTGGACAGCTGGAATAATCATCATGTCTCACTCCAGGTCTCTGACTTCCTGAAGGGTCTGCCCTGTGCCCCTTCCCCCACTCCCCACCCTCCCCTGGCCTCTCACTCAATTCATTCTCCTGTTGGCACCAACAGCTATTTTCCACTACCCTGCTGGCCTGTGTCCAGCCTACCTCCCCTGAGGGGCTTTTACTCCCCACTTCATCTGTCTCCTTCATGCTCCTCTATTGGAACTGGATCTTCCAGTTCTATTTCTGGGTTCTTTCCACTGCCCTCTCCATGGCCGGGCAGCTTGCTTCTTCAGCCTGCCTATTTGGCCTCTAAGGAGCATCTCCAAATGTGTCCTGGTGGATATGCAGCTGCAATCCACAGCTGTGTCCTTTATCCCAAGGATCCCTTCTTCATCCTCCTCCACCCTGTAGTGGAAACACAGAGCCCTGGTGACACACAAGCTTTGTGACTATTCCTTGTGCTCAGAAGAGGCCTTTCTGGGGTGCCTCCATCAGGGAGGAGAAGGGGAATTACATTCCTGAATTAACACAGTCTGCTGCACAAAACTGTGGTCCAAGGCTTCTCACTCACATTCTCACCAGTTTCCCATGCCATCCTCGACCTCCACATGTGTAGAACAAGCACACTCCAAACTTATGTTATAGTTTACATTCACTCATGTGGTTAGGCACTAAGGCTTTCCCACAGATAGCAGCCCCTGCTGGCTAGGACTTGTTCCTAGCTTTGGGAGATTCTCTACCTTGGAGTGGGGTCCTCTTTTCCAAACCTTGGGTGAAAATCTTTCATCCTTGGCTTCCTATGCTTGGCTGGTCTCTTTTCTGCCAACAGCTCTGTGTGAGGACTGGCGTCCATTCTACATGTCCCTGGTACTTGAATCCCCCAAACTTTCATCCCTAGGAGTCCTGAAAACCATCTTTCCCATTATCCCCTATGAAAACCCAAAACACTATGCATTACAAAAATGACTAAACAGACAATCTTCAGTGTTAGAAATATTTAGCCCACCTTCAGAGCTGTATATAGTATACACACACTCCTTATGCTGCAGTAGTCACTCCTATTCCAGTGGAGATAAGACTGTTTTGGGGGGCTGTGTGATAGCCTACTGACTAAAGTACTCACCTTGCATGCACCAAGATCCCATATGGGCACAAGTTAGTATCCCGGCTGCACCACTTCTCTTCTAGCTCCTTGATTGTGGCCTGGAAAAGCAATGGAGGGCAGCCCAAAGCCTTGGGACCCTGTATCCACGTGAAAGACCTGGAGGAAGCTCCTGGATCCTGGTTTCAGATCAACTCAGATTCAGCTATTTCAACAACTTGGGGAGTGAATCAGCAGATGGAAGATCTTTCTCTCTTTTTTTTTCTCTCTGTAAATCTGACTTTCCAATACAAATAAATAAATCTTTGTATTAATAAAATATTCACCACACTGAAATTCTTTGAAGAACATGAATGCAGCCCCTTCATCTCAAATAGTGTGAGTTATTTGGGTGTGAATCTAGATCCAGTAGTACTATATCATTTTACTTACCCAAAACTCTTGGTTGTATGGCTGACTGTTGATGTGGTATGAAGTGTAGGCAGTCGCAGAAATTTCCTTAGTAATTACAAGAGAAACATTTGGATCTAGAAATGGAAAGCACAGCCTGTAGACCTACTTCTATTGCAGATAAGCTGTGCGTATTCAACAGAAGTGATTCCTCTACTCCCAGCATTATTTCTTGAGCCTCTAAATTTAGGTTAGATTAGATTGTCTCAAAGAATCCTACAAAGAATACTTTTCTGTTATATCCGTATGATTTCTTCTAGTCTTTAAGATTCTTTGTAACATTTTTGGTAGCATTTATCAATACGATTTTAAGATTTTAATTTTTTTTTCTTTTTTGCTGTACAGAGGCTTTTTAGTTTGATGTAGTCCCATTTGTTTATTTTGGCTTTGATTGCATGTGCTTTTGGTGACTTTTCTAAGAAGCCTTTCCAAATTTTTATATCTTGGAGAGTGCTTCCTATGTTTTCTTCTAATAGTTTGATGGTTTCTGGGTGCAGATTTGGGTCCTTAATCCATTTAGAGCTGTGTGAAAGGTGACAGATGGGTGTCTTGCTTCTTACTTTTACAAGCTGTTAGCCAACTGTCTGAACAGCATATGTTGAAGAGATCAGGCTTTTTTCTGGGTTATTTTCAGTTCTCTTGCTGAAAATTAGCTGACTATACATATTTGGGCTCCCTTCTGGGGTTTCTATCCTGTTGTATTGATCCTCTATTCTATTTCTGTACCCATACCAGGCTGTTTTGATGACCACTACCCTGTGGTATGTCTTGAGGTCTGGAATTCCTCTAGCTTCATTTTTGTTCCTCAGGACAGGTTTGAATATTAGTTGTGTCTTGTATTTTCAGATGAACTTCTGTATCATCTTTTGATATAAAAGCCTACCATGTTCCTGGATCAGCAGGATCAACATCACCAAAATGTCCATATTACCAAAAATAATATAGAGGTTCAGCATGATCCCAATGAAAATCTCAACAACATTGTTGTCATTCATTTTGGTTATTTAAATGATCATTACTATGTTGAACTAGAAACATCTTTATTGTTAACATGTTGGGTCATCATTTAAAGGATAGAATGTTGGTTATTGACAGCTATTTCCATTTGCCTACAAGCAAATCATCTATCTTAATAGCACCTGTTCCCAAATTTGGATTGTGCTCACAGATGGAGTTATATCTCCATCTCTATCACATTCCAAAACTAAGAATTAATGAGTTTTTCAGTCAAATCTTAATTCCCTTTACTTTAATTGTCCATACTTTACTGTATACAATTGCGAATCAGACATGTGGGTTTTATGATAGCTTTAGGAAAAATTATTTGTATGTTACTTTCTACACTTTGGGGATATACAAGAAAAATCAACAAAAGAAAAGGACTAACCCAATAGAAAAATGAGTGAAAGATGTAATGGGAAATTACAAAGAAAGAACTTCAGTTAGATAAACAGAATATGAAGATTTAAATTGTGTTATAGCTGACTGACACATTTAAGTAAGATAACAAAAAATATATTACAGCATACACATCAGGGAGGCAAATATCCTCAGGAAATTGCATGATACAAGGTGCTTGTGAGGTTATAGGCCTGAAGGTACCTGATGAGAAAGTGGGTTAATGCAAGCATCAGAAAAAAAAAAAAGAGTCTGGTTTTACTCAACCAAATCAGGTTTATATTTAGATACACTTTATAGTGAGCAGTCACACTCGCTATATCCTAGAGAAATTCTCCATGCATCCAGCTTTGCCCAGGATAGCCCTGAATTATGTCTGTTGTCTTGGTATCGTATTCAAGAATATGTGACACTGCACAGATTCTCCATTTTTAAAATAGAATATTATTATTAACTGTTGCACTAAAATCAGGTGGTATGGGTTGGAAAAGCTCCCCTTTATGCTTTCAGCATCTGGCATAATATCATCTTTTAGCCTGTGAGAGATGCATACACCTCGCACATGTGATTAAATCTGGAAGACTGGTTGTGATAGCAATGTTCTTTCTCCATTATTTCAAGATCCAGTGTGATTTATACCTTATTTCTAAGGAAAGTATTCATAGCATCCGCTAATAACAACTTTTAAAACTTGTTCCTGGACACAGGCAACCATGACAGCACCTCCTAGTACATATTGGATGCTGATGTTCATGCTGGTCACTTCAGTCTGCAGCCATTCAGTAAAAGGAGTCACCAAATCTGAGTAATGTTCACAGCTAGAATACCAGACACTATTGGAAAGAGTGGGAAATTACCTAGGTGCTATGTGATATGTATCATTGAAAGATAACCTGGAAGTACACACTGAAATCTTGCAGCAAAACACTGTGGTCTTGTGCCATAAAAGAAGATGCAAGTGTTTCCTTATTGTTTGATCAAACTTTTCTATTTTGCAATAAGTTATGTAACCAGAAGTGAGATCTTAAAAACCTAAACATACATTTCATTTAAAGCTGTGTGATTAATATTCATTTTTCAAAAGAATTTTGATAATGAGCAGATGCTTTACACAAATTATTTGTCAAAACCTTCATTGTTCACCATGAAGGATGGCTGTATTGCTAATCACGTGAAAAACAAAAAGACACAGATGTAGAAAAAGCATCAATGTCCATGTCACTAAAGAGTATTTTTTTAAAGATCATGACCCCAAACAACAATCTTAAACATGAGTCAACAAAAAGTATGTTTACATATCTGTAAGCTGAGAGTATTCGTTTACACCATACAACATTCTAAAGAAATCGCAAGAAAAGCAGTCGAATGGTACTGGCTCTGGGCTCTGTGAGCCGGACGTGAACCAGACTACTAAGCAATCTGCTTTGTCAATGTCTTCAGATGACTCAAAAGGGAAATCATCTAAAATCTGAAAAATGGCTCAGTTTTCAAATTCAATTCATGGAATCAAATTAAATCTCCTGAAACTTCAATCAAACATAAGTTTAGGTACTTTAAATTCAGTTAAAAATTTACTATTTGAGAGAAAAATATGTGCTTTGTTAGCAGTAATATGAGCAAAAACTTTGGAAAAGAATAACATTTTAATTTTACTTAAGGAAAGGGAAAAAGATTCTTACCAAATGAAGATACAGATTGAGCAAAGTACCCACATGATTCTCAATTACATTGAAAATACTACAATTCAAGTAGAAGCTGTTAGATAAACATGATAGCAGATGCAAATTTCCTGTGTCAGAACTGATGTTGAACAAAAAAAATTAAATAATTTCATGTAGTGTAGACTTGCTCTTGCTGTGATGTCATCAGTGGGATTTTAGAAGTGTTTAAAACTATGAAAAACCGTATTACCATAAAGGTTCTGAAAGCCAAGTAATTATGCTGGTAAGAGAGCCTTCTAAATTTTAATCATATTTTATTCAAAGTCAGTTGAAATCTTTAATTGAAAAATAGACAGCAACTAAGATGTTAGAAGTCCTGAATTTATACAGCTTTTAACAGATTTCGGTTGTGAAAAATCAAGCTTAAAGCAGGAAGTCACACATCCTATAAAAGAAAGTAAAAACAGAAAAAAAAAAACATGAGGGCCAAAAGACACTGAAGATTTAATTTTGCAAATTTATAATTGAAATTGGAGGATTCTGGCCTTGTGGCGAGAATGTTTCTTCAGTGCAGTCCCATTTTTAACTGGGTAAAATGGAATGGAATGAAAAAGGACTGCAATTTTTCAACATCTTAGTTTGGCTAAGCATTCAGAAGAGTGATTAAAAACACCTTATTTGACAAATTTTCTCCTATGAATACATGGAGTGAAAGCAGAACATTTTATTAGATGCTAAAAGGCAGTCACTAGTGAAGTATTTATGCGTTTTTAAATTGTTACAATTGGGAAGGTTCTACACTGCATAATTCAACCAGGTACTTTTCACAACTAAAAGTATTATGTGTGCATAAAAGAACTTTGTAAAGAGCTCATTGTCAACAATATTAGTCATAAACATAGCTTTTAAGAGAAACTGTATGAAATTTTATTTTTGGAGTTTTAAAGAAGTCAAGGTATTAGAGAAATGAAATCACATAGGTGTGTATGAAGAATAATTAGGCTGCTTGTGTAATTTTTAAAAATGAAACAATCAATTTATGTAACTATGCTTAAATTACTACATTTACATCATTACTTTCATAAAAATATTTTGATTTTGAAAGCAGTTTTTGAATAGAGCTGTTTTGTAAGTCCACCAATAGAACAAAACCAATTTTGAATTCATCAATTACAATTAATTATTTGAATGCTTCAACCTTTAAAGGTGACAATGAATTCTGTGACTATCTTAAATGAAGAGGAAATCAGCAAGAAGTATAGTGGCTGGCACCATTGGTGCTTCCAAGCCAAAAACAAATGAGGGATTAAGTGCCAGGGCAGAGAGCAGAGAATGTGGGATGAGAGTCTGCAAAGATCTACACAGGGTATCTGGAATTCTCTAAACGTCCTCCACCGGAGTGGTTTTGAAACTATCTCAATTAGGAATCCTTGATTCAAGTGCAGTCTTACATGGAAGCCAACTATTTAAAACAGAAGAGCGCCCATGGAAGATACACGGTCTAGAGCCACAAATCCTTTTTGGGGAATCCACTGAGACATACTTGAAAACCACAATCCAACTTAGGAATTTAAGAGACTACATACTACTTCAATGACTAATGGATCATAAGCCATTCAAACAATTGTTGGATACAAATTTCAAGTTTCTTTTCATTATAAGTGTTGTAACACCCTTGCAGCTAAATCTTGGCATAAAACACTACTTTCTTAGAAAGACAACAACTGGCTTAAAGTGTACAAACATTTCTTCTTCATGACTTGGACTGTGTCATTACCCTCCCCAAATTATGTATATTTTAACTTAAAGTTGATTCAAAGTGCTTAGAAAGTTTCAGTTTCTCTGTTGCTGCCAACTCTTGGTGTGTATTAATCAGCTTTTCACTAGAATGAAAGACCTGACACAGGCTAACTGAGTAAGAAAAGAGCTTAGTGTTGGCTCATGGTTCTGGAGGTTCCTTGTTTGGGAACAAAGAGACCCCATTTCATCTGGCACTTGGTGATGACTTTCTTGCTGATAGAGTCTTGAAGGGACATGGAGTGTCACACAGCAAGAGACAGGGAGCATGAGTGTCTTTGTCTATGCGTTTTGTTACAAAGTGGCGAGGATCCAATCTCTAGACTCCATCCCTACCAATTCCATCCAATCCGATCACTTCCCAAAGATTCTACCTCAACAAAGTAACTGAGTTAAATATTCACCTGCTTAGCAGTATTAATGTGAGGTTTTAAACACTGAACTCTATTTTAGGTTTATTTATTTTTATTTGAAGGGTAGAGTTTTAGAGAGAGGGGGCAGAGCATGAGGTCTTCCATCCACTGTTTCACTCTCCAGATGGCCACAAGAGCCAGAAATGCGCTGATCCAAAGCTGGAAGCCAGGAGCTTCTTTCCAGTCTCCCACATGGGTGCAGAGGCTTAAGACCTTAGACCATCCTTGGCTCTTTCTCAGGCCATAAGCAGGGAGCTAGACTGGAAGTAAAGCAGCTGCAACCCAAATTGGTGCCCATATGGGATGCTGTGCTATCCCACCTTAAAGCCCTAATTTAGTTCTTCAAAGTCTTTCCTTACCTCAAGATAGGGTATCTTGAACAAGCTACTGACTTCTTTGTCTTCTCCCAATAAGCATATGTAGGGTTTAGAAATGAACCAGACAACATTTGCAAGAATAGAGACCACAAGTAGGGCAAGGAAAGAGAATCTCCATGCAGCCATATGTGGAAGAGCTTTAGAGAGATATTTGCCAGTGTTGGGAATCAGGGCAAATGGTGCTCTTGCAGAACAAAACACTCATTTTCTTGTTCTCAGTCTTAGAGTATGCCTGAAGTATAGGCAGGGAGCGAGTTCAGATGGCTTCCAATGGCCATGATCCCTAAAGTGGCAGGACTCTGTCTCCAGACTTGCAAGCTTGCCTACCCCAGGAAAATCTCATCTTCTTGCCTACACAGGTAAGGCTCCCCATGTGATGCAAAAGACTGAACAATGTTAATACCCTAGTTGTTATAGGTTGAATATGATTTTTCCTCTTTAAAGTGCACATTGAATTTTGGTCCCTAAATGTAACAATATTGGAAAATGATGAGATTTTTGAAAAGGTAAATAGATCATGAAAAGGGATTAATATGATTATTGTGGGACTGGGTTAGTTATTGGGTGGATGAGTAATTGTAAGTTGCATTGAGGTCCTCGTGTGTGTGTGTGTACTAAAATCCAACAATCCTACACTTGGCCCACTTTGCCTTCTCCATCACTTTTCCTTCACCTTCCCTTTCTTTCACTTCTCTGTCACATAATGTGGAAGAATATATATTCTTTTCTTCCGAGAAAAGTCTTAACAATACAATTGCTAACAATAGCTCACATTGGTTGAATTTTTAACTGGTCACAGTTCTGCATGCTTTTTATGAACTTTAATCTACACTTGCCTCTTTAAACTTATGGACAAACTATAATAATACGTCTGCACTTAGCAACAACCCTATAAGGTATGAGCTCCTTCTCCACATACTGATGATGAAAGTACTCCTATATTTACAGCAGCACAATCTACAATAGCAAAGACATGGAAACAACACAGATGCCCATTGAAACAAGAGCATAAACAAGCTGTGGTATATCTACTCTATGGAATGCTACTCAGCCATCACAAAGATTGAAATTCTACCATTTGCAACAAAAATGTTGTCAACTAGAGACCACTATGTTCAGTGAAATAAGTCAGTCCCAAAAGGATAAATACATGCTGTTTCTGATTAAGGCAACCTTCAGGCAAAATACAGTATCAACATGCATAGTCATCTAGAGAAACTGTGCATTAGAGACTATCAGATCGCGATGTGAAGATACGGTGCAGTATGTATCTCTACTTTCAAATCGAAGATGGACTTTGAATGAAGCTGTTAAATGTATCTCAACAACAGGATGCTGGACTCCTGCCATTTCCAAGCCTACAATGTTAGGATACACTAAACAGCAGAATGATGGGCTTATGACTGTTTTAAAAAGACTATACTATTGTAATAATATAGGAAAAATCAGTGTGAGGAGGAAGAGGTTTGGGGAGGGGGTAAGGGAAATTCTAGAGCTTATGGAATTGTGTCTTTAAATATAAAATAACAAAAATTCTAATAATAATAAAAGATGAGGAGAAGGAGAAGAAAATGGAGATGAAGGAGAGGGGGAAGGAAGAGGAGGATGGAGAGAAGAAAAGATTCCTGAGTGAGGCAGTCAGAGCAGACCTCCAGGAAGCCCATATCCTTGACTTCCAACAGTAGCCTCAACTACCCAAACTCTCTAGAGACTCCAACCCATTCCTTATCTTGCTGTCTGTTCAAACCTGATGACCCCACTTCTTACCCGGCTAATCAGGACGGGAGTGAAAAAGGCTTCCTTCTGTGAAGAAAACAAGTTTTCAAATCTGGCAACAGTTGCCTTCCATACTCCTCTATCAAAAACCACTCACTCTCAGAGCTTCTAAAAGTACAGTGTTCAGGCTTTGTAGATGGACAGTCAAAAAAAAAACCAAATAAATACTAGGCTGGAGGCAGAGAGACCTGCCCTTCCGCAGCCCCCCAGAAGCTAACAAGATGAAGAGAAGTGGTACAGCCTCCATGAGCCAAATGCAGATCTTCATAATCATCCGCACAGAGACCATCACACAAAGTATGAGCTTTAGTCTTTCCACCTACAAAATGGAAATAATTAGGCCCATGGCAAACAAGAAGTGAGACAGTGTGAAGCATCAATATCATGCCTGGCAAACAGAAATGAAGTTGCAACGTTTTCCAGCATTTATTAAAAGCCACACTAGGCTATGGCCTTATTTTCCTAACTGTTATTAGGGACAAAGGTGAGTCCATCCAGGATTACTTATTCTCACAGAGAAGCAACACTGACTGTTTTGATTTTTCATACTTTTCCTCAGTTTCCACTACATGTGTTAGAGTCCAGGAAGCCTTATGTGTAAGCATTGTGTATACTTCTGTGATTGTTTTTTGCAAATGTCAGTGATTCCAATGGAAAATATGTTAGAATCTACTGCATGTGCTCAAGTTAGCACAGAAAACTGATTATTGCTAATAGTTATTAACCAGTAATAACAACATAGTGAGGCTCACAACTGGCTTTGTAGTGGATGAAAAGTCAAATCCCTGAAGACATCTAGTTTGTAATTCCCTCAAGTTGGGATGTCACCTTTCATGGTGAAAGGGATTTTCAGGATATTGAGATTAGGAGATTATCGCAGATGATCCATTTGCGCCAATATAATCAAGGGAATGAACAAAGCCAGAGAGTGATTGATGGTGAGAAGAGAGGCAAAGATAGCACGGTTTATCTGTTTGAGGAGGGAGCGTGAAGCTATGAGCCAGGAAAAGCAAGGATCTATGCAAGTAACAAAGATGCGGAAATGGATTCCCTTCTATAGAACACAGCCTTCCTGATGCCTTGATTTTAGGATCTCTGATCTTCAGAACTGCGAGAAAACAAATCTGCATTTTTGTAAGACATTGTGCTTGTAGTGATTTGATACAGCACCTTATGAAATTGCTCCAGCAGTAAAATAGAAAAGTGTAATTTTATAGAGAGTATATCAGAACCCAAGAATTGCAAAAGCATAAAGGAAAAGTGCATTGAAATACTTTGTGTGAATATTTTAAATTATGTTGAAATTAACTACTGACTTAATAGTACAAGTGCATGCCAGTGGTTTTCAGTAAACCCCAAAAGAACTCTTCATGCCCAAGAAGTATATATGTTGAGCTGCAATCTCTTGAGTTTAATCTCACATGTTCTAAGATCAAACATTACAACAAAGAGCAGACCTATGTTCTTCCTCAATTTGCTGACTCTCCTGTATGTTTGGTTTGAAAATCAATGCTGGGTATGACACATTCGTCATCCTGGATATCCCTGGAATCTTCGTTAGCAGCAATAAATGTATGTCCGTAAGAACCACCCCCCCACACACACACATGCCAAAAAAGGATACAGAAGTCATTCTTCCCCTACATAAAGAGGAAGAGAACAATTATGTGTGAGAGATGCTAGTAGGAAGGCCTTTGTACAGGTTGCATTGGAAGGCTCCTGTGGTCAGCCAGTGAGTCCACTTGCACTGACCAAGAACTTGCCAGTGCCTTTCCGGATGATCAGCCCTAGGTACATGGCTCCTTACTCTTCATGGCTCTGCCCAAACCCAGCAGTTCACAAGTGCCACAATATGAGCTGTACAGCAAAACAGTGATTTGTGGGTGTACAATCTGAACCTAGACCACAACCACAGGCACACAGCAGGCCAAGGCTAAGGTATAAGTATCTTCAGAGATCACTCTATGAGTCTGTTAGGTTTGCACTGGACCATTCCTAAAACCTGTTGGCATTGCTTCATTTAGCTTGTGTTTTTACATTTAGTACAAAATAATTTTCAAAGACTTATTTATTTACTTATAAGTTTGAGTTTTAGGAACACACACAGAGGGAGTGGAGGGAAAGAGAGAAAGAGATTTGCTAATTAATTCCCTGAGTAGCCACAATGGCTTGGGCCAGGCCAGGCTGAAGCCAGGAGTCTGGAATACCATCCCAGTATTCACAGGGGTGCAAGGATCCAAGGACCTGGGCTATCTTCTGCTGCTTTCCAAGGAGCATTAGCAGGGAGACAGATATGAAATGGAGTAGCCAGCACTTGAATCAGCTCCCATTGGCCTGAAGCTGCTGCACCATAATGAGAGTCTCAAGGCAAATCAGTGTTAACTGCCATGGTCACTTCAAGTCTATAAAAACATTTTGGCTGCTTCCCTCTTTTTAGCCCCCATTTCCTCCTCTCCAGTTTAGAACTCCAAGCCCTGATCCCTTAGATGTGGATACTCCTGAGCACCCTGGACTCCAGCTATCACAGAAAGTAACTCTTTCTTTGGTCCATGGTCAACATGTCCATGGTCATCATCCATTAGCCCACTCCATACTCTGCTTGACTCCATGCCTTACACTGAAGGTAGTTATGTTTGCATATACTCATCACTAAAATGAATCTCTTTGAGGGCAGGAGCCATGTTTCATAAGTTTTGGGTCCATGGGCAGGTGTGACACCCAATATTTGGAGTGTCAGTTTGAGTCTTTGCTGCTTTGCTTCTGATCCAGCTTCCTGTTAATGCCCTTGGAAAAGCAGTGGATGATGGCCCAAATACTCAGGCACTTGTCATCTGAATTCCACTGGGGTGGAATTCTTGGCTCCTTATTTTAGCCTGGCCGAGATCTGGCTGCTGTGATCATTTGAGTAATGAGTTGATAGATGAAAATTCTCTCTCTCTCTCTCTCTCTCTCTCTCTCTCTCTCTCTCTCTCTCTGTCTCTCTCTCTCTCTCTCTCTCTGTGTGTGTGTGTGTGTGTGTGTGTGTGTGTGTGTGTGTAGGGGGGGTGTTTCTTTCTCTCTACCTTACTGTAACCCTGAAGGAATGTTTGCTAGTGCTTGCTACTGTACAACTTAAAGAGATGCACTTAGCTGAGGACTTCACATTGACCTTGTTCCCCTATAGCCTGGCCCTCCAATCCCATACCTGTTTGTCATTGTCAACACCTGACCCAATGGGACCCGTTCCACTGATGCCTAGGGTATGTTCTCCCAGTTCTCCCTATGATTCAGCAGGCAAGGCCTGCAATAAAGTGCAGAGTGCCTTTCTGTTGTGAGCTGATGGCGAGAATGGAGGCAGGGTCAGAGACTGTCAAAGGAGAAAGATCAAGATGAGGGCAGGAGGAGGACAGAGTTGTCGGAAGAGAGCAATCTTCTCTCTCCCATTGTCTTCTGGAGACATTCCACTTCAGCAACACAAAAATTTTGTTTCTAAGATGCACAGGAAATTTGTTGCTGCCAAGGAAAAAGAAATGAAGTTCCTGGGCCTGGGGTGATAGCTTAGCAGCTAAAGACCTTGCCCTGCCTGTGCTAGGATTCCATATGGGCACTGGTTCTAATCCCAGCAGCTCCACTTCCCATCCAGTTCCCTGCTTGTGGCCTGGGAAAGCAATTCAAGACGGCCCAAAGCTTTGGGACCCTGCACCCACATAGGAGACCCGAAAGAAGCTCTGGGCTCCTGATTTTAGATCAGCTCAGCTCCAGCCGTTGTGGCCACTTGGGGAATGATTCAATGGATGGAAGATGTCTTTCCTCCTCTCTGTATATCTGCCTTTCCAATAAAAATAAATAAATCTTAAAAAGAAAAAGAAAAGGTGTTCACTACCTCTCACTGTCTTCTCTCCCTCCCCCCTCCCGCCCCCTGCCAGATAAAGTTACACTCCATGTGCTTCCTTAGCGTGAAACAGGCTGCTGGCCATAAGGTATATCAGCAGGCTCCAAAGTTCACTCTGCCTCTGACCACGAGTTGCAGCTTATATAGCAGATTCCTAAGACACTGATGCACTCTTCCCACAAATGAGGCTATGTGAAAGAAAAGGCATGCTCCTTGGAGTCTCACAGCTGCTATCCGAGCCTGGCTCTGGACAGAGGGTGTGCCCTCTTTATGCCCTAAGGTGTTTTTTAACTCTAAGATATGGACTGCACTTGTCATATTTTCACTACTACAATAAAATCTCCAAGGAATGCTACTTTATAAAGAAAGGAAATTTATTTTGGCCCATGTTTCTGGAGGGACAAGATCTGCCCAACCTTTGCAAAGGCCTCTCTGGGCTGCAGCACATCATGGCATGAGCATGGGAGGCTGTCTGTACCCGTATGGTCTTCCTCCCACTCTTCAAAGCTGTGGGTTTCAATCCTGGGAGTCTCATACTAACACCCTAAATTAATCACCTCACTTCCCAAAGAGTGCCACCTGTAAACCCCACCATTGGTTTAAATTTCTTCCCCTCTTAGCATTAAACTTCCAGGATGAAACTCACTTAATTTCTACACAAAAAAACCCCATCCAAGTCACAGCAGGGATTATCATCCTGATTAGACGGTTATTTAGAGTGGTAGTTTTGCTTACATTTAGTGGTTCAGACGTGTGTGCTTGTGCTCCAAAGCTTTCTACAGTGAGAATCACTGACAGAGATTATGAAATGTACAGCCACAGAGGACGGGGCACATGGAAGATGTTGGTGGAGAAGCCGATTCTGCTAAAGGGACACAGGGACAAGGAGGGACAAACGCATTTAGCCACTAAGAAATCAGACTGCTTCTGAAACATGAGTGCCAAGGACTGCAGAAAACACAGATGAAACAAGGGTCTAGGACATTGCTCGCAAGACCCCAAGGAACGAATAACCCCAGGTCCTTACCTTCTCCCTCCACTCCCTGCCCTACAGCCTCCCCATGGCAGCCCCAGTAAAGAAGCCAAGGCCGAAGTGTAGAGATGGAATAGAATTCTGCATATGGCTGCCACCACCACTTCATACTCCTACCAGCTCTGAATTGCTGGAAACCAGATGTTCACCTCCCAGGCTGTAGGTCTAGTGATTCTCTGGAAAACTGAAGGGACCTGCAAAACAGCCCTATGTGGACTGTCATTTAGGAGTCCCCAGATGTCATTCTGGAGGTCCCTGCTGGCTATAAGGTTGATCACAGCCAGTCACCCTAAGCTGTAGGGCCTAGTTATGCCCAATACTCAAAAACTATGAGTCAAAAAGGAAATCTTAATCAGTGTTCCTTCTGCTGCTATGGTAAAGTACAAATTGCATAAAAGAACATAAACAATGGGCATATATGGTTAAAATAATGACTTCAAAAACCCCTGCACCTCCCATGTAACTTAGAAATGAAACCTCCCCAGTCACTTTGAAGCCTGCATACGTTCCCGCCTCATTGTGCCTTTCCCATTGCAAACTAACCACTGTGCTGAATTTTGTTTAATCACTTCTTCAGTTTTCTTTGTAATTTTACCACACATGTCTAGGTCTCTAAATGATGCGCTGTTTGGTTATGCCTGCTTTTGAATTTTACATAAACTGTGTCATACCATATTATTCTGTACTGGCTTTGTTTAGCCAAAATTATGCTTTAGAGGTTTATCCATGTTGAAATGTGTATGAAAACATATTCCTCTCACTGATGTGTAGAATTACATGAAAATCTTGTAATTTATGTAGCCATTCCCTTTGGGGTAGATTTCTGGTTGGTTTTGAGCTTGTGCTGTCCATGAACAACACCAGCCAGTGCTCCACCAGTCACAGGAAAATTTCCTGAGTACACAACCTCCCCAGCACTTGATATTGTCAGGCAGAGGCAGGCGTGTCTTTGCTTGTCATTTGCATTTTTCTGAGGGTTGATGAGGTTATGCCAGGTTTGTTAAAAAACCAATTCATTTTATTTGCTCGCTATTAAAACTGGATTGTTAGCCATTTTCTTATAGTTCTTAATATATTCTTTTTATTTGTTTATTTTTGTTAAGATTTATTTAGGTATTTGGAAGGCAGCATTAGAGAGAGGAGGAGAAAAAGCGAGGAAGATCTTTCATTCACTGGTTCATCTCCAAATGACCTCAGTGGCTGGAACTGGGTCAATCTGAAGCCAGGGGTTTCTTTCAGGTCTCACTAGTGGATGCAGGAACCTAAGGACTTGGGCCATCCTCCATTGCTTTTCCAGGTGTATCACCAAGGAATTGGATCAGAACTGGAGCAGCTGTGACTTGAGCTGGCACCCATGTGGAATGCCAGTGCTGCAGGCGGTGGCCTCCCTCTATGCTCCAATATATTCTTGCAACTAACTTTTTTCCTGGCTATAGGGTTGAAAATATATCCTATTTATTGACTTTGTTTTTCTTTTGGTGTCTTGAGAATACAAGTTTTTTTTCTTTATGGGAAAAATGATATGGAAGATCTTTGTGACCTCTAAGTCAATTTTTTTGTTGTTGTTAAAGGTTTCAAGGTTTTGCACTTCACAATGACGTTTTGGAATCTATAAACATGAGTTTTAGCATAATATAAGGTCCTCTTGTTATCACTACCACAAGAAAATTCTGTTTAAAAAAATTACTCTTGGAATGGGGGTTGTAGCATAGCAGTTTCAACTGGTCACGTGGATAACCCTGTCCCGTCTCAGAGTGCTGCTTCAAGTTCTAGCTCTCCTGCTTCTGATCCTGCTTCATATAATGCATCCAGGAGGCCACATATAACGTCTCAGGTACTTGGGTGCTTGCCACACACATGGGAGACCTAGATGGATCTCTTAGCTCCTGGCTTTGGCCTGCCTAAGCCATAGCTGTACTGTGGGGCATGTACCAATGAATGGAAGCTCTCTTTTACATCTTTCAGTTGTCCCTGTCACTCTGCCTTTCAAATAAATAACTAAACTTTAAAAACACACACTTCAGGCTTCCTCCGATGTGAACACCTGGCTTCTGCTGATGCAAGGGAGCTAGTGGGGGCCTGGCAGTGTGGGCTTGCAGGGATCCTGAGGGTTCACACCCAGGCAGGCAGAGCAAGTCTGAGATTTCTGCATGTGGTTGATCGCAGTATAGAGGCAAGGGGGAGCCCTAAGTTAGCATGCTGGCATGGTGTGCTGGTATACTGGGCTTGGGGAACTGTCAATGTGCCTTGGGTCTCTGGTGCTTGGAGTGTAAGCCTACGGAACACACCTGTTGCCAGCCATATCTGTATATACTGGTTACATGCCGTACCCAAAATGGCGCCGGCCAGAGAGGCTAGATCTTGGTGCCTGGTGGATAGTCACGTAGCTTTGGCAGTACCACGCATGCGCCTAACGCATGCGCAGTGAGCTGCGGCGCGGCAGGCACGTAAACACTGGGACTGACGAATCCAGTCGCCCAGAACCCTGCGTAATCATGACGCCGACCTATCATCGGCGGAGGCGGGGCCAGACAGCACATAAGAGTAGAAGCCTGCCGGGATTCACGCTTCCTTCCTCATGTTAGTGTGCACAATAAATTTTACCGCAGGAGACTTCACACGCGTCTGCGTCTTATTGCTGGGCGGTAAGACACGTGGGCGCGACACACACCTAGGGAACTGGGTATATGTTTGGGTCCTGGGTAAGCAGGCAGGGCTCCAGGCCAGCACGCCCCCCAGCAGGAAATCTGGGCTATGAAAACCATGTGCACTCAAGCCCAGGGGCTGTGGATTACTCAAGCAAGGGAGTACGAGATGGGAGGGAGTGCATTGCAGGTGATATGAGTTCTGAGAGATTTCCACCAATAAGACCACTACTCTTGTAGATAAGCAAAGGGGCTCAGACATAGTGGTTTTGAGGAGGGAAACTGGGGGACCCTTCTGGGTCAGGCCAAAGCACCTGCCCATATGGGAGACCTGAGCTGGGCTAATTAGAATCAACCACCTCTAACCAACACTTACTGGCACACAGGAATGCTAAAACTGGGGACCTACCTGGCAGGGCTTGATCACAGTACCTGATAGTAAGAATCAGAACACGAGAATGAGTCACATTAAGCTGTGCCATGACACTAACCAGCATGGGATAGAAACCAGGTCAGGGGGTAAATTATGTGGGGGACATGTGGGCTCACCCCTGTGGGACTGAATATCTGCTGGTTTGCTCAAGAGCTGGGGGGTAGGGGGATTAACAGATCTGGGTATGGGGGTGTGCCTGGTGGGAGAACTTGGGGAATTGCTCTGGTGAGATGTAGCTTCTGCTGGTGAGTACATAAGTCAGGGCTGGGTGTTGATCAGGCCAGTCAGGGCTACTCCATGTTTCAACAGGGTGTGGGCTGGCTGTAGGGATGCAGATTAAGCAGGGCTAGGCCAAAACATTGCACACTGGCATGTGCAGGAGCTAGGATAGAGTGCAGGCTATGCCATAGCTAATCTATCATACCTAGCAGTCTGCATGAAAGCCAGGAATGGGGGCAGACTGTGCAGAACTAGGTTGTAGAATCCACCAGCAAGAGTTGGGATTGGAGCAGGTTGGGCCACACCAGACTGCAGCATCTGATGGCAAAGGCCAATACAGGTGCTGAGTTATGCCGGGCTGGGTCAGAGCAACCACTGGAAGGCACAAGATCTGTGGCTGAGAATGGACCTAGTTGGGGAGCTAAAGGAACACTTTGACTGGGCTGTGATTCTCAATGGTGAATATGAGAATGGAATGATGGAAAACTGGGTTGAACATGGCTGAAGCATCCTTCAGCACAGGTGTGAGAATGAGTGTGGGCTTGTTGGACAAGGCTGCTGCATCTACCAGGAAAAGAGGTGAGCCAAGTCATGCTGGTCTAAGAATCCACCAACGTGTGTGAGATCTGCAATTGGGAGGTGATTTGATGAACTTGGGTAATTCTGTCAGGATGCAGTCCCTGTAGGTAAGCACAGAAATTGAGGCTGGGAGCAGTTCAGACCAGCAGGTTATAGTACTCACCAGCATATGCCTGGGTCAGGTCAGGGTGTGGGCCAGGCTGGGCCAGTTCACAGCAACCACTGGCAGATGTGAGAATCAGGATGGGGTGTGGGATAGGCCAGATTGGTTTGCAACACCAGCAAGTTCACATCATGGCTGGGACTGAAACCTGGTTGGGATGGGCTAAGTGGCAGCACCCACTAGCATGAGCTGGAACTGGGGACAGACAAAGCTGAGCCAGGCTGTAGCACCCACTGGTGAATGCCAAGGTGAAGCAGACCATGCTAGACTGGGCCTCAGCATCCACCAACACATGTAGCACTTCAGGGCAGGGTGGGGGTGAGCCCAGTAGGGGAGCTGTAGGAATTCCCCATGCTGGGCCACGGTTACCACCGGTAAAAGCTGCAATTTGGAGTAGATCAGACTGGACAGAGCTACAAAGCCCATTGACCTGCATGTGAGCTGGGTTAGAGGAAAAGTTGGGCTGGGCTAAGCAATTATATCTACTGGTGCATGCATGAGCCAGAGTAAGTGTTCGTTGGTCAGGCTTTGCCACAGCATCAGCTGGTAAAGTCTGGGACTGGGGGTAAACCTTGTCAAACTAGACCACAGTACAACCTAGAAAGTACAAGATCCGGAGCTGGGAGTTAACCTAGTCAGGACACTGTGGTCACCTTTCTGTTGGGCTGCAGCTCCCCCGGTGTGATTATGTGTGTGATGTTTGTCCTTCTGTTTATGACTTACTTCAGTCATCATAATAAAATGATCTCCAGTTCCATTCATTTTATTGCAAAGGTCAGGTTTTCATTCTTTTTTATGGTCAAATGATATTTCATTGTGTATAGATACCATATTTGCCTTTGTCAGTCATCCCTTGCTGGACACCCATGGCTGATTACACATCTTTGCTTGCTATGGTACATACATGCAATAAGCATGGGAGTGCAGATAGCTCTTGTGTATGCCAAGATCATTGCCTCTGGATGTATTCCCAGGAGTGGGATGGCTGGGTCATATTGTTGATCTATTTTAATTTTTCTGAAGAATTCCAAGATGGTTGTACTCATAGCCAGTCCCACCACCCATGCCTTTGGGTACCCTTTTAGCAACATCCTTGCCAGTGTTTGTTGCTGTTGTTTTATATTTGGATGATAGCCATCATAACTGGAGGGAGATTATGCCTCATTATAATCTTTATTTGCATTTCCCTGATGGTTAATAATCTTGGACTTGTTTTAAATGTGTCTATGTGGTCTTTTGTATTTCTTTGAAAAATGTTCATATCCTTTCCTCATTTTTAGCCAGATTGTTTTGTTGTTGCGTTTCCTGGGCTCCAGATATCAACCCTTAATTAATACTAAGCCTTAATTATAATAAAATTTTACCAGATTGCAAATATCTCCCATTTTGTCAGTTGCTTCTTCAATTTGTTGATTGTTTTTTGCTCTGCAGAAACTTCTTGGCTTGATACTATTCCAATTGTCTAATTTCACTTTTATTGCCTCTGAATTGGGGCATTCATCAAAAAGTCTTTGCCTCAGCCTCCATCTTCAATAATTTTCCTTATGGTTTCCTATACTAATTTGATACTTTCAAGTCCTTATTTTAGATCCATGATCCAGCTGGCACATATTTTTGTATTTAGAGTATAAGGTAAGGCTCTTTAAATCCAATTTCCCCAAGACCATTTGTTAAAGAGATTGTCCTGTCTCCACAAAATCTTCTGAGCTCCTTTGTCCAAGAATAGCTGATTGTGCGGGCCTGCATTTACTTCCAGGGTTCCTACTGTGTTCCATCAGTCTGTTTACATGTGCGGTCTGTGTAACACTTCCCGAAGGACAGCTCTCCTTTATACTATGTTCTGCTTTTCATGCATGCAAGGTTTTTTTTTTTAGGAATTAATAAATCCACTGTGTAGTAAAAGAACTTGCAATCTAGAATTACACTAGAATACTTTAGAACGTTTGAGGGACAAGGAATTGAAAGATGAGTTAATGTGGGTTTAAAAAAAATGTTGAATTCCACACTTTAGAGGAGTATTCAAAAGGTTATGGGGAAAAGACGATACATGGATATTAACATCTTTATGTACCAAAATAAACCTATGTTTTAATTTTATTTTTCCTTGGACTTTTTGAAGTCCCTTCATATACTAGCCAGACAACTTCAGATAAATGATGTATTAAAATTTTGATTTCTGCTCATCTTTGCTTCTCACTGTGCTGGACAACAATTTTTAAAAATTAAAAAATATACTGGGAACAAGAGGACACATAACCCAGGACACACAAACTCCAGTATGAGTATGGGGAAGGCAACTACTTTACGAAGGTAGGGAAGAAAGTTCCAGAGTGACAGCTCTTCAGCAAGCTGTGTGGTGCTAGGATCTAGAACTCGAGGATTAAGGTAGAATCGGCCAAAAATCTGATGCACTTGTTCTCTAGAAAGATAGTCTCTAGAGATGTTTAAGAAAGGGGAAAAAAAAGCAAGCATCTAAAATATCCAGACAAAGGAAAACAATGTAAGCAATGGCTATACGCTCCTAGAAAGAGAAAGATATAGACAAAAGAAGTCACCGGTCCACTGTGCAGGTCATTGATGAACAGCATTCGTGTAGTCATAATGTACCACTGGTCGTAATAAAAGCAATTGTAGTGAAAGTGGCAGAGTGAGTAGGAGAAAGAAGAGTAAACAGAATTAACATTTCCCTGACAACATTGGCATTTTCAAAATCTTGTCCAAAATGAACAGGTCGATGATATTTAGAACAATAGAGGTCACACTGCAGTTATTAAAGATGCTTGGCCCAAAGAAGAGGAAAGAGAGTGGGCAGAGAGATAATATGTTATGATTTATTACATGGTGCTGTATAATTGAATTTACATGTGTGTAACCGGAATAAAGATTAATCTTTATTTGATTAAATGGTCACATACATATTTGAAAAATTGATAGTACTACAAAAACATAAGCTGTTTGTTCATCTTAAAACATTGCAATGCATCTTAAGCACACATACAGTCTTGCCTTTGGCTCCTCTAATTACTGTGCCTGAGACAAGGATTTGAATGCAAAAGGTTTCTTTAGAAGAAGTGACAACAAGGTAGGGGATCAGGAAGGAAGGAGCAGGGACGGAGGAAAAGCTGGCCTGGGGATGTGCAATTGAGCTGCCCAGGCTTCTATGGTCAGTGGAACTCCATCTCCCTAGGGACACTCCTAAAGTGCCACAGTCTCAAACTAAAGGTCCCAAAGCCACTGCAGAGGAGCCTGTAGCCTAACAGGGCTTCCAGAAAATGTTTACTCCTTAGCACTTCAGCCTAGCTGAGAAGCCTCACTTTCACTTCACACACTACAACAAGGAAGCCTGCAGGTGATGAGTGGGGCAGCTGAGGGTTGCGACGGGTAGGGACATCGTGATACCACACCTGCACATGTCTGTGTGCTGCAGCAGCAGCAGAAATAGAGAGGATGTGAAATGGGAAATAAAAGATGAGCAACAGATGGATCATCTCAACCAGCCCTTGTTTGCCCTCCAGATAAGCGCCTCATCGCATTCTCTCCGTATTCCCCAAACTCAACATGTGTCATTTGTTTACACAGTTCTTCATCGTACCTCATGCCAGTTATGCCATACATTTTACACTCACCTACAGTGCTTCCTGGATCAAGTGTTGAACTGCAGGTGGGCAAACTGACATATCTGCCTTTGCAGATTTTTGATCCAGCATCCACCAAAGGATGGGATGAGAATTAGGCAACAAAATTTGTCTGCTGGAAGCCTGGAGGAAGGATCCAACCTGGGGCGTGCCCGAGTCTGCAGGCAATCATTTTGGACACTACTTCATTCGGTCTGATGTGTAACTTATCAGCAGGCCTCTATCTGCTTCTTATTTTCGTCCAGTCATCCCTGAAAAAGTGTTTGCAGAAATGAGTCTTATCACCATCTGTTGCTCTCAATTTCCCAGTCTCTCCCTGTCCCTGGAGCCACAGACGAACATGTGGTCCTTCCAAGTGTCTTCTGTGAAGCCCAGCTCTTGCCCAGTCTTAAAGGACCTCAGGCCAGTAAGGACAGGAAGACTGGTAGCCCTTCCCTCTTGGTCTTACAGTCACATGTGCAGAGGCTGCCAAAGAATTATTTGATTAAAAACTTGATTAGAAATGGGGAGGATGAAATCATCTGTCTCCTTCCCTCCCACAGGAAAAATGTGAACACAATTATAATCTTTTCAAAGATAAGAATGATTAATTCAAAGGAACTTCAAAAAAATCATGGAAAATGGACTTACAAATAATTGTTTCAATGGATGTGGAAAGAGTTGAAATCCATTCATGAAAAAAAGTGTAGTATGAAAAAATTATGGGCAGGTTTCATCAGACTAAGCACCGTTTAGTCCCATGTCCCCATTAACTTTGGGGGGCTATCCTTGTAGCACTATAGGAGTGAAAGGTCTCAAAAAAATGAGAGTTCTCACAATATCAGCTTGGGGGAGCAGCGTCACCATCAGGAGGAAGCCATAAGAGATGGAGGGTATTGGACCCCACCCGCATTTACTCGATCAGAAACAAGGGGTGGAGGACTAAACACAGCAATCTGAGTTTTCATAAGCCCTCCAAGTGACTGTGATGCACACTTGATATTGAGAAACATTAGTCTAAAAACATCCGTCCCCTTTTACTGCAGCTGAAAAAACTGGGGTAGAGAAGAAGAGCAACGCAGTCAGGATATGAGGCTGGGAAACAGTCCAAGAAGGGCAGCGGAGTTTTGTGACTCTTGGGTCATCACTCTGCACTCGGTCACTGTCTGCCCCTGATCACAGAAAGCCAGCTTGTCCACTTGTTAGTAAACAAGGCTGACAAACCAAGGTCTGCATTTGGTCTCCAACGGTGATCTTTCCTTTAAAATTCCACCCCACAAGGACATTCCCTTGATCAATACAGAGTGAAGAGCTTAAGAAAAATTCTATCCCTTTTGCTTGGGAAATGATACAAAAAGATACAAAACCCTATTCAAGAAGAACACTGTGCTCAAACCCACTTAGAGCAGTGTGAGCATCAAATAGCTGCACATCACACCCAACACTCGCTCCAGGTGTCCTCAACCCCAGGCACCCTCTCCTCCCTGGCCAGCCTCCCTCCTGCTTGAGCTTTAACCCTGAGGGTCTGAATTCTGTGGTTTTATAGATGAGTCATATTTCTTTTTTTAAAGATTTATTTTTATTATTTTTTATTGGAAAGGCGGATATGCAGAGAGGAGAGACAGAGAGGAAGATCTTCCATCCTATGATTCACTCCCTAAGTGAGCACAACGGCCGATCCGAAGCCAGGAGCCTCTCCGGGTCTCCCACGCGGGTGCAGGGTCCCAAAGCTTTGGGCCGTCCTCAACTGCTTTCCCGGGCCACAGGCAGGGAGCTGGAGAGGAAGCGGGGCTGCCGGGATAGAACCGGCGCCCATATAGGATCTCGGGCGTGCAAGGTGAGGACCTTAACCACTTGCGCCACCGCGCTGGGCCCGATGAGTCACATTTCTAAAAATTTCTATTGTTATTCTTTTGTAACTAAAGACATAAAAGCAGCTACTTCTATCACTGATATTACCATGTAATATCAACATAATTTTATATAAGACAAAATAGTGCAGAATCTTAGTGAAGACCATAACTTCCAAGACACATGAACTCTTGCACACATGCTGTTTTGAACCAACTTTTATTATTCTCTTCTGATGAAAGGGTCAGAAAACCTCAGCATGGGCTGCCATGGATTTGAATGATAGGTTGGAAAGTGTGTTTCCTTTTTTTTGCACAGCAGCCATCAGCTCAGCCTAGGTGTCCTTGCTGGACCCCCGCAGCACCCTGTGGCTATTGCAATGAGTGCACTTCTCATATAAATTTATAGTTGCTTGCTTATAATTGTGGTCCTTCCACTTCTGTATGATTTCTAGATAAAAGAAGGTTGTCATTGAATATAATATTTTATATCTTTTGCATTTAGTGGCATGTGAAAGGTGGGTCATAAATAACTGTGGAAGGGAAGATGTGAGGGAGGGGAGGAAGGGAGGACAAACTGGATTTTGCTTTAGAGAAGATCTCCCTAATTCCAGGTATTTATGTCTTTAGTTCTTAGCAATGAGAGGGACTCTTAGAGTGGGCAAACTGAGGGGGTTCACCTCACTGGGCTAAGAACTGATGCCCAGAGCCAACTTGAACTCATGTTAGCACCCTCCATCAAATATGGCCTTACTCTAGCTGCCAGAGTCAAACTCATAACAGAAATGGGGTTTTTAGGAAGAAAGCAGGGCAGTTGAAAGCTGAGAAAAGGAAATATCTAGGGACAGAGTTCCAGGGAGAGGGAGGGTACATCTGAAGGCAGTTGCAATTCTTTAGTCATACTCTTTGTAGCTACCAGGTAGACCCACAGACAGTTCAGACATCATCCCCCAAAAGCTGTGTTGATGAGACTCCTCATCTGCACTAGACCATGTTGGTACCAAGTAGTTACTGGCTGTTTCTGGAAGATTCAGTTATTGGACGTTCTGGAGATTCAGGGCTGAGCCACAGTCTCATATCAGGCATGGGCAAGCTGCTGGCTGGCGCACCATGATACAAGATGTTTCAGAAACAGCCAAAAGGCAGCAGAGGAGATGGTAGGAGGAGGGGGAGAACATGATTCAGCCCAGAAGGCAGATCTGTTTTTGGGGTTCTCCTCATCACAGCCTGAATGGCAGGAAGGTGCAGTTCTCCCCTCAAATCCGTCCAGGAGGGGCCAGTGACACCATCTGCTCTCACTCCTCCCACTCCTTTGCCTAGGAAAGGCGTCATGGAAGACAGACCAGTACCCTCTTGTTTGTAACCCTGGGACTTTCCCAAAGGGAGAGAAAACTTCTGTTTGGGGAATTTTGAAACTCTTGGTGTTGGATATCTTCCCTAAGCCCAGCTTCCAAGCTGGAGCAGAGAAGGAAGGAACTCCAGAATTTTCAGAGAAAAGGAGAATGGATTCTATGACCCCCGTTCACAGAGTGACTGTGCCACAGCCCGGGACAAAGGAGGTGGAAGATGCATTAACAGGCCATGAGCTGCAGGAGCCAAGAGTCGGAGTAGAGCTAATCTGAAAGTTCATGCAGGGACATTTGAAAGAAATGAGAAATGATCATCTAACTTCATGACTCACTCACTTGCTCATTAAGCAAATGCTTGTGGAAGTCCTGCCACCTGCCAGCCTGGTGCGGAGCCTCTGCCCTCAGGCAGTTCACCACCTAGCAGATGAGAGAAACGAGTAAATGGCAGTCCTTTCTGATGCTGACCTGGGGTCCGCCGATACTGGGCACACTTCCAAGCATATGAGATTCATTCTCCCCACAAGCCACAAGCTAGGAGGGAGGCCCTCCTATGAATATCACACTCATTTTACAAATGAGGAAATGGAGACACAAGGAAGCAAGATAGCATGCCCTAACTATCCAGGTATCAGTGACAGAGATGGGGTTGAAAGACCGTGTTTTTGTTATAGCGCACAGACAGGACTTGTTACTGTAATGGTAAAGTTTGCAAAGATAAGTAGGTACACGACGGTAAGATGGCGGGGGAATAGCCTTGAAATCCTTTCCTCCCACCTAGGCTGAGTTCTGCAGGGCAGTGGAGAAAT
The DNA here is from genome assembly GCF_017591425.1 of Ochotona curzoniae. Taxonomy (NCBI): domain Eukaryota; kingdom Metazoa; phylum Chordata; class Mammalia; order Lagomorpha; family Ochotonidae; genus Ochotona; species Ochotona curzoniae. Next base: position 4,081,589 of record NW_024466312.1, on the reverse strand, counting down.
AGCAAGAGAAGATCAGTAAATCTTGAACCAAGCGAGAAGGAAAAGAATCAGTTCTTTAAAATAAATACCTCCATACCCACAGAACAGAAAACTGCATCTCCTATGAAGTAAATCCTAATGAGTGTGTGAGATGAAAGCTTTGTGGGAATCCCAGGTCCTTGGCCCAGCTTTATCTTCCCCAGGGACTTCAGGGTTTGTGACCTAAGGCAGTTGTTGATGAGTATCCTTTCCTCGCCCTGACTGCCAGCAAGAGAGAAGGCAGAAGGAACCCACCCCTTCCAGTACCCAGGAGCAGCCAGTAGCCAATGCACTCATGGCCATGACTTCTATGTTGCTCCACCACCACCGCCACCACCCCGGGCTTCCCTCGTCTTTGTGACTGGTGCTCCGAGGGGATAATTTCCTGGCTAATGGCTGCATTGCAAGCCAGGCCATGGGTGACACGGAGTCAAGAGAACTGTGCAGGACCAGGAAGGAGCAAGTTTCAGAGGGTCAGCTCTTCTTATTTCTTCCTTTCTTCAACCACTCAACAATCACATGGGCAGGAATTTGCCAGTGTGTAGGAAAGGGCCAGAAATGCCTCGAGATGAATTTTGTTTGAGAAGTATGCCATTGTTTTTCATTAGGAAAATTCTTACAAAAGTCAGCCTCTTTTTTGCGAGAAAAGGTGCCTTGAGCACATTTTGCATATGTGTTTTTGTGGCGGTAACATGCTGGAGCTGAAAGGAAGGGGCAAGGCTTTGGCTCTGCTGGTCCTTGCTGCTGCCTGGCTTCTCCCAGTGGGCCCACTCCAATCACCTGTTGGCTACACACCTGCATCTCCACTGTCCTGGACTGACTTGCTGACTCTCCTCATGGCTGACTCCCAGAGCTATACACACTCAAAGACCGCAGGGCGCTCTCCTCTGTGGCTGAAGCAGGCGCTGAGGTCATGTTGTGACTTCTCTAGTGGCAGGCAACTTCTGAATCTGCCAGTAAAAAGGAGGTGGAGCCCTTGCCTAGGGTGCAGGTATCAAGGCCAAGAATGTTGCCTGGACAGTGTCAGACAACAGTTCCAGGCAGGCCTGGAGACAGGGCAGGGTGACTGCGCTGTGCCTTAGGGCATGTTTGAAGTCACACAGCCTGAGCAGAAAATGCTTAACATGGAGGGAGAAGCCTCCTCTCCATCCCAGAGAATACATCGTTGGCTTGGGGGGAGATGGAACAACGCCTGCTAGCTCAGGAGGAAAGAAAGAGTGTCTGCCTTTCTGGAAGCAGCCTAAGCTAGGCTTTCCCATCCCCAGCCTTTTCTTACCTGCCAGCTTCCTTCTGTGCCCATTGTTTCTATAGGATCTTTGCCCCCAGGAGTTTCCAGAAGTAGTTTCTAGAAAGGAATCTTCTCCAGGCTATGCATTCCTGCCTCTACTCCCCGCTTAGCCCTCACTTCTGCCTGTCACATCTTATCCCTTCTCAGGACCCACTTCATACCCTGCCTGTCCCTCTGCCTTCCCAGGTTTCCAGCTGAAGGCAGGCCTTCTTTCACAGGCCACAGGGAGCCAAGTCGTGGAAAGTCCTTCTCAGAGTGTGTTCAGGCCAGTTTAGGGCTCAGCAGACACAGCCACCGATTTTCAGAAGTAAGGAGACCAGAGGTTATATTGAGTCTAGATTATGTGTCCAGGGCTGAGACAGAAGTAAAATCCAGGCTTCAGGATTATTAGGAAAAACACAGCAGTGTGCTGACTAAAACACAGCTCTGGGTCTTGTGAGCCATTTGCAAATGTGTCCCAGCACTAACCAGCTGAGCTAAATGTCTTTGGACAAATGACCTCATTCTCACCCTGTCTCTCATCCCTATCAGTGTTTCCAGCCAAGTGCTATATTGTGTTTTGAAAGAATGAAGCCAGACAGGGCCCTCTTTCCTTGTGTCCAATGCTGAGTTACCTGGCACCAGAAGTGAGGAAAGCTCTGTATGTAAGAGTGTTTTGTAAAATATTCCATTCGCCTAAGGAGTTACGGTTCCGCCTCAGCAGTCCTAATATTTTAGAACTGTCCATGATAGCTTGCACTGGCCACATGAGGCTATTTACATTTAAATGACTTTTAAAAACTAACAGTTCAATGCTTCAGTGGTTCTGACCACATTCCCAGAGCTGCATGGCTCCCTGTGGCCAGTGGCTACTGCATGGAATACTGGGGACACAGTTCCCACCACGAAGGGCATTGGACAGGGCCTCTTAGGATCTGCAAAAGCATGTGGGAGCCCCTAGGAGCTCTAGAAAGGAACTGCAGCTTGCCTTTGGGGTCCTTTGAACAACCTCTGTTCTTCCTCCTTTCAGTAATGCCTCTGGGCTTTGATCTGGATTGGAAACAGTAAAGATTCCGGGGTGTCTGAGAATAGCTTGGAGGTTATTCTGACTGCTCCTTCAAGGTGGGGATCCCAGAGAGCAGGGAAGGATGGAGTCCAGAGTCAGCCAGAGGATCTGGGACAGGCTCTGAATACTGTCATTACTTGGGCCTAGCTCCCAGGTTATTAGCGCCCCTAAGGGGAGAGAAGTGAAATACACTAGTGGAGTGGGCTACATGTAGAGTCCTGGCAGAGCTTTCAGAGGGCGAAAGAAATGCACTGGGATACAGATGTTGACACATCCTCTATCACATGGTAAGAGGGGTGGCGCGTGCAGAGGGAGGGTCTTTCATGACCTGGAAAGTACCTGGCGCTCTGGAGTTTTCACCTCGACCTTCTCTGGTTAGATGATAACCTATCTGAGCCTAGTGAGCCTTGGCCCCAGTCCCGTGCTCAGCCTTGCTCTCAGGCCAATGGAGGTCAAGTTGAGATTTGTACCATGCACAAGAGGCACCTGTTGCATTCAACCCACAGCTCTCTGGCCAGCAATGTGGGATGCCAAGACACTGACTCCATTGTCCTTCCTCCTACCTGTAACTTTGTCCCCTCTCTTTTCTAGGGTGGTCAAGCACAGTAGTGGCTAACAGAAACTAAAGCAAAGAGAGTTGTCAGTTATAGCCAGAGAGAAATGGGGAAGCAGAAATGAGCAGAGAGCCAGGAAGAGGAACAAAGATCCAGGCAGCTCACCCAAAGATGAAGGTCAAGCAGGAGAACGGTCCAAGTGGCAGCAAGTATTAGCGTGTTCTGTAAGCTTTGATAGATAAAGAAGCCAATTTTTCAGGAGGCAGTCAAGTCAAGGCTGCCTGGTGTGAAGGGATCAGGTGGACATGGAAGCCTGGGGCTTTGGGTGCCCAGCCTAGTCCCATCACCTCTCATCTCCACTACATGACAGCAGACAGAAGTAACAGTCCTAGATACCACAGGAGAGTCCTCCAGGATCTCGGCCCTCTGCCATCTCTTCCTTCTAACTAGACATTCCCTTTTTCTCTCCAAAACACTCAAGCTGGTCTTGTGATCCAATTTCTGCAATTGTTTCATCTTTTCGGTTCTCTCCTTCAAAAGGCCAATGTGAGACTAAGAGAAGATGGAAGGAGGGGATAGATGAAATATTTACAGAGCATGTACAATGTTACGCATCCAAGGTATTCAGGCCCTTCCAGTGGCTCCTATCCCTACCCCACCCAGCAGGGACCCACCCTCGAAGATCCGTGGAAGTGGATGAGGCTATGGGCATGCTGCACCTATTCCAGTTTCCAAACAAATTCACAGCTCACTTGTGCTGCCTGGATGGTTCCAAATCCCCCCTTCTGGGCCCAATTTCCCTCCTACTTTTTTTTTAATTATGAAAAACACAGGCCATCTGCCATGCACGTGGAAGGCAAGGGATGGCTGGAGGGCCATAAACAGATCCCATGTGATGCCAGTCCTTTTGTGCTCACCATCCAATCCTGGAAAATGCCTGGCTGATTCCAACTAGTCCTTCCTCAGGGCTTTCTCTTGCTTCTTAGAAGAAAATTGCTCAGAAGGACGGATGCAAAGTACACACAACTAGGAGCAAGTGCTCAGGCAGCGGGAAGAGGAGAGTTGGAGGCTTTGATGGGAATCCCACGACAACTCCTTTTCCTTGGGAAAATGCATCTTTTCATGGCTTACAGTAGTGACTACACTGCTGACCCAGAGCAGAAAACTGGGGTTCAAATTCCCACATTAAGGTGTTCAGCATTGCTTTGCACACTTGCAGAAGCCTTAGTAAAATTATGGACTTGACATCGACAAGCCAGATTTATAATCATGTCATTGTAAGGTAACCCAGGTTTGTTGTGCCTAGTCTGCATTTGATTCCCAAAGCAATAAGGGAAAGGAATTGGTGTATCCAGGCAACTTGACTTCAGGAGATAGCTGAGGGTAAGAATCGCTTATTAAAAGTAGGAGAATTCAGAGACTGGCACTGTAGTACAGCATGCTAATCCTCTGCCTGCAAAAACCAACATCCCAGATGGGCACCAGTTTGTGTGCCAGTTGTTCCACTTGCAATTCAAGTCCATGCTTATGGCTTGGGAAGGCTGTGAAGGATGACGCAAGTCCCTGGACCCTTGCACCCATGTGGGAGACCCAAAAGAGGCTCCTGGTTCCTGGGTTTCGCTAGGCTCAGCTCCAGCCAGTGTGGCCATTTAGGAAGTGAAGCAATGAATGGGCAATCTCTCTCTCTCTCTGTCTCACTGTCTTCTCTGTAAATTTATCTTTCGAATGAAAACAAATCTTAAAAAAGAAAAAAAGGAAATATGAGAATTCACGAAGATTTGATTTCCTACAGAAAGTGAGTCAACTTGGCAGTGTTGCAGACAGACTTGAGATCTACCTGAAGGTGCATCCGGCATGGGTCCTGGTTCATGTTTCAGCTGCTTCCCTTTAGATCCAGCTCACTGGAAATGCGCCTGGGAAAGCAGTGGAGGATGGCCCAAGTGCTTGAGCTTCTGCCACACCCAGGCAACCTGGGAGAACCTTCTGGCTTTTGGCTTCGGCTTGGTCCAACCCTGACTGTTGAGGCCATTAGGAGAGTGAACCAGCATTTGAAAGATTTTCTGTCTTCCTGTGTCTCTCTTTTTGTAATTCTGCCCTTCAAATGAATAAATCTACAACAAGATAAAGAAAAAAGAGAAAGCTTTGGATTCGGAGATGGAAAGAAGACACAAAGAATCAAGTCATATAGTGAGAAAGACAGAGTACAGCAGTGCAGATCCAAGCTGAGGGATACGAAGGTTCGTCAGCAGCCAGGGACGGCCACTCAGGGGCAAGGACGGGCTCCTGACCTTTCAGAGGGATGTTGCCTCTGCCAAACCTTCAGCTTCCTGTTTCTGGCCTCCCGAACTATGAGAGGATGCATTTCTGTTTGTTATTTTAAACTTGACATTTCTCACAGTAGTCCCGAGAAATTCGTACACCACCCATGTTTCTCATGCTCAGTATTTCAGCAAAGCTTAAGGGAAAATGGAATTGAAAGAAAGGTTTATTTTGGCATACAAGAAAAAAAAAACTTTGAGACATATGCCTAATTTTTTCCAAACATGCCTTTTCCAAGAACTTGTTGAAGTACCCTTGAATATGTATACAAGCTACCCACAGCGATGGAGACTTTCTCAGTGGCAGACAACTACTTGACTCAGTCACAAACTGGAAGGAAAAAATCTCCCAATGAGCTGTAGGCAACTTCTTTCAAAATTAGTGCCTCGGAGGACAGGTAAGTTCATACTTCTTGCTCCGTGTCCTCCCTCCTGTGCCCAACCCCAGACAGATTCAGCAAGATTCTGTGACATAGTTAAGTTTAGGTTGTGTCAATCAACTCCGTTCCACTCAGCAGTGGAAGATAGATCCCAAAATATTGCATCCAACAGAGTGGTATGGGGTAAGGTGTAAGGGTACAGATGTGGCAGCCAGATTTCTCTACATGACCTTGGGCAAGTTCCCTAAGTTCTCCAAGCCTCACTTTCCATGTCTGTGAATTTGGCATAAACATGGCTGCTGCCTGCTAAGGTGGTTGAAATTAATAAATGAGCAGGTAACTAAACAGTGGAGGGAGGGTTCTGGTGCATACAGACATGGATAGGTCAGCACAATGGGAAAGTTTAGGCAGGATGCACTTACCATGGTCCCTGGTACATGTATCCCCTTTCCATCTGCCTTTCTTTCTGTTTCTCTCTCAAGACATTCCAAGCTTCATGGACTTCCCTACCCCCTCCAACCTTGGTCTCTCACTGACTCTCTCATATTTGCCCCTGAGCCCTCTGTCTGTCCAACTGTCTGTCAGCCTTCCTCATCCCCATACTTGACCTCACGGAGGACCTCGTCTACATCACGCCACCCCCATGACCACCTGCTCCATCGGGACAGGATGTGATTTATGACTTACTACAGAGCCTGCAGACTTCATTTAAACCCCTCGCCCCTCACCCTCCTTCTGCTTCCTCCATCTGTGGTAGAGACATCTGGAAACCAGTTTAATAAAGTGGCTGACAGGCAGCTAGTTCCTGGAGATTCTCAGGGGGGCTCCAGGGAGCCATTCCATAGAGGAAGCCGGAAGCCACTTGGGTTGATGGACTGCTGGTCTCAGCAAGAATCCATTCGGATGCTGCAGGCAAGGCAAGGGCGACCTCCCACCTGCACTCAGAGGAGAGGTCTGCATCTGCTGAAAGGATGAGATGCAGGTTGGGGTAGCTATACAGGAAGCTGCCCTTGCTCCCTGCCGGATCCCCTGACCCTGGTTATGTAGCCTTAGGTAAGATTCTAGATTTCTCTGACTCTCCTCCATTCAGAGATGGATTTGACCAGATGAGCTCTCAGGTCCCTCTGATCTGAATATTCCAGAGTCCTAGGGTAGAGCAAAGCATCCTGGTTGGAGCAAAGCTGGAAGCTAGTGGGGAAAGGGCAGGTATGATTGGCTCAACCTGGACCCTTAGTCCAGGTCTTTGATATGGGATGCTATGGAACTTAGCAATAAAGGAATTTGCAGGTTTGAAAACAAGAGAAAGCAGGTGTCTGAGTCACATTTAGTGTTCCGACAAGAGCCCCTGGCTGCTAGGATACCACAAATGCTCCAGTGAGAGAGACAAGACTTTCATGCTCAGAGAAAGAAGCAACTTGCATGAGCAGAAAGTCAACAATGTAGCAGTACTAAACAGCCGCAGTGAGACCATTGCTCCAGCAGAAATCTCAAGAGGAAATTGCCTAGAGAGCTGTAGGGGATCAGGGCAGGTTTCTTTGAGGCGGTAGGAATCAAGTTGAGCTTTGAGTCCTTGCAACCTGGAAATTAACTGGGCCCAGTTGAGAATGAAAAATGCAAGGCTCCTTGTTCAGAAATGTTAAGACAGTGACAACAAACAGAGCATTAAACTAAGCATAGTGTCATTCTGAGCACGGCCGAGGTCATGGAGGTCACCCACAAAGTAGGCCTGACCCTGGGGCACCTGGCTGGGGTGTAGGGATGGTGCTAATTCTTCATTTGGATCATGGCCACACAGCCATATACCCATGTCAATATTTGTCATGCTGTATAACTGAGATAAGTTTGCCTTGTGCCCTCTCCTATCTGCATGCTTTACCTTGAGAACAAAAGGTTAACCCATAAAAATGTAAGAGCAAGTCAGAAAACCAAAGGCTGCTTGCCAAGCCTGCTCAGCCTTTGGCCCTTCCTCCAGCTCTGCACGCCTCCTTGATGCCCCCCAGCAACCATCACCCGTCAATTAACCGTTCAGCAGCCCTGCCAACTCACTTAGTTTGCTCTGCACCTCTCTAGCCATCTCCCTGCTGAGAATTTGTTTAAGCTGCTACCTTTACCCCCTCCAGAGGGCCAGAATACAGCCGCTGCCACTTCCCTGTCTCCAATTGGCTCAAGTCTCCTCCCACTCCACCCCTGCTTCCTGATCTGGACCTGTATCAGTCTTGTTACAAACCACAGGATAGACCATACCCCACATATAAGCTCTAATACTAACAACATCTAAAGCAAACTGTATAAGTGAATCTTTGTGACCCTGAGTTTGGCAGTGAATTCTCAGGCTAACACCAAGAAATGCAAATAACAACAAAAAAAGAAGACAAATAAGATTCCACAAAAATCCTTTACACACCATAGACCATTCCTGAGAAAGTAAAAAGATAATCTGGAAAATGGGAGAAGCGACTCATAAATTTTGTATCTGATAAGGATGTGAGATTAAGAATAGATAAAGCAGTCTTAAAAATAACAACAAGACAAACAACTGAATTAAAGGACTTGAGTAGCCATTCCTTCAAAAAAGATATTTAAATGAACATGAAGCATGTGAAAAGATGGTTGACATGACTGGTCACGAACACAAATCAAGACCATACTAAGATTTCCCTTCAAATCTACTAGACTAGCTTTGTATTTTATAAATGGAAAATGACAACTGCAGGTGAACATGTGGACAAAATAAGCCCCCACACATTGCTAGCATGGATGCAAAATATGAAGCCACTGTGGTAAACAGTTTATTCCTCAAACAGGAAGTGTCCGATGGCCATTAAGATCCAGCAATCCTCTCAAGTATATATTCAAAAGAATAGAACTCAGATTCCCAAAAACACATATGCTTTTTCTGGAATGTTTATATTGCCACTATTCACAGTAGTCCAAGATCCATCTATCTACAAACAAAATGGGCAAACAAAATTTGCTATATCATGCAATGAAATATTATTCAACCATAAAAAGGAATGAAGTCTAAACCCATGCCACAATTTGAAAACATTGGAAATGAAAACAATGAGATATGAAAGGTCTCATATCGCATGCTTTCTCTTCTGTGAGATTTCCAAGTGCTAAAATAGTAGGGTAAGAAAGTTAACTAGGGGTTGCAAGTGGTTCGGGGAAGGAGGAACAAGGGAAGAATTTCACAGCATGTGAATGCACGAAGTGCCTCTGCCATGGAATTGCTCAGTTGTAAGATAGGTGGACTTGGCATCAATAAGAATCTCTAGGAAGTGATTGATTAAATGCTTCAGAGAAAGAGCCATGGACCTTCATTGCTGAGAAGCACAAGGCCAGCCTCCCAGAGACAGTGCAGCATAATGTCACAGTTGTGTAATAGCAGCGCAGTGACTTGGGTTTGAATCCTGACTCTACTGCTTGCTGAATACCTTTGCTTTGTCCTCTGGGACTTGATTTTCTCATTAGAATATAAGTATTATATTCTATATAATATAAAGGAAGCTCTACATAATAGAACCTAATACTTACAATGATATTACTAATTAAGAAGGTAGGCAGGACTTGTGATAGGCACTCAGTAGATCTGAGCCAGGCTGTATTCTGGTTTGCACACACTTTCCACCACATCCAGCTCCTCGGGGCTCTGCTGTGCTTGTGGATATGCCCAGGGTACATTTAGGACATAAGCAAGCAAGGCCATCACCAAGCCAGGGCCTAGGGGTATTTAAAGTCCATGAAAGGTTACCTTACTCACACAGAGTTGGTGATGGAAAGAACATAAAACAAAGCAACAACCGGGAAAAGAAAAGCTTATTAATCCCCAGAGAATATGTAGGTGTAACCCCCCCCCCACCCTGTTGGGCAACAGTAAATTAAAGGGTTTTCTCCCGTCTACTCTCCTAATCGTCATGGCTGTGCTCATAAATGTTGCAAAAATAATTAGAGGTGAACTCTCTGCAACTTTAACATCAGCATAAGGCTTCTGTATGGCTACCTAGTTCTTATTTCTATTTAAAGAGACTTCCTTTTGACTTCAATATTTATCTCATAGGAATTTTTTATTAATACTCTAATGCAGAGGCAGTCAATAACAGCCTGGCAGCCAAGTCTGAGCAGCCATCTGCTTTCTCAAATAAAGTTTTATTGTAACCCAGCCAGGCCCATTCACTCTTGTATCATCAGTGGCTGCCTTTATGCTGCAGCAAAGAATGAGGTAATCGCAACAGAGGCCTTGTTGCCAGCCAGATTGTAAATATTCACCAAGTGACACTGCAGAAAAGTGGGCCTACCTCCTCCTCCAAGTGAAAGCACTACTTAAATTCACTGGAGAAGAAAAAACTAAAAGCTTACATTTAGGAGATAAATTATTATGGAATCCTAATTAGATCCTGCTATTGCCACTTTATAAGTATTTGTTCTATTCACACAATCTACAGGCTCACTCAAGACATGAGACAAGTGCTGAAAAATCTAAGTATCTATGGTTATCTTTGATTTCCAACGCAACAGAAAATAATTAACAATAAGGTACACGATGTGACAGATTGAGTCCTTTTAACAGGAAGAGAGGATCAAGAAAGACTTGCCAAAGGAAGTGGCATTTTGCAAAAATTCTAGCATTCCTCACAGTGCAAAAGTGCAAAGACCCTGGAGCAAATGGGTGCTTACACACAGCTGTCTACTATGGCCTCATCAGTTGGCACACCCTGGAGACTATTCCTTTGAATCTGTCAAGATGTATTCTGGATGATGGCACATCTGCCTTACTAGTCTTTGGGATTGGAACTATGCCTCTGAACCACCTCTGAGATGAACCATGGAGCAGGACATCTCAGTTGGGCTCTGTGGAAACAGGTGCTGAGATGCAGCCTGAGTGCCTGCCTGGTGCATCAGTGAAAGGCAAAGGGCAGCAGTAGCAGCAGGCAGATGAAGCAGCTGAATGTGACACAGCCCCACAAGGCCTGGACCAACTAGGTGGGAAGCTTTTAGGTGGTCAGCTCTGCCACATCCTGTAACAAGGGCCAAACCTAAAGAGTCCCTCTTACTCAGTCACTGGAGGTGGGCTGCCTGAGAAGGTGATGTGACCTTGAACGAGTCAATTCTCTGTAACTGAATTCAACCTAAGGGAGCTGACAGCTAGAAGCCATCTGTTGACCACACAGCCCTGGGCTCAAGTCCCTCCTGGCACCAGGCTCTGGGTAGCATGTCTCCCAGTGTCCACAGAGGGGAGAAGCTTTGGCTGAGGTTTCCACTCTCTTCTTGCCACTCTTCTGTCCTCACTCACTGGTCCCTCTATATCCATTCTATTCTTGTTGAAAACCTTGCCACCAGCTGCCTAGAAGAGTTAGAATGCAGCTTGCACAAATAGATTCTGCCAAGGTGTCAGCACACAGGATTTTAACCATCAGGCCCCATAACCAAACAAGTGTGTTCATGAATGCCTCTAATAAATGATGAGTCACATTATTATGCATAGCAATGAAAACTAGCAGAAAATCTTCCAGATACCATGAGATTGGAGGTTTTGAATATTTCCAAGCCCTTTGAAGAATATTAAACGGAGAGCCACCTTCTGGAGCAACCTTGAGACCAGCCCTATTCAGAAGCACCATCATGAATATCAGTGGTTGCTCAGTTCTGGCTGACAATCCATCATGGTGAGGGGGAGAGCCACCGTGCAGTAACTCATTGAAAAATGCCAGGGCAGACCAGCTCAGAAGAAAAACCAAAAGTATGCCAGAGAGCTCCTGGGACGCCTAAAGTAGGTGAGCAAGTGAATGCTATCTTCCTTGGGGTCAGCATTATGGTACAGGTTAAGCCACCACAGGCAACACCAGCGTCTCTTATGGATAAGTGGATTCCCTTCCCAGATTCCCTGCTTCTGTTGCAGCTCATACACCTGGCAAAGCAGCAATAGATGGATCAAGAGGTTTGGGTTCCTTCCATCCACATGGGAGATCCAGTTGGAGTTCCTGGCTCATGGCTCCTGGCTTCAGGCTGTTTCACTACCAGGTGTTGAGGTCATTTAGGGAGTGAACAAGCAAATTGAAGAACTCTTTCTATCTCTTCTTCTTTCACCCAGCCTTTCAAATAAATCAAATAAAGATTAAAAGAAAAAAAGGAAAAAACTTCTGAGGCCAGTGTTGTGGTGCAACAAGTTAAGTTGTTGCCTGCAATGCTGGTGTCCCATAGGAACATCAGTTGGAGTCCTGACTGCTCCACTTCCTATCCAGTTCCTGTTAATATGCCCGGAAAAGCAGTAGATGATGGCCCAAGTGCTTGGAACATTGACACTCATGTGGGAGACCCTGATGGAGTTCACGACTCTTCGCATTAGACTGGCTCAGACACAGCTATTACAGCTATTTGGGAGTGAACCAACAGATGGAAGAGCTCTCTCTCTCTCTCTTACTTTCTCCTTCTCCTTTCCTCTCTCTCTGTAACTCAGCCTTTCAAATGAATTACTAAACCTTTAAAGAAAAAAAAAAACTTCCTGATCATGTCAGGCATCTGGTCATGTCAGGAGTCTCCAGGGAAAATTGCAACCATGGAAATGTCTGCTCATAAGAGTCGTGCAAGAACCCTTCATTTAGCTCAATCTTGTTTTGGTAAAGCTGTGCTGTTCTGGGCGGCCAATACACATGAGATCACAGTCTCCAATACACCCCTAATCAGACAGAGGCTCCTGGAAGGGAAATGTTTTGTGAAAGATTTCACAGGCAGCTTCTGTAAGGACAGATGAAGCAAGTCTCAACTCCTTCAGCATCTTCTCCTTTGTCATTGTCTACTGCAATATCATGTCTGCCCCTGTCTTCCCAGCCACTTGGCTCCTTCTCTGTTCAGTACTGAGTCCAGCTCTGCTCTTGCACCTTGACCATGATGCGCCTTCCCCCAACTCCTATTTGCCGCAGGTAGCCATCAGCAGAAGCATCACCTCCAATGCCTACCTCTAAGAGCTTCCCTGCACATGTCTTAGAACTCACCCCCTTCAACAGGGAGAGGATTTTTAGGCCCAGGGGAACTCCTGGGCTGAAAAGTCATGCATGATTCAGGAAGAAACACCAGGCAGGCTCTGTGGCCATGCTATAACTGTTGGGATGGGAGGAAGTGAGAGACAGCCCAGGAGCGATGGGCTCAAGCATCTTCAGTAGGCCTGGGGAAGAGGTATGGTCATGACTCCTTGTCTCTGGTGCCCAGGAGGAGCTTTCCCAGCCGTGCTAGGGAGCACTGGCTACAACACTATCTTGTGCTCCCTTCCCCATCCCCACCTACCCTAAAAACTCTGACCATATCCTCCAGCAAACTTCGGAGTCTGCTACTGAAAGAGCCAACTGCTACTTCCTCCTTGGCTACAAACCCTGGGACTGAGCCCCAGACCAAGTCCTTTGGGAAATAGAGAGTAGATTGACCTATGTAAAAGCTAGAAGCTAAGAGCCTTTGGTGAATTCAGAAAGATAAGACCAGACACTCTAGATGGGTAAAATTTTCTATAGGACTTCCTGCATCGACATCTGCCCCTGTCCCCAGAGGTTTTGCCACATGCATCCTTCAGAACCGCTGAATGCTGTAAATCTGAACTTCACTCAGTTTGTTTGTCAGTCTAAGAATCATAGGCCAAATGGGGTCTAATATTATCTACTGTAGAATTGGTGAACTTCCTGATATCTCAGCTTTTTTTATCTGAATATTAGACAGTTTATAAGATGCTTTCTCTCTATAATCTCATGTTTCATCAGAGAACAGGCAGGCCCAGCCCAGAAACAGATATGGAGACAGATTGGGTGAGGGGGTTAGGAGAAGCTGAACTGGTTAAAGCAATTGTTGAAGAGGATACACAGCCCCCTACCCAAAATCATCATCACAAGAGGCAGACAGAGAAGAGATCTCAATGGCATCTGCACACAAAGTGGAGTGGCGCCCAACCAGGGACTCTGGGATGGGCATGTTGAAGGCATTGGGGGCAGCCAGGACTGTAGTGAGGCTTGCTTGGAGAGAGAAAGGCATCTACTGTGAGTGTGACTGATGGAAAGGGAGAAGCAAGACAGGGAAAGAATAGTCAAGGTTTGGGCCCAGTGGTCTTGGGTAAGCCCTGTGAAGTTCTGTTCTTTCCAGAGACTGGAAGGGAGTGGCTGCCCTAGGATGGGTGTGAAGAGGTGGTGCGGTTCCTGAAGCAGACATCTGTCAGTCTGCATCTGTTTTCAGCCCAGCAGAGCAGGAAAGACTCAAGGATGGCTGTGAGCCCAGGCAGCGGAGATAGGATGTGATGACAGCATGAATCATTTGGGAAGGAGAGAGAGGAGAAAATGACCAAGGTCCCATTCTGGGTGTCCCCTCTCCTACTTAGTCCAGGACCAGAAGGAAATACTGACAATCACCCACCCAGTGCAACCACCAGCAAGGAGAGAGGCAGAAAGGTCTTTGGCCTTTAGAAGGCTGTTCATTTTTGTTATAAGGCCAGGGAGCATGATCCAGTAGGAAGAATTGAATACTGGGCCAACAGAAAAATCATAGAGCAGGCATGATAGTGAAACTTGATACTGAGGGGACAGGGAGGTGCCCCAGAGGTCATGCAATCTGAGTAAGATCCTTTTAAAAGATGCAGCTTTTTGTCTGCTCAGCCTCCACCCTGGCTGGCCTTCTTTTCCCTTTCCTGTCTTCCCTGGACATGAAGCACAGCTAATGACAGCCTTTCGTGCAATAACCTTCAGCCCATCCAATGCAGGAGGGTCCTAGTCTCTCCCCCTGGCCTCACATGGCATCATCCTGGCTCTGAATCTGATCAGTGTACCCAGTCAGGATGCCAGGGAAAATAAAAAGATCCAGAATGGAAATTCCAGATGACTTTGCCAGGCCCAAAATGCTGAAAACTGGGGCATGTGGATAAGCTCAGGCCCTGCCTTGTTCTGTAGTGGACCCTTGAGGGTTATTACCCACTCTTTCAACAGACACTCCGAACAGCAGCCTGGCAGGCAATGGGTACCAACATGCACAGATACTTTCAATCCTGATCACATTTGGGGATAGTTACTTTTTTTTTTTGTTTTCCTCTATGTTCCTGAATTCCAGCAAATCAGTATCAAGGAGCATGGGGGTGGGAGGGAAAGGCAAGGGAACATATCCAGGCAATTGAGAAGACGGTGTCTATGCCTGGTCCATGTCCCTCTGTTCCCCTACAATGCCCCCATAAAGGTCTGCTGCACTCCAACAGCTCCCTACCTCAATCACCACCACTTCTCCACCCCAGGGCTTTCTCCCGCCTCAGGAATGTGATTTGTCTACATATGAAACAGGTTGAAAGTACTTGGAAGTAAGCCATCAGGAACAACTTGTGAGAGGTAGGAGCTGATGGATGAGCACTCAGGTTCCCTCATGGGGTGGGTGTTTCTCAGAGGATTCCCATTAGGACAGAGACCCGTTTGCACACAAGGAATCTCCACCCAGTATCCTACAAGCTTTGCTGACAATGCTCCGTTCCCATCCCACCTTCCCACTCCTTTACCACATCTCCAGGAATCACCTCTTGATCAATTCTCACAACCTCTTTATTACTAAGATTAAGTACTTGGTACTTGGCACATATAAGGAAATTAAGTTTATTTAGATCAGAGTTTTGGATCAAAAACCCCATAGTGATAGTTTCTGTAAGATTCAGCAGCTTCATGGTGGGGGCACACATGAGAGGGAGAGGCCACATCTCCAGCTAGGAAGTCAGGAAGCCATTCAGGGTCAAGTTCAGGCTTTTATAACAATATGCTTTTGTGGAAACAAAGTCAAAGAAAAGCTGTCTCAATCCCTTCCCAAGACAGATCTCCTAATGGCCCAAGGACATCCCAAGGACTAGACCAGTCTTTTTACGGGTTCCAGAATCTGTTGCATCTTCATATAGATCAGAATTTCAACACATAAATCCTGGGGAGACAAACTGTATCCAAATCACAACACCCCAAAATCTTGATTCAAAATATGCTTTGAAGGAAACCAAGATTAGCACAGCATGAGATTTGAAGAATGAAGCACAGGGTTGATTCAGGAGGCACATTGTGGTACAGCGGATTAAGCCCTGACCTAAAATGCCAGCAACCCATCTTAGGAAGTGGGTTTCAGTCCTGGCTTCTCCAGTCCAGCTACCTCTTAGTGCACTTGGGAAAGCAGTGGAATATGGTCTAAGTGCCTGGGCTCCTGTCAGTCATGTGAGAGATATGGATGGAATTTTAAGCTCCCAGGTTCAGCATGATCCAACTCTGGCCATTGTGGCCATTTGTGAAGTGAATCATCAGATGGAAGATTTTCTCCCTCAAATCTTAAAGAATAAAATATGGGGATTGTACATACCCTCTGAATGTAGTCTATTGCTGAGTCCTGTTACTGACTCTGTCTTGGCAACAGCTGGTCATCCAGATATGGAAGCAAGATGCAGAGGAAAACAGATTGCTTTCTCACAAACACTGTTCAGCTCTGACTCATCACCATAAGCCAGGTTGAACTACAGGAGCTCCAGGGCCACAAGAGAGTCCTTGCCCTCATTATGGACCACTTGTACCATGCACAGAAGGTAGAGGATAGCAAATGCAAAATTCTCTGAGAAGCTGAGCCAATCCCAAGGCATGGTTTCCATTCATAGATGTCTCATCTTGGAATGTTCACATTGCCTGTTGCAGTCTCTGCAAAGACTTAGGAGCAAGCTCCAGAAAACCTTGGCAACCTGGAAAACACATAACAGCAAGCACGAATCAAGAGGGTTTCATATTGCTTGGAAAGAAAGAACACATCTTGAGCTGCTTTCCAGTGTCCTAGACCTGAAGCCAGATTGCAGCCATGAACGCTGTCCTACCCAGCACACGGCACATGGTCTGTCTTCTGAGCACTTGGGTTGCCTACTCCCTGTGCCTTGCTTACTTTTCTCATTCATCTCTCTCAGTGGTTGACATTTCTGCTCTCTGCCCACTCCAGCCACTTGGCCACTAAACCACAGGAGATGTGGAAGGTTTCCAGGAGAGGCTGGGAGCTTGCTGGGTGGCCGGAGTCTGAGCTTTCTCCTCCTTGAGTCCACTGAGGGGAGATGAGTTCCTAATGCTCAACCCCAGAACCCAGAGGGTTGGGTGGGGCTGGGGGTTGGGGAAATATCCTTGATCTGAAACCCTTGTGTATTTTCAAGGAAATTTTATCCATATGTTTCTGATTCATTAACACTTAACTCATCAAGATGTTATTTGGTAGAGTTATTTGAAGTTTAAGACGTCATGTAAGTGAACGTTTAATGAATTTAAACAGTTGTTTTACCCTCTTTAATTTTTTGAGGGAGGGATGGGATTTTTTTATCCTCTTCTTTCTCTCCAGGAAAGCAAGCAGTCACATCCTGCATGATGAATCACTGAAGCCAGAATAATTGAGAAGAGATATTGAAATGCAAAAACAAAAGCCCGTGTATCAGGTTCAGATCTGCCTGAAATCAACGGGGTCTTCCCTAGGTCATTCATCTTCCAAGAACTTATTCAGTTACTTTCTTTTCCAGGGGCAGAGAAAGATCCTGGAATCCAAGGACCCTTATAACATTACAGTTCCTTCTAGAATTGTATTTCCTATCAACTTTTCATCATCTACACCTTGCCCAAATGTCAGTAAGCTAAATTCTGTTTTTTTAACATAGATCTTCAAGATGATGAGACTAAAGGCATATGAGTATAGCAATGGTGGGAATCTATCATTTAGCAGGTGATGAAAACAGTTACCCAGAATCAGCTGAATCTCAAATGAAACAATAGGCATGAATGAAAACAAGGGACCATTGGATAAAAAGAAAAGAAGGAAGAACTGACCCTCTGGAACAAGTGGCTCTAGATTGTTAACCGTGGAATTTGCAGACTCTCATGTGTATATCTTAAATGAATGGACAAGATGACCTCCAAAAGACCCCTGCTCACCCCAGACCTTTTAATATTCTCCCATTAGCCCAACACAGCTCAGAGCCCACTAGAAACAAAGAGCCTTTCTGGCCTTCTTCCCTTAAGACCTGAGACTGCCAGGGATGAAAAGGTCAAATGCTTCCAGTGCCCTCTAAGGCAGTTTGCAGTAGCTGTGCACTGTTATACAAGGCGGAGAAAGGCCAATGTATTACCATCAGGCTCTTGCTACAGGGGAGCATGGCCCCCAGTCTTACTCTTTGGTTCCATCATGGCTATGTGGGGAGGGTATGTGGAGGGGAACGGGGGAACATCAGAACCTATGAAACGTTGTTATAACATGAAATGCAATAAAAAATATATGTTAAAAAAAAAGACTGTGCTGTTTTAAATATTCTGGCTACTGGGAAAGGAGTTGAAGGATCATACATAAGACAGCAGCTCAGAAGGTGGGATGATTTCACGCAGAGTAGAGGTGAGGAAAATGAAGTGAAGTGCAAGTGGATGTTGATGTCCAAATGCAGAAAAAGTCATTGTTCACTGAATACCTAAGCCTAGCCTTCTAAGACATCAGGTCTAGTCTTGCATTTTTTTTCCTCTCACATCTCCATTTCAGTATAGGGATGAAATAATTCCTATTCAATCAACACATCTTCCTTAAATGTCCAGTGAGAGAAAGAAGGCATTGAAGACAGAAATCTGTCTTTTTGAAACCCAATCTGAGAGGTGACACCTCATTGTTTCTGCTCTGCTCTGTTTTATCCCACCAAAGGCAAATCGGTAAGGCGAGCAGCTTGTACAAGGGTTTGGATACTAGGAGACAGAGATCATTGAGGGTTGCTTCTCAGGTTGTCATCCATGTACCACTGGGCAGGAGTCAGGGTTTGCATTTTGGCTGCTTCGATCTCTGTCCCTCCTAGACTGTGAACACGAGGTCTACGCTGAGTTCTTCTTATGCTTCTGGGATTTCAACTATCTGCAAAGCAAATAAGACAAGATGATTGTCCAGTTGATCAGAGCCACAACTTGGAGTCCATTTAGGTGGCCTAAATGCCTTGGATAGTCAATAGCTACTTCCTTATAGAAAGTCTCCCAGGCCATACCAATGAACCACCTATTAGATTAGCTCTGCTGGGGAGGACTCTATTTCTTCCAATCACATGCATGCCAATATTTAATTCTCAGCCTCATCAGAAATGCTCACTGTGATCAATCTCCCACCCATCTCATGAAGACTTGCCCCCCTCTTTTTAACTTTCATGCATGTACTAGTACCAAAAGCAGCTTTTAATGTCCTTTAATTTGAAAAGCAGAGTTATATATAGAGAAGGAGGACAAGAGAAAGAGAGATGTTCCATTTACTGGTTCAATCCCCAAATGGATGCAATGACCAGAGCTGAGCAGATCTGAAGCCAGGAGCCAAGAGCTTCCTCCAGTTCTCCCACATGGGTGCAGGAGCCCAGGCACTTAGGTAATCCTCTGCTGCTTTCCCGGACTAAAGTAGGAAGCTGAATTGGAAGTGGAGCAGGTGGGACATAAACTGGTGCCTATATGGGATTCCAGAGCCACAGGCAGAGGTTTAAGCTGCTCTGCCTCAGCACCAGCCCTTTTCGGGTTTATCTTCCTAATAGCTCTTGCATAATTATGAACATGAAGCCCCTGACCTTTGAGTGCCTAAGAGATAGATGATGTCTTTGATATTCTCAGATACTAACAAGCTAAATCACTGATGCCTAATTCACACATGATGAGACTGTGTTTGGCTGCCTTTTCCAGGGTTCACTCTTTTATTAACTTATTCTGTGGACTTCTTTTGACCAGAGACCATCAATTCAGAAATACACTGAACTTAGCACCTGACACATGATCTCGCTGTCTTCTCCCAGCCAAAATTCGTGAAAATCAGCCTTGATCTAGAGGAGGAGATGTGAGCTCAGAGTCGACAGCTAACACAAATCAGAGTCAAGATTAATTCATATTAAGCTGTGAGCCACGTTATCTTACAGTGTCTTAGGTTAGTTGGAAGTAAAGCAAACCCTGTCTTTAACCACTGAAAGAAAACACTCTTGAATCCTAGTATGGTTGGATGGGCAAGGGGTGATTGATGCAACTTGTTTTAACCTAACCTGTGAACAGTTATCCTCTCAATGCTTTCTGTGCTCTGAAGACATCATTAGGACTGCAGATACCACCAGCAAAGACCCAAACGGATAACCTCTGGATGACTCCAGGGGGCCATCAGGACTTAGGACATTATCCAAAGAATGGGCCAATATGAATCCTAGCTGTTCTCTCTCACTGTCATTGCCTGAAGAAGAATGTGATCGAGCCACCAGGAAGCCAGAGTGCTAGGAGAAGGAGACTGCCAGCCTCTTCCCTCCCCTGGCTTTCCTCTTGGATCCTCCTAGACCTGTTCCAAGAAGGTCCCTCTGTTTATGTTGACTGCTTTCTGGACCATGGAAAGCTGGGCCAAAGAGGACCAGCTGTGTGAGAATGGGAGACAAATTTCATTAAAGACCTGCAACTTTCATTTACAGTAGTAAACACATCAGGGTAATAATAACTTGATCATCTTTCAGTACCTCTCCAAGATCTCTTCCCTTGACAGTAAAAGGAAAATCTAAAACTAGCCATCAGTCTCAGGCCCATGTATTCCCACCCCCATACCCCTAGTGATGACCTGACCCTGAGACCCTACTTGCTCCAGTGCATAGACTGGGTTTATACTTCACCTTCTAAACCATGGAAGTGCAAAGTACAAAAGGACGAAGGAGAAAAAAAAGCCAGTGTGTTCACTGCAATTATAATGTACCATGCAGACACATCAGTTTGCTTATGATAAGAACTACCCAATCTAATCCTCCAAGTGGTCCAATGAGGAAAGCTGTTCAATAATAATGAAGAAGATGGAGGAGTTTGCTAAAGTCACATAGCAATCTTACTCTCTGTAACTGTCACTCAGCAGAGCCCTGGGACATTCCATAGCTCTCCCTCAATGCAGCAGGAGGTGGCTTCTGCTTGTTTGGAAAGACAAATCCATGACAAACACACATCAGACATCTTTAAGAACAACCTCTACCCAACAGACTGTTCTCTGGGATCAAGAATCGGGTTAGTCGGAGGGCCTAAAAGTTGGGAGCCCCTTTGCCATTCCTATCTATGGGATGGGTAGCACAATTAGAGAGAACAACTTTCCATTGAAAGTCAGCAAAGCTGATCCAGGGCCTATGCCTTGTTTTTCACAAACCTAAACATTGCTTGCTAGGCAGGTTAACAAGTGAGACAAAAACCAAGAAGCCCCCCACTGCAACGGGAGTGTAGCCTATGTTTCCTTGAGCTCCTCTTACACCCAATGCTTTGAGACTGCAGCTTGAACAAGGACAAAGCTGAGGGAGACATCTGTGGTCTTGGCTGTAAAACTCCCAACACTCAGATGGAGCAGCTGTCCCATGAAACCTTAAGGGCAGTGTCCAGATGTGCCCTTAATCACTTCTCTGTGGAAGCTGGTGAAGAAGGGGCTAGCCTAGCAAGAAGCAGGATGCCTGCTGACATAGATTTGTGGCAGCAGATTTTCAAGCTGTCAGGAGAAGCCTTTGGAGTCACCCAGTACAGTTCTTTCACTTTAAAAGTGAACTCTAGAGGCTTGCTTCCTCTATGAAGTTGGAATATTCTAGGTAAAGAGATCAGATAACCAGCAGTCAAAGTGAGTATATTTTGGAGAAGGTTAAGGATAAGGCCCAAACAGTAAAATGGGGATCTGTGGCTACCCTAACCTTTAGAGATCCCGGGGTTCTTCTTAGAAGGAATATCTTGCAAACATAAATTAAGATGCAGAAGGTCCAGCTTACTCACTCAGTCATTGAGCATACCTGGACAGCAACACTGTGGCCACAGAAGCCCTGGAAACACAACGATCCAACATGTCAGGATCCCCAACCCCACCCCAAAAAAACATGAGCATGGACTCAGACCTAGATATTGGTGGTGTCGCTCTTACTATTTTCTGCAGGTGCCCAGGCCACTGCCCTCATCATGTACCTCATTTCCACCTGCAGGAGATGATGAGTAAGTTGAACCACTTCAAGCTGCAGTGTCTGAGAATCTGCGGTCCTCCTGAGTAACAGGGGAGATCCCAGCACAGCAGCCTCCCGCCTTGCCAACCCAGTGCACTAAGCAACAGAACACATGGCCTGGCACATCTCTGGGCAAGGGAGGCTGCACCCTGCTCTCAGCCCCACCCCTCAACGTGTTGCTGTATTTCCTGTTTGATGGACAGGAACATCTTGGAAGACGCAGGGCTGGGGCCTGCGAGACACAAACAAACAGAAAAGCCAGGATCAATATTAAGAGCCACAACATTCAAACAAGTGCAGAGGACATGCCAAGAATCCTCTGACACTGCCTTCTGTGAAACACCTGGTCGTGTTTAACCCGAGCAGCAATGATGATTTCCATGTGGAGACGCCCGGCAGGGGTGGTGGGAGGCAGTCTGGACATACTCAACTTGGGCCAAGCTGGTCTGAGTCACCCCTTCCTCTCCTAAGGGACAAGTTCCACCCCTGCCAGGCAACATCTGACAGAGAAGAAGAGTGCCAGCGCTCCAGTACCCGACTGCGTCCTTGCTCTGGATGCACTCTTTAACCTACACTCTGCCACCACCTCCCTGGGAGCCAGCAGATGGGGAAACAGAAGGGAGATGGCTGGTGGGGCCCACTAGCTTCTCAGGGAGGACCTCAGCCTAATACAAGTTGTCATGTGTCAGCTTAGAGCATGAGCAGAGCTGCCTCAGTGACAGCTGCTCCTGCAGCCCACTGCCAAACGTGCTGAACGTGTGGAAGGTCCAACTCACTCCAAGGCTGGTAGGAGGAAGAAACCCAGGACCTGCGATATGAGAATAACCAAGCAGCAGGTAGAGGGGAAAGGGTCTCTGAACATGAACTTGACCTCCTGCCTTTGGCTGCCCCAGAACCTGGTGTCTAAGAATGATGTTTTCTGATGTGGTGAGAGATAGAGAAGCATGGGGGGTCAGGGGACAAGTAGTGCACTGCTAAGGTTTGTTCAATTCCTTAAAAAAAAAAAACAATCCCAGGTTTTGGAGTTATGGATTCAGAGTGGTCAATCTCATTCTACAAATGTTTACCGGATTCCTTGGAAGGTTCCAAGGAGCCATGATCCACAGTTTAGTATGACCTAGCATCCTGACTAGTACCGTGTTCTTACTCTACTTCTCTCCAATCAGGTACACAAACATAATAAAGTCAACTATGGACTTACTTACTGTTTACTCTGAGTCCTAGTTTTTTGCTTTAAAATTTTCAAATCTCAAATACATTTTGCTAAGTAAAATTTCTATTTTGTAATGTGATATGTTCCAACAGCAATCCTACTAAAAGTTTTAAAAAGTTTAGGAGTCCATAAAAATCTTTTGAATTGCAAGAAAGTTATACTGTTTTATCAAATCCTAAAGTTTCTTTCTAACTCACCAAGATATATGCACATTGTTTCTGACTGTCCCGTTCTCCTTCATGTACCCCTTTGAATACTTGGTACATGGATCTTTTTATAATCCACATTTCTTTCATTCATGAGGTTTTGAGTTGCAGTGGTCATTGAGTTCCTCTGCTTAGGGTAATTAGAGCTAGTGGTGAGCCTTGCAAGGAATAAAGGCTGCAAAATGGTAGAAGAAAGTGAATGGTTGGCATGAAGTCATGGAAGGGAGAAGAGAGGTGAGAGACAGTTTGTCCACCTTCATCCAGAGCCTTTCTGTGGTGAGCGTGGGGAGGAAAAGAGTGCATGCATGTGGGAGTGATGAGTGAGATCTCAACAGAGGCCTTTGTGATGCCTGCATTGTTGAAAAAGAACTGAGCGAAAGCCCATTCGGCTCCTCTAGATAGGGTCAGTAAAAGTTAACTGAAGCGTTCAAAGATTCCATCCTAGCTGAGCCTCTGGGGCTCTCTGTGCTCCCAGACAGGCACTAGTATCCTGATTGTAAAATCACTTTGGCCATTTGTGGAGAGAGCAGATGCGGAAAAGGCGCCTTTTTAACACGCTCATTATAGGAAGCAAAGCAAAATGATCGTCAAACCTGTCACTAAAACAGCAGGGAAGAGAAAGCCTGAGAAGTTTTAGTGAACAAGGAAGAGAAATGGAAATAAAACGGATTATGACAGAAATACTATACCAGGAAGATGTGTGAAATGTCTATATAAAATCCAGAACAGCAAAAAGGGTCCTGTGTTTTATCTTAGTGAATATATTTATGCATCTAGTCCTTTATGGATTTTTTGGTGCCTTCAGGTCCCTTCATTTTTACTATTCTATTTGTGCTGAAGTTCATGAATGATACATTAGTAAATTTCCTTCCCCTGCTTTTTTTTTACAAAAGCTTTTTCAGAAAGCTTTCTTTCCTCTTATGGAGAATAAGACTACACACATATAAATCGGGAAAACCAGAAGTTTGCTCAATGCAACCTTGGAAAGGTGAGATGGCCACAGCTGGCTGCCATTTTGCTATTGGCTTATAAATGCCCACAACCTAAGGTGAGACAGGTCAGTGCAATTCCAGGCAACGGAGGGCTGGTGTCATGGGCTGGCAATAGCTTGATGTAACTCTCTGGCTTAAAGGACACGGGAGTCCTGCTAGTGGCCAGCTCCTTGGAGACACGGGGGCCAGAGGAGCTGCTTTTCTCAAGGAGAAGAATGAGGAACTGAGTTCGTAAAATTGGAAAGCTGGGCAGGACTTCTCAGTGCAAGGCATAGCGCACGAGAGACTGATCTACAATCAGTTCTCATTCCTGCCTCTCCTTAGCTGTGAAACTTTGGATCACTTACTGTACTCAGCAAGTCTCATGTTCTCACTCTTAAAGCTAAGGAAATAGCGCCTGTGTTGTGACACCATAGTGAGAAGTCAACAAAGCGAGGTTTATGGAAGGCACCTTGTGTATCATAAATGCCTTGGCAATTGTTACTATAATGGTCAGACTTCAAATCAGCTGGACATCTAAAAAATATATAGAAAACAAATGTAGAAGTAAAAAACTAAAAAGCAAGCAAACAAAGAAAAAGTTTCTGCTACAAACTAAAGAGAGTTAAGCTAGACATCAGAAAGCCTGCTCTCAACAGGTTTATAGTAAGACCTGCTGAACACTAGAACCAAAGGGAAAGGCATTCAAGAGACTTTCTTGGCATGAGACCATCCGCCCTGTAAGAGATAAGGAAGAGTTGCTCTTGCCGTGTGCCCTAGCCTTGTTTCTGTTGCATGTCAACAGCTGTGTGGATTCTTGCAGATCACAGGAGTAACAGCTTTTAGCTCTCGTGGACTTACCACACTGAGCACATTAGCCAGTTTGATGTACCTATCTGTATTCCTCACAATTCCTTTCCCATCCAAACAAGAATTGTTTTCTGTTGTCACATGAAAAAAAACTGAACCTCAGTGATCCCAAATAACTCATCAGAGGTGACACAGTTAATGAAAGGCCGAGCAATTGGGCTCACATGTTTATAACTTCAAAATTCCTTTTGGCAGCATGGCAAACTACCTATATTGCTTTATCATTGCATCATAACTGGTTACCGGAAACCAAGCAGCTGAAAACAGCATGTATTTATTATCTGACAGTTTCTGTAGGCTAAGGACCTAGGCATAGTTTATCTGTTGAATCACCTGCTCATGGTCTTCTCAAGCTGCAAGCTGTGTTTTCATCTGGAAGCTTGTTGAAGAATTTCCTCAAACTAGTAAGGAGCATCTCTCAACCTAGCAAGGGTCTCAGTGCCCAGATCAGATTTTGACCTGATTAAGTCGTGGCTATCTAAAAAGAGAGCCATTTGATTAAATTAAATATCAACTGACATTGGACCTTAGTTATATTTGCTATCGTTTGTTCATCAGAATCAACTCCCAGGCCACATCTGCACTCAGAGAGGAATAAGCAAGAGGAATATGCAGGATGTGAACACCAGGGGGCAGAGATCCAGAAGGGGGAGGCAATCTTAGAACTTTGCCTGCCACACTACCTCCCTGGAGAGAAGGCTGTGCGACATATGTTCACAAAGAAGACTTTCGCTGGAGCAGAGAAGCACCTGGTTCTGTCCTGCCTTGAGCGTTTCCTACAGAAATACAGACATCCCGTGCTAAAATGTTAACTATGCCCCTTTTCAAGGGACAGAGAATAATCTAGAATGCAGATCAAGATGAGTAGAAGCTCTCATACCTGGCTTTTTCAAAACCATGATTTTTCAAACCACAGTTTTTCAAAGCATGAAAAGGCTCCACAGAGATCCTGATTTCATTGGTACAGGTAGGACTTGGGTATCTTACTGACCTGCTTGCTCTTTTTTGTATTTGCTTTCAAATTCCAGAATTTCCTTAGTGTACAGCCAAGATGAGAGTGCCTAGTTTGGCCTAGAGACCAATCAAATGTGGTGTGGTCACTCAGAGAGTCTGAGTAAGGCAGGTTACTGGAATGTGCAAGGATCCCCAAACTTCCAGGAAACAAAAGGAGTTTTAAAAATAAAGGGGAGAGAAATTTTTGACTTACTGATTCCCATCTGACCCTTGAAGAACTTGGAAGTCGTCACTCCCACACTCACAACAAGAAAGCAGAACAAACAGAAGATCAGCAACTGATTCCTTAGAACGCTGAGACTACAGGCAAACCGCTGCCTCACCCTGGATACTAAACATTAGAGCTTCCCAGAAGCAAACATCCAGAAGCCGGGCCCAGGACTGGAGCCAGTCTCAGCAGGAATGCTTTACATATCATTGATATGTATGTTACAAACCTCTGGAGGATCCCTACAGACTCAACGGGGAGTACCACTTCCTACCCCATCAGAGGAAGCATCTCACACTTCGCTAAGTTTTACTTCAAATCTTCAGGTCCTCACTGTCAAGAACAGAGAAAAATCTCTTCTTGGAAGGAGTAGGAAAAGGAGAGTGATTTTTTTTGAAGCATTCCCCGAGCTCTCCATTCTCCTTAACTGGGCTACTCCTCAAAGCAAACCACTTACTAAAACCTTTCCCGTAGTCTACTCACCTGGAAGAAGTACCCAAGTCCAACTCACAAAAAGATGAAGCCTCGTGGGAGGACTGTGGAATGCTCCCCTCACCTCACCCACGTTTTACTGCCACATCAATCATGCTCCCACATAATAAAGGATTACAGCTAAAAAAAAAAACAAGTCTCAGATTCTAAGATCTCTCAGACAACCTGTACACAACAGGGGAGATGCAGAAAGACACTAGCGCAAATTTAGGCCTTTGATGTCACAGCTACAGAAAACAGAAGCCCAGCCAAAGAAACATAAAACCTCACACACAGAGGCAGACCTATCTACCTCAGTCCCTTTTACCAAATGCATTAAGTTGAGCTTTCAACAAAAATGACAGGACATGTTAAAAAAGCAAAAACCAGAGCCTGACAAGACAAAGCAACTGTTGGAACCAGGCTCAGACACAGCAGAGCTGGCTGGATTATTAGACTGGGAATTTAAAACAGTCATGATCAGTATACCAAGGTCTTTAAAAGAAACATGGACACTATTCAGTAGCCACTGGGTATCAACCTCGCTATGACAGGACTAGCAAGAGAGGTGGATGGGTTTAGTAGCTCAGACACAGCAGAAGAGCTCATCAGTAAACTTGTAGAAATGCCCAAGAAAACTGACAAAACTAAGATGTGGAGAAAGAAAAATGAAAAAAAGAAAATATCCAGAAACCTAAGACATAGTTGTAAAAGACATAATATATACAGCATGAGAATACCAGATGAGGAGAAAGGAAAATTAAGGAACACGTGAAATAGTTTACAGCGTAATGGCTGAGATGTTTCCAAATTTCATGATAAATATCAAACCACAGATCCAGAAAGCTCAGAAAACAACAGGCAGTGTAAATACCAAAAACATCCTATTTGAACTGTGGAAAATCAAGGACAAACAGAAGACCCTGGAAGACACCAAGGAGGGGTCCATTACAGAGGAATAGCAAAAAATAAACTTCTTTTCAGAAAGTATGTAAGCAAGGAGAGGATGGAGTGAAATATTGAAGGAGAAAATTGTCAACCTAGAATTCTGTATTCAACAGTCTTTAAAAGGCAGGAGAGATGCATCCAAGACTATCTTAAGCTAACAAAAATCGAGGGAATTTGCCTTCCATAGACTTGCCTTATGATAAATATTACAGTTCTTCAAGGTGGAGGAAGTGCATGTAGGTCAAAATTCAGGTCTGCATAAAGAAAGAAAAGTATTAAAGGGGAACAAATTTCCTCTTGTTTAACAGATTTCACATAATAATTCAAAATAATATTACCCAGAATGTGTGATTGTTTGATGATTTTAGCTTATGGATAAGAGAAGTAAATGGCAAGCACAAATGGAATTCCCAGCTCTTAGCTTTGACCTGGTCTACCCACTGCTGTTGTAGGCATTTGGGGAATGACACAGCTAATGACTCTGTCTCTCTCATTGTTACTCTATCTTTCAAATAAATTAATCATTTACAAATATGAGAAGTTTCATAAATATTGCTAACATTTATTCAATTCACAGATACACAAATTAAAGGTACGTACTCAAAATCCTTTCTAAATATGGGATGAGTCATCCAAAATATTTGGAAGCTCTTCATCTACAGGATAAGCACTTGTCATGTTTTACTGTGCCGTGGAATCACCGAGTACCTTGTTACAACGCTGATTCCGAGTCAGTCTATTACAGGGCTGAAAGTCGGCATGCAAAAAGAGACCTTTGGGAGGACTGATGCTGGCGTTGCTCAGATGTCACTTGGTTGGCAGGTGCAGAGGACAAGCACTGAAATCCAATAATTGTGCTTACACCTAAGAAAGGTACAAAAGGCTTGTGTTACTGGGGGTCGCCCTACTACCTCTACCCAAAATGGCAATGGAGTCATGTGGAAAAAAAGTAGAAAAACAGGACTAAATAGTAAGAAAAATAAGATGAAAGACAGAAGAGAGAAAAGGAGGAAAAAAGAAACAGAAAGGAAACAAAGAGGAAGGCAGAGAATTAGAAATGAAGATAAGAATTGCTGCCTTTGTCTTTCCCCTTGAAGTTCATGATGCAGTGTAACTGCCTTGTGACAGTTGAGGAAGGTGAGCCTTGACGCGCTGTTTGCGACACACAGGATTTACTCTCTTGTGTAGATTAAGGCCTTGCTCGTGGGAGTGGGCTTCCAGATCTGGGAGAGGGTTCAGCCTCCCTGCTTTTCCCTCTCTCCAAGTTTTGTGCAAAGCCATCTGCTGTGTGCTGACGCAGTGAGAAGATCCTTGCCAGATGCCAACCCTTTGCTCTGGGCACTCTTACTGTCCAGGAGTGTGAGACACGACACTCATGTTCTTAATCATTCTTCATTCTCAAGCATTCTGATCTATCAGCACAAAGTGGACTCAGGCACGAGGCAGACGAGCTCAGATACAAGAAAACTTCACTCTGTCTTTGGGATCATAAATCAAGCAGAGTTATACAAAAGTTCAAATTACACAGAGAAAAGGTTTTATGCCTTACTCAGAGAACGTTGAAAAATTTGATTACACAAGAAGGAATATTTTAAAACATGGATCTAGGGAGCAGAATTCCATTTTTCATTTTCATGCTTTTATGGCTGCAAAAAAACTTGTGTGATGAGACCTCTACAAAGGAGATGTGGCACCCAGCCAAAGCATGCCCAGCATCCTTGGTCCTTTGGGGAGTGTTTGAGAAGCAGATTTCCATGATCTAATAGTAACCTGTGGCAGAACAAGCAGGCAGGAGGTCCAGCCTGACCTAGAAGAAAACAACAAAGCCCTAGATGTTTAGCTTTCCCTCTGGCAAAAACCAACACTAAAGACTCCCAACAGCAGGCTAAGAGAGAAATAAACTTTCATGAGGAAAGAGGAGAAAGTAAAAAATTTACAGAGGCTTGGATCAGCTGTTCTTCAGCTACTTCCATACTTCCAACCCACTCCGCTGTACCCTACAGTCAACCTTTTGCTCTTTCTCTGTTACCTTCATCTCCTTTCTAGTCAAAGTTCTACAGCGTCACATACGTTAGGCATGGAGACACCACTTGGAGTGCAAGTGTCTAGTTGGAGTTTCCATTTCTCTGCTTCCAATACAGCTTCCTGCTAATGCACACTCCGGAAGACAATAGCTGATGATGGAAATACTTGGGTCCCTGCCACCTGCATGACAGGTTCAAATTGAATTCTGGCTTCCTGGCTTCAGCCTGGTCCACTGGCTGTTGTGCTTCAGCCTGGTCTAGTGGCTGATACAGACATGTAGGGAATGAACCAGGTGATAAAATGTCTTTATCTTACTGTTTCTCTGCCTTTCAAATAAAGCAAAAAAAAAAAAAAAAAAAAAAAGAACAAATTATTATTTTTAAGAGGGAAGTTCTCATTCATTTCACCTGTGACTTCCTGATTAGCATGTCTCACTATTGGTATTAGTGAGATATCTCAGTATTTCCAGTGGACATTTTGACAGTATCTGACTCCGGTGTCATGGAAATAATGAATGAACACATATGCACACACAAACACAAAACAAATAAATATGTAGGCTTTGAGAAACAGTGAGTGGTGTGCTGATTCTGAATTTCCTTCCACATTGTTGGTAATAGTCTCCTCCTTCAGTTCCCCTTCCAACCAGTTTTTTAAAGTCAGAACCTGTGATCTACATTCCAATTAGCCCCCCTGGGTAAATTATACATTCCATGTAAGGTCTAAGTAAGAAAGATCTTTTTCACTTTTTTTTTTTTTTTTTGACTTTTGTAAGAAGGAAGTCCAGGGCAAGGAGCAGAGGGAAGTGTCACGAATCCACCCTCACGTTGGTCAGAAGCTTGCACACTCAAAGACCTTCACACAAAGATGAACTTTTACAAGTGCAGACACTTAATCCAAAAGAAAAAACAGTTAGAGAAATAGGTGCAATTAATCCACGGAGGTTTTACTTTTTATCAAGCTCTTCTCATAAAAGGAAAAGAACACATAGGAAAATAGTCTCATGTGTTATTTTTACAAGGACTCTTATCATTTCTTGGCAACTTCTAATAATAAATCGCTATCCTGTAAAAGTAAAAACTAAACTAATTAGAAGTCACTCCCTATTTATTTTATACCCTGTATTCAAGGCTCATTTCAGTGTGTTATGCCGGCCACGAAACCAGAGTGTAGTCATGTCTGTTACTGACTCTGATGTTTGGCAGTGCAAAAATCACCTCTCTACTTGTCCTCCCTCCATCCCTCCTGTGTATTTCCACACATGTTAGATTTCAAAGCTCTGTTTTGTCCAGGTCAGTTGACTATCACCTCAATGGTTACCAAAGTTTTTACTTCTTTAGATTCCTTTTCTTCTAGACACCAGAACTACAGCCTGTACAATGCATCCAACTTCCCTCCTGAAAGAAAGAAAGAAAGAAAGAAAGAAAGAAAGAAAGAAAGAAAGAAAGAAAGAAAGAAAGAAAGAAAGAAAGAAAGAAGAAAGGAGAAAGAAAGAAAAGTACCACTTTACAAGGACAAAGAAACTGTAGTAACAAGCTGAACACACACATAGAGCACAGTTAAATGCAATGAAGATGAGACCTCCACCTGTACCACTGATTCCCACTGGACTCCACTGGACAACAATGAATGCAGTCCGTGAGAAAAGTCCATAAAGAAAGTGAATTGTCTCCAAGTGGGCCCCAGCTGACCCAGGGTTGTTTCTTGGTGGATTTCTTCCAAGCTGCCTGGGGAACTTCAGCTTATCATCTTCCCCATCCTTCAGGCTGCCTTGACAGGTGGAAGAACTGGTTTTTCCTGAGCTTCCTTGGGGGTACCTTTGACTGCTCCTGGCCCCTTCCTTTGTTAGGGCCCCTTTTCAGTAGACATAGTGATTATCTTGCTCCCTTTTCGGGTTTCTTCTATTTGAGTAAGGACCTGTCCGGTCTTGTCATACAAAGTAGTGAGGGGAGGACTGTGCTTGCTCAGTCCTGGAGAGGGACCCTGGTTTGCTAAGCTGCCCAGCAATTCATAGCAAAGACCTGCTATGAAAGGAAACTGGGGGCTATTCTCCCTCTCTGCGTTCACTTTCATAAAGGCCTTGAGATATCCCTCCCATCCGTCTCTACATCTCTTACATCCTCCGTCACATACTTCAGTAAACTCCAGGAAAATACTATATTTATCTGCCAAGGCTTTCCCAAGTAGCCCCCCCTTTATTTTTTTTGAGAATATGCAGCATTTAAACATAACCATTTTCTAGGGGAAACAAAACAAAACAAAAAGATGAACACCATGAAAATATGACTTGTGAAAAGTTCAAGAACTATCAGTTTTGAGAGAAATGCTTCCTGCTTTCAGAAAGTGATTATGTTATGGTTTTAGGGTGGGTTATTCTCTCTGGAAATGAAATCATAATCAAGATTTAAGTGTTCTGAGCTGCTGAGCTGCAGCAAAGAAGCTCCTAGGGGAAGTCTGTGCATCAGGTGCTTCATGGAGTCCGACAGGTCAACACGGGCAAGGACAGGACTGCACCCACCTGCTCACACGCATGTTCATTTGTTGTGGGTGTGATGTGTGTCCCCTTATTGAAGTGACTCACAACTGGAGGTGACGGTGCCCTCCATGAAATCAATAGCAGTGCCTAGGAGGACCTTTAGTTGTCACAACTGCTGTGTCTGGGGATGTTACTAGCATTCCATGGATTGAAGCTACTAAACATTCTTCAATGCACAGGACCACACCCAAAACAATTATCCATTCCAAGATGTCCACTGTGTCAAAACTGAAAAACTCTTCATTTAGAGTAACCTATCCTGGAAGAGATTTTTTCTGATAAATATTTTCAGATCCATACTCTTCCATGTATGTGCAAGGATTGACTATTTAGTACCAGAGTGTAAACCTTGTGGAGATGGCAAATAAAATGGCAAACAGAAAG
Organism: Ochotona curzoniae; assembly: GCF_017591425.1. Classification (NCBI taxonomy): domain Eukaryota; kingdom Metazoa; phylum Chordata; class Mammalia; order Lagomorpha; family Ochotonidae; genus Ochotona; species Ochotona curzoniae. The sequence continues at coordinate 4,049,158 of NW_024466312.1, read as the reverse complement.
AGCCAGAAAGGAGCAGATATTTAACAAAGTAATTAGGATGGTGCTTGGAGTGCCCACATTCTGTATTGGAGTGTCTGGTTTGATTCCTAGCCCTTCTGCTTCTGATATAGCCTCCTGCTAATGCACTCTGGGAGGTGTCAGGTTATGGTTCAAGTGCTTAGGTATGTGTCACCCATGAGGAAAGACTAACTAAGTCCATGCCCTTGATTTCAGGAAGCCCTGCCTGTTATGTGCATTTGGGGAGTGAACCAAAGGATCAACAATCTCTCTTTCTCTCTCTCTCTCTGTCTCATCTCTCTTCTCCTCCTCCTCTTCCTCCTCTCTGCCTTTCAAATAAAATTAAAATCAATACTTTTTTTTATAAAAAAATGTTTCAAATTATTCAGTCTCTGATCTCAGAGAATTAAATCTTGCAGGAAGAAATCAACTTCAAAAGTATACCCTTGGGGAGCTGGTGCAGTGGATAGGTTATTAGTCCTCTGCCTGCAGTATCAGCATCCCATATGGGCAGATTCAAGTCCTGGCTGTGCTGTGTGCAATTTAACTCACTACTAACATAGGTGGTAAAATGGCCGAAGATGGTTCAAGTGCTTGGGCCCCTGCACCCATGTAGAGGACCCAAAACTTGTTCCTAGCTCCCACCTTCAGACTGGCCCCACTCGGGATGTTTAGGCCATGAGGAGTGAACCAGTGTATTAAAGATTTCTCTCTCTCTCTCTCTCTTTCTCTCTCTCTCACACACACACATACTTTTGTGTATATAACTGTAACAGGCACAATAAATCTTTTTTAAAAAACGTTTTTAAAGTATACATTCAGGAGCAATACTGTGGCGCATAAGGTAAAGCAGCCGTCTGCCACACCAGTGTCACATATGTGTGCTAACTGATGTCCCTTCCCATCTTTTCCCTGAGAAAATCCATGGAAGGAGATTTAAGTGTTTGGGTCCCTGTCACATGCATGGAAAACCCAGAAAAAGCTCTTGACTCCTGGCTTCAGCCTATATCAGACCTGGCTATTGAGGTCATCTGGAGAGTGAACCAGAAGACAGAATATCTCTTTCCTGTAGCTCTGCCTTTCAAGTAAGTGAATAAGTTTTCTTAAAAAGAAAAGAAAGAAAGAAAGAAAGAATGAGAGAAAGAAAGAAAGAGAAAGAAAGAAATTATCTTACTGTGGTAGGTATTGTTCTAAATGAATTCTCCCTCATTTAATTCTTGTATCAGTCCTATAGCAATAATACTATTTTCATTAGTGTTTTGCCAAAAAGATGTCTAAGGCATCTGTAAAAAGGTTAAGTAATCTGTACAAGGTTACATAAAACTGGCAGTAGAGGCAAGATTCAAACCCTGGTCATGGCTCCAGAGTCCATCTGCAGGCATTCTACATCTCATATGCACAGACAACTAGAATGGCAGCAGATTATTGGAAAAGAAGGAAAAGTAAGATACCAGGATCCATTATAGAAGTAACCACGATGCAGTCAGGGGTCCTGTAAAGGTCTCTCTGGAGAGGTAGCACTTGGCTAAAATCTGAAAGAACAGCATCCCAGGCTTCAGGACAGCAGTTACCTAAATCTCCTTTTGCTGCTATAACAAATCACCATGGAGGTGTCAGGTCTCCTGGTTAAAACAATGCATTGGTTCAAGTCCCAGCTGCACCCTTGATTAGAACATCTGCTAATGTGCACCCTGGAAAGTGGAAGATGGCTACTCAAGTGATTAGATCCCTGCAGGCTATGCAAAAGGGCAGCACTGAGTACCTGGTTTCTAAATTTAGACTACCATAGGCTCAGATTTTGGGGACATTCAGTGAAACAACCAACAGATGGGTGCTATGCCTATATCTTACCCCGAACCTTGTTTCTCTGTCATAAATGAATAAATAAATAATATTTTTAAACCCAAATATCCACAAATCCCCTGGCTTAATGCATTTACTTTCTTACTACTCTGTAGGTTGGAAGTGTGGTATGTGTCTCACAGTTCTGTCAGAGACACATTCTTTTCTGAAAGAGGCTGCTTGCCTTCATGGTCTCCTCTCATCATCACAGCCAGCAATGAGGAGGTGCGTCCTTTTGCCACCCAATTTTTCCAACCTTCTCCTCTGTCTCCCTCTTCCACTGTTGAGAATCCTTGTGAACACAATGGGTCTGTGCAGATGGTTTCTTTGTGTTAAGGTCAGCTGGTTAACCACCTGTATCCCCTCTGCAACCCTATCTCATTTCTGTCCTGTAAATGTGACATTCACAGGTGCTGGGGGTCATGGTCTACACATCTTTGGAGGACCTTATTCTGTTTATCACAGATTGTGTGTGTAACATCCTTGAAGAAGAAGAAGAAAAGAGACAAGTATGAGGGGTAGAACAGAAAAATGAACAAAGAAGCAACTAGGAGACTAGACCAGTGGGCCAGACCTGATGTGCTCCCCAAGTTTTGTTAGAAATTCGATTTTCTCCCTGAACACAAAGGGGAAGGCACCAGGAGTGTGCCAAGCAGGGCATTGGTGCAATTGTGTTGTCATTTCAGGAGGTTACTCTGGCTGCCACATGACAAAGAAGGATCAGAAGGCACTAGACAGGAGTCAGGCAGACCAACGGGGGTGAAGGAAGTCATTGCAGAAGGCCAGATGGTGGGAAGGTGTGTGTTTGGACTTGGACCTAAGATCCAGAAGTAAGAAGTTACAAATTCAAGAGGTATTTTGCAGGTACAACCAATAGGACTTGGTGCTAAGTGATTAGAAAATGGGGAACTGGGCAGGAAGATAAGTTAGAGAGGTTTTTACACTTGGACAAGTGGCAGGTAAATGGGTTACTACTCATAGAATTGAAAACAACAAAGGAGGAATGTGTGTGGGGTGAAACTGAGCTTTGAATGCCTTGAATGTAAAATATCCACAGGGAAATGCCAGAGAAGCAATTGTATTTATGAATCTGAGTCCTCAAGGAGAGATCTTGTTCATAATTCATAAACTCATGTTGGAGTTGCATCTCAAAAGTGACACACCTCAGCCCAAACCAACATCTTCTCAGATGGCACTCTAACACCTGTTCCCTGTTAAGGCATCCTGACACAGGATCAGAAACCTTATCTGGTTCATTTTGTCAGATCCTTAATTCCCAGCAAGCTATCTGGCCCTTTGAAAGAGATTGATGAGCATGGAAGAATAAATTAAACCAATGAATTTGTCAGTTACCTCTAACACTTTTTCTCTTTCTGGATTCTCTCTGTCTAGCTCCCCACACCAGACTCACTCATCCTGTTTACTTTGGGTAAAAAGTCAAGTCTGTTTAGTTTGGAGAGATCTAAGGTCAAATTCTGATGTGACCCTAGCACCTGGAGCCACAAGACCTTTGACCTGAAAGCTGCACAGAATTCTGTTTCCTCAAGCAGCCCAGCCAGGCGTTCAGAGACAGCCTTCACAGAAATGACAGCCACTACAGGATTTTCTTGTTGGTTTGGGTGCCAAAAATTCAGCTTACTTCCTGTAAGAGGTATGTTTCATAAATTGCCACTGTAGGTTTATTCATTTAAATAAGGAGTTGCAGCTTTTCAATCAGATAAATGCATTCCTGTGTGTGCGTGATTTTGTGAACTCATATTTTTTGTCCTTGCAGGCTTGCAGATACTCAAGAAACACCTACCACACAGAACTGATGTAGACTGAGGAATGGCTGCTGACACAGGCAGGTTCCAACGATCAGAGCCTCCCTGAGTTTAAACTTTCATTAATCAATCATCCAGAAAACCATCCATTAAACTCTGCTGTATTAGTCACTGAAAAAAAATAATAATTGCACAAACATGGGCCCCCAACGCTTTCAGTCTATCACCATCTCCTGTCTTCTATCTCTACATGTAAGAATGCAAAAAACTTGGATAAAGCACAGCAGAATGTTTAAAGGGAAGTCTGGTGTTTTCTTTGGGTCAAATGTTCATTGTATTGCAACTAAACTATGGCTAGAAAATCTCCCTGTCTTCATTCATTCAAGTGTACTCAAAGGTTAAAATACTGAACACTGTTATTTGCCAGGCAAGAGAAACAGTAGGGAACAGAAGATGCCTGCTCCAGGTCCTTGCTGGGGCTGACAATCAAGAAGGAGCAGATAGTCAATGAACAATAAATAAACAAGAACATACAGGTGGTGATGGCTGCCGTAGGTAAGGGACGGCTGTCCAGGTCACTGTGTGACGTGACAGAAGGGGATAGCATGAGTGAGAATTTTGGCAAAGAACCTGCCAGAAGTGTAAGTTTTTTTTTTTTAAAGATTTATTTATTTATTGGAAAGTCAGATATACAGAGAGGAGGAGAGACAGAGAAGAAGATCTTCCGTCCAATGATTCACTCCCCGAGTGAGCGCAACGGCCGATGCTATACCAATCCGAAGCCAGGATCCAGGAACTTCTTCTGAGTATCCCACATGGGTGTGGGGTCCCAAAGCTTTGGGCCATCCTCAACTGTTTTCCCAGGCCACAAGCAGGGAGCTGGATGGAAGGTGGAGCTGGCAGGATTAGAACCAGCGCCCATATGGGATCCTGGGGCTTTCAAGGCGAGGACTTTAGCCACTAGGCCACGCCGCCAGGCCCCAGAAGTGGATGTTTAAGCTGAACGTTGGATAATCTGTCAACTAAATGTTCCATTAAAGCAAGAACTGAGTCCTGTTCAGTTGCTAACACACTTCCTTAGTGGGCACACAGGGCAGGCCATATATTTGTGGTCCTTAAAATATCAACAATTACTCCAAGATCTACTTAACACCTTACTTTATAAGACTCCCTCTGCTGGAATTGTACAGTACCCGCCCCCCGCCATCCCCAGGGGTATGTTCCAGGACTCCCAGTGAATTGAATCCAACATAAATTGTGTTTTTCTATTAATTTAAATATTACACCTCTGATGCAGTTTAATTTATAAATTAGTTCTAGTGAGAGTTGCACCATAAACACCCTTGGTAGTGATTTGCCTGTCACTTATTTCATACTTATTCCTGAGTCTGTGAAACCATCCCTCATGAACAGTACATGGTTTCACGTTACTCGTTTCAAGGAAATCCTTTGCTGACACCTTCCTGTGGGGTGGATGCCTTCTGGAACACAGTGCTATAAATCAGAACACATTTTCTGTTCATGTCACATACAGATTTCATGCCTCTACCATGTTAACTTCTCACATACGATGGCCCTAACTTGGGCAGTCTGAGATGTGAAAACAGAACCAGAACCAATTTTTGTCCTTTGCTAATTTATGGATGAAAGATTTGTTTTTACCGGGGTTCTTAGCAACCTCTTCCTGCATTTTTTTTTCTTTCCTTCACAAGTCAAGAGCTTTCACCGTTTCACTTAGAGAAGGCTCTTGACAGCTTCTCTTTGCATATCTGAATTTCCAGTGTTCACTTCTTTGTGTTTTGGGGCCCAGTATTAAGTAGAAGAGGGACTATATCAACACAAGTTCTGTGGTATCACCATAGTCAAGCTGATAAATCAGTAATGTGCAGGCCATGTACACAGCACGGACATGCTGGACAAAGGATGATTCATGTACCCAAAGGGATACAGCAGGAGGTTGTAAGACATCATACTATGCAGAAGAGCACTCAGTTTGAAACTTACACAATTTCACTTCTAGAATTTTCTATTTAATATATTTGGACTGTGATTGGTTGACATTGTTTACCTGGAACTTTGGGAGGCAAAACCATAGGTCAGTGATGACAACTGCAGCTACTCTGAGACCTCACAGTAGCAGGCCTAGCCTTTCCTCACTTTGGGCCTCTTTCCTATGAGTGGACACATTTAACTTTAGCTCTCTTTTTCTGACACTTTTCGTATCCCACTTATCTGTTCTTGTGATCAGTCCTCTGTCCAGTTTCCAGGTGAGATTTTTTTTGACCCTCCATCAATAACAGCTGGACAAACCTCCCTCCTCTTCTGAACTACAGTCAAGGAAGTACCTGGACAGGGAGAACCTCTCAGCTCTCTATCCCAGCACTGTCATCTACCCCACCTGAGGTCCCTACCAGCCATAGCCTCATTCTGTTTCTAAGGAGCTGATTCTTGTTGTGCCATTGACTGACTCAACATAACTAAGAGCCAAACAAACAAACAAACAAACAAAAAAACCCTCAAGGAATATCTAGATAGGTCACTGAAACTTGCACTGCAACATAAAAGCAAAAAAAAAAAGAAGAAAAAAAAAGTTAACAAATAGAATCTAATGAAACAGGAGAGAAATAGAACATCTAAGATATAAGGGCCAGTGTTGTGGCACAGTGAGTTAAGTCGCTGCCTGTTATGCCAGTGGCCCATATGGATGCTCATTGGAGTCCCAGCTGCTCCACTTCAGATCCAGCTCCCTGCCATTGCCTTGAGAAAGCAATGCAAGATGGCCCAAGTACTTGGATCCCTGCCGCCTGCATGGGAAATCCAATGGTGTTCTTTAGCTTGATCCAGCCCCAACCCTTACAAGCACTTGGGAAGAGGCAAATGGAGATTTCTTTCTCTGTCTCTCTCCCTCTGTATCTCCTCCTATAATTCTGACTTTCCAATAAATAAATACTATCATTAAAAGAAGGAAGGAAGGAAGGAAGGAAGGAAGGAAGGAAGGAAGGAAGGAAGGAAGGAAGGAAGGAAGGAAGGAAGGAAGGAAGGAAGGAAGGAAGGAAGGAAGGAAGGGGAGGAAAAGGGAGGGGAGAGGAAGGAAGATGAGGGGAGGGAAGGGGGAGGAAAGGGAGAAGAGGGGAGGGGAGGGGAGGGAAGGGAAAGGAAGGGGAGAGTTGGCAGATAACATACAGAACACTTCACTCAATATGAATTTCAAACTTTTAGTGTCAGGTGTGTCCTGCATCTAATTTGGGTCATGCTTATACTAAATATTTGTGGCTTTTCTGAAATTCAAATAACCTGGCTTCTGAATCTTCACTTTATCTCTTTGTTTAAAACCATCAGACAGCCCACTCACAAGGACCTTTCTGACCATCTGCATTGTCTATTCCCCAAAAAAGATAAGCAAAGACCATCAGGCCTATGCAGTATGTGCTTGGGGAGCAAGAGGCCCAGGGCAAAGGCATGGCACAAGGAAACACACTGCCGAAGAGAGCTCTGGATTTTGAACCAGGACAGCCTGTTCCTGGACCAGCTGTGGCTCAGTCCAGGGCTTCACAAAAGCTCCATGTCTAAGCTTCCTGTGCCATGATGTGCAAATGTGCTCTCCAAGATTCTCCCACACTCTGAGAGTTCCCTCAGCACAGTTACCACTTGCAACACCAGCATCCCACATTGAAACAATTGTTTGAGTCTTGGCTGCTCTGTTTCCAATCCAGGTTCCTGCTGATGCATCTTGGAAAACAGTGGAAGCTGGACCAAGTGCTTGGGTCTTGGCTGTCCACATAGAGACTAGGGTGGAGGAGTTATTGGCTCCTGGATTCAACCTGGCCCAGCCCCAATCCCTGTATCCATTTGAGAAGTGAACCACGAGATGAAAGAGCCCTCTCTCTCTCTCTCTCTCTCCCTCTGTCTCTGCTACTCTTCCTGTCAAATGAACCTTTTGAAAATACAACAGCAAGACACCTGAGGGAGATATTACTGTCACTGTGGGAAGAAATGATAGGACTCTACCCTGTGCACATACTGGATAAAGGGAGAAAAAGTGACCTTCAGGAGGCCCTTCATTCCTCCCCAAAAGCTGCATTTCAAATCATTGTAGGTCAATGGCAGTTATGTGGGTGGCATGCCATCACCTTCAAACAGGGTGCAATCAGGTCCCAGTATGTAAGTGTAGCCAGGTATGACCTGCTCTATCCCCAGAAGGGAAACTGCCAAGGGAATCATGGGAGGCAGCGGTGGCACAAGACAGTGTCCCCTGAGTCAGCCCTGATGGCAGCAGGGTGAGGTAAGCCTCTGTCACGGGACTTCAAAGCTCCAACTGCACAGACATTTGCATGCCCCCCTCAGAGAGTGGGGTTGGAGACAGTAGGACAGGTTATTAAGGCCAGTAGCAGAGAGTCCAGCCCTTCTGTTCAAGACCCTGAGACAAGTTTCTGTGGCAGGCTCAGAAGGAGAGCTCCTGAGAAAGGAGCACCTAAGAGTCTGTGCACCCCTGGATGTGTGCTTGGAACACGCAACCACCACAGCAACATCTGGTAGAGCAACAAATCTTCTTCATGCCCTAGGGTTAGGACACTCAGAGTAAACAAGAGGTGAGCCAGATCTTCAACCTCCAAGTACTGCCACACAGACCCTAAGTGTGGCAGATCTGGGACATACACACACAGGCCATGCAGATGGTCTCATGCACTTATGAGCATGGAACTCGATGGTATTGGTGCTTCCAAAATCCAGTTGAGGGAGGAGAGGTTTGTGTGTGGAGATGCCAAAGCTCCCTGCTGTGGAGCATCTCATTAGCTCCCTCGGAACAGGCCTCCATGGCCTGTTCTGCTAGCTCTCTCTCTGAAATGGCTTCTCGCTGTTTCTCTAGCCCAGATCTGGTTTCGCTAAACTGGAAGCTCTCCAAGCCTCTTCCTGCCGTGAACTGATTTATTTGGCTGCATCTGTCGGAGCGTGACGGAAGGGTGTCAGCCGGCAGCCCAGCTGTGCAGATGTTGCCCTGCAATTGCCCTGAGAGGTGAGCCTCATCTGGAACTTGCCTGCTCGTCCCCCTCCTTCCTCCCTTCTCCCTCTTGGGAAAAGCTTGGACAGAGGCCGAGAACATCTGCACAAACCGTGAGAACTGGGAAGGAGAACAGAGCTTGCTGGGAGGTAGGAGGCTGCACAAGAGGCTGGTGTGCTGCAGGGCCAGGTGCCAGGGATCCAGGTGCATCTTATGTGACTCTGATTGCGGCTGTGAGCACGTTTGTGGGCCTATTTCTGCCTTTGAAACTCAGCTCACTAACTCATGAATGAGTTTTCTGCCTCCTTAGCCCTAAGCAAATTCCTCTTCCCCTGCACTGCCATGATTCAACCGATTCCCTAACAAAATTACACAATTCCCAACAAAGAGGTAGGGTGTTGATCAAAGTTTAAACAACAAACTTGGGGCACAGTAGCAGGAAGGGTAAAGCTGCTTCTTGCATTGGCTGGCCAGTCCAGGCTGCTCCACTTCTAATCAAGCTCCCTGTGCATGGCCTGGGAAAGCAATGAAGGATTACCCAAGTCCTTGGGCCACTGCCAATCACGTGGGAGCTCTGGAAGATGCTTCTGGCTCCTGGCTTCAGTCTGGCTCAACCTTAGCCATTGCAGCCATTGTAGAAGAGTTTCTCTCTCTCTCTCTCTCTCTCTCTCTCTCTCTCTCTCTCTCTCTCTCTCTGTGTGTGTCTGTGCATCCCCCTTTTTCTGTGTAAATATGCCTTTAAAATAATTAAAAATAAATCTTAAAAAAATCAAACTCTCCAGAAAAGAAAAATTGTAATAAGAAAAATGTCACAAATACGCAGGTGAATAGCAAATCATTTATGAATAATGTGGTAAACAATGGCCTTTAAGGCAACTACCGCAGAGCCAGAGGATTGTCACAGAAGGCATTTGTGGGTTTTTGTCAAACTCTTGCTCTATACTAAGCCTGTTGTTGCAGTTCAAGTATTTTGACAGAGGGCTATCTTTGGCAACCAGCTTGCCAAACTGCTGGAAATGTGCTAAGTAGAACCGGCTCCAGTAACACACCGAACCAACACTTGAGGATGGGAACCTCTGAAAGCTGGGTCTGCTATGCTATCCCCAGCACCCATGGTGAATGGACCCACCTGCTGCTGCTATTCAGCACTCGAGTTGCTCCCAGAATTGAGCTTGCTTTCCTTATCACTGCCAATAAAGAAACCCCAGCAAGCAGGTTCTGATGAAGCAGGAACAGGTGCCTAAGGATTGATGGTAGCATCTGGTGAGTAACCAAGAAGACTGCATAGACACAGTGAGTCAGGAGCTGCAAAGAAGCATCCGCGTGACACAGGGAGGACGTGCCTAGCTGGAGGAGCAGGGGTATTGGCACACCACCAAGGGCTGCCTGCCCTGCCACCCAAACACTCACAGGTACCTTCACCATGTGCAGCAAAGGACTGCTCTAAATTCAAGTTCCCTTTCTCAAGGATATTAAATCTACCTAGGAAGAGACCCAGGAAACAGCACACTGGACCTTCAATGGTGGAAGTTGCATGAGTAGATGGACTTTCCTCCAATGGAAAAATGAACTGGATGTGGCTCCTGGTGCTTCTTAAAGAGCACTGAGGTGTGGCTCAGCCAACACAGAGAGTTCTCTACTGCAAGGCCCCGGTATGCTGTTGGTGCAGTGCCTTGCCAGCAGAGCCTGGTAGTATACCATGTTTGTTAAACTGGCTTTATGGATGGCGAGGAGAAAGCGAATGTGAAGATCCAAAGGGCTTTTGTCCCATAGAGTGTGTCTTGGGAATCCTTCAAAGCCCAGGTTATAGAGAAACCTGCAAAGAGAAAGCAGAAGGGGAGAAGACTGGCTGCACAGGAAGTTTCTTTGGCTTGTTGAGCAGCTGCTAATTTTGTACTATCCACACCCCCAAGGAACCCTGAGGTACTGGTGGCCCTTGTTGTAGGTAGGATCTCCTCCCTCCTAGGCAGCTGGTGTAATGGCCCCCACAGGTGACCCAATCACTCATGAAATTCATTCCGCTCTTAAACCAAATACCATAGGGTCCCCAGGGTCCTCCATGACACCTCAGGAGCCAAAGAGAGAAAATGAAGATGAAGAAATGGGCTTCAGTCTTCTCCTTTGCATGGGCACAAAAGACCCCCCCCCCCCGCCCCGCCACTGCCAATGCCCTATGTTAACCCTCAGTCCAAGAAACTTATCTCATCCCCAACAAGTGGGCACATTCCAACACACTCCCCAAATAGCAGCCCTCTACCCTCTCCCTGATTTGGGAGGTGGTTCAGTCTCTGCCAATGCTCTCCGGTCTGTCAATAAGCTGGAGCCCGGGCTGGAGCCAGGGCCAGAGTGGGGCAGACAAGACCCCAGACTAGCACTGTGAGAGCTGTGTTACAATTCCACTTGCTCTTCTAACAGCCCCTGTCACACCACCCTCCCAGCCCACAACCGCCCTGCACCTCAGGACTGCTGCCCAAGAAATCATGCCACTTTCTTTTCACTCATGGCAGATTGCCCTAGTTTTTGAGCCAGCCCTAAATGACAACACTTTTCCACTTTTCCCCAGGATTAGATATCCTTTAGGCTGGGTTTTTGTAGTTGTTTTGTTCTGTTTTTGTTTCAATGCCACAAGGGCTGGGCCTGGGAGGCTCATCTGGCCATTCTGTCAACCTCTCTCTCTCACAGATGGACGCGGGTCCTGACTCCCATGATACCACCAGGATGGAGCTGTCCTTGACTGTCTCGGGCTGGGGCAAGCATCTCTGAGCCTGCTTCTACCTGTTTATAATGTAGAGAGACCTACCATATCAATTTCCCTTACCTGCAGGAGCATAAAGCAAAGCAGTGGCTAAACAGAAGGTCGAGCAGAGAATCAGAAGTAATTTGAAGTGTCTGTTATCTTGCAGGCACAAAGACCTATTGTTGTGTTTTGAGGCCAGCTTGCAGAGTTACAGTCCAATTTTGCCCCTCTCCTTCACCAGAGACCTGTGAAGGCATCCTGACCTTGACAGAGACTTCACCACTGTGATTTTCACAGAAGCTGAGATAGTCAGTCCTTATCTTCCTTGGGAATAAAGTTGCTGAGGGCTGATTAGCAAGGAGAGAGAGAGTGTGTGCTAATGAGGTACTGTGTTCTCTGGTGGGGAGATGGAGTGGTGATGGGGACCCACTGAGTGGGGATGGGGTCACTCTGTGAGTGGCTCCATTTCTAGCAGGAGCACCACCCACAGACCTCCCTGGAGCCAGCCAGTCCAGGCAGTCTGATTAGGCCAATTCACTCCTTATCTGGGGCCAGCAGATAAGGCTGGGCCTGAGAGGGGTGGCTGAGAGGGATGTACTCCCAGGAAAGGAGACCCAAGGAGCCCAGGGCCCGATAGGGATGGCTGGAAAAAACAGAGGGAGGGTTTTTGCAGACTCCTTTGTGGGTTTCCAGTGATTGTCAGTGAGGATGGGGATGCTGGAGCTGCACACATGCCCACCTGAATACCAGACTGCTGGTTCTGCGATGCCTGAGCACCAAAGTTACCCACAAGCTTGAAAGCAAGGGCCTTGTCCTCTCCTCACCCCATGCTCACTCAGCAAGTCAGAGAATGTGCATGTCCCGCAGGTAAGTCTCAGGAGGTGCGGATGTTGCTAGTCTCAGGCCAGGCTTGGAGAGCCATTCCTCAGGGCCTTGATGAAAGCCCTTACCTGCAGCCCACCTCAGCCTCATCCTTCAGCCATTCCTCAGATCTAGCTCTGTTCCCACTCTTAGTAAACAAAGATCTCAGGAGATCCTACAGACACCCAAAGCCCCCTCCCTTTGCCTTTTCCCTTGAGTTCAGATTTGAGTACAATTGTGGTTCTGCAGATTGCATGTTTGATCTACATTTTTTATGCCCTTTCACATGGGACCCACTCGAGTCCTCCCAGGATAGACTGTTGTCCAAATCCTTTCTCCCATAGGGCTTCCCAAAGCTGCTACTGCTTACCACCCAGGCTATACTCCAAGCCAACGGATGCCTTGGTCCTTCCATAGCCTTTATTACAGTGAGAGTGCTAGCACAAGGCCCAATGAGTTACTGGTGAGATCTCTGATGCCCATTGTTGCAAAATGCCACAGATTACTGTGAGGCGGGAATGATCCTGCTTACAGACCACTTCCTTCCTGTTAGAAGTAGATGACACACACCTAAAGAGAGAGTTCTTTCATCCACTGGTTTTCCCCCCAAGTGGCCTCCTAACGAACAGCATCTAAGCTAGGGTTTTTATTATTTGAATTTTTGAAAACAAGGGAAATATAGAGAGATAGAAACAGAATTCCCATACTAGTCCATTCTCCAAACACCTGCAGTGGCCTCGGGACAGAGGCCTAAACCTGTGAACCTGGTCCATCGCTCACCTGTGGCAGGAGCCAAACCACTTCACCTGCTGCCTTCCAGGATCCACATCAGCAGGAGGGAGTCGGGTGGGAGGGGAACCCAGCATGGAACCCAGGCAGTCAGTCAGACACAGGGAATGGGTGCTGTCAGGACCTTTAACTGCTGCGCTGAGGGTCCAACTGTAGTTTACAACCTCAAAGAGTTGTTGGTGGGCAGAGACAAAAGCAAAAGATGAGAGAAGAGGAGAAGAAAGAGAAAAAGAGGAAGAAAAGGAAGAAAGCGAAGGAATCAGCAGGAAGACAAAAAGGAAGGAAGCCCAGCCCCTTTTCTGATAGGATTAGCTGTGGTCAGTGTCTCCAGCAGAGAGCAGAAAGAACCTAGACACAGCAAAGGAGGAAAAGTTTCTCCAAGGACGATGAACAGGACTCTGTCACCCTTTGTCTACTCCACAGTCCCTAGGCTGTGGCTGTGGGTGAAGTGGGGAGACTTCAGCTGAAGGAAACAGACTATGCCCAGTCAGAGAGGTGAGCTGGAGGGGAGAGCAGCCCCCAAGGCAGAGTGGCAAGACAAGACCTGCTCCTGGGCCAGCCTGGCCTGGCTGGTCCCCACTCTGTAACCAGACCCAGCCCCGAAGGACACGGGGGAGGGCTGGGAGCAGAGTAGCTACACGGAGCGACTGGAGGGGATTCGGTTACAGGGTTGCACCAGCCATTTCCTGGAACCCAGTGGACAGACATGAATTCTGAGAATTAGAAAGGGAGGGGGAGGCAGAGCAAGGAAGGGGGAAAGCCAGAGGCCTGGCTGCAGGGGTGTGCGGCAAAGGAGAGATGGCCCAGCTTTCAGGTCAAGCAGGGCTAGTGAGCCAAGGGCTTAGGATGCCTCGCTCCTGCTCTGGTAATGCTCACACCCCACAGGCTGCCCAGAACAGCTCTGGATCTCTCCCCTCAATAAGACTCCTTCTGGGGCAGCCAAGGCCTGGACAGCCCTGGAGGTGGCCAAGGCAAAAGGAACTGAGGACCCCCTTACCCATTTCAGCCCATACCTGGCCCTGGGAGATGTGGAACAGGGCCTTGCAGAGCTGGTCTGCCTTTCTTCCCCCAACCCCTGGCCCTCCTACTCCTTTATGTCCAGCCCAGGTCCTTTCCTCTCTCTCCTGCTCTCCCTGGGTCTCTCCTCTCTTTTTTGAGTTCTGTTGTGAAGATGGGAGTTGCTGAATTCAGTTATAAGGATTGTGAGCCCTGGCTGGGTTCCAAGAGACCCACCCAACTAGACTTAGTCTTGGTTCTTGCTGTCCTGTGTAGTAGTACAGCCAGGAGACAGAGCTAAAAGGAGCAAGAAAGCAAGATGTACTGAAAGGCAAAGGGGTACAACACACCCAGGTGTGAGAACACACACCCAGTCTGGGGCCATCTTTGCATACACTTGGGTTGATGCTCAGGGCAGGGCTGGATGGAAGATTCAAGGGAGACACAGTTTGGGCTGAGGCTGCAGCACACATGAGCGCCCTAGGAGACTGTCATAGCATCCGAACCATGAGGGAAAGTAAGGCTCAGTTGCAGAAGGAGGAGGGAGTGTGTCAAGTCTCCAGCCATGTAGAACTGGCATGTAGACCCCAGCGCAATGGTTCAATGGCTAAATCCTTGCTTTGCATACACTTGGATCCCAGTTTGTGTCCCAGCTATGTCACTTCCCATCCAGCTCCCTGTTTATTGCCTAGGAAAGCAGTAGAGGATGACCCGAAGCCTTAGGACTCTGCATCTGCATGGAAGATCCAAAAGAAGCTCCTGGCACCTGGCTTCAGATCAGCTCAGCTCCAGCCATTGTGACTTGGGGAGTGAACCAGCAGTTGAAGGATCTTTCTCTATGACTCTCCTCTCTGTAAACCTGCCTTTCCAATAAAAATAAATAAATCTTTAAAAGGAGCAACAACAAAGGAACTGGCATGCAAGATGGTGGGACTTGGTGTTGCACACAGCTTGGGTGGAGGCAGGCCTCCACTCCATAGCCCTCTGACTCCCTGGCTCACCCTTATCATTTCAATTCTCTCTCAAGGACCTCTTTCCAACTGCCTCCTTTGACTCCACATTCCTTAACTACCCAGGTGAGAATGTGTATGGTTTGCCATCCTGAACCCTGTCCAGGCTGAGTAATTGGACTCAGAGCTGAGAGGAGCAGCAAGAGCTGCTCAGGAGGATGCAGTAGCCTCGGGGGCTCCACCCTTCCTAGCAGGGGTGCCTCCCAGCTCCATCACCTCCCAGCTCCCAGCTCTCTTGACGGTCTCCAAGCTTCTCCCCACTACCACTACTCACTTCATTTGTCCTCTTTTATCCTTCCCCCTTACCCACCTTGACTTAGAAACAATGGGAACCACTATACAGAAGCTGTGTTCATTGACCATAAAATTGTCCATCTGTAAAATGGGACAACATAGTTTGGCCAGCTAACCTACAAGCTCAGAGGTGAAGCAACAGTGGCTTCTGGCCTCAGCAACCACACTTCCAAAACCAACGTATTTACCATTGGGAGCATCCTGCAGGGCCTGTGCTAAAGGAAGACTACATTCACCATCCCTGCTAAGGCTGGGAAGAAGCACAGGGCAGGTATTCATACAAAGGGTGTCCAATGGCTTAGTTGTTGAACTACTGACATCAGGAGACTATACAGTAGAAAGCTGAAGGGACTGGAAGGCCAAACCCTGGGACTATCCCTTCCCACCAGTCAGCACCAATCCTAAACCCTAATCCCTAACCCTAACACTTAACCGCTAATACCTAAACCCTAAAACCTCACCCCTTACCCTAAACCCTAACCCCTAATCCTAACCCCTAACCCTAACCGCTAAACGCTAACTCCTAACCACTAACCCCAAAACCCTAAACCCTCACCCCTTACCCTAAACCCTAACCTTAACCCTGTTATGCCTGATCAATTTCTGAAATACCTAAAACATCGATCACATCAGATGACTCTCCCAAGAAGGCACCATCTCTGGATCATGTAGCAAAGCTCCTTCAGCAGCTGCTGTGGTTGAAAGGGAAAGATCGGGATGATAAGAGAACACAAGTGGAATTGAAGCTGCATTTCTCCCATGAACCACTAGGACACTATGGTTCTGAACTCTAGGGCCACCCCTTTTCCCTGCCCCCCTTTCTCCTGTTCTCTGTGATCAGTATGTCCTCAGAACCTTGTGACTTGACATTTTGGGTCTGTATGTCTACATTCATATTCTTGGGAAGTCACTGGTGCCAACACGGGAAGGCACAACACCTCACTCCTGCACATCAGGATAACCTGTTTTCCAATGGCGAGGAAGCCAACCAGCTTGGAAATCCGCAATCCTCCTGACTATTGAATGAAAACGAGAGAGCTTTTAAAAAGTATAGTGGGAAGCCTCAGAGGACACAAAGAAATCAGAACTAACTTAGGGGCTGAAAATTCTTTGGTTCTGCCCTTCATAGTTTCAGCAATACCAAGGCCCCATTAAAGTGGGAAAAGTAAAGAGGTGAAAAAGGAAGACATCTGAGGCTTGCATACAACGAGGAATCAAGACTCAGGTGGGACACAGAGGGACAGTGTGAGAACTTCCAGTGTGGGAACCTAGAGCAGAGTGCAATTTAAAACTTATGAAGTGATTGCTTCTGGGAATTTTCCTTTAACATTTTCAAACCACAGTTGACCACAGATAACTGAAACTGCTGAAAGCAAAACCAGAGATCAGTGGGGACTCCCTCGCTTGGTAAAGCATAGCTTTAAGTGTTGTGTGTGTGCCTATGTGCATGCAGGCACTTAAGTTCTTTTCAGTGGATGCAGTAGCACATATCTTCAGAATTTAGATGCGAGGAAAAATGCAAAACAAAAACTGTTATTCCCTTTGATTTCAAACAGAACAGCATCCTAGCCTATTCTAAATAAACAGAATGTGTTAAAAGTCCTATAGGGAATTTACAATCCCTCCTAGATACTCACTTCTGGGTCATCACCAAAGTTCACCTTTAATACATTCTCACAGTGCTCATGAGGACCCTCCGGGGTCTTCTGCAGCCCTGCCTGGGATGAGAGTGGTGGAAGAATCATGATTTTTGTTGTTGTTGCTGTTCATTTAAGATTGTTGTGCAGCTCCTTCTAGGAGCCAGTTTCTGCACTGAGAGGGTCCTCTGCTGAACCAGCAAGGCAACAGGCTTGTCTTGGGAGCTCCCAGGTCTTGCCACATGTTGATAAAACCTATGCAAAAATCAATTTGTACAAGAGCCTATCCTCTTTGGACCTATAGTTTCCCTTCAATAGTTGTATCTTATGAAGATAAAGCATACATTAGCAATATTACACCAAGATGTAAATATTGGTATATATTTTAATAAAAATTAAAAATTGCAAATGCATTAAATGTTAGTTAACAGATTATAGAAATTCAAGAAGCAGATTATGCCATTACGTGCAATATGTTCACACACATACACACAATATCTATTTTCTGTTGCAAAAGAAAATACAACACCACAGATTGTGCAAGTTACAAAGAAGACAGGTTTATTTTGGCTCACAGATCTGGTCCAAGTCAGGGACCAATCAGCTGACGGCCTTCTTTCCAGCAGAGTTCAAAGGCAGCAGAGGGCAAGATGGACAGCTTGCATATATGAGTATATATCTTCTTTCCCTCTTTCTCATGCCTTCCCCTTTCCTTCCCCCTTCCTTTCTTCCTCTCTCACTCTTTTCTCAATGAAGACACCAGTATTTATTCCTGGATCTCCCTCCCGATGAACTTGTCTAATTTTAACTTGCTTCCTAAGGCCCCAACTCTATATAACATCGGCAGACCAAGTGTCCATCTTCTCAATGCCTCACAGTATGGATCAATTATGACCACGCATTTCAGAGAAGACACACCATAGCACAAACAATACTGGGTTTTGGCTGAGGTCCCAAAGAGCTGAGATGAAAATAGCACCGAGTACATATTCTCACATTTCTAAGGCGCTAGACTGCCCAGACAAGGGGACCAGTAACATTCTCAGGGAAAGTCTTTCGCACACAACGATCCAGCTCCATGGATGCATGTCCCAGCCTCCCACATTTGGAGGGACAATGCTTAGGTGCATTCCACAGAATTTTTCAGAGGTCCCTAAGGGGCTTAACTCTACTGGCCCACAACAGTAATCAACGTAGTAATAAAATCGTTTCTCCTCTCTTCTTTTCCCACACAACCTGTGCCCTCCCTCCTTCTTTCTACAACTTCCTTTACATCATATATCTCAAGCCCTTACCTCAAAGCTCTATGGAAAGGTGAGATAGGATTGCCTCCTATCAGCGTGTCAGTCTCACAATCTGAAGGTCCTGGAAAGGTGAGATAAAATTAAGGCACACCCAGGGTTTTGGATATCAAAAACTCAGCAGGGCAGGCATCTGGCATAGTGGCTAAGACACTCCACTTCTCATGTCAGAGTGCCTGGGATACAGTCCCAGCTCTGCTACTGATTCCGGTTTGCTGTACCGAGAGGTAGCAGGTGATGGCCCAAGTGCTTGGGTGCCTGCCACCCACGTGTGAAACCCAGATCAGATTCTAGACTCCTGACTTCTGACTTGCCCAGCCCCAGCTATCTCAGGCATTTGGGCCAGTGAATCAGCAGATGGAAGATCTTTGTCTCTTGTCTCCCTGCCTTTCAAATAGAGGGAAAATAAGAATTTTAGGGCTCAGGAAGCAAGTCAAATGCAGAGTTTCTATGTCATTTCCCACCAAAACAAGAAAACACGAAGTGGGACTATGGCTTTCTGCTTCAAGAAGGGAGGGAGCATGCACTGAGAACATTCACAAGCGAGTCAATCCTAGCACGGCATCACCATCACTGTCATTTTCACTGGCAAATACCAAGGACTTAAACAGAGGACAGACTTACTTCAAAGATTCACAAGACTGGAGAAAGCTTCCTAGGGCCTGTTCCAGGCAACTCTGCTGACCAACACAGCTTTCTGTTGCTACAACTACTTAGGAAGGGGCCAGGCTTCCCACCAACCTCATTGTTCTGCCTACTACAGGATGAAGCTGAGTGCCAGGGGCAAGAAGATGACAATTTGTTCTGGGTCTCCTGTTGCCACTCTGAGTCCAAATCATATTCAGAGAGATGTCAGGTTCTGTTCTCCTTGGTTACCATTCCTGAAATTTCCTCCTGGATTTCAATCTATGTTGAAAGGTTAGGAATAAAGTGGCCCTGACAACAGAAGTTCCCAGAAATCTGATTAGGATTTCAGAGGCAGGTAGGTTGCCCTGTACACAATCCTTGGCTTTCCTGTACAGAACATCTAACTGTTTAGGAAGTGCAGGCAAGACACAGGTGGATCCAACAGTAAACAGTGCTAGCCACCAAAGTTTAGGACCAGAGGGTGCAAAAAGCAGGTAAAATAAGTAAATATGCAGGAATTCCACAGACAAGTTATGCATTTTTCATCTGAAAAATGTATCTGAGCTCCCACCAGCTGGAATCCAATATCGACCGTTATTGCAAATGTTTACGAGCAGCCAAGAAGCCCCTGATCTAGATTTGATGGCAACTGGTTCAAATGTTATGCTCAATTCACATTTCCCTAAATGTAATGTCAAAGAAATACATTGATGGGCTACAGTTGGTGCCTGAGCCACCAGCCGAACTTACATTATAGCAGTAGAAGCACCTGCTGTAATTGGAGAACGTATTGCAAGTGCATGGTAATGAATAACTATAAATTTTTGAAGAGTGAGAAAAATTGAAGAAATATTTTAGGGAATGAGTTGTAGATGAGCAAGGATTGTGTGCAAATTCATAAGCCTCTGATTCTAAAGTAATTTTGAGCCAGGTTCAGCTCTTCATCTCATGAAGTGTGGAAGATAACAATGGCTGCAAGGTCATGATCTGCACAGCTTCGAGCAAGGGCCTGCTCCTATAAATAGCCAGTTAACTACCCGTACCTGCCACTGGCCTAGCTGCATGAGTAACAGCAGTTTAGAATTAGTAGATTCTGTTCCCTACCCCACTTGCCTACTCCTACCCACTCCTAAAATTTCTCTTTTACAAGGATTGTCTAAAACCACTGTCCTCACCAAGGCAAGTAGAAAAACAGCCCACTGCATGAGGACATCCAGAATGAGGCAAAGACCACTCAGTACAAGAAATGAGTGACCATAAAGAGTTGATTTAAACCTCTTTAGCAAATATGCTTCACACGGACAGAGGAAATCGTAAGAAGAATCAATCCAGTCTCCCAGGTTTGGGGGCTGGAGGACCATGAGAGTATGAGGAATACTAAAGGCAGCTCTAGCTACCTCTATCCTTGGGTACAATTTTTTTCTGATTTGATCATTCTGCACAGACTTAAGTCCCAACTCAAGCACACACCAAGCAGTTGGATTTTAAAAGTCAATCATCTAATCTGACTCAATTATGAAATTGGAATCCTGATCCTCTTGAAGGTACACTTGATAACAGTCATTCTAGTTTCACAAGCGCAGCCCTGGGCCATATCCAGGCTGTGGACAACTTGCTGAGATTTCACTGGAACACAGCCATGGCAATTCACTTAACCATGGGCTGCCTTCACCCAAGTAGGCAAGCCATTGTGCTGTCTGCCCCAATGCCTTTCAAAGAGTCCTCTCCAGTGGTCCTCTCACCTTCAACAACTCACAGGCTCCTGGGAGGTGTAAGTGGGTCATAACCACTTAGTTCATTCAGGACTGTCATCAGTCTTGACTGTACTTAGACGCTAAGTTCAAACTTTCACATCCTCAAGTTCTCTTCCACAGGTGCTAACATTGATACATTTTTTTCTAAGTTTCAAACTTTGGGCACATGACAAGCATATTTTCCAGCACTTTTGTTTTGATTCTCTGATTCCCACTGCCTTCCTTGCCAGTCCCTCACCCTCTCAGACAATAAGAGCTGTTCACACAGAGTTGAATCAATGACAAAATAAGTTCTTTGAAAATTCAGTCAAAAGAAAAAAAAAGAGTGAATGTATGGTCGATGACTGGCATTAGACTGAGATGGGAAATGCTACTGATCTATTTTGCCTTTTTTTTTTTGGCTCACCAAGGCTAGGATGGCACATGTACAACATTACTACACCCACTACCCCTAAGTTTACTTAGGTCAAATGATGTGCCTATAGCATCACTTCAGCATGCTGCTACTAGATACATTTATCTTACTAGTGTAATGCTGTGACCCCTGTCAGGGCATCTTTAGGAAATAAGCTATCTTCCCTTTCCTACACCAATGTCTTAATCTGTGTATCAAACAGCAAAAATGATCTTTCAAGAAATTCATCAATATCTAAGAAAAAGGACAAGATTCTAGGGCCATCTAAGTTGGCCGAACAATGAAAAAGCAGTTTCCATCTCCTTTTTGATTGTTACAGCTTTCATATTCCAAAGACATTGAGATCATTGAATTTTGAGGCGTTATCCTTGAAGATTCACTCTAGACTTCATGACATATGCTTTTTAAAAAAAAAATGCAATTATTTGGACTAGCATTCTGGCACAGTCATTAAGCCACTGCCTGAATACCTGGCATGCTGATTCAAGTCCAGGCTGTTCCGCTTCCAGTTCAACCCCCTGCAAATATCCCTGGGAAAGCATTGGAAGATGATCCCAATACTTGGACCCCTGTCACCATGTAGATGACCCAGATGGAGTTCAAGGCTCCTACTTTGAAACTTTGTGGTCATTTAGGGCATGAACCAGCTGATGGAAGACCTCTCCCCCTCTCCCTTTCTCTCTGCAGCCTTGCCTTTCAAACAAATAAATCAGTCTTTGGAAAAAACACATTTATTATCCTTGGGCAAGGTAAGTTACACTTAGCAGTTCTTTAGCAGTTGATGGTAATGAATAGGAGCTTAGAGACAACCTGGTAACTTTGTGTAAACCATAAAAGCTCATGGTTAATCATGCAAGAGATTCCAAACAGCTGTGCAAATTATTTGACCACCCCCACTCCCATCCAAATAACCCCAACACTATTAGGAAAAGCTCATGGATATCTTTTTAAGTGTTCTCAAGACACAAATGCTTTTCTAGCCTTTTTTACATTTTTGCTTTCCTTGTTCTTAGTTCTTGGGCTTCCTTGTTGGTATGACCTGGGTTTATCTCTAAGGTAAAATAAATGTTCTTTACTACCTTGAAGTAGAGCTAGATGTGTAAGCCATTGGTGATATGGCTGTGGTATCCCCAAACCTGCTGTGCCCCATATGGAAGATCTATCAAACCAAGAAAACTTCTGCTTGATATCCAGAAAACATCTCAATTTCTCACAAACAAAATCTCAACTACAAATTCCATTAGTAAGTGTCTCAGAATGAGAAAACAACATATTTATGTCCTTTTGAATCACTTGGCTCTCTCCTTCCGCCCACCAAATCTAATCTATCCTACCCTCTGAGAAAAAAAGAATAAGAAAACAACACTGGGGGTGTACCCGAGGGCACAGATCACTCTTCAGCCAAACAATAACACTCCACTGCTATGCTTTTTAGGGAAAGGGGAGAAACTTTATTTAGGGACCTGGGGTGGAGAGGAAGCATTAATGATGATTATGGTGGTCTTGGGCCTGCAGCTGCTGAGACTTTTCTCTGTGCCATCCGTAGGGGGGTAGGAGACATGGTGAAGCACAGTTTCAATCAGCCTCTTCAACCAAAGCATTGATGAATGTGACTGACTGAGGAAACAAATGACAACAGGTGAGATGTGTAGTCCAGAATCTCATATTGGGACCTTCCTCAGTCTCCCATAGACCCCAGGATGCACAGTTTCAAAAACTTTTGGAAACTTCTCTCCAAGGAAAAAGGTCCAGGACTTACACTGAATGGACAAGACTGGCAAGAGGTTCTAGCACATCAAGAAGATGAGTACTGAAGATAGAATACCTGGATTTCTACAGAACTTCTTGACAAAAATGTTTGGTCAAGAATTCAGTGGGAGGTTTTTGTTATTTGTGTGTGTGTTTGGGCTGGGCCAACGAAGGAAGATGTTGCTGGGAAGAATAGCGGGGCGGGCAATCTTCACAGGATGAATGCAAAGCAGTGTTTTCAACAAAGGTTGAAATTTTGAAAAAACAATCCAAGTTAGGATGTCTGTTCTGACTGTTCCCCTATAAAATCAGAGAATGGCATCCATACCTTGTTTTCTTGGTCCTTCTCTGGGGTAATCTCTTTGCTTTTTGTTTCTGTGGGAGATCCTTCAGATGACACACTGAACACCTACATTGGCAAAATTTCACCATGTTACATTTCACAACTCGGGCCAGCAGTGAGGTTCTCGTTGAAGCAATAGTCTTTCTGCTTCCCCTCTTATTCTCCCCTCTTGCCCCAGGTCTATTGGTCCAAGGCAGTCCATTCATCACACCCTTTACAAAAGTAACTATGACATGGGTCTTCCCGGTACAAGGACCTGATACTTGATGACACCCTGTCACAATGGTTTAAAGTCAGGATGAGAGCGTGGTTGTGTGGTTGGGGGTATAACTGAGACATTTGAATAAAATCAACAAAGTTCCTATAAAAACGATGCCTATTGAGAGAGGCCATAGGAATCTCTATGAATAATAGAAGCCAAATGAAATTCTCATGATTTTCAAACACATGCCCAGTGTTTTCAAAACCTTTGTCTGCTGGCCCATTTGGCTCTATATTCTTGATTTCATTCTTATTCCAAGAACAGTTCTTGAGAAGGAACTCAAGCAATGTGGAATTTTTTTTTTAGTGTATTTATTGAAGGACATAGGCATACAATAAACTGCTCCTATTTTAAGTGTAGAATTCAGAACTTTGACATGAATATTGTCACACAGCAGCATCTCCACCACATCCTTCATTGGATTTCTCTGTGCCCTTTCAAGTTCCTTCCAAATGGCCCTTTCCCCAACAATCACTCCAACTCCCAACAATATAGAACTTAGATCTCTAGTCCAACTTAGTTTTTGTCAGTTGATATGCCTGCCCCACTTCCTAGAGTTCTACAAAGATACAACTTCAAACTCAAGAAGCTTAACTCTGAAATGAGAAAACACATGAACCAAGTTCTGGACAGAATCTGGTAAATGACATCAAATGCTCCCAGAAGATGTAATATAAAGAGAAGTAATCATAGAGTTTGAAGTGCTAGTTTTGAGGTTTGAAAAACATATGTGCCTTTAAAAGGTAGAAATGCTCAAAAGTCAGTATAAACATCTTATAAATGTTTCTCCATTCTTTAAAAAAAAAAAAAAGCCAGTTTGGCAGAACAGCAGAAGTTGCCTGAAGCAGAAAAATGAGACATGGCTAAACAGAGAGTTTGGGTTGGGGTGAGGTATGGAACCTGAAACGTCAAACATACCAGTGCCCTGGTGAGCCTTGTTTTAGAAAGTTTCATGGGTGGAAAGTGGGCAGTATTGTGACACAGCAGGCTACCTCATCACCATCCCTTATTGCCAGTTTCAGTCCTGGATACTCTGCTTCCGATCCAACTCCCTACTAACGTGAGCAAAAGAGGAGCAGAAGGTGGCCCACGTATTTGTAACCCCACCACCTAAGAGGGAGAACAAGATGGAGTTCTAGCTCCTGGCTCCAACCTGGCCCGGCTCTAACTGTGTTGGCCATTTAGGGAGTAAACTAGTAGATGGAAAATCTCTGTGTGTGTCTCCTCTCTTTCTCCGTCACCCTGCCTTTCAAATAAATAAATCATTTTTAAGAAAAGTTTCCTTAGACATCTAACAACGTACAGTATTACAAAGAAACTACACAGATTTCTTTGGCCAGAGACTCAAGCAGCTCCCACAGCACCTGAGCCAAAAGTTAAGCACAGCTGATTAAGAGCTGGCACCCAGAATGATGGAATCATGGGCACTGGGAGCAGAGGCTCAACAGCTAGCATAGAGAGACCCCAAAATCACACCTGACTTGTAATTCTAAGTAATGTCACTGTCAGGTAGTGCCAACCAGAAGGATTAGATTGGCAGAGAGGTTCCAAAACCCAAGTACAACCCTGGCTCCAAACAATTCCTGAGCAAATCCTTCCCTTCTGGAATACCAGCTTCATGTAAAGGCAGAGGAAGTAACGATTCAAGCCCCTCCCAAAGTCCCTGTAATTTCCTACCCTTTGCACTGTAAGGGCTAGGACCTTCTATAGTTCCCTTGTTATTCTTTCAGCTGCAAATCTAAGAGTTTCATTCCAAGAGGGAAACAGAGGCTGAGGAGAAAGAGAAGGAGTTAGAGTTGCATTTTGACTAGATCTACACTAATCTGTGAGGCTGCTTCATTTATTCTATGTTCTAATTTCTTTGTCAAAAAATCTGAAAAGTTGGTTTGTTTCCACGCCCAGAGTGCTCAGATGTTGAAGCTACCAGGATCAGAGTCTTGTAATTATGATTTTATTCTATCAGTGTATTCACTTATCCATCGCACTGATTTACAGCTGTTTTTCTCTAACCCCTTCACTGGCCCCTTATGTTCTATGTTCTTTCCTGCCCATGCATGGGGACATGGGTCAGTGTGAGAGATAGACAAAAAGGAAGAAAGAATGTTTTCATGCAATCCCACATTTTTATTAAAATTGCCAAAGAATTCCTTAACTAAACACCTGCCTGGATTATCCTCCCTTCCTGACTTCGTGAATTGCCTCATTCGAGAACTTTGTCTCATCAGGTCTTAGGGATTCACCTCTCAATTACAGGGATTTCTTAAGTACCTGCTGTGTACTTTAAGTACTGAAAAAGCAGTGCCGAGACAAGGATTTGATCTAGCAGTCAAACCCCTGGTTGGGATGCCTATGCCATATATTAGAGTTCCTGCATTCAAGTCCCAGCTCTGCTTTTGATTCCAATTTCCTGCTAATGCAAATCCAAGAAAGCAGAGCAAGTCGTAGCTCAGAAGCTGTGTTCCTGCCACTCACATGGGAGACCTGCTTTGAGACCCTGGCTCCCACCTTTGGTGTGATGCAGGCTCAGCTGTTATATTTGGGAAGTGAGCCAGTGGATTAGAATTAACTCTCCTCTCCTGCACTCTCTCTCCTTTTTCTTGATCAATTTTTAGAAAATATTTAAGAAAAATAAAATATATTACATCATTCTTCTAAGAGAAATCAGTATCAGTTCTTGACACTAGTAAAGCAAAGTTTCTATGGAACCCTGAGCAAATTATTTAAACCACTCTGATTGTGGAACACAGCAGTAATCATTCATGCCTTACATGGGTTGATGTGAGAATTAGATGGGTTAATATCTCTAGATCAATTACTATAGTCCAAGCACCATTGCAGGACCAAGCTGTTATCATCTTGATTCTATCCTCTAAAAGTGTAAGATGCCTGAAGGAAGACCAAAACAAAAGAGTAAACAGCAACAACAAAATCCAGGATTCGTCCAGATAGGATGCAGCTCCCTACAGATTTAGCCGAATCTGGGACATGATGCTGAGGTAGACAGGGGTGAAGACTCACGGAACAGCAAAAAGGCAGTCTGTCACTGCCTATGGACAAGGCCTAGGATTTAAGCTTTTCTTTCATAATCCTTCGCATTTTATCAGTCACCTTAATGGTTTACAACCTACCACTTTCTTCTCCATCTCTGTCACTGACCTTGGCAAGTCTTAGCCAGGCTTTCATGATCAGGTTTGTGGTAGGTAGCTCCCTGCATGAGAAGGACCTCAGTCCCTGAGAGGTTACTGTCACCCTCTACTTCCCACCGCGCCACCAATCACATCAAGGGATTTCCTGCAGGTAGAGCGTGAGCACTAACATTAAGTAGACTGGGTTTTAATCTCAGCTCTGAAGCAATTTTGTGCCCTTGAGCAGTTTTCCAAAGCTCCAGACTGTAAAAGACAAATCTCCAATGGGACTTTAATTTTCTCATTAGTAATAGGATTGCCATTAAATCTAAGTCTTTCTCTGGCTTTAACTAACAGAAGATTTTTAAGACTAGGAGGAATAAAATTACTTGCCCAAGTTTAATAAATTCAGTTTAGTTTTTTTTTTTAAGTAAAATTTGCCTAGCCCCTCAAGCAAATCACATCAAGTCTCACTGCTCAACCTTTCTCTTGTACATTGGGTTGCTGACCTCAAATGGACTTTGTGACATCCCAGAATGGGGAAGGCCTAGCCGTAGTACCTGAGTTTCTTTACAAATGTATTCCTTCTAAATCAGAGCCAAGAATGCCAACTTCAAGAAAATAACTAGATGCCTTATGTGGGGCTCCTAACTAGTAACTGTGTGTACTCATAAGAGTGGTCATATCAGGGTGTAAGGCAGTTACACTTGCCCTGGGACTTAGTTTTCACAAAGTCCATGGAAAAGAACACCATTGAAAGAGAACACGAAGGAGTACAGTGATGGTCAAGGCTGGGGTGGTGAGTGTTGGGGTGCAGCGTCTGTAGAACAGAGCACTAGTCACAGTTGGAGAGTATGTACACCTTGGGTGGCACCGAGCTGCTACTGAAAAGGCTCCATTTGTGCCAAGGAACATAGCAATCAGAAGACCATTCGCAAGTTTATCATACCCATTGTGAATACATTTGACCAATTCTCCTGGACTATAAGGATGGATGAATAGGGATTTTTTCCATCTATATATCTGGATACCTTAAGGTTGGTCTTAAAGAGGTAGAGTCAGAGTGAGACCTGCATCACAAATGGTTTTTGGCTCATAGGAACACCAAATACTTGATTTTGTTTTTCAGATTTGTTGTTGTTGTTGTTGAAGAGCCAGAGAGCCAGAGAGTGAAAACAAAATAAATGGTAGAGATCCTTTCAGCTGATTTACACCCCAAAGGCTCACAGTGTATTGGACCAGGCCAGGGCCAGAAGCACAGATTTTCCAGAGAGGTGGCAGGAACTCATTCATTTACCTATCATTGCTGCCTCCCATGGTCTATATTAGCAGGAAGCTAAAGTCAGTAGCTAGAGAAAAAAGTCAAACCCAGGTACTCTAGAAGGTAAATATCTTAACCGCTAGGCTAAGTACCCATTCATGGGACTTCTGGTTTAAGCTTTGCTGTCATGGTATTGAATTTTAAAAAAATTTCTTAACAAGGGGCCAGAATATTCACTTGGCACTGGGGCTCACAAAGAATGTAACTGTCTCTGGGGAGACGTGCTGTTGGGACAGATGTAACAGGGAGTAACAAACTAGACCAAACCACATGCAAAAGAACAAGATCCTAAAAGAAGATCTGGAAAATGTCAAGTAGGCCTTTTGTTCCTACCTGCCGAAACTTCTGGGATTCTGCCACCCTCTAGCTTCAGTTGCACGTTTGCTTCTCTGTAACAAACATTTCCCTACCCCAGGAAATCACTGATTACTGCACCAAGATAGGATCCTCATCAGAATCCCAGAAAACCTCTCAGGAATTACTGTCCAGCTAAGGTTGTCTGGTATCAGGAATTTGACAAGGTCTGATCCCTGAAACACTCAAAAAAAGTTTCTGCTGCTTTTTTTTTTTTTTTGTCCTAAATATAAATGAGGACTTTGTTTTGAAGATTTCTCTTGGCAAGACATATCTGCCTTCTGAATACTTGGATGTGCATGGGATACAGAACTCCAGGACTAGAAGATGCAGAAAATCCTCTCTTTTCCTTTACGTACCGCTAACTCTTCTTTTTGATATCTCCAAAAATGAAAGTTATGCCCAAAACCACCATGGAGGAAACTAAATAGGTGATGATACTGCCAGAAAAGACTTAACCTTGAAGAATCTTAAGACACAAATCAAAACGATGCTTTCAATCTGTCCTCCTCTGTAACGTCAGTTAGTCACCAGTAAGATTAGGAAACACAGGTTCAGATCCTCTCAAATACTTTAAGACTGAATTGTGGGGCTGCTGTGGCATAACTATTGCCCATGAAGTCCATACCCCATGTGGGCATCAGTTTATGTCCCAGCTGCTCCACTTGCCGATCAGCTCCCTGTCAATGCTGTTTGGAAAAGCAGTGGAAGATGGTCCAAGTGCTCAGGTACTCAAGTAGGAGATCCAGAAGAAGCTCCAGTCTCTTGGCTTTCTCTTGGCCTTTCTCTTGGCAATTGCTGCCATTAAGCAATTGAATCAACAGATTATTCTCTGTCTCACTGCTCTCTCTGCTAACTCTAAATTTTAAGCAAATAAATCTTTGTTTTTTAATAAGACTGAATTGTAATAATCTCTTTTGAACCAGTTTTGATCAATAGTTATAACAATATTTACATTCTAAAAAAAAGCAGACATGCTGAGGCTCTCCAGCCAGTGAATCCAGCATGGTGCTCACAAAGCTTTGAAACTCTTAATTATGAAGTCATTGATCATGTGGGCAACTTCAGTGTGTCTCCCTGGGCCTTTTGCCCTCTTGGTAACAACTGCTCCCTTTTAAGGGCCAGGGGTCCTAAAACTGATGAATGTATGGCCTCTGAACGGTAGAATACTTTAAGAAGACACAGGTTATATGAAGGGAGAAGTAGAAAACAGAGAGAGAGAGAGAGAGTCAGAAATTCCAATTGTGTACCATGGCACAGTGGCAAGAAG
Source organism: Ochotona curzoniae (assembly GCF_017591425.1). Taxonomy (NCBI): domain Eukaryota; kingdom Metazoa; phylum Chordata; class Mammalia; order Lagomorpha; family Ochotonidae; genus Ochotona; species Ochotona curzoniae. The sequence continues at coordinate 4,019,712 of NW_024466312.1, read as the reverse complement.
CCTGGGCTGGGAATTAGGTCATCTGGGCTCAAGATCAGTCTGCCTATAATTTGTGATTTGGGCCAGGTTATGCTTCATCCTCAAGCTTATTACTAAATTGTTCTCTAGCAACCTTGAAACTCACAGTGCCTTGTTCCAGTTGGTAGAAGAATTAAAACACATTCATTCCTAACCACAAGGCCAAATGATTTAATGTGTGTGATATTTCTGTGCCTAACACCCCTCTCCAGCCACCTAGGATACAGCCCTACTTTCGTCTAATTGAAGGGAAATGTGTTCTCAGTATATTCTGAAAAGGGACAGCTCATTATTAAGCATGGATATTGAGGATCATGGGGGCAGGGAGGCAGTTAATGAGAAAACCTTAAGACCTCCAAATTCCCATTGTGGTTTTAAGAACTTTTGCCGCTTTGTACCTGTTCTCCTATGTCTCTTCAATATTAGATTCTGTCACTGTAACCCTAGCAGCACATGCATGAGAGACAGTGCAAATTTAATGGAGACTCAAGGCCAGATTTATTTTCAAATCCACTACAGAAGGCAATATGAAGCTCTTAGCCTCCAAAAGGAACAGAGCAAAACTCCTTTTGAACTTCACCACAACCACCACTCTTGTGATGAATTTCCCAATCTGTCTGTTCCTGAAAAAAAGAGTGGGGTTGTTTATTAAAAAGGCAATTTGGAAGTACAGTGAAAACAGGACGGGTGCTTAGAGGCAAAAGGTGAGAATGAACACCAAACCAGTCCTCAGAACCACAGTTTCCTCTGTGTTTCCCAGAACTGGATGGGAAATGGTGAATGGAATGAGGGATCTGCCTTCCTTCTTCTCTTCAAACCTTCTCTTAGCCTTTTCCTCTAGTCTCTCTTACTTCACACCTGCGAGTTGAGGTTTACTCAGGGCTCAGAGCACTCTGCATCCCTGGCAGAGATAACCTCTTCCTGCACCAGGATCCTCCTACAGCCTGTCTTTGACTGCTTTGCCTATTGTAGGGACAAGAGCAGCAGTAATGCGTAGAAGACAGGGTTGTGCTTGTGAATGGGATAAAAGGTCCCCACGTCCCAGCTGAGGTCGACATCTGGAGAGGCTTAGATTTCAGAAAGGGATTAACACTGAATCATCGACATGTGGAAGGACTGTCAGCAACTTTCCATGCTCCCACTTCATACACCCCAAGTTCAGGCTTCTGGGAAGATCCAATTCCTTGGAGACATCCATTGGGCTTCCTGGGAAAATCAATGGAGTGCGTTTGAATTCGAGAGTTGAAATGTGACCATACTAATGACCTGCCTTCCAAAACAGTAACGTCCTGAACCTACCCTTCCTAACCAAGAGGCCAGTGGGGTGTTGGCCCCCAAGCCCTTCCCAGCAGTGCTACCTTGGCTCTCCTTTGACGTTGTGAAGAGGCCACACAGTCCATCAACTTGTCTTCAGGCAAGCTAACATCTGGCCTGGAGGGAGCAGGGACTGATAGCCCCTCTTCTTCCCACCCACTATCAGAAAATACCCATTTCCTTTCATCCACCCAAAATGAAAATAAAACCCCAAAGAGAGAAAGAAACAAAAGCCAATTCCCATTGGGGAAACCAGGGAGTGGAAGAGAAGAAACACTTGTTGAGCTTTCTCTGCTCCTCAGGCACCTGCTTATTTAAAGTGACTCCTGTGTCTTCCCTGTGTTTGTCTCCTCATCCAGAAAGAAGCAGACAAGGTGAGAGGACAGACTGGTAAATCCAGGTAAACTGGATTAACAGATGGTTCTCAAGAGAAGGCCTCGTTCTGGGCCTGCTGAGGGTCAAAAGTGAGCTCACTGTGTGCTCTATCTAAATCACCATTGGCTCCAGCAACACTGGGGCAGAAATGGAAAGAGTGACAGAGTGGAGTGGCAGTGGTCCATGCTCAGCCATGCTCTGTCCTCCCCCCAGGAGGTCCAACACAGGCGCCAACTCAAACACCCCCCACAGCTCCACCCTTGCCTGGCCTCGGACTCTCCTCCCACCACATGGCGCTTGCCACAGCTCAAGCTTCAGAGCATGGGTGTCTGAAACCAGAACTGCTCTTCAACTCTCTGCAGAGGGAACGCTTCTGTTTGCTTCTTTGTCAGGTCTCAAGTCTGGCTGCCTTGTTTCCTGTGATCTCAGCTTCTCCTTGGTGGAGCAAGATCATTTTGGGGGTAGGAGGGATTGGGGACAGAAATAATATCCACTCTCCAACACCATCCAGAAAAATGCCTCTCAAACCCAGGAGACTTGGCTGCCCTGTCAGCATGTGAGGTGGCAGGGCCGGGCCTCAGGTCAGCACAGACAGCCAGGGTGGTGTGAGGGAAGACAGTGTCCTTTTGACCTTTCCCTGTCTAGAAACATTTCCACTTATATAAAGACACTCTGATAGGGCTGCGCTGTGTGTCCTTCTAGCACTGCCAAGCAACTACATTAAACAGAAACTCACTAACCATCCCCCGTGGGCTCTGCTGGTGCCTTAATGGCAATAAGATACATTCCCAACTACAAGGATGCCAAGTTCACATTGTCTCAGAAACCCCCTAACCCAACCTGCTTAGGTATGAAGCCACAGAACTGAAGTCCAGAAATATCCAAACAGGACCGGAGCCAAGATGGTATGCCCCTCACCGGGCTAGGATAACACACCACACAGCAGAAGACTTAAAATAGTTTCACAAAAGTCAGATGGGTTGTCCAGATTTGAAAGCCAGTGTTGCAGGGACAATGGACTTTGTGTGAATTTTTATTGAAACCGAAAAATCAGCGACGTCTTCCTTGGAGATGTGGGACAAAGCACGGGAGGAATGAAATAGCTGAAAAAAACAAAGGACATTCACAAGTACTTACTGAAGTTCTCTCCTATGGCAAGATTGTAGGGCCTGAGAATTCATGGCAATGAATACAATTCCTGAATTGGTTTTATGGAGGTCTCTGCTTCCGTAGGGCGTGTTTACAAGAGAAACCACTAGACTGGACTGAATATAGAAACTCCTCAGATGCAAAGAGGCAAGGCATAATCCTGTTTAGTAGAACTCCTCCTCATTTTTGTTAGTAAAACCAAACAGAAGGTCTCTAGAGAGGCCTGCCTGGAAACATAAAAATGAAAAATGCTCCTTACAGTGGCTACTCAAGAAATCCAGGTTTCAAAGCATGGTTTGTCCTATCTCCACACATCAGAAATACAGGGACTAAGGCCTGAACTGCATACTCTCAGCTCCCAGCTTTTGCTCCCTTCCCCCACCCTCATGCATACAGAATGTTCAGTTCTTGAATAATAATGACAATGGAGAGAGGAAGGACAGAAAGAAGAAATCATCTATCAAGTTTTATTGAAACTTGTTTCAAAGAACTCAAAATGATTTATAAAAGCAGGAGAATAAAAGATTAGGTGACTAATCCTTCATCCCTACAAACACAATAATCTTTCAGCACCCCCACTTAGAGATTTCAAAAGGCACTTTAAATCCAACATAACATATTTCAATTATGTACCACTGTTGATCACTGTCCCCATGTCAGGTCTCTACCCAATGAATGGCATTGCATCCAGACAGTTGTATTACACAGAAACAAAATCCGCACCATAGCACCATTTGCTTCTACCTCCCAAATCCAATCTATCACCACGTCTTTTGTCTTTGTTTCTGTGTCAGTCAGCACCTTTTGGTCTAGGTCTAAGCCATTACCAGATCTTTTTCCCTATTGAACTATGACTATTGACAATAGCCTCTCTTTATGCACTCAGTTCCGCCAACAAATCAATAGCCCACCCACCAACTACTTATCTCTTGGTGCCAACATCCTCATAGTTTCCAAGGCTTGCCAATGTACTCAGGAATGATCTGGTTTCTGACTCTTTCCAGCCTCATCCCATATTATGTTGAGAGGTTCTTTCTGCCTGTGCTACAGGCAAAATGACACCCTCATTCCTCACTGATGTTTATACTAAATGGCTCCCTATAAGTTTAGAAGTTTTGTGAGCACAGAACTCACTTGTATATTCACCATTGTTTTCCTGGCCCTTAAGTTTAAGTTACAAGCTACATGATCAAGAGATCTTCGTGACTTTTTAAAATATGGCCAGGCCATGATTCTTAACCAGGACACCTTTGCTTTCTCCCCTCAACTACCAGCCCTACTCCCTCAGGTTCCCAAAAGACAGGCAGAAATGTTTGGACATATTTTTTGGTGATCACACATCTATGGCAGCTCTTACTGACTTCTAGTGGACAGAGGCCAGAGACACCACCAAAGGACAGCTCACCAAAAGTTATCGAACCCATAGTGTCGATAGGGTTGAGATAGACTCAAGTGAGATGAAAGAGAAACAGTAATTTTATTTTGCTAAAATTGAGTTGGATTTCCCAGAGCTATATGCTTATTGCTTCCAAATACTTTGAGACTTAAACACATATGCAAGTAGCCATACACAACGGGTATAAAATTCCTTGTAGGCAGGAAACAGGCATTTTAATGGGCTCTTATAGTCCCCTAAGTTCTGGCATTGGTCCAGTTTTCAGTTGCTTGACACTACCTGGCTGGAAAGCCTCGCCTAACCTGGAAGGCACTTCAAAACTGATGCCAACCTATTTGAGCTGCATGAAAGGGACCACCTTATTTCACATATATGACCCAAGTGTAGCAAGGGCTGATGACATCACAAAAGAGCACCGCCCACCTGCTGGGCCACACCCCTCCACAGTCACAATGGCTAAGGCCTTAAATACCCACACTCTCAGCCCCCGGGCCTTGCAAAGCCCCTCATTTTTGGCAGAAATCACAATGTCGACCAGCCGCAAATTAAAGAGCCATGGCATGAGGAGGGGCAAGACCCGCTCTCCGCACAAGGGAGTCAAGAGAGGTGGCAGCAAAAGAAAATATCGGAAGGGCAGCCTGAAGAGTAGGAAACGGAGCGATGATGGTGAGTGAGGGAGTAGTAGAAAAATACACTATTTTTAATTTCATTAAAACTATAGGGGATGTTCCTAGGCTCTTGTTTCTGGGGGCAACCCTCAGATAACCCTAAAATCTCTGAGGGTGTTTCCACTGAGTCAGTTCCTCCTTGGGTAGGTATTTTCATGGCTGTTTTCTAATGGGTGTTGTATTGCAAACCTATCCTTCCCCCACAGCCAATCGCAATTACCGCTCCCACTTGTGAATTTGCCAGCGGGCTCTGTCCTGGTGGGCTCCAAACAGCACCAGGCAGCGATGTGACAACAGAAGGGGAACTGCCAATGAGGCCGGAAGTTAGATCAAAGCCAAAGAAGAGCCTATGGAGTGTGGATAAAATGACAATCGTGACGAAATGAGGAATGTATATGTTGGCTGTTTCTCCCCAAGAACTCAATAAAATTTTGAAAACTGAAAAGTTTCCTTTGATTTTTTTGGTTGGAAAAACTTGGGTTTCTGAGAGAGGAATTGGCCTGAAGGAAACCATTTAACATGACTTGGAAAGTATCAAATTGTCCTTACAACTTCCCTTGGTGGCCCTGCTGTGTCTGCACCATCACCATATTTAGGTCTTTTTCCCAAGGCATGGTCTCCCTCCCCAATATGGAAAAGGGAGTATAGGGAGAAATGAGTTCATTTGAAAGCCAAATACGAGCCAAGGGACACAAGCTACTTTTGTCAAGGGACTTATAGCATAAGGAGAGACACAAAACTGAAGCCTTGATCCAAAGAGAACATTCAGTAGGAGCTCTTAATGAGGTCATCTTTGGGACAGAGTTAAAGCAAAAAAAGGCCTAGATCTCTATAAGGCATTCTTAGTAGTGGTAGCTACATTTTCAGATGGAGATGACTAGTCATTAGAGATTCAAGCCACAGCAAACCTTGGTCAAGTGTATCTGAAGACAGTCTCAATACTGATGGACCTTACTGGCACAAAACAACTATCCTTAGTTCTATAGTCTACTCAAAAAGTCCTAATGCTTAATTTACCTTGACCTTGGGTTGGGATATGGTTTACAGTGCCTCTGGCCAGGGATCTAAAACCACTTCTCAGCTTCCACTCAGAAAGGGTAATTTTTCCTGAACTCTTTCAGAACTTGTATATGCAACAGCCACGCCCATGGATTCTAGAGACACAATCAGGAAATGACATCAGGAAGGAGTGAGAAGATCATTCTACAGGAAGTTTCCAACAGTGGCAGGGAAAGATGGTGAGACACGAGACCAATTAACAGAAGAGAAGGGGACACTACTCTGGTATTTCTGATATATTTGGTTTGTCCTGGTTCCTCTAAATTCAAATTAGCCTAAAAAAGACAAATATTACTCCTAGCTCTTTAGGCAGATTAGCAGTTCCGTAAATTCCTTTGGAAATTGCCAGCTCTCACCCTGGTGGGATGTCTTCTGACAGTTGGTTTGCCTGAAATCTCCTTACATCACACAACATCCATACAATAAGTTCATAAACCAAAACTGTTGTTAGTACTTGCTGCTGCTTCTGTAACTTCTTCCTAACTTCTGCTTGTAGATTGGGGTTCTAGGCCAACAGAATGAGACAGTTTGGGAGTGTGATCTTTATGAGAAGTCAATGCATGTGAACAAAACAGGGATGATGCAGGTTTGTGCCAATCCTCCTGAAAGGAGAATTGGTTAGAGCACCCTCACCTCTGGCCCAGGCCTTTGTTCACTGCTTGTTCATTCAGGTTACTCCACTAGTGGAGTTCTTCCCAGCTTCCATCCCCCTGGTCTTCCACTCTTTTTGCACAGTTCACTGCCATGTCATGTACTGTTATAACAGTGTGCCATGGGCCTTCCAATGCTGTCGGTGTGCACCTCAGTCCGTAGATGATTTCCCTCACAGAGCAAAGTTAATGGTCAGAAAAACCCAAAAGGGCAAGCATGCTGAGACTGTGACATCACTTCCCACAGGATCCTTTTTATGACTCAGAAGTCAGTCTAATCAAGGCAATGCTCCATAAGGGTCTTACAGAAGGGTCCATGAGTAGACTTTAATGAAAGCACTACCTACATGGATACAAGATGCCTAGAGTCTACCCCTGGTAGCTTCAACTTTATAGCTGAAGGAGCCTATTAGGAGTCGAAGCACAACCAAAACAGTTATGGTGGATGGGTCCACTGAGAATCACAGCCACCACTATAGGTTGAGAAACAGGAAAGAAATGCCTTAGTAATTCTCCAGTCTTCTGGTGATGTTCCCATTGGCAGATGTAAAATGGAAGTTAACAGGCACATGATTTCAGGTGACAGAAAACAGAAGGAGTGGCCTCTCCCATATTAGGAGGGCAGGAATGTAAGGGGATGGCTCTGAAACTCCAATTCTGCAGGCTAATATCACTTTGTAGGCAAACTTTCTTCTTAGAAGTTTGCCATTTTAGTATCCTACTTGTCTCCTACCATTGTCATAGACCAAAGGCATGAATAATAGAAGGATGCAGCTAGGCAAAAAGGTCTAAAACTGGGTGACCCATCCAGGACTCCCTAACCCTCAGCTTGAGCAGAACATGTTTCAGGTCATTTCTGTGACATCTTTCCAAACTTAGGACAACAGTGTTCTACCACGATGTTATATTTCTAGAATACAAAACAGTGGAATCATTGAATTAATCATATGGAGTGGGGAGCATGCAAGGGCTAAGGCAGATCCTTAGCCCTTGAGCTCTTCAGTTGTGAAGGAATAATGGCTGCACATTTGCAATCAGAACACTGGCCAGGTCCACAGGATGGAACGTGTCCAAGGTTGGTGTTGACTTAGTCCCTGCCCTCCAAGAACATTCATTCTGTCCCTCTGTTTACAACCCTCACAGGCCCTGCACCTGTGGATTTTTTGACTGTGGTGACGTTCCTTCAACAGACTGGAAGATCTCACCCTTGGGTGCTTTTTCTCCATCTCTTTAACCATGGAAGACTTTGTTCCTTTTCCCAAGTTTCTCTGGAACGCCATGTCCTGAAGTCATCACTTGTTTGGTCTTTTTGGAAAGTGAAAAATTAAAGAAGGCTAAGTATCTTGGCCACAAATCCCTCTGGGTCACCTTGACCTTCCTGTGCACTAACTTGGATGCAGGGCCTCCGCTCTACTGGCCGCAGGGTCCTGTGGGAGTAGGGACGCCTAGGAAACCCTTGTGTGAGTGGAGAAGATGCAGAGGAGCTATGGAGCACACAGCTCACTCCTATCTCCAGCTCTCAGCCCTCTCTGGATGATTAAGGGATCAGCCATAGCCAAACAGGAAGTTCAGGAGAAGTATTCAGCACTGTGTTAGGGAGGTGAAGGCCCTGAAATGGCAGCTGGGAGGAGACTCTGTGTGCCCTGGGAGTGGCTGGGCAAGGCAGACATGGCCTTGGACTCACTTGGCAGGGCTACCCAGCAGTTTCAGTCTTTGAGACCAGAGAAGAGTAGTAGTTGAAAACTCTGCCTCACTCACTGATTTTGCAATCTGAAAACTCACTGCTAAGACCTTTCCTGGGGATAAGAGACCAAAGAGAGCTAGAGTCTTCCTTCCTGCCCTCTAGGCACACCAAGCCCAGGATCCCAGTGTGGTCCAGATCATCAGAGGAGTGGTAGAAAGCTGACACTTTTGGCTTGACAGAGCCAAATCTGGCCCCACATTTGGCCCCACTGAGCCTCTCTCTCCCTCCCCAAACTTTCCTTAGTCCAAATAGGAGATATCTCCTTCAGGTGAGCCATTCCTGTCATCTCTGTCTGTTAAGGATCCTAGAAGTAGCATAGTTGGCCACTTTTCGCTGTATCCTGGTGCAAGATAAAGGGTCCAGAACTGAATTCTTGCCTTGATTCCATCAGCACCAACTCCTGAATGCCTTTGCACACTGCTTTTGCTGCAACTGGACCCTCTCATCTCTCTCCATGTCCCAACTCAAGGTTAGTTTTCCTCAAGTCTAAACTTAGGCAGAAGGAAATGAGGCATTCAAGATAGCCAGCATGGTATAGGATGAAACAGACAGATTCAGATACTTAAAATGCTGAGAACAAGAGTGAGCATTAAATAAGCAAGCAAGAGAGAGAATGCAGCTTACTTCGGACCTACAGTTTATGATAAGCACTTACAGAAACTTAAAAACAACATAAACTTTCACTGTCTTTTTCGCATGTTCGCTCTCACAACATTTTAGGTATCTGAATCTCATATCAACTTATGATCCTGCCTCTTAGACCTTAGTTTCAAAGTGCTCTACAACATGACTGTGTCTCACCCACACATATGCACAGTCTCCTGGGCAGTGCCAACTTGCTCTACAGGGAGCGAGGTCCAGCCTTCCATTGTGACTTGATACCTTTTCCCCTCTTTGGACCATTTTCCCTCAGCCAGGCTCAGAGAAGAGCAGGGCATATTTCCCTAGGGCCTGCTTTCCTCACCAATACAATCAGGGGACTGTGGTTGAGCATGTATCTCCAACTGGGCAATGTCATCTGAGAAACATATGTACAAAGACATAACTCTCTATCTCTTTTTTTGGAGAACAAACCAATAAATTCACCAATTAATACATTGTAAAAAATGAATATGGATGCTTGATGAAAAGAGACTAAAGGGGATTAATAAATTTACTAATTAGGATGCAATCTATTCTTTTCCCCACTAGCAAACAGCAAATATCTCTCTAATCACATAGGAAGTCCTCAGGATTTAATCAACAAGGCTTAAAGAGTCAAACTCTCACAATGGGCATGGGTTATCCTAGAAAGCTGAGACTAAGCCTTTTCTCATTGGGTGAGGAAGTGCCCTTTCTTACTGGGATGACTGTTTTCTTCAGAGAACACTGCCACACTGGGTATCCAACATAGCTTCTGAAAGTCTGCTACACAGAGCAAGACCAGAGGCTGAGCTGCAGATTCTGATTTCAAGGGTCCAGGGATGTCCAGACTGTGTTTCTGAGAAGCTCTTGGGTAGTACACATGTTGCTGGCCCAGGGACCACATGATGTGCAAAGGAGAAGCTCATCACCTTCAGCTGACATTCAAGAAATGAAAGAGGAGATGAGCACCAAAGATCTCTTCTAGTTAACAAATAAAAGGTACTGCCAGTGTAAAGGGTGAGAGTAAAGAAACAGTCGTCTCTGATTTCATCTCTAGAAAGACAAAGCAGTATCAAGGGTGGGCAAAGGGCTGGCCAGGCCCAAGGCTTTCTCTGCTGCTTCTGACCTCAAGGCAGCCCAGAGTATTTAGTACATTGGGAACTGAGCTTCCGTGGAAAACCACAGTCAAAGAAGGGAGAGGGGAGATGAGAATGTGTTCTGCCCACAGTGAGGCTTCTCCCTTCATAGCCAGAGCTGGAGGTTTGGAAGAGGACTTCCGGCTTGACTACTAATCCTTGCCCTTTTCCTTTTCCACTTGCTCTCCTACTCTGCAGACCATGAGTGGCATCTGACTCCACCACTTACTGCTCAAAATGTACATCTGTTTACATTTTGTTGAGACCAAAAGTGACAGGTTACAGTTAACCTAGGAGGGCAGAAACAATCCATTAGAAAGATGAGCGAGAGCTCGGGGGACAGAAAGAAAAGCTAGACAATGGGCCTCACAATGGGAGTCAGGCAGGTAGGTGGATAGCAAAGGGTTACTCTCTTTTGATTGAAATGACTTCAGTCCCATCTTTACATCACTCCCCAAAAATTCAGAGTCCTGAGAAAATGTGAATTATGATCAAGCTTGTGTTGCTCTGGAACAGAGTTGATCCTGAAAGGAAACAGATTATTACCCAAGAAAGGGAGGTATGTGCTGGTCAGCCAGGTTGCTGGTATTCTACTAGATACAGAGCCTAAGTGCAGCAATGGACAAGGTTCCAGAAAACCAGCCGCCCATGGTGGATCAGCAGTTTTAAGCACACACAGCCTTTTCTTGACCTTGGAATGGCCCTGTTGCACGCAGTCCTTCCTGTAAATCGTCTATCACAGCATAAGATATATTTTACTTTCACCACCGGTACCAGAAGCTGGCTTAGGTCTCTCCTCCACTCCTCCTCATGTATGAGATTTTGATCATGCCAGAAGTATAAGCAGTAGATGGAATAGAGAGGATTCACCGAGCTGTGCTGTGGCTCGGTATTCACACTTTGGAAAATGTAGATGTGCTTGTGAGTTGTAGACTCTGAAAGATTCCAAGATGGAGACTGTGATATCCATGAAATCTAGAACAAGAGGGACACCGTATCAGCCTGGTGGACCTCAGGGGGCCCCGTCTTCACCATCTAACTCCTTACAAGCCCAAGTCCTTTTTTCTTGCCCCTCATTCTTGAATTAAGACAAGCTTTGGCCAATTCAGTAGATTGAATCCCACTGGGGCTTAGTTTTGTCATAACCATTTACCACGTGTACTTCAAAATATCACAACTTTGAACTGAGATGTGCCCTCACTGTCCTGTCGTGTGTGTGTGTGTGTGTGTGTGTGTGTGTGTGTGTGTACCAATTTTCAGATTCTTGATATGGAAAGCAGAACATAAAATATCTCACTGATGACTTTTCCCACTGATTTTATGTTACTATTATATTTGGGGACATCAGGTTTTAAAAAATTGAAGTACTTGACATGTTTCTTTGTAAAATGTGGCTACTACAATTTTTAATTATCCATGTGATTCTGATGCACAGACTGGGTAGAGCCCCCTGGGATTTCATATCTCAGGAACTCCTCATCTCTCACACTTTCAAACTAAGTCAGCCAGCCTCTGTGCAGAGCCAGCAATGAGCAGTGTTCCTTCATTACCCTCCCCTTCCTAACTCATCACACACACACACACACACACACACACACTTCTTGATTAATTTAATCCACTAAGTCTAGAAATTTGTGGGTGTATACTGTGTTTCACTGTATTGTTCTTATTCTCATGGCCACCCTGTTTTCAGTGCACCAAAATTACTATATTATTTAGGTGTCTGGGTGGTCAGTTGCCCACAATTGGATATTTGTTTATTTCCTACCAAGACATATAAGTTGCTAATGACATTGATGGAATTATGAATATGTTTACACAATATGAGTACTACAAACATTTTAATATGTTATTTTTGCTGTCTCAGAAAAATGTTATGTGTCACAGATAGAAGTAATATATCTTATCATCTAATTATTGTCACAACTTACTCACAACCTACTCTACCTGTTAACACACACAAACAAAAAGAAAGAAGAAAATCAAGTGGTAGCACCAAGCTTTAAATTCTAATGATGAACGTTTAAGCAGACGGAAAACATTAGCCAGTGTGAAGCAGAGAGGGAACATTCCAGGAAATAGTAGAGGACAGAACAACAGCACAGGGGCACCTGAAGGCTGACAGACAAAGGAAAACAGCAGACACAATGGTGTGGTGTTGCAGTGGCTGATACCCCAGCAGCATTCAGCGATCAGCAATCTGAACTCCACTGGCAGCTGAAACTCCAGCAGCAACCAAGTGGGAAGGGTAGTGCACCAGCAGCTCAGGAGGTGGGAAGTACACCAGCAGCTCAGGAGGTAGACCCAGACAAAGAACTTCCCATCCTGCTGGGCTGTTTGATTTGACCAGGAGCATAGACAGATTGGCAGGTCCCAGTCGAGGAGTGAGAGAACAGGTTGTATTTCACAGTCCAGTCAACCTCCAGAGCCAAACCGGACACCATTTTGTGCAGAGAGGCAAAGGTTATGGGACAGCACTGCACATACACTCAGCTGGGAGTGAACTCACTGAGCTCAGTGCATTGCAGTTTACACAGGGAAAATAATACTGACTTTGGCATCATACAAGTCAAAATAAGTCCATGTGGGCTTTAGACCTAACTGCCAACAGGTTCCAGCAAGATCAGTACCAACAACCTAGCTACATAGGACACATGGTGTCTCCCTATTCCTGGGAACTGCTCAAACTGGAAGTGGGAAAAGGGTTGCACAGAAAATGGTGCAGCCTCAGCACGGAGTTACAGGAGCCTTCTAGAAACTGGGGCTATGGAGACCATACCTGGAACTCACTGAGAGAGTGGCACAAGTAACCACAAATAAAGAGTTGTATACCAACTGCAATAAGTAAAATTTAATTGTAGACATGTGGGTGACACACCTTAGAAACCTGCACCAAGAAGAAGAATCTGCTAACCAACAGTACAATGACCAAGAGCAAAAAAAGAGACAGAGGCATAATCAATATTACTGAAAACTCCCCTGCAAAGGAGCAAAACCCTATGCCAACCTGAGAGTTAACTGAGGAAGACATCAAGAAAATGGGGGATACAGAATTCAAAACACTTGTTATAAAGCTTCTTATCAACAATGAGAAGCACGCAATAAAGGTGTTGAAGGAATCGAAAGAATATGTCAAACTGGAAATGAATCAAATGAGAGCTGATTTATCAGAAATTAATACAGTGGAGCAAATTAAAAGTACAGTGGAGATTCTCCAAAATAGAATGAAGCAAGCAGAAGAAAGAATCTCAGAATTGGAAGATATTTCCTGTCATCTGAGGGAAGCAAACAAAAAGCTGGAAGCAGAGCTGGATCAAGCTAAAAAAAAAAAAAGTATTTAAGAACTGAAAGACACTATTAAAAGGCCAAATGTAAGAGTTATGGGAATCCCAGAAGATGCAGAGAGAAGCTAGGATTAAAGGTGTATTCAGTGAAATAATAAGGGAAAATTTCCCTAATCTAGAGAAAGAATTACGAAACAGCATTGAGGAGGGGCACAGAACTCCCAACAGAGTTGACCAAAAGCGATCTTCACCGTGAAACATAATAATCAAGCTCTCTTCAGTTGAGCATGAGGAAAAGATCCTTAAATGTGCATGTGAAAAAAAATCAACTGATACATAAAGGAGTGCTAATTAAATTCACAGGAAACCACAGGCCAGAAGAGAATGGAGCAACATATTTCAGATTCTAAAAGCAAAAAATCGTTGACCCAGCATAACATTTCCTTTGTCTTTGAAAATGAAATAAAATTCTTCCACGGTAAAGAAAAGTGAAAAGAATATAATTCCTCTTCCAAACCTGCCTTACAAATGATACTTCTTACTTCAAGATGTTCTCTTGACAAAGAGGAATAGCACCCACCAAAATCAAAGGCAAATCTGAAGAACATCCCAGTAAAATAGCAACAGAAGACTAAACCAATGAATAACCCATTGATAAAATGACAAGACCAAATTACCACCTGTTTGTATTAACCCTGAATGTAAATTGCTTAAGCTCATCAATCAAACATCATAGATAAGTAGACTGGATTAAAAAACCCATCTATTTGTTGCCTACAGGAGACACATTTCGCCAACAAAAATCAGCAGAAACTATACCTCATGGATTATGGGTTTTTTGTTAATTTCATCTCTTCAAAACACTTTCTCATTAAATTCTTCACTGACTTCTTGATTTTCATTTCTTCAGCGTCACATTAGTCATTCAGTAGCATGTTATTTAATTTCATGGTGTTGTTAATTTCTTTTTTTTTCCTGTTGTGTATTTTGTTTTGTGGTTTTTTCATTTAAGGGGATGTATAGTAACTGTGTAATGGAGACTATCATATCTACATGTGAGGATTCAATGCAATACGCATTTCGACTTCCAGATCAAAGATGGACTCCCACTGAAACTGTTTACTACATCTTGACAATAGGATGCTGCACTCTCTGCCATTGTCCATGTCCACAATGATGGACATATGACTGTTTATGAAGAACTATACTATAGTAACAATATAGGGGAACTCAGTGGGGGGTGGGACTTGGGGATGGGGTAGGAGAAATCCCAGGGCCCATGGAACTGTATCATAAAATGATAATAGTAATAAAAAAACAAGTAATATCAATTAATTAATACCGATGATGTTATTTTCATGAGTTTATTTGAAAATGATAAAAATTTCCTATGGAGGAATAGTAACAGCAATGCAGGTAACTTCAGACACTCTCCTGAAGCCTCGTGTCTATGAACCACTTATACTTTGACCGTAATTCCATGAACAAAATGCTATTGTGATTTCTTAGAGATGAGGAAATGAAGACCACAGACATCATGCAGTTTGTCCAAAGGCCCACAGCTAGTGAGCAGTGAGCTGAGATTTTGAACGAGACTATCTGTTCCAAGTCTGTGTGCTTAACTAGGCTGTGTATCTTTGTTTCATAAGTAGGGATTTGAAGCCTAGAGTTTATATAGACACACTTATGATGTCTCAGGTAAGGAGGGAGGCAAAACTAAACTCTGTGGCAGACATTTGGAGCAGTTGTTAAGCTGCTACTCGGGAAACCCAAACCCCTTCTTGGAACATCTGGTTCAAGCTTTGGCTCTTCTTCCCAATACAGGTTGCTATCCACTTGCTTTGTGCAAGGCAATGGCAGTGGCTCAAGCACTTGGGAACTGGTCACCTACATGAGAGACTCACACTGAATTCCAGCATCTTGCTGACCCAGCCCAAGCTATAGCAGGAATCTGGGGAGTGGGCCTGCAGGTGGAAGATCTGTGAGTGACTACTTTTCAAATAAAATCAAGTTTTTAATTTTTAAACATATTTTTAACACTAGTCTTGCTGCACTGATCTCTTTTATAACAAGAAGTAAATCGTGTACAAGGTGAACAGATGCTTCCATAGCAGATAGAAGATGCTTGGGCGTGAGGTGAAGTAGATGAGAGTTCCCATCTCTTGACCTAGCAGAGGCCAGGCCAGTTGATTCTCGTCCTAAGCAACAGACTACAAAGGTTCCAAGATGTTAACATCAGCCTGTTCTAGAACCAGACCTTGTCACAGTCAGTTAACACTTATGGAATCCTAAACAGTTCACCCAGCTTCTCTAAGTTCTGCACCTTGCTCTGTGAACTAGGACTAAGAGCACTTCCTTCTAGAACCAGTAAGAGGATTTATACCGAATCCACGTGCAAGACAGCTCACAATACTTAGAGCTGGTGCAGCGTGCATACTTTATAAATATTGGTTCCTCTAAAGAGCCCCATAGTTCTTTCAACTTGAACTGGAACAAAAGACCCCTGAGTTTTCTACAACATTATCTATGGTAGGGCTAAATAAGCGAAAGTCTAGAGGGTTGCCCCAGGCCCTGAAGCATGAAGCCCCCACACGGCTTTACTACATGGCAAGCTGGACAAGCGTTACCACCAAGAGATGTGCCCCAGGGCCACCCTGTGTGTTGCTAAAGAAAGGGAAGGATTGTGAATCCTCACTTGAACCACAGAAGCCCTTTGTATCTCTCAGGTGAGGGGAGGGTGGGGCCTCTGGCTGGGGGAGCAGGGATGGGCGGGGTGATCTGGCAACCTCAATTGCATCTAAGAAAGGCTGGCTTGATGCCCAGGCTGGTGTGTTGCAAAGGCCGGAGGGTGGACAGGTATGAGCAAAGAGCAAAGACTTAGAAAAAGAGAGTTTTTACTGATTTAGTTTACCTTTCACTTTAATTAAATTCCACATTTTAAGATATGTGGGCTTGAAGGGGAGCCCATTTTCCATCCTGTAGTTTCTCCAGTTAAAAGGCATGCAGTTGAAATGTCATGGGGTTTCACAAAGTGCCGTGGGTCCTTCTCCTGCATCTCCCTGCACACAGCACTGACTGCACAGAATGCCTTGTCTTGCTAGGTCTACTTGACTTCCCATGGTTTCAACTGGAAGGTAATTAAGTGAAAGACCAAGGGGAAGCTCTTCCCTCCGGACAGAGATTTCTTGCGTCTCCCTATCACCTCTGTCTTTGATGTTCCTCTGATTATTTCCAAACACAGTTCTAAGCAGCTTTCCTAAAAAGCTGAGACAGAAATGAATGAGCTTCAGGGCCTCTCGGTTTCTGGCTCATTGTGCTGGCCCTTCTGGAAGTTCTCAGGTCCCTCGAACGAGATTGTGTTAGAGCTGCAGGGGTATGGTCTCATGGCCCTAAGACTCATAATTTCCCTGAAAGCAATCAAAGGCATTTTGTCATATACACTGTTTGTTACAGGATCCACCGCCCCCTCATGCACCCCTGCCACACACACAGAGTAAATCAGCAAGGGCTATGTACTTTGTACCCAGACTATAGCTTCCCACTCTACCTGGGATGGCTGCAGGTGTTCCATAAACGCCTACAGTATGTAAGGCCAGTATGTCAACTGTTGGTAGTTGTGTTGAAAGAGTGACCCTAACAAGGCTTCCATACTCCAGGTAAGATAACAGTATAAGGTAAGCAGGGCATCAACACCAAGGGGGCAGTTCTTCACTGAGGTTGTGTTAAAGTACTTGAAAGATGCAAAGTGTTGTACTCAATCCCTCTATTTGCACACCACGAGCTCCCACACTCTCCTATTCTACAACCTAATCATTACCCTAACTCTCAGAGTCATGGTTAGGTTAAAGATGATAAGGGAGGGTTCCATGAACCCAAACAGGTGCTCTGGGCCTGGATATTTCCACAATGATAGGTAATATGGTATGCTGTTACTCCACTGAATTCGAACCCCACATAGAATGCCTAGCATAGAAGAGTTTGCCAACAAATACACATTGCATGGAGGGAGCGAGACCAAGGTGACACTGTTGACAAGTGAGCACATAAATCTCCCATTGGGAGGCAGTCCCATTAGGCCAGTCTGTTACATTTAAATTAGAAATTTAGAGTGGAAGTGACATAGGGATGTAGAAAGGTTAGGGAAATAAAGATTTCAGAAACCTGAAAACTCTGAACTTCACAAAAACTTAGTTAAAACAAAAGCAGAACTTCAGCAGAGGATGGTGCTAGGGAAGCAGTACCTATGGCTCCAATGCCCCCCACTCACACCCCAACCCCCACTGACTGAGTCAGAGCCAAGCAACATTTCACAACCAAAGTTCCATTCTTGTGTAATTCCCAGTCTGCGAGGTTCGTCCAGCTGGGCACTGCCTTTTGCTTTGTTTCTGAGGGGACCTCAAAAAAGCTCATGAGAAAATGGAATTGAAAGGCAAGGTTATTTAATACATGATTATTTTATATCAAAAAGTCATGTCATGAAAAGGAGAAGAGAAATGGAGGTTAGTGAGACCCCTTGGGGTGTTAGGAATGTTTTGTTCTTAATTTGAGTGTGCTCAGTAGACAAAACAAAAATTTGTTTATCTGTACACTAACGTTCATTTTGTGCTATGAAGACTGCATTTCAATAATTTTGTAAAGTAAATGAGCCCACCCTAGGATCCAGATATTTGACCTCCTGGCATCCACTATGGTTTGAATGCTTGTGTCCTTCCAAAATTTGCATTGAAACTTGGTCCCTAAGGCAACAGACTTAAGAGATGGAGCCTTCATGACATGATTAAGTCCTGAGAGCTTATGGATTAGTGCTGATAATGCAGCAGGTCACTTTCTGTGTTTCTGCCTTCTGCTATGCAAGAACATTGTACCTGCCTCTCCAGAGGATGCCTAACTCTGCGAAACGCCTTGAAATCATAGACAGTCCTCCCCCAGACACTGAGGCTGCTGGGAGTCTTTCTTAGACATCCCACTTTCATAACTGTGAGAAAAAAAACTGCTAGCTTGATCCAGTCTTAGGCATTTGATTACAGCAAGCACAAACTGATTAAGGCAGTATCTGTTATAGCAAAATTCTTGCAATCACCACAAGAACCACTGAGTGATAGTCATAGCAGCATTCGAAGACAGCAAGATCCAAGAACTGCCATTTAGCTGATGGTTACGGTGCTCATTTCCCATATCCCAACTCCCGATTCCAAGTTTCTATCAATGCAGACCCTAAGAGTCGGTGTTGTTGTCTGTAATAGCATTTCTATCAACCACAGAAAAAACACAGATTGTGCTCCTGGCCCCCTGCTCTGGCCGCAGTCCGGACCCAGCCACCACAAGCACTTGGAGAGTGAACTAAAAGACAGAAGTGTCCTTGTTCTCTCTCTTTCTCCATCCATCTCTCTTTATGTCTGCCAAGTAAATAAATATTTTTGTTTAAAAAGTTAACAACCCTCTTAACCTACAGCTACTTAACTAGTGAAAACTAGACAGGCAATAAAGTTTAATGTAGACTTCCCCCCCAGGAAACTGGTCAAACACAGTGAGTTCTGTCTACACTGTGACATCCTGCATAGCAGGCGATGTCATGGTTAAGAAGCCAGTTGAGATGCCCTCATCCCACATCAGAGTTCCTGGGTTCCAGTTCTGGTTCTGTTTCCTGCAAATCAAACCCTTAGTGGCTGCAAGTCATCACTCAGAGTTGGGTCACTGTCAACCTGGTGGGGACACCCAGCTTGAGTTGAACTGCTCAATTGGTGATAATCTCTCTACCCACCCCCTTCGTCTTTAAAATACACTAAAAAACAGTTATAGGGCCTGTGACATAACCAAGTAGGCTAAACCTCCATCTGCAGTGCCAATCACCCCATATGGTTGCCAGTTCCTGTCCTGCCTGCTCCACTTCTGATGCAGTTCCCTGCTTATAACCTAGAGAAACAGCAGAAAAATGGCACAATGTGCACTTACACCAGTGTGGAAACCTGGAAGAAGTTCCTGGGTGTGAGCTTCAAATTGGCTAACCTCAAGCTACTGCGGCATTTGGGTGTGAACTAGTGGATGGAAGATCTCTCTGTCTTTCTTTCTCTCTGTGACTCTGCCTTTCAAATTATATACCTAAATATAAATCCTAGGAAAGCAGTTTTAATGTAGATATGTGTATAATATATACATAGATACACATAGAGATATACTGGTATGGATTGATTTCCAAGTCATATTATTAGACAGGATGAAAAATCAAATAAAACAACACACACAGCACAATCCCTTTAAATCAATAAGACAAACTTTTGTATTTAAAAATAAGATGTGTTTGTCAACATATACGCATATACAAATGTACGCATGTAAATGTATGAGGATACTTCAAAAGTTCATGAAAAACAGAAGTTTTACAAGTTCATTTTAGCACAAAACTTTTGAAACCCATGTATGGCTTTTTTTTACCTATTTTCCATGAACCTTATGAAGATTGTGAGTGTGTGTGTAAGCACACACTTGTAAACACACACACACACACACACACACACACACACTTAATTTTGTATATTGCTAAAAACTTTACATCAATCTTTTGACCGAGGTCACCTCTGGGAGAAGAGCAAAATTGAGTGTTGAACAAAGGATAGTTTTGATTTATCTATATTGCTTGAAATTTATTACATACTACTTCTATAATTTTTAAAAAAAAATATCTTCAAGCTGTAAGCTGTTTCTAACTGGCAAGAAATGGAAACATCAACAGTTCTTTAGCATAGAGAGTCTTTGTTCTGAGGAAATTGCCCAAATGGGGCTTTTAATGATATCAATGGGCTGTGTTCTGTACTCTGGAGGTGGTTGGCAGAAGGAAAAGTTCTCTGAGTGTGTGTGAGGGGGGTAGGGAGTAATATTCCTTGCATTAGCACTTTCCCATGTTGGAGCAGAAAAGACTGAGCTAAGAGATCCTGAGGACATGTGTCCTAGCTGAGAAAGCTGTGAGGACTCCAAGCAGCGGTGGGCACTTACACCTCATCCATCAGCATCGTGATCTGCACCTTGCACTCCCCATGCTGAGTGCTCTGAGGATGCAGGACTACATCTTTTTTCATGATGCTGTAACTGGGAGTTGCATTCTCAGTGAATACCTGAGTCACAAGACATGCTTTGTTTGTGGAAATACTCCTACAGGTCAGGGATGGTGGTTATTGTGAAGGCTAGCTTGTTGGCATTTTTCAGTGGGTCATTTCTAAGACACAGGAAAACTCTTTGTGTGTGTGTGTGTGAATTCACTTTGCACCTGGCTACTATTTCACCTGTCTCTTACAAGTCCAGTAAGAGATGTTCAGTCCAATCACGGGCATTATCACAAATTCCTCTGCTATTGGCTAAACTGCATTGCCCCAAAAGTCACATGCTGATGTCTTCACCTCAGCACCTGTGGAGTCTGACTGCATTTGGAGATAAGGTCTTAAAAGGGTGAGTAAGTGAAGATGAGGATATAGGGGTAGGCTGTAATCCAACCTGACTGATATTCCCCTAAGGAGAGAAAAGTTAGATACACAGGGGACATCAGAGGGGTCATAGGGACACACAGGCATACATAGGGGCAAGTGCGGGAAGATGCAGCAAAAGATACACACAAGTCAAAAAGAAATCAAAGTTCTTGGCCACTTGATTTTGGACTTGTAGCCTCCAGAACAGTGAGACAATAAACTTCTAAGGTTTAAACCCCTCAGGCTGTGGTATTTTGTCTCCAAGCCAAGCATGCCATACTCCATCACACAATTGGAAAATAATAAGTACTTTGATTGCTCTTTCTCCCTAGTTGGACCACTTATTTCTATTTTCTGCCACATCACCTTGGCTACTGTGTACATTCCTTTCATGTTTACAGGGCTCCATGAGCACACAGGTTCTTGTTGGACTCTTCAATAGGCCTGTTTTTGTGCATTAAGTCAGTCATTCTGTAAGAAAGCATTAACTTTTCTTTGCATTGTGTTTCATTGATGAGCCCTGCAAGGCTGGTGCCATTGTCCTGGTGATCAGATGAAGTGATGGAGGCTACATTGCGAATGTCTATGGTCACTGCTGATCACCAGATTCAGGGTGTCCAATTCTGAAGCAAATCCCTTGCTCCTTCTATCGTGCTACCAAGCAAATGGGCAACCATGAAGGAAGAAATTTTTACATAAGTGTTCAGGTATTTGCTAATAAGTGCAATGATTGCTTCTTCCTGGGGTTTCATGCTTTCCCTTCTTGCAGGGGAGATTATTGTCTCCAAAGGTACAGTATAACAAAATAACAGCACAGTGGAACCTCCACATTGTAGGTGTCTGCCTTCCCCAGGCCTTTTGGCTCTGAGACTAGTGACAAATCACAGTGAAAGCAGGCTAAGGAGAGCCTCTGTGTGGTCCAGATGTGTTATTACCTCTGTAGGGCTCAGCAGCGTAAACTGGCTTGTGCCAAGGCAATTGACATAGCCAAAATGATTACAAGTCCTTTGCAAGGCCAGTTTAGAAAAACACTTGGGCTGTGACCCTATTACCCTGCCTTGTTCCCTTACTCACCAGGCCATGAGGGTCCAAGTGGAGAATGACACATGCAGGGGCCTTAGAGAGGCCTCTCTTCAGGTCTGTGGGGAACAGGGACTCTGGATTCAGTTATCTGTGTGGAACGTGATTCTACAGTGAACTAGCTGTGGGAGCCTAGCAGCAAGCAGCCTCTCCTCCAACTGAGCCTTCAAGTGAGCATGCGTCCCTCTGTTAATACTGTAACTGTGACTTCTTGAGAAGCTCGGTTAGGGAATCCAGTAAAGATCCACTGACATGTAAGAGAATAGAAGCTCAACCCAGTATGGTAGGGCATGGGGACGCGGAGGGGGGGGCTTTTAACACTGCAATAAATAGTATATGCATGCAGTCTGGAAGCAAAAAGCCTGGGGCCTAGTCTCAGCTCTAGTGATGACTTATAAAAAACCTTCAGGACAGAAGTTTTCCTCATTTGGGAACCAGCCACACTCCTTTCTCTTTGACAGAGAAATGTGGGTGTGATATCTCGGAATCTCCCTTCCAGCTCTGAGGCTCTAGGGATCACCTGACTCCCAGTTTTCCAGTCATTTCACATCCCTGCCACGTGCCTCCAGGCCACTGGCTCTTCCTCAGGGCCCTCTCACCTTTGCCCTTGTCAATCCCATTCTGAAAGAAGAGTTGGGGACAAGGCCAGGAGACCCAGCCCAGGCCTACCCTAAGAGTTTTCTGCTGCAGACAGGTGACTGGCCCTGCCTGTCAGACCTTTGTCCACTGCTGCTAGCTGCCTCACGTGGTGCTCAGGCCCCTCATCAATGTTTATGAGACCCATGGCACATGTGCTTCTGTGTTCCCTGAAACAGCTCCAAGAGGCTCCGGAAGTCCATTACCCGGCCTCAGAAAGCACCAGAACCCACAGCCAGTCCAGCTTAGAGCCCTGCCACCTAGAGTACTCCCCAGGTGCTCTGCTGCAAACATCTGCTTAGACCCCAGGACTCAGGAGGGGCTGTCTGGAAGGTGGGATGGAACAGCAGTTAAGACTCAGGACTTCACATCCCCATAATGCAGGTGGATGTGGAACAGAATCCCAATGCTAAACATCAGGTCATCTTCCTATAAAAAAGAAATCCCTGAGAGAACTCGATGTCACCTGATCCATTTCTGACATTTTCACTCAATTCTTTCCTCCTACCCTCAATCTACATACTTCTCTCCACACCATCCTTCAATAGCCCCGACATTTGCTTGTCTCCACATTCCATGAGAGGATCTGAGGCTGGGGGCGCCTTCCTCACATCCATTGAGCATGGTAAGGGAACAACGCTGGTGAGATGTAAAGACAAACCATCTCCCTCTTGCCTTCTGGCTCTGTTCTTTAGAAAGCACTTGTCCACGAAGTCCTGGTAACCGTGATGGTGGCACCTGTGTTTTCTGTAGGAGGAAAATGAGAAACAAAATGCAGCTACTTTCTTTAATGAGTTTTTTTATTCTTTTCTTTACTCCACTTGCATTTGGGAAAGTAATCCAAAATGCCCAGTGACGCAGTCATGTTCAGAAGAGCACAAACCAACAGATGCACTGCACCCACCTGCTGCCTATTTCCACTGCACACATAAGAAAATCTCACTCACATAGCTCAAACTGTCAAAGGAGTTTATTGGCTCACTTGCCTAAAAGGGATGAAGTCTAGATTGACTTGAATAGTTTCACTTCTCTGTTTCAAATTCAACTTCACTTTAATAGAGGCAACCATACTCTTTTTAAAATGATTACCAGCAGGTTCTAAAGTCATGATTTTTTTCCTAGCACATCTAGAAGCAATGGAGGAGCACCTTGGTTCTGGTATTTAAAACAAATGTCCTGAGGTTTCATCCAGAATCAATTCCCCTAAACTATCCCAAGGGTTGTCACCACTGCACACTGGATGTGTCATTTGGTTTAGCTTTTCACATGGCTCTAACAGCAAAAGCAGCTTCCCCGGAGCAATGTGAATTCTCAAACTAAAGTGGAAGTCTTTGGAAAGGAGGGAGAGTAAAAGGACTCTGGGAAGACAACCAACAAGTGTCTGCTATGGATACCAAGTGATTCTTCAAGTTTAGGGCCCCAGGGTTTGAAAGGGCTTACTAGCCACACTACCCACCCTTCCTGGACTTAGGGCTGATGACAGAAGATCAAACCCCACCCAGGCAAGAGTTCTCAAGCACACATGCACTCACTCGCCCCTTTGGGAACCCAATACTTCATCTGCAAA
Source organism: Ochotona curzoniae (assembly GCF_017591425.1). Lineage (NCBI taxonomy): Eukaryota > Metazoa > Chordata > Mammalia > Lagomorpha > Ochotonidae > Ochotona > Ochotona curzoniae. The sequence goes on along the minus strand of NW_024466312.1, from coordinate 3,995,555 downwards.
GTAAAAAGTAAGAGTATAATCTTAAAGTGCCCGTCCTTCTCCAAGACTCTTTGTATACAAAGTAGAGGTGCCAAGAGGTACTTATGCAGACCTGTGTAGGCTAGTCCTGACCTTTGTGGGTCTGCCTCTGTACCCAGGCACACTTAATAACTGATTTGGATTGGGTTTGGTCAGCAGATCAGGAGGAGTTGAGAGCAGAGAGTTCCAGGGTAGCTTTTATGTTCCCTCCATGTTTTGAGTCTCAGCACTGGCACCTTCTATCCCTCCAAGACCATGAAAATCCCTTTTCTACAATTCAGTTCTCACTGGGATTCTGGTAATAACCATCCCTCTCCTTCCTCTTTTGTGGTGTCAACATTTTTATCATTTTCTTTCAATCAGCCTGTACCTTTGTCAGTGATTACTCATCAGTGTCTTCACTAGTTTTAACAGTTACCCCACTTGTGTTGTGTTCAGCCTGGAATCCTGACTGTATAATATATACACTTGTATTCCTCTCTAAACACCCATCTAAGCAAAAAAGTAAAATGTTTTATCCTTGTATGTAAGTGCACATACATAGACAAAAATAAATGACTACCATCCTAGGGATGTAGATAGATTTTATTTTCTGAAGTAATACTGCTCAGTTGGTAGAGGAGTGTTTCATGTCTGCATATTAAGTCACTTAGCTCTCCCCCCAAAAGCCCATGTCCTAAACCCCAGAGCCTGTGCATATGATCAGATTTGGAAGTAGGGTCTCCATAGACATAATTGAGCTATGAGTATCAGGATGAGATGAGAACACATCCTAAATCTGTTGACCAAAGGACTTCTAAGAGATTTAAGACACAGGGAGATGATTATGAGAGGACAAAGATTACAGATGTAAGCCAAGGATTGCCAATAGCCACCTGCAGCACAGATAAGAGGAATGAAGGACCAAATTGCTCAGAACTTCCAGAAGGAGCAGCCCTGCTCACATGTTCACTGTAGACTGCTGAGTATCAGCCTGTGAGAAAGCACATTTGTGTGCTTAGGCATAAAGTCTGTGATCATGTGTACAACAGTCCTAGGAAGATAACAGCATCTACAGCTTAACTTGGCTGATTGGAGTGTCACGCACAGCCCAGGGCTGAGAGCCACCACCTCTGTTCTATCCAGTTTGGCACATCTTGGAGACCTACGGACACGTCAGAATATCTATGAATTAGTTTCCTTCCCTATGAAAAGCTATACACGTGGGCATCCCACACTCATGGAACTAGCACAACAAGGAGGATGTAGCACTTCAGAGAGAACTAAAAAATGACATAGACAAGCTCACAGACATAAACAATGAAGTTCTCAGCTTTACTTGTAAGTGTGTGTGTCCCACAGCCTGAAGGCAGAGATTGTGTCCACTGCACAGTCTTCTTGTCCACTTCTCCTCCTTGTGCCCTGTACTGCCTTGGACACATGAGGCACAGGACCAAAGCCTGATGAATGAATGTAGAGAAGAAAATGGAGCTAATTGGTTACTTAGTAAATTCCTTGGCAATCAGTTGGAGCCAGGAGAAGCAAGTTGCTCTTGGATACACCAACAAATCCCCTTGTTAATCTACTCTTTCAAATAGGCATAGAACGCTAAACTGAGAATCATAAATCTGTGGGAAAGACAAAATTTAAACCAAATTGAATTACCTGTGCTGAGAACTGGTGCAAACATGCCCAAGCTGTTACCCACAACCCTCAAACACATTGTTATTTCTGATATGCTTGGAAGTGTAAGGACTAAGTGGCTTTGTGATGTTCTTGAAACATGTTAATTTCAGGAGCAGTTAAAGTGGCATCATGTGGAGTTAAGGACGCAGGTCCTGAAGCCAACCTTCCTGGACCCAGATTGTGTCATTGAAATGTCATTGAAATATATCAATGAAAAGTGATCTAACTTTTCTTTGCCTTGGTGCCCTCATCTGTAGAACAGAGTGTAATGATGGTGCCAGACTGTTTTCCAAAGCACCTGGGTTATTTTAGATTTCTATCAGTAGTTTAGGGAAGTTTCAATGTCTCTACATCTTCACCAATACCAGTAATCTGCCTTTCTTGTTCTAAATCTATTGGTAGTGGGTAGCAGTTTATCATGCCTTCGATAAGCTTTTTCTGCTGACATAACAGTATTGAGAATCTTTCCATGTGCCTATTGGCCATTTGCATATCTTAATTTCTTAATGTTTTGTAATTTTCAGAGTACGAATTTTATGATCTTTAAATTCATTTCTGAGTAATTTTATGTTATAAATATTTTCTTTTTTTTTTTTTTTTTTTTTTTTTTTAGTTTTAAAGCAAGATTTATTAGAAAAGTTGAGAAGAGAAGACTCCCGTCCTAGTGACGGGAGGGGGTTTTGAGATAGAAAAGACCCTTACCTCCTGCCATAGTGGCAGGAGGAAAAGGACCTCAGTGCTCTGCCATAGTGGCAGGAAATAAGAACCCTAGTCCTTTGCCATAGTGGCAGGAGGCAAAGAAGAAAAACCCAAATGAATGGTGGGGAATGCACCTTTTTCTTAATTAGTCCAGATCATTCATTGATAGTATATAGAAATAGAATATAGAATATGGAAATATATATATAAGAATGATTTAATATCTCTGTCTCTCATCTGTAAAATGGGAAGGGGTGGTAATAATAATAATACATTTGGGTTATTTTTCAGGTTACTATTTACAAACCACTTAAAACACATAGGGACAGCTCTATAAATGTTTGCTGTCAGCAGTGCTCCTTTCTGCATCAGATTCAGTCTGGTTGGTGGACAAATTCAAGCTCAAATTGCATCACCCCTGGCTTCAGAATTTTCTAATTCCAGGTGAAGACCACGAGGGTCATGCTGACATGAGCTCAAGCCAGGGAGCCATGCCCCTTCCTGCCTAGAAATCATGTACTGCCCATGCCATGCTCTTGCTTTCACCCATAGCGGCCCATTGGGAAAGTGGGAGGAGTTCATGGTACTGGCTGAGGCATAGATGAGAGAGCAATAGAGGCAAAAAGAATGTCCTCCATTCTCTAATGCAGACAGAAGTATCGTATGAAGCCTGAGAGATCTTACACAAAATACTTTCTTTGTTCAGCATTGCCTTTAACTCTCACTCTCCACTCTTTCTAGGCTGAGAACACTGTCATTTTGTGAAAAGAATAGCAATGATGCATATATGCCTATAAATGGAAGATGAAGTGGTGACTGAGGGCTTCCTCCTGCCAAGGGAAACAAGTGCAAGGCAGCTCAAAGAGAGGAGCCAGGGGAGCTTGTGGAGTCAGAAACTTCCAGTTCCCTGGGATCCGGCTCCGGCTTGAGCAGGCCTAGGCGTCTGGGAACAGCAGCTCCATGGTCCTGCAGGAGCAGCCTGCCAGGAACCTTGGGGCCATGGACTAGGAGTTGCTGGGAGCTGAATGCTGCAAATTGCCATGGGAAAGAAGAAAAACAATTGAAAGCTGGTGGCTCAGAGAAAGCACTGTTTAATTTGACAGGCAGCAACTGAATGATGGCTGAGCATAAGGCATAGAGCTGGGGGACAGAAGCAGCAGGGCTGCTGTGTTTTCTGTCCTCAGAGTCCTAGAATCAATGGGAAGAGAGTCAGTGCACACGTCAATGCCCCTTCCATAGTCTCAGCATCACCTGGATTCAGGAAGAACTAGAATCCCAACAATATTTGGGAAGAGGGGGAAGAAAAGAGGGAAGATCACACTGTTTTCAGGGAGTTACGCATAGGCTTATTTTAAAGGAAGAGTGAGATTTTGACAGATGGAGATGGGGTCTGAGGAGGGTAGTCTAGGCAATATAACCAGTGTGGCGTGGCATGAAGGTAGGGAAACTAACAGTACTTCCCAAGAAAGCAAGAGTTCCAATTTAGCGGGCTGGGTACAAATAGGAGAAGCATGCAAATACACAACTGAGTCAAGGGCCCTAAGCACCAGGCTGGGAAACCTGTACCTGGTGTGGGAGCCCAGGGAGAGTAAGGCCAGCATCATGCTTTTGGAAACCAAGGCGGGGGGTGGGGGGCAACTAGGAAAGGGAGATTAAGGATAGTTCCTGTGATTACCAGGAAGGACACTAGGAGGTCTAAGTTCTCCACCACAGCTTACCTTTGAGGGTCTCTGTATGCCTGTCCCCACTGCCTCATCTTGTGCCATTTGTGGGGTGCTACAGCAATGTTGGCTATCTTCCTGATCCACCAAATCTTTTCTTTTTTTTTTAAGATTTATTTAAAGAGACCACTGCGCTGAGCCCACGCCAAATCTTTTCTTCCTGAAAGGCTTAGCATGTCCCCCAGATGGTCATCCCCGGTTATTTCCCTCACTGCACACGCCAGCCATTCTGGTATATTCTACATTACTCTGTGACTGTTTTATTAATGGAATGCTGCAAAATCCATACTAGAGCAGTCAATGTAAATCCCATTCTTTAAGAGATTGGAAGATTGTTCCTTCCTACTCAGGCTAAAGGAAATCAGGCTTCATATAAGCTCATACATCTTTAATACTGTGACGGATCCCATGCTAGGCACGCAAAAAAGCCACGGGAGGAAAGAGCATCAATAGCCAACCTCCAACAATCCAGCCAGCCAGACCAAGTTCAGACACATGGGAAGGGATCGTCGGCTCTCTGACAGGTCAAATGTTCAGATGACTGCAGCCACCAACTGCTATCTGAGTCTGTGAGAAATGCCCAGTGAGAACCGAAGTGCAGCAGAGTCCCATCAACGCACAGAGCTAAGTGAAATGAGATCATATTTTGCATTAAGCCAGTAAGTTTTGGAGGTTTCATCTTTATCTTTCTTATCCTGGGATATTCTTCCTCATTCACCCTTACTCTCTGTTGTCCCATGGCTGAGCCTTGTCAAGTATCAGGACCCCTGCCTATTTCAAAACCTGCTTGTCCTACTCTACCTAAATATTCTGGACTCTTTACCACCTGAGTACCATTCTATTAGCTTACACCTTCTCTCCCTTCACAAAATGCCTCATAATTGAAATGTGTTGTGGTAGCTTCCTCCTTCCATTCATCATGGGCTCTCTGAGGTCAGAAGCTGTGGGTGTGTGGACTCCTATTTCATCACCACATCCAGTAGACAGTTCGTCCTCAACCAATATTTTTCATGTCGATGAGCAGCTCCTAATCTCTCTGCACAGCAGAGAGCCACTGATGGGGTGATGATAAATTTCCTAAGTTCCAATAGAGAAGTAAGTGAACAACCACATCAAGTTATGATTAATTCCAACACCTCTCTACCATGATTCACACAATTTATGCTGGAGAATGTGGGAGGGTGTCAAGTGTTGTTCTCCTCAGCTTGACCTCACTTCTGCCACCTTCTTTCTCCAATTCATCAGTGCTCATCTTTCTCCTTGCCAGCCAATCTTCCTGTATTTTCTTGGCTCCTGCTTCCTCCTCTTCCCTGAACTCTGACACCATGATGATGCAATGGTCGGAAATTTCCTTTCACTCCTTTTTGATCAAAGGCCATCAGCAGTCCACAAAGGACAGGAAGGTAGATGGCTGGTGCAGGTAACAATATTTGTTATGTGTATAACTAGGAGCTAGAAGATTTAAGTCCTTTACCCACCTCTGTGGTCTCTATTTAAATAGTTAACTTTCCTGATCCTGTTCATTCATCTGAGAAATAAATAACCATGCAATAACTACATGTAATTTCATATGAACAATATGAGCATAATTTGCCTTCCCCCTCTTGCTATGGAGAGGAAATTAAGACATCTCCTGTACATCTCAACAGCAAAACACATGAGTGGAAATACAATTTCTGTTATCTGGTTGGAAAAAAAGGCATATGAACTCCTTATATGAGGTCTCTCTTGTTTAAGTGAAAGGTCCTGTGTTCCCATCTTGTTTCATGCTAAACTGCATCACCCTAAATAAGTTACTGTCTCACTTGGAGCCTCAAAGTCTTCAACTTCTGTAAGAGGGAGTGGAGTCAGTGACCTTGAAGGCACCATCTGAAACCTGTGCTCCGAATCTGTTCCACCAGTCCTTTAAATGTTACACATGGTGTGCAGTTGTCCCTCAACAAATGATTGCTGAGTCAATGTGCAATACAGGATATTTATGACAAAACTGTGAAAGGAAGGGCCATCCACATTCAGAGTTGCTAAAAGGAATCTGACTGGGGCAGAGTGACCAAGAGGGGAGTCCTAATGAATGCCCTGAAGGTCCAGACCACATGTCTCTTCTCCTTCCTCATTTTCACATCCTCAGTGCTCTGTTCCTAGAAGCTTGCCTTTGAAGATACTGGGCATCTCTAAGCTGGAGCTCAGCAGAAAGGACAAGAGAGGGAGAAGAGAGATAAGTGGATACAAGAGATATAGGAAACTCAGGAAAAGACAAAGGCAGAAAGCTTCTAGCTTCCATCTTTAAGAACAGGAGAAAGCTTTGTGATGGATCTGTAATTGTGTCATAAAACTCCCGTTCTCTACAGGAGGAACTTAGGGGAACAGCAAGATCATGTAAGACTCTTAGGAGACCTGATTTGAATGCCAGAGGAGAACAAAGTGTGGCTGGTTGCTAGTGAAGATTCATGTAAATTCCTACCTCTCCAGGAGGACCTAGAAACTGGCCACATTGCCCCTGCCTCATCTTTCTGTTCTCTCCAAACTGTTTTCTCCACCCTTACCTCTCAGCATGTGACAAAGGCACTGCATGTGGAGCAGATGTCCTACCAGTCATGAGGATACACAAACTGGTAGAAGTTCCCTGCTCAACGTGTTAGCCTCTTTGTTGCCTTAGTGCTGCTATGTCTCTGGCTTGCACAGTGGCGAGAACTCGTTGGTCTCAGAGGATGAATTTCCAGGACATTCCAATCATCTGCCTGCAAGACAGTGGGAGCTACATGGCGGAAGGCCTTGTGATCACTGGCCTCTGACCCTGGCAGCTGTGGTAACCACTGTGTCCACGGGCCTCCACCGTGCCCCAGTCCTGTGGGAGCATCATAGCAAAGCATTTCAATAGGATTTGGGGATGGTCAAGAGTGGTGGCTGCTTTTGGACTTTCCCTATGCCCCCATCTCAGAAAACCATCAAGCTATGATCTGAGCCCTGAGATCTAGAGTTTTATGCTACTTTATTCATTTTCAGTTTTTGGCTGGGCTTTCAGTTGGAAACTCAGAACACTGAAACTATCCAGGGCATGAGTTCCAACCACAACAATCAGCTCCTCTGCAGTTGATAGCCTGTGACCAGGCTGCACTTCTGGGTCCTGCTCATAAGCCAGGCCCTCACCCCCATACCATAGGAAACAGATCCACAAAAACTAGGACACAGACCTATACCTAAATCCCCACTTTTAGCCTAAAATAACTGGTCCTTGTCTCATTCACTGCTAAAAACCCACTAGCTGAATGCTCCCAGTACACGGTTCTCAACAACCATTTGTCTACAATAAAGGAGTGAACTGCCTTCCTATATAAGAGAAATGGCCAGGCAGAGTAATCTCTCTCAGGAGCAAGGCAGCTAGCTCATTGTAGCTTGTGACAGGAGAGGGGCTAGGAAGGCAAGGGTTAACCAACTCTGGTCTATGGGCTAAATTGTGTTTTTGTACAGCCCATGAGCTAAGAATCTTTTTACTGTTTGAAATGGTCGGAAAAAATGCAAAGAAAAATAATGTTATAAGTGAGACAAGTGAAATTTCAAATCCCAGTGTCTAGAAACAGGTTTATTGGTACCCAGCTGCTCCTGCTCACATATTGGTGTTGTCTGTGGCCACTTAAGCACAATGGTGGGATGGGCACTTGCCACAGAGACTTACAGCTCTTTTGTTCTTACAGATGAAAATATTTCTATCTGGCTTTTTGCGGTAGACATTTGCTAGTGGGCTTAAACACTGCTTCTCTCTCTCTCTCTCTCTCTCTCTCTCTCTCTCTCCCTACTTCACTCCTTTTAAACAAGAACTTTCCTGCAGTCTTCCCTCCAGTGTTTTAAATCACATTTCAAGGTATAATTTCCCTGACTGTTTCTGTCTGAAAGAGAACACCTATTCAAAGACAAACAATGATGAGGGAAGAACTTTTTAAAGTGGGCAAAGGTTTCCAAACAGGGCAGGAGAGGACCCTGAAGAACACCTAAATCCACTTTACCATATTGCGAAGGTCCAGAGCTCTCAGCAGGCCTCCAACGAAGGATATAAAAGGGAAACTTTTTCAAGTTCAAATAAGGACCTGTTGTCTTACCCTGAAATAGCCATGTCCCCTGCCTAGACATGCCTCCCCGTCTTGCCTCCATCAATGCCTTGTCCATCCCGAGACGGTGTGAGTGTCGCTATCTTTGGAGGCTTTCCACGAGCTATCCACAGTGTACCCTACACAGCTCTGCTAAGCAGCAGAAATGATGCTGTGGTATATTTAGATCCAGACATAGTGAATGGCACCCATCCCTGCCTGCGTACAAACACAGACAACACTCATCAGCCACGACAACCCAGTCAGCAAACAGAATGACCACTGCTTACCGTGCCCTGCCCCATGCTTGCCTCCAGACAATGGACTCTTTGCAAGGCCAGATTCTGTCTCCGTGGTTTGTGTTTCCCTGTGCTAACACGACACCTGTCCCAATCACTAAAGCCAGTTCTTGCCACCTTTTCCTCACTCTGCCCTGTCATACTGCTGTGGGGTTGAGAATGGAATCCAATGTTCTCCCCCACTGAAGTGAGACCGAGTACCTCCCCAACATCCTATAATGGAAGCAAAGCTCCCAGGTGAGAGCGCATCTTTAGAACTGGAGCCTGGGATACAGATCAGCTGGTGCGTCTGTCTTGCCACTTACGCACACTTCAGCCAGCTGGAGGTGTCACCTCTCTTTCACCGATCAGCTAGGAAGTTCTCCCACTCCACTTGAGCTCCCTTCCTTCCGCTTGGGCAACAGGATAAAGGAATAACATCCTCCATGCCTAACACAAACACCTGATCTTTTCCAAGCCAGAGGAACGTAGTTACTTACTGAAGAAAGAAGAGAAATTGTCCTTTCTTAACAGGTATTTCCAGCTACTGGTAAGGGAAATGAAATCTAAAGGTAAGGACAAGACATCTAGATACGATAACCATCTCCTGGCAGCTGCTGTTACCCCAGACATCTCCAGCTTTGACAGACCAGGATACCAGGCACCTTGGGGACAGACTTCTCAGCGCAACGACATTCTTCAGAACCAAATCCTCAGGAGACTCATACACACTGCAGGATGGAACCCTATTAAAATATGATGTAAGGGGAAAACTTAAAATTACCATTTTGAAACAAATAACAGAAACAACATTAATATTCAACCTACAGTGCTGCAGACATGGACAATTCAATTTTTTGGTACAAAACAAGTTTTGTGTGAAGTGAGAGTTAATGATGGATGGAAACCAAGTGGGCCACCAGAGGATCATACAGCCTATTTGGGATGGTGGCTTGCAAACCTCAATCAGAATATACTCACCTGCGGAACATGTTCACATACAGACATCCAGATTCTGTCCCCAAGATACTGATACTGCCTTGGATGAAGCAAGAAAGGTTTCTCTTTCTTTCACTGGTTCACTTCTCAAACGGCTGCAATGGCCAGAACTGAGCCAATCTGAAGCCAGGAGATTCCTCCAGGGCTCCCACATGGGTACAGGGTCCCAAGGCCTTGGGCCATCCTCGACTGCTTTCCCAGGCCCCAAGCAGGGAGCTAGAAGGGAAGTGGAGCATCCGGGACACAAACCAGCACCTATATGGGATCCCAGCACATGCAAGGTGAGGACTTTAGCCACTAGGCTACTGCACTGGGCCAAGTAAAATCATTTTAAGACCTTTCCCAGATTTTCTGATGAGTATTCAAATTTGATGACCAGCGATCCGAAGCCTACTTCTTGCCTCCTTCCCCATCATGCTCTAAAGATATTCTTAACACCCTAAATTTCTGCCCCCAAGTTTTAGAGCCAGCACACCAGACACTTGCATTCTTTCAAAGAAATAGAAAACACAGCAGCCTGTAAGTGCTTATGTGCTGTGCTAGGTCAATGCAAAGAGGTCTGGGTATTAGAAGCCACATTGGACCCTAAACTCTACAAAATCTTATTGCTTATTTTGGGCTTGCTGCCTGTTTGACTAAGGTTGCTGGATCTGCAGGCTTGAAAGCCATTCCCCAGGTAGCAGATCCCCACTGTCTCTAGAGCTACAAGGTATAATGTCCACTGCACCCAGGCAGCGGGACAGGCAGTAATAGCTGGAACTGTTATAAAACTTGGGGTGGTGGCCTGCTGGGGAATTGAGATCCCTAGCAGGTGGTCCTAGCCACTCCCCAATTTTTTGAAGTGTGGCCAGCCACTCTATCTCCCTGGACCTCAGTCCTCTCCACTAAGAACAAGAGGCTGAAGTAGGTTAGCACCAGCAGAGATTGATGGAAGGTATGTGAGTTCTGAAACCAGACAATTTAGATTCATTGGACATCAGGAAAGTAATTATATTTCACTGTACATCAGTTTTCTCATCTATAAAATGTATTTCATGGTATCTCCTTTGTAAGGTAGATATACCAATTAGGGAGATGGTGTGTGTCAAGTGCTTGACTTAAATGCTACTTGAGATTATACACGTAAACACACATGTCACCCCCCTACCTTGTTCACTTTTTAATAAGTAATCTAATGAATTTGGTGTAAAATTCTGGCAGAGATGGTTTGAAGGGAGCAAGGAGATACCTGCATTGTACAGGGCAGATAGGATGGAAAGGAATCATAACCTTCTAAAGGAACTGAGTTTTCAATTGGGATTTGACAGATGCCTGGGAGAAGCAACTAGAGGAAGAATCCCAAGCAACAGAAGAGAGCCAACGTTGAGAAACTTATGCTTTGGTGCCAGCCCTTTCCATCCAGCTTGGCAGCCTTGCTGATCCTCTGCTTCTTTGAAAATGAAAAGTGGTTGTGACAAGGATGAGTAAAACAAGGAAACATGCTTGCACAGTACGTGGAGCACATGGATGGATGGATGGAATTAGATGGGAAGGTTGGGAAAGAAAAGGAACACAAAAGTATCCTTGTAAGTGAGCAAGCATATCAGCAATCCTCAAAGAGTGTGATGAAACACTAAACCCTCAAGGACCTCCTAGTGAAAAAGTGTTTTCCGCCAATTAAATCTAAAAATGGCAGCATGATCAAAATTCTTGCACATTGCAATAAATGCCAACAATCAAATGATTGTACAAAAGCCTTCCTAGCTTTCTTCACACATAGTAGTCACCACTGCAATTCATTGTAAATTTAAGTACTTTCAACCTGTGCATTAAATTTGGGCAGGGGTCTTCCCACAATAAACTAAAGGGGATAGTGACAGAGATACTTGGGAAAATCACCTGGGCTTTTTAAAAAAATCTATTTATTTATTGGAAAGTCTAAGTTGCACAGAGATAAGAGAGAGAGAATATCTTCAATCTGTGGGTTTACTCCACATAAATCTTTAATGGCCAGAGCTGGACCAAGCTGAAGTCAGGAGCCGGGATCTTCATCTGGATCTTTCATACAGATACGTGAGCTCAAGTACTGCTTTGTTCGGCACATTAGTAGGGAGGTGGATTAGAAATCTAGCAGCAAGAACTTGAATTGGTGTCCTGATGAGATTCAGGCATCACAGTTAGTGATTTCGCCCCCTGTGCCACAATGCTAGCTCTACACTTGGACTTTTTTTTTGTGATCCCAATGAACTAGGCTTTAATATTTGTCTGCACAGCCATATATAGAAGGAGGACACTGGGTAAGGCCAGCACCCACTATAGAAAGACATGTTTATATATGATCCCCTGCTTCTGAACTTTAGTACCTTAAGCAAATTCTCAAACATTTCCTGACCTCCATTTCCACAACTGTAAAGTTCCTGGGATCTATCTCTCAAGATCACTGTGACACCCAAATGAGTTAAGATATCTGAGGAAATCAGCACAGTGTCTACTATGCAGTAAGTGATAACTACACAGAAAATGGGACTGGGGTTATTAGGCTGTCATCTAAATATTTTCTTCCAGTCATTCTGCAAACATCCAGCATGACTTGGACACTGAGAACTGAGGGTGGCACCAGTTTTTGCGTCCATGCTTTGGGTGGGGGACTGCAGTAGTGGAGAAGGGAGAGGGATGTCAACCTAGAGCCACAAACATTGAAGAGGTTGAGCCATGTCCAAGAAGACAGCAATGGTAGTGGCTGCTTTGTATGTTCTCTGAATACAAAACAAAGGAAGAGACTCTTCAGAAGGAGGACATGTCCTCCTAAACTAGTCTGAGCTGGCAACATGAATTCCTACAGGCTGGCAGCTGGCCACTAAGAGATGAAAAATCTGCTTAGTCATTTCTCAACTGCAAGATTAAGTAACTTTGAGAAGCTGGATCTACCACCCTGGGAGATCAGCCAAGTGCCTCTTAAAGGAGAGAAAAGGAGAAGCCCAAAACCCCAAATGCCAGGATCAGATCAAGGCTGTAGGGCAGAGGCAATTGGCCTCCAATGTCAGAGTCTCATGTGCTGCTCCAATGCCGCCACTCTAGACTGGAACAGGATGGCATGTCATCACCACAGGCCACCAAATCCAAGTCCACAGCTCTCTTTAGTTTGCTGAAAAATATCAGCCACCAGTGGCAGCAGTCCCTATAGAAGTCCTGTGGTTAGTTCCCCTTCTCGAATCATTCGTTCATTGAGCTAATAATTGTCAAATGCTCATAAGACACCACAAGGAATACAGTGTGCACAAGACAGGACATGTTCTTGCTTTTACAAGGTAACATTTTAGTGAAGAGAGACAGAAAACACACAAACCAGTAAGTAGAGGGAATAAAACAATGTCTGGGAGTGATAAATGCTCTAAGGAAAAGCAAATCAGGGTGAGGGTGGGAGATCAATGAATCAAGAGCTACTGCAATGAAGTCCTTCTTCAAAGAGGCAATAGTGAGCTATGACCTAACTGAAGAAAAGGAAACAGAATGGATTCAGATGTGAGCACCTGACACAGGAGACAAGAATGAACCCAGCCTGTGAATGAGCAGAAAAAATGAACACGGCCAGATAGGGCAATAGACAAAGTGGCAGGAAAGAGTTGCAGGTGTGGTCAGAAACCTGGGCAGGTTTGGACATGTTCCAGACATAATGAGAAGTCATCAGGAGACTTTGAATGGAGGACAGCACAAAGAGCTATGCTGACTTCTTGATGAAAGTAAACAGCGGAGGACACATGTGAGCCCAGGGAGAGGTTTCACAGATGCTCAGAATAGGTGACAGCTGATGGTGGCAGGCTTCAAGATATAGACAGGGAGAGGATGAGACGTGGGAAATATTTCGCAGGTGGTGCTACACCAATCTCACTGGTTGATAGGATATAGGCTATTTGTGAAGTTGAAGGATCAAAGGGTTCGCCTACAGTAGCTGTCTTGCACTAAAATGCAGAGGTGCACAGGAGGAATAGTGGGAGAAGGAAGACAGTTGTAATACTGTGGGTGGAGGTGAGTGGCTCAGCAGGCTTAATAGATATCTGATCTGCATCTGTTTGGGGGCCATCAGTCAACACTGTAGCTAACAGCATGAATGCTTAAAGCCCTTTGCATCCCTGCATGCACTGGAGCTGAAAACACAGCAGTCTGCTCCAGTAAAGAATGAGATATTAGCAAAATTATCTTTTTGTTTAATCCTTTTGTTTTACAGGGGAGAAATGAGGCCCAGAAAAGGGAAATAACTCACTCAATATCAACCAAAACTTTGAGTATAGAACCAAGTGTAACCCACTGAAAGGTTCCCCTAGCCAAGTTCATATATTTCTACTATTCTCACAATGATTTCTTCAAGTTATTCTCTGAAAAGCATTCTTGTTTTTCTTACCTGATTTTCTCTACCCGCAATTTAATTCTTTTTTAATCCCTCTTTCATTTACATCAGATGATTAAGATAACTACTGGGGTTGCCAACTAGAAACGAGTAAATGAAGAATGGATGTCAATTGAAACATATTCTGGGAGTTTGAAATGAAACACAAATCAGAATCCACGTTGTCCTCAAGAAAGAAGAAAATCAATGACATCCCTCCAGTCTTAGTCTTCTCCCATCCACTTAACCTTTTTCTCCTTTGAGTTCTGCGTTCTGTAGCACAGTTGAGGCCTGTTAGCCAAAGCACCAGCTTAACTGTAGTTCCTAGACTTCCCTTCCTAGTTGGTCTATAAAATCATCCAGGCTCAATTGTTCATGCTTTGTCACCTTCCACAAACTTAATACAGATGAGCAGGGCCACTCTGGAGCTGTGTGCTAAAGATGGCCAAGCCAACTGTGAAAAGATCCTGGCTCCCCACACCACATTCTGCATGGAAGGACCTACCACTCAAGGGAATACATGCTTCACATTTTGGGACCAAGAAGTAAACTTCTACCATGTATGAGCTGATATACACTTCAAACTGTGCTTTTGCTGTTGTTACTGTTTGTTTTTATTTTTTACAACAGCTGGTATACTGACCTGGGTTACAGACAAATGTCTCTGGCTTGAGAAAACCTCCTGACTATCCACATTTCAACACTGAAAGGTTAATATGAAACTTTAGTTGGAGGTTAGAAAGCTCAAAGACTGTAGATCATGCACTTCCTTATCCAGGAGAAGAAAGCGAGGTATAAAAAGCACACATTAGGCATTATCCAAGCTCAGGGAACCTCAAAGGCCTCTGTACAAGCAGAGCTCTCACGCCCCAGCTCCTTGTCCAGTGTTCTTTGTTGGAGAGCAAGCTGCCACTCCACAGCCAGATGGTGAAGACAGCAAGGTAGTCTTGAGAGTGGGAACTCACTGTCAGAAATGGCTCCTGGCTTGTAACCTGAATCTCCTTCTTAGCAACTTACACCCATCACTTCATGTTCTGCCCTTAGGGAAAGTCAGCTGGGAGGCTAATTCCACACCTTGCTATAATAACCATTCTGACACCTCAGGGTGAGTATTAAATTACCTCTCAGTGTCCACCTGTCCAGTACAGCTGATTTTTCACCAGCCCCTTAGTATCAAAAGAAGTGGACACTGTTATGATTGTACAGCCTGATAGCCTTTATCACAAGGATTACAACACCAATCCACTCTGAACTGCATCCATCATCAGATGGGTGCTTCCCTCACTCAGATGTGCCCCTGTGTTTTCACTTACAGGGCAGTGATCTGGTGGAAGGAACTGGGGATGGTTTCAATTGAGTGAGTGTTGCTATAGATATTCAGTCCCATTCTCACATTCCTCAAAGCCCTATGAGCCTGAAGCTGGAGATAGATAGGTTTATACACTTTTCAAAGAACCATCCCTCTTGTCTTAAATCTCTAGATACACATTCCAGGTCTAGCACTACAGTGTAGCAAATTAAGCTGCACTCACAGCACTGGCATCCAATGTGGGCACCTGTTTAGAGTCTCAGCTACTCTACTCTCCATCCAGCTTCTTATTAATGTACCCTGGAATGTAGAAGAAGGTGATCCAAGTGCTTAGGATCCTGAACCCATGTGTCAGACCTGGAAAAAGCTACTGACTTTTGGCTTTGGCTCCAGCCATTACAATCGTTTGGGGAGTGAACCAGAGGATGAAGGATCTGTCTCTCTCTCTCTCTTTCTAATTCTGTCTTTCAAATAAATAAATAAATAAATAAATAAATAAATCTTGTTTGAAAAAAAAAACCACATTCTTATCAATACAAGGTCGTTGACTACTTATTCTCAAACTATATTGTGCCTATAAATACCTATGATGATATTCATGTGTTATATAGGAATTAGTTTTCTACAGAAAATAGCATTCACAAAATGGAAAAATTTAAAGGATGTGTTTTTTTTTTAAAGATATTAGTAGAAATGGTAGCAAGCTTCCTTCTGATTTTTGCGGGCCATTCTATACACTCCCCACTTTGGAGAGCATTTGTTCCCCTAAAGCTTTGAATTGAAATCGCAAACTGGCAGCCTGAAGGCCAAATGCAGCCCACGGATAAGTTTTCTTTGGCTCAAGCAATATTTTCTAAATTTTCTCTTAATTCCTGATTCTTAAAAACTGGACAAGTTTATGAAAAAAAATAAAGATTTTTGTTCATTTTATTTACTGCTTCATTGGTGATGTCTGTTGCATAGTAGACATTCAATAAATATTTGTTTAATTGAATTTCCAGGCTGGCATTTCTTCCTGGAACTGAGTTATGACTACTGCCTTTAACAGAGTGTTAAGCTTGCCAGAGCTAAGCCACAGTCTCCACTGTCCCCTGCCGTTCCTTTTCCAACCAGTGTTGGTCATACTTGTACCTTCCTAATCCCCATCAATACCTTAACTACTGCTTCTGTGTTAGAGTTTTCTGATTTGCAATGCCCCCTGTCACCCTTCATGAGGTCAAACAAAAGCAATCTTCCATCTGGAATCCAAGGACACAGGTTTTAGCCTAATCCTGCCAATTTCCAGCCTTCGGGAATTTGCTCTCAGAGCCAGTTCCCCTAAACTGGAACATAGGAATAGCACTACCTTCCTTGCAAGTTGCTTGACAAGCAAAATATGGAAACAGGAAAACGTGTCATTGTCACAGTTGTGTTCATCCTCCAGCAGGACTAGTGAAGGTGCTGGGACTGGGAACTTTTTACAATAATCCCTTAAGCTGATCACACCCACCTGCATTAATCTCTCTATACATCCCTGCCAGCCTCACCCTCCCATCCACCACCGTGGATTTCTGGGTGCAGTAGGAAGACAAATGAAGGACCAGGCTCAAGAATAAGAGAGAAGGGCCCACACAATGGCTCAATGGCCTAATCCTCTACTTCTTTTATGGGCATTTTTTATGCTTACATCCTTTATTGGCACCAGCTTGTGTCCTGGCTGCTCCACTTCCCATCCAGCCCTTTGCCTGTGGCCTGGAAAGCAGTGGAGGATAGCCAAAAGCCTTGGGACTCTGTATCCATGTGGGAGACCCAGAAGAAGCTCCTGGCGCCTCTGCTTTGGATAGGCACAGCTCCGGCATTGCAGCCATTTGGGGAGAGATCCAGTGGATGGATAGATGATCTTTATCTCCTTCTGTCTGCAAATTTTCCTTTTCAATAAAGCAATAAATATAATTTTTATGTGAAAAATAGCCCTACAGGTTAGATCCAATTTTCTCTTATAAAATTGATTCCTGTCTTTCACTCTTTCTTATTTCTAAGTTAGTAAATCCTGCGACTGAAGGCACTTTCAGATGCAATTTACAATGCCGCACTCCCACAGACCAGCACTACACCCAGTGTCCTTCTACTCTGCATCCTAAACGCTGGTCCTCACACATTTCACCCTAGTCTGCTTTCATCCAGATCTCTCATGGGTGTCAAGACTTGTTACTCATCCCTTGGAAATATGCCAAAAGAGCTTTTTCTCTTGCACACTTCATCAGCAGGGAAACTACCTCCTTCCTTCCTTCCCTTCTTCCTTCCTTCTTTCTTTCTCTCCTCTCCTTCCTTTGTCCTTCTTTTCTTCCTAGCTGTGAAAAGAAGTAACTTTGTATTTCATCTTAACAGTTTGTTCCAATAATCAACCCTGGAAGATCTTTCTCATCTCCAAAGCCAAAGTCAGTTACTCTTGTTGACTTTTCTTGATGTTTGTCTTGTGGCCATGATCAAGAATACTGGGGCTTTCCTTCTTCACAGAAACAGACTTTAGCTGATGAATGGCTCTGTGAACTACAAACACTAGTAAAATGACACGTTCTGAATGAAATAAATCTTTGTTTCTTCACTTTGTTCTATTCACATGCAGGGAATCGCATGATACGATACACAGCTGCAGTATGGGGCCCCAGCGGCAGCCTTGAAAGCAAACGGAGCAAGACAGCAGATTCTCTGCTAACCCATTTGGAAGTCCCAAGTTTTCCTCTGCTATTCATTTGGTTCTTTGTGGAAAAGGCTCCAAACTCCCCTGCCTTTTGCCTCTTTTGTGCTATGCATCAGTAGGTCTATCCCCTTAATCAAGTCCTCCGTCAACTGCAAACCTGCTTTGAAGCATAATGGAAGAGAGTAAATTCAGGAACTGGTAGGGGCATTCCACCCATAGCTCACTGATACCTGACATACTATAGGTTAGTATGTCCTCACCCAAGGGTGCTGTTACACCACAGACTGTGTGGCTTATAAGCCACAGAAACAGATGTCATTTTAGTTTTGGAGTTTGGAAGCTCCTTGTTCAAGGAGCCTCTACTAAGGGCCACTTTCTGGTTCAGAGGTGACTCTGCTGTGTATTCCCACGTGGTGAAATGCTCTAACTATTCCTTGGTGTCTTTTACATGAAGCCACCAAGTCGATCCTGAGGGCGCTGACCCATATCGGAATCACCTCCCTGGAGCTCTGCTGCATGATCACCTTGGAGTAAAGACCAGAACATAAAGACGTTAAGGACAGACAATGGTGTAGCAGAGAATTTGGCCTCAATGTTATGGGAGTCTTCAAAAAAGGCAAACTTTACCCATATTTAGTGTTCCTGAAAGTATTTCCTGAAATGCTAATATCTCAAGAGATACTCTTATGTGTTCACAAAAAAAAAAAAAAAAATGAGTTATTTGGCCGAAGTTCTGGGATTGCTGCATGCCACAGTCCCTTGAGGGATTTTGTGGTCAAGCATCCTGGTAAATACTCAGGCAGACCTGGCAGTCAGGAACCCTGTCTAACTTTATTGAGCTTCCTAAGGTGATTTAACCAAAGAACACTGACTTCATGGAGAATTTCTGAGCACTTCCTAGCTCTTCAGGGCCCACAGAATGTGCCATAAGAGACTTCTTCTGATCCTTTAGGTCCAAGTGAGTTTAACACATGGAGAGAGAATAGGAATGGTGAGGCCACCATGTTTCCATTTTTCCACATGATTCAGCATCCTATATGCTTCTGCACAGAGCATGTATAATAACTTCAAAGAGCTGAGAGTGGTCAAGCATCTCTAGCTGATCATTCCGAATCAGTCTGGGTCCAGAGCAACCAAATATGAATCTACAATAATCAAAGTTAAGTCATGGAACCCAAGAGGAACCTATCCAAAAGAGAAGTGATAAAAAAAAAAACCAAGTATGACGTATTCTCTTTGGTCCATTTAGCCAATCTTGATCTTCTCTTTGGTCCATTTAGCCAATCTTGATCAGGCACATACTGATACTGGTCTCCAAACTAATGGGTAAGGACTTTAACCTGTTCTTTACCCATCACAGAAATACTGACTTGGATGTGTGCCTCTTAGTTAAATTCCTATGATTCACCTGGATCCATATTTTAACTTCTAAATTTCTTCTACTTATTATTACTCGATGCATTTATGACATTTATCTCCCTACCTACAATATACAATCCAGGAGGCTTGAGGTCATATCCTATTCTTCCTCTGATTTTTCCTTGCAGGCTCTAGTTTTCAGGGAAAGGTATAGAGGAAGTACATAAATAGTATTTAATTAAAGCTCTTCTGTTCTTACTCATGCCAGGAAGGAAGGGTGGTAAACAGGAAAATTCTTAACCGGTCTCCTCCAGCTGACTCAGAACCACCCAACATCCTCCACTCACGTAAGAGCATGGTCAAAATTTCTATGAGAGGCCAGCACTGTGACACATAACATTAAGCCACTGAGTGCAAGCCACTGAGTGCTTATTGGAGTATTATTTGAGTTCTGGCTGCTCCATTCCCATCCAATTTTCTGCTAATGCACCCTGGGAGGCAGTAGATGATGAATCAAATGTTTGGGACCCTGCCAGCCACATGGACGAGACCAAGTGGAGTTCCTAACTCCTGGTTTTAGCCTGGCTCAGAACTGGCTGATGTGGACATTTAAAGATTGAATCAACAAATGAACAATTTTTATCTCTGTCAGTCTATCTTTGCAGATAAATAAACCTTTAAAACAATGTCTTATTGGTCAAAGGATCCTTCATGGTATGGTCCCAACCACACTTGCCAGGCACACCTCCTATCATATCCATGAACACCTTTACTTTAATTGTCAAGCCAGTCACTCCTCTTGGTTGGTACTTACACTTATTCACGGCATTCCTTGTATGCTTTCCTTTGCTAATAATGTCCTAAAGGCAAATGATACAGCATAGTAGGTGAAGCCACTGCCCGGGATATCCATTTCCCATGTCCAAGTGCCTGGTTGAAATTCCAGTGATTTCAGTCTTCTGATCCAGCTTCAGGCTAATGTGCCTGGGAGGCAGCAGGTGTCAGCCCAAACACCTGGGTCCCTGCCACTCACCTGGGAGACCCAGATGAATCCCCAGGCTCCTGACTCACCCATTCAAATCCCAGTGTAAAAATTCCTTCCTCAGGCAGTGCTCCATGACCTTACCAGAAAGAATCAACCAATTCCTGTCCTCTGGCTCCACGGCTGGAGGCTCACTGACAGCTTCTGTGTCATGAGGAGCTCGTGACATGCTGGCACGGGGCTCTCTTGCTACCCTCAGAAACTCTTGACGTCAAGGACTGAACTTCATATACTAACTTTTACTTCAATATTTTGTTTTCTTAAAACGATTATTTCATTTGGTTTTCTCCACTATCTTAGGAAACTATTTTTTTATTTTAACTGACAAATAATAGGTATATATATGTATAGGATACAATGGAGTGTGTGTGTGTGTGTGTGTGTGTGTGTGTGTGTGTGTGTATAGTCAAAGTGGTTTCAAAAATTTCCTTAGTAAATGGGAAATACAAACATTTTTCATAAACTTTGGGAAATACATATGTTTATATATAATAAAATGAATAATCAAGATAATTAGCAGGCTAATATCTCCTATTTCTTCATGGTGCTAATGTTTAAATCTTCTCTCAGCAATACTGAAATGTACACTACATTATTAACTGTAGTCCTCATGTTGAAACTTAGAAACTTATCCTCCTGTCCAACAGAAATGGTGCCCCTGAAATAATTCATCACCCACTTCTCCACTCCCAGTCCCCCCAGGCTCTGGCAAGTACCATCTTGCTCTGCACTTCTATGCACTGGACTTTAGAGTCCATGAGTAAGTGCATTTGTGAGCTCTTTCTGTTTGGCTTATGCTCTTTAAGATAAAGTTCTCTAGGTTGATCCAGGCTAATGCCAATGACAGATTTCCTCCATTGTTAAGGCTGAATCACATATCATGGATATTCCATATTTTGTCTATGCCCTGAGGATGAGCCCAGTGATTGATAAGATGGAGGATACATGATCAATATCAGACTTTGCCCCATTGAGGTCAGGGTCAGAGACCTCTCTGGCTGCCTCTTTTCCTTATCATGGTGGCTCTTGCTCTGACCAGTGTTAGTCACACATCTTCAAAGGAATAGATCCCCACACAGGCCTTAAGTCCTTCCAGAGTCAGAGAAATGGTGGAGGGAACATAGAGTGGAACATGGGAGTTCACACCTTCTTGGGTGTGGGAACGTAGGGAAATGCCAGCTGAAGAAAGCAAACCTGGGCTCTCCCACGCAGGGATTGCGGATGGAGATCCTAGGAGGGAGACGATGGGAAGGCCAGTCTCTGAGCACACATACACACACACTAGACATTCTTTTCCAGGGAATATTCAGTCTGACCACTTTGGCGTCCAGCGCTGGTGGCTATCCCAGCCTCCCACATGGGCATTCTCCCCAAGGCATGGCCCCACGTGCCTGTCCCCATGATCCCAGGAATCACCCAGGATGTGCCCAGAGTCCTCATCCCAATGAGCAGATCCACCCTGTCCCCCAGTGCCTTGTCCACCCCTACCTTCTTCAGTTATACACCCGTCATCCTTCTTTCACTCTCTTACCAGAAACTTCCCCATCAAAGCTGAGCTCCATTCTTCTGACTGCTCCAAACCTCCTTCCTCCAGCTCTGAACTTTTCCCATTCATTCTATTGAGTCATCTCCCAAATATAAGTCACTCTCCTGCAGGTCTCCACTCTCTTCACAAAGAAAAAGCGAAATCAAGCCCCTTGCATAGCGTTGAAGTCGCTCAGATAGGATCTTCCCCACGTTGGCCACCCTCCTTCCTAGTAGCACCTGCTGGGCTGGCACAGATTGAGCACACTGAATTGAAGCTGTAGCATGGTGCCTAGCATATGGCTTTTCCTTTCCATCACTCCTATTGCTGCTGTCCTTTCCCAGGCAGATTCCGTCAAACTTCTCTCCTCCCTCTGATTACATCTCATCTGACATTCTAGCACAGGATTTAAGTCTCTGGCTCTGGGACAGGATTGGTTTTGCATATGACTGCCTCATTCACATAGCATGAAGATCAAGTGTTGCTTGACATGACCCCTCCCAGGACTAGTATAGAATAGCTCCCCAAATGTTCAGCCCCTCCTGGTCTGTCATAGCTCTTCCACCAACAAGGAAGACCTCTTTAGCTCTGACTCAATGAAAGGCATGTGTGAAAAGGTATGAGTCTTGCTTTGTGAGCCTGCCACAAATGAGATCCTGTAAGTGTGTGACTGTGAGCATGTCCATGTGGCTATGTGAACTTGAGAAAGTGTGTGTGTGACAAATGCATGTGAATATGTAAGGCTATCAGAGAATTTCTGAGTGTGTGGGTGTGTATTTCTGTGGACATGACAATGTGAGTGTGGACATGTTTTCTGAGAGAGTGTGCATGTTTGAGGGGGCATATGAAAGTATAAGATGACACTAGAAAATGTATCTGTGTGAGGACATGAGTGAGCGTGCAGACTATGAAAAGTGTACATAAGTGTGTGAATGTATGTAAAGGTGGATGAGAAGAAGCATGTGAGAGTGTGTTGGACAGGACTGCTTACCATCACACTGGAGGCCATTCAAAGTATCTGCCTACAGTGGAACACCATTAAGCAAAGCCACAAAACGCCTGTTCTGTTTGTTTCCCCCGCCTAGCGGAGAACACAGGGAATTGTGGGGAATGCAGTATGGCAGGCTCCCGAGTTCTACCTTCACAGTGTCAAGCGGAGTGCAAGCAAGTACAATAGATCATCTCCAGGTGACTCTGTTGTCTGGGGTGAAGGGAGCTTGGCTTGCCTACATGATAATATTAACTGGTGTTCACTGAGCGCTCATTATATATAAAGTATGGTGCTTACCTGCCACAAGCTCAACAACTCCTCATTAATTCCACTTTATTTCCTGTTCCTTACTGAAATATTTTTAAATTAATATAAAAAGAATAGATTTTCTATATTTCATAGGTACAACTCTAAAAACATAACCATACCTCTCTCCTTTCCTGTCTTCTTCCTTTAGTTCCCCTTCTTTTTTTTTGATTTCTGAAAGAAAACCATAAATTCAGTCATTCAATAATCATAGGCTTCATGCTCTACTAAGTATATTATTCTTCAAGTAAAAAGTAGAAAAGAAGGCACAAAGAAACAAAATAATTTGGCCTCACAACTAGTAAGTAACACAGCCCAGCTTCAACCCAGGAAATGTGACAATAATGCCTGTGTGTGCAACTACTAGTTTTGCTGCCAGAAATGGCTATTTCAGGGTTTTATTCCTTTCCCCATACCCCAGAGATCTGAGATAAAGGAGTATGTGTTGGGAAGTGAGAGTGAATGATTCAGTAACCAGGAAATGAAAACCTGGCAACTTGGGCAGTTGCCAGGAAAAAGTGTAAGAGAATGGGAACCCAGGATAGATCTAGTTGTCCTCAAATATTCAGCCTTGTCGGTCTCTGAAAAGCACCACTTTGGGGCTGGAGCTGAGTGTAACTGACCCAGACCTGGAGGAGCAGCCTGCTGCCAGGCGAGTGCCAGTTGGACTGTAAGGCAACAGCAATTTGTTCCTGGTTGAAGCCAAGCCATTTGGAACTGTCGGATCAGCAGAAGTCAGGGCAAGGCTGGCACTTATTGCCAGGCTGCAAATCAATCCAATGTTGGTGTCACTCACGGGTCCAGAGGGGTTTTGGGGACAAGACTCACAAAGAGGCCGAGGATCACAGAGAACAGAATCTTTCTGGGCTGGGGAAAGGTGGCAGCTGAACTTCAAACTACAGGTCAACACTGATATTTTGTCCTGGTTAAATCAGTCACTTGTTTATCAGAATGGAGAATGGGGTAATCGGTTCTCCTTGTGAAATCAGATACTCATAATATGTGGATTGACCAGGAGGATTTATAGAGATTCCCCTTCTGGTATAAAATGGATGTGTACCCAGGGAAATCAAGGCCTGCACAAGGATGGCTGTGGGACCCAACCTCTAAGCCGTCCTCTGTGTAGCCATCAGTCAAAAGGATTTCCGTTTGCCTGATCCTGATGATCAGGGTAATAGGATCCTACCTTTGGAGCTGTATTGCTTCTCTCTCAATCCAAGCTTCCATGAGACATTGGAGCATCTGTAGGCAGAGAAAGCAAGGCCTTATTGAAGCCAACATAGCAGGTGCATGTTAGTGCCTAAATTTGGTCTGGAGCATACTGTCATTAGCAGCTCATTTTCGTGGTATTGGAAATGAGATAGAGCATCTAGCTTTGCCCAACTCCAACACAACAGAAAAGTGAAAGGCACAAACATAGCAGTGTGATGCATTGTGGGCAATGTCACCTGTCCTGAAACCCACAGAAAAACAGGATGAAATATTTTCAACACTCATGTGGACAGAAAGTAGCTGCAAAGCAGAGTGGTCAAGTTCAAAGAGCAAATCACCCACACAGCTCTTCTGCTTTGCTTTTGTTCTTTTGCTTTTCACTCCTGCATGTGACTATCTTGATCACAAACATTTTGCATGTGATGACTTCAAAATGCTGTTTTAATTAGGATCATCCTTTTGGTTAGTAAATCAATGTGTGTTTTATTGAAATAGAAATTAATTCAAACAAGAGACAAACATCCACCAGAGCTTCTAGTCATTATCACAATGAAGAAGTTGTTATTCGGGTATATGCTTGAAAAATTGTGTAAAGTTCTTTCCTACACTTAATGTGACATAGGTGTAGACAGGTCATTAAGGACATGATGGGCTTCTCTTCTCTTCCTTTCTTTCTTCTTTACTTTCACCCTCTTTTTTTCCACCTGTCCTTTCCTTCCTTTCCTCCATTCTTCCCTTCTTGTCTCCCTCCCTCTGTTACTTCCTTCTTCAATTATGGATGACACATCACTACAAGTCAAGAAATGAATTTACAAAAAACCTTACCCTCCACCACAACCACAACCATCACACACACACACACACACACATAAGTATGAATTATGATCCTTTCTAATTTAAGTGTTGAGAAAACTCTCTAAAGACCCATCACTGGTCAGTGGCTCTTCTGGACTTGAACTCAGACCTTTAAATGTTTATTTTCCCCATCTTCTAGCATCTCACCTTCCCTCTTCCTTTCTGAGCAGCTGTTGAGCAAACTTGGCCAACCTCATGATCTCTACTCCTGCTCCTGCCAAGGTTGCCATCACAAGGGGAAAAGCCAAGACAGTAAAGGAGCTTTTTGGCAAGCATCTCCAAGTGTCCAGGGCAGTGGATCATGCCAGTGCTGAGCTCTGACATGAGCTAAATTTGTCTCTTCCTCCCACCACTCTTCATGAAGGCTGAAGTGTAGGGAATAGGGAACCAAAGGAGACAACATGTTAACTGACAATCCCCCTGAGAGATATCAATATTGCAAAGCAGAACACAATGTGTCCCTGTGCCCATGAGATACCCAGGGCAGGGACACAGGCAGAGGCAACTCTGAGAGGAGCAGTTAGTGGAAGGGTGAGAATATGGAACTGAAGGTAGAGGTCAGCACAAAGTATTGAAGGACTACTGAGATGAGCTTGATTGAATAATCATCAGACTTACTGTCCCTGACAGGGTGACCTCCTTACTGTCTCTGGCAAGCTAGATCATGATGGAAGAGTCTGCACTGGGCTGAGTAGAAAGAGGACCCTACAGCTGCCTCCCAGATCAAGGGTGCCAAGATGAGAAGAAAGACAAAGAGAATCCTAGAGGGGCAGGGAGCACTTGGCCACAGAATTCTGCCTGACCTTTCCCTAGTATTCCTTTGAACATCTGCAATACCAGAGACAAACAAACAAGCAAACAAACAAACAGAAAAACAAACCAAGAGAAATGTGCAGGACTTTCTTTCCTTGACCTAAGGAAATCAGCCCCATTGAAACAAGGACCTGTGGAAGGAACATGGAGTAGATTCAAAATCTGCCACCATGAGTAGTTGTTGGTATCCAGCTCCACCTCTCTCTACCCCCAAACTCCTGGCTGGAGAAAAATTATCAGAATCAGCTGCCACTGGAGACAGAAGGAAACGGAATCATCCAATCTCTGGAGGCTGAGCCCCATCCCTTTATCTCGGGTAACTTCTGCAAGAACAAGCTCAAGTTAAAGGGAATAAATAGGCCACAGAACCAGCTGCCGGATCCCAGGCTGCCAGAGCACTTCTGACAGAGAGAAGTGTGGAGGCAGTCAGGGGCAAGGAGCAGGGACTTGCTAGTTACTTCTCTCCCTTTCCATACTTGTCTTCTTCTCTCTCTTCCCCACTTGTCTAGATTTCCTCTGGAGGCTACATATCTTTCTTCCCCAGGGTAGTTACTTGCATGGGTCTGTATTTCCTCAGCGTGGGATGTGGTATACAGCAGCCCACCTGACAATTCTTTCAAATCAGAACTGTGCTGCCTTGAGCCCGAGACCATCTTTGCCTTGCACATGCAGGCATGTGAACCTTCTTGTTTGAGCAAAAGAGTAATCCCATGTATTTGCCTTCTTTCCTGCCAAATCTGGTGAGACTGAAGGCTTACATCCTTTGGACTTAATGAGATTATTTGTCACCCTACATGGTAACTTGCATCTTTGAGTGGTCAGTCAAGAAGTATGGATGATCAGGGTGAGCATGCCCACTGGGGGCCTCCAGAGTTGACTTTGCAACCCAACAAAAGGCTAGCCTTCTTTTCTGAGGGTACGATGTCTTTCAGAACCAAGTGTGGCCAGGCTGGGATTCTTCTGCCTTGAGGCTGAGAATTGCGAAAGGCAGACACCTGGAGGGAGGAGGGAGGAGCCAGGTGTATCAATTTCTCACACATTGCACATATCTCAAGTACAGTAAAAGAAATGCCTGATAGCTGAACCGAGCCATACCATTCCAGAGTGATGAACTGTTAGAAAGCTCAACTCATTGTCCATGCTGCTTCAAGCTTCCTCAATTATGACTCTTATTTAATAACTATAGGCCAAGAGACCAAGTGTAGATCAGAATAAGTCACATGGTTGTTCCTGTTCACTGGGTGTATAAACTTGGGACTCTCTTCCCCTCTCTTCTGGTCTGTTTCCTTACTTTTTAAGGCATAGATCTCTGAATGTATTCAGCGTACTTACTTGGTCAATCCAATAAACAAACAGCAAATTTCTTTATTGTGAGGATTCAAAGAGAGTGGTCATCAAGAGGGCAGAAAGGCCTTGAGAGACCCGAGAGGAAAAGACGTACCACCAGCAGAAAGTTCAGAAAAAAGTGAAAGCAGAAAACTTTAGTTCAAGGTCAAGTAGGCATCATACACTTACAACAAGGTCAGGGACAACCAGGCTTAAACACTGTGGCTTCTGTTGTGTTACCACCAAGATGCTCTGCTTTCTATCCTTTGTGAAGTTAGTTTGTACAGGTTTTGAATTCTGGGAGAGGGATTCTTTCAACTTGAAAGCTTAATTTGAAACTTACTTTCCAGGGATTCATCAGAGGTTCAGTACATAAGTATGTGTGCCCAGACTATAATCACAGAAAATAAAATATTGCAGGACACAGAGAGAGAGAGAGAGAGAGAGAGAGAGAGAGAGAGAGAGAGAAGTCTACAAAATGCATATTGAATGAGGATACTTCATGAAGGATTTAAGGAAATATTCATCTATTCAACAATTCTTGCACACTAATTCTGTTGCTGTATGTTAAAACTAGGTTAGTTTTACAAATTCATTTGCCAGGACAGAGAAAAATTGATTCAGGGCTTTTTAGCAATTTAATTGGACAGCTTAGCTATTTTTTAAATAGCCCTAAAGATGATCGTTTTTCCTGCACTTGGATAGTCAGGCAGATGAGCTTTGGCATAAAAATGCTCCTGAAATCCAAACTGGGGTGAAGCAGGTGGAAAAAAAAAAAGACCTTCAAGAACTTCCAGTCCTTTCCACACTCCTGGAAGGTTTTGAAGGGAAAAGCAACATCCTTTGGTTTTGATATGCATATTCCATACTTGTATCTGTCTCTTTTGACGTGGTTGGCCAAAAAACATGCTAAAAATATAATGAAAGAAGACAGGTGAGGTTGGGGTGAGTGAGATGGAGAAAAAATTTTAAAACTAACCTAGTTCTTGATGACCGCCTCCTGCCATAAATATGTCACAGCCTTGAGGTATTTCACTTTCTGCCCTTCTTCTCGGCCATTTTTGAGGGGAACTTGGATGATTTTTTTAAAAATAAAATTAGAAGAATGTTCATTTCTGGTCTTCCTACTGGATTCAACAGTCTCTAAGACTAAGAAAATTTCTAGCTTTAAAGGGGGCTTTATTCTAAAAGTTGCTGTTTACAAAGGGATGGGTGTAATGGCTAGGAGGTCAGTTGGAGAACAGTGGGCAGGATATGGGAGCCAAATGGGGCCTTATTCCACCCTTCTGTGTGGATAAAATCCATCATAAAGCCAATGGTATATAGGAGCCAGTTAAATAAGTTTCTAACAACCAGTTGTCTGGGTGCACTTATATCCCCAGGTTCTTGGTGGTCTAGATATCTTTCTCCAGGCCATATTTGGAGTTTGCCCAGAAGAAACAGAAGATGGGAATACAGCAGGAGCTGGTTTGGTAGCTGGGTGGTCAGATCGCTGAGCTCCTGGAGGCCAGCTTCCACATTAGCCTCCTGCCAAACCCAAAGGTTACTGGAGTAGGCTGGCCTATTTGAGCTAGGAGAGCTGAATCATCAACAGGGAAGGGGCAGTAGCGGCTGTAAATTATCCTGTGTTTAACGACAGCTTCCTAAATCCCTGGATTTGAGCTTAGTGTCTTTATTTATATCTCTCACAGAAATATTTTTTTCAAACTCATGACAGTGACTCTGTATTGCTTTGGGGACACTCCAAGAACCTTTTCTCCTCTATAATGAGTAGTGCAGGTGACAGGCCCCTAGAAGCTTAGAATTTGCTATTATATCCATGTGTACATTGCCTCATGGCCAACCCAGGATCCCATCTCCTGCATGGAAGTGTTTTTAGTGTCTTTGAAGTAATACTGCAGGTAGACACACAGATAATATTAAGACACACATACACTCACTGACATGTACACTTCATATGCAAACTACTATGACCCTTCTGATTCTCCAATCATTTGGGGGATAACTTTTGTGGCCAAGGGAACCTGCCACACACAAGAATTACTCCTGGGTCTGGGGTTCCCCTCCAGGAACCAGGGTGCACCTCCCTGGCCCAAGAGCATTTGTTTGGCAACTGACTAAATAAATGTTTTATGTATCTTGATCCTTTGGTTCTTGTGGGTTTTGTTGATGCTGAAACTTATCATGTGGTTAGAGAGATGTCACACAGCAGATGCCACCAAGAACAAATCCTCACACATTAGAGCAAAAGAACCATGATTGCAGCTGTCCTTTGTCTTATATGACCTGCAAAAGAGAAGCAGAATGTACAGGCCAGGGGACACGTTGGGGAACAGGGGTGAGGGTGTGAGTAAGGAGTTCTCTCCTGCTAACAGATGCTAATACCTTTACTCCCTAGCTTCCATATTTCTGTAGCTTCCCCCTCCTCCACTTTCTTCTATGCTTTGTGATGAGGGAATCTATTATAGTCTACACAGTTACTGGTTGTTATGTATTTCTTTAACCTGGATTCTTTACTGTTATGCTCTTTTCAAAGTCTTTCTTCACATTTCACTGGTAGAGGCACAAAGAAAACAAGAGGTGGCCTGGGACCATGGAGGGTCTGTGATGGGTTTAAGGACAACTCCTCTAGCCTTAGACCTCACTTAGCAATGGATCTCCAAGACAATCAACCCTTGAATTCGAGGTCAGTGCCCTCAGATGCATCCCATCCCACATCCATCCTCTAAGCCCTATACTTTCTCATCTAAAAGACACAAAGCTGACCCCACCGCTCTGTCATCTTTTTGGGAACAAGTCCTACCTAAAGCTGGAAATCTAGACCTCATGAGTTTGTCCTGTCAGTAGAAGTTATGGGAAAGATCAACCCAGACACAAGTGTAGGATGTAAGGAGAAGTCTTTAATAGCCAAGCTTGGTGACAGCGGCTCCCACTACACTCCAGAAACCACCATGCTGCATGGACTAAGTCAAGGATTTTTAATAGCCAGGGATTTTTTCTTCAAAATCATCCAACCAGTGGACCACATTCTGGTCAGCTTAAGCGGAGTGCATTACAAATCATTCAACCAACTTAAGCAATGAACAACACAAAGTATCCAACTTAAGTTCAGAACACACTTTGAGCCAATCAGCTAGCAAGCATATTTACAGAACCAGATAGCTGTGGTTAGCTATGCTTGAAACCTAGACAAGGAAGCAAAATTGAGTCACATCTGCCCACTGAGGTGGGGTGCTATCATCCAACTGCACCCCGTCACATTTCCCACTAGTTTTCTAGCACTTAAGTTAAATCATTGACTTCATCTCATATTCAGGGATACCCTGTTATGTATTACTATTTATCCCAATAGCTACATACTAAGGAGGTTTAGAATTCAAGCATGACCAAAATCTTCATGAAGCTTACAAAGGAGTGGGGGGCTAGAGAGAACTTTACTGGCTTCCATTGAATCATAACCCTGCCCCGGACTTACATAACCCTTCCCCAGTTACATAGTCTTACTACCCATGTTTTTCCCAGATCCCACGTTGACATTGATTAGTATGATTGGACATATAAGAAATCAACCTGGAACACTAGCTGGATTCTGGTGGCTAAACTCTTTTTTTTTTTAAGATTTATTTATTTATTGGAAAGTCAGATTTACAGAGAGAAAGATTTACATAGAGAAAGATCTGCTGATTCACTTCTGAAGTGGCCTCAATGGCCAAAGCTGAGCCTACCTAAAGACAGGAGCTTCTTCCAGGTCTTCCATGTGGGTGCAGGATCCCAAGGTTTTGGGCCATCATCTACTGCTTTCTCAAGCCAGAAGCAGGGAGCTGGATGAAAAGTGGAGCAACCGAGACATGAACCAGTGCCGATATGAGATCCCAACGCATTCAAGACTAGGATTTAGCCATTAGGCTATCAAGCTGGACTCAGTTACATTTTTAATAATTCAACCTATATCTGCATCCCAGAGCTCCCACTCACATAGGGTCATATGTTTTTCCCTCTATTATCACTCTAATAGTATTTTGGCAGAAAATAAGAGCGTCTTATCTTTTTGGGACCTCCAGTGTGTTAAATAGCCCATTTTTCTTCCAGTTCAAATTTTACCTTCTTAAGCTAGGCATGTTGAATCTCCTGCCATCTTCACGGCAGTGTGAGTGCTCAGGATAACCAGGTTAGGTTATTCTCAGTGAGGTTTTAGGGTCTGTGGGTTTTGTCTGTTAAACTACACGGCATGTCCAGGCTGATACACAGAAGTGGGGGGCTCCATCAGTGTCCACTGCAGACTGGGAAAGTTGAAGATAGGGATAAGTTTTCTGATATATTGTCTGTGCTGCCTGGAGAGACCTGTCAGATTCTGAGTAGTCTGTTGTAGTTTTATCCACCTTTGATCCTCTTCTCTGTAATCCAGACTGTTGGACAGGAATGAGTCAGAGAAGACTGTAGCCAGTACTTTGAGAGGACCAAATGGTGTTAGAGCCTACTCCTTGGATACTCTATCAGCATGGTAATTGCTCTTAGTCTGAACTGACTTAAGCAAACACATACGGGTTCCCCAAAGGGTCTGGGGGCAGTGTGACTGTATTGGTATCTCTGGAGTAGGCAGAGGTGAAACAACTGTTGGCCTTTTACTATAAAAGTGGCAGTGCAGTGTGGTGGATTACCTAAATATAGACCATTCCCTCTCCTGAGCACTTCACAAACAGCTGTTCTCATACATCAGTCAGGCTTAGGTGACAATGTACAGATCTTACAAGACTGTGAGTCGATATGCCTAGCCCTAACCATTATTTCTCAAATAAAAGTGATCAAAGAGCGTTCTCAGTATTTCACTATGAGGGTTCTTTGTGCATTTTAGTTTATTTTTTTTTTATTTTTTTTTTGTAGTACAATTTTTTTTTAATTATTATTATTTTTTTTATTGTTGCTTACATTATATTATGTAGTACAGTTTTATAGGTGCTGGGGATCCCCCCCACCCCTCCCATACCCCTCCCCCCATGGTGGATTCCTCCACCTTGTTGCATAACCATAGTTCAAGTTCAGTTGAGATTCATTGCTTGCAAACACATGCCTAGCATAAAGTTCAGCGTCTTATTGTCCAGATAAGTTCAGTGGCCTCTTGGGGAGACCTTCTATGGTCTGAAGATAGGTCTAACAGAGTAAAGATCCAGTCAGTTAAAAGCCCCAACAAGGCCTCAGTATCGTTATACAACATTATGGAATTAATTGACATAGTATTGGGTAAACTATATGTTAAAAATAATGCAAGTTCCATTCTTCGAAACATCTGGGTTGAGACAGTATCAATGACAGGTTCGGAAAATAACAAACAACCAAACAAAAAATTACAGGTTAAATCAAGGCAAACATGTGGTATCTAATCTTTTGGGATTCGCTCATTTCCCTTAGCATTATAGTTTCCAGTTGTGCCCATTTGTGCATTTTAGCATTAAGTTTGAAAACAGCAAGTATTATATCTAGTTAGCGCTACGATTTTGAAATGGGCACCCTCCCTGGAGGGTACATGTCTGCGGAGTTTTGTGACAGCTATCATGAACAACCAAACATAAGAACCCTTCCTTCATAACCTTCATAACCTCTCGGTTATAATTCATGTGGCTTAGGGTTGACACAGTGACTCCATTTTGATTTTTATGCCCTCCTTGCAATAAAGAGCCATAATCAAAGCTGATTAATCATGTTCATGCTCCATTTGTTGCTCCTTGCCTGCATAGGTCAGACCTGGTTGTTGATCCAGTTGCATGTCGGGGGAGAAATATCTGATGACAATGAATCAGTGCCAAGTGCCCTTTTAAGCCACATTTTACAACAAAGTGATTTTAGAAGGAATGGACCTTATGTTAACCTCACCTGATATTTATTGTCAATTTAGACTTCATCTATTCTGCAGGCCTGTGTTACTATCTGAAAGTATTAGGCCAACATTACCTTGCTAGGAATTATACTTCTGGGTAATACTGACATGCAGCTGACACAAAGCAGATAGAAAAAAAGTATACATCAAAGCCAACAAAAACATAATAAGCCAATTTGCATCTTAAAACAGTGAACAGGCTTACAATCTAGTATGAGACATATTATAACTGGTTATTCATTCAGGTATAGCATGGACGATTGACTAACCATACAATAAGCAAACAAGAAAACTCTAATGTTAGTAAAGCTAAAAGCAATGGACAGATTTATAATCTAAAACAGGTGGACTATAGTTTCAGATGTACAAACTCAAATTTACAAACTCCCAAAGACAAAATGCCAATCTAAGACACAGACTTTTTTTTAAATTATTTTTATTGGAAAGGCAGATATACAGAGAGGAGGAGAGACAGAGAGGAAAATCTTCCGTCTGATGGTTCATTCCCCCAAGCAGCTGCAATGGCTGGAGCTGAGCCAATCCGAAGCCAGGAGCCAGGAACTTCTTCCCAGTCTCGATACAGGTACATGGTCCCAAGGCTTTGGGCCATGCTCGATTGCTTTCCCAGGCCACAAGCAGGGAGCTGGATGAAAAGTGGAACTGCTGGGATTAGAACTGGTGCCCATATGGAATCCCAGCACATGTAAGGCAAGGGCTTTAACCACTACGTTATTGTGCTGGGCCCAGACACAGACTTTTGAATTATAGTATTGTAGGGATTTTCACATGAAGATGAAGGTATTTCTGTCTCATACGTTTTCACGCGCACCATGTCAGTAAGCAAAGCCAGAGTTACCAAAGAGATTAAGTGGTGTCTTTTAAGCACAATTTGGAGAGAAAACTAGTCAACAAGTAACAACCACAGGCTGGAATTCAATTCTTGTCTGCCCTGCCCACAACAGATGACCACCAAAGAGGTGTGGCAAGCAGCCTCCTTCTCCTTTCTCGAGATAATCTGAAATCTCAGGCCCCATCTCCTTGTTAAAGAGATGGGAGGCTGACACTTTGATGCAATCAAGAGATAGTTTTGGAGAGATAGGCTCTTTACATTTCCCCAAAGGGGAAAATGACTCGATATAATTCAGGGAGATTGAATTCACATTCCGATTAGGGCTGCACATACCCAGCTAACAGTTCTATGGTAAGACAAGCAGGTAGAAAGAACATGCCTTTCCAAAGGAGCAAATGGAGGAGAAGCAAGATCTCACTCCTTCAAAAGCAGCTTTCACCAGGGACCTGAAACCCCAACAATTTTTACAGAAGAATTTTGAGACTTTAGGGCTTGCTGAGAAATGACACCTTCATTCACTTGCTGCAAGCCTAGGAGATCTTGAAGCCAGGGATTCTGCATAGAACTTCAGATATGCCAATGTTTCTAACTATCCTACCGTGACAAACGCTAGCCGAACTCATATGAACAATCACATTGCCAAAGAGAAACCAAGAATCCTCAGCAAAGTTGTTTTGCATTTCAGAGGAACCAGATAAGTAGAAGATGACCACTTTTATCCATGCACAAAGTCTTAAATAAATCATCAGGGAAAGTTTTCCAGAACTTAAGAAACATTTGAAAACAAGACCAATGATATTTTCATGTGTAGAGACAACAATATTTTAAGCAACCTAGAAACCCATAAATTTTATTAACTCACTTGATTTCATGTAACTAATTTTTTATCTCCATTTACACTTTTATGAATTTCATAGTTATTTTCTTTTCCCAGAGTTCTGAAATTTCTTATCCGATCCACCAACCTTAAAGCTGTCATAAGCCTATATTCAAAAACACTTGTCTCCATAAATCTTAACCGTAAATATTTTGGAGAATACAAAATTGTGGAGAGCAAAGAACTTTAAATCACTTAAACTCATTAATGGCAAGGAAAACCATTTGTGCTCATTCCACGTGGCATTTTGCAGACTACTGAAGTATTTCACAAAGCTTCATCCCTTTTAGGCCTTGGGGCCTCTTTTTATCAAGATAATCATCATGAATGATAACAACACAACTGGATCATAAAACTTTTATATAATTTACCAGAAGAAAGACACAGCCTTTAACATGCATTCTTTTGACTTTAAGACCCTCCCCCCCCAGGAACCCATCTGGAAATTCCAAAATCAGAAGTTAGACCTGTTTTTCAAAACTAGGAATCTACCGTTTCAAGATATTTACTTTGCATTTCAAAAACCGCGCTGCAAACAAATTTCAAAACTAGACACAAACTAATTCAGATATTTATTAGCATGTCAATGTAAGACTCATTCCTCTCAATCTTCTGACTTTCCCACCCTTTCTTCAGCATACTTAAAGTACTTTATTCTATCTTTCCCTTTCTATTCCAGAGTAATGTAGCTATTTCCCTGTAGGACAAAATATTTTACAGCCATCCAAAAACTCTCTCTCATAACCTTTTTCACTGAGAACATATTTTATTTTATTTGCCAATTTCCTTGGTTTTCAATTTGAAATGATTTCACACAGTTCTGAATCATTACTCATATTTGAACAATTTATGGAAACATGTCTCTTAACAAACCCAAATAGTCATTTTAAAGAAAACTCTAAAAGGCAGTTAACAGTAAGTAAAAGGTATAACATTTCCCAACCAGCAAATATAGACAATAATGCATGCTAACAACTTTGAAATTTTTATAAAGCAACTCTAGATGGAAAAGCATGGCATAAAACTAAGCTGTATTATGTGGCCATTTCTCATTCAATCTCAGGTAGCACTGAGGTCAAACAAAAAACTATAAAATATAGCTTAAATCTTATATAGATTTAAACTAAAATTTCTTCATTTTGCAAAATATACCCTAAGGGACTATTAGAATGGAGCTCTGATTACCAGTTGTGATTTTTAGCACCAGACCTGTTGAATCAAATAGTTAAAGATGGTGAACATACGGTATTTCTTCTTTTGTGATTGACTCATTTCACTGAGCATAATGGTCTGTAGTTGGGACCACCTAGTTGTAAATAATATAATTTCATTCTTCTTAATAATATTCCATGGAGTAGATATACCACAGTTTCTTTGACCACTCTTCTTTGGATGCACATCTGGATTGTTTCCATGTCTTTGTTATTGTAGATTGTGCTGCTGCAAATATAGGATTACAGATCCCCTTCTCATATGCAGATTTCATTTCTATTGGATATACTCCTAGGACCGGGATAGCTGGATCATATGGCAGATTTATTTGCAATTCTCCAAGCACTCTCCATACTGATTTCCACAGTGGTTGTACTAGCCTGCACTCCCACCAGCAGTGAAGGAGGGTACCTTTCTCCTCACATCCATGCCAGCAGGTGTTGTTAGTCAAGTTCTGAATGTAGGCCAGTCTCACTGGATCTAGGTGGCACTTCAACATGCTTTTCTTTAAAGATTTATTTATTTATTTTTATTACAAAGGCAGATATACAGAGAGGAGAGACAGAGAGGAAGATCTTCCGTCCGATGAGTCACTCTCCAAGTGACCACAACTGCTGGTGCTGCACCGATCCAAAGCTGGGAACCCAGAACCTCTTCCAGGTCTCCCACGCGGGTGCAGGGTCCCAAGGCTTTGGGCCATCCTCAGCTGCTTTCCCAGGCTACAAGCAGGGAGCTGGATGGGAAGTGGAGCTGCCAGGATTAGAACCGGCGTCCATATGGGATCCCGGCACATTCAAGGTGTGTTCAAGGCGAGGAGTTTAGCTGCTAGGCCACACCGCTGGACCCTCAATGTGGTTTTCATTTGTATCTCTGATAGCTAGGGAGTCTGAGCATCTTTTTATATGTCTGTTAGCTGTTTGAATCTGTTCTTTTGAAAAATGTCTATTCATTTCCTTTGCCCATTTTGTCGCAGGATTGTTTCTCTTATATAAGGAAACCAGCATGGAAAGTGTAACTTCAACAACCCAATTCATACTGGTATTTTTGTTTGTTTGTTTGTTTTGGCTACATCTCATGTGTTTTGATTTTTTTATTTCAGTTTTATTTATTCTAAATACTTTGTTTTCTCTTGTCAAATGCATTGCTGGCTCATGAATTACATGGTGGCATCATTTCTCCCAAGAGACTTTTGTGTTTCCTTTTTGTCACCCATTTGTTGGTTACTCAGTGGCATGTTTTTTCATGGTGCTGTAATTTGTTGTTGTTGTTGTGGCTGTTGTTCTAAACCATACCAGTTTTTGACCTTGTTTCATGGCTTCTTGTTTATGGAAATGTGTAGTAATGAGTACTGGGATCTACCATATCCAGATGTGAGGATATAATGGAACATGCATCCCTGCTTCCAGACAAAAGATGGACTCCCAATGAAAGTGTTGGACATGTGTAGACAATGGGATGCTGGACTGTTTGACATTGTACCAGCAATGTTGGGGTACACTTAAATAAGAGACTGATGGAATTATGATTCCTTATGAAGGACTATACCATTGTAGCAAAATGGGGAAAGTCTGTCGGGGTCTGGGAGCTTGTCTATATAAAATTGCACCATATAATTCAAAAATTAAAAAATAAAAATACAAAAACATACTAGAAAAAAAAGATGGTGAACAGAACACTACAAAGAAACACAAAGATAGACAAGCGGCCACCACACTCTCAAATTTAGCAAACCTGATGGGAACCCAACCCTGACAGCCCAAAATCCAACCTGATAGGCCATAATGACTTCTCGTACTGACCCTGACTGAAGAAGTTGTGCTGCATTCAACCTTCTTGGTGTCCCAAATGAGCACTCCAAACAGAAACAGATGATGCGAAAACCCACTTACAGGTAAACTCACCTGTGACTGGTGAACTAGACAATTTTTTTACAGGTCAGTGCAAATCCCCGAGTCAGGAGGCTGGGATCAGCTGCTCAAGGCAGGTTAAGTCACAGTGCTCTCCCAAGACTGCTGAGCCAAGTTCTGGAGTGCAGAATGTAAGAAAGTCTTATTGGCCAAGCATGGTGATTGCAGCTCCCACTACACTCCAGGAACCACTGCTGACTTCCAAAGCACACCGGGAAGAGTAGAGAGTTCTACATGACAAGGTACAGGGAATGAGAAGGAGAGCTCTGTGGAGGGGAGGAGGCCTAGAACTCTGGAACAGCATCACAGCAGAGAGATGAGACACCACAGCAGGTTTCTGCTTAAACTCTGTGAGAGGTTCAAAGCGATCACACAGATTAGAATGAATTCAGTTTTTTTTTCCAGATTCTTTCTGCCACAGGTGCACAGAAACAAATCACACTCCACACCTGCCTGATACAAATGGCTGCCCTCAAATGTTAGCCTGCAGCACAATCACTTCTCAGCTCATTAAAACCCAAATGGCTAGGACCATTCTCACCATATCTATGCAATGTGGAGCCCAGGTAAGGAACCAGAATTCTTCTCTGAAATAAAGATTGTATGAAAGGGACTCCTTTGCCACAGAGGTCATCATATGCCTCTAGGAGAAGGCCCCTGAGAGGCAGTAAAAAGCAACCTTGCAGTCCAAAAGAAACACAGGTGAGCAGAGACAAGTTGGTGAAAGGGAGCCCTTATTCCTCCAGCCCTTCACTAATGTCCATGTCCAATTCTGAAGAGATGGCTCATTTTTCTACACAAATTAGAATGACTTTTATGTTCCTTATAACTACACCATCCTGGATCTAGACCTTGCTTCCGCCATCAAGAGCAGAGAAGTTTTGAGACTCATGTAAGGATGCAGGTAACTAGTGCTGCCTGGGATCCAAGCTCTCACACACCTCTCTCACACATTTCTTCCCAGATCCTGCACAAAGATCTCAACTTGAGCCTTGGGTGATCAGTATCCACATAAAGCACAGAACCCCTGGAAACTTCAGAGGCAGAGAAAAATACAACCTACAGTTGAGTGGCACAATCTCCTTTTATTGCAAAAAAGTGGTCTTGCCAGAGACCAGAGAGCGTAAAAACCAGCCTGTACCTTTAGCACCCCTCTCATCATCTCCTCCGAAAGAAGGAGTAGGGGTCAAGGGTTTCTCAAAGCTTAGACTTCACAGGAAGGACCCAGCCCCAACTAAAGTTCTTTGGGGGATCTTTTTTCCTCAAAGGAAAAGTATTCTCTAGCTCTGCACTAAAATAGAAAGTTTGGTTTGTGTCAGAGACGAGACAGTCAGAGTTGACTTACTCCCCAAATGCCAAAAGAGATAGGGCTGAGCTGGTTCAAAACCAGGAGTTGGAGATTCAATCTGGGTCTCCCACAGGGGTGCAGAAACCTGACAACAAAAACCGTCACCTGCTGGCTTCCAGGGGGTGTGCATCAACAGGAAGCTAAACTAGAGAAAAAGCCAAGACCTGAATCCAGGCACTCTTATGAGATGCAGGGTGTCCTAACTCTCATAAGACCTGCCAGGTTAAAAGCCTTCTCCAGAAGATTCTACGGCAAGAGAGGTCTGCTCAAACTTATGTTTTCATCTCTGGTGACTCATTAGGCCAGACAACTGCTGTCACTCCATTTACTGAGCAGCCTACACCAACTCCCAATCCCAGAGCTTTACAAAGAATCCCAAGGCTAGCATGTGATATAGTTATGAAATAGGAGAAACCAATAAATTTTTTTCTGCCAATTGGGATGGAATGATAGCAGTTTCTACTTAAGCTTTGCCAAACTGACACCCGTGGGCCCACATCCTTTGGAAACCCCAGGCAGGAAAGCAGAAGAAGGGAAGGGGCTGAGGAACCAGAGTGAGAATGGAGAACTGCCCCATCTGGGTGAATGCATGGCTCAGGAAAGGCCCTCTTTCTCACATCTGGAAGCCTGGGCTGCATCTGTCCTTGCTTCCAGATGCAGAAGACAGACTCTACAATGTTGGATCCCACAGAGACTGATGAACAGGCATGGTGCCAGGAGGTAGCTTAAGACAGGATTTTGGCAAGGAAAACAAAATGTATTTCCAAAAGTTTACCAAAAAATGCAAAAGATGAGTTTGTTTCTGTGAAAAAGAAATCTTTAAATGCATGCATGCAAAAGGAACTTCACAAAGATCATGGAAAATGTCTATCATGAAAAAAAAATAGTAATTGTATAGTTTTGAAATGTGTCTTACACCAAAATGCATATCATTTAATTCTGTCTTTCCACAAACTTTCTCAAGTCTTTATTGCTTCTCTACTTGTGGATTCCAAGGACATTCTAAACTGTCACCGAGGCTCCCAGGATGGAGTGCCTAGCCTAGAATAGCACAGAACTGCAGTGTCGGGAAAGGGTGGTGTGACAGCAGCACATCTCAGACGGCTCCAATGTAGCCACCTGGCTCCTCTCCACCTCCCAAGACATGAGCTTGGGAAAAAGGTTACCTGATCACCCCTGCCTTTGTCTATGAACTCACTCAGGGCTGGATTAATCCCTGCTCAGTTTCTCCCCAACTTTCCCCCACCCCCTTCCTCTGTCTGGCTGCCCAGGTGATGTAAGCGGTAACCAATCTTGCAGTCAGCCGGCTGGTTCACTTCCGTGTCCATTAAGGGAAGGCAGACACTTTAGAAAGAGCTGGAAAATATTAACAGCCACCTACTCCACTCAACTCCTCCCTCCTGCACAACTTGCCCCAGTCTCCACTCTACAGCCACATACGCCCTAACCCTTAGAGACTAGAGCTGAGAAGTAGCGATGCCAAAGAAAGAAAAAGAACTGAAATTGCAACCCCATGGGTAAGCCACAAGACTCCTTTGGGCATAAGAACTGGTCCTGGGAGAAAAATTGGACACATTTGGAAAGCCCTGTCCCAGGGTCCTTGCCAGTTAGTAACAATGAAATGGGCCTTCATGGGGTCAGGTGCCAGCATCACTATTGCAGAAGGGGCCAGTTGGATACAACTATTATGTATTTAAAGTTTCCAAAGTTCCTTGTGGGAATACAGTGAACACTGGAGGCTGACAACTAGAACAGGTACAAGCAGTCAGAATCTGACCTGGATTTCAGATCTCTCCATTCCTCCCCATTCCTCCCAATATTTAGCATAGATATAGAGAATCCCACCGTTTGCCAGCCTCCTTGCATTGGAAATATTTGCTCTTACAAAAAATACAACAGTAACCCAAATTGGCCCCTCCAAAGCCAGGAGGTCTTAGGGCCAGCCCCATAGTATAGCATGTTAACATCCCTTTCCCCAAGCCTACAATGCTGGCATCCTGTATGCCTGCTGATTCAAGTCTTGATTCCCTGTTTCTGACCTGGGAAAGCAACAGAAGCTGGCCCAAGTCCTCAGACCCTGCCACCCAAGTGGGATACCCTAAAGAGGCTCCAGGTTTCTGGTTTCAGACAAGTCCAGCTCCAGCCATCCCAGCTATCTGGAGAATGAACCAGCAAATGGAAGATCTCTGTCTCTCCTTCTTTCTGTAATTCTGTTTTAAATAAAAGTTTAAAAGCTAGGAGGTCTTGGGCCAGCATTTTACTTTTCTATCCCTGTTGATTTATTTGAGAAGTGCAGAGGAAAAGGCATCCCTACTTCGCAGAGTTGTTAAGTAAATAAAGGTATCAACAAAAGCTGGCCACAAGATTGAATATTAAAAATTAAGGCTAGACTAGAACTCTCTGTACTTTCCACTGTATTTTGCTATGAACCTAAAACAACTAAAAATAAACAAACAAATAAGTAAGTAAATAAAGCTTAAGCATTGTTTTAGAAGTGTTAAACAGATGTGTGTGATGAATGGATCATCGGGGGTTGGGCTTCATTTATTCAAAGTTTGATACTCTGGGAGGGTTGATAGCATTTCTAGCCCATGAATCTGAAAAAGGCAAGTTCCCATTCCATGGTCAGGGAGGAGTATTTACTGTGAAACAGTGCTTGAACAGAGAGGATGAGAGAGGACACTTAAGGAGGTAAATTTCCATCAGAATCCATGGGTCTGTGTGTAGCTCTGAGTCACACGCTCAGGATGGGCTCTTCAAGGGAGGCAAGACCCACACAGTGGGTCTTTCTCATTGTGACTGCTTGACATGGCCCTTCTCCACTTCCAAAAATGTGCATTCCCCACCCTCATCCCTTGAGGCTGTCTTCTTCCCACTCCACCCTCATTGTACTCGATGGAAGACACCCCTAATCCAAGATTCACCCATGCATTCAGAGCAGAGCTCAGAAGAAAAAAGCTGTTCCTCTTTGGGGTAAAGATGGTAAGAGTGAAACATGGAAGGTGCTGGCACCCAAAGTACCAATTCACAAAAAGAGCCAGTATCAGTGAACAAGACTGTTGTGTGTGAAGGACCAAGCTGCATGACAGCAAAGCCTACCCCTTCATGCTTTCCCTATGGCCAGGGCTCCTCCCCGGCACTAGCTACACTCTGCAATCCATTGGTTGTATTACAGAATCCAACAAGTATCCCTTCTCACCTCAGATGGTGACAGAAATTCTGCCAGTTGTGGCTAGTATAATCCTGGATGGTACAACTGTATTCTCTTGCCTCAAAAGTAGTAGAGAAAAGCATTATAAACAAATCATTTAAAAAGTCATGTAAGACAGCAACATAGTGAATAGTTTTGAATGAACTTATCCATGTATTGATTTCTCTACTCTCTTCCTTTCCTTTCCTTTCCTTTCCTTTCCTTTCCTTTCCTTTCCTTTCCTTTCCTTTCCTTTCCTTTCCTTTCCTTTCCTTTCCTTTCCTTTCCTTTCCTTTCTCTCTCTCTCTCTTTCTCTCTCCCTTCTTTCCTTCTTTCCCCCTTTTCTTTTTTCTTTTTTTTCTGATCACTAAATTGACTTTAACTGTAGGAATACTCAAAAAACAGAAATAAAAACAAAGAAAAGTACATCTTCCCTTGAGCCTTTCATTTCCCTTACCAAGTTTTTCAGGAAAATTCTTTGGAATTCTCTTTTTATAGAACACTCAGTGCAACCATAGGACGTTTTTAGAACTTTGAAAGTTGACTGTGTTCCTGGTCAGCTGTGAACCCCATGAGGATTCTGTGCCAGCCCATTCTGAAGTAGTGAAGCTGGTCCAGTTTCTAAAATGCTCCTTCACAGAGCATTCCACAGCCATCCTCCTCCTGCCATTCCGGTGTTTAAATCCATCCTTCCCTTTGCCCACCCCATTCCCTTCCTGAGCACCTGTTGCTACAACAACGAGAAGCTCATGGCTGGAGCTTCTAGGCTTGTCCAGGTGATAAACTGAGTCCATTCAGAAGAGAAAATGCCATTTGTTTGTTTAGCTCTTCTCAATCATCAGGGAAAGCTCTTAGTGCAGAGAGGCATTCAGAAAGCTCTTGGGGATATAAAAAGGTGATTATATTTAAAGGGGAGACCTATCACCAGACAAAGGCCTCTGCCAGCTGACATGCCAGCCGTTTCAATGGCTGACATGCAGCAGGCAGGGTAAGATTTGCGTAGCGGTGGGCTCAGACAGCTGCAGCTCTCCTGAAGGGACAGGTTTACCACAGCCCCTCAGATATGCAAGTAGAGGCCACAGGCTACCAGGCACAAGGGTACTCCTGGGAGCAGGCAGGAGGGAATGGTTGTCAACAGCCTTACCTCACCCATGGAGAATTTCAGGTTGATATCATCAGGTTATAGCGAGTCAAGTCTCAATAAACTCCTCAAAAACCAGATTGGCCAACTGTAGAGACAGTCCATATGAATCCGTAAAAATTACGATTTAGTTCAGAGCTTCATTTGCCTGCTTTTGTTCTTCTAGAATAGGATTCAGTAACATTTTAGGTAAAGATCCAGATAGTAAACATTTTGAAGTTTGTAGATCATGCAGATTCTACTACAGCTACTCTGCCTTTGATTGCAAAAGCAACCATGGGAATAAACAAAATGAGCATGACTGTAGTCTGATAAAGTTTTATTTATGGGGCATGGAAAATAGAATTTGATATCCTTTTTGCTTGTCATGAAATCTTGCTTTGGTTTTTAAAGGTTTTTATTTATTGCCATTTATTCTTGTTTTATTTGAAATGCAAGGAGACAAAGATCTTCCATTTGCTGGTTCACTCTCTAAGTGCCCTCAAAAGCTGGGGTTTAGCCAGAAACTCAATCTGTCTCCCAGGTGGGAGGCATGGACCCAAGTACTTGAACCATCATATGCTGCCTCCTGGGGTGTGCATTAACAAGAAGTTGGGATTGGGAATGGAGCCAGGACTCAAACCCAGGCACTCAAAATTGGGGCACAGGCACTCCAACTGGCATCTTAACTACTGCAATAAACACCCATCTGTGAATGATTTAAAAACATGAAAAGCAGTCTTAACTCGTGGGCTATACAATAACAGGTGACAGACAGGCCAGATTTGACTTATACACTAGATTTTGTCAACCCCTATTTTAAAGCATCCTATCTGGGAGACTATACTGGGATTGTCTGACTTAGGTCTATGGAATGTCATATAATAATCATGTTCCAGACATGATTAATAACTTCCATATGCACAGCACCTTAATTTTAACAAAATTTACCTATGGTGTTATCCATCACATACTTCATCTTCCTGAGTTAGGTACTATTACTTCAGTATCCAGATAAGGAAACTACAGGTCAAACCTAACACAGCCATGGTCATTCAATAATGAATCACTTAATAATGACTTAATAATGAATGACTTAAGCACACAATTCTGCCTCCCAGGAGCTTCTTCAGAGATTCCTCCTCAAAACATCTTGGAGTAGCTCAGATCATTTGCTTAACTTTGCTGAGAATGTATTTGAACATCGGAGGCAGCAGGTGGAGATGACCGTGTGGGCAAATGTGCCAAAGCAAGAGTTGGGACCTCCCGATTGCTTCTTCGATCTTAACTCCATGGACTCCCAAGGAGAGGACAGTCCATTTTCTCATTATGAACAGAGCTTTCCAAAGATATCTGTGTCCTTGGATACAGA
This sequence comes from Ochotona curzoniae, assembly GCF_017591425.1. Taxonomy (NCBI): domain Eukaryota; kingdom Metazoa; phylum Chordata; class Mammalia; order Lagomorpha; family Ochotonidae; genus Ochotona; species Ochotona curzoniae. The sequence goes on along the minus strand of NW_024466312.1, from coordinate 3,950,564 downwards.
AAAGGCTTTGTTACACAATAGGTGTAGGCATTCAGCCCTGATCCTCCTACTTGGACCCCTTCAGAAAGTCAGAGTACCCTAGGAATCTTGAAGTCAGTTTGTGGCATTTCTCTGCTGCCTGGCGCTGGTAGAGCAGGAGCCCATCTATGCAGAAGGCACAAGAAAACTCTGAACAGAATCTCTACACCCAAGCTTCCAACTTCCAATGTTGTTTTTCAGAGAAGTCACTGGACATCTAGTGCATGGGCTGGTTCTTGCCTCCACCACAGTGTTCTGATCTATGGCCAGTCACTTTCAATCTCCACCTATCAGTTCTCATCTCTCCATAAGATTCAGAAGCCAGAAGAGCAACAATGATAGTTCATCAGAAGGAACATGGCACAACAGCACCTTGGTTTTGACTTCCGACTTCCAGAATAATGTGATGATGCTTTTGAGTAGCTTGAAGCCACTCTGTTTTTGGTGTTTTGGGGAGAAAAACCCTAAGAAACTGATGAAAGTGATCTCATTTGTCATATCCCTCATAGCACACAGAACTTTCTTTTATGTACTTGTCTTCTACTAGTTTGCCCACTTATCTCTGTATCCCTAGAGTCTAACGCTGCAGAGAGGGGATGAGTAATTGCCCTCTGTACTGTATGACTCTGTGCTTGTGCTGCTTTGCACACATACTGTTCTAGAGATGTACATCTGTAGGAAGCTAGGGAGGGCTAATTTTCTTTCTGCTTCTATAGCCTGCAAGCTGGAGCCTCAACTAACAAAAGCTTTATATTCAGCTCTCTGTATCCAATGCCTCCTGAGTTTATGATTATCTTCTCCAAGTTCTTGCTCTTCTTAAGCTGTCTGTTGGCTGCCTAAATCCCAAGGAGTCCTCAACTTTGCTTCCACAACTGATATCAGCATCAGCAGGTCTCCTTCACCCTAGATCAGCCAGAGAAAAGTTGGCACCAAAAGCAATTTTTATCAAGAGGAAGAAGCCAAGAGAAAAGTGATACATCAAGACATAAAAGCAGGCAGATCACATGACTTAAAATCTATCAGGTGATGCCAGACCACATTCACTCAGCTCTTGATCCCCATCCTCATCTGCAACTTATGTGGATCAGAAAGAAGCCAAGATACCTATCCTTCTAACATCCAAGAAAAAGCTGAATGCTGCCTGCTGTCAAGTCTGGCACTGGTAACAGATCCTTCTTATGTGGGTGCTGTTCCCCAGCTAACATCACTGAGTTTCAGCCCTCTTTGCTAAACCCTGTTGCCCCACTGAGCCATTCTGAGTCCTGTACTTGTCTTTGCATTGCTGAGTGTGGCAGACACTCTGATCAGGCTGAAGTTACAACAGCCTCATAAACTCCTTTCCCCATAAACTCCTTGTCTGTCTGTCTTCTGCAGATCAAGTCTCCCTACAAAAGGTACGGTTTTTCCCCATGTAAAAGAAGTGTCCTCCTTTACTTATTCAACAGACATATACTAAGTATCATTATGGATGGGCTTAATTATATCCTCCCTCCAAAAGATGTGGAATTCCTAACTCCCTGGTGCCTGTGAATAGCACCTTATTAGGAAATAAGAGTCTCTGTAGGTGATTGAGTTAAAATATGGTCACTAAGGTAGACCTTAATCCCATGACTGAGATCCTTATTATGTAGAGGGAGAATCTGGAGGCAAACATGTACAGGGGAATAACATGTGAACTAATGTACAGGAAGGGCTGAGGCTACCAAAGCCTCAGCAAGGGATTGGAATAGATCCTCCCTCTCTTTGCTCGAAGGAGCCAACCCAAAAAGCACCCTGACTACAGACTCCCAATATCCACAACTGGGTGACAACCTATTTCTGGTATGTTAGCCACCCAGTTTGTGGCACTTTGTTCAGAGCCTCCAGCAAACTGATTCAAGGATCTAAGGGGAGCTAAGTGCCTTGTTCCAGGGTCACTAGGACAGGCCTTCCAGAGCTCAAATTCCAGAATAAGTAGTAGACAAGATAAACACGTGAACACAACATATAAAGAACTGGGTGATGTGTAGTGAAAGATGGTATGGCTGAGAAGGGAGCAAGGGTGGGGGGGTGGCATGGATGTGATGGCATTTTAGACATAGTAGAGAATCAGTGCCAAAGAGACACTACTTAGGTGAAGACTTAGAAGAAGGGAAGGAGAGAGGAGTCATAGATTCAAGACACAAATCAATTCCCTCCAGGTTCACTCCCCTCTAAATGGTAGGCTCTCTTTACCCATGACTGTGTGGTCACCATCTTAAAAACAAGCAAGGAAAGGCCCAGCATGATAGCCTAGTGGCTAAAGTCCTAGCCTTGCATGCGCTGGGATCCCTTGTGGACACCAGTTGGTGTTCCAGAGGCTCCGCTTCTCATCCTGCTCCCTGCTTGTAGCCTGGAAAAACAATCGAGGATAGCCCTAAGTCTTGGGACCCTGCACCATCGTGGGAGACCTGGAGAAGTCTTCAGGCTCCTGGCTTCAGAATAGCTCAGCTCTGGCTGTTTCAGCCACTTTGGGAGTGAATCAGCGGATGGAAGATCTTCCTCTCTATCTCTCCTCTTCTCTGTATTTCTGACTTTGCAATAAAAATGAATAAGTCTTTTTTGAAAATAAGCAGGGAAATTTTTTTCCAAATTTTTGTGAGAAAAAGAGAAAGACATACAGACATAAACAAAGGGACAAGCCCCCTACCCAATGGTTCTCTCCTTCATATATCCACAAGAGCCTAAATTGTGCTAGGTCAAAGTCAGAAGATGCAAACTCAATCCAGTGGCAGAGACCCAACAGCTTGAGCTATCACCTGCTGCCTTTTGGGTGTGCAGTAGCAGAAAGCCAGAGTCAAGAGTGAAACTTGAACTCAGCCACTCAATTACAGTTGTGCACATTTTAACATACATGCCCAGGAAGAAAAGTCTTGGGCCAAAGGGAGATTCAAATCCTGAAGTTATTGCTGTTGATCACATCCCTCTCCAGCAGCCTCCAACTCTACCCATGAGGATTTCCTCTAAGAGTAATTGTCGGGCCGGCAGCGTGGCCTAGCAGCTAAAGTCCTCGCCTTGAATGTGCCGGGATCCCATATGGGCACCGGTTCTAATCCCGGCAGCTCCACTTCCCATCCAGCTCCCTGCTTGTGGCCTGGGAACGCAGTCAAGGATGGCCCAAAGCTTTGGGACCCTGCACCTGTGTGGGAGATCCGGAAGAGGTTCCAGGTTCCCAGCTTTGGATCAGTGCAGCACCAGCAGTTGTGGTCACTTGGGGAGTGACTCATCGGACGGAAGATCTTCCTCTCTGTCTCTCCTCTCTGTATATCTGACTTTGTAATAAAAATAAATAAATAAATCTTAAAAAAAAAAAGAGTAATAGTCCAAGGTCTTGGCCAACCTTCCATTGGCCTTGCCGTCTCTTCTTTCGCCTCATACCTTGGTTCCTCCTTTCACTGCCAACATGAGCAGGCACTTTCCTCATCCGCCTGTACTTCCTCACCATCCACTTTACCTGACTTGCTCTTCTTAGCTTTCCCTGACTCCAGAACTCCAGAAAAGCCCCCACATCAACCCTCTTTCTCCAATGATGTGTCCTCCTTTAACCTTTCCGTGACCTCCCTCCTCAAGTTCTTCCTCAGACCATTCCTACTTCCTCCTCTTCCACCTTACTTGTGGGCAATCCTAGAGTCCAATCCCTTCTTAATCTCTTTTCCCTTTCTTGCAAGCTTAACTCAGTGCCCTCCCTTCAACCTTTAGTTTTACATTAGCTGTTCAATAATCTGAAGCCTCACCTCTTCCCAGATAAGCCAACTTACCCATCCATAGTTTCAGTATTCCATAACACCACTACTCAACCACAGCACTCTTAACTTAAACACAAGTTTTTACTCTCCAAATAATTCTTTGTTGACTTCTTAACTCCTAGATACCCACCCTCCTTGTCATTCTGACCTAAAATTTCTTAATAATACTTTCTATCACTACCAACCTCTCCATTCTTCTCCAGCCAATTCTGCCTTAGAAATTTCTCTTGCATTGTTCAGGCCATTTATTCTCATTGCTTCGGTCCTTTCTCCCCACACATGATAACTCACACATGTGATAACTCTCCTCTGTGTGGAACCTTTGCAAGGAGAATCCCTTCCTTCTGATTGCTTCGTTTCCAGCCTCCTTAGTTCTCGGCCCTGATGCTCTTCAGAGAAACCTCTTCTGCTCTCTGATTGAAAACTCTACAACCAGTTCTACTTGCTCAAATCCCCTTATTTTTCTCCATCAGCAGAATTTGACATTTTCTGTGCATTGCATTATTAGCATCTGCCTGCCCTGCCAGGCAGTCACCTCCATAGTTGGGGTTATTTTGGCTCACCACCACATAACTCCAGCCTCTAGAATGGTACCTAACACAAATAATCCACATTTGTTTTGAATTGAGTGGCTTTTCCCATATCAGTCCCTATAGCAGCCTGTATTTTATAAAGATGGTCATGGTAATCGTTGATACTACATACTGCTCTTCCCTCAACAGGTGGGTCTTCCCTCCCATTCCCTGCTTCTGAATTGGGCTTTGTAATTGCCTTGATGAACAGAATCAATTATGGTACTCTGCCTGATTTTGAAAAGAAGCAGATTTTTTTTAAAACTGATTTTAAAACCATGGAAACTAAGTCACCAGAGAGAGACTATAACACTAGCACTGTATATGCACAACCAAACAGATACAGCTAAGGACTCAGCTAACTCCAACATTAACTGTTACTAAGAGTTAAAATAATTCTACCCATGGTCATCAAATCATTACAAATTTTGCAGTCTTCCAGTTGAGGCTCCAGGCATTGAGGAATATAGACAAGTCATCTCTGCTGCATGTGTAAAGCAAATATCAGTAAAGAAAATCTGTGGACGTGACAAACAATCATTGATGATCTTCCTAACTGGGATCACTTGTGGCAGCACAATAGACAACAAAACCACTTCTTCCTGCACACTTGTGTTGCTTCTCTTTGCCTCTAAGGCGAGTCTGGGATCCTTGGCTCAGCTAACTTCAATTCCAGCTTCTTTATCTACATGTATCATCCTCCAGGGGAGACTCTGCTCCTGCCCAACTGGTTTATTCATTGATTCTCCAACATTTTCCATCCTGTATCCAGTACTGTGTCTTCACCCTGCCAGTAACTGGTGTGGCTTCACAGCAAAGCCTCACCAAACTCTTTTCATTGCTCAAGGATCAGTTGATCCTTTTATTGCTCAAAGATCAAGATCCTTTAGCTTCTAGAGACCTCCCAGGTAAAGTTGTCAGTCTCCTCAGAATTTAGACTTTTCATTTTCTAGTTCTTCATCTTCTAGATGGAAAAATAAGATACAATGGTATCTTAGAGATATTTTGCGGATTGATGCATTTCCATGGATAGAGAACTTGGTGCAAATCAGAATAAATTAAGTTAGTTATATAGTTAACCAACACTTTCACTATAATGTATCAGCCTAAAAACTTCATTCAATAGGGCCTATCAGTATCCTATTTTGCAAGAACAGAAGGTGATCAGAAATTAAGGACCTGGGGTGACATGGCGATAGAGCAGGGTAAGCTACAGCCTGTCAAGCCAACATTCCACACTAAGACACAAGTTCAAGTGCATGCTCCTCTGCTCCTAATTCACTCCCCAGTAATACAGCTGAGAGGCGATGGAGACTGGCTCAAGTGCAGACAGATTTCATTTAATGCCTTGCCTGGTGATTTTACAGGTGCTGTCTTGCATTGTTTTTGTGCCTCATATTTTTTTATAAATCAAATATTTACTATAGAATGCATTCATACAATAATAAAAAAATATCAAATAGCAGCAAAAGGTTATGCAAAAGGGGTTGTGTTGGGACCAGTGATCCCACCTATGAAACTGACATCCCTTACAGGGTTCAGTTCCTAACCTGGCTGCTCCAGTTTCAATCAAGCTCCCTGCTAATGGGCTGAGAAAAGCAAGGGAAGGTAAATCAAGTGTTTGGGTCTGAAAATCACATGGAAGGCCTAAATGAAACTCCTGGCCTGGTACTGGCCATCACAGTGTATGAAAGAATGAAAGGTAGCTTCCCTCTCTGTCTCTCTGTCTCTCTCTCTCTCCCCGCCCCATGTAACTCTGCTTTCAAAATAAATCTCTTCTTTAAAATTGGATCTGTCTCCAAATCTAGCCTTCATTCCCCTTCTCTGAAAGCAATCAGTGTTCAGAATCCATCTGTAAATTCCAGAAAGGTTATGTGTACCTATAAGCATCCCTTTGTTATACAAATGTGCAAACTAATCATGATGACTTCTCTTCGTACTATCTCTTGACAAGCCTTCCCTTTGGCATGCATAAACAGTCTCTAATTCGTTTTTCTGGCTTTATACTATTCCACGGTAACACTGTCTTGGCGCTTATTTAGCAAGTTTTCTGCTAATGATCTTATAGTAGTTGGCAGCTTAAAAAAGATGAGGCAGAGTTGGAGATGGTGCTGCAAGGTTGGATGGAAAACTACAGTAACATGAGCAGACAAGTTTGCTGAAGGAGGAAGTGCCCGAGTCCCGGGAATATGGCACAGAGAATGAAAGCCTGGCTGGCAATGGAAGTGAACACAGAGGAGCCTCTGAAAAGCATTGTGTGAAAGTGAGGCCAAGGAAAAGGGGGCTGAGAGGAAGGGTGACCGAGTCCCAGCCTAGTAGGGTGAATATTTGCCTCTAACCCTCTCTTTCCTGGTGACCTCATCAGCATTTCTCATGCTCTCCCCACTTTCGCCAACCCCATCATTTACAAAACAGGACCCCACCCAACAGAAAACAAACATGTTACTATTTATTCATGCAAGAAGGTCCACTGGACACAATAGACAGCAGCACCAGTCTAATTCAATGAAATGGGGTACGTGTAATTCAAACCTCCTTGGGAAAACATAATCTGCTACCAAAAACATTTCCCACCGTTCAGACCACAGGGAAACCGGACCAGTCTCCCCCCAGGTTCCCAAGCAGAAGGGCTGGGACATGGGACAGCAAGACAACAGACAACGGAAGTTCAGATTCTCTTGCCAGCAGTCTCCCCCACACCTCCCAGCTCTGTGCCCCTCCCCCTCCCAGCCCTCAGAGCTTGTTAACTGACCTATCAGAGCTACTCCCTCTGGGGGCTGGTGCAGTCCAGATTCCAGGTCGAAGCAACCAGACACCGACAGCCAATCCAGGCTTGGGGAGATTGTATCCCATTTGCTACTTCGAGACATAGAAACTTCATCCCTCTCCCTGCCCGGAGCTCTCTTCCCAGACAAGGCGGGAGCTCCAGGATGCACAGACATGGGGAGGGAGAAACAGAGGGGAGCTGACCAAAGGATGCTCTCCTGAGTGCCTTTGTGAGAACACTTCTCAACCTCTAGATTTCTCACTGTACCTGCAGATGGTCCCTAGATGAGAAACATCCTGGTCCAAGTCTCAACTGTAGCAGGAGCTACAATTGCCAGTTTGAGTAACAAGTTTAATCTCCCCTTCATGTCCTAAGCAGTCAAATGGGACAATAAGCCCCCTCTGCTGTCTCCCTGTAGGATTACTGGAAATTCAAATGACATCAGCTGTCTAAAGAGCTTGACACACAGTAGGTGTTCCCTCTCTCAGAGAAAGTTTCTCTTCTATCCATCCAGGGTCCAGGATGAAAGCAGATGACTCCATGCAAAGAGTGACTGACAGGTGCTAGGCAGGGTCCCTCACCATCCCCTTGCCAGCTATCTGAGGCATCTCAGTCCTGAGCTGTACCCCTGGACCAACGGCTTTAAAGGGAGGGGGTAGGAGCTGGACTACTGGTTGAAAGTTTTGAGTACTCTCCTTTGCATAGGATGGCAGGTGTGTTGTGGTGGGAAAGGAGCTCTCCCTCGCTAAAAAGCACCTTTAATCCTTGAACTCACAACCCACCTTCCAGAGCAGAGCTACCCTGGGACCCTGAGCCCACCCTCAGCAGGGAAGTTGGCTGGGAGTGGCCCTGCCCATCCTCTCACTCCCCAGCTCGCTCTTCTCCAGGTGGAGCCTGTCCCAGTTCCTTGACCTTGTCTCTGAGCTCCAGTTTCCAGTCATTTCATCACCTCTGGGGCTCTTGTCTGAACCCTATCCAGGTTGCCCTGGTGCCTCTGGGGCTGCCCATCAGTCAACACCCACCCCTGCACTGCTGCTCTGTTCAGCTGACTGTACTCAGAGATGACATGGGGCAGCCAGCAGCCTGGCCAGAGGTGACATAGTCTCCTGGGCAGATGACCTCATGAGCCCTCCCTCTGTGCAGTATTTTTAGGTGCTGCTTCCCTCTGCCTTCCACTCAACCTCTGTGTTCTTCCAATGTGGGCCAAAGCTCTCCAGAATCTTTCAAGTGTGACAGCACTCATTGTTTTCCACGAACACGACAGTCTGGGAAATGTAACTATTAGCCAACCCCTTTACTCCTTGTCTATTGGATTATTCTTCTTCAACTGTTCTTTGCCCTTTTTTCTCTTCTTTTTATTCATTTTTGTTGTTATTGTTGTTGAAAATAAGGACAGACTCTTGTGTTCAAATACTAAGGGACTGTGCTCACTTCGGAAGCACATATACAAATACCAAAGAACTTTTTGCTCCCACTCCCTGACACCTGCCAACCTTCACCCACCCACCACTGCAGCAGCTCCACCTCCTTGCCATGGTTGCAATGTGGTTACCTTGGTTGCTGGTCAGATTTCAAGACACATGGTCTAAGGTGCTGGGAGCCAGATCATTCCAGCAGGTGCAAGGACCCAGACTCGCTCTTTGTCTCTCTCTCTCTCTCTCTCTCAGAATCCCAATTCTGTAGCATCTGCCCATTTCAGTCTCAAACAACAGCTATGTGCAGTGTGGGAACTCAGGTCCTCCGGGGTTCCTGGGTGCCTGGGTTTCTATGGTCTCACCTTCAGTCTGTGTTTGGGGGATTATGCAGCTGCTCTGGTTTTGCGGTACAGCCTTAGATTTGCTTTTTTCTCCTCTCAGACAACTTACCCCACAGTTCACAAGCAGATCCTCTATCATCTAGACGTCACTCAGGTTGATCTACACTTTCCTCCTGTCACATTCTGTTCCAGTGTTTCCAAGAGGCTGATCAGAATAGGGGATCTGAGGGAAACACTTCTGGGCTGTGATTTTGGCCACCCAGTCACTCAATGCTCACAGCAAGCAAGAAAGGAAAGAGAAAAAGAGGAGGAGGAAAAGGGAGATGAGGAGAGAATTGAGGGGAGGAGAGGAGAGATAAGGGTAGGGGAAGGGAAGAAAGGAAACAAGAAAATGGAAAGAAAGGGAATGGGGAGGAGAGGGGGAGAAGGGAAGGGAGTGGAGAAAAGGAGAGTGGGGGAGAGGAGAATGAGAGTGGAACTTTCAATGCATTGGACACGGAGTGAGGAAAAAGGAGCACGATGTCCTATCTCGGCCCCACCCCTCCAGCTGCAGTGAAGCCAGGGAGTGTGGAAAACCCCTTCTCAGTACACATCAGGTGGAGAGCAGCACTGGATAAACAGCTGGTGCTCACCAAGTATCTGCTACTGTTTACTGGGTGACAAACTGTACTGTCCAGAACAGGCTGGAATGGGAGGAGACCAGGCTTCCCCAGGGCTCTGCTCACCACTGGGCAGCTCTCTCTACCTTGGGAACCCCAAGCAGCACTCCATGTTCTCCGATGACAGACTGACAGACGTATGTTGTGGTGTTCTCATCCAGGGCATTGTCTGCTAAGTCTCCCCCTGTGCTCTATTCATATCCACTGACACCGTGTCCAGATCCAAGCCTCCTGCAGAGGGGTCCTGACCCTCACATCCACTGCAAAGTGTCCTCTCCACACACTCTGCTTTTAGGGGCTCTTATCTCCCACTTCTACAGCACAGCAGCCAGGCCTGGGTTTTGGCAGCCACTTTGGCAGCCACCAGGAGCCTAACAGCCCCCTGTGGCATTTGCAAAGTCAAAGTCACCCTGGTGGAGAGCCAAGACTGGCGGCTGGTGAACTCTGGCTTCCACAGGAGGCAGTCAAGAGGACCGACTGCTGCAACACAGCCAGCCAAACCTTCCTTGGGGGATTCCAAGACCCGCTAGGGAAGACTGCAAGGGCTGTCCGAAGGTGGTCAAAGCAGCAGAATAATGTTTGGAAACTTTCTGAGAGCCAGTGTAGCCCTGCTTCAGTGTAGCCTGAGAAGGTAGGACTGCATGGTCATGGTAGTGACTCCTTGTTGGGGGTTTGTGCCACTTCCCAGTTTCCAAGTAGAACATGAACAATGGGATGGGAGGACAGTGTCCAGTCCAAAAGAGTGATACTTCTCATCTGAGAGTGTTCAGAACACTAAAATCCAAAATACCCAGGAAGGGGTCGGCGTGGTGGCACAGTAAATCACATGCATCCGGTGTCAGAGTACCTGGTTTGAGTCCAAGCTGCTCCTCTTTTGATAACACATGGCAGAAGATAGTCCCAGTACTTGAAGTCCTTCTGCACATGTGGGAATCACAGATGGAGTTCCTAACTCTTAGCTTTGGCCAGGCCCAACCTTACCTGTCGCAGGCATTCCAGGAGCGAACCAGAAAATGGAAAATCAATCTGTGTGTGTGTGTGTGTGTGTGTGTGTGTGTGTGTGTGTGCATTTCAATTAATAAGTAGATATTTTAGAAAAAAAGCAAAGGGAGCCATGCTGAGCTTGCCATGTAGCTACCTGCTAACAAACCTGGAAAGGTAACAGATGATGGCCCAAATGCCACCCATGTGGGAGACCTCTTGGCTTTAACCTGGCCTAGACCATTAAGGGGGTGAATTGATGGACAGGAGATTGTTCTATGTCTCTCCCTCTTTCTCTCTGTAATGCTGGCTTTCAAATAACTAAATCTTTTTCTCTTTATCAGAAGTGAAACACAGATGTCCAAGGTATTATGCAGGCAGGCCAGTGAGCTCTAGAGCCAACGTGCCGCAGCTCTACTGCTCCATTCCCTATTTGTGAACTGTTCGCTCCTCAATTTCTTCACCTATAAAGTAAGACAACAATGTCCTACCTTATCATTTCATTGCTTGCCCTCAGTGAGTTCACCAATGTTGAATGTTATACTATTATTGTTATTTACATACATTTCCAAGATTACAGAAAATCATCATGTTTATTTCAGAGCGGAGACCTTAGAAAGAAGTTCAGGGGTATAGTTAAAAAGAAGAGGGAATAGTTCAAAAGATATGGGAAAATCTGCAAAATAGGTAAAGTATAAAAGAAAAAGGACAAACAGAAATATGTATTTTATGATACAATCTTAGAATTAATAAAATACAAGGATTTGGAGAATCAAGATGGCAGAATAGCATAAAGGCGCATTTAAACAGACAGAGAAACATTAGCCAGTGTGAAGCAGAGAGGGCACATTTCAGGAAATAGGAGAGGACAGAACGACAGCAGGGGGGCACCTGGAGGCTGATAGAAACACATGAATCCAGACAAAGAACTGCCCATCATTCTAGTCCGTTTGATTTGACCATGAGCAGAGACAGAGCAGCAAATCCCAGATGGGTAGTGCAGGAACAGGGTAAATTTCACAACCCAGTATGCCCCTTAGAGCCGTATTGGGCACCATTTAGTTTAAGAAGGCAAAGGCTACAGGATAGTACTGCACATGTAATTAGCTGGGAATGAACTCATTTCTGGCTCAGTGAACTGCAGCAATGTGGCATCCTTCAGGTGCCACCAGAGATAGATCCGGGTAACCCTCAGACCTGACAGCCAGCAGATCAAGAACTCTAGTAATAGCACATCTGGTGCCATTTTGTACAATGTAGTAAAGAATTTGAGACTGCAGGGGACAACAGTGAGCAGTGCATGTGCTGAGCTCCCAAGAACTTACTGAGCTAAGTGCATTGCACTCATCCTACAGGAAAATAATATCAACTTTGGCATCATGCAGGTCAAAATAGGTCTGTGTAGCCTTCAGACCTAACAGCAAATAGATTCCAGCCAGATCAGCACCAACAGCAACCTAGCTGTATAGGACACCTGGTGTCTCCCTAATCCTGTGGACCTGCTCAAACTGAAAGTGGGAGAAAGGCTGTACAGATAATGGTGCAGCCTCAGCCTGGTATCGCAGGAGGTGGAGCCTGGTGAGCCAAGAACAGGGGCTATGGAGACTGTGGTGGAAATCTAACATAAGAACCCAGACCTGGAACTCACTGGAGGAAGTGGCACAAGTGACTGCAAACAGAGACCCATGTATCAACTGCAATAAGTAAAATCGAACTATAGACCTGTGGGTGACACAGCTTAGAAACCTGCCCCAAGGAGAAGAATCTGCTAACCAGAACTACAATGACCAAGAGCAAAAGAGGAGACAGAGGAACAATCAATATTACTGAAAACTCCTCTACAAAGGAGAAAAACCCTTTACCAACTTTAGAGTTAACTGAGGAAGACATTGAGTAAATGGGGGATAGAGAATTCAAAGCACTTGTTATAAAGCTTCTTATCAATGATGAGAAGCACCTAATAAAGGCGTTCAAGGAATTGAAAGAATAAGTCACACTGGAAATGAATCAAATGAAAACTGATATATCAGAAATGAAGAACACAGTGGAGCAAATTAAAAGTACAGTGGAGAGTCTCCAAAACAGAATGAAGCAAGCAGAAGAAAGAATCTCAGAATTGGAAGATATTTCCTGTCACCAGGGCAAAATAAACAAAAAAAATGGAAGCAGAGCTGGATCAGGCTTTTAAAAAGTACTCAAGAACTGAAAGACACTATTAAAAGGAGAAACAAGAGTTATGTGAGTCACAGAAGGTGCAGAAAGAGAAGCTGGGTTTAAAAATGTATTTAATGAAATGCTAAGGGAAAATTTCCCTAATCTAGAGAAAGAATTATGAAACAGCATTGAGGAGGGGCACAGAACTCCCAACAGAGTTGACCAAAAGCGATCTTCACCGTGAAACATAATAATCAAACTCTCTTCAGTTGAGCATGAGGAAAAGATCCTTAAATGTGCGTGTGAAAAAAATCAATTGACATATAAAGGAATACCAATTAAATTTACAGGAAACTTCTCACACAGGCCAGAAGAAAATGGAGTGACATATTTCAGATTCTAAAAGCAAAAAAAAATTGTTGGCCCAGTATAACATACCCAGCAAAACTTTCCTTTCTCTTTGAAAATGAAATAAAATTCTTCCACAGTAAAGAAAAGTAAAAAGAATTTGCCTCTTCCAAACCTGCCTTATAAATGATACTTCAAGATGTTCTCTTGACGGAGAAAAGAAATAGCACCCAGCAAAACCAAAGACAAATGTGAAGAACATCCCAGTAAAAAGACAACAGAAGACTAAATCAATGAACAGCCCATTGATAAAATGACAGGGCCAAATTACCACCTATTTGTATTTACCCTGAATATAAATGGCTTAAACTCATCAATCAAACATCATAGATTAGTAGACTGGATTTAAAAACAAAACCCATTAACTTACTGCCTACAGAAGACACATTTCAGCAACAAAGATTAGTAGAAACTATATCTCTTGGATTTTGATTTTTTTGTTAGTTTCATCCTTCTAAACACTTTCTTGCGATGACTCATAGACCATACAGCAGCATTGTTTTCTTCCAGAAGGCTCTTGATTTTCTTTTTCATTTCTTCAGCAACACATTAGTCATTCAGTAATTCTCTTGAGGGTTAATCTTAGCTCCTTGCACTATGTGACTGGCCCTGGATGCTCAAGGAGTATCACATACACACACACATACATACACACACACACACATCTTCTGTGGCATTTGGTTGCAGAAATATTTCACATGGCCAACACAAATGTTTAGTTCCTTCCACTGGGGAGATGCAGCAGGGTCTGTATCAGTGCAGTAATGTAAGACGAGAATGGATTTCAGAGTGAGTGAGACAGAAACTACTTCCCTGACCCAGGGAGCCACTCACCAAGGGAGCTCAGCAGGGATAGAGGCTTGGAGGTTACAGCAGGCTGACAATTCCTGTCTAAGTCTCCCATTACCACACGAGCTGTTTGAAATTGAGTATGCTCTCTCTCTCCATCTCTATTACATGGATTTAAATTTACATTATTTTATGTGACTCTCTACGGAAGCTTACTGTACTTGGAACGAAGTAAAACTTGTAGTAGATAAAGAAATAGACAATTCAGAATCACCACCCACTGAAAGGGAGATACGGGGGGAAGATCCTATAGGAGAAAGAGAGTTAATTATAACACTTATGATGTTCTTGAGGTCATTTGGGCATGACAATCAGAAGAAAGTCACACCAATGAGGTGTGACAGCACTAGTTAAGCAAAACAAACTAAGTAGATAATGACCATATGGTCAACAAGAATTTTAGGGAAGTGGACAGTATCATCTCAAAGCTGTTATGAATGTTGTGTTATAAATGTGTTGCAAAAGCTTCACTGAATTTTCAATTCATAGACCCTATGATTTGCCCACTTCAACAGTGCTGAGGACATTCAGAGTTGAGCAACCACCACCACAATTTAAGATTTTTTACTGAAAGACAGAGAGAGCAATCCTTCCACTGGTTCACTCCCCAGATGGCTCCCAATGACCAGCACTGGATCAGGCCCAAACCAAGAGCCAGGAAGCAGATGCTTCTTTCCAGTTTCTATGCAGGGAGAAGGGGCCCAAGCACATGGAACACCTTCTTCTGCTTTCCAAGGTACATTAGCAGAGAACTGGAACAGAAATGAAGTAGCCAGGACATGAATCAACACACATACAGGATGCCAGTGCGGGTGATGACTTAACCCTTTACACCATCGCCTGTTCTTCACCTTGTATAGAAAAGGAGGCACACACTGCACAGTGTTTCTATTTGGCTTTCCTCGCTAGAATGTTAGCAACCAAGTTTTATATTTGTCCGCACTTCCGCCTTTTTTTTTTAAAGATTTATATTTATTATTTTTTCATTGGAAAGGCGGATATACAGAGAGGAGAGACAGAGAGGAAGATCTTCCGTCCGATGATTCACTCCCCAAGTGAGCGCAACGGTCGATGCTATGCTGATCCGAAGCCAGGAGCCTCTTCCGGGTCTCCCACGCGGGTGCAGGGTCCCAAAGCTTTGGGCCATCCTGGACTGCTTTCCCGGGCCACAGGCAGGGAGCTGGAAGGGAAGCAGGAGGGCTGCCGGGATTAGAACCGGCGCCCATATGGGATCCCGGGCGTGCAAGGTGAGGACCTCAACCGCTTGCGCCACCGCGCCGGGCCCCACTTCTGCCTTTTTTTAAAAGACTTATTTATTTATTTTTATTTGAAAGATTTACAAAGAGATAGCTGCAATGGCCAGAATTGAGCCTATTCAAAGCCAGGAGCTTCTTCCAGGTCTCTATATAGGTACAGGAGCCCAAGGACTTGAGTCATCCTCCACTGCTTTCCCAAGCCATAAGCAGAGAACTGGCAGGGAGCTAGGTTAGAAGTGGAGCAGCCAAGACATGAACCAGCCCCCATATAAGATGCTGTTGTTGCGAGGCAGAGGATCAGTCTGCTATGGCATCACACTGGCCCAAAACTTCTTCCTTTAAAAAAAAGTGTTTATTTTCACATACTTGAAGATAGAAAAGGTGAGAAAGAGGGAAGCAGCGAGGAAAGTAAGGATGGAAAGAGAGAAAAATCTTCTATCTACTGGTTCATTCTCCAAACGTCAGCAGCAAGGCCTGGAACAGATCAAAGCCAGGCATCTGGAACATCATTAGGCAAGAGGAGCCCTAGAGCCTGAGCCATCAGCATCTGACTCCGAGGATGCACCAGAAAGCAGCTGGATTGGAAGTGGAGTAGGCATCACTAAGCTAGTACTGAGTGGTATATTCACACAATGAGATTTTCTTGGCAATTAAAAGGAGAATGGGGGCAGGTATTATGACATAGCAAGTTAAACTGCAACTTTTGTCTACTGACGTGGATCTGTGTCCATGCTCTTTGGGGGTTGCTATGAGTAGTGTTGTTGTTTGCATCCATACTCGTTACTTTTTGTGTACAAATGCTTTCAGTTCTTTGGGGTATACACCTGCTAATGGGTTTGTTAGACCATACCCTAAGTGTTTGTTTAAACATTCGTTTCCCACACATTTCACATTGCCACCAGCAGTTTCAGTCACACCAATACCCACTGTCATTGTCTTTTTTTTTATTAAGACTATCCTCGTGGGGTGAAGTGATAGCTCATGGAAATTTTGGTTTGCATTTCCGGACCACCAGCGATGTTGGCTGTTTTGCATGTGTTTATGTCCATCTACCACGAGGGGACAAAGCTCAACATCATTGTGGACACATGCCAGCTGGGGTGCCCTGCTGCCACTGCCACCCACGTGGTGTGACCTGACAGAGAGTAGAGTTCTGCCAATGTGCACGTGGGGGTACCATGCACTGCCTAGGGTCAGGAACTTGGTACAAATCAGAATGGCGGGGGTGTCACTGAGTGCTTGTTTGACATGTATAAAATGATTTCTAAGGGCATCCATGGGCCAGACCACTGCAACTGCAGTTAATCAAGGGAGCTGGGACAGAAGGCAGGTTGGTGGGGGTAATCTGAAGGGCTTCTTAGGCTAGGGCAATGCACTAGCTGGTGTATGCAAGGGGGGGGGGGTGGTGGGAGCAGCATGATGGCTCAATTGGTTAGTTATCTGCCTACAAGCACCAGGATCCCTTATGCGTGTCAGCTTGTGTCCCAAATGCTCCATTTCCCAACTGGCTCCCTATTTGTGGCTTGGGAAAGCAATGAAGGATGGCCCAAAGCCTCGAGACCCTGCATTCATGTGAGAGACCTGGAGGGGGCTTCTTGTTCCTGGCCTTGGATTGACTCAGTTCCAATTATTACAGCCATTTAGGGAGGTAACCAACAGATAAAAGATCTTTCACTGTGTCTCCCCTTCTCTCTGTAAATCCACCTTTCCAATAAAAATAAACAAATCTTTATTTTATTTTTATTGGAAAGTCAGATACACATAGAGGAGGAGAGACAGAGAGGAAGATCTTCCATCCGATGATTCACTCCCAAAGTGGCCGCAACGGCCAGTGCTGTGCCAATCCAAAGCCAGGAGCCAGGAACTTCTTCCACATCTCCCACGCGGGCGCAGGGTCCCAAGGCTTTGGGCTGTTCTCGACTGCTTTCCCAGGCCACAAGCAGGGAGCTGAATGGGAAGTGGGGCTTCTGGGATTAGAACTGGCACCCATATGGGATCTCAGTGCGTTCAAGGCAAGAACTTTAGCCACTAGGCCACGCCGCCAGGCCCAAAATAAACAAATCTTTAAAAAAAAGAGACATGGCTCTGGAGGACTGGCTGGCCTAAACCACAGCATTTGCTGGATCATGCAAAAGCCATAATTGGGGGTGGGCCTATTAGGAGTTTTTTGGGATTGCCCTGACTAGGCTCTCGTACCTGTCACTCTCATGAGAGTCGGGGTTGAGAGCAGGACTGGCCAGGCAGTTGCACAGTTGGTTCCCAATACAGCCAGGTCTAGCATCCCCCCGATGGGGTCCCTCACCTAGACCACTATGTTTGATCCCCAACCTCAGGAGAAATCACAAAGACCTGCAGTGCAACCCTGGAGCACATGTTGCAGGACTGGGGCACTTTAGTTGCTGACTTTCTTGCAAGGATAGAGAACATACCTAGATGCACACACAAGACATGAGCTCATCTAAGTCAACACAGGACTTTGAGTACCACTTCAAAGGGTAAAAATAATAGGCTGAAGACTACTTCATACTAGATTCTACAACAAGCACCTAGGTCTGTGGACACACTGAGGTAGACAAGGAAAACCAACAAGCCTGAGAACTTCTCACCTCTGGTGCGATGAAGCCGACTTCTCAGAACAATCAAGACCACTCAAGTAACACTCTCAGAATATTTTTCTCCCATTGGGCCTCTACGCTACAACAAATGACTGCCTCCATCCCCTGGTGCTTATATGATCTTACAGCAAACAGAAGTGCACTTTCTCTCCACATCCCATTGCTCGGACATGGGAGGGAAGATGGAGACATTTCTCTCACCTACCTTTTTCCCACTCAACCCTCTCCATCCTAATTCAAGATCTATATGGGTCTGCAATACCCTTATCTTTGTAATAAAAATTTCAATAAATTGATTTCAATTTTTTGGAAAAATGTGAGGGTGGCCCCCCATGTGTAGGCAACTGCTTGGATTGCCTTGTACCCGGGCAAATGTGATACTGTTTGGAGAAAGGCAGCCAAGAACTGGCAAACAATCTGGGCCTGGTTAATGCCAAATTTGTGTTAACTATACCAGAGTGTCAGCATAATTGCCTATTTATTAAAAGAAATATGGGAGGAAGACAGTGGACCCTGCCAGAAGACAAAACCAGGGTCTGCACTGGCATGGAGGCTGTGGTTTTCCTGACAAAGGGGACTTAAGGATGTGTGGGAGTGAGGACCTCTGAGGAAGTACTTTACAGGTGTGGAGTGACCAGGGAGCTTCCACAACTGAGCACTGCACTCACAGGTAAACACAGGAGTTGAGACCAGGTGGTTTAAAGAGGGAAAACCAGAGGGCATGTCTGGGTCAGACCAATGCACCACCCATGTGGAAGGCCTGGAATGAGCTAGACGGCATTGCCACCACTCACTAGCACACAGGAAAGCTAGGGTTGGGAGTTAGGGGCTGCCTGGCAGGGTTAGGCCACAAAACCCACCAGTGAACGTTGGGGCAAAGGATGGGCCACACAGATGGGCTGTGATACCAACCAGCATGTGAGAACCAGGTCTGGGGGTTGATTCTCTAGCATATATGTGGGTTCACCTCTGTTGCTCTGCAATACCTACTGGTTGCTTGAGAACTGGGGGTAACAGACCAAGCTAGGCATGACCACAGAACTCACAACACTCATGAGAACTGGAGTTGGGAGCAGGCTGGGCTGGCCCAGGCTAGCCCAGGTTGTAGCACCTACCAGCACACCCAAGAACTGGATCTGGGGCAGACTAGGCCACAGCATCAATCAGCACATGTAAAGGCCAGGACTGGGGGTGGACTATACTGGGCATGGACCTAGCACCTGTTGCCATACATGTGATCTGGGTTTGTGAGTAGGCCTGGTGGAAGAACTTGGGAAACTCCCCTTCTAGTCTGTAGCTCCTGCTGGTGAGTACAAAAGTCAGGACTGAGGATGGGCCAGACCAGGCAGGGCTGCATCATTTACCAGTATGTATGTGGGCTGGCTCTGGTCAGATGGAGAGAAGGCTGGGCTGGGCTAGCCAAGCCTTAGCACTCACCAGCATGTGCAGGATCCAGGACAATGTATGGGCCATGCTGGGTTAGGTTATGTCACCCTCTGGTTCACATGAGAGCCAAAGATAGGGTCCAGCTGGGCAAGGCTATGTTGTAGCACTCACCAGTGAGAGTTGGGACTGGAGGCAGGTAAGACAAGGCTGAGTCAAAGTACCACCAGCACTGGGAACAGGCCTGATAGAGGAATTAAAGAGACTCCCCTGCTAAGCTAAGACTTCCAGTGGTGAGAACAAGAGCTGGGGCTAGGTAGGGGTGGATTGGATTGAACATGGCTACAGCACTCCCAGGCATACTTGTGGGCTGCGTCAAACAACAGGCCAGACTAGGCTATACCCCAGCACCAACTGTCACTGACAAGAGCCAGAGTGGATATGGGACAGGCTAGGCTAGATGTGCATCCACCAGCCCATACGAGAGCCAGGTCTGGGAGTAGACCAGGCAGGCCTGGACTGTAGCATCCACTGACTGAAAGCTGGAATGGGTGCATCCAATTGTCAGGGCCATAGTATCCACCTGTAAATGCTGGGCCTGAATGGGGGCCATGTCAGCCTGGTCCAAGCACCCATGTGTATGAGAGATCTGGGACTGGGAGCTACTCTGATAGAGGAGCTTAGGAAACTCTCTTATTAGGCCTCAACTCTCACAGTGAGTGTGAGAGACCAGGATAGGCACAGCCCAGGCCAGTCTTAGCTAGTACCATAGGGGCCAGGTCTGGGGTTGTTGTGGTCAGAGCATGGGGTCAGCCCAGGCATCTCCCCACTAGATCACTTCTCCTGCGGGTGAGCATGTGAGCTACAACTGGGATGGATGAGGTTGAGCAGGGCTGCAATACCCATTAGCCTGCATGTGAACTGGATTTGGGGGAAGACCAGGCTAAGCTAGCCCAAAACACCTGCTAGCATATGCAAATGCCAGAATAAGTGCACGACAGCCAGGCTTTGCTGCAGTATCTGCTAGCAAGAGCTGGGACTGGGTACAGGTCCTATCGCACTGGACTGTGGTACCTACTGGCAAGCTCAAGAAATGGGGTTGGGAGTGGACCTAATAGGGAAACTGTGGGTACTCCTCCGCTGGACTGCAATTTCCACTGCTGAGCATGTGAGCCAGGGCTAGGGGCAGGACAGGCTGGACAAGGCAACAGTACCCGTCCACATATGTGTATGCTGGATTAGCGGAGTGGAGGGTGGACAGGCTGAGTTAAGCCACAACATCAATGGATGTGTACAAGAACTGGATAGAATGTAGTATAGGCCAGACTAGACTGCTGCGTATGTTATCATGCACAGGAACCTGCTGGGTTTCTGGAACATACAGGGCTAGAAGCAGGCCTAGTGGGGGTTATTGGGGATTACCCAGACTAGACTGTACTTTCTGCTGGTGTGCATAAGGGCTGGGTTTGTGGCGGGCTGGGTTGGGTTAGGGCTGTAGCACCCATTGGTTTGCGTGGGAGATGGAGCTAGGAATGCAATTGATTAGGCAACTGCATTCACTGGTATGTGCATGGGCTGATGCAGGTGACAGACTGAATGAAACCGACTCTGCATTGGCTGGCACACATGAAAGTCAGGTCTAGGGTCACCACATGTGAGATTTCTTGGGGGACTCCCCAACTAGTCCATTGAACTTAAACTCCAGGCTACAAGAAAAACACAGGACTCTGACTTTGAAATGCACGTAACAAGACTGGCCCTCCCCAGTAGCGGATACCTTGACAGACAGCCCATCTAGGCCAGCAGAGGATGTTGAGTGCCTCATCAGATGATGGAAAACAGAAATGGTTGGGCAACTCTCCTGGCCAAGCTTTGCAGCATGTTCCTGGGTCTGTGGATGCACTAAGATGGACTTGCTCAACCAATAAACCTTGGAAAGATTTTCTCAGCTCCTGAAATAATGACAACAACTGGAGCTTAGACAGGACAAAATCAAAATCCAGGAACTTTATCCTCATCATCCATTGCGTGCCAGGAGCCCCAGGACTTGGGTTATCTTCCACTGCCTTTGCAAGTGCATTAGCATGGAATTGGATCAGAAGCAGACTTGCCAGGACAGGAACCAGCAATCTGGATGTTGATGTCACAAGTGGTAGTTTAAACAAACCCCTGTGCCATGACTCTGGCCTCCCCACTGGCTATTTTAACCCTCTATCTTTGCCTATGTGTTTAAGATAATTTATCTTGTTACCCAAATCAGCCTAATTGATAAAGGTTCATAAGTTACATTCTAAAATGTCTTAAGACTAAAGGAAGCCAAAGGAAAGCCAACACACTAAACCAAATGGTAGAAGTGTTGTGTGTTTGAAAAGATAGAGTGCATTGTATGCTAGAGAAGAGAGGGATCTTAAAAAAAAAACAGATCTGGGGCTGGCACAGTAGCCTAGTGGCTAAAGTCCTCGCCTTGCACATGTCAGGATCCCATATGAGTTTTGGTTCATATCTTGGAGGCCGTGCTTCCTGTTCATCTCCCTGCCTGTGGCCTGGGAAAGCAGTCGAGGCTATCCAAAGCCTTGGGACCCTGCACCCACCTGGGAGACCCGGAAGAGGCTCCAGGTTTTTGGCTTCGGATTGGCACAGCTCCAGACACTGCAGTCACTGAGCGAGTGACTCAACAGACAGATCTTCCTCTCTGCCTCTCCTCCTGTCTGTGTATCTGACTTTCCAATACAAATAAAATAAATCTCTAAGAAAAAAAACAAAACAAATCTAGGTTCCAATTTCAACTCTACTTCTTTGCATGAACTTTATGACTTTGGGTGAGCTGCTAAGCCCCTCTGAAGCCTCAGTGTAAAAATAGGTAAATAATAAATTGGACATAATGAACAAAATAGCACCTAACACCTCCCTTAAAGGCCTTTGGGGAGGACAAAGCAGATCTTGCATGTTAGGGCTTGGTGGAGGAGACAGCACCTACAATGGTTACAATAATTGCAGCATTTTTTCTTGGAATTAAGTGAATTTTGTATGGTTAATGCCAGTTACCTCACACATTAATGGGTGGTTAAGGTTTGGATTTTATAGCTTTAGAATACAGAACACTGTCCTTAAAGATCTCAGTTGCAACACCGGGGCTCTTGCGAAAATAAAAGAAATAATAGATCGTCAGTAACGAAAAGCCCAAATGAAGAGAAAAACGCTGATTGCAACCCCATCATTACTCAGAACAGAGAAGCCGAGTAACTTGCGACGGGCCGATCCTACAGCCCGGTCCCATTTTCCCCTCAAGTTAGGGTGATTACATCAGAACCTGACACATCACTGAGCTGTGAATTTGTACTACAAGCCTGGTCAAATAGGAAATTCCCAAGTATTTTTTACATGGACATCTGATTTAATGTCCAGCCACGCAGCCAGGTAAAGTTCTGCAAGTCTCTCCAGACCCACCACCTTCCCATCCAAGTCAGAAGGCATCTATTTATCTGCATGTACATCTAACACGGCACCAGGATCTGCAAAGCAGGAATGCCAGACTCCCTGACCTCCCAGGCAGAGCTGGCCAAGCAACATCTAGAGTGGGGGAGACAGACAGAGGCCAAGGAAGGCCCTGCACAGCACGGGGAGCTGGAGGCAAGTTCAGAAAGGAGAGTCGTATTTTCCTTTTTTCATTTAAAAAATTTGTATCCTTTTGGTTTTTTTTTAATAAAGATTTATTTATTTTTCCCACAATACAAGATTACATGCCTACGGGATCATTCCCTTCCCTTATACTAATCGCTGTTATAAAGGCAGCTTTGCATCTAGACCCAATGCAGTCGAGTTTGTGTTTGTCTTAGGTTGCTAGACATTTGTATTTATCTGAAAGGCGGAGAAAGAGAAAAAGTAAGATCACTCCCCTCCCCCACATGTCCGCAACAGTTGAGACTGGAACAAACCAATGCTAGGAACCAGAAGTTTTCCCCAGGTCTCCTTGTGGGTGGCAGTAACCCAAGTAGTTGAACTTTCATTTACTGCCCCCCAGGGGCACCTGATCCCAGGCCTTCCCATGCAGGATACAGGCGTGCTACAGAGCCACGTCAGCAGCCCCTTCATTCAGGGTGAGTCAGATATCCCAGGGCCTCTGGGGAGAAATCTGTCTGAAGTCCTGAAGCTGCTTCATTTAATCATAGGTCCTAACGGGGGCCAATAAAGCTCAACTATTGAGAGCATCAGCCGTAGCAAGTTTTGAAGAGGGCTTTAAAACACCACCAAGCCCCAATCCCAGACCGGCAAAGTTTACCTCTGTGTTACAATGTCACAGGTCTCGGGGGGCTGTGTAGATAGAGCTGAGGGAAATTGCTTGAAATACTAAAGTTCATAACACCAAGCACCGACGCAACCCCCTTTGAGGTTACCAGAAGGTCTTCCTGTAGGAGGTGTGGTTCCAACCTTGGCCTTATTTGTGAGCTGTTACAGAACTAATAACTAAGTACAGACTTCTAAGAAGAGAAAAATGACATTCTAGTCACTTTCAGTAATTAGACCGGGGAGAGCCTGAGAATTCTCTGCTCCTCTTCTTTTTGAAATTCATTTTATTTACATTTTTTCTAGACTTATGTTGCTTTTCACCCCCAGTTCCCCAGCCTCGCCATGCCCCTGTTTCCCTAGACTGCAGCCCTGCAGTGCAGAAGGGAGGCAACCGAGGCAAAGGCTGTTAGGAACGCAGGAGGCGGCCTCCTCCCTACCTAGGGGCCAGGCGCCTCTCGTCCCCCGCCCCTGTGCTGGGCCCCCAGCCTCACTCCTGACAGCAGCCCAGGAGAGCTAAAGTAAACAGTCCTTTGGAAACTCAGCGAAAGGAAAAGGCTGACTCAGGCCTTCTCTTTCAATAGTCCCCACCTGTTCCCTCGGCCCACCCTGGGTTCCCCGCTTCCCTTTCTCTTTTCTTTCCTTTCCCCCTTTGTTGCTCATTTTCAAAAGGGCAGAGTTGACAGTTCTCGCCTTGAGCAAAGCCAACCAGCCCGAGAAGCAGCCAGGAACAGCCTCGTGCTGCTGACCCAGCTCTGGCCCTGCTGACCCAGCTCTCGCCCCACCGCTCCCCCGCCTTGCGCCCTCCCCCCAGGCTCCCCGCCCGCAGCCTGCACGTGGCCGGGTCTGGTCAACAGGGGAAGGGAGGGGAGCCACGAGGGCCCCTTCATACCCTTCCTCCCCCAGGCCTCAGTGGACAGACTCCCTTCCGCCCAGAAGGGATTTATGAAGCCTGAACGGAGAGGGGGGAATACAAAAGGGACAAAGGCAAACAAACCAAGTAGAGCCTTGCCTTTCCACTGACTGCAACTTTCCTTGCCCCATAAACTTGCTGCTAGGGGTAAAAGTCACTGCCTGGCACTGGAAGAAATGAGTGTGCTGTATCTATAGTAAGGACTGAGGAAAAGCTCGGTGTCCCAAGTTAGTTACTGCCCCAACCTGCTAACTGCCCTTCAGGGTCTCTGGAACCCACTTAGAAACCCCTGTATCATGTGGTGACAGTCCTCCCCAAGTCCGAGGCTGACTCTGTAAAGTAAAAAAAAAAAAGAAGAAGAAGAAAAGAAAACCTTTAGTTTCTATGGGTTTCTAGACACACATGTAATCATAAGACAGGATAAAGTGGGCTGGCATGGTGGCACAGTACGTTAAGCTACCACCTGTGACACTGGCATGCTGTATGAGTTACAGTTCAGGCCCCAGCTGCCCCACTTCCAATCCAGCTCATTGATAATATGCCTGGAAAAGCAACAGAAAATGGCCCAAATACTTGGCCAATGCCACTGAAAAGGGAAACCCAGGTCAAACTCTTGGCAAGGAATAAAGAAATCAAATATGGTTCTATATGCTTTTCCCAGTCTTTCTGAATGGTAATGTCTTACGAAACTATATAGTCCAGAGGCACAGGGCGCATACTGGGGTTTACAATCCAGATCGAGGACATTTCCACTGGCACAGGGATCCTTCACATTGTGTTTAATAAGCCACACTCACTTCCCTCTACCCCCTGAACCCTTACAAGCCATTCGCCTGTTCTCTGTTTCTCTTATTCTGTTATGTTCTATAACAGGATACAACATGTAACTTTCTGAGATTACCATTTCTCATTCAGCGTAATTCTCTAGAGATTGATTTAAAGCACTTGTGCAAGTCCATATGCCATTCCTCTAGGTGGCTAAGTAGCATCCCATTGTGTGGAGGGACCACAGTTTCACCGTTTACCTGCTGAAGGGAGAGCTGAGTTGCTTTTAGCTTGTGGCTATCACAAATAAAGCTGCTGAAGACTTGGTTTTTAGGGCCCAGCACAGCAGCCCAGTGGCTTAAGTCCTCACCTTGCATGAGCTGGGATTCCATATGGACACCGGTTCTAATCCTGGCCTCCCTACAGCTCCATGCTTGTCACCTGGGAAAGCAGGAGAGAACAGTCCAAGGCCTTGGAGCTCTGCGCTTGTGTGGGAGACCTGGACGAAGCTCCTGGCTCCTGGCTTCAGATCAGTTTGGCTCTGGCCATTGTGGCCATTTGGGGAGTACATCAGTGGATGGAAGATCTTCCTCTCTATCTCTCCTCCTCTCTGCATATCTGACTTTCTAATAAAAATAAATAAAGATTTTTTTTTTTAAAAGAAAGAAGACATTGTTTTTATTCCAAGAGAAATATTTGCTTCTCTGGGGTCAATGACCAAGGGCCAGTTGCTGGGTCCGACAGTAACTGCAGGGGTAGTGGTACACCTTTTTAAAATTCTGCTCTCGGGCCCGGCGCGGTGGCGCAAGTGGTTAAGTCCTCGCCTTGCATGCCCGGGATCCCATATGGGCGCCGGTTCTAATCCCAGCAGCCCCGCTTCCCGTCCAGCTCCCTGCCTGTGGCCTGGGAAAGCAGTCGAGGATGGCCCTGCACCCACACGGAGACCCGGAAGAGGCTCCTGGCTTCGGATTGGCATAGCATCGACCGTTGCGGCTCACTTGGGGAGTGAATCAGGCTCCTGGCTTCGGATCGGCATAGCATCGACCATTGCGGCTCACTTGGGGAGTGAATCATCGGACGGAAGATCTTCCTCTCTGTATCTCCTCTCTGTATATCCGCCTTTCCAATAAAAAATAATAAAAATAAATCTTTAAAAAAAAATTCTGCTCTCAAATTATTTCTCACACACTCCCAAGAGTATTCTGACCTAGGCGAGCATAGATAGAAACTTGAAATAGAAGAAAGGCATCTTGGAAACCCCTAGGTACCATGCTGAGCTACTGCCAATACAATTGGGCGCTGTGCCTTCACCACAGGCCAAAGATGGATCAGCAGCAAAGCCAAGTATGGTGGGCAGAACAACCTCCGACGACAGCTATGCCCTGATCCCCAGAGCTTGTGATTATGCTTAATCACATGAAGAAGAATAATGAAGCTTTCCAATCTAATGGCCTCAAAATGAGAGATTATTATAGATCATCCCAATAATACCAGGGGCCTTTCAAAATGGGACAAAAAGAGAAAAGCAGAGGGGGAAGAAAGCTCACTATAGTGTTGTTTCTTTTGAAGATGGAAGAAGAGACCAGGAACCAAGGAATGCAGGCAGCTTCTGAAAGCTGGTAAGATGAGGAATCAGCTTATCCCTCAGGCCCTTCTGGAGGAAAAAAAAAAAGAAAAAGAAAAAAAGAAAAAGAAACAGTTCCAGTTGTTATCCCATAATACTTGTGCTAGACTTGCAACCCCCAGAACAGGCAGATAATAAATTCACATTGCTTTAAGCCATGGAGTTTGGGGCCACTGGTCACAACAGCAGATAGAATAACACAGCAGGCTTTAAATGTGCAATGCATCTCTGTGTGTTTCAGCCTTCTGGGTTTACCACTCCTGGTTCAATTGCACAGCTTCCAGAGCCTCACCATTGTGAAGGAGAGACTAGAGTATATTGTACTTCTCTCAGCATGTTTGGCCACCCACTTGCCCATGATGCCAAAGGTTTCCCACCTGCTGCATCTTCCAGTGTACCCACAGTGTCTCTGGGCCTGGGCCCATCCCTCTCCTGAATGGCAATTGCAGCATCAAGGGCTCTGGGAATCTGATTTCAGTCACTCGTTTCAGTCCAGCCTTGCCCATTCAAGACTTTGTGTAAATTTTGGGATTTTGAATTTCACACCAGAGTTCAGTACCCAATACTACAAACTTATAGCCCCACCTTTCTTTTATTTAACAACTGATGCACTTATTTGAAAGACAGATCTTCAGGGGAAGAGAGAGAGAGAATAGCTATAATGGCCATGGATGCTCCAGACAGAAACCAGGAACCTGGAACTCCATCCAGATCTCTCACATGGATGGAAGCATGCAAGTACTTGGATCATCTTCTGCTGATTTACTTAGTATATTAGCAGGGAGTTGGCTAAAACCCTCCGAAAGGGGCTCTGATATGGGATGATTGCATAAATGAGAAGTAGACATAGGTCTAATTCACTAAGCCCAAAGCCAGTTTCCCCCTTTACAGTCAGAAATTGCTCTACAAATTCAGGCAGTTGGCAGTTACTGGCAATCCAATGAGCTGGGGATTTTTCCCTCTAATAATGACCCTAGACAGGGGAGAGGCACAGATATACAAGAAGGTCATCCAGAGAAGTAATACCAAAATAACCCTCTTATGTAAAAGCAAACATGAATTCACAACTTCAAGTGAAGAGGGAATCAGAATTTCCCTGAGCGCTTTTCAACAGAGTACACACAGCATACAAAATCTATTTCACCAGAACTATCATTGTGATATCAGTACCACTTCCTTGAAGTCTTAGATGTGTGAGCATGAATCTATCTAACCGAAATGCAAATACTTACCTAGGAGACACTCTTCCCAACACACACACCCCCACACACATAGTTTTCATTGGATTCATTGTCTTAGAGTTAGGTATGACTAAGAAGGCACTCTGAACTAGCAAACTCCTCCAACTGATGGTCTCTGCCCAACTAAAAGTCCTTTCCACCTGAACATGACATTCTTCATCCTAATCTGCTCTCCTTTTTGGACAAGAGGAATTACAAAAGGAGAAAGTACAAATTATCATTGCCCCAAAAGATTTCCAAAAATAGAACCCAAGTAAATATCCCCCTAACAATGAGACCTCTGCAACATCGTAGATACCTCACTCACTCATTTAACAAATGCTTGTTCTTTCGACACAGGGGCATCACTGATCAAACCAAAGGTGCGTGTAACCGAATCCTGCAAGCTGCTTGACCCAGCACCAGAGCAGCCCATCAGCACAAACATAGGCTGGGACAGTGGTACCCAACAAAAGTCACCTGTTCTGTTCCTTATTTTTACCATGCATGCCCTTGGGATGTATTGTGTCACTCTTGTTGCCAACGTTCCCATGCAACCAGGTTTAAAGCAGCAACAGCTTGGGGCAGGTAAAGGAACAAACATGAGTTCCAATGCAGGAGTAAATGTCCTGTAGGCTAGGTGAGCGTCCAAGGGACATAATAAATGAGTAGGCCCAGAGTCAATAAGAAGCTGTTCCTACGAGGACCACAGCACCAAAAGGAAACCAAATTATGAGATGACTAGATAATTCTGTAGACACCAAAAGATATTATTAATCGATTGTGACTGTCACTGACTCTTAAGTGTTATCCAGAGTTAGTTACTTGCCTCAGGCTTTCTTCTGATGTTATTCCACATGTTCAAGGAGGTTATAAATTGCAAAGTTATATATCCCAACCCTGCTAATTCCACTTAAGGGATCATCTCTGGATCGTATCTCAGCAAAACATACCGATGGTTCTGTTGAGTTTGCAACCTTTTATGTCTTTTTTAAAAATTACTCATTTCATGCTTCTCAGAATGCTTCCTCCTCGTAGGGAAGGAGTTTAAAAGATCACATCCAGGTTTGCCCTATTTCAGCCAAGAATAGCCTCAAAGATCGTCATCTTCCTCCTTGGCCTCCAGGTTCTCAGAGTCAAGAGTTTTCTAATAAAAGCAAGTAAATATCCTGTATAAACTGAACCATGAGGTAAGCCTCTCTAGTAGCTCTGAGTCCCAAGAACCATGGTGTTTGTGCCAGCGTTGCATGAATAGCACAGCAGTGACTTCTGGTCACAATATTCTTAACCAAGCTTAGCTCCATATGGCCTTTTGCCTCAGCTGATGACCCCATCTTCAGCAAAGAGCCCACAATGACTCTTTGCTTCTGTTTTTAGGGTTGCAAATCCCCATAAAAGTTAAACAAGTTCTATTGGGCCCTAAAAAGTCAAGAGGAAGAGCATCCCACTTCCCAGATATGTGTTGTGAACATAACTTTTTTTTTTAATTTATGAAAGCAATACAATTGGGGCTGGCACTGTGGCGTAGTAGAAATACCCCTTACTAGTGCCAGTATCCCATATGGGTGTTGATCAAGTCCCAGCTACTCTACTTCTGTCCCAGCTCTCTGCTAATGGCCAGGGAAAGCTGCAAAGAAAGGCCCACATCCCTGGCCCCAACAAGAGACCTGAAAGAAGCTCCAGGTGTCCAGTTTTGGAACCCAGCTCTAGCAGTTGCAGCTATTTGGGGAATGAGCCAGCAGATGGAAGAGATCTCTCTGTTTCTCCTCCTCTCTCTGTAACTCTACCTTCCAAATAGAAATAGAATTTTAAAAAAGACAATACAAGTTCACCGTTGAAATTTAGATAATAGAGGAAAGGCACCCCAAAACATGCCAGTTCACATTCTATCTATCTGTATGTGCAGATATTTTAACGTAGTCAATTTGCTGTTATATAAAACTGAACTTTACCTGCTTTTTTCATGAAATGATCAGACATCAAATATGCTCTTCTTGACCAAACTTGCATTAGAATTCTCTACGTTCAACTTTGGCCACAATTTTGGCACCCATTCTTGTCATGCTTATAAAGCTGAGTTGTAGCAAAAATAGTTGGTTTTCTTTCTGCTTGGTTTTAAGTTTGTTTGATGTTTTAGTTGGTGTAACATTAAATCATTGGCTATGTTGTTTATATTATATAGCAATTCATACTTTTAATAGTGTACATACTACACAAAATGTAATCCATTGGAAGAGTTACAACCAGATGGCCGATAAGGAATTCATCTGTTGAAACTCAGGCTGTGACTGATTGGGGTAGAACACCAGACTGGGCTTGCCAAATCATGATCATTTTATTAGACTGTTCATTATCTTTAAATGGTAAAACGAGTCTTTGAACTTGGCACACTAAGTCATATTCACTCACATCCATTCCCAACTGCCTGTCTCCACCAGCATGCTTGGTCCTTTTCCTGTGCTTTCCCAAAGGCAGCCCAACTGTCCCAAAGGACCCTGTGCTTCTCAAAAGTATACTTCAAGCATCAGCTGCCTGGGAGGACCTCCTGTGACCTCACCAAACAGGAGCTGACAACCAGTCAATCCTGGTACCCACTGATAATATAGACACTTGCCTCACATGCCAGGTAGGCCCCCTCAGACCGAAGAAGCTGGGCAAAGGCAGAATCCTGAGAGAAACCTCCCTGCCTTCTCGTGCTGATGGCCCAGCAAGGTTGCTGCAGCCTCACAGCAATAACCAGAGCCTGTGGCTCTACAACTGTGAACTTCTCAAAGATGGCCAAAGGATTTGAAAGGTGGAGGCCAGAGGGATTCCACAGATATTTTTAAAAATGTATTGAAGAAGTTGAGACAGGGAAAAAGAGAGAAGAGGGAGGGAATGGTCCTATTCATTGGTTCACTCCCCCAGATATCTGCACAGCCCAGGCTGGGCTGCAACAAATATGGGGAGTGGGAACTGGATCTGGATCTCCCATGTGGTGGCAGGAACTCAACTACTGAGCCTCCAGAACTGCCTCCCAGGATCTGCACTAGCAGGAAATTGCAGTCTAGAGCTGGGAATCACAGCCTGGTGCTTCTATATAAGACATGGGAGTCTTCTTTCTTCTTTAAGATTTATTTATTTTTACCGAAAAGCCAGATTTACAGAGAGGAGATGCAAAGAGAAACATATTTTGGCCACTGGTTCATTCCCCAAGCTACAACAGTGGAGCTAAGCCAATCCAAAGCCGGAAGCCAAGAGCTTCTTCCAGGCCTCTCATGTGGGTGCAGGGTCCCAAGGCCCTGGTCCACCCTCTACTGCGTTCACAGGCCACAAGCAGGGAACTGGATGGGAAATGGAGCACCCGGGACAAGAACTGGCATCCATATGGGATTGCAGTGGTTGCAAGGTGAGGATTTAGCCACTAGGCTGTCAACCCAAGCCCAGCAACAGAGTCTTAAACCCTGTCTTAAATGCTCAGCTAACACCACTGGTCTACATGCACGTTACTAGAGTGCTAACCTTATCCTAGCCACTGCAGCCATGTGGTTAAACAGTGTTCACATGAAAGCTGTAAGTTGCCCCTCCCTTGGACCTGGGGAAAAACCACTGGCTCAGGTAATCTGCTCATGGTGCCTCTGACTCTCACCTATATATCACACATCTTACTCCACATTTCCTGTTGTCATAATTTGACTTTAAAGCCCACTCTCAGAAGACAGACAGAAAGCAAAAACCTCAGCCTTACTAACAGACCCTGCCAAACACTTGGGTCCACCAAGCAACTTCCTCTGTAACCCAGACACGGGTGATCTCAGATGCCCGCTATGCTTTGCTTCATGGTTGAGAGGATTATTTCAGATTCCTTTTGGCAGCAAAGAGAAGTTCCTCCGTAGAGACTGGAAATGGCTTACCCTTTCATCCCTGGGGACCTATAGCTCTGCAGGAACTGTCCTGCTGAGCCCCTGATGTCTTCACACTGAGTATTGCCAGTAGTGCCAATCTCACTGTTACGATGAAGAGTCCCCATACCTGCTTGGGAGTTCCTGAGGGCCTGGAAACATCTCTTAATCATCTTCAAACCCACAGCTTTGAATACAGAGCCTTGAATGAATGAGTAAATGAGGTTGATTCAAAATGGACATGATTCATGTAGAGATCTGGCAAGCTAAAGATTGAGTTCATCATGCTACAGTCCCTTCTCCACTGTAACCCTCCTCATAGCCAGCAATTGCTGCAAGATGCTTCTCCTTACCTTTATCATTCCTCTCTGTTCCCCTTCATTTCCATCCCTGCAAAAGCACACATCAGATGTAAATACGCAAGCCATCTACTTACATAAGATTTGTTCCCAACACAGCTTCACACCCTGGTATAGTTGCTCAGCACAGATAGCAGAGGAGAGATTGTGCAGGCTGGGCAGGAATGCAGGAAATAAACAAGGCAGAGAGCAGGCCAATGCCCTCGGGTTGAAGTCTTGGCAGGACAACACATCTGCACCTCATTGCCTTGCACAGCAGCTCCTGAAGTTATCTGGAGCACACCTCAGGGAGCCTTCTCGGATGGAGTAGTGCACTGCTCCTCACTGTCACCTCGGAGTCCTTGTTTTAAACAGAAAGCATCTCATGGCACACAGCCATCTAGGACTTCTTTCTAGGATGAACCCCATCAAGCACAATCAGGTGTATCCATCAGGATGGACAGCAGTTTATGTGCTGTGAAAAATATCCCTGAGCTCTCAGAGGCTTTCACAACACGTGCATTGCATATTACATATGCTCTGTTCCTCTGCTGCACTGTACAGGTCTCCCCTCCAGGACCCAGCCCGACGGGGCTGCCAGAGCTCACAGTATCTACATCAATACACAAGACAAGAAAAAGAGATTGTGTGATGAATCCTACACTATCTCTTAAAGAATTTTTTAAGAGGAAAGGCATCTGTCACTGCTCTCATGTGTTTTTATCCAAGGCCAGTCATTGGTCATACCTAAATTCAAGTGAATTTTAACTCTATCTCCAGCAAGGCATCAGCCCACAGGAGTACAACACATTGTATCTTACATGGAGTTGGAGTTCTATGTTCTACAGGAAGGAAAAACCCACTTACTTCCCCCTTAGGGAAAGGGTAGAAAGACGATAGATATTTTATGCAAAGGAAACAGACATTGGAGTATATCACGAGGAAGCAATGAGTACTGGATTTTTCTACTTCAGGAGAAAAGATCAGAAGTGCTGAGTAGGTAAGGAGGCATCCACTCTGTCTGGGGATAAGGACTGGAAGCTACGAGGCAAGGTGGTGAAAGAGAAAGAACACGAGGGCAGTAAGAAGCAGACGGAAGGTGGCTCACAAAGGCAGTCAGAAGACCTGGCTACATGGGCTCTGATGACCCTCTTCCTCCAGCACCGTCTGCTTCAGAGTGGCTTGTAGGTTTTGAAAGTGACAACATGCTGAGGCTGATCCCAGGTCAAGCACAAGGTGAAGTCTGACGCTGCCAAGGAGGCCCAATTACCATCTACAGGCCAAAATCAAGTTTCATTTTGTTTTACTTTCCTGATCTGGCTCCAGCTAACGTATCCTTCCTCCTGCCCCGACAGCCTCTGCCAGGGGGCACAGACTCTACCTCATGGTCCACCAGGGCTGTGCCCACTCAAAACCTCCCCCTCTTTGTGTCTCAGAGCTTATGGTCTTGCCCACGTCCTAACCCCAGCCACAGGGGCCAGTTTACCACCTCCTCTCTTTTGATCCTCCCCTTTCTTCAGGTTGCATTTCAGAAGTCGCCCCTTCCTGAACTGCTGAGATGAGGCATTTGTCCTTGCCCGGCTTTTTTTAGAGCAATGCCCCTGTCATCCAACCACTGGGTGCTGTGCTGTCTCTCCTCATGGACTCTGATGCCTCTCAGGCCAGAGGGTAATTACTCCTTCAGTCGACTTGTGCTTCCCAGCTCCTATCACATGATGTGTTTCCAGCACTTATCACACAATGTAATGAAGCTGCTACCAGAATGGCACGTATCCATGGCACACAGTGTTTTCCAAGCGCTTCTGTACTGGGACCCCTGCGGTAAGGAGTTGATGTGTATTATCCCTTCATCTGTACAATCACCCTGGTGACTATCGTTAACCCATTCTACACATGAAAAAGTTGAGGCCCATAAAGTAAGCTACCAGCCCCAAACTACAAAGTACTGGAATTAGGTTGACCTCAACATGAGCACCTTCCTTGTCACTAACTGTGCACTCGTAATTCCAGGGATCGGTTGCTTCCCCTGAAGTTCTAAGGAGATGCTACTTGGTAGTGGGGCTGAGCTGTTGACCTTTTCCTCCAAGGTGTTAGATATGACTAAGGACCCACCAGGCAAAAGTGGGTGGCAAGGGTGACACAACCTGTGGATAGGGACCAGAAAAAGTCCTTGTGCAGTTCCGGTGGTCCCCTCTGTCCTCACCCTGACTCCTTGTGAACACGAGGTCTCAGAGCAGTGGCAGAAAGGAGCCACTGGATACTGGGTGACTTCAGGAAGCAAAGTCCCCCAACTCCCACCTGTCTCCCTCCCAGCTCCCAATAACACCACCGCTCCTCCTTGCAGATAAAAAGCAAGAAATAAACCTCTGTCGTCCCTTAAGCCATTGAGATTTAAGTGCTGCTTGTTGGAACAGTGTTCAATGGATTATTGACTTTAAAGCAGCACCCGGATGACAGCAAGATTTGCAGGAGTTGCTGCCTGTCTTAAAGAGGGCCTCCCCAGGAGTAGTGAGAAGCTGAAGATGCACTGGCTCACATCCTTGGCATTGGCCACCTGGAGGGCAGGCTGCTGCCTGGCGTCAGAATGGACATGCTGGACAAAGAGGTAAGTAAAGAGGGATTGCCAGAACAGAGCCTAGCCCTGAGAGCAAGCAGCAATAGAAGGACGTGCCTGGGTGTGCCTGGCAGGGTTCTTTCTATTTCCAAGGTCAGACCAAGTGTCCTGGGGGCAGCTCCAGAGCTAGTAGAAGTTAAGACTCCTGAGCTGTGTGTGGGGCCAGGTGGGATAAACCCTTGCATGGTCACAGAAGGGCTGGCAGCCTGGGCATCCTGGAAGATTCAGCTGAAATCTAACTATATCTTCTGTCAAGCCACCCTCTGAAACCCAAGCTGGCACTATGGCTCCACAGCTGGTTTCCCACTGCTGCCTGCTCTTCTTTTTCTAAACCTGCCACTCACCACAAGCTACCCTTTCCATGCTAAGTCCTTATGTTTGAATCAACCATCCCCTGGAGGCAGAGAACACCTTAAAACTACCAACAGACCATCCTTTTGCCACCCACACACATTGTGCCCTGCATTTTTGCATGTTGATACCCAGAATGCCTTGTGTGCCCATGCCAAAGCCATTGGGCAGCCCTTGCCAACGTCTGGAGCTGGGAGCTGGCACAGCTAGGTGTGCCTCCAAGAACAATGTGTTTGCTTCCATGCCAGCCAAAGCCGAGAATGAGCTGCTTTGCCTGCAGCCTTGGTCCCCTTGACAGGGTTCTGGAGCAAGCCTCAAGCTGGCACTCAGCAAAAAGAAACCCAGTTGCATGAAGAATCCATTTTTAAATCTGTTTGACCAGCTTTCAAGGTCCCCACACTGCTTACTGAGTCCATCCACCCACACAGGCTGCCTACATTCCAGTTCTGCCCGGTCCACAGTCCAAGAATGTGTCCTCTCTTTACCACCACCAGCTGCAAAGGAACCTTCTGGAAACTCAAATCTGGGGAGTTTCTCTGCATTCTCCTTCCCTCGTTTCAGGGCACAGCGGCTTTCTCTTTGGACTTAGAGAGGACAAACAACTTACCAAAACCACACAGGCACAATCAGATCCCATCTGGGTCCTAATGCCTTGAGAAGTGTCCAGAAGTATCAGCTCACAGCTCCAGAGGTCAACCTGGGAAGTCAACAATGTCTAGGTCACAGACAAATGGAGAGAATGTTTTGGTGGAAAAACATCAGGAAAAAAATATATCAACAAAATGCATGCTGGTGTGTGTGTGTGTTGGGGTAGGGATGAAAATAAAGAAAAAAAATTTGTGGGTGGGGAGTGTGGAATGCACACCACCTCCTTGGTCACCATAATCCAAAGGGGGAGTCTATGGTGAAAAGTGAATCAGATTCCACGCCTATATTCCTGCCCCTTTGAGAAAGTTAGTCTCCATCACTGACTCCAGCAAATGTTGCATAACCCATAGTTCAACCTATTGGGCTCAGTATGTGTCTGGTACTGTAGTGGTAACTGGGGACTCCGAGAAGATGTACAAGGTGGTGCCTCCATGTACCAGCATGATCCGTTAGCCTTTTTCCTCTCTGTCCTACTCCCAGGGAGTCACATGCGCCCCCAGTTAGGACAGTGGTGACCCAACAGCATCAGGCTGAAAGCGAACTCCAAAACTGCACTGCCTATGTCCAAAAGTATATTCTGCTCCTTCTCAGATAAGTTCCTTATTTCCACGCTTCAGTGACTTCAACTACAGAACAAAATTAAACACAGAACAGAGATGAGGACTGAAAGAGTTAACACATGCACGGCTCTTAACACAATGTCTGATCTGTATCCAGCCCTCGATAAACATTAGCTATTGTTATCATTGCAATGAGCCATACATATTAACAAAATCACTGCCAAGCGTAAGGAAACAGCAGCCAACGGCCACAGAGCTGAGCAAAGCTAAATGGTTTTCACAGGAAACCAGATCACGGATTTGGCCACTACTTATCTGATCAGAGTTGACTCTAACCAGATAAGTCCTGGAAATCAAGCATTTATAACATCTGTAGGCCAAGGGATAAAAGGATAATTTAGATGGTGTTTGGCTAGTAAGTTGGGAGGAATTCAGATTTAAATATGCATGTGAAAAGGACTTGTCCCTAGATGAGTCCCCAAATTTCTGTGCAGTAGAGAATCCGCGATGCAAGGAGTCACAGAGGGATTCTGAGAATGCTACAACCCCAAGCCAAGACGGCAAGGGTTCCAACCTGAGGTCACTGTAACCCTAACTCCTTGAGAAAGGTAAGAGGTGGCCATGAACAAATGTTTTCGCAACATTGACTCCACCCTCTGCTCCCTGTCTTCCTACCTGCCCTCCCCCATCCCAACCCTCAGAGCAGGGTCAAAGACAGAAGGATTTGGAAGGCTGAGCCCCAAGTCCTAGGAAAACTCCTTTCTCTGTTCCCCTGGATTAGAAGATTAGGAGGAGAACAAAGGGCCAATTCACCAGTAGATTCTGCAATTCTCCCACGTCCGACTCAGCAGCCACCAAGTTCCCACCATCTCAAGTGGCCAGAAAGAGAGTTGAGACCAGCTGGCCGGCCTTAAACAGTGTCTTTGTGCCATTGCCTCTCCCAGAGGCACAGCTCTGCCTTCTTGTGCCTGCAATTTGGGGGTGGAAGAGAATGAGAGGGTGAGTGTGTGTGTGTGTGTGTGTGTGTGTGTGTGTGTGTGTGTGTGTGTGTGTGTAAGTTTCTTGGGGGATATCAGAAGTAAGGAAGATAGGTATTGAGGCAGGAATATTCCCACCAATCTTCTTTTTGAAAAAGTGAATGAGTCCCACCCAGTTTTCTTAAATCCAGAAGACAGTGAAAAGGAGGGTGATCGGTGTATAATGATAAACTCTATCCCTTAGAGTAGAAACACCTTTGCAAAAGATTCCTTTGGAAACCTATGGAAAATTGGGAAGCCCATTTTTCACAATTCCATTTGGGTACAACTTTGGTAGGTATTTTCCAGCTTCTTCACTTACATGTCTTTTTAAATGTATGTGTTTACTGTTATGCAACCTACAATTTCTTGGGTCCTTTAAGTGTCTTCTTTTTCTTGGCATTATACCACAAGCATTTTTCCATGGCTTACACATTCTTTCCATGTGGCCTTCCTATAAGATGACACCCCATGTGAGGATGGATTGCTGAAGGGCTCAAAGCAAGTCACGATGTGGGGAGACTGAAATCACCATGTGTAAGTTTCTGCAAGGCCACTTCCAAGTACAATATGGAAAGCACAGGCTTTCCACATGCTTTTTGGTCCAAATAAAATAAGAAGAAAGTCATGAAAACTGGAGCTGTAAAGAAAATTGTGCTGACTCTGGAGATGATTGCAAATGATGAAAAGTCACTGGATCTTTCCATGCAGGGTGAATTGCGGTTGGTTCTTCCTCGATGCCAAGAGATATACAAAAAGTGACTCCTCTTACTGAAAGAGTTTAGTATTTGACAATTCTTAATGGAGCCTTTCTTTAATTTCTGCTTACCTCTGTTAAATTAATTGATGCATATCCCAATCTCTTATAACAACACCCTCCTACCACTTCCTAAGCACACACATCGTCTCTCTTCCTCACCAGCCTGGGAATATCCCAAAGGAGTAGCATGAAGGGGATCCTAACAACTGGAATTGGGAATTTGGGGAAAAATGTACATTTCAGCAAGTGCTAACAACTTCTGCTTTTTCTCCCCTTAGCTTGTACTTTTCTGTTCTTTATATAGAGAGTGCCAGAGTGGGCCTTAACACAGGATTGAACACAGAAGTATGTTGGCTAAACAAGAGATGGTTCTTAGAGATGGCAGATATTAATTGGTTCTTAGAGGTGAAGATCCGCATCATGGTAGAAGGCCTACGTGGAACAGAGAATCTTCCCACTTGAACTTAGAGAGTTGGCACAACTCACCATGTGACTCTGCTTCTTTAGTCCTTGGGGTGCAATTACTAAGATCAAGAGCGAGAAACAGAGTCTGCTCCTCCTCACACTCTCGGCCTCCACAAAGTCATCAGGTGCCACCAGTTGGGTCTAAATAGGCAAAAGAGCCAGTTCTGTGGGGGGTCTTTAAGGCACAACCCATTCATAGCTTTGCATCATTTCACCATGGTCCACAAAACTCAGGAAAGCCTAAAGATGGGAGAGGACTAAAAAAACAAAAACTACTGATCATAGACTGAAAAGAAAAGAGGCCAGTCTGACATGCTGGGGTAGGAGTGTGGAATGAAGGAGCTGTTTCATGCAGTTGTTGGTTGAGGTCATTGACTGATAACTTGTCTTTTCTCTCTCTCATTTTGGAAACCCCATTCTACTTCTGTATCTGGAATCCGAGCTGCCCATGGGAAGGTGTTCTCTTGGCTGAGGAAGAACACAGTATCAAGAACTTGGGTGCAGCATGATAGAGATGCCATAACAAAAGCCAGGCCAAAGCTCAGGGTGAAAACCAATGTTATCGCTCGCTTACAGAGCAACCATAACCCCAACTTGATATTCTGTGTCCTAAAAGCTTGGTTAATCTTAGAACTTGTGCGGAGAGTGGTTCTTTACACTATTTTCTTCAAATCACAACTTTCCAATAATTTGAAAAAATAATCTCAAAAACAATTTCAAAGATTCCTCCTTTGGGGGGGGCGGGGCAGTGCAGTGCTCAACAGGTTATTCCTCCCATTGCAGGTGGAGGATCCCATATGGATGCCAGGTTCTGTACTGATTGCTCCACTTCCTATTCACCTCCCTGCTTATGGCCTGGGAAAGCAGCAGAGAAAGGCCAAAAGCCTTGGACCCCTACAGCCACATGGGAGATGCAGTGAAAGCTCCTGGTTTCTAGCTTCAGATCAGCTCAGTCATTTGGACAGTAAACCAGCAGATGGAAGATCTCTTTATCTTCTTCTTTCTGTAAATTTGTCTTTCAAATAAAAATAAATAAATATTTTTAATCCTCCTTTTGCAGCTGAAAGTAGATTATTGCATCATGTCAGGGACGGAACCAGAGCTGCCACCACCATCACCACCACCTGAGTCCATGTCTAGGATTCTCATATGGTTCCATATTCATAATTACATAAGCCCACACTAAGGTCTTCTCCTCTCCCATCTACAACCTGCTGTGAACAAGGAGTTTGCTGAGTGTTGTTATGAAGCCATGCAATAGGTGGAGATGCACATAGCAGGACTACAACCACAGACCTCTCTGGGGAAAGTCTTGGGAGAAGAGGATAACTGGCCAGGACATAATTAAAGAGCAAAGTCTACAAAACCTTTGAGATGAAAATATTGTAAAGGTTCTAGTAATGCTGCAGAGAAGGCTGAGGATGTTTCTGCTTCAGGCAGATCAAAGACACAGACATTTGGAGTCTGTGTTTTAGAACTTTCCCCTTCCCACAAGTATCAAACTCATCTTCTTCATGAGCAGTGTTGTCCTCAAGACCAAATCTAATGAAGACATTCACACTGAGGCTGAACTAAAGGATACTTCTTTCAGGTTGATTCCAACTAAGATGTCATAATTGAAAGGGACTAGACATGATATTGCCAATCCATTCTGGAAACAAACAAAAAAAAAATTCTAGGGTCATAGCAAACTAATCTTCCACCTGA
Source organism: Ochotona curzoniae (assembly GCF_017591425.1). Lineage (NCBI taxonomy): Eukaryota > Metazoa > Chordata > Mammalia > Lagomorpha > Ochotonidae > Ochotona > Ochotona curzoniae. The sequence continues at coordinate 3,910,236 of NW_024466312.1, read as the reverse complement.
GGCACTAGCATTCCATATAAGGACCAGTTCAAGTCCCAGCTGCTCCACTTTCTATCCAACTCCCTGCTAATGGCTTAGGAAAGCAGCTGAAGGCAACCCAAAACTTTGAAACCCTGTTCCCACATGGAGAGTCTGAAAGAAGCTTGAGACTCTCAGCTTCAGATAGGTCCAGCTCTGGCCATTGGAGGGTAAGCCAGTGGAAAGAAGATCTCTCAATCTTTCTCTCTGTTTCTTTCAATTAATATAAATAAATCTTTAGGGAAAAAAATGTTTAGAAGTTAAATAATAGGCATCATCAGAATTTAAAGTGTAGTCCAAGAATATAAATTTAAGCACTTAATATGCTGCCAGGCCTGTTGCAAGCCATCAGCAAAAAGGACTGCCACTTGGGAGTTATGCCAGTCTCCCCATCCATTCTCAGGAGAGCTTGGCTTGACACAATGTTTTCTTGCTTATGTCCTTTGCGGGGATACTCTGTTACAGGCTTCACCGAGGGCCAACCTCTGATCAAACCCAAGTATGGGATTTCACATTCTTTCCAAGAGTCTTACAGCCTCTCTACTGGAACTCAGGAGGAGCTGAGACAGGATACTACCATCCCAACCCTCCTCTTTATCCAGGGCCACCACAAGACTAACACATCAAACTGCATTTATATATAAATGTATTTCTCAGAGAAGTAGGGAAAACAGGAGTGTGATCATTTCAACTGGACAAGTTTCCAGTGAACTGTAAAAGTGGACTATCAGTTTCCCAGAGAAAATGACCAAGAATTGCACAGGCAACAGGTCATCTATGCAGGTGTACCATATTACACATCCCTTGAAAGACACGTGAGACACTGTGATGGCTCTCCTGGCATTGTGCAGGGCACAGCCTACCACTGAACATCAGCCTTGTCTCATCCCTAAGTTGATCCACCTGCACTCAGATCCTTTCATACCCTCAGGCACCTGCTTCTTCAAGCTTCTGTGTCCTAAATGCCACTCCCATTCAAGAAACCTCCTCTCCTTTCCACACAAAGAAGTGTCAGTTCCTGGAATCATTCCTAGGTTTGAGAGCCTGCTACAGAGATGGTTGATATCAAAATGGTGGTCTCTACTCAATCTTAAAGATAATAGTACAAGAATGGGTTCCCAGAATGAATGCAGATCATTTGATTCTCATACCACTGAAAGTTTTCCCAAGGCAAACATTAAATGGGAATGGGAGGAAATACGGTACAATTTATACCACAATGGGTAAAGGCTGTAGTCCTACCTCCCTCTGGTCAATGGGTTACCACAATTGCTTAACAAACATTTACTATCTTTGGAATTCTTTCTTATGAACAACTATGCTCACATAACAGCATGTTTACTTACTACACTATCTATACCCAAAAGACTTTGATCCTAATTTGCACAATTCGATAGGTAGCAGAGTCTCACTATGAACACAGTCATTTTCAACAGGGGCAATGTCATTGTGAAAAGGCATTTGATGGGGGAGGGAGGATAAAAAGCTTAAATATTATGATGGCTCATGGTCTCTAAAAGATCATACTACATGATATAGCACATATGCAGAAGTGGAAAATTGAAAGGAAAGCAACAATTAAAAAGCATCCTCAAGGGAGTGATGGGAAGCATCTTCAAGGGAGTGATGGTAAAGTTTGATGAACTCTGCTCTGATAGAGCAGGCAGATGGGATCTGGGGAAAGTTGCCAGTTCTTCCTAGTGTAGTAGTTATTAGCATTAATATTAGTGTGAATTGGTATTAGTATCAGTATCAGTATCAGTATCACCATCACCATCACCAACATCATGATTCAAACCATGTTATATCCTGACTTAATCTTCCTAACAGTCTTCACAATCTTAAGGAAAGATACCATTATACTCATTTAATATGATGAAATTGCGCTTTAGAGGTATTGTCCAAGGCCACACAGCTAGTAACCAGGCACAATTCCAACCCAGTCCTGTCTGATTCCAAAGTCCATGACCTTAACCTTTTTCCATTGTCAGCCCAATAAAAGCAAGGTTACAACAGACCAGCCCATCTCTAAATTCTACCATCTCCTCCACCAATCCAATGATAGGTCTAAAGCCAAGCAGAACAGTTGAATTCTAAAGAAGGAGATAGATAAGTTCTGGGAAAATTCAAGTTGAGAAAAGAGTGAGAGGAATGTGGCTGCCCTCTCCTTATTCTCTTCCTACCTCTTAGGAGGTGTCACACTGCTGGGACCAGGAGCCCGAAATGTGGGGGAAGAATGAAGAATAGAAAGGGGGCATGGTGGCCCCTGCTGTGTGCTCAGCTACTGCTGCAACCCCAGCATGGGGCTGCAGCCAAACCCAAGAGATGGGGCGACCTCTACACAAACAGAAATTCCCCAGGCAATGCTTCTGCAAATATAAACATGGACTCACCCTGTGATGGCTTCAACTAGTTCATGTAAACACCAGAGGAGGAAATAAACCCAAGAGAAAAAAAATATGCTGGGAAGGGATGGAGCAGAGGATTGTAGCTTTGTGACTCCAAGGGGAAAAGGTCAAGAGCTACAGGGCTCAGAACTCACTGGGTCTGCAATTTAAGTCACAGGATCTCTGCCAGTCCTGCACATGGGGAGCCATAATGTCTCATAGTGCAATCAATCTTTACTCAGGGACAGAAGACCCATGCGTGGCTGCCTTTTTCCCATGTATCTGAAACACAGTGGTACAAACCACCACAGTTCTGAAGCTGGAGGGCATTCAATTAGTTATTGGCAGGACTTCCCCATTGCCAAGTGCATTCTTGTAAGGAAAGAATCTCAACAGGCAGTAGGCTTGGGGAGAGACGAATGGCTGGGAGACAGAGACAGGGGATGGACAGAACAAACTCTCAAGAAACCCCATTTATGCTGGCAAAGACAGAGCTTTCTCCTGCAGCCCTGTTATCTATGAGGATGCCAATGGAGTCCCTTTTGCTTGTGCAAATGACCCACACTGTGCCTGAAAAAGAGCCAGTTATCTAGAGCCCTTGCAGATACCAGAAGAACTCTGACAACACTCTACCCAATAGCTTTCCAAGGTATCCATCACTCTAGAGTAAACAAGGGCAAGGTTGACCAGAACGCTCTCTGCGTTGTCATGGTCTCCCAGCAATCTCACAAGAAACCAGAGCTCTGGAAAGTTGTAGCAGTGAAAGCCGTCAGAGACTTTCAACTCTGACATGAACCAGGATGACTTTGGGTGCTTCTTTCAGCCCCATCCCTGAATTGCAAGTCGCTGAAGCAGGTGCAGTCTCCAGGACATTGCAGTCTACTTGATTCCCCTAGCATAATGACAGCACTGAAACCCAGCCCAGTACAGAGATGAGACAGGGACAAAGGGAAAGATACATGAGCAAGCATGTGCTGGGAGAGACTGGGAGAGAGTGTGAGTTAGGATAAAGAGGAAATAAGAAAGGCTGAATTTCGATAGGTAAATAACAAATTCTTTGTATGTTATTATAGACACCTACTTTTTTAACATCATCTGTGAGTATCTGATATGAGCCAAGTCAGCAGCAGGTAGATTCCGGAACAACAGAAGGTATTTGGTATCAGCCAATGCAGTGGACTCCTAGCTCCATTACTTCTTATCTGTAGAACCTTGGGTAGGTCATGTGATTCTTCATCTCTGTTTCAAAAAGGGGAATCATAATTGCACAAATCTCATAGAACAGTTTTGGGAATTGAATGAGTTAATATTTGGGAACCCCTTTTAAACAGTGCCTGGCACATAGCAAGTGTTATTAGCATTTGTTATATAAACATAGGCTCAAATGAATACTCTGCCTATTTAATACCAGAGGGCTCCACACCCTAGTCTTCTTTTGTTCCCTCATTTGTTTACTCAATAAATATTTATTAGGTGCCTACTATATGTCAAGCTCTGTGTTAATACTGCAGCTATTAAAATTAGCAAAGAACAACCACAGTCTGCCCACTAATGGAGCTTAGACTCAGGATGTTGTCTCTCCTGGTTAGCCTTTCCTCTAAGTGCCTCTAACTCAACCCAACTCACATCTTGCCAGGGGTACATTCCACCATCTGCAGGATCTGGGCTGGTGAATAGCCTGGGCTTTCAGAGAAGAGAGAATGGCTGGAGTCCCCAGAATGAGCCCCAACATTCTTAACGCATATGGTGTAAGCCTTGGCTGAGCTGGAGTATCAGTCATGGCTCAATGATTTCCATGGCTTCTAGCATGCTTTCCTCTGCTGCAGAACCAGGTACCCAAAAACTGCTCTGCTTAGGCATCCAAACAGAGAAAGTTTTAGATGTGCTTTTGGAACCCCTTCACCAGATATGTTTACTCAAGGTTCAGCTTCAAAACTGAGTTGTGATGTGGAAAGAAGGCACTGAGAGACATCCATGTCACTGCAGTGGCCTGGAGCAAAAGCAGGTAGACCTGGGGCAGCCAATAGTGGCTACAGCTTTCTGACTCAGCAGGTAGCTGTCTGGTCATGGCGGAGTCAGAATATGGCTTGGAGAACCAGTTTACAGTGCGTAGTTATGAGACTAATTCCTGGAAACTCAGTCTAAGAACCTTTCCTTCAGCCCTCCCACATGCGAGCTTCTTCATTAACCTCTATCAGTCTACACAAGCTGGAGTGCCTTGCATTGTCTGCAACCGAAAGAGGTAGGGAAGCCCCGAAAGAGCTGACCACCCCCAACAGTGTCACTGTGGTTCAGTAAAGTCCTAATGCCCTGGAGAAATCTGGATCCCCCAAAGTGCTGGGGAGGAGAAGTCCTCAGTTTTCTTATCTGTTGGACAGTCACCAGCAGGACCAGGCCCAAGAGTCTCCATAGCTTTCCCTGGCACTTTTCTTCACAGTAAGCTTCTCCTGTCCCCTGAACAGAAGATAAGCTTGGGAAGTTTTGGTTGCACAAGCCATGAAGAAATAGTAAAGGAAGAAGAAGTGAGCATAGCGCCATACCTCCCCACCACAGGCCTCACACATGACTTCCACCACTCTCTCTAACACACAGTGTGTTGCTGCCCCAGGGCCTTTGCTCCTCCTATCCTGTCTTCCAGGAAATGACTTCCTATCACACTTCCCTATTCTGCCTTCTTTGCAGCCCTAATCAATTAGCTTGTGGCCTTACTTCTATGTGTATGTGCGTGTGTATGATCTGTTTTTCCCCCAATACAATGTAAGCTTTTGGAGGCCAGACATTCTCACCTATTCACGTAGAATCCTTACACAAAACAACAAACTTGTTGACTGACTAACTAGCTTGCTGAATCTTATTTCTCAGACTTCTTCCCCAAAGCCAGGACTTTGAACTGATCCAAAAGGTACAGTAGATAGATTGTTTATTAGCCCTCAAGCACATGATGAGAACAGAAGTGGATCATGGATCATGGGTTATGGGTTAAAACATAGGGGTCAACAGTGGGAAAATCCTCTCCCCCCACCCACTTTGAGAAATTAATCAGTTAAATCATATGGAAATAAACTTACTCTTCTCCTCCTTCCCTGATTATCCTAATTGACTTAATTTTGTGGCCACTTTTCTGCATTCTTACAGTGAGAAGCAGCTTGGGTTGCATTCACAGTCCAGAAAGTAATTATCCTGTGGTTTTAGTATAATTCACTCATAGACACTCTTCGGCTTTAGAGACCTCTGAGAATGAAGTAAATAACAAAAAATTAGAAAGTATTTTTTCCATTCTTTATGCTTTTTTAAAAAAAAAGACTGATAGAAATGATCATGCATGGCAATGATCTTTGTTTAACTAAATAAGGTGCACAATTTGAAGACGAATTAAAGTACAAGAAAGTAGACACAAACTCCTACATACACCTGTTCACCCCTTTTACTAATCTTTGAATACTGCTGAATATAGCCTTGGTTTTATTCCAGAACCAAGTAAATTACATTCTTTTTGATTATCCTAACTTGGACATGAAGTCTCTCTGTGGCTGAGCCCACTAGGCTAGTGTGTTTCGTGTCTTTATAGAAGTTTTTGTTTGAACAACGACAACAAAAATACAAGGAGCTCCTTTCCAACCTAGGCCTCTTGCTAACAAGTCAGATCTACTTTCAATTTTTTAGAGCAAAGTCCAATTTGGTCTCTGAAGTCCTCCAGCTCTTGGCGCACTCTCCTACCTACCTTGTTGTTCACCAACTAAAAAGTAAACAGCAGGCTAAAGTAGTTCAGCTTCTTGAGATTTCCAACCCAAGAGGTGCTTGTGAATTTGCTCCCTGCTGTGGAGCACCAATCCTGGATCCACAGGATCCTGCTAAGAAATGTGACAGTGTGGCTTGTAACATTAAACTTATTTTAAACAAACAAGAACACTAAAGAAACACTGAAGAATGCTGTGCTGAATGGCTGGGCCAACTAAATTCTCTGCCATGTGTGCAGGCCCTTCATTGCATCCAAATTTATTGGCAGGCTCCTTTGGAAACTCTTGAACAAAGTGGCAAAGCAGAGGCAGGTAAAACAACTATTGGGATGAAACGGTACAAGGGCAGCTCCACGGGTGCCAGGATGGCCTCTTGCCCATGTCATCCCCTCTTTTTTCTCACCTTAGTGATGAGTCTCAGGTGTAAGGAGTCCCACCCTGGGCCCAGGTTTCAGAAGTTCAGCCCCTCACTTGCTGAGCCCAACTTGGCTAGGGGGCAAGCAGAAGGTAAACTTTTCCAGCTGTCTCCATAATGAGCATGTTCATCTCAACAGATGTAGACAGTTTGGTGTACAAAGTAGAGAAACAGACAAGTGGAGGAATGAGGGGAAGAGGAAGGTGTCAGGAGAAGGCATGCCACTTTTAACAGAGGCTCTCAAAGGATGACCAGACCTGCAAACTCCAGGCACCGTGTTTTCCCAGCTGTCTCCCACTCCACATAGTACCCCATGTTGTGTACCCCATGTTGCCTGCCTCAATTCCCTATCACCACTTTTTCCCTTCCAGTCCCATTGTCCCTACTTGATTCTGCCTTACACTGGAAGACATTTCTAAGGATCAACTCATGTGCTGGATTATAGCTTGCACAGAAATGTAAAATGGCCTCCGATCTGGAAACACCAACTCCATGATGTTCCAAGTGCTTTGTCCGTACAGGATCTACTGCAGCATGTCATGGGGAACCGAACTTAACTTGGATCAAATCTTCTCATGTCACTGCAGAGCAGAGACAAGCAGCTTCAGACAGTGCCACGTCAGCAGCATGAGGACCCCTCCGAGCCAGGGACCTTTTCTTGTCTACTCTGACCTCCATAGCATCTGAATTGCTCCTCGTGACTGCAGGAAGACAGCAGTGCCAAAGAAAATAGAAGTTTTCACATTAAACCAGAGAAAGCAGAGAACCTTCTGCCCTAAACTCTGGACATAAACATTTCCATGATCCAGTCTCACTCGTCACTGACATGACCAAAAGCTGTCACCAGATTAGAAGAGTCATTTTCTGACTTTTTTTTTTAATTCTAAAAATTACTGAGACTCCCAGAGAGCTTTGCTTTATTATATCTATCAACCTGCAAAGTATTAGAAAGAAATATAGGGACCTTTTAAGACACAATTTATTGATTCACTCCAAACTAATACTCCCACTACAAGTTCACATAAATAACCTACATGTTCTTAGAAGCTAACTACCTTAAAAAAAAAAAAACTTTGTGAGAAGTATGGCATCATTCCACATTTTTACAAATCTCTTTGATTTCCAGTTTTAGTAAAACACATCTGGGTTCTCATTTCTATACTGCATGCGATCCTGGTGTAATGTCATGTGGCATCTGGCTCCTGCTGAGTACAAAGCTGGTGCTGAACTCCCAGCCCTGCTGCTGGAGGCTCCTGATCATACCGGAGACTGTGTTTTGAAGCCTGGAGTGGGGTGGCCAACTAAACAAAACCAGATCCTGTTGCAAGTCCAAAGGAGACTTGGTTCTGGATAACAGCAATCAGGTCTCTTTCCCTGATGCTAAAATCACACAAACAGGTACCAGAGTGATGGCTCAACTGACTAATCCTCCACCTTGCAGCACCAGCATTCTCTATGGGCACTAGTTTATGTTCTGGCTACTCTACCTCCCATCCAGCTCCCTGCTTACGGCCTTCAAAATCACTGGCAGATGACCTAAGTCTTCAAGACCCTGCACCCATGTGGGAGACCTAGAGGAAGTTCCCAGCTTCAGGCTTCAGATCAGCTTAGTTCTAACCATTTCAACCTTTTGTGGAGTGAACCAGCAGATGAAAGATCTTAACTTTTAAAATAAAGTGAAAAGACACACACGCACAAACAGAGAAGGCATTTAGTCTTATGGCTAAAATACAAGTTAATACTCTCACATTCTACAGTAGAGCACCTGACTCGATTGCCAGCTCCTACTCCTGACTCCAGCTTTCTGCTGATGCTGACCCTGAGCAGTAAAGGTGATGGCTCTCACCACCATGTAGGAGACCTCAGTGGAGTTCCCAGTTCCCAGCTTCAGCCTCTGCAGAGTTCCAGAGAGTAGGGGTGCTCTCTCTCTTTCTATCTCATTTTATCTCTCAAGTAATTTTTAAGCACATAGAAAAAAATCAGCTATGACCTACTGCATCCTGCATTGCACCTTTAAATATTTATTTGTTTATTTGAAAGTCAGAGCTACAGAGAGAAAGGAAGAGACAGAGAGGCATAGAGAGATTGCTAATCCTCTGGTTCACTCACGTGATAGTTGCAACAGCCAGAATTGAGCCAAGGCAACACTAACAAGCCAGGAACTTCCATGTCTCCCACAAGGGTGTGGAGACCCAAACAGTTGGGTTGTTTTCTGTTGCTTTATCCAAGCCATTACCATGGAGTTAGATCAGATGTGGAGCAGCCAGGACATGAACTGGTGCCAATACAGGATGCCAGCTTCACAGGCAGTGGCTCCACATGCTACATCACAACGCTGGGCACTTACACTGCCTATTTTAATGAGCATTTTGTTATCAAACTATAGAATGAACATAATTCCCCGATACAGGGTGATGGTTTAGATTAAGAACATGTAGCATAGTAAAAACATTACTATTCAATTTGGACGAGAGGAGAGAGAATATCTACAGCATTTGGCATTCACCAAAAGAGCTGACCAGAGGGGAAGCAAGTCCAGGCAGAAACAAGCAAATCTGCTCTGAGCAGGTTGAGCTTGCCTGAGGGAGAGCATGTGGCCATGTGCCACAACTGAATTCAGAGACTGGGAGCCCAGAAGAACCTATCTCAGAAAAGAAACTGCAAATACTAGCCAAGTGAATCACAACCGAGGCTTCAGAAGGAAGGGACGTGGTCCAAAGAGCCGACAAGCAGGAGACAAGAGGTGGCCCAGGGACAAGCCCTGCAGGGTACCTAGGGTGAGAAGCAGGGAGAAAAGGAAACACAGGCAGAGGGGAGTCAAGAGGGGTTGCCAGAAAGACAGGATGGTGTATTCAGATTGACGAAATGCAGAAGGTTCCAGAAAAAAGGAGCAGAAGTGAGCTAGTCCCCAGGGGTTGAGAAGAGGGACCATCTCCAACTCTGGCAGCCTTGATCTTCCACTTTGCTAGAAAATAAAAACGAAGAGTGTTCACAATGCATCATGAAGCAAATGGAGCCAGGCTTCACATGATGTACGAAGGGTGAGTCTGTCCTGTGTTGGCAGGGTAGGGGTGGGAGTCTGTTGCTACAAGCTGTCCCTGTGTGTAAGCTGAAACACACACAGAGGGCAGGACTCAGAGAGCCCACAGATGTGCCCAGTCACAGTGTGGCTCAACAATTCAGTTGAGCTGAGTGCAGTTCCTGGCTTGGAGAGCTGATGAAAGTTCTAGGAGGTGGTGGGAAAAGCAAGCAGCGGCAGAGGGATACGGGATGAGACAACCACAGGTCTGGAAACTTGGGAGCAGTCACCCAGGTGTTGAGAGAATACAGAGCAAGCCAAGATTTGCTGCATAGCTTAATGGGAACAGCATCATCATCTCCTAAGAAAATCTAGAAACATTCTTATTCCCATGCAATGTTTTGGGAATCAGAGTTTGGGGTGAGGTATAAGTAAATGCCCTGCAGATGGCTCAGAGCAAGAACCAGAAAGACAGTCGCCGAAAAAACCTTAGTCATGTGTAAGTCAGAAGACAACGGCAACAGTAATGAAACTAACAGCTATGGTTCCTGGAGTGCTTGCTATGTGCCAACAGCTGCTCTAAGCACTTGACATATGCCCATTCACAGCATCCCCCACAGCATGAGAACCATAACTCTCCCCATCTTACAGGTGAAGCCACACTGAGACTTAAAGAACTTTATCCCTGGTAGAGGAGATGACCCCCCAGTAATAACCAAGCCCAATTTAAGGATAGTAGCTATAAGAGAATCCTGTGTTTAAGTGAGAGGAAGGGTAGGGCCAGCTGACCTGCTGTGTCAGAAACCTAACATCCCAGCCTGAGAGGACAGCCTGCTGACTGGCTATGGGCAGCAAGCGCTTAGGGAGCTTACAAAATATGAGTCTGTACCTCATCCTTAGTACCTCCCTCATTTACCACCGATCCATGGCACAAGCTCAGTAAGTATTATTAATTAATTGACATGACTTCACTTGAAGCAAAGACCCACAAAGAAGGGAGGCATTTAAACTGTCCCCAGGAGGAAGATTGGGAGGATTTCCTAACTAAAACACAAGAAATGAAAGCTCAAGGGTCCAGAGAGATTGAGTTCACCTCCCTGGAGGTATCATGTGACGTGATGGATACCTACCGACATCAGATGGCTGAAAAGGCTGAGGCATGGCCACTGTGAGCCTAGTCCTGAGGTCTGAGCAGGGGCAGCTGCCCTAGTTAGCAAGCCAACACCAGGTTAGGTCTCTAGGCTTGAGTTCAGCTCCCAGCTGGTGAGAGTTTTAGATGTGGAGGGTTACTGGGATTTTCCCATCTCCCTCTCTGGTACAAAAGCAAACCTCCACCACTGCCTTGCCACCTGGCAAGCCGAGCTCTTCATCTTCAACTCAGAACTCTTCGACTCTGAACCTTCATCTGAGTACATCCGGAATTGGGCTTTGCACTGGTTCCCAACCCCTCAGGAAGACATGAAGCCAGTCAAATAGCGTCATTCTCAGGCAGAGTAGAAGTCCTGAATTACCTATAATGTGAAATGGCTGAGACCCAAACAACGGTGCTCCTGAGACTCGTTTTCAAAAAGCTCATGGAAACAGGGTATGATGAAAAAGCATGCATGGACTTGAAAATGATTGCAGTAGCAAAACCTTATCCTTGAATTCCACCTTTTCTCAAATGTCTTGAAGTCCCTGCCTGTTTTTGAATATGATCACTATTGCTAACTCTGTGATCTTGACTAAATCTTGACCCTTACCAGGGTCACAATCTCCTCATACGAAAAATAAGGCCATTAGATTGAACAATCTCTGACTGAGACCTCATCTCAGACTAACTCTACTATTTTCTGATTACTATCGCTGGAGAAGAAACAGGTGGGAAGACAGAAGGCCTATAGGCTGATGTAGATGTCAAAACTGAGTTCCAAGTAGAAATGACCTCGACTGTTTTTCAAGGCTGGAAATGCAGATTGATGGATGACTGTCCAAGGCTCCAGGAACATGGAAAATGCTCATGGTCACGGTTCTCTTGTTGCTCTCACCTTGTGGGGGAGAAGAGGACTTCACCCACGCTAGGGCTGTCAGGGCCAAAGCTTTACAGAGCTCACCCACCCAGCTGGGCTCTGGTTCTGCTGAAGGCTTGGGAGACAAGGGGTCTTGCACAGAAGGCTCAGCAAAGCTTCCCCACAGGATTTGGGTAACTACTGAGAGGTCACAACTGGGAGAGGAAGGATAATAAGTGTAAGTGATCCTCGAGAAAGGCGGGCAAAAATGAGAATTCTAGTAGCCAAAGTCACAGCTCAGAAAATGCTAACTCAGATCCAGATGGATAAGATTAGCACCAAGATACTTACACAAAGCTCCCAACGTGGACTCCACACAGCACCAGGGCAGGCAAGGGGATGCCAGGGAGAGCGTGGGCTGCTGGATTGTCTGGCTCTGAGTCCCATGCCGCCCCCTCATTCACAGCTGTGTTACTTGAATGCAGCTCATTTTTCTCATATGCGTGCTGGGCAAGCAGTTGTACCTACTCCCTAACGTCTTTAGTGTGTTAAGTGAGATGGTTTCAAAAAACTTTCAGCAGACGTAAGAAGCACCCAGTAAGCGGTGGCAGGAATTGTTGCCTTCTCCCAGCCCCAACCCAGCAACAGAGTTACTGCCCACTCCTGAAGTTCCAGAGTTTGGAGGAGATGACTGAAAGGAGGCGGCAGGAAAGAAAATAATCTCTAATGATAAACCAGAAGAAAGAGTCTTTTTCTTCTCTCTCCTCCCGCCCCACACCCTGCTGTGCTTCTCATTGTCCCTCGCTGGGGCCTGGCAGAGAGGCAGCCGAGGAACCCACAGGCTCTGAGGACTCAAGCCTAGGGCTGCTAGAGTGACCAAGAGCCCAGCTTCATATGTGGCTTCTGGATCCTAAAACCCAGAGGTGAGCAAGTGAGTCAAACACTTGAAAGAAAAGCAGGAGATGACTGGTGATGTGAAAAGGAGAAAGCTATTTGCTAAAGTCCAATAATAAAGGGCGGATTATCAGACAAAACAGGACATCCAATTACATCTGAGCTTCAGAGAAACGAGGTATAACTTGGTAATACATGTATGTCCCAAATAGTGCGAAGGATATCCTTACACTAAAAATCATTGTTTATTTGAAAGTCAAACTTAACAGGATTCCATGTACTGTATCTGCTAAATGTTGGTAGGAAGCAGCAGGACAGTAGGCTGAAGGGAGACCTCTGAAAGCAGGAAGGCAGACCTCTGACTTAAGCCTGACCATGCATGTTGTAGGCAACAAGATCTGACTCTGAGTGGATTAGACCACAGGAACTCCGAGCCTTAAAAGGAGAAAAATCCGGCAGAGACTGGCCAGGCAGAGGAGGGAAGGGATCTCCACATGCCTCCCAACCGAGGCCTCATATCTGAATCTACGCAGTGTGTTCTGAGAACCATCAGTAGCAAGCATGACTGGAGTTGAGGAAAGCAGACACAGGACAGGTATCGTGGTCCCTTAGAAAGGGTCTGGGTGAAGGAAGCAACATGTTTGTGCAGAAACTTTGCTTGGCATCTACAGAGCCAAGAGCTCTACATCTCAAGGACTCTACATCTACAAAGGTCTTTCCTGTTGAGGATATTGTAGCGCAGAGGCAGACAAGCTAACTCTTCTCGTGGTGCTGTTCCCGCTCTAGCCTGAAGGAAGGGCATTTCAAACAGTCACCAGGAGACAAGATCAGAGACAGTCAGAACCAACAGCCACACCTGTTTGCCAGTTAGCGCTAATTCATCTGTAAGTTCTTCCTAGCTATTGTCTCCTTGAGAAAGCCTTTGCAGGGCCCATTGGTGGGTTCTGGGTGTCCCCTTTCCCCTCCCCAGAACCCCAGCACAGCACTTGGCATCTTGAAGGAATGGGGTGTACCTCATGCCACATTCTAGACCACAGCTTGTGAAGGGAAACTGTTGGTACACCTCTAGCCTCAGCCTGGCAATTCATTCCCGATGCATGCTAAGCAATTAACTGTTGAAAAAATTTACTGGTTTTAGACACATGTCTAAGCACATCAGAGTGGAGAGGCCCAAGTGAAGAATCCACTTAGATTTATGGATTTGTAGCTGGAGGTAAGGACTGGGGGCTTGAAATCAGATTTCTCTAACCTCAATGTATGAGTGGTATGTTGGAGCCATGGGGAAGAATATTCTTACAGGATAAGTGTAAGCATCCTAAAGTTAAATAAGGTTGTGTGATCAGGAGCAAATGGAATTAAACCAGAATGTCAGGAAGGATGAAAAGGCAAGGTAAAAATCCATTGTGCTCAGGACTCCGTTTCTAGACATTTCAAAATAGCCCAATTACTTATTCTCTTCAAGTAAGTCTCAGGAGAGAAAATCCAGCTGGCATAACTTGGGTTGTAGACCCCGTCTTTTGATTAATCAAGAGGTAGATCACCTTTGTTGAGACCAAGACTACACCCAAAGGTAATTCTATAAAATGAAGATAGAGCATTTTATCAGAGGAAAGGAAAATTAGAGGCTGCGTGGCCAGCATAATCAGGAAGCTTTACCAAAATGTGAGAAACAAAGGACTTGAACAAGTAACGCAAGAGACCTACAGAGTCCCCACAGTAATACCCAAGAAAATTTATTTACAAAACTTATCCAGAGATTACTTGACCTGAATACTAATAGGAAAGAGGAGACCAGACTAAACATCTTTGGTTGATTTTTCTAAATCTACAAGAATCAATATTTCAGGAGAAACAAGGAGGCTCTGAAGTTTTGATTATCATTGATTAGTAGTTTTTCTCTGGCAGATACTAAAAAATCATGCTGTTTTTGTATTTGGTGCAGTATTGGTGGGAAGGGCGGGGGAATTACGGGGTAACATGTAGGAATAACATCCTTCAGATTCAATGTTTAATCTACGTGTAGCAGTGTGTTCGATATTGCAGGTGCATGTGTTGAGATAGACGTCCAGATTTGTTGATTTGCTGCAGGCAACTTACCCTCCTTTGGGGCACCTTGGATTTACAGGTTTGCAAGAGGCTTTGCCATGCAAACAACTGTCAAGAATGATGGATTCTGAGACCCCAGGGAGGAGCAAAACCTGTGCTTCAGGAACCTGTTGGGACTTAGTTTCATTCTCTCTATCCTTGCGTATCAGGAACCAGTGACTGATGATTTTTCTTTTCCAAGTTGCCTAGAGGACATCTGAGCCAAGACACGAAAGAAGGGTTTGGAGATGGAGAAAGAATATTTTAGGGATTATATAGATGTGAGGGAGAAGGATTATAGGAGGAACAGAAAGTAGGGAGAAACCTGATAGCAGATATCAAGCAGTGGGGTTTTTTTTAAGATTTATTTATTTTTGTTGGAAAGGCAGACATACAGAGAGGAGGAGAGAGAGAGAGGAAGATCTTCCCAAGTGGCTGCAATGGCTGGAGCCTGAGCCAATCCAAAGCCAGGAGCCAGGTGCTTCTTCCCGGTCTCTCACATGAGTGCAGGGTCCCAAGGCTTTGGGCCGTTCTCGACTGCTTTCCCAGGCCACAAACAGGGAGCTAGATGGGAAGTAACTAACTAACTAACTAACTAGCTCAAACTAATTCCCATATGGGATCCTACTGCGTGCAAGGCAAGGACTTTAGCCACTAGGCCACCACGCCGGGCCAGAGCAGTGATTTTTGCAAGTCAGAAAATCTAGGTTAATTTTCCTTTTGAATTACTCTTTTGGAAAACAAATTCTGTTCTCTAGCTATCAGACTAATTACCCTTCTCCTTATTTTCAAAGTTTGACCATTTTTCCATGGCCTTTCCAAAATCTCTTCTCTCATTTACCTTTCCTCTGAACTTTTAATTCCTTTGCTTCCCATGTAAAAATCTAACGTGGACTGGAAAATAAGCATCAAAATTTTCAAAGACATAATGTCAAGATGTTACAGACAACTATGTTCCCAAGTTTTTAAGTAACTAAACTCATTCTTTTTCATGCATATCATCCTTACTGCCTTGAAAAGCTTGCTACCACATGCAATCCTATTTGGGTGCCCCCCAGTCCTGTGAAACAAGGCAGGCATTAATTTATTTTCAAAGATAACAAAACAGTAATATAAAAGTAAATATGTTCTGGCCCAGTGGCGTGGCCTAGCAGCTAAAGTCCTCGCCTTGAATGTGCCGGGATCCCATATGGGCGCTGGTTCTAATCCTGCCAGCTCCACTTCCCAACCAGCTCCCTGCTTGTGGTCTGGGAAAGCAATCTAGGGCGGCCCAAAGCTTTGGGACACTGCACCCTGGAAGAGTGGGAGACCTGGAAGAAGTTCCTGGATCCTGGCTTCAGATCGGCATAGCATCGGCTGTTGCGCTCACTTGGGGAGTGAATCGTCAAATGGAAGATTTCCTCTCTGTGTCTCCTCCTCTCTGTATATCTGACTTTCCAATAAATAAATAAATCTTAAAAAGAAGTAAATATGTTCATGATGATGTAGCTGGTGATGAGCAAAATGGAGAAAGTAATTCCAGTCTTCTAAAAGCAAATTCAGAGTTAATTCCATTACACTGCCTGAAATATGGGCCCCTCAGAGCTCACCAAAGTAGAGCATGATTTACACTTGAGAAGAAGGAAGAGGAAGAAAATGACATTGTGGGGAGAAACAAGATGATGGAATAGGGTAAGGACACGTTTAAACAGACAGAGAAACATTTAATCAGGATGAAGCAGAAAGGACACATTCCAGGAAACAGGAGAGGACAGAACCAACAGCAGAGGGGTACCTGGTGACTGACAGACACAGGAAAGCAGTGAACACAACAGTGTGGTGTTGCAGTGACTGATACTCCAGCAGCATTCAGCTAACAGCCATCTTAACTCCACCAGCAACTGGAACTCCACCAGCAACCAGGTGGGAAGAGACTTTAACTGGGAGCTGGGGAGGTGAACCCAAAGAGCCGTCCGTCCTGTTGGCCCATTTGATTTGACCAGGAGCAGAAACAGAGCAGCAGATCCCAGACAGGCAGTGCGAGAACAAGGTGGATTTCATAGCCCAGTTAACCCCCCAGAGCCGAATTGGGCTCCATTTTGCATAAGCAGGCAAAGGTAAGGGAAAGGACTGAGCATACAGTAAGCTGGGAGTGAACTCATTTCTGGCTCAGGGAACTGCATCAATGTGGCATTCTATGGGTTCCACCAAGGGCAGGTCTGGGTGACCCTCAGATCTGACGGCCAACAGATCAAGAACTGTAGTGGTGATACATCAGGTGCCATCTTGTACACTGTGGCAATAGCTTTAGGACTGCAGGGGACAAAAGTGAACTATGTGTGTACTGAGCACTGGTGTTGCACTGTATTGTACTGGTCTACAGGAAAATAAAACAGACTGTGGCACTGTACAGGTAAAAATAGGTCCATGCGGCACACAGACCTAATGTCTCACAGATTTCCACAAGATCAGCGCCACCAACAACCTAATTATATAGTACACCTGCTGTCTCTCTAATCCTGGGACCTGCTCCAACTGGAAGTGGGAGAAAGGTTGCAGAGACAACAGTGCAGCCTCAGCATGGTATCACAGGAGGTGGAGATTGGTGAACCAGGAGTTGGGGCTATGGAGTTCATGGTGGAAATCTAACATAAGAACTGAGACCTGAAACTTTCTGGAGGTTGTGGCACAAGTGGCTGCAAGCAAAAAGTTGTGTACCAACTGCAATAAGTAAAACCAAACTATAAGTTGTGGACTACACAGCTTAGAAATCTGCACCAAGGAGAAGAATTTCATAACTAGATGTACAATGATCAAGAGCAAAAGAAGAGAAAAAAGGCACAATGAATATTACTGAAGACTCTCCTGCAAAGGAGCAAAATCCTATGCCAACCTCAGAGTTAACTGAGGAAGACATCAAGAAAATGGGAGACACAGAATTCAGAAAACTCATTTTAAACCTTCTGATCAACATGAGAAGCACATACAAGAGTTCAAAAAATTTGAGGAATATTTTACACAAGCAATAGCAGCAATAAAGCAAATCAAGGCTGATATATCAGAAATTAAGAACACAGTAGAGCAAATTAAAAGTACAATGGAGAGTCTCCAAAATAGAATGTATTTAATGAAATAATAAGGGAAAATTTCCCTAATCTAGAGAAAGAATTGGGAAACAAGATCCAGGAGGGGCACAGAACTCTCAACAGGCTTGACCAAAAGCGATCTTCACCAAGACACATGATTATTAAGCTCTCTTCAGTTGAACATAAGGAAAAGATCCTTAAATGTGCACGTGAAGAAAATCAACTGACATATAAAGGAATGCCAATTAAACTCACAGGAAATCTCTCACAGGAAACTCTACAGTCAAGAAGGAAATGGAGTGACATAGTCCAGATTCTAAAAGCCAAAAATTGTCAGCCTAGGATAATATATCCAGCAAAGCTTTCTTTTGTCTTTGAAAATGAAATAAAATTATTCCACAGTAAATAAAGGTTAAAAGAATTTGCCTCTTCCAAATTTGTCCTACAAATTATACTTGAAGATGTTCTCTTCACAGAGAAGAGGAATAGCACCCAACAAAACTAAAGGCAAATGGGAAGAACATCCCAGTGAAATGACAACGGAAGACTAAACCAATGAACAACCCTCTCCTAAAATGGCAGGACCAAAGTACCACCACACATATTAAACTCTGAATGTAAATGACTTATGCTCAACCAAATGTCATAGATTAGTAGACTGGATTAAAAAACAAAACCCACCTATTTGTTGTCTAGAAGAAACACATTTCACCAACAAAAAGCAGCAGAAAATAAATCGCATGGGTTTTGATGTTTTCTGTTGGTTTCATCTCTTCAAAACACTTTCTTCTGATTAAATCATTCAGTGGCTCGTAGCTCATACAGTGGCATCACTTTCTTCAAGAAGGTTCTTGATTTTCATCTCTTCTGCTACATGTTAGTCATTTAGTAGCATGTTATTTAACTTCATGGTGTTGTTAATTTCTTTTTTCTCCTTGACGTTGATTTTGTTTTGTGGCTCTTCATTTAAGGGGATGTATAGTAGCTGTGTAATGGAGACTGTCATATCTAGCAACATGTTATTTAACTTCATGGCATTGTAAACTTTGATTTTTCTTTCTAGTCTTGATTTTGTATCATGACTTTTCATTTAAGGGAAGTACAGTAGCTGTGAAATGGAGGCTAACATATCCAGATGTGAGGATACAATGTCGTATGCATTTCTACTTTCAGACAAAAATGGACTTACAATGAAACTGTTTACTATATCTTGACAATAGGATTCTGGACTCTCCGCCATTGTCCATGCCCGCAATGATGGACATATGACTGTGAATGAAGAACTATAGTAATGATACAGAGGAACTAGGTGGGAGGGGGGAATTGGGGATGGGATAAGGGAAATACCAGAAGCCTATGGAACTGTATCATAAAATAATAATAATAATAATAATAATAATAATAATAAAGAAAATGGCCGTGTTGCTTCATGGAATGGGAACCCATTTCACACACTCTTCTGGTGGGGATATGCCCTCTGTACAGCCACTCTGAAACCTCGTTTGTCCTCATGCATTGTGCAGCACCTGTAGGTTAAGTGGCATTTGATTCAATCTCAACTCCAATGACAGGCTCTGATTGAGTTTGCCAATCAGATTATTCAACCAATTTACTGTGAGAACTGGTCCAGGGATGCACAACTGCTCAAATCTAAGCCAATCACCCAATGGCACTCCTTCATGTGTTGTAGCAATTAGTTGGAATTGGACCAATGAAACTGGAGCAAGGGCTTCAGGCCAACTTCAGGAGTATATGATTCAGTCACATAGGGTCCCACACTTACCGGTGTTCCGTAATTGGCTTGTTTTCCTAGTTTTGCCTTCTTGGAATTCTTCACAATTATTGAATAAAGAGCTCTATATATTCCTTTCTCATTGGGCTTCACTAATTGTCTGGTCTGTCTTATAAAGAACGTGATTGGCTGAGGGTGAGTAAGGAAGCATGTGGCTATGGTTTCTGTAGGCTGCATTTTTTTAAAATTATATTTTGGCAATCTTTACATTGTTGATTAGGGTAAAAAGTTACAAGGGCTAAAGGGAGTATTGAGGAGGAGCCCCACCCAGTCTCCCACCCACTCCAGGTCCCGGATGTAGGGCATGCTTTGAGTCCTTGCTCAAGTGGTCCCGGTAGTTCACCAGTTATGCATTGATGCCAATCTCGCCACTCCAGACACGATGAGGCTGTTGAATAATCTACTGACTGACATAGTCCATCATAGAGTCTCCGTTTATCCAGTATTTCGCTGCCAACATATAGCTGTGGTGGTTGTGTAGACTGCATTTTGCAATCATGATACAAGCCAATCTGAGGACATAGCTGATGTTAGAGCCAAGTAGAGCTCAAGTTATCACCACAGCCCAGAGCTCTGCGTGAACCATGCCCTATGTCCACCACTCAGCTGATTTCATAAGCTTATCAACCTCTTCTAGGTTTAAACAAATGTCAGGCAAAGTTTCCATTCCTTTTAGCCAAACACATCCTTAGCAATGCAATGATGAAGGAGAGTCGATGAAGCAATAATTTTGACTCTTACAGTCACACCTAAAAGGCAGGAAGGCCCTCAGCTCCCTTCTAGACATAGGTTGCATTTCAAACCTATCTTGTCCATGGTATCTGTCCTATCTACTCACTTCAGCCCTCGGGGTTGCCTCATCATCATCTTGAAGCTGTTCAGTCCAATAAATGCCTAATCTTAATCACTTCGCATAATAAGACACCCAGCACTAGGCTGGGCTGGGCTGAGCTATTTATTACCTTACAGGATTTATTTACACAAGAAGCATAAACACTTCTACATTCTGGAGTAGATGAGACTCACAGAATTAAAATACAATGTCCTTTCATTTTCCAGGTGGAAAAAAAAAAAAAACATATGGGAGAAGAGACTTATCCTAGGGTCTTAGATCAGCAACTTAAAGGCTGATCTAAGCTTTGGTCTCTATCCAGTACACTGCAACTTTTTGCTCATGGCACTTTGCCTCAGGAACCACCTAGAAAATTCTAGGTACAAACTGGTATTTTGACTCTCCAATCCCACTAAAGTTGACAAAGTCGCAGTACCCCTGCTAGTTACAGTTTGGTATGCAAAACCCCATCCACCTTCTCCAAGAATGGGACTCCACTGGGTATTTGCAAATGTGGGAATCAGTTCAATATCCTGTTTTGATAAAAGTGCCTCTTCCGCCTGTTGGAAATTAATCTCTTGTAATCTAGTATTAGGCTATCTGGGTTCACATCCTGAATTCTTCCATGAGTTGACAGTGTGATTTTAGGCAATTTTTTCAGCACCTCTAGGACCAAATTTCCTTCTCTGTAAAACAGAACAACAGTTCCTGTCTTATATGGGAGTAATAAGAGTGAAAAAAATTAACAATCATATAGCACATAGAAAGGAATTGGCACATAGCGTTTAAAAGTCAGCTATTGTCAGTGCGCTCTCTAGTGCTATTGTTCGATTGACAGTTAACTCTTAAGTCAGAGTGATGGGTGCATGATTTTCCCTTTTCTGCAAGCTCCTTCAGCAAAGGGACAATGTCATCATAGATTGTTTCTAGGACAGGGCTCTGTTGGAAGTGATATTCAAAAATTGTTAATCCATGGAGTCACTGTCTTTTCCTCTTTATAGCACCTGGGATACAAGAATTTCTTCTTCATAAACTTTAGAAAAGCCCATCTATAGGGTTTGCAATATAAAAGATTTGATCCATTAACAATAAATAAATAAATAAATGTTTCAGGGACAGTTCCAGGAGTTCCCTGTAGTGACAAGGACAAGCTGCCTGCTCTTTATGCCAGCTGTAGACAAGGCCCAAAACACCAGGGTTCCAGCACAGTTGGCAAGATTCGGCTTAGGTATCAACAAGAACTTCTCACCCATTTGGGGTTCCGACAAACTACAGGAAAATGTCATGATGTTTTCTGGAAATTTTTAGACAAGGTGGAGATTGCCTCCCAGCAGACAAGTAGAGCTACGTCTCCTGTCATTTTTGCAAGCTTGGGGCAAAACAAAGCAAAGATGCCAAACCCTGGAAGCCAAGCCTGAAAATCCACAGCTAATTTCCCAACACTTCCCCTGGAAGCACCCGTCCTGGTGACAGGAAAAATGCCCAGGTTCTCTCTCTCTCTCTCTCCAGGCTATAACCAAAGGGAAAGTTTGAGAATACAGCAGGCAGGAATAAGGGTGTGAGGAACTAGTGACATCAACTCCTTTCAGCAACCTGAGCTCCTTGGGAGAAAGGTGCGGCATAAACACCAGGTATTAGGATGATGAATTGGAATTTTTTTTCCCTTCACTCCCTTCTGTACCTTAATACTCTGCACGATGAACCATTTCCAGGAAAAGAGAATAAAAACCTCAAGACTGGTTTTCCCATCAAGTGGACTGCTTGGAGTCCTTTCAACCAGGCTTCCCAAATTTGATTTTTCCTCTCAGGGTTCAAATGTCTCTGAGTGGCCAGACACCATTCCCTCTAAACAGGAAATTCCCTGTTTCTAACCCCCAGCCTTTCCCTTCCTTCAATCCCCCATTTTATTTACTCACTGACCCAAACATAGCATAAATATTGGATTTTATTTATTACGTGAACATTATCTGCACTTACTCTGTTTATTTAGTGGCAGTTATTTAGAAACAAAACAAAAATGACAAGATTGCATTCAACAACTTCGAGTGATATTTACACTGAGGCAAAACCTTTTATTATTTCATTTAAATAATTGACTGCTTATTCCCTAAACACACCATAGTTTTTTTTTTTTTCTTCAGCCTTGTTGGTTCCGATCGGCCCTCTCCAGCAAGTCTCTTCTTTGCCTGCCAAAATTCTATTCATCCTGCAAAACCTACTTCAAATACCGCCCCTCCATGAAGACTTCATTGAACTCTCTCACATCCTCTGCAGGCTGGGTACACTGTCTCTTTCTCTGTGCTACCAGAGTGTTTTGGGTGGTCTTGCATCTGGGGTGTTATCACACAACACTGGATTTTCAGGGACCTACTGACAGGCACCGATGTGGAGTTAAACACACAGAACTTGCGTCATACCACCTGACTTCATCTTCAGGCTTTCTAGGCTTCTCAAGACAAGTGTCATAGCTTTGACGTGGGCTGTGAAGCCAATCTTGTTTGATTTTGCTTGATAACCTCCTGACTTTTAGTAGGTACCACACAATCCTTGAGGATGAATGAATAAGGGGGAAAAGGGGGAACCTACAGAGAAGAATACATAAAGATGGAGCTCAAGCAACTTGGGAGAGGAAAAGAAGAAAGGTGTTTAGGATTTGTTGAGACATCAGAAGTCTGACCCCTACGTTAACATCCCACCCTCCAACCTAACTCCTACAGAGTCCTCTGGCTTGAAGGACTAGGATTGATTTTTTCTCAGCTAAATCTGTGTTCTACACACAGGTGAGGTCCTGGACCGAGGCTCAGGTGCAGCCACAGGGTAATACATGAGCAGACAAGTCCCCATCAATCAGCCCTTGGCACAGCTCACAAAGTCTGCCTCACAGGCAAGACCTGGTGTTGGGACTATCTTCTCCCTTCCCTACCAAACCAGACCCATTTAGCCTTGGGCCGGAAGACGCCTTTAGCTGTAGAACTTGGCAATGGACTTAGTCCTTGTAAAACACAAATCAGACAGAACCACTCCCTCGCTCTTGGAGCTCTGATGGTTTCCTCAGGCATCCAGGACAGCACAGTCAAGGTCCTTATCATGGTTAAAGCCCCTGGGAACTCCCTGTGCTCTACGCTTACCTGGTCTCTAGTCTGTTTCTCAGATACACCTAACAAATTCCTCTCTGTGCATCCATTTTTCCAGATAAGAGGAGCATCAACAAGCTCCTAGAAAATGGAATTAAAACAAAAATAAGAGCAAGCATTTTGGCACAGTGGTGAAGGCACTACTTGTGTGTCCACATCCTACATTTGAAACAAAAGATTTGAGCTGAACTGTGCTCCTGGCTCTAGCTTCCTGCTCATGCACACCCTGGGAGGCAGCTAGCAGTAATGGCTCAAGTTGTCAGCCCCCTGCCAACCACATGGGATACCTTGATTGAGTTATTTGTTCCTATTTCTAGCTTGGCACATTCCCAGATGTTGGGGAGTGAATCAGTAGATATGAGTCTCTCTCCCTCTCTTTCTCTCCTTTTTTCACGCCCCAAACCCCTCCCTCTCTCCTTCCCTTCATTTCTCCCTCTTAAAAAGTGAAGAAATGCTTCAAAATATAAACTTTACTTCAACATAAGCTCCATCAAGTCCAAGATATTGTTGTAAATGACAACTCTGAGCATTGGGTTCGTCCCTTAGAAAATAAGAGTCCTGGAAATTTACCTAGGTCAATCTTTTTTTTTAACATTATTAAATGAAGAAAACTGAGTATCCTTTAAAGACTTTGTTTCATTTTGTTTTGAGATTAGAAAACGGGGGCCAGAATTGTAGCTTAGTGAGTTAATGTCCTAATTGATCCACTTCTGATCCAGCTCTGCTGGTGGCCTGGGTGGGGGAGTACAGAAGATGCCCAAAATCTTTGGTCTACTTCCCACCCACTTTGGAGCTATTCTATATGGCTCCTGGCTTTGGCCTGGCCCAACACTGGCCATTGCAGCCATCTGGGGAGTGAGCCAGTGGATGAAAAATCTTTAACTCTGATTTTCAAATAAATCTTAAAAAAAGAGAGAGAGGGCACGGCGTGGTGGCGCAAGTGGTTAAGGTCCTCGCCTTGCACGCCCAGGATCCCATATTGGCGCCGGTTCTAATCCCGGCAGCCCCACTTCCCATCCAGCTCCCTGCCTGTGGCCCGGGAAAGCAGTCGAGGACAGCCCAAGGCTTTGGGACCCTGCACCCGCGTGGGAGAACCGGAAGAGGCTCCTGGCTTCGGATCGGCATGGTATCGGCCGTTGTGCTCACTTGGGGAGTGAATCATCGGACAGAAGATCTTCCTCTCTGTCTCTCCTCTCTGTATATCTGCATTTCCAATAAAAAAAATAATAAAAATAAATCTTTAAAAAGAGAGAGTGAGAGAGAGAGAGAGAGAGAAAATTCAGAATGAGCCAAATAAGTACTGTAAAGTGGATGTTTAATGGTTTCCCACTGGAACTCTCACAAAATCTCCCCTGTTTGATGAGGGAAATTAGCAGGAGCATGTTTGCAGTGGAGAAGGACTTTCTGGTGGAGTTTTCCAGCACTTTTTCTGCTATGGTTTTGGATAATTTTTCTCAAAACATCCTCTTACTAAGCCTTCCAGAGAGTTAACAAACAATGAATGTGAACATCCCAAAAAGCTGGTGCCATGACATTTCCTCTTGATTCATTCACTTTTGCTTCGGCTGGATTGATTCCAAGTCTTGGTAGCCACCCTTTGATGGTATTCTGTCTCCAGGATCACATTTTCAAAGCTGTGCTTCATCTTCTGTTGCAGCTAGTCAAAGAAATGCTTCTGGGCCTTGATCCAGTTGTTTAACATTTCCACTGTTCAGGCCAGTGTTGGGTACAGCAAGTTCAGCTGTCTGCAACATTAACTTTCCATTTGAGCTGCAGGCTGCATCTCATCTCATCCAGCACCCCTCAAACACCTCCTAAAAGGCAGCAAATAAAGACCCAAGTGCTTGAGTCTGCCCAACCATATGGGAGATCTAGCTGGAGTTCCAGGGTCTTAGCTTTGGCTTAGTCCATCTCTGGCTGTTGTGGCCATTTGGGGAGTGTACCAGCAAATAGAAGATGTGTGTATGTGTATCCATAATTCTGTTTTCCAAATAAATACATCTTTTAAAAATGTCTGAAAGCCCTGCTCTTTTTTTCGGTGAGCAAAGAAAGATCTATTAAAGATATTAAAGATATAAGCTTCCTATCACAGTCTTAGGAGGGCAGTTTTCCAGGAAAACCCTGAAAACCCTGCTCTTGCCTGTGGCTGCTGTGAGTGCAAGAGCAGAAGTTGGCTCCACTGTCACGTTAGAGTTATGGAAGCTGAGCCAGTTGAGATGTGTCTGGTGTTGGCGATTTCTTCTACTGTCAGTCATTGATCCTTTTCAATTAGGATACAAACAAGATTAATGTTTCCCTCACAAGCTGATGGGGATGATCTTCCACTGTGACCTTCATCTTCAACATCATCTTGTGCCTTCTCTACTGGAGTTAGCCATTTATAAAGTGCTGATTTCTTTGGGGAGGAAGATTCTGTCACCATAAAGTTTTCCAAAAGCATCAATGATTCAACCTTTCTTCTCCCCAAGCTTCACTATAATATGCTCTATCTTCCATTTTAGCAGGATTCATGTGAAAGGGGCTCTTTTCAAATTTATGTGTCATCCTTCTGAATGCCTCTAACTGAGAGCTGTTTAAGCATTTTATAGCACATTAAGGTTACCACAGGTACAAAAATACTTTTGAATGGGGAGGGGTGGGGGGAATCCCCAGCGCCTATAAAACTGTATTACATAATACAGTGTAAGCAACAATAAAAAAAAAAAAAAAAAAAATACTTTTGAATCAATACCTTTCTCACAACACACATTTTCTATGAAATGTTTTTAAGATACCTAGTATATGCATGGTCTGTTCACTCCCCTCATTCAGGTCCCCATATCACCTCTTTGTCCATGCCTTCTGTGGCTACATTGCCTAAGATGAGTCCTCACACTTGCCCTAGTTACCTTTTTGTATTTACTTTCATCACACCTGACATGGCATCTGACACCTGCTTGCTCATGGCTTTATTTGTTTTTTGTCTGCTTCTGCCCATGATGCACCTTGTCTTTGCAGAAACTGCATTTTGTTTTATATAGTGAGTGCCCAGCAAACAATTGTTGAGTGGAAGACAGAGTAGAGAGACCCATCCCTCTCATTTTCAGGGAAGATCTGAATGCCCAAAGTCACACTGATTAGCTCGTGTGTGGTTGATCCTGGGTTTTCCACATAACTGGATTCCCACATGCAGACTTTGGTGCCAGCTACACAGACTGTGACCTAAAAAAAGGGCCCCATCACCCTCACCATTCATCCACATACACTGCAATGTAGACTGCAACGGAGTCTTCATCATGGATGGCCCAAAGCCCCTGCTTCCAGGCTACTCTCTGTGCTACCCTCTTCTCATTTATAGTCTTACTCATTTCTTACTTATTCTGAATCTGCAATAGATTCACCAGGTGAGACACTGGGTCAAGAACTTTTTAGGCAAGGACTGACCAGTCAGGGATTTTGTGCACTGAGGATAGGTTGGGTCTAGTGGAGTTGGCTAAGGTAAGACTACAGAGCCGAGGAAATCCTTGGCAATCAGGGTACCTGAGACTGGAATGGGTATCTAGGAGAGGGTGAGGTATTTCTAGAGTCCTGCAGAGGTGGAGAAGAACTCTGACTCTCCATTCATGTAGCATCCATTAAATCATTTGGCAAATATTCATTGAGTGTCTACTAGAAAGTCTGAGGACAGCTGCATAAGCATATGACCTGTGAGGTCTCTACAAGCCCCGAGTAAATAAATCTGTGTGATTTGGCCCTTAAAGAACATTTGTCTAGAATAGCACCTTCCTCAGCTAAAGTGCTGAACATCAAGAACAGGAAGTACCAACTGAGGCAGTGATGTACCCTTACCCACGCTGCTCTGTTGCAACAACTCAGAAAACAATGACACCCTGAAAGTGGGACATAGGTGACTGCCTGGGTCCCTCAGAGCCCATTTTGTCCTTTGCCCTGGGCAGACATAGATCATTCTAAGACATTCCCCCACCAAGCTGATTCCACAGTCTTCCTTGTCCAACATTTAGGAACTAGTAGTCTTTCCTATCACAAGATTCCCTCTGCCTACCCGCTCCAGCTTCCTCCTCTCAGTATATCTGACTCCATTTTTTAATTTATTTTAAAAATCAACATCAATCACGTAGTCATTTCTCTAGACAATTCATTTCTTACTTACTTATGACAATTCTCTAACCCCCTTTCATACCATTTTCTAAATAATTCAACAAAATCAATCAGGATTAGCACCATGGCATAGTGAGTAGACCTGCTGCCTCTGGCACAGGCATCCCATATGGATACAAATTCGAGTTCCAGCTGCTTCACTTTTAATCCAGCTCCCTGCTAATGTATCTTGGAATGCATCAATGGATGGTCCAAGTGCTTGGACCCCCACACCTATGTGAGAGACCTAGAAGAAGCTGCTGGCTCCAGACTTCAGCCCACCCTAGCCATTGCAGCCATTTTGGAAGTAAACCAGAAGATAGAAGATCTTTCCTCTTCTCTCTCTCTTTCAGATAAATAAATCTTTCAAAAATATTACTAACACATACAAATAAATATAATCAGCCAAGTACACATTGGAGATTAGTTAAATGCCAAAATGTATGGTAGCTTTTGGGAGGGGTACAAAAAGGAAAAAAGTATGAAAGAACGGATGTTGGATCTAGAAACAGGCATCTGGATTGAAACTGACAGTTCTGAAACTTGTTCCTATGACAAGTTCTCTTTCTCATCTTATATTTATCATCTGTAATATGAAATTAGCAAGCCTATATCACTGGGTTGCTGTGAGTCTTGATGTAAAAATAAATAAATAATTGGGGAGTCTATAAACTGTAAAATTCCATGTATCTTTGAATCAAACACAATGCAATGTAATGGAAAAACACTGAACTTAAAGCTGCAGAGTTGAGAAAAGCCCAGGGACTGACTGTCAATTACTTCCCCCAAGACTTTGGACAAATCACTTGACCTCTGTTTCCTGGTGCATACAAACAGTTTGTTGTGAAAACTCAGAGGCTGTAAGAAGAAGCATTGCTCATAGCTCCTAGGCCCTAAGGGTCCTCAGCACAGCAACCTACAAGAACAGAGCAAGAAATCAGACCTCAAAGGGATCATAGTGATAGTGAGCACCCTGGTCTGGCCAGACTTGCAGGTTCTGCCTGCGAAGCAATGAGAAGTGCTTCTGGAAGGGCAGTGAAGAGGGGAGAAAGGGCAAGGGATGCTAGAGGAAGACGTTCAGACTCCAGAGAGACACTGACAGGCTAAGGTGCCCCTGATGGTTTCACAGCTGGGGAATGTCAGCCAGAACCTTCTTTGTAGAAAAGAGCTCAGGACTGGGGAGCCCTAGTCCTAGAACCCATGAATACAGTAACTCACATGGCAACAAAGACTCTGCAGGTATAATTCAAGAATTCTGAGGTAGGGAGATTGTCTTAGGATCCCAAATGAGCCCAGAGATATAATCACTAGAATAGTGATAGGAGTGAACATGGGGGGAAAGGTGATGTGATGGCAGAATCAGAGATGAGAGGAAAACATCCAGAAGCTGGAAGCTGGAAACTGGAATCAAGAAGGAACACATCTTTCCCTGCAGGCATCAGAAACACCCAGCCACTCACACACCTTGACTTCAGTACCCTTTAGAGTCATTTCTGACTTCTGATGTTTAGAACTGTTGAGAAAACGGTTTTATGCTGTTTTCATTCACTGCTATAGTAGCAAGAAGAAATGGGGTAAAATCCTTCAAGGGTACCTAGCTGCCTCCTGGTGCCTGAGGATTCAGATGGATCCAGAAAGAAAGGATAAAGGAGGAAAGGGAGTGGTGTTCCTTACTGAACTGTGCTGGAGGAAATCTGTCTCTCCCTGCAGACCGAGTGGCAGCGCTAATTCCATAAATTGCAGAGTTATCTGGGCGAGAAGGTGGAATCAGAGCCCTGAACATGAATGAGATCAGAAAGCAAACAAGAGTGGCTTAAAGCTGGCAGGCCAGGCCTGTGGACTTATGTCTCTTGCTTGTCCAGAAGTTAAATTGTGTTGGCTGGTTCCTGATGACATCAGTGAGTCTGCTAACTTCTTCCTCACCTCATCAAAAGACCAGTGAAGGAGATTAGGAAAAACCATCTCAGGAACCCTTGGGAGAGGTGGAGAGGAGTAGGAAAAGGAAGCCTGCCTTTCTTATTCATTTTCTCCTGCTGTAACATGGGACAGTGACATTTAGAATCATTTATTCGATTCAGAACTCTGAAGGCTGGAAAGTACAAGGACACAACATCAGTTCTACTCACCATCTCGTGAGGACCTTCTTGCTGCCATGCACTGGCACCCTGCCGCTGTTGGTGAAAGACATCCTATGGGTCAGCAGGTGCGTTAGCATAGATCTCTCCTTCTCATCTTCTAAGTCTACTGACACCATCACGGGGACTCCACCCTCATGATGTCATCCAGTTCTAATCACCTCCAAGGGCTCCAGCTCCAACAGCTATTAACACAGGATTGTGGAAATTATGTTTCCAATACAAGTTCTTTTGGGAGACATTCAAACCATGATAAGACTCTAGTAAGGGGCTTGCCACTGACAGCTTGGAAAGAACCAAAGCCCAGGATTGAAAAGCAGAAAGCGTTCTTCTGCCCCAAGCTCTGCCACTTACGGCTTAGTAACATGAAGAGTATCAGTTTCACTTCCCCAGATCTCAGTTTTCTCATGTGTTCAATGGGATTGTTTTGAATATTATAGGTGATTGCGTGTAGCATACTCTATAAAGCAAACATATGGTAAGCAATCAATAAATGTTAGCTATTATAATGGCAGATACTTTTGGTTTTTGTTTGTTTGTTTTTTGTTAATTGCATTGCATTATGTGACACAGTGTTATAGGCACTGGAATTCCCCCCACCCCTCCCCGAACCCTCTCCCCATGGTGGATTTCTCCACCTTGTGGCATTACCACAGTTCAAATTCATTTGAGGTTCTTTCATTGGAAGTATTTACCAAGCATAAAGTCCAGCATCTTATTATCCTAGTGAGTCCAACGATTTCTTGGTGAGACCATCTCTGATCTGAAGGTAAAGCCGGCAAAGTATCATCCCAATCAATTAAAAGCCCCAACATAACACCAACAACAATTTACAACATTATGGCACTAATTGACATGGTATTGATTAATCAATATGTTAATAGGAAAATGCAGGTTCTTAACCACATCCTGTGACTTCTTCATAGACATTTCAATTTTGGTTTATATTCAACTGGGTTCTATACACCTCAAAATGGCTATTGATTACTATTCAGCTGTCTCATGTCTATTTTCATTTGGCAGATACTTTTGTTTAGAAATCATTTATTAAGTGCAAATATGAAGCTGTATAGTTGCTTGATAAAGACATCATCTTAGTTATTAATGAGTGTATGGCCTAGTGGGGACACAGAAGGTTCCAGTGGGGCCCTAGAACATAGGGCAAGTTGGAAAATCTCAAGATTTCTGGAACTCTAGTAGGAAAGCCAAAGGCTACTATCAGAGAAAAGCAGCAACTCACAGAGTCACTTTGAGGATCTGAACCAGGAAGAAAAGTAAAGAAGTCTGGGCTTTACAGTGTCCTGTTAAGTTTTCAATTTAAAAAATCCATTCAGCAATGGGTCTATTGAAATCAGTCGCTTACTATTAGGAATAACCCAAACTTTAGAATCAGCTTTTTATTCCATCCCCCACTGGCAACTTACAAACTGTCTGACCACAGACACGTAGTTTAAAATCAGCAAGTATCAGTGGATCACCCACATAATGGGGCCAATTACCCCTACTCAAAGAGTTGCTGTAAAGTTGAATCTTTTGTACAGTGTGCCTAGCACAAGTGTAGATTCCCAGTAGAAAAGAGCTGTTGGGTGTGTCATTGGCCAGGCCTGGCTACCTGGTGGGAAAAGCCCATTATAACAAATGATGACTGGGTGACCCTGAAGAATCTCTCCATTCTTCATGATCTTTGCCCTTCACCTGATTGATACTGGTCAGGAGTGGTGGCTGAGCTTTTGCTTGGTGCCAGACACAGCTGCTTGGATAAGTAGCAAAGGAGCAATGACTGAGCCAGCAACAATGCCAGCCAGAACATCCACAGGCTCCTCTGCTCCCTGTGTAGCCACCTCCAGGCAGCCTCACCAGCAGACTGCTCTACTTCAATTGTAGATCCATTGCCTCCAGCCTCGGGGCCCATACCAACTACTAGTAGCTGGAAGTTCTCACTGGCACAGAATCCCAGTCCTTCCTGCTGCAACCAGGCTCTGAATGTATCAAAAAGGCAGACTTGGCTGTCTGTAAGAATAAAGTCCATGTGGTCTCTTGTGATAGACTAACAACAGAAGCTTGCATCTCCATCATCATGTGCCAGGGGTTAGGCTGATAGCCTTCTGAAGGAAGTATATTATCATCATACCTATTTTGCTGATGCATAAAGCAAGATCTAGAGAAATTAAGCAACTTGCCACAGGTTACCCAGGGGGTGAACAAGGAATCAGGATTCAAATCCAGGCATCGGAGTGAAAGCCCTGCTCCTCTCCACCAGGCCAAGCAGGAATCAGAGACCCATAGGACAGGCATCTGCCGCTCTGAGCAGTGGGAGCCTGCAATCCTGAGAGAGGCAGCAGACACCAGAGTGTCAGCTTGGAGCTTTTAAGAAGCTCCCTGCCTGGGGAGATCCAACCAGACTGCACTTGCCCCTGTGGGTGTCTGCCCTTCCTTCTTCTTCCAGCGTCTTCTCCACTGCTTCCCCAGCCAACACCTTTGAGGGGCTGGCCTCCTGCATCGCGGGTGAGAGAAACCTGCTACAGCCAAGTCTTTCCCAGCATCTCTGGGCCAGCCCTAGGGGAAAGACTTCTTGGCTAAGAACACCTAAGGGTTTTAAACCTTGCAGAAGCCCAGGCAAGGAACTGAACAAAAGAGGAGGGAGGAGAGCCCATTTGAGAACTGAGTTTCCCTCCTCCCCCTTCAAACACCAAACCAGCCTCACACATACTGAGCACTGCAGCCCAACAAGTTTTAACTCACCCGAGTTCTTCCCCTAAGCTGCAGCAACTAATTACAAGGGGAAAGTTGAAAGGGAGTTTTCTAACTTTTGGTGACAGTGCGGTTTTCTCTTCCACCCTCCTTTCTCTTCTCCTCCTCCCCATGCTCCCTTTCTTATTCCCTCTCCTGCTCTCCCTTCTCCTCTGCCTCCCGGCAATACACTCCCACAGATAGGTGTGGGCCAGCTGCACACACTGAGCTTAGAATCACAGGCTACAAGAACCTTCCAGAGGTCACGGTGTGGACTCTCTGCCTCCAGGCAGAAAGCACAGCTCAGTCATCAGCATCCAGGAGACAGGAGAGCCAGTGAGTGGACCTTTCCATCTCAGAAAAATCTTTAAAGTTCAAAGTCTTCTCACAGTTCAAACAATGCACCCTCATGCAAAAAAAAAAAAAAAAAGTACAAAGAAGACAC
This sequence comes from Ochotona curzoniae, assembly GCF_017591425.1. Lineage (NCBI taxonomy): Eukaryota > Metazoa > Chordata > Mammalia > Lagomorpha > Ochotonidae > Ochotona > Ochotona curzoniae. The sequence goes on along the minus strand of NW_024466312.1, from coordinate 3,877,423 downwards.
TGAAGATCAGCCATCATCCTCGAAGCACAAGTTAACCCATTCTCAGCATTCTGATGTACAGGAAACCCTTGACATTGCAAAGGACCGTATCTCAAGATGTTTATGAGCCTCTAAATTTAGGAAAATAAAATATCAGGGACAATCCTACGAGTCTTTATAAAGGGATTCTTAACTCTAATCTACATCAGCAAAGGTTTAAGGAAGGGATGTTCTGGTTGAAGACTGAGGGACAGATAAGGTGCCACCCACTTTACAGATGTAGAAATTGAGGCCAAAAGGATATATCAATTTGCCTGTGTCCCATAGCTAAATGGGAACTGAAGCTCTGGCAGAGAAGGAGCCTGCCATGGCAGGATGAGCAGAGAACTAGCTGATGCCTGGATTGACTACTAAACAGGCACATAGAAACTGGCAACAACATTTCTGTTTCCCACCCTGCACTAATAGATTGAGTCTTCTGGATTGACCAAGCTCAGGCTTTCTAGAATCCAGAGCTAGGGGAGTTGTTTAGGAAATGAGATATTAATGAGGTCAATCAACCTCCGCATGGCCCAGGTGGTTCCTTGCTGAGGGAGACTGCATGCACACAGGCACCAGCGCGGAGACCACGTAGTCCCAAAGAAGGTAGTCAAGAAGGAGGCCAACAGGTGCTGTTCCTGGATGCTACAGAAACACTTAGTTCCAGAGCACATATCCCATCATGTAAACAGGGACAGCTTGCCAGAGCTGCAAATTATAACCAGCCTGCTTCCTCACCCCTGTGCCACACTGTACACCACTGAATCCAGGTCAAGACCTCTGACAACTAGAATCAGGCAGTGGCAAATCTGCCTTGCAGCAAAGATTCTGACACCCTAAACTGGCATTTGAGCTTCCACCAGTCTTCCAGGGCAGCCAAAGAGTTCTGGGCGGTCTACTGGAGTGTGTTACAATCTGTATTACAGCTATGTTCCTTCCCCTACTTAGAGCTAAAGCTCTCACTTACCACTCCCTTTGCATGACCTGGAGCTAGCTGTGTGAAGTCTTCCATTCATAGACCTACCTGCAAAGGGCTGAGTTGATGGCTGCCAGATTTCCCTGAGACCTGCCCAGAGCCTTGGCTCACTGCACTGGCAAGGCCCTTGCTGGATGCCCCTCTGAACTGCACTGGAATCTCTGAGATTTGATTTATTTTCCCCAGCCATGCCTAAGCTCCTCCAGCTTCTGTCTTCATAGTTTATCTCCTCAGTGGCGCATCAGAGGGAAGGAAGAACAGTGTGATGAGAGCTGTCCTAAATAATGACAGAAAGGGAAGACAATTGATATACTGCTGTAGGAATTCCACTAGCCTCATTCTTCCAAATAACTTAGCAGGAAATTTAACGATGAACATTGGTCAAGTTTAGAGGGGCGGGGGTGGCAAGGCATTGAAATTCTCCAAGGATCTCCAAGACTTGATAAATATTTGAAAATTGAAAATCAATAATTATGGAATCATTTTCAAAGAAAAATGTCAAAATGAGCTCAGACCAAGATATTGTATCCTGTAAAAATACAGTTATACAATCACATTCTCAACCTGCCTACTGGCTTTGGGACACTATAGCCCATGGGAAAAACATGCATGTGCATCACCTGTATACAAATCAGAAGGCACCAGGGACCATGCCTACCCCACAAGCCATTTTCAGGGTCAACAAACAAGAGATACAAACACTCAGTTAAATTAGAATTTTAGACAGACAACAAACAGTTTCTAATATGTCTCATGGATTGCATGGGACACACTTATGCCAAAATTTATTTATTATTTATCTGAAATAGCAACCTAATGGGGCATCCCAGATCGTATCTGGCTTTCGCAGCCCAAAGGCGTCTGTCTGTAGCTCTCTTGCACACGGACTGCTGCTTAGGTACACGTAGACACTGCTCAGGAGCACGATTTTTAGCCCAGTATGATGTCCTTCTGTGTTCAGATCACCATCTGAAAGTTTCCTAATGTTGAAGACGCAGGGAGTAGCAGGCTTTTCCAAGTGCTCCATCCTCTTTCTTCTGCTATCATTCAGGAATGTGGCTATATTGACTCCAAGGCTATGAGTGTGGAGGTACTCAACTTCAACTTTACCACGTGTCAAAGATCTTTGGCTTACCAGGAGGTGATTATTTCAGCCATCCTAAATTCTCCCTCCACTCAAGTCCTGGGAAAGAAAGTTTGGATTAAGAAAAGCATAATAGGATTGGCTCTTGGAAGAAGCTGGATTCCCAAGTGCCAGAGAAGATGAAGAAGAGTTGCTTAGGTTACTCTTGCTAGTTTCCAAAACATCACAGACGTCCAGGTCAGTGGGTACTATCTTGGCAGATCCATTAATAAAAGTTAAAGAGGAATGCTTGGTACCTGTTATGAATGGCTCCCAACCCCACACTCCAGAGATCCTCCATGCCCATGCAGACAATGTCTCGGGCTATATTTCAGTCCTTTCCATGTACACAGCTTGGAGGAGGTGCATCCTTCAAGTTTATGGGCTCTCTTTCCTAGTAGAGAAGAGAAAGGATCCTCAAGGTCCTAATAGGGTTCCTTGAAACATCCTCCTTAAGGCTTCACCCTTGCCAGGCATGTGTGAACAAGACTCGCTCACGTTTGTGACTCGTGCTGAAATGAGTTCTGCCTAAGAGCTTGGTTCTGGAGCTGGTAGCTTGGCAGGGAGCCTGGGGTGAAGGGTGAAGCAGACATCATCCCCAGATTTCCACCAAAGCTGACTTGCCTCCCAGACCCTTATCAATAACTTCAGCCTCCAGGCTGATACCAGAGAGTCACTTATTGAGACAGATGTTGTGAGGGAAACCAAAAAGACAATATCTATGAATGCCTGATGTGATGGAACCTCAAAAGAGTGGGGCACAAACTCGAAACATCAGGCATCAGGCAAGGGTAACATATGGTTTAAGGCTTTTAAAACAGAAATTATTTATCAGAGGTCTGAAAAGAAGTTTTCTGGTTACCTGGAACCCAACCGATGTACAATGACCAGGTCAAGTTGCAAGGCTCCCAAAAGCCATAACAAGAGCAGTGGAGAGGGGAACTCAACTGAAGCAGGAAGAGCAATGTTGGATGCCCCTGTGATGTTTCCTGAGAGCAGGAGGCCTAGTATGAGAACTGAAGAGAGTTCTTGGTGTGTGGCATCTTGCAGAGCTGACATTGCACAAAGACACACAACCCCAACACTCTAAGGTGGGTAAAAAGGGGGCCTTGCATGACTGCCAAGTGCCGTTCAAAATTGGAAAATCCCTCAAAACCATCCAATAAAGGCTTTTCTGGCTGCAAAGAACAGACACTCTGTCCAGCTAGCTCAAGAAAATAGACAGGACCTGTTGAATGGAGTATTAACAGTGTCTTGGATGCGTGGAGAAGCTGTCATGAGATCCTGGAACAGGAAAGGCAAATTCATTATGATCCACAATCCTTCTGCCTTGCCTCCGGCCTGTTAGCTCCAACTTCCTTACATGCTACCGAATATTTGTTCTTCTGGTCCTTGTCTCAGTACTGCAACCTCCTAACACTTCTTGGTTGCCATGACTGCCATCAGCTGATCCTTCCCCTGGACCTTTCATTCACATTTGTGAAAGAGCAAACCTAAAAGATCCAACCTCCAGCACAGTGGTTCTACACTGAACTCATCCCTGTAATGGAGCAGGGAGGATACACAACATGGCTCCCCACCCGAGGACAGGAGCAGGACAGGGAGCCATAGTTATGCTTGTCACAATGGGAAAAAAAAGAATATGCTGGAAGAGTTACCAAGGCCATCTTGAAAACCGTAAACACTCTGCACTACCCCCAATGTACATGAAATTTGGAAATTCAGATTAGAACCTCATATCCCAATATGCATACATTAACCTGCTTTTTATTCCCAGCCCTGATATACCAGCCCTGACCGGTAGGCTAAATTATTTTCACTTTACAGCTAAGCAAAAACTGAAGCACAAAGCAGTAATTCACCACTGTCACTCGCTGATGGGTGGAGGTAGTCTGGCCTGCTCTGATCTGTGTGATACCTAAGTGTGTTCAGAGTCAAACACTGTGCAATGTTCATCCTCTGCAAAGGAGGCTGAATAATGTGGCAATGATGAGAGGCCATCTACTCTCCAATCACCCCAAGTGAGGAGAAAGGGGACTGGAGGGGAAGGTAACAGGAGGGCATGACAGGAAACATGTAATGATAGAGTGGTGGGAGACCCGGGGTCTGACTGTGGAATCGGGGGTGGAAGACGTAGGGCACCAGAGAAAAATGAAATGCAAAGCCTTAGAAAACTATTCACTTGAAAGGACGGATTCTGTTGTTGCTCTTTGTTTTTGTACCAAAGGTACCTATATTAAAAAAAAAAAAAAAAGGCCCTTGCTGTTGCCATAGCAACAGACAGAATCAGAGCCCCTCAAGGTCTTTGCCAAGTCAAGAGCATTTTTACTGGCCCCAGCCCCCACCATTTCTAATGTCAAGGTGAAGGGCAGGGGCCTGCCCGGACACACACTGTGAAGACACACAGAAACCCCAATTTCACCTGAACTGGAAAGGAAAGAGAGTTAGACAGTAGTGGGTGGAAAGAAGACACCAGGAGCTTTATCTGAGGATACCTGAAGGCCAGAATGAAAGCAGAAACCAAAATCAGCGCTTCAAGCACACCCACAAGGAGAGTACAAGGAAGTGAGCAAAGAAAAATGTTGAAAGTTACAACAGACATATACATACACACACACACACAGTCCTAGACTCTGAAACACACACACACACCAGAAAATAGAGCACAGAAAGAAGGGAAAATTGCCTTGTTTGTTGCTGAAAGAGACGTGTGGGCTTCCCGTGAGATCCTGTGTTGGGTCTATTCCTCGTTTTCCAGCTGCACTGAATGGGGAAATGCCTGGCACGGGAGGTGCTGTGAGTCAGCCGCAGATTGCAGCTCAGTCCCTCTGCCCCTCTGCTCTGCTCCCTGCCAGACCACACAGCCTCCTGCCCTGTCCTGCCAAGCCAGGCTTAGCTCACTGTCCAGGTAACACACTTGAAAGGCGCCAGGGTGAGATGGAGCTGGCTAGGCCAGCCTCAGGGTAGAAGCAGATCCCAGAGGCCCAGGCCCAAATGCTCCTCATCAATCTTATTGAGTGTCTTCCCTCCCTCTCACTTCCTTGACACTTTGAATAACCCCTGGGCTTTAGAACTGGAAAACCCAATTCTTCACTGGGGCTGTCAGCTTCTTTTGCACTGCGAATCTGTGTGGTTTATCATGGGGTTGACCAGATGTCAGCCAATGTTGACGCACAGAATTATATGATTTTCTTTGGAGTTGGCTAAATATTCTAGGACTATCAGACCAAAGAAGGTGCCTAAATGATCAGGAAACATAGGACATCCATCAAGTTGTATGTGAGTGAAAGTCTTATGGCTATGTTGCCATATGTCTATCTTAAAACACATCCTTTGGGCTTGGCACAATGGCTCAATAGTTAAATCACCACCTTGCATGCACCAGTACCCCATATGGGCACCATTTCACGTCCCAGATGCTCCACTTCCCATCTACCTCCTTGTTTGTGGTTTCAGAAAGCAGAGGAGCATGGCCCAAAACCTTAGGGCCCTGCACCCACGTGGGAGACTCGAAAGAAGCTCCTGGCTACTGACTTTATACTTCTTTGAACTAAATAGATGTATCTGATCCCCCCACAGAAAACTGTCAGGAAGCACATTCATGTTTGGGTGGCCTGCTGCACAGAGTGCAGCTCATTGCTTCATACTATATGTTCACTGCCTGGTGCTTTACTTGGAGTCCACTGATGTGAGTACATTCACTGGCAGCTTTCCCTGACTTCTGTGAAATCTGCAGAACTTAACAATAATAAAAACAAGATACCATGTCCTCCTTCTTTTGCACTCTTTCTTTAGTGGGTGCAAGGACAACATTCAGCACTGGTCCAAGGAATCAGAGCCATGATTTTAGCCTCTGTAGGAATATCGAACACTGGAACTGCCTGTTTCTATGTAAATGTTTGCATTTACTCTGTCCCATACTGCAGTCACCTGTGGCTCTTGAGTTTCACAAAAGAAGCTAGTTTGAGCAACTTGAGTTTGATTTTATTTCACCTGAATTAATCTACCTCTGGATAGTTATATGTGTTGGGTCTGTATCACATAGTATAAGTCTAGGAAATCTCATTTTCCACAGGAAATTAGAATAAGAACATGTTTTACTGCTTGGCTTGAGATGTGAATTAAATGAAACAATTGCTAGTGCAGGCGTGGTTGTGTTGTAGGTTAAGCCGCTGTCTAAGAAGTCAACATCCCATATTGGGTTTGAGTCCTAGCTACTCCACTTTGAATCCAGATCCCTACTAATACACTTGCCAAAAATGATCCAAGTATTTGAGACTCCATCACCCACATGGGAAAACAAGCTTGAGTTGCAGGCTCCTGGTTTCAGCCTGACCCCAACACTGGCTATTACAGCTATTCGGGAAGTCATCCAGGATTAGCGTCTCTCTCTCTCTCTCTCTTTCTCTCTCTCTCTCTCTCTCTCTCTCTCTCTCTCTCTCTCTCGCCTAATCACTTGCTTTGCCTCAACTCTCTTGTTTCTCTCCTTTGCACACATGCGCACACACACAACACATGAGAATCAACTCCAGTGATTTCAAAGAGTTCATGCAATGTAAACATAAATATCCTAGAGTCCTGTTTTGAGGGTTCAAGGCTTACAGATGCACAGCAAGTATGTAACATTCCCAGCAGGTGAGTGACCTGTGCCCAGTATGCCCTCACCCTGTCCCCATCCCTCCTGTCCAGGGTGCTGGCCCTTCTACAAGCTCTCGGCCAGACACCCTTGGTCCCTCCCTTTTTTCTATTCCTCAGTCCTTAGCTCTCCCTCTTTAGCTTTTCATCCTTAATCGAATAACTTGGCACTAAAGAGTATGCTTTCAACACGTGTTATTCTTGTTGCATATAGGCTCAAGGGTGATGAAGATCTCTTCCCCACTCCATTCTAGATATAATCTTAAGAAAACTTAAAACTACAGTAATGAAGCATGATTTGCCACTGCAAGCATCCACAAAGCTCCTGATGGAAGAGACAGGCTTTTCGGCTAACGTAGAAGTCATCTGGTAGGATGCCTGCTGCCTACATCAGAGTACTTTGGCTCTGCTCTCAGCTCTAGCCATTGAACACAACTAATTCTGGCAGGCAGTTGATGATGGCTCAGCACTGAACAAAAGTGTTGGAGGCACATATGCCTCCCTTTATTCTTACCTTCCCTGTGCTATAGACCCTGGGCTCCTATCTTGTCCCTAGGTTGGGTCTACAAGCTCCAAGCTTCTGGAAAGCAAGAACCAAGTCCTCTCTTACAAATATGCCCAATCTCTGGCCCAGAACAAAATTGCCTTCTCTCAACTGTTGAAATAAGCTGAGACACATGTGTCTTTTCCTTCAAAAATCCTTTAAAAGCACGGTGTAAACAGCTCTCCTGCTAGACCACAAAGCCGCAATCATAGAGCTCCTAAACATGCTTCACACTTGTAGGAGTAGGCAGGGAAGAACAGCTGGGATGTGTGCGTTCACTGTCCTGCAATAATGAGACACCTCCTGCAATGCTCAGTGGCTAGCAGCCACCTCCTGCAATGCTCAAGGAGCCTGGGAAACCCCTTGCTCTTGAAAGGAGAGCCCCATCTATTTCCTGTTGCCCAAGCTCACTGGAATGTGCTTGGCCAGTAGGAGAACATTGGGTAACATAGGGATGTGGGCCCCCTGCCTCCTGTTTCCAAACCTCCTCCCTTTTGTCCCACTCTGGACTTAAACACACACAGCTCACAACGACAGGCACAAGTTGCCAAAAAGCAGGTCTGATCTGATTTCTAGGCTTTCACCTGCCTTTACTGACCTCCCCACTCTCCATATGAGCCACTCGCTGGAGAAGCACCAAAAAACCGCAGGCTTTTCTGGTCCCACATTCAAACACTTTTAGGAAGTTGCAGGAGTCTGCTTTCCCACCTAGTCTATCCCAGCTGTTCCAGATGGTCATTTCTCCATAGGTCCCAACCCTTGGCACCTTGGCATAAGAACTAGATCTTGACTTCCTTCACTGTAATGAAATCCAGCAGATTTCATCTCATCCTCCTCCTCAGCAACACTATTCTGCCTTTCTAGAAAACTCAGAGGAGAAGGTAGTTACCAGAGCTTCTCTAAAAACACCAAAGCAGCTTATTCCAGCTCCCGCCCTATGTCTAACCCTGGCTTCTCCTAGGACCATGGGAGACAGCCTTCTCCAGAGAAATGGAGCCAACAGGATAGATACCCAGAAAGATAACAGATTTATTACAACAATCAGCTTACACAATTATGCGGGGCAGGAAAATCAGGAGTATAATTTAGTCCAAAACTAAGGGCCTAAGAACCAGACAAGGTAGGTAGGAATGGACACCATTGGCATAATCCTCAGACTCCAAAGTCCAAAGAACCCAAAGCCTCAATGTCCAAAGGCAGGAGGAAATGGATGTTCCAGCTCAAGGAGGGACAGACCTGATTCAGCTCGCCCATGCCTGTTCACCATCCTCTAGGTGAGCCTCAGTGGGTTGGATGGAGTGAGCCCCCCCTGTGCTAAGGGCAGATCTTCATTGGTCAGCTCAAAGCCTCAAAGGTTTTGCTCTTCGAGTAACATCCTCCAAGACTCACCAGGGTGTGATCAGCTCTATGATCATCCCCTAACTCAGACAATCTGACATAATCAGCCAATCTCTCTTCTCTCTACAGAGGACAGCCTCTTAGATTAGCTCATCTGTACCAATGATTCTATACGATGACTCTATGACCTGTACCCTCAGCAATCCACTGCACTCTCCCTGAGTTAGAGCCCCAGTGACAGCTCTCATCAAGCCACACACATTCACCACTGGCCTCTTCCAGCAGGCTGGTTAAGTACACAGACTTAATTAATTTAAGCTGCTAAGTGTATAGCACAACTCTTCTTAATGTTAGTTTGACCTTGGGCTAGTTTTCTTAACCAGTCAATATGTCAGTTTCTTCTATCATAAAGTGAAGCTATTAAATATACTTCCGTTATAAGACTACAGCAGTAACTGGTGAAATAATGCGTGTCGAGTGGTTAGCATGTAATAAACCTTCAGTAAAAGTTGGTCAATTGGGGCAAACATTTGGTTTAATGATTATGACACTGGTTAAGAGGCCTACATCCCATATCAGAGTGCCTGGGTTCAAGTTCCAACTTCAGCTCAGGACTCTAACTTCCTGCTAATGGAAATCCTAGAAGATAACAGCAATAATTCAATTGTTTGAGTTCCTGCCACTTGTATGAAAAACCTGGATTGGGTTCCTGGCTCTCAGCTCTTACCCAGCCTAGCTGTTGCAGGCACCTGAGTTGTGAACCAGCAGGTGGCAACCCTTTCTTTACTTCCCTTTCAAATAGTAGTTCATTCATTTTCAAGTGTTCCTAGGTTGAGGACGCAGGGACTCAGGGTCCAATTGAGCTTTTCCTTTTCAGGCTGTCCTTATTTTGTTCCCCCAGGTGTCTCCTGCTTTTTCTTTCCACCAGTGGTTTGGGTTTCCTTGGTGAGCAAGTCAGGTGCTCTCAGAACGTGCCTCTGATTGGCCAGGCTTTCATGGTAGTCCCAGATCTGTAGCACCAGCCCCACTCTTTTCAACCCTTCTATTTCTTCAATGCTCAGCTGCTTCACCTGGATTGTCCCTCTAAATCACTTTTCTCTTTCTTGGGACCTCCTATACCACCTTCTCAGATTCCAACGTCTGAAGCCTACAAACCATTTGCATTCCACCAACCCACTTTGCCCAATTACTTTTATTGTCCATCAAATTTTATCACCCCATTTATTACTCAGAAATTGGTTGCAATTTTAATGCACTAGAAGAAATATCTCCATGAACTTAATGTTGAGCTAGAATCACATTTTCATTATATCTTAAAACTCAGCCGGTGAGAATACAAGTAGCAGGAAGGAGTGATGGTTGTTCAAGATGAGGGCTATTTTCATACCTTTTTGGAATTTATCATGAAAAGGGGCTTTTAAAAATGAAATTAAATGACCAATCAAATCAAATAAGGAAGGAAGGAAGGACCAGTGCTGTCTTCACAGTTCAAGGGTAATGACAGACACAAAATGAATTGCTACTGCCCTCCTTAAGCCCATATGCACCCCAGGTCCCCCCACCAGCCTGCCCTCTTTCTGTGTTTTACCAACACTGTACACATCTGTAATCTTGGTTCTTCAGCTATGAGGAAATAGGTAGTTGGAGGGATGCATACAGATGGACATAAATGATGCTGGCAAATCAAGAATGAACATGTCTTCAATTTTTAGTAACTTATTTTGGGGGAGAGATAAAAGGTTGGATCTAGAGACCTGCACAGAGCTCCTTAGCATTTCACAGCTCACTTCTGGGTCTCCAGAATACAGAATACATTTCCCTACAGATCACAGCCAGTTCCTCCATGTTCTGAACTTCATGCAGCCCCTGACATGTTTTCACACTAGGAGCTGATTCAGGTGATGTAACCATTTATGCCTGCTGGCTTGTGAACAATGAACGGGGCAATCTGCCCATGCTGCTGGCTTCTCATACAGATTTTGGGTTTTAACCTCTACAACCAACATGGTCCTTGCTGATTTCCTTCCAAACTCACAGAGCAAAGTTTCATTTACTTCAAAATCAGACCTGGCCAAGAACAAGCCTTAGGAGATGCTCAGAGTAGACACCTGCTCTCCCCAACACAGGTAACTTTACCCCCAGTGACCACCCCCTGATACCCTTTCCCATCTGCTTGGGTTTCCAACTGGCAGTGGAAAGCAAGTGGATTAGGACAGATTTCATAGTTATCAACAAAGGAAATGAAAATATTAAGTTACTTTAGCAATCTAGAAAAGATAACAAAGGAGAGAGAATGCTATTGAGCATCAAAGGAGAAAAAGGAGAAAGAAACTACAGCATTCATTTATTCACAACCATTCATCAAATGACTACTAACTGCCCACTGCTGTTCTAGACAGCAGGCTATACCAGGGCGAATATGGCAACTCCACCGAAAGCATTTTTTTCCAGGTATCATCAAGGCCTAAAAAGACTACAGAAATACTGATGTGGATCTGAAACATTCAGTTATAAGTATACTCATGTAAATGTGATTAAAGAAGACACTGTGAATAATAATCATTCTAGCAGTTGCTGGAATGTCCTGTCAGTTGAGCTGTGACTCCCAAATCTTTGTGTGATTAAGTCCTTGTCCTGAGCACCAAAGAATGTGCCCCTGTTTGGAAAGGCGTAGTTACAGACACAATAAGATGAAATCATAACGGAGTAATATAGACTCTTCATCTGGCTGGTGTCCTTATGTAAAGAAAAAGTCAGAACAGAGACCCACAGATGGCAAGACCACCAGGTGAAGATCTTGTTCTGCTGCCACAGTCAAGTAGCCTCGAGAAGCTGGGAGAAAGGTCTGGAGCAGCTCCTTCCTTAGTGCCTGATGAGGAAGCCTGGCCATGTAGACACCTTGACCTTGAATTTCCAGCTCCAAGTTTCTGTTGCTTAAGCCCCTCAGTCTGTGGTGCTTTGTTATCCCAGTTTTAGTAAACAAACACATATGGCAGGTCCTGAGCCAGAAGTGTTAGATGCCTGACATCTCTTCACCAGCATTGGCAGATGCCGTATCCCATTTTACGAAAGAAGAAATCGAACCCGAGGAAGGTTAGAAAACTTGCTCAAGGTTGAGCTACTTCAACCAAAAAAGAGAGAGACAGTGGTATTCAAAGCATGCAGCCTGGTGAAACCAGCCCACCACACTCAGTCTATCTCAATCAGGTAAATAGCACATGTCTGTCCACTCAGCTTTTCAATCCTGGCTGTAGATACGTGCTGGCCTTCTGGTTGCCTTGTGGTTAAGACACTTCCAGTGAGAGATTGTTGAGATTGTTGTGTTTACCAATTCCACATCTATGAAGGCAGAAGGAACCAGGAAGTCATAATGTTTATGCAATGTAAAGTACCTCTTAACTCCTCATGTAATGATCGGTCAGAAGCCAACTCTCCTGCCTCCTAAGGTCTTCGTATGAAACCTCCAATTGTCTCTCTCTCAATTCTCTCTCTCTCTCTCTCTCACACACACACACACACACACACACACACACGCCCCATCCATAATAAAACAAACAACCTGGGTTGGACCAACCCAAAGTCAGGAATCAGGAACTCCATCCAGGTTTCCCAGATGGGTGGCAAGAGCCAAGTACCTGCTGAATACCAGGGGCATTTACAGGAAGCTGGGTTGGGGGCAGAGACAGAACTTGATCCCAGGCACTCTGACACAGGATGCAGACATTCCCCAGAAATGTAGCCTGACCCTCTGCATTATGACACCCACCCAGATCTGTGCTTTTGTCCAAGATTTGTCACTTGATGCATGCAGGTTCCTTATCCTGGCCTGTATTGTGTCCCCAGCCTGGGAAGAAATCACAAAGGACAGATACCATGTCTGTTTAAACCACGCCCACCACCCCCACCATTGGCCTATTAGATTGGAAGAATTCACAATCCTTCCAACAAGGCACCAGTTGGGAGCCAGTGCAATGACTTAACTGGTTAATCCTGTGCCTGCAAGTGCCAGCATCTCACATGGGTACTAGTTTATGTCCCAGCAGCTCCACTTCCCAATCCAGCTCCCTGCTTATGGCCTGAGAAAGCAGTGGAGGATGGCCCAAAACCTGCACCCATATGGGAGACCTGGAAAGAGGCTCCTGGCTCCTGGGTTCAGATCAGTTTAGCTCTCGTCGTGGCAGCCATCTGGGGAGTGAATCAGTGGATGGAAGATCTTTCTCTCTGTCTCTTCTCTCTGTGAAAGAAAAACAAACAAATCTCTTTTAAAAAAGAAAGAAGGGGAGAAAGAAAAAGAAAGAAAAAGAGGGAAGGAAGGAAGGAAGGAAGGAAGGAAGGAGGGAGGGAGGAAAGGAAGGAAGGAGGAAGGAAGGAAGGAAGGAAGGAAGGAAGGAAGGAAGAAAAACAAGGCAAGACGAGAAACAGGATCTCTGGAGTTCTGCCTGGAGTTCTAATCAGCTCAAGCATCTGTGAAGCTGTGAACCCAACTTTGCGTTCATGGTCAGATGTCTATATTTTTGGCATTTAGAAGGAGATGACTCCTGTGACCTGAGATGAGAAATGACTGAATACTGTCCATGCTCTCCATGAGAGTCATCTTGAATAAGCAAGAAAGGGACAGTACAGAACAATATTTTTCAAACTGTTGACACATCTGTATCCTCTGCAAGTTGCATTTGTGTGTGTTTGTGTGTGTGTGTGTGTGTGTTGTGATTTTGTTAGTAGTCTTAAAGATTAAATGTGATTGGGCCCGGCGGCGTGGCCTAGCAGCTAAAGTCCTCGCCTTGAACACGTCCGGGATCCCATATGGGCGCCAGTTCTAATCCTGGCAGCCCCACTTCCCATCCAGCTCCCTGCTTGTGGCCTGGGAAAGCAGTCGAGGATGGCCCAAAGCTTTGGGATCCTGCAGCCATGTGGGAGATCCAGAAGAAGTTCCTGGGTCTGGATCCTGGCTTTAGATCGGCATAGCATCAGCCGTTGCACTCACTTGGGGAGTCAATCATCGGATGGAAGATTTTTGTCTCTCCTCCTCTCTGTATATCTGACTTTCCAATAAATAAATAAATATTTAAAAAAGATTAAATGTGATTTATATTATCCTAATGCCTGAAGAATCCAGCTTTAGGAGACATTTTCCATTTTCAAAGGTGTGGGATCTGGTAAACAGAACTTGCCTTGTCATTTGCTAATTGGCTGAGAGGTAGACAATAACTTGATCCTGAGACAATGTATAAGAGCAGACTGAAGGTGGAATGCTACAGTGTCACAAAAGAGAAGTGAAAGTTTTGCAGGGTCATTCTGTTTGGAAATGATTTGAGGAACTTTCATTGGAAATCTTGATTATACATTACTTTCATATGTCAAAATAACTTTAAAATTAGATAGGATATGACTCCACTACAGGTTTTTAACTAGGATAGAATTAAATCACTAAATGGAACATCAAACATGCATATGCCAAGCTCCAAACCTTGCACTGCAACAATTAAACTATAATCACAATAGGAGTAGCGATTAATCTTCCATGAAACTTCAACCAAACATCAACCAACACACTAAATTAATGTTTTATGTTTGCATTTCTTTAGGCCTACAACTTTTGTTGAGTTATTTATATATTTGTTGGATATTACAGTGAGATAAGCATATGAAGTTTATACCTTAATATGTTTGTACTCACTTGGGTTGCATCACAATGAACATATTAAAACTCCAAGAAGAGAAATCTATTGTAATTTATTTTTATTTTCAGGATTCATAAATTATTCACATTTAAGACACACAGAATTGACTATACTAAAGTATAAAAAGGCAAAATAAAAACATCAAAACAAGGGCTGGCGTTGTGACATAGCATAGCACAGAAAGCCGTTTCCTGTGACACTGGCTCTCCATGTGGGCACAAATTTGTGACCACGATACTTTCAATCCAGTTCTCTGTTAGGGAAAAGCAGAGAAGATGGCCAGTTCTCTGGGAAAAGCAACAGAGGATGGCCCAAGCGTTTAGACTTTTGCCACCGATCTGATACGGTGAGATGAAGCCCCTGGCTCCTGGCCACTGAACTACTAGGGGAATGAATCAGCAGATGGAATATGTCTCTTTTGTTTTCTGTCTCTGTGTCTCCCTGTAAATCTTTCAAAGAAATAAATACAGATTTTTTGAAAAAGGTAAAAATGAAAACAGCAGTGTGGACATTGTAAACAGTCAAAATGAAGCCAAGTTACAGCTAGGTATTCAGAAAAGTGTCAAAATAACTAGGAGATAATAAATGTCTTACACTGAAAAACCAGCCGCTGGGCCAGCATCCTGGCATGTCAGGTTAAGCCTCCGCCTGCAACTCCAGCATCCCATACGGGTACCGGTTTGACTCCTAGCTGCTCCACGTTGAATCCAACTCCCTGCTAACGAGCTTGGGGAAACAGCAGAAAATGGTCCAAATGTTAGGAGCCCTGCACTCATGTGAGAGACTGAGAAGACGCTCGTGGTTCCTGGCTTCGGCCTGGCCCAGCCCCAGCCGTTACGGCCATTGGGAAATGAACTATGGATGGAAGATCTGTGTGTGTGCCTTCCTTCCTCTCTCTGGAAACCTACCTTTCAAGCAATTTGTGTTTTCTTTTTAAACAATGTATTAAGTGCTTTCTACACTAGAAAATATGCCTAGCTTCAAAGCAAAGAAATAAAACTGGAAGGAGAAGCAGAAACAAGACAAAAGATGAATAAAACTTTGTGCCCTTCAAGCCAAGTGGGGAAGCACTAACAAGGCCATCATGAACTGTCTGCAAACCCTATTGGCTAAGCTGCATTACTCTCCTAATTTTATTTACAAAAACACAAAGGACCTTCTGAGCACCAGCGAGAAGCATTTTAGGAAACTACACAAAGGAGGCCCCTAAACTTTGTAAACTAGTTTAGATTCCACCTGAGTCCTCAAGGATGTCTGGGGGCTCAACAGGGAGCACAGGGGAGGAAGGTGCTCCTGTTGGAAGAAGTTTATGCCAAGAACAGTGTTGTTTCTCTAAGGAATGGCACAAGGGCTTACAGTGGCCTGACTGGGAACACAGCCAAAGGCTGCTCCGAAGAGAGTCAAGCCCAGCCCTCAGTCCCAGCCATGAAGCCAACCACAAACCTCCCCACATTGGCAGACAAGCAGGGTCTCCTGAAGGTGTATAAATCAGGCTCACCTCTTCCAACCAGGGCTGCCACCATCACATAGCCATGCAGATTGTGCCCTGCAGAGCAAGAGCCCAATTAAATGCCACTCAGAGTTGACCTCATGGCATAACAGGCTAATCCTCTGGCTGCAGTACCTGCACCCCATGTAGGCACCAGTTCATGTCCTGGCTGCCCCACTCTTGATCCAGCTCCCTGCTTATGGCCTGGGAAAGCAGTGGAGGATGATGGCTCAAGTCCTTGCGCCCTGCACCTGCATGGGAGACCTCCAGGCTTTGGATCAGCTCAGCTCTGGTTGTTGCAGCCATTTGGGGAGGAAATCAGCAGATGACAAGCCTTCTCTATCACTCCTTCTCTCTCTGCAAAATCCACCTTTCAAATAAAAACAACATTTTTTAAAAAGAAAAAAATTTAGAATTACCTTGCGGATGGACCTCTTTGACAAAGTCATCCAAATGTTTCTCCCCTACCCCATGCAACAGAGGTGGTAACTTAGCTCTTCCCACTGCAACTTCCTCCACTGCGATGAAAACTCAATGCAGCCACACACTGTGATTTTCATTGGCTTTATGAGGACTCAGATGCATCTGATTAAAACTGCCCCAAGCTCTTGTAACTCTCTCCCTTTATCCCACCTGATTCTGTCTTTCCTACCTTCTCCACTCCTCCCCCTCCTGGATATGGACTGACCAACAGTGTCCTCCAAGGCATAACAGATCATTTTCCCTAGTTAATTTCCAAAATTTGGACACGACTTCCAAGCTGCCCAGGGCAGGAACGTGCCAGATCCCGTGATTAGGGAAACAAAAGGTCTCCAGCCAGAAACTCTATCTATGGAGCCCTCTCCGTCCCGCCCTATCAGTCTGGAGCTGTTCCAAAACCCTCCTAAACATCAGTCTGTAAAACGATTAACTTCTGCACTGCCCACACAAATCCCTCTGAGTCACAGCTGACTCCTGACACCGAGACAGCCAGCCTTAGGGTCAAGGTAGCCCCTAGTGAACTTGCCAGAACAATAAGCACCACTACCAAATGAACTCAAAGATAGCATGCGCTTGGTCCATCAACATCATTCTGTCTGTCCTCTAAGAAACTTTCTAAAAAGCCCAGAGTAAACACTGCAGAGAAAGCACAGAATACTATTTGGGGAGAGTGGGGGGAGAGAGGACAGGGCAGGCTGGAGCAAGAGGTAAGCCGTTGTCTGTAACACTGTATTTGTTCGAAAAAAAAAAAAAAGAAATCTCTACCCACAAGTGCAAGTTCGTACCAAGTATAAAACAAACCAGTGAGTAAAAAATAACCTATATGCCATCTTTGGCTCTTTGTTTAAAGCATACCGTAATTAACGAGGTTAAATATTTAAAGGGGAACACTTTCAAGACTCTGCTTCTTCTCCAGAGAAGGTTTAGGACATCCTCAGTCTTGAAGTCCCCAAGTTCTGACCCAGACATTGTCTGGGAAAGAAGCAAGCATGAAGGTAGCTGCTGGGAGCAGCTGCAAGAGCTTGCACGTCTGGGTGGACCGGCTTTGTTGAGGCACAAACAGCAGCGCCTAGGCTGGGGCAGTTTGTACGTGACACACTGCCTGTCCCTCCACCCACGCCCCATCTCCATTGTTGAAGACTGTTACCCTTGTGGAAGACCGCCTCTCCAATGATGTATCTATTCTGCCACCTAGCCTTCACTGCGGTCACTGCACCAGCCTTGCTCTCCGTCCCTCTCTGCAGAAATCTGTGTCTGGGCACTTCCCTCTTCCATGGAGGGACACCAGGAACTGCAGGCTTTCTTTCTTGAAAGTCACTGTCGCCCAGTCGGGGGCCAGGATGAGGGACCAGCGTGAGTACACCCGACACATGCTGGCTCTGAGAAAGTCAAGATCAGGAGGACCTGAGAATGGAATAAATGGTGTCCAGTAAGCATGTCTCAGAAGAAAGATCGTCTGCTAACATTTATCCTGTGTAGCCTGAAGACACCATAATACTTCATGTCTCACAAAAGTTTAACTCTCTCTAGCCAAGCACTCTTCAGCTGTAAATGCTATCTCCTAGCTTGAAAGTGGATGACACTCAATTCCCACCTCCCCAACAAAGACCTAGTTGAAAGGTGTCTAAGCAACCCTGTGCCAAAGTTGGACGACTCACGGTGACATAAAAGCAAGTTCATGTTCAAAGAAGGAGTCTTCCAGGCAAGATGCCTGGCCTCTCACATTTGCAATTGCCTCAACTAAAGGAGCCCCTTCCAGCCAAACTCCCCGAAAAGCAAGATGGTTGTTTTCCAGAAGCAACCTTCTCCAGGTGACCGTGCTGAGATCTAGGCTTTCAGAAGGGATGGGAGGTATCAGGGGAGGCTCACAGGCATCCCACATCTCACCTCATTACAATCCTACTGCCACGTGTTGATTATGGACTCTGCAAAGCAAAACTCATCTAGCAAGTCCCCCTTTTTTGGACCAAATCGTTCTAGATAACCTTGGCTGACAGAGAAACCTTCTTTCAGTCCTCACAAAGCTCACCCCCGTTGCCCCAGTCTCTGAATCCCTCTAATACACCCCTTTCCAAGAGGCGACAAAGAGTGGCTGGTTAGCCAGGGTAGACGAGCTGAGGAACCTCCCCAGGGTGCCTTGCCCACCTCCCACCATGCCATTCACCTTCCTTCCCTTGCCCCACCTGTATGATTCACCCCCTGTTGCATTTACCTGTTCTTATACACATAGCATCTTCCAGCCTTTGGAGGTCAGCTAGACAAAAAGAGGCATTACTGGAGATCTTCTCTGTTAGAATACAAGGTACCTGGAATTGAGCCATCCTCCAGGTCAGCTGCTGCCAGCGTGCTGGGAGTGGACTCAGTTACTGAGCAAGTCCAAAAACAGTAGCAGGGACTGGATCACACACCACTCTTGCCAGTTTGAACTGGACACAAAAGAGAAAATGACCCCTGATCTCCCGCACCCCTAACCTTTCCTCACCAGATCCCTAGCCACAGAAAAGCAACTAGAAAGTACTGCTTCCCTGCCCCCCACTCCCAGTCATTATAGAGGTCGTCTCCCTCTCCCAGTCAACACCTAAAGCACCTCTGGCAACATCCCTTTAAATTTAAAGCTTATTTTTTTAAGTGCCTTTTGGCAAATAAATTAAATGAAAAGAGAAGATTGGGGGGGGGGGCTGTTAACAGCACCATGCAATGTATTTACTTCTGAACTCAACTAGCAAGAGGAATATTTTCTTGAAGGCAGTTGTCCAGAAAGAATTCTTATCATAGATAAGAGTGCAGTCTAGTGGCAAACCTGGTGAACTGCAACAGCCCCAGCACCAGAGCAAAGTTAGAGCTCCAAGTCCTAGAGAGACTTTAAAGTCTCAATAGACTGAAGGAACGGCGTGGGGACCTGGGGCAGAGTTCACCCCCAGAAGGACAGTAACCTTGGTGGTCGCTCCCCGACCTGCCTGGGAACCCCCATAACCCGCCCCCGCCACACACAGCAGCTTCAGAAAAATCCCAAAGTGCCACTT
This sequence comes from Ochotona curzoniae, assembly GCF_017591425.1. Taxonomy (NCBI): domain Eukaryota; kingdom Metazoa; phylum Chordata; class Mammalia; order Lagomorpha; family Ochotonidae; genus Ochotona; species Ochotona curzoniae. The sequence goes on along the minus strand of NW_024466312.1, from coordinate 3,858,116 downwards.
GCAATCTTTCAAGACTTTGGTTTTCTTTCCTTTTTACTAAGCAAAGAAGGAATCGTCTGGGTGCTTGAGGCATCCGAGCATCCCAGTGAGGTCTGGGGTGGGAGTGGGGGTGAGAAGGAGTCCCTGCGATATGCTTGCCAACTCCTCTCAAACTTTGAGGGTCTCCCTCTCTGCTCTGTCATCCATTCCATCTAGGATTGTGACCCCAGGCACAGCAGAAATACCCCCCTTCTTAGCCTGCCCCCCCCCGGGGGCAGGGACCATGTCAGCCCACTTTCCTTGGGCCTGAAAGTGCACGTTCTAGGTGGCAAGGCAAGCACTTGAGACATCACAATGTTGCTTCCAGCAAGTGTCACATCTCCAGCTCACAACTCTCCTCGAAGCTGTTTTGAGGATGCCTGCTGAATCCACGCCACGCTGACACGCTGCTTCCCAGGGGCCAGCCCTGCCACTGAAGGCAGATGGCCACTTCTGGCCCTCAGATCCAGGAGGCAAGCCGCACTTCAGCAGCAGAACTGTCCCCACACTAAATACCCTTCCTCCAACTCTCACAGGCCAAAAAAAAAGGGGGGGGGGGGGGGAATCCAGTTTTCCTTCTTTCTTTTCTTTAATTCAGCTCACCACTCATGCCTGGGCAGCCTACACACACGCACACACACACCTTACACGGTAATTCAGACTGCAGCAGCCTTTAAAAACAAAACAAAGCTTTGGAAGATTTTCTTGAGCACTGTACACATCCAGTGGGCTAATAAGAAAACTGCTTCTGCCTCCAGCCCGCACCTCTGCTCGCTCCGGGATGGGGGTGGGGAGAGGCCGAGATGCTCTCATTGTATCCTCCCAGCCCTCCACCACCCCGACCCCCGTAGGAACGGCGACTTGCCCTCCTTGCTCCACCTCATCTGCGCCCTCCGCCAGCCCCAGCTGATCCCCCCAACCCCAAGCCCCTCGCTGACATTCCGCCGGGAGGAGGTTACGGCTCCGGGAGTGGATGGGGTGTGTGTGTGTGTGTGTGTGTGTGTGTGTGCGCGCGCGCGTGTGTGTGTGTGTGTGTGTGTGTAAGGCCTCTCCCCGCCCCCACCCCGTGTGAGTCTGCACTGCAAAGCTCCTTGGCATCCCCTCCCGGGTTGGGTGTTGGGAGCTCAAATTGCAGCTACAACTGGCTGGCGGCCAGGGGCCAGCTATTTAAAAGCGCCAGCTCCACCGGAGCCCGTAGTCTCTTTGGAAACTTCTGTCGGGGGAAGACTAGGAAGGAGCTGCAAAGCGCTGTGGGCTTCTTCCTTTCTTTTCCCCCTTTTTTCCCTCCTTTTAATGACCCCCTTCCTCCGTTTGCACCCTTCCCCGGAGTTCACGCAGAACCTGCGAATTTCGGAGAGGTGTGACTGAGTGGGAGAAGAGAGGTGCTAGCGTCTGATTTTTTTTTTTTTTTCCTCCTTCGTTTTCTTGATTTCAACATTTTGTCCCAACCTCTAGGCTGCAGCCAATCTTTCTTACCTGTTCGCGGTAGCCGCGCGCCTCGGGCCGCTGGAGGTTAGAAAGGAGTGGGGGGTGCATTTTAGATTTTTAAGCAAAGAAAAAAAAAAACTTTTTTAAGACAAACCCAGTTTTTCTCCCCCTTACCCTTTACAGCCCCCTGCTGCAGAGTCTTTCAACCTCATTCCTGCGGACGCTGCTTTGGGGAGCGATTTTGCGATTTTCTCCCACACAGCCTCTGCTGTTCAGATCGGCTCTGGCTGCGGGCTTTTTCCAGTCTCCGCCCACTCTGAGTGCACCTGGCGCGGCTCTTTTTTGCCCCCAACCTGTTGCAGGCTTTTAATCTTTGCAACTAAGACTTCCTCACAGCCACCTCAACTCTCCCCACGTCTCGCTGCATCTGGCGAGTGTCTGGGGAAGGACACCTGCTTTTACCTGCCAGAGACAAAAAGAATTAATAAATCTCCGGGAGCCCTCCCTCTCGGGCCCCTTAACTCCCCTGCACTCTCGCTCTCCTGCCCCGCCCCGAGGTAAAGCGCGAGAAGATGGTGCTCACCGCAGTCCTCCTGCTGCTGGCCGCCTGCGCGGGGCCGGCCCAGGGCCTGGGCTCCTTCGTGCACTGTGAGCCCTGCGATGAGAAAGCTCTCTCCATGTGCCCCCCCAGCCCCCTGGGCTGCGAGCTGGTGAAGGAGCCAGGCTGTGGCTGCTGCATGACCTGCGCCCTGGCCGAGGGGCAGTCGTGCGGCGTCTACACCGAGCGCTGCGCGCTGGGGTTGCGCTGCCTCCCCCGGCAAGATGAGGAGAAGCCGCTGCACGCTCTGCTGCACGGCCGCGGCGTTTGCCTCAACGAGAAGACCTACCGCGAGCAAGTCAAAATCGGTGAGCGCACTGAGGGTGCCCAGCGGCCGCGCGGGCGCACGGCGGGCGGGGGGACTCGGGGCGCGCGGGGCCCGCGCGCTGTGCGCAGCAAGTGGCTTAGAGCCCGGGGGCTGCAGAGCGGCCGTAGCGGAGGAGGGCTCTTGGACCTGGAAATCAGAATCTGGATCCAGGTAGTGCTCTCAGCTGCGGTCTTGGAGAGCCGCTCCCCATTCTCGCTCTGTCTCTTGCCCCCTGTCCCGGTCTCACGGGACTCCAACCCCACCTGCCTCCTGGTGTATGAATACTGCATCTGAGTTCCCACTCGAGTTCTAGTCTAAACCCCAGTTTACACTAAATTGCAGTCAGAAAGGGTGCATGTTACATTTTCAATCCGGCATTTGGTGGTGGTGGTCTTGTGATTGGGGACGGGGGCGGGGGGCGGAGTGGACCTGGATCTCTGCTTTAAATGGGACCTAGAGCGAGAGCTGCAACCCATCTTATGAGCTCATTCCAACTTCGTCCCTCCCAGCACATATACCCCGCCCCAGCCCTCACCCCACCCCCACTCCAGAGCGCCCGGACAATTCCAGCCCCCCCCCAACCTCTACACATGAACGAGCACACACATCCTTGGAAAGCGTGGCGCCTCCCACGTGCACGCCCGTTGGTTTGAACTTGATGTGATTGATCATGGTAGATGGTAAAATATATTAACTAGCAAAATATCATTTTTTTTTTCTTTTCAGGGAAGGTAAAAAAAAAAAAATTAGGAGCTCTGGGGTGGGGTGTGTGGTTGCGGGAAGGAGTGGATAGACGGGTTTGGTATTCCATGCCTACGTCCAGTGCGTTCTGCCACCTCCCCAAATTGGATTGTCCCTAAGGTGGGCGTGAAGCTCTGAGGCGAAAAGGAACTGCGATTGCGACTTCACAGTCTGCGCGCCAGGCCGAGCCCCCTCACCCCGCGCCAGCTCCCACCCCTCCACCCCTCACCCCTCAAACCAGATCTCAAGTGAGTGTGGCGTAAGCTGCCTCCGGGGGCCTTGGAAACGCACAATACAGAATGCAGGGGGCGGAGACAGAAAAAGACACACACACCGGGGGGCCGCCTCTCCGCTGCCCCGCCCCTGCAGGTCCCGCCTTCAAGACTCGGCGCCAGGCGTCTAGTTTAAATGACAGCGCAACTGGTTCAATCAGAACAGCTCTCCCCCTTAGACCGTGTTTCTTTATGGAAAGATATCTAATCTTGATTTTTTTTAAAGAAAAAAAAAAGCTTAATAACCTACATACACAAGTCCGGGTTCTGAGAGGTGGATCTGACTATTGGTTATCCACATCAAAAGCGGTTGGTTGAAACTGGCTAAGTATGTTTCTTGCTGTTTTTGCTTGCTGGAAGAATACCCGTCTCCCTATCCATCGCTCATGAGCACTCAGCACGACCTTAGCAAGATACGCACCCCCTCCGCCCCCTTATAGGAATGGAGAGAGTCCGCGCTTGCCAGTAGGCGACAGAGCTTTCTTGGGTTCCGTTGCCAGGCCGAGAACCCTGCAGGTATTGTCTGGTGCACGCGGAGACCCCCACCTCTACCCCCCAGCTTCGCAAGAGGCAGTCGCTCTTCCGTTTGCAGGCTGCAAATAAATAAATAAATAAAGGTGGGGCTGTGGCTGCTGGACTCACCAGAGGTCGGTTTGAGGTTTATTTTGATTAAGATCCACTTTCTAAAGGCAGTCCCACCCCCTTCATCTTGAGGAATGTGGTCTTGGAAAGGCTCCGCGCTGAGGAGGATGGGGGAGGCAGGAATTGGTTTCCTGACTTGGAAGCCAGAGCTCTGGCAAACAACCCAGTCACATCGGAAGAAAAAAAAAATTGCAAGGTATGGTTCAGCCGCATCTTGGCCCTGCCTTTATTTGCCCCATCGCCTAGCTGCTGTGGAAGGTGGTGTGCGTCCGCCCGGTAATTGCGGTCATTGCTCGGGCTGCAGTTGCAGGCTGGCTGCGCGGGGCGGGCGTAAGGGGTAGTGCGGAAAGTGTTGGAGATGTACAGATGCTCTTTGGTCCTTTCGCCAAGGCTGCTGCTCTCCAACTCCCTGTCCTTTCCCACCCAAAATCTAGCAGTGCAGATGGTACAGGGCATATTAAATAGCTAAAGTACAGATTCCACAGCATTAGATTGATATGTGTAGGTTACCCTAACATGCATATACTATATCGCACACATTACAGAATATATAGTGTATGTGCACTTAGTCTGTATTACGTAACCCCCCAAAAGCACGTTTCTAGAGTTGCAGAGGGAGGTGGCTTCCTGCCAGAGGCCAGGGAGGGAGTACAGCAGGCAGCTTGGCCTGATGTGTTGCTGGGTGTGTTGCTGGGCGACTGGAGGGAAAGTCTGCCCTCTAGCAGGGTGCTGGGAGCAGCGGCCTGACCCCGCATTTTATTTTAGCCAGTTCAGGCGCAGAGATAGATTTGGAAACAAGACTCTGTGTGACTGGGGATAGGAGGGGGTGAAGAGGAGAGGGAGGCTGGAGGGGGGGGGAGCCTCGAGTTATTTATTAGACGAAGCTCAATAAGCCAGGGTGAGCTGTAACAACAGAAGGAAGGCCTGGGCTCTATGCTGGACGTTGTTGGAAACGGGGAACAGCTTGTGGGTTTATGGGCACCAGGCAGACTACCCACCCTGGGGCTGGTGAGATGGTGAATTTGTTGAGCCCAAGAGAGCAGTGGGTTCTGGGTTTGCATTCTGCCATTGAGAAGTTTGAGAGGAAGAGGAACAGAACGTTTTCCTCTGGGGAAGAAATAAAACAGGAAGCCTGCACTCCCTCCAAGATGAACTTGGTCAGTGCTCCTTTGAGGAGTTTCGCCTCCATCACTCTGAATTCAGCTGCAGGTCTGGACCCAATGCCATGCTGAGGTCAAGTTCCAGAGTTTAGGCTTCTAAGCCAAATGTATGCCTAGGTTGAACAACATCATGGACAACGGAGGAAGGAGATTCCTTTCCCACTCAACTGCCCCGCCTTTGAAACCAATCTTTTAAGAGGTTAGCTGCGCCACAGTTAACGGAGTTGAGAAGACCGGTGCTGCTACAATAACTTTTCTTTCCCTTCTTTCTGCTGCGTCAGCTTACACTGGAAGAACAAGTGGACCCAACCACAGTGTCTGTTCTCCCCTTCTTGACCCTGCTGTCTGCTCTCCTCCATGCCTTGTCAGCATCCCCTAACTCTAAGGCAATCCCTGAGGGCTTGAGTTTTTAAGTCTGAGCAGCTGTGAGGGGTGTTCTAGGGCCCAGGCCTGGAGTGAGCAGGCAGGTGGGCCTGCAGCTGCAGAGAGAGGGCTGAGCTGATCCTGGGAGCCAGGAGTCAGTGCGAGGGTCGCAACAAGGGGCATGGGAGCAGGCATCCCAGCAGAAGCCCCACCCTGTCCCTTGACGGAAGGGGGAGGAGCTAGCGTGCAGGGGAGGTAAGATGGCTCTGACATTTTGATTCTGGACCTGGCAAGAGATGCCTGGGTAACTTTAAAATTATTTCACGTGTGCACAACACAGTTTTAGAGACGGGACCAACGCATCCCAGATCTGCTACCCCCAGAAGCTGGATGAGCACGGTGAACCACAAGGCACCCAGAGCCCAAGGGAAACACAAGGAGGTAACTGGGAGGAGTCTTGCTTATTCTGACTTGAGTACTTGTGCAAGTGTTCTCAATGTAACAGTTCCCAGCCAGGCTGAAATTGTGATCTGAATATGCTACTTAAGGAGGCTGAGAATGATTTGCAGAAATAAATCAGCAAGGACACGGGGAAGCCAGCACACACTCCTCCTCTCTTGCCCTAAGGTCAAGAAAACTACACCTTTTTCATCACAAGCCCCCATCTTTCCATGATCGCCTTTATAAGGTCATTTTTCTGTTCTCTGACTTCTTTTTAAAATATGAATACAGGAAAGTGTCTGGAAATCATGTGATAGAAGAGGTGGCCTTGCCTGCCTGGCCCCTGGGTTCAGCCCAGTGCTAGCATCTCTCCAGGAATTGTCTGGATTTTGGCCAAAGAATGTCACAGCTAGGAGGGGCCCAGAGCCAGCCTTGGAGGCAAAGCCCTCATTTCGGGGCGGGTAATACAAGGACCAGAGTAGAAAGTCACTTCTCCAAGCTGAGGGGCAGGGCTCGAACTCAGCTCTCCCCACTCCTTCCTGCCACTCCTGAGGGCCCTCTCACAGGCCTGGTCTGAGTAGCTTGGAGGCAGGGAGTTCCCACATGGGGGACGGGGTGGGCAGTCCTCCCTGGCCCTCCCTAACCCTCACTCTCAGAGGTCTTCCTCCTCCAGGATGAGACCTGGCTTTTGCAGAGCAAGCTGCATCTGACAGCACAGGCCTGACGGGGGGCTGGTGTGCAGGGTGGTGAGTTCTGAGATGGGCTGGGGTGAGGATGGGGTAGTGGGAGTAAGGGGAGGAGGAGGTGACCAGAGGATTAGGGTATCTGGAGGAAAGAGGGAGAGAGATAAGCCAGGGGGACCCAAAAGCTGGTAGGGAGAGCAGCAAGAGCGCCCCCTGCGGGCCTGCAGCAGCTCTTTCAGGCTGGAAGTGATGGGGGCCCAGGCTGGTCCTGAGAGCTCAGTGGCCTCAAGGCACCCTGGAGGCTGCAGCTCTGCCTGGGATGACAACGAAGGTGAATCAGATGAGCTTTTTATCCGATCCCTCTACCACTTCTTGGGGGTCAGGGCATCCCAAACCCTAACCGTTTTTTTGAATAAAATACACAATACATTGCAAGGGTACTTCAAAGCGTCTGTGAAAAATAGAATTAAAAGGTAAGTTTATGTGGGTGCCAAGAAATGTTGAACTCTATGCATATGTAGGGTCTTCCAAAAATACATATTTGTAGATAACATGCGTTGTGAAAAGCTATGCAACTTCTTTCCAACTCCTTTTTGCAAACTACATTTTCCATGAATTTTTTTTAAATAATCACAATTTTTAAAAGAAATTTAATGTTTTCTAAAATTTGAGAAAAAGAAAAAATAAAAAGAATAGTCCCCCTTACCAACAATTCATACCTGACAGCTTCTCCTAGGGAAGTTTTAAACTAAATAGGGTGCCAGAATTTTTTTTAATTTAATTAATTTGTTCGTTTATTTAAAAAGAGAAAGAGAAAGGTGGGCAGGTAGGGGTCTTCCTCGGTCACTTTCCCAAATGCCCACAACAGCGATACATGCCAAGAGCCACACACCCAGTCCAGATTTCCCATGTGGTCTGCATTTCAGTCACCACTGCCGCCTCCCAGGACTTGGGAGTGAAGCTGGCCCCTGCACCACACTCATCAGAGAAGAGTCTGGGCCTCTGCGGACAACTTGACTCCATTGTTTGACCCCCTGCAGAACCCTTCCTCCTAGGTTGTTTAGGACAAAGGACAAGAGAAGCACTCCTGCTCCCTGCTGCCCCCTTCTGGCCAGTCAGACTTCTGAGCGACAGGTTCTGAGTGGACCGGCAGGGGTCAGGCGTGGAAATGTGGCCATCTGGGCTGTATTTGGGGAGCAGCTACAGACCTTGCTGGAGGAGCATGTCCCCTCGTAGAGAAACGCTTCCTGGGGGTGGGCAGAAGGGCAGTGTGTCCTCAAGGGGCACATATATCGCCAGCTGCCTCTCGGGAAGCAAGAAATGTGGCCTCAAGGACAGATAGCAAGCAGTGTTGCTTCCCTGGCCTTCTTTCTATCTTCAGTTTGCCACCTGCCACAGTCACACAGAGGGGAAGGGTAGGGGTGGCACAGCTTGACAGATCCGCCCACGAGAGGAGCTGAGATTTGAACCCTGGTGTGCCAGCTGCAGATCCTGAAAGCTTCCTGAGTTCAAGTGCTATGGGGTGCCCTTACTTCTCTGGTCAGGACGGAGAGGTTCCTTCCCTGCCTTGGCAAGCTGTGCTGTGGGTGTGCAGCTCTGGGGAGGCTGGGGAGGGGCCGTGACTGCCCTTGCTCAGCCCCCCGTGTTCTCCACACCTACTCTATTCCTCTCCGCTCTCGCCTTTCAGGTCCTCATCTCGCAACCTTTCCTTGTGATGACAGAAGTAGAAGTTGGGGTGCTTTTTCCTCTTTCCAGGCCAGAGGTTGTTTCTTTCTGGGTCCATAATTCAGCTGTGTAAGAGAGCTCAGAGCATGCACTTTGCATGCCTGTGCCTAAGCACAGAGCAGAAGTGAGATGTTCCCAGAGTCCAGGCAGATGCTAGCGGGAAGGTGATGGAGGGAGACAATGCAGCACCCATGAAGGTGTCACAGCCCCTCTTCCACCCTGTACCTTTATTTTTTCCTTTATACAAAGCATGTATATAGGATGGTGTGGAGTCATCTGGTAAACCCCAGCAGGGAAGCAGCCCGACTTGAGGAAACTGAGCCATGGCATCCATGTATATGCAGGGAACAGGCACTCCTTGAGCCTTTCCCCTTCCCCCCCGCCATCCCCAAATGCCTTGCGTTGTAGCACAGAGCAGGAGGCCGGCTGGCCAAGAAGTGAGGCAAGGAGGGAGAGGTTTTTCTATTTCTGTCCCTACCCAAGCACCGATTAGTGTCCTCAGGCCAGCTCTGCCCAGCAGAACTTGCCCATCTGCCCATGATGATGAAAGTGTTCTATATCCACACTGTCCAGCACAGTAGCCACTGGCCACACGGGGCTCAGAGAATGGCACGGTGTGGCTAGAGCAACTGAGGGATCCAAGTTGTGTTTCAGTCCACGTTTACTCATTGAAGTAGCCACACTGACTCGCGGCTGCCACGTTGGCTGGCACGGCCCTAGGCCAAAGGGAAGTCCAGTGCAGCTTGGGTCATCTAGCTTGTTCCTGTGATGTTTTGCAGCTGCCTTCCTATATCCTGCTGCAGTTGGGTGGTCAGGCCGCAAGGCTCCAGTGTGACTGTACTGACCTCATCCAGGGCCTTGCCAAGCTCTACATCCTTCCCAGTGTACCTCCACCTCATCCATTGCCTTAAGCCCAAGCCATTTAGCTTTCTCTTCTGATGGATTATAGCGTCAAGATGGCACAGAGGGACTAACCAGAAAGCCTGGGGTGGAAGGTCGGATTTCAGGCCTTGTATCTTTCCGCCTCTGTCTTTCCATGGCTGTAACTAGGAAGCAAGGTAGAGACCAAATACCTCTTAAGAACTCCGCCCTGCCTCTGCCACTAAAGCACCTGACCCCGGAAAGAGAACAGCACCAACCAAGTGGAAAGCCATGGGCAGCTTTGAAGAAATGGTGGACTATGGGTGCTTTGTGTGCGTTGTACAGCTGTGTTGAGTATGTTACTGCACCTCCCCTGCCCCGACACCTCAGGGTCCACAGCAGCTGGGCCTCCATCCAGACACTCTGTGTGTTTGCTGGGACAAGGAAGAGAGCATGTTTGTGTGATTGTGGGAGAAGCCAAAGGCCCCACAGCTGTTTGTGTAGATTGAGCCTGTCTTTCTCGCCATCTACTGGCCACTGCAGATCCTGACCTGTTTGTCAAAGCGGCCACGGAGATGCCCTGTGCTTTGTTGCTGTTCCACCAGCTTGTCCTGCGTCAAAGTGCCCCTGCTTCACTTCATTCTCTCTTGATGAAAGTACGTCAGGTAGACCGGTCTACTCCAGAATTTTGATTTGACCTAAAATGTAAATCCTTCCAACGTGGAAAGCCTGTTTCTGACTTGACTGGCAGGCAGCTGAGGAGTGCGAGCCATCCCAGCCTTCCAGCTCCTGTCTTGCTTTCCAGCCCTTTCACCGTCGTGGCTCTGCACTGGCTCTGCTCCAGCTTTCCACTGGTGACTACAAGACTCTGATTGGGGTCTCTGAAACTCGGATACCATGAGTTGAGAAATGGGTCCCATGAGGTTAGGTGGCACCTGCCTGCTTGCTGGCATCGAGAAAGGCTGAGTGTAGTGTCTGCAGTCCTGGGATGTGCCCTATGTTCCCAGATGCCAAGGCCCTGGCCTAGCAATTGGGCCTACAGATGAGCTTTGTTTCAGGGTCTCTATGGTCTTCACAGATCAAGGTCTTACCTCATGAAACCTTGCAAATCCTGAGCCAAGAAATGGCATGGGTGCTTTTCACCACATATCAGGTTAGGCCGGGTCTGTAAGTGCACCCTAACTCTCAGCTGGGACTTTTGGGAGCTGAGAGCTCAGGACAGGCTCCAAACCTGCCCGGGGAACTGAAAACTGTATCCTCCTAAATAGCTCTTCTCTCCTTGCACACTCTCCTCTTCCTTACTACCTAGAATCTTCCCAACCCCACCCCACCCCATGGTTCCCCATTCCAAAGTATTCAGCTATCACCGTTGCCAGGAATCCCAGGAACAGCAGAGTGGAAAGAAACTAGGATGTCCCTTTGCCTCCTTCTATTTATCTGGAATCACCCAAAGCACCATCTTCCTTGGCTGGGGGCAGGGAAGAAGAAAGGTGCTTGAAAATAGATCGGTCGGGACACGCGAGCTTAAGCCCACCTACCCCAGCACCTGTCGCACTCTGAGCATCCTGACAACACCCACTTTACTTGAGTTTCCCCACTCTGAGTTCCCAGGGACAGGAAGACCCAGAGCTGAGTGGACATCTGGATGGGATCGGAGGTGAGGGAGAGGAGGCACGGTGTAGAATTCACAGAGCAACAAATATGTGAACCAAGTCCTAATTCTTTAAAGGTCACACAGCTAAATATAGGCTGTCACCCAGGCGCTCCTATATTTAACCTCGTGCCAGGCCCAGACAGCTGTTGGCCTCTCTCAGACAAACGTCCCAGCCTCCTGGGACCTGCATCACGCAGGGAGGGAGCAAGGTCTCTGTGACCCCTCTGTTGCCTCTTGGCCTCATCTGGCTCCCACCACCCCCCTGCCTGCTCTTCCGGACAGCCCCCCTCCCCCTTTCAATCCTACCTTTTAGCCATCCCAGGCCAGCAAATTGGAGCCACTTCCCTTGCCGTTGTCCCCTCCTCCCCTGTGACGCCTCCCTGCTCACTCTCACCTGTCTGTCCATCCACTTTAGCCTTGAGGTTGCGGAAGGAGGCTGACCCCCGCGGTCTCTTCTCCCCACAGAGAGAGACTCCCATGAGCATGAGGAACCCACCACCTCCGAGGTGACGGAGGAGACCTACGCCCCCAAAGTCTTCCGGCCCAAGCAAAGCCGCATCTCCGAGCTGAAGGCCGAGGCTGTGAAGAAGGACCGCAGAAAGAAGCTGACCCAGTCCAAGATCGTGGGCGGAGCCGATAACACTGCCCACCCCCGGGTCAATGCTGCCACTGAGACCAGACAAGAATCCGAGCAGGTGAGCCATGGGACCTTATCCTCTGCCACCCCCACCGTGACCCTCCCCTATGTGTGCAGGGACATCACATGAAACAGAAATATGCAGGCCAGATCTGGCTCACGACCTACCACCATCTGCCGGGAAGTTCAATTGAGGAGTCAGAGGAGAATTTTCCAGAATCTGTCAGAGCAGGTGGGAATAGAGGTAGCAGTGTATAGGAAGAGTGGTCGCCAGCATAGCGACTACACACCAGGTGTGGCACCTCAAGGCTGGTAACTTTCCTGGGGCATCCAGACCTGAGTAACGTCCCAACCTCCAATGATTGAGTACCCAGCAGCATGGAATGCAGAGGGTGGGTGGCCTGGATGACAACCGGGGAAGCATGGTTGGTTCTGTACCTGGCCACAGGCAGTCCTTGTACACTCCCGGGGTATGGGACAGGGGAGGGAAGACTTCCGGGAGTAGCTGACAAGATCCAAGGGTGGCGACTCACCCACTGAAACCCCCTGGCCCCGACTGCCTGTGTGGGCAGAGTACAGCTGGGTTGTGGCAAGTCACTCATCCCTCCTGTCTTCACAGGGTCCCTGCCGCAGGCACATGGAGGCTTCACTGCAGGAGCTCAAAGCCAGCCCACGCATGGTGCCCCGGGCCGTGTACCTGCCCAACTGTGACCGCAAAGGATTCTACAAGAGAAAGCAGGTGGGTCATCCTCACACATCCCTCGCTGCAAGTTTCCCAAATCAGCACCTGCAGGGAAACCTTCACCTCCAGGAGTGGCTAACGTTTCTACTGCCAGTGACTTAGTGCTTCCCCCTAATCCAGCGGGACCCCAGATATGTAAGAGCATCAGGGTCACCCGCGGGACCCCAGGTCCGGAATGGATTACTGAGAATATCCCGTGTCTAACAAGTTCCCAGGTGATGCTGCTGCTGCCACACCCAAAGTACCATAGTGCAAGGCAACGATAAGAGCCAAACCACCTGTAGGTAAATCTTGGCTCTGCCATTTCCTATCTGTGTCCCCTCAACTCAGTTATGTGTTGTCTCTTTGCCTCAAGACCCTGGTATACAACGGGTGGAGTGGTACCTGCGTCATATGATTGACAGGAACGAGTGCCCCATCTCTTGAGCACTTAGAGCAGCATCAGCCAGATGCTGTCCAGCAGGTACACAGGCTGCCTCCTGTTGTTATTCTTGCTGGTGTCACACCACAGCTAATAATGGCGCCCGTTCTTATTCATTATTCTTGCCATTATCATGATTATCAGAACACTTGCACTACTTTTAGAGATCCCTGCAGAATTCCAGATTGAAGAACCCTCTCTGGATACCAACAACACAAAATAAGAGATCTTAGGAACTAGCCTGGGCAGGCTGTCGAGAGCAGAACTTGATACCGGTCTCGCTCATGAGATGGGGACACCAGAACACCTGCCCTCTCTGGAGGTGCATTGGTCTAGGGCAAGAGTGGGTGGGAGCTTAAGCCTTGGGTACAGCCCTCACCATCTGTCACTCTGCACCCCAGTGCAAGCCTTCCCGTGGCCGCAAACGTGGCATCTGCTGGTGCGTGGACAAGTATGGCATGAAGCTGCCGGGCATGGAGTACGTGGACGGCGATTTCCAGTGCCACGCCTTCGACAGCAGCAACACTGAGTGATGCGACCCATCCCCATCCTCCCCTCGCCCCCCCACCCCTAGCCCCCCACTCCAGCCAGCGCCTCCCTCCACCCCTGGACGCCACTCATTTCATCTCATTTAAGGGAAACACACACACGTACACACATACATGTATATATTCGAGGAAACTAAGGGCCTCGGAATCTCCAGTAAGGGCTCAACTTTGGAAAGGGCAAAACAGCGGAGATGCCAGAAGCTATAAAGAGACCTCCACTTGGGCAGGGCTTTCTTGCTGAGGCAAGCTGAAAGAGTAGCGAAGGACAAAAGAAAGAATCAGAGAAAGAGATGGGAGGAAAGCTTCGGTGTAGGACAGAACGGAAGAGGGGATCGAGTGACCAGAAGGAAGACAGGGACGTGGTGGGCACAAAGAAAGGAAGGCCACGGGACCAGGGCTGGGGCGGCTTTTGCGTCACCCAGCCCTGGCCTGGGGATGGGGAGAGGTCAAATGGCAAAAGGCATGAAGGCCTGAAGTGTGGCTTCGGTGGAGTTTTCCCAGTTCAGATTGGACAGGAAGACAAGAAGAGACTGTGGGGGTTGTTGCCTCTGCTGGATCAGTCTCCTTTTCCAGCCAGTAAATGTGGACGGCCCCCACCCCACCCCACCCAGCTCCGTGCTTCCTGCCCTACTATACCCTGTATCCCCCAAACATATGCAAAAGCATTCCACTCCTCTGAAGAGAAAATGAATTCCCCATTGAGTGATCTCAGATAAGTCTCCCCAGAGCAGATCCGTACAGATGAAATCCATGTGCCCATTTCACAGATGCACAGAAGTCAGTTTCCACCCGAATTGGAAAGACTGGTTCTTGCAGAGGGACTGGAAGGCCTGCTGAACGCTGTGGCTTCAGCTCCTCATGCGTTCATTTCTCAACTCATGCAGCACCCTCTGTGGAGGAGGACGGGCTGAAAGACGGTGGGCTTGTATTATCTACAAGGCTCCATATAGTCATATATAGGCATGTAAATCTATTTCCTATCTCTTTTTCCTTTCTTTTTTTTTTCTTTGCATTAATTTTTTCAAAGTAGTTCCTTTGGGAGCATTGAGAAGCTTCCTCGTTCTAGGAAAACCAAGAAAACATATATAGTCCAAGTATAATAACCCATCCTTTCCATTTGCCCTCCCCTAGCCAGGGTTCTCCGGAGGCAGCCAAGCCAGGTCTTGGTGGGGCTTGGTATTGGAGAGTGGCATGATTTCTCACTTCAGATGGACCCAGGCAGCCCCTTGGTGCTGGGCACATCCCATTCTAGCCTTCAGACCCTCAAGAGACTGTCCTCTTGGGACACCTGGACACCTGACCAATTGAGCCCAATATAGGTCTAAGTGGGGCCCTGGGGCATACTCCAGCTCTCTCCTTACCTGAGGAGAGAGTGTTTGGAAAGCCTCGCTCGGTCTTCAGGCTGGCAGAACAGGAGATAGATTGACGCGAGAGGTGGCAGAGAACCAGGTGGTGGGGCAGAAGGCAGATTCAGAGCAGTGGCAAGCTGGTCTTTCAGGCCAGACAGCATGGAGACAGGGGGCTGCAGGAACAGGGAAGTGACACAAGGGGGCGCAGTCAACAGACTGTCTAGGGAATTGCCAATGCCAAAACCCACTACTGGGATTATAGAATTAGGAGGGGAGAGAATGGTGGAGCAGGTTGTAAGATAGAAATGAGCTCACTTCCAGCCACAAGTCCAGGGAAGATGAAGGTGGTGAGTTCAAGACTCCAGGGGCCAGTCGGAAACGAGGATCAGCCGGGACTGGCAGACGTGAAAGATGGCCCATCTTCAGATCCCTGTGAGCACCGAGGCCAGAGTTTTTCCTGCTCCTCATCTGTTCCAGCCCAGCCCTGCTTCCTCCCAGAGGCAGAGGATGGACCAAGGACCCAGGACAACCAGAGGCAAATGCCTCAGACTGCCGGCCTCCAACCTAAGACAGTCTCATCTGCTATGCATGGGTGGTCTTGTCACTGACCTGGAAGGCTCATAGCCCACCCACCAAGAGGGCTTGGACATGGAAAAGGAGGCCCTTTCTTGCTGTGGATACAGCTTTCTCTCCTGATGGCATGACCCAGAAGAGACCACCCGCCAACACGAAACTCGAGGCAGTGAAAAGGGACTGCTAAGGAGCAAAACCATGGAAAATGTATAGACAGTTGTGCCCCTTGATGGATGTCTCCTATGCCCCTAGACGGGACGGCTGGCTAGGGGGCGGGAGAGCTGGTCCGTCTCGCTGAGACAAAGGGCCTGATGGGAGTAACATCGTGAAAACTGCCTGACCTCCTGCATCAGTGAACCCCGCTATTCTGCACGGCTACACCCCAAAACCCCACCCCTCCAGTTCTGTGTCTTAGGCCAGTATTCTTGCACTTTGCCAACCCCATTCTTCCTCCTGCCACTCTGTTTTTGGATCTTAAGCAGCCGTGGATACTGGGGTGCCACTGCCCCTAAGAAAAGACTGAGCCAGGAACTGCCTCCTCCTTCTCCTCCCTCCTCATCCCCAGCCATTTGCTGGACTTGAACCAATGCCCCTTGTCTTGGCTCCCTGCTGGCAGCCGCAGGTGTTCTGGAGTTTATGCCTACCAATACAAACCTGTGTGTCTCCCTGGCTCAAGCGGGATGTGTCTGCACAGTCAGCCATCCCAAGAGGAAATTGGACCTTGGTGGACACGTGGGATGAAGCTCATGAGTGGGAGATGCGGCTGCATGCAGGGTGTGGAGCCCGTGGCAGGGAATCATCTAGGGAAAGCTGACCACTTGGAGCAAAGTGGATGCAGGTTTGAGTGGTGCCAGCAGGTGCAAGTCCTGAGTAACGACTTCCTGGGCTCCAGGCTGCCACTGGCCAAGTCAGCCGGCCCCATAGCCTGGGACGCCCAGGTCTAATGAGGGCCGCTTTACCCTCTGACCCAAGCCTCGCTCCAGCAGTGCGCAATATGTTTCTGTCTTTCCCAGTGCCACCTGGAGCAGAGAGAAGCTTGGACAGGAATGCTTCCCGCTTCCTCCCAGCCTGCCCTGATCACTTGAGCTTGGCAAAGGGCACCTGGTGAGAGAGACTCAGATGCTTCTCAGACAGCCAGGCCTAGTTGGACAGGCCTGGGACACTCAGTCGCGACCCAGGGATGGCCCTGCAGGGGTCACCTGTCCTCCCCAGCTGCATCCTCCTATCACTGCCTCATGATCTTCATGGTAACCGCAAGAGGTTCACCTCCTCTGAGCAAGGTGACCCTGCACCACCCTCTTCCCAGCTGACTCACGACAGGGTTGCCATGGCTACCGCCACACCCACCAGGCCCCCTCCCCAAGGTAGGCCGATTGTTTCCCCACATGCCCCCAGCCCCGCCGCACCTCCATCCATGGATTAAGACAGAGGATGCCAACCCTGAGTGGGATCTCCAGATGGAGTGGGCTGAGGAGGAGCCTCCCGCCAGTCTCAGAGAGGAAGGAGGCTGAGTTTTGAGCAGATCGGGGACAGAGGGAGGGGTTTCAGCATCCAACCATCTGAGTGTCGTACTGTCTGTTTTTTTAAAAACCACTAAGGTGCAAAGACCTGTTTGCACCGTTTTTTTTTCTTTCCACCTTACTCTTTTCTTGGACTTTCAGGTTTTCACTTCGGTTTTTTTTTTTTTTTAAACACATTTTCTTCGTTTTCTCACGGAGTCTGTACCGCAGAGATCAGCAGATTCCAGCTTCTTCAGGCCTTCTGGATGGGGAAGGGGAAGTGGGGCGGGCCGGAAGGGGAGGGGGCCCCCAGGCACCCTGTGTCATTCTCCCCGCTCTTCTCTGGTCCTCCAATCACCATCCTGAGCCCCATCTGCCACCAGCACCATCACACGGTAGCCCACACGGATAGCACAGTTGACAGACAAGATTCCTTCAGATTCCGAGCTGCCTGCAAGTTGGTATTTTTGGTTTTTGTTTTTTTTTGTTTATTTCTCTCCTTCAAGACAGCAATAACCGCATCACATATTACTGTAGCGTTACATACATGCATACCACGGCTCTGGTCTCTCGTTTTCATTCTCAATTAAAAAAAATAATAATAAATGCTCATATTCATTACTGGTGAAAAAGATGGAACCATAAACCGACGAACAAAACCAGTTTGTGAACAGCGAAAGGCGGAAGCAGATCTTGCGAACGTGGAAGAGCTCAGCTCCTGTTTAGGGTTTTGTACTTAAGGAAATAAAAAGAACACAAAACGACAAACAACCCAGAGGATCTCACATTTTATTAAAAAAAAAAAAGTGTGAAGATTGCTGTATGCTATTTATTCAACTTATAATTTATGTTACTCCTTGATCTTTGTCATGACAAAGCATTTATTTAATAAAGTTATGCATTCAGTTAGCCTGCGTCGGCTTCCTCCGAGCCCCTAGCACGTAGGAGAGCGCTAGGGCCAGAGCAGAGAGGACCCAGGTGTAGGAAGGTAGGGACCTGTTCCTTTCCTCTGGAAGACAAGCACCCCATTGCACGCCAGTGACTCGAAGCCTCCCTCCCTCATGGGTGAACAACCTCAAAGGACCACTCTGGGACTTGGACGAGCAAGGGTGTGCCAAGCACAGTAGGTGCTCAACTTTTGCTGGTTTTGGAGTACAAGCCAACTCCCGAATCCCCTTTATTGGATCAGCTCCACCCGAGGTCATGTAGGTTCCAGAGGCCTGAGCACTCAGCTCCGGCCCCGTGGCCACCTGTAGCTGGCACCTGGCAACGGAGGTAAAGATGGAGCTGTAAATGATGACAAAGAGGTGCAGAGAGACACAGGCTCTGAGCTGGTGGCCAAGGAGGGCATACGAGAAGGCCTTGTCAGATGGCAGTCATGCCAGAGGACTTTGTCCCAGCGTCTCCAAGGCAAGCTCATGCTGACGCTGTCACCCCTCACTGGCCAGAGCAGGTGTGAGCTGGGACCCTTCCCTACCTTTTTCCTCCCTGGGGGCTGCTCTCAGTGGTGGGGCCTCATGGCCACCACGTCCCTCCATGCCTGGCACCTCCTCCTCTCTGCCTTCTTCTCCCTCCTCCTCTGCTAGCTCTCTGTTCATGAGATCCAAGGCTGACTCTTGATGACTCCACCCCTTGACTTTCCCTCCGCCTCCCCCATCCACTGATCCAGGGCACCTTAGGGGCATTGTGGCTCGTTGGCTATGCCCTCTCCCACCCCAGTGTATGGCAGCCCAGCCTGCTGCACAGCTCAGTCTTCCTGGCCTTCCCTTCCGTCTGCTCAGGCCATATGTTCAGCTCTCACACCCCAAAGGATTCCGGAACTAAAATCCCATTTCCTGTCCTAGTCCCAGGAAGAGAGACATGGGGCCAGAGAACGGCAAAGCAGGCGTTCTCACCAGCGAAGGAGAGTTTCAGGGGCCCACCTGTTCCTGCTGCATCCGTCCTCTCTGGCTCACCTTCTCCCCCACTCTTGCCTTCCACCTGCTGTGCCCTGCAGGCCCCTCAGCCCTGGGAGAGCTCTCTCCTCCACCTCCCATCCCCACCCCCTTCCCCTAATACGGAACCCAAAAGAGCACCACTATGACTGCTGAAGGTCCCCCAAATCCTGCCCGGAAACCTGCTAGGGCCCCCGATCAAGTCATCACCCTGTGTGTGTCTACAGTACACTCTACCACCTTCCCTTGCTCCTGGCAAACGCCCTTGACCTTGCCCAAGAAGAGAAAATCTTGACCAACAGATAAGTATGCCCCCATCTTACCTTACTCACCCTATGAAGTTGATTAAGCCACTTCCTGTGATGCAGGCTTTGCCTATGAGCACAGGCTGATCCACTTCCCCTCTGACTTGCTACTAATGCTCCTGAGAAAGCAGCAGAAAATGACCCAAGTGTCTGGGATTCCCACATTGGAGACCCAGATGGAGTTCCTGGCTCCTGACTTTGGCCTGTCCCAGCCCCTGCTGTTGCAGCCATTTGGGGAGTGACCAGCAGGTAGAAAATCTCCTTCTCATTTATTCTCCATTTCCCTCAGTCTCTCTCTGTCATTCTGTCTTTTAAATAAGTAATTCTTTCACGAAAAAGCTACTCATCACACTCTTTCCAACTCTGCTTCTGCGAACTGCCACTCCGTGACCTCCCTCGTCCAGAGCCATCCCACACGCTTCTGTGCCAGGGACAGAAGGTGGGCAGGTGGCTGTGAACAAAGGCCCTCACATTGAAGGGATGGGCCTGATGCAGGAGGAGACACATGTCATGGTCCCCACCTTCAGGCACTCAGGCTTTACAGGTGTCGTTGAGGCCATCACTTTACCTTAGACCACTCAAAGCACGATTGAATGTATCAGTGAAAATCAACTCCGCACCTGTGTTTTCCATCTTCATCCCCTTCCTCCTCCCTTCACTCTCAGAGAACGGCACCTGCCTACCCCCAGCCAGTCAACTGCACCTCACATTTGCCTGCTGCCCCTCACAAGCTGCTAAGCCCTGGGACTCAGTGACTCTGGGGCCCCTAGGAGACCTGGTCCTGCTCGGTGCCTCCTCCATAGCCCACGTGGGCGGCCTCAGTTCTTCCTGCCGGAATGCCCTGCCCAGCCGCTGCCGTAGCTCTCAGGCAGAGTTCACATGCCAAAATCAGATCCACTCGTGCTCATCCTCGTCTAAATCCCTCCCGTGGTGCTTCCTGGCTCTTGGTCCCAAGTTCAAATCTGCCCAAGGTCCTTGCTCTGGCAGCTCCAGGCTCACTCTGTTGCTCATGACGAATGCTTCTACCCGTGCTGGTCTCTCTCTGAATCCCCTAAGCCTGCCTGCATGCATATATCCACACATGCACACCCACACTCTTCTTTCCTCCGACTTCCACTGCTCACAGCTCTTCCCACATCGTCTGCCTGACCTGTGCTCCGTGATGGCAGCATTGAAAGGATGCTTTGGTGGCCTGCACCTACAGCCTCCGCTGGAGGTGCCCCTTCCACCCGTGGTTCATCTCGGAGGCAACAAGGCTGCCTCCCTGCGCTGGAATGCAGCCTTCCAGACTCAGGCCCTAGTCCTTCCCAGCTCCATGTCTGCTTGGTTCCGACACTTCTCTGGTTCGTTGTGATAGAAGCCATGGGCCACGGGTGGGAATGTGCCCTCTGGAGAGTGTTCCCCTGGGCCCCTCTGGTGGTTCTCCCAAGACAGCAGCTATGGGTGGCAAGTGTGACCCAACCCAGCCTTTCCCAGCCCCTTGCTTCTGCGGAAGCTCCCACCGCCGCTCACTGTGCTCTGAGGTCAGGCAGCCAGGCTCAGGCTCTGCCGCTTTGCTCTCAGAAACCTCAGCACCTCGAGTAACCAGAACCTCTTTTCTTCACAAGCAACCTGTTCCAGGTGTTTCATTCCAGTGACACAAGCTGAACCCTCAGGCTGCCCTCCCATTGAGCTGGCAGCAAGGGCGTCCTCTTCTCACAGTACCGCTCTGACACAGAAATCATCTCCTAGGTTTCAAGGTAACGTTAGTGGGAACCCCAGAGCTTAGAAATGGGGCCGACAATTAGCAGTCCTAATTGTGCTCCAAGCCCATGCTGTTGGAAGCCCCTGCTATGTAGCTAGCTGGTATTCAAGACATGGAGGAGGCGCTGTAGCAGCGTAAGATCCAGCCTCGTGGGCCTGGGGCTCAGGCAGACACACAGGGCTCTGCTGTCATGGCCTGGAATTTCCTAGCAGTTTCAGAACTAGGGCTTCTTCCTATGTTCAAATGTACACATGAAATCACCAGTGCTATGGAGGCATCGCACAGAAGGTGTATTTAAATGAGGTTTCCCAGGTCCCACGCAGGTGGTCTGGTCTCAGGGCTGACATCCACAAGCATCCTCGAGGTGCCTGCCCTTGGCCTGTCTCTCCAAGGAAGCTCGATTGTAGTTCCCCGAGACACCACACGGTGGCGGTATAGTCGAGGCGGTTGAATTCCAGAAAGGCACGCGATCTCATCTCCACCCAGCCAGCCCTCTTCCGATGTGGGTGCAAATGAGCCACATCCTACATCACTCAGCTGGAGCCATAGCAGAGATTGGTGAGGGACGCGGACATGGGATTCCCAGATGACCTAAGCAAGCCAGCAGAAGGCTGCTCCAGCATCGGCCTGTGCAAATCTCCCTTCTTGACACCCTGTCTCCAAAGAGCCTGCCTGTACATCTGTAACCTCACAGCGACGTGCTGTTGCTGCCATTGTGTCCATTACTCAGACGAGGGAAACTGAGACCCAAGGCAACGGCCTGCTAAGAAGGAGGAAATTGGACCCAAGTTTACCTGTGCTTATTCCAGATTTTCCACTTGTCCCTAACTTTTCAGTAGAACAACCTGGGAACTTGGACAAGAACAGGCACCCTCTCGGGGCTCCTCCCCTTCCGTAATTAGATCAGAACCGCAGAGGCTGAAACGCTGGCCACTGGCCGGGCTATTTTCAGGGGCTCTGTAGATTCAGGTGGTAGCCAGGGGCTAAACCATGCTGTGCCTCCCATGGGAAAGAGGCTTGTTGGGTCGCTCTTTACCCCCACCCTCCACCCCTGCCAAGGACAGGGCTCCTCTCCACAGCCGCTAAGGGGATGGGGTGGAGGAAGGCAGTGGAAGAAGGGTCCATCGGATGGACAGAAGGGACTCAGACTCACCCCCCTCCCCAGGGCCCCTGGAGCTCCAGGTCCCATTCTGCCTCCACCCACAGTGGACAACCAGGAGCGTTTTCCTATCTGTGAAGTGGCGCTGATGCAAATGCCTCCTTCAGGACGGATTCGGAAGGACACATCGCATGTGTCTGGCTGCCATTGGCGTCCTCTCCCTTCCTCCAAGCCCGGGGATGTGCCTCCCCAACCTGTTCTTGGGCTCCAGTTTCCTTGCATGCAGGAAGACTGCTCAACTCGCCTCTCCCGGTGGCCCCGCCCCATTCCCATCCCCACCAGGTGTCGCTCCGCCTCTCCGCACTTGCTGGGTTAAAGCAATGGGAACTGCCCATCCTCCGTGTCCAGACCTACACAGACTTGGGGAAGGGACACCGTGAACGCCACAGCTCTGCACTGAGCCTACCTCCCCTCCCCGCCATTCCTCCAGCCACTGCAAAACAGGTGGGCCGTTCCCTGGGAATTCACTCAGGCCCCCAGGGACCAGCAGAACCAAGTGCCAGTTCAGCTGCTCAACTAGTGGAGCGGCAAACTCTGCGTGCACCTGCCTCCATGCTTGCGGCTTCATCCTGTGCTCCTCTGCAATGTCTGCAGGTGACACCAGCTGATAAGCAGGCAAGGTGGTCGTGGGGCACCTCCCCTACTCCACACCGGAAGCTCAGGGCTCAACAAGTGTGAATAAATCCATCCATGGTGGCCCTCCACCCCAAGTCTTTTCTCCTGGTCTGGATTGCAAGGCTTGTCCTGGGCAGGAGAGCTCCCCTTTATTTCATAGACCAGAGAACCCCAATTCCAAGTTTCTTCTCCCCAGTGCCCTCCTCATTCTGACATGGATGGGACAAGATCGGGCAAGGAGCTTCCCTCTGGCGCCCAAGCAGTGGGGCTGTCAGATTCCTGGCCTGGACTCACAAAGCCTCCTCCCTCCGTGATGAACAGTCACCCAAGAAGCACCTGTCCCATCTTCCAGGAATTGGGAAAGCAAAGCTGGACAGGAAATGGCCCCAAGAATGCAGGCAAAAGACACATACTTGAATTTTCCTTTCTTTAATTTTAAGCAAAAGAGACACGGGGCTTCAAAAATAAAAATTTCTTTCCACCCCTTCCCAAACCTCTACCCCAGCTTCCTCACCACACCCCTCTTCATTACCCTGAAGGAAGCAAGGGGGGCGGGGGTTGCAGGCATCTCCAGCTGGGGAGAGAGCAGGGGGCTTGCCGAGCGCAGTGGTGCTGAGCTCCTTCCAAATATAAATACACGTGTGTCAAAGCTCCTGGAAAATCCCCCACCCCCACCACCCAGACACTCTCCATTGTCGGCTGGGCGGATTTGGAGAGGGGGCGGGGAGGAAGGAGACAGGCACGGGCAGGCTGCGCATTACTGAATCTGCTGGTCTTGTACCGCAGGAGCCTCTTCTTGACCAGTGTAGAAGAGATGACACTGAGGGTCCCCCCGGAGGGTGGGGGCGCCCTGGATCACCTTCCCAGTGTTGGGGTTCACGCACCAGCACTCGCCACGCCGCCCGTTCAGGGACATCTTGCACTGAGGAAAGAGAAAAGGAGACGGTGATGGGTGATGGACAGGTGTCTCGCAGACTCGCTCCAACGCTCGTGCACTCGGGCTAGTTCCACAGTGGAACTGTAGGGAGCGCACCCCAGAGTCCATCAGAGTGCGGATTCCTCTCTGGGGTGGGTCCGGACTCTGCAAGGTTCCCGAGCTCTAAAGGAATGGTGCAGGCGTCCTCTCTGATGGACAGGGTTGCAGGAGATAACCCCAGGGTGAACCTCCACCCCTCCAAGAGGGCCACACCCACCGGGACACCTGGCAGCCTGGAGTTTAGACTTCATGGAAGGTGGCAAATCTACAAAACCCAAGCCAGGGTGCGCCAGGCACTGCGTAAGCCACGCGCCGGCTCAGGCGGGGTTTGCCTCACCTCACCTCACACACTGCCTGCTGATTCAAATTCCCCGCGTTTACACAGAAGCTGACCAAAATCACAGACTGGTTGGGAACTCTAACATCACGTGGTGAAGGAGAGACAGATCCCAGCCACAAAGCCAGGCATGCCCCATTCCAGGGTTCCCACTCTTATCCACAAGCCACGTGGTTAACTCTGAAATCCCTCTAGTTCCCCTGCTCCCGCCCCTGGAAGTTGCACCAGGCAGGCGGTCTTTCCTGAGCAGAGAATACTCCTGTTGGCTGGGCTCCACACGGCTGGTTCACCTCGAGAAGGTATGCACACAGCTTTTCAAGCTAGACAAGCTTTACAAAGGCAAGATGCCTGTGCGGTGGAGGAGGCGGGGCAGCAGACACACACACACACACACACACACACACACACACACACACACACACACAGAGCCTCTTCTTCACCCCCGCCCCGGGGGTCAGCAGAGTCCTGAGCCTGCTCTTCTGGCTTCGGGATCCATACACCCTTTAAATCCACGCTGTCGGCTTGGGAGGATCCCCACAGGGGTTTTCTAACATCTCAGACCCACCCAATCCTGATCCCCAGATCCACGAGGGTGACTGCTGCCCGGAAGCCCCAGTGCGCAGCCGGGGCTGGAAAGCACCATGGTGACTGCACACCGACCGTTCCAGCCCTCCCTGTCTCCCTTCCACTCCTTCTCTGCCAGACACAGGCCCGCTGACCCTTCTCCCGGGATAACAGATGGCAACGTGGAGACAGCCAGTGGTGGGGAGGGGCGGTGGTGGGCCAAGGACAACGGAGGGATGAGGAGTGACCACTGAGCTGATGTGCCTACTGCATCAGCACACCACGAAACATCCTGCCCCTGTGAGCTGAAAGGGGGTGGGAAGGGAAGGGGGCTCCTGGGTTCTCCAACTGGTTGGTTGTTTCCAAAATACTTAGGATGTTGCTCTAATCTCATTTTCTTAAGAATTACTTTGTTGATTTGAAAGAGCTGCAGCCAGATGGGATGGCACATGGCAGGCAGCGTACCCACCACACCACAAAGCCAGCCTCTCTAGTCCCATTTCTAGAAATCTTTTCGATGGGATTGCTCCATCCTTGATTCTCTTGTCTGAACTAACTTGGCACATCTCAGCAGTTGAGATGCTCGTGTCACCTGTTGGAGTTCCTGGGTTTTACTGTGGGCCCCAGCTTCCTGCTAATGCGGCTCTGGGGGGAAGGAGGGTTGGCCCAAGTACCTGAGTGGGAGTTACTCCCATGTAGGAGGCCTGGACTGCATGTTTGGCTCCTGGCTCCAGCCTGGTACAGCCCTGTGTGAGCATCTGGGGATGCTCTTCCTCTCTCAACAAAATAAGTAAAACCATTTTTAAAAATAAATAAAAGAAGTGGAAAGACTAAGAGAGGCTACTTGGTAAATGGCTTAAATCCGTGGTTCTGGAGCGTAGTATAGATCAGCAGCATCTCATTGCCTGGAGATGCAAACTGCAAGTCTACATTCCACCTGTTCAAGGACGGACAGGTCCCCCTTCTGCCTGCCCAAGAACCAGCTCCAGGGGCTGCCAATACTCAGTACGCATTTCTGTGTTCCAGCCCTTAGGGCAGTGCTCACAGGTGGCTGGACAAGTAAAGGCAGCCTCTGGTCCAGCTGAGGACACAGAGGGAGCCCCACCCTCCTTGTCACTCCCACACCTGTGGTTACAGACACTTGAGTCTCCCACTCAACTCCCAGGCCCGAGACGATTACAGGTGGGGAGGGCAAGAAGAGCCCAGGGCTGGCAGTCACACTGACCTGTTTGAGGTTGTACAGGCCATTCTTGTCACAGTTGGGGATGTGCAAGGAGTAGAGGTGCTCCAGGGGTCCCCGATCATCCGGAAGGCGCATGGTGGAGATCCGCTCCAGCACTTGGTCCAATTCTTGCTGGCAGGGGGTCTGTGGGCACAGAGAGCATGTGGGGTGAGAACAAAAGGCCCGCTCCCCCAACACTGGATGCAGAAAAGAAGAGGGGAAAGCTCAGTGAGGGGAGCATACAGCAACCAAAGCGAGCACAGGTCCTCAGGATGCATGTTCTCCACCTGTATCCTAAGCCCAAGCAGCATTGGGCAGGTGTTACGAGAAAGGAACTTAAGCCAGTTGGGTGTCCAGTCCATGTCACAGCCAGACACACCACTGAACATGCTACTCACAGGACTGGCAAGGATGTCACTCATCCTCCCCCTTCCTGGTCATGCCCACCCACTCCAAACCAGCCAGACCCCACTGACCCTAGGGGTCGGTGGCCGCAGCTTCTTGGGTTCCTCGAGCCCGAGGTGATGCTTGCCGCCTTTGCCCAGTTGCCGCTGCTGCTCGCTGATCTTCTCCCGGAACATGGCCAGTTCCTTCATGCCCGACTTGAGGGACTTGCGGCCAGCACTGCCCGTGCCTCCCAACATGTTTATGGTCCCATCCACATTGTTCTCGACCAGGCTTCCCTCAGGGTGGTCCTCGCCATTATCTGCAAAGAGGAAGACAAGAAGAGCTCCGGGGGCTGCTTCTCAGGGACATGGAGGTCCTCCGAGGACCACCTGGAGCCCCCATGATGCCCAAGATGGCCATGACCTCCTTGGGACCCACGTTCCAAAGCATGTGAATTCTCAGCTTCCCTGTACCTCTTGCGTAGGCGCTAATTAACACGCTCCCCAACTTTAACAGAGGCAGTTACTTCATAAGACCAACAGTGGGTCCAGGGCAAGAGCTCCAGAAAAAGTGACGAAGGCGGCCTCATCCTACCATCGGGCCTCCATCCTTCAGGGCCAGAGCCAGGCAGAGGGGCGCAGGCTGACGGCACAGCTGCCCTGGCTCCCAAAACCTGCCGCGATAAAGTCCTCTCTGGGACTCCATCAACAAGTTACTGTAAGTCCTTTATCACTTAAGTGTCTGAAAGATGCAGGTTTTGTGAACTTTGAAAAGCTCTGGGCTACCCCAAGTCAGATGAGTGAGGGCAAGGTGGGGAACCACCCACCCTATCCCCTAGACTCCAGTCCAGCTCATCTCTGCTGTCTCTCTTCACTCGCCCATCTTCCCACAGTGCAGTTCCTTTAGTGCTTTGCTCCCGGGTCTACGGCACTACCTCTTTGAATCTTATTTGCGTCCAAGTTCATCAGTGTGCCCTGCCCCAAACCCGTCATCTTGCAGAACCTCAGGACCATGCACTAGAACTTCCTCCATCCTGGAGTCTCAGTTTATGAGAGACACAAAGCATCATCAAGGTCTCTGTGCAAGAAGCACTCATTGCTTCTTTTGTCGCTGTCTCAAACATATTGGATGTACAGCTCTCAGGTACTCCGATCTCACTCTGACTGTTCGGCCGGGGCAGAACCCCACGATAGTAACAACCCAGGAGACGAGCCCCAGGAAGTTGTAAAAGTATGGGACTCTAACAGGCCAGCCCTGGCCCCTGAAAACAAGGCAGAGCAGAGTCCCAGGCCAGCTTGCCCAGGGCAGTGCATCTGCAGTTCCCAACAGCATGGGCCAGGTGCAGAGGGGACATTTTTTCAACAAACCTCCCCTTTAACATACATTCAAAAACTCATAGCCCCGTTCACATAACTGAATAGCTCTTACAATATTTTTTTTTCTTATTTATTTGAGAGAGAAAGTATTTAGGCACTACCATCTGTGGGCCCCAAATGCCCACAACAGCAGGCACAGGACCAGATCTATGCCAGGAGCTGCAAACTCAATCAGGTCTTCCACATGAGTAGCATGGAGCTAACCATTCAAGCCGTTACTGCTGCTGCTCCCCAGGGTCCCCATCAAGAAGAAGATGGAGCCGGAGTCAGGTCTCCAATCCAGGTACTCCAGGGATGCAAACACCTTACAGGTTAAAATGCCTGCACCATGAAAGTATTTTTACACAAAGGTTCCACAATCTTGGTGGTCCTATCAGAATTCAGGCCCTGCATGGTGAGTTCCCACAGTCACGCTCCAAGATACTCAGGGGAAAAACCTAGGCCTTACTTGTGAGTGAGGGGCTGTGGCATCCCCCTGAGTTGCTGTGACCTGTGTGGGCTTCACACACACACCTCTAAGGGGGAAGGTGCCACTGTTGTGCCAGCTGTAGCAACAGTGGGTGGCCAGTACATTCCCCAGCAGCCACCAGGTGTCCAGGACACTCCCCCAGCACACCTGGTGTCCAAGATGTTAACCAGCAGCCACCAGGTACACCTGGTGTACACCAAGTTTCACCTGGGGCTGACAGCTGGTCAGCTCTGAGCAGCCACAACAGCCTCCCTTCAGAGTCAGGAAGAGCGCTGCTATGTAAGGGAGTACAGAGAAGCTGAACCTTAGCTCTGCCCTGTCTCTGTCAGCTGTCTTTCCTTTGAGCCTCCACTTCCTCACTGTGCGCTGTTAGACATGAATACATTTCAAGAGAAGTAATCAGAGAGCCTGCCATGATGGCTCAGTTGACTAATCCTCACCTTGCAGGTGCTGGGATCCCGTGTGGGGGCGCCATTCCATGTCCTGGCTGCCCTCCTTCCCATCCAGCTCCCTGCTTGTGGCCTGGGAAAGCAGAGGAGGACAGTCCAAGGCCTTGGGACCCTGCACGTGTGTAGGAGACCCAGAAGAAACTACAGGCTCCTGGCTTCAGATTGGCTCAGCTCCAGTCATTGTGGCCGTGTGAGGAATGAATCAACAGATGCAGGATCTTTCTGTCTCTCCTCTCTGTAAATCTGCCTTTCCAATATAAATGAATCTTAAAGAAGTATTCAGAGTAGGCTGTAGGTAAAGCTGTGAAAAACGCAACATGGAGCACAGACATTCCTTGTTCACCTGGGCCTCAGGGATCCAGCCATGACCAAGAACTGGGAAATACAGGACAAGTCCATCTACATTTGAAAGTTGAAAGATGCCTGAAGAACCTCAGCAGTTTCCCCACGAACTGCTCCAGCCAGACTGACCCCTGGTGTCCAAGTCACTGAGAATCCCATCAACGAGAGTGAAAGAGCAAGAAAGAAGACAGGTGGACAGTGGCAGCATGTGCCAAAGGGCAGGGGGGGAAGAAGAGAGAGCAGCCAGACTCAAGGACTGCGAGGACATTTCCCATAGCACGTCCACAGGCCTGCGGACTGCCACACTCTCCAACCTCAAACAAGGACCATACTGTTGCCAAAGATGACTTGGTACCTTAAAAAAAAAAAAAGAAATGAAAAAGAGTGGGGAGAGGAAGAAAGGCAGGGAGGGACGAAGGAAGGAAAGAAACAAAGAAAGGCAGGTAGAAGGGAGGGAAGAGGTCAAAATGCCCAGGATCCAGCATTCCATTTTTTTCTATCTAAAAATCATTAACCATCAGAGGAACAAAACCTAAACTATTAGAGTGCATAAATGCCCCTGAAACCTGGAAAATTCTTCAGTCTGCAAGAGCTCTTTCCTCCGAGCGTGCTAGGCAGCCTGGGTTGTACAGTAAGTGAAGCAAAGGCAGCTTAAGCT
The DNA here is from genome assembly GCF_017591425.1 of Ochotona curzoniae. Taxonomy (NCBI): domain Eukaryota; kingdom Metazoa; phylum Chordata; class Mammalia; order Lagomorpha; family Ochotonidae; genus Ochotona; species Ochotona curzoniae. The sequence goes on along the minus strand of NW_024466312.1, from coordinate 3,828,917 downwards.
CTGGTCCAGCAGCCGCAGCACCGCCTGCAGAGGCGGGTGGATTGAAAGGCCTATGGGCTGAGCAGGGGACCTGTACCATCATGTCCAATCAGACCCAGCAACAGCTCCAAACCCTCCCTACCCACCTTGCCACTCCCTGAGGCAGGGAACGGGAGCATGGGTACCACATTCAGCCGCACCTTGGGGAGCAGGCTCGCCTGGTCACCCCAAGGCTTGGCTTAAGGCAGAGGATCTGCACTTCAGCAGGTTCTCTGATCAAAACAGGGAAAGTGGCTCATGCAGAACACCGCAGCCCAACTTGGGCCACTGCAGGCATGTGCAAAGTGAACCAAAGTTATGAAAGATCTCTCTCTATTCCTTTGCCCCTGTACTTTCAGATAAAATAATTATCAGTTAATTTTTAAAAATCACCCAAAATCACACTGTTAGGTCAAAATGTAAATATACCTATATTTACATTTATAAATCCAGCTGTAAAATGACATTTCAACATATTTTGATGGAACAAAAGGCCCACAGAGACCACGGAGTCCAGGGCCGATGAATGGCATAGTGAAGGTGGCTCCAGGTCCCAGAAGACAGGGGCCACAGCGGGTCGTTGTCTTGGGGGAGGATGAGTAGGTTCCCATCCTGAGATGTCCCTGACCCCTCCCAGGTGAGGGTCCCCGTGTCTACCCTCACGGAGGACATCTGGGTTCCAGGGTGTCTACTTTGTTCCACTCCTTTATGGATCTTCTCACTGCCAACCAACCTACCAGTAAGACCAGGAAATCCACAAGTCTCTTTGGCTCTTCACGGTGTTCCTAAAGGTGCTAGAACATTCCTTTCTTTCTCTGGACCCAGCTTCAGGATATCTCTGAGCTCCACACCTTGAAGTACAAGCCCAGGGAACCCAAACGATAAAGAGTGGGGAAGAGATCACAAGACTGCAGACTGGGGTTAAGCCCCCAATCCTTTGTTACCATTCCCAGCCAAAGCGGTTCAAGAATCCAGGCCACAAAGTTTAACCCCTCAGGTCCCATTCCCAGCCTCACTACTTTGCTGTGCAGCCCTGGGTAAGTTACTAGAGCTCGCTGTGCCTTCAGGGCTTTTTGTGTAAAGAGCCATCCACCTCCAGTGGGCCTGCAAGAAGACCCCAAGAGACTGCGTGCAAAGACCCACACAGGATGAACGCTCAGCTACTTCATTTCCCACCCTCAGGGCAGCGTTCACATGGTCCCCAGCCTCAGTGGGACCAGGGCACTGTCCTGTTACCAAGCTCTTCCTGTACATCTTCCGGGCTATGGGAGCAACCTGCAGGGGAGCATTCCAGATGTAGAACTCCAGCTAGAGATGGAATTTGCCCTCTGAACAAAAATACCGAGTTGCATTTTTTTTTCTGCCTGAAAGACTTAGGTCCACAACAATATTTATTAATCAACCCTTCTGTATGCTATGCAGAAGTCCCAATTTCAAAAAAAAAAAAATGTTCTCAACAAGCCAGGTCACAGAATCTGGCATGGAGATGACCAATGGGGGCCTTTGCAACTTCTCTCTGAGGATTAAGTATTAATTCTTTCCCCGCCCCCACCAAGTTTGAAACCAAGAAAAATGGGTTAACTCTGAAACAGACTTTTGTGGTAGTCTATGGAAGATAAAAAAAAAAAACTTTGCCAGAGAATACAGGCGAGTCGGGGCAGGGGGAACAATGGGGAGCCCTCCTGTGCGTATCGCAGCCATACTGCCACACTTTTCTACCCGAGAGAGGTGTCGAAGAGAGATGCAGGAAATAGAGAGGATGGCCCATTTTACAGATGGGCACACCTGAGCCCAGAAGATCCGCTCCAAAGGGGCAAATAGCTCATCTCTGCCACCATCAAATGTTTTTCACCATAGGCATGTTGCCCTTTAACCCACCCACCCTTAGGAATCCATCCCAGAAGGAGAGCAACCAGAGCTGACACTCCAAAACTGCTGGCATGAAAACACCTGCTTTCCAACTCAGCCCAGGCATGGCCCTTTACCCCATGGTAATCCTGCCTGACGGTAGTGCTAACAACCCGATTGAACAAATCAAAACCCTTACGTGTGACCGGTCCCTACATTCATGAGCCCCCCTGGCTCCTCCCAGTACAGCGTTCTGGCCTCCATGCTCGGTGGGAGAGCTGGTGACTTCTGAACTGGGAGAGACCTTTACTCTTGGGAAAATCTTGCTTGGAGTGAAACTGCTCCTTCTCCAGGCCAGGTGAGGACACAATACCTTTCCCCAAAGCCACAGCACACCAGTCTCCCTTCTGTCCTTTCCTTCTGAAGACATTTAAGCCTTCTCCCAGATTTCTTTCCTTCTGTCTCACCATGACCTTGAATCTCAAGTGCTAAGGGCGCCGTGAAAGTGATCTCAACCAGACAGGAACCCACGCTGCCTCCACCTCTTTCAACAAATGATAGGAAGCATTCCAGAACCTTCAGGAATTGCTTTTGAGTTACAGATCAGAAACACCAATGCTGGCTGCATTCCTGGATCCACCCTGGCTAGGGAAGACCTTGGTTAATTTCTCTCAGACTGTACTTAACCTTGGCTATGTCGGGAAGAAGAATAAATGCTAACCACTCCCCTTCTCCTCATCATCCACAGACAGCTGTCCCGTGAGCAGCCAGCACAGCAATGAGAATTCACAAACAAGCTTGGCTGGGCAGAGGCCGTCAGAGCCTTGATTCTGGCTTTGCCTCTTAGAAGTCACCCACGGTTTTTGCACAAATCCCATATTCTGGGATCTAAATTCTCAGCTCTGAAAAATGGGAATAATGGTCCTGCTTTAGGATGGCTGCTATTAGAATATGATGGTCACCATGAACTCTCATCATTGGCAAAAACCAAGCTTTAAAAGAAAGTCAGGAGGGCCTGGTGCGGTAGCTCAGTGGCTAAAGTCCTTGTCTTGAACATGCTGGGATTCCATATGGACACCAGTTCTAATCCCAGTGGCCCCGCTTCACATTTGGCTCCCTGCTTGTGGCCTAGGAAAGCAATCGGGGACAGCCCAAAGCCGTGCAACCCTGCACCCACATAGGACACCCAGAAGAAGCCCCGGGCTCCTGGCTTTGGATCGGTACAGCTCCGGCTGTTGCAGCCACTTGGGGAGTGAATCATTGGATAGAAGATCTTCTTCTCTCTCTCCTCCTTTCTGCATATCTGCTTTTCCAAAGAAAATAAAATAAATCTTACAAAGAAAGGCGTGAATGATCTCTTCCGAGAGTGGGGTAACGGCTAATGTAGGAGGCCGAATCTGCAGAATGGTCACAAGCCATGGGGGAAAAATGAGAGTGCTGCCATACTGTTTACACATTTCCTCCAAGGCTTAGTTGTGTTGATTGTATCAATCCGATGTTGCTAAATATCAAGGCTTTCCGCGGCTAGACAGGAGTGCTTGGGCAAGAACAGATTACCCTTAACTGGCTTAACTCTTGACAGAATCTACAGGAGGGGGAAGGAGGTAAAAAAGGGGGTTCCTATTTGTTTTGGGGGGAAGCTTTTTAGCTAAAGTTTAACCCGAGCACCTTATTCTCTGGGTGAGGACATTGCGTCTTCCTCTTTCCTCAAAGGTCACAGGCAGGAGCAACCATGGCCTCCCAGGTTGAACATGTCTGCCGTAGTGTAGGCTGGCCCAGGAATGAGCCCCGCCTGGTTAATGGCCTTCTCTCAGCGGATTCATCTACCTCCTGCTGACACCCAGCTTCATTCCAAACTCTCTTCCCACCCTGAGGCCCTGCTGTACAGCCAGCCAAACCAAACCTAACGCAGGCTCCTCAGAGGCCAACATATCTGGACAGAAATTTGTCTTGGGCCCGGACCAGTCTTTTTTCTGTACAGTTTGCAACAGTAGGCGGCCCCTCCTCCCTGAAGCTCTTTGTGTAGAAAAGAGCTACAAACAGCCCTCTTAGATGCTCCAGATCCACTGGTCCCCGGGGCTGTAAAGTCACACAAATGGAAAAGCATCTTTCTCATCCGGGGACCATCTGTGCACCTGCAGCTACCATAAGCTGATCATCCAGCTGCGTGGTGGAAAGCTCAGGAAAGTAGAACATGAAGAAGGGTACCCTCCATGCTGAGCCATCCTGAGAGTATGAATTCACTGTGAGGCGCTGGCACTTGGGTTGAGGCACTAGCCAAGTAGGGCTAATGCCCGCTGGAAAGTGGGCTTGTCCTATAAGCCAAAGAACCACAGTTCCAATCCTGACTTCATCACCATCTCTAGGAGTTGAAGAGAGGTCAGCCGACGTGGAACTTTCTGGGCCCCCAGTGTGCTCATCTTCAGATTCAGGGAACAGATTCAGTAGCTGTTTATCAGAAATCACCCGAGAAGCTTGGTGATCAAACCTCTGGATCCCACTCCCAGAGACTGGGAGGCAATGACCCTCAGAGAAGGCCAAGGAATCTATATTTTGAACAAAATCCCTTCAACTCCAGCCTCCCCAGGGCCCTCACCCATTGGGATTCCATCTCTTTTGCTGGGTTTCCCGAAGAATTTTCTGCATAGAGCAGAAAGGTGGCTCTCCTTCTTAAGAACTCTGACCTCCTGACCTACTCAGCAAAACCTGTCTTTTTGTTGTTGTTGTTGGAAAAGCAGGGTCTACAGAGAGAAGAGACAGAAAGGTCTTCCATCTGCTAGTTTACTCCCCAAATGGCCACATGGTCAGAGCTGAGTTTATCTGTAGGCAGGAGCCAGGAGCTTCCTCTGGGTCTCCCATGCAAGTGTAGGGTCCCAGGGTTTTGGGCCATGCTCCTCTACTTTCTCAGGCCACAAGCAGGGAGCTGGATGGGAAGTGGAGCAGCTGAGACATGAACCAGCAACCGTATGGAACCCCAGGTGTACAAGGGGAAGATTAATTAATTGAGTCGTTGTGCCAGGCTGGAAGACCCAGTCTCATGAGCTCTTTGTACCTATTGACTCAGGGTCCTCAGCCGAACCACATGCAAGTTTAGCTGCACACAGAGAGGCCCTCCTTGGAGTCACAGGAATTTCTAGAGCCTGCCCTCACATCAATGTGTCATCTCAGGCTCCCTGAGTGAGCCAGAAACAGCACAGTCTCTCAAAGCCCCCTGCCTGAGCCCTGGGCAAAGAGCTGCTTTATAAACACAGGGTCATTCCTGGAATTGCAGAGGCCTGGGGAGGGTCAGGGCTGAAGCAGACAGTTGGGGAACACAAAAACATGCCAGCATGCAGCCAGGGTCTTCTGAGGCTCAGCGAGCCGCACTGTCCTTGAAGAGCCAGATAGGCTGTTATCAAGTTGGCAAACAGGGCTGCCGGCTTTCACGCCTTCCCGGGGCTCCTGACCATTTCTCTTTGTCTCAACAACAGCCGTCTGGGAACCTGGCACGGTGACCTCGCCACTGAAGGTGCAAGTGCATGGATGCAGCATCTGGATGTACATCTAGATGCAAATCTGGACTAAGGACTATACGGGTATGCCTGACTCAGCAATTTGGCTTCTCTCTAAATGGAGAGGACACATGCACAGAAGTGCTCATTGCAGCATTATCTGTAGTTGCAAAAACAACAAACACACACACACACACAAACAGAAACTGTTAGCTACTTGACCCAAAATAAAGTCTTCAGGTAGGGGCTGGTGCTGTAACATGGTAGGGAAAGCCACTGCCTATGGTGCCAGCATGCCATATGGATATCAGTTCAAGTCCCAGCTGCTCCACTTCCAATGTCACTCCCTAGTAACAAACCTGGGAAAGCAGAAGAACATCTTCTAGTTCAAGTGCACGGGCTCCTGCACTCGCATGGGAGATCTGGAAGCCTTTAGATGGGCCCAGCACTGGCTGTGGCAGGTTTACTCCATTTGTGGAGTAAACCTGCAGCTGGAAACTCACTCCCCTCCATCTCTCTCTCTTTTCTGCCTTTCAAGAAATACAAAATTTTTAAGAGTCTTTCAATAAAAAGATGGGTAAATACAATCAGTAGCATAATACAGTGAAATAATACACAGTAGGTAAGAAAATAGCTCCAACCTGTGCAAGAAACTTGAGTAGATCTCAGAAAACCAACGCTGACAAAGAAAACAACACCTTCATGTGTGTCCTCCATTAACGCTTAGAGAAGCTGGAAAGCACCGGCTATCCATCTGAAACACATACCTACACCTGAGATGCGTGCCCTCTCTGCGTGCTGGACCTCCACGGACTAGATGCACATAAATCTCTTTAACTAGGAAAAATAGGCAACATATCAGAAGGGGATCTGTAATCCTATGTTTGCAACAGCACAATCTGCAATAGCAAAGACATGGAAACAATCCAGATGTGTGTCCAAACAAGAGTGGTTAAAGAAACTGTGGTCAGGCCCGGCGCCGTGGCCTAGCAACTAAAGTCCTCGTCTTGAACATGCCAGGATCCCATATGGGCACCAATTCTAATCCTAGCAGCTCCACTTTCCATCCAGCTCCCTGCTTGTGGCCTGGGAAAGCAGTCGAGGAAGGCCCAAAGACTAGGGACCCTGCACCCATGTAGGAGACCTGGAAGAAGTTCCTGGCTCCTGGCTTCGAATTGGCGCAGCACTGGCTTTTGCACTCACTTGGACAGTGAATCATTGGATGGAAGATCTTCCTGTCTCTCCTCCTCTCTGTATATCTGACTTTGTAATGAAAATAAAATAAATCTTAAAAAAAAAAAAAAGAAACTGTGGTACATCTACTCCATAGAATATTATCCAGCTATTAAGAAGAATAAAATTACACCATTTACAACTAGGTAGTCCCAACTAGAGACCATTATGCTCAGTGAAATGAGTCAATCATAAAAGTACAAATACCATGTGTTCTCTCTAATATAAGGAAACCATCATGGAAAGCGTAACTTCAATAATCTGATCCATGCTGTTTTGGGAGGGGTGCTACATCCATATGTTTTGATGTTTTTATTTCAGTTTCATTTATTCTGAATACTTTCTTTCTCTTGTCAAATTCATCGCTGGCTATGGATTACATGGTGGCATCATTTTTCCCAAGAGACTTTTGTGTTTCTTTTTTGTCACCCACATGTTGGTTACTCATTGGTGCGTTTTTTCATAGTGCTGTAATTTGTTGTTGCTGTTGTGGCTGTTTTCTAACTCATACCAGTTGTTGACCTTGTTTCATGGCTTCTCATTTATGGAAATGTATAGTGATGGAGTACTGGGTTATACCATATCCAGATGTGAGGGTACAATGCAACATGCATCCCTGCTTCCAAACAAAAGATGGACTCCCAATGAAAGTGTTGGAAATGTGTACACAGTGGGATGCTGGACTGTCTGACATTGTCTGTACCAGCGATGCCAGGGCACACTTAAATAAAAGACTAATGGAATTATGACTCCTTGTGAAGGACTACACTATTGTAGTGACATGGGGAAAATCTGTCGAGGGTGGAAGTTTTTCGGGGGGGAATCCCAGTCTATACGAAATTGTAACACAAAATTCAAAAAATCAAAATAAAAATATAACAAAAAGAAAGGCAGTAAGCACTGCCTCCTAGTTAACAAAACGCTAACAACCTACAATTCTGGGTCACAACTGTTGTGATTACATGGCTCATAGCACTTCCCAACAGTTACTTGTTTATGTGAAAAGAGACAGAAATCTCTTATTCTCTGATTCACTCTCCCAAACACTCTTCCACAACAGTAAAAACTGAGTAACGGACTTGATTTCTCTCCTGGTGGCAGAGATCCACTCCCTGAGCCATGACCTGCTGCTTCCCAGGGGGTATAGTGTACATTAGCAGGAAGCTGAACTTGGGAACAGAGGTGGGAGTCAAATCTAGGTACTATGGTACAGAATGGGTGCATCTCAAACAGCATGGACCCAAATACTTACCCTTTCCTGCATTAAAAAGCCCTTTTAAAAACAAACTTACCATTTGCCTTTCAAATTCCTTTTCCAGCATGCATTGAGTTAACGAGCATGTTCCTTGCAACCTTACCAGCAGGAAGAGGACTGGTACAAGAGGCTGCACCATCACTTTTGTTGGCCGAGGCCATGCTACCAGGGTCATCCACCCTCCAGCTGGCGCCTGGCCACTGGCTCCCATCCAGTGCTCTGTGCCATGAAGAACTAGGAAATGAGTCAGAGGAAAGACCCAAAGAAAATGGAAGAAGGTCAGAGAATCGAGAAGGGGAAAGACAAAGGCATCAAGATGACTCAGCGACAGAATGGAAGGCTGTGGAACTTGGTGGGCGCTGGGCTGCGGGGCTCACATCAGCGGACACACCTAAAGGAATGGGGTAAGCTCACCTTGGGACAGCCCAAAGACTGCAGAGTTGTGGAGGTGCCCAACTGCCAGGAAAAAAAAAATAGTAGAAAAGAGTCAGCTGTTCTGTTTCCCAAAGGACCACAGCAGAAGCAGCCTTGAACAAATCCAAGAGGGATCTACATGATAAGCCATCCCAGAAGTTCATGAAAAGGAGCAACCAACCAATTATACATAGCTCCCCGGCATAGAGTTTAGGAGGAACCTTTTGCAGAGGAAGGCGGATGGACACTGTGATTCCAAGCACCCAAAGCCACTTGGTTTCATTCAGCAAAAGAGATGATTTAAGAATAATTTAACACAATCCTCGATGAGTCCTTGCTTTCTCCTCCTCCTCTGTGGGATGGAAGCTTCCTGAAGGTATAAGCTTTTATAGATTTTTAAAAATTATAATGAAAGAGAACAGAAGGGGAGACAGTCCATGTGCTCAACTTACATTCTTGGAAGAATACTGCATTTTGTCTTTCCGAGACTACAGAGGCAAACACCTGTCCAATTTGATTCTCTTACTTCTGTGGCTTGATTCACCAGAAAAGGAGCTCAGGAAGATCTTCCCCAAAGCCTTGATCAGAAGGTTAAAGAGTTACCACAGTCTGCGTGAGATGCAAGGACATCTCCATTGGCTTGGATTCCTCTTAGGCAATGTTCAACTTCTAGCACTGTGTTTCTGACCTCTCCCCAGCACCAGAATGTGTAGGCGATAGATGTTAAGGCACCTGCCTCCTTACAGCCTCCGAGTGAACGCAACACCTAAAGAGTGACTCTCCAGGGACAATTCCATCAACTGCCTTGCAGAATTTCATTACATGTATACTTGAACTTGCTTTTCTGGGTTCCTTCCTCACCATCAAGGTCACACAGCAGCAAGAGTGCTGGTGTGGGAGGCAAGGGACAAAGAAAGGCAGGAAACAAAGAGAGAAACCAGAGATGGGGTAGGAAGGATACTTGCTTCTCCTGGGACTGACATTCAAATAACTCCCTACATGCATTTCTACAGCCCAGCCTCACTGAGTTACACAGATGGAATCCTCCCAACGTCTCTCTTAACCTCCCCTTCCGCCAGCCTCTTCTTCATCCCAACACTGCTCTCAGATATTCCAGGCTTGACACAAATTGAATCCAGAGGATGCAAAAGGAAATCTAAACCCTGCAAAGATGTCCAAGATTGCCAGCCACACTCTCAAACCAGCACAAGAGGTGTCCTGAATATAAATAAGTGTCTTTAAATAGGTCACAATGCCTTTCTCTTTCTTCAACTTACAAGTTCACTGATTTTGTCTGATCTCACACTGCATCACATCCGTCTCCTCCCCTGGCCCAGCTTTCTTGGCTTAAGAGGCAACAAAACCAACCAGAGATGGTAAAACAGAGCCTCAAATAAGAATCCTCACTTCTGGGGCATAAATGAGCCATGGTTGGCCATCCAGCCACTGACAGAACCATAGGAAGGGATAATGACATCAAGGGCCATGACTGTCCTATTGGAAAACCCTCAACCACTGACTCCACAGTTTAGACTCAATAAAGGCTTTCTCTATTGCAAACAGCAGCTGTCCACATAGGCCACATCCCCTCAGAAAAGCCACATCCTCTAACAGGAGGACCAACCAGAAATCATCTAACCAGGCATTTGTCATCTTTCTGTTGTCTGGGTCAGAATTAGCAGAAGGAAAGGATCAGAACATGCACCTCTTACACACACATACACACCTGGTTATATGCCTCTAAGTGCTACACAGAATATGTACATAACTTTATCATCAGGCAATCATGTTGATAACTTCTTATTCCTCCCACAGCTTATAAAAGAGCCATAGTCTGATATCCAGCTTACAGACATCAATAGTCAGTAGCCACGCCATAACCAGATCCAGGTGGCTTCGTTTCATAGCTCATCACTAACCAGAGTGGCATCACCAATGGAAAGACCCCCAACCAGAGTTTATCCCAAGGGCTCTGCTTCCCTTGTATTCTTCAGGACCTTCATCTTTCCAGAGAAGGAAGCCATCAGTCAGAGGCCGGCTGGCCCCATCCAACCTCAAAAGCCTTCATGCCAGTCAGCCTGCCCCAGCTCCTGCCCACCACACCACTTCCTCTGTTGTTGCTATAGACACTGCCGAGCACTATCAAACAACCAGAGTCCAGGTACAGGGCACAGGGATCTGCCACATTCATTTTGCTCTTAGCTTCAGGCACTTTAGCAAGCTTCAAAGGCAGGGCCTGGTGAGAAGGCTCAGTGGCTAAATCCTCACCAAGAATGCTCCAGAATCCCATATGGACACCAGTTTATGTATTGGATACTCCACTTCCCATCCAGCTCCCTGCTTGTGGCCCGGAAAAGCAGTCGAGGACTGCCTAAAGCCTTGGGACCTGCACCTGCATGGGATACCCGAAGGAAGCTCCTGGCTTCAGATCAGCTCAGCTCCAGCCGTTGCGGACACTTGGGGAGTGAACCAATGAACCAGATCTTTGTCTCTGTCTCTCCTTCTCTCTGTAAATCTGACTTTCCAATTAAATATTTTAAAAGAGAAAGTTTCAAAGGCCAATATGGCACCTCCACTCAGGAGGGAAGACAATAGACCTAAACTTCCTGAAGAGCTGCACAAAGGAGCATTTCTGCAAAGCTCGGCTGTGATTACTACCTCTCAAAGCAAAGGAACTTGTCCAGGATGCAAGGGAACTGCATCCCCACACACACAGGGTGGAGGGAAGAAAGCATAGCAGCCAAGATCCCAGAGACCCGGCTCCATCCCGGGCTGTGCTAGCCTTGCCTATGAGCCTTGACCTAACCTGGATTTCCACATCTGTCATGTGTGAAGAACCCCAAGGCCAAATCAGGGCTGGGGACAGAGACAGAAAGTGCACACTTTGGAAGAAATGAGCCATGACGTCTGGAATGATCCTTACTTGATTACTCACCCTTCCCGGGAGCCCCCTAGCTTATTGCCAATGACTCTAGGCAGCCCCATGGTCCTACTCACATTCCTCCAGCTGAGCTGCACCTCAGCAGGCTCCTCTTGCCTCCCTCTCCCAAACTAGCCAAGGCCTTCCGGGGGCCAGAGTCACCCTCCCCTCCTCGACTTCCTGGCTTGGCAAGTCCAATTCCTTGAATGAACAGAGAATGACATACCTACAGCTGTCCACTAATTAGAAACTTCCCCAGGCCTCACTCAGGGCCAACTCCTCTGCCCAGCAGCCGGAAACTTGCCAGCCAGCCCTTGCCCCTCTCCCCGAGCCTTCACTCTTGCTTTGCCTTTCACCAGCTCAGCCAGGAAGAGATCTAGGGCTGGCAGCCAGGAGGTCTCCAGGAACTGCCAAGTGCCTCTGTCCCACTCCCCACTCCCCCACCCCCCAAAAGGAAGTGAAAACATTCCTGACTGCCGTTGATGCTGTATTTCTTTCCAGGGCAGCCAACTTTCTGGACAAGGACTGCTTCCGAGTCTTGACTGATTGACACCCAGGGACTAATGCAGACGTGGGGGCTGCCCTGGCTTTGTAAAGAAATGGGTGTGGCCAAAGAAGGAGGAGATGGGAAATGGCCCGGTTTCCTTTAGGAAACGGTTTCTTCAGTTGGCAGGAGTGGGGTAGTTATCCCACCTAAAACCCAGCACCTCTATATGGTGGGCTATCCCAGTGTTCCCCTCCTCACCACGAAGGCCTCCGGAGAGCTTAAGGAGACCCCCCAAGTCCTGATTCCCAGGAGCAAACACCAAGCTTAGTCCCCTGAGTGTCTCACCATCACTCAGGCATGCATCCTCTCTACTTTCCTGACCCTCGCCTGAAACAGTCGCCATGGTCACTGTATCCACAGAGGCCTTTCTCTGAGGACCATAGGTGCAGTCAGGCATGGGGGAGCCCCTGGGTGCTCAGGAAATGCCCCGATGTGGGAGCGAGCTCAAGGCAGGAAATGGTGTAGTAAGAAAATGCTGCTATTTTGGAATAAACATCCAAGTTCTCAGCCAGGACCATGTTCAACTTTCCGGAAGTTCCATTCTCTCAGAGCAGGAAATGGGCCTCCTGGGGTCCTCACTTGGCTTTGACAATAGACACCACAGGCATGAAGTATGTCAGGATCATTTTGGTGAGTGCATGGACCTTAAGGTTCCCAAACCTGAGCAGAACACATTCCACCCAGAGGGCCACACGTAGAGAAAGGCCCTCCCCAACTGCCCTGCCAGAAGTGGCCTCAGGTCATGCCTGTCCTCTAATCCCAGCTGCTGGCAGGCCAGCTCCTTCAGATGGACTGGCCAGGGGAAGGCTGAACTAGGCCCTCTGTCACTTTATGAGCAACAAATCTGTCACAAGAACCCTGGTGCCCAAGCTCTGGGGACATCTCTTCCTCCTGCCCCTCCCACCCCCATCCTAGGCACCAAAGGCATGGACTATGTACTCAGAATGGTTAGTCTCGGACAGACGAATCCCAAAGGGTGCTGCCCAGCTCAAATTAAAAAAAAAAAAAAGCTTGCGCCAGATATATCAGGTAAGGTCCATCTCTGCAGCACTGGCATCTCATAAGGATACCTGTTTGAGTCCTGGCTGCTCCGTTTATGATACAGCTCCCTGTAAATGCCCCTGGGAAATCAATGGAAAATGGTTCAAGTGCTTGGGTGGCTGCACTCATGTGGGACACCCAAAAGAAACTCCTGGTTCCTGACTGGACTGGCCCAGCTCCAGCCATTGTGGTCATTTCGTAAGTGAACCAGTAGATGAAAAATTGTATGTGTGTTTGTGTGTATGTGTGGTTCCCTCTGTGTAGCTCTATCCTTCTAAGAAATAAATAAATCTTGTAGAAAAGTTTGAACATTATCTGGTATTTAATGTTTAAAAAATAAAACAAACAAACAAACAACAAAAAAAAACCAAGAGGCCAGTGTTAAGGTACATAGTAGGTTCAAGTTCTGGCTGTTCCATTTACGTTCCAGCTTCCTGCTAACGCACCAGGAAAAGCAGCAGAAAGTGGCCCAAGTGCTTGGGCCCTTGCCACCCACATGGGAATCCAAAAAAAAGCTCCTGGCTTCTCTCTGGCCAGTGCAGGCCATTGCAATCATATGGGAAGTGAACCCAGTGGATAGAAGTTCTCTCCTTTCTCTCCCCCTCTCTCTATGTAACTCTGCCTGTCAAATAAAGACAACAAATCTTAAAAAAAAAAAAAATCCAAAAGTATATTGACCTCAAACCACTTATTTAAGGTATTTAAAGCACTGTTGCCTGGCGCTTTCCACACCAGCCTCACTCCAGCCCCACTGAAGGTGAAGTCAGAGAGGAACGGACACCTTCATCTCACAGGAGCAGACATGAACATTTCAACAAAGCAAACAAGCACTCAGCCTTCACATGCTCTCTGCATATTTATGCACACCCGTGTAGCAGTGGCAGAAAGGGGCTGGTAGTACTAGCAGTTTCTGATTTACAGAGAAGGAAACGGAGGCTCCATGGTAATAAACCTGTTGCCAAGGGTGGCCAGAACATGGTGGAGCCATAGGATTTGACCCTCCAGGGATGAGCAGCTGGGCTAATACATCAGCTTGGTCTGGCTATAGGCAGCTAACATGCACAAGAATCCGCATGTGCCAATCCCATCCCAGGATCATGGCTGCCCTAACACACAGGCCATGGAAAGGGTAAAATTTTCCCTGTTCTACCAAAGGTGAGCTTGGTGTGGGAGGAAGCCCTTGTCTGGTCTGCACTGGAAGCAGGTCACCCCAAGAGGCAAGGCCAGGCTGTTTCCACCATCTACCGCTGCCTACCAGCTCTTCTCCGGAGGCTGCCCTGGGATGTTCCAGCTTGTTCTGACCTCTGCACTCTAGCCACTTGCATTCTTCAAGCCTCCAAGCACCAGGACATGGGCCTCTCGAGTCCAGGGAGACCTCAGAAACAGAGTGTGGCAGTGACATGTCAAGACCCATCCATCACCTGCACATGTCCAGGAACCCAACTGCTGGCCAAGGCCACAGCTTGTCCCTGCCAACAGGACGAAGAAGGGTGCATGAGCGCTGGCCTTTCAGGGCCTTACTTACCTGCCAGGCAACCCCTCGATGAAGCCCCCTGTGTTCACATCTGCAAGACAGAGTGGGGGAAAATCTCCCTCCCAGGGACAGAGAAGACGGGAAATAAAGCAGGTGTGGAAGTCATTTTGTGATAGAAGGACAGATGGGGAGAAGCCAGCCTATTTCTTGGCCGCTGCTGTCATTGGGAACAAGCTGGCCAGAGATGGCAAGGAGAAGCCAAGGGCCCTAGAACCTCTGCCAACCAGATCACAGGCGCCCCAAGGAAGTGAAGCACGGTCTCCCTCTTGCACACTTCGGTGTGGGAAGAAGCAGTGCTTAACACTACCAGTAGTACCAGCCACCTGCGGAGGAAGCTGTCACCTCCCACCACCAAAGCCCCAGCCCTTCAAGCCCAGTGCCCTGCAGACCCAGTCAACCTTACCCTCGTTCCTTCTTTCAAACATTTCTATTACTTACTCAACTGCCCTCAGGTTGCATCTCTGAGCAAGGCTGGGGCTGGTATATTTTTCTATGCCTTTTTTTTTTTTTTTAATCTTAGGAGGTTTATTTCAGCGGGGCAGGAACAGAATGGGATGTGTGGTGGTAGAGCAGCAAGGAAAGGTTGGTGGGGGGCAGCCAGAAGGAGAGAGAGAGAGAGAGAGAGAGCACGCACGAGCCACACCTGCGGGTCTTTACGTCATTCAAGTGAGCCCACATGGTATGGGGGGCAGGGGGCAGGGATTGGGAGAGACCGAGGGTAGGCTCCAGGGGATTGGTGCCTGAGACTGTCACAGGTGATTGCCTAAGAATGATTGGTAAGTGGATAGAGTTGGGGAAGGGGCTGGGAGATTGGGGGTGGGATTCTCAGGTGAAATGCCAGTTTACATCTGATTGGTGGATGGCTGAACTGGCACAAATTTCATGAGCTATGAAGAAGAGAAAATGGTGCCAGGTCCAGGGTGGGATATTTGAATAACTCCTTACATTCCTCCCCTTTGTTATATATATAAGGAAAGGGGACATTGTTCTCTGTGGCTTCTGCTATGCCATTTGTTTTGAGTCCTGCCCACCCATTTAATTTGCAGCTGTTCTAGCTGGATCAGCAGTAGGAGATGCAAGGATGAGGGGATCTGCTAGGGTGAGACTAGCCTAGAGGGCAGGAGGGGACCGTAAGATACAGAGGGGAAGCTGGGAACACCAGGAACCTTTTGCCCATCCAGTGCTATCGTGTGTGAGGAGCAACAGCCAACCAAAGGTAGCTGTGTTTCCTCATCCTTCCCCATGGCAGCTATCACCTGCTCTTCCAGGTACGTACTTACCTTGTCAATAATAGTAGCGCCAAGAACTTCTTTGAACTTTCACTTATCAAAACTTAGCCATGGTGTGCCCCATGTCTACAGCAGAGAACAGCCAATCTAAGAAGCATCTAAGAACAGCCCTCCAATGGACCTCAAGTAATGCCTGGCATGTTCTAAGAGCTTAGTACTGTGCCCCTTACCCAATGAATGATGCGCTTAGTGCTAAGGCAGCCTAACTGGAAACATCCTCTAAGCTGCTCTGCCCTTGGCCTGACAGAAACTCCACAATCCCATTTCACCAAAAACCTTTACATAGACAGGCCCTCACTGCCACAACAGATGGGTTTTTCTTTCCGTCTACCACTGCCAAATCAGAGAATTCTTAGCCTTCTGGGCCTCAAGTCATCCACCACTGCCCTCCCAAGCCACAAGCAAAGAGCTGGACAGGAAGTGATGCAGCCAGGATGCAAACTGGCATCCACATAGGATTCTGGCAGAGGCAAGGCAAGGATTTAGTCATTAGGTTATCGTGCCAGGCCCAGCCTCATGTTTTGTTTCAAAGACTTCAGACCCTGGAAGATTCTGGCTTCTGGCTTCAGGCTGCGCTGCTTTATTCATTGTGGCCATCTTTGGAGTGAACCAGTAGATGGAAGATCTTTGGTTTATTCTCTCCTTCTCTCGGTAAATCTGCCTTTCCAATAAAAAGAAGTTAGGAAAAAAAAAAAAAACTAAAGAGACTTGAGCATCATTCCATGGATTTTCTTTTTTCTCAAATCGTCCTCAAATACCTTATAAGACAATGGGGAGTGGGGATAATACAACTACACAAAGGCCACTTCTGGCACTTATGGAAGGTGCATAAGAAAACTAGGCAAAGTCCCTGGCTTTGTGCCTCCCTTGGAGCCCAAAGCTGCAGACAGAAATACTGAGAGGCTCACAATGGTCATCTTATCTGGCCAGCCTGGCATCAAACCCCGGGGTGCAGGTGGGGCACACAGCGTCACACCCCACCCAGTCCCTCAGCTCTCAGCGCGCCCGTCTCCTCCCAAAGCCACCGAGCAGAGCTAGTTCAAGGAGTTCCATCCAGAGGGAGGCAGGGGAAACTGAAGGTAGTGGTGTTCACCGGGAGTGACAGTGAGTTGAACTCGGTATGCAAATTTATGCAAGATGAGATGCAAAGCAGCACCCGGAGCCAGAAGTCCCATGGCATCCTCCCCGCCCCCCTTTTCTGAAGCTGTGCTGAACCACTGTCAATCAGTGGTTCGCCTCTGTCCCCCTCCCCCAGCCCCCACGCTACCACCCTGATCTTCCCCCAGCAACTGCAGCCGCAGAGCCTCCAGGGTCCGCCCAGGATCTTTGAATGATTGCCCTTTTCTATAGCACCTTTATATGTGCAGCCAGCCAGACGGCCACTTGGGTAGACCCGCCTCTTGACATAATCCCTTGCATTGTACCAGGCAGGGAAGGAGGCTGGGGGATGCTGAGGAACCAGCCCAGCCCGAATTCTGAAAAGGCCCGGCCTGGCCTGAGCCTGATCCCTCCCCCCACAACCCAGCCCACCCCCACCCCGACTTTTCCAGGCAGTTGGGTCCTCTCCATCACCTGACTTCATAGAGTTCAGAAACCGCTTCCATTTTGCTTCCAGGCCTCTCCACCCTTGGCTCCACCCACCTCCCAGCCTGACCACTCTGAACTTACCTAGCCCACCAAAATCTCCCCTCCCTTTCCTGACCCCTGCAGGATACAGACTCCCGGTCACCCCACTTCTACCACCCTCTACTACCCGCTGCTGTGTCCACCCCACCCCCGCATCTCTGCCATTCCCAGGAAGCCAGCGACTCAGCCCCAGAGGCCCAGGAACAAAGACAAAAGAGCTAACAGCAAAGCCGGAACTGCTGGGGTTTGCTGCCTTGAAATAAGAGGGTGTGCTTAAAATTCCCAAAAGCAACCTGCTCCAAGAGGAATGCGGAGGGGGAGGCGGTGAGGGGTTCATTCTTCAGAGTAGGGGGAGGAGAGATGGGAGATGGAGAGGGGATCTTAGCATTGTGCCAGGGCCATGTATGGCCTGCACCCCATCCCCAGTTCTAATTTCCCTCTTAAGAACCTCCAACCTCACGTCACCTACTCCCTGCACCTCAAGAGTTCAGGTTTCTTCCACAGTGCCCCTCCCCTAGCCTTATTCCCATCTCTGGCACCCCAATATTGGGCCTGTCCTCCCAAGGTAGCTCCTGAGCTTCCACCCGCACCACGTGCCCACCCTTGCCTACTGCCCCCCCCCTCAACTACCACCAAGGACAAAAGGGCGGAAGGTGTCCTGGCAAGGGGAGGAGACAGCTGAGGTGGCAGCCAGAGGAAGCTGGCTAGGGAGTCCCACTTAACTGGGCTGAAAATCCCCCATTGTCCTGGGGCTCTGGCCTCCCTCATCTCTCCTCTTCCTCTTTCAGGCTCCAGGAAAGGAAAGGAGCCAGCTTCCCACA
This sequence comes from Ochotona curzoniae, assembly GCF_017591425.1. Taxonomy (NCBI): domain Eukaryota; kingdom Metazoa; phylum Chordata; class Mammalia; order Lagomorpha; family Ochotonidae; genus Ochotona; species Ochotona curzoniae. Next base: position 3,810,880 of record NW_024466312.1, on the reverse strand, counting down.
TCTGGTCCCTGATAGAGGACTCCAACCGGCTTCAGGCAGAGGGCGGCTTTTCAGGCTCACAGTGAGCTAAACCAGAGCCGGAGGAAGCACTAAAGCCATGAGGGAGCAAAAGCACACTGCATGCTTGATCAATAGCCACAGTCCGAGCACTCGGTGAGCCTGGGAGACCTGTGCAAAGCCCTCCCGCAGGGGAAGACTCCTTGTCAGTTGTCAGAGTGAAGCTCTGGTTGGCACAGAAGCCACAGGACCACCAAGCACAGACCACGGAGAAGTGGGCAGGGCTGCAGGGCCGGCAGCCGAGGCGGAAATCAAGGGGCTTTTCCTTCTAATACCGCTTTCTAAGAGAAGCAAGAGGGAAGGGTCCACTGCCAGGCAGGTTGGAGAGGAAAAGCAACTCGGCGAGCCCAGGCTGTCCACTTGTCGGAAGCCCTATCTTGCTCAGTATCCAAGGTCAAAAAATGTGCCAGAGAAATGCATTTCAACTCCGATCCCTAAGTTCATTCTCAAGTTGGGGTGGGGGAAGGCGGGGTACACAGGAGACAGGAAAGAAGAGCAAAGATCCACGCTTTCCTTTTCTTCCTTCCTTTGCTGTAAGTTTGAGAAACTTGGTCAAACTTGCTGGTTGCTTTTTTTTGTTTGTTTGTTTTGTTTTGCTTTAACCACAGCTGTGGTCTCCAGCCCCAGCTGTCTTGCAGAGGAAAGAGCAGCTCTCTCCAGGCCCCAGGGCTGGAGGGGTGTGTGTGTGTGTGTGTGTGTGTGTGTGAGAGAGAGAGAGAGAGAGAAAGAGAGAGAGAGAGAGAGAGAGACTCCTTATGTCTGTTTGTGTCTCCACACAACTTATGGAAGGGACGAGGCCCTCTTAACAAAGGGAGGTCCCCCCCTACCGCACCCGCTTAGTTAAGACTGGGGGGAGCTGGAACGGCGCTCACTGCTCGTGCCTGAGCCTGAGCCATAGCTTGCACGAGCCTGGCTTCTCCTCCCGCCCTCGGACCTGGGGGCCCAGACGCTGGACCCGGCATTGCACCGCTACCCCTTCCTGGGATGGGCTTAAGTTACACTGCTGCAGCTGTGTTGGGGGACCCCCCCATTCCCCGTTGGCACCACAAACACCCCACCCCTTGAGTTTTACATCCCATGCAGTTGCAAGAGCCCTGTGGTCCTCTGTACGAGGTAACTCGCGCTTCGAAGTACTAAGTCCTCTCTCGGCTGCTTCACAAGCCCAGGAAAGAAAAGCGTTCCTTCCAGCTGCGGGTTCCTCGTGCCAGCTCCCCCTCCGCACCCAGGACCCGCCAGGACCCGCAGCAGCCTCTGCCTCCCAGAGGTGATCCGACAGAGCCCTTTTGTCAGGGACTACCCGCCTCCCCCGTAGATAGCTGCGTCCCAAACAGGCTTCAAGGTCCTATTCCCACGTATCTGCCCTGCGCCCTGCTTCCCCGAATAAAAGTCAGGGTACGCTCCCCTACCGACTGATCCCCACCAAATTAGTAGCCAAGGCGCTTCCGCCTGCTCTCACTCCAGCCCACCTCCCTGGGCCTGACTTGCGGGCGTCCGCTCGTAATAACCCTGTGCTGAACTGCCCAAGGGCTCCACTCTTTCTGCCCGGAGTTCCGGCTTCCCAACAGAACAGCTTCCCTACAGAACGGCCGCAGCCAAGGCTCCGCCGCTGCCCTCTAAGTTTCTCCACTCGTCCCGGCCCGCATTACCTGCAACCTGCTGGGGAGTGACGTTCTGCAACTTTTCGCAAGTGGCCTCCCCATGGACCAGTGCCTGCAGGGGCAGCTCGGAGCCCGGGTTGGGATAGCAGCGCAACCCCTGGCCGCAGCGCGGGGTGTACACACCGCACGCCTCGCCTTCCAGCCGAGCGCACACCGAGCAACAACCGCAGCCCGGCTCCCGAACCAACTCGGCGCAAGGCGGAGTCGGCGGGGGTCCGCAAGCGGCCAGGCGCTCGGGCGTGCAGGGCGGGCAGCGAAACAGCACCTCGGAACGCACCCCGCGACCGCCACTGCCACCCGCACCCAGCAGCAGCAGCAGCAGGAGTGGCAGCGCGGGGCCGCCCAGTCTCGGCAGCATGTTGGCGGTAGGGAGCGCGACGGCAGAGAGCAAGCGAACGACCTAGCTAGCGGGCAGGTGGCACGGCTCTGCGAGCCCGCTTCTATCTCCTCCCCTGCCGATTCAGCCGGGTCCTAAAAAGCCTGCTTCTCCCCGCCCCCTGCTTTCTCCCCTCCCCCTTGTGGAGACCATCCCCTTACCCCCCACCCCCTTGCACCCCCGCGCGGGCGGCCTTGTGCGTGCGCGCACGCCCCCTCGCCCAGCAGGCGTGGGCTCCCGGTTACGTGGAGGGCCCAGCCCTCTCTCCCGGGCTCCCTAGCTCCCAGCGAATAAAAGTAATTTGCAGGTTTGCAGGTTTGAGTAGGATGGGTGTGGGAGAGGCGCAGAGCTTTTGTGTGCGATCTCTCCTGTTCAATTTGGAAGCCCTCAGTTTGCGCTCCTTCCGTGCGGTCGGCGCTGCTCTTACTGCTAGGGACAAAGGACGACGGGCAGGCTTGACCTTCAAGTGGGTTGCAGTCTGTTCACATCAACAATCTCCATCCTCCACGGCTGATATGTGGCTAGGAGCAACCGCTTTAGTGTTTTGTGGGTCCGGACTGCATCAGGCTAGCCCCAGATAGCCGCTCTGTGTTCATCGCAGTTCCCGGAAAAGGGGCCCCATGTAGCTGCAGCCTAAGAAAATTCTAAGTGCCGTTTCTGGACAACCATAAAACTTCTCCCTTTTTCTCCCCTAAACCCCGCCTCTATGCCTCCCCCAAAATAAGCCCTAACGACGTGGGTACCCAGTCCGTAAATCCCCAAGTCCTTGCTACAGGATCTTAGCTCAACATACCCTGCTTGGGGTTGAGGGAGGGCGGGACAGGGGTCTCAGTGAGGTCAGGTCAGAGCGCAGGTGTGAACGCACGCCCTGAGACAGGGCTCTTCATTGCTCCTCCTGCAATAATGCAAAGGGACAAGCGAGGCTTTCTTTCATTGTTCTGTTTGCTTGACCTCAACTCTACCCAAGCTGCCCCAGCTCCCATCACCCCAGCTTGGACTCAGCCTTAATTATCACCCCTCTTCCTGCTTGACCAAAACTTGTCAGGGATTGTGTTGGTGAGAGAAGCTGCCTCCAGGCCAGGTTTAACTCCCAAAGCCTTAGCGCCACTCCTCCCACTGCACCCCATCCCTCATTCTGCCCCTCCATCCAGCTTTCTCTGAGCCTAGGGTTTACAGCCTGTTCAGTTCAGCCTTTCTTTACAACTGTTCCTTAAGCCAGTGGGCACCTGGTTTTGCAGGTGAGCTGGCTGTCTCCCAAAAGACAAATTCCTGATCTTAAGGAAGACAGAGTGGAAGAGTTTGGTAAGACAGACAAATAACTGGTTTTTCAGAAGCTGTGAAGAAATGTTTAGTCAGAGAGGTGATGGGTGGGGCCGGGGAGGTGAGGGATGATTTTGGGGGAGTCAGAGTTGAAGATCAAAGATTAGAATCCTGCCAGCAAAAAGAAGGAATAGCAAAGACCCCTGGAACCCAAGCACCAGCAAAAGCAAGGACACAAAAGGGAAGTCTGGAGAGCAGAAAGTCCTCCACGGCCGGAAAGCAAAGAGTGCTCAGGACACCTATGGGAGACTGGCAGGAAATTCAGTCGGTGGAGCTTTGGCTTAATTTGGCGGCGTGGGATCTAGTCTCTGTGCTTGCATAGACAAGTGAGACAAGCGAAACTAGGCTTGAGATCGCTAGAGCTGTATGGAACGCAGACAGGCATTGAGAGTCTGCAGCTGACCCACCCCAATGTGCCCGATGCCTTGTGCCTGCCGTGGGACAAGTTTGTATTGACTTCCCCCAGACTGGCTCCTTGAGAGCAGGTCTAGGACCCATGTTGCCCCATGCAAACCAATGCAAGCTCAAATGTGAGTTATGTATAAAGCTTAAGACTTTTTAGTAGCCACATTGAAATGAAGCAAAAAAGAAGCCATCTATTTTAATAATATATTTAACTCAATATATCCAAAAATTTATCAGTTCAGCATATAATCAGTACTAAAGAGGACTAGTGAAATTGAGCATTCCTTTTTTTTTTTTTTAAGTAGCAAATCCAGTAGCTCTGATGTGCCTGTGACACTTTCAGCACAGGTGAATTTGAATTTAGTCAACTTTCATGTACTCAGCAGCCACATGAGCCTACCAAACTGAGCAGAGCATATGTCTGAATCAAGTGCTCTGAGTAGGCACTCAGTAAGAATTTGTAAGATAACTGGAAAGTACTGCCTTTATCTAAAACCATCCCTGGCATGGTCCCTTAAGCCTTTTGGTTTCCATTACAATGCCCAGGAGCTGGGGATGTTACGTGGTGAGGAATCTACGAGGGGCTAGGAGAAGCATGCCTACACGCCTTCATTTAGTAACTCACACATATTCTGAGATTCATTGTCCTTATAGCTTTCCTTAAATCTCTTCATCTTGTAGATAAGAAGTGGCAAGATGAGTAGACTACATAATGGTGGCTTCACAAGTGCAAAATACAAAATGACTTTGTCTTCCTATTAGGAAGGCTGAAGACCACAGCCTAGCTCTTTGCCCTTAGTTCATAGATTAATAACCAGTCTTAGCCCACTCTGCCCAAATGCACACAAACATGGTGATGACAGCCCAATCTCTCTACGTCATCTTCCAGCCCGCCATGAGTCTCAGCTTGCATTCCAGTTAGGTCTGTTGTCGCTGAGGCTTGAGTTCCAGATCCTCTTCTATAAAACAGAAGCAAAATCACAATGAAAACAACATTAACAGAGCTTTTTTAAATGGAACTGAGGAGTGGGCATCTATTCCAGCAGCTAAGATGCCGGTGTCCCTAATCAGAGTGTCTGGACTCTGTGCCTGGCTCTGATCCCTAACTCCAGGTCCCTGCTAATACAGATGCTTGAAGGCAGTGGTCCTAACTGAAGTAGTCAGGTTCTTATCACCCACTTGAGACATGCCTTGTGTTTGCAGTTCTTAGCTCCAGCTCCAGCCCAGCCCTGGCCATTTTGAACATTTGGGGAATGAAACATCAAATGAGTGCACATTCTCTAACTTGTTGTCTCTGTCTCTCTTCCTATTTCTCAAATAAATGAAGAAACTTTAAAAAAAAAAAATAAAGTTGGAAGGCCACTAAGGAAGCAAGACTTAGGCACATCTCAAGTTGCTGCCTGAGGACTTTGGTTTCCTCCACCCTTTTTGTGCAACCATCTAAGAGACTGGACATGACAGGGAGGCTCTCAGATTCTCGTTTTGTAGACACAGTTGCTAAGTGTGTGTATTATTTTCTTTACATTCTGTGTCCTGGTTATTGTTTTCATGTTCAACAGCCCATGTAACTTCCCACTTATTGCAATTCCTAAGACCTCAAAGTTCATTTTACCTTAACAGTTTCTGAGTTTGAAACCAGGTTGGTGTTCTTCCCAAGACCAAAGCCTTTTACTGTTCTCCCCCACTTCCTACCATGTTCCTGGCCTCATGGTTTTCCAACAGGTTTTGGCTGTAACGGTCTGTCCACATCTATTAAAGTTTCTGTTTTCTTAGAAGAGTTGTTTAAAACTGAGCTCCACGTGTGCCAAAAAAGGAGCACCCATGACCTGCAAATGAATGCTAAAACCAGAGTTACATGCACAACCCAACTGAATTAAGAGTGGAAGCAGGAGAGCTAGACACCCCAAGGAAACCAAAGGTTCCAAGATGAATACAGCTACTAAACTCTCCCTCATGCATGCAATCAAAAATTGCTCAACTCTTTTTCCTGAACACCTCAAATTTCCCCCAGAATCCAGATGGAACATTAAAAACACTTCTCCTGTATCCTTCACTGGCTGACACATACAGCCTTTTCCCTCTTGTAGACCTGAGATCACAGACTGGTCTTTATGCACATCAATACAGGAGGCCATCCTCACTCAGTAACATGTCTGAACTGATCAACATGTTAACCAACGTAGCCTAGAAAAATAAAGGGACGCGGCCACTGCCCCTGGTCTGGTTCCCGGCTACCCTGAGACTCTTCCTTCTTGCTCATGGCTATAGATCTAGGGCCTACATCCATGCCTAGCTCAGAGACACTCAATAAGTATTTGAACCAGGTTCACTGCTGCTGCCCATTGTCCCTTGATCATTGCTTACTTGAACATCTCAGGAGGCCTCTGCAAGGGCTGTGTCCCTGGGCTTGTGAGCCTGTCTGCACCAGGCAGTGGGCACTGGCTCCAAGCTAGGGACAGGCTGAGGCGGGTTTACTCCCTTATCCCTAATCCCAGCTTTTCTCCATTTGAACAACCCTACCCAAACCCCACCCTCACAGGTTTACCGTAACTAAGAACCACTTGTACTATTATTTGCAAGATGTTTTAATGCAAGTCAGCTCATTTTTTTTTAACTTACAGCTATTTTAAAAATAAACTTTATGTCATTACCATAAATGGAACTCTGAGTGGCTAAATACAGATGGCAACCATAAAAATAAACACAATGAAAACAAAACAATGCTCTTTGATTTCAGCCAGAAACTATTGATTGCTGAAACCTCTGAATTCAGGGCACCCTCCCCAATGGGGGGGAAAAAAGTGAGTCGGTAGAGGCAGAGATTTGTTCCCCAAGTCATCTGAAGGAAGGAAGATTTTTAAAAAACATTTTCTGGAATTACACGTGCGAGAAAGGACCTATACATAGATTTGTTAAGTGTTCGCAAGTTGATCACACTGAGTAACCAGCATCCTAGTAGCTCGGTTGCCTACCTGCCACATAAGAGTGCCTGGGCTCAACTGGCAGCTCTAGCTCTTGACTCCAGCCGGCCCTGGAAGCAGTGAGATAGGGTGCGCATGACCGAGACACTACCACCTACAGGAGAGACCTAGACTGAGTTCCCAGATCCCAGGTTTGGCTTGTTTCAGTCTGGATACCATGGATATCTGGGGAACGTACCAGAGAATGAGAGTACACACTTGCATTCTCTCTCTCAAGTAAACAAGTACGTATTTAAGAAGATGTTTTCAAGCTAGGAAGATGTTTATAGAGAAGGGAGGAATCTGGGGAAAGGGTAACTGAATGCCCCAGAGCTGAAGAGTTACAAGAAAGAACTAGAAAACATGAGTGCATCATAGTCCTCAGAGACTTGGAGGCAAGCATGGAAATCATCCTCCCAGGACCTTCCCTCTATCTAGGCTGGAATTGTGGCTGATCTTACAGCCGTGGTATCAGTCAAGTGCAGAGACAAGGAGAATGGAAAACAAAGCAACAGAAAGTCTGTGTACTTTTTCTGAGAGTTCTTTCATTTCATTCTCTTAAGTGTCACATGAGGACCAAAGAGCCTTTACTTAAAGTCCAGGGGTTATTTTGCTAGTGTGCACCCATATTCTGATGTCCTTTCCTTGCTAGGGACACAGAGACCTGACCAACACAAAGTCACAGGGCACTCAGTTGTGTTTATAAGCTGTGTGTGGAGTGACATTGTTGTCTTTTTAAAAATACCTATTTGATATTTATTCATTTAATTTATTTAGACAGAGTTGGAGGGGCGGGGAGGGAGAGGGAGAGAGGACTACTTCTCATTAGTTCATTTATTACAACACCTGGGTCTCCCATGTGGATGGCAGGGACCTAGTCCTTGAGCCATCGTGGGCTTCCTCCCAGGCACATTAGCAAGAAGCTGAATCTGAAGCACAAAGGCAGATCTCCATCCCAAGCACTTTTATCAGGGATGCAGGTTTCTTGAGAGGCACAACATTCACCCCAGATATGTGCCACTTCTAGGCTGAGGCAGTTAAATAATCTCGGTGTGACGCTGCAGGTTCTTTCCTTCAACTGTTTTAAATGGCTACAGCATCTGTGTCTCCATCCTAAGGGGCTGCATGGAAGTGAGAAGAGAATACTCTGTCAGGTTGTCTTGTGTAGGTCATGTGTGTGAAATAAATCTTTGTGGAGTTGTTTTTGTTTTTTTTTTTGTTGTTGTTGTTTTGTTTTAAGATTTATTTGAAAGAATTACAAGGGTGAAGGGAAGACAGAGAGTTCTTCCATTCGCTGGTACATTTTCAAGATGGCCTCAATGGTCAGGGCTGGGCAAAACAGAAGCCAGGAACCAGGATATTTTCCCTAGTCTCCCACATGGCAAGCAGAGGCCAAAGTACTTGGAGCATTCTCTGCTGTGCTTCTCAAATTTTGAGTAAGGGGCCTTGATTGAAAGTGGAGCAGCTGAGACACACTAGGTGGCATTCACATGGAATGTCAGTGTTGCAGGTGGCGACTTTACCCTGTACACCACCAGCCGGCCCCAAATAAACCCCTGTTGTATGAAGTCCCTAAGATTTTGGAGGCCTGCTTCTTAGTATAATACAGTCTGGCCTGTCCTGATTAATGCAGCCATGTACCAGCTGTGTAAACTTGGGCAAATGACTTAGCTTCTGTGTGTTTGTTTTCTAATCTGTAAAATAGAAATGAACACTATATGCCTGCTCTATAGAGCTATTGTGAACATAGAAGTGACTACATTTTTTAATCACTTAAAAAGAATGCCCAAGGATTTGTGTCACGTAAATAGTAGTTAACACTTGTGTTTCGTGGGATTATTTTCCCACCAGCACTAGGATGTGTCACTTCCACGTAAAGGCAGAGCATGTACAACAGAGATCTGCATTTGCCTCTTGGCTTTGTCCTCGATTATTGGATGACCTTGGCCCAACTGACCCCTGAGACTCGATTTCCTTATCTTTAATGTGGACAATAATATGTATCTCAAAGGATAATAGTGACGGTTCTTTGAAGTCAGCAGTAGGGGTGCTGTAGGCTCCAGAAAAAGATTCCTTCCCGACTTGTAGTTTGTCACTGGGGAGTTGATAGTGATTGTCCTCTCAGGTGGGGCTACCAACTCCCTCCAAGCTGAAGAAGCTTTCCAGACCAAAGTAATGGAACCCACCCAAATCAACAAACAGCCACAACCATCCACTCCAACCCGCGCAGCTCACATTGCTATCGCCTTTCTTCAGGTTATGCTCCGCTGTGCAACAAATCATGCCAAAGTTCATCTTACAACAGCCGTTTATCTTCTCTCTCGTAGCTCTCCTGTGATTTTCTATAGGATCTGTTGTCTGGTTGGTTGCAGTGAACAGCTTTGGGGACTGGAGTCACCTGAAGGCACAATTAAGCTGATGTCCAAGGGGGTTGGACTTGCTCACTTAGCTGCCACCTGCTGTTGGCCGCTAGTTGACAGATCCACAATGGCATCTACATATGGCTTCTCCATGAGGCTTGGACTTCTCAGAGAAGGTGGCTGGGTTTGGAGAGGGAATGTGCCAAGACTGAGTGCTCCAAGAGAGCAGGTGGAAGCTGCAGGGTCTCTTAGGATCCAGAGGCCCCACTGCATCCCTCACCATGCATCTACCATTCTAATAACCACAAGGTCAGTACGTATTCAAGGGGTGCAGAAATAGCATGTGGGACAGCAAACACCAGGGAGGCCATCTTTGGAATGCATTGTCAACCCAAACTACACATCCGTCTCGTGGCTGGAAACCTCTGTGTATGAGCCAGATCTTCCCAGAGAAACCAGGCATCCATACCTCTGCTCCCTGCTTCTCATGCTACCAGCTGTTCCCCAGGGAGCAAAGGACAACTTCCACTCGCAGAGCCAAGGCAGTGTGAATAACTGAGACACTCAGAAGAGGAGTGTGGAAGAAGGCATCCCTCGGCCAGGGGATTAGGACTTAGTGATCTCTGTCTGTCAAAAAGCCCCATGGTAAAGATTTGGAACATCATAGGCTTTGCATTCACTGTTGCAACGACTCAGCTCTGCCATTATAACACAAAAGCTGCCAAAGACAATATTCAGACAAAAGAGCATGGCCGCGATCCAACAGAATTTTATTTACAAGAACAGATGGAGAGGCCAGAGCTGGTCCACGGAATGAAGCTTACTGACCCCTGCTCTAGGTCTCAGGGAGCAGTTTCTGAAAGGCTGCCAGGCCCAGGACTCACTGAGAGGCTGAAGGATCCCTCGCCAGCCTGGATACAGTGCATCCCCGCGTGGATACAGTGCATCCCTGCCTGGAGCCCCCAAGAACGACCTTTAGGAAGAGCCTTTTGGAAGGGCCCATGAACTTCAGATAACCTACAAGGGTCCCAATTCCCATGGCTTCTCTCTCCAGCCCCATTCTCTGGGTACCCATCCTCCCCCTCCCCCCCACTCTGTGATTCCCAAAGAGAGGTGTTCCCAGTCCTCCCCAGCAGCATGAGAAGGAATCTCCACCTGGCCACTGGCCTGGCCCTGGTAGATCCTCCCTGTTGAGATCAGACAGGACTCAGCAGGAAAGAGCTCTCTTTCTTCTCTCCCTCCTCTCTCTCTCTCTCCCCCCTCTCTTTCTCTGAGTCTTCTTGGACAAAAGCAGGCAAGGCAGGTGGCAGAAGGAGGCAGGGCAGATGCAGTGGGACAGAACGGCCTCAGCCGGCAAGGTTTCAGGCAGGGTGCAACATCTGCGAAGAATCTGAGCAGGGCTACTGCCTCCATTAGCTGGCTCGCCCCCCTCCTCCTCCGGCTGCAGCTTTTCTTTCGAGGAACAAGCCTACATCTGTTTGGCGATACTCTATCTGGTATTGTTAAATAAACCTTTCAGGCCCTGGAAAAAAAGCAGGGGAGGGGAGCCCATCTTATTCCAGACAGGGAGTTCCTAAAACCCAGCCGACTTCATAATCTAAATCTATCTGCCAGGCTCCAGCAAACCCCTGCTCCACTCCCCCGCCCCTGCCCCCACTTGCTGGCCTTCAACTTGGCGCAAGATTGTACTCGCTTGCTCTGCTCAGCCCCTCCAACTCCAACAGATTCTTGCTTTTCAGCCTGTACATTTACTTTTAGCATTGTTGAACTTGGTTTCTCTATCCCCTCCTTTCTTCCCAAGGGAGTCTCTGTCTCCCTCTCGGGTCTCTCTTTCTCTTGCTCAATGGGTCTCAGCCACACAATACTGTCTGAGTAAACTTGCTCATGGCCCCACAATTCATGGCCCCATTACCCCCCACCCTCACCCTCCTGAGGCCATGGAGAAGCAGGCAAAGCTAAACAAATAAAGGGTGGGAAGCAACCCAGCCAGCATTTCCAAGGCCCTGGCAATGAGAAATCACAAACTCACTGCTCAGCTAGCTCTCTACTCCCCACAGAGAGCAGCCAGCCTCCCCCACTCACCATTCACACACACACACACACACACACACACACGGAGCCCCTCCTATATCTGAAAGCCAAGTCCAGAGGCATCTTACAATGCAGGCTACAGAGTCTGTGTGTCCAGCTGCTCTCATAGACTTTTTCCCTTCCCGAGTGTTCTCACTCCTTTTTGATCTTGGCCCTAACTACTCCTTTCCAGGAAACCTTGCCTCAGCAGACAGACATGCAAAGCAAGAAGTTGAGGCAGGCACATTTGACCTCTGACAAAATTGCTGCTGGGTGATGGTGAGCACTTGAGCTGAGTTGCCTTCTCCCTCCCCGCCTCCTTCCTGCCTGGGAGAAGGCTGTGTAGGCTACAAGCTACCATTTCGCAGGCAGGCCTTGCTTCTCAGTTGCTCTGTAATTAAACACCAGTCTTCCTCCCGCAACTAGGAGCGAGTCAGCAGACACCACAACTGTTCCACCGCAAGTGAGGGTGTAGTGAGGAGATGGGAGTGATGTGGGAGGAAATGATGGAAGAACCCAATTTGGAAACTAGGCCATTGCAGGGGGTAGGGGTGGGGAATTGCTTTCCCGCAGAGGGAAAGCTTGACCTAGAGCTTGGAGACCTGTTATAGACTGGCTTAAGGAAAAGGAATGGTCACTAGGAAGAAAGGAAATGACACTGAGTTCACTTCTTACGCAATACCTGCCAGAAGGTGAGGTCAATCTCAGCCTTGGCCCTGCTGCCCCTAACACCAGGAGTGGCTCCTCTCTGGCAGCATCTGTGTTTCTATGTCCCACCTCCATCTGCTCTCTGCTAACACTGCAGCCGGGGCAAGGACTTGCTCTCTCTAATTCCTGTACCCCCTGCCTGGCTGTGCCCATGGTGGTCCCACTATGACTCTACAGGATGATTCGCCTGATGCAAGAAAGAACAGCCACCTGAGGGAAGGAAATGCCTTGCTCAGGTCACCCTCAAAGCAATGATCCTCCCTTGGGCACCCCATCTCTGCACCTTGGCTGTGGCAAGGCCACACAACACCACTGACTCCAGCGGTGTGTGTTAAGTTGACACCCAGCAGTATCAGCAGGCCTTATCTTTGAGCTGCCTCAGTGGCTGCTTCTTTAATGTTTGATGTTCAAATCAATTTACTTCTTTTATTTAAATAAAACTCTACAAGTAATAATGTCCCTGAAAGACACAGGCTTGATATACTATTTTTTTCCTTAATGGGAAACATGAAAACAAAATTTATAACTTGTCACAGAAAAGATATTCCTTGGAATATCACAGAAAATCAACCTGGGTACCATAAACTGGTACAAAATGTCAATATGTTGATTGTTCTGAGACTCGGTCCACTCACAGGTACATCTCATAGGCAGAGAGGGAGATCGCCCATCCACTGCAATGTTCAAGGCCCAACTAGACTGCAAGTGGGAGCTAAAAACTCAATCGATACCAAGTGCTTGAGCCATCATCTGTTGCCTCCTAAGATTTGGAAAGGCAGGAAGCTGGAGTTAGGAGCCATACCAGGATTCGAGCCCTGTACTCTGATAGAGGGTGCACACAACTTAACCGATAGATGGAGTGCCAACCGTCCTCCCTCAGGTCTGAGTGGGATCAATCATGCTCTGCCTGCACTAGATAGTCATGTCTTCACTATGGGTGACAGAGTGTATGAAAGCTAATGAGTAGAGAAGAAATTGTTAATAGAACACAGGGTCAGAGAATTCATCTAAGAACAAGCCTGGGGCCCGGCGCGGTGGCACAATTGGTTAAAGGTCCTCGCCTTGCACGCCCGGGATCCCATATGGGCGCCGGTTCTAATCCCGGCAGCCCCGCTTCCCTTCCAGCTCCCTGCCTGTGGCCTGGGAAAGCAGTCGAGGACGGCCCAAAGCTTTGGGAACCTGCACCCGCGTGGGAGACCCGGAAGAGGCTCCTGGCTTCGGATCGGCATAGTATCGGCCCGTTGCGCTCACTTGGGGAGTGAATCATCGGACGGAAGATCTTCCTCTCTGTCTCTCCTCTCTGTATATCCGCCTTTCCAATGAAAAAATAATAAAAAATAAATCTTTAAAAAAAAAAAAAGAACAAGCCTGGACATTTGATAATGGGAGAGCAGGGGTACAGAGAGCCCTGGGTACTCAAAGAACAAGAGCTCTCTGCAACAGAGAAGGAAGAGATGACGCAGAAATAGTGGAGAAACACGCAAGCTGTGAACAGAAACAAGGCACAGCAACATGAAAAGCACACATAATGGAACCTGGAGAGGATTACATCCCTGCTTGTGGGTCCACTGAGTTGCGAATGTACAGCAAGGGCACAGTGCTGCTGTAGATGGAGCACGCAGAACTTTGATGCCTAAAATCCAAGAGTTGAGAGGGCTTCCTGGAGGGGATATTAGAAAGAAGAGTTCTGTCTCCATGGTTTCCAGAATCCTTTCTTCTCTCTCCCACATCTCAATTCTTCATTCCCCTAGGGTTGCAACCATGGACAACATCGAGACAACTGCTTTTCTGGCTCCCAGCCCCTAACGCCCTGTGCTGCAACAAGTCCTCTTAGCACAGCCCCCACTTGCATCACTTTTCCCCGTCACTTCCCAGGAAACGTCTCTTTCTCCCTTTCTACTGAGAGTTTCTCTCTCCTGTCTGCAATCTACCACTGAGAAACCACATCCATCCATTATTCTGCTGTTCCTCTCTGCCGCCTGAAATTCTCTGCCCCATTCCCCTCCAGCACTCCATCACTGTTCGCTTCATTAAAACCGTTATATGTCAGCCTCTTGAATTTCTCAGCCTACTTCTACCACAGCCCCTCCTGCAGAGAACGGTCTGCAACAGCCCTGCTATGCTGGAACAATAATCAGTGGCCGAGGCGCCCCAGGGGGTTATTGTCCAGGTTCTGGGCAGAAAAAGGTTTGGGAATTCATACTGAGGCTCTGCCCCTATTGCCCACACACACCCAGGACACTGCATGGCTTGGGGTGCGGGGTGCACTGTCTGGCCAGTAGTTTCTAAACCGTGGCTCCTGCCCAGGGACCGGAACAAAGAATCAATAACTATTTCCAACCACGTCTTTACAAAATAGCAAACAATCCAGGGGCTCGGCCCAGCCAATGACCCCAATCCCTGCTCTTTGTCCAGCATCCTGCTCTCTGGACTGTGAGGTTGTAAAGCGGTATTTGAGTTTTAATGCAAGAGAGTCCTTGGCTTGAAATAACCCAAACAGGTTGCATATGTATTAGAGGCAGTCTTTGGGAGTTCTGATCCCAGCTCTACCAGGGCACCCAAAAGACAATTCTTATTTTATTTTATTTTATTTTATTTTATTTTATTGCATATTAGCAAATTGCTTGGCACATCAGTTTCCTTATATGTAAATCAGGGCTAGAAAGAATGCTCAGTTCCAGGAGCTTGTGCAAGGATAAAGTAGAAACACTTGCAAAGATTTCTGGCAAGATGTCTGGCCTCATCTCAGTGTGCGTCAAATCAGATGTGGGGTCTTCAAAAAGGGCAGTTGCCTCCCAGGAAAACTGCTTCAAAACAGGGGTGCTGGGTGTTCTTTCGGAACACCATAGGACCCTCTGAGTCCCATCTCTCCACCCCTGAATGTAACACTGGCCAGAGACTCCCCCAAAGCATAGCAACGCCCCTGCATGGAGACCTTCAACCTTCACCTTGCAGCTGCACCCTACGCTATTGCATACCCACCCTACCTGGTCCTGGCTAACTGGAACAGGACCTTCTCTCTTGGGGAAAATATTACTGTGTTTTGGGACACTTGTTTGATCCTCTAGAGTCAATATTTGCAGTGATAAGCACAGTGTAATGTAGTCCGCAGAGTTGCTTATGACTCTGCCCACATCCCAGTGAGTTTCGGGACTTTCTGGGTCACAGTGTGAGGCGACTGGGTGCATTTCAGCAGCAGATGCTCCCTGTACTCACCTGCATGGCCTTGGGAGGACACAGAATTAGGCCTGGCATCAGCTCGCTAGACTCCCGAGGGGGTGCTTGCAAGCTCCTGTAAATGCCAGGCGGGAATTAAAGATGACCTTCTCTGGGAGCTGGCAGTCTGGACTCCTGTCAACCTCAATCCTTCCTGCAGCATAAACCCCAAGCCTGCCCAGGCTTCTCTACCAGTTGGTGAGGTCCTACAGGGATCTTTCTCTACACACAAGGCTTTCTATTCCCAGGCCTGACACAACAGTTCAGTAGCTAAATCTTCACCTTGCAAGCACCAGGGTCCCATATGGGTGCTAGTTCGTGTCCTGGCTACTTCACTTCCCATTCAGTTTCCTGCCTGTGGCCTGAGAAAGCAGCAGAGGGTACCACAAAACCTTAGGACCCTGCACTCATGTGGCACACTCAGAAGAAGCTCCTGGCTTTGGATCAGTTCAGCTCCAGCCATTTCAGCCACACGGGGAGTGAACTAGCAGAAGGAAGAAGTCCTTTCTCTGTCTCTCCTTCTCTCTGTAAATCTGCCTTTTCAATAAAAATAAAAATAAATTTTAGAAACCAAAAGGTTTTCTATTTCTACCTCATGTGGATTCGAAAGCTTTATGTCAACTAATTTGACTTAAAACATGGGCTAAGAGCAAAATCCAAAATTCCCTCTGGAAGGCCTGGGTGGGCAGCCACTTTCCCTGTTGTCTACTCCCAGCTTACAAGAAGAGGTCAAAGTGACATGGGGTTAGGAGAGACACATGCCTGTGTCTCTGTGGAGGACAGAGGAAAATCAGCATGGCCATACACATGAGTTCCAAACTAGAGTGGAGAGAAGGCTTAGTCCAGAGTTGCAATGGATCTACTCACACGAGCAGCTCCATACAATCATAGAGGAAGAGAAGTAGGAATGGATTCGTTTCACCATGGTGAATACTGAGGCTCGCTAGCTAATAACACCAACCAGAGAGGGAGCCAGCCTTGTGACAAAGTGGGTTAACCTGCAGCTTGCAAAGCTGGCATTCCATGTTGAAGTGCTGTTTCAAGTTCTTAACACTCTGCTTCCAATCCAGTTCCTTGCTAATGCACCTGGGAAAGTGACAAAACTCAGCCCAAGTATGTCAGTCCCTGCTACCCTTGGGAGACTAGGGTGGCTTTCCTGGCTCCTGTTTTTGTCCTGACTCAGAACTAGCAGAAATTTGGGGAGATAACTACAGATGAATGATCTCATGGTCTCTTTCTCTCCAAAACTCTGCTTTTTAAGTGATTGATCTTTAGACACACAAAGAGAGGCGAGGTGGGGGAGGAATGCGAAATGGAGAAAAAAAGGAGTAAGAACAGAGTCGGGTGGTTTGCCATATGCAGTCTCTTAGTAATTTACAAAGATTCTCATTTTATTTATCCTTCACAAAAACTTCACAAATCAGTTTTTAATCTCCATTTTACATTTGAGGAGAGTGAGGTTTCAAGAAGTTAAAGAGACTTCCCCAGGGTAATGCAACTTCTAATGTTCAGATTAGTACTGGATTAAGACTTAGAAATTATTAGGAATGAAATGATTAGATATTGTGTGTGAGAAGGACATAAGATTTGGGGAACTAAGGGATAAAATGCTATTATTTGAAAATAATCTGATCCCTGAACTTGCTCAGATCCTTAAGATACAAAGTCATAAACTAATGGTACTAAGAGAGTAGAAACTTAATCCAGTTGTGTTTAGGAGGTGGGCCCAGTGGGAGATCCTTAGGTTCCTGAGACTAAGACAGTTCTCCTCTCTCTCTCACTCACTCACTCTCTCTCTCTCCAATTTATTTGAAAGGTAGAGAGAGAGAAAAGTTCTTCCATCTGCTGCTTCACTGCACAAATGCCACAATAGCCAGAGCTAGACCAGGCCATCACCGGTAACCTAATAATCAATGGGGGTCACTCACACAGGAGGTGAGGACACCAGTACTTGAGCCTTCATCTGTGGCTTCCTAGGATGTACATTGGCAAAAGCTAGATTGGAAGGAAGCACAGCCAGGACTCAAATCAGTCACTCCAGCACTGTCTGTGAGCATCGCCAAGTGGCAGCTTCCCCACTGAATCACAGGCCTTTCTGAAGGTAGTTCTCTCCCAAGTGCTGCTTACAAAGCTGGACAAAGCTGCTCTCGCTTTGTCCTGACTCACCATGTATTCTCGCCTCCTTACGTGCCACCGTTAAAGCCAATGGGGCTTCCTAATCTTGCACCTGAGCTTCCAAAACAGTGGGTTAACTAAACTTCTCTTTCCGTCATAAGTTGCCTGTGTCAGTTATTTCATTGTAATACAACTGCTATGCATTAGACACACTTTTAGTTGTTTTGGGGGCAGAATAGGGAGAAGTAAGAATCACTGGCACATACCCTGAGAGGTTTCTTCTGTCTTCTTACTAGGAAAGCAAGACCTCAACCTCCAACCACAATGTGTGGACTTACAGTGCAGGTGCACACTCTATGAACAAAGACAAAAAAGTTGACCTCAGAGAATCTAGATTATGTGGAAGTCACTTAATGTGAAATCCTAAGGAAAGAATAGGCTACAGTGAATCCCAAGCCAAGCCTCTACCTAGGACAAAACTGAGTGTAAGCCTTCCAGCTCACAGCACTTGGAGAGGCATGTCTGAGAGCTCTGTCAGTATCAGCAATTCAGCTACTCATTGGAAAGGTGCAGGACTGGTCCCTGAATGCCACCTTCTAACTGGTAACACATTCAACCTACATTGATTAAGCCCATCCTGTAGGATAAACTTTGGAGATTAACCATGTACTAGCCTCCTGCAGTTCTTGTCCTCAAGCCATTTAGAGATGACTTTCCTTCCTGTACTGATTGTGATGTATGAAGTTAGCAGAGAGCACAGAACACCTTCCAGCATTCTGGGCACACAGGCAGGAGGAAACTGCCCACCAAGTTACAGAAGCCCAGGAGAAGATGGGGCCACCTGCCAGGAGTATGCCCTGCTCGCGTTTCTCATCCTCTGCTGTCTATGCAGGTCTCTCTTCAGTCCTTGTTCTGTGCCTGGTTTGGTGACTTTTCCCAGCCCTAGAGTGGTCCTTTCTTGCCTTCCTGTGCATTTCCCTCTTGGCTTCTTGGGTTGCCCCCAGTTTTGTTCCAGAGACTTCAAGCTTTATGGTCCAGGACTCCAGTGATTCAAGCAGGGGGTAAGACAGAAATATTGCTGTATTTCCATAGCTCAACAAACTGGGCTTAATGAACCAGTTGGCATTTATTAGTGATTCATGAATCGGGCAACATCCCAGCTATACCAAAAGTGAGAGAGATGCTTGGATGAACTGAACAGGAGCTGTGTTACAGGCAGAGAAACACAAGTAAGGAATGAACAACAGGTAGGGCATTCCAGAGGCGCTGACTGCTCCTGGAGAGCTGAAGCACAGGCATTTTCTGGGTTGGTGGCCTGGGGCCCTTTGCAGCTGCTTTCTGCAAACTCCCTGCTCTAAGGGAAAACTGGCCCATTATAAAGCGGAATGGCAGGGCAGAAGCTTGAAGGAAAATAATGGGTTTCTGGAAAGCTTGCCTGGCACACGGCCAGGGGAGGCTGTGGGATCAGGAATTACAGTGCAGCACACAGGGAGCAGGGGGAGATAACGGCTGTGTCTTCAGACTGCTGAAGGACAGTCAGGGGGCAGTGATCCTGGGGGTTGGGCCCACTCAATAGCATCCGCTTATTCTCTGACACCCAGAGGCCTTGCTGTGTGCGTGTTGTTCCTTGTGGCTTTGTGATCTCATGGAATTCTCCCAGCAGTACCACTGGCATACCCATTTCACAGAGGGGAGACTGAGGCACAGGGCACTGTGGCCATCTCTCCCGAGCAACAGAGGGCTGGAGTTTGTTCTCTGCAGCAATGCTGTGTGGTCGTCTACTGTGCAGTGTCAAGTCCCCACCCGACCCCCAGCTCACGACGGGCTGCCACTTTGGTAAAACTACATCGCAGGAATTACTTAGTTATTATTAACAATAATAAAAATATCAGCTGCTTGGAAGGTAAAGCAAGGTCTAAAGGCTCTAGAAGTTTCCGGATGCTTGTTCCCCCTCTGTGCGTGTCTGGGCGTGGGCCAATGGCACACAGCAGCACCCAGGGAAACCTGGAGATCCCTGCTGCCCAGGCTCTGATGCGCAAGGCTCAGTGGGCGCTGACGGGACACCAGGCTGCTCAACCCCGCTTGGGGCCGTGGTTTCAGGTTTGGGTGATTCAGGGAGAGGCCCTCCGCCCCTCCCCCTCACCGTTCACCACCTGCCCTGCCCCCCGGGATACCGGAGCGCGCCAACTCCAAGGCTCCCGGAACCCCTGCTGAAACCACGCGGCTGTGACCCCTTTCCCAACACCCCACTCAGCAGGAATGTGCGCCAGGCCAGCTGTTTCTGTTCATGCACTCGTTAATAAAAGTAGTGAATGCATCCAGAGCCACCCTTTTCTTACCTTTGTCTTGTCTGAAAGAGGGCAGGGAGGGGGCAGGAGAGCCCGCCGCCGACGTAGGAGACGTGTCCGACGTGCGGCAGGAAGAGCCGGGGAGAGGAGGAGCCCAGAGGAAGGAGGGCAGGTGGGCGGGAGGGGAGGGAAGGGGAGGGGAGAGGGGCCAGAAGAGGGAGGGACCTCGGACCTCCGCTGGCGAAAGGACGCTGCGAGCAGGACTCGCTGGCTGTGGGGGCCGAGGCGGGGGCGGGGGGAAGGGATGCACCTAATAAGAAGCGGGTGGGATGGATGCGAGGGCTCCCTGGGCACTGCCCAGGTCACCCGGGGACCTCCTTAAACAAGTTAGACTCTTGGTGGTGACTGGGGAGTATTTTTCCTTGTCTGCCTTAGGGAGGAACCGGGGAGACAAGACAACTGGGGGCCTGGAAGCTTTTGCTTCATACATAGTCTATGGAAGAAGTTGATTATAGTGGTGGTGCCTGGACTGAGAGACAGCAACAGAGGTGTTTCCAGAACCCAGGAGCAAGGGCTGTGCCATGAACGAAGGTCAAATATGAATGTCAGAAAAATGACAGCTTCTACCCTTGAAAAAAATGAGCAGGGTCGGGCACTTGGCACAGCAGTTAGTCATTGCTTGAGGCACCTACACCCGTGTTTGAACTTCACCATTCCAGCCCAGCTCCTCTGCTTCCCACCCAGCTTCTGGCCGGGCACACCCTGCAGGCAGCAGCGATGGTCCTGCCACCCATGGGAAACCCGGATGCAGTCCCTGGCTCCTGGCTTCACCTGCTACAGGTGTTGGCATTCGCTTTCTCTCTCTCTCTCTCTCTCTCTCTCTCTCTCTCTCTCTCTCTCTCCAGTTCAAATAAAATGAAAGTAAGTAAATATTTTTTTAAAATGGTAATGAAAGTTTTTTTTAAAAAAAAAATCAAAGCTTAGCTCCTAGCAAACCTGATTTAAAAAAAAAAAAAAAAGGACCAGTGTTTTACCACAATCTAAAAATTGACATTAAATGTGTCATTTACTTACAATTCAAGCTTCATTGGTGCCCTGTCTGATACTCATTAAATCTGTGCACCTTCATCCAGCAGGAGCTGCCAGAACGGCAGAGGCAGCCCAGGGAACAGGGGCCACAGTGGAGGCTCAGCTGCTGCCTAGAGACAGACAGGAAGTGGAGGGAAAGTGGGGGAATGACCTGCACAGTGTCCTCACAAGCAGCTTTGCAGTCTTTGATGAGCCTGGAGACCCAATGGCTGCAAATGTGTTTTATCTACAGACTGAAAAAAAAAGCCACAGAGCTCAGTCCCTCTGAGGTCCTTGTCTTGCCATCCCAGGCTTTGGGCATCAGGGATACCCCTGGCTGCCAGGGAAGCAGCCAGGAACACATTTGTGGATAGCTTCTGTGTGCCAAGCTCAGGAAGGAGTGAGCAAGGCATCGAACCTGAAGTTGAGGACAGGTCCTGTGAACATTGCCACTGATGACCCCATGCCTGTTTGTCCATTCTTTTAGTGTCCACTTGTGCAAGAGGCACTGTCCACAACCAGTGAGTTCATGGGGTGATAAATGCAGCAGACATGCTCTGCAGTGCCAGGCAGCAGGTGCAAGGAGAATGAACTGAAATGTAAGAGATCTACATGACAAATGCAAGAAAAGTTTAACAGAGAAATGACAAGGTGCCGCGCCAAAAGACAGGATGTGGGTGGTGCCTGTGGCATGGATATAGGGTCCAGTTGGGACCAGGGGTTGGGGACAACAGGGTGGACCTGGGCACCTACCTGCCCCCCTTCTATTCCTAGAACTCATAGACTGATCAAGAGAATCCCCAGTGGGGACCACAAACCTTTGTTTAGCTTTATTGATTTCTCTTAACCCTGTCTATAGGGACATACAGGAAAGAGAACAGGGGTGGATCCCCACAAGGTTAAGTCTCCAGCTCCATGGGTCCCTGGGAAGGCCAGCCCGGATGACTTCTGCCCAGCTTTGAGACTCTCGGCTCCAGACTTGTGGGTGATTCTCAAAACAACAACAACAACAACAAGAGCTACAGAGACAGGGAGAAAAGAGAGAGAGAGGTCTCTCATTCTCTCATTCTCTGGTTCACTCTCCAAACAGGCCAAAGCTAGGAGGCAAGAGCTTCTTCCAGGTTTCCCATTTTCCCATGTTAGTGCAGGGAGTCCAAGTACTTGGGTTATCCTTTGCTGTTTTCCCAGATGCATTAGCAGTTAACTGGATCATATGTGGAACAGCCAGGACATGAACCAGCTAGGAGTCACCACACCTTGGGTTCTATGTTTGGTTTCATCACAACCACACAGCTCCCCGGCCTGTGAAGGGACACGACGGAGCAGTCCTGCAGCAGGGGACATAGGTCCAGGAAGGTAGAGGAGATGAGCAGAGTGAGAAAGGCTTGGTACAGAAGGGATCTGCAGGGATGCTGTGAGCTAGAGGTCAATGCTGTGTCTTCAGTGACTTCTCCTAACTCCATTGCAGGCAAGGGGGAGGCTGGAAATCAGATTTCAGATAAAAGCTCTGAAATTTTAAAGTGTTGACACACCCAAATCTAGAATTTCTCACCATTGTGTAGGCCAAGCAAAAGTAAGCAGGACTTAGTTGGTAGATACCACCCCAAAGTGTGCATCCCTAGCTTGGAACAGGCCTAAGAAAACACATTTATGTGTGACTCGAGGAAACGCTGATGCTGTTGACCTATGAGGACATGATTGAGGACCCCCACTCTGCACTAGGGAAAGCCATGTTGACCTCAATGGAATCCTTCGCATAATGCCAACAGCTTCTCATGTGGCACTTAGTAAGATTCGAGGCCTCTAGTTTGTCGCTTGGCGTCACGGTGATGATAGGGGCCTTCGTCTTCACAGAGGCTCTGCATGGTACCATCAAGAGAGCGTCGTTGGTCATTGGTGGATCAGACACTGCCTACATCAGACACTACAAAACATGAGGTAACTTAAGCAGACCAGGTGGCCCTGGTTCTGGATGCAGGAAAATCTCAGGTCAAGGGGCCAGCAGATGCAGCATCTGCAGGGGCTCTGGTTCCCACATCCAAGCTGGCACTTTGTAAGGGAGAGTCTACTCCCTTAAGCCCTTTCATAGGCCCTAGTGCAGGAGCTTTCACGGCCCAAGAACTTGCTCACAGCCCAGCCTTTTAACGGAGCACATGTTTTCTGGCTATATCTTCAGAAATCAAAATAAACTTTGTGTCAGCCCATCATTTATTCACTAAGTAAAGGTTGATCTGATTGTAAGACTTCGTTATGTTTTCTTTCTTTTTTTTTTTTTTTTAAATGTATTGATTTTTATTGGAAATTCATATTTACAGAGAGGAGATAAAGAAAGATCTTCCATTTGCTGGTTCACTACCTCCCTTCCCCAGTAGCTGCAACAGCTGAGCCAATCCAAAGTAAGGATCTGGGAGCTTCCTCCAGGTCTCCCACATGGGTGCAGGGTACCAAGGTTTTGGGCTGTCCTCTACTGTTTTCCCAGGACACAAGCAGAAAGCTGAAAGGGAAGTGGAACAGCTGGAATAAGAACTGGCTGCAGAGCTGGAATAAGCTCTTGGCTCACTCCTAACTCAGATTCAGACTTGGCTGTTGCTAGCATTTGGGGAGTGAAACAGTTTTTCTATCTCCCTTTCTGTTTTTATTCAGCCTTTTAAGTAAAAAAAAAAAATATATATATATATATATATATATATATATAAATGTTTTCCAAAATAAAAATCTGAAGACCCAGAGGATACTGTGTATTTATCCTTTGTTTCAATGAAGAATGGATAGTCATGTAGAAATATAATTGATTAGTCAAAAAATGTCTTATCTAATGGTTATAAACAGAAAAAAATGTATAGCAAAGGAATTAGGATGCCACTTACAGTCCTCCCTTCTCCCCGCCAACATCCCTTACACCTCCCTGGTCTCTGCTCCTTTATCTCTTGTTCTGCGTATTACTAGTATGTGCCCTGAGAAGCAGCAGGTGGCTCGAGTACTTGAGTCCCTGCACCCATGTGTATAGGCCTGAATTCATTCCAGGCTACGGTGTGGACTGGCCCAGTCTTTGCTATTATAGGCAACTGTGGTGTAAATCAATGGAGAGATTATCTCTTCCTCTGATTCTGAGATGAAACAAAAATAATAAAATTTAAATTATGTTTAAAAGACAATCATTCAAATTTCTTTATAAAAATAACTTTGTTAACAAGCTGAGAGAAACTCAGTAAGGCCTGTGTGTTCAGATTTCTGTTGTAGCTTCAAGTAACCATGGGAATTCACACTTTTGAAAAGCATAGGAAAATAATATATACAGAATAAGCCAATAGTTTTTTTTTTTTAAGAACATACAACTGTATATGTCAAGCCAATTTTGTCATTCATGTTTGTGGAACCAGGGGAATGAAAAAGATAATTTTAGATGAAGTGTTTAAGCTATATTTCTGCTTTTTCGTTTCTGAAATTTTGATTTTCTGAATGTTCTCCAACGAATGCTGATAATAAAGAGGGCCTCATTAAACACATGAGCGCAAAATAAAATGTATACAAGATAAAATTTAATGGAGAAAATGGCCCACAAAACAGATCCCATGCATCTATCAATGCCATACAAGTGTGTGCCAGGTCAGCAGGGACCCGAGGCAGAGCAGGAGGAGAGACAAGAAAGTGCAACGTGAA
The DNA here is from genome assembly GCF_017591425.1 of Ochotona curzoniae. Classification (NCBI taxonomy): domain Eukaryota; kingdom Metazoa; phylum Chordata; class Mammalia; order Lagomorpha; family Ochotonidae; genus Ochotona; species Ochotona curzoniae. The sequence continues at coordinate 3,786,619 of NW_024466312.1, read as the reverse complement.
GGTCGTGGCACCAAAAGTGAAGCTACCATGCGGGATGGTCGCAGCCTACAGCGGAGCTTCCAACTCAGCTTCCTGCCAAGGCACCTGGAAGGCAGCAGGTGGTGGCTTCTTGTCATTCACGTGGGAGACCCTGAAGGAATTTCTGGTTTCTGCCTGTGGCTTGTGCTAACCCTCACTGTTGTGGGCACTTGGGACAGTGAACCAGAGAGCAGAAAGTCTGTCTATCAATCAATCTATCTACCCCACATTCTCTCACTCTGCCTTTCAAATAAAGCAATACTTCTCTTTTTTTTTCAAAACATTAACAATGGAATCAACATTCTTCTCCTTGCCTATCTACATTTTCTCAGTTTTCCACTATGAATATGTTATCTTAGCCCAGGAAAAAGAAAGCATAAAATCTCATAAAATCCTTGGCACTGATGTTGCAGATTACTTTTTTTTTTTTTCAGGAACTCTTTCATTCTTGTTCCTCCACTGTGAAGATTTAATTTAGTTCAGAAATTCCAAAACTATTTATGGAACACTTGTCCTGTGCCAAGCACAGTCCTAGGCACAGCAGCAAATGGAAAGATTAAGCAGGTCTCATCAGATCTCTGTCCTCAATAGCTCTTCTGTGCCAGCATGGGGACAGACACCCAGGACTATGCCGTTGGGTGGTGTGGGTCACAGAGATGAAAGTGTGGGTGAAAGGGAGCTCAATTAATTAGTCAGAAAAGATACTTTCTTGAGGAAACCTTAATATTGTAAACACTTCTGATGGAATAATCCCTTAGACCCTCCTAGCTTGCCAAGTACGGCTTTTGGATACCCTGAGCTATGTGAGCGGGTAGGACTTCTTGGTAAAGAACAAATAGTTCCTGGGCATCTACTGTACACTGGGCATTGTGCTTTCTGTGCATCTGACTGCTGCCATTCCATGAGGCTGATTAAAGCTTAATCTCTAGGGAAAGGAAACATAGAAAAGTGATTAGAAGGCCAGGTTCCTGAGTCCGGCCAGCTCTCATCCAGGTTCTGTTTCTCATAGTCACTTGAAGTCCAGCAAGTTCCTTAGCCTCTTCATGCCTTAGTTTCTCCAACATAAGAATACCAGTACACACCTCACATTGTAGGATTTGTGGCCAGGACTGAACACACACCACATTCCCAGGACAGTATCTGATGAACAGAATGTATTGTAAGACTGCATTCTTTCATATTTCTGTCCCATCAAATGAATATTTAGTTGTCTTTATGTTTCCTTTTTCATGAAACACCCACTTTCCCCTTGTTTGTGACAAGGATTCAAGGTACTTGAAAACAGCCCTACTTGGCTGGAAGACAAAGATGGACAGATATGACCCCACTGTGAGGTTGTCCACAGGCGGGCGTGGGAGAGTAAAACAACAGAATAGTACTGGTAATTAGTAACAGTGGTTGCTCAAAATGTTCTCAAGTCCCACAAAACATTTGTCTGTCTAATAGTTAAAATGTGTTTCCCATTATCCTGTTTACAGTATTTGATTGCGAAGGAAGGAAGCTGGGAAGTTGGCACATGGCGAACATGGTGGGATCAGCCATAATGGTGGAAAGCTAGCCTGCTGCCAGTCCCCAGGCTGAGCACCAGGTCTGCGCTGTCTCTCCTAACTATGAAGCGAGGACAATTATTGTCCTCTGTATTTGGGTAAATGAGGTTCTCTGCTCTAGAAGTGAAGTGACACCCCCTCGGGTTAGGCTACCAAATCATACTATGGCATCTCCCAATGTAATGTTCCATTCGCCATATGTTTTAGTGTTTACAGTAACTCTTCGAAGTGCAGGTTAGTATACTCACTTTTATACCAGGGGAAACTGGCATTCAAAAAAACTAAGACTGTGACCAAAGTCAAAGAGTTGAAAAAGGAAGGTCCAGCTGTCGCTGAAGCTGTGGTCCCTCTCCTAGATACCACAGAGTCAGTCATTTCTCCCCAGGGGGGTAAAGCAGACTTGTAAGAAGGCATACAGGTTGTCATTTTGGAAATATGGATTCTATCACCACTCAGCATAAGGATCTTGGACAAGTTATTTTCTCTCTCTTGAGGTCTAGGAGTGCTTATTTAGCAAAGCTAATTTGGGGCTCAGGCTCCTCCAAGCATAGGCAAGAATCTGAGACCAGGCTTTGCTGGAATAAACTCAAATTGAGAGCCTCAAAGGATGTCCAAGGAATAATGCTTGAAGAAGCCTCACCAGGAAGCACCCTATCTGCTCAGTGCCAGCCACCTCTGCAGCCAGAAGGGCCCGCAGTCTTCCAGCTACTGGGGACCAAGGTGTAGGAGAACAGCCAATGTCTTTCTCAGTGTTATCTGACACCTCTCCTTCATCTTTATCAACATCATCAAATGCACACAAAATACTATAGGAGGCTCTGATATATAGACACAGTCCTTGTCCATCTAAGGTCCATTCTACAGAAGTAAAGCTGTTCATTTCTGCCACCATTTTGGAGGCTGTCACTCCAGACAGCCTGATGTAGGCTCTGGCGAGGGCCTTCCCTGATTGTTTCATTTCATGTTTGATGCAGAACCCTGAGGTGATGCCAGGCATCTTGTAGCAAGAGACAAGGAGTGCAGGAGAGGAGCTTTCTCCAGTCCTTACTTAGTTCCAACTTTGGCACTCCACCCTCTCTTGCCAATGACCATCAGGGTCACTTTGGAGCCCCCCAAATTAGATCAGATAGACAGACAGAGAGCAATAAGGAAAGCTTAGAACAGACAGGAAAAAGTCAGCTTGGACACCCATATACCTCACTAGGTAGGACACAAAGATCAGTTACTCCTCACTGAGGCATTGAGGATTTCTCTGCACACCCCTCCTAAAACTGTTCTGCTTCTCAATCGTTAACATATGCCTTGTTAGAGTTATAAGCCTATTTGGACTATCCTAAAATTCATGAAGTTCAGTAATAGTCATGCTTGAATACTATAAGCTGCAAAATATAAAAATGAAAATAGACATGAGACAGCTGAATAGTACCCTATTACCATTTTAAGGTTTATAGCAGCCAGTTGTGTATATACTAAAATTGAGAAGTAGTTACAGGATGTGGTTAAGAACTTGCATTCTCTAGTATATTGGTCACTCAATACCATGTTAATTAACTTCACGATGTTGTTAATTTCCATGTTTATTCCTGTTGTTGAAGTTGTGTAGTGGCATCTCATTGGAAGGGATGATATTCTGCTAGCTCTACTTTCAGAAGATGAAACTGTTTCCCAATGAAACTGTTGAATTTGTCTGGACAATAAGATGTTGGACTTTCCACATGGTCCATGCCCACAATGAAGGAATCATGACTGGTTATTAACCGTACAACTGCGACAATATGGAGGAATTCACTATGGGGGAGAGGGTTTGGGGAGGAGTTGAAGGAATTCCAGAGCCTATGAAACTGTGTCATAAAATAAAATAAAAAAATTTAAAAAAAGAGACAGGGAGTATACATCCATGGTGTGTATGTGTGTGTGTGTGTGAGAGAGAGAGCAATCTGCCTCATCACTCTCCTTGACAAGCCACCACAATTCACTCTTGAGGACTCCACACTAATGACACTATTTAATCTAATGGTTTCCAAAACTGCCCTTATTCCCCATCCTCTGTCACCTCTAGACACCGCAGTTGGATAAAGTTTCTGCCCTCTCAATACTGTTAACATAAGGCTGATGGGAATTGAAATCTTGCTTGGGTTTCAACCAATATTCAAACCATAATACTATCTTGTTGGAGAGAATGGACACACAGGTGAAGCAATAAACAGAGAAGGAAGTAGAGAGAAGACAACAAATGCCTGTGGGAGTTTAAGAACAGGACAGGGAGAGAATGGGAAATGCTTTGTGAATGACACTGAAAGGCTGCAGACATGGGAAATAAGAATACATGAAGGCATCTCAAACTAATGCAGCTCCAGGAGGTAAGAGTGGTCATTAGACTTTGAGCAAATCAGTTGCTTCTGGTACAGGATTCTCAGGATAAGCTGGAAACTTGGGCCATTCACAAAGGACTGGAAATGAAACTAAATAAATAAAAGAATTCAGAGAATGTTTTCTGTCTTTTTAACAGTAGAATCTCTCCAAGAATTCTAAGCAGGGTTAATGTGATCACAACAGGATATTGTACTGTTACCTGGAGCCCAATGTGACAAACAGGTAGAATAGTCAAGAAAGTTGTGATAAGGACAAGCAGAGACCAATGGATCCGGAAAACAAGGCACCACAGATGACCTCACTACGACACTCCCAGGGTGGGAGCCACATCATGAAGGATCAACACTGAGAAGACAGCCCTGAAACAAAGAATATTTTCCATTCTCAAAAGAAGCTCCCACATGAAAGGATGGTCTACAGATTATGATACAGGGTCAAGGAAAATTGTATTTTTCTCCCAAAGAGTTAAAGACAGAAAGCAAAATGTCAGGAGAGACAAAGAAGAAAAGTACCAAAAAGGAAAAAGGGAGCAGTAGTGCAGCAGCAGCCCCTAAGGCAGAAAGGCCTTCCAAGGAGAGGGATGCAGGGTTTGCCGAGCCCTTCTGTGGCTGAAATAGTTGGGCACACTTCAAAGTTTTAAGGTTTGGATCCAGCAGAAAGTGAGAGAGGATATGCAGTTCTTCAGGTAAACTAGCCTGCCTTATGCTGTCAAAAACATAAGGTATGGGATTATAAGCTGGGAGGGAGACCAGTAGAGGAGGAGAGGTGTTTTGGTTTGGGCAGCCACAAAGGCAGATGCTGAGATGAAGATGTAGAACACACAGTTTACCTGGAAGTTGATTTCAGACAGCAACAGCAAGGAAGCAGCAGGTGAGGCAGTCAAGTAAAGTCTAGTAAGGAGGTATCTCAGGCCAGTGGCCACTGGGAGTGGCCATCTCAGGCCAGCCACTCAGGCCCAGTGGACAGCACTGGGAGCTAGCATCAAACACATCTCAGAACTACTGTAACAATATGGAGGAATTCAATATGGAGGGAGGGCTTGGGGAGGGTTTGGGGGAATCCCAGAGCCTATGAAACTGTGTCATAAAATGAAATAATATTTTTTTTAATCTTAAAAAAAACCCACATCTCACTGGGATTGGATGCGCCGAGTTGGGCCAGACCCCAACACCCTCCGGTGTCCTGGAAGACCGGGATAGATGTGCGATGGACTAGGCAAGGTCTCAACCCCCTACTAAGCCATGTGTGAGCCATATATGGGTATGGACAAACCATGGCTGGGCTGAAACATCCAACAACAAGAACCAGTTTGGGTTGAAGGCCAATCAGGAAAAGCCACTATTCCTGCTATGACAGGAGGTGGACTGAGTAGGGCTGGCTCATGGATCCACTGGTAAGTGTGAAACCTGGCATTGGGAGAGGTTCTGATGGAGGAGCCTGGGCAACTCCTCTGGCAGGACACAGACCTGGCAGGTAAGCGCAAGAAACATGGATAGGAAACAGCCTAGAACAGGCCATGGAAAGTTACCCACTGGCATACATTTGGCATGGGTCGGGGAAGACCAGGCTGAATCTGTCTACGTCATCCACTGGCAAATCCAAGCACCAGAAACAGTGTGGGTCGAGCCAGGTTCGGTCGCAACATAGACTAGTGCACAATATGGAATGCCAAGGTGAGGATGCCTGTACCAGATGTGACCGCAGCAACCAACCAGCAAGCGGGAGAACAAGGGGGCAGTGCTGGCAGGGGAATAAGGGGTGGTTCCTTTGCTGGACAGCTACTCCCACTGGAGAACGTGGGCTGGGATGGGGCAGACCAGACCAGGCAGGGCTACAACACCTGTGCGCCTCATGTGGACTAGATCAGGGAAAAGCTGGGCTGGGTGGATTATTCCTACTGGCGCAAACAAAATTAGAGTGTGTGAGGGTTGTTTGGGCTTAGCCACAGCATCAACTGGCAGAAGCTGGCACTGGGGGCTAGTTCTGTCAAGTCAAACCACAGAACTACCTGGAGAGTGCATAATCTGGGAGTGGGAGAGACCTGGGAGGGAAATAGTGGGCTCCTCCCTCTTGGGTTACCACTTCCACGGGAGGGCATAAGACTAAGACAGCAGCTGGGGTAGAATGGGGTGTGGGACAGACTGGACTACTGCTACACATACTGGCTAACCAGGGTAGGGAGCGGGCCTGGTGAGGGTTATTGCGGGTCACTCCAACTAGGCTGCAGCTCCCACTGGTTTATGCGAGGGCCGAGTATGTGCTGGGCAGAACCAGGCTGGACTGCAACACCCATTGATTCCAGTGGAAGTCGGGACTGAAAACAGAACTAACCCAGCAATTGCAAACACCAGCTGATCGGGGCGATGGACTGTGCCGGGCCCTGTACTTGCAAGCACATACAAGAATCTGGTTTGAGAACACCTCAGACAGTTTCTTTGGAGATCTCCCCATCAAAATGCTGGACTCAGAAACCAAACCAAGAAAAGAGAGAAGACAGAACAGGTCAACCAACCAACTCAGCTATATGTTGTCAGCGAAATATGGGGCAAACAGAGACTCTATGATGGACTATGTCAATCAGTGGATTCTTCAAAGACCTCATAGTGCTTTGGAGTGGCAAGACTGGCAGCAATTCATAACTGTTGAAATATCAAACCACCTGAACAAGAACCTCAGAGCATATCCGATATCCGGGACCTGGGGGTGGGAAATTGGGTGGGCCTTCTCCTTTAATACCCCCCTTTCAACATGAAGGAAACAATATGGAAAAAATAATAGTCATACCCACTTTCCTGTAGCCCTTGAACCTTTTTACCCTAATTAACTGTGTAAAGATTGTCAAAATATAATAAAAAATGAAAAAAAACCCCACATCTCAGAGTTATGCTTCCAGAAACATGAGAGGCCAGCGAATTATCTACAATTTTCTATCAGACACAGGTCTAGAGCTGCTTCAAAGTGGCATACCCCACTGCCCATATTAGTAACATGTCCGATGGAAGTCTGACCCTGGCAGCCAAATCCCGACAATTGGAAGCATGTGTGGAAAGCTCAGAAGGCAGTGGTCCAAGTCTGGGAGCATCTGTTTGAGATGGAAACTAGGGTTCAAGCAATATTTACAAGAAGTATGATGAGGAATATCATAATGATTCTTCAGGGATACATAAAAGGAATCTTTCACAACAGTGAGAATCAGCTCAGATTAAAGGATTTAAATTTCTGATAAATAATAATAATAATAATAAAGCAATACTTGGGATCAGGCCAGAGGCACTTCACCATGTGAGACAAAAAGTTGTAGAATACATAGAGTCAGGATGAGATAAGGCCAGGCATGGGTGGAGAAAGGGTACAGTCAAAAGTCAGGGGGTGACAGCATTTTGAGCACTGGAAAGCAAGCAATAGGTGGGGGTTATGGTGTGCTCTGGACAGCGCAAGGGCCTATCAGAGAAAATATCACAATGGACCTGTAAAGCTAGACACAGAAAATAATTGGTTCCACTGCCCTCATTCAACTGTGAAGTTGCTGGCAGGGACAGAGAGGAGACACGCTTTGATCAACATGGGGTGGCTAGTGCCACGCCACCATTGTCTTCAGGATCTGTCTCTCTAGGGAAATCCTGCTGACCACAGAAGTCGAATCACAAATGGGGATAAAGAAAAGGCAACCAGAGCATGGTTGGAGCTTGAGCAGCAGCCAGGCAGGTGACTGCAACAGTAATGATGCTTAGAAGGGCCTGCTGTGGTGGCACTGTTGGGGCAGAGTGGCTCTGGCACTCCTATGAAAGGCTGGAAGGGAAGGCAGTCATGGGTGTGAAGTTCATCTTGAAGCTATGTTTGGAAATTTTTTTTAAAGTTTTCTTTTAGATTCAGGGGAGTTTATTTGGAGGAGTGAGCTGAAGTCCACTCTCAGCTTTCTACAAACCACCTTGTGGGATGCTGACCTGCCTGCGTGGCTTTTCTCCCAGTTCCCACCGTGTTACCACATCACCTGTGATGGAGGGCTTATTCTCTAGAGGTTGTTTCTTGCTTGGGAATGAGGCCAAGCAAGGAATTGCCCATGAGGCATCCCACATGTGCCAGACTCAGGAATCATCTATCAGGTCAGTCTTCACGCCGAGGGTGTGGCCCTCAGTCCTACTCCTGCCCTGTTGGTGTCCTGTCTATGGCCTCTGAGACATCTGTAGAGTGAGCACATCATAGACCAGGGGGAAGGCTATTGCTCAGCTCCAGCAGTTGTGGTTACGTGTGGAGTTAACTAGCAGACAGAAAATCTTTCTGTCTCTCCTCTCTGTAAACCTGCCTTTCCAAGAAAAATAAACAAATAATAATAATAATAAAAAGATGAGAACTAAATAAAAGTGTAGATGCAGACTTCCCAAAGCAGTGCTCAAGTGCCCAGCCTCAATGGAAGCAGCTTGAGTTGGGGATTTGGAGTCTTGGGTCGCTTGCAATTATTGGCCTTCATCTTAAACAACTCCGCAGTTCAAGAGGAGAACATCATATTCTAAGGCTAGGACAGATGAAAAAAGTGATCTCTTCAAGGATAGGGTTAACTTGCACACTAAACTGAAAACTGAAGAGTTTCAGAAAAATTAATATGAGCAAAGTCCAGGCTGATGTCAAATTCATCTCTAGAAACGGGGACAGCCTACCTCGAGTTGGCAGTGCCTAAAAGGGAACTCATATGGACTACACTCCGTAAGGAGATGGGGAGATGCCCTTCTCCTCTGTTGGTAGGACTTAAGACCCTCAGGAGCCAATTAACTCCCCCGACAGAAAACATCACCCTGTGTCACCTTGGGGACTTGTGGGATGGCTGGCTGGACTAGTGGGATCAGCTTTCCAACACTAGAACTGAAGAAGCCTTTTGACCAAGGGAGGAGGCTTGTTTGGGTTCCTACTCTGAAAGTTTACCATTCGAGACCAGGTAGGCTCCACAGGTTTGGCTGCGGAGTACAGCTGGAAGGTGGAGCACTTGTGGAAGGACAATCACACTGCCAATCCCAGGCCCTCCCACCCAGTCCTCTGCAGAAAACTGCCTGCTGAGCACACAGACTCAGGGACCCATTCCTGAACCCCACAGCTGATCACTTCCCAACTTTGGATATTGAACCTGTGTGAGTCTCAGAGCACTTGCCCTCGGACAACAGGGTCTCCATCATTCAGTTCAAGGAGTGACGATCTGATAAAAGAACGCATCAAAGGAATGACTGGGTCAAATCGCATTCCAGCCCACATTTCACTGATAGCAGTAATAAAATGAAGCACAAAGTGGACTGAATTATTATAGTCCTTTAACTTTGTTTAACTTTGTGAAGAAACTTTGCTTAGCTAGGATAATAGGAGCAATTGGACTGGTAATAAACAAATAAATGAGTGGAGAAATGAGGCCTGGTGTTTGAAGTGATTCACAGCCTACAGTGTTATTACGCACGCATTTTTTCCATTGGAGCCTTTTAAACCCCCTTGAGTCTCCGACACAGCAAACAGGCAAATGTTATTTTCTCCTGCGGGTGAATAATGAAACTATGATTTAAATAACTTGAGTAACTATGATCACAGTGCCCTGCGTGACAGATTTTAACCCAGGTCTGGTTCCAAATGCTCCTTCTGCTGTCAGGGGTTGCTTGGGCGCTGGACAAAATAATTCCACCCACATGTTCAGTGCCCCAGCCACCCTCTCAGAGACTGTTCCCATGTAGGTGTCTGAGAATAACATCTGGACTTCTTTGTGTAGGCTTTTAATTGTGTGCAAATAATGGAATTAAATTATGAAATGTGTAACACAAGCATTCACAGCTCCTCCCACAAACCCAAGCCCTTGGCACTCAGCTCAAGCACAGCAGAAGCCCCCACCTCCTGGCTGTCCTCCCAGCATTGTGCCTTCTCCCCATGGTCCTGGTCATTTACCTGCTCTCTGCCCCTGACGGGGATCTTCTTTCATTTGAATTGAAGCATTGTTACTGTGCCATTGCTTGCATTACTCACTTCTCTTCTCCCTTTACTTTTCCCCAATGACCGGAGTTGCTTTCTTTGGAGCCTGTGTCTACCCACTCTTTCTTTCCAGAGTATGAGCCAGCTGGCCCAGAAGTCCCTCAATGGACCATCAAAGACTGGGCTGGCGACTGTTGCTCCCACTGTGGAATTTAGGTAAGTTCCCCAGGGGGTCATTCCCACAACTGGTCTTGAGTCAGCATTGCTTGGGGGTGGGGGTAGAATTCTCTCATTTCCTGCCTCTCTGTGTCCCTTGAGGACTTGTCAACATTTATTGCTAACCCATCAATTTCTGTGGACAAAGACTTGATTTGCTTTGCTGCAGCTCTTTTTTAATAGTCTTCCCGGTTTTCCAACAAGATTTTATCGCCTTCACACTATACCATTGTCTAAATTCTGCCTTTGCTTTCCTTTTGAAAATATACCTATTTTATTTCACAGAGAGAGCTCAGATCCATAGTTTACTCCCCAAATGCCAACAGTGACCAGCTGGGCTAAGCTGAAGCCTCGAGCTGGAAACTCAATCCAGGTTTCTCCTGTACATGGCAGGAACCTGGTTACTTGAACCATCACTGCTGCCTCTCAGCACTGCATTGGCAGGAAGTTAGAGTCAGGAGTTGGAGGGGAGTATGAAACCCAGCCACTCAATCTGGCCAGTTACCTGCTGCATTCCGACCCCCCCTATTAAAAAAACAAACATACACACATACAGACAAGGCTTCGAGACGTTAGGCAGAGCTGTTTAAGAGAAGGTCTGGGTCAGGCAGTTCCAAGAAGGCTGAGACTTCCCTCTTTGGTTCCTCTGTTCCCCAGTGTACAGAAGGGAACTCACCCTCCTGGCTTCCAGGTTGTGGTGCGACCACAACAATCAGGTATAGAACACAATCTATGGTTTCACAGGCCATCAGCAGGACCGATAAGGGCCTTACCCATGAACTTGCGCAGCTTCTCCCCACATCTTACTCATAAGCACTCCACTAATTTTCATATTCACATTATTGCCTTAACAGTTTTCATTTAAAATTAACTACATTTTTAGGTTTGCCTTGTGGCATAGGGTTTGGTAAAGCCACTGCCTGTTATGCTAGCATCTCATATGAGGTTCAAGTCCGGGCTGCTCCACTTCTGATCCCTTATAAGGCACTTGGGAAAAACAGCAGAATATGGTCCAAATGTTGGGAGATCTGGATGAAGCTCCTGGCTCTTGACTTTAAATTGGCCAAGCCCTGGCCATTGTGGCCCTCTGGGAATTAAACCAGTACATGGAAGATCTCTCCATCTCTCTCTCTCTTTCTCTGTCTCTCTCTCTCTCTGATTTTCAAATTTTGTACATCTAAGTAAATTTAGTTCATAGGATAGCTTTATTCTAGTATCATAAATAAAAGACCAATGTCACTCAGTTTAAATAGAAGCTAATCATGAAAACAACTGTGGGCATAAAGATCTACCCAGAAGTTTAGTGTGCACGTGTAAAAGAAGGCAACTCAAATTCGGTTTCTTCTGCTCGTAACGTGGATCACTTCTGATGCCAGCTCTGTGGGAGGTTTCTCCCACATCACCAGCAAGTCAGCAGTCAGTCTGCAGCAGACAGCAGCCCGATGTCCTCCAAGTCACTTCAGCTCCAACTCCATTAACCTGGAGACAGCGTCGGACTGTGGCTCAGGCCACAGAACTTTTTCCTCCTTCTCACCTTTTAAATATTGACTTAATCATTTCTTTGAAAAAACAGGCTGACAGTGACAGAGTGAAGAGAAATGGAGAGAGAGAAAAAAAATCACACCGTCAGTTGGTTTATTTCTGAAATGAAGGCAACAGTCTGTTCTCACTCAGGTCCAAATGAGGGTCTATGGGAGTCCTGCACTTGTGGCAGGAATCTAAGCATGTGAGCCCTCGTCTGCTCCCTCTCATGATGCTTTATCAGGAAACTGGACTCCAACAGGCAGTGTCACAGGAGGGGTTTAACCCACTGTGCCCACAACACTGGTCTCTTCTTTCTCATTCCTTTTCATTCCAGGGTATTTTGCCCATGTTTCCAACTGACTGGCTATAAACCAAAGTTCTCACAAACCCCTCTACTAGATCAATTAATTCCATCCAGTGACTCACAAGACTTGTATAAATATGTCCATGTGTTTACTGGTAAACGATAAGGCTGTGAAGGAAAATATAAAAGAAACAGATAAAGAGCTTCCTAGGGCGTGGTGTGGCCAAAGGAACCCTGAGCTCCTAGGCCATCTCCAGGGGCACCACCTGCCAGATCCTTCAAGTTCATATTGTCCAGGAGCCCTGTGGACCCAGGCCTGTCTGAATTTGGGAGAGACCTGGTAACTAGCATGTCTGATGGCTAAGGGGCTTGACTGGAAGGACAGTGAGCAAGATCTGTCTGTGTACCACTCCTGTTTCCAGGATATGTGGCAGGATGCCAAGGGAACGAGAAGGGTCTTAAGAGCCACTCTCAAACAAAGCAGGGAGGAATGTTTTTATGGGTTAAGATGGGGATGATTAGAACCGCCACGGCCCGTCTCAGAGAGGATTTCCAGTTTCTAGGGCCTTCCTGGGAACCAAGAATCATGGATGAGAAGACAAATGCTTGCCACATGTTTTGAGCCTATGTGTTCTCCTTCTTAAAGAGCTGAGTTAGCAAGTGTGAATAGCTAGTTCCCGCACTCCAGGCTTCCTTTTTTTAATTCCATCTCCAGGAAATAATTTTGCTATTGTTCCATTAAAAGTTGTTTAATGCCCTCCTCATCCTTTCACCAATGAACATCATCACTTGTGCTGCGGTTCGCTTGCTGTGCTCTGGGAAACATCAAATACAAGGCTAAAAGGTGGTAGAGCTTTTAATGTATATATACATATACACACATATACATACACGTGTAATATACATACATATTTATATACTGAAAAAAATTAAAACCCACAAAAACCAAGGCCAAATGTGCTACATAAAATCATGTCTAGAAGGGAGTCATACCAACCCCAGGCTGTGATTAGCTGCATGGAGAAAGAGAAGAATGAAGGGTCAAGGGCTATGGTGAGTTAGTCAAATCCCTGCTTTAATTATGTTTATTAGAATGCTTGGAACAAATAGGGACAAGATTTACAATTGTTGATTCTCCATAAGGACATGAGATTGTACTGTTTTTCCGTAGCTTAAGAATCTTTAAAATTTCTTCAAATTTAAAAGAAAGAAGGAGGGGAGGAAGGAAAAAGAAAGGAAGGAAGGAAGAAATAAAAGGAAATAAAGAAAGAAAATGAAATAAAGAAAGAGAAATAAAGAAAAAAGTTTAGGCAAAACACTGCCAAATAAGTTTACTAGCAAGGACTTAACACATGTTGATTGATGAGGGACTCAATCAGTCAGCTGTAACACACAGTCCAGCTCAGGTAACTTAAAATGCAGAATTTGTTGTCCTGAAGTGTTGGAAGGTGAAGTGCAAAATCAATGGTGCTAAGAGGGCGGGTGTCACCCAAGGCCTCTCCCCGTGGCTGGTAAATGCCACCTGCTCCCTGGGTCTCCCTACAGTCTCCTTCTTCTCTCTGTGAGTTCCTGTGTCCCAGTTTCCTCTTGCTCAAACACAGTCAGATTAGGGGCCACACTAATAACCTCGTCTTCATGTAACTGTCCCATTAAGTATACTATATCCAAAGATGGTCACATTTTACAGTATTGGATTTAAGTCTTCAACATTTGAATTCAGGGCCTTCTCTGATGACCATCACTGGCACTTGAGTATCTTACACTGGTCAGCTCTGTGTGGATGGCTCTCACATCCTCTTCCTGACTGCTCCACCACCCGCCCCTTCTGGACCCTCCCTGACTTCAACTCTTGTTCCTTCTGTTTGTCTGCCCTGCTCATTCTCACTCAGTCCACTCTGATCTTTGATTCCCATCCAGGTTTGCATAGCAGCTTCATACAGCTCAAACTCCCATTCACAGAGAGCACAACATGTTTCCTCATGACAGATGTGGCTACAAAGTGTCCACAATCCTCTTTCTGGCCTCTTTTTTTTTTTCCTAAGATTGACTTATTATTGTTAGAAAGGCAGATACACAGAGAGGAGGAGAGACAGAGAGGAAGGTCTTCCATCACTGATTCACTCCCAAGTGACTGCAACGGCCAGAGCTGAGCTGATTCGAAGCCTGAAGCCTGGAGCTTCTTCCAGGTCTCCCACACATGCAGGGTACCAAGGTTTTGTGCCATCCTCAACTGTTTTCCCAGGTCACAAGCAGGGAGCTGGATGGGAAGCGGGGCTGCCGGGATTAAAACAAGTGCCTCCATATGGGATACCAGCGTCTGCAAGGTGAGGAATTTAGCCACGAGGCTGCCGTGCTGGCCCCTCTCAAAGTCTTGCCTCCCTCGCCTTCTCTACTTCATCACACTGTGAACATCAATGTAACACTTTGTGTCCTACTTTTGTTAGGAGGCATTTCTTGAGTGTCTGTTTTCTATTTCAGATGCTGTCAACAGTGCAGATGGCTCTTGAGAGCTTCAGCCAACATTTTCTAAACAGCTGGGGTGCAGCACTGGAAGATTCTAGAAAGCAAGTTGCAATAGCCTTCACCCTGATTTATGATGTGCTCACTCTACAGATGTCTCAGAGGCCATAGACGGGACACCAACAGGGCAGGAGTAGGACTGAGGGCCACACCCTCGGCGTGAAGACTGACCTGATAGATGATTCCTGAGTCTGGCACATGTGGGATGCCTCATGGGCAATTCCTTGTTTGGCCTCATTCCCAAGCAAGAAACAACCTCTAGAGAATAAGCCCTCCATCACAGGTGATGTGGTAACACGGTGGGAACTGGGAGAAAAGCCACGCAGGCAGGTCAGCATCCCACAAGGTGGTTTGTAGAAAGCTGAGAGTGGACTTCAGCTCACTCCTCCAAATAAACTCCCCTGAATCTAAAAGAAAACTTTAAAAAAATTTCCAAACATAGCTTCAAGATGAACCTCACACCCATGACTGCCTTCCCTTCCAGCCTTTCATAGGAGTGCCAGAGCCACTCTGCCCCAACAGTGCCACCACAGCAGGCCCTTCTAAGCATCATTACTGTTGCAGTCACCTGCCTGGCTGCTGCTCAAGCTCCAACCATGCTCTGGTTGCCTTTTCTTTATCCCCATTTGTGATTCGACTTCTGTGGTCAGCAGGATTTCCCTAGAGAGACAGATCCTGAAGGCGGTGTGGCACTACCACCCCATGTTGATCAAAGCGTGTCTCCTCTCTGTCCCTGCCAGCAACTTCACAGTTGAATGAGGGCAGTGGAACCAATTATTTTCTGTGTCTAGCTTTACAGGTCCATTGTGATATTTTCTCTGATAGGCCCTTGCCTGTTGCCCTGGGTTGGAGGCTCCTGCTGTATTGCTTGCTTCTAGGAAGTTGCTTGAACGTCTGGTCTCATCCCCATCCTCTCCACCCCACAGCCTTGTGGAGCTGCTGCCCTTCTCTTCCTATGGCAAGCCTCTCCGTGAGACCATTGTCCTTGGCAGGAGCTTTCCCTCTCTCTGATTTCATCTATGTAGATTCTATAAAGACAGAAAGGAGCAGTTTGACTGAGTCTGAACCCTTGTGTTTGGAAACCTGCCTCTGCCTCTGTCCTCCCTATAATGCTGGGCGGTTGTTTCATGTTGAAGATTCTCCATTTTCTTATCTGTATAATGGGCTGGTGTGGTAGGCTGGAAAATGCCTTCCTCCCAACACACAGTCTAGTCTCTGAAACCTGCTCTGTTATCTGATTTAAAAAAAAAAAAGGATCTTTGCAGAAATGATCAAGGATCTTGAGATGAGATTATCCTTTGTAGATACCAAGTGGATTGGTGGATCCCCACGGATAATCTTAGAAGAGGGAGGTAGCAGATTATACAAGCAGCAGAGGAGGGGGCACTGGGAAACTGGAGACAGTGCTGTGATGTGGTCATATTTCAAGGCACACCGCTGGGCACCAGAGTTGGAAGAGGAGGAGTGCTTGTCTCTTAGGGCCTTGCAAGGGAAATCTGTTCTATTGTCAATCAAACATTTCCTCCCTCCCCTAAATTCAATCCCCTGTAGCTCAGGATACAATCCTGTTTGAAGACAAGGTCTCTCAAACAGCATTTGAAGCTGTTGCAGAGGGACTGGTGTCCTTCTAAGAAGAGGAAAGCACCGGCATGCCGACACACAGAGGGTATTACTGTGTGAAGACAGGTCAGCGAGACAGCGGCTCTCAGTAGGCAGCTGAGGGAGGCCTGTGCAGGAAAAAGCCTGCTACACCTTGGTCCTGCCCCTACAATAGCCTCTGGAACTGTGAGAAAATAGATTTGTGCTGCTGAAGTCACTTGATCTGTGGGTCTTTGTTATGGCAACCTGAACAAATGGAAACACCTGCCAACATCTTGAATTCAAATGAAATTGGTGATGCTGTTTTCAGACCTCTGGCCTCTGGGATTGTGAGAAAGCCGAATTCTGTTGTAAGCCACCCTTTGTTCCAGCAGCTTTAGGTAAGCAGTGGAGCTGATGAAGTGTCTCTCACAGGCTTCCTGGAGAGATCAGAGGCCACCTGCTTGACCTGTGTCAGTACTCCCCATATTTTTGTGATGTCCAAATCGCAAAGATTCCATACATTTGTGCTTCTAACCAAGTAGGAGGAAATACACATATTTGAAGTATAGTGATTTGTAATGGCTGTTACGGAACCTTCTTCTCACCTGTATTCTCTGGTGTCACTTTTCTGTCCTAATGTTCCTGTTTCCTTCAGTGAGTTCCATCTACAAGGACTCCTCATACAACTAAGGAGAGCTGGTTTGCAAGTCTGTGTCATCACTTAAAGCAACGATAAAAAGCTAACATTTATGAGGTAACATTCTGTGCCAGGACTGGGCTAAGTGATTTTCCTAACTTACCTCATTCAATCCCCCGAGGGTCCTTTTAGATGAATACTTTGCAGACAGAGAAATCAAGGCATAGAGAGATTAAAAACTGCTCAATAGACACATCTGGGAAGTTATTGCCCAAACCCACACCCTTGTCTACTACTAAACATTAAGAGCTGAGGGATTCACTTTATGTTAATTAACTTTCACTCTCGAACATGTGCTTGGAGCAGTTGGACTCAATAAAGTCTTGGATGGATGAATGATGAATGAATGGCACCTTCTGTGTGCCAAAGAAATTATCAGAAGAAGCCCCTCTGGACTCTCTAGTCCAGATTCTCTTTCACTTGACTCTTTCACTACTGTGGCCATGACAGTCTCAACCTAGCCACTGACCTGTATGATCCAGGACCATGTCACAATTCTATATGGAAGTACATCTCTGTTCTTCGCCTATCTGATGTTGGAACAGAGAAAACCCAAGTTAAAGCAGAAATCTATGCAGGCTTTCACCCCTCCATCTTCTCAGCAGTGGCCTCACCTCCTCCTAGGTGTTGCCCTCTGTCACCCACATTACTGGAAGGCAGGTCCAGGTCCAACAAGATTAGGAATGTTGTGAGGGGTATGGACACACCAGATATTACGGCCATACCAATTTACGGAACAGGAAACTTATAGTTCGAGATGGTAACAGTACTGGCCCAAAGTCACAGAAAACATGCTGCTATTTGTGACTCCCAATGCAGTTGCTGCTTTCCAACATATCAAGGGGGAAAGAAAGTGACCCAATCTAGAAGTGAAAGGATGGGGTTTAAGGCCCTTGTTTCAATTCTAGCCAGTTGAATGTTGTTAGATTATGTAAATTTCCTACACCCGAGTTGCTTGGCCCACTCAAGGAAATAGAAACATCTGTCCAGCAGCTGTCCATGCTTCAGGAAAAAGGAACTGACTCCAAAACGACAACCTTCAGACAATGACTCATCCAGAACCTGCCTTGTCTTACTCCTCCTGTCAACCCAGGCTCTTCAAAAGAAGTTAGAATCCTGTTGGCCTGGGGTTGGGCACAAACATTTTGATTCTACAGCAAATCGGAATCAGAAAAAGGAAGGATAAAGTAATAGCCAAACTCATCCTCTACACTCCTGAATAAAACCCCAAGACATCTCTTTGGAGTTACGAAAATATTTACCTGGTAATTACATCCCAAGGTGTTCAGTTGTCCCTCCTTTGTGATGAATACATCGCTATGGAAAATAATCTCTTTTCTAAACTTTGGATGTCATCACTTAACCCCTACCAGAAAGGTGCTCCTGTGTCTCTTTTTCTCTTAGTATATTTAAGCACATGTGAATGGAGGAAAGCAGTGCTTTCCATGAGGCTCTGCAATCATATTTTTGTTGAACATGGAACAGGCCAATTCTGTTGTCTTCATCACAGGCTCCTGGAGCAAGGTTTCTCAACAGCCACCCTGGTGGCATTCTAACCAGGCAATTCTTTATTTTGAGGGCTTCTCTGTCAATTGTGGGATGTAGAAGATTTTTCTCCACACAGTAGATGCCAAGAGCACCTGGCCCCCAACTCCTGTCAACACAAAATGCTTTGGACATTGACAAATGTCTCCCTGGGAGCACAATTACCCTCCCCAGCTAAAACCAACCGTTCTATAAGAGACAGGGCATGGAGGATTGTCTTGGCTCTGTCCCACCTGACATTAGGTATGTTCTAGAAATGCTTTTTTGAGAGTGCCGATGAATTCAGTGAAGGGGTTAAGTTGAGCTAGAAGGACAAAAAAAAAATGTATATATCACATACCTCAAATGGACAACATGTGCACATCTTAAGAGACTATGTGCAAAGCTGGCTTTTGGAACATGATGCACAGTAAGTTTTTCCTGGCATTCCAATGTTTAGTTAGGCAGATATGGCGACACGGCAGAGTGGATCAGCTGTGACTGTTCGTGACTGTGCTCTTTAAAAATGGCTGCTGTCCCAGACATCTTGTCCCTGTCTGATGAACTGCTGTTATCCAATTTTTTACAGGAAAAGAAGTTTCCACTGTAGAAATTTCTTTCCAATTTGTTAAAATTTATGGAGAATGTTTTGGGCCTGTAACGTGTATATAAATGCTGTGGGAAGCTTGGGGAAGGGCAAGAGGAAGTTAAGTTCACACAGGGCAGAAAGCAGCTCTCCATGTTGAACTGGACTGGTGCTGGAAGCCACATCTAGCAACATTGTGTGTCTGAGTCTCCAGAAGACTTGGGCTGATTTGAGATGACTGGCTCAGTGGGATGGGGCTTGGATGGGAAGTCAGGAATCCTGTTCTGGTCTCTTGGCTCCAACATCTGAACCTTAGACTTTGGGCTTTTGTAGTTATTAAAATAATGCTCCCTAATGGCTTGGGCTTCTTCTATACCCACTTCCCTTTGCTGTGTGACTTTACAGATGTTTCCATCAAGAGGTGGAGTCTCCTTTCCCATGCTTTGAACCGAGTCTGGCCTTGAGTTTGGCTTTGACCGATAGAACATGGCAGACATGACACTGATGGACTTTCTGGGCTAGTCTTTAGTAGCTGTTGCATGTTTTGCGTCTGCTGTTTTTAAAACACAGCTCCTTTCAAGTGAAGGGGCTTAGTTGGACCTCCTTGATGCTAGAGAAGACCTGGGGAGAAACAGGCCCAGCCTGTGTACAGCTTCCTGGGAGAACTTGCGAGGACCAACAGAAGGCCTGCTCCTGTAAGCTACACAGAGCTATAGCAACTAATCTGTGGTGCTTTTTTCAAGCCACCAAGTTTTGGAGTGATTTGCTATGTAGCAATAGACACATGAACAGCTAAGAAAAGATCATTTTTGGGAAAAACCTAGTAAAATATCTGCTACATGTTCATCATGTCACAGCAATGACCCTCCTCCATTAACTCTTTTTATCCCCTCCTGGAACAAACTTTCAAGACTTTTTTCCTCTTCTTTTCTACTTAAGGGGCAACATTCTTAAACCCGTGCTCATTTGTCCTCTTCCACTTTTGGGACTGGGGATTCAGTGAGGACATGAAACAAAAATTACCCTTGTTTCCTAGCCTGGGAGATGATTTCCTAGACACCCTGGTATGCAAAAGGAAACTAGATGTGGAAGAGTGACACATGCAATCCCTCATGATTAATAAATCGATTTACCTGGGTTCCTTTTCTGCTTCCTCTTTATTCCAGTTTCTTTTCTACAAAGTTTAGAATATAATTGGTCAAACATATTTGCTAAGGATCCACTTTGGAAACTGAGTAAACGCTGTGAAGACTTTCTGAGGAATTGATTAACTGATGGTTCCTCCCCAGACCAGAGGTTAGACGATGGAGCATCAATGATCTTGACGTAGTTCTTGTTTGTATTGCATTGCCCACCCCGCCCCCCCCACATACACATAGTATATAAGAAAGCACAAGAGGAGAAGCCAAAGGAAGGGTTGTCTTCAGAGAAACACAATTCTCTGTTTTAAAGGCGCTGGAAGGAATGCACAGTATAGTGCCTACCCTACTGAGATGTCCTTTGAACAAACTGGTGTGTAATTTCCTGCCACCATAAACTAAGTTTCTTCTGATAAAATATGCTTATAATTTTTAGAGTTCCCACTGCAAAAATGTCCCTTACCCTCAAAGGGCTTACTTGTCTCTGGGGATAACCAGGCCAGCAAGACAGCTGACCATACTACAGGGACAATAGTTGGCCTCCAGTTGCATAGTAGTTAGGATACAACGTAGGAAATACTGGGATTCTGGGAGCAGAGGCAGACAGAACTGAAAAGACTGTTCATGGAGTCTCATTCTCAGTGTATCATAATACATAAGGTTGCCCAGCAACTCTAATAACTTGTAGTGCTTGTCTAAATTCACCTTCTCTTTTGGATTCTTGGTCTATAAAATGAAGAGATTAGACAAGAGGATCTCTAAGCTTTCATAGAATGTTATCACTCCAATAATCTAAGTCTATATGTGTCTATAGGCTAGCAAGAATGGCAGGGCTTGTTGTACAGATGTATATAAAACCATGAAACTTACTCAGGCAGTTCCAGTAGCTTTCAGGATTAGAGGTCCTGGGGTCTAAGCCACTGTCCTTTGAGCTTCACACAGTCTTCCCTGCAGAGTCTACACAACTGCTGTCCATTAGAGGACTTCAGGTGGGCCTCCAGGTATGCAAACACTACAAACAGTGCAAGGATGGGGATTTTTAACTGCTAATAGGGATATTCAATCTGAGTTTGAGGACAGTCCCCAAAAAGCATGATCTCACAGAAGGATTAAGGGGTTTGGTCATCTAAAGAATTGTGTCTAGGGCCAGTGCTGTGGTATAAAAGCCTAATCTTCTACCCTGTGGCACCAGCATCCCATATGTTAACCATTTTGTGTGTGTTCCTGTTGTCCCACTTCTGATCCGGCTCTCTGCTCATGGTCTGGGAAAGCCACAGAGGATGGCTATATCCTTGGGTCCCTGCACAAGAGACCTGGAAGAAGCTCCGGGTTCTTCCAGCTCCATTGGACTCTGAGAGCCAAGAGTAACCACCCTGATAACAACCCTCTTATGTTCTAGGAGTTTGTAGGGGACTTGGAGGAAAGCTTTCACTCATCATTTCTGCATCGAGGGGTCCTGCTCAATAGGCTCACAATGTTCCTGATTTAAAGGCTGTTGGGATAAACTTGGCAGATTTTCTGTTTTTATTACCGCATCTCTGGCTCTTTGATATCTCAGCCAGCATGCATCTTATCATTGTTAGAACCCTTGGGCCACATAAGTATCTCTAGTTTACAAACTCACTGACCACAGAGTTTCTAACCATGTCATTTGTTGTACTAAATTCTTAGGCGGATTGCATGAGGGGGAGATAGCAAGGCAGGCTGAAGGTCACCCAGCTGAAGGCTATGAAAAAAATGTAAAGGCATGGATGCTGCTCATAAATCTTTCAGACCCCAATTATATTGCCCTTGGTCATCTCCATGTAGACATAGTGAGCCTGGGCTTTGGAGTCAGCCAGATCTGGGTTCATAGCAGCCTTGTCCAGGTTAGCTCCCTTCTTTGAGTTGCATCTCCCTCATCAGTACAATGCGATAAGAATGGGTCCATTTGAGGCTGTTTTTAGCATTCCTGAGGTCATGTGTCTGCAAAGTTCAGTCCAGTGAATGTTCTAGACAGGTGGCTGGTGTTTGTAGTACATTTACCAACCGCGTTCCTTCTTTTGTTTGTCAGGCTGGGTGAAGTGATGCTATGCCCTTTCTTGTGTGTTCAAATCCTTCCTGCCTCTGCAACTCTCTTATGACCATTGATCTTTTTCCTATTTTGTGAACAGAAACATTGATCAAATAGCCTTGAGAGAAAGCATGACTAAGTATTATTAAATCAGCATCAAATTAGGTATGAGGCAGGAGGGGGACTGTGTTTACAGGATAGGGCTTTTGGTTGGAAAGGTAAGACCAATATTTATGGAGGGACAAGTGACTAGAAAGTGAGATTGTGCAAATGGCCAGCATTGCTTGGAGACCTAACTCTGTTGTTTGTGACAGTTTTCAACAGGGACACTGGTGATGCAAGGAGTCTCACACTCGGTTTTGATCACCACCTGCCAGACAGAATCCTAGCACTGGCACCCTGGGTGGAGGCAACGATTTCTGTGTGGGCCGTTGTTTCCCAGAGGGCAGAGCTCATGTTTGGGCTTGCAAGGTGTTTCCCTCTCAATAAACAAAAAATAACCCCAATAGGACTGCAGCAAAGTGGTAAGGGGAAAGAGCATTGAACTGGAGGTCAACAAGCCTGCACCCAACAAATTCTACCATGACCACAAACTGTGCATGAGTAGGATCTTGAGAAAACCCTTGACCCTTCTGCTTATGGGTTTCTTGGGTTTTTTTTTAAGATTTATTTATATTGGAAATGCAGATATTCAGAGAGGAGAGACAGAAAGATCTTCTGTCCACTAGTTCACTCCCATGGAAGACACAATGGCCAGAGCTGAGCTGATCCGAAGCCAGGAACCCGGAGCTTCTTCCAGGTCTCTTGTGCAGGATCCCAAGGCGTTGGGTTGTTCTTGACTGCTTTCCCAGGCCACAAGCAGGGAGCTGGATGGGAAACAGAGCAGTTGGGATTAGAACCAGTGCCCACATGGGATCCTGACACATGCGAGATAAGGACTTTAGGCACTAGGCCTACCACAACAGACCCTGCCCTTCTGTTTGTAAGATGAGGATGGCAAACCATTCAGGGGTTTGCAAACTGTGTCTAAGCTACCCTGGGATTTGTAGAAATTCTGGCATTCAGGGCACCAGTGAGTCAGGTGCACAGGTGAGGGGTATGTCATAGCTCTGGGTCATCTCTCTCCATCTTTCTTTACCTTGACCACAACAGGTCCACTTGTGTTTCTTTTATTCTGAAGTCCTTTTGGCAACTTTCTTAGAAAATCACCTGGCAGGGCCCAGGTAAGTCTGCTCAGAAATGCGGGTGTTTGAATCTCCCAGATACGTGGCTGTGGCTAGGAGAACCCATGCCGAGCCAGGCTTCCTGTTGGAGATGCTAGCTCCCTGTACACTGCTGTCAAGTGGTGGGCAAATCTTGGGTTTACAGGCTTCCCCTGCTGGCTGCCCAGCAGTGAGCTCTGGGGTCTTGGTGTCTGGAATTGCTGCCTAAGGACATTCATGGACTAGGCCACAGTACGTGTAGGTGAGGAATGAATCTGGAGGAACACTCAATGACAGGGCCACTGTGCTTGCTGTAAACGAGAGGAGACCTAGTGGCTTGGAGGGGAGAGACAGGAAGATCTATATGGGTCAGACTCATGCACCAGCCCACATGGGAATCCAGAGTTGGGCTTTGTTAGCATGGAACATTGCTGACCACCACACACCAGTATACATGAAAGCTAGGGTTGGGGGCCTGTCTAGCAGGGCAAGATCCTTATACCTGACTGAATGTCAGAACACGGGATGAGTCATATTAGGTAGGGACATGACACTAGCCAGATCGTGAGCAAACCAAGTTTGGGGGTAGATTCTGTGAGGGATTTGTGAGCCAAATCCTGTGGAAATGCAAGCTGGTTAGCTCGCAAGTTGAGGGTGGGGATGGGCTGAGCTATGTGTGACCATGGAACCTGCCATCGCTCACAGGTACAGGGACCAAGAACAGTCTGGGCAGACCCAGGCTGCAGCAGCCACATGTGCATCTTAAAACACAGTGTGATGGAGGCTGGGCCACAATATTCACCAGCTCATACTAAGCCCAGATAAAGGGCAGGCTATGCCAGGCAAGGTCCTACCACCTATTGGTATGCATGAGATCCGGATCTGAGATCAGGGCAAGGGGGGAACATAGGAAACTCCTCTAGTGGGTCCTAGCTCCCACTGGTGAGCACATTGTCCAGACCTGGGGGTCCGGTAAGCCTGGCAAGGTAGTTCCAACTGTTGGTTAATGTGTGGGTTGGTTTTGGAAGGGGGTGAACCAGGCAAGGCCATGCAAACCTTAGCTCATTAGACAAATTATAGAAAAAAGGCTGGAGCGCAGGTCATGCTGGACTAGGCTGTCACATCTACTGGTTTGCATGAGTTAGGGATGGGAGCAGACTGAGCAGGGTTAGGTTCCAGCACCCGCCAGCGAGAGTTGGAACTGATGGCAGGCTAGGTCAGGTCAGGCTACAGCATCTAAAAGCAAAGGCCAAGACAGGCGAGGGGCTATGCCAAGCTAGGTCAGAGCAACCACTGGCACAGGTGAGATCTATGGCTGGGAACAGGCCTGGTTGGGGAGTAAAGGGGATGCCCTGGCTGGGTTATAGTTCCCACTGGTCAGTGCCAATGCCAGGTTGCTGTTTAGTCTGGCCATGGCTGCAGCATCTCTTGGCACAAGTGTGGACTGGGTCTGAAGTGTGCCAGACTGGGCTAGACTCCAGTACCCACTGGTTCAGGTGAGAACCAGGTAGGTGTAAGACTGGCTAGACTAGGTCTCTGCCCCTGCTGGGCCATGTGTGAGCTGTGTCTGGGAGTGGATCAGGCTTGGCTGGACTGTAACATCCAATCGTAAAAACCAGAATGGGTAAAGACCAATCAGGAAAGGCCAATGTTCCTGCTAGGACAGGAGGTAGACTAAGTAGGGCTGGCCCATGGAGCCACTGATGGGCGTGAGATCTGCCACTGGGAGAGGTTCTAATGGGAGAGCTTGGGGAACTCCTCTGTTGGGACACAGTCACTGCAGGTGAGCGCAAAAACCGCAATAGGGAGCAGCCTGGACCAGGCCAGGGAACAGTTCCCACCTGCATACGTTTGGAGCAGCTTGGGGCAAACCAAGCAGGGCAAGTTCATATCACTTGTTGGTGAATCCAAGCACCAGAATGCAGTGTCAGGCTGGGTTGGGTCACAACACAAGCCAGTTCACATGAAGGCCAGAACTAGGGGCCAGCTGGGCTGGGTTAGGCTGTAGACCCTAACAGCAAGAGCTGGAATTGGTGGTGGCTGGGCCCAGTCAGGCTACAGCACTCACTAGCAAATGCTGAGGTGAGGCAGGCCATGCCAGACTGAGCCTTTGCTGCAGCATCAGCTGGCAGGTGCTAGCACGGGAGGCAAATTCTGTCAAATGAAACTGCAGAACCACCTGGAGACTGCAAGATCCGGGAGTGGGAGTGGGCCCTGCAGGGAAGCAGTTGCCTCCTGGGTTGCCACTGGGAAGGCACGACTAGACAGAGAGTGGTACCCACCAGCACGTGTATGGGCTGGATAATGGGGCTGGTTGGATTGAACTATGCTACAGTGCCCATTGACATGTAGGAGAGCTGAATGGGATATGGCACAGACTGGACCAGTCAGCTGTACATACTGGCAGGCATGGGAACTATGGCAGGGGGCATCCCTGGTGGGGATTATTGCGAGTCACTCTGACTAGGCTGCAGTTCCCACTGGTTTGTGTGAGGGCTGACTATATGGTGGGCAGATAGGGCTGGGCTACAACACCCATTGGTTTGTGTAGAAGATAAGGCTGGAGGCAGAACTGACCCAGCAACTGAAACCACCAGCATATTCATAAGCTGATTGGGGTGACAGATGGACTGTGCCAAACCCTGTATTGGCAAGCACATACAAGAATCAGGTCTGGGATAACCTCAGATGAAGTTTCTTTGGGGATTCCCCCAACTGAATTGCTGGACTCAGTACCTATCCATGAAGAAAATTGCAACTTCTGTGGTCTGACCAGGGAGTGCATGTGTCAGAGCTGGGACGCCTCAGTGGCTTAGATGGAGCAGTGGACAGCATATCCAGGTGTACGTGGAAGATGTGCATTGGAACCTACAGAGGACACCTGGTATCACAACAGAGGTTGGAGAACAGAACAAATCAATCAACTACTCCAGCCAAACATGGGCAAATCGAAACTCTAAGGTGGACTATATCAACCAGTAGATTCTGGAGAGATTTCATTACGCTTGTAATTGCGAGATCGGCAGTAATTCAGAATTGTTGAATTATCAAAACCTTTTGAGCAGGACCCTCAGAGCATGCCCCACATTGGGGACCCTGGGATACTGTCGGTTGGCTGTCCTCCAGCCCTGGGTGCAGAGGTTTTTGAAAGCATGGGTGTGGCTTCTCTCCTTGCCTCCCTTCCCCCAGATACAGAAAGGGAAAAAAAAGAATGTGGAAATGGTGATCTCAACCATTTTCCTGTATCCCTTGACCCTTATCACCCTAATCAGCCATCATAAAAAAATAAACATAATTAATAATAACAATTTTTTTTAAAAAAGAAGTTGAGCAGCTGGGACACAAACTGATGCCCACATGGGATGCCAACACTCACAGGCAGAGGATTAGCTAATTCAGCCATCACACCAGCCCCAGACTCCATGGA
This sequence comes from Ochotona curzoniae, assembly GCF_017591425.1. Taxonomy (NCBI): domain Eukaryota; kingdom Metazoa; phylum Chordata; class Mammalia; order Lagomorpha; family Ochotonidae; genus Ochotona; species Ochotona curzoniae. The sequence goes on along the minus strand of NW_024466312.1, from coordinate 3,759,971 downwards.
ATCCTACTGGGATAAAGTAGTTCTGAGTTGGATCAAACCCACTGCAATCCGTTGGAAGCTTCCATGGGTGAGCCAATGCCTCCAGCCAGAGTGGCACCACATGTCCTTGAAAGGAATCCTCTTTTGCAGACGAACACACCCTTCTATTGAGCTGGCATAAGAAAAAATTTCCTGCCTGTCAGTTCTTGTCACACTGAGGAATGGGCATTGAAAATCCCTCCAAAGTGCATCATGCTCAGATCAGATCTGGGTTGGTGTGAACAGCCCTTGATTGTCCTGGGTTTGCTTGGGTTCTGATAGGAGAGCTCAACTGTTAGAGAAACCAGGCCACCTCCATCACTGCTGGACACCACCAGCCCCAGGAAAGTTAATGTGCTGTCATTGCACCTCATCCCAGCTGTGTGGCTCCAGCTTGGATTCCTTTTCTACCTATAATTTTATGTTACAAGGGTTTTTTTTTAAAATGATAATTAACAAAAGTTTACCAGTTCTGTGAGGGTGTGTGTATGAGTGTGTGTGAAAGCAAGAGAGAGAAGGGGAGACAGGGAGAGAGAAGGCTGAGTTAAACTCTATCAGAAAAACAGGCAGATACAGTCTAGCACCTTGTATTCCCCACATTCCTGACAATTGCTCATCTTCTGCTGCTTGATAGCTTGGTCTTTGCACACAATGTCACACAATCAGGCCATAGGTTTTGCATACAAGCTTCCTTCAGTTACCACTATTCTTGAAACACTCCTCTGTGTCTTTCTATGACTTAATACCTCATTTCTTTTTATAGCATATATAATGTTTTATAATATGTAATATATTTATAATACATAATAATATGATATAACATAATAAGATTCGATTGCATGAAAGTACCACAATTTTTAAACTATTCATCTATTTATTTTTATTGGAAAGGCAGAATTAATGAGAGAAGGAGAGACACAGAAAAAGTTCTTCCATCCACTCCCCAAATAGCTACAACAGCTGGATCTGAGGTCCAAAGCCAGGAACCAAAAGTTTCCTCAGGGTCTCCCACATGAGTATGACCTGTGCTACTTAGTGTGAACATAGGCTATCTTCCCCTTTGGATAATTTCCTAGGGTTGCAATTGCTAGATGACGTGCTAAAACTAGATTTAGCTTTATAAGAAACTGCTAACCCATCTTCTGAAATGGCTGTGCCATTTTTCATCCCTACTATGACGTAGTTTTTAGTTGCTATTAAATACCATCCTACATAAAGAAAAAAATAAAGCTTTAATTTATTAGCGTGATTTTTCTTGTTCATATTATATACTGCCAACTTCACTTTTTAATGATTTGTTTGTTTGTTTGGGAGAGAGAGCTCTCATCCACCGGGTCTGTCTTTAAATGCTCCCAACGACTAATGGGAACAGGGAATGACAGAGCCAGGAGACAGAAACAGAAACACAACCCATGCGTCCCAATAGTTGGGCAGGGATCCAACTACTCGAAGCATTACTGCTACCTCCTGGGGTATGCACTGGTGGGAAACTGTAGTCTAAAACCAGGAATGGAACCCACGCATCCAGATGTGGGATTAACCAGTAGGCTAAATGTCTGTTACCAGAAATGCCAGTTAGAAATGAAAATATAACAATATTAATTCATAAGTAGAATCACTGAAATCACAGTTTTCTTTTTTGTGGTTCATACATGCATGCATATAGATTTCAATCTTATGAGAGAGTAGAACTGCACAACCCTAATTCAAATGTTGGTATTATGTGTGGATTCCACTGGCATTCCCTACCTTCAATTTAATTAGCTAGGCAGGACTCAGAGGAAAGGAACTAAGGAACTGTGTGTTTGCCTGGCCCTCCCTTGCTTTCTAAGTGATCATTTCCAGCACACTTGGTTAACAACAGAAATCTTCCTTGGTTACTTCATTTCTACATTTGAAACAAGTTCTTGTCTGAATGGCAAGCATGGCCTTTTAGGATCCAAAAGTGCAAGTACAGTCGTGCTGATAGGAACAGAGTAAGGAATGCTGATGTTCAAGGAGATTCAAGCATGCCAACATCCAGCACATGCTTATTTCATTCTCATTGAGTCTACTAGACAACTATGCCTGCTGCATCTCCTGGAATTCAGGACTCATGGAGAACCTCAAAACCTATATGAAAGGGACAAGAAACACAAGATGCACACATTGGCCCATATCTCTTCAACACACAAGCATGTGCCATTGTTTAACCAGTCTTCACTTACAAAACAGCTTCAGAGATTTGATTACAGTGGACTTTTAGATGATCAGTAGAGCATTAAACCAAGTATAAGGGCCTTTTCTGAGTATAAACCCTGTGACAATACACAAGTTGACTACTCATTGAACTGGCTCCGTCCTGTTCCATGGCGAGTCGTAGCTTTGTCCTGACACAGGAAGAGAAAGTCCTCCTATTCTTATCTGCCTAATGATCAAACCAGGAATTAGAATCCTGTTGAGTCCTGTCTTCCCCTTCGAAGTCCATATTCAATCACCAAGCCCTGTCAGCTCTCCACAGAAATGTCTCCTGATCTTCCCACTCCGCATGCCACCTGTTGTCACAGGGCTTAACTTGCAAATGCTATAGGAGATGCCTGATAGATTTCTTTGCCTCCCATTTCTCCCTTCTAGGGGGATCCCCACATAAGCATTCAAAGAGAAATAGAAGTTTCTGGTTGAATCATGGAGTGACTGTCGTGTTAACCACCCTTCTTTTCATTTCCCTGGGGCCAGTTCTTTGCTAATTCACTCACATTCCTTGGCAGGCTTCATATGCATCTTTATTGGGGTTTTTGGTTCAACAAATACTTCCCAATTTTCCATTTGTCAACAACAGCCCAAAAGACCAGAGACTGCATGAAAATACCAACCTGTAAATGAAATCAGAGCTTTCTGGGCCATCCTCCCTCCCCAGGGAATACATTTGTTTGGCCCAGTCTACAGTTTTTCCAAGTAGGGTCAATCCAAGTTGGCAAAGCCACAAAGAGGGGAAAGGAAATAGGGTAATTTATTCCATTTCCATCAGAGAACATCAACATTGCACACAGGACAGCTAATCCAGTGTGAAGCAGCTAGCATTAGCACAAAACTAATTTAATGCATTTCTCAAAACACCTCATATTGTTGCAAAAACTCTCTGTCCTATTAGAGAGAGAACAAAAAGAAGAAAAGAACAAAACAAAAAAGTTGAGAGCAGAGTGTCGGAATAGGTTCACTTCAACACCAAAGTCACAGCAAAGCAGTCTTGTGGGAGTGCTGACTGTAAGACGTCCTTGCAGAACTCAGGTCATCCACCTGCCTCAGAAGTTGGCCTTGATCTCTCAGCCTTTGCCTCTGCCCCCTGTCCCACTTCACTTGTACCACATGGTATCCACTGTGGTCCCTCCCTACACAGGTGCCATCCTCGGTCACACACAGCTTCTAGGGATGCTCAGCCTCTTCCATGGCTTTCTCAACTACGGTGATCTCAGCCTCTTTAGTTTCCCTTTGTCTTCGGTTCTCCGTTGTTTTCTTATGATACATCTAGAAGAGTGGCTTCGTTTATCTCGTTTGGGGTTTGTTGGGATTCTTGAATCATATCTTTCTTCAGTACTCAGCCATTCTCCTTCATTTCTCTTCTGGAGATTCCTTTTGGTTGTATGTTACACGTTCTCATTTTATTTTCTGTGTCTCCAGAGATGTTTGGGATTTCCATCTCCATCTAGATAATTTTCTAGTTAACTCCAAGTTTTCAAATTCCTCCTCAATTATATCTAACCTATTACATCATCTGCTGATGGACTTTTAAGCTTTTAAACATGTCTTTAAAATCTCTGCCTTTAGGACCCTCGAAGCATAGGCCACATCAGGACCCTGGACCCTGGGTCAATATTGGGTGGTCATTCCCCATCCCCAGCTGCTGGGGTGGTTGGAAGGCTGGGTGTGGCTTTTACCCTTGACTTATCCCTCCCCTCCCCCTAGATCAGGAAAAAGAAGTGGAAAACTTGGAAACAATGATCACACCCACTTTTCCCTGACCGTCAATCCTTCCCACTCTGATCAACCATCTAAGCAGCATCTAAAAATTAAAACAAGTTAAAATAAAAACCTCTGCCTTTTACTCATGTTTTTTAGATGTGAATGTTTCTGACACCTTCTATTAATCATTTCACCACACTTACTTTATGATCTCTTTGACGGTGCTGTAATCTGTATTTTGAGAAAATCTAATCTGTGGTTTGTTGGGCCTGCTGGCTCTTGCTCAGGTTTTTTTCCTTGTGTGTTGCATGATTTCAGATTGTGAGCTCACCTTAACAGGGCTCTAATCTGGAGACACCAGTATAATCAAAGCGTTTGCTTCTCACAGAGTATGATTGGCCCAGACCAAATTTTATGTTATTGCTTAGCCTAAGGACTTTTAGCTAGTGTAAGAACTACTTATTGAAACGTTAAGTTTATTGAAAGCTCATGTCAATGATTTTGAATTCCTAAAAGAGGCCTTTCTCTCTCCTGAACCAAAGTTCAGTTCAAGATAAACAAGGTCTCTTCTCATAGGGATGAAAATGTATCTGTGATAACAATAAAGACAGCCCAGGTATGTTGCAAACATGCCACCTCCCAAGGGCTAAGAATTTGGTTTCTGTCTCTACAGAGAATTAAAGATCCAAGCCTAGCTAGCTAGAAGCTAGGATGTCCACAGCAGACATCAGCGTGGGTTTGATTCGTTGTTCCTGCCCCTCACTCTAACTTGTAGCCAGTGCAGCCCGAGAAGCAGCAGACAATGGCTCAAACGTTTGTGTCCCTGCTGCCCGCATGGGAGACCTGGGTAGGGTTCTCAGATCTTTCGCCTGGCTCAGCCACAGCCATTTCAGGCATTTGGCAAAGTGAATCAATTGCTCTGCTTCTTGAAAAAAAATTAGTTAATTTTTTAAAATCTAAGCCTCCATGTAAGTTAGATCAGTTCTCACACCAGTATCACTCCTGGGGGCAATCCAAACATCTAGCTTCCAGCTCCCTCTTGCCTTTGAGGCTGTGGGGATGTTTCATTCACTCAGTGTCATGAATACAGGCAGGTCTCTTGCTTATAAGCACTGGGCACCATGATGAGTGCTTGTTGTGCCTGGTTGACTCATTTTACTGCTCTGTTATCCCTTGGGGTAGATTCTATTAGTATCATTTCCATTTTCCAACAGGGAAATTAACTCCATTGTCTTAAGGCTGGTAGCTGGAAAATCTTAGATATAAAACATGGATGATGTAACTTTTGAGCCCAAGCTCTTAAGCAGCACTTCTCAGTGGTGTCTTATTTAGGATAATTCAGTACTTTGTTACTTGCAAACTTCTCAGACACCATGTTGCAGGTCCGCCCAAATTTCCCCCTAAATATCTGAATCAAGTGCAACCACATGAGCAGAAAGCATGCTACCTAACAGACAACCTCAAAATTGTTACTTGCTGGTTGCCAGAGAGGAAGTAGAGGATTGCGCATTGAGCACCGAGGAAGAAGTCCAACCCAAGCATCAGTGCGAGCACTTCTGTAAAAGCACATGATTTTGCTGCTGAGGGAATTTCAGAATGTCATCAGTACCAGGAACTTTAGAGACAGTGTCTCTCATAACCCATGAATCATCCGCATCAAAATCAACCCAGGGACAAACTAGAATTCTTCAAATCAAGTCCAGAAATAGACTTTTTAAAAAAATAAATCTTAGGCCCGGCGGCGTGGCCTAGTGGCTAAAGTCCGAGTCTTGAACACGCCAGGATCCCATATGGGCGCTGGTTCTAATCCCGGCAGCTCCACTTCCCATCCAGCTCCCTGCTTGTGGCCTGGGAAAGCAGTTGAGGACTGCCCAAAGCTTTGGGACCCTGCACTCATGTGGGAGACCTGAAAGAAGTTCCTGGATCCTGGCTTCGGATCGGCATAGCATCGACCGTTGCGCTCACTTGGGGAGTGAATCATCAGACAGAAGATCTTCCTCTCTGTCTCTCCTCCTCTCTGTATATCTGACTTTCCAATAAATAAATAAAATCATTTTAAAAGATTTTTAAAAATAAAAAAAATTATTTATCTATTTATTTATTTGAAAGCCAGAGTTAGAGAGAAGGAGAAACTGAGAGAAAGGGAGATCTTCCACCCGCTGGGTCACTCTCCAAATGGCCACAGCAGCTGGTGCTGAGCCAGGTCTCCCACATGAGTGCAGTGTTCGTCCAGGTCTCCCACATACGTGCATAGAGCCAAACACTTGGGCAGTCTTCCGCTGCTTTCCCGGGCATGTTAGCAGGGAACTTGATCAGAAGCAGAACAGCCAGGACTTGACCCAGTGACCATATGGTTTGTTGGCATTGTAGGTGGTGGCTTAACCTGCTATCTCACAGTGCTAGCTGCCAGGAATCTACATTTCACAATAATCTTTCAACCAAGTTTTAATTCTGTTGTGGGACTGTGTTAAAGCTTAATCTGGACCATCCAAGTTCCCCCTCAGATATGACCACAACAGGTGCATCAAAGCTTCTTTACTGCCCTTTTAGTCCCCATGGCTGGTGTATCTCCCCATGTAGTCTGTGAAGGTGGCAAATATTCTGTGGTTAGCTCTGTAATCTAGTTGCCAGGGCTTAAATTGTCCTTTTCAACTCTCCTTTTGAACTCTGCCATTTGAACAGTTTTTCTTTTTTTCTCAAACTTTTGCAGGACATGTGGAATTTCCTTATTGCCCACAAGAAGTCCTAGGTAAAGGTGGCAAGGCATTCCCTCTCACCCCCCTGAAACCAATTGAGACACAGGGATTGCTATCAGCTATCCAACTGGGAGGGCAGTGACCATGGAGAAGCAGCAATGTGGGGATTTCCTGAGGTACAGCAGCCTGGACTGCAACAGCTTCAAAATAAGACATTTATCTTTCCTGGGTCCTGTGCAGTAGCCTAGCAGCTAAAGTCCTCACCTTGCACACACCCAGATCCCATATGGCTGCCAGTTCTAATCCCGGCAGCCCCGCTACCCATCCAGCTCCCTGCTTGTGGCCTGGGAAAGCAATCAAGGATGGCCCAAAGCCTTGGGATCCTGCACCTGCATCCTGCACCTGCATGGGAGACCCAGAAGAGGCTCCTGGCTTCGGACCGGTTCAGCTCTGGCTGTTGCGGCCGCTTGGGGAGTGAATCATCGGGTGAAAGATCTTCCTCTCTGTCTCTCTTCCTCTCTGTATATCTGACTTTCTAATAAATAATAATAATAAAAGTCATTTATCTTCCACTCTTAAAGACAGGATGCTGAGTTGAGATGCAAGTAATTGCCCCTACTTCTTTCCCTCTCCAAACCTGGCCCTTTGATTTGCAGACTTGCCGCTTTGTCGCTACAGCTGCTGTAAAAAAACACAGGAAGGACCTTGTGTCAGAGACATTCCATATCTCAACTCTCTTTCAACGCCCGCTACTCCCACCCAGAGAAAGGAGTAGCCCAGATGATTGACCACTCAGAAGGATCTCCGATCCACCCCCACTTTCCTTACCCCAGTGTGTTTCCTTGCTTGAGATCAGCATTACAGAAGGAAGCCTTCCCATCTGGTTCTTGCAAGACACATTTTAATCTAGCTCTTTCTATGTGGCCACATTGTGTTTTTTCCAGAGATAACTGACATGAGTAGGACTTTGGTCCCCACCCTGACTGTTCAACCAGGAACACAGATATCCACATGCACCTAACCCAACATCACATCAGGACCTTATGCAGGACCAGCTTCAAGCTCACAGCCAGCTCGCATGTCTCCTTCCTGAACAACTGCAGCACCTTTGACACTTGATGGCCGGGGTCATGTCCTAGAGGTTGCTGTTTTAGGACTCATGGCACCTGTCTGGTGTGAGGCGCCCAGGTGCCAGCAGTGACCTGCACCTTTCAATGCCAGCAAGCTCAGCCTGCCACACACCTTTCCCACATAGGAATGTAAAATCACCTGTCTTTCTTACTCCCTCATGCAGGCTCACTTCTGTGTGACCCTGCAGTCTCTGACTCCTCATCTTTCATTTTGGCTGCACTTCCACAGCAACAAGACTGGACCTGCAGGCTGGGAGAGCTTGGCCTTCTGGGACCATAGTGCCACCACCAAGAAAGGACAGAGTAGCCATAGAACCGGCCGGAGCTCACAGCCTGGTGAAAGAGTCCCTGTCGCATGCTCCAACTCCACGCCCCAGAGGTTCCAGCTCACATGTCTGCTAGTACATTTCTTGGTGTGTTGATAAATGCACTCAGACACACACCCAGATAAATAAGCACGAATGTTCATGGATCGAGCACAGGAAACAAAAAAGCCATGTGCTTAGGAGGTGGTGTGAGATGCACCAGCTCCCTCCAGCCCCTCAGAGGCCCTGTAGGGTGGGGAGATGTGTGATTACTAATTGCTGAGAATTCTTGGCTCATGCCTGCAGTGACCCTCAAACAGCATCGTGGCAGGCTGCCAGACAAGAGACACACGAACCCAGGTGAAATCAATTTAAAATGTCTGAAGGACTATTGTCTGCAGGTTTTAAAGTCAATATGTACAAAAGAAGATGCAATGAGCAGTTTACTTTCAAATCTTGTCCCACCATCTCCCAGCTCCTTTTCTTATTGCCTTCCGGAAACATTCTGTTCTTAAACACGAAAGTACATTCACCCAGCACCCATGAACGCATGAACAGTAAACTGTGGCTCTTTCAACTGCTGCCCTTTCTTTGCTCTCAACAACATTCCTTGAGGTTTGCTTCCTACATGTCTGCATAAAGATAACTTTTGCTTCTTTTTTTTAAAAGATAGATTTATTGATTGATCTATTGATTTGGTTCTTTATTGAAAAGTCAAACTCACAAAGATAGACAGAGAGAGAAGGATCTTCCACCCATTGGTTCACTCCCCGGATGGCCACAGCAGACAGCGCAGTGAAGCCAATAGCCAGGAGCTTCATTCAGGTCTCCCATGTGAGTGGCAAGACCCAAGCACTTGGACCATCCTCTGCTGCTTTTCCCCTGGCATCAGTAAGGAACTGGATCAAAAGTAGAGCAGCTGAGTCATGAACCATTTGCACCCATACGAGATGTTGTCGTATCCTCTCTACTGCCTCTAGAACTTTCTCATTTGAGGGCTTTCTTTTTAAATAGCTGAATATGATTCCTTTGTATGTCTATGTCAAAATGTGTTTAACGAATTCCTTGCTGAAGGACTTTGGGGATATTTCCAATCATTTGCTATTATGATCAATACATTAATAATGATGATGCTGTTGTAAATGAACACTACATTTTTAATGACTATAATTGTACATATGTGCTATTCTAGACATAATTAAGAATAAATGCAGGCTTGGCATGATGGATCAATGGATCAATCCTCCCCCTGCAAGCACCAACAGCCCATATGAGTGCCAGTTCATGTCATAGCTGCTCTGCTTCCAGCTCCCTGCTTCTGGCCTGGGAAAGCAATGAAAATGGCTAAAGTCCTTGGGATCCTGCACCCATCTGGAAGGAGCCCTTGGTTCCTGGAAGGAGCCCCTGGAAGGAGCCCCTGGTTCCTGGCTTCAGATTGACTCAGCTACAGCTGTTGCAGTCATTTTGGAAGTGAACCAGTGAATGAAAGATTTTTCTCTTTGTCTCCTCTTCTCTCCATAAATCTGCCTTTCCAATGAATAAATAAACAAATCTTTAAAAATGAAGTATAAATGCTATTAGTAGAATGGCAGTGTCAAGGAGTTGATGTTAAATGAAACTGTCAGTTACAGAGGACAAAACTTAATGCCAGAAAGACTAAAGATAGCTTTTGCTATTCTCATTCTGCTACTCCAAATGACCCTAAAGTGTTTGCATCACTCTTTTTAACCAGTGAGTCTGTCCAGACAAGATTTGGTCTGCCCTATTTATCATGGATGCAAATCCTTGGCATCTAGCACCATGCCTAAAGCATAGTGTCAATAAGTTGTTGCTAGAGGAAGGGAGAGAAGAAAGCAGGGATGTCTTAAATATAGGTTCATCCCTGGGAATGATGATCCCAATGAGATCTGCCACCCACAGGCTCCTGAAGTTTCCAGAGTACACCAGAAGGAAAAGTAACTCAGTCCCCAGGCAAAGCCACAGGCAAGCACATGAGCACACATGTGTTGAGTGAGAACCATGTGTTGGAAGTCAGCCTCTCTGCTCCAGGAAGCAGAAAGCAGAGCTGGAGATAGAGCTGGCTCATGGAGGGGTGAGCCACTCAGCCCGAGGCCTCAGCTTAGTTTTAAATAGATCCATATTTGCTCCCCAGCTTGCACATTGAAGGTGACAAATGTCTTTGTTTTTCATCCAGATATTCTTTGGATGACTGAAAGCATCCCTCAATGGTAGATGTTTTGGCACAAATGTATCCACAGGACCCTCACATGGTCTTACCCCTAAGCAGGTGCAAATTCATTGGCACTAACTGGGGTTGTCTTCAACCCCAACGTGGAGACCTATGCTCTTTTTAAAAATGGAAGTCTGGGGCAGGCATGCCAAAATGTCAAAATGCCATCTGTCATACCCACACTCAAGATTAGAGTGCCTGGGTTTGAATCCCAGATCCACTCCAGATCCCAGTTATTATGCACATTGGGAGGCAGCAAACAGTGGCTCCAGTATTCATCTTTTTGACATATCTTGGAGTCCCAGATGGAGTTCCTGGGTCCTGATTCCTAGTTAGCCCAGTCCTAGCTGTCTTGGATTCTTGGGAAGAAAATCAGAAAATAAAGGATCTCTCCCTGTCCCCATGACATTTCTTTTTTTTTTTAAGATTTATTTATTTTATTGCAAAGTCAGATATAAAGAGAGGAGGAGAGACAGAGAGGAAGATCTTCCGTCCAATGATTCACTCCCCAAGCGGCCACAACAGTCAGAGCTAAACCGGTCCAAAGCCAGGAGCCAGGAGCCTCTTCTGGGTCTCCCATGCAGGTGCAGGGTCCCAAGGTTTGGGCCATCCTCGATTGCTTTCTCAGGCCACAAGCAGGGAGCTGGATGGGAAGTGGGGCTGCCGGGATTGGAACTGGCAGCCACATGGGATCCCAGCACGTGCAAGGCAAGGACCTTTAACCACTACGCTATTGCGCTGGGGCCCTCCATAACATTCTAATGGAAACTGTTGGTGGTCCCTCAGTAAATCTTGTTGAACTGGCCAAGTAATAAAGGCAGACAAGGGTTGGGGGTTATAGAAAATTTGTACCAAGGATTCAAGAACCTCTTCCCTCGCAGTCCAACAAAACTAACCAAGTTTAGGAGGATGAAGAAGAGGAAGGACAAGGGGAAAGGGCATGTGAGGGAGAGCAGAGAGGATGGAGATAGGATGGGAGAGAATTATTCCTGAAAGGAAAATGCTGGGTAAGCTGGAAAGGGAAGGGGAGGGGAGGGAAAGCAGGAGGAAGGGAGAGGAGATGAGGGGCGGGGAAGGCAGGGGAGGAGAGGCCAAGGGAAATGTGAAGACCTGCATGATCACTAAGGTGCCTTCTCCTAAGCCTAGAAGGAGAACACACCTAAATCCCCCAACTTTCCTTCGTGGAGAAGGAAGATCTTTCAGGGGAAAGACCACAGGGTCCATGCCAGATTACTTCCTGGGAGGTTATGGAAACAGAGGCACCGGTCCGCAGACAGACGCATTCGGCTGATGGTCTGCCCCGGTATGTGAGCAATTTTTCCTGTTTAGATAGTTGGCAGCCACTTAAGAGGCAAAATGGAATTTATTAACAGAAAATATTTGTCAGGGATTGTTTTCTCTACATACTCCCACCATTCCTTTTGTTCCTTTTCTTTCTTTGTGAAATCTTCTTCCCAGGGTGGAGGACCTCATCAGCATGGCTCTTCTGTCTTCACTTGTGGTTTGGATCCCTAAGCCCAGAGATGGCTTTAGGGGAAGTGCTCACGCCTGCCCCCACCACGATGGCTTCTTTCTCTGAAGGCAGGTGTCAGTTTTCTGGCAACAGAACAGCCTGGATGGACTGGGAATTGCCTTTCCGAAGGAATGCGTTTGTGTGCTCTGGCCTGGTTTTGGAACCCACAGACCTGGGTGGATTCCATAATCCACTGCATCCATAACCCACTGCTTAGAAGCAGTGTGGTTCTCATTCTCTTTGAGCTTCTACTCCGTTGGTGGTAAAGCGAGGGGAGAATAATACTTAACTCATACTCTATTATTTTGAGCATGAAGAGACAGGGCTGTTCAGGGTCTGGCACACAGCAAAAACTCAGTGGATATCAGCCTTTCAGGAAGACTTCCACAGGGTGTGACTGCTGGCAACCTGCTCTCAGTGTTGCTCAGGTAAGGATTCAAACATGGCAGCTTTGAGTGTCACATAATCCAGAAGAAAGAAGATCCAAAAACTGAGGCCATTCATTCATTCACACCTCATTCAACTGAGGTGTTCTGAACACTTGAACCACTTATGAACACAGCTGACCTGCAGAACGCTCCTGCTTTGGTCCTACTGCTATGCCCAAGGTTAGACCATGGCTGAACCAGCACAGGAACCTAATCTTGCTAGCACACCACCCTATTTTCTTAACTGTTGTAAACACCACACACACTGCAGCAACAAAAATGAGCTCGGAGTTAAACCTTTGTAGAGACTGAACAGGCTCAAGAAGCCAGTTTTCCAAACACTTGTTTAAGAAAAAAGGAAGGGAAGCACCAAGACAGGCCATTCTCACCACAGGCCAGGTAGCTGGTGCGGGTGCAGCCAGCTGCTGGGCGGTGTCTTACAATGAAAGGAGGAAGGATCGGAGCCACTAGGGAGAGATGGCTGGTTAGCCACACTGCCCTGGAGACCGGCAAATCTTAACTGAAATGCCAAAGCGGAATTTCATCCAAATTCAACCTAAAATCCAAGCCCACACCTTTGACTGTGTGTCCATCCAATGGAGACATCAGGAAATACATAGGCCTTAGGCAAGCTGGAGAAAAAGGACCTCTGGGCCAGGGGCCAGCGAGCAGCTGAGAGGCCACTTGAAACTCATCCCAGAAAAGCTGGAATGTGGCAACTGCAGGAACACAACCCCAGACACAAATGTGCATCTCTGTGAAGATGCAGAGCAGGAGGACCTGTGACCATGCCTCTTAGGGGGCCAAAGGAGACACTTGCAATGACCTTAAGAATGCACGGGGTAAAGAAGAACATGGGAAATTGGAGTGCCTTCGGAGGCCAAGAACTCTGAGGTCGCCCAGCCCCATTTGGATCTACCACATTGGATGGAAGAAGCCCAAATCCTTCCTTGCATGATCCAGGGTTGTCGGAACAATAGTCAGGAGCCCTGAACAGTCTGCAGAAACAGAAGAACAATAAACTTACTTCGGGAATAGGGAGAGGAGCCTTTTCTGGTCCTTATTTAGTTCCAACTTTGAATCCTCACCCCCTTCTCTTGCAATGACCATCAGGGTTGCTCCAGAGCCCCCCCCCTCAAAAAATATTAGAATAGATAGAGAAATACAAGGAAAGCGTAGAACTAGACAGGAAACGGTCAGCGTGGATCCACATATACCTTACTAGGTAGGACACAAAGATTAGTTACTCCTCACTAGGATATTGAAGATTTCTCTGCCCACCCCTCCTAAAACTGTTCTGCACCTCAACTGTTGACAAATGCCTTGTTAGATTTATAAGCCAGTTTAGACTATCCTAAAATCTGCCAAGTTCAGCAAAATTATGCTTCAACGCTATAAACTGCTAAATACTAAAATGAAAATAGACACAAGACAGCAGGACAGTACCCTATAGCCACTTTAAGGTGTATAGCAGCCAGTTCTGTGTATAAACTAAAAATGAAATGTCAATGAAGTAGTCACAGGATGTGGTTAAGAACTTGCATGGTTTTAACACATTGATTATTCAATACAATGTCAATCAATTCCATAATGTTGTAAATTGTTGTTGATGTTGTGCTGGAGCTTTCAATTTATCGAGATGACATTCTGCCAGCTCTACCTTTAGACCAGAGATGGTCTCCCCAAGAAACTGTTGAATTTATCTGGACATAAGATGCTGGACTCTATGTTTGTTATATGTTTGCAAAGAAAGAATCTGGACTTAATTTGATCTGTAATACTACAACAAGGTGGGGGAATCCACCATGGGGGAGGACACAGGGAGGGGTTGGGGGAATCCCAGAGCCTATGAAACTGTGTCACATAATGCAACATAATTAATAATAATAATAATAAAGAATGCATAGGTTATGGCCTGGTGCAGTGGCCTAGAGGCTAAAGTTCTTGCCTTGAATGGGTCAGGATCCCATATGGGCTGCCAGTTCTAATCCCAGCAGCCCCGCTTCCCATCCAGCTCCCTGCTTGTGGCCTGAGAAAGCAATCGAGGATGGCCCAAAGCCTTGGGACCCTGCACCCGTGTGGGAAACCCACAAGAGTTCTGGCTCCTGGCTTTGGACTGGTTCAGCTCTGGCTGTTGCGGCCGCTTGGGGAGTGAATCATTGGACAGAAAAATCTTCCTCTCTATCTCACCTCCTCTATATGTCTGACTTTGCAATAAAAATAAATGAATCTTTTTTTTAAATGCATGAGCTGGTCTCTATTTTCTCCCAGCTAGATGGAGCCCATCAAACCTCCCCACCCCCAATAGCCATACACATTGGTACAGCACACAAGCTCTTAAAAACATTGCAAAACATCTGCACCCCTTGGGAAATAGCCACTACCCTAAGCCCCTCCAGTGTGCTCGTGTATTTCTCTCTGCCTCTCCCTATCTGCTCTCTCCTTTCTCTTTCCCTCCAATAACTAGACAGTAAAGCCCTGTTCCCTACAGAGAGCCCCGGGTAGCCTGCTCCTGCCTTCAGAGTTAGCTATGTGTTCAGACTGATCTAGGACTAGACTCATCCTTACTGATTTTAAATTTCTTTGAATGTCAACCCTCCACCACCCTGCCCCCATGAAGCTACCCAAAAGAAATGAGCCATCTAAACAGAGTCACATGGGGTCCATCTGGGGTGGCTTTGTGGAGGACAAATCTTGCAAAGCAAATCTGAAGAGGTAAGAAACAATTTGGTGGCTGGGAGAGTGGAGGGTTGGCCCAAAGCTGGGATTAAGGAGCAGTCCTCCCGCAGCATGCTAGGGTTTAAACACAGGGTTCAACACAGCATGCACATCTCTCTGCCCTCAGCTGCCCTCTGGGCCTTCCCCCAGCACAATCCCCACCAGGGACTCTGAGGACAGCCCGTGGCCACATTATTAATACTCCTTGATCTGCTGCACTCCCTGTGGTTATCCTGCCAGCCATGCCCTCCCTCCCTTCATTGCACACACTCAGGGCTTAGGCTCCTAGACAACACATGCTGGAAGCCTGCTGGCCAGAACTGCTGGCAAGGCACTTCCCAACAGACCACAAAATCCTCTGCCCCCAAGGTCATCTGCACAAGGGCAAGCAGGCATCCCCTAGTTCAGACATTTGCACAGACAGAGCAAGTTTCAACAGCCCCTGTGACAGCTAGGAAAAGTTTCTGTCTTTATCCCAATCACCCATAGTTTTAAATGGAGAAAGACAAAGCTGGGGCTGGAGGAGGGATGAGGCCGATTCGCTTGCATTGAGAGCTATGGGAATGAGCCAGACCCCCTCACCGGCTTTGGTGCCTGGTCTATACCTGTCACCAACCATCGAACACAGGTGGTGTAATCCCCGGAGACCCAGTTTCCTCACTTGTGGTCTCAAAACCATCGTATCCCAGGGTCCTTAAGAGGACTAAGTGTGGTCAGATATGGAAGGCTTCTACCCAAATGACCAACACTTTTCACTCAAATAATCCTGCCACCTGCATATGTTCTCCCCCAATTCACCTGACTTTATATTCCTCATTCCTGGCCCCTTTTATGGGAGTAAGACGATGAGTGCTGCCCAAACAATAAAGAGATGGTTTCCAAAGGCAAACAGACACTTCAAAAGGAGTGACTTGTGCCAGTTTGTGCCACGAAGGATTCCCCAAAATGTCATCATGTCAGGTTTGGGGAAATATTTACTGAGAGAGATAGAAATAGCTAACTAGCTAGAGAGAGAGAGACTCATAAAATAGCAAATACGGTGAAAAGTCTCAGAACTACTTCATGGCAACAGTCATTTGCATACAAACAAACGAGTGGAAGGAAATTCACCAGAATTAGAGTACTGTTCAACTCCACGCAATTGAGAGTCAGCTTTATTCTAAATGTCATCCCTATATGAAACAGACAATTTGGAAAATGAGGACTGGTATAATAAGAAAAGAATGATTTTGTGTTTTAAAATATCCTTGGGGGGAGAATCAAGATGGCAGAATAGGGTAAGGACACGTTTAAATGGACAGAAAAACATTTAATCAGGATGAAGCAAAGAGGATATATTTCAGAAAATAGGAAAGGACAGAACAACAGCAGAGGGGTACCTGGAGACTGATAGACACGGTGTGGTGCTGCACTGGCTAATACTCCAGCGGCACTCAGCGAACAGCGATCTGAACTCCACCAGCAGTTGGAACTCCACCAGCAACCAGGTGGGAAGCGACTTTCACTGGGAGCTTGGAAGGTGAACCCAGACAAAGAACTGTCCATCCTGCTTGTCCGTTTGATTTCACCAGGAGCAGAGACAGAGCAACAGATCACAGAGAGGCAGTGCCAGAACAGCGTGGATTTCACAGCCCAGTCAGTCTCCTAGAGCCGAATTGGGCACCATTTTGTGTAAGGAGGCAAAGGCAAGGGAAAGGACTGAGCATACAGTGAGCTGGGAGTGAACTCATTTCTAACTCAGTGAACTGCAGTGACATGGCATTCTACAGGTTCCACTCCAGACAGGTCTGGGAGGCCTCAGGTCTGACGGCCAGCAGATCAAGAACTCTAGTAGTGGTACATCGGGTGCCATTTTGCACACTGTGGCAATAGCCTTAGGGCTGCAGTGAACTGTGCATGTGCTGAGCTAGCGAGAACTCACCGAGTTCAGTGAATAGTACTGGTACCACAGGAAAATAATACTGACTGAGGCATCGTATGGGTCAAAATAGGTCCTTGTGGCACCCAGACCTAACATCCAACAGGTTCCCACAAGATCAGCGCCACCAACAACCTAACTAGATAGGACACCTAGTGTCTCTCTAATCCTCGGACCTGCTCCAACCGGAAGGGGGAGAAAGTTTGCAGAGACAATGGTGCAGGCTCAGCACAGTATCACAGGAGCTGGAGAGTGGTGAGCCAGGAGCCGGTGCTGTGGAGACCATGGTGGAAATCTGACATAAGAACCCAGACCTGGAACTTGCTGGAGGTTGTGGCACAAGTGGCTGCAAGCAAAAAGTTGTGTACCAACTGCAACAAATAAAATCACACTGTAGACCTGTGGGTGACACAGCTTAGAAACCTGCCCCAAGAAGAAGACTCTGCTAACCAGAAGTGCAATGACCAGAAGCAAAAGAAGAGACAAAGGCACAATGAATATTACTGAGCACTCCCCTGCAAAGGAGCAAAACCCTATGCCAACCTCAGTTAACTGAGAAAGACATCAAGAAAATGGGGGACACAAAATCCATTAGACTCATTTTAAAGCTTCTGATCAAAAATGAGAAACACATAAAAGAGTTCAAAGAATTTAAGGAAGCAATTAGGCAAATCAAGGCTAGTATATCAGAAATTAAGAACACAGTAGAGCAAATTAAAAGTACAGTGGAGAGTCCCCAAAATAGAATGAAGCAAGCAGAAGAAAGAATCTCAGAATTGGAAGATATTTCCTGTCACCAGGGGAAAGCAAGCAAAAAGCTGGAAGTGGAGCTGGATCAGGCCAAAAAAAGTATTCAAGAATTGAAAGACACTATTAAGAGGCCAAATGTAAGAGTTATGGGAGTCGCAGAAGGTGCAGAAAGAAAAGGTGAGTTTGCAAATGTATTTAATGAAATAATAAAGGAAAATTTCCCTAATCTAGACAAAAAATTGGGAAACAAGATCCAGGAGGGGCACAGAACTCCCAACAGGCTTGACCAAAAGCGATTTTCACCAAGACACATGATCATCAAGCTCTCTTCAATTGAACATAAGGAAAAGATCCTTAATGTGCACATAAGGAAAAAAAATCAATTGACATATAAATGAATGCCAGTTAAACTCACAGGAAACTACAGGCCAGAAGAGAATGGAGTGACATATTCCAGATTCTAAAAGCAGCAAATTATCTGCCCAGGATAAAGTGCCCTGCAAAGCTTTCTTTTTCTTTGAAAATGAATAAAATTCTTCCACAGTAAAGCAAATTTCAAAGAATATGACTCTTCCAAACCTGTCCTACATAGGATACTTCAAGATATTCTCTTAACAGAGAAAAGGAATAACACCCACTAAAACCAAAGGCAAATGTAAAGATCAGGAGAAGATTAAATCAATGTACAACCCATTGCTAAAATGACAGAACCAAATTACCACCATCCATATTAAC
This sequence comes from Ochotona curzoniae, assembly GCF_017591425.1. Taxonomy (NCBI): domain Eukaryota; kingdom Metazoa; phylum Chordata; class Mammalia; order Lagomorpha; family Ochotonidae; genus Ochotona; species Ochotona curzoniae. Next base: position 3,741,591 of record NW_024466312.1, on the reverse strand, counting down.
CCTGAATGTAAATGGTTTAAACTCATCAATCAAATATTATAGATTAGTAGACTGGATTAAAAAAAACAAAATGTATCTATTTTGGAGACATAGCTCACCAGCAAAAAAAAGCAGAAACTATATTTCATGGATTTTTATTTTTTTTAAGATTTATTTATTTATTTATTGGAAAGTCAGATATACAGAGAGGAGGAGAGACAGAGAGGAAGATCTTCCGTCTGATGATTCACCCCCCAAGTGAACGCAACGGTCGATGTTATGCCGGTCCTAAGCCAGGAGCCAGGAACTTCTTCCAGGTCTCCCACGCGGGTGCAGGGTCCCAAAGCTTTGGGCAGTCCTCGACTGCTTTCCCAGGCCACAAGCAGGGAGCTGGATAGGAAGTGGAGCTGCCGGGATTAGAACTGGTGCCCATATGGGATCCTGGCGTGTTCAACGCAAGGACCTCAGCCACTAGGCCACACCGCCGGGTCCCAGATTTTGATTTTTAAATTTAGTTTCATCTCTTCAAAATTCTTTCTCATTAAATTCCTCACTAACTCATAGATCATACAGTAGCATCATTTTCTTCAACAAGGTTGTTGATTTTCTTTTTCATTACTTCAGTGACACATCATTCAGTAGCATTTAACTTCAGTTGCATTTTTAATTTCTTTCTTCCTGTTGTAGATTATGTTTTGTAGCTTTTCATTTAAGGGAATGTCTAGTAACTGTGTAATGGAGACTGTCATATCTAGTAGCATGCTATTTAACTTCATGGTATTGTAAATTTCTTTTTTCTTCCTGTTTTTGATTACATATTGTAGTTTTTCATTCAAGGGGATGTATAGTAACTACGTAATGGAGATGTTCAGATGCTAGGATACAATGCAGTATGTATCTCTACTTCAAGATCAAAGGTGGACTACCAATGAAACTGTTTACTATATCTTGACAATAGGATGTTGGACTCTTTGCTATTGTCCATGCCCACAATGATGGACGTATGACTATTCATGAAGAACAATACTATAGTAATAATATAGGAGAACTCAGTGGTGGGGAGGGTAGAGGGAACTTGGAGAGGGGGTAAGGGAAATCCCAGGGCTTATGGAACTGTATCATAAAATGATAATAATAATTTAAAAAGTAAAAATAAATTTAAAATATAAATAAAAATAAATAAGATATCCTTCAGGGCTTGGCGGGGTAGCCTAGCGGCTAAAGTCCTCGCCTTGCATGCACCAGGATCCAATGTAGGCACCATTTGTAACCATGGCGGCCCTACTTCCCATCCAGCTCCCTGCCTGTAGCCTGGGAAAGCAATGGAGAAAGGTCCAAAGCCTTGGGAATCTGCACCTGTATGGGAGACCTGGAGGAGGCTTCAGGCTCCTGACTTTGAATCGGTGCAGCTCTGGCCACTGCAGGCGCTTGGGGAATGAATTACCAGATGGAAGATCTTTCTCTTTGTCTCTCCTCCTCTCTGTATATCTGGATTTGCTATAAAAATAAATAAATCTTTTAAAATAAATTTAAAAATTATAAAACTAAAAAATATCTTTTAAAAAACAGTTTGCTTTTGGACAACCCGCAAAAACGAAGAAAGTTACAAAAATCATCTCCCTGACCAGCTGTTCCCACCTGCGATTTACACAGCACCACCCTCTGTGCACACCTGCAAAACACACACGCTGAGATTTCCCCCAAGTCTTACAGTGCCGTCCTGGCTGGGAAGAGATCCAGGAAAGGAAAACCTGGAGGAGAGAACTGTGAGGGAGAAAAGAGGGCTTATAGAAACAGCAGTCCTGCTGCTTCACTTTGTTCTGAGAGACAGGAGGAGTCTGCAGGATGCTTGGGGCTAGGAGTGCTGTTTTCAGGAAAATAGAAACAATTATCTGGAGGACTTGGAGCATCACTATCCAGAACCAGGTACTCCAGCTTTCCACCGTGGATAGCAGATCGCCTCAGACTCGACAGCTACAGGACGGTAAACCTCCCCTGTGCTCATGGACTGTGGTCTGGGCAGAGTCCAGGAGAGAGCACGGCTCTGTCCTGCGTGCTGTCAGCTCGGGCAGGTTGACTAGGACACCAGGGATGCTGCCCCAGGGCTGGCACACTGGTGCTGGTGTTGACCAGGACCTTGGCCAGGGCTGTGAGCTTGGGCGATCGACTCCTCTTCTCCCCATGGTCAGTTCTGTCTGGCTTTCTCCCAGTGCTGTGGCTGGGTTCCAAGAGCACGTATCCCCAGAGGCAGGAAGTGGGAACTGCCAGTTTCTGAAAGGTTGAGTCCGGAAATTGGCACAGCACCCTTTCTACTGGTATTCATTTGTCGAGGAGTCACTGTGGAGTCCAGGGAGGTGACAGATCTTACCTCTCAGAGGAAGGAGGGTCAATTCAGGGACCATGTTTTAGAACTGCCACAGAGGTGACTAGACAGGATGGGATTAAGTTGGGGCTGCCGCAGGCCGAACTGTTAACATCATGCTGCTCATGGGTGCAGAAGCTTGGCTTATCCATAAAGAACGAGCCTGTTCTGGCCTGAGAAGCAGAAGTCTCACTTCCACCTTTGCCCCACTTCCCCAGACCCTGTCAGCCTCAGGGATCCTCTTCTTTCCATCTCTGGAGCATCCTGCAACACCACAGAGCCTGTCCTGATCCAGGACTACAGGAACCAAAGGCCCTTGGTGTCCCTGGAAGGGCACATGGACCACTTTTTCACTGTGCGATGGACAGAGAGAACTGCCTATGTTGTGCCCAGCCTACGTGCTCCTCTGCCAGGGTTGGGCTTCTTGGGTGGGGACTTTGACACCCGCAAGCCTCTGTAAGGAAGTTTCAGAGATGAAGTCCAGCCCCGACATGCACATATACACACCAATTCCAAGAAGGAACACAAGGCTCAGAGAAGGGAAGAGGCTGGTTTAGGAGACTTAGACACCAGTTCTCCTGAGCCCCAAGTCCAGGGTTCCTTCCACCAGCCCATCTCTATATCCTATGGAGCTCCCACTGTGAGAAAGGCTCTCTGGCACCCCCACTCAGAAATCTCTAATGGGAAAGCTAGGCGTTGTCTCCAAAACAGCCAAGACCTGAAGAATGAGGATCGCAAAGCCCAGGTGAAAAGGCTCCTAGTCCAGCCCGCAGCACCCAAAGAGAAGCTGCTTACAGTCACCAGAGAATCCTCACTAGGTTAAAACGATCATCTAGGAGACTGTGACAGGCTCATGAGGAACTCATCAGCCCCTGGTCCCCCATGTGCCTCATAGCCAGGGTAAAGTGCCCAGCCCCGGGTACAGGCTTTGCTCTGTCACTTGAGTTCTTCAGCCAGCAACATTACATGGAAAAAAATGGTTCCTAAGCCCAATGTGTGGGCAAAAGAGCCAGGAGGGTTTGCATTCTCCAACAGACAAACAGCCTACCAGCAGGCTTTCCCACCCACTGTGCAAGCCCTAGAACACCAGATGAAGGACAAGTGGCAGCTGACATTCTTGGCCTGACATATGACTTGTGCCCCTCACTCTTTCCCGTTGGCCAGCAGCACTTCTCCCAGGATTTCTGGTTAATGACTATAGGATCTGTGTTCCAACCATGGAGCGTGTGTGTGTCAGAACTGAGCCTCCTGAGCAGCTGGCACCTGTGCAGTGGACGGCATGCCCAGATGCACATGGAGGACATGACAGCTCATTGCCTGCAAAGATGTCTAGTACCACGGCAGAGAATGGAGAGCAGAGTAAATTGGACAACTCTCCCAGCTAAACTTATACAGTGAGTTTCTGGACAAGTGGAGACTCTAAGGTGGACCATGTCAGCCAACAGACCTTGGAAGGATTTCCTCAACCTTGGAGCAATGAAGAGCATCTCAGAATTACTGGAATAATTTGAACAGCCCCCTCAGAACATGTTCCATACTGGGGGCCCTAGAACGACATCAAGTGGGAGTCCTCCGTCCCCATTACTGATACACTTAGGTTGCTGGGGATGATTCTCTCCCCCTCTCTCCCTCTTCCCCCCAGATACAGGAAGGAAAAAATAATTGGAAGCAATTGTCTTTCCCCCATTCTTTCACCCTTCCCACCCTTATCAGTGGTCTACATGGGCATGCATCCTTCTCAACTATGTAAACATCATCAAAACCAAAATAAATTTATTAGAAATAAATAAATGTCTCAGTATAAGAATTTGGAGAGGGTGGCACAGTGGCTCAATTGGCTACTCCTCTGCTTGGCAGCCCATATGGGCACCAGTTCATATCCCAGCTGACTATGTCCCATCCAACTCCTTACGTATAGCCTGGGAAAACAATGGAATGTGGCCCAAGTCCTTGGCACCCCTGCACATCCATGTGTAAGACCTGGAAGAAGTTCCTGGTTTTGGATTGGTTCAGCTCAACTATTGCCGTCATTTGAAAGGTAAAGCAGCAGATGAAGATCTTTTCTGTCTCTCCTTCTTTCTGTAAATCTGCCTTTCCAATAAAAATAAATAAATCTCTTTTTTTTTTTCAAATGGCCAAATGACCTGGAGAGACATTTCTCAAAAAGAAAATATACAGGAGCAGGCACTTGTCCTTGCTTCTAAAACACTTACTTGAAATATCTGTATCCCACTGTGAAGTACCTGCTTTTGCACCTGGTTCTCGTTACTTCTCTAGCTTCCTGCTAATGCCGACCCTGTGAGGCAGTGGGGATGGTTGGGCCCTGACATCCAAACTGATGACCTGGATCAACTTCCTGGCTCTCAACATTGGGTTAGTTTAGCTCGAAAAAACGAACTAATGAGCAGCAGCTCTCTCCCTGTCTCTCTCTCTCTCTCTCTCTCTCTCTCTCTCTCTCTCCTCTGTGTGTGTGTGTATGTGTGTGTGTGTTGTGCTTGCTTATTAATAAATAAAAGCGTACATATAGACTGTGATCACTCTGAAGTCAAGAGCCAGGTCTAATTCCATCCATCTGCGTGATCTATATTAAACACAATGTCAATGACTCAGGAGGGAGTCAATGGACCATCACTTGAAGGTGATGAATAGATGGACCATCACTTGAAGGAATGAATAGATGAAGATACATCTCCCACACAGACATAACTTCTTGGTCTCTCTTTAAGTCAACATTCTCCACAAATTTTTTTCTTCTAGGTCACAGAGGGTTTGTGCTATAAATTCTCTATGGGGATGGGGGTTGAAGGGAAAACTGGGCAGATGTACTTCGGGACATTTGAAAAAAAAACTAGGTTGGCATTGAAGAGAAAACAGCCAATATATTTAGCCACCCATGGCATGCCAAAGCCTTATTGAGATAGAAATAGGCACCGTAGGAGGAATCTCAATTAAACATTCAGTTCTGGGCTTTGCCTTCACAGGGATGTGGAAGTTGGGTGAAGCACAGAACAAAATCGAAATGTGAATCATCTTGAGGTCAGCTGTTTGCAGAGGAAATCTGGGAACCCCTGGGGACAGGGGTGCTGGTCCAGCTTCCAGATTCCAGGAGAAGTACCTCCTTCTGACAGGTGCTTCTCAAAATTGCCTACAAATGAAAGACCCAACCTCTTCTTCATACCTTCTCCTAAATGGCATTGTACATCTCCAATGCTCTTTGTAGGAGTCACACGCAGTCATTCCTGTCAATTACCACTGCCTTAGAATGGCAGCTCACCTAGAAAAGGTTCCTGGAACAACTGGAAGTGAAACAATGACACTGAGGCCTGGCCCTCTGCCTTGCCTCCTGTTTGGCAATTCTTGGTTAAGCCATGCAGCACTTCAGTCCAGAGGGGGTAGGGATGCTCATGACAGACTGAGCCAAGCATGAGGGTATGCTCTCCTGCTAGGCAGGGTGAGGGTGGAAGTAGACAGCTGCTAATGGCATGGATGATTCAGTACAGAAGCCAAGTCCATCTTTCAACATACACATGTGTGAATAATAACCCATGTCTTTCCTTTTTTCTTATTTCCGCTAGTCCACGTTTGAAAACAGCTTTTCTCACTTAAAAAGGTATCACCAGTATTTTTCATGTCACCAAATATTCTTTCACAAGTTGATCTTTAACATCTCTATAGCATGCCTTCATTTGGAAGTCTTATTTTATCCCCAGCTGCTAAGCATTTAGAGTGTTTCCTGTTATTGTAACATTGAAATGAGCACCATAGGGTGAATGCTGTGTTCATTTCTAATCATTTCAAGCAGGCAGGACTGCCTGGTGGTTCAGAACAAGGGCCCTCCAGCTGTTCTCCCAAAACTCAGCCCCAGTATCACAACAGGTAAGCTGTAGACCTTACTCAAATCACTTAGTCTCTCTAGGTCTCTATTGGTAAAAAGTGTTACAAGTGCTTCTTTTATAAAGTTGTCTTAAAGAATAAATGAATTAATAGGCATAAAGTGCTTAAAATAATATCATCCCTGACATCATGTCATTGGTGGACAAAGTATTCAAAGTTTATTATACCTTTTCAGGTTCTAGTTCTTGAGGACTTTCTAGGTAAGCAATTTTGCATGATTTTTAGATTTATTTTCGTTTTTATTGAAAAGGTAGATTTATGGAGAGAAGCAGAGACAGAAAGAAAGATCATCCATCTGCTGGTTCACTCCCCAAATGGCCACAATGGCCAGAACTGGGTTAATTTGAACCTTGGGGTTTTCTCTGGGTCTCCCATATGAGTTCAGGGTGCCAAGGATTTGGACAATCTTCTGCTGCTTTCCCAGACCATAAGCAGGGAGCTGAGTCAGAAATGAAGCAGTCAGGACATGAACTGGCACCTGCATAAAATGCTGGCACTTGCAAGCATAGGATTAGCTTTTTGAGCCTCTGAGCCAACCCTGCATACCTGTTATGACTATTGAAACATATTGCCTAGGGCCTACCTGAGGGATTGTACCAACAGTTTATAGACGGTTGCACCAAAGCAGTTTATAAAACTGTTGGGCTCTCCACAGTCATCAAAGCTCCTCTTGTAAAATGCCCACAGTATTTGCTATTATCACCACGAACCAGCCTGCAAGGGTAGGAGTTAGCCTGATTGACCACATTCTCTTTTAACTCTATTCCTCAGTCTCCTCCATCCCAGATCTTTCTTTCCTCACATCCCCTTTCCTGAGACCATGTCCAGACCTCAGCAGTCTTCTTTCTACACATCCTACCCCTCAGAGATCTCCTCCACAGTAACCATCCTGCAGCTTCCCTTTCCACTTGACACCTCTAGTTCTCACTCTTAGACCACCAATTACTTAGCAATTTTGGATGGTTGTTTCAACACTTCAAATCTCCAAGTCTAACTCCCAATCTACTCCATCTGGCTCCGTCTTCCCCTCCACCGGTTCCCACCTTACCTGTCACCATAACCACAGCCTGAAACACAAAGGGACCTTGGACTCCTACCCATGACTTCTGAGCAGGCAAACAGTGTACATTCTTTGTTTCTCTGACCACTTCCTGAACTGCCTCTTTCTTTGTATGGCCGATATTATAATCCTTCTTCAAATTTTTATCATAAGCCAAGTGCTATGTTTTTTAGAATTTGCCTGAAAGGCAAAACAGGGTGGAGAGAGTCCTTCCTTCTGCTGGTTCAATCTGCAAGTGCCTGCAACAGCTGGTGCTGGACCAGGCTGAAGTGAAGAGCACAGAACTCCTTCCATGTCACTTACGTAGGTGGCAGGGACATAAGTACTTGGTCCAGCACCTTCCACCTCTCAGTAGCACCTTGATGTGATACTCCTTCCACAGCATTGTTAAGGGGGTTAAATAAGATAGTGTATGCAAAACTCCAGAAGTTCTTGGCTCATAATAAAAGCTGTGTTTAAGGAAACCTGGGTGTTTCCACCCTAAAGGCTAGACAAAAATAATCATGGCATTCCTGTACCACTTGCCATGTCATAACTTGGCAAAGCCATGGATCCAGTAATGGCCAAAAAGTCATGAGGGAGCCTACTGGGAACTTTTCAAGGATACTGCCTTAACTCTTAACAAAGGGGACATGAGAATACATGGCCTTTAGTTTTCTCTTTGAAAAAAGAATGCTCTTTTATTTGAAAATCAAAGTTAGAGAGAGAGTGACATTTGCCATCCACTGTCTCATTCCCTAGATTGCTGCATCAGCCAAAGCTGAGTCAAACCAAAATCAAGAACCAGGAGCATTCTCCCACGTGAATGACAGGGGCCCACGCACTCTGGCCATCTTCTACTGCTTTTCCCAGGTAATTTGCAGGGAGCTGAATTGGAAGTGAAGCAGCCAGAATTCAAGCTGACGCCCATGTGGGATGATGTCATTCCTAAAAGTCTCTATCAGCTACACCACAGCTCCAGGCCCAGGACTTGTAACTTTCTAGACAGCTCGATGTGTGAAGCCTGAATGTGTTGCAGGGACTCCGTGTTGATTGATGATATCATTGGAGGCCAGATCCTCTCTTGGCTTTGCTATCTCTCTTCCATATGCCTGAATCTTTCAAGCAGTAAGTTGTCTTCAGCAGTTCCCCTCATTGTGTTGTGAGCAAAGAAAATAAATAAACAGAGAATACCTTTCCCTGTGGCTCTTTGAGAATAAGTCAGCAGACCCTATTTAAACCTCACTGTGTCACTTGACCCTTCTTGAACCAATTGATGGTGAAGGAAACAGAATTTTTCTCCAGTCCAGTCAATTACAGCAAACCTATAACGAGAAGTTGACTTATCATCTCTAAAGACTATAAAGCATCTTCTAGCAACTGCTTTAACTATATCCTTCATCCCCTGGCAACAGTGTCGCCAAAAAAAGATTTCCAGGTAGGACTCAAGAGAGCTGAGATCTTGTCCTGGCACTGTTGCTTGCTGGCTGACTGGGTGCTGCCTTTAAACAACTCATTTGACAGCACCTCTCCCCCGCCCTCAACAGTGTCCTCATCTTGAATGAGGATAGTGATAACACTTCGCTGTTTGGAGACTAATGAGAGGATGTGCAGAGACATTTTGGGAGCTTGAAGCTGCTACATGCAGTAAAGAGCTAAAGATGTAAATGGGGTGCTGCCTTTCTTTCAAACTTCACTCTTTCAGACTACAGAACTTTTAGAGCAAGCGTTTAACGAGGGAAGGTGGTCAAGAATCCCTGGGTCCTTGCTGCACACTTCTCTTTGGGACTCCCTTGTCTCACAGTCCATGGTAAAATCTGCATCCTTGCCCCAGGCCAACTGTCTCTCTCCATACCCTCCCCAGTCACAGGCCTTTTTTGGACTGAAGTGTTTTTAACAAAGAAACAGACCCCCACATCCTTGAGAAAATTGTCACTAAAATCTCAAGCTCCAGAAGCAGATGGTCTGTAAATCAATCTGGGCTTCATTTATTCTGTAGCTGGAGGATCTAAGTCAGCTCAGCTGGCCTTTGAATCCCAGTTTTCCCACCTGTAGTATGGAGGTAGGATGCCTACTTTCTTCGCCTGCTCTGAGATAAGATGAAATGGATCAGCCACTTAACACAGCGTGTGGTCTCCAACACAAGCTCACCAAGCAGAAGCTGGACTGTTCTGTTTATAAAACTCCGGGAAGAAGTGTCTCATTCCAGCTCTTCTCTAGCTCTTGGGAAGAGAATAAGCGGATCTGGGTTCAGTCTTGGTTTATCTTGATGAACCATGTGGTCTCGGTCACCTCTCAACTTCTATTTCCTTGGCTCTCAAGTAGGAGCCTCAGGGGGGAACCTCTGAGGTGCTTCTTATGGTGAATGCTCATGAGCTTACTCCGTGAGCTTTCAAGTTCTTCCCTAACAAGACTCTCCAAGTCTGTCCTATCTCGGATTTTCAGAAGTGGCTCCCAGGACTGTTGTTTCCTGGCATTTACTCACCATTTTCGGACATAGATGTGTTTCCAGGTCAGACCTGTTGGTACCCTTTTCACTTCCATCAAGATTTACCATAACACTGTCCCCGCCCCCATCTGTGTCCCCCAGACCTCTTTGTCCTCCCACTTGTATGTCTCTTATTCAAATTCCTGACTCCTTAAGCCAGGTAAGTAAGTAGTTTAGTTCCACCCAAGCTGGCACTTTCTCAGAACCTCCCCTGCCTCTGGCACATTCCTCGTGTTTGGGCAGAGCCCAAAAAGTTAGAGAATTCCTCACGCTCCTTAGCATGGGTCCCTATGTTGGCATGCCAACAGCCCCAAATATTTAAAGCAATCATGAAAATGAGCTCAGAGTCTCATGCCAGAGCCTTGAAAGGAATTAGGCTAAAAACAGGACAAAGGAAGGAGGGAGGCCAAATGGAAAACGCCATGAAAAGCACTGCCCGGCGTGGCCAGAGCCCAGGACTCTGTTCCCTGTCTTCATTCATCTCCAGCCAGGTGCTGTGCTGAGCACTGGGGAGGCAAAAGGGGATGAACTTTCACTCCTGTCCTCAAGGAGTTCCAAGTGCAATGGAGGAAGCTATCCAGAGAGCCACAGCACAGTGGGAAAGGACAAACCAATGCAGCATACAGCCACCAAGGAGGGAGGCGGCAGCTGTGCCTCCAGGTCAGGAAGCATCACCTACAGTCTTGGTCTGAGCCAAGGAGAAGGGTAGAGTTGGGGAAAAGGCAGATGACAGGAAACAGCAATTGCTGGGGCCTAGGAGCATGAAACAGGGTGGAGGAGAGGGAGAAAGTACCCCTGCGTGCCTGCCCTGCAAACCAGAGAGCCCCCACCTCTGTACACCAGAACTCCCCATCTCTGCTGGGCATGTTTATGCACATGTATGAAGCAGTAATTAGACCCAGTCTCAGAAATGCCCATGCTAGAAAACATTCACACCGATGCTCCGATGCTGGTCAGCAGAAGGCAAGTCTTGAGCAGAAAGCTTTTATCAGACGGTGCTTTCAGAGCGTGTCAAGTCCCCTTACACGGAAGTCAGGCACCCAGCAATAGCACTTGTCCTATGATTATGGGGGGACATGGGGGACTCTGTGCTGGATAGGAGAAGGGGTTTCCAAAGTCCTTTGTGGGATGCAGGATTAAGGGCAACAGCCTTAGAGGTCTGACAGGACCCTGGGGAAACCGGCACAGCCCAAGGGAAAGTGCCCAGGTCAAAAACAGATGCCTGAGTGAAGCATGAATAAGGGAGCGCCAGGGTCTCGGTTTCTGAGGGAAGATTGGAGAATCAGCAGGTCCAGTGTTGCATCCTGCCGAGAGCTGCTCAAAGTCCTCATGGCAGGTGGAGGTGAAGGACTGTGACCTGAATCTTGGGGAGCTGAGCAGCCACTGTGAGGGTTCTTTCAGAAATGAGTAAGCCAAATGGAAGCAGTACGAGCAAAGAGATCACCAAGTGACACTGAGAGAAACCCATCGTGGGACCAAGATGTCAGCTAGCATCACCGGTGTTCTTCATCATCACTGCTCTCACCATCATCATCATCATTGTCATCACTGTTTTGACTTGTTTAAATGTTTCCAGCATTTACTAAGCACTCAGAAGTCAGGCTGTATTAACCTTTACAAGCACTTCATCCTCACAAAAATCTGGAAAAATAATCAGTATTTGTACTAGTCCTACTTTGCAAAGGGGAAAGATGTCCCCTAGGAAGGCTAAATTAAGGTCTAAGATGCCCTTAAACAGAGTACATTTTTAAGAACATTTATTCATTTATTTGAAAGGCAAAGTTAGAGAGAGATTTTCTTTCCGCTGGTTTTATTCCCCAAATGGTTACACTGGACAAGACTGAGATCAAGAGCTAGGAATTCCATACAGGTCTCCCACGTGGGTGCAGTATTCCAAGTACTTGGGTTATATTCTGCTACTTGTCCAGGTACATTATCAGAGACCTGGATGAGAAGTAGAACACCCAGGACTCAAACTTGCACTGATATGGGATGCCAGTGTTGTGGGTGGTAGCTTAACGTGCTATGCCACAACACCAGTCTGATTTCAAACATGCTAAATTCTGTTTCACTTTACAAAATTTCCACAGCAACATCCTAACCACTGGGTCCCCAGAATGTGATCATATTTGCAGGTAGAGTATTTAAAGAGGTGATGGAGGTGAAAATTAGGACTTAAAAGGGGCCCTGACATCACAAGACCAGTGAGGAGAAGTTGGGATGTGCACACACAGAGGAAAATCACAGTGAGAGGGACATGGGGAGAAGACAGCATCCCAGCCCCAGAGAGTGCAGGGCTCAGCCCTGCCGACAGTTTGAACTTGGATTTTCAGTGTCCGGCACTGAGACTAAATGCATTTTTGTTGCTCCGGTTACCTGAGCCATCTGTCACAGTGAGCAGGGACCCAGGAAAGGTGGGCCTGTCGGGGCTGACACCCAAATGCCTTTGTCTTGCTCTTGAGCCTGAGGACCCCAGAGCCCCCTGCAGGGAGCTTGTTGAATAACAAGCCCCAGACATACTAGGACGGTACAACAATGATGCGTCCCATGGGACAGATGCTTGAGAACAATGGGAGTCCAGCTGGGACCAAAAGAAAGGAAAGCATGAAACCTAACAGAAAGCAAACCTGCCCTCACCTTCTGCCTTCCAGACTCTTGTGCACCAAACCACCTTAACAAGTAGGGGCGGGGCAGGCCAATACCCCATGGGGCTTAGGGAGCAAAATCAGTGCTTAGTAGGAATTCACTTCCTCCTGGGCCCTGGTCCCAAGGCCAGAGGATGAACCCTCCTACCCTCCTGAGAAGCATCACAGGCTGGAGCGAGGAAGCGGGGATCAGCCACTGGGTCAGCAGTCACTGTGTCTTGGACGCTGGGATTCCTGGAAGCCAGTTCATCATTAAAGGGATCAGGTAAAAGTATAGTCTTGAGGCTTGACTGCACTAACACTGGTCCAAACCCAGAGTGGGGTGGAAAAGAGGGTTTCAGGAATGCCGGGCAGTGCCTGATGCAGGTGCAGACACACACTGTGCCATGGAGCCTGCACTCAACACAGAACCCACCAGAAACCCAGAGGAGGGAGGATTGGTGACTGGGGCCTGAGAGTCAGAGAAAGGCATCCTCTACCTCCCATGTCTGGGGCTGGTACAGTGGCATAGTAGGCTAAAGTCTCTTCCTTCAGTGCCAGTTGGCCATAAAGACACCAGTTTATGTCCCAGCTGCTCCACTTCTGATCCAGCTCCTTGCTAATGCACCTAGAAAAACAGCAGAGGCTGGCCCATGTCCTTGGGTCTCCTGTACCTACATGGGAGACCTAAAGAAACCCCCAGCTCCTGGCTTTGAATCAACCCATCTCTGACCATTGTGGTCATCTGGGGAGTGAACCAGTAGGTGGAAGATCTCTCTTTTTCCTCTCTCTTTCCCTTTGTGAATCTGCCTTTCAAATAAAAACAAATCTTTACACTAGAAGGTCACATTTCTGTGTTAAGCACATACTTCTCAACAGGTGCAGGCTACTGGAATACAGAGCAGGTTAGCCAAGAGGGAGCAGAAATAAGGAGGACTTTCTGGAGGGTGCAGTGTGGGAGAGAGCCCTGTGGGAGGAAGGAAATGAGCTCAGAGGACAGAAGGCGAGTGCTTCATCTTATAAAAGGGTGAGAGATAGCCAGGGAAGTTCCGAAAGCAAGAGGCTGCAAGAAAGAGTTTAGAACTAGACAGGCCTGAACGGCACACGTATGCACGCAGCATGTGATGTATGTTGTATGTGTGTTTCTGTGGGTATAGAGCATGTGTGTGCCTGTGTGGTCTATGAGGGGTGCGGGGCTCCATGATACCTCATGGGGTATGGCTAACGAGAGCAGGTAGGGTGGGTGGGTGCCTGCCTTCCACTGCAGAGGAGGGAGGGGAATGCAGGGTCACGGGCAAAGCAGGCCTGTTGGCTTTTCCAGCAGACCTGTGGGGTCAGGTTTCAGCTCAAGTGATATCCAGATGTCCCCCAATTTCTATTTTATCATTTCCATACTGACTTCCAGTAAGCAGAGTGGACCATCTGCACAAAACCCGGCCCAAGAAATAAAAGCCAAGAGGAAATTGCACTCCGGCGCAGCCACAGCAGCCTGAGCCCCCGGGATGGCGGAGGAGACACCCCTCAGAGTGCCCGCGCCCAGCCTGTTTATGGGCAGGAAGTCTCTCATTCAGTTTGGGTTTGGGGGCAACTCCAAATCGCCCCGTGGAGGGATAGGGTAGTGTTTTCTGATCACCCCTGTTTCTCCATCACTTGCTCACAGTGGCTGCCCGTGAGTCTCATGTGCTGACAAGTTACACAACCTCTGGACGAGACGTCGGGAGGAGCCCTGTGGTTTAAGCATCAAGCAAAATGGTACAGTAGGGAGGCGATGCGAGGCAGCTGTTAAGTGACAGGGGCAGGAGGGGACCTGCCCGCTCTTCCCAGCCCTCTCCTCCTCGCCCCACTGACATGTCCTCTGCAGCCAGACATGTAAACTCTTGGGCGGCATCTCTTCGCATGGAGAGCAGGCTTGGCACTACCTTGCAGGGATGTGCTGCAAATGAGCCTCTTACACAGGCAAAGCCCCTAACGTGGTGTGGGGCACACCCACTCTACTCCAGGAACACCCTGAATGGCGATAAAAGCAGTGAACACTCCCAAGCGGGGCTGACTGTACACCATGCACAGTCATATGCCCTTTGGACAGAATAACCTGTAATGAAAGAGTCCACTTCGCATTGAGGGGGAGACCAAGGCACGAAAGCATCTGTAACCTCCCTAGATTCATAAAACTAGTTGAACTTAATCATCTGCCCCTTCTTAGAGGTCAAGAAGTGAAAATCCAAATGAATTCATGAAGCACTGATGGGTACTTCATGAATGGGTGAACAAAAACCTTGTCTGCCCATGGCTTCAGCAAGCAGTAGATCATGGACATAGCTAAGTTACCAACCCCAAAACCTGGTATTCTTTTTTGTTTAAAAAAAGAATTCTATTTATTTTTATTGAAAAAGCAGATCAGATTTATGGAGAGAAAGACAGATAGATCTTCCACCTGCTTATTCACTCCCCAAATGGCCACAATAACTGGAGCTGAGTCAATCCGAAGCCAGGAGCTTCTTCCAGGTCACCCACATGTGTGCGGGATTCCAAGGCTTTGGGTCATCCTCCACTGCTTTCCCAGGCCACAAGCAGGGAGCTGGATGGGTAGTGGAGCAGCTAGGGCACAAACTGGCACCCATATGGGACCCCAGTGTAATTCCAAGGTGAGGATTTAGCTACTGAGCCATCGCACTTTCTCCAACCCACCCCCTCCCCGTTTTTTAAAATAAGATTTACATTTATTTTTATTGGAAAGGCAGATCAGATTCACGGAGAGATGGAGAGACAGAAAGACAAAGTTGGGGATTTTAATCCCAGCCTCACAAAGTCCAGGAAACATGATTACTTGAGGTGAAGTGGCTTCTCTAACCTCCTGTGGGAGCCAAGGGCTGGGCTGCCATCCTTACTGGAGCAAGGCTGAGAGCAGATGCCATCAGCTGGAAGCTGAGACCAGAAATGACCCAGGGGTCATGTGACTCCTAATTTTACCTTGGAAGAAACAGAGACAAGAGGCTGGGCATGTGACCAGCCCAGGGCAGCAGCACCTGCAGGGGCTCTGCCATTTCTATGCCCAGCATCATTTCTACCTGTGGTTTCTCACATCTGGACATCGGGGAAGGAAGCATGGTTTTAAAAGCAGGTTGAAGTGGCGCCTACACCTCCTGTCCAACACTGCAAGGAAGTCCCTGACTATGTGAACCTGGTCAAGTCTCCCCTGGCCCTGGCACACAACAGTCCACTTGTACAGGGATGGAGTACTTGTACAGAATAAACCCTACACTCAGAATACGCAGCCACTGTCCCCCAGACCATGCCTAGCCCACTCTACATTTTCACCAGGGATCATGCTGACCCACTGCTTAAACCCTCCTGGTCCTTTTCCTTTCTCACGGGGCCCAAGAGACAGTTGAAAAGCTGCCCTCTCTGCAGGACTTCTCCAGTTCTCATGGCCCAGAGCGATTTTCTGAGATTCGTGGGAATCTGAGCCAATGGCACAATGTCCTGGCTCCTATTGTCAGCCAGCCCTGGAGCTCTGGCCTCTGCTCATCCAGGTGGGAGCCTTGGCAAGTGTCTTGTGGTCTGCTAATCTCTAGGTTCCCACTTACCAAGTGGGAATAATAACAATGCCCTCATCACAGGGTTCGGTAAATAAGAGTAACATATGCTCAGAAGGAATTTAGCAGAGCCTGGCGCCCGGTAAGTGGCAGACACAGCTGCCTCCCCAGGAGATCTTATTCCACCTGCTGTTTTGATTTATGATTGTGTGGCTTTGCTTCTTATCTCCCCTCCTAAAGAGATAGATATTTTCTGTTGGCAGGAACTGTGTCAAGTTCATCTTTCCATTCCTGCTGTGCCTGACTCTTGTACAAAGGCAGTGCTGTGTGAGCATGTGCAAGGTAAACTAGACACAGGAAAAGAGCAGGTTAATGGTAGCAGGGAGCAAGAGCCATAGTTTTTGTAAGGAAAAAAAATGAAAGAAGGAAGGAAGGGAGGGGGAGGGAGGGAGAGAGAAAGAGAGAGGAAGGAAGGAAGGAAGGAAAGAAGGAGAGAGGGAGGGGGAGGGAGGGGGAAGGAGAGAGAGAGAGGAAAGAAAGAAAGAAAGAAAGAAAGAAAGAGAGAGAGAGAGGAAGAAAGAAAGAAAGAAAGAAAGAAAGAAAGAAAGAAAGAAAGAAAGAAAGAAAGAAAGAAAGAAAGAAAGAAAGAAAGAAAGAAAAAGAAAGGGAAAAAGAGAAAGAGAAAAGCCACCTGTGGCTCCTGCCTTTATAATAGTCTTCAGATGATCTAGGTGATGGGGTCCAGTGCTGTGGTGCAGTGAACTAAGCTACCACCTGTGATGCCAGCATCCCATATGAGCACCAGCTCAAGTCCCAGCTGCTCCATTTCCAATCCAACACCTTGCTGATGCACCTGGGAAAGCAGTGAAAGGTTCTGTAGATGGTTGGGCCCCTGCATCCAGGTAGTGGACCCTAAGGCAAGTTTGAGGCAGTTCCAGCCCTGGCTGTTGCAGTCAGAAAGATGGAAGATCCCACGTCCTATGTCTGTCTCTCCCTCTCTGTAACTCTGCCTTTCAAATAAATAAACCTTTTTGAGAGAGAGAGAGAAGTTCTTGGTAGGAACAACAAAAGATGGGCTGTGAGCCTTAGCTGTCAGGATCAGCAGTTTTCTTAAGGTTAAGTAGTTCCTAGGACCTTCGTGTCAAGCTCTTCATACTCTGTTGCTTACAGAAACCCTGTGAAGTACACGTTACTGTCTCTGTGGAAAGACAGGGAAACCGTGCGATAAACAGGGTCATCACACATCAACACCCAGGTGCCTAATGTCGAGCCCAGCCGATATTAGAACCCAAGGCTGCCTGCTTCCCAAATGCCACACTGTCCGCCAAAGGCATGCAAGCTGCGTTCTTCCGTCTAACTGGGAGACCGATACCATAAGGCCACCAAGCTAAGATGGGTTTTTATGCTCAAAGCGGTGGAGAAAATGCAAAGATTAATACCCTGCGATTTGTGAAAATTATATGACCTCCTATCAATAATGATTTATTAGAATGCAGCTATGTGTTTGCTTGCGCATTGGCTGCTCTTGGGCTCAGAAAAAAGAACTGAGGCATCCGCACCCCCTCAAAGCCTAAAATACGTGCTGCCCAGCCAAGCACGCTGACCTCTGCTCGGCTTCGTGTCGGTATAGTGAAGCAAACTTTTCTTGCCATAAAAGTGGAACAGCGCGGGAGGCGCCCACGCCTGCAGCGAAATTCTCCATCTTGGGATGCTGACTTTTTGCGTTCAGACTCTCCTGGTTGGAGGAGCGGAGCCCAGGGCTGCCCCTAGATCCGACGAGGACACAAGGCAGACATGTCAGAGCAAGCCTGGACGCACGGGGGGAAGGGATTTGGACCCAGGTGGCAGCTTGGCCTCGTTCATGCCTCCAGTCCTTTCTTGATTCACCGTTTCCTGCCGCATCTTGTTGAGCTGCGAACGTGCGTGCCCAGGGGGCCCCCCAGCTCCGCAGATCCCTCCTCTGAGGCCCTGCAGATCCTCCCCCAACAACCTGCTCCTCCTCAATGCTCTCCTAAGTCTTCGCGTTCCTCTTAAGTAAGAGGCTGGCGCAGCTGCTGCCTTTTCCTTCACACTGCATGGCCACTCCACCGGCTGTCTCTGCCGGATGAGTGCCAGCGAGTATGCTTTGTCCTTCGCAGCGTTCCTCCCTCTAGCAAGGCTTCTGAGCATCTGTTCTGTGTGAGTGCGTGCATACGTGTGTGTGTCCAGCTCTCTAACGATACAAAGGAAGTCGGAGCTACGGAGCAGCCGCGGTTCAGTCCTTGCAAGACTCAAGCTGGAGCTTTGAGACGACCCCAGCCAACCAGGGCTTCTAGAACAGAGGCTGAGCTCCGGGTGCGCGATTGCCAGGCCGTAGTGCTTTAGCTTAAGCTAAGGGAGCAGACCTGTGGCCCAGCCACTTTTACAGATAAATAAACCGAGATGCTGAAAAGCTGCCAATAGACCAAATAAATGACTGCTAACGGGGTGGGGCTAGGTTTTCTTTGCAGGTTTCTTGGATCCTAAAACCTGTGCATCTTTGGAAAACTTGGAGTGGCTTTCTCCACCAGGGTCATTACGCACCTTGGCAGGTGTAGCACAAGAATACTAAGACAATTTTTCCTTTTTTTTTTTAAGATTTACTTTATTTTTATTGGAAATTCAAATATACATACAGAAGGAGAGACAGAAAGATCTTCCATTCGATGATACACTGCCCAAGCAGCTGCAGTGGCCAGAGCAAGGAGCCCAGAGCCTCTTCCAGGTCTCCCACACGGGTGCAGGGTCCAAAGGCTTTAGGCCATTCTCGACTGCTTTCGTAGGCCACAAGCAGGGAGCTGGATGGGAAGTAGGGCTTCCAGGATTAGAATCAGTGTCTATATGGAATCCTGGCATGTGCAAAGCAAAGGCTTTAGCCTCTAAGCTACCCCACCAGGCCCTTAGACAAATTTCTTAAAGAAAAAAGTCTTAATTAAGGCCTTCCACCAGCAGCTGCAGCTGCAGCAAGAGCGTGGAGGTTGTAATCCAGAGTTCCTCTGGCTTTAGAAGGAAATGTCACATGGTCTCCTGGATGGGACCCTGGAGAACAACCTTAGATAAAAACTCAGGAGATTTAAAATTCACCGTGGGTTTCAGCACATAGCAGTGTTCCAGTATCACTTCATTATTTGTCACAAACACAGCAGAATCATGCAGAATGCTAATGACAGGGAAGCTTGGGGGCATGGGGTTTCTGGGGACCACCTGCTCAATTTTTCTACAAGTCAAAAACTGTTTTTAAGATTTTTTTTTTAATTTTTATTGGAAAGGCGGACATACAGAGAGGAGAGACAGAGAGGAAGATCTTCTGTCCGATGATTCACTCCCCAAGTGAGCGCAACGGGCCGATACTATGCCGATCCGAAGCCTGGAACCTATTCCAGGTCTCCCACGCAGGTGCAGGGTCCCAAAGCCTTGGGCCGTCCTCGACTGCTTTCCCGGGCCACAGGCAGGGAGCTGGAAGGGAAGCGGGGCTGCCGGGATTAGAACCGGCGCCCATGTGGGATCCTGGGCGTGCAAGGCCACTAGGCCACCGCACCGGGTCCACTCTGAATGTTTAAATTTCTTGATTTCTATTTTTATTTATGAATTTATTTTCATTGATTTGAAAGAGACACAGAGCAAAGTTATCCTCCATTTGATGATTCATGCCCTGAAAATGCTTATATCAGTCAGGACTGAACCAGGCAGAAACCAGGAGTCTGAAACTCCATCCAGCTTGCTCCCATAGGTGGCAGGGACTCGAGTACTGGAACCATCTACTAAGGTAGCATTGGTGGGGAGCTGAGCCGGAAGCAGAGGAGCCAGGACTTGAAACACGAATTCTGTGGTGTGATTTGAGTATCCAAACAATGCCTCTGCCACAGCCCCAAACGCCCATCCCGATCTCTCTTTATAATGAGTGAAGGAACATCTCGGGCGCAGGCCCTCTGTAGGCAACCACCAGCACAAATGCAGCAGGACTGTTGTTTTCGTTGTTTTTGACAAATACATCTTATTTGTTTTTACTTGACAAATACATCTTATTGCTTAAAACTATTAGCTTACAACTTAGTGATAGAATGTTCCTTTGACAAATACTTTGGTTCAAAATACAAAAACAGACAAACAAAAAAATGACTTTCACCTCTCAGTCTGGAAATCAAATTGCAAGTTTGAAACGCAATTCGATGGTGAAACTGTGGGGAGGCATAAATGACTAGGCATGGGTGCATGGCTGCCAGGATAACAGTGGGTGCCCTGCAAGGGTGACTCAGCAGCAGCTCTCCAATTTGTAAACACACACAATCTTTGACCCTGTGACTTCAAACCCCTGTTTCTGGTGCCTTTGATATCACTGTGTTGATAATCTTGGGTTCCCATAATAAAATATCAACTGGGCAGCTTGAACAACAGAAATTCCTCGTGAGTCCGCAAGTTCAGTATCGGGATGTGGACTTTTTTGATTCTTGGCAAGGAATATAGGCAGTCACCTTCTCGCTTTGTTTTCACGTGGGGAGACAGGGGAGCAAGAACAACAGCAAGAGCAAAAGCAACAGAGAGAGAGACGGGACACGAGTTCTCGTCTTCCTTTTTTGATTCCCCCTCCTTTCTCTTAAGTCTTCTTCTTCCTTTTCTTTTTCTTAAGGCTATGAAATGCACACACAGAAACAGAGAGCTCCCAGCTGCTGGTTCACTCTCCAAGTGCCTGCAGTAGCCAGGCGTGAGCCAGGTTGAAGCCAGGGACCATGACCTCCGTGGGCTCCTTAGGTAGGTGGCAGTGTGAGGGGTGAATTGAACATTGGCACTGAAGGCCTCAACCATATCTGGACTCTGTACTATTTTAGATATCTGCTTCACCTTTCCCTCAGCTGACAAAATTTGCGCTGTTCTGGTTGTCCACCGATGAGATGTGACCTCATGGTGTCTTACCTGAGAAGCCCACCCACCCGTCTCTTGCAGCTCTTCCCCCTAATTCCTGCCCACCTACCAATCACCTGTAACCTCGATAATCTCAGTCACCAATCCCTTGGAGCCCGCCCACAGCCCCTCCCCACCAACTCCCCACGCCCCACACACCTTCCAGGCTACCTGGCTCTCCCCGTGCTCCTGCCCTCCTCCAGCCCTCTTCCCCTGCCCTGGCAACCCCATCCTGCCACCATGCAGGAGATGTTTCCCTTCTTGTTCTCTCTCCCTCCATCCCCACTCTAGTTCCTGCCCTGCTGGAATTAAAGACCTCCTAAGTACCTAGTTGCATCTGGTAATTTGGCTTGCAATGAACTAATTGTGAAAAAAAAAAAAAAACAAACTTCGCTGCAGGAGTTAGCTACAGGTAAGAAGTTAATTACGACTAAAAACTAAAAGGCAGGAGCCCAAGTACCCCAGCCATAATCTACTGCCCACCAAAATACGTGAGCAGGAAATTGCTACCAGGAACCAAGATGGGACATGAATCCAGCCACCCTGCAGTGACAAGAGGGCGGCCTCAGAGTAGACTCACCTGCTCTATCACATGGCCACCTCCTCTTCTGCGTCTGTGGGCACCAGTTTTACCAGATCTGGGTCCCTCCTCTCTAACGTCATAAAAGCTCCAACTCCTCCTCACGAACCCACCCACCAGAGTCATGGTGAGCTAGCTCACCAACACGCAGAGCCTCAGTCTACAACACTTACATGAAGCTAAGTCCACCATACATGCTGAAAAATACAGTGACAAGAGAAAAGCAACACGGCTATGAACAGGTTTTGGAAAGAAGCTACATTCATAACAGCACTGTTTGCAACAGCAAAAAACTAGCGCCAACTCTCACAGTCATCATTGGCCGTCGGGCGGTCACAGATTCCGGTAGAGGCACTCACACAATAGAGATGTTATGGCACCATCAGAACCCAAGAATGAAGGGGCACCTTATGGAACACGAAGGAAATGTTTCCAAAGTAGCTGGTTAAACAGAACGTGCAGGTGGAGATCTCCTTAACCCACACAATGTTTGAGTAGAACAGATAAGGAGTACAAGGTGGGTAAATATGCTTGCCCCTCGTTAAATGAGCTTACAAAGTCATGGGAAGGTTAAATAAGAAGCTGCTCATTGGTCAGCAATGAGGAAGGAGGGAATGGGATTATGGGAGACAGGGCAAGGGAACTTTACAAATAGTTTTCCAGTTCTTAGTTTTGAATCAAATGAATGCAAGTTGTTATTCTAAAAAGTAAGTTGGGGGTCCCGGCAGCATGACCTAGTGGCTAAAGTCCTCGTCTTGAACACGTCAGGATCCCATATGGTGCTGGTTCTAATCCTGGCAGCTCCACTTCCCATCCAGTCCCTGCTTGTGGCCTGGGAAAGCAGTCGGAGATGGCCCAAGGCCTTGGGACCCTGCACCTGTGTGGGAGACCCAGAGGAAGCAACTGGCTCCTGGCTCTGGATAGGCACAGCTCTGGCCATTGTGCTCACTTGGGGAGTGAATCATCAGATGGAAGATCTTCCTCTCTATCTCTCCTCCTCTCTGTATATCTGACTTTGCAGTAAAAAAAAAATGAATAAATCTTTAAAAAAAAAAAAAGCTAAGTTGGAAAAAGAACCAAGACGAGATGATTCATAGCAAACTATTCACTCGAATGATAACCCGGTCGTGTCTGGGTGAGGCAGAGTGCTGAAGGCCGGCTGCACTGGCGGGGTGAGAGACGCCATCCCGCTCTTCTGACGGCCTCCTGACACGGCCTCCGTCTGGCTCCTGTTAGCTGCTCGCCTGAGGATTGATCTCTGCATGCGTGTCACAGGTTGCAAAAATCAACTGAGGAATGGAGAAAAAAACAGCAAGACTATTCTTTCCAGACTTTCAGATGGAAAGAAATTAAGAGAGCCCACAGCACAACATTCTCACAAAGAAAACGGGCGCATGTGTAGAGGCAGGGCTTTAGCCTAAGATTAAGATACTTGGGCCCTGCATCAGAGGGCCTGAGAGCGATTCCTGGCTCCAGTTCCTGACTCCAGCTCCCTGCCATGCAGACCCTGGGATGGGCAGAGATCGCTCAAGTCAACGGGTCTCTGCCACTTCTGTGGGCCACCTGGATCGCTTTCTTGGCCTTTGGTTCAGCCACTGTGGGCACTTAGGGAATGACTGAGTGGATGGAACTTTTTCTCTCTGTGTGTGTGTGTGTGTGTGTGTGTGTGTGTGTGTGTGTGTTACCTCTTTCTCTTTCTCCCTCTCTACTTAAAAAAAAAAAAAATGTGTGGGTAGGAAAAGCAAGCTAACCAGGCTGCCGGTAAGGTTAATGAAGACCTTCCAAGGCCCTGGCACTTGTCTCATGGAGGATAATTATTAGCAGCTTGGCGAATTCACGGCTGCTTACGACTCCTGAATAGTTACCCTGAAATTGTGGGACATCTACTACATGCAAAAACCTCAACCGAAAGTCATTTCCTTGAGATCTTTTTTTGAGTTTATTTAGTAGAAGGGCACAGTGACAGGTTGGTAGCAGGAGACAGAGACTGAGAAATCTTTCATCTGATGATTCACTCCCTCGGATTCCTGCAACTGGCAGGGATAGGCCAGGCTGAAGCTGAGAGCCACGAACTCCATCCAGTCTCTGAGGACAGAGCCATCCCATCAGGCAGGCGTTCGCCTATTCACAACGCAACCAGGTATCATTGCAGGGTCTGCAGAGAGCACCTTCTTGACCACTTAACCAACTCCTGCACTTGCTCAGTGCTTCACCAGCGTCCCTTGGGCCCACCTGGCCACTCAGCCTTATGAGCACCCAGAAAGCACCCACTTGAGTTTAGTCCATGTGCCCAAACAGTTAACACACGGGGGCTTCC
This sequence comes from Ochotona curzoniae, assembly GCF_017591425.1. NCBI lineage: Eukaryota > Metazoa > Chordata > Mammalia > Lagomorpha > Ochotonidae > Ochotona > Ochotona curzoniae. The sequence continues at coordinate 3,717,855 of NW_024466312.1, read as the reverse complement.
TTCCTCTGCCCAGATTTTTGCCAGGTGCCCTCCTCTTGCCACATTTAATTCCCAGAGAAATTCTTTGAATCTGAAATCCCTATTCTATGTGTCTTTTACAGGTGGGGAAACAAAGGCTTAGAGAGGTTGATGTCTTCCTAGGTCCTCTAGCGCTGGGGAGAGCCAGGGAGTCAGGCTTGCGTCCATCCTCTGAGATAGCCACAACAAGCCACCTTGTTGGCTGTCTCCTGATGGCTGTGACTGGTGACCCCGCTCAGTCTCAGCCATGGAAGCCTCAGAGTGTCATCCCTCAGGCGCTGTCCTCAGCGACACCGCCCAACTCTCGGCAGAATTTTATGCCGCAAAGCTTGACCCTGTGTGTATGGGTCCCCCCATAGATTCCTCTAGTACCCTCTTGCCAGAGAGAGTCAACCTGCTGCCCGCCATCAAGCGAAAAGGCCCTGGCCAATCAGTCTTTCTTTGAAACAACTTGACCTCCACCCTCTTTCAAGCCCAGGGCTCTGTCCTTGGCCGCCATCTTGCTCACCCCGTGTAACCCAGTAACCTTGACTGTTAGTCGTCATCTTGTTGACTTAGTGACCTTTTCATCCTTTGAGCCTCGTAGCCACCCTAGGAGGCAGGCAAGGCAGACCTCAGTCACCAACTTCAGCTGGTGGCCAGTTCAACTGGTGTAATTCAAACCCAGCTGTCTAAAGCCAAAGCCACGGTCGATGGCTAGTGCCACAGCACAGAACCTGACCAATCACATGCCAGGGGAAACAGAGGAGACAGAAAGGAAGCTGCGGTTGGAGCGTCTTGGTTCTGGGGGTTCTGGTCTCCTCTGAAACGCTCCCTGCTGTAAACTGCATCTCTCCACAATCCACAGGTTGACATCCTAACCCCCAAGGTGATGGCATTTGGAGGTGGGGTCTTTGCAAGTCAGTCAGAAGGTTAGCATTGCATGCCCTCCTGAAGGCAATTAGCATCCTTACAGAAGAGGCCCTAGGCGGTTAGCAACCTCTTCCTGCAGCACAAAAGCATGCAGCAAGGAGGTACACCAGCGTGAGTTCTCAAAGCAGCTCCTCCTCTTCACGTGTGGGCAGCTCACCCGTCACCTTACATGACCTTGGGCAGTCAGCCTCTTCTGTTGACACTCAGCTGCCTCAGTTGCAAAGCACAGCTAACAAGCAGCCCATTCCCCAGTGCTGGCAGTACCGGAGCAGATCAAATAAGACAGGCCAAGGTCTTTGCAAACTCTAAGACAACAGAGAGATGTCATTATTTTTATTCACTAATCACCTTTACCCTAATTGACTGTTGTACACAAAATGGGTCCGAGCTTCTGCAATTAAACTGTTTTAATGGAAGAGATAAAAGGCAACTAGACTTAAAAAAAAAAAAAGCATAAACACTAGAAAGTGGCACAGAGAGGTGGCCTCAAGCTCAGGTCCACAGCTTGAGAAAGAAATGCCAAGTCCTCTAACCTTTGCACCGCACTTCAAAGCGCCCTGACCTCTGGCTCAACAGCAACACAAATATTTTTTCCTCCACTGTATCTCTGTGTCCGTGGCACTCATTTGCTTCTCCTGAGTCTTCTGCACACGCAACCATATTACGGCTCCTTTTAAGCTGTGAACGTCAAACTCCGAGCGCAATCCAAGTGTCACAGGTGACAGGTCTCTAGGGCTTGCACCTGGAGACTCCAGGTGGGTCCCATGAGTCTGAACAAGCTCCCTGGGCGACTCTTCTGTCCTTCAAGACCCATTGTGGCCGACAGAAAGACCTGCTCTTGGAGAGGTTCCGCTGCAGCCAAGTCCCAGCGAGCCTGAACTTCGCCCATGCCCAACACTCAGACAAGATGCTTGCGAACAATTAAGAGCAACCAGAAAGTTTTAAAAGCTTCCTTCAACAATAGAACTTTCTGTCCCCATAATATTTTATATAATTCCCAGTCCTTGTAAGAATAAAATTCCAGCAAACGTAGACAACACCCCTTGGCTAGATGAAGTGGTCTTATTCTGAGTTTCCACTCTCTCAAGTCAGAACCAACACCTCATGTTCTATTTGTCGGTCTCACAGTCCGCCATCACAGGATAGAATTCTCTCTTCCCCCAAAGACAAGAGCTGTGTTCCTTCCCCTTTCTCAGCACTCAGCCGCAGAACTTAAGGTAAGGAGCCATCAGGCAGACGGGAAAGGATGGGCCAGGGGAGATACTTTGGGAAGGAGAGAGGGAGACTGAACCCTCTGCCACACTCTGCTACAGAAACGATCCTAGGAGGAGCTACAGGAATGTGTAATTCATTTCTAATGAGTGGAAAATGTTCACTTATCCACAGTCTTAGGACTCTGAGAAATAATTTCAAAGAATAGCAAAATGCAGACCCAATGCGGTAGCCTAGTGGCGAAAGTTCTTGTCTTGTATGCCCGGGATCCCATATAGGCGCCGGTTCATATCCCAGCAGCTCTCCTTCCTATCCAGCTCCCTGCTTGTGGCCTAGGAAAGTAGCAGAGGATGGCCCAAAGCCTTGGGACTCTGAACCCGCATGGGAGACTTGGAAGAAGTTCCTGGCTCCTGGCTCCTGGCTCCTGGCTCCTGGCTCCAGACAGGCTCACCTCTGACTGTTGCGGCCTCTTGGGTAGTGAGTCAGTAAATGGAAGATCCTCTCTGTCTCTCCTTATCTCTGTAATTATGACTTTCAACAAAGATAAATAAATCTTGGGGGGAAAAAAAGCAGTAGCAAGATGCTCCTTTGAGTGCTGGGAAGGGCCTTCCAGTCGTTCATACATGCTGGGGCAGGTTGGGAACACCGTTGGTTCATGTACAAGGTTTGTCCCCACAAAGATCACCTTTGCTGCCTTAGCAGATTGTCGTAACTTGTAGCACTCCCCACCAAGCACGTTTACCCTCGTTGTTGAACTCCCATTTGGCCACAGGGCTTTTTTTGGCCATGAAATGTGAGCATGAGTGATATGAGTCACTTCCTCAGGGCCAGCTTCATCTGCTGAGGTCCTGGATTGAGGACAATAATAACAGAGGCAGAGCCCACAGCTGACCCATCACGGAGATCAAGTGTGAAGTAGAAACACACATTTGGGAGTTGTTACTACATCATAACTTACCCTTTCCCAGCTCCGGGCCAGATGCCTGACATGGCCCCTTAGTTTCAGTCAATGAAAGAAAATGTTCACGCATGCCTAGGTGGACTTCATGACTTTCAGATATATGTCACCTCTTTCGGCCTTGGTTTTGTTATCTTTACATCAAGGGAATAACAACGCTGAGAAAAAGACCCGTCATGAGTTTAATGCACATCACGGTCAGGATAAATTACCTCCCTGGGGAAGCAGTTTTGCAAAGCGGTTAAGATGTTACTTGATCAGAGCACGGGGGTGTGGGAGCATGGCACAATGGCTTGAGCCTCTGCCTACACTGCTCGCCTCCCATATGGACACCAGTTTGAGTTCAGGCTACTCCATTTCTGATCCAGCTCCCTGCTAATGTGTCTGACAAAGCAGAGGAGAACTCCCCAGGGCTTGGGTCCCTGTGCCCATGTGAAAGATCCAGGAGAGGCTCCTGGCTCCTGGCTTTGGAGTGGCCCAGTTCCCGTTGTTGTGGCCATCTGGGGACTAAGTCATTGGGTGGAAGATCTCTCTGTGTTCTCCTCCTCTCTGTAACTCTGCCTTTCAAATAATATTGTTTAAATCTTATTTACAAAATACTATTAGGTGAGCATTACTATTATCCCCATTTTATTGACCAGAACACTAAGGTCTGGAGAGATTCGAACACCTGTCCAAGGCTACCAGAAACAATTCAGCTGCTGGGAATGGCCACTGATGGACTGCAAATGGACAGACAGCAGAGCACACCAGGGCTCCTCCAAGTCCTCGTCCATCTGGAGTCACCAAGACTCTGTGAGATTAACAGATGGTGACAACTGTCCTAGGACTTCAGTTGGGAAACCAAGACCTATGTTGACCACTGCTCTATTCTCATAGGGTGTAGCAAACTATTCGTGCTGCTGTCTGAACGCCTCAGAGGAGATCTCCAGAGAAACAGGCTTGATGCAGTGGTTCCCCGGGCAGGACCATGCCCACCTGCTCCGGAGGGCAAGAGCTCTGCTCCAGCTGTGCCCCTTCCAACATCAGAGCTTCCCTGAGGAGATGATTGCATGGCAGTGCTAGAGGCCAAGGTGTGGGAGTGCGGCCCCATGACCTCATCTATGACCCTGAACTCAGGTTCACAGTGGCTGGTCCTTGGCAGTTTTGTTGACTTTGTCTTACCAATCCTCACAGCAGGTGCTCCTCAGCCGCCTAAGAATGGCGCAAGGGTTGAAGGTGTTGCCAAGAATGGTATCCTGCTCCTTTCATGGAACAGCATTGGTGGGCCACAGGCAGACTCCCCGTTCTCCTGTGCCCAATCCAACCTTGGCACGAGCAAAGCTGTCTGTATCCCACGCCACCATGCTTCATGAGGCAGACACACATTCAGAGGAAGTGATTTTCACTTTCCAGAGCCCTTGCCCTGAATGACCCATCTTTTTTGTTTGTTTGATTAAAAGATATATTTATTTATGAGAAACACGTAACAGAGTTAGAGTGAGAGAGGAGAGATTTTGATATCTCACATCCGCTAGTTAACTCCTTAAATGGACACAATGGTCAGAGCTGAACCCATGCAAAGCTAGCAGCCAGGAGGTTCCTCTGGTTCTCCTGCACAGGTGCAGGGTCCCATCCATGCTGGGCCATCCTCTGCTGCTTTCCCAGGCACATTAGTAGTGAGCTGAAACAGAGGTGGGCCAACCAGGCAGTGGCTTACCCTGCACAGCGCCAGCCCCCATGATGCTACATCTCTTGAGGATGACACAGGCTCAAGAGTTCAACTGACCTGAAAAGTGAGCAGCTCCTTCAGAGAATCAGAGACATCAGGCCAAGGGCCCCAGGATCTCAGTCACTGGATGGTAGTGAGCCCCATGTCCCAAAACCTGTGCACAGGACACCCCAGGCCACCCCCAAGACCTGTTGCCTGGATCTTCTGATTGAGTCATGGAAAGATGCCTGGACCAGGGCTCTGACATCATCTAGTTGGTGACTGTGGCCAAGTCATTTTGCTTCCCTACACCTTTATCTCGTTCCCTTTGAAATGTCGAAGTTGGATGAGACAATCCTCATGTATGCTCTCGGCCACACGGCTCCAGGATGCTGCAAGGGCCATGGTTCTGAGGACAGTGTTGGCTTAAATGGCCTGCTCAACTGTTAGCAGAAACAGCATCGTTGGCTTACTTCTTCCCATCCACTCTCTCCCTCTGTAGCAGAAACACTGATTCACCTCAATTCCATCCTCCACCTTTCCTTCCATCCACATCCCACTCTGCAGCCCTCAGTACCACTGTGCATGACCCATGGGGAGGGAGGGACAGAAGATGCCACACATGCCATCAATCACTTTGCCTTATCCTCAGCAGCTCTGGCTAAAGGACGTAACTGCTGGGTCCATTTGAGAATTCAATTCATCTGCCTGATTCTCATCTTCCATTAGCAGTATTCATTGGGGGGGGGGGGGGAACAATTCCATTTTGGTACCTCTGAAAGAGTAATTAATATACCAAAGAGACAGATGCATAAGTTCTAGGGTTCTCAGCCATTGGATCTGAATAACCCCTGTGTCTGTAAAACATTTCAACAGCCAACAGGTCACAGAGGGTCGACTCCGTCCCTATGGCCCTCTGGCCAGCCTCTCTTGGCTCTGTACCATACTGCTCTTCATCAGGTGCTCCTCCCCATGCCTTCCTTTGGATCACAAATTCTTCCCTCAGTCCCAACTTCCAGCAGCCTGCCAGCACCTCCAGCTGATCTTGGCCCTGACTCACTGGTGCTGACTCAACAAAGAAAAGCAGATACTTCAGGCAGCCGGAAGGTGGCTCCAAGCCAGGGCCTGCTGGAGTGGGTGAAAAGGCAGGCAGAGGCAGGCAGCCCATCCATCAGCGTGTCACCCAGGCTTTGCTGAGCCCCCTAAAGACTTGGTTCCACACTGAGCTGCACAGTGGGGATTTCAGGGAAAGCTGGAGAGAAGGCAGGAGTCTTTATTTTGTGGCAACTAAAGAGGTGGACTTAGAGCTCCTTCCTTTTGGGGAGGCCCCCAGACATGACAGGAGGGACATTGGCTGCTGCCAGTAAAGGCCACAACAGAGTTTGGCGACAGCAGGACGGAGCACTCAGGGAGCATGCCGAGGCTGCGTCTGCAAAGATACCAAATACAAATTATAAGGTGATTTTTAAATCCCCAAATCCCACTTCTTGGGCACTGTCTTTGCCACTGGTCCCGCACATTTCTTGCCCAAAGCTGTGCTGGGTGTGGAGCACCTGCTCTGACTGAAGTTATGTAGCTTTTTTTTCTTTTCATGACACAGTTCCATAGGCTCAAGGATGTCCTCTTCTCTCTATTTTTTCCTCCCCAACCCATTGTTTTTCCCATATTATTACAATAGTATAGTCCTTTAGCAAAGTCATGTGGCTGTGCAAAATACTTCAAAATACTCTGAGACGAGCTGAGTGGGCCCACTCGCACGGATGGGGTGGAGGCTGTAGAAGGCGCAGGGCGCAGGTGCTGACTTTGGCCTGTGAAGGGCACGCATCAGAAACCTAAAGCCTTAGGAGCCAGCACCCTGGCCTAACTACTTCCCTTCTCATCAACGCCCAAGGGCACTGAGAAGTCAGGCACGGTAACCGGCACCCATCTCTGCTTCCACTAGGGAAAGAGTCTGAAGTTGCTGAGTGACGTGAGAGTGGGGAGGAACAGGGTCGTCATGGAATGCCAAGAGAAAAAATGTCACTTTCTCCGCAAGTCCAGTAAGATTCTCTGCAGGGACAAAACTTCCCTAGGGCTCCCTCTGCTGTCCACTCTGCGCATCTACCTTTCTTAGTTTGGGTCACAGAGCAGCCCAGGTCCCACCCAGCTCCATCGGTGGAGTCTTGTTTTGTCCTTCGCTCACAGCATCATTGGAAAGAATTCTGTCCTTCTTCTCCCATTGCCACTTACATTCTGTCACTCTGCCTACTGATTTTAGGCTTCTGTTTCCTGCCTAGACAGTCCTCCCATCTCAGTGTGTCCCTCTGCGCCTGTGTCTCTTCTTACTGCAAGAGTAAAGCTCTGAAGAGGAAGGTGGGAAACAGCAGGTCCTCAGCAGGATGGCGTACCTGCTGCAGCCAGAGCTCATCCTTTCCCCACATCACAGTCCCTCTCTGCAGCATCTCGCCTTAGAGCACTGAACATCCCCCTCCGCTGCTTTTGTCTGACCGACCAAATGGGAGACATAATGTTACTGAAGTCATGATTCTGGCATAAAGACACAGCGAGACGATACAGGAGCAAAGGCACCTGCGTGACCAAAAGAGCATGGTGCACGCTGTCACTTCAAATGGGTGCACAAGTGGCAGGGAGGGTCAGCGTGGCTGGCACGCAGCCTGGAAATGGGACAGTAAGGGGACTGGAGGAGGCGGGGACCCAGCCTCAAAGATCCTTGTGAACTATGGGTCCCTGCTTCTCCAGGGCAGAGCTGTCATGAGGACTGAGTGGGTCTATACATGGCTCTGTCCGGCTCATGAGCAATGCATGGGTCAGGTAGTTCTCTTCTTTATGTGAAAGGCAGAATGACAGAAAAGAGGCAGCGAGAGAGAGAGAGGGATAGTTCACAGCATCCGGGGCTAGGCCGAGCCTAAGCCAGGACCCAGGAACCACATCCGGGTGAGATGAGCAGCAGCAACCCAGGTGCTCAGGCGGCCATCCACTGCCTCACAGAGATGCTAGCCGGAAGCTGAACCGGAAGCCCTGAGCAGCCAGGACTCAAACCAGGAACTCTGGCATGGAGGAGTGTCCCAGGTGGAGGTTTGATCAGCTCAGCCTGTACCAGATATTTCAAATAAGCCTGATTCTCATGATTCATCACTTAGAACCAAAGGCAGGGAAAGTGTGAGCAAAACAGCTCGGAATTAGCAACATAAAAGAGTAGTTGCTTGGGCAAGGGTGGGGATCGCAGTAAAAGGCCGATGGCCGACCACCAGGGGAGAGCAGTGGAAACCCAGGTTGGCTGTCTAACACAGCTCTCGGACCTTCTCAGCCTACCTCTGCCCATGAGCATGTGTGTGCACGTCTCACACACACACACAGTGCTCCCACCGACAGAGCGATGCCCCTCTCCTACTGGCTCTCTGCCACTCTGTGCTGGCCCTGGGCACCCTGCTGGCTCCACCCAGTGGCAGCACCGTGAAAGTGTCTCAGCGCTGTAGCCTAACTCCCTTTAGAGGGGTTGAGCTCACACTTAGCTTCCCCCTTTGGTTTGTCCTCACTGCTCTACTGACTTGAATACAAAGTTCAGGGGTTGGCATCAGGCACCAGTTAAGCTGAACACGATGATACTGGCATCTCATATGAGCACTGGTTAGAGTCCAGGCTATCCGACTTCCAGTCCAGCTCGTCGCTGATACACTTGGGAAATTGTCTGGGTCTCATACCCACATGGGAGGCCGAGACGGAATTCCAGGCTCCCTGCCTCAATGTGGCCCAGCCCCAACTGTTGCAGCCATTTGGGGAAGGAACCAGCAGATGGAACATCTCTCCCTATCTATTTTATGTCTTTCATTTTCTGCCAATCTTTAAAATAAATAAAAATAAAATCTTTTTTTAAAACATTGCATGGCCCTGGCATGACGACTCAATGGCTAAATCGACACCTCGCAGGGGCCAGGATCCCATATGAACACCAGTTTGTGTCCCAGCTGCTCAGCTTCCCATCCCTGCTTATGGGCTGGGAAAACAGTAGAGGGTGGCCAAAGGCGTTGGGACCCTGCACCCACATGGGAGATGCGGAAGAAGCAGAAGCCCCTGGCTTCAGAATGGCTCAGCTCTGGCCATTGTAGCCATTTGGGGAGTGAACCAGCAGATGAGAGCTCTCTCTCCCTCTGTCTCTCCTTCTCTCCATAAATCTGATCTGCTTTCCAATAAAAATAAATAAAGCTTGGGCCTGGCACGGTGGCCTACCAGCTAAAGTCCTCACCTTGAACATACCAGGATCCCAATGGGCACCGGTTCTAATCCAGGCAGCTCCATTTCCCATCCAGTTCCCTACTTGTGGCCTGGGAATGCAGTCGGAGATGGCCCAAAGCCTTGGGACCCTGCAGCTGCATGGGAGACCTCCTGGAGGAAGTCCCTGGCTCCTAGCTTCGGATCAGCCCAGCTCCAGCCATCGCTCACTTGGGGAGTGAATTATTGGACTGAAGATCTTCCTCTCTGTCTCTCCTCCTCTCTTTATATCTGACTTTGCAATAAAAAATAAACAAAATCTAAATAAATAAATAAATAAATAAATATTTTTCTTTTTAGATTTATTTATTTTTATTACAAAGTCAGATATACAGAGAGGAAGATCTTCTGTCCGATGATTCACTCCCCAAGTGACCACAACGGCTGGTACTGCGACGATCCGAAGCCAGGATCCAGGAACCTCTTCCAGGTCTCTCACGCGAGTGCAGGGTCCCAAAGCATTGGGTCATCCTCCACTGCTTTCCCAGGCCACAAGCAGGGAGCTGGATGGGAAGCAGGGCTGTCAGGATTAGCACCAGTGCCCATATGGGATCCCGGTGTGTTCAAGGTGAGGACTTTAGCCACTAGGCCATGCTGCCAGGCCCAATAAAATAAATCTTAAAAAGGAAAGAAAAGGAAAACTTGCATTAGATAAGCATGGTGGCATAGCAAGCTAATCCTCCACCTGCAGTGCTGCCATCACATACGGGTATTGGTTGGAGTCCCAGCTGCTCCACTTCCCACTCAGCTCCCTGATTGCAGCCTGAGGAAGCAGTGGATCGCTTGAGTCCTTGTGCCCCTGCACCCATGTGGAGGCCTGGGAGAAGCTCCTGGCTCCCGGCTTCGGACCAGCACAGCTCTCAATGTTGCAGCTACTCAGGGAATGAACTAGTGCTTGGAAGACGTCTCTCTGTCTCTTCTTTCTCTGTAATTTTGACTTTCAAGTAAAATAAATAAATCATTTTTTAAAACATTTACTTTTATTGGAAAGTCAGATATACAGAAGACAGAGAGGAAGCTCTTCTGTCCATTGATTCACTCCCCAGGTACCACATCAGCCAGAGCTGAGCCGATCCGAAGCCAGGAGCCTCTTCCAGGTCTCCCGCACAAGAGCAGGGTCCCAAGGCTCTGGGCCGTCCTCCTGCTTTCCCAGGTCACATGCAGGGAGCTGGATGGGAAGCAGGGCTGCCGGGATTAGAACCAGTGTCCATATGGGATCCCGGGCATGCAAGGCAAGGACTTTAGCCGGTAGGCCACGATGCCGGGCCCAATAATAAATCTTATTTTTAAAAGTTTAAAAGTGCAGCATTAATGAGGCATATTTAAGTCTGTCCTGTACTCATCTATTTAAAGGGAATTTTTTGGAAAATCCTGAAACTGGGGCTGGCCCTGTGACTCAACGTGCCTATCCTTTAGCCTCAAGCGCCACCATCCATACGGGTGTCAGCGTGTGTCCCAGCTGCTCTACTTCTGATCCAGGCCCTTGCTGGTGACCCGGGAAAGCAGTAGAGGATGACCCAAGTTCTTGGGATGCTGTGCACCCACATGGGAGACCTGAAAGAAGCTCCTGGCTCCTGGCTTCAGAGCAGCTTGGCTTCGGCTACTGCAGCCATTTGGAGAGTGAACCAGTAAACTGAAGATCCTTCCTGCTCTCTTGCCTTCTCTCTGTAAGTCTGCCTAATAAAAAATAAACATTTTCTTTAAAAAAACCTTGAACCTGTGTTGAGACCTACATGCCCTTTTTGAAGAAACACATAATAAAAATCTAGTCATACAAAAATTTTTTTTTTAAGATTTATTTTTATTATTTTTTTCATTGGAAAGGCGGATATACAGAGAAGAGAGACAGAGAGGAAGATCTTCCGTCCGATGATTCACTCCCCAAGTGAGCGCAACGGCCGATACTATGCCGATCCAAAGCCAGGAGCCAGGAGCTCCTCCGGGTCTCCCACGCGGGTGCAGGGTCCCAAAGCCTTGGGCCGTCCTCGACTGCTTTCCCAGGCCACAGGCAGGGAGCTGGAAGGGAAGCAGGGCTGCCGGGATTAGAACCGGTGCCTATATGGGATCCTGGGCGTGCAAGGTGAGGACTTAACCACTTGCGCCACCGCGCCGGGCCTTAGTCATACAAATTTGAATGATGTCTTATTGCTGCAGAAGTATTAAGATTTATTTATCTGGGGGTCCAGCACCATAGCCTAGCATGGGATACCCAGAAGAGGTTCCAGGCTCCTGGTTTCAGATGGGCTCAGCTCCAGCCACTGCAGTCACTTGGGGAGTGAATCGTCGGACAGAAGTTCTTCCTCTGTCTCTCTGTATATCTGAGTTTCTAATAAATAAAAAAAATTTTTTAAAAATCTTTAAAAAAAAAAAACATTTATTTATTTGGAAGTCAGAGTGAGAGTGAAAGAGAGCTTTCATCCAATGATTGGTTTCCCAAATGGATTCCTGGCCAGAACCAAGAGGAGCCAGGAGGGGTAGGAACTCAGGCATACTTGGTGGACTTCCACCACCTTCCCAAGCACACTGGCTCGGAGCTGGATTACAAGTGGAACAGCTGGGCTCTCCCACGGGACACTGGTGCCGTAGGCTGTACCAGAGCTTGGTATGCCAGGCCCAGAGGCTTTATTCTTGCAGCAGGTAAAGATAACTGGTAACATTATATATAAATGCAAACACTAAAAATTTTTTTTTTTTAAAGATTTATTTTTATTATTTTTTTATTGGAAAGGCGGATATACAGAGAGGAGAGACAGAGAGGAAGATCTTCCGTCCGATGATTCACTCCCCAAGTGAGCGCAATGGCCGATGCTATGCCGATCCAAAGCCAGGAGCCTCTTCCGGGTCTCCCACGTGGGTGCAGGTTCCCAAAGCTTTGGGCCGTCCTCGACTGCCTTCCCGGGCCACAGGCAGGGTGCTGGAAGGGAAGCGGGGCTGCCGGGATTAGAACCGGCGCCCATATGGGATCCCGGGCGTGCAAGGCAAGGACCTTAACCACTGCGCCATTGCGCCGGGCCCAACACTAAAAATTTCTAACTAGAATATCCCATAAAAGACATCAAGGTTCATCTTAACTGTATTGGTAGTGTATTAGTCCTGAGATTTCATTTTGTACTTGCCTTAGGCAGCCTGGCGGCATTACGGAAGCTTTGTGATAACTTCCTGCTGGGCTGTAATTTCACACAAGCCCTTGCCGATCTTACACGTGCACTTAGGATGAACCTTCCATTACTGCTGCACCCTGCTACACTTCAATAGCAGGACGATAGACTCATGACGGCTTACGAAGGACTGTACTATTACAATATCAGGGAAAGAATTGGAAGGGAGGGAGTTGGGGTGGTGGTAAGTGAAATCCCAGAGCTTGGGCCCAGCGTGGTGGCGCAGTGGTTAAGGTCCTCACCCTGCACGCCCGGGATCCCATATGGGGCGCCGGTTCTAATCCCGGCAGCCCCGCTTCTCATCCAGCTCCCTGCCTGTGGCCCAGGAAAGCAGTCGAGGACAGCCCAAAGCTTTGGGACCCTGTACCCGCGTGGGAGACCCGGAGGAGCTCCTGGCTTCAGATCAGCATAGCATCGGCCGTTGCGCTCACTTGGGGAGTGAATCATCGGACGGAAGATCTTCCTCTCCTTCTCTCCTTTCTGTATATCCGTCTTTCCAATAAAAAAAAAAAAAAGAAATCCCAGAGCTTATGGAATTGTATGAAAAAAGAAATGAAATCGGCGAGGGGAGGGGAGGAGAGCAGAGGGGAGGGGAGAAAAGGAAAAATGAAAAACATGCCCTTTCCAAACATTGATTGCACTTCATTGTCAGGTAACTCTTCATGTTTACACTCTGTCGCCCCCTAGTGTTGAATACATTACCTGCAGTCAATATACATGTTGACCAATTTCTTCGCTTTGTTGAAAGCATGAATAAAATCTATAAACAAACATTTTCCACACGGCAGCTCCCATGCCCACATGGGGGGCTGCCCCGGGCCTGCCAGAGCCCCGTGGACTGTCCTCCTTTGGAACCAGAGATGGTCTCCCCAAGAAGCCGTTGAACTTATCTGGACAATAAGATGCTGGACTCCATGCTTGGTACATGCTTGCAATGAAGCAGTCTCAACTGAACTTGAACTGTGGTTACACAACAAGGTGGAGGAATCCACCATGGGGAAAGGGTTAGGGGAAGGGTGGGGGAAATCCCAGTACCTATAGAACTGTGTCTCATAACACAATGTAATCAATAAAAAAATATATATTTTCCTAATTTATAGATTAGGTTCCCAGAGCAAGTATATACACACATTAGATTCTGAGGCAAAAGTGTACCACACACGTGTAACAACAAAACAAAAACCTGGTGGGATTATTGACTCCACCGTGACTCCTTGTGAAGATGACATTCCAACGTCACAGTATGGACAAGGCATAGTATGGTGCGCATGCAGCTCTTTGGGGCTTGGGGTCAGTCCAGGAAATAAAGTGAAGCTGCAGGCTTCTGTAACAGAAAAAAGCATCTCGACTTTTTCAGTTGTTTCCGAGAGGCATCTATGAGGCCCAGCATGATGGCTCAATGGCTAGGTTCTCACCTGGCAAACACAGATCTTACATGAGTGCCAGCTCATGTCCCAGCGGCTCCAGCTCCCGTCCAGCTCCTGCTTGAGGCCTGGGAAAGCAGTTGAGGACAGCCCAAAGCCTTGGGACCCTGCACCTGCATGGGAGACCCAATCGAAGTTCCTGACTCCTGGTTTCAAATGGGCTCAGCTTCGGCTGTTGCAGTCACTTGGGGAGTGAATCATTGGATGGAAGGTCTTCCTCTCTATCTCTCCTCCTCTCTGTATATCTGACTTTGCAATAAAAATAAATCTTTAAAAAAATTAACTTTTGGAAATGTAATTCTTTTATATTTGCTTCCTATAGACACTAATGATTCTAGATTAATCAGATCCAATTGTAGATTAAGGTGACTGGAACATGGACCCAGCAGGGTGGATCAACAGGCCAACTCTACTTTGCAGGGCTGGCATTCCATACATGCACCAGTTCTAGACCCAGTTGTTCTATTTCCTATCCAGCTTCTACTTACGACCTAGGAAAGCAGTAGAGGATGGCCCAAAGCCTTGGGATCCTGCACCAACATGGAAGGCCTAGAAGAAAAGTCCAGGCTCCTGGCTCAGCTCCAGCTTTGCAGCCAACTGGGAAGTGAACCAGCACATGGAAGACCTCTCCCTCTCTTCTCAGTGTGAATCTGCCTTTCAAGTAATAAATAAATCTTTTTCAGAGATGATTAGATGGGTCCGTGAGCTCCAGGGACAGGGGGCCCAGCAGGGCCCACGTTGCTTGGCCCAGGCTCTTTGTCCTGCCTCAGGTGGATGCTGGGTCCATGAGCCTGAGGGGCTGTGGGGTCCGGCGGAGCACAGGTCACCTGGCCCAGATCCTTGGGCCCGCCTGTGAGGACTGGGTCTCAATGTAAACGATGGACGGCAGACCTTGGTGCATACAGAGAACATGGAAGCTGACTGGCGCCTGCAGAGGACACCTGGTACCACAGCAAAGGAAGGAAAACAGAACAAATTGGACAACTACTCCAGCCAAATGATGACAGCAAAAACTGGGGAGGACGGAGACTCTGAAGTCCACTGTGTCAGCCAATGGTTCCCTCATCCTGGATGCTGAGATCAACAGCATTTCAGAACTACTGCAACCACTGAAGAACCTGGGTGTTTTCTGCCTTTTGTGACTTCTGCCTTAATTGATTGGCTGGGGGCTGTGTGAACTCCAGGCCTGGCAGTCTACTGACACCCGACAGGACACCTGGCAGGTCACATAGGCAGAGCACTCCCCAGGAAGGAGGTCCCTGGCGTTAGAAGATTCACCACACTATAGCCCATCAGTTTGTGCCTTCTGAAAGTTGCTTGCTTCAAACCCACCAAGAGTCTGCCTACTTGCTTTTTCTGAAAGTTAACAGTTAAAACTGACCATTCATGACTGTATAATTATATGGAATTGTGCTGAAATGGTAAGAACCCTGTGCTGTTCTACCTCACCCTTTTTGCTTTCGCTTTTTCCGCCCTGCTGGGCTGGGGGAGGTGGCTGGGACACCTAGGCTAACCTGAATAAACCACCTTTATGCCTTAGCACCAACTTCAGACTTGATGATTTTCTGGGGATTTCAAAATCCAGCACACCATCAGGGCAGAACCCTCAGCACATCACACTGGGGCCCTGGTTTGGCATTGGATGGCTGCTCCCCATCCCCGGGTACTAGGGCGGCTGGAGGCTGAGTATGGCTTCTCCCCTTATCTTCTCCCTCCGTCAGAAACAGGAAGAATAAAGTTTGGAAATGATGACCACACCCACTTGCCCCTAACCCTGGATCCTTTCCGTCCTCAACTGTGTTAACATCATGTAAAGTAATAATATAAATAAATCTTTAAACAAACTAAAAGATTAGTGGAACATATCTCCCATTTCATTAAGAGTGCTTGCTCTTGGGCCCAGCGGTGTGGTCTAACGGCTAAAGTCCTTGCCTTGAACGCGCCAGGATCCCATATGGGCCCGGTTCTAGTCCCAGCAGCTCCACTTCCCATCCAGCTCCCTGCTTAAAGCTTTGGGACCCTGCACCTGTGTGGGATACCAGGAAAAAGTTCCTGGATCCTGGCTTCAGATCGGCATAGCATCGGCCATTGCACTCACTGGGGGAGTGAATCATCAGACAGAAGATCTTCCTCTCTTTCTCTCCTCCTCTCTGTATATCTGACTTTCCAATAAATAAATTAAAAAGTGCTTGCTTTTTGCCCAGTTCTGCTCCCAGGGCACAGCCCACTGCAGTCCTCCTTCATGCTGGATCCTCCACCAGACTGAAGCAGGAGCAATATCCAGGCAAAGCCAAGGCAGCTTCAGAGAATCCTAGAGGCAGGAATTCAGGGGAGGCTTTTTAGAGAACATCTACTCACACTCAATTTCTTTAAGATAGACTTATTTATTTATTTAAAAGGCAGATTAGATTTACAGAGGAGAGCCATGGAAAGAGCTTCCATCCACTGCTTCACTTCACAAATGGCTACAGCAGGCATAGCTGAGTTAACCTGAATCCAGGAGCCAGGAGCTTCTACCAGGTGTCCCATGCAGGCACAGAGTCCCAAGGCTTTGGGCCATCCTCTTGAATTCCCAGGCCACAAGCAGGGAGCTGGATGGGGAAGTAGAGCAGCTGTGACATGAAAAAGTGCCCACATAGAATCCTGGCACTTAGAAGGTAAGGATTTAGCCATTGAGCCATTGTACCAGGCCTCTTGAAATTCAATTTTTTCTTTGGTAAAGATTCATTTATTTTTATTAGAAAGACAGCTAGGAAGATCTTCCGTCCGATGATTCGGTCCCCAAATGGCCACAATGGCCAGAGCTAAGCCAATCTGAAACCAGGAGCTTCGTCAGTGTCTCCCACACATGTGCAGGATCCCAGGGTTTGAGCCATCCTCCACTGCTTTCCCAGGCCACAAGCAGGGAGCTGGATGGGAAGTGGGGCCACCAGGATTAGAACCAGCACCCATTTACACTCCTGGCACATGCAAGGCAACGACTTTAGCCACTAGGCTACGACACCAAGCCCCAAATTCAATTAGAATATTTTTAAGATTTGTATTGGAAAGACACATTTACCAGAAGGAGACGTAAAGAGAAAGATCTGTGCACTGACTGACTCCCCAAAGTGCCTGTAATGGCCAGAGTTAAGCTGATCTGAAGCCAGGGGCTTTTTCTGGGTCTCCTACCTAGGTACAAGGCTTTAGGCCATTGTCTACTGCTTTTCCAGATTACAAGCAGGGAAGCAGAGAAGTAGAAATACAAACCACTGCCCATACGGTTTTTCAGGACCTTCAAGTGTGAATTGCACCAGGTACAAACACTCAATGTTTAACAGTCACCTCTCTGGGACTCTGCCCAGTTCACAAATTATCAGAACAAATCAGTTGTTTGATCAGTTATGTCCATTTGTGTTACATGGCCATCTTTTTTAGGTCAAAGAAAAGGATCTTATTACTTGTAGCTCCACCATAACCAGATTAGTATAGGACTTAAATTTCAGGAGCCAGAAATAATGTCCATTATAAAATACACGGAAAATTAAGAAACTATAGAGATATCACTATGAGCATGTTAAGAGGAGAATATGAAGTCTGCAAGTGCCAGATTGTGAGGCTAGTGTCAGACATGCAGCTTAAACCACCACCTGCAATGACAACAACTCTGTGGGTTTGGATTTTGGCTCCCGTGGCTCCGCTTCCAATCCAGCTCCCTGCCAATGCACCTAGGAAAGCAGCAGATGTCGGAGGACTTGGGGCACTGCCACCACGTGCTTCTATCTGACCCATCTATCTACCATTTGGGGGGTGAACTAGCAAATGGAAGTATGTCTCTTTCCTTAAGCTACTTAAAAAAATCGTCAAAGATTACTGTAAAACATCTGATTTGGCAATAGGTTGTAACAAAAGCAGGATATTCTAATAGGGTAAATGAGGGGCATTTTAAAAAGGGACTATGTATAATGGTGTAAGGAAAAGGAAAAATCACCAAGCAAAGCGCCCCAGGGCTGGTGGGAACCGCCATCCTTCACAAGCCCGAGATGGAAAGGATGGTTGTTTGTGCGAAGGGCCACTAGCGGGGCAGGAGCCTCCACCAGCAGTCCACCTAAACCTGCTCTACAAGCAGAAAGGGGGAAATAAGTCACTATACTTTCACCTGTTGGTTATTTCCCACTTAGTGCACCCAGCCAGAGCCAGGGGCCAAGGTGATGCGAGTATCCACAGAAACCACCTTTTCTTCCTGTTGTTTCAGGGATTACGGCAGGCCACAACCCACCTAGACCGTCTCTGGAGATTCCATGCAAATGGTACCAAAGTTGTGTTTCATGGAAAACATCTAACATCCACAGACCTTAGCAGCTCCAAACTGACCAAATCCAAGGTCAGAAGCAGGAAAAATCAAAATAACTTCAGTGGGTCAACTGGTACAATCCTCAGGGGGGAAAGTCCACCTGCACCGCTTAGATCTATCTTTTAAAAGATTATTGGAAAGGCAGATCAAATCTATGGCAAGTGATAAAGATCTCCCATCTGCTAGTTCACTCCTCCAATGACCGCAATAGCCAGAGCTGAGTCCATCTAAGACCAGGAGCTTCCTCGGGGTCTCCACGCAGGTGCAGGGTCCCAAAGCTTTGGGCCGTCCTCCACTGCTTCCCCAGGCCACAATCAGGGAGCTGGATGGGAAGTGGGGCTGTGGGGATTAAACCAGTGTCCATATGGGATCCCAACACACACAAGGTGAGGACTTCAGCCGCTAGGCCCGTGCCGGGCCCAAGTCAGTGCTCTTGACTTCAGCAGTATGCCACCCAGCTCCCCAGGCAACTGTGAAATCCTCACTGTACACTCTAGAGTCCTAGACGGAAAGGCCCAGGTCAACCTAACTTCCATCACGTCCGATCTCACTCCTACTACGCATGGCAATACTGTCAACTCATCATTGTCACAAAAACAAGAGGAGCGTTTACCTGTGACTGGTCACCACTGCAGGTGTCCAACCCAGTCACGGAGCACGGCCCTGTGATGTTGGGACAGCAGAGAAGTGAGGAAGCGGGCCAAGGCCTCTGAGGACCCAGCAGGAGTGGGCAAAGGAACAAGTTCCAGGATAGGGTACAGGCTAGAAGGAATCGGAGGTTTTTGCTCATCCCCGATGGGGAAACCTGTCTGCATTCTCTGGAGTGGAGAACACAGCAGACCCCAAATCCAGATCACACACAGCGTTTAAAAAGCTTCACGGGCAAAACTGACAACCAGGGAACCGTAAAAAGCCTGTCCTCCAACGAATCTCATTTTCCAAGTGGCCATCTGTATGAAATTTCATCTTCATGAGTATGTGCTTTAAAAACTCAAGTTCACATAACCCGATGCCAACTTTGTATATCAAAGTCAACAAGCAAGACAACGACACGAGAAAGACAACATCTAACCTGTCAGGCTTGGCTGCCTAACCACTGCGGTCTCAGCAGAGGCGTGGACCACAACCAATCTCAGCTGCAAGGTAACGCAGCCCGTCACATCTAATTCAAACAAACCAAGACCACTTCGTAATATAAATTAACCCATTTATTACAGGCTGCTGAGAGCTCCAAGATGGCACCTCTACTGGTCTTTCAACTCCTTCAGTCTTCTGATCGCAGACTTGACTGTGACGGCGGAAGTGGTGCTGTGAAGGGAGAAGTCGTGAGCCTGTTAACAAAAGGCAACCGCGCCTGCCCCGCGCCTCCCGGCCTGCGGGAGAGCTCCGCAAAGCCCTGCCGAGGACGACACGCAGCCCGCTCTCGGGGGATCAGGCCCAACACCTAACCGTGCTTCTATTCCCAGCTGGGACACCCCCACTGCAGCTCGCAGCTCCTCCTCCAGGCCTGACCCCCAGCTCCCCACTGCGCCACCTGGCCGAGTTGCCAGCACCCGGGAAGCGGCAGAGTCTGTGCCTGTCGCAGTGGGTACCAGCTCCCGCTTCCAAACGGCCTCCGCTGCCGGAGCGCAGGGATCAACGCAGCGGGGCCCAGCCCAGGGCTCCAGTCCCGAGCCGGCCTCCACGTCCCACGCGCGCCCCACGCGAGCCCCGACGCGGGAGGGCGGGACTCACTTGTAGGTCCAGGCGCCCCCGGCCACCGTCTTCATGCAGGAGCCGCAGTGCCAGATGCCCACGGCGCGCCTCTTCATCTTGGTCTGCGCAGAGAAGGAACGCCCCCGTCACCGTGACGGCTCGGGACACGAGCCCGGGGCGCTTCGGCACACGGTTTCCCAGCCGGGTGCCCCCGGCCCGTCGCCGCCTCCCGCCGCCCGCCCCTCCCGCCGCAGCCCCCTTACTTTGCCGCAGAAGGAGCAGGTGTACTTGGCGTGCTGGCTGATTTCGA
Organism: Ochotona curzoniae; assembly: GCF_017591425.1. Taxonomy (NCBI): domain Eukaryota; kingdom Metazoa; phylum Chordata; class Mammalia; order Lagomorpha; family Ochotonidae; genus Ochotona; species Ochotona curzoniae. Next base: position 3,697,876 of record NW_024466312.1, on the reverse strand, counting down.
TCTTCTTCACCATCTTCCGGAGGGAGGCGCCGTAGCGGGTCCCGTATTTACCCACGATCCCGACCTTCTTGGTGCGTTTAGCCTGGGCAAGCCAGCGACATTCAGTGCTGCGCCCCGGACCCGCCACCCCTACCCGGCGCCGTCCGCCTCACTCGCGCCGGGACCCACATCTCCCCGGGATCCCACCTAACCCAGGCGGCGCCCGAGGCCGGAGGGGCCAGCCTCCGCCGGGACCGCGTCCCCGGGACTCCCAGGGAGGCCATGGGACAAGGCAGGCCAGCAGAGGCCAGTGAGGAAGAAGAAACCCAGAAGGAAAGAGCGGATGCCGGGGGATAGCGATCCAGGCCGCACAGGACCCGATTCTCACCATGTCGACGCCACCGAGGTCCGCGCCCAGAGAGGAAGAGCAGCCGTGCGCAGGCGCGGTTTCAGGCGGGCGGGCGGAAGCAGCGCGTGGAGGCCTAGCTAGGAATCGAGCTCTATGGTCTGGAGGTTTTCCCGTTGCCTGCTGGGAAATGGCTGCAGGGAAGGCGGGAGCTGACAGGCCCGGATGCACCTTGCTGCGCCATCCAGCACTTACCTGGGCGTGCTGACGAACAACCGTCAGCTCCTCAGGGACCGGCCTGCACCCTTCGCCTGCATCCTTGCGCTGCGACTCCGCGTCTCACTGCCTCTCCCGCCCCCCTGTCTTTTCTGAAAGCAGCGGATCCTGCGCAGGGTGACGGCAGGTGTCAGGCCGGCTTACTCAGAGAACCGCCACAAAACAAGGCTCAGAGTGGATTCCCGACACGTGTTTTCGAGCCACACTTGAGTCAAGATGAGGAGTGCATGGATATCAGTGCTGCACAGTTTCACTGCCTTTGCTCGGGAGGTGGACAGAACACAGGAGAGAACGCTCCAGAACTATTGGAGGGGCGGGTAAATCGTACAGATCTGGGTTCAAGTCCCGGCTGCACCGCTTTGCTACACAGCTCCCTGCTAATGTGCCTGGGGAAGCGGCAGAATTTGGTCCAAATGTTCTGGTCCTTGCTATGCATATGAGAGATCTGGGTAAAACTCGTGGCTTTTGCCTGGCTCTCCCCCTCTTCCTCTCTCTCCTTCTCTTCTCCCATATTTCTCCCCTCTCTCCCTCTTCTGCCCTCTCTTTCTCGCTTGCTCTCTCTCGGGGCTGGGACACACTGACTCCCATCTTCCACATAAATTGCTGGCATTTACACAGTTAATGTAGCCGGCACAGTTTTAGCTCTGCAGCGTCCTCGCTCGGTGTCGCCCCCTGGTGAGTTGAGTGGGAACTCTTTCTCACACTATCTTTCCCCACGTGTTGCTCTGGCTCAGGCTGTGTAAATCCAAGGAGAAGCAACAAATGGATTTTTTTTCTCGTATACATGCCTGCATTTTCTACTTATCTTCTATCATGAGCATGAATTTCTTTTAACAGAAAAATGTAAAAAAAAACTCCAGTAGCAGCCAGACCTTGGCTTCCACTACCAGATTCTGTAAAAAAAGAAGCATGATAATGACTGTTTATGAAGAATTAAACTGTTGTATTAACATAGGGGGAATCAGTGGAGTAGGGGGAAGGGAGAGCCCAAAACCTATGGAAAGTATCATAAAATAATTTTTTTTTTTAAGTGTGGAGGCTTGGAGAAGAGGCTGATTCCAAGATCATACCAGGAAACACACAAGGTGAGCTTGGCATATCTTACTGTGCAAGAAAGTAAGGACCTCTCTAACAAACCAGGAAACCTTACACGGATGAGGATTTGTCAAAGAGACGTAGGGGCAAGGCTTCCAACACCAAAAGCTGGAGGGAAAAAGTTTAATTTTATTTACTTGAGAAGCAGAGGGGCTGGTGTGATGGCCCAACTGGCTGATCCTTCACCTGCAAGCTCCAGAATCCCATATGGGTGTCAGTTCGTGTCCCAGCTGCTCCACTTCCCACCCAGCTCCCTGTTTATTACCCAGGAAAGCAGCAGAGGACGCCCCAAAGCCTTGGGACCCTTCACCAGTGTGAGAGACCTGGAAGGAGCTCCTGGCTCCTGGCTTCGGACTAACTGAGTTTTGGTCATTATGGTCACTTGAGCGAACCTGATCTTTCTCTCTGTCTCTTCTCTCTGCCTTTCTAACAAAAACAAAGAAATCTTTTAAAAAAAAAAATCCTAATAAAAGAATAAAAGAAAAACAGAGACAAGAGACAGTTCTTCCCCGACTGGCTCACTCCCCAGTTGCCTGTAATGGCTGGGACAGGACACCTAGGGTAACACAGCAGGAGGTTGGGATGAGAAGGGGCAGGACTCGAACACAGGCAGCTGTGTGGGATGTGGGCATCCCAAGCCGCATCTTGACCACAGGGCCAAACACCTGCCTCGCATAGCTGAAAACATGAGTATGATTTATTTATAAACCAAAGTAAAGAATAAATATCCAAGAGTTCACAGTTGGGTGACTTCAGAAATCAGTAAGTGACAAGCAGTTCTTTGCGGTCTCCGCCCTCCAGAAAGGGGTGGACAATTGCCTGTGTCCTAAGTGAGGGCTGTGCCCAGGGACTTCCTGCCAAAATTCAGCTTACACGGGGGAAGGAGTGAGGTTCCTGGGGCTGCAGCAGACATGCCCCCTCAGCCAGGTCACCAAGGCAGCATCCTCAGGGCAAATGTTGGTCAGGTGCATCCATGGGAGGATGGGATAAAGACATCACACCCTCTGTGGTCTCCCTCCCCCAACCCCTAAACATCAGTATATAAAACACTCAACCAGTGTTCCTCAAAGAGATCAAGGCCATCCAAACAAGATGAGTCAGGAATTGTCACTACTGAAAGAATCCCGAGGAGACATGAGAAGGAAATGTCACATGGATGGGACCCTAGAAGAAAGACTTTAGGCAGAAAACAAAATAAAACAAACAAACAAACAACATACACCACTCTACCAGCTCGCTGTTGATGGGCTGGGAAAGTAGCAGAGGGTGGCCCAAGACCTTGGGACCCTGCAACTGTGTGGGAGACCTGGAAGAAGCTTCTGGCTCCTGGCTTCAGATCAGCTCAGTTCCAGCTGTTATGACCATTTAGGGGGCGATCCGGCAGATGGAGGATCTGTGTCTGTCTCTCTCTCCCTCCCTCTCTCTGTGACTCTTTCAAGTAAAAATAAGTTAATATTAAAAAAAAAAACTCAGGGCCCGGCGCGGAGGCGCAAGTGGTTAAGGTCCTCGCCTAGCACGCCCGGGATCCCATATGGGCGCCGGTTCTAATCCCGGCAGCCCCGCTTCCCTTCCAGCTCCCTGCCTGTGGCCTGGGAAAGCAGTCGAGGACGGCCCAAAGCTTTGGGACCCTGCACCCGCGTGGGAGACCCGGAAGAGGCTCCTGGCTTCGGATCGGCAAAGTATCGGCCCGTTGCGCTCACTTGGGGAGTGAATCATCGGATGGAAGATCTTCCTCTCTGTCTCTCCTCTCTGTATATCCGCCTTTCCAATCAAAAAAATAATAAAAATAAATCTTTAAAAAAATAAAAAAATAAAAAAAAAACTCAGATGTAAATACGCTATGGACATCAGTACGCGAAAATGTGACCATATTGTCTCAATAATTCTAACCACATGCAGCCTACTCTGTCTAATATAGGATGTTAATAAAGGGCTTCTACAGAAATCATACCATCTTGATTTATCCAGAAATTTAAAACTTTTAAATAAAAAAATCATTTTTAAAAGTAAGTTTATAGGGCCCAGCGTGATAATGTAGCGGTTGAAGTCCCCACCTTGAAAGCGCCAGGATCCTATATGTGCACCATTTTTAATCCCGGGGACTCTACTTCCCAGCCAGCTCCCTGCTTGTGGCTTGGGAAAGCATCAAGGACAGCCTAAGGCTTTGGGATCCTGCACCGGCATGGGAGACCTGGAGGAGCTCCTGGCTTCAGATTGGCTCAGCTCCAGCTGTTGTGGCCGCTTGGGGAGTGAATCATCAGATGGAAGATCTTCCTCTCTGTCTCTCCTCCTCTCTGTATCCACCCTTCCAATAAAAATAAAATAAATCTAAAAAAAAAGTTACAATTTTAATTGCAAGTCAGAGTTGCAGAGAGATTCTTCAATCTGTTGGTTTACTTCCTTAAATATCCAGGACAGGGCAGGCTAAAGCCAGGAGCCTAGAGTGCCATCTAGGCCTCCCATGGGTAGCCAAGCCCAAGGACTTGGAGAATCCTCTGCTGCTTTTTCAGGCACCTCAGCAAGGAGCTGGGTTAGAAGTGGAGCAGCCAGAACTTCAATGAGCAGCAACCACATGCAGCACAGGCATCGCAAAGAGCTGCTTAATCAGAAGTGATGCAAGACAAGCACCACCATCACCCAAGCCATGTTAACTCCAGGGAGACAGGGCGTCTGTGGCTGACCTCTGCATCCCAGCAGCCAGCACAGAACCTAGGACATCTGTGGTGATGGGTGGAGGGAGAATTGGTACCCAGGCTGCAATAATGGTGACAAAGGCAGGGTGGCAGAGACAGGGAAGGAGAGAAAGATCTTTCATCTGTTGGTTCTTTTCTCCCAAATGCCTGAGAATGCTTAGCTAGTGTTGGGCCAGGCAGAAGCCTGGGGGCTCAGAACTCTAGGCAAGAACTTAGGCCAGGGCCCAGTGTGGTGGCCTAGTGGCTAAAGTCCTTGTCTTGAACGCTCCAGGATCCCATATGGGCGCCTGTTCTAATCCCGGCAGCCCCGCTTCCCATCCAGCTCTCCCTGCTTGTGGCCTGGGAAAGCAGTCAAGGACAGACCAAAGCCTTGGGACTCTGCACCTTGGTGGGAAACCTGGAGGAAGTTCCTGGCTCTTGGCTTCAGATTGGCTCAGCTCCAGCCAATGCGGTCACTTAGAAAGTGAATCATTGGACAGAAGATCTTCCTCTCTGCATATCTGACTTTACAATAAAAATAAATCTTTAAAAACAATAACAACAACACAGAAGAACTTAGGCCAAACATTAGCAGGAAGCTGGACGGGAATCGGAGTCATGGGGACTCGAACCGGCAGTCTGACATGGGATGTGGTTTAACCTGTTTTGCTTCAGTTCCTACTAGTATGAAGGATTGTTTTATATGTTTGGGGTTTTCTGCCGTATAAGCTCAGTCCACATATGTCAGAACTGAAAAAGGCTTTAGAGATCATCTAGCCCCAATTGGAAACTGAGGCCCCCCAGACTCTGGAGGTCAATGATTAGTCCAAGGTCACATGGCCAGCAAGGGGCTTCCAGACTGGAGTTGGTGGTGGTTTTCTTTTTCCTACTTCTTCTTTTTTAAAGATTTCATTTTTTAAATTGGAAACTCATATATACAGAGAGGGGGAGAGACAGAGGGGAAGAGCTTCTGTCTGTTGATTCACTCAAGTGGCCGCAATGGCCAGAGAGCTGTGTCAATCCGAAGCTAGGAGCCAGGAGCCTCCTCCAGGTCTCCCACACAGGTGCAGGGTCCCAAGGCTTTGGACCATCCTCGACTGCTTTCCCAGGCCACAAGCAAGGAGCTGGATGGGAAGTAGGAATGCCAGGATTAAAATCAGTGTGCATATGGGATCCAGGCACATGCAAGGTGAGGACTTGAGCTGCTAGGTTACCGCATTAGGCCCTTTTTCCTGCTTCTTTAGTTGCATTAGCAGATGCCAGTTTCTGAATCAGATTTTTCAGCTGTAAACTGTGAATGCAATATGCCATGTGAGAGTCCTGGGAGGTTGAAACCCGTGTCGTGAAGCCCCCATGGCTTGTCTCCGTGGTGTTTCTTTGTTACCGCTGAACTGCTGCTGGCCCATTGCAAAGGCGCTGCCAGACCTGAGGGCCAACAGCAGGGCTGCTTTCTGCCCTCCTTAGAAATGTGCCCATGTCTTTTCTCCTGAATACCTAGCTGAGGTACAGCCAATGACAGCCTAGAGGCCCACGGAAGATGCAAGTGGCAGGTCATCACCGGCTCCATGCAGAGCACCCGCTGCATCTCTGGGTGCGAGACAGGCAAGGGTGAGGGAACAGGCCCTTCTCCATTGGATGGGAGATGCACTACGTGTGTGTGTACAAGAGACTTTGCAGTGCTCCCCATGAAAACCATGCCTGCCTCCAGAAAACGACACATCTGAACAGAAATGGATTCCTGTCGGCGCTGACAGATGGGGTAGGTGGCAGGAGGACTGAGGAACACGTGTTCTCTGTGGCATCGCTGTTTCAGGCTGTGCCACTTGGCCCGGCAGGAATGGCTGGCTCTCAGCCGGCCTTGGGGGCAGAGATGCTGCACAGAGCCAGCCCCCTGCCGGGGCAGCCCTGGGCTGGCTGAGGTGAACTCTCCTGCCTGGCTCTGAAGTCTAAGGAGGCTCGTGGCTTAGCTTCCTCGCTGCATCCCTCCTCCTGGCATAGCCGCCCACATCTCTGGCCTTCAGGGGCTCAGAGAGGGAGAGCAAGCGCGAGCGAGGGGAGCATGCATGAGTAAGAATGCCGCAGAGTGGCTGAAATGAGACACTCCAGAAGAGAAGGAAATTGCTCCCGTTCAAAGCAATTTTAATCAAAAGTGAACAATTCTCTCTCAACAGCAAGCTGCAAGATGTACAAATAGCACTCAGGAAATGAGCCCTGGGCGGCTCGGGAGAACTGTGTCTCACCAAGCCTGCGTTTGTCGTATCTCAGGGCCAGTAAATCTCCAATCCCATTGCAGGACTGAGACGCAGAGCGTGTACACCACAGTCCATCTCCTGGGGAATTGCAGGCCAAACCTTGAGCGAGATTTTACCCCTTCTGACTCTTCAAGGGCCAAAATTCTTGCTTTTAGAACAATGAATAAACTAAAAATTGCCTTCTTTTTACTGTTTTCTTGGGGCATCTGGAACATTTTATTCCTTAATTTTGTTTTTTTAGTTTTAATAATTTTTAACATCTTGCCACATTCACTTCATTCGTATATAATATATACATGCATTTCTCTGTAAATCTGCCTTTGCAATAAAAGATTTTTTTAAATCTTGTAAGAAAGGTGTGAGGTGCAAGCTCTGTCCCCAGTGTATCTCATGCTGAACCCTGCACGGTTTCACCTGCACTCTCGGGCCCTGTGTGGCTCCTCGACTCTGCATCTATAGCGCGTTCCTGCTTCCTGGAAGTGCCAGGTGACCGATGAGAACGAGCTTGGCATGGCAGCGTCCAAAAGCTGCTGGGCCCAAGGGAGCAGAGAGGCAGGCTCAGCAGAGGAGGTGAGGCCTGGACACAGCATCAGTGTGTCTGAAACGGGTCACGAGGATCAGTGGAGCATTTACACAGGCCGTGCAGCCAGCAGCACGCTCAGCACTTGCTTGGGAGCCTACACAGGGATGAAGGCCCACTGGTGTGAGGCAATGCCCAGGTAACAGGAAGGGGAAATGAGCCAGTTTCTGTGTGAAGAGTTTGATATGATTTTTGTTCAAAGAGATTCTATGCAGGCACTAGGACTGGACTATAAATGGCTCCGTTCCAGATCATTCACATTAACAACTGCCTCCTGGAAAAAGAGGGGTGGCAGGGAGGAGAATGAAGATGCCTGATTTTTTACTTGCACATTTCTGGGTCAGTTAACTGTATATCAACATCATAATATCGAAAATAATGCAGTACAGAGCAAGGATGAAATGACAATCTTTGCAAGTGGTGGTGTTGGGCTAACTCCACCTCTGTATGGAATATGGTGACCTCGGCCCTGTATGAAAACAAACTTCAGGTGGACGGTAGATCTAAATATTAAAGGTGAAATAACCAGGCTTCTAGAAGATATCATTTTCATGACCTTGGGTCATGGCTACCTAAGCATGTGTTTTTGATTGTTAAGCTATACACTGTTTTGTCATGTGCTTCATATTTTACATTTTTCTCAGAAGGAAAGGGGCTGACAAAGGAAGATGCTGGAACTTGATTGAATCTGCTAAATGGAGTGTACGGGGAAAATATGGGCGGAGGATGTTGCAAAATCAGATGGCTGCTGGCTGTCACAGTCCCCGCAAGACCATGACTCACGGGCTGCTCAGTACTTCATGCTACGATGAGGAATCTATTTCCTTCCCTGAGACCCCACAGGAAAACACAAAAACCCAACAAACCACATGTTGCGTGCTGCTTGACAATCCTGAACAGGTCATGAAAGCTTGGGATTACAATTGCACTTCTTCCTATCCACTCTGTAAGGGAAAAAAAAAAAAAAAGCAACAACAACAACAACAACAACAAAATACAATGGTACAAACCATCAAAAAACAAAGTCAAGGTCCTAACAGGAAACAAAGTGGACTGAGGCAGCCCCAGGAGCTGAGCAGGTGGGGATGGCAATACTGGTTCTGTTTTTCAGCTCCTCCACTAATGGTAGCAACAGGTTCATGGGAAGTCTAAAAGGGAAAGGCCATGAATTCAAGTCCCAGTGGGTCAGGGCTAGAGAGTCCTTGGTGCCCCTCAGCATCTTCTTGACAACAGCCCTGAGACCTACCTGATCATCAGGGTCACTTGAGGAAGATGTCACATTTAGAGGTACTGGTCAAGGGAGGTAGGGACAAGCCCTGTGGACCCCGTGCTTAAAAGGGGAAGTTAGCCAGCTGAGCCAATGTGCCGGGCCCTGTACATTTTATCTTAATCTTTTAAATGTCATATTAGAAACATTAAAATCGAGGTAGGCGTTCTAGTACAGTGGATATAATTACCTGCAATGTTAACATTTCACATGAGCATCAGTTCAAGTTCTCGCTGGTCCATTTCCAATCCAGCTCCCTGCTGATGGGCGTGGCAAAGCAGCAAAAGCTGCTGCAGGCACCTGGGTCCCTGCCACCCACAAAGGAGACCTGGATGGAATTGGGGGTCCTGCTTCTGCCCACCCAGCCCCAGCCACTGTAGCCATCCGGGGAGTGAACCCACAGATGGTAAACATATCTTTCGCTCACTAACTCTATCTTTCAAGTAAATAAATAAATCAATCTTAAAGGGAAAAAAAAAACAAAAGTTAAAATCAGAGGTGGCAATCACTCTAAAACATCATTTAGAAATTGGGCAAGTGCGAAAACCCACTGCCTTGCCTTCTGTACCCCCGGGAGCTAGAGTGGCTTCAGATTTTTAAATGGTCGGGAAAAAAATCAGAACAACCAGTGAGAGACGGAGACTAGTGTAATTTAAATTTCAGTGTCTATTAATAGGTTTATTGGAAAAGAGGTTGTATAACTACTGCTTTCCCATTGAATCAGCTTTTCAATGCCATGGTTTTTTTTTTTATTTTTTAAAAGATTTTTTAAATTAGAAAGTCAAATTTACAGAGATGGCAGACAGAAAAAGATCTTCTACCTGCTTATTCACTCCCCAAGTGGTCACAATGGCCGGAGCTGAGCCAATCCGAAGCCAGGAGGCAGGAACTTCTTCTGGGTCTCCCATGTGGGTGCAGGGTTACAAGGCCTTGGACCATCCTTGACTGCTTTCCCAAGCCACAAGCAGGGAGCTGGATGGGAAGTGGAGCAGTTGGGATATGAACCAGCGCCCATTTGGGATCCTGGCGCATGCAAGGTGAGGACTTTCGCTACTAGGTTACCGTGCTGTGCTGGGCCCGTTTCCCCCCCCCCCCTTTTTGCTTATCAAAATTACTGCTCTGTAAATATTTGTTGAGTCACTAAATTTTTTTAAAATCTAGATTTCAAGAGATGTGTGGGAAGCATTTCATTGTTTAAAGAACATAAATTAAGACCCACAGCTCCACTTCTAAGCCAGAAAAAGCCAAGCTTAACTGAGAGCCCAGCAAGCCTTCACACCATGCACGGGACTGGAGACGCCGCAACTGCTCCGGGTGTTCAGACACAGCCACTATGGCAGACACAGGAGCACAGGCTGTCAAAAACAAAGACTTTATTTGAATGGATTGCATGATTTTTAATTTTTGTTGTTGGTTCTCTCACAAAGGAGAGGTAAAACTGTCCCAGCTATCAAAAAAGTCAAATCTCCTTTTCTTGGGTGGACTGTCGGTCAGTGCGCCTTCTTCCAGGGTGTCTCCTGTGTCCAGGGAACCGGGGTCAAAGGACTCTGCTGCCTCTAGCAGCTCAGTATCACTCCCATCTTCCTCGAAGGACTTCTGGAATAGGTCGTAGATCTTTTGCTGCTTGGGGTCCTGCATCGGAGGAGGGACAGGAGAAGGTAAGAGGAAGAACGCTGACTGCAGTGCAACTCTCCTCTGTGGCTGTCAAGGAGCACGAAGAGCGGGCCCGAACACCAGTGGCATCCTCCCACGCTGCGTGAGGGTGGGTGTGCAGACTTCAGTGCACGGCGTGTCCCTGATGAGGCCTCGCTGGGCCTGACATCCTCCCTGCGGCTCGCTGATTTACCAAGGAGGAAAGGAAACGGCATCCGAGCAACACAGTGACTGCTCTCACTCTGTAACCCAGTTGAACATATTCTCTCCCTTCTCAGTCTCTGAACCAGCATATCAGGACTCGGCTCGCTGCAGCTCACTCCTTGCTAAGCTTTCCTCTACATGATCGGTTAGGCTGTCACCTGACTCCCACGGCGGCGTGGTTAGCCATGACTTACACTAGTGCTCAATATATGGAAAGGTTAGATGCTTGTGCCTGTTGCTGATGTTTTGTGAAGCTACAAATGATGAAAATGACTACCAACTACCTCAACAACCAGCTGCTGTTAACAGTTTAGTGTTAGAATCATGCCAATCTTTCCATCTGGAGGTACATTTTCAATGTTCCTAGTGGCACCCAATACGTTCATATAATTAAACTTGCTTAAAATCAAAACCCCCTTTCTCATCTCTCACCTACGTCCCAAAGCAGCTTCTCCTCCCTACAGGGCTGTTGTTGCCAGCCTGCCAACATGCCCAGGCCTGAGTGCCTTACATCATGTCACGTCACGACACGTCACATCATGTCATGTCACATGTGAGTGCCTCACATCAGCCATTCTTGTCAGGGAACTCCGTTGACTTGGCCCAACGCAAGGATGTGCAATGATACAGGTGCAGCTCCTACCTCTGGCTCCTTCCCGTCGTCCCACACTGATCTTCCTCCAACCCTCACCTGCAGCCCCTAGGTTATCCTTCAGCAAGATGGTCCACCTCTAAAGCCTTGAGTCAGTTCCTCAACTGGCTATGATTTCTCCCCTGTTCCCTAACAAACTCCCTCCTCGTCAGTGAAGTCAAGTTCCCTGGCCACTGATCAGAGGGGCATACCATGATGAAGAGGTTCAAGTTACTCAGCTAACTGCACCACATATCGCCTGCCTGTGGCAGTGGGAAGTGACGTGAGCACGAAGACTGAACCCCACGCCATCTCCTGGTCCCCTCTAGGATACCCTCATCGGCTTCTTTCTGGCCAAATGCAAGGCCAAGGAAAAGCCATCCTACAAGGAAGATAATTCCAAGTGGAAACACCTGCTCGCATGCGTCTGCAGCACTGTAGGATACGGGGCGCATAATGAACTGGAAGCAAGTTCCAAACGAGACTGAGATTTCATTTCCGCTCTCGGAAGGAAGGCTGTCTCAGTGACCTGGATTTTCTCCTTTTGTCTCCCACACAGGAGGCTGCGTTCTCTTTTTCTAGTAGTTAAAAGTTTTGTTTTTTTTTTTTCAGACCTAGTTTAATAAAAAAAAATAATTGAAAGAAAGTGAATACTCAATAAATATGAATATATCTCATTTCCGTTATCTTGCATTCATACTTTGGGAATAAATTCTTAACTAAATCAGAGTAACTGAGGAGAGGACTAGGTGAGTTCATGAGTTCAAATGAGAATCTTAAAAATAAGGTTTTCTTTTCAAAGGGCACTGGAGGATACTTGAAAAAAATTTCATGAAGATAAAAGTAAAGATGAAACTTATTTTGAAGCAAAACATTCCTGAAACCCACGTATACAGCTGCATTATTACCTAGGCTTCTCTCAATGTATTGGTGATTCAGCTGAACTACAGAGCTCTTCCAAAGGCTTGACAACAGAGTCTGAAAACTGGCCTCCTGTTTATTCTGAAAAGGATAATTTATAGTCTACATTTAAAACCATGACCTGCGTCTTCCTTGTCCCGACAATTCTATTAGGAAGAAAGGTTTTATTGGTCAAGTAAATGTAAATGAGAGATCAGATCCACAATCTTAACTCCTGGCATCACCTGCAGGAGTTTGTGACTTTAATTCGTCCTCTAAGGCTAGCAATCCCTCGGCTGCTTGCCGAGTCACTGGCCAGCAGACCCCTGCACTCTTAGGCCGGATTCAAGCGGGAGCACACCCAGGCATCCCACTGTGCGGGCAGCAGTGCCCAGCTGCCCACTTGCCTTGGCAACCACAGAGCAGCAGAAGGCACACACAGGTCTTGGGGAGCCTGGGCCACTGCGTTCCAACAAAATGTTAGCTCAAGAGGCCTTGGCAGGTGCGGTTCACCTGGGGCTGTCCTTTCCAGAGGCACCCCAGCCTCTCTCAGCATCTGGGACCAGGCCCCCTTGGGAAGGGGAAGGCCCTCACTTAAGGGAAGGATGCCCCCTGCTCCTTTCATTCCTTTTATGACGAGGGACTGATGCCATGGGGAGCAATGCTGGGCTGAGACAGGAAGACGCCGAGTGACTTCACGGAAATCTTATTGCTATCCCATGTCTCAGTTTACCCTCCAGAAAATGGGAACACAACGAAACGACACGAGGGGAAATTTTGTCCTATGAAAGCAACACTCTGCGTCACACACTCTCCACTCTGTGCAGGGAGTCTGTCCTTGCTGTCGCCCCGCTGGGTGTGTTGCTATCTACATTTTGCGACAATCCAGCAGCTACCAGGGGGAGTTTTCCTTCAGTGTCTAATGATCCTGTCCACTCAGGACCCACCGGCACAGCAGACGGCCTGCTGCCTCCCTGCCCCTGCGACGGCGAGCTGCATGCTGCCATTACCTTGTGGAAGTAATCAGTGTCTTCTGTCATTTCTGAGAAGTTGGTCTCGGAAAGCCCAGCTGCCCCCAGAACTTTAATCTTCTCTTGAATCAGGGGCCTGTTGGAGGGGGGAGAAATGAGCTGTAGTGAACACAACGGGCACAGAACCAGCGGGCTGGTGGGAATGAGGGTGTTTTTGACTGTTTCACATCTTTGCACCTGCCGAGGCTCACACACACCCATTCAGAGATGTCTCCCCTCTCCATCATAAAGCAGCTCCAGTTTGGGGTTTGTGACATTAGGTTCAAAGTTCTTCTAATGGAAGAAGCACATAAAATAAACTGCCGCCTCCTTATGATAAAATTTTGAACTTAGTAATGTTATAAGCTGCTCAATCAGCAAATCCCCTTACCAGAGGTAAACAGGGGTGGCCCACGCATGTTGTAAAGATAGGCGCCTTAGCTGTAAGGCTGGAAGCAGATGGGTGGTGGAAACTAATGAGATCATCAAGAAACTGAGAATTAAGAAGGGGGGCGGACAGGGAAAAGGACCTGGCGGCGTGGCCTAGTGGCTAAAGTCCTCGCCTTGAATGCCCGGGATCCCATATGGGCGCCGGTTCTAATCCCGGCAGCTCCGCTTCCCATCCAGTTCCCTGCTTGTGACCTGGGAAAGTAGTTGAGGACGGCCCAAGGTCTTGCAACCCTGCACCTGTCTGGGAGACCTGGAAGAGTTCTTGGCTCCTGGCTTCAGATTAGAGCAGCACCGGCTGTTGCGGTCACTTGGGGAGTGAATTATCGGACAGGAGAACTCTGTCTCTCCTCTCTCTCTATATCTGATGTTTCAATAAAAAGAAATAAATCTTAAAAAAAAGGCGGAGGGAGAGTCCTTGTGGGAATTTTTGCTTATGTGATACACACATATTCCCAGGGTTCAAGTCAATGGCAACTGTGCCGATGGAGCAGTGCCTGGCAGGGTGAGCTGCTCCCTTCCCTGGGTCCAGCCGTGATATTATGACGCATGGTCTTATCCCAGCAACACCCGTCACAGGAGGACAGGAGAAAATCTCCTGGCCCAATAAGTGCCCTCATGGCTGCAAACAGTATTTCACAAATGAAATCTCCCTATTTTAGCACAGTCCTTTCCTCGCCCTGTCTCAGGCCAGTAGAAAGGAGCCACACCCCCTCATTCCTGCAAGCTTTTTTTCCACACCCACCAGGAATGCTAGACAAAGGAATCAAACATGTGATGATGTAAGTGGAAGAGCATCACCAATAGGTCTTTCTTCCTGGCAGACTCCTTTTTGCAAAAGCAAAAGTGCCCGGGGAGCAAAGCAAACACAAGGTCTGTGGCCAGCCTGGATCAACTGCAAGGGTCAGGCCACACAGCCAGGCCATACCAGAGGTAGTCATCGGCAGTGCCTTTCGCCACGAGGTAGTGAATGCCCACGGAGTTGGTCTGTCCAATGCGGTGCACCCGATCCTCAGCCTGAATCAGCACCTGTATGGCCCAGGAATCAGAAGACAGCTAGAGACCCACTGCAGTTTCAGCCACTACAACAGGAAGCTGCGTGACCCCAGGGCCCACCGCCCTGCACTGCTCTTCCTTGTCAGAGCAGCCCACTGTCCATAGGACCAGCCAATGACCCACTATTTTAATGAGAGAGAGAGCCAAACAAAGCCCCAGAGAGGGAACTGGATTGTGTGGATGGGCACGCAGCACCGTGAGAGGAGCTGTGAATGGAGAACGCCCAAGGGCCCCGCCTGCAGGCTGTATGCGCCGGGGCATGTATGGCAGGGTCCACCTCCACTCTCTGTGAGACAGTTGCCTCCAAAACAAACCAAGGCGTCCATCGCCATTCGGGGTCAGGACAGTAAGCTCTCTGATAAATAACCAAGATCAAGCACACGGTTTCTATTGTAAAAAGGGCTGCGGCCTTGAGGTCCACCTATCATTAAATCAGTTTCTGACGTGTGGCCAAAGAAAGCCACATGATGTCAGGACAAGGACATCAAGATGCCAATAACTGTGTGAAGCTGAGGACATTTTGTGAGAGGAAACACGTGTCGTCTGTTGTCACAGGCCTCAGCTGAGCAGGCAGGGCCAGTGGGCACCGTGACATCATGTGCAGGGAACACCTGCTGCTTTCTGAGGTCCCCAGGCCAACATGGCTCATGGTGACGGGGCATCAGTGTGACACCGTCAGCAGACGGCCATGTAGCCCCGGCTTCACACCGAGCTCTCCAGTGACAGCTGAAGACCAGGGTCCCTCCCAGCCTCCGGAACTCCAGCTTCCCCTCTCCTAAAAGGCATCAATCATCCTACAGGCTGCAGTGAAGACCTGAAACAAACATACGAGAGCAGTGCAGCCTGACAGAGGGAGGGATCAACATGTTTATAAGGCCGAAGGACACTGACAAAACAAACTGCCAAAAGTCCTCAGAAAAGCTCATGGAAACCACGGCCTCTCAGCTCTCCTTCCCCCAGCCAGCAGCACGCCCAGGGGAGTCCGCGTCCACACGTGTCCCTTACCCCTGGGTTCCAGAACAGCTCTGCGAACACCACCAGGTCAGCCGAGGAGAAGGTGAGGCCCATGTTGGCGGCCGTGATGGACAGCACTGCCACGGTGTGCCTCTCCGACAGCTGGAACTGCTGGCACAGGGCGTCCCGGTCCGCGGAGGACGTCGAGCCATCAATGCGAATGTGCTGCACGTGCTGCAACAAGTGAGGGCAACGACGTGAGCCAGTCGTGGTCAGGGGCTGCTGGGCACGCCTCACCTGGCCACGGCCCCTCGGGCAGAGCTGAGTGCTAGAAAGAGGCCCGCTGGCCTCGCAGCTTTTCTCCTTGCTGCTTCCTTGCCCCCTGTTAACTGAAATGTATGCTAAGATGACTGGTCACGTGGTGTCAAATGACACAGCCAGCCGGTGCTGTGCTGCAACAGGTCAAGTCACGGCTTGTGATGCCACTGGCAACTCATACGAGCTCTGGGACAAGCAGTGGCTGCCCCGCTTCTGATCCCTTTCCTGGCTGACGAGTCTGGGAAGGTGGTGGGAATGGTCCAGCTGCCTGGGCCCTGACCCTGAAGACAGACTCAGATGGTACTCCAGGGTCAGCTTCAGCTTGACCCAGCCCTGGCCTTTGCCACCACTTGGGGAGTAAACCAGAAGACATGTCTCTTTTCTCTTTGTGACTCTGCCTTTCAAATAAATACATTTTAAAAATAAATGAATATTTAAAAAAATACAGAGATTCTTTGCGTACTGTGCCGTTTCACAATGTTTTGTAAAACTGGCACAATATAATTAGGATACTGTGATCCAATCCACGGACCCCGTTCAGATCTCCCATGTTACTCGATGATGGGTTTATCACCCTTGTTGGTTTCTGCATACTCACCTTTGCAGTCCTAACACTGCATGGATAGTCTTACAGCCCATTTAGAATCATCCTCGCCTTCCTTTCCTTCCCCCACTCCTAACTTCTGGAGCCACCAATCTCTTCTGAAATTCTAAACTGTTTCAAACATTTTAGATCCAGGGCTGGTCCTGGGGTATACTGGGCTAAGCTGTCGCCTGTAGTGCTGGCATCCCCTATGGGTGTTGTTTTAAGCCCCAGTTGTTCCACTTCTAATCCACCTCCCTGTCACCATGCCTGGAAAAGCACTGGAGCATGACCCAAATCCTTAGGCCTCTGCACCCCCATGGTAGAATCGGAAGAAGCTCCCGGCTTCAGCCTGGCCCAGCCCTGTCTGTTGTGGTCATTTGGGGAGTCAATCAGTGGGTGGAATATTTTTTTCTCACTGCCTCTCCCTCTCCTCTGTGACTCTGCCCTTCTCCATGTATATATACATTTAAATAATGTTAGATCCATGATGTTACAAGCACGTAACATTTTGGGGTTTTCTGCATCACTATATAGAGGTTCACCCAGGTTTTGCCTGTATCACTAGTTCATTCTCTTATGCACCACGTTTAAGTTCATCTGTGAAGGACGACTGGGTTGATCCAGTTTGAGCTACTGCCAAAATAAAGCTTCAACCGAAAGCTCAAGACACCACTTGGGACAAGCAATCCCACAGCAGAGTGTCAGGCTAAAGTCCTGGCTCCACTTTGCATTCCAGCTTCTCACTTGCAGTGCTGTTGAACACACACACATTCATACAACAGCATGTACTATAAGTGAAATTCAATATTCAACACCCATTAGCAAGTACGGACATCCAATGAGACCCTCTTCAGTATTTACAATGAATAAACCACATGTATACACTGCATGGAGAAACCTCAAAGGCAGAGTTGGCGAGGGGAGGGGAGAGCAGGAGAGACACAGGGAAAGATCTTTCACCTACTGTAAACTAACAAAACGGTTGCAATGACTGGAGCTGGGTCAGTCCCAAGTCAGGAGTCAAGAGCTTCTTCCAAGTTTCCCATGTGGGTAGAGGGTACCAAGCACTTGGGCCATCTTCTGCTGCTTTCCAAGGTACATTAACAGGGAGCTGGATCAGAAACGGGAGCAGCTGGGACTTGAATTGGCACCCATACAGGATGCTGGCAAAGCAGGTGGCAGCTTTACCCAGTATGCCACAGCACTGGCACCTGCTGGGGTCTGTGCAATAGGTGTGGATGACACGAAGGTGTGAAGAGAACAGCTCCCCTGTTTGGCAGGGCCTGGGGGAGCTTCCTGCTGTATGGCAGGGCCTGGCAGATGTCTCTGCAACCACCTGAACGCAGTTCCACCTCCCTTTGCAAGGACACCCAACCACCCCTCTAAGAATTCTGTAATCTATTGAGGCACTGCTGTTTGCCCCTGTGAGATGAGTGTGGGAGTTAATGTTGCTGGTAACATCTGGGTGAAGGGCCTTTAACAATGTATGCTGTCTCGGTTGCTCTTATGACCCTTTGGCTGGAAGAGCTCAAGAATGTCTGTCCTAACATAGTAACACAAGCGTTCAAACTAGTTTAGGTTATTGAGTCCGTAGTAGTAGTGGGAATTTATGTTTGTAGTTTTTCTGCTTCTGATCTTTATCTTCTTCCCTATGTGATATATTTTCTCCTCTGATAAGATAAATTGTAGAATGAGAATTGTAGTAGGAGTGTATTACTGATTAATATGTGTTGTCCACTCTGGAATTCCTGGTTGCAACGTCAGAATGGATAATGCCTTGCCTTAAGGTGAACCAACTGGCAGAATTATTCTTGGAAATATCCACTTGTCCACTGCAGAGTTGAAATCAAAATGGAGTAAACATGGCTCATTGTTAATTGCAATTCTTTTCGCCCTTGTAACTGCTATTTTACTTGCTTGGCTAACAAACTGTAAACTTGCAGGCCTAATGGCCAAGGCGACCTTTAGTGCCAATGGCCCCAATCCCCATAAATCAAGGGTCCGGCCTTATTAACCCATAGACAATTCAAGATCCGGGTCTGGTTGTCACAGGTGGTGCCAAGACTGGAGTCCAGACCTAAGGAGAGCAGGCAGGGGCTGGCAAGCCGAGATGAGCAAGGAATGCATAATCCTTCCTCACTCACCTCTCCAGCTGTTGTAAATTGTGCCCTCCTCCTTGAAGTTGTATCAAACTGCCCCTAAAGAAAACTTTGTAATTGAACTACTCTGAGGGGTGCCTGCACTCTGCGGTCCAGTGGATGCAACACCACAATGTAAAAAGTCTGTGCCAGAGTTTGTGACTGCTTCTATATAAATAAAGGGGACAGCTTCCTTGCATTGTCCATTATGATCCTTGAATTGTAGTAGTTCGTTTCTTTTCTCTCTGAGCCTATTCCACGCACCCTTCTCGAGTTCTGAACTTGGTTGGAGCTGGCCTCCGGCAGGCACTTCAACATAATGTTGAGCAAATTAGTAAACTACCAGATATTTATACTATGGGGATCTCATACAAAACATACAAAGGGAAACTCTATGTTGCTTAAGGAGACATACTGGAGTCAATTATGATAGCATCAAGGGCAAGGTCAAATAACAGCTTCAGGATAATAAGGTAATCCCTGCAGAGGCAGAAGATGGACAGTGAAGTTTTTCATTCATTAAATTTGGCTGAAGGACACACAGGTTTTAATTTTCTATGTGGCCTGGGGCCCTATGTGTTGGCTCAATGGCTAATTCTTCACTTGGTAAGTGCTGGGATCCTATTTAGGTGCCAGTTCATGTCTCAGCTGCTCCATTTCCCATCCATCTTCCTGCTTACAGAGGAGGATGGCTCAATGCCTTCAGACCCTGCACTTGCATGGAGACTCCTGGTTCCTGGTTTCAGACTGGCTTAGCTCTAACTGTTGCAGGCATCTGGGGAGTGAACCAGTGGATGGAATGACTTTGTTTTTCCGTAAAATCTGATCTGCCTTTCCAATTAAAAAAAATAAATCTTTTAAAAGTTTCTATTTGTTTCATATTGTATAAGTGTGGGTATTTAATGCAGCAGTTAAGATGCCTGGGTTAAAAAAACTGATTCCGGCCCCCTTGGCTCCAACTTCCTGCTAGTGCAGACTCCGGGAGCAGTGACAGCTCAAGTACACGGTTTCTGACCATTCACATGGCACGGCCAGACAGGCCCGCCTCCAGGCTTCAGGCTGCCCAATTCCAGACAGTATCCACGGAGCCAACCAGTGCATGAAAATCAATCAACATTTAAAATAAATAACTGCTGCATAAATAGATGTGAGAAAGGCAGACAAAATGTAACTTATGATCCTAAACATAACTCAAAGTCATAAGGAGATGAAATCACCACCCACTCCAATGAACATCCTCAAAAAAAAAAAAAACCTTCAGGCTATATTTTGCTCAATTTCTCAAGTGCCATAACATCTTGTACTGAACTCTGCACACTGTGGTGTGTGGTGACAAAGGCCTCCTAACAGTAACGAGGAACAAAAGGAAGGGGAGATGAGGGCGCTCATTCCAACACTGGTCTCCACACAAGAAAAC
The DNA here is from genome assembly GCF_017591425.1 of Ochotona curzoniae. Taxonomy (NCBI): domain Eukaryota; kingdom Metazoa; phylum Chordata; class Mammalia; order Lagomorpha; family Ochotonidae; genus Ochotona; species Ochotona curzoniae. The sequence continues at coordinate 3,678,095 of NW_024466312.1, read as the reverse complement.
AACGGCTGCCTTCTCTCTGGCCTGTTCTACAACTATGTCACAGAGGAGCTGACGAGCTGAGGAGCTGCTGGGAGAGATTCTAGAAGCAGACTCCTGAGATGGCTCTTTGAGCACAGAGAAATGTAACAGGACACAGCTGGGACACATTTTGATACCCCTCCACCCCTGGGGAATGTACAAACTGGAACTCCTCAGAAAGCCACAGCCGACATCTGCAGAAACCACTGTCCTCTTGCTTGCTGAGGTCGCCCTGAGCCTGCTCAGACACCGAGCGTACACACAGCACCGGCAGGCACCCTGTGCTGGCTTACCTTTCTCTCCAGCTCTTTGGTAATCGCATCCAGAACCACCTTATGGTGTGCAAACACCAGGAACTTCTCTCTTCCACTTTCCAGAAGGTCCAGGATGTACTCGCTACATTTGACAGACAACACAGATGGAACACACACTTAGGCAGGTGAGGGTCATCCTGAGAAACAGCCACACCTGTGACAGACACTGTCCCCGGGGGGTCACCCTCCCTCCTCTGGGAGCTGAGAGGGTACCATCTTGTGCCATGTGTGGACAGGCACAAGGCCACAGAATGCTTGCTGTCCCTGGTGTCTATGGAAACACTTTTATGTGGGATTGTAGGTGATAAATGGTTTTCCCTTTAGCTGCTGTCATCATGAAGGTGTGCTTTTGGAGCAACTGTTTATGTGGCTCTGCATATAGCCAGGGAAGGGGCCCAGGAAGTCAGTGGGAACTGAATTACTTTGCAAGGAAAAGGAACAGGATGTGAAGGAAGTCATTTACTTCTCCTCCCTTTCCATTGTTTTTTTCTTTTCCTTAGCCTCCACCTCTTCACCATGAACCCTGAACCTCAAGAACAGCAGGCACACTAAAGGAGCTGTAGGAAGGGAGATGCCCAGGCAGCACATCCTTGGGTTAGAAGGCTGGGGAGGAGTCAAGACCCAAAGAGACGTGGCAGCCTGGACAGGTGATTGCTACACCTGGGCAACTAACGTGAGCTCCCCAGACACAAGAACTTCCTGCTCAGCATGAAGCTACCCTTAGACAACCTCTTCCTTAAAGAACAGCAAATGTCAGCAGCTTCCTGTCATACCTGGGTGATGGGAAGGCAAGGTGACTGTCCTCTCAATGTCAGTTATTTCCAACACAACACAATGAGTGACCATGGTGCCAGACTTGAGTTAAATGTGTAAAATGCTTTCATTATTTTGAAAGACATAAAATTCGCCCTGGCATAAGTGAGAAAGTTCACTGGCTGAGCATCGAGAAAGTCACACCAGGTCACAAAAATCAACTGGGTGACCTCAGAAAAGCCAGAGGCACCAATCTTCTGCAGGCCTCCTTCCCTTCCACGGCTTTACTCTCATACAGCTTCTAAGTCAGCAAGCTGGACAGGGGTGCCCACCACAATGGCCTTGGCCTTTATGTTAACAGATGTTCATTACCATGAAAATAAGCAGCACCAAAAAGGGAAGGAAACAACCAGCAGAGGAATTTGAAGTTCTTAGGATTTATAATCTAAGGCTCAGCATGGTAGCCTAGCAGCTAAAGTCCTCACCTTGAACACACCAGCATCCCATATGGGTGCGGTTTCTAATCCCGGTGGTTCCACTTTCCATCCAGCTCCCTGCTTGTGGCCTGGGAAAGCAGTCAAGGATGGCCCAAAGCCTTGGGACCCTGCACCCGCATGGGAGGCATGGAAGATGTTCCTAGCTTCGGATTGGCTCTGCTCCAGCTGTTGCGGCCACATGGGGAGTGAATCATTGGATGGAAGAGCTTCCTGTCTCTCCTCCTCTTTGTATATCTAACTTAGCAATAAAAATAAATACATCTTTAAAAAAATGTATTTAATCTAATTTCTACCGGACAAGTCATGAGACTTGGACACACGGAGATTTACTCATGTGCCTTATTATGATGTAGGGTCCAACATGGGGCCCACAGAGCTCATTCTCCTGATCTCCCAAGATGCTGCAGATGTGTGGGGAATGACTACATCTCCAAATTCTTGGGCAACTACAAAGCACGAAATCATCTGCTATGGAGTTGTGACGAAGCATCACTATCTAAGGTACAACCAAGGATCTGTAAGGTGGCCAAGAGGCTAGATTTCCAACATCTAAGAGAAGATGGGTGACGTGGGCCCCACACCCAAAAAATAAAGGCATTCGGACACCTGGACAAGAACCAGAGCCGCGACACCTGTCAGTGTTGAGCCCACAGGGAGGTAGATCGCTGAGGGAAGCTCGGATGTGTTTCTGAAAGCCAAGTTTCTAGGATGGAACTTGTGGGTTCCCATTGTAAGGAAGGCGGCAGCGCAGGATGGAGGGTGGGACCCACTCTGCAGTCTTTCCGTGTGGCATGGTGGACTGAGTGGTGCAGGGTTAAGGCAGGTTAAGGCTAGGGTCCTAGGAGATGAGGGAGGGTGTGGGGCCACAGGCTGTCTCATTTCATCCACAGATTGCAAGCCCCAGTCTGGCAAACCCACACAAAATCCATTTCCATGGCAGTGTAATCACACAGCCCATTATCCTGCCAGAGCCACACAGCAACGCTCAACGGGGAAGAATTATCTAGCCTGCACGTCAGCACAGTTGCCTCCGGTGCCTAACGCACTGATCCTTGAACATGTGTGGGCTTTTCTTTAAGAAAGGCAGACAACTGAGGTGTCTTAAGGCAGTGAATAGTAGTTCTAGGAATAGAAATCACTTCTTTAACTTTAGTTGATATGGTGGAGAGACAAATGTGACAACGGCCGCTTGCTGTGTTTTCTATATATATGCTGGGATTTGCCTTCTCGATTATGTCAACAATGGTTGCAACCTTTAGTCTTTGGGGAGCCACAGCATCCCGCCATGGTGGCTCCTCCCTCAGCCACATGGCCCCTTTTGCCCTCCTTCTGAACAGCAGCAGTTCTAGCCCACATGGGACATAAGACACGATCCCTTGGGGACCCCAGATCCTTCACAGTAGTGGCTCTCATTCCAGGCCAACTTACGGTGACTGGTGGGTCGTGAGGCCACAGGACCCAAACCTTTATTTTCAAGGCAGCTGTAATCCTAATCTCCAACCACAGACAGCAATACTCTGGCAGCCCACACTATGGCAGTTTTTCTAAAGATGAGACAGGGTAACACTTGGTGACTACTTACATGACGGAAGGGATTTTAGCTTCAGCCGTTCTGTTGAAGAAGAGAATGAGGGCCTCTTTCTGCTCCCGCTTCTGTTGAAAGAAAAGCAGAAGCACTGCTGGCTGCCGGTCTCCCAGTGCGGGGCTGAGCTGATCCCACTGCTGCTGGGAGCTTCACAAATCCCAACCATGAACCACGAGCATCAGGAGGCCCCGCTCCAGCAACTGACTCTTCTGCTCACTCTGGCTGGGCCACCTGCACACTGGACTCTGCTCTTGTCCTCAGAGGTAGCATCCTGTCCACTCTGTCAGTGCCGAGGACTGCTGAAAGACCCAGGACACAGGAGCGCTCTCTGGTCAGGCACCTGGGAATAGCTTCACTGTGCACACCAAATCCATACTCTATACAAACAAAACCTCTGTCCAACTTGATTTTTTGCCCCCTTCTCTTTCTACTTTTTTTTAAAAAGAGATATTTATTTACTTCAAAGGCAGAATAAGAGATACAGAAAGAGGGAGAGCTAAAGAGAAAGACCTTTTCTGTGTTGGTTCACTCCCCACATGGTCACAGCAACCAGGCTAGGCTGAAGCCAGGAGTCTGGAATTCATATATCCATTTTCTCATTTAACAAGCAAGACTGCTATGAGGAAGGTACCATTATCCCCATGACATGGATGAGTAAACTGAGGGAAAAAAAAAAGCCAAGTGCTTTTACCTGTCTCACTGCTTGCACCAAACAGCAGAACCAGAGCTGGTAGCACAAGAGTAGGCTGTGGCTGCTCTACTTCTCGTACAACTTCCTGCTAATGGCCTGGGAGAGGCAGCGGAGGATGGCCCGGGGATCTGGACCCCTGCCATCCGTGTGAGAGAAAGAAGCTCCTGGCTTTGGCCTAACAGCCCATGCGTTGCAGCCATCTAGAGAATAAACCGACAGATGGAAGAGCTTGCTCTTGCTTTCTCTCTCTCTTTCTGCTCCGCTCCTTCCATCCCTCTAATCCCCCCTACTCCTTTTTCTCTGTAACTCTGACTTTCAAATAAATAAGTATTGTTTTAAAATTAAAAAAACAAAAACAAGTGTAGGCTGCGGAACCCAAGCATCTGAACCTAGGTCACCATGGTGGGAAAAAATGACTTCACATACATACATAAAGCACCATGCCTGCACTAAGCACACGTTCTGTAGCTATTACTCATTAGTAGTACTTCTGCTTCCTTTTCAGATTTTATTCAGTAGAAATCTGTTGTATTTTTAAAGTGGGGGGAAAAAATGAAAAGTTTTATCCTGGAAAAAATAAAATAAAGAAAAAAAACCTCCCTCACACATAATGGTAGACATATTATCATTCAGGAATGATCTTGCTTCTCTTGCTAGTTAGGGGATAGGAAATTTTTAAATAACCTGAATTCTTTGTCCCTATCTCCCTAGACTTTTATTAAATTAGAGCCACTGGAATTTTCAAATTTAGTTCCATGTGCTGGAAAACGGCACGGACTATCAACAGCAAGGGGGAACTGATGTTGCCGCCAGGAGGTGTACATGGGCTTGCTCCACTGTTCCGCTCCTGGTCTTGCTGATCAAAACCACCTGTAGACAAAAGATGATTATAAGCTGCTGTCCTCAGCCTGTGAAGAGCCATCTATTATTTCGGTTGAAAAATGAGGAAAAAAAAAAAAAAAGCTCTCATTATAGGTTTTATTTTATAAATTGGCAGCTTCACCTTGGCTGTCGAGGCTCAGAACATTTTTTTTCTTTCAAAAGTCTTCCTCCAGATGCAAAGGTGCGAAGGAACAAAGAATGAATTCTCGCCAGGTGGGTCAGGAGAGCTTGGCTGGTGCCATAACATGCCAAACTGCAGGGAAATCAGGAACTAAAAAAATCACCATAGATACTGAGGGGAGGGGCTGGTACAATGGCCCAACTGGCTAATCCTTTAGGCACTGGCATTTCATATGGGCATCGGTTCATGTCTGGTTGCTCTACTTCCCATCCTGTTCACTGGTTATAGTCTGAGAAAGCAGTGCAGGATGACCCAAGTCCTTAGAACTCTGTACCTGCATGGGAGACCCTGAGGGGGATCCTGGCACCTGGCTTCAGGTTGGCTCAGCTCCAGCCATTGAGGCCTTTGTAAGGAATTGGGGCGGTGGTGAACCAGCAGACAGAAGACCTTTCTCTCTGTCTCACCTCTCAGTAAATTTGTTTTTCCAATATGCAACTATTAAACAAAAACAAAAACAAAAACCCCAAACTCGAGATGGGGGGAGTCCCTCCCTGTAGATTAAATAATAAACAGTTTCCTTAGCTAACAGAAGCCATGATTCCTCATTTTAACCCTGTCCATCTGGGATCCTCAGCTGGGTAGGGTCTGGAAGGGGTACAAGCAGTCACCCTGTCCAGCTCCAAGCAGGTATGACAGCAATGCTTGCAATCAGATCCATGGCTCAGAAACGCAGCGCCCCTGGGCTTTCGCAGGACAGAGGTCCTGACGGCCCACAGATCCCATGTGCTCCTTCCACTAGATCGTCCATTACGACACAGAAGGGCATCAAGTGTGTGAGGACCTACTAAGAGAAAGAATTTAGCATCTGGCTTCAGCAGGACACTGTCGCACTGCCATGTCACTTGGGGAGTGAACCAGCAGAATATCTTTCACTGTCTAGCTCCTCTCTGTATATCTGCCTTTCCAATAAAAATACGAAATAAATCTCAAAAAAAAAAATCAAATTTGCAAACATTAAAAAAAAACATTAAAGAGAAGTTAAAACAAGAAAAAAAAATCCCTCATTCTTTCCATTTTCATCCTGGAAGTGAGAAGAAGCTGATCAAGGGAGACTGGAGTGACGGGGTATGTTGCCCCTGCTCAGGCCTGATTCCATGACACCCTCACTGTGCAACTGGGAGCACTCCCTGGCAAACGCACCATGTCTGACAGCCGCGCTCCCCCTGCCTTTCCAGATGAATCTATAGAGATGAAACACGGGCTGACAACGGGCTGGGACGTCCTCCGTCCCACCCCTGCTTCTTCAAAGTTACCAACCACCACACATTCTGTCTCTTGTCAGTGTTATTTATTTTGTAATCTCCCAGAAGGTTGAAATGTCATCTCCAGCTAAGTTTTTTATATGGGATGATATCAAGCCCAGATAATGCTTTATCATAATGTCAAAAAACACAGATGACTCTTATTTTCTTAGCAGAGAAAATTACAGAATTGATCCCATGGGGTCAGAAACAGAGCTAGTGTGTTTTACTTTTATAGCACCATGTACAGCCTGTCACTGAAGGGTTCTGAAAGCGGAGACAGCCTGAACTAGAAGAGCAAGGGACCTGGCTCCAGCCTTAGCTCTTTCATGGAGCAGGAAGACCCCGTCTATGTGCCCCTGCAGTGGGCCTCAGTCCCCCTCTCTGGAGAGGGTGCCCATCACAAATGGCTACAGAGAAGCTAAAGAGGGCCTGAGGGTCTGTGTTGCTTCATCTGTGTCCACTTGCCCTTGTGGCTGACACACATGACATGGCATGGTTTGAGGGTTCATGAAAGTACTGGATATGTCCAGGACTGATTTCCTAACAGTGGTTCCTAGCCTGGGGAGTTCTCAACCATATACTAGGCATTTTAATATCCCTCGTGGGGCTTATACTATCCATTACCATCCTGCGCCTGTCCTAGGGCTCCTGGCACAGTCACTCGCCAGCAATGCTCTGGACAAGCTAACATCCCAAATCAAAGGCATCTGAAATGCAGCACGGAGGCTCAGGGACAGAAATGGGCCTGCCACCGTCACCACTGCCCAGGGAACTGGGAAGAAGGCTACAGGTGGGCAGGTCTCAGTAACCCACACCATTTCTGCGGGGTCCCTCACAGGAAGAACACCTTCCAGAGCTCACTCCAAGCATAGACTCACAGTTTTGTTCTTGGTGGTCATTTCTTGGGCCGCGGCGTCCAGGGCAGCCTTGGCCTTGGCGTTGATCCTTCCCGGGACAACCAGCACCATCTTGCGCTGCTTGGCGGGGAGCTGGGACAGGACGTCGGCTTTGAGGCGCCGCAGCATGATGGCCTCCTCCAGCAGCAGCTTCAGCTCTCCCAGGTTGGAGGAGCCGGAGTAATCCCAGCCCCACGGCAGCTGCGGGGAACAGATGCAGCCCCGTTACTCCCCTCACAGGGCCAAGGCCAGCCAGGCGCTGGGCTCTGGGCTGGGTTGTTTTTACACTGTCCCCTGCCTTTGTTCACAGGGCTCTGAGTGACTTTACAAAGACATGGAGCCCCCAGATAAGGAAAGAAAAGAGAAACAGGTCAGGAATAAAACTAGGGGATAGAACAAAATCAGAGCATCACTTGGCCTAGCATTCTACAGGTTGGTAGTACGCTTTCCAAGAGCACGTGTCAAAAGGCGAGCAATGTGGTGGTTATTTCATTCAAAAACAAACTTGCTGGACTCTTCCTGTATGCCATACAGAGAAATGAATTTTCCCCAAGGTGTCGCTTATTGCTTGAAGAATAGCATCAGCGATGCCTTGACTTGATGAGGTTTACAGGGGAACTCACAGACCCAACTCACAGCGGGGGTCCCACTAGCTCAGCCAAGTGCCATGTCGTAACAGCCAACTGCAGTGTTGCTGTTGATGGCCGGGGCTGGTCGGTAACCTCCGTGGTTTCCGGAGTCCTGCAGAAGAACCAGGGGCCCAGCACACCCGTGGCTGTGCCTTTCTGGCTGCCTCACCTCGAGGGCAGGCAGGGGCTATTTTGGAGGGTTGGAGGGCCTAGCCCGGCCCTGGAGATGGGCCCATGTCCCACAGACCTGCACTGCCTTGAGAACGGGATGATCAAAGGCAGAGAGGACGACAACCCAATGCTGGTTCTTTCCAACAACATCCCTGAACCCGACCTGCCACTCCTCACAGAGGCTCTCAGCCAGCCAGAGGGCTGCCAACGAGCTCAGTAGGGGCGCCTTCTGCAGCAGCTTCCCTCAACGCACAGACAACTTTCCACAAAGCAGCTCTGACTTGAGGACTGCATTAAACGAAAACCGTGCTGGGAACGAGTGGGCATTATGATTAATTTGGATATCATGTCCCTACAGTCTAGGATGACTAGTCAGTTCTTCAAAGCCCAGTCATACCAAAGATTTAAAATGGGATGCTGACATAACAGCAATTCAACAAGCTTAGATTAAAAACACAGTGTGCCTCTGGCACTCAGCCAGGAGGAGAGAAAGCCAAGAAGCAGAAAAGGCACTATCTGTGAAGGCAGGTGTTGGGCAGGAGCAGTAATAAGCACAGCAAAGAACTCAAGGATGATGCCCTTGGTGGAAGACAACTGGGGGGAGGTGGTCTCCAAGACTGGAAACACAAGATGAGGGGCAGTAAAGGCTGTGCCTTCAGTCGCCAGCCCCTTCCCTCATTGGCTGAGCTGATCTTTTTGCTAAAGTGGATCACTGGCAAATAGAACAGGGAACAAATCCCACATCAAGGACCCTGAGGCATGCTGACAGTGACATGTCATTAATCTGATCTGCAGGAATGTGAATCTCAGATCTGGCTAAAGAAATGTGTGGCTTTCAGGTACATTTAACAGTCAAGAAACTGCCTGCACCTCAAACTCCAGCTAAAAATGATGTGCAATTAACTCTGAGAAGCACTACAATTTCTAAGTACTTTGAATGTTAGTGGATAATTTTAAAGTGCTTGAAAAGTAGTTGACTTGTCTTTTAACAAGTACTTCAAAAGAAGGCAGGACAATTTGCTGACATCATGAACTCGCTTGTTTAGAAGTCAGGTTGTGTGGCTGTGTACCCAGGGTGCCGCTGGACAGGCCAAACAGCCTGTGGGTTCATTTGGCTCTGGGACTGGTGCTTGGGCCAGGGCTCCCCAAGGCTCTGCTCTGCCTTTGTATCCATAGACATGGCTTCTTCTACTCTGACCTCAGGGGCATCCAATGCCCAGCTACCCTCACCCCATCTGGGTCCTCCCATACCTTTGCCTCGCCCCCAGAACCCTTCTCACTGGACGTTGGATGGCAGCTCAACTTTGCTTCTAGAGCTGGGACCCCGGGCGGGAGTGCCAGCTCGGGGAGCTCAACACACCCAGCATTAGCCTCTGATCCCTTTCCTGGAACGATCACAAACACTCAGATTGGCAGGCAGGTGGCGGGGGTGCGGGCTAGGCAGCCAATTTCCATTATACCTTTGAGAATTCAATGGGCAAGAGTTGGGGACAGCTACAACTGATCTTGGCGCATTTTCCTGACTAGTGGCCTTTTGACAGCATTATGGCCAGAGCAGGAGCCGAGATACAGGTGTCAAATCCAAGGGAGGAATAGGGGAATGAAGCAGGGAAAGAACAATGAATACCCGCTTGGCGTCACAATAGCGAAGTCCGAAGGCATGAAACTGAGGGAAGAAAGTTGGCTTGACCGCAATTATCTGCGTGTAGAGTTCCGCTGGCCGGGACATGGCTGGTGTGCCCGACAGTAGGATCACCCTCTTGGCCACCTGGAAGACAAGCAGCCACAGGTCTTCTGAATTGGGAGGGACACAGGGAGTGAACTCAAAACCCCCCAAGAATAGCAGAATCTCCTGGGATGTGGCACAGTCACCTCACATGTACTTGGGCACTCTCACCATTGGCCTTTCTCAAGGTAAAACCACCTTTAAATCCAAGGCAGATACAAATTCTCTAGGTACTGGAGGCCAGCCTGTGTGCTTGACAACCCAGCTCTCCCTACACAGAAGGAAAACCCGAGAAACGACTACCCCTGTGGCAAGAACCAAGTGGTGCTGCTGAGTCATCTCCTGGGGCCGACACAGTGGAGAATGGCCCAAGTCCACGGGACCCAGTGCTCACGTGGGAGATCTGGAAGAAGCTCCTAGCTGCTGGCTTTGGACTGGCCTAAACCTGGCCATTGTGGCCATTTGAGGAATGAACCAGCAGAAGAAAGATCTCTCTGTCAGTCTCTCTGTAACTCCGCCTTTCAAATAAAAATAAATCTTTAAAAAAAATAAAGCTCAAGTATTTTTCTTCAAGTCTCTGTTGCTTCCATGATACCGTCTGCCAGCCTGTATCCTGGCATGTAAGACAGGACATTAAATTCTATCTTTTCTCGGCTGTCTAGAAACAGCTTGTTAACCACTGTAACCTTGACTTAATGACAGTAATAGAAGCAAATCATTGGAAGGAAATCACCTAGGAGAGAAAATTAGCCTTTTACATGGATACACTGCCTCATAAAAATAAATAAACAAGTATGTAGCAGTGGGAAGAAAAATGACTCCTCATGAATATATAAAACATACAGCGCCCGTGCCCGGTCAGCACCCCCAATTCCTAATTCCACCATCATGGGAGAGCTGTGAATTTCTCCAGCTGTAATTTTCCGCAGTCCAATTACCCAGGCCTTCTAATATCCTGCACCGTTTCACACAGAGTCATTACATTAACAATGAGCTTTTTGAACGATGTCTGTAGCAGCTCTTGCATTGACTTAGGACCAGTCCAATGAAAACAGGCAAAATGAAAAGTTTTATCAACAAGAGATGATCTGCCTGTCACCCCCAACCTGTTCCCTGCATTACTGTGCTTGGGCACAGCAGCACATGGACCATGGGATGGAAGTTAGCTGGGGACTTCTAATAAATATTTACAGGATGCAGTTAATACTTTGTCAGTTCTCCCATCCCCCGCCCAGGCTAGACAGTGAGAGGAGAATTGCAAATGAACAAGCAGAGATGGCATTACAGGAGTAGGCCAGCACTGAAAAGAAACCAGAATGGCATCCCATCCATTATGGAGTGATTTAGACGATTCCCTGCTCAGCCACAACATATCTGCATTGTCACCATTGTCATCTCCAAGACCTCTAATCCACGACCAGCCCAAACAAGTCACATGACTTCTTTGTCTCCACATCTGAGAACTTTCAGGTCCAGAAAATATGAATGCATACAATGACTCAAATCAACACAAAGCAGAACACTTTACAGTTTGCTTCTCCGGCTAAGAAAAAAAAAAGTGACATTCAAGACAGCTACCATGGGACAGTATAAGGAAATGACTTTTATTTGGTGTTGGAGAGAATGATTCATGGGGCTGGAGTCAGTGCTTGGCATGCCAATCCTCCACCTGTGGCACTGGCATCCCACATGGGAACCGGTTCTGGGCTCGGCTGCTCCACTTCCCATCCAGCCCCCTGCTTATGGCTTGCTGAAACAGTGGAGGATGGCTCAAGCCTGTGGGCTCCTACACCCACACAGAAGACCTGGAAGAAGCTCATGGCTTTGGGCCAGCCCAGCTCTGGCTGCTGAGGCCATTTGGGGAGTGAACCAGCAGATGAAGGATCTTTCCTCTTCTCCTTTTCTCCTTCTTTCTGACACTGTCTTTCAAGTACAATAAAGCTTTCAAGTACTATATATATATACACACACTTTATTATATATTATAATATTATATATATAAAATATATACAAATATTTTAACATATTATATATGTATATAAACTATATAATTGACAGGGGCAGACACTGCTGGCAGCAGAGCATTTTGCCCACGGGCTGGCTGTGGAGTAGTCCTGCTGCATGGCTCACTGCAGGAAAAGCTGGCACACATAACGTGTCAGGGAGAATCCAAGGTGCTAATTCCGAGCAGATAACCTACACGGATTTTAAAATCTGAATCCAGAGAAGGCCTGCTAGAGAAAAGAGTGAAGTTGTTAAGTTGTTTTAAGGTCACACCAGAGCTAGTCCAGGAACATTCCACTCGTTTCCAGTATCATTATTTTCCCTCAACAGAGCTTTACTGAATTATTCTAATTGGCAGTATCTGACCAAGACCTTCAGACCAGAAAAAAACCCAAGTTACATACAACTCAGTCCCAGTTCTTATACCGAGTATTATTCCTAGTGGTACTTTAAATGGATTTAATGGAATATATCCAATTCAGCAAGACATGGAGAAGGCAAGTGACATCAAAGAGAAGGCCAAGTTCACACCACCCAGGTGTTCAGCACCCGATGCCCATGACCTAACAACACTGGGGCTCTCTGTTTTAATCTGTTTTGAAGTCAGGACATAAATCTTGAAAAATAAGGAGAGTGGCAAGCACAGTTTGGGGGTAAGTGACCCAAAGTCCACTGATCAAGAACAAACACTGATGCCAGATGCTACCCAAAGGGCAACAAGAGCTTCAACACCTGCAGTTAAACCTAAAGGCAAGCATGAGGAAAGATCCAGAACTGGAGTCTGGGAGAAGATGGAAATGGCATTCTTCATTCCTGAATAGTGCTCCTCATGACAAACAAGACCAAGGTTTGCGGGCATTGCTGTCTGGAGCCACACAGTGACATCAGGTCAGTGTATTTCAGTGTGCCAAAGAGACCAAGCTCTAGTCACAAGTCTGAAAGGTGCTGATCTCATTATTCTGATCCGCAGGGTAGCCATAATAGCTCCAGTGCTCTGATCTCCATAAAATCCAGATGGCACGGTGAAGGGCAGATCTCAGATTAGAAGAGACAGCAAGGGCCCACGGTGGTGGCCTAAAGTCCTTGCCTTGAATGCACCAGGATCTCACATGGACACTGGTTCTAATCCCAGCAGCCCCGCTTCCAATCCAGCTTCCTGCTTGTGGCCGGGGAAAGCAGTCGAGGATGGCCCAGTGCTTTGGGATCCTGCACCAACATGGGAGACCTAGAGGAAGTTCCTGGACCCTGGCTTCAGATTGGTGCAGCTTTGGCTGTTGCGGCCACTTGAGGAATGAATCAATTGAATGGAGGATCTTCCTCTCTCTCCTTCTCTCTGTATATCTGCCTTTCCAATAAAAAGAAATAAATCTTAACAACAAAAAAGAAGAAGAAGAAGGGCCCAGCACGACAGAGTAGTGGTAAAAGTTCTCGCCTTGCACACACCAGAATCCCACATAGTCACTGGTTCTAATCCCAGCGGCCCTGCTTCCCTGCTTGTAGCCTGGGAAAGCAGTCGATGATGGCCCAAAGCCTTGGGACCCTGCACCAACATGGGAGACCCCAAAGAGCTCCTGGCTTTGGATGGGCTCAGCTCCAGCCGTTGCAGGCACTTGGGGAGTGAACCATCGGACAGAAGATCTTCCTCTCTCTCCTTTCCTCTCTGTATATCTGCCTTTCCAATAAAAATAAGTAAAACTTAGAAAAAAAAAAAAAAGAAGAAGAAACAGAAGAACATGACTTTTTTGGTCAAAAAATATCTAAATGTAGGGGCCAGCCTCATGCAGCAAGTTAGGCCTCTGCTCCTAAAGTCAGAATCCCGTATCAGGGTGCTGCTGTTTTACCTCTGATCCAGCTCCCTGTTATTGAGCCTGGGAAAGCAGTGGAAGATGACCCAAAGGCTTGGGCCCCACAACCCAAGTGGGAGATGCAGAGAGAGTTCCAGGCCCTAGCTTTGGCTCAGCCCTGTCTGGGTTATAGTGGCCATCTGGGGAGTGAAATCAGTGAATGGATTTTTCTCTTGCATTGCCTTTCAAAAAAAATTCTTTAAAAAAAAAATCGGATGTATAGTAGCTGTGTAATGGAGACTATCATATCTAGTAACATGTCATTTAACTTCAAGGCATTGTAAATTTCGATTTTTCTTTCTATTGGTGATTTTGTATCATGACTTTTCATTTAAGGGGATGTACAGTAGCTGTGAAATGGAGACTAACATTCAAATGTGAGGATGCAGTGTGGTATGCATTTCTGCTTCCAGACAAAGATGGACTTACAATGAAACTGCTGACTATATCTTGACAATAGGATTCTGGACTCTCTGCTTTTGTCCATGCCCGCAAGGATGGACATATGACTGAGTATGAAGAACTATATGTTAGTAATGATACAGAGGAACTAGGTGTGTGGGGGGGAATTGGGGAGGGTATAAGGGAATAAGGAACTGTATCATAAAATGATAACAATAATAATAAAATGTAAAAAAAATCAAAATTGTATATGAGAACATCTCAGATGATATAATCATAGTTGGGTAAGGTACTGCCATTTTCAACTTCAAAGCATGCAAAAACACCTGTGGATAGACATAGTTAATACAGCACAAATCCTAAAATGAAATACCAAGGTGGGTTTTTTTATGTGGAAAAGATAGATTATTTTACTGTACATATTTTAACACCAGTAATTTCCTTTTCACGTTGGACTCTGAAATGAAAATGGGCAGTTATTCAGAATGACTGGATGCGGGGCGCTTCTCTCACCGCCTTATCACACCAGAGAAGAAGGCCGAGTCCACAGGCTGACATCTCTCTCAGTGGCAGCAGGGCCGGGCTTTCTGCTCCATGCTTCCACGGGCATGAAGACACGCCACGTCGGAGGTATCGGCCAAAGCCGGGTTACGATCCCCCAACAGGAAATGGACCACACAGATTTGAATAATTATATAACAGAATGCTACTTTTAAAGTTTACTTATTTTGATTTACTTGAAAGGCAGAAAGACATGGAACACATTTCCACCTGCTAGCTCACTACCCAAACGCCCACAGGGGCCAGACCAGACCCAGGAGCTGGGACTCCCTCTCCTTCCTGGGTGGAAGGGAATGAAGTCTCTGAACCATCACGAGCTGCATTCCCAGGTGCCAACTAGCAGGAAGGCAAACCCACAGTGGAGGCAGCACTCGTTTCTAGGCACTTGGATGTAAGCATCTCAAGTGGCGCCTTAACCGGCTGCACCACAACAAATGACTTGGGAATGCTATTTGTAAGAATGAGGGCAGAGTCATTCGGAATGAAATGGAGTGACTTTCAAAACACATGAAGGGAAAAGGGCGGGCGGACAGAACACTCTACAGAAGCAGCAAGGAAACACACAGAAGTGTACTTACAGGGGAGTGAGCTACCTTACGGAAGTGAACCTGAAAACGTGCCTTGGGGACAGACAGCACGGCTCTGGGGCCCCGGGCTGAGAGGAAGGCCTGCTGCTGGCTGGTCACCTTTTATCATCTATTTAAGAAAAAGGAAACGGAGAAAGCTCACGCCATGGGCCACTACTTCATCCAGCCAGGCAATACACACACAAAAAGCACTCCTCTTCACAGAAACAGAACCCGCTAGTATTACGGAGAGAGGCAAGACTTTGGGATCTTTCCCTTTTAAAGCTGACTTAATTTGTCATTATAGTGTGGTAACAGTACACTAAGTCTAGATAGGCAAAACACACACTAAACAAACCAACCAACCCAAACTCAGCGGTCAAGAGTGCACTGCGGGAATCACATGGAAAAGAAAGAGTTCCCGACACAACCCAGGGGGGAACAAAGTGGCGGTCAGGACTGGCCAGACTGGACAGCACGAGCTTCTAGCAAAGCACGAAATGAAAACTGACACAGCGCCCAGCGCAGTAGCCTAGTGGCTAAAGTCCTCACCTTGCACGTGCCAGGATCCCATGGGGTCCAGTTCGTATCCGGCTCCCTGCTTGTGGCCTGGGAAGGTGATTGAGGATGGCCCAGGGACTTGGGACCTTGCACCCACATGGGTGAACTAGAAGAGGCGCCTGGCTTTGGATTGGCTCAACTCCAGCCGTTGTGGCTTCATGGGGAATGAGCCAACAGATGGACGATCTTTCTCTTTGCTGCTTCTTTCTGTGTATATGTCTTTCCAATAAAAATAAATATATTTAAAAATTAAATAAACTTGGTTCGGGCCTTGGAGCTGATTCTGTGAAGTCAAATGCCAGAACCACCTGGAGACTGCATAATCTGGGAGTGGGTGTGGCCTAGTAGGGAAATAGTGGGCACCTCCCTCAGGGTTACCACCGTCACTGGACAGCACGAAAACCAGGCTAGGAGCAGGGGTGGCTAGACAGAAAGGCACCTGCCAGTAGGTGTATGGGCTGGATAGTAGGTTGGTTGGGTTGAACTAGGCTTCAATGTCCATTGACGTGTGCAAGAGCTAAGTGGGATGTGGGACAGACTGGACAAGCCTGCGGTGCATACTGGCAAGCATGGGAACCAGGGTAGGGGGCAGAACTGGTAGGGGTTTTAGGGAGTCGCCCCAACTAGGCTGCAGCTCCAACTGGTGTGCATGAAGACCGAGTATGAAGTGGGTAGGATCGAGCTGGACTACAACACCTATTGGTTCACGAGAAAGACGGGACTGGAAACCGAACGGACCCAGCAATCGCAATGACTAGCATTTGCATAAGCTGATTGGTGTGACGAAAGGTGTTGGAGTCTGGACTAGCAAACTCACGCAAGAATCAGATCTGGGATCAACTCAGATGAAGTTTCTTTGGATATCTCTCCAACTGAACTGCTGATCTTGGAACCCCAACCATCAAGAGACTGTCAGCCAGTGGACTCTGAATAGGTTTCATTGCAGTTGGGACGGTGAGATGGGCAGCAATCCAGAACTGATGAACTATCAAAACTGTTTGAGCAGGACCCTTGGAGCGCGCCTCATGTTGGGGATAGGGGATGGGTGAGAGGTTGGGTGGGGTATTTCCCTTTGTTACTCGCCTAACCCCAGATTCAGGGAAAAATGATTATATTAGTGTGGAAACAATGATATTGCCCACTTTCACCCCCTAGCCCTTGACCCTTTGTACCCTAATCAACTAAGATTATTAAAATTAAAAAAAAAGAATGAAGGAAATAGATAAATAAATAAATAAACTTCTAAAAAGGAAAGTTGATGGGTCTGATGCAGTAGGATAGTGGCTAAAGTCCTCGCCTTGCACGTGCCAGGATTCCCTAAGGGCACTGTTTCATGTCCCGGCGGCCCCACTTCCCGTCCAGCTCCCTGCTTGAGGCCTGGGAAAGCAGTTCAGGACGGCCCAAAGCCTTGGAAGAGACTCCAGGTTCCTGGCTTCTGATTGGCTCAGCTCCAGCCATTGCAGCCACTTGGGGAGTGAATCATCAGAGGGAAGATCTTCCTCTCTCTCTCCTTCTCTCTGTATATCTGACTTTCCAATAAAAAAAAATAAAATAAAGAAAACTGACACAGCAGTTCCAAGTGTAGAAATCTGTTCTGATGGTGTAATCATGCAAGGTACACATCAGTATTCAGTTATTCGCTTGTAGAATTATTTACAGTTGTAAAAGGGGAAGCAGCCCAGTGCCTGTTCCCAGGGCTAAAGGATGAGCTAACAGAGCGCTCCCATGGTCAGGAAACTGTGATCCAGTGTTGTAACTGACAGGTTAGAAAAACATCTGTTGCCCAGGGTTTCTTCAACAGCACAGAGTTAACTTCGTTCTTTACAGCATCTGGTCTTGCTTGTTTGCATACAGTCACATATAAAACTACGAACACCTTGCTCAGTAGCCCGAGCAAGCATCTTGTGGGGGACAAGAAAGATGCCGCTTCCCAGGAGATAATGGCACCAGTTTCTTACAACCACACCCTTTAGATGCTAATTGCTGTTGCCAAATGCAAAACCCACAGATTCCGGAGAGGACCGAGGCCCTGCTCTCTCCCACACTGCACCACAAAGTCTAACAGGCTCATCAGGCATCTTTCTGAAAGTATCAGAACACAGTTCTAAAAGATGGACATATTAGAGGAACGATCAAGTGGTATGAAATTAGGCCCTGATGTGGCTTTTCAAAGACATCCTTGACTTCCTCCCGATTATCCTCTTATTCCAAAAACATTCAGGTTACTTCCCCCAGTGTACTCGTACTTAGATCAGTGTCTCTCCAGATGGGCGGGGCAGTAGGAGATGGGCAGGGAGTAACTGGTCACCTCCAGGGCACACTTGGCAACATTTGGAGACAGCTTCGCTAAGCACAACCGGGAGGAACTATGGGCATTCGGTGGGTAGAGGCCAAGGATGCTCTCAGACATCCTACAGGGGCCAGGACAGCTCCCCACAGCGAGGAATCATCTGGCCTGAAACGTCACTAAGGCTAGGGCTGGGATATCCCAATCTAGATGGAAAACAGAGCTGAGAGAGGAGAGGTTCAGCTAACGGAACAGCATAAGGTGCCCCACCTAACGCCTTCACCACAGTCCCGCCCCAGTCCGGCGCTCCGTGCAGTCAACTGGACAGAAGACAGCAGCCTCAAGACCGGTGACGGCAGGCCAGGCTTACACGGTCTGGCTTTAAAATATTAATGCACTCAGATGCTACAGCAACTACAGACTCCAACACACCAGTTAGTGGTATGAAGGTATGTTTTAAGCTTGCCACTCTGAAATACAGCCAAGATAAAGAGGAACTGGCTGGGAAGCATGGATCTTAGGCCCCAGCACACAGGCAGCCACCTGACACTACAAAGCTTTCGTAGTCTAATGTTAACGATGCAATCTATTTATTGAGCAATTTCTTTTGTCTCAACAATCGGGGTGCAGATATCCTTTTAGTTATGGCTGTAGTATCAGGTCCACAGTACAAAGACCTACTAACATTTTTTTCTAAATAAAGTACATATAAAAGTCTTCCAAAAGAAGGGTCACCATCCTAGGAAAACCAGTTCATTTAAGTTGGGTCCCCAAGTGGCTAGTGACACACAAATATTTATAGGTAATACTGGCAGAGCATCAAGCTTTTTGAGTAAAGGACTTTGCTTTTTGATGTAGGGCCTGTGACACAAGCCTGTCCTGGAAGAGGTATTATAGTACTGCTGGTCCTAAAAATATTAAACTTTTAATGTAAAACACAAGTACCAAACCACACTGACATTTAGCATATTTGTTCTGCTGAGTTTGGATAAAAAGTTAAACCTTCTTATTGTATCTTTTTCCTCAAAGATTTAATGTATTTATTTGAAGGCAAAGTGAGAGAGAGAGAGATCTTCCACTTGCTGGTTCACTCCCTAACACCCACAGGAGCCACAACTCCGGCCAGGTCTCGCACATGACTGCTGGGAACCCAGGGAGCTGGGCCACCTCTGCTACTCAGGGTGCATGTTAGCAGGAAGCTGGGCAGGGAGTGGAGGCGGGACTGGATCCCAGGCACTCTGCTACGGCAGCAGCTTAAGCACTGCTCCACAATGCTGGATTTTCTTAATGCTGCTGTAACACAAATGCATTTTTTTTTTTGATTCATTTATTGCAAAGTCAGATATACAGAGAGGAGGAGAGACAGAGAGGAAGATCTTCCATCCATTGATTCATTCCCCAAGTAGCCACAATAGCCATAGCTGAGCTGATCTGAAGCCAGGAGCCAGAAACTTCTTCTAGGTCTACCATGCAGGTACAGGATCCTAAGGCTTTGGGGCCATCCTCGACTGCTTTCCCAGACCACAAGCAGGGAGATGGATAGGAAGTAGGGCCACCGGGATTAGAACCAGTGCCCATACAGGATCCCAATGCACACAAGGCAAGAACTTTTGCTGCTGGGCGCTGCGCTGGACCCAACAAATGGTATCTTAAAACAGCACAGTGTATAGATGCACTTGGCTTGCTCAGCCCACAAAGAACAGAGTGGATATCTCCAGCCATCCGTGAGAGGTTTCTAACTCGTCACATGAGGAAAAGGAACTTTTCTAATTATATTTTCCTTTCCCCAGGCTGTTGCAGGAGGATTCGCGGGGAGGAATTTGCAGGGTTAGGCACTATGGCACAGCCAGTTAAGCCTCCTTCTGCAGTGCTGGCATCCCATATGGGCACTGGTTTGAATCCCAGCTGTTCCATTTCCAATCCAGCTCCCTGCTAATGCACCTGGGAAGACAGTGGAAAATGGCCCAAGTGCTTGGGCCCCGCACCTATGTGGAAGGACAGGAAGAAGCTCCGGCATCTTACTTTGGATCCACCCAACTCTGGCACACTGGAAAAACTTGGGGAATGAACTAACTGGATGGAAAGATCTGTCTTTCCTTTTCTCTCTGCAAATCTGCCTTTCAAATAAATAAGTAAAGCTTTTTAAAAAATTAAAAACAGAAAAAAGAAAACCTGGGAGACAACACTGTGAGGGGTGGGGCCTACAACATGGAACAGACACAGGAAGGAGGCCAGAAGACACTGCAGAGTGCGTGTGGGACAACATTCAGATAAAGATGTGAGTTCATACTGCATTGCCACGCCTGCCCACCATGGCAGAAAGGAACGTGCAGAGCTGGGCCTCCTGTTGACAGAACAGGCATAGCGTAGCATTCGGCCTCGGCTTCTGAGACAAGGCCCAGTGTGGCCAGCAGTTCAGAACCAGCTGTAGCCTGGTTCTAAACTCGGGTAACTCATCTCCTTGGCTACCAGCACCCTGCTGGCTTTGCCACTCTCAGTGACTTAGCAAATGGTGATATCTCCTAAACTGCATAGTAGACTAGCTGTTGGTGGCTCCTGCTAGACCAGAAGGAAGCTGGAGGAGGAGCCTGGGGTTCAGACTCGGTAGTTCTTCAACTTCCAAGACAGGTATGACAGCGCGGGCTGCTGGCTCTGTAGCAGGGTCTCAGGAGGAAAAGGAACTGGGTGCTGTGAGTGACTTGATGCCGAGTCCTGTCGCCAGCCCCACGCCTGGCCGCAGCCCTGCTCTGCAGGACCCCTGGGAAGCCTGAGCAGATGCTGCTGATCCTGCGGTGGACCCAGCCCTGGGCTCCCGGCCTCTGCTTGGCAGTACTCACCTTCAGGAGGGGCATGGCTGCGCGGCAGCGGGCCGTCTTACTGTTCTTGAGGAAGTGAGATTCATCCTGAAAAGCAAACAGCCACGGAGGTGAACAAGCCTTCCAGAGTGGACAAAGCGCACACCTCCTGCCTGGCTCTGGCCTGCTGCCTGCCAAGTGTTGGACGCCTCCCTGGGGCTATATTCACTAAGGAAGGATCCAGGGTTCTGGGGACAGTGTCTCTGCTGCTGCATTCTGGAACAAGCATTTCAGCTCCTGGGGAGGCTCTGCCAGCAACGAAGTGGGCTCCAGAGGCCTCTGCCTTGCGCCCTGCTTCATGAGGGGTATGGGCGTGAAGTGCGGCAGGCCCACTGAGCACCTTGCCCTGGGTAAGGCTTGGGGCAGGGAGGTGGCAGGGAAAAGGCCTGGTCACCCCCTCTGCGGCTCACAGTGCAATGTCAGGCACACCAATAGCAAGGCTGGCACACACATGGGCACAGAGGTGGATGTGGACACAGCACCATGGGACTCAGACCCAGGGGGATGAGGGCGCTGCCGGCCTCCAGGGACTGCCTGGGATGCTTGGAGCCCAGAGGCTGATTATCCAGAGCTGCACAAGCCAACATGGAGTCTGCTGTGGTCTCTACGCTCAAGTGTCTATACCTTACTAGTGACTGGGGACAAGGTCACAGGTGGGTACAGAGATTCCTTGTTGAAGGACTCTGGGTGACATGTGACTCTTGCCTCTCTGTGATTTCAATTTTTCCATCTGTAAAGTGGGTGTAACCGTTCCTAATGCCTGCGACTGTGGTAAGTCTTCAGTGTGCTGACAGACGGCAAGTCCTGACCCTCAGATAGCATTCTATGGCGTCGTACGGCCTGTGGCTGCCAAGGCTGAAGTTGGACAGGAAATCCCGGCTCCATTTCAGCTACAGAGAACAAAAGCGGCCTCAAAAGCACCATGGAAGGGTAGGCAAGATGACAAGCACAGACTGTCAGGGCAGGTTCCAGTCCCAGTAACATCTGTCTGCCAGTTTCACGACAACTGTAAGAAAAGTGCTAACAGAAAGAAACTGCAACAAGTAGGGTAAATCCCAGGGCTATGGGAAGACAGCAGAGCCTTTCAGCCAACGGATCACAGCAGCGGCTGGAGGTGAAGCATCCTCCTAGCGACGGGGCATCTCAGAGCCACCGTCTCATTCCTCCAAAGAGACCTGGACTCTCACTCAGCTGCAGAAGTAACCAACGGCGGCCCAAACTCAGACAGCAAGTTAGGTGACGGCCAGGGACAGAGCCAGACAGGCAATGATGCTGAGGCCAGGTACGATGAGGCTATCATGAGCATTCTCCAACTTGCTAGCTTCTGCCTGCAGCCCTGCTCACTGCCAGGTTCACCTCACATACACAGGATAGGACCAGGCGCTGTGGCAGTGCGTCAAGCTGCTGCCTACAACACTGCCATCCCGCATGGACACTGATTCAACTCCTGGCAGTTCCACTTCTGATCCAGCTCCCTGCTGATGTTCTGGGAAAAAGCCCCTGCAACCCACTTAAGAGATCTGGAGTGAAGTTCCTGGCACTTGATTTCACCCTGGCTCAGCTCTGGCTGCTGGGGCCATCTGGGCAGTCTCTTTTCCCTCTCTTGCAAACACATTAAAAATAAATAAATCAATAGAGCAAAACAACATTGAAACACAGGACATCTGCCTGTGTGGGGCGGGGCGAGACAATGGGAGGATCCCAAGGTGACAGACAAGAAAGGCAGGCATTCTTTTCCCACACACCCTTCGCCATTGTCACCATCCTGGCACACGTCTTCCGATGGGTTTCATTTCACACAGAGGCTGACAATTTGTTCAAAGCCACATCTGAACTGGTGCTAAATCAGAAATCAGACTTCATAGCTTTGTAAAAACACGCAGGGTTGAGTGTTCTAGTGCTACGAACGCGGTGGTGCTGTCAGGTGAGAGCAGAAGAACAGACACCCGCTCCCTTCTCACCGGCAGCAGCTGTGTCTTCTCCCACAATACTCTGTGTGTGAGCTGGGTCGACACACTCAAGTGTTGACAGAGCTGGCCGGCTGTCCAGGCTGCCTGTGCTGCCCTTACGAAGTGTGTGAGGAGCTAAAAGGAGGTGACGCAGGGACTGAGAGATGTGCTACCAAATCTGGGAGACACTTACAAATAATAATTATAACATTAACGTAAAACTTATTTTCTTCCCAGTGGTGTGAGACAGTATGATTCCACAGCGGGTTGACTGTTGGCCTATAGAACTGACCATCCCTGCTCAAGCTCCTGCTGTCCCTTGCTGTCTCAGGTGGACTAAAGGCCACGTGCGGGGCTCCACCCACAACCCCACGTTGGCCAGAGATGGGCTAGAAACCTCCAGCGTGGCTGATTCACCCTGTTTTGTTAAAAACTTCCCACACTGGAGAGCAAGAAATGTCTGTTCCCTACAAAATAAACACAAGGGTATTTATTCTAGAAACTGACTGAGGCTCAGGGAGACATCTAAATTCTCAGCGTTTTCAAGCAAAGTTTCCACAGGTAAATTCCTGTGCCAAGGGGCAGGGGTGTGGCCTGTCAGCTGAGACACTGGTCCCAACATCTGTGTCGCAGCATCTTCATTCCCAGCCCTGGCTCCTGACTGCAGCTTCCTGCTAATGCAAACTTCTGGAAGTGTCAGCGACAATCAAGAGACTGGGTCCTGCCTCGCCTGCAGGAGCTGGCGGCTTCAGCCTGGCCCAGCTCTAGCTGGTGTGGGGATTTGGGGAGGCAACTGGCGCATGGGTTCTTTCTCTCTCTGCTTCTGTGATAAGAAAAAAAATAAAACAAGAGGAAGCAAAGCAATCCTTGTGAAATCACTTACAATGATGATAACTTTAAAGGAGGCAGTCTTCAGCTGTTTGTCCAACCTGCTGAGAAGGTCAAAACTGACAATGTTGACCAAGCCGGCTGTCAGACAATCCTTGCCGGTCACCACAACGTTGACCTTGTCTGGGCTCAGAGATGGCAGCCACCGCAAGAAGGCCTGGAGGGGACGGGGTCGGTGACAGGAGAGAATGAGGACCTGGTGGTGCAGCTGCCAGCACCCAGCGGCACTCTCCCCACGGGCCAACTTCAGCATTCTCAGAACGAACCCCGTGCCCCTTGTGCGCGCCCTGCACCTTTCACACCTTGCCCCACGAGCAGGTGTTGCTCCCCACCTCCCACTCTCTCACTGCCCACGGACCCAACATTTCCCTCTGCTAGTCGCCGCTTTGTGCTGCCTGTGAGTGCCACGTAAGTGGTCTTTGACCACACAGCAGCTTTCTGTGGTCAAAGAACA
Source organism: Ochotona curzoniae (assembly GCF_017591425.1). Classification (NCBI taxonomy): domain Eukaryota; kingdom Metazoa; phylum Chordata; class Mammalia; order Lagomorpha; family Ochotonidae; genus Ochotona; species Ochotona curzoniae. The sequence continues at coordinate 3,654,137 of NW_024466312.1, read as the reverse complement.
CGACGTGCTTTCAAGAGTTTTACAAAAGGCAAACTGAAAACTTGTTGAAGATGATGAAAATATTTATGGCAGTGTTTCCAACCAAGCCACCTGCTGACCCTGGCAATCTTTCCCTCTTGAGCCAAACCCAGGGCCTGGGGCAGGTGGAAGCCTTGCAGTTTCCTCTACATCAGCACCCAGAAGCCAGCTACTCCCTGGCTTTGCCCGATGCCATCACTCCAATATGAGGAACACGGGCCTTCGTTGTAGTCCCAGGCCTGCTCATAACCATTTGACTGTCTGACTCTCCTGCAGCATCTGCGAGGGTACACAAGGAATCTAACACACACAGCGTGCATCGTGAGGTGTCTGCCTTCTGCATATAGTGACAGAACTCGGGAAAAGAACACGGCACCCGTTCCAATGCACACTTGTCCAGCTGCCTGCCACCTCTTCAGGCAGAGCGGCACATCTGGGCATGATGTCCAGCGGCAGCCGCAGGGGGCGCTGTCTCCTCCGTTGAGGATGCACAGGAGGATTTCAATTGGTGTCACAGAAGTACTCTGACTCCTGATTTACAGCTGGGAAAAGCTCCAGGGTGAGTGACAAGGCACTGTTTACATTGGACTTTTCACTGCCAAAGTCACCGGGCGGCCAGTGGACACGGAACAGCAGCAAACTTGGAGCACAGCGTCGGCCAAGGGGGGCATCAAGGTTCCATCTGCTTCCCCAGGAGCAGGAAGTGGGGAGGGAGCCCCATGGGAGCCAGTCTTCTCATCTGTGGGGATCACTGCTCACTGTGTCCACCGCACAGGGCTATGAATGGAGCACGGGAGCTAACGGAGGTAAAGACGGCGCCGCAGGCCCCAAGAGGCAGCGTCTTCTGACACTGTGACCCAAGTCTCTAAGACAGTCACTCCTTGGCTTTCCTCCCTAAAAGCACAACTGGACTCTTAATTCAGGAACCACCTGCTGCACCCGGAAGTTGTTACGCTGCTCTTCGGGCCTTCTTGCTGCAGGACCTTTAACGTGCCCTGTGCCTGCCCCCAGACCATGACTACCTGATTCCTTGAACAGTGAGGACGACCCCTGTTCAAAGCCCAAGCCAGAGAGAACAAACCTGCTCCCAGGTGAAGCGCACAGAGGACGGCACCACCACCAGCAGTGGCCACTCCTTCCGGTAAAAGGCAGCGATGCAGATGGCTTGGATGGTCTTGCCCAGGCCCATGTCGTCGGCCAACAGCAGGCGGCCTCTCTTGGCTATGGCAAAGCTGAGAGAGCAGATGAGGGGCACTTAGCAGCGCAGCCCTTTCACCGGGAGTGGGAGTTAATCTGGCTCCAGCAAAGCAGTGAGCACTGTGCAGTGAGAGCCCTGTGCACAACACCTGCTCCCCAAGGAGGAAAGAGCAGGAGAGACAACCAGGGCAGAATACATAAATAAAGAGGAAGCAGGGCTGGGTGTTCAACTGCACAGTTAAAACACCAGTTGCAGGGCTGGCATTGTGGTGCAGCGAGTTAAGGCGCCGCCTACAGTGCTGACACCCCATATGGGTGCAGGTTTGTGTCCCAGCTGCTCTGTTTATGATCCAGCTCTCTGCTAACAAAAGCTGCAGAGGATGACCTAGATCTTGGAGCCCCTGCACCCACAGGGGAGGCTCCGAAGAAGCCCCAGTTTCCTGGTTACAGACCAGCCCAGCCCTGGCCCCTGGAGCCATTTGGGGAATAAACCAGTGGACTGAAGATCTCTTGTTCTCTCTCTCCCCTCCTCTCTGCCTCACTTCCTTTCACATAAATAAATAAAAAAACCTTTTTAAAAAGTGAAGGATAGAGAATTTTTTACAACAGGGGTTGGTCATGACAGTGGTGTCCCACTCTGGAGTGGCTGGCACCATGGCTGGCTCCAGCTGCTGCCTCCAGCCTCCTGCTCGTGTGGACCGTGGGAACAGCAGGGAGGGCTCAAGTCACCGTATTCCTGCCAACCCTGAGGGAGACGTGCACTGAGTCCCATCTGGGCTCTCAACTTCAGCATGGCTCAATCTCAGCTGAAGTACACATCTGGGGAACAAGCCACAGGATGGGGGCTCTCTCCCTCTCTGAGTCTCTTAAACACATACTAAGATGGGACAAATTGTACCCAGGGTCTTGCAGGGAGGGCTTATATGCACATTAGCCAGTGCCTGCGTCACCGCAAATACTAAGCACGTGTTTCAATTGTGACTCTCATTCTGTGTAAAGGAGAAAAGAACCAGGACACGGATAGTAAACATGACTTGCTTGGGTCATGCGAGAAACCAGAAGGATCCCAAGTGCTAGACACCTGGTCCTCTGCTCCCACACCAGTCCTCCTGCAAACTGACTCCGAAAACACGGCGAAGCTGCTCAGAAACCTCCCAGCAATACGCTGCCCGAAGAGCAAAACTTCCCTGGCAGAATTCTAGGCTGCATGTTTCACTGCCTGCAAGCACTGCGTGAGAGAAGCAGAACTCAGCAACGGATCTCCAGATGTGGAGAAGGCGGGCGTGATACTGTGGCTCTTCTCTGAACAGACAGATCGGGTTGGCAGGTGTGGGCAGATGCCCTTTGCTCTCCCACTTTCCGATCTGCAGGACTGGTCACCAAGGCAATGCATCCATGGAGAAGCCACATCCTCGGAGTGGCTTTGTCTCAGCCTCCTGCCTCAACTTCCCCACCCACCACTTCTAGATACCAAGCATAATGAACGTCACCCCCCCACAGACACCGAATGTCACTCCCTCCCTTTGTCCTTGCCTTGAGGTAGCCCACTAGGGCGCAAAGTGGCCAGAAATTGATAACAAAGAACAGGCAAGGTTGGGTAAAACAAAAATAATACAAACAGCTCAAGGACATTCCCAAGAGAATTACAAGCAAAAACATTGCACTCATTATCAGGAATCACTGACCCAAGCCCCCCTCCACCTTGCAAGCTGGGTGACTTTGGGCACAAGACACTGCCTTTCTAATCCTTGCCTTGTTCACCTGCTGAGGGGGCCCACTTAGATCTGACAGGAAGCTGACATCTGAGATATTCTGCTTAACACATGGAAGGGGGTGTGCAACACAGCATGCGACTGACTGCCCCCAGCCCCTCCAACATCAGACTGCCACTCCCGCAGAGGATCAAAGTGGAGATCTGGATTTCGTGAGCCACTGCTGAAGGAAGCTTTACAAATCCCATCTGTGGCTTCAGAGCCAGAGAGAGGAGAAAGCTGTGACCATGCTCTGGTTCTGCCACTACTGCATCTTGTGCCCACCTTCCCGGGCCGCCCACACGGTCCCTGGATGTACTGGGGTTAAGTGCCAAGACCAGCAGGCACATGCATCCCAGACATGCATGAAGATCCTGGACACAGCAAACAGGGGCTAGCCATGGGCTGGGGCTCAGCCTTTTCTGTCTCCCCTTTAGCAAAGGAGGCCGGGCAAAGGGAAAAGCCATCTGCGAAGTCTGGCTAAAATGAGTTCCAAAGAGAATCTCAACAGATGCAGGGCTGGTGTGGCAAAACAAGGTGACAGCAGAGAAGGGAGATGGAAGGGCAAGAAAGAAAAGGCTGGTGGGTGTGGCTGGGGCCATGGGAGCGTGGTGAGGGGAGGCTGGCCCTAACAGGCACGAAGGGAGCAAAGTCCACAGGAGGCAATAGCCAAGTTTCCACCAAACTCCATGTGAAGCGCCTGGCTGAAATGCTGCCTGGATTTGGCAGCTGCACTGATACTATGGGTATCAGTGGATGTATCAACACCATGCCCCAACAGCTGTCATCCTTACTATTTTGGGCTTAGACTTTCCATATCTCCTTTCTCTCATTCTTGAACTCCCACCTTTTAAAAAGAAGACAAGTTCAAAGTGGTTGCCTTGCTTTTTCCAAGGTGCTGCAGAGGAGGCCTGGTTAGGACACAGGTTTATATCTGTCTTCCCATCAATTCTAGCAGCAACCCCAACTTTCTTCTGCAGAACCACTACTTCCCACGCTCAGCCCAACCAACCGGGGTGTGGCTGGTTGTATCCTCGGGTCTCACCAGCTAGTATGGCAGCCTCTGTGGCCACTGCAGTGTCAAACTTATTAGAAAAGAGTTGCTTCCACTGGGCTTGGTTGGGGAAGGGCTCCAGCCGCCACCCATGAGCAGCACTGGGCTGAAAACAGAGCAAGCTCAGAAGGTGGCAGAGAAGCCAGAGTCCTGCCAAGCTCTTCAGAGGCCTGTTTTCTACGCTGTGTGGGGGAATGGCTCCTTCCCTGAAGCTCGGCTACACTGGCTTTCTGCATACCTGTGACCCAGAGTCTGGTTATACAATGAAGCCTGAGGGACAGCACACCTGGGTGACGCCTGGATGCCTCCAGGCATGCGTGCAAGGTGAGTGTTTCGGTGAGGAAGCGCCTGAACCCCGTCACCTGCGAGTGATGAAACCCAGTCAGAGGGAGCGGGAAGTGGAGAACCTACTTGACTGCTGCTCTCTGAAAGGGCATCAGATTGGACACGAGCTTGGGGTCCACTCCGGAAAGGTCAGCCTCGGAGACTTCCGGTGTGGGGTGGAGGGACGTCTTCTCCAGCTGCGAGGCGAAAGCCAGGACCACAGTCTTGGGCAGGGGATCCAGCTGGACCTGCGGGAGGCAGCGCACCCTTTCAACTGGAAGAAAGCAGAGGCCAGTGAGCCAGGGTGTCCTGTAGCTCCCACAAGAGCTGGGGGAGAAGGGGCTCAGCTACATGTGGAGCAAAAACTATAAATCAGCTGTAGCAGGCTGACTTCAGAAAGGGTTAACTGGTGAGTAAAGCGGGTGCTCACACTTGCACCCAGGAACCCAGAGAACGGGCATTCATTCGACCATTAACCCGTCGTTTCTGAAAAGAAGTGGAACACTTGATGACAGACACTGGAAGGAGATACCAACTTAAAGTGGTATTTTTAAAATTCCCATTCAGATAGACAAAGTGCCAAGGTCAGCCTAGGAAGACGCTCAGGGAACCAAGTCTTCAGGGCCTGTTCCCTTCTCCCGATAGCCACTGTTGGTGGTTTCTGTGACCGTGGAGCAGCCACCGGTCAAGGCAGGGTCCCCTAGGCTCTGTCTGGAGAAGCACCCACGTGTTCCTGGTAAAGACTGGGGACAGCACCACAGGCAGGATTTGTGTGGCCAGAAACCAAGGAACATGCACGATGCTGACCCCGGCACAATGGCAAGTAAGGCGGGTTTCACACTAGTCAATCCGCGGTGACTTAGCTTGTCACCCATTCCCCAGAGATGGTGGCAGCAGGCCAGGGCCTGTGTGCCAGTGGGCCCACTGCCTATTTTGGATTGTTGAAGTTTTCCTGGAACACGGCTGCACCATTTGCATCTGGGAGCGCTGACAGCCACTTTGACTCTCCCAGGGGACTCCCGAGGCCCAGAACGTGAGATGCCAACTGCCTGGCCCCTTAGGTTCCCCACTGAGCTTAGGGTCTACACAGGAACTCAGTGGCCGCTGCTCTGACCTTCCGTGTGGACTCAGGGCCCCAGACGCTTGTCTGAACCTCAGGATGCGTGCAAGCGTGTCTTCTGGTGTGCCCTGTTCACCTGACTTAGTGGGAAAATAAAATACTTGGGAATGACATGAAAACGAAGACAAACTCTGACATTTCCTCTTGAAAGACTTGAAAGTCTGACCTGGCTTTAAAGTTGAGAAAAGAAAAAGAAAACTTTATAGAGGAACAGAGAAGAAACCAATCAGAGGTCAAAATAAAATGTAATTAACAGCAGACAGGACAGTAAGTTAAACACACAACAGCAAGAGAGGAGGCGGCCAGTAAAGACCTCTGCAGTTAGTATCCTAAGTTGTGCGGTACGGCCTGTTGTGCGGGACACGCTCCATGACCCCCTTGCCCTACATGGCTCGCCTGTGAGATGTCTCCTCAGAAGAGTCACTGTTGACAGATCACTCGCTCTGATCTTTTATGTTTTCAAGGATTCCCTGGGAGTCAGGGTCACCCACTGAAGGGCACATTGTCCTTGGTGTCTAACCAAGCAATCCTGCCCAGTGTACTCAGAACTCTGCAGCTGGTGGGTCTTCATTCCATGTGGTCCTGTGTGACCGCTGTTTTCTTTACATCCTTATGACGGACTCCTGCATCCACGGCTGGGAACGCCTGCTGGCTGGCTACGTTCATTTGTTCTGCGTGTCCAACGTTTCAAATCCATCCCTGCCCTGCATTTGTTCTGAAAACAATTTCCATGAACAGATTCCCCACCATAGGAAAACTAGGCAGGGCTGGACCATGCTGATGACATACAAATACATTTTCTACATCCAGATTCCACCCAAGCCTGCTCATTTGCTCACACTTCAGGGGCTGGGGAGCTCTGGGAAATCATTTCCATCTCGATCCAGGTCATCTTTGGAGGAATTCATATCCCTGTTGAGGGTAGGGACGGGGTGGAGGCTGCAGCCAGCAGGGAATGTGAGGCCCCACAACCACTGTGTTTCTTCAGCCACTCGCGAGGGAGCCACCAGCACCAGCCCAGATTCCTACCAGCCACTATCGCCAGGCTTGCGCACTACTGGGTGGACCGGTGGGGAAGCCACCACTCTGCCAACAGCTGGCCCCACTGGCCCTCCCTGGAATGGGTGATGGCAGGCACAGGCTGTCTGGCTCTGTCAGTCATCGAGCCCCGAGTTCTGAGAGGTGTCCCTTTGGCGGGGTGTTACCACTCACACAGCTAAGAGATGTGACTGTTTTCAAAGAGCAGCTGCCAAGTCCACAGTGTGGAGCCTCTTTTAGACTGTGACAGTGAGGGAAAAACAAAAGACCTTGAGCCAATTCCCATGCAAGCCAAAGGCCTCTCTGGTCAGTGGAGCAGAGAGAGCAAAGGGGAGGCTCCTCGACTGGCTTTGCCAGGCAAACCAGCCCTCAGCTCACCCTCTCGGCTCTCGCTGCTGCTGCCCAGCTGCCCACGCACAGGCATACTTGTGCAGGCTCAGCAGCTCATCCCACTCATGAGGAAGGAGACCTCAGGGTGAGGCAAGAAGACAGAAACCCCCAGGACCACAATGTGCTGAGGACAGACTGGAAACTCAAGTGGGCGCTGTGCCAGACTCTGCCAGGCCTCCCCTCCCTGCTGCCACATTTCCTAATGGGTCAGCTGACAGAGGCAGAGTGCAGAGGTTTCAGCCTTGCATCTGCCACTGATGCCATGTGACTTCATCATGCTCCCAACCAGAAAGCCAGCTACTTCCCTTTTCTGGGCCCCAGCTTTTCCTCACCTACACAGCAGGGTGATCAGTCTTCTCTTCCACAGAGCACGGCAAAGGAAAGGCAGCACTTTAAAAAGTGCAAAATCTACAAATTCCTAATTCAAGTATTGTTATTACCAAAATGGTCACTGTATGCCTTTGGGAGGTGTAGCGGGGAGGAGGGAAACACCCACTGTTCAAAGATAGTCTGGCTCCTAAGACTAGGAACCGTAACTCGTGGATATCCAAAGCCATGCTACTCGGCTAATGCTGTCAGTAAGCTGCTTTTTCTCATTCTACAGGATGAGAAAGCCTCTGTAGCTATTGTACTTAGATGTTTTCTTGATCGAAAGACAAAGAGGCGGGAGCAAGCAGCTCCATCTTCCTTCTTGTGAAAGGTTCAGTCCCAAAGAGCAGCAGCGGAGGCTCGGGTTAGTGAGCACACAGATGCTGCGCGTGCCTCGCCTCCTGCTCGCACTTAACCTTGGAGTTCACACAAGGATTCCTCCAGGAGTCAAATTTCATCCTTTAGGTTTAACTCCTGGATCAGTTGGACACAGAGGTTTTATAACCCCTCCAGGGTCACATGACCAAGTGGGACCCAGAATGTCCACTGATCTACCTGACACATTCAGTACATCACGTGAGGAGGGGACAGTGGTGACGAAGCCAGCTTTCCCTTCTTCCTTCAAAGTTTCTGCCTCACAGGCAAGATGGCCAATGACTCGGAGCTCCCAGGTCTGTGGCTGGTCTCCCATGGCCTGCCTGCTTGCCAGCAAGCAACTCCCTGCACTGTGGGCAAGGCCCACCGAGCTCAGAGGGTCACATGGGAGGAGCCATGTGCCAGCTGCACACCCAAGGCAAAGCCCCTATGGCCTGGAAGACAGGACACGCTGTGCGCGACTGCATCGTTTTCTCAGGTGCATCAGAAGCAGTCATTCCACCTAAGCAGAAGATGCAAAGAACAAACGAAAAGCCTAAAGCGGCTGCTCACTTTCGCAGTGGTGACCGCCCAGTCTCCCTTGACCAACGCCCACAGTGCTTGTGAAGACGCTCAAGTCCAATGACCTTGATGCCGTCACCTGACACAATGCAGCCCTCTATGAAGCACCACTTTTCTGGATCACCTCATTACAGAAGTAAACTGACAGCCCGTTGCCAGCAGCAGACTAAAGTGGCTTCTAGCTAAGTCCACAGCCCTTGCTTCCAACACTGACAAGAAGCCACTAGGAGATTCTGCAGGCTGTGGTGTTTCACCAGCACCACCTCACCCCGACGAAGGAGAGGGTCCATGTCTGCTCAAGCCACCTCAGGCCACCACCTCGGCAGACACAGACAAGGCTGCCCTGGGCTTGCGCACCTGCAGTTACCGCGGCAAAGGCAGGAGGGACTCTGGCCACACGTTTGTTTAAAGGCAGGCCAGGAAAGCTCAGAGATAGCATGATTGCAAAGCAGCAAGGCAGGCTTCTTACTTAGCTTATTGTGCTCTTCCAAGAGAAAGTTCCACTTCCTGGTCTTGACATCTGCAAGGAGAAGAAAAGAAGTAAACAAATGGGATACCCTGCCACAACCCTTGGCTATGTCTCCAAACTTGACAAAGACCGGTCCTGCACTGGGCCCTGCGGATGCTGTGATCATGACAGCACCTGCCCCTGAGGCTTCCAGAACAAACAGGGAAAACGGACCAGCAGAGGTGGGGACAACAGCAGGCCACGAGGGCTGTGACAAACGGTGCTATGGGGATACACGACCAGGAATGTCCGAGACAGGGTAACACGCAGGCTTATGCTGGTTCGGTAGCCCCGTTGGGCCAGGCACTGTGTCAGGAGAGGCCCTTGCTGCCCTTCATGGCTTAGGAGTGGGTGGGGGCTGTGTTTCCCACATGGGGAAACAAGTTGTGTGTGGTCGGCTGGTCGTTGCTCCTACGTTCGAATCATGGAGCAATTCTGGGTTTTGGTTTTCCCATTGTGAAAAATGAGAACACTAAACAGTTCCTCCTTCACAGGGTTACTGCAAGGATTTCACGGAGTTTCAACACAGAGTGCTTGTCCTGGAATGCAGGGAAAAATTGCACTGCAAAGGGCTCGTTCTTGTGAATTACTGTTACAGCTGTTAGGACACTGTCTGCTAACTGGGAGAGTGTAGTACAGATGGCGTACAACATGAACCGAGGGGCGTGATTCTCTCACTGCCCAGCAGTGGTTAATTCCTCCTCTCACCATCTATCATTTGGGAAAATCAGGAAGCTGAGGTCAGCAGCAAGGTCTAGAACCCAGGGCCTCTAGCATGGGTTAGACACCCCAACTGGTGTCCTAACCACTAAGCTAGACTCACCCTACGCACTCAGAACCCCAAAGCCTCTCTCACCCTGTATTCCAACCAGACAGGATTGAAAGCAACTCACAAACATGTAGCCCAGAACCGCCTGGCTTTGGCTGATGGTCTTCAACTAGCAGTCTCCTCTGAGGATCTGATAATACTAAAGGCCAGGCACCGCCTCCCCCACATCACCAGCCTCCCTGCATGAGCAGCAGACGATGAGGCTCATGATGACACTCCTCAGACGGCAGCACTACTGAGCCCAGCAGAAAAATAAACCACTCACCCAAAGGGGGCCAGGACTGGGAACCAGCTCCACTTCCAAGTCCAACTTCCTGCTAATGCACACCCTGCCAGACAGCAGGTAAAGGCCCGAGAACTGGGGCCCCTGTGGCCAACTCAGGCCAAGCTCTTGGCCTTGGCCGGGCCCAGCCCCAGCCATTGCAGGCACTTAGGCAGTCAACTGGTGGATGGAAGATACCACTCTCTTTCTGCCTCTCTTCCTTTCAAATAAAAGCAAATAAAAGCAAATAAGGGAGAAAGCAGCAGGTCACGTGGTCCTATCACTACCTCCTGGAGTGAGGCCAACACTTGCAGCAGAAGGGGTCCCGCTCCTGCTCAGGTTGGAAACCACTGTCTCAGCGTGGAAAGGCATTTATTTTTAGGGTCACCACCTATTTTTTGGCAAGACCAAAACAAAAACAGATGGGTTTGGATGGTGAAGACAAGGTGACTGAGAAACATGGTGGGAATCTTCTCTTTGGGAGGCCTTGGCGACCAAGAGCCCCCCACACTCTATGCTCACTCTCTGGAACCCCTGAAATGCTCCTACAGTAAGAGAAGCAAGCCAGGAAAAGAATGACTAAGTGTCATTCTCAGACAGATTAAAGACACTGTGATGAGATCTCAGACCGCAATGCATCCCGGGAATCAGACCCATCACTTGCCGTAAATTCTGGACTCCATCTGCTTAAACAGGGCGATCAGCTCCTCGGAGTAGCCAATGTCGGCCTCGAAGCGGGCGCGGGAGATGAGCATGCATCGCCCCTTGACGAAGGCGAGTGACGGGGCGGAGGGCAGGCTGGTCTGTGTGCTGCTGCCCTCGGCCCCCTCCAGGGGCTGCAGGGTGACGGCAGGGAGGCGTCCCGCTGCTTTCACTGCGAGAGAGAAACAGGACCGGAGTGAGGAGGCACATGACTTCACAATGACTTCCAGGAGACGCTGGGTGCTTGGGTAGGGACAATGACGTTGGCAGGTATAACTGGAGCTTTGGGGAATCTTTTCTTTCTAGACCGTGTGAGGGAGATCTTTCCTCAGCTGGTTCACTCCCCAGACGGCTGCAATGACCAGGGATGAAAGCAATAAGTGAAAAAATGATTTGTAAATATTGAGAGAAACATTCATCCTCCTGAATTGAGAAATAGAAAGCCAGTTTTGTTGTTGTTGTTTTGTTTTGACTTCTCCAAGATTGTGGGATTAAAAAAAAAGAAGAAGACATCATATTGTGAGCTGGGATTAAGCCTTTTGGGACGTCACGTGGGATCACGCGTAACAGGAGCTCTAGATGGCGGTCACGAGGACCCCACTGCTGGGAACCCGCACCAACTAACAAGCCGAAGGCAGGAATGCCCCAAGGTGCCAGCTTTAAAACAGACCAGCACGCCGCAATTCAACAGCAGGAACTCAGTCGATGCAGTTTATGACCCATACGACGGAATGTTACGTACCACAAATTATTTTCACTAAGAATTTCGGAAAAGACAAATGTGTACAAATAGTTTTGGATTCAACAATATACCATTCTTTTTGAAGTTTAAAATGGCCCATTGTAATAGTCACCTATGCTTTCATCACCCATAGTTAATTAACTGTTAACATTTTTGTTCATGTAAAATTAACAAACAAAGGCAAGAACCACACAATTTAGAAAATTCGTGTCTCAATGCATGAAGACTAGAAAGAGGTGTTAATGGCGACTGTGTGGGCGGCTTATGTGACATAGTTTCTTTTCTTAATGTTACGTGTTTCTGTACTTTCCTGTGCTCTATAATAAGTACGAGGTGGGGTTTGAGCAAGATCCAGGTATTTAGCTCAAGTAAAACAACATCAGAAGCTCCTGGCTGCAGGCTGGCCTAGCTTTGGCCACTGCAGCCTCTTGGGAAGTAATCAGCAGATGAAAAGATACCTCTTTCTCTCTCTTTGTAACTCTGTATTTGAAATAAACAAATAAATCATTAAAAGAAAAAAAAAGAGTATTCCAAAAAAGGCCACCAACTGAATCATCTCCCTCTCAAATTCCTATGTCCAAGTCCTAACACCCAGAATGCAACTGACCCCAGAGATGAGACCTCTAAGGAGGTTACTAAGCTAAAAGAGGCTACCAGGTAGCCCTAACCCAATCTGATGTCCTTCCAAGGAGAGAATATCAACGATGCAGGTGCACAGGAGCTCGGCCCTGCCAAGTCCTTCCAGGCCCTGCCAAGTCCTTCCAGGCCCTGCCAAGCCCTGCCAAGGACTGCCAGCCTCCAGCTCAGGCCGTTCGTTCAAGGCCCCCAGTCTGAGCTATGGCAGTCCTTGCAAACAAGCACGACAGTTCCCCACAAGAGATACCACCCTGATGCCACGTGTTCCAGGAAGCGCAGATCAAAGAGACAGCCAGGGAGTTCCACAGCCAGCTGGTCAGCTGTGCCCCTCCCCCGCCCTGCTCTGGAGAATGCACAGTGACTCCAGGTCTACAGAGCCGCCATCTGAACATGCAACCTCATTCTTCCCTGTTTGAACTAGCAGAGGGAAGAGAAAACAGGGAAATGGCTGCTGGGGGAGCTGAGTGAGACCCTGTGTGGCTAAAACCCTGCACATAATTTCAGCTCCAGGCACCAGGACCAGGAGAGGAAATCCTTGATGCTGACCTGTCAACAAAATCTCACAAACCAGAGCTGGGCGGCCGGGGGCTACTGGGGCTCTGGACAGAGGGGCGGCCGGGGGCTGCAGGGGCTCCAGACAGAGGGGCGGCTGGGGGCTACTGAGGCTCAGGCTGGAACCACACCTGGATGGCTGGGCAGGGAACCTTCCTGCACTCAGCGTCACACAAGATGGTGGCAGGGACTGGTATAGTTTGCTGACCTGTTACCTTCCCAGGAGCAGGGCCTGCCTGCCACTGCTAGGCAATTTGACTAGCTGTTAGTACATTAGTTATTTGTCCTCTTTGGGCCTCAGTATACCCGCTTGCAAAATGGCTCTTACAAGCAATATAAGTGTAACTTGAGGCCTCAGGATGAGCTACGGGCACCACAGAGCCTGAGCTTTCGTTTGTAATCCCAGTGACATTTGTCCCAAGAAGCCACCTAAGGCTGGCAGAGTGGGAAGGAACAGGGGAATGGTGAACACAAAAGCTCTCACTACAAAACCAAGCACATCTAAGCCAGAGGACATCAGCTACCCCAGGGACAGTTTCCAAAGCCAGGATCCCCTCCACGTCAGGCAACGGTGTGCCTACTCACTCAGGGCACCATAGTCGGACATGCTGAAGCTCCACGTCTTGCTGGCAGGGTCTGAAATGAAGCAAAAGGCGGCAGCTGCTATTAACGCTGGCACTGAGGCCCTCAACAAGAGCTTGTCTTCCGAGTCAGCAGTCAATGGACACCATGTTCAAAACAGTTGAGCACTAAGTCACCCTCCACCCTGGATTCATTCCATGGAGAACAGTAAACAGAGAGAATTTTTCAAATCCCACACAGTGGCAGCAGCAGCAGCCATATCCCCACTCCAATCTCCACACGGGTCAACCTGACTATGCTAACGGAACCCGCTGCACTAGCGCCAGTGTTTTAAAAATCTTATATCACACAAAAAACTGTTGTTGTGGACACGGGGCACCTGGCAGAGGAGCTGGCTTCTCAGGAAATGTTTACCCACTCCTCGCATGACCAGGCAGCAGTTCCCAAGTCTGATGGCCATTGGAGAGACTCAATCAGATAGAGGACCCAAGTCCCCATAGAAGACATGGCAACTGGATGGCCAGAACGCTCTCCCTTAAGATTTATGAGAAATCGTTAGTCTTCAGAGATTCTAAAACTAGAAGAAGAATAAAAGCTAGCCCGAAGCACCAAGAACTCATTACCGTAACTTCTGCTGGGCAGGCTCTTGAACACTGCAATGAGTTCTGCATTGTAGCCAATCTTCACCTGGAACCGATCTCCGCTCCTCACGCAAATCCCCTGCTGGGAGCTGACTGCTTTTGGCAGTGGAGCCCCTGATGTCTGTGGCAGTCTTTCTGTTTTGGGGGTCGTAGTCCCTGACCCACAAGGGGTACTGCAAAGATTCTGTGTGGAGGAGGAAGACGTGGACGGAATCGCTGCACTGCTCTCCCATCCTCCAAGATCCTGGGGAGGTTGTCCGGAAGAAGAAACTGGAGCTTTCGGAAAACTTCCTGTGTTAGTCAAGGGCTCATGAGTTGTATCAGCAAAGGGAGTCGACTGGTCCTTCAGAGAACTTTGCGCCAAGGGAGGAGAGATCCCAGTGTGGGTCACCGGATTTGGGGTGCTGTGGCAGGCTGTGGACACCTCTTCCTGCCTCTTCTCTGTCGCCTGTGTTGGCTTGGGTGTGCTGAGATGAGAACAGTGGGGATTCTGAGGTCTTTGGTCACTGCTAGAAGGCCCACTGAGGTTCTGTTGCTTGGAAAAGACCCCATGGCTCAGTGGCCTTGAAGGCTTCTGTGGGGGATGCTGGGAAGGGCCCTGCTTGTGCGGGGACTGGCACGCAGCTATGGAGGAGTTCTGGGGCTGTTCCCCCGACAGCTTCTCAGCTCTGCGGGCCAGTGCCTTCTGCCGATTCTCTTCAATTTTCTTCCTCTGCTCCTCTGTAAGGGGCAGAGACATTGTAACAAGGAAGGTCTTACCGCAGAAACCTCAACCTTTACCTGGAAAGTGGGCAAAAGCTGGGAAGACAAGAAAAGGCCGAAGGAAACATTATTTATTCACAGTCATGTTTCTGCCTTGACTTTAACAAGCGTTTGTCCCAGGAAATGCAGAAGCAGCCAACCTAAGGGATGCATTCAAGCTTGTGTAATGATAAGAATGAAAGCACGCAGGGACGGAAATAGCACAGGTTAAAATACAGATGCTAATAAAGGGCAAAGAAAACAAACTATAAGCCTTAAAGGTATTCCAAGGGATAGAGCTGTGAGGCAGGGGTTAAGCTTGCAGCCCATGAGTGTGGATTCCAGTCCCAGCTCACTGCTGGAATGCTTGGGAAGGCAACAGAAGATGCCCAATGCCGAGGTCCCTGCCACCCGCCTGGGAGACCCCAGCGGAGTTCTGGCTGTCGGCTCCAGCCAGCTCCAGCCTTGTCTGGCATTTGGAGAGTGAACCGGCAGATGGCAGATCTCTCTCTCCGTTTTTCTGGCAAACGCAGACATTCAGCTGCAATATTTTCCTCTCTTCCATCCTCTAGCCAAGCTAAGTTATGCAATTGCCAAGGAAGTTCTGTGGTGCAACCTATACCCGTCAGATAAGGAAGAAGGGAACATTTTAAACCAGGAGGACAATGGATCCAAACAACCACATACCATGGCATGGTGCTTGCCAAACAGCCTCTTCCCAACCTGGAAGAAGGAAACAGGTATGAGCTCTCAGCACCGCGGCCAACCCCCTGCTTTCTCTGCTAAATCAGCCCGCACAAGCCCCAACACCTGGCCTCGAAAGCGCCACACCATGGCGCAGTTCAAGAACTCTCAGGCACACCAAAAAAAGTAACATAAAATCACAAGTTCCAGAAAGATACAAACTGCAATTCATCTGTAACCTCACTAGTCATCAATGTCCAAAGCTAATAATTCAGTTCTCTCTCTCTTTTTTCTTCTATTACGTAAATGAATTTACTGCACCACAGGCTCATCCTGGTAACTTTCCAGTTAGTTTCCCCCCCGCCCCAGCCGAGCTATTTTTAGGACATCTTCAGAGACCCCATTTCTCTGACGTGGTTCAGACCACACAGCTCTCTTCGGCAAAGGCCTCCCAAACGCACCTGCCCCTCGGAGACCCTGCAGTGAGGGCCGCTGGGGAAGGCTGGGCCCCTGGAAGCCCTCCAGCTAGCTCCCCCGGGACCGATCCCGGCCGGGGTCCCGTGAGCCGCGCTGCCTCCGCCAGCTAGAGCGCTGGGGCTCCGGCATGAGCGCTCTCCCCGTCAGCCCCAAACCACAACGCCGTCCCACCGCCCGGCCGCCTCTCTTCCCGGGTCCGCGGGGACCCTCCGATCCACGCCACTTCCGGGCCCGCTCCCACCCCTACCATCACCGTTTGGATTCTCCCTCCCCGCTCGGCCCGCTACCTCCTCCGGGCTGGCGCTTGGTGCTGTCCTCCTTCCCAGCTGGCGCGGCCGCCGACGCCGAGCGCAGACCCGCCGCGCCGGATGCCTCTTGCCGACGGACGGTTAAGGGAGCGGGTGCTGCAGCGCTGCCAGCTCACCAGCTTTACTGTAGCTCCCAGGCCTGGAGGGCTCCGGGCACTGCCGAACTACACTTCCCAGTAGGCAACGCAGACGCAGTTTTTCTTCAAAAAAGTGGGCGTGACGAAACGGGGCGGGGGCGGCAAGGGCGCCGCGGCAGAGCCCTCTGGGATTGTAGTTTTGACTTGGAGACCGGCGAGAGTTACGAAGGACGCATTGTCTTGGGCCGGGGGCTGGACTCGTGTATCTTGGGAGTTGTAGTTTTCTGTATCCCCTTTCCCCACCAACAAAAGTTCAGCCGGGGATCTTGAGCTTCTCAAAACTGGAGTCTCACTATCAGTGCTGTCTCCAGAGCATATTCCAGAGAGCCATACGGATTTGATAGCGCTTAATAAAAGGCATTCATTCCTGGTTTTGATAACCTTGCAGTTGCTGTCACATCCCCATCTTCTCTTAGCATCATTCTATGGTTGTCAATCCTGCCGTGGTCGTTATCATGGTACAGGACACTGATGTGAGTTAGCTCATTAATCCAAACTCCAATCCATGGAACACAGAGTATGCTCAAGCCCACATGACAGATGGGGTCTGAACAAGTGCTCATAGACAATAACTTTATTGAGTCCTGACTAGGCTAGTTCTTGATTCTGATTCCAAAGCTTGGTCATCCTGGGCTAACCAAGGTGGACTAATTTACCAATATCTGGTGACAATTTTAACTTCAAGCTTCATGATTTTTCCAAAGGATCTTGGGCAGGTCCTTTTCTCTTTTAATCGACAAGTCCTATGAGGCACAAATGATTCCTGAATTAATTAGTTACTTGCAATGTACCCGCAGCAAAATAAGCAAAAATAAGTGAAAGATGGGGGAAAAATGTAGGCAAAGAAATAGGTAAAAGAAAATCACTCAGATTCCCAGCTAGCCTTGGTCCAGTTTCTTGTCTTCCAGCCTGTAAGAATATAACCAGATGCAGCTGAAGGTCAGAAAAACAATGGTAAAGAGATAATACACAAGCAGAGTGGGTAAGGGTGACCTCAGGAGAGAGACTATCCCCCAAGAAGGCTGGAGTTGTCCTTCCCGCAGGGTAGGGATGATGATCTGAGCAGGGTTAGATTGAAGATCCAAAGGAGGCAGAGTTGGAGGTGGATTCTTCCCAACGCTGTCACAGGGTCTGGAGTGTGAGGGAAAGTGAGGCTGATGGTGGTGGGCATGCCCGGTCTTCAGCCATGTGGAACCAGAAGGTGGTGGGATTGGCATGGTCCAGAGAGCTTTGCTGTCAGAAGTCCCTAGTTCCTTGCCCCTCATTGACTTCCTGCCCAACCCACATCAAAAGTATAGTAACAGCCAGTCATAATTTAAATAGCAGTTTGCTTAGAGCCACAAAAATTGTAACACCACATAGTGTATATCACAACCGCCTGCTCTGAAGGGAAAAGAAGTGTCTGGGACTTGCAGGACCCGTGGGCACCGTTCCTGGGCACTGGCATCTGTGGCTCTCCACCGTCGGACTTGGGGTAGATGTAACATTTGCTTGCCATAGATGCATGTGCATATGCAACTATTGTCCTGTTTTCAAATGTGGATCCTTTGAAAAGCAGGTAAACACAATTAAGACACATTAAAAGAAAAAAAGTCCAGTGATGTGTGTAGTTTGATCCATTCAACAAAAATGCCTGAAAATTACTTAGAAAGACATCCAAGAAGGAAACTTGAAAACGGATGAAACTGGGGCCTCTTCCAACAGCATCCTACATGGGTGCTGGGTCAAGTCCCAGCTGCTCCACTTCCGATCTGCTCCCTGCTGATGTACCTGTTTTAGCAGCAGAGAACAGCTCAGCAGTAAGTCCCCTGGATCCTGACTTCAGACCAGAGCAGCTCCAGATGTTGTAGCCATTTGGGGAGTGAACTAGCAGATGGAAAATCTCTTCTCTCCATATCTCCTCTCTCTGTAAACCTGCCATTCCAATAAAAATAAATAAATCTTAAAAAAGAAAACTGACAAAAGTATTTGAGAGCGTGACAGGGTGGGATACACTCTGACCTTTTTTTACGCCTGTATTCCCTGAATTATTTGAATCTTAATAATCATGTAGTGCTGTGTGACTCAAAGCAATAAATCAAGCTTTTAAAAGACAGGCACTTTAACCATAATCTGTATGTGTGTGAGGCTTAGTAGTAGAAAATTGATTACAAGCCCAACTCCCTTCATTGGCTTTGCAACTACGATGGCCACGCCTTCATTTTCTTGTCTGAAGTAAAGGTAGAAAACAATCTCATTTTGATAAATCGCATTGTTAGATTGGAAAGAGATAATATGAGGGAAGTGTTCAGTGAACTGTGAAATTCCAGAACAGATAGGAGAGCATGTTGCTATTATTTGAAGCAAATGTTCTTACGTCTGTCATTTCCCAGCATCCCACGCCCATCTCCTGTCCAATATGAACAAAACGTTAGTGAACACCTGTCTTGGCTCTCCCTGGCTCCCAGCAGGGAAGTTGACTGGCTAAGGAAGCCGGGTACTGTGCCCTTCATCCATGCCTGTCACCAGCTCACATGCCAGACACTTGGCTCTCCTGGGCCTCCTCATTTCTTCTGCAGAAAGACTTGAGGATCCTAATCTTGACTCCAGGAATTCCTACAAATTCAGGGAGTCTGAGTCTCCAAATCCTGTGTCAGCGCATCCGGAATTGGACTAGACATGATTGTCCCTCCAGCCCTAACATTGTAACATTCTGAGTAGGAAGCTAAAATGAACATTTAGTGTGACAGTCATCCTCACAGAGTCAACTAGTCAGATCCCACTCAACAGCCACATCTTTGGCTTTCGTCTACAGCATCGTTTACTAGGGCCAAACTTGTTATATTTTTAAATCTCTTTTTCTTTAAAAATTCTTAAAGCATCTTCCAGCGGGAATGTTCTAATTAAGAAGGTTTAAAGAGCTCGGGGCCCAGGAATGACTGCAGAGAAGACTTGAAGCAGTTGACCTGTGTTTTAATCTTGAGATTCCTGGCAGCAAAAGCAAAAATGTCAAGCAGTTGTACAAACCATTCAACTAAAAATAACCTGCTAAAGTTCCCAAATATGTTAGTCAGACAGTGCCAGACTGATTTGAAGCTTTACTTGGTTGCCTAAGAAACAAAACAACAATGTGATCAACATTTTTCTCTAGTTGAATCTTTAGAATTCACTAAATGTGGAGAATGTTATGTTAGTTAGCTCTTTACTACTTATAATGAACTGCCCAGGATGGGACATTGTTTCAGCTGATTTATTCAGGTGAAAAACGCCTTTCAGCTCACACTCTTGGAGGTGCAAGGTGCAGCGCCCTCCCCTGGCGGTGATGAGACGATGCAGGACAAGTGAAAGACAAGGAGTGTGTCTGCTCGCATCTCCTTGTTTAAAGTCACCAGGATTCAGTCAGGGGCCTCTACCTTGGCCTAATCCAATTGAATCCTCTATACAACGTCACTGGGTCAAGTGGCAACCCTCGTAGGACCATGGATTTATGACTTTTAGGTTTAGATTACTGCATGAGCTCAAGGGCTGGATTCAAACCGCCACAAGGCTGGTTTGTAGTATTTACAGTGTTTAAGGACTTTTCTTTAGTAATGAGATAAGGATTATAAATTTTTTTTAATAATCATTTTTTTTATTTTGTCAATCTTTACATAGTTAATTTGGGCAAAAGGGTCAAGGGCTACAGGAAAGTGGGTAAGACTATTATTTCCATATTGTTTCCTTCATATATCTGAGGTAGAGGGGGATATTGAGGGAGAAGCCTCACCCACCCACCCCAAGTCCCGCATGTGGGGCATGCTCCGAGAATAAATATTTTTAATTGCAAAAAATGAAAAGTTGCTTATCATGTTAAAAATCAAATCATGTTTATTTTGTGAAATCCAAAAAACATTTAGCAAATACTGTGTTGGGGGCGTTTCGAGGCAAGTCAAGGCCTATCCTTCTATAGGGCTAATGTTTGAAGAACAGAAGGTAAATATGTGGAATTGCCGGATTTAGCAAATGTCCCAAATATTTGTCCCAAATATCACCTGAGACACACTTATATACAAAAGGGTTCATTCTTTATCTAACATTCAAATGTAACTGCACGTCCTGTATTTTATCTGACAACCATGAAGACCATCTACTCTCACCATCAAGGGTTCAGAACCAAGTTGAGCTGTGGACAAATGTGCATTGGTAAACAGTTGACCCTCAGGTACATGGAAACACCAGATTTTAAATCTAGAAAAGCCTTTGGTGTTGATCTGGCTTCACAGGTGAGGGACCAGAGCCAGATCAGCTGCTCATCCACCTGGCCCCTGCATGTCTTTGTTGGGGCTGCTATAACTAAACACTATAGACTAGGCAGCATTCCTTCTCCAGTAGTTCTGGAGGCTAGGAGTCCAAGTTCAAATTTTGTTCATTGTGAGAGTTCTCTTGCTGGGTGTGACTTCTGACAAAGTAAGCAAGGGAGTGATAGAAAGAAGAAGGAGAGAGAGAGTTCTGTTTTGTTGTTGTTTGTTTTTTTTTTTAATCGTAAAGGCAGATACACAGAGAGAAGGAGATACAGAGTGAAAGACCTTCCATCTGCTGGTTCACTCCTCAAGTGGCTACAATGACCACAGCTGAGCTGATCCAAAGCTGGGTGCCAGGAGCTTCTTCTGGGTCTCCCACATGGGTACAGGGTCCCAATGTCTTGGGCTATCCTCTACTACTTTCCCAGACCACAAGCAGGGGACTGGTCCAGGGAAACAAAACAGTTGGGGTATGAACTGGAGACCATATGGGATCCTGGCAGATGCAAGGCAAGGATTTAGCCAGTAGGCTATCACGCTGGGCCCAGATGCATCTTCTTCTTCTTCTTCTTCTTTTTAAGAAATTTACTTATCAGTTGAAAGGCAGAGTGATGGAAAAAGAGAGATCTTGCACCTGCTGGTTTGCTCTCTAAATGGCTGCAACAGCAAGGACTGTGTCAGGCTCAAGCCAAAGGCCTAGGAACTGTCTAGGTCTCTCACATGGGTAGCAGAGGCCAAAGTACTCGGATCATTCCCTTTTGCCTTCCCAAGCACCTTAAAAAGGAACTAGATGGGAAATAGATCATCCAGGATGACAAACTGCACTGCTCCAATATGGAGTGGCTGCTTGCTGTGGTGTAACACCTGCCCAATATCTCTCCTTTCCTATCAGAGCCCTCATTCTGATCTCATTTGACATTTAATACCACTTTGTAGGCCTCATCTCCAAATACATATACATCATGCTTACATATGATTTGGCTTTGCAAACTTGTGTAGACAGCTAACCCCGGCCTCATGCTGATGTTTCATGCCTGAATGGGTTCAGAGAGGAAGTCCTGTTGGCTGGGAGGTGGGCCTGGGCAGTGGTTCTCAGCTCATTGGAGGGGCTTGCCCTGGGGGTTGGTTACGTAACAGTGAGTTCCAGGAGTATCTCTGTCTCTCTATTTTCATGCCTTCACCTTGCTCTGCCAAGGCCCGCACTCCACCAGGCACCGCCCCATCTTGGATTGTGCACCTGCAAACTATGAGCTGAAGTAAATTTTCTCTCCCAATTTTCTCTCCTTTCCAGTGCTTGAGCTCAAATAGAGAAAAACTGACTAACCTGGAGTGATTGACTTTGAGCTTACAAATTGTAGGGAGACACCATCAAGTTCATCTCAGGACCTGAGTGTGTTGGGAGGCATACATCTTCCTCGAGGGATGGCAGGAAGGGCTGTCTCAGGCTCACTGCCAACTGAGCAGCGCCAGACCTGGAGGGGGCCTTTGTGGAGGACTAAAACTGGACAAGTGTAATGCTAGTCTTGACGCCACCCTCAAGGGGTAATGTGATCTCATGGGGTCATTAAGCGGAAGGACCTGGTCCTTTTTTTTTCTTGTTTGAATCATAAAGACGGGGAGAGAGAGAGAGAGAGAGAGAGATCTTCCATCTGCTGGTTTACTCCCCAGATAGCTGCATATAGGCATCTGGAACTTGATCCAGGTCTCCCAACACTGTGGGCTCCAACACTCCTTCTCTAGACAGCAAGGGGTTGATCGGCAGCTGGGACTCAAGCTGGCGCCCATTGGGTTGCCGCTGGGGCAGGCAGTGACTTCACCACCACCACACTGGCCCAGGGCTCTGCTTTTCCATTTCACACATTTTGGGGAGAGTGTTAATCAGGAGGGGTCTTGTCCTCTTGGTAAATCAGTGGCTGCAGGATTCCAATGGAATCAATCAGACTCACCTGTAACCTTTGGCGTTTTATAGTCTTTGGACAGGTGTAGCCCAGTCGTGGCTTTGAGGGCAAACTGTTGCTTAGTTCCCACTGTCCGGCTTTCCAGAGCTGACCTGTGACCCTGCCACTCCAAGCCCTGATTCTGATATTCCTGACCTGTCTATGGCTTTCCAGAGAAGTCTTTGTTCTGAGGGTGGGGATGGGGGAGTGGGATGGGATGGGAACATGTTTAAGCAAAGTCAGTCTTTGTTGCTGTATCCAGTGAACTCTGAGGGGCCAGAAGGGTCTTTTGCTCCCACTGTCTCTTCTTTCTTCCTAATGCCACTTAGCTCAGAATCTGCTATAAAATAAGGGCATAACATGGCAATGTTTACAAAAGGATTCCACTACTATATGAGTTTGTCCTTCTCAGGTTCAAATAAAATTCTTTAGGGTTCCACAGGATTATCTCTTTGGTAGCCTCCGACTGTGGGCCCCTGGAGGACAAGAACTGCATTTAAGACGTACTCTTTGCTCTTGATTAATTTCCGTCTAGTGTACTCTGGGGGTCCCCAAAGCCTAACAATGACATGACTAATGCATTTTTAGAAAATGTGTCCTGTTCTTTCCCCCTAATCTATAAGGGGAAATTATGGGGGATTTTAGCATTAAGCTCCTCCTAGATAAGTCCCCAGTGCCTGATGCTGCACACCAGGCCAGAAGGAGGAGCCTGGATCCCACAGTTGGGCTCTTCCTGCGGTTGGAATCAAATGCATGAAATGGGCCATGCCCTTCCTGGACAGAGTGTCTGGGCATCACAGGAGATTCAGTCTCTTTCCGGAGCTTCCCAGTTGGTGAAGATAGTGCTGCCATTCCCTCCTCCCTCTTGGGCTGATCTCCTTTGCGGAGGGACTTTCTGACTGTCGGCACAAGGGCACCTCACCGCCAGGATTAACTGCACCTTGAATGTGTGGGATAGAACCATGGGGGGAGGGCAGATGCAAGAATTTGAATGGAGCTGGAGGTAGTTCCCTCGGAGCCCCACCCCGTCCCCGGGCTGCCAGTGCGGAAAGGCATTTGCATACCCCAAAGCTCGGGGAGCAGTGGGAAGGTTTACAAGCCGGGAAACTCACCTTCTTTAGCGGTGGTTCCGTTCTGATGGATTTAATTGCCCCGAGTTCCTCCTTCCTCTTGCCTGCCTCCTCCACTCCCTCCTCCCTCCCAGACTCCGAATGCCTGTAAGGACAGACTGCCCGTCCTCACTGCAGTGCTTCCAGGCGTGTTCTGGGATTTGGCGTGAGGGTTCTCTGCCTGAATTTCTCAACTGTTTGGGCTTGGTGGCTGTGCTTACTTCACAAGCCTCCCTCTCAAACGTGGCACATTTCCTGCTGGAATGATTTTATATGCACGTCTTTTGCCAACAACTTCCCCCTCTACACCCTACTCCAGTTTTCTTAGACTTGCAAAAATGTCACTTTCTTTTTCCCTGTTCCTCCGGTATCACACATTGCGCTTCATTCATTCATTCATTCATTCACGCACAAAGTTGTCCCTCAGCGACCATCCGGAATTGAAGGACTGTAGCGGGAATTCGGCATGGTGCTTGTGAAGTCACTGCTTAGGATGCCCGCATCCCGTATTGGAGTGCCTGGCTCAAAATCCTTGGGTACTCAAGCCACTTTTATGGAACGGTACAGTGTTTACAAAAACCCACACACATCCTCTGCATACTTCAATTTAACCTCTAGATTGCTTAATACCTAATTCGATTGCTGTATAAATAGGTTTTACACTGTCTTCTTTAGGGAAACTTGACATGAAAAAAAAAAGGTTCTATGTGTTGGTGAGTAATGAAATCTTCTAATTGTTTACTTATTGAGGGAGAGCAAAAGTGAAAGAAAGAGCAATCGAGAGACAGATTCTCTCATTGATTGATCCATTCCCTCAGTGCCCCACAACAATCAGGGCTGGGCCAGGGCCGGAACCAGGACCTGGAAACTCAATCTAATTGGCCTTGTGAGGAACAGGAAGTCAACTCTTTGCTCCATAACTGCTTCCTCCCAGGGATCCATATTGCAGTTTGAAAATTATTTTTGAGCCTGGAGTAGTGATTCAACAGGTGAATTCCCCACCTTGCAGCACCAGCATCCCATATATGGGTGTCGGTTCTAGTCCCTGCTGCTCCACTTCCAATCCAGCTTCCTGATCCCGGCCTGGGAAAGTAGCCGAAGTCCTTGGGCCCCTGCACCCTCGTGAGAGACCTGATTCCTGTCTTTGGATTGGTTTATCTCCAGCCGTTGAGACCATTTGAAGAGTGAACTAGCAGATGCAAGATCTTCTCTTTCAAAAGTTTATATATACACATATACATTTGTTCTGTCCTTGTTTGAATCCACAGATTCAGAACTTGGAAATACTGAGGCTGGCATTTGGCCAGGTGCTGAAGTCATCGTGTGGGATGCCTGGATTCCGTTTGAGGGTGCATGACTCAAGCCGAGCTATTCTGCTGCCTGCCAACACACAGGAAGCAGTAGGTGATGGGTCACGGGCTTGGGTCTCTGCCACTCGCATGGAGGACTTGGATGGTGCTCCTGTCTCCTGGCTTTTGATCTGGCTTAGGCCATAGGTATTATGGGCATCCTGGAAGTAAACCAGAGCATGGAAGCTCTTTGTCTCTCTGTATTTCAAATAAAATATAGATATATATTTTAAATTCAAGGACTTATAAATGATACACTGTGCAAGGGCCCTAGGGTTGCCACCGTGCATAAAAATTCAAAGATGTTACCATTTCTTCATAGAACCAGAGGAGGCAGATTAAAAGAAGAGGGGAAAAATGGAAACTAACAAAATGAGAAGTGAGGTGAACCACCTGAACAGAGATGGAGAGGATTGGTGTAATGTCTCTGGTGAGGGCTGCTCATTGGCTGAGTCCTGGCGTGGCCTGGACATCTCCTGGTAAGAGACTGGAGTGTGCTCTTAGGGAGATGTCCTTGTGTCCCTTCTCATACAGCCACCAGGATTCAATTATGATGGCTGGGGCCCAGCACAGTAGCCTAGTGGCTAAATCCTCACCTTGCATATACTGGGGTCACATAGGGGCCCTGGTTCATGTCCCAGCTGTTCCACTTCTCATCCAGCTCCCTGTTTGTGGCCTGCAAAAGCAACTGAAGACAGCCCAAAGCCTTGGAACCCTGCACCTGCATGGGATAGCCAGAAGCAGCTCCTGGGTTTAGATCAGCTCAGCTCTGGCCATTGCAGCCACTTGGGGAGTGAACCAGCAGATGAAAGATCTTTCTCTGTCTCTCCATCTCGGTAAACCTGACTTTCCAATAAAAATAAATAAATCTTTTAAAAAAATTATGCTGACCCCACCCTAATGGCCTAATCTAGTCTAGTCACTTTCTAAAGCCTCAAACTGCCCCCTCCTTCTCCAACATCATGATTGGGAGTGGATTCCACCCTTGCTGTACCATCAGCACAGACCTTGGGGTTGTGAGGAGTCAAATTATATTCAAATTATAGTGGCTCCTTAAGGCTGGATGGTATTCAAAATTAAAAATAAATCGTGGGGGGGCTGTCTACCCTTGACTGGATTAAAACAACAGACATATATGCACACACAAAAGGCCATTCAGTTATTGAGGAATTTCAGGACTAGAGAAACATAGAAGGGACCTTGAAAATTGCATGCTGTGTCCGCTGTAACTAAGATGGCAACTGAGTAACCCCCCCCCCGGGAGAGTGCGATTACTGGGAAAAAGGTAACATCCTGCTTTCCCTCGGCAGTGTTTTCTATTTCTTACTGTCAGGGAGATCCGTCTTAGGACCCAATGTAAACTCTCCCCAAGTTCAGCTTTGTTCTGTTCATGGGAGAAAGATAAATGGAGGGAGCTGCTGCTGCTTTATGTCGGTGCTGACCTGGGGGCGTGGTGCCAGCCATCCTGCCAGCCCAGGGTGGTGAGGATACAGTCTGGCTGTCTACGGCCAACACGATGATTCACGCTTGCATCTGACGGAGGCACGTTCAGACTACTTCAACGACAAGGCCGGATCTCATTCATCAAGAGCCAAGAGAGTAAACGCTGCTGGGTGAGCCGCTACCAGCGTGCACTCTTTCGAGGCAGGTTGCAGAGGGGGAGTTGATGCGCCTGTCCACCACCCGTAAGCCTCCCTCCGAGGGGAGGAACCGCAGCGTCCGGTCCACCCGCCTCCCCGCTCCACCTGCCTCCCCGCTCCCCCTGCCTCCCTGCTCCCCGGCACTGCCCTCCAGGAACTCTACTCCCTCTTCGTGAGCGATTCAGTAGATCTGGGGTCTTATTTTTCTCCTGTAAGCTTGAGATCGGCTTGAGGTTCGCTTGTTATCTATGCTCTTGAACAAGCCACTTAGCTCCCTTTGCTATAATTTTTGCCTTAGCACATGTAACAAAGGAGGACTACTTCAGTAAGTATCAAATATTCCAGCCCCTCAGATTTCTGACTCAAGTGTCTCCTGGATAAAGGAGCTGAGTATCCCCACTCCCCCACCGCGAACCTGGCTATCTGAAAGTGGACAATTCTGGAATTCTTTTTCAGGCCCCTTCCTGCTTGCTACCGGTTTGTCCTCCCCTGCCTGTGGACAAGCAAAAACGTTTATTTATCTGATTTTTGAAAAATGTGACAGTTCTGTGTCATGATGTCAGCTGCGGAAATGGCCGTTGCAAGCATCAAAGCACTCACGCATCTGTAGATTTTTGAGGCAAGCTTCCAGCTTGCACACAGTAGGGCTGGTGGGATGTCTCATTCCCTCCAGGAGCTGCTGGAGCTGCCATCTCAGACCCTCATTTGCATACACTCCTTCTAGAGCCGTGCCCCTCACTTGTTTGGTATTTGGTAAAATGTCCTTGACATTGTGCTAGCTTCAGCGCACCTGCAGCTTGATTCTGTACTGCTGTCCTGTTCCCACGCCGTACCATATTCCATTCCCAGCAGGCAGCCAGTACCATCTATTTCTTGCTTACTTTCTAGATGTATTTTGTGTATTTGAGTAAAAACATATACTTATCCTCCTATTGACTCAAATGAAAGCCTATTATAGCCATGGCTCTATACTTTTGTCTTTGTATTTGAATTGAAGATTATCTCTTTAAATCTTGTTTTCCTCATCTAAGATGTAGATGTAATTGTAGCTATTTATGTAGGCTTCCTCTTAAGATTAAATCAGATAACATAAAGTATTGAACCTGATATAATGTAAGTTATTATCCTTTAAAAATGTTTCTAGTTGCTTGATAGAAAAGAGAGAGAGAGAGAGAGAGACACTCCCCTATGCTCGTTCATGCCACAGATGCCTCCAGTGGTTGATGCTGACCATGTGCCAAAGCCAGGAGTGAGCAGTTCAGTCTGATCTTTGTGGAGGCCTGCTTGTGCCCTCCAGCTGCCTCCCAGAGTCCTCAGCAGAAGGAAGCTGGAGCTGGGAACCCAACCCAGGAGGTCCAGGGAGAGTTAAGCACATCTTAACTGCTACACTAAAAGTCCACCTCCAAGTTACTTCAATCTAGCTCTCTGGTGTGCCTAGGAAAGCAGCAGAAAATGTTCTAAGTATTTGAGTTTTTGTCATCCTGTGGAGACCCAGGTGAACAGCCTGGTCCTCTCTCTGTCTGCTTGTTTCTTTCTTTCTTTCTTTCTTTCTTTCTTTCTTTCTTTCTTTCTTTCTTTCTTTCTTTCTTTCTTTCTCTCTCTCTTTCTTTATCTCCTTCCTTCTTTCCCTTCCCTTCCCTTCCCTTCCCTTCCCTTCCCTTCCCTAAGAAAGGAAGGGAGGGAGGGAGGAAGCTAAGTTTGTTGCCCAGTCCTGCCTGGTCTGTTCCCCTCCAGAACCAACCCACATATTTGCTGATGGCTGGAGCTACTTAGCTCAGCCTGACCAACACCCACACCTAAATCATATGCTCACCAGCAGGAGCTATGTCCCAGCAGGGGAGTTTCCCAAGTCCCCCCACCAGTCCTGCTTCCAGATTCAGACCTCATATGTGCCAGCAAGTGCTAGGCTCTTACCTGGCACAGTCTGCTCCCTCTTTCTTGGTCTTTGTATGAGTTGGTGGATATTGCAGCCTGGCCCACCCCACACCCTATTCTTGGGTATGCCTGTGGGTACTGTAGCCTGGACCATCCTGGCCTGATCCCAACCCCAGTACCCAAGAGTGTCGGAGAGTTCTGTGGTTATGCCTAGCTCAGCCAGTCACTACTCCCAGCTCTTAAGCAAATCAGTGGAAATTATAGTTCTACAGGAGTGGGCCCACAAATCCTCCATAAAATCTATCCTCAGACCTGGTTCTGTTGAGTCTGGTTAGTGTCATGACCCAGCATAGTGTGACCTGTCCCCTGTTCTGATTATCACTGTCAGGTAGTGTGATCTAGCCCTGCCAGGTAGGCCCCCAGCCCTAGCTTTAGTGTGGACCAGAGTGTGGCGGTTGCCAGTGAGGTATGCTTACTAACCCAGCTCAGGTCTTCCACATGGGCTGGTGTATTGGTCTGATTCATAAAGGTCCTTCAGTGTTCCTCCTCCAAATTGCTCCTCCTAGCCCCCTCACTTATCTGCAAGCGCTTATCTTGTCGATGGAAGTCCCTCAGCAATCATTTCTCACCTGCAATTCTCACCTCAGCGGGCCTCCTCCCACACCTCCCCTTGTCCCTGTCCCTGATCAACCCACAGACCCTGCACCCCAGAGAGCATGGGTTCCCCCAGCCCAGCTTCCCATAGGCCAATCTTCTGGCAGAGTGGTGTGTTGGCAGAGTGGTGTGTTGGCCTGAAGCTCTGCCTGCCCACTAGGGTCCCAAGCTCCTGGTATGTGTGCTGGCCTGGGATCCTATCCCTTCACATACCCAAGACCCAGGCCCTTTCAAAGTTCCCTAAGCCCTCTGCACCAGCACACCAGGCCAGCGTGCTAACCTAGGGCTCTCTCCTCTTCTCCCCCTCTCTACCCCAGACCATGCAAGTGGAAAATCTCCAAGCTTGCTCTGCCTGCCTGGATATGAACATCTCTGCACACCCCTGCTGGCACCGTCTCTTATAGTCTCTCCCATAATCCCACACCCCCAGGCCTCCATGAGCCAGCTGAGGGCACCACAGCACAAAAGGTGGACAGTGGGGGGCCTGGGCATCCCAACCTCTCTACTTGTCTTTCTTCTGTCTCTGTAACTCTGTCTTTCAAATACACAAATAAATAAACAAATAAAGAAATCTTCAAAAATTACTTTATACTCAAAGACTTAATGGTCTATAAAATAAAAAGTTCAGCAAATAAAAGGTAAGAAGACCACAGTCCAGAAGTAAAATAAGTAAGAACTATAAAAAAAAAAAAAACAATCAAATGAACAGAAGTCTAATTTCACTCCTACAAAGTAAATTTAAAAATGGTCACAAATCATTAAATTCACCATAGCATATAATTTCAATCAATTTGTTTGGCAAAGGTTTAAAAAAGTATCAACATGTTTTTAAATTTTAAAAAATGTTATATATATTGGAGAGGCAGAGAGAAAATCTCCTGCAACTGATTCACTCCTCCAATGTCTACTACAGCTGGGACTGGGCAGAATTGAAGCAAGGAACCCGGAACTTGGTACACTTCTCCCATGTGGGTGGCAGGGACCCACCTGCTTAAACCATCACCTAGTGCCTCCCCAGCTGCACTTCAGGTCAGAATCAATGCAGGCACGCCTGTGTGGGATCCAGCAACTCCAAGTAGCACTTCATTGCTGCACTGAACACCTGTCCTGGTATCAGCATTAATAAAACCAATCCATCACACACAAATTCAAAGTCTAATCTTTAAACAAATTTTTTAAAAGATGTATTTATTTTTATTGGAAAGGCAGATATACAGAGAGAAGGAGAGACAGAGAGGAAGATCTTCCCTCCAATGGTTCACTCCCCAAGTGAGCACAACGGCTGGAGCTGAGCCAACCTGAAGCCAGGAACCAGGAGCTCCTCTGGGTATCCCACTTGGGTGCAGGGTCCCAAGGATTTGGGCCATCGTCGACTGCTTTCCCAGGCCACAAGCAGGGAGCTGGATGGGAAGCAGGGCCGCCTGGATTAGAACCAGCGACCATATGGGATCCCAGCGTGTGCAAGGCGAGGACTTTAACCACTATGCTATCTCGCCGCGCTCAAAGTCTAATCTTTAGCTAGCACTTTATCAATAATGTGTTCCAATCACATTTGAGGATTTGAAAATATGCCTTGGTAGGATAATTGCTGTAAAGCAGATTTTAGCTGTACAGGCGTTTGAATTGCAGTTGTACAGAAGAAATAAGGAGCTTGACAGCATCATGTGATTGCATATGCAGATAGCGGTGGTATAACAGGTGCCTCCTGTCCCCCATGTATTACGCAGGTAAGCAACATCACATACGTAAAATGGTCCAAACACTACCTGGCCACATTCCAGGACCATATGGAGCTTTGGAGAAACTAAGAGCAGATTCATTTATTGGATGGAATGCTGCTTGTATCATCATCCCAGAAATTAACCAGCCTGCAGCTCAGCAAGATTCAAGCTAGCTTCCAGAGAGATCCAAAACCCCAGAGAAGGACTGGTCCCCATGGTTCTGTCATAGGATTGAACTCATATCCAAAGAGAAGGGAGCTCTTGAAGCCACGACCACCTTGGTGCACACAGGTTGGGCTTCCTCTGCCCAGTTGGCTCCTCTTTATGCAACTCTCCTTCAGTCTAGACTGCCTGCCCCAGCCCCCCAGTCCTTGCTCAGTCAATGTGTGCTGCTTGTGTGATCAGCAAGCCATTCAGGGAAAAGCCTTTTAATTAAGAAGAGAGCAACAAATTATTAAATCAGAGTCATTTATTACCATGCCATCTGGCCACAACTCCTTCTGGCCCCACTTTCTCTTCAAGCCTGCACAGGCGTAGAAAGTGACAAAGAGAATGAAAAAGAGAAAGGGCCCTGCCAGGGCTGGTTCCCTGAAAGCAAGGTGAGTGTTCCAGGAGGGCTTTTTACTGCCTTATCTTTAGCTGTAGAAGTGAAGTCTCAGTTTCCTTACCCATAAAATGGGAGGATAATGTCTATTCCCAATGTTGTGAGATGCCAGGTGCCATGACTGGCAGTGAGGAGATGTTTGGGAAAGAGGAGTTGAACCTGAGGGTTGTACATGATGAGCTTTGATCTGGGTGTTGGTACACTGACGATCCAAGTGAGGCTACTAAATGCTTCCTCCAGGTGAGCTCCAGTGGTCTGCTTTCTGTTGTGGTCCACCTTCGATTTTTTTTTTGTTCACCTTCCCCAGATGTCAGGAGAGCTTACAGAACCCATGCCACCTCTTGTCCCTATTCCCACTAAATTTGGAGGCTGGGTAGTTATCTCATTGGAAATAAATATCCCTGGATACTGTGGCGACTGGTTTGGGTATGGTATGAAGAGGGGCTTAGGGAGATGTAGAAAGAGGCCAGGGTCATCTTTCAGCAGGTAACAGCTCAGAGAGCAAGCAGGATACCAAACATATAATGAAATAGTCACCTGCTATTTCCTAAATGTTAAACCACCACAGATGTGACAGCTATACATGAAAATGAATACAGGCATCTTGGAGACTCAATTACCACAGGCAGTGTGGCTGCCAGTGAGTTTCCAAATAGTGCACAGCTCTGGTAAAGAGCTGAGCAGAACAAAGGATGTGTGTTCTTCCCTTAATTACATAGTTGGTCCCTTCTCACTGCAATGCAATGTATGTGTAAAACTCGGTCTTGATTATTTGTGTGCAAGATGCCATTGCCAGTGCCAGTGAGTGAGTTACAAACATGCGTCAGGAAAAGGATGTGCGCTATTTTTTTTAAAAGGCTTTCTGTTTAAGCATTACACAAGGGCACATCTTAAAGCTCAGAAGTTTGTAAATTTTCACCTCTATAATTATTTAGTGGGACATCTGAAAGTGGTATAGAGTGTGGGATAATTTTCCTGCAGGACTATCTCACAGATTACAAAATGTTGAGCTGCCTGGGGTCCCAGCTTCTACCCTTCAGGAGTTAGCCCCCTACCCATCCCTGGGGTCACCAAAAACTGTCCACACTTTTCCAAAATTCTCAATAGGAGTGATACCTTCTTAGACTAAAAATTAAAATGTGTGGGGCTGGTGTTGTGACACAGTGAATTAAACTACCACATGCACCAGCATTCCACATTTGGTTCAAAGTCCAGCTCCTCCACTTCTGATCCAGGTTCCAGCTAATGTGCCTGAGAAAGCAATAGAAAAATGATCAAAGGACTTGGGCTTCTGCCACCCATATGGGAGACTGGGTTAGAGTTCCAAGCTCCTGCTTTTGGCCTGGCCCAGCCCCAGCTATTGTAGCTAATAGGGGACTGAATCAGTTGGTGGAAGATGCCATTGTCTAACGCTGACTTTGTCTTTCAAATAATTTCAAGTAAACTAAAATATTTAAATGTGTGCCAAACAAAATGAAAAGAAATAAGTCACCTTGAAGCATTAAGAAAATTTGAATAACAAACAGTACATGATACAAAAAGTTTTTATTCATATTGTTGCAGATGATAATAAAATGTTTTAAAATTAATCTTTATTTATTGGCGATACAGAATGGCCCCATCTACTGACTTACTGCCCCAACTGCCATCCAAACCAGAACAGAGTCTAGGGCTGGGATCTCAATCTGGGTTCCCTCAGTAGGCAGCAGGATCCCAGTTACTTGAGCCATCACCACTGCCTTCCAGGATTCACTATAGAAAGCTGGAACGAGGAGTTGGAGGTGGGTACCAACATGCAGGCACTCCACCCAGTGTTCTCACTGCCAGACCTAATGCCCACTGGTGAAATGGCTTTATGAAAAACATGCCTACATATGCATAAATAAACAGAAAAAATAAGTTGTCATCACCATAAAACTTTGGCCGTAAGCATCTGAGTACAATATGTTCACAATCTTTATAGAAACTATTTCTTAGGGTAGTTGCTCAGCTCCTAAAGCTCCACTCTTCTCTGGAACCTTTCTTAGCACGTGGGTATGATGGGCCTCTGTTTTAAAGTTGGTGTTCCTAACTGCCCTGTCCAAGTTGGGTTGGGGCACTAGCAACCCAACTCAAGTCCATCCGGTGCTTTTTCACTGCAGTGGTACCATGAAAGGAGAGAGGGTTGGGTGTGGGAACCCAGTGCCACTGTCGGCAACTCCCAGGGAGGCCCCAAGTCCTACAGGTGCTTAGGTCTTCAGGAATATCTTGTCTCCTGCCATTCTTGAGATTTTCTAATTCAGCCCTTCTGTGGTTTTGGTGGGACAGCCGGAATCCTTTCCCTCCCATAAGCTGGGGAATTTTGAGTCTCTGATTTGGTTGTTAGTAGGTACGCCCTACAAAGGGCAGTATGTTGAACTTGTCTGCCTGCATAGATTGGATGTTGTTCTCTAAATTGGATAGCTGTGACAGCTCCAAAGGTGCCCCCACTGGTGCTCACTGCCTGGTGTTCTCATCCTTGTTTCATTCCTTCCCATATTGAGTCAGCCTGTGCACCTCATGAAATACAGAAATGTTGTATGTTGAGTATGACAGCTAGGGTTGGGGTTTGAAAGGCATCGAGAAGGGAGGGAAGAAGTTCCTCCCTCATGCCCTAGAAACTTCTTAGGAGCTCTGTGGAGACAGACAGATGATAAGGAGCCAAAGTCTTCTGCCAACAGCCAGTGCCACTTTGCCAGGCACGTGAGGCCCCTTGGAAGCAATTCCTCCAACCCGAGCCAGGAGCCCTCAAATGAATACAGCTGCTGGCCAATCTCTTGATTGCAATCTCATGAGAGATCCTGGAACACAGAAGCTGTGAAATAATACAGAGCTGCTACTGTTTTAAGCCTTGTTTGGAGAAAATTTGTTACACTCCAATAAGCATATAATCTTCTCACAATCATGGACAAGGCCAAAGGAGCTCTATCCCCTTGTTTTCCCAGACTGTATCTTTGATGTCACCTCATAGTCCTCACATTCTTACATTCTGTCTTATGTAAATGGGTCATCCTGCTTTTCTTGGAACTGGCTCCTGGCACACTCTTATTTTTGGACACACTTACTTTTTAAATTTTAAATTTAATTTTAAATATTGTTTATGTAGTTGAGAGGGATGCACACCACGTGAGCCTTTGACTAGGCTGGGGAGGGTCAAGCTATGCAAGAAGGTGGTTGGGACATATGTTTCAGCTTTGTTTATTTTTCCCTCTGAGTCCACAGGGGAGGCATGGGAGAGGGCTGCTTCTTGCTGTCAAACTACATGAGCACCTGGGGATGGGGGACAGTCATTTGTTGAAGCTTTGGACACCTCTACTTGTGTCCAAGTACCACTTGTGTGGTTCTGTTAGTTCTGAGAAATTGTTGCATTGAGAAAAACATTTTCAAGGTGTAATGGTTGACCAAGTACACCATTAGTGCATCCACAGACCCAGGAATATGCTGCCAGGTGGGCCAGGAGAGTTACTCAACCTGATCAGCTCTCAATCCTCCACAGAGGCAGTCAACAACCTCTGTTGGCTATGTCCCCTGTGTGCGTCTGGCCATATTGTTTTGGACACACTTCTGTCTCACACACTTTTTTTTTTAATGGGAAAGTCAGATATACAGAGATGAGGAGATACAAAGTGGAATGTCTTCTGTCCATTGATTCACTCCCCAAGTGGCTGCAATGGCCAGAGCTGAGCCAATTCAAAGCCAGGAGCCAGGAGCCTCTCCCAGGTCTTCCAAGTGGGCGCAGGGTGCCAAGGCTTTGGGCTGTCCTCTACTGCTTTCCCAGGCCACAGGCAGGGAGCTGGATGGGAAGTGGGGCTGCCACCATGATTAAAACCAGCACCCATAAGGGATCCAAGCACATGCAAGGTGAGAATTTTAGCTGCTAGGCTACTGCGCAGGGTCCTATCTCAGATACTTTGTTGGTCTTAGCCAGAACCATTTTTTTTTTAAGATTTTTTTTTTTTTTGCCACTATTCCTGCTAGGACAGGAGTTGAACTGAGTAGGTTGGCTCATGGACCCCCTGGTATGTGCAAAATCTCGCATTGGGAGAGGTTCTGATGGAGGAGCTTGGGCAACTCCTCTGGCAGGACACAGACCCGATAGGTAAGCGCAAGAAGCATGATAGGACAGCCCAGAATCGGCCATGGAAAGTTTCCCACTGGCATACATTTGGCATGGGTCGGGGGCAGACTGAATCAGTTCACGTCATCCACTGGCGAATCCGAGCACCAGAACAGAGTGTGGGTCGAGCCAGCTTTGGTTGCGACAAAAACCAGTGCACACTATGGAATGCCAAGGTGAGGTTGCCTGTACCGGATATGACCACAGCAACCAGCATGTGTGAGAACCAGGAAGGGAGGGGGTGGAGACTGCAGTGGGAATATGGGGGGGGGGTTTCCCCTGCTGGACAGCTACTCCCACTGGAGAGCATGAGCTGGGATGGGGGGCAGACCAAACTAAGCAGGGCTACAACACCTGTGTGCCTCATGTGGACTAGATCAGGGAAAACCCAGGGTAGGCTGATTGTTCCTACTGGTGCAAACAAAATTAGAGTGGGTGAGGGTTGTTTTGGCTTAGCCACAGCATCAGCTAGTAGAAGCTGGCACTGGGGGCTAATTCTGTCAAGTCAAACCACAGAACCACCTGGAGAGTGCATAATCCAGGAATGGGAGAGACCTGGGAGGGAAAGTGGGCTTCTCCCTCTTGGGTTACCACTCCCGCTGGAGGGTATGAAAACCAGGACAGGGGCTGGGGTGGCTAGACAGAGAGGCACTCAATAACAACCGTGAGGGCTGGATAGTTGAGCCTGGTTGGAAGGAACTAGGCTTCAATACCCATTGACATGTACGAGAGCCAAATGGGATGTGGGACAGACTGGACTAGTCTGCTACATATACTGGCAAACCAGGGTAGGGGGTGGGCCTGGTGGGGGTTATTGTGGGTCACTCCGACTAGGCTGCGGCTTCCACTGGTGTATGTGAGGGCCGAGTGTATGCTGGGCAGCACCAGGCTGGACTGCAACACCCATTGGTTCCAGTGGAAGTTGGGGCTGGAAACAGAACCGATCCAGCAATTGCAAACACCAGCTGATCAGGACGATGGACTGTGCCGGGCCCTGTACTTGCTAGAACACAGAAGAATTTGATCTGGGAACACCTCAGACAAAATTTTTTTGGGGATCTCCCCAATCAAAATGCAGGACTCAGAACCCTAACCAAGAAAAGACAGAGGACAGAACAAGTCAATCAAACACCTCAGCTATATGTTGGCAGTGAAAAACTGGGCAAATGGAGACTCTATGATGGACTATGTGAATCAGTGGATTCTTCAACGACCTTATCGTGCTTGGAGTGGCGAGATTGGCAGTGATTCATAACTGTTGAACTATCAAAACCACTTGAGCAAGACTCTCTCAGCATGCCCCACATCTGGGACCTGTGATGGGTGGGAAACTGTGTGGGGTTTCTCCCTCAATATCCCCCTTTACCTCAGATACATGAAGGAAACAATATGGAAATAAGAGTCTTACCCACTTTCTTATAGCCCTTGAACCTTTTCACCCTAATTAATTATGTAAAGATTGTCAAAAATATAATAAAAAATGAAAGGAAAGAATTTTTTTACATTAAATGTGAGTTTAAATAATGCTTACATAGTTGATTAGGGTGGGAAGGATTAAGGGTTAGGGGAAAAAGTGGGTGTGTTCATGATTTCCATGTTTCTATTTCTTTTTCCTGTTTCTCAGGGGAGGAGGGGAGTCAAGGGGAGAAGCCACACCCAGCTTCCCACCCACCCCAGCACCTGGGGGATTGGCCACCCAATATCGACCCGAAGTCCTGATGTAGTGCACACTCTGGGGGTTCTGCCTAAGTGGTTTCGATAGTTTTGAAATGTCAGTCTTGCCAATCCAAGGATGAGGGAACATTTCCAATGTCAATTGGCTGACATAATCCACCTTTTGTCTCCTTCACCCACATATTGCCGTCATCATTAGGCTGGGGTAGTTGTCCAATTGTTCTGTTCTTCTTGCTCTGCTAT
The DNA here is from genome assembly GCF_017591425.1 of Ochotona curzoniae. Lineage (NCBI taxonomy): Eukaryota > Metazoa > Chordata > Mammalia > Lagomorpha > Ochotonidae > Ochotona > Ochotona curzoniae. Next base: position 3,616,939 of record NW_024466312.1, on the reverse strand, counting down.
AGAAACAGATGTCTTCTGTATGGTCCAAAGGGCTGCCATATCCTTTAGGTGAATCTGGGCCAGCTGTCTGTTACACCGTCTTTTCCACTGAGGAGTTCTCAGTTTCTGCAGGTGGGCCCAAGAGCCCAGCCCAGGCCAGGCAACCTGAATGCCACAGGGCTCCCCCACCCCTGGGGCTCATGGACATGGCACCCACCATACAGGCAGGCCCAAGGAGCCAAGCCATGTGATCCTGTCCCCACCAGAACCCCCACCCCTGGGGCTCATGGACCTGGCTCCCACCACTTAGGCAGGCATAAGAACCCAGGTCTGGTGAACCAGGCCCCGGCAGACCCCCCACCAACTGATATCCCACCATACAAGTGGGCACATGGATCCAGGTAAGACAACCCAGGCACCCCACACCCAGGGCTCACAGACCCGGCAGCCATGGTACAGGCGAGTTTGAGGACCCAGGCCAGGAGACCCAGGCCCCACCTGGCCTCCCACCATTGGGGCTCAGGAACTAGCATCCACCTTGCAGGTGGGCCTAAGGACCTAGGCCATGCGATCCAGGCCCAACTGGATCCACCACTCCTGGAGCTCATGGACCCAGAACCCACTGTCCCAGACTGGCATAGCTCACCTCACCTTGGCATTGACCAGTGGGTACTTTAACTTGGCTCTGTCCAGCCTGCCCCCAGTTCCAGCTCCTGTTGGTTGGTGCTGCAGTCTATCCTGGCCCTGCCAGCCCCTTTTCCTGGTTCCAGTATGGACTGGTTGGTGTTGTGGTCTGACTTGCCCCACCCCTACACCCCACATCCCATATTGATCCTCAGATATGCCAGTAGATGTTATGAACTAGCTCAGCCTGGTTTGCCCCCAAGGCCTGACTCACATGTGTGCTGGTGGGTACTGTAGCCTGGCCTAGCCAGAACCATTCTAGGTGTTTGATTGACTTGTTCCCCTTACCTAGTTTAAGTCTTGGTGCAAATCTCCCTTTCTCAATGAAGCCTTCCTTAGTCCCCATGTTGAAAATGAAAATCCTTCCCCTTATCTGGAAAACATGCTTCCTTCATTTATTTTCTCTACTGTTCTTATCACCAGTGAACATACTATATCTTTTACATGTGCTATTATTATTATTGGCTCCTCGAAGGTAGGATTTTGTTCAGATTTTGTCCATTGTTTCCTTAGTATCTAGAAAGGTGCTTAGCCTACAAGGAGCTCCCAATAATGATTTATCTCTTAATCTTTTAAAAAGATTTATTTATTTAATTGAAGGTTAGGGTCACAAGAGAGAAAGAGAGAAGTCGTGGTGCAAATTTCCCTTTCTCAATGAAGCCTTCCCCAGTCCCGATGTTGAAAATGAAAATCCTTCCCTTTACCTGGAAAATATCCTCCCATCTCCTGGTTCATTCCCCTATTGACCATAATGGTTGGAACTGGATCTGTCTGAAACCAGGAGTCAGGAACTTCTTGTTGGTCTCCCATGTGGATATAGGGGCCAAACACATAAGCCATCTTCCATGGGCTTTCCCAGGGATGTTAACAGGGAGATGGATTGGAAGTAGAGCAACCAGAGCTCGACTCGGTGCACATATGGGATGCTTGCACCATATGTGGTGGCTTTAACTGCTATGCCACAATGCTGGCCCTAGTAAGTATTGTTTAAATGAATGATGAAATGAATGAATTTCTGTGTGGTGGCTGCATTGCAAGGATCCCATATGGGTTTGTGTCCTGAATGTTCAGGTTCCACCTGGTTCTCTGCTTGTGGGCCTTGGAGAACAGTAGGGGATGGCCCAAACCTTGGGACCCTGTACCTGTGTGGGAGACCTGGAAGAAGCTCTTGGCTCCTGGCTTTGGATTGACTCATCTTCAGCCATTGTGTACACTTGCGGAGTAAACCAACAGATGGAAGATCTTTTTCTCTGTTTCTCCTTCTCTCTGTAAATCTGACTTTGCGTTTGGACAAGGAACTGAAACCTGGACACGAGCAGCATCTTGCACCGAGAACCTAGTTCCCCTTCCCTTGCCCTGCCTCGGAACAGGAGGTCAATGGCATCCACGCTGCGCCTGACCTCCCCTTGGGAAATGTGTCAACTCAGAGAGAACCAGCAGGGCTCAGCCATCAAGATGACTGGAATGGGTGACTCTCTTCTGGGCAGCACATGCCCCGTGATGAAAGGGCTAGAAATTGCCCTTTGTCACCACTGGAAGGTCTCTGGGCATTGGGGTGGTGGGGGCAGGAGATCGCGCTGACTTTCCCAGCAGGCAGAGATCAGGCCCTACGTGGCTAAAATAGTAACTGCTGAGGTGTGACACTGACACTATCCACACGTGCAGCCAGAGGGGCGGTCATATGCTGGGCTCACAAGCCAGGCTCTGCCTGATGACCCATCCTGGACAGTGATGTCACATCCTGATGAGCTCCAGGACAAAATCCTCAAGGGTTTTGCAAGTTCAGGTCATGTTTCTTAAATTTCCATGATGCACATGAATTCAGCTTAAGTAAAAATAACCCTTGCTTCTTCATAATTAAAAAAAATCTGACTTTCAAAAAAATATTTTAAAAATGAATTAATCTAGTCAGCTTGAAACATGAAACTGTGATATATATTTTTTTGAATATAAGTTAGAGACACGAACTTCATCTGGAAATATCTAACATCATCATTGTTCTATGTATCCTTCCTGACTGCTCTCATTAATGTCTTTTAAATTGCAAGGAATGGAGATCCACTCTGGCTGACTGTAACAGAGGGGTATTAATGAAAGCTTTGGTGAACTTTGGGGAGAACCACAAAGCACAACACGCCTCTACATGCAAAAATCCTCAAGAAAGTACTAGATAATTGAATCCAACAACACGTTAGAAGTATCATTTACCTGGACCAAGTGGGATTTATCCCTGATACATGGGATGGTTCAATATATACACATCAATAAATGTGAAAAGTCACATTAACAAGCTGGAGGCTAAAAATGATATGATTATCTCAATAGATGTGGAGAAAGCGTTTGATAAAACACATAGTCTTTTCATGATAAAAACTTTAAGTAAATCAGGTATAGAAGGAGCATACCTCAACACAATTTAAGTGATATATGACAGCCAACATCATATTGAAGGGGAAAGCTGGAAGCATTTCTGCTAAGATTCAGAAGCAGACCAGATACCCAGTCTCACCTCTGCTATTCAGTACAGTTTTCACAAGAACTATTAGACAATCAAAAGAAAGCAAAGGGATACAAATGGGAAATTGCAATTCTCTCTGTTTGCAGATAACGTGATCTTACACATAGGGGAGTTAAAAGTCTCCGTTAAGAGATAATTGGAACTCATAAGAGAGTTTGAAGAAGTAGCAAGATATAAAATGAACACACAAACATCAATAGCCATTGTATACACAAACACAACCATGGCTGAGAAAAGATTTGTAAGATCAGTCCCCTTCACAATAATTACCCAAAAAATCTAAACACTTAGAGATAAAGTTAACCAAGAAAGTGAAGGAAAACTACAATAAAAATCACAGAACATTACAGAAATAAATAGGGATCTATTCTTCTGGCTGCAGTGCCAGCATCCTGTGTGGGCACTGATTTGAGTCCCAGCTGCTTTATTTGCCATTAACATCCTGCTAGTGCACCTGGGAAAGCAGTGGAGGACGGCCAAGGCACCACTGGGCGATGGCTCCCTAATGGGAGACCACGAAAAAGCTCTTGTTTCCTGACTTCGGCTTGACTCAGCCCTGACTGTTGAGGCCATTTGTGGTGTGAACCAGCAGATGGAAGAGCTCTCTGTCTCCCTCTGTCTCTGTACAATTCTGCCTTCCAAATAAATGAGATAAATCTTAAAAAAAATAAATAAGACACAAAGTGAAAAAATTTTCTATGCTTATGGATTGGAAGAACTAACATAAGAAAATGTCCGTACTATGCAGAACGATCTGTAGATTCAGTATGATCCCAATCAGTACCGAAGATGTTGTCAAGTCTGAAAACAAGTGACCCTAAAGTTAAGTGACCCTAAAATTCATATGGAATTACAAGGGGTCCTGAGAGATGAAATAATTCTAATCATCATCAACAACAAAACCGGGATGCCTCACAGTGCCTAATTTCAAGACATATTATAGGGCAGTTATAATCAAAACATCTTGGCATGGGCAAAGAATAGATAGATTGATCAATGGAACAGACTAGGGACTCCAGAACTTTGTCTCTGAATCTACAATCATACAACCAATTGGTTGTAGATTTAGTTCATCTTTGCCAAAGAGCTAAATCACTCCCTGGAGAAAGGATAGTCGCTTCAACAATGATATTGAGAAAATTGGATCTCCTATAAGTGTATTTTTCTTCCTTGCAAAATGGCCTTACTTAAGATACTTTTCCTTTGTAACAAATTAATTTTTTTCCAGGTTGAGAAACATGGTTTTCTCATTTTAAATGGCTGTGAATTATTACGCTATTTAAATATTGTAATTTATTCAAGCAATTCCCGATTATAAAATCTCTTATTTTTGTTGTTATTTCTACAATAATATCTGCCGTGCATATTTTTGTTCCTTAATCTTTTTACATTTATTTTAAACATTTTAAAGATTTATTTATTTTTATTGGAAAGGTAGATGAGATTTACAGAGAGAAAGAAAGATAGAAAGATCTTCTGTCTGCTGGTTAACTCCCCAAATGGCTATAACTGCTGTAGCTGAGCCGATCTGAAACCAGGAGCCAGAAGTTTCTTCTGGGCCTCCTAGTCAGGTACAAGGTCCCAAGGCCTTGGGCCAAACTCAACTGCTTTCCCAGGCTACAAGCAGTGAACTGGAAGGGAAGTGAAGCAGATAGGATACAAACCAGCACCCTATGGGATCTTGGTGCTTGCAAGGTCAGAATTTAGCCATTGAACCTCACACTAGACCCCTTAAATCTCTTCTGCTTTCTCTTTTAAAAAATTGTTTTAAGATTCATTTTTTTTGGAAAGTCAGAGTTACAAAGAGAGAGAGAGAAACAGAGAGAAACAAAATCTTCCATCCTTTGGTTCTTTTGGTTCTTTTATGTGGGCAGCAGGGGCATATGTTTGGCCACCCTCTCCTGCTTACCCAGGCCATGAGCCAGGAGCTGGATGGGAAGCAGAGCAGCCAGGATACATACTGATGCTCTGGTATGGGCTGCCAGCACTGCAGGCAGTGGCTTTACTTTCTATTACAAAATGCCAGCCACTCCCTAAATTTTTGTGCCCACTGATAAATATTCTCTTCTGGGCAGCAGATTTGCAGGTTCACAAGGGGCAGGCATTTACCCTAGTGATTTAGGTGCCACTTAGATAACCACATCCCATATGGGAGAACCTGGGTTTAATTCCTACCTCTGGCTCCCAGTACTATCTAGATCTAGGAAGATACCAGATGATGACTCAAACAATAAGATCCTTTCTGGGGCCAACGCACAGCAGGCTAACCCTTAGCCCTCTGGTGCTAGCATTCCATATGGGTGCCAGTTCATGTCCTGGCTGCTCTACTTCCAATCCAGCTCCCTGCTGATGGCTTGGGAAAGCAGTAGAAACGGGAGAAGCTCCTGACTCATGGCTTTGGATCAACTCATCTCATTTGTGGGGGTGAGCCAGTGGGTGGAAGACCTTCTCTTTCGCTCTCTTCTCTCTATAAAGTCTGCCATTCAAACAAAAATAAATAAAAGTTTTAAAAAGAATTGGAAAAGAATTGGAAAGAGTCCAGCGCAGTGGTCTAGTGGCTAAAGTCCTCGCCTTGAAAGCGCCAGGATCCCATATGGATGCCAGTTCTGATCCCTGAAGCCCTACTTCCCATCCAGCTCCCTGCTTGTGGCCTGGGAAAGCAGTTGAGTACGGCCCAAAGCCTTGGGACCCTGCTCTTGAATGGGAGACCTGGAGGAAGTTCCTGGCTCCTGTGGTTTCGGATTGGAGCAGCACCGGCCATTGTGGTCACTTGGGGGATGAGTCATCAGATGGAAGATCTTCCTCGCTGTCTCTCCTCATCTCTATATATCTGACTTTTTAATAAAAAATAATAAATCATTTAAAAAAAGAATTGGAAAAGAAAGAAAGAATTGGGTCCCTTCTACTCACAGGGAGACCTGAATTGAGTTTCTGCCTTTGGTCCAACGAGGTCTGTCAGATGTGAGCATGTGCAGCTGAAGAGCGATAGGAGCTCTTGTTCTGTCAATCTGTTCCAACATCTTCAACAACAACAAAAAAGCTCAAAGAATATGACATTTGAGACATTTCCTATTTGTTTATGTGTCTAGCTGATTTATAAAATGTTTGTGGAGAATACCTTTCCCTCAACATCTTCACTACTTCCCAGTCAATTATTTTTGGTCAACTGAAGATAAAGACAAAAATATCTTATCTTGGCTTTACTTTCTATTTTTAGAGTGAGGGCGAATTTTCCCTGCATACTTATCACTTGGTGCATTTTGTAGGCCCCAGTCTCCCAAAGGTTAACTCCGCAGCTTAGCTTGTTTCTCAAGGTGTAACAGGATGGGCAATCTCGGCCTGATACATTTAGCCCCTGGCTTGAGCGCAAGTTCCCTCTTCCCTGGTTCCCCGTTTTTAAGATGCCCCTAGGGGAGCTTAGGAGTTGCTTGAGCATTGGGAAAGTACTGGGAGGAACTAGGCAGACCATAAAATGGCATTCTCTTTACAAGAATGACCCACTGTGCGCTGTTGCCGGCACATTTCTTGTTCCAGAGATTGTTCATTTATTTTTGCCTATCTTTTTCTAGTACATTTGATTTTTCTTATTGATTTGTCTTAATCCTCCACCTTAGGGAGATTAACCGTTTATGTTGCAGCTACATTATTAATGGTGTGAGCTTGTTGAGGTTCTAAGAATCCACATGAACTTTCCTCTGTTCCACTCTGACTTTAGTCAGACCTGGAAAAGACTGCACCAAACCCTAGCTTGCTGCACAAGTCACGAGAATGGCTAGCTGGATGCCCAAGAACACTGGACCAACACATGGACTCCACGTAAGAACTGATGCCAACTTCTGCTAATGGTCTCTGTAACTGCTATTCCTTTTGTCTCAAGGCAGTGTTGTAAGCATTCTCATTTTGCCTTCCAAAGTCCTGCGTTTCTCTGCCTCCTGGGATATATCTTTGCCCTCCCTCCTTGTTCGCCCATGAACTGTGTTTCACAAATTGCAATGTTCTGTCACTCTCATCCAAATAAACTCTTTGTAGTGCCTGCAATTTTGGGTTTATTTGTTTTTAAGTTGACAAGCTTCATTTTTTTTTAATTTTGCTTGTAGTGGTTTTTAAAATATAGAAATTTGAACTCTGTGAAAGCTTGCCTTTCTGGTTTCTTTCAATCCTGCAATGTTCTGAGAGATTTTTAGTACCACATACCATGCACATTTCTTTTCATTTCTTTCCCTCACCTCCCTCTTCTGTCTGTTAAAAATGTCAGTCTTTTCTTACATGTTTTTACTCCTCATTCAAAATGGCTGTAAATTCTTTATGATGCTGAGAAATGGAATTCAATTTCTTCTCCTCTTGGATGCTGGAATGTGGTAGGACTGAAGTTCTTGGAATTTGGAAACTAGGTCATTACTGCTCAGGCTTGTAAAGTCTTAAGTCTTCAATGAAGAAGTCTGTCTACCTTAAGTCACATGTATGAGTTTACATGCAATTCCTTCATCTTCCCAGCTGAGTCCAGAATTCTCATCAACTGCACACAAGCAGTAGAAGTGCAAGTGAAGCCATTTTTTTTTTTTTATCTTAACCATCCCACTCTGTCTGCCAGCCAAGTATGGCTTATGTCAAACTAAGTGGAGCAGAAGAATCACCCAGGTGAGCTTTGCCCAAATTCTTGATCCATAATCTCATGAAACATAATGTACACAATTGTTCTTTTAAGTCACTGAATTTCAGGTCATTGGTTATACAATCATACATGACAGGACCATTTTCCTTCTTGCCTCAAGTATTGTAACAGGAGAATGAGAGTCAAGGGCTTCCACAAGAAAATTCTCATCATTTGGTATTTGGGTGATCTCAAAACCAGCAGAGGTCATAGGTGATATGTATTAGAGACAGAAAAAAGGCAAATCAATTACAACCCTAACAGATTTTGAGAGAAAGTTTTATTTTAATAATTTAAATATTTGAAGTATTTATATCAGATGTACAGAGAAGCCCCTAAGATACGGATTTTTTTTAAAAATATTTATTTATTTTTATTGGGAGGTCAGGTATACAGAGAGCAGGAGAGCCACAGAGAAAGAACTTCTACCCACCAATTCACTCCCCAAATGGCCACAACTGCCAGAGCTGTGCCGATCCGAAGTCAAGAGCTAAGAGTTTCTTCCAGGTCTCCCAAGTAAATGCAGGGTCCCAAGGCCTTGGGCTGTCTTCTACTGTTTCCTAGGCTACAAGCAGGGAGCTGGGTGGGGGAGTGGAGCACCCTGGACATGAACTGGCGCCCATGTGAGATCTCAGGTATTGCTAGGTGAGGCTTTAGTCACTAGGCTATTGTGCTAGGCCCAAGATACAGGTTTTGTAAAAGATTTATTTATTTTACTTGAAGTCAGAGTTGAGAGAGAGAAATCGCCCATCTGTTGGTTCCCTCCCAAATGGCTGCGATGGCCAGACCTGTGCTGACTTAAAGTCAGATGCCAGGAGCTTCTTCTGAATATCGCACATGGATGTAAGTGCCCGAGGTCTTAGGTCATCACCTGTTGCTTCCCAAGGCTGTTAACAGAGAGCTAGATCAGAATCGAAGCAGCTGGGAGCTAAACGAGTGTGCACAGGGAGAGGATCAGGCTGCTTTGTCACTGTGCCAGCCCCGAAGATTTTTTAAAAAAATGTAATTCTCAACTGACTCCTGTGAGTGTTGTGTCATTCTCTAAATTTTACAGATAAGGAAGCAGAAGCTTTAAAAGGTTCATGTTCATGTTCCCAGAACTAGAAGCAAAACTTGGCTATTGGTGTCTGCCCGCATGCCTGGCCATAGGACCTGCCTCTTTGAAGCCGTTTGCCTCTGGGCGTGGATAATGCTTAGGCATCAACATGCAGAAAGCACCACTTTTGTCATGGGTCACACCTGGAACTCTCTTCATGACCAGGTTTGAGCAGAGCAGTATTTCTAAGTCTGAGAAATTAGACTGTTGAGCCAGATGCTGTCAAACTTGTTTTCAGTATCCTACAACTCCCTGGATCCTGAAGGCAAGCTATGGGTCTGGCACCATGAAAAACATACAGGAAAGGGCCCAGTGGCTAAATCCTCACCTAGCATGTTCTGGGATATCTAATGGGTACCAACTCGTGTCCTGATTGCTCCACTTCTCATCTAGCTCCCTGCTCATGGCCTGGGAAAGCAGCACAAGTGGCCTAAAACCTTGGAACCCTGTATCCAAGTGGGAGATCTGGAAGAAGCTCCTGGATCTTAGTTTTGGATTGGCTCAGTACCGGCCATTGCAGCCACTTGGGGAATGAACCAGTGAGTGAAAGATCTTTCTCTATCTCTCCTATTCTCTGTAAATCTGCCTTCCCAATGAAACAAACAAGAACTCACAGGAAAAACATGATTGCTCTGAGTCTAGAATTCGGTAAGCCTTTCCTTCTCAGCAACTTTTGGTTCCAGACATTTGTAAGGACATGGCAAGGTCCCTTGGCAGGGAAGGTCCTTGAGGGGAAAGATCATAGCTAATCCATCTTTGTATATAAGACCAAAACAACATCATGCCTCTCAGGATATGTTTAATATATAAGGGGTAGCGTCTCAAAGCCAAAGGCTCTGTGTAGAGACCCCAGCACTCAGACTATAAAGTGTTTCAGAAAGCTCCTGAGAGCACATATCCAAAAGCAAGTTCAGGAGATTATCCTACTCTGCCTATCCCCAAGCCATTGTCTCACCTGTCTTCCTCCCTCATCATCTGGTTGGATGCAGCTTCCCTGCCAATGTTGCTGATTTTACTTCTGTATCTCCGAGGGAGGGGACACAGCTCACTGGTCTGCTTCTTGATCCCGAGTGGGTGCCAATCTTCCCCCTTTCCCACCACAATATTACTGAAACCCAGCTGTAAATCTTAGAGGAGGCTTCTCCCCAAGTCTGGGATTAATGGAAGGAAGTCATGAAAAAGGAATTACCAAAATTTCTTACCCCATATAAGGCTCATCCTTAGACAATCTTCCTTTCTGGGCTCTTGACTTGCTGATATTTGATAGCAAGGCAGTTCTGCTGCTGCCTCTGCTCTCACCAGGAAGCAACCCAGGCATCTCATGGCCTGCAGGTGCCAGGTGGAGAGACATTTTTCTCTAGAAAAGGGGACTATTTAATTTTCTTTCCAACATAAGCCCCACCCCTTCATATGCTTATAGAGCGCAACAAGTTAAATTCTTTCTTCCATCATCGACAATGAGATGATCCACTGATTTCAAAGACAAGCCCTCCTCAAAACACTGCCGGGATATGTCTGGCCTGAGAGAGGTGATCACAAAGTGATCTGACATTAACCCGGTCCTCCACCTGCATTCTTCAGTCTCATCCATGCACACCTTGTTAGTGAACAGATGAATGATAAAGATACATTCTATTCAGCAAGACTTATGCCACAGCATCTTGTTAAGTATTCAGACAGCTTCCTCTTGAACCAAAGCTTATAAATTCTCAGCACTATCCTCCTCTCCTCTCCTCTGTTTTCTGCCCCTCATGCCCATGATCATTAATCACTCTGCAGCCTGGCATGCTCTTGCTGACCTGCCCTGTCAGTCCCTGCTTTGCTCCAGCCTCTGACAGAGCCAAATCAATGCTCACACCTGTTGGGATGGGGTAGACAATACCGATCAAAGGGGCTGTGACTCTCCCCAAACAGCTAACCCCTGCTTCCAAAATGTCCTCTCTTGGCTTCTCTGTAGCATGCCAGGGCTCAAAACGCTGGGTTTTTATTTCCTTCTGGAGTTGGCCAAGGGGTGGGCAGAAGTGGTGTAAGTATTTAGGAAGAAACGGCAATTTTTTGATGTCAGAACCACTCTGACATCGAGTTGCTCCAAGCACATGGACAAGCTCTCTGCCTGGGACACAGAGGCCTCAGGGGAAGAAGCCGGCTAAGGAGAAATTCCATGTGATGTTTCAATGTTTCACTTGCAGGGCTGCCTTCTCTTCTCTTCTCTTCTCTTCTCTTCTCTTCTCTTCTCTTCTCTTCTCTTCTCTTCTCTTCTCTTCTCTTCTCTTCTCTTCTCTTCTCTTCTCTTTTCTTCTCCATTTCCCTCCCCCTTCTTCCCTTCCTCTTTCTTTCCCTTCCTCTCTCCTCCCCTTCCCTCCCTTCCCTTCCTTTCCCTTCCCTTCCCTTCCCTCCTCTGCCCTCCCCTGCCTACTCCTCCCATTCTCTTACCCTCCTTTCCCAAAATATTTATTTATTTTTATTGAAAAGGCATATTTACAGAGAGAAGGAATGACAGAAGGATCTTCCAGCCAGTGGTTCACTCCCCAAGTGGCTGCAATGGCCAGAGCTGAGTCAATCCGAAGCCAGGAGTCAGGAACTTCTTTTCAGTCTCCCACATGGGTGTAGGGCTCGAAGGCTCTGGGCCAACTTCTACTGCTTTTTCATGACATAACCAGGGAGCTGGGTGTGAAGTGGAGCAGTCAGGACACAAACCGTTGCCCATATGGAATTCCAGTGCTTGCAATGTGTGGATTTAGCTATTGAGCCATCACACTGCATATTTTCTTTGTAGCTTGTTGCTTAATTTCCTCAACGCTCTGGTCATTGGGAGCAGGAATGCATTAAATGACTAGTGTCAAATTAAAGCAGGCTGTTTTTGTCTTCTCGGAACTTCTGGCAGTATTAGCTTTTTGTGCTGCAAGGGCCTCCCTTCCACTCCCAGAAAACCTGATTTAATGGTGATCTGTTGGGAAACATGTTCCATTTTTTGTCATCTAAAGCCCTAACAGCTCTGATGGTAGGCAGTGCAGGCCTGACAGAAAGGGAGGTGATCCTAGGCAGGTGGGTAGAGGAGATATTTTTAGGCCAACAGAGCCATCAAATTACAGAAGCCTGCCCACTCTACCTGCATGAAACTTCCATGCCTCCTGCCACTGGGAGGGAACATTCTCCCAATATGCTATCTCTGGCTATTCTGGCCCACCAGCATCCAAATGATTGAGTCAGCCTGAAGAGTTATCACCTAATCCAGCTGAAGGTAATAATCTTGCCATCTCAGGACTTTATAAGGTTGCTTCAAGATTTTAAAGACAGATTTATTTATCTATTTATTTAGAAAGGAAAACTTATAGAGAGAAGGAGAGAAAAAGAGAAAGATCTTCTGTCCAAGGATTCACCCCTCAATGGACCGCAGTAGCCAGAGCTGAGTTAATCTGAAGCCAGGAGTTTCTTCTGGGTCTCCCACAAGGATGCAGTGTCCCAAGCCTTTGGACCATCCTCTACTGCTTTTCCAGGGCATAAGCAGGCAGCTGGATGGGAGGTGGAGTAGCCAGGACATAAACCAGTGCCCATATAGGATGCCACACTTGGAGGTGTAGGATTAGTCAGCTGAGCCATCATGCCAGGCCCGTCCAAGATTTCTAAAGTCCGTGTTCCCATGGGTGCTACTTGGCAGATGGTTAGAGCGCTGGGATAGTGATGTGTACCAGAAGAAAACTGAATCAATTCCTCAGTCTGTACACAGGCCTCCCAGAAACAAGCAGAGGAGATGGGAGAGAATGAGCAGAGATGGGATAGTTGAGACAGGTGGGTCCTAGTCCTGGCTTTGCCATTTAGAAGCTGTGACCTTGGTCTTCACTTCCTCTCTCTGAGTCCCAATTTCCTCCTCTATAAAATAAGGGTCCAAAATTAGCTAGGTTTTCTTCTCTTTTACTTCTGATCAAATATAGCCAATATAGGTTCAAATGTCTGTTTAGGTGATTTATGCAATAGCTACAACAATTCCGTCAAGCCTGAATTTATAACAGCTGCCCATACTTGAGGCCTAAATTTCCCTTAATTCTATTTTACTTTGCAAAGGTGAGGAGGGGGATGTTGCTGGTTCTTCATTCTACTTTGTTAGCTGGTGTAGATGCAATCAACGGGTTAAGATTGATTTGAGTAGATTGAAATATACAGTGCTTATACCTGTTGTTTGAGGCTCTGTCCTTGTTCTTTATATAATAATATCATTTACTGTTGCACAGGAAAAAAAGATCCAACTTTAAAACACTTTTAAAGGGTCTGATGGCTAAATCCTCACCTTGCATGCACCAGTATCCTGTTTGGGTACCAGTTCTTGTCCAGACTGTTCCACTTCCCACCCAGTTTCCTGTTTGTGACCCAGGGAAGCCGTAGTGGACAGCCTGGGGCCTTGGGACACTGCGCCTGTGTGGGAGACCCAGAAGAAGCTCCTGGCTCCAGATTGGCTCAGCTCCAGCCATTGCAGCCACTTGGGGAGTGAATCAGCTGACAGAAGATCTTTCCCTCTGTCTTTCCTCTGTACATCAGCCTTTCCAGGAAAAATAAACAAATCTTTTAAAAAATACTTTTAGGATTTATTTATTTGAAAGGTGAAGTTAGACAAGGAGAAACAGAGACAGATCTTCCACCTGCTGATTCACCCCCTAAATGGCTGCTAAATCTGAGTGGGCCTTGCTGAAGCTGGGAACCAGAAATTCCTTCCAGCTCTCCTACACAGGTGGCTGGGGTCCAAGTACTCAGGCCATCCTTTGTTGCTTTCCAAGGCATGTATGTAACTATACTACAATACTGGCCCCTCAAAACAAAGCAATAATGAGGCTAAGCAATGATAATATATGATCATATCAGAGCCACTGTTTCTAAGATCCACTTCTTCTCTTCCTTCTCAACTCTACATCTTCTTATTTTGCCAAGTCTTTAAAAAAAAGATTTATTTATTTTTATTGGAAAGAAAGATATACAGAGAGGAAGATCTTCCGTCTGATGGTTCACTCCCCAAGTGACCACAATGGCTGGAGCTGAGCCAATTCAAAGCCAGGATCCAGGAGCTTCTCCCAGGTCTCCCACATGGGTGCAGGGTCTCAAGGCCTTGGACATCCTTGACTGCTTTCCCAGGCCACAAGCAGGGAGCTGGATGGGAAGTGAAGCATCTGAGACACAAACCAGCACCCGTATGGGATCCCGGCGTGTTTAAGATGAGGACTTCAGTCACTAGGCTATCACACCAGGGCCTATTTTGCCAACTCTTAAATAGAATCTTCCTTGTGATTAGAAGAGAACCTCCAGAAATACCCACAGCTACATACATCCATATTGACGTTTATGTCAGTTTGGATAATTTGAGTTATAAAGGAATTTTGCACTTCACATTTTAAGAAATCCAAAGATGCAGTGTGCTCCAGGGTGATTGAGTACTTCAACAATACATCAAGGTATCAAATTATTTCCATTCTTTTATTTTCAGTGTTCTGTCATCTCTCAGGACAGTTTCCATCATGATCAGCCAATGGCTGTTGAAATTCCCAGTGTCATGTTCGGACACTTCAATATGCAGAAAAAGAAGTGAAATGACATCTTTCTTCTGCTCCTTGTTCATAAGAAGAATATGTTACTCAGAATCTCCTCATAGACCTCACATCTTAATTCCTCAACCACTCATTGACAAGTGGGACGACATTCACACAGTTAGCTTAGGTCTGTGGTTCTCAGGCATGGGAGATATTGCTCCTCCAGGACCCACTGATATCCAGAGTCATTTTTGGATGCAATGATTATAGAAGGGGATGCCACTGGCATATAGTGGGTAGCCATTAATATGTTAGCAGCTTCCCATCATGGGGAAGTTGGCATTGTGGCAAAGTGTGTGAAGTTACCTCCTACAATGCTGGCATACTGTATGGGTGCCAGTGTGTGTCCTGACTCCTCCATTTATGAGCCAGCACCATGCTAATGGCCTAGAAAGCAGCAGAAGATGACTCGAGTGATAATCCCGGCCATCCACATGAGAGACCTGGTTGAAGCTCTTAGCTTCAAATTGGCTCAGCCCTGGCCACTGTAGCCATATGGGGAGTGAACCAGCAAATGGGAAAATCTCTCTCTGTGTGTGTCTCTCTGTGTGTGTCTGTCTTTCTCTAACATTTTAAATAAATAAATAAATAAATAAATAAATATTTTTAAATCCCATAATTCATAAGATGATCCTTCCACAGCAAAGAACATCCTGTCAAAAATGTCAATAGCACTGATGTTGAAAATTGCTACCTTTGGCTATAATAACTTCTGTGACATTCATCATATTTTCTTGCTCTGAATGCTCTAGATACACATCCTTAAACGAACTGGTTACGGGAAAGTGAAATGCAACAGCTGGCTTAAACTGAGGTCACCTGAGCCACGCTTACATCAATATTGCCTAAAGTGCATGGGCTCAGAGTGCAGCTACTGGGTAGTAACAAAATCCCCAGATGCCCACAACTCCAGTCCTCTCCTCAGACACTATGGGAAAGAATTGTGTTTGTTCTTGAACTCAACTCCACCAGGAGATCAGTAGGACTGTCTGGGCGAACTCGGGGCTGCTTTCTGTGAATGGCTCATTCCTCTTAGTGGGTGGAAGTACTGTGACTTCAATTGCCTAATCCAGGCAGCACTTTTCAGTGAAGAGGATGCTTAGTCAATCTAGCCAAATAAAAGCAGGACAGGCACAAAAGGATGCAGGAGAGGAGGAGGTGGCAGCTGAGAAGAGTGCAATGAGGGGGAGAGCCAGGGAACAGCTGCACTGTCTGAGAGCAAGTATCTATGACATGGAGACCAAGCCTCTCTCATCCCATCACCTTCAGCTGCATTTGGACAATGGGAGGTACTAGGGAATGAAAGAGAGAAAAGAAAGGGAGTAGAACATTTCTTTTTCGTGCTTCTTCTCTCATTTGTCACAGTTCTGGCAATGGCAGTATCAGTCTGTGATTACTGCTTTGTTAAGTGGTTCCACATAACATCAGTTTCTCTCATGACCCCTTTGGGTTATGAGACCTAAATGATGACATTAACTTTCTAGTGGCACTTTCTTGGGCAACTCAACACTTCCTATTGGTTTCCTCAAACCTACCTACACACCTGTAAATATTGGCCTCTTTGGAAAGTCTCTGAGCCTGTCATTAGGCTCCCATAAAGAGCCTGACTGACACAATAGGCAGTGCAGGTGCAAGAGTCACTAGTCCCACTGCCGTGCCAGAGTGCCACGTGGCCTGATCACATCCAGTGAGTTAGGCCACTTACCTACTCTGGAACTGGATTTTCTTTTTTCTTTCTTTTTTTTGAAGCTTGTGGGACTTGAGGATGAGTATGGCTTCATCTGTTCTCTGCCAGTCTCTTCTTCTAATTATATAAGTCAGCAGAAAGAATGGGAACTATATCATATCTTTTACAAAGTTATTTACGTAAGAGACAGGAAGAGTTAAACCTCTTTTACCCACAAGTTCACTTTCCAAATGATGACAGCAGCTGTAACTGGATTAGGTCGAAGTTAGCAGTTGGAACCCAGTGGGGGTCTCCCATGTGCGTGGCAGGAATCCAGTACTTGAACCATTACCTGCTGTCTCCCAGGACGTACCTTGTCAGGAAACTGGAATTGAATGTAAGCATTTCAACACAGAGTGCAGATATACCAAGGGGCATCATAAGTGTCCTGCCAAATGCTTGTCCCACCCTGCTACATTTGATGATAATGCCTATCATTTCTTGAACACTTAGAAAATATCAGACTCTGTACCAAGCACTTTAGATGCTTTATCTCATTTAATCTTCACAATAAACTACTGTTAAGATGCCATTGCTTTTCCCATTTCATAGATGATGAAAAGGAGGATCAAAGATTTAAATAACTTGCTTTGGATCAGACAGACATTTAGCAATGTCTATGGTAGTTACCATCACTGATCATTATACTTCTCTCTGGTTACATGGAGAATCCCATTTCCCATCTTTCTTTGCAATTGGATAGGGTCCTGTGACCAGTTTTGCCAATATGTGTGACTTTGAGTGATAGGTACATCTGCACTGATTTTTCATGCTTTATTCCTCTGTCAAAGCAGTTCCAGCAGGCTCTGTTAAGATAGAAATGCCAAAAGAGGCAAGTAACCTGGTACCTGAGCCCTCATATGAAGGCAGTTGCCCTTGTGTCATGCCAAACGGGCCTGCCAAGACCCCTATGCTGACCTGATGGGAAGGCAAAATGAACTTTATGTGTGTCAACAAACTGACCAATTGGTTGTGCTTGTTATGACAGTATGGCATCTTTGTTGAAGCAGTAGAAAAGCAGGGGTCAAAATCAACTTTTTCTGAGCCAAAAGTTAGTGTTCTCTGGGCAAAGCTGCTTCTTTTCCTGCCTCTTTATCCAATTTTTTTTTTTTTTTTGGAAAGCTGTGGCCTCAGAAGGCTGATATAAAGGGAGAAAAATAAGAGATTTCATGGGAAATAACAACACCAGAGGGAAAAAAATTTGGGAGAGGGACTGTCAGGGAAGCATGCCTATCTTTTCTTTGCTCTATCAGTCAAAAAATAAAGAAGACAGCAACAAAAAAAAGGAGAAAATGTTTAGTCAAATGTTTATAGGCTGAGCTCCAGGATTTCACTCTCAGATTTGACCAGGAGTTAGTTGTGTATTGTTCTCAATGTGAATTCATGCGTCCCCAGGCTAGGCAATATACCTGGGAATGCTATTTGTCTTGGAAGCAATGCTCCCAGCCATACTCCTGAAAAGAGGGCAGAACCTTATTCAGGCCATCATCTCTGTGTGGCTTCTTTCTTTCTCGAGCCAATGAAGCCAATTCATTACTTTAGATCATTTATTATTAATCTTAACCATCTCCGCCTTTTGGTTTTTCATCGCCATCACTCTCTAATCTCCAGGACTGAATGACTATGTCTTTGTATAAAAAATCCAAGGAATGAGGCCCATATTGACCCATCTAATGGCACTCTACGCATTCGATAGCAGTCTTCCAAGGTTACTCAGAAAATGGAGTTTAAAGAAACTACATGATGCTGAAATAACTTAATTTTCTTCGTTGAAGCGGATAATACTATCTTCTGAAGAAACAGGGATTTGCCAAGCTAGGCAGTGGTGTCTGTTGACATGCGATTTCTACCTGTGGCTGAGAAAGTAGTGTCCAGTCTTACTCTTATTCCTGAGCACATGCTCTAAGTGGGAATAGCTATGAGAGGATTTGCTAATTAGCTCATGTGTATGCATTTTTGTCAACTATAATTGCATGTTTATTAAAACAGAGGCTTGCCTTTTCATTACAGTCATTTTGATCTGTCAGTAAGATAATGTCCTGGAATTTCACAAGTGTGTGTAAATTGCACAAATCTCGCTAGGACCAATTCGATGAAAATTATCTGAGATCATTCTCCAGGGGCACAGGATTTTGTTTTGGTTCCAAAAGGAGTTTTCCTGCCCAAACAGGACTGCAAGCCTTCTTTGAAGGAAAACTGTAACTACAACCTTCTTATTTAGCTCTAACTCACGTCTCTCTCCAGCAGTGTCCATGGCAGGTGCTGTGTTTGTTACTGATTTGGTTTTGTGTTCTCACTTCCATTTTCACAGCCATTCTGTAACGTAGGGGTAAAAATGGTCTTGTTTTCTAGTTAAGGAAATTAAAGCTCAGAGAGGACAAAGTGGCTCACACCAAGGGGCACATCTAAAGCCTGAGAAGCCATAATCGCGCACACACACACTCCCCACTCATGACAGCATCAGTTTTGGCAGCATACGTAACTGCAGATGTGTGTATAAAGGGACATTAACCAGTAAGGATAGATCTAGGGGGTAGGATCTCTGGATAAGGGAAGAAGTGTATTAAGGTAGGGGGACTGGTGATGAGAAGTGGTGTTGCTTGCTGAGGGAGTTTAGAAAACTTGATGATTTGCTGCCAAGTTGGAAGATCAAACTTTACTCTTTTGACTGGTGTGGATGGACTTGGACAAACAGGATGTTAAAAACCCTTATTTAGGCCTATGACTACCTAATTCTTCTTTTACGGATATTCTGGGGAGCAGAAGTTGCAGCTCAGGAGTGGTGCTGTGTGTTGAGAGGTCTCTGGCTGCATCATTCCTGGAATTAGGAGTGCGTATGACAGTCATGGAAACAAACTGCCACTGAGAATTACATGCCAGACACCATGCAAAATGCTGTACATCGCATTCCTCATTTCATCTTCCATGGCTCTGCGAGAACGCTTCTATTTTGTTTGAGCGTCAGGAAATAGCACAAAGAGGTTAAGCAGCCTCAGGTAAAAACCGTGAAATATCAGAATCAAGATTCAGTGCCCAACTTTATCTGGAGTAACAAAGTTCTGAGACAGGTTCCCTATACTACAGGCTTGCTATGGTTTTGTGGTTGGATGTTCCAGAGAGTCACATGTCAAAAGTCGTCACAGTTGGGAGTGCTAGAACCCCAGGGAGGCAGGTCTGTGGGGGAGGCTGTCACTGGAAGTGTGCCTTAGAAGTGTGCCTCTTGAGTTCTCATGAGAAGGTTGTTATGAAAACCTGAGTTTGGGCCCAGGATCTACTTGTCCCTAACTTGAGGTGTGACCACTTGCTTTGAGTCTTCTGCCATGAGATGTCATGTACCATCTCAGAACTTT
This sequence comes from Ochotona curzoniae, assembly GCF_017591425.1. Lineage (NCBI taxonomy): Eukaryota > Metazoa > Chordata > Mammalia > Lagomorpha > Ochotonidae > Ochotona > Ochotona curzoniae. Next base: position 3,597,362 of record NW_024466312.1, on the reverse strand, counting down.
GCCAGTGAGAGTGCTATCACCATAGACCAAACTGACGGTATCTGAACGTCTAAGGCCACGAGCCAAAAGACATCTTTTTTTTTTTTTAAATAAATCTGTACTCCCTCAGATCTTTCAATAGAGCCACATAAAGTTGATACATTCCTCCTTACCCTGGCCCTCGTTTAGGAGCCTGCATTCAGGATTTCAGCAGGCAACTTTTCTTTTTCTTGCTTTTCCTTCCCCCGTTGAGGTATTTACTTATAAAGAGTGAAGTGCATGGATCTTAAGTAGATAGCTTAATGGATTTTTGTCCAATTATATAGCCTTATAATAGCTCTCTATATCAGCAACTAAATCTGATCTGAAAAGGTAGAGATGATAAATATTGCAGGGAATGCAATATCTTTTTATCTCTAGGCAATATTATTCAGAGCATAGTTATATAGCATGCACATAGATGCTGTCACCTACAGATTCTCGCTATAATTCATATAATTCAAGTCTCTATTATTTTGGAACTCAGGGTATATGAAGTACACAGCATAAAACAGAATGTTATAGGGTTTTCTTTATCTTGTAATTATTTCTGCTTCATACTTTATGCATAGGTAAATGTTTGTGCTGTCCGCACAGGGGAAACTCAATATATCCTACAAATTCCCCCTGAGAAGAGGTTATATAACTTCAAGGTTTTACTATTGTTATGTATCTGTCTAAAAATCAATATTTCTATCTGTCTGACTATCGATCTACATGAGCACATTGCATAGCCATCTCAAATGGGCTGTTTTTCAAAGCCAAGTTGCATTAAGTGGACCCTTTGTTAAAAATGGATTATGAATGCATGTCTAAAGTTTGCAAGATAAGGATATTACCATGTACATGTGAGCTATATTTTGGGCTAAACATGGGTTATGTTTCTATTTAGGGCTATGTGTGTCTGTGCATGTGCATGGTTTAGAAACTTAAAATCCCAAGCACAACCCCATGTCACTTGAATAAGATGACATGTTACTATGAGCCATGTTCCATGAAGGGCCTTCTCCTCATAAGCTGAAGCCCTCATGTTCTTGAGACCATATGTCAGATGGACACCTTGGAAGCCCTTGGAAGTATCGGTTGAGATCACCCTTCCTTTGTCCAAGCCTAACTCTGAACAGGCAGCTTCTCTCATATTATCGAGAAGCAGGTTCTGTCTATCATGTCCATGGCCTCATTGCAGTTCTGCTGAATATTTAATGTACTGCTTGCCTTCCCAGAAAAAGAAGCTGCATTGGCGTGGGTACAGGAGATACATAGCAGGGCTGTTGCTGACACAAAGCAGGCTAGTCAGTCACATTCCTCCAGGTGTAACTCCAAACTGGCAACTGCATTAGATAGCGGGTGGGTGTGGTCAAGAGAGAGAGCCATCTGGGTGTCTCAGGCAATTGTCAGGAGCCTCAGAGGAAGAAGATGTGTGAGCTGATATCTGGTGACCATAACATGCAGTGCATGGAAACCAGGGGCTTATTTCCCATTCACATTGAAGAGCTTGACTTGAATTGAGGTCACCACATTCATGGACAGAGCTGTGTTGCTCTTTGGATCCCAGTCCAGCATTTTACCATCTGGGAAACTGAGGCCCAGGTCGTAAGCAGTGTCTGGAATTTTAAAGCTGGAAAGTGATGAAGCCACTTCCATTATAGACTTTTTCCCTGACTGTTCCCTACTCAGCAAGCAAAGTGATCTTTACAAAACTAAAACCCATTATTAAAATCCTTCCGTTGACTTGCTAGCTCGCTTAGAATTGGACACAGTCTAGTTCTCCATTGTGACAGGAGTCTACGTATGTTCCAGCTCTGTTCTCTGAGTCCATCTTCTGCCCCACCCCCACCCTTCAATCCCTCACTTCCTTGTCTTCTGCACCTCTGACCTGCTGCATCATTCCATCCCCCAGCTGCAAGCTTGCTGACTTCTCAGATGGAACACTTCTGCTGCTGCTGTTCACATCATTAGCTCTCTCTCTCTTTTTAGGTCTGAATTCAGACAGGCCTTTCCTGCTTTCACCATCTGTTTTTCTCCCATCAGCACACATGCTAGTGGGCCATTCATTCCCTATCACATGACTCAGTTCCCTTAAAGCACTTTTCATCAGAGAAAAGCAAATTACTTAGTTTTCACGCACTTGTCTCTGTTTTTTTCACACTGTACTGCACATTTTCTGAAAGCAAGGACTTCATTTATTTTGCCTGTTCTATATCTAGTGCTCAGAAATGGACAAATCTCTGCTCAACACTTTTCTTTTCCATGTTGCTTCTTGTTGATATTAATTTGGAAATTGTTCTTTGCTTATTCATGTTTGGGCAGCTGTAATAACTCATGGCAGAAAGTGGCTGGGCCTGATCAAGTGGTGGTTGGGAACTGAGGTGGGGTCCTGGCTCAGAGCTTTAGTTTCCAAATCAGTGGTCTTCACAGTGGAGCTCATGCACCACCTGCTTCACTTAGTATGGGCCAAAGAACTGATCCAAGATGCATAGCCTGGATTCTATTCTAGATACACTAAATCAGAACCCCTGCAGGTGAAAATCTACCCAGGAATCCACTTTGAACAGCATCATATGTGATCCTTAAGATTCTTTGCTGGAACAGGATTTGTGGTACAGCAGTTAAGATGCTGTTTGAGATTTCCACATCACATTTCAGAGAGTCTGAATTCTAGACCTGGCTCTGCTTCCAACCCTATTGATGCACACTTAGGAGGCGGCAGATGATCGCTCAAGTGCTTGCATCCCTGCCACCCAGGCAGGAAACATGGGCTGAGTTCTGAGCTACTGGAGTAGGCCTGTTCCTGCCCTAGCTGTTGCAGGCATTTGAAGAGTGAACCAGAAGATAAAGATGTCTCTCTTTCCCTCTCTCTGCCTCTCAACTTTTAAAATATAAACTTTAAAAAATGTGCTCCAAGGTCTGAGTCCAAGTCCATGAACAAAGCATTCAAGGAGCTTTTCTTCCCCTTATAAGTTCTCATATGTGTACTTGCAATGCCTTGCATGGGATCAGACTGACTTTAGATGGGAGTACCTTGAGGCACAGAAAGTATGGACCTTGCAGTTGATGCTTTGTGCACCCTGTGTGTGAGTGAGCTGTCATGTGTTTTGTAACAAATTATTTGAAAATGGTGCACTCCTGTCATTAAGCACACTTTTTTGTCTTCCTTGAGAAGGATGGGTTTGGAGGTGCACAAGTCAGGAGCAGATTCAGGAGAAGATATTACAATCCACTTCAGATTACCCCCTTCCAGCTGCGCAGTGAAAGGCTGAGACTGGGAGCAGGCTGTGGGACCAGCATCATGATGTAGCTGGGAAAACCACCATCTGCAACGCCGACATCCCACCTGGGCATTGGTTTGAGTTCTGACTGCTCCGCTTCCGATCCAGCTCTTTGCTAATGCATCTGGGAAAAGCAACAGAGGATGGCTCAAGAGTTTGAGCTCCTGCTACAACACGTGCCAACACCCCTGAAAGAAGCTCCTGCCTTTATCCTAGCCCTTGCGCATTGTAACCTTCTGGGGAGTGAATCAGCAGATGGAAAATCTCACTTTCTCTGCAACTTTCCATCTTTCTGTAACTCCAAATCTCAAACTAAAAACAGAAAATTTAAAGATGAGCTTTTAATCTTTTTCTGGGATTTCCATGGTCCCTAAGTGAGGTAGGAACGGTTTGGAGTAATGATGACTGTGGTGATGACAGACATGATCCGATCAACAGATGTTATCAAGCACCTACTAAAGACTGTTACTAACCTAGGTACATGGAGTCAAAGAGGAACAAGAAAATCCCTGCTCTCTAGATGAGGAAATGGGGGGGAAAACGGGATAATTTTCCCTTCCTAGTTTGTTATAGTTATTTCTGAAGAGCCCTTAGTTATTAAAACTTCATTCTCCACAAGGTCCAGTAAGGTATTTCCAAAGCATTATCTCTTTAAATCCTCTTTAAATCTCTGCTTACATGCAGAGAAATGGACCTTGGTTGAGCGTAGTTATCTATGTCAATGTGCTGCTGGTGGAGCTGCGTTACTGTCTGGGCGCTTACAGAAATTCCATTTATCTGGTAACTTCTGTGGGCTGGGCGTTCAGGCACAGCTTAGCCTAGTCCCCTGGCTCAGGCACTTTCATGAGGCTATATTCAACGAAGGCATTGGCTAAGGCTACCCTCAGCTCAAAGCCCAGCAGAGAATGTAGCCGTTTCCAAGTTCACGCATGTGACAGTTGGCAGCATTTGTTTACTCAGGAGCTGTGGGACAAAGGGCCTTCATTCCTCATTGGGTGTTGGTTGTCAATCGTCCTTAAGTCCTCACTACATGGGTCTTTCCATAGGACAACTGACAGCATAGCAGCTGATTCCCATCAGAGTGAGTATGTGAGCCAGAGAAGTGGAAGTCAGTCTTTTCTAACCTGCTGTTTGAAATGACATCCTAACTCTTTTGTTATGTTCTGTTTATTAAAAACAAATCACCAGGTCCAAACACATTTAAGAGAAGGGAATTATACAAGAGTATGAGTGCTGAGAGGCCAGGATCACTGCGAGTCATATTAGAAACTCCTAATCTATTAGCCTGAGATTTTTAGCTATGGGAAGCAGCACGACTGACAGACAACTATGTGTTTATATGTTTGAAAGGGAGACAAAGATACAGATAAGGGAAGAGAGAGAGAGTGAGGTGAGAAAGAGAGAATTCCTGTATGTTATTCTGCTCCTCAAAGGCTCCCAATGGGTGGCACTGGACTGCAGCCAGGAGCTAGGAGCCAGGAGCCAGCGATGCAGTTTAGGTCTCCAACATGGAGAGCAACAGCTCAATGACTTGGGCTAGGCAGACTCTGTCCCCCTATTGCCTGCATTAGCAAGAGCCTGGAGCAGGAGTTGGAGCCAGAGATCAAATCTTAGCACTTCAATATTGGATGCCAGTTAATTACTAGACTACATGCCCCCTCCCAGAACCTGGAAATCTAGTTTTAAAAGCCATGTTACGTAGTGAAAAAAGCATCACTTTCAGGTTCCCAGTTACCTACGTTAGAATCAACTTTGGTATCCACCAATGGCATGGTCTTAGCCTTTTCTCCAAGCCTCTGCTTTCTTATCTTAAAAACATAGGAAGAGCTGGTTTATGCAAGGGCCGAGTATGTTGGCAGTGAAATACGGGGCAAACAGAGACTCTATGATGGACTATGTCAATCAGTAGATTCTTCAATGACCTCATAGTGCTTGGAGTGGTAAGATTGGCAGTGATTCATAACTGTTGAAATATCAAAACCACTGGAGTAAGAACCTCAGAGCATACCCTACATCCGGGACCTGGGGACGGTGAAATTGGGTGGGCTTTCTCCCTTAATACCCCCCTTTAAACATGAAGGAAACAATATGGAAAAAATAATAGTCTTACCCACTTTCCTGTAGCCCTTGAATCTTTTTACCCTAATTAACTGTGTAAAGATTGTCAAAATATAATAAAATTAAAAAAAAACTGAAAAAAATAAAAACCCATAGGAAAAGGGCCCAGTGAGGTAACCTAGCAGCTAAAGTCTTTGCCTTGCATGCACTGAGATCTCATATGGGCTCTGGTTCTAATCTCACCATCCCTGCTTCCCATCCAGCTCCCTGCTTGTGGCTTGGGAAAGCAGTGGAGGATGGCCCAAAGCCTTGGGACCCTGCACTCATGTGGGAGACCTGGAAGAGCCTTATGGCTCCTGGCTTCCGATAGGCACAGCTCTGGCCATTGAAGCCACTTGGGGAGTGAATCAACAGTTGGAAGATCTTCCTCTCTATCTTCACCTCTCTATATATCTGACTTTAAAATAAAAAAAAAGTAGAAAGAAAGATGTATCATTTAAGGACTTTAGAAGAGCAAAAACTCATGTGGAAGATCATTGTGATGGTGCTGTGGGTTAAACCACTGTTGTGACAGTGGCATTCCACATTCACATGCTGATTTGCATCCTAGCTGCTCTAGTTCTGATGCAACTTCCTGGTATGTGCCAGAGAAAGCAGTGAAAGATGGCCAAGCACGTGGGCTCCTACCACCCATGTAGGAGACCCAGATAGAGTTCCTAGAACCTAGCTTGGACCAGGATCAGCCCTCTTTGTTATGGTCAGTCAAAGAATTCACCAGCCAATGAAAGATTCTCTCTGTTGCTCTGTTTTTCATATAAGAAAATCAATCTTTTCTCAAAAAGCCACTTGGGTAAGGTACTCATCAAAATATGAGTTCCCATGTTCCATTCCCTTTCTTTCACCTAAAAATCTTCATCAGTAGAATTGTGGTGGCACTTAAGAGTTTCAAATTTTAATAGGTATCCTGGCATTGTTAAGTGCTCATGAAAAGAGTGTGTGATCCAGGATATAGTAGCCATTGAAATGTACAGATTAGCAGAACATTTGCAATCATTCCTGAGAAGGTATAGATTCTATGGGAGTCAACCATGGTGTAACAGAAAGCAGACTATCTTGAGGATTAGATGCATGACTTCCAGTTTTTGTGCGAGACCTTTTTCTTTTAAAGGCTCTGTAAAATACCCTCTAGCCCAGGTGCCCTCTTGTCTTGGCAAAGAATTATCATTGTTTCCTTGGTTGGAAGATCAAGTGCAGTGGGCTTCAATATGAGACCTCTCTGAATCTCTGGTTTCCTAATATTTCCTCCTGAAGCCTATTTTATAGAGGCTTTTACTCCTCATCTTTTTTTCTAATTCACATGACCCCAGCAACTCTGTATGTAATGAAATATATCTGAAAACAACCTCATTTAAAAGAATAAATCTATTAAGGATCTGAGTACTTTCTGGCGTGAAATGAAAAATATTGATTGCTTTCCACCTGTTAGCAATGAAATCCCATCCAGTTAATTAACCTGTTCAGAGATAAAGTTTATTTTTGCCCTTCACCTTCAGCTCCAAATCTTTAAGACCATTAAAACAAGTACCTGGTCAATGAATAAATCTTCTCCCAGAGTAGCATTTCAGTGCTTTTGTAATCTTGGTCCAGCCTACCTTTCTGACTTTAATTCTACAAGCTACTTATCTTCAAGCTCTCCCGAATGGAAGAGCTAGAGTATTCCACATTCCCCATTGCCAGGCATACATGTCTCACCTCTGAATTACCCGCATTTTAACTCAGTTCAAATGTCACTGGTCAAAAAAGACTGCCAGAGCTTTCTGGCATTTATCTTCATCTTCCTCCACCACTTTCCACCTCTCTTAATTGATGTCAAGCTTCAAGTGTATCTCCCTCTGTAACCATCCCCCAAACTTTCATACCTTTGTAGGAGTTATCATTGTATCTCTTACCCTCATATTGTGATTATATGCATGATTATAATACCAGGGCCTTAAGGATGCAATTCAACCAACTCTTTCCATGTTTCCGATATCTTCCAACATCTTTCCTGACCTAGGTTTGCTGTTCAATTGTGGGGCTCCCTCCCCACAGATTCGATCCTCTAGTATCCTGTTTTCGGAGGGGGTGAGCCAACTGCCTGCATTCAGCCTCCCTTCGCGCCAGAGACAAACAGACGTGGCAGGGGTTCAGTCCAAGCAGTTCCGGTTTATTCAGAAACACACATTCTTATATGAAATAGTGAACAGCCTCAGGCCAGGAATTCCAGGAATTCCCAGAGAGGAGGAGAACTAAGAGCCAACTGTCATCAGCACCACTGTGGAAGCCACCTCCCATAGGCCAGGAGCAGATGAGCATGGAAATGGCTCCCGGCCAATCAGTCTTTCTTGAAAACAACTTGTTCAAGCCCAGGGCTCTTCTTTTGGTCGCCATCTTGTTCGCCATGTGTAACCTAGTGGCCTTGATCCTCGCCCAGGACTCTTCTGTTAGCCGCCATCTTGTGACTTAGTGATCTATTTGCCCTTGAACCCCACATTCAATGAACACGTTTTAAATGTTTTACTGGTGACTCAGTGATTTAACATGTCTTCATGATTCTTTTTACTCTTGATGTTCATGATTCAAAACCAATGTACAGAGAACCAAACTAAGAGAGATGTTTTCTAGGATTTGCTTTGTATTCAAAACAGGACGTACATGCTTCTCAGTCTTTTCAAAGACAATCCCACTGTTTCCCACACTTAAAGGCTTCCTGCTCTATGAATCTGTTCCTTTTCAGTGCAAGGGTTGGAAAAGCCAGTCTTCCTAGGGACACGGGTCATTTCAAGGACTTGGTGGCAAAGTAAAAGAACTTGGAGACCCCAGTCAAAGGTACAGGAAGTGGATGGAGGTCTATTAGTGACACAAAGCACAGGCTTTGAGTGGCTTTTATGTCTCCTTTCCAATTTACTTGCACAACACACCAGACACTAGCGTTTTGTAAGCATAAAAGCTTAGAACTCAGTTTTGGGTCAGTCATATATTCAAGCATGAATGAAAACGTGTGTGTGTGTGTATCCAAGCTGAAAGTCCCAAATGTGAGTGCTCCGTTGCAACATAAAGGCCATTTGTTCATTTTCTTGATCACCTACCTATTGGACTTCAGGCATTGTTATGTGCTGATGTATAAGTAAAATAGTGCCTGCCTTCAAGGAGCTCTGAGTCATAGGGGTGGAGATGAATGTATGATGAGATAATTATTACAGAGTATGGTCTGCGCAGTACCAGAAGCAGCTACAAGATGATGTGGAGTACAGATGATTTTGTCTGAGGGCAAATGGAGTTTTTAAAAAGAATAAAGAAGTTCTTTTTTTGTAGCACAGTATTCATGCCAACACCAATAATTATAATCACTGTCATTTCCAAATCACTCACCTTGAGCTGAATCTTGCATCTTTGTTGGGTGCTGGGTCACAATTCAGACCAGCAGTCACCCTGGGTTGGTCAAGAACTAGACACAGGGCCTCACTTCCTAAAGCTTGTAGGAATGAATTGTTAACGAAGATGGCAGCAAAGGGGTCATTTTCTTATGACTCACTGGGCCAAACTTCATGCCAGTAATATCGTGGTGCCGGTATTTTGCTTGCTCTGTTGTGGTGACAGTATTTCTAAAGGCATTGCCACAGCTGTGCAGATGACTCACTGTAATGTATTGACTCTAGAGGGGTGTGTGTGTGTGTGAGTGAAAGCCAGAAACAAAATCCAAAGTTTTACATGATATGAATCTACAGGTGCAGATACTGAATACTTATTACAGACCGCCTTGCGTTTCTTTCTTCCTTTTTTTTTTCTAACTCTTCACATTTTAAGGACATCTCTCTGTTCACTCGAGATGCTATGAGAATGTTAGGTGAGATGAGTCAGAGAAGAACCAGGATAGGAAATTAAAATCCGTGTTCCAATTGCTCCTTGCCAGGGGCTCAGTGGACGGCTTGGAAAGGAGGAGGTGGGGATGTTGACCGAGAAGGGGCTGTGGGCTGCGATATTGCTCCGGATCTCCTGTGGTTCACAATGCAAGGAAACATAGCTTGGAGCAACGATGACAATGGTGATGTACATCAACCGATGCGCCTGGAGCAACCTGACTGTCCTGGCTGAGGGACAGTGTCAAGGTGGACCTAAAAGTCTCCAATCCTGCCCATTGCGGCTTCAATCCCAGAGGAAGAAACCGGTGAAAATGAAGCCAGCATTCCCCTCGCTGTCTGAAGGTGCCAAGCGCCTCCTTCACCTGAAGTCTTCGTCAGAAGAGACTAGGTCTCCAGCGAGTCCCAGCCTCAGTGTGGAAGTCACACAACTTCCTCTCCCTCTAGGCTTGTGGACTGACAGAGACTTTAAACGCTGCTCTGGGCAGGGAATGGACTCTGGTTGTGAGGTGGCTGGCTAGCTGTGCGCCGAGGGGTGCGGGGACAGTGCACTGTGGGCAGAAGACCCGTCACTGTTCCATCCGCCCGAGGACGTTGCTGCGGGGATAGGAGGCAAAGGCACGACTTAGTGCCGGACTCGCGCCCCTGCAGCCCAGCTGCCTTATCCTTGGCTGCCTCCTCCTACCCTTGGTTCCCTCCCATTCCCTCGGTCCCTCCCCAACCCTTACTCCAGCTCGGCGCCCTCTCGCCCCAACCTCTCTCCCTCTCGCCCCCTCTCCCTCCTCCAGCGCTCCGCAGCGGTGGCGTGTGCGTCAGGCCCCCACCGGCGTGACGCGCAGCCCCGGGCAGGAGCTGTCCACTCGCCCGGTGCTGAAGGCAGCAGAGGCTTCGCGGCGGCCGCGGAGATCGCCGAGAGCCTGCCGGGCTCCGGGCAGCCGGGCTCCAGTGCACCGCCCCGCCACCTCTCATCCAGCGCCACCCCTCTGGGAAGCGAGCCAGGGGGGGCAGCAGTCGCGGCGGCGGGTGCCGAGCAACGGCGGACGACAACACCTGGCGGCAGCCGGGGCTGCGCTCTGCTCCTCCTTCGGCTTTTTTCAAGAGATCTATTTATACACGGTTTTCGGGGCGCTTCGAGGACCACGCTGAAACCAAGTGCCGGCTGCCTCCCACCTGGGCCGCGCTGCTTCGCCTGCGGCTGCCCACCTTCAGCCGGCGCCGCCCGCGAGCCTCACCTCGCTGCGTCTGCGAGGAGAGCGGTAGCAGCAGTCGCCAGCACAGCGGACTGGAGACAGCGTGGAGCAGGGAGGGGCGCGCCGGGGGTGGAGGTCGAGAGCCGGCCGAGGCCGCCCTGGGCGGGGGCAGTGAGGCCAGCACAGCCGACCTGGCCACCGCTCTCTTTTGCCTCCCACCCTGCGGAGCACCCTTCGCTGATGATTTGAAGACCGGATTATTGCACTAGTATTATTACATTTTTTTTCCCCTTGCCCCCGCCCCGCCTCATTCCTCAGCCGCTCCCACCCCCACGCGCGCCTTGCCGCTTGGTTGCATGGCAGCGCTGCCCGGGCGCAGGGGCTCAGGGCCGGCCCCCGGGGAAGGAGGAGGAGGAGGCGGAGGATCATGAAGCCGGGAGTCGCGACCACGCCGGACGGCGGGCAGCAGCCAGAGGACGAGGCGGAGCAGCCCCCGCCCCGGAGACACCCGGGCGCCAAGCAGCAGTCTCCGCCGACACAGCAGCGGCAACGGGCGCGGGCAGACCCGGAGCGGGACCAGGAGGGTGACGACGACCCAGAGGAGGAGGACGAGGAGGACAAGGCGAGGCCGCTCGTTCGCCTGCACCTGCACCTGCCCCTCTCCGGGCACCTCTTCAGGAGGGACCCTTGATGGAACTCAGGGGAGGGGGAGATTCGAGGATTGTAGAACTGTAGCACGGGTGGGGCAGGGCCTGAGAGAATGTAACTGTTTCTTTTTGCTGTCCCCTCCCACACGCCTCTCTTTTCTTTCCCTTGCTCTGCTCCACTGCCCTCCCACCCCTACGCACACATCCTTCCTCCAGCCAGAATCTTAAAGCTCAGGAAGGAAGCGGCCCTGCAAGGGTTAAACCATTTTTTCCCCTTTCTCTCCCTCCCCAACCTCTTTCTCTCCCTCTTCCCACCTCGGATCTCCTAATTGGCTTTCTCCTCTTCTGCCCAGCCTCTTGGCTGCACAGGTGAAGCACAAGCCCTGTACCCAATCTCATCTGCAACCTACACCCTAAGCTCTCTTAAAAGCCACTCTGGTGCTTCTAGGGGTTCATTGCCCCAGTTTTCTGCCTAGCAGAAATAAAACTTCTCCTATCCTGCCCTCCTCCACCACCTTGCTCCTTATCCCCAGCCTCCTGCCACTTGAGGAAAACTATCTTTTTCTCTTCCACAATACAGCCTCAATTCTCTCATTGTGTTACTTTTTTCTCCCCTTAAGCCCAGATCTCAACCCATTCCAAGTTTACTTTATAATATTCCCCACCCTTTTATAGCAAAGAAAGAGATTTCTTACTGCCTAGGAATTTGAGAAGAAATGATTTCCTGGGGGAACTTTTAGATATTGTTCTCAAGACTCTACCAGCCCATCCTCAGCAGTTCTTCTGTTGCCCTGCTCCTACCAGTATCCTGGGTACAAGGCAGAAAGGAGACCCCTAGAGCCAAGTCTAAGGTTGGGCAACGAAGACTTGTTGTTGTTGGGCTTTCCAGGTGGAATTCAGAACAGAGACGGACAGTTCTCAGCCCTGGGGGCAATACACTTGCTGCTCTGAGGGTTTTCAAGAACATCCAGTGAGAAGGCGAATTTCTCCACTACACAGAAACACTGTGGACCCCTCAAACCTAACCTATTTCCCTCTTCAAAGACTCTGGCTGGCCCGTGCGGGCGTGTGGCCTCCTCTGGGCACATGCTTGTGCCCCTGAGTGGGCTGCTCTGGTGGTGCTGCTGCTGCTGTGGCTGGTACTGCTGTGGATTGTACGCCCCAGCTCCCCAGATGTTGCGCCACCAGGGTCTCCTCAAGTGCCGCTGCCGCATGCTCTTCAATGACCTGAAGGTTTTCCTACTGCGGCGCCCCCCTCCAGCGCCCCTGCCCATGCACGGCGACCCCCAACTCCCCGGTTTGGCGGCCAACAATAACACCCTTCCGGCTCTGCCTGCCGGGGGGTGGGCAGGCTGGAGGGGTCCTCGAGAGGTGATGGGCAGGGAGACCCCTCCTCTGCCACCTCCACCGCCTTTGCCACCTTCTGTGGAAGATGACTGGGGTGGTTCAGCCCCAGAGCCACCTGGCTCCCTTCCCAGCAGCATCTCTTCTGATGACTTTTTCAAGGAAAAGGCTGAGGATGGCTACTCACTGGGCAGCAGCTTGGACAGTGGCATGAGAACCCCACTCTGCCGCATCTGTTTCCAGGGGCCGGAGCAGGTGAGTCCCTCTCTCCTTTCTCCCACTTTCTTGTGATGTCTCCAGGTCTTGCATATTGTGACTTGTCCATTTGCTTTGGGAAAATCATTGGGCTGTCTCTAGGGTGAGGACTAAGTTGGAAAGCTCCTTGATGATGCTTCTTGTGGTTAAATTTGACTGATGGGTGTCTCGTTATTGATGGAGCTGGGTATATGGCTCAGTTTTACTCTAGTTTTGCATTTTCTTCTAATGCTAGTGACTTCAGGCCCATCCAAAGGCTCCATAAGTATCTGGTGACTAGAGAGCCCAAGGCAGTGCAAAGAAGGCACTCAGTGTTACGTTCATACTTGTTTCAAATGATCCTTTTATGGTATTTGTTATTAGTAAAATCAACACAGATTCAGTCCTAGATACAAACTTCTTCCTGCTGTGGAAGTGTACCAAGACCTTGCTCTTTGCCTGGTCTCATGGGTTGAAATCCCATCAGTTTGCTCTTTGATTCGTGTTGACGTCCTCAATGATGTGTTCTAGTCATTGAGGAGGCATGGGAGAGGGATTCCAGGTTCAAGAAGATCTTGAAGTTTGTTAAGATACTTTTGGCTATCTCAAGGTTTCCTATTTAAAAGTGAGTAGGCAAGTAAGAGTGAGTGTGAATTTAAATGTCATTGAGAAAGGAGGGATCTCTCCTACTTGTTCATCTTCCACCTGAAGTGTATCAGTCTCGACTGTTGTATGAACTCTCCCCATCTAGGATGAGGTATACCATCTGTCACATGAACTAGGGTTGTCGTGGTCTGGCCGATTCTCCGTATCCTGTCCATTCAGATCTTCACAGACACACTTGCTGTTCCATCATAATCCAGTGTCTGCAAGGCTGTATAGCATGTGTGCATTCCTCAAGGGTTGTCAGAACACGTTCCAAACAATCATAGCTATGAAAGACTCGACCGAAAACCTGATACAGTTAGAAGACTGATTTAAACATGGAGAACATTTTGTGTTCGTGTTACTCACTTCTTCAGTAGTTTCTTCAAGTAGAGGGATGGCCACTTGGTGCTCCCTGAACAAGTAGAAGTGCAACAGGGAGCCATGCTGATGCTCCTAACTAGCTCATGTTCTTAGAGGGCTTGCTCTGTGAGCTGCTGGCTTAGTTGACATCTCCATTCATTTTTATTTTTTGCTATGAATGGACAAAGCACTTCAGGGACAAGTAATGCCTGGACCCATAGCCTGAGGATTGTAAGGGAGAGAAAGGTAGATTTTAGTGTGAGTAGATGTCTAGTGGATGCAGGTTGAGTGCTGGGTTCTTTTTTCTTGTAAGTAGGATCATCTGAAGTATTAAATACAGTACTGCTTAGAGTTGAAAACAGTTGGGCAAAAGGTACAGGATGACTGCTTAGTGTCTGTCTTTCTGTGCTCTGGCCACTTCCAGAGCTGAACCTGCAGTAGAGCTACAGGGTGTGGTGGCTTGTCTGGCAACAAGGGTGAGTCTCACTTTGGGGATGTTCTGTAGCAGGATCTTCCCCCAGTCAGAATCCTCTTCTTTAATTTTTAAAAAATTAGTTTCCTACCTTTGTTGGCGATTTCTTTCTTTTCTCCCATGGACTGGTTCAAGTCTATATGTCACACATGTGCTGGAAGTGTTTCTTCTGACAAATTCACCCTTTTCTCTTATGAATGACAGGGCTTGGAAGAGGTCCTGAATTAACATTTTATCTGATATGTGAACATCTTCAAATAGTTGTAACAACTCTGGGTCCCATTCCCAACTTCTCTTAATTGAAGACACCATTCTCTGTTCCCTTCCTTCCCTTATAGGTGTGTTGGGAAGATCCAGCAGACGATGAGCATGAAAGTACCCAGGAAAGGATGAGTTTATAATAAGCATGTGTTTTGATAATGAAAAAGCTGTGTTTTATTACAAAAAGAAAAAGATCGTTAGCAGTGTTGTGAAATGCTCTCACGTGATACAAGGTCTGGTCAGAGATTAGGTGCTTTTTTTTTCTTGTTCATTTTTATTGTCTGTTATAAATAAAGCATTGACAAAAAAGGTCATGCTAATAAAGGATTGGATTTCTCTGTTATGTGGGAGGACTAGGAGTGCATGTTTGCATTAGGACTGGATGCTTATCCTGTATATGATTACTACATTTGGGGGATTTGTTTTATCCAAGCAAGAGCCAGGAGGTTTTAATGGGATTGTGTTACACCAGCAGTGAGAGCAGGATGGGTTCTACCCTAGATGTGAGAAGCGCAGTTTCCCACTTTCCTCCTCAGTTGACTTCACAGTATTTCATGAGGAAGGGAGACAAAAGAAAGGACATGGGTGAAATTCTAGAAAAGGGAGGTGGGGCAAGGAGAAAGAGAGCCATGCTGAGATTTTTGTCATTTTGCTTCTGTTCAGAGAGAGAGAGCTGTCCAGCAATTGCTTGCACATGGTCGTGGAAGGAGTATAGGCAGCTTTGCAATCTCAGTAGCTGAATGTCTTGGTCTTTTCCCTGCCCAAACAAAGGAACTAAACAGCTGCTCCTCCCACTTGTTTCCCTAGTCATTTACTTATGTTCTAGGGGCTAAAACATTGACCAAAACGAAAATCTGGTGTCTTCCTGTGAAGGGCTTGCCTTATATGTGGAACTCCACCTTTACACAGAAGTATTCACAAAGGACTGTGCAGCCACTCACCCATGCATGCATCCACTGAACAATCTGCTTACTGGGCAGACAGTGTGCTGGTTGCTGCTCCAGGTAATGAACACGCAGGAGTGAATGAAACAGATGGAATCTTGTGCTCCCTTGAAGCTATTCTGGTGGAGACACAGAAATAAACAAGCAAACTAACAGAATAATTTCAGATAGCATTGTGCACTGTGATGATACTAACATGAAGAAATGAGAGAACGATTCCCCCACGTTAGAGAGGGGAGCAGGAAAAATCTGCTTCTGTAAAGCCATTTGAGCCAACACCTAACCAGCAATGCCTGGATGTGGGGAGGAGCTTTCCAAATGGAGGAAACTGCAAGTCCAAAAGCCTGAATGTGAACAAGCTTAGCATGGGTGAAAAAGAAGAGAAGACAGAAAGAGACGGGGTGAGCTGTGCAAAAAGAAAAATACATTGAGAGCTTATTGGGTTCCATGATGGAAAGCTACTGAGTGCCTGCGGTCCTTTCTCAGACCTTTGTTCATGCTGTACAAGAGCCAGGGACCTGTGAGAGTTAGGATAAGAGTGCAGTTAGCAACCCGTTGCTGTCTATGTTTGTCTGAAGCTATCTATGTTCATCTACCCCAAAGGATAGTGTTGATAGAAGGCCACATGAGGTCTCTGAATCTAGGTGGTCCAGTTAGGGGTTTTTATAAGCTGCTCAGCCTCTGTGGAGCTTAGATTTCCTATTTTTTAAACTGGAGTGGGAGCTGGCATTGTAGTACAGTGGTTTGTGTTGCCACTTGTGAAACCTGAGTCCCAGTGGGAGTGCTGCTTCAAGGCCCTGCGGCTGTACTTTCCGTCCAGTTGCCTGCTGATGCACATTGGGAGGGCAGCAGAGGAAGGACTTAGGAGTCCATGTGGGAGATTTTTATCGAGTTCTTAGCTCCTGGTCCAGACTAAAGTGTTGCAGCCATTTGGAGAGTGAACCCTATTAATGGAAAAGCTCTCCTCTCTCTTTCAAATAAATTAGTAATTCTTAAAACAAAAACAGGAATCCTAATGGTAGTTCCTACTTCATTAGACTGTTGTGATCATCAAGTCAATGAACACCATTAGAGTAATGTCACAATATATTATTATTATCATTAACAGTAGTATTATGATTTTGGGTGCAAGAATGTGCTCCCCTTTCCTGTCTCAAAGGAAGAGTGTGCCCAGCTGTCAGGCAGCGGGAGGGGTGCTGGGATTGTGTTCTGGCTGTGAGAGTGGATTGCTTCTTGTGCACTCACAGTGTGGGAGGCCCGGAGGGCTGAACTTGGTTTCCATCATCAACATCTAAATACATACCTCTGGCTGCTCTTGTGCTGAGCAGGGCCTGGGGACACAGGGTAGATGTGGCCCTGCCCTCAAGATGTGTTGTGGTATACCTCACACATCACAGAAGCTGGAGATCAAGAACGCACAGTGAGCCTGAGTGAATCACAGTAAAGCTAGGTACAAGAGAAAGAGATGCATGTTTAAAAGTGGCTAGTGGGTGGGTTGCCTATTTGCAGAGACAAGTGGGGGAATTTGCTACCTTTTTCTCTCAGTCATGAAAGGCTGCTCTGTGGCTGCTGAGGTCCAAATGAGAAAAAGTTGATTTAGACTGTGAGGCTGAGCTTAGCCAGTTGGGAACAAGGGATGTAAGACACATTGATACCTTGACAAAGAGCTGAAATTGCCTGCCAGGCTGGGCAGCTGTGCAGTGCCTAGAGATGGGTACAAGGATGAAATTCACTGTGTTGGTCAGGAATTTGTAGAGTAAGGGCAGGGCAGTAGTCCACAATGATTTATAACCTTTTCTTAGCCTTCTTTCTCTTTCTAGGTCTGGCTTCCTTGGAGCCATGTCCAGAAGGGGTAAAAATAGTATGGAATATTTTGCTCAGTGTTCTGGGTTGCTGGAAAGAAGGAAAGGATTTTACAGGGCTCAGGAGAATTTGGAGATCCCCCTGCCACCCAAGATGCATGAGATTCCAGGTTATGGAGACCAAGTAGAGCATTTTATCAGATACCCAAGTGGTGTAGTTTTTCCTTAGCACTATGGTTCAGTTTTACATTTTTGTGTGTGGTGGTTCAACTCCTACCACTTTGGAGCCTTTGGAAGTAGTGTAAATGGGGACTCACATATCAGAACTTGAATATTTGAAAGTAACAAACCTAATTGATAGTTATCCTAAATCAATGCTGTCCTCCCATCCTGATAGGTACACTTCCTGGACAATCTAAAGGTTTGAATCCACAGACCTCTCTGATTCTTTTTTCCATTACCGACTCTAACACACACCATATATATGCTTTGCACACACATATGTATGCACTCCAGTTGTGTTTATGTCTGTGCTTTGCACCCCCCCCCCCATCCAGGCTTACACCATTCACCTAGGTAGGACAAATTAACAAATCTGAAGGAGGGAGTTGTACAGGTCTTGGAAGTAGGCTACGGGCCATCCTTGCAGGAGTTCCAGGATCCCCAATAATTAGAGCACAGTTCAGAAGAGGAGTCGTTTTTTCTTGATCTTGTAGATTACACCTTGGGGGAATATGTGCAAATGAAAAGAAGTGGGAAGGGCAGGGCCCTCCGAAGCTGGAGACTATTGTCTGTGTTTAAGGGAGACATTGTAAAGGCACTGTGAGATCCCTGGAATAAGTGATTTGTATGTCTGTGTTTGTCATTGGATGATCAGCTCTCAGATCAGTGCTTTGCGTCTGCTTCATGCTCTATAAATATTTGTTGATTGAACAAGCCTCTGGAGCTCATTCAGTGGGTAACTCCTCAGGTGGGGTTACTGATGAAAAGAGAACATCCAGGAGAAAAATAACAGCCAGAAGTGTGCTGTGTCCAAGAAGGGGCACAAAGGACAGTACCTTGATCTCTGATGGAATATCCAGGAAGTCAGGTTGGGTTTTGATGTTAGAAAGAGCTTCCCATCAAAGCTGATAGCTTAGGTTGCTTTAGAAGGGGAAACATTGATGGCTGTGCCTGGATGTTCCCTAGGATCCCCTTTGAGCTCGAGACTTGAGGTTGATATAATGAGTTTATTGTGGGAAATTTTAATCTAAGCAAGAAGGGGTAACCTTTCATTCCTTCCAATCCAAGGGGTCAGAACAAAACGTGTTCTAGTGTGCACATTACACAGAACAGACAAATGTGTTTTCAGCCAAGATTGTAAACAATCTTCTGTCCTGTATTTTTGGTAATCTCAAGTTGGTTGTCATGTGATTGCTGCGATTGTGAATTTGTACCAAGCACATGTCACCATAAGAAGTCAAGCCTTTTGTGGCCTATAGGACAACAGACATCATGGATACAGGGCTAAAGCACCATCCCAGTTATCGATGGCAACTCATGAGTTTTTTCACTATAGCCTTTTGATTTCTTGCTACACCAACTGAAGTCTTACACTGGAAGCTTCAAGGGATCTGTTTGTGTAAGACTTGCTTTTTAAAGATTTATTTATTTTTATTGGAAAGTCAGATATACAGAGAGGAAGAGAGACAGCAAGGAAGATCCACTGGTTCACTCCCCAAGTAGCCGTAATAGCTGGAGCTGAGTCCATCCAAAGCCAGGAGCCAGGAGCTGCTTCCAGGTCTCCCACATGGGTGCAGGGTCCCAAGGCTTTGGGTCATCCTTGACTGCTTTCCCAGGCCACAAGCAGGGAGCTGGAGACCTCTGTGTGAGACTTTAATCAGTACTCTAGTGGACTACTGAAGTGGGTGCAAGGTTGTTCAGCTCCCACTATTAAGTCACCGGCTAATTCACAGGTATAGATACTTTTTACATGCACTTGCATGCTCAAAAAACATTGAGTGCCTCTATTTTGTGCTTATAGACAGAACCCAAGGTAGATGGAGGGGAGAAACCTGGTGTCATGAGGGTTGTGGAGCAGTTCTCAGATCAATTGTGGATTCTTTATAGTGCTCACTTGGCTCACCAGCCTGCATCAGCTTGGGGTGGGTTAGCTAATTTATTAGGTGTGGCTTCCATGGCCTGCATATGAAGAGTGACTTAATAAGGCTGATGGGGAAGAGTGAAATATGGATTTGCACAGTGACAGTGAAATGTAGAGTCTCTGTCTGTCTCTCTTCCCTCCTCCTTCCTCACTTCTCCTTCCTCTCCCTTTTCCAGCTGGTGTGTTGGAGAGACCCAGCTGTGTTCTGTGTGTTGGGTGGGGGGGGGTTGTTACAGGGGGAGACTCAAAGGAATGTGGGAGTGGAGTGAGCTGCTTCTTGTTTGCTGGGCAGGAAGCCAACTTGGAAGTGAGCCTGGATGTAAAGGAGCTGGCAAGCAAATCCGGTACGGCCTGAGCTGCACACCATCCCCCTCCTGAGATGCAGTCTATGTAAGCTGGAGTTTACATGGGTGCATTATGAATAGTACATGTTTAATACTTTCTTCTGTTTTGCTTCAAAGCAAAAAATGAGGTGCACACGGGTATGATGACCTCACGACGCGATGGCATAGTTGAATAAGTTGCAATCTAAGCTCCAGGTAGACACAAACAGTCAGGTAAAAAGGAGAACCTGCAAATAATAGGCTTTATACAGTTGTGTGATACAAGGAACAAACTCACATCCTAAAAGCAGAGAGGCCCCAGGCTTGGACAACAGATAACTGCGCTCCTTTCTCCAGGGCCTGCTCATAGAACTACTGGGGAGGACAAATTAAAATTATTTTGAATGTGATAAGAATCTTCAGCAATGCCTCCAAAGGAACCTTCTTAAAGTTACCTTTGTGGCTGGCATAGAACTCTGCACAAAGTAGGAGCTTTCATTATTTGTTCTTTCTTCTCAGCATATGTGAATTCTGATTATTAGTGTTATTTTTGGCTCTGGTGTGTTCATGGTAGAGGTATATAATATTGATATAATAGTGTGTGTGTGTGTGTTTGTAAATCAAAATGCCAAGCAATGGGGGAGATGATGATCCTTTGAGATTTCATCCAACCTTTTTCCTGATTCTCTAATAACAATTGATGATGATTCTTGTCCTATAATCATTGTGATTATTGTCCTGGCCTGAGGCTGCTTGGCCAGCATCCCTTTGCTCCCTCTGCTGCAGAGTAAGAACACAGACTTCTTTCCCATTCAAGGTGCTTCCCAGCCAGGTGATCATGGTGGGTACTTACTGTATGACCGTGAACCTGTATTTCATTGTGTTTGTTTTTTTTTTTACGTTTTTTTAAATTCTAGTTTTGATGATGTTTACATAGTTGATCAGGCTGGGAGGATTGAGGATTAGGGGATAGTGGGTGAGAGTATTGTTTACACATTTTCTTTTTCTTCTTCTTGTATATGGGGGAGAGGGAGATACAAGAGGAGGCCCAGACTCCCAACCACCGCATTACCCAAGGGATGGGGAACTGCCACCTGATGTCATCACAGGTTCCCATTGTGGAGCATTTTCTGAGGGTCCTGCTCATGTGGTTTCAATAGTTCTGAGATGATGCTGGTATCACCGCTCCATGGATGAGGAAATCCTTCCAAGGTTGATTGGCAGTCATAGTCCACCTCCTAGTCTTCATTAGCCCAGATATTTGCTATCAAGCTTGACGGGGGTAGTTAATCAGTTTGTTCTGCCCTCCATCTTCAGTAATACATTGGGTGCAGCAGCTCAACCCAGCCCTGCCCAACACATGCTTGGCCCCCACATACCACAGGGGGAGGTGCAGCCCAGTCAGAGTGACCCTCAATAACTCCCACTGCACTGGCCCCCAACTCTGGTTCCTGTGCCTGCCAGTATGTGTAGTGGACTGGTTCAGTCTACCCCACATCCCATTGGGCTCTTGTATACATCATTTGGGCATCGAAGCCTAACTCAACCTGACTCCATCCTCCAGCCACACCCATGCCAGTGGGTGCCACCACCTGTCCAGCCAGACCCACCCCCCAGTCTCGGTGCTTATGGTCACCAGTGGGAGTTGCAGCCCACACCAGATATTGCATTTTCCAGCTGGTTCTACAGTCTAGCTCAACAGGACTAGCCCCCAGTCCCAGCATTTGCTAGCTGATGCTATGGCAAAGCCCAATCCACCTGCCCTTATTCTGGCTCATGCCTGTACCTATGAATACAATTAGATATCCCAACCTGGCTCTTTCACTAACTCAGTTCTCATGTAGGCTAAGAGGTGTTATACCCTGCCCAGCCTGGTCTGTCCCCAGTTCCAGCTCTCATGCTCACCAGCCTGAGCACTGGCCCAGCAGTGGAATCCCCACTACTCCTCTACCAGGCTCAACATCCTGCCCCGGTCTCATGTGTGTTGGTGGATGCAGCAGTCCAGTAGCATGGCCCGTCTCACTTTGGCATTTGCTGGCAGGTGCTGTAGCCTGGCCTGTCCTGGTCCACTTCTGTTCCAGGTCATGCTGGCTGAAAACTGACGCCCAGCCCAGCACAGTCATCCCCTAGTCCTGGCGCTAATGTGAACTGGCTGGTGCTGCAGTCAGATCCAGCCTGTGCTGCACCCCATCCTGGTTTTCAGATCTGCCGGTGGATATTATGAACTGGCCCATACTGGCCTGCCCCCAGACCTTATCCACACATATGCTGGCCCCATCTATCAATGTGTCTCTGAAACCCGGAGGAGGGTTCCCAGAGCAGAAAGCTGCTCTTTCTATGTCCCTCTGTTACTGGAACCTTCACAATTCTGATGCTTTAACTCTAATGCTAACATCATAGTGCATGCCAGCTGATTTGCTGCCTATCAATCCAAATTATATATTGAGACCTAGTGTCTCTATTTAACAAATTTTCCTGCCTCAGTGGTGTCTGGATCAGTTGAACTCTGTCCTCTCCTTCCTGGATCCCTGTCTCCTAAGAGAGCTGTCTGTTTGGTTCCATCCTCACTGCCTCGCTAAGAGATCTTTATTAGGCAGGAACTGTGCAGATTGATGCTTTCCTGGACTCGGAATCCCCAGAGGCAAGGGGCAGAGCAAGGGTGCACAGGAGCGTGAGGAGGACGTGGCCGAGGAAATGTTGGCATTGCATGTGACTGCCTGGTATCTGCACTCAGGGCCGTCCCTAAGCTGGTGTTTTTGAAAACTCCACAGAGGGAATGGACAACCCCAAACCAATGCAATGTTAAACAGTATTGATTTGCAAGTGACAGCATTGTTCCCTTTACAGTTGTCTTGTGTCTTATGATTGTGTCCAGGAGAAAAATCTCACCACAGTGATAATGTATCTTTAACTCCTTTCCAATGCTGTCTGTCTCTTTTGCAAACAACACAAAGGTGCCAGACTCTAAGCCTTTGGACAGATACCAACATCTTGGTCCCATTTATCAATCCTGCATTGTTTATATTTGCTCATGTCTGTTATTTATTCTTTTTTTAAAAATTGGTTTTATTTTTAAAGCAGTTTCAAAATTACAGCGAAAATGAACAGGAAATACAGATAGATTCTGTATGCCTCCCCAGCGTAACAGCTTCTGTGGAACACCACATTTGTAGTAATCGATGAACCAGCATTGACGCATCATTATCACTGAAAGTTCACAGTTCACTCCTGGTGTTCTAAGGGTTTTGACAAATGTGTAGTGACATGTACCACCAATTTGGTATCATGCAAAATCATTTCATGGCCCTGCAAGTCCCCTGGGATCCACATATTCATCCATCTGCTTCAATCCCAAACTCCTGCCAATATATTGTTAGTCAGAATGTCATCCTATTGGAGGCATCAATGTGTAGCATTTCACATTAGTTTTTTCAATGGGTAATACACACATAAAGTTCTCCCTTGTCTTTTGTGGTTTGACAGCACACTTATTTTTAATGCTGAATATAGCATTGCCTGGATGCCATGCAACTGCTGCTGTTTCTCCTCCTCTTCCTTTTTCTTTTTAAATATTGCTCATTTATTTACTTGAAACACAGGTTGAGAGAGACACATGGAGAGAGAGAGATATAACGTCTTCTGGTTCACTCTCCAAATGTCTGCAACAGCCAGAGCTGGGTCAGGCAGTAGACGAGAATACAGACCTGAATCCAGGTTTCCCATGTGGGTGGTGGGAACTAAAGTACTTGAACCATCACATGTTGCTTCCTGCTGTGTGCATTAGCAGGAAACTGAATTGGAAAAGGGGTCAGGATTCAGACCTCGGTAGACTGATGAGAGATGTAGGTGTTTGAAGCAGGGACTTAACTGCTGCACCAACACGCACCCCTACCTGTTCTTTCTGTGGTTATTGATGACAGTTTTTCATTTGAGGTAGTGTCATAAAGTCTGCTTTAGAAATAACAATTGTGATGCCGTGAGTTAAACTGCTACCTGTGATGCTGCTAATTCCATATGGGCATGAGTTCAAGTCCAAACTGCTCTACTTCTGATGCAGCTCCTTCCTAATGTGCTTGGGAAGGCAGCACAAGATGGTCCAGGTCCTTGGGCCACCTCAACCACATGTGAAACTGGATGGAGTTGGGGGCTCCCGATTCTCTCTCTCTCACTCTGTCTGTGTCTCTCTTCCTCCATACCTCCCTCTCTGCAACTCGTCTTTAAAAATAAATACATATTTATCTCCTCTCCTTACCCCAGATACAGAAAGAGAGAGAGAAAGAGAGAGAGAGAATGTGGAAGCAATGGTTTTACCCACTTTCCTGTAACCCTTGACCTTTTTTGCCCTCATCAACTATGTAAATATTATCTAAATAAATAAATAAATAAATCTTTGAAAAGATTTACTGATGTAAAGTTAGAAGACAAATGTTAAGCTGTAAGAAAATAATAATAATATAGCTGATACACAAAGATTTCAAAAACAGCAAATACCTAAACTTTGAGTAATGATTATATAGGCTAATCAGCACACATACACCAGTTATGGAATACACAGGGGCACCAAGACATGCCTTGGGAAAGGGATAAACTGAAGAGTACTGTGTCAAGACGCTGTGGGGGGCATGCCTGAGAATCTTCTTTTTCACCCTCTGGCTTTGGAATGCTGACGTAGGTGATTGCGTGAGGCATACTGGGTGTTTGGAGGCTGCAGAATGGGGAGAAGAAACTCCTGCATCAGGCGTGAGATTTGCAGCCGTAAAGGCACTGGGGACATTGCACTGGGCTGGGGATGGGGCCGCTAGTTGGCAGGGAAGAGAACCGTGTGAGTAGAAAGGAAATGGCATTTGTCATCCAGAGCAGGGACAGGCGCAGATTCCTCTTTCCCCTGTCTTGCCTATATGATGGTGGTAGTTTGAAATCATTTAAATGTAAAAAATAAAATAAAAATGTCAGTAGGGAATTTGATTCCCAGACTTGAACAGATTCAGGATTGCCTGTATTTTTTTTTAAGATTTA
Source organism: Ochotona curzoniae (assembly GCF_017591425.1). NCBI lineage: Eukaryota > Metazoa > Chordata > Mammalia > Lagomorpha > Ochotonidae > Ochotona > Ochotona curzoniae. The sequence continues at coordinate 3,572,734 of NW_024466312.1, read as the reverse complement.
TTATTTAATTTTTTTATTGGAAAGTCAGATATACAGAGAGGAGGAGAGACAGAGAGGAAGATCTTCCGTCTGATGGGTCACTCCTCAAGCAGCTGCAATGGCTGGAGCTGAGCCAATCTGAAGCCAGGAGCATCTTCCGGGTTTCCCGCTTGGGTACAGGGTCCTCAACCTGGATGGGAAATGGGGTTGCCGGGACACGAACCGGCGCCCACATGAGATCCCGGCATGTGCAAGGTGAGGACTTTAGCTGCTGAACTATACCATGCTGGGCCCAGGATTGCCAGTATTAAAAAGAGTGTGGCTTTGGTGATTAGAAAAACACGGTTAAAATCCAGACATTCTAAAATCCATTGATCTAGTATAAATATATTTCAAAATATTCTTGGAAAATGGGATAGAAATAAAAATTTAGCTTGATGCAAAAAAAATTTTTTTCTGGAATCTAGGCACAGTTCTTTCATTTCTCATGTGCTTTTGAAGACATATGCATAGAAAAACTAAACTTCTAATTCCATTTTCCACAAGCTATTTCAAGTACCTTCCTGTTGGTTAGCTCTGTAGTTCTGGGAAATTCACTCCTTCTGTGACATGAAGCTAATAAGAGGTCATGGTTTGAAGACCAGTTCAGAGAGTGTAAGCTGTCATTAGCAAGCACAGTGCAGAAATGGCTGCTGCAAAACAATGGTTCTGCTTTTGGCCTCTCTTGCTCCCTCTTCCCAAAGCAGATGGAAAATATGGTTCCTCAGTTCTCCAGGTGTAAGTACTGCGTGCTGAGTGCTTTGAGATCCACAGAGTGACTCCTGAGCAGTACATAGCTTTGCGGGGGCAGCAAAGTTTTCTCAATTTGGTATTTTAAGCCTGTAAACAGAATTAACCAGAGTCAGTGTAAGCAGCCTGGCCGTTATGTCCTGGAGTTCTTTAACACTTCTTAACCTGTTACCCCAAAGAAGCGATTTGTCACACTGAGTTAGCATAGGCTATGTATTTTGATTCATCCTTTGGCAATCCTTCTGGGAGTTACTGATTTAAGCCTCGGTGAAGCAATGTGGTGCTTTGGAAAGAAAAGCTTTCCAGTCCTGTGGCTCTCAGTTCTCTTAACGTGTTTGGAAAACAGCAGCCCGAAGTGGGCAGCTGCAGGTGAATGAGCAGGCGTGAGTGGGTGTGTAGGGACTTTGCTGCCCTTGTGCGTGCGTGTGCGTGTGTGTGTGTGCTTGTGGGTGGAAGACAGTGAGAAAGTGGGACAAGGAAGGTAATGCGTATGTGTGTCTGTGTATGAAATAGATGCATTTTACACAGAAGAGAAAGGCACTTGAGGCAGTTGGTCCATTTGCCTGAACTTGACTTGCGTTGATCTCGGTCCCGGAGCCCAGAGGTCTGGATTTTGTGAAGTCCATGCTGACATGCCATATGATACCCATTGACTCATTTCCTGCTTCTGACATCCATCCACTCTTTGCCTTTAAAAAAATCAGGGGCATTGAAAGAGTATGTGACTTAATACCAAACGTTTCCCACTACATTTTCCTTACCACCAAAGAAGCAATTTAATGGAAAGTACTCCCGGGAAACATTCCTCACAAATGAAATTAATTTCCATCCCTCCTGTGACTGGAACTCAAAATCAAAAAGCATCTGTTGACACACAGGCTAGAATTGATTTCAAAATAATCCTTGCTTCAGATGAAGCGAGACTGGCCATTGGCACAATGGTAGCGGAGTGAGGGGTACATGAATTTTATTCTAGTGCTGTTATCACTGTCTTTACATGTGCCTGAAATGTCCCATAATAAACAGACATGACCTTTTGTTTGGTGAATAAAAATCAGGTCTGGCACTTGGTAAAGTGCTTGTGGCATGCCACATCCCACGTCTCATAGGGCCTGGGTTCAGTTCTCGGCTGTGATTCCAGCTTCCTTCTAACACACATTCTGGAAGACAGTAGACAATGACTCAAGTACGCGGGTCCCTCTCCCCCACATAGGAGGCTGGGATTGGGTTCTTGGCTCCTGGCTTGGACCCAGCCCAGCCAACCAGTGTAGGTATTTAGGGAATGAATCCGCAACAAGGAGGAACTCTGTATGTCTTTTGACATGTCAGGCAAAACTAAACAAGTAAATAAAAAACTTAAAGATGTTATTAAAATATTACTATTAATGAAAACTAACGTACTTGGAAATAAAGTTATGTTGCAATAAGCATCTGCTTCTGCATAAAAGCACTGCCATTTTGAAACACATAAATATACATATACAGTGTGATATTAATTTTCAACCTTTTCATATACCTACCATGTCATGACATATTTAAATAGCAGAAAGTTAATCTTACAACTGTTACAAAGCACTACGCCACTGTGATAATTCAGGGAATGAGAATTGAAGGGGAAAATGGCAGGGAGCAGCAAGGCGAGGAGGGAAGAACCCCTGTACTAACCTAATTGCATCATGGTAAATAATAACTATTTAAAAAATTACTAAACAGGTTTTACAAAAAGGCAGCCAGAAGCCAGACAAGATAGCTTTGAGTGCAATTACACTGAAGGCTGGAGTCAAAGAGAGGAAGGCCTGCTAATAGTCATCAATCTTGCTCCATGAGAGAAAGACACTGATGGTCTGTAAGGAGTTTTTCCATCCTTAAAGTTAAACGTGAAACATTCTCTCTCTCTCTCTCTCTCTCTCTCTCTCTCTCGTTCTTTGTAGCCCTGGTCTGGTGGTCGTGGTGAAACCATTCCCTTTGTGACCATTCCCTTTGCAGGGGCTGAGTGAGCACCCTGGGTGCGGGGCCCTGGAGAAGCAGATTTAAGCGCAGGAGAATGATGTGTGAGGCAATTCCAAGAGCAGCTGAAGAGTGCCTTGGACCAGGGCTGTGCACATCCTCCTGAAAGACAGCCCAGGACTAGTGACAAGTGACTAGCAAGGTCTGGGGGAGCTGCAGAAGGATCCCTTTGGAAATGCTGACACTGGGTGAGCCAGTAGGGATGTGTAGAGCTGAAACGCCTTTAAGGCATTTTTCAACTCGTTTTCCAAGTTGCCTGAGGTGCTTTAAGACCCAGCATGAAAGCTAGGTGATTCAGTTGGGCAGGGCCCAGCAAGCGGGTGGAGTGTGTGCGTCTCTCCAGTAAGTGGTCCTGTCAGTGTCAGGACTCTGTAATAGGTGCCTGGTGTTCTGGCTGTGCTTGGCCACCACCAACCTGGGAACACTAACTCCACAGAATGCCCTTGAGTGGTTGGCTGGAGTCTTTTTTATCTGGAGGGTTAGAAGGAGCCTTATTGGTCCATGATCCTCCTTATTCCCCAGCACACGCAGAGCCACTAGTTCATATTTTTCTGGTTGGGAAGGAGGAGTGGATTTTATTTTCCTTACTTTCAGAAGTGAGGAACCAGGTGGTAGGCTGAAGATACAAGGCAATCACTGAACTTAAATTGCTGCTGCTGCTAAGCCAGGGGGTGCATGGCAGTACATCTGCATTTTAGGGGAGGGAACATTCTTCCTTCTTCCACCCCTTTCTAATTAGAGCAGACAGCTTATAACACCAGACAGGCCTGAGATTGGGGCCATTCAGCAGAATAATGACTCATATCAAAGTCCTAAGAGACAAGAAAGCCCGAAGGATCTCCTGCAAGAAATATTAACTAAACACAAGGTGGGACCCTGAAGCCAAAGAAGTGGCAAGGGATGTTTGTGTGGTTCGGAGCTGAGTCAATCCGAAGCCAGGAGCCTCTCCCAGGTCTCTCATGTGGGTGCAGGGACGCAAGGCATCGGGCCATCCTCTACTGCTTTCCCAGGCCACAAACATGGAGCTGGATGGGAAGCAGGGCCGCCAGGATATGAACCAGCGCCCATATAGGATCCCGGTGCATGCTTTTTAAAAGATTTATTTTATTTTTATTGGAAAGGTGGGTATACAGAGAGGAGAGACAGAGAGGAAGATCTTCCATCCAATGATTCACTCCCCAAGTGAGCGCAATGGTCCATGCTATGCCGATCCAAAGCCAGGAGCCTCTTCCAGGTCTCCCATGCGAGTGCAGGGTCCCAAAGCTTTGGGCTGTCCTCGACTGCTTTCCCAGGCCACAAGCGGGGAGCTGGATGGGAAGAGGGGCCGCCGGGATTAGAACCAGCGCCCATATGGGATCCCGGGGTGTGCAAGGCGAGGACCTTAACCACTGTGCCACTGTGCCGGGCCCCAGGTCCTGCATTTTAAATTTTTTGAAAAGGAAACTTGTGTATAGACCTCAGGTCTTGTTTTTTTAAATTTTTTTTTAAGAAAAACAATTTATTTGACATATGAGCGTCAGAGAGAAAGAGATTGTCCATCCACTGTTTCACTCTCAAAATGCCTAGGACAGGCAGTGTTGAGCCAGGTAAAAGCTGGGCACCAGGCACTGACTCCAGGCTCTCTGTGTACTCAGCCCAGCACCCTCTTCTGCCTCCCAGGCAGGAGGGGGAACCGTACTTGGAGACCAGGCACTCACAGACAGGAAGAAAACATCCGATATGACGTCTTAACCACTACATCGAATGTCTGCTCCCAGTTCCTTTTTTCTTCTCCTTCTCCCTTTCTCTAGAAATCACTGTGGAGTGGTTGACAACTCTCCACCCAAATCCTGTTCTAAAAGTTGGCTTTATGCCGGTCAAGATGCTGTTGTCTCACACTGAGAGCCTTTGTCGATGCCCGTTGTTACAGCTGTTGGCTGTATCTGAGCTGCCTTCTACTGTGCACCCCAGGAGGCACTAGGTGATGGCTCAAATAGCTGAGTCCCTGTCGCTCCTGTGGGAGACTTGGACTGAGTCCCTCAGGTTCATCTGCAGCTGGGCTGTCGTGCTGACCATTGTGGACATTTAGGGACTGAACCAGCAGGGGAGTGTGTTCTGTCCCTCGCCCTCAGTTTCTCCTAAGTCTATGTATATTCTTGAGAACAAAACCTTGCCTTACAGCACTTTTATGCATTCTCTTCCCTTAGGAGCACATCCATTGACTCATTTTTGCAATTCATGGCTTGGCCTCTGCCCATCTCTCCAGGCTGATTTATTGTCTACTCTTTCTTAGAGATCCTCAGCTCATCCCAGTTCCAAGAAACCATGCTGTTGGCAGAATCTCTCTGCCCTCAGCTGGTTATTTTCTGCCATCCTGCAAAAGTCCTAGGCTTCCTGCATGGGCTCAGCACACTGTCTGTAACTTTGTGCATGCATTCTGCCACGCACAGCACTGCTTCCTACACCTGCACACCATCACTTCTGGTTTTTTCCCTAGATGATGATAATCTTCCTGAGGGCAGGTGTCATGTCTGCCTTGGTAATGTTGAGTTTCCTTGGCATCACACAGAGGCTGGGATGCCATGGAAATGCAATGAATCCTTCTTGAATGAACAAGCCATCATTTTAAAGTACTCACTGGATGCACAAAACACCATATGCTAGCTATGTGTTTTTGTGAGAGGATGGTGAACACCAAAGAGGCAGATCCAACCTTTGATGCTATGCATGTCTATGTATACATGGCTGGGTAAAAACCAGAGTGCTACTTAACATAGAGTGATTAACCATTCCAGTTTGCGTGGAGCTGATGGATTCCCAAAGAGATTGGGCTTCAAGTACTAACATAGAGAGAGTCCTGGACAAACCTGGACAGTTGGTTATTTTACAAGAATACTCTACCTGCATTCTAGACTGCTAAACCCAGGAGACAATGATCTGACGCAGAGGGTAGATAAGCTTTTTTTAAAAGTTTGATTTTATTTTTATTGGAAAGGTGGATATACAGAGAGGAGGCGGCTGCAATGGCCGGAGCTGCGCTGATCCAAACCAGAAGCTCTTCCAGTTCTCCCATGTGGGTACAGGGGCCCCAGGCTTTGAGCTGCAAGAAAGGAACTGGATGGAAAGCGGGGCTGCTGGGATTAGAAATGGCGCGCATATGGGATCCCGGCGCGTACAAGGCAAGGACTTTAGCCGTTAGACTACATCACCAGGTCTCGGTAAGCTTGCTTTAGGTCTGGAAGCACTTGACCATGAATGTTTGGTAGATGCCCATTTTTACACTCTTGGGGAAAGCAGCCATCAGCTCTTTTTCAGGCTTCTTAAAGATAAGGAGACATGGGCCCAGCACAGCAGCCTAACAGCTAAAGTCCTTGCCTTGCATGCACCGGGATCCTATATGGGTGCCGGTTCATATCCCAGCGGCCCTGCTTCCCATCCAGCTCCCTGCTTGTAGCCTGGGAAAGCAGTAGAGGATGGCCTAAATTCTTGGGACCCAGCACCCACATGGGAGACCCAGAAGAGGCTCCTGGCTTCGGATTGACTCAGCATTGGCTGTTGTGGTCACTTGGGGAGTGAATCAGCGGATGGAAGATCTTCCCCTCTGTCTCTCCTCCTCTCTGTATATCTGACTTCCTAATTAAAAAAAAAAAAAAAAGATAAGGAGGCATGATCTATTGTCCTCCTGTGTGGAGTGAGCAGGAGGATTAAGGAGATAAGAACTCCAATTCAGAGCTTCTCAGGCCTCTGGGTGCGTGTGGATCATCTGAGGTCCACGTAGGCATAGAGATTTGTATAGGGAAGGTGTGGGCTGAAGCCTCAGGTTCTGCACTCCAAGAGGTGCCCAGATTAACATGGGTACTTCTGGTTGGCAAACCATGCTTGGAGAAGCAAAGAGAGCCCAGTGATTCTCTGTCTTCACTGGTGCACTTGACTTACTGAGGGGGAGGGTTTTACCTGGATGCCCAGACACAAGACACCGAAGGCAATCTCTGAGGGGTGGGATCAGGCATGGATATTTTTAACTTTCTCCAAGCAGTCCCAGTCTGCAGACAGAATTGCAAATCATAGGGTGGGGTAGTGGGGAAAATGCTGCTCAGGGATAATGGCTGATTGATTGGTCCAGATGGATGAGGCCGTGCTGTCAAGAGATTTATCGGAAGTAGAGTCAAAAATCTAAAAATGGGAACTTATTTTGGAAACCCTAGCGGCAAAATTTTTTTTCTCTTTAAAAATCAGAGTAGTATAATGGTTTGTGTTTCTTGGCTGCTCCTCAGGGAGTCCACAACATTTCCCGAGCTCACAGGGTGGAAGCGGCAGGGGTGCACCCTGGTCACACCCTGGTCTGGCAGTACCGCACGGGGGAGGGCAGGGGCCCAGGAAAGCCAGCCGACTGCAGGCTTCAGAGGCCAGGGCAGAATCATGGTCCTCTGACTGTTCAAAGTTTCTTTGACTTCCTTGCCTGTGGTTATTTCCCAGAAGTCTTTTCAACATTTCCTATTTGCATCAAGTTGCTAATATCATTCTCAGCAGGTGACTTTGCCTCTTACTTTAATGAGAAAATTGGGGTCAGCTGTTCTCAGTCCATCAACTCCCTAACCTACCTCTCATTACTCCCTCTTCACTTCTGTAAAAGCGTCTTTAACCTACTCTGTCCCTTTAAAAAAAATTACTTCATTTTATTATTATCATTATATGATACACTTCCATAGGCCCTGGGATTTTCCTTATTCCCTCCCCAATTCCCTCCCTCCTCACTGCCTTCCCCTACTATAGCATAGTTCTTACTAACAGTCATATGTCCATCATTGCAGGCATGGACAATGGCAGAGAGTCCACCATCCTATTGCCAAGATACAATAAAGTTTCATTGGGAGTCCATCTTTAGAAGTAGAGATGCATACTGCATTGTATCCTCACATGTGGATATGATAGTCTCCATTACACAGTTACTAGACATCCCCTTAAATGCAAACACACAAAACATAATCAACAGCAGGAAGGGAAAAAAAGAAATTAACAACACCGTGAAGTTAAATAACATGCTACTGAATGACTAACGTGCCACTGAAGAAATGAAAAAGAAAATCAAGAACCTTCTTGAAGAAAGAATAGGATAGTTGTATGATCTGTGAATCATTAAAGAATTTAATTGGAAGTGTTTTGAAGAGATGAAACTAACAAAAAACATCAAAAACCATGAGATATAGTTTCTGCTGATCTTTGTTGGTGAAATGTGTCTCCTTTAGGCAGCAAATAGATGCATTTTGTTTTTTAGTCCAGTCTACTAATTTATAGCATTTGATTGATGAGTTTAATCCATTTACATTCAGGGTTAATACAAACAGGTGGCAATTTGGTTCTGTCATTGTTAGGAATGGGTTGTTCATTGATTTAGTCTTCTGTTGTTATTTTACTGGGATGTTCTTTGCATATGCCTTTCGTTTTGATGGGCGCTATTCAAGAGAACATCTTTAAGTATCCTATTTAGGGTAGGTTTGGAAGAGGTATATTCTTTTAACTTTTGTTTACTGTGGAAGAATTTTATTTCATTTTCAAAGAGAAAGGAAAGCTTTGCTGGGTACATTATCCTGAACTGGCAATTTTTTGTTTTTAGCATCTGGAATATGTCACTCCATTTTCTTCTGGCCTATACAGTTTCCTGTGAGAGATCTCCTGTGAGTTTAATTGGCATTCCTTTATATGTCAGTTGATTTTTTTTTCACATGCACATTTAAGGATCTTTTCCTTATGTTTGATTGAAGAGAGCTTGATGATCATGTGTGTTGGTGAAGATCGCTTTTGGTCAACCCTGTTGGGAGTTCTGTGCCCCTCTTGGATGTTGTTTCCCAATTCTTTCTCTAGATGAGGGAACTTTTCCCTCATTATTTCATTGAATATGCCTTTAATGCCAGCTTCTCTTTCTGCACCTTCTGGGAGTCACCTAACTCTTATTATTTGGCCTATTATTAGTGTCTTTCAATTCTTGAATACATTTTGGCCTGATCCAGCTCTGCTTCCAGCTTTTTGTTTGTTTCCCCGTGGTGACAGGTAATATCTTCTAATTTTGAGATTCTTTCCTCTGCCTCCTTCATTCTATTTTGGAGACTCTGCAATATACTTTTAATTTGCTCTATTGTATACTTCATTTTTGATATATCAGCTTTCATTTGATTCATTTCCAGTGCAACATATTCCTTGAATGCCTGCTTTACGTGCTTCTCGTTGTCGATAAGAAGTTTTATAGCAAGAGTTTTGAATTCTGCATTCCCCATTTTCTCGATGTCTTCCTCAGTTAACTCTGAGTTTGGCATCGGGCTTTGCTCCTTTGCAGGGGAGCCTTCAGCAGTATTCATCGTGCCTTTGTCTCTTCTTTTGCTTTTCGTCATCGTACTTCTGGTTATCAGGTTCTTCTCCTTGGGGCAGGTTTCTAAGCTGTGTCACCCACAGGTCTACAATTCGATCTTACTTATTGTGTTTGGTACACGGCTGTTTGTTTGCAGTCACTGTGCCACTCCCTCCAGCAAGTTCCAGGTCTGGATTCTTGTGTTAGGTTTCCACCATGGTCTCCATAGCCTCTGCTGTTGGCTCACCACTCTCCACCTCCTTTGATACCGTGCTGAGCCTGCACTGCTGTCTTGTTGGAGTAGGTCCCAGGATTAGGGAGACACCAGGTCTCTTATATAGCTAGGTTGTTGTTGGTGCTGTTGTTGGAACCTGTTGCCCATTAGGTCTGAGGGCCACACAGACCTGTTTTCACCTGTACAATGTCGGTATTATTTTCCTGTGGGACCAGTGCAATGCATGAAACTTGCCAAGTTCTCACCAAGCTCAGCACATGCACAGCTCACTGCTGTTCCCACAGTCTCAAAGCCCTTGCCACACTGTACAAAATGGCACCTGATGCAACACGACTAAAGTTCTTAATCGGCTGGCCGTCAGATCCGAGGGCTACCCAGACCTGTCTTGGGTGGAACCTGTAGGTGGCCACGTTGATGCAGCTCACTGAGCCAGAAATGAGTTCACTCCCAGTTCAGTGCATGCACAGTCCTGCCCTATAACCCTTGTCTCCTTAAACAAAATGACACCTAATTCGGCTTTAGGAGGCAGATTGTGCTGTGAAATCCGTCCCGTTCCTACACTGCCCATCTGGGACCTGCTACTCTGTCTTTGCTCCTGGTCAAATCAAACAAACCAGCAGAATCAGCAGTTCTTTGTCTGGGTTCAGCTGCTGAGCTCCCACTGAAAGTCCCTTCCCACCTTGTTGCTGGTGGAATTCCAGCTGCTGGTGAAGTTCAGATGGCCATTCACTGAGTGATGCTGGGGTATCAGTTACTGCAACACCATGCTGTTATTTTCGCTGCTTTCCTGTGTCTGTCAGTTTCCGGGTACCCGTCTGCTGCTGTTCTGTCCTCTTCTATTTCCTGGAATGTGCCCTCTCTGCCTCACACTGGCTGATATTTCTCTGTCTGTTAAACGTGTCCTTACCCTATTCCGCCATCTGGATTCTCTATCGCCTCTATCCCTTTCTTTACTTCCTTCCAAAGGTGGTCTACACCAGGGCTGTGTGCCCTTGCTCACCCAGCACCTTCCACTTGCAAGTAGGCATAGCTTCACTTGCTGCCATCTGCACCTACACACATCCGTTAGGGTTACCGTCAGTCACTTCCTTCTCATGGGTTCCCTCTCCTTTGATTGCAGGCATGCTCAGGTTTCTAGTGTCTGTCTTTCTTTCATCTCTTTAGAGCCATCCCTATTTGTTGGCCCTGTTTCCATTCCCATCACAGGCTGGAAGTGTTCCTTGGAAAGTTTCTGATGACCTCATTCACTGAAATAAATAGCCCTTTAGGAACCTCATCTCCTGGATTCCTCTTCATATTTTTTTTTCCCCTTTCTTTGCCAATATACTTTCTTCTGTTGGTTTGATCATTCTTAATGTCCATGTTTGGTGACTCTGACGCCTGGCTGCTTCATTCCATTTGCTTCTGACAAGGCTCTGGACAAACTCCTCATGTGTGGCTCAGCATGAAATCCATTGCATGATTAAGTAGCAACCAGCATCTGCAACTCCATTTCATGCACCTCCTCCCAAACCTGCCATGACATCTAGTACAAAATAGGAAAAAATCAGATGTGTCCTAAGCACTGACTGATGTTTACCCTTGTTGCAGAAGAGTTAAGCAAGCCCTGCAGATCCCACTGCTAAGAGTCAAGCCTTTATTTCTCCTTGCTCCCAGTGCAGTTATAGATGTTATCATTCACACTCACTAGTACTAACTGCTCTTCCAACCTCTACACAAAACCTTAGGAACATCATTGCACATCTGTGAGGTTCAGTCTCCTCAGTGAAAATGTTTAATGCTTTTCTGCTACAGCTAGTATTAGGATTTCAGAATTAGACACACACACACACACAGATTGAGAGAGATTGAGAGATCAGATTCCAACCTCACAGTCATAAGATACTGTCACGAGCTAATGTTCACGTATGCCTCTTCCTCCTCATCAAATTCTCCTAGGTTGAAATGTTAACTTGCAATGTAATGGTATTATCACGTGGAACTTTGAGAAGTATTGAGGTCCTAAGAATGGAACCCTTTGATGGGATTAATGTTCGTATAAGAAAAGCAATAGGGCCTCAGTGGCTAGGTCCTTATCTTGCAATTGCCAGGATTCAATGTGGGCGCCCATTATGTCCCAGTTGCTCCCTGTATAGCTCCATGCTTGTGGCTTGGGGAAGCAGTGGAGGATGGCTTGAGGTCTTGGGACTTTGTACCCACGTGGAAGACTTGGAGGGTACCCTTGGCTTCAGATCAGCTTAGCTCCAGCTATTACTGCCACTTGGGGGAGAGAAACAGTGGACAGAGATCTTTCTTTTTTTTTTTTATTGGAAAGGCGGATATACAAAGAGGAGAGACAGAGAGGAAGATCTTCTGTCCAATGATTCACTCCCCAAGTGAGCGCAACGGTCCATGCTCTGCCAATCCGAAGCCAGGAGTCTCTTCCGGGTCTCCCACGTGGGTGCAGGGTCCCAAAGCCTTGGGCCGTCCTCGACTGCTTTCCCAGGCCACAGGCAGGGAGCTGGAAGGGAAGCGGGGCTGCTGGGATAGAACCGGCACCCATATGGGATCCCGGGCATGCAAGGCGAGGACCTAACCACTGCGCCACCGCACCAGGCCCAGAGATCTTTCTTTTTGTATCTCCTTTTCTTTGTGGATCTGGCTTTCCAACAAAAGTAAATAAAATCTTTTTAAAAAGGAGTAAACTAAAGCCCCCCCTCTCTCTCTTCTCTATCTCTCTCATCCAAGTGAGAATAGAACAAGAATGTATCATTTGCAAACCAGGAAGAGAGAAACCAGTCATGCTAGGACCCTGATTGTACTTTCTAATCTCCACTATCATGATAAAGAGATGTCTGCTGTTGAAACCACCCAGACTTTGATGTTTTGTTATAGCTGCCTGAATTAAGCTGGATACTCTGCTGTCTAACTTTCTAGGGCTACCTATCGCCTACTGAATAAAATATCTTAAATCTTGTCCTGGTCTTTTGATCACAGCTTTGCACTAATCCTTCATTTTCAACCAGTCTTCCTGACAGTGGCACAACCTGCCATTCCTCTAGTGAATAGGCTTATTCCTGTCTCTATCTCCCCTAGGCAGTTTTCTCTGCCTGCTTTCTCCGCCGCTCAGTCCCACCTGGCTCCCGTAGATGTCATACCAGAACAGCTTTGCAGAAGGTAAGCATAAGCACCGCCTCCCTGCTGGAGGTCCCCCCTGGGACCTCAGGGAACAGACTGGGCTGGGATCCAGCTGCAGCAGGTATCCTAGAAGGCAAGTGTACTGTTTCTCATGCTAATCAGCTCTCTGGGGTCCAGTGCAGAGAAGGCAACATGTGGACCATTCTAGTTGATGTAGACACACACACACACACACACACACACACACACACCTTGGGTGGGGTGTTGCATTTCCTGGCTCCTTTACTGTGAACCAGGTTCATTTATTCCTTAGCAGGAATAAATTCCAGGGTCTCCAACCTTTGCTACCACTCCCACAGTCGTCTCAAGCCAGTCATAGCCATCCTTAGCAACCTGGAGCCCATCTGCAGGACATCCCCAGCCCCATCCCATCCATCAACATACCAGGTGCTGGTTGCGGGGTGGGAGCACCTGTGCTCCTAAGAGGGTATTTTCTCTTCCTTGGAGCCAAACAGATTTGGCTTCGGCCAACTGCCGTCTCTCATATCAGACATGTGTCCTTGTGGGCTCCCATCTTACTGCACAGAAAAGCTGATCCTTGGCTCTCTCATCTTTCAAGTAGAAAGAACAGCATGAACCTTAGGAATGAACGTAAGGATTAACCACAGTTGTGTCCTGGGAAGTGCAGCCCAGTTGCTGGTAATCCTAAGGCCAGGAGAATTCAAGCAAGGGGATCTCAGGCGATGTGTGGCAGAAGGCACTTTCTTTGACCTAGTCTAGGTGTGTGATTTTTTTGTTTAAATCAATCACTCTTGCGCACTCTCTCTCTCTCTCTCTCTCTCTCTCTCTGTCTCTCTAAAGGTGACTCCTCTTGAGAACCCCAGAACCAATAAGCTGTTTCCTCCCAATGAGATAATTGTGGGTTGCTGAGCAGTGGTTGGCTGTCTCCAGCCAGGCGCAGTTTTCCATAATCACCATCCCCAACCTCTCATCCTACCACCAGTGTGCATGGCCAATAGTTAATAGCCAGTCTTCTATACTAGTTGATGAACAGGTGCTGTCAGTGGCCTCACCAACCTGAACACCATTGCTTCTCTCTTGGGATTCTGCTTACCTGACCTCACCAGGATCCAGCAACAAAGAGTTAATGCCCAGCCCAGTAGGGGGCCTCTGGAACATCTCTCTGGGCCACAGGGCAGCTAAATGACGGATGGATGGATTGGTGTCTGTTCAGGCTGTCATCCAACCTTTGGAATGACACGAGGTGCTGAAGTTGCTCCCCTGTGCTCACTGCTGGGTTCCAGGTATGTAGTACAGGGCCTGAAAAAGAGCAGGGTTTGGCTGCTCCTACTTGGTTGCCTGATTATTAACGAGTCCTGCCTATACGATCAGCAGTGCTGTTCTTTCTCTGTCTCTCTTTCTCTTGCCTCCACCTTCCCTTCCTATGAAGCTAACAGAACACTGTCTCTACCTTGGGCCATCCTATCCTGGGTCTCCATTTCCCCCATGCTCCATGCATACCCAGCTGCAGAGGTGGTATAAGGTGAGATTTCCTAGCCCAAGACCCTTAGCAGCAAGCAGGCCTCTTCCAGAAGCCAGAGATAGATGGATCCAGATGGTGCCTTCTGCCTTGTGGGTAGCCAAAGTGGAGTCATTCACTGGAGACTGTGGGTGTACTACAAACCCTTTCATCTCTGACAATGGAAACAAACAGAGCAGCCGTTCCATTCAGGACAGACAAGCCCCAGTAGGGAGCAGGCATACTGGAGGAACTGTAGAATAGTATAAATTAATGAGACTGGTTCTGCCAGAGCATCTCACGGCCTGCTCAGAAGCTTCTAGTAGGTACTTCCTTGAGCACTCTGCCTTTGGGGGGCAGGGAGGCAACACTCAGGAGAAGGGGTGGGGCTCCAAGGAAAGTGAGGCTAGGACAGGCAGAAGAACTGGTTGAAGACAGCAGAGTAGCCCACACCGGGACAGAAGCATGGGGACATTCTATTGGAAAAGTTAGGAGGCTTCCCTGTGGGCCCTGTGCTGCCTCTGGCTGTGTGGCTGTGAGCAAGGTGCGCACCTCTCTGGGCTTTGCTTTGCACACTGCGGGGGACGACTGGGCTGGAGAAACATTCCACACCCTGCCCCCCTTCCCCCCCACTGACTCTCACATGTGTCTTCCTCACTAGTTTCTCAAAACTCTCTTACCACAGGGGGGCTGCCCAGGGGCCATGATCTCTTCCTGTCGGTGCTGGATCCTTAGGCCCCCAGAGGATGTACACTGTGTGTATGGAGGATGCACAGTGTGCTGGGCTGAGGAATGGATTAGCTGAGGAGTGGCTGGCGGGGTGCAAGCAGGCATGAGGTGGGTGGGGGGGATGAGGCAAGACTCCCCCGATTGCTTTTGCTCCCGCTGCCTGCTTTCTCTCCTTCTTGCAAGGTGAGGAACCAAGAGAAAGCCATGTGAGTTCCTGGTTGAAACTGAGCTGGAAACCTTCCAAACTGTTAGCAGGGTTGATATTCACCTCGCACCCTAGGTTCAGAAACTCAGGTGGGACGTTTCTCCCAGTCCCTCCAGAGACTCCTCATTTTGTACAATCTGCTTCTCCCAGCCCTGCTACCAGGTTAGGAAAGGCACCTGCGTGACTCCAGGAGCCCAGGCTGAAGAACAAATCAACAAGCAGTCTTTTTGACTTCCTGTTTCCTGCTGGGGCTGGGGATCTGACAGCCTAGGCTGGCAATTTGTCTTCTCCAGCCTTGCAGACTCCAAGGAGCAGGGGATGGGTGCTGGAGTGTGAGCCCAGCGGGGAGGTGTGGTAACTGCTGGTTGATTTGAGGAATTTGTTTTCAAATCACCTCAGCAGGCGGCCAGAGAGATGGTGGAAATTAAGTGACTTGTTCCCCTGAAGCACTGTGGTACCCACTTGCTCCACCTGAGTCCTGAGTGATAATGAGGTCTCCTAAAGGGTCTCAATGTGATCTCCGGTGATGTCAGCCTTCCTCTTGAAAGTCTCCAGTCAAAGCCCAAAGCCCAAAGTCAGAACCGGCCTCATAGCGGGCAATTGAATGAACAACTGAGCAGGTGGGTGAGTGACCGGGAGGGCAAATGAGGGTTTGAAAGGATTGTCAAGCTGCCAGACTGTGTGTATTAATGCCACTTTAACTCTAGCTGAAGGAAAAACACTTTTTGGCGCAACAGCTAAGAGAGAATAAGCATGTTGTGCAAGAGGAGAGGAGGAGGGGTGGAGAGGAAAGAATGAATGGATTTTATGTTTTGACATATTTACTAAGAAATGTGGAAACTGCTTAGCACCTGCTAATTAGAGGCAGAGCAACCTGCATTCTCTGCCATGTATGAATGCCAGTAGAGCTGGAGCCTGCGGATGGGTGGATTTCCCAAGGGGGTTCATGGGATTCTTCCCGCCAAGGATGGTGGGGACTCATGGGTTTCTTCCCGCTGAGGATGGCGCACAGTGGGAGGTGGGAGGATAGAGATGAGGAATGGAGGGAGCTGCTGAGATTTCTTGACATGTTTTCTTACGTTAGAGTTCAAGCCTTTTCTTTTCTCCAAGATTGGGTACCCGCTGGTAGAGACAAAGTCTGTCCTCTGAAACTGTTGCTCAGAAACTATAGTCGGGAGCTTGAAGAACTTCCTCAAGGTTGTACACTTTTTCCCTGTGCTGAAAAATGTTTCGTCTCTCCTAATAATCTCTCCCACCTCCCTTTTGTCTTGTGTCCAACCACAGGGTCAGGAGAGGAGTGTTTAGGAATAGAAGCCCGTGGCTTCAAGTCTTCAAGCCTGTGGCTCCCTGACCCTTATGAGAATTGTGGGGCTCCAGCTTCTCTTGTCAGCAAAAGATAATAACAGCACTCAGTTCATGGGGTTGTTGTGAGGATTACATGAAGAGATCCATTACCTAATACTCCACAAGTGTTGGGAACTAAGGAGTTGATTAGCATTTGTTAAGCTTAGCACCTGCAAAAATTCTTAAACCTGCCTCTGCATTTCCGGGGTCCCTCAGATTGTCCCTCGTGCCCCTAAATGGGGAGAAGGTCTGAGGATGAAATCAATTATGCCCCTGCAAAATTCCTAAATTCTAAACTTACCTTCGTAGGTCCAGGGGTCCTTCAGATGTCCTTTGTGCCGTGCCCCACGTTGGGCGCCATCTGTTCCGGCCAGCAGAGCCAGTAACATGGACACGGCGAGGGTCAGGGATGAAACACTGACAGGAGACCAGTAATGGTGGAAGAGGTCTCTCCAGCCTCCCTTTATTCAGCCATATATACTTTTTCCCCCAAGCCCCTTAACAGAACAATAGGATGCTAATGAGACTGATAGATCAGGTGCCACTAGACTCAAGCCCATATCCTGCAGGTGCTAAGCTTAACAAATGCTAATCAACTCCTTAGCTCCCAACACACAAGGATTCCATGAATATGGGATATCATCTCTGAAGACTTTGGATTCCAGGGAATATGAGTGTCCTAGCTGAGCTCTGAGTATATTCTAGATAGGTGAAAGTCAGGGTCAGGATCTGTTGCATTAAACAGACCATACTTGCAGTTCAAAGAGGGATTTGATTTGAATACAGGGTACTAGTTACTTTTAAAGGTATCAGTGGTGTTGTGTGTTCAATGGGAGACACGGAGCACAGAAAGCTGTGCCATCCCAAGGCTGGAGGTGAGATTCTAGACTTGTCTATGGAAGTCAGGCTCCCAGAGGAAGGGCCATGGACCCAAATGGCCAGCACTGAAGCTGCTCTCCAGAGTTCAGAGGGAGCCAGGAGGAACTACCTTGGTGTCTCCCTAATACCCATCCTACCACTTCCCACTGGGCTGGGCCTGTTAGTCATGAAAGTGTGGGTCACAAGGCTTAGTGCCCTGGGATAGCAGAAGAGGGCTTGCACCTTGATATTCTCAACTGCTTAAGAAAAGGGAGGGCAAAGAAGAAGATGCCTAATCTGGAATCTATGAGATAAGGTCGGCAAAGCTCACAGCACAGTTTCTTACAGTTGATGCATGCAGGATACAACTCTCATGTTACCTCTTTGAGAAGTCACTGCTGATCTCTGCAATCTTTCCTAGCTCATCCTTTCACTGGAGCATTTCTTCCTTTGCAGTACCATTTAAAAATATCCACATCTTCTACCAGAGTATAGGTTCCAAGGAGCGTCTTCCTTCTTTTGGTGGTCTTTGCTCCTTGAGTGTCTGCCGTGCAACAGGTGTTGGATGCGAAGTGTTGACAGGTGATGTTAGTGTTTAGAAGTGTCTCCCAGCCATGTTGGAGCACCTGGGAGGAAATGTGTCTTCTGTCTTCAAGGAAGGTGAGAAGTACAGAGGCTTTGAGGCACATGGAAGGCATCTTCATGATCACACGTGTGGTGAGCGTTCTCAGGTTTCCTGGCTTCTGAGCCAATGAGTAATTTAAAACTATTTTTGTTTCTCTTCATGAAAAAATAACACATATGCAGTGTGGAAACTTCAGAAAATTCAGGTAAACAACAATAAAAAAATAGAAGTAGCCATAATGCCAACCCCCAAAATAACAGTAAATATTTTTGAGTCTATCCACTCAGCCATACACATATGGCATTTCTTTTTTACTACAGAAATGTCAATCTGTTACACAAACTTGGATTGTTTTTTTCAATTTAATAATAGTGCTAGAACAACTTTCCAAGATGGAAACTATTTTTTCATGGCACACATCTTAAAGTGAACAGTCTGCTTTACTCTTTTACTTGATTTATTTAGCTAAGCCCTCTTATTGAAATTTTAACATGTCCCTAATATCTTATTGTATGAGATAATTCTATTTATAAATCCTTGTAGGCTAATATTTTTGCACCTTGCTTATTATTTCTTTAGTATAATTTCCTAGAAGACAAGCTGTTGGTCAATGAATATGCAGTTTTACAGCTTCTTTTTTTTCCCATTTTTAAAATTATATTTTTGACAATCTTTACATAGTTAATTAGGGTAAAAAGGTTCAAGGGCTACAGGAACGTGGGTAAGACTATTATTTCCATATTGCTTCCTTCATGTATCTGAGGTAAAGGGGGATATTAAGGAAGAAGCCCCATTCAGTCTCCAACCCACTCCAGGGTTCCCGATGTTGGGGCATGCTCAAGGGTCTTGTTCAAGCGGTTTTGATAGTTCACCTATTATGGGAATCTTGCATGATACCACTACACCAGTGGTGCTGCTTAGTTTACCTATTATGAATCGCTGCCAATTTGCACCACTCCAAGCAGGATGAGGTCATTGAAGAATCCACTGATTGGCACAGTCCCTCATAGAGTCTCCATTTGCCCAGTATTTCGCTGCCAACATATAGCTGAGGTGGTTGATTGACTTGTTCTGTCCTCTGTCTTTTCTTGGTTAGGGTTCTGAGTCCGGCATTTTGATTGGGGAGATCTCCAAAGAAACTTTGTCTGAGGTGTTCCCAGATCAAATTCTTCTGTGTTCTAGCAGGTACAGGGCCTGGCACAGTCCATCGTCCTGATCAGCTGGTAGTTGCAATTGCTGGGTCGGTTCTGTTTCCAGCCCCAACTTCCACTGGAATCAATGGGTATTGCAGTCCAGCCTGACTCTGTCCAGCATACACTTGGCCCTCACATACACCAGTGGGAGCCGCAGCCTAGTCAGAGTGACCCACAATAACCCCCACCAGGCCTACCCCCTACCCTGGTTTGCCAGTATGTGTAGCAGTAGTCCAGTCTGGTCTGTCCCACATCCCATTCGGCTCTCATACATGTCAATGGCTATTGAAGCTTAGTTCTTTCCAACCAGCTCCACTATGCAACCCACACAGAGGTTGTTGGGTGCCTCTCAGTCTAGCCTCCTCAGCCCCATCCTAGTTTTCATACCCTCCAGTGGGAGTGGTAACCCAAGAGGGAGGAGCCCACTATTTCCCTCCCAGGTCTCTCTCCCACTCCTGGATTATGCACTCTTCCGGTAGTTCTGTGGTTTGACTTGACAGAATTAGCCCCCAGTGCCAGCTTCTGCCAGCTGATGCTGTGGCTAAACCCAAACAACCCTCACCCACTCTAACTTTGTTTGCACCAGTAGGAACAATCAGCCTACCCTGGGTTTTCCCTAATCTAGTCCACATGAGGCACACAGGTGTTGTAGCCCTGCTTAGTTTGGTCTGCCCTCCCTCCCAGCTCATGCTCTCCAGTGGGAGTAGCTGTCTAGCAGGGGAGCCCCCCCCCATATTCCCACTGCAGTCTCCACCCCCTCCCTTCCTGGTTCTCACACATGTTGTTTGGTTGCTGTGGTCACATCCGGTACAGGCAACCTCACCTTGGCATTCCATAGTGTGCACTGGTTTTTGTTGCGACCAAAGCTGGCTCGACCCACACTCTGTTCTGGTGCTTGGATTTGCCAGTGGATGACGTGAACTGATTCAGTCTGGTTTTCACCTGACCCCTGCCAAATGTATGCCAGTGGGAAACTTTCCATGGCCTGTTCTGGGCTGTTTCCTATCATGTTTCTTACCTGTCGGGTCTGTGTCCTGCCAGAGGAGTTGCCCAAGCTCCTCCATCAGAACCTCTCCCAATGCGAGATTTTGCACATACCAGGGGGTCCATGAGCCAGTCCTACTCAGTTCAACTCCTGTCCTAGCAGGAATAGTGGCTTTTCCTGACTGGACTTCAACCCAATCAGGTTCTTACTATTGGATATTTCAGCCCAGCCGTGGTTCATCCATACCCACATATGGTTCACACATGGCTTGGTAGGGGTTAAGACCTAGCGACTAAAGTCCTTGCCTTGAATGCCCCGGGATCCCATATGTGCGCCAGTTCTAATCCTGGCAGCCCCACTTCCCATCCAGCTCCCTGCTTGTGTCCTGGGAAAGCAGTTGAGGATGGCCCAAAGCTTTGGGACCCTGCACCCATGTGGGATACCCGGAAGAAGTTTCTGGATCCTGGCTTCAGATCGGCATAGCAACAGCCGTTGCGGTCACTTGGTGAGTCAATCATCGGATGGAGATCTTCCTCTCTGTCTCTCATCCTCTTTGTATATCTGACTTTCCAATAAATAAATAAATCTTAAAAAAAAAAGAGAAAGCAGATGGATAATAGAACAGAATAGAATGGAATAGGATAGAACCTCAACTGACTCATGAAATGACTAGCTGGTAAAATAAGTAATTTAACAAATGTAAAAGTTCAAGAATTACAAAGAATTTCTTTTGTGTGGGAAGACTTTGATGTTGCTTTTGGAGTTTGCTGTCAGGTTTGAGTGGACTGGTTGGCTTGGTTCTTAAGGCAGCAACTCAAAAGTTACTTAATGTATTTTGATAATGGATTAAAGGTCTTTAACTTAAAAAGATGGATGTCCCCATTATATACCAGAATTTTTCAGTTTTAATGGAGTTCACTTTTTAAAAAATTTGATTACTCTGAATTACTTTATATGTCATTTTCTGTTGTTGCACTTAAAATTTTTTAATGAGTCTGGCTAATTTCATAATAATTCCTTGGTTTACTAATTTCAAGCAATTAGTAAAGAAAAGTTCTCATGTGGAATGGGTGCTACTGTGACTTCTTAGTTTCCTTTTAACTTACTAACTATCTAGTCTGTTTGGGACCGGTGACCAGTTTACTTGTCTCTCCTCAACTGCTTTGCGCTGATGCTGAATGTCTTTGAGGCTCAACACACTGTTGATTAGAGCAATCTCTTCGGCATTCTTGGACTTTTTTCCATTGCTTTGAACACTGTACTCTTTCATGTCGATTCTTCTACTCAATTGCTCTGAAATCCTCATTTCCCAATTACTCCTGGCTAGTCACCAAGATGTCAGGATTTCTTATGTGGAATGACTCTTGCTTTTGATTTCTTTAGTGTGCTGGTGAATGTCTTTAAATTTTTTCAATGATCTACATTTCTAGCGTTCACTTCCTAATTCTTCAAATTATCTGTCAGCTTTAATGCATTCCCAGCAGTTCTGCTTTTCCAGTCCAACATCTCTCCCATGAAAGCGATTGTTACGGACATATTGACATGCCATTTTGCGTTTATCCAATCTTTAGTCATTCGGGGCATTCTTTCATCAGTTCCTCAAGTGGTACATCAGTTTTAACTCTGAATCTCTGGAATTAGACTGCTGTGATTCTGCCTATCTTGTGGTAGTTATAAGATCTGGGGCTAATCAAGTTTGGCTCTTTTCTCAGTTACTTCTTATTTATGCTGAATCAATATCCAGATTTGTGATACCTTTTTTTTTTTTAAAGATTTATTTTTTAAATTTTTATTGGAAAGGCGGATATACAAAGAGGAGAGGCAGAGAGGAAGATCTTCCATCCGATGATTCACTCCCCAAGCCACAACAGCTGGAGCTGAGCCAATCCGAAGCCAGGAGCCTCTCCCAGGTCTCCCACGCAGGTGCAGGGTGCCAAAGCTTTGGGCTGTCCTCGACTGCTTTCCCGGGCCACAGGCAGGGAGCTGGATGGGAAGCGGGGCTGCCGGGATTAGAACAGGAGCCCATATGGGATCCCGGGGTGTGCAAGGCGAGGTCCTTAACCACTACACCATTGCGCTGGGCCCAGCTTTTTTTTTTTAAAGTAAAGATTTATTTGTTTATTGGAATGAGAGTGACAGAAAAAGAGAGAGAGAAGCAGATTCAGAAGGAGCCATCTTCCATCTGCTGGTTTACTCCACAAGTGGCCGCAGTAGCCAGGAGTAGCCAAAGTCAGGAGCCTGGAGCCTCTTCTGTATCTCCCACATAGGTACAGGGGCCCAAGGACTTGGACCATCCTTGGCCACTTTCTCAGGTATCTTAGCAGGGAGCTGGACCAGAAGTGGAGCAGCTGACTGGCCTATATGGGATGCCAGCACTGCAGCTAGCAGCTTCATGGGCGTTGCCACAGAGCTGGCCCTCATGCTTTGATTGTGTTCCATCACTAATGCTTTGTTTGACATATTTTTATCAGTTTTTTTTTTCTGAATTGTGCAGTGTATAGCTTGTCTGAGGCTTGCTACACACTGACATCACCATTTACTTTTTTGCCACCTGATCACTAGGACTGGCACATAATCATCTGAGCAGCGGCTAGCTTCTCAAGGCTGCACCCCACCCGGGTCCTCGCTGTGCTGCAGAGATACAGGTGACTCCCAGTGTTGTCTCAGATCTGTCAGCTTCCTACATCTGCAGTTGACTGACTACACTAATGGGCTCATTGGACAATCCCACGTTTTAGTGAAATCTTTCATGATCAAGCCAGCTGCTTTCTTTGGAAAGTATTACTTCCTCATCTCATTGTCAGCTGGATTCATTTTCTACCACTGCTGTTCTAAATTGTAACAAATCAAACAGCTTTAAAACACATCTCTTACAGTTCTGTGGGTCAGAAATGTGTTATGGGTTTCATGGGATTAGAATCAAGAGGTTGGCAGGCCACATCGCTTTCTGGAAGCCCTGAGGGGGGAAATTCATTTTTTGCTCATGCAGGTTGCCAACAGAATTCAAGTTCTTCTGACTGGGGGAACAAAGTCTCCATTTTCTTAGAGGTTGTAAATGAAGGGACATTTGCTAAACAACCTCTGTGTAGGGCTGACTTCACACACCTAGATATGTCATTTTCTGTTTTCTCAGCCTTTAGTCATTTGGGGAATTCTTTCATTAGCTCCTCAAATGGCACACAGACTTTAATTTTTAATGTCTGTAAATTAAAAAGAAAGAGGCTACTGCACTTTTTGGCCCACAGCCCCCTTCCTCTGTCTTCAAAGCCAGTAACACTGTCAGTCCTTCTCACTGAATCTCTCTGATCGACTCTTCTGCCTTCTTGCACGTTCGAGGGCCTTCGTGATAATCTAGAATAACTTTCCTGTTTTAGAGGATGAGTTGGTTAGCAACCTTAACCCTTGTTGTCATGCAAGGTAACACATTCAGTTTCCACGGTTTGGGATATGGGCTTGTTTAGAGAAGTGTATTCTCTTGTATCTGCCATGCCAGAAGTAGGAGCTACTGCTAGAAAATGAGAACTGTTTTTGTGAGGCTATTTCAGACCTGGATTTAGAGGACACACAGGAGGTCCCGTGGCTGCTCTGGCCTTGTGTCACAGAAAAATTCTCCCACAAGTCCTATCTGGGAGTAGTTCCAGGCTGTGACTGGCCTTGAGATGTGTCCCTGGTATCTCCGAAAGGGGCCATGCAAGAGCTGTTGCTAGGGTGACCCCGAGGGACCTGCACGTGAAGAAACTTGGTGGATTTTTATAGGAAATAGGGTTAAAAGAAACTGAGAGGAACAAGTTAAGCAGGAGCAACCAAAGAGCCAGTTTTGATTGAGGAGCGTGTCCTCAGCAACTGGTGGGACAGTAAAGGCGCGTGTGACCAACGTCAGGGGTGCCTGCCACACAAGTGCACACATGTATCATAGCAGTTCACACTCCCACCGCCCGTGATAATGTCCCACAGCTTCTCTAGCACTGGATGCCTTGTAGAGTTTCAATTTTACCCCATCGAGCAGGGATGACATGACAGCTTACTGTAATTTTTAGTTGATTTTTCCATGACTGCTTCAGCTGAGAATTTTTTCATAACTTGACCCTTTGGCCATCTTCTTTTGTGAAGTATCTGTTCAAGCCTCATGCTTATTTTTCTATAGGTTCATCTTTCTATTTTTGTTTTGTAAGAGTTTTCTGCATATTTTGGATTCCAGTCCTTTATCAGCTATGTTTTATAAATACCTTTGATACTGTGACTTACCTTTTTATTTTCTAAATGAAATCTTTGGATGAACTAAGGGTCTTCGTTTGACCAGTTTTCTCTCCATGTAGGCAATGCTATTTGTGTGCTACTTAGAAAATTTTGTCTATCCCAAAGATCATAAAATTATTCTTTATTTTTTTCTAAAGATGCCACAGACATTTGTTTCACATTAATTCTGTCAGCAGTTGATTTTTGTGCATGGTTGAGATGGCTTCAGGTTTAGATTTTTGTGGGCTGGCATTGTGGTGCAATGGGTTAAGCCATGGCTATGACATCAATACCCAGTGGAGGGGATAGTCAGTCCTGGCTCCTCAGCTTCCTATCCAGCTCCTTTCTAACAGGTCTGGGAGAAGTATCAGAGGATTATCCAGGTGCCTTGTTCCCTGCCATGCATGTGGGAAATTTGGATGGAGTTTGGCTTTGATGTGGCCCAGCCCTAGACATTGTAGCCATTTGGGAAGTGAACCAGCAGATGGAAGATATCTTTCCCCTCACACCCCCATCACTCTTTCAAATAAATGAAATTTCCTTCCCTATGCCACCCCTTGTATGGATATGCAGTTGTTCTGTTGACAAGACTAGCTTCCTATGTGCACTAGAATTGTGCATTTGCAATAAATCACATAAGTGTGTGTGTGTGTGTGTGTGTGTGTGTGTGTATGTGTGTGTGTGTGAGCCTATGTCTGACACTGCTCTGCCTCATTAGTTGGTTTCAGTTCAATTCAGTA
The DNA here is from genome assembly GCF_017591425.1 of Ochotona curzoniae. NCBI lineage: Eukaryota > Metazoa > Chordata > Mammalia > Lagomorpha > Ochotonidae > Ochotona > Ochotona curzoniae. Next base: position 3,547,851 of record NW_024466312.1, on the reverse strand, counting down.
CCACACTGAATTAATGTCTTTGACTTAATCCTGATGTCTGGTAGTGCAAACTGATTTAAACTTTGTTTTCAAGACTGTTGGTTACTCATGGTCTTTTGTATGCCCACATTTTTTTTTTTTTACAGGATATATGATGGGGATTGTATTGAATCTATGAATGTACCTGAAGAGATTGCTGTCAGAAATTTTGTAGTTTTCAGTAAAAAGAAAAATATCTTATACATCTTCCATCAGATTTACTTACTTACTTGTTTATTTCTTTTTAATTTCATTTTATGACACAGTTTCATAGGCTCTGGGATTCCCCCAACCCCTCCCCAAGCCTTTCCCGCAAGATGGATTCCTCCACATTGTTGCAGTAGGACAGTTCAAATCCAGTCATAATTCCTTCATTGCAAGCATGTACCATGCAGGAAGTCCAGCATCTTATTATCCAGATAAATTCAACAGTTCTTGGGGAGACCATCTCCAGTCTGATAGTAGAGCTGGCAGCATATTATCCCATCGAATGAAAAGCCACAACATAACATCATTTACAACATTATGGAGTTAATTGTCATGGTACTGAGTGACCAATATGTTAGAAAATGCAAGTTCTTAACCACATCTTGTGACTACTTCATTGACATTCCAGTTTTAGTTTATACACAACCGGCTGCTATACACCTTAAAATGGTTATAGGATACTATTCAGCCATCTTGTGTCTATTTTCTTTTTTATGTTTAGCACTTTATAGTATTGAAGCATAATTTTTACTAAACTTGGTGAATTTTAGGATAGTCCAAACCAGCTTATGACTCTAACAAGGCGCATCAGATTTATTTTTAAGTATTTGAAATTTGTGATGCTATCAGCATAAATTATCATTAAAAAAAGAAAGATCTTTACATCCAGTAGCTACTGATCATATAAATTAGTTTTTATATTGATTTTAAAGAAATTTTGCCAAATTCACACATCAAATAAAATTTTCTAGATTATTTTGTTTTTCCTGTGTACACAATAATCGGGTACAAATAATACCAAGTTTTATCTCTTTCCATTTCTTTTTAGAAAAATACTTATTTCAAAAGAAGAATTACAAAGAGAGAGAGGGAGCGAAAGCAACAGAAATCTTGCATTCATTCACTAATTCACATCTCAAATAGCTGCAGCTACTAGGATTAGGTTAAATTGAAGAGAAAGCCAGGTGCTTTTTCTGGGTCTCCCACGTGGGTGTAGGGGACCAGGTAGTTAGGCCAACCTCTGCTGCTTTCCTAGGAACATTAGCAGGGAGCTGGGTCAGAAGGGATGCAGCTGGGACTCACTGGCTGCCAAGTGGGAGACCAGTGTCAGGGGTGGGCAGCTTTCCTCACCAAGCCACAACACTTGCCCCTCCAAGTCTGACAGTAATTAAAACATGTTTCTGAAGTGTTTAGGATTTATAGCAGAATATGAATAGAAATGGTGACAGTGATCAACTTTATTTCATTTCTGACTTCAGGGGGAAATCCTCAGTATGTCTCAGTTCTTATTTTTGTTTTAGGCTTTTGCTAGGTATATTAAACACTTGGGACTCTTGCTTAGTTCTAATCCATTAAGGAGTTTTATAATGAATGAGGGTTAAATTATTAATTTTTCCTTCCTTTTTAAAATGGTTGCATTTTCTCCTTTATTCTGTTTATGACGTCATCCATCTCAACTTTCATTTGTTAATCTGAACAAAATCACTTGATCATGATGTGCTATTCTGTGTCACTGAATTAGATGTGCTGATATATATTTTTTAAGAATTTATTTATTTTTATTGGCAAGTCAGATATACAGAGAGGAGGAGAAACAGAGAGGAAGATCTTCCATCCGATGATTCACTCCCCAAGTGACCGCAACGGGCAAAGCTAAGCCAATCCGAAGCCAGGATGCAGGAGCCAGCAGTCTCTTCTGGGTCTCCCATGTGGGTGCAGGGTCCCAAGGCTTTGGGCCATTCTTGACTGCCTTGCCAGGCTACAAGCAGGAAGCTGGGAGGGAAGTGAAACAGCTGGGATTAGAACCAGCTCCCATATGGGATCCTGGTGTTTAAGGCGAGGACTTTAGCTGTTAGGCCACTGCACCAGGCTCAGATGTGCTGATATTTTGCTTGGGATTTTTGTGATATGTTCTTGGAAGAAATTGAGTAGCCTTTTAAAAAAATGTTTGTGTTCAATTTGATTGCAGAGCTGTAGTGGCTTCATAGAATGTAGTATTCCCAAGTTTTCAAGTTGATATAAAATTCTTTTTTTTTTTTTAATATTTGAGACATACTATTGAAGCCATTTGGGCCTAGCTTTCTTTTTTTGAAATTTTAGGTTACATTTAGATTATAGAAATATTCGAATTTTCTGTCTGCTTCTCCATTGGTTTCATAAATTATGCTTTTCTAGAAACTTGCTCACTTAAAATTTCTAAGCTTTTCAGCATAAAATAATAATATTCTATTATTAACTTTCTAATGACTAAAGTTTTTGCGATGAACTTAGTCGCTGCTCTTAGTCATTCATGCTTTTCCTTTTAAAAAAAATCTTGTTGAGTTCTTGCTCTCTATACATTTTATTTCCTTTTCAATGACCTAATTTTTGGCTGTGTTCGTTTTCTCTATTTTATCTATCATTAATTTCTAATCTTATTTGTTTAGCATTTTCTACCTCTGTTTGCTATTCCTTTTCTAAACTATTCAGATGAATATTTAGATTTCTGAATTTCAGCGCTTCTTTTCTACCATAAATATGTAAAGATCCAAGCAAAGTTTGAAGTGCACCACTTATTTTTGATACTGCATATTTTTATTATTAAGAATAGAAATTGCCGCTATGATTTCTTCTTTAACTAATGGATTATTTAGAAGCTTACTACTCACAAAAACTTGGTGATATTCTAGATTTGTTTCTATTCTTGCTTTTTAGCTTCATTTGACATAGATAGAGAAGATTACGCTTTACGTTCTTAAAATTTTCTTTTTGGCACAATGTATGACCAAATCTGAAAAATGTCTCATTCACATTTGATTGTGCAGTTTGTCAGCATTATGGAAAGTGTTTTCTATGTTTACATGTCAAGTTAATTTGTCATTTTTAAAAGAGCTTTTTATGTTCTCATTATTTTCTTTTTGTCTGATTATTGTATCAGTAGAGATGTGATTGTTGCTTTGTTTTTCCTTTTGGTTATATTGACTTTTGCTCTATATACTTCAAATTATATGAAAGTTATGTATAAATTAAATATTGTAACATTTTCCTGATATATATATATATATATCACTTATCAATATTGAATCATTATCAATGAAACAACTTAACTATGCTATCATTATGAAATAAGTAACTGCATTCATTCATTTCAGGATCAGTCTCTAGACATTTTCATGCTGTAAATATACTTTGTTATTAGAAATTGTAGTATTTACAAGGCATGGTTTTTCTCATCTTTCGCTTTCAATCTTTTGTGTCCTTACACTTCAAGAATATGCAAATGAATTTTGACATCTAGTCTGTCATATTTAAAATTTAATTGGAGCAGTCCACCTGTATTTAAGGTAATTCCTTGTGTAGTTCGAATTCTGTTTACTGTGTTTCCATTTGGTTTGTATTTTTAATGTCTTCTGCTTTATGTATTTTTGGCTTTTTTTTCTCTTATCTGTCACCTTCTTCTGTAGTAATGTGGTATTTTCCCTCTACTGGCTGTTTTGTTTAAGATTCTTTTACTTTTTTTTCTTCTAGTTACCTTCCTTGCTGCCTACAGCAACTGGCACATTTCCCATTTCTGAGACAATGCCCAACTTTGTCAGCTAGCTCTGGCTGTTTTTATTGTTTTGATCATATATTTTAGCTCTGAGAATATTGAAGGCGTATGTAAGATGTCACTGTTATTGTTTTATGTCATTAATACTCTATGGTGTTTGTCCACACATTTCCTCTTTGAGCTGCGCCTCATTTCTTCTTGCATCTTCCACAGACAGTTCATAAACTGCGATGGTGCTCCCATTCACGGAGCGGTAAACAAGGATTTTCACAGCCTCTGGTGGCCAACGCGGCCATGTAGCGGAGCCACAGAACCACTAGGCCTGGGCTGTGCCAGGTCTGTGGTCAAATAATTCAGTCACTATTTTGGATCCTCAGTTTCTTTATCTCTGAAAGTAAGGATTGGCCATTTGTTTGTCCTGCCTCTCTTATATGCGAATCTCATATTATATGAGAAAAAGGTATAAAAATGCCATTGACTAACACAGGGCTTGCTAACAATGCCATTGTCTGCAGGTAGGCACAAATTTCTTTGGGCTGTAGAGCACTCTTCAAAGTTAAACCAAGATGACACTTAAAAATCATACTTCATACAAAAATCCAGACTTCTGCCTTTCTTTGAAGTTGCAGATGATAACTGTAGCCCCGACTTCATAGCTGTAGTGGACAGGTGGGGTTGTGGAGAGCCCATTTCCTGCAGGAGAGCAAGCTCAGTGAGGAACTGCAGTGTGCTCAGCAGACAGGTGCGCTCGCATTGCTATGCTTGCTGCCCTACACCTGCCTTGTCTTGGCTGTGGTCCTTGCTAAGCATTGTATCAGAGTTATTGTGATGACTGACTTCAGAGCCAAGGACATGCTGGCACAGAGCTTTCTAGTGTGAAGTGTTGCTAAGTGCTGCAACAGATGACCAAGGGAGATCGTAGCAACACGTTCCCTGGGCACCTGACATCAAAACGATATTATAATCCCTCTGGGGTGCTGGGACTGCATCAGGCTTCTAGCAGGTTTTGCATTGGACTGGAGAGGGAAAGAGCTGTTTTAGAATCTGTCTTGTAGAAAGTATAGAGGTAGGGAACTCTTAGAGATAGTCTATATATTTAAATACAATTTGGAACTTGTAAATAAAAAAAGCAGAACACAGCAGAAGGATTTTTATCTGTATGGCTTTTATCAAAAAGAGACATGGATTTTTAAAACTCTTTGAACCATTCATGTGAAATCTCTGAATTTTATTGTATGTAAATGATCAATTTTTTAAAAACACGAGCTAAAATCAATGCTTAAAAGGAAGACATGGAGAAAATTACAATTTCTGCCTGTATCAAGCATTTATTATGTAATAACTCTGTAGTAAATAGTATGTGTGAGTTAATTGGATTATTTTATGTTCACGATATCTTATAAAGTTCACCTTATTATCATCCCCATTTTACCAAGTGTTGAAATTGAAGTACATGGAGATTGCATCAAACACCCATTTCTTTGGCTAGTAGAAGAGCCAAAACTTGAACTCTAGTTTGAAGAATGTAGGTGCTAGGTTTTCATTCTCTCTGTGTTCTAATTATTTGGATGATTACAGATCAATGATTACAAACTTGTGGAGGGAGAGAGGACGTAAATGGAGGATCCATTTAAGCATCTTTGGGGGAACACTCTTCGCTTGTTCAGTACCTGGTAGCCTTATTCAGAGATACCAAGGGGCCCGGCACAGTAATCTAATGGTTAAAGTCCTGGCCTTGTATGCTTCAGGATCCCATATGGGAGCCGGTTCTAATCCTGGCGGCCCTGCTTCCCATCCAGCTCCCTGCTTGTGGCCTGGGAAAGCAGTTGAGGATGGCCTAAAGCCTTGGGACCCTGCACCCACATGGGAGACCTAGAAAAGGCTCCTGGCTCTGGCTTCAGATTGGCCCAGCTCTGGCCATTGCAGCAGCTTGGGGAGTGAATCAACAGTAGGAATATCTTCCTCTCTGTCTCTCCTCCTCTCTGTATATCTGATTTTACAATAAAAATAAATGAAATACTTAAAAAAAAAAGGAATACCAAGATGCCAGGAGTGATGCCACTGATTGGGTCCTTACACTCAGTGTGATCAGACTCCCTACCAGAGGGCAAGGTTTCTTCTTAGGCTTTGGCCAAGACTTCCCAAGGGATGTTGCATCTTTGACCTCAGTATAAAAAGATGGTTACTTTCTGATATGGCATTTCATGGCAAGAGTTTTTCCATCTTCACAGAAGTTTTGATACCAGTTTTTACTTTGAAAATCCGATGGATCCTAAGAGCTCCTCCACAGAAGCAGCGTGCATGTACACACGCAGGTTCTGGTATCCCCCGAGGGTCATCTGTGGACTCCACGTGGAAAGCCTGTGCCCTAAACTGGGCTGGTCAAGGGAGGCTAAGCTGCTCTGCTCCTTGTCTGATGGTCCCAAGCACCTCGCCTAGTAGGCGTATCATCAGATTGCAGCTTTCTTTTCCCCAGATAATTTGCTTTCTCTTTCCTCCTGGAAAGCTGGTTCTGATGAACACATACTGGAAGATATTGGCTTTGTTAGTTTTCATTTCTGTCACTCCCTTTGGTCATGTCTGACAATTCATACATACTCAGCAGAAAATACACACACACATGCACATACATGCTTAAGTATGCAACAGTATCACAAAAGTGTAATGTGCTTTTGATCAATCTGGTCCTTGGGTGGCAGTCATTTCATTTGCAGAACTTTTCTAACAACGATTTGTTTACAGATGCACCACATGTGGATATACAGGTTGTTCACTGGCCCACAGCAGCTGGTTTGGGTTAGGACACCTTGTCACTGGGGTATAAATTCAGTCAATTCTTTCCTCCTAACTTTGGTGCCTGGCTCAGGGTTAGTTCTTCTGGGAAGAATGGACATCTTTTCAACAAATGAAAGTACAGTATTTGGGATGACAGTCCTGTCTAATTAGCAGTGTTACCAAGGAGTACAGAAGGCAGGCAGTTCAGAAGATAAAGTACCAATGTTCCTATTCTGGTGCTGGATCACCCACAACCTTGTCTCTTCTTTCTTCTCGGTGAATAGAACTTTCCATGTTCCCGGGGCTACATTTGCTTGGAAGAATGAGATCTAAAGGATCTGCGTCTTGTATTGCCTCATCTTCATTTCATAGGATTCAGGTTTCTGTAATGGCAAGCTGAGACGGAGCGTCAACAGGAATGGCTGAATAATGCTGGTAGAGTTTTCCCTCCTCTCTTTGGCTGATGAATTTCTAGCCATAACTCATACCTTGACTTGGGCATCACTTATTCAAGGACACACTAATTCCTCCACACATGCTCTTGTAGCACCACATTTAATCTCTTGCATAATGGACTTAACACCATGACAATGTAACATTTATTTTGGGTATCAATCAATAGATAATGTTCCTTAAATCCATAAGCATCACGAGAATGGTGACCACTTCTGTTTCCGTTTACTATTGCATTCTGATTGTCTGGCACACGGTAGGTGTTTAATTAAATATTTATGTGAATGAATTGATAAGTGATACATAACCAGCCCTAATTGGGAAAAGTCTTAGAGTTTTGACCGAGTGGTGAGGTTTCTCCTGCAGATAGTAGGACTTCTATTTTTCAGGCTGAACGTCCTTGACTCAGTCGCATCACCTAACTTTGAACTGCATAACAGAGCTCTGGCTCAACATGTTTTTCTTCTTCATCTTTCCTAACTTACTAGACATTTCCTAAAGCTTATTTAAATCTTTTATTTTTATCTTTTTGTTGGAAAGTCAGCTATTCAGAGAGTAGGAGAGATAGAGAGGAAGATCTTCCATCCAACGATTCACTCCCCAAGGGGCCACAATGGCTGGAGCTGCACTGATCCAAAGCCAGGAGCCCAAAACTTTTTCCAGGTCTCCCATGTGTATCTAGGGTTCCAAGACTTTGGGCTGTTCTTGGCTGCTTTCCCAGGCCACAAATAGGGAGATGGATGGGAAATGGGACAGCTGGGACATGACATGGCACCCATATGGGATCCCAGCACGTGCAAGGTGAGGATTCCAGCTACTAGGCCACTGCGCCAGGTTGAAAGTTTAGTTAAAGGAAAACTTACTAGTACTATACATCGTCCTTTGTCCCAAGAAGCTGTGTTATGTGCTGGTTCAAAATAAGAGGTTTGAAACAGGTTTTACACCTGGGTTGCCCACTTGGTGGCTGAGTGATTTTGAACAAATGACTTTATGTTCTCAATCCTCATTTACTTTAGTCTGCAAAGTGAGAATAATACATTTCTCACATGACTGAGTTTATCTATGTGAAACATTGATCAGGAATCCTAACCCGTAGAAGGCTTTCAGTCATGCAAGTTTTCCTTTTCAACCAGGCTGAATCCTCAAAAGACAGATGAACAGCAAAGAACCCAAGAATCAAGCCAATAAGAGTTAAATGTGACTTCTGGGAAGGTATACACTTCCCAGAAGATAAGGAGGAAAGAATACGTTAATTAGTTGATGTAATGTGTGAGTTTATTTAATATTAGGTCCTTGTATCTAGGTCTTCACTAGATTTTTTTTCCCTGTCCTCCTTTTAACTCTACACAGCACACAAGAGATGCAGAAAAACTGAATGAAGGTGTTGCCTGATCGTTTATAAGCCGAGAGAGGCTCCCAGGTTAAAGGAGCACGCTGGTGGTCATGAAGATCCTGGGTAGGAGTTTGGCTTGCCAGGGCAAGTGCTTTCTTGGGGTTAGGCTAAGCAGTTGGAGGCATTGCTTCCTCTGTGCTGGAGAGAGGTGAGCCTGTGATGAATGGCTCCTTAGTCCTTGGGGAAGAAGACAGCATGATGGGCTGGGAAATTAAATCCCATCGTCTAGTGGAGATTTCCTAATCCAATTTTGTTTCTCTCATTACCATTTTTTGGCAGAAAGTCTCAGAACCTGTTTTTTTTTTTTTCCCACTATGTGTGTATCGCAAAGTCCAGTAGCCTGAAGCCATAGAGAAAGCTGATTGTGTTTCCCAGGAGACCCATTGCTTGTGTGCTCAAAATCAGAGCATTTGTCCAACCATTAGACTACATGGCATGAGTAATTTGAGAAGAGCGAACTCTTTGGCTCAGGTAGAGGAGCTGGGATTACAGTGACCTGCTTCTGGCAGGGGCTGGAGAGTTTCCCATTCTCTGGCTCCAGGCAGAGCGTGCAACCCACTTCAAGAGTTCCATTTTATTGGTTCCACAGCATTTGGGAGTGTCTGCCTGGTATTGGGTATCACTTCAACCACTGGGGATTCAGAAACAGCTCCTGCCCTGCTACAATAGATCTATTGTAAGTAAGATACATTTTATTTTTAGAAGCATTACAGCAAGCACATGTGTAGTTTTTCTTTTTTTTTTTAAGGAAATAAATCCCCCCAACCCCACTTTCATAATACAAACCAGTTTTATTTTTGTGTGTCCCTTTCCCAACCTCTTTGTTCTTTGGGATTTCTAAGGAGGTAGTTTTGATGATTTGGATTAGTGAGTTTATTGAAGTTTGGGGGGAGAAAATCTCCTAAGCTGCAGGTGCTTCCCATGAAGTGCACCTGAGTCCTGCCAGGCTAGCCACGCTCTGGGTGACAGAGCCCTGGTTGCCTCTATGCTTCCATTTCCTACCATTCTCCTCATATGGGGCTGCCTTCCTGTGGTTCTCAGCCCACATGAGCCTGGCCCTCCCCTAGAGCATGTGAGCTTGAGCTCCTCCTATGTGACAGTCACACAGCTCACACCCCCATTTCATTCCCAACTCAGCTCAAATGTCATCTCCTTGGATGGACCTTCTCTGACCACCTGTTGGTTCTTGTATTGTCCTCCCTCCATTTATCCAGATTTAATTATCTTCCTAGCACCTTGACCGCATGGCATATATGTTTTTCGAGTCTAGCTCCTTTGGTTGGAATGAGTCATCTGAGAACAAAGGATTTGCCGGAGTATTCTGTGCTGTGTCCCCAGCACCTAGAGCAGCAGCTGGTCTAAAAGCAGCATTTACTGGCTTGTTGTAAGATGCTTCTGCTTTGGCTCCTTTCCCTTACGTTTTGCTGCATAGAGTTGGTGAGGCCCTGCCTACCTCCCTTGACATGACATCTATTTTAAAGCTGAGTTCATATAGGTGAGGAAAGCTTGGATACAGGCATTAACTTGATGGGTTTCAGTTGAAATACAGGGAGCCCATTCTGCTTTCTGTGGGTGACTTGTCTTGAGTTTGAGAAGGGAAGATGCCGTGAGGACAGCTCGCTATGATTTTCATAGTTTGTATCTGAGGTCAACAGGGAAGGGCTTGTTGCATTTGCTTGTCAGAACCTTCTGTAGAATGTCCTCCCTTGACCTGCTCAGGTAGGGCAGCTGGAACAATGGCCAAGATTGTCTCACTGTCTTGCATCAGCACACATGGCCTGGAATTGCAGAATTCCCTGGATACTCACTGTGTCCATTGCTCATTCTCCCATTCATATCCTCCCTCTCCTTTCCACATGACTAGATCTGTATCCTGCCTTTTCAGTACTTGCCTATGGAAAAAAATGCAACCAAAGTTTGCTTTAAAAGGAGCAGGAGGCTGATGTATATATGGGCGCCCCAACTGCCTCCTCCTAGGAGGAAAATGTGGTTAGTGATAACAGACATTGAATCTGGTGTTTTGGAGCCGACAACCTTGCTGTAAATCCCTGATGAGCTGTGGGAAAAGTTAGAATATGTACACACAAATGTATTCCTGTTGTACTATAAATTCCTGCGAAAATAAGGAAACCAGTGACCATTGCTGCTATAGAGTAACTTCAACCAAGGCATGCCTTCTATAAGGACAAGAAGAAGAGAATGCAGCTTGAGAGTGCTGTTACAATGCCTGTCTCCCCTGTCAAAGTGGCTGGGTTTACCGGGTTCTGGCTGTTGACGCCAACCCCCTGATAACACAGATCCTAGGAGGAGTGGTGATGACTCAGGTAGCTGGGTTCCAGCTGTGTGCAGAGAAGGCCTGGACTGCATTCCTCTGTCCTACTTACATTCCTACTCAACAGGCATTTGGGAAAGTAAATCAGCAGATGGGAGCTCTTCCTGTCTGTATCTCTTCTCTACCACTCAAGTTACATACATACCACATATATGCTTATATATACCATATATGCACATACATATTCTATTTCATTTATAAAATGTATTAAAATGTTTGCTTATTTGTTTGAAAGTCAGAGTTAGGGGCGCACATGCACACACACACACACACACACACACACACACACACACACACACACAATCTTCTATCTGCTGCTTTTTCCCCAAAATCGTCACAAAAGCCAGCACTGGGCTGGGTCAAAGCCAAGAGCCAGGAGCTTCTTCCGGATCTCCCACTTGGACCATTTTCTGTTGCTTTTCCCTGGTCATAGTAAGGGTTTGAAAGGAAATGGAGTAGCCAGGACATGAACTGGTGCCCATATAGGATATTGGCACTGGAGGTGGTAACTTTATACACTTTAGCATAGCACACAGCTGCATGAGACAGGTGACTTCTTTTTTAAAATATTTATTAATCTTAAAAAGTTTAAAATTTTTAAATTTGAAAGGCAGAATCACAGAGAGAGAAGGAGAGTCAGAGAACTCATCCATTGCTGGTTCATTCCATAAATGGCTGCAAAAACCAGGCCTGCGCTGGTGTACAGCTGGGAGCCGGGAGCTTCTTGTGGATTTTCTGTGTAGCTTCAGAGGCCCAAGCACTTGGGCCACCTCTACTTTCCCGGGTGCACTAACAGGGAGATAGTTCAGAAGTGGAGCAACTGGGACTCAAACTAGCACCCATGCGGGATGTTGGCACTGCAAACAGCAACTTTATGTTTTATACCACAACCCTGGGCAATCTTTTTAAAGATTTATTTATTCACTTGAAAAGCAGAGTGACTGAGAAAGAGACAGAGTTGTTTCATCTCCTGGTTCACTCCTCAAATGTTCACAAGGTCAGGGGCTAGATGAAGCAGCCAGGAACTCCATCCTGGCTTCCCACATGGGTGGTGGGCTGGTGCTCAAGTACTTGGGCCATTGTCTGCTGCCATCTTAGGTACATTAGGAGGGATCTGGACCAGAAGTGAACTAGCCAGTATTTGAACTGACATTTCCATATTGATAGTATTTAATTTCCTCATAGGTTCATCCTCATGCCTTAGGATGGAATTCTCAAGCAGGATACACAGACACCTGCTTGTAGATCATTCTGGGTGCTTTTTAGAAAGTGAATACTTCCATGCCAGTTCCAAGACCTGCAGAATCAGTATCCAGCAGTGTGGCCAGGAGCACATCCCCGTTGGAGGACTTCCGAGCAGCTTCATGTACTTCTTTGTTCCTGGCAGTACTGGCATCATTTGGGGAGTGTGTCTATTGACTGTTCCTCTCTGCCTGCTCCATGGACCTCCTTCTCAGAACTGCCAATTTCTCCTCTCCAGGTTCACATTTTGTTCCACCACCACACAACACCAATTCCTAAGAATTTGCCTTGCATCTCCTGTGTTGACTCGGAGAGAAGCCTTGGTTCTGCAAGGTTCTGCCCCGCTTGGCAGAGTTTTCTGTGTCTGGAAAGAACTGGAAGGAAGATAGGGCCATGATTCTAAGGGGGTGAGCAGGCAGGCCTCCACCCCAGGCAGCACAATTAAGAGTGTTCCCAGCAGGAAGGCTCCTCTCTGGGAAGTGCAGAGAGCTGTCAGCACAAGTGACCTTTCTAATCACGCCTGACATTTCACAGCCCCCAAAGGCGGAAGGGCTGCCCTGCTGCCAGAGGGGTGGTGTCATGCTGTGTCACCCCAGACACCTGCGTCTAAGGTTATGGTGACTTGGCCTCCAACTGGGCGATGAATCAGAGCATGTGAAGGGTTTTGTTTCCCGGGGAAAAGGGAAAACATGGAGCTGGGGGCTTACATGGCTGGTTAGCATGTGTCTACTGCAGGGCTGGAAAAGCCGTGGAGGAGGATGTTGCCTCTGCTGGGGCTTAGCCCTGGCCCAGAGAGCTCAAGGATGCTGATCAGATAGACCTGCTCAGGAGGCACAATAGACTGGGTCCCTGCTGGCCAAGGGCACTGCGATGACTCACTTTTCAGCCTTTTCCATGGGAGAAGCTTAAGGAACATTGCACACTGAATATAAAAAGATCCTACAACATGTACAGCCATCAGGAAGAAAGAAAAAACACTTGAAATCCCACCACTTGGAGATGCCATCACCAACATTTCAAGGACATTTCTATGCAAATATAGACTATTTTCAAACAAAATGCATTCCTGTCATAAAGATTGCTTTATAAGCTGTATTTTTTAGTGAAAATCTTAAAACACATTCCTATGTGAATTAAATATAAATTTAATGAAGACAGTTTTAATGATTCCACTGTACTCTGTGGCACAAATGTAAGGAGCTCCACAAAGTGCATGGAAATAGGGAATTGAAAGATAAATCAAGGACTGATGCAGTGGCATATCAGACTAAGTTTCAACCTGAGGCACCATATGGGCACTGGTTTGTGTCCCAGCTGCTCCATTTCCCATCCAGCTTGTTATATCCTCGGAAAGCAGCTGAGGATGGCTAACGTCCTTGGGTACCTGCACCCATGTGGGAGATCCCAAGGAAGCTCCTGACTCCTGGTGTCAGATCAGCTCAGCTTCACCCATGGAGTGAACCAGCAAATGGAAGATGCTCCTCTCTCTGCCTCTCCTTTTCTTCTCATAACTCTGCCTTTCTGATAAAAATAACTAAATTTTTAAAAACAATTCAAATTTGTAAGAAACTCTGAAGCCTTCTCATAGAGCTGCCTAAGGTTTTCAATTGTGATAAAATGTATGTTCTTGAACATGATGATGGTTAAATCTTTCCCACAGAACAGAGACTAAATTTGTAGAACACATCCCTTGAAGTGTTTCTGTGAGTTGAAGATGCACCTTGTAAGGTTTTCCTGCCTGTTGTCTGGAAAGACTGGACCAGCAGCGTATGGGGAGCCTGTTCCTTCATGCTCCCCACAGTCCGGGCGGTGACTGCTCCTTGAAATCTTTGCCTCGCTTGGGAATAAAAAATAGTAAAGTGCAGTGATTCTAATGTGCATTTCTCTATGTGTCGGAGTGAAACGTTTTCCTGGGTTTAATTGATTATTTGTGTTTCTTGTTTTCTGAATTTGACCTTCCCCCCCTCCATTCCTTGGAGGGAGTGTTAATTTTCTGACTTGTACTCTGAATTCGTGTCACACGATAGTTAGGGTAAGAATTTATTATCATTCAAGTTCTAACTATTTTGCTTCAGGTACCGTGTGTCTTTCATTTTTGTGGCTTCCTCCATGACGAAGTGAGAAGCACTGACTTCTTCAGTCCCAAGTTTTTCTGGAATCACATTTACAAAAGTCTTCTTTCTTGTGGTCATAAAAATATTTATCTGTGTATTCTTGTGTCTTTTCACTCTCTCAATTCTGCTGGGCTTTGGGCCACGGCTCCTCTCCCTTCCCTCCCTCCCTCCTTCTTCTTTCTGTCCTTCAGTCCTTCCCTCCCTTCATCCCTCCCTCCCCCTCTCTCCCTCCATCCTCCCTTTCTCCTTCCCTCTGTCCTTCCCTCCCTCCTTCTTTCCATTCTTCCTCGTTTCCCTGCTTATCTCTCTCTCCTTCCTTCTGTCCTTCCTTCTCTCCCTCCTCCTCCCTCTGCTTCCCTCCCTTCGTCCCTCTTTTCCTCCCTCCCTTCCTTCTTTCTCTTAAGTCCCACCTCCTCAGAGAAATTTTTGGATACAGGACCTAAAGGTTTCTCTAACCGCTCTTCATCTTTCTTTTAGTACCCTAATTCTTTGTCCTCCTTTTATTCAATAACTGTATTTTCAACTATGCTATAAACTCTAAAGAGAACAAAACTTGAGTTTGTTTTACATTCCAAGCACCTTTCCTAGGATCTGGCACAGGCTAGTTTTACAAAAGATGAATGTTAACCCTGTCCGGAATTTATTTTGGTGTAAAGTGTGAACTTGAGATGCACTATGAATTTTTCCAAGTGGTACCTGGCCAGTGCACACAACACCAGTGCATCCTCTCTCTCTTCTTACTCCCACTTCATGGTCACCAGGAAACTAGGATGCCGGAAGGGGTCCAAGGGACAGCTGTTGCTCTTCTCCAGTGCCTTCATTTCCGCTCTACTGTAACTTCCCTTTCTCCATTACTGCCTGAGCCCTAAGTGCTTCCCATAATATGTATCTCAGGACTTTGCCTAGGGTGGATCTGTAATTAATGCTATTTGCTGGCTGATTCAAATCCTTTAAATGGCAGTGGAATCAGATTTTCCGGATGTGTTTTAAATCGTGCTTACATCAGCCTTTGGAAGCCTTGGAAGGAATGTGCTCTTTCCACCCAAGAGACAGGATTTCCTGACACACCTTCTGTGCAAACGGGGTTGTTGGGTGGGAGGGGGTGTCAGAGGCAGGAAGAAGGTGGTGACGTCTCCTGATGTGTGCTTTTCACATTCCTGGTGCCCTCGTGTCACTTGCTTTGGCCCTGCTTGAGAAGCAGCCCAGGCAGCTCTGTGGTCAGGCCCAGGGAGGCCTTGGCTTTTAGTCTTTAACATTTCATTTTTTTCTAGTCCTTGAAAGTGATGCATTAAGCTGAAAATAGTCGAAGAAGTTGCAAAAGAGTCTATTCTTCTCCTTTTAAAAATTGTTCTAATGAGCCCAATCATCAAAGGAACTCAGCTTAAATCACAGGGCTTTTCTGGCTGTGAGTGATGGAAAGTCAACTGAAATGGTATCGTGCAAAATAGAAATGAAGCAACCAAAAGCAGGGAACCTGAGGGGAATGGAACTCAATGAAGCCAAAGGCTCCATTGGCGTTTTCATCCCTGAGCTGGTGTGCTGAGTCTGGCTGCTTCCTGACTCAGGCCTCTGTTTTTTTGTGGAAGCCAGGTGGCCTCGAATGTACCTGCAGCTCCAGAGTACAATCATATTAAGAGAACATCCCCCCAGAAAGCTTCACTAACATTCCTGGGAAGTCCTTTTTGGACAGTTGAATCATATGACCCACTCCCAAACTGATGGCTGTGTCCCAGGTTGGGAGTCCTCTGGCAACTGAGGCTGCCTCATATGCGTACACTTGGTGCCTAATGTGGTGAGGATAAGTTAGCCTCACGGGGACCATGTGGGTCTCCCAGGAGACAGAAACATACCTCGCAGCCACTATAGGGAGCTCTTGCCTGTGTTAGAAATATTTTGGGAAAAGAGAGGTGGTACCAGCTACCATAGCAATCTATTTCATGTCCACCATCTGGCAATTCTACCTCTCTTCTATCTTGAATTCCTCCTGCTGTAATTTCTACCCATCTTGTTCTATTCCTTCTTCAGGGTCCATTCAGATCAAAACATACTGTGAGGATTAATTGGATTTTCCAGAAGTCCTGGGATCATAAGGAACAGCTGTGTGGTAAAGACATGTGGCCATTAGCTTAAGTTCTTCAGTTTTTTGTGCTCATGGGGGAATGGGAGAACAAAGATGGATCACAAGACCAGGAGCTGCGATTTACAAATCATCCACAAACTTGGTCTTGATCACAGTGCCCCTCCTTTTC
Organism: Ochotona curzoniae; assembly: GCF_017591425.1. Taxonomy (NCBI): domain Eukaryota; kingdom Metazoa; phylum Chordata; class Mammalia; order Lagomorpha; family Ochotonidae; genus Ochotona; species Ochotona curzoniae. The sequence continues at coordinate 3,531,539 of NW_024466312.1, read as the reverse complement.
CCTCTTTGGGTAATGTGTCTCTGCCTGCCACAAGGAGCAAACTCCAACTCTGTGATGGGTTTGAAAGAACTGAAAGAACTAGGGAATGTTGGGGATCAGGGAGCCAGGAGCAGCTGACCAGGTTGTGTCATCTGACTGGAGCGATTAGCAGCTGGCCGTATCCAGTGGCTTTCCTTTTTTAGCTCAGGTTAATGAGCTATGAATGATGTATAACTGTCTGGGCAGGACACAAATGTCACAGTCCGAGCTCCTCCGTTAGCTCCTCTGTCAAAGCCAGAGCCCATTCTGGGACTGGCAGGGACAAGTACTGAGAAGTGTAGTGGGTTGGTGGGAGGATCACAACTCGGAATTGAGGAAGCAAAGCACAGCCTGGTCCAGCAGCCACCCCTGAGGCAGGGCTGGGCGTGCAGGAGGGCTCTTGGGAGCAGCGTGCTGCCGTGGGTTGCCAGGACCCATCATCACCTTTCCAGGTGGATGATACAGGATGGAGGTCTCCTCAGCTGTTCCTTGTGCTCTCCTGCTGTTTCTTTCTCTGACTCTCTATTTACATGTTCATTTAAATATGTGTATGTGCACAGATACACATACATATCTCTCCTATTTATCAACTTGTCATCTAATATGAGCCTATCATTTAATCCCTCTAGAATTTTCCCTAAATAATTTGATAGTAAGTTGAGTATGTCATGAACCTTCTAAAAAAATAAGCCTCTTCTCCTTTAGGCACGAAAGTTACCAGAATCAAGAAACTGAGCATTGATACCATGCTAAAAGTGAATCTAAAAATTTATATTCATATATCCGCAGAGAGTGCTATCAAAACCTCTAAACTGATTTCCCCTCTACTCACGCGCCTCTCCACCAACCTTGCCTATTTCATTCAGATTACTGGCATTCTTGCAGTGAGGAGTGCAGGCTGGCTGTTCTGTAGACTGGCCCTCAGTTTGGATTTAGGTGACTTTTTCCATGATGAGACATCAGTTTTGGACATCTGAGTATAGATTTTATATTAACTTTTAGCAGGAATTATTGGCTGTGTGCTCAATAGGCAGTCTTATCATTTCTATTAGCCTCCAGAGTTGGCTAGATTATGTTCCCAAATAGATTTTCATCTGTGGAAGATTTGAGAATCTCCAACTCAATTCTCCTCATCTGAAAATGGGGAATAAAGGCGTTCTCAGTAGCTCCTGGGCTGATGTGAGAACAAAGCAGGAAATGTGATCCACGACACAGTGTGGACTGGAACATGATTTTTAAAACCAGAAAGAAGCACTGCTTTTGCACACTGTTAAATTAACCCTTTGTGCAATAGAAAAACCCCAAATGAGGGTTGAAATAAAACCCACATCTGATAAACATCTTGTCTCTCACTGTGTTTACTTAATGCAGCACTTTTCAGACATTTTTGATCAACAGAGCCTAAGTCTCCAGTGAAATTCATGGAACCGTAAATGATCGAGTGGATTAGAAATAGAACACCTGGGGCCTGCCACAGTAGCCTAGTGTCCAAATCCTTACCTTTCATGTGCTGGGATCCTATATGGGAGCTGGTTTGTGTCCCAGCTGTTCCATTTCCCATCCAGCTCCCTGCTTGTGGCCTGAGAAAGCAGTAGAGGATGGCTGAAAGCCTTGGGACCCTGCACTACATAAGAGACCTGGAGGAAGGGAAGCTCCTGCCTTCGGATCATCTCAGCCCTTAGCCATCACTGCCACTTGGGGAGTGAAACTACTGATGGAAGATCTTTCTGCTTTTGCTTCTCTCTGCATATCTGAATTCCCAATAAAAATAAAATCTTTTCAAAAAAGAAAGAAAAACAAAAGAAATATAACTCCTGAGGCCTGGCATGGCAGTCTGGTGGCTAAATCCTCACTTTATAAGTGCTAGGATACCAAACTGGTGCCAGTTTGTATCCCAGCTGCTCCATTTCCCATCCAGCTCCCTGCTTATGGCCTGAGAAAGCAGTAGAGTATGGGCCAAAGCCTTGGAATCCTGTGCTCACATAGGAAACTCGATGGAGGTTGCTGATTCCTGGCTTTGGATCAGCTGAATTGTGGTGGTTACGAACACGTAAGGAATGAATCAGTGGATAGAAGATCTTTCCCTGTCTTTCCTTCTCTCTGTAAATACGACTTTCCAATAAAAATAAATAAGTGTTAAAAAAGAAAATTCCTTTAAGTTTGGGGTGCTGGCAGAAAGGTCAAGATTTGGATACATCCCTGCAGAGCCCCCACGTCAGTCGCAGGTGCTGGGGTGCCAAAGGCCTCCCTGGAACTGCCTCAGTTTCCCCTTGGAGTCTGGTCACAGAGCTGCACACCATTTGCTTTCTGCCTCTTGCTCCTGACCTATTTCTGCTGAGGAACGATAATATCTATGAATCTTGATGATGATTTACTGTTGTTAATCATTATTAATTAATTATCAACATCCTTCCCTAGAAACTGCACTAATTGTCATGCATTTGTCGAGGCAGACATTGACAACTCACATGATGAGGTCCTGTGATGTTTCTTGATACAGCAGCTCATTGCAGAAGACCCCCAGCATAATTGTCACCAGCCTCTGCATGGCACACACCTCACCTCAGTCTGAAAACCACCTGGTCTTACTCTGAACAGAGAGAACTTCACCTGACGACCCAAGCAGGTGTTTATATTACCAGAGCAGGATCACTGGATAGGACAGAAAACAGACATGAACCTACTTCCTGCTGTGTGCCAAATGGGTCACCTACTTCTCATCTAATATTTACAATGAACCTTACCAGGCAGACACCAAAATTCTCGTTCTCATTTAGGTAGCTTGTTCTAAGTCACCTAGCTGTGGCAGAGTGGAATTCATACTAATATTCCTTAGATTGCAAAGACTATATTCCCACCCCAAGGGTCATGGACTGATGTATTTTCTTAATAGAATTGTCTTGAGCATATGGTACTCATGGCTCAGTGCCAATCATCTCCTTCAATTTTTCCAGCAATCACGTGAGTCAAAGAATTGACAATATTAGCTCATACTTACATATTGCCTAGCTTGTGCCAAGACACTATTTATTTTGCTGATAAGGCCATGGAGGAACTGGGAGTGAAAAGCATGTTGCATAGCTGGCCAGTGCCAGAGACTGCATTTGAAATGAAGGAACATAGCTCCCAGGGCCAGGCTCGTAATGACCGTGCTAAATCTGGGCAAGGATTAATTCCTAAATCCAGGAAACTGAGAATTTAAAGATGTATTTTTGTTATTTTTTTTTATTGGAAAGGCGGATATACAGAGAGGAAGATCTTCCGTCCGGTGATTCACTCCCCAAGTGAGCGCAACGGGCCGATACTATGCCGATCCGAAGCCAGGAGCCTCTTCCAGGTCTCCCACACGGGTGCAGAATCCCAAAGCTTTGGGCTGTCCTCTGCTGCTTTCCCGGGCCACAGGCAGGGAGCTGGAAGGGAAGCGGGGCTGCCGGGATTAGAACCGGCGCCCATATGGGATCCCGGGGTGTGCAAGGCGAGGACTTAACCACTTGCGCCACCGTGCCGGGCCTGAAACTGAGAATTTAGAGGTTTGGGTGATCTGCCTAAGATCACAGCACTCTTGGTAAGATGGTATGTTGAGGGGTTGCCGCATAGTGTGGACAGTAGACCAACATTTGGTCTATGAAGTGAAAACAGACTTTTCTTCCACTAGTTGCATTGAGGGCTGGACTAGCAAAACAGGAGCTACAAATTAGAGCAGGGTATACCCAAGGGTGACATTCTAGAGGTGAGTCTGAAATCAAAACTAGAAATAGCTGACAGGAAGATAGAGCTTGGTCACTTAGGCTAAGAATCCTTATGCTGATGAACTGCTAGGGCAGGGAGAGAAGGGGAAGTCCTGGCAGGCCCTCTCTTGAGGACCCATGATCCCATCTTTAGGTCAGTCTTAAGGTCTCAGACTTACCAAAGTCCAGAATTGTATGATCAACCCTTCAGAGTTGGGTCGCATTTGGAACATGGTCCCTTGACTCTCCATCCAAGCCTCAAGCTACATGGAAAGGACTTCGTGGGAGACACTGGGCGGGTGGGACTTGCGGAGGAGAAAGATCAGCTAAGTTGAGAGACCAGTGAGAGAGATATTGCTTCCGTTAGTCCTCCTTCCTCCATGGGCTATCTTTCTTTTCACAGTGCTTACAAGAATATCCATAGGAAGGAAGCCCAAGCTGGACCCATCCAAATTTTCACCCACAGAAGGGTAGACACTACTCTGCAGTATGGCTATGCAGTGCCACAATTCTACAGCAATGACAATGTCAGTATTGCTGTTGTATGCAACAAACGAACCTCTTGAGAACTATGGTGTGCAATGTAAATGACTACTAAAGGCTGAGGTTTGGACTGTAGAAAAAACCTGAGCCAATTGGCCAAGAGCACCCAAAGTCAAAGCTAAGCCAAGCTGTAGTCAGGTGGAGAGAACATATGTAATCCTTGAAATCAAAGAGAAGGCTGGAAGGACTATCTGGTCAGAGACACGGAGTCAATGTGTGTGTATAGGGGATAGGGTGTCAGGAATGGGTGTGAAATGGCTCATTCCATAGACAAATGGGATGGGCAGCAAAGACCTGGGCATCTGAAGAATATAGCAAAGTAGGTAGGGCAGGTTGCCTTTGCCCTTGGCCAGTGTGTTCAAGCAAGATAAGCCATTTTCCCGGGATGCCTGGCCTTGATGGAGGCGTGATGAAAAGATGTGCCTATTTTTACAAGGCAGCAAACATGAGCTTTGATTCATTTAGGTAAAACTCCCACGCGACAAAGACTTACATTCCACTTTAAATCAGCTACTGTTTGATTGCAAGTTGTCTATGTCAGCACCATGGACAGAGAAGCTCTGAACACCTTGGAGTAAAATCTATTGATGGTCTCCTACAGTTCCTGGGGTCTGTAAGGCCATGAGTGTTATGACTTGTGTGGCTCTGAGGGCTCCACGCACACAGCCTGTGCTGGGGACCACCCCCTCTGCAGTTGAACTGTATACACCCTGCACAGATTGTGTGGAGGATTTGCCTGTGCCAAAGTTTCCTCTGGCCTCTTCTACACTGCTGTCTCCCATTACGTGCTCTAGGCACATCTGACTTCTCAGTCTCTCTGCTCACTGAACGATGTGGTAGATGTCTTGAACTCTTTGACTCTCCCTTGGTGAGATATGGGGCCATGATTCACTGTGACCTTCCTGATCGCTCTTATGCACAGAATGCAGCGAGCTACTGGGATTGTGGTCCAACCAAGACTTTAGCAACTTCTACATCCTGTCCCTTGGAACTATCTCTCAGAGGCTTCTGCTTCTGTGTAAAAAAAGATATCCTCAGCTTACACTGTCTTAATGGAGCAGGCACTTACAGGCCAGTAGTCTAAGCTGAGCCTGGCCTTCCAGACTCCAACCAAGACTCCCAAACCCAGGAATGAAACCATCTTAAATCCTCCAAGCAAATACCACCAAGTGACCTCGGTCCATGCCATGTGGAAGAGAAATTATGCCTGCCCAAGCACTGCCAACATTTCTGGTCCACAAAAATGTGAGGTTAATGAAATGTTTATTGTTTTAAGACACTAGATATCTGGGGTGCTTGCTAGGTAGGATAACAGGAACCCCTGGACAGTGCTCAGTTTCGCCACAGGACACTAGGATTTGTTGTCCTTCTCTCTCCCTGCCTGTCTTCCAGCTCTCAGCCCACACACAGCTCCCTCAGGACAGCCTCCCATGAGGAGCCCTTCCTGCACAACATAGAGTTTTTCTAGGACTTGTGGAAGTGGCTAGTTTGCATTTGTGTGATGGTGTGATGAACATCTGCTTCCCTGACTAGACTGTCAGCTGGCTGGTGTCTGTTTTGCTTACCACAATACCCTGAGCCACTAGCACAGAGCCTGGCACATAATATTCAATAGTGACCACTGAATGAATAAACATATGGAAATATGACCCTTTTCCCATGCTCTGTTTTTAGTGGAGCTGTCTCAGGGGCCTTTGTAGGCTCAGGGGATAAGCCAGGTGGGTGGGGCTCTGGAAGCCACTCCCCTTCACTGCCATTAGCAGCTCCCCTGTCACCTGTTCATTCCTTGTACAATATGATCCTAGCTACTAACAGTCACTACCCCCATTTCTTCTTCTTTTTTCCATTCTCATAGAAACTTCTGCAAAACTAATGCCTTACAAGAGTATAAAAATAGAAAACCCTCTCTCCCTCCATTTCCTTCCCTTCCCACCACCCTGTAATTTACTGTGAAAAATAAAGGGAGTGGGGGAAGCATCTGGATTTGCTCCACTGGGCAGACATGCTTTTCCTCTCTAAATGAAACAACATGAGGTGGCACCCCACAGCTAGTGGTCTGAGCCCCTGAGAGACAATGAGGGCTACTAGTCTGGGTCTGGGCTCCAGGGCAGCAGCCGGATCCTCTGCCCCAGAGGTCGAGGGTGGAGGGCACCCAATTGTGTGCATACTCTTACAAATGCTCATGTGGCCATCTCATTCACGGTTCTTGGAAGCTGAATGCACAGGCTGGGGTGAACCTGTAGGGGGTTCAACTAAGGGCTGCCAGTGGGAGCCCTGGTGTGTATGTGTGTGTGTGTAAGAGAGAGAAAAACAGCAGGCAGACAAGAGCCAGGCAAAATGTGTTGTGAGATGTATATATAGCCAATGACCACAGAATATTTATAATGAAGTGAGCTACACCATGAACAGCAGAAAAGAATAAAACATACAAAAGCTTAGTTTTTTTATTCCCTTGTCCATCATACAGTCACTATGACAGTAGGCAAGGGAAATCATTTCTCCTAGCATCAGCTCACTTATATAAGATAGGTTTGCATTGCTGTAGGATACTCTTTGCTTCGAGCCTTCATATACCACTCATCTCCCTTAAGCAGTTTATAAAGCATCCTTGCAATAACTGTAACACTCAATACAAGATAAAACTGGTAATGGCTAAAATCACTCTCAGTAAGTAGATGATTTATTGAGATCTTGTAGATTGTCTTCTTGATAAAATTCAGAACTGTTAGCTTTGTTCTAGAAAATACTAGATGTGAAACTATTCCAAAGCCACAGACTAAAGCATATGATGATAGAGCTATAGTGACTAAATTTTGATATGGACCAACTAATCAAGATACTTAATGCCTGTTTTACTTATAAAATGATTTATTCCAATAACAAGCTTCAGTAACATTAAATGAAATATGGGAGGATATGGAAACAGCTTAACTGCTCAATATTTTACAAGATTGATCAAAAATTCAATTGCTTAAGGGAATTCTCTTTGAAAAATACATTCTCAGTGAGAATTTTACAATACAGATTTAATTCTGATTAAAATATGGCAACTATAAACACAGAGCCCAAATGCCCTTAAGGTCTAAATGGTGAGATCAGACAATTTTGATGATATTGATGATGATAATGGTGGTGATGGTGATAATTATTATAAAAGATGTTTTGGAAAAAGCAGAGTAGGGTGTGTTTGGGTAGATACATTGGGATATCCTGGTGACAAAGTGTGCTAACATACATGGGGTGCCAGGGTAAGGTGAATGTAGTCCCTCTGCCTGCTTATTCTTTGGTGTTTTTGTTGTGTTGTTCCTCTAAGATACTCAGGCAACATGAGAGATGAGTACAGTCAGACAGTTGGCAGTGGCACCCAATTCTTGATTCCTTGATTCCTTGATTCCTTCCATAAGACTCACTTAGGTGAGCCTGCAGCACAAGTTGCTCATGAGCCCATGAGAACTGTGGGCTAAGAGGTGGTGAATCAGAGTCACAGATTCATGGCCTTTTCCTTAAGTCTCTCTGTGTGTGTGTGCACGCACCTAAGTAGCTTGGGCAACAAGGGGCCTGCCGATCTATTCCACTCATTTTCTTGGTGAGTCTATAACATTTTCTGAGCATTTCCAGTTGGGTTCTTCTGGACCTTATCTTCCTCTTCTTCGGAGTCTCCTCTCCTTTCCTTTTTGCTCCTGGCATTTTTCTCTTGGGACAAGAAAAGATGATTCTTAGGGACTCATCCCAGAAGAAAGGCAGGATAGGTGACAAGGGAAATTGTTGCACAGGTAATGGGAAAGGCACTTAAACCATGAACTGTGACTACAGGAACATCCAAACTCAGTACTTAACATTGAATTTGCATATACCTTTATTCTTTCCTGACTCCCTGTGTATGCCACTTCCACGAATACAGATATAAATCATCACTTATGCTGATGGTGTTCAGATTTTTGGTTATTCCTCTTTGCAATGGCTTACATATAACCGTGTGCTTCTGCAACCTATAATCTAGTATTTATCCATTTCTCCAGCAACCATTTGCTGATTGGGCCCATTTTTAAAACCAGAGTTGGCAGCCATGGAAGGTGGTAAGATCCTTCTTGTTGAGAGGCTAATGAATCATTAGAAAGGGCACACAGGGACACTTGCATACTGAGTGGAATTACTTGTGTGGAGTTTATTTTTCCCATATTTCATAGGGTCTAAGAGCATCTAAAAAAAGAGTATGATCTTGATCTTACATACACCTGTTGGGAATAATATATCTCCTTTGTTGGGTTATGGCACAGGGACAATTAAGACAAGAGAAAAGGAAGCTCACCTTAAATAAATCTGCCTCTTACCTCTCTCTCCAAGGTTGGCCCAAGGGAAGCCATTGTATTTACCCCTGGTCATTACAGACTCAGATATCAGTTTTCTGTCCAGAAACTTGACTAAATTGTCTTTTACTTTCAGTGAGCATATTCTATGAAGATATAACTTAGCCCAGGCAAGCTCGTAACAAACTGAGGTAATCAGAAGGTTGACTTACATTCAAACAGTGCAAGATGCCTGTTTTCCAGAGTTGGAGCATTTAAGGCAGGAGAGCTCATTCTGGGATCCTAAGTAGCTGAGAAGCCAAAGAAAGGATACGAACCTGGTTTGGTGACCTGAGGCATGAAGAAGTGAACAGATGCTTTTTAAAGAGATTTGGGGTGAGCAATGGAAATCCACCTGCTTTTTTTTTACTCTAGGGAGCGTGTCTTTGCACTGCTTTGAGTATTTCCAAGATCAGCCATCTCTCCCTGAGCTGGATTGTAGATGTAAACCCCAGTCATTCTCTAAATTCTCTGTTCCAGAACTCAGAGTGGGAAGGGGATTTCCAGGTGCCCACTTGACCTGTCCATGGAGAGTGCTTGTTTCCACAAAGGCCTCCTGCATCTACACCTCTGACCTATTTCCTATTGAAGTAGTTCCTGGAATCTGGTGTTCAGTTGTTATTCATCTACAGAGTTTTTGTGCAATTTACAGAATGTTTTATTCAATTTACAATTAAAAAAATCTGTGAAAATACAAGTGGAGATGAATAATCCAGCGCCCATTTAGACAATGCGAAAACAGCAGCTGAGGAATGAGAAGCAGATGGCCCAAGGGGCAAGGGGAGAGGCCAGGACTGGAAACTAGGCAGTCTGTGAACCTGTGTCCAGGGCTTCTTTGTACTTCGATTCTGGGCAATAGTGGTCCCTGGAGGTTGGGGATCTGTAGCATTCCTGTCGGGTGCACAGCTGGACTTCATGTCAGTCCCTTGAACAGTATGGAAAGCACAGACTAAGGCTTCGCTTCTCTTTTAGAGAACAGGAAGGATGAGGGATGAGATAAACTATCCCTTGAAAGGGTGAGCTGACTTGTGCATCCCAAGACTTCTTCAAATTGCTATTTTCACTACCACTTAGGGTCTGCGTGGATTAGCCATGAATAATCAGCATCCATTATGATCTGAGGACCATGAGGCCTGCTTTGGCTTCTAAGGACTTGGACCAATGCCGATCTTCCTCAAACTCGTTTTTCTCAAAGGTCAAGGACTTCCATCTGCATTGGTAGGAGATGAGATTTGCACCACTTCAGAGAAGATGCTGGACAATGGGTACTTGTTTTGTTCCACCTATTTTCATGCTTGTGCCCTGATCTTAAGCCAGCAATATGTCTTATTGCTCAAGGAAGACATGAGATGCTTAAATGTGGAGGGAGTAGTGAGAGAAAAAACTTGGAATTGCATTATAATTTTAGGGGGTTATAAATTAGAAGGTTGTCTTTATATCTGAGTATTTATAAAATGTAAAATATTGCTCTTCTTGTTAACCAAATTTGTGATGAACTTTCAATTAAAATTTGATAATAAAACTAAAAATGCACCATAAATATAAAACTGCTTCGTTATAGATGATGGCTTGTTGCTTTGAGTTTTAAAGTATTAATGAAGCAGTTCCCTTGAAAATGTGAAAAAAACAGTTCGCTGAAAGCATTGATTGGCCTTGTGCATTTTTTGTGTGTATCTGGGTTGAGTTTTTGTCAACATGCTCCTCATAGCATTAGGCCAACAGAGCAGCATCAGATCAATAATCAGTTTTGCCCCCTTGAAGTTCCCTGTCCCTATTCACTAGAAGCTGTCATGAAAGAACACTTACTGTGTTTCTGCCTTATTCTGGGATTTTTATTGCCTATAAAAATATATGTTTATTTCCAACACTGTTACTAGACAAACAACTGCTAGTGCCTGCATCTCATTTCCTCACTGATGGGGAAAATAAGGCCCAAGGAAGTTAAAGTAACTCACCTCAAGTCCCCCAAGACCACACACATCATGGATACTTATGCTAAAAATAGCTGGCATTGACCTGTTTTCCAGTCACATCCATTGACCTCCACATACCACCATTTGTGTGTGTCTCAGGAATCGCCATAACAGAAACACACACACACACACACACTACTGCCAAGAACACATTTCCCCAAGCATGATCAAATTAATTTATTTCAGTAAAGTGGTATTTACATTACTTTGATAAACAGTACAAGAATGCTGGGCCCCATGACGTCAAATCATATCGACAGACAAGTGAACACACACTCTTTCACACACACACACATACACAACACACACACACATGAGTGCCCTCAGGAGGTTCAGTTCTATTTGGAGAGCTCTCTGAAGTAGAACTGGCTGTACAAATGACAGTAGGTGTTCAGTGTTTCTCTCATGGAAGTAAGGGACAAGAAGGTCACAGGCTCTGTGTTCATGTGGTGACCATCACAAGTGTACTGGGCGAGTCCTTGACTCTGGGACTGAAACTGTAGTCTTAGAGCTGGCGTAGCCCTTGAACATGGTGGGTTCTGCCTGCCACGTGCCTCCTTTGGGCCCTCCACCCACCTGCTTGTGAGAAAAGGACCAATTCTTCTGCACCTCCTGCCATGATGCTTTCACAGCCAATTAAAATTCTATTCCATTCCCAGCAAGAGATTTGGCAGCTTTGGGTCTCCCCAGCAGGACTGGCTGGCTGCAATTAATGTCTCTTCTGGAGCCTGATTAGCCAAGAAGAGGCCAGAATACTTGTCCTACCTCCAAAGCCACGTTTACATTAGGAAATGGGGGTTCCCTGTCCTGTTGTCTCTACTCAGTTATTGAAATGGTTAACCCTTTCTATTCCACTCTGAATTGTAGGGCTCTCTCAGAGAGCCAAGGAATCATTTTCATAATTGAGCAGTTTTAGGAGTAAATGGAAGAAAGACTTTTTAACTTATTTATTCTCTGAAATCCAGGTCACTGGAATAAGCCTTTTCAATTTAAAAAGGGATATATGTTATTACTTAAAAGACAGAGTTACAGAGATAGAAAGAAATACAGATAGAGTGAGAACAAAAGAGAAAGATCTTATGTCGTTTCACTTCCCAAATGAATAGAACAGTAGGGGCTGGGCAAGAAGCCTGCAACACCCATCCAGATCTCCCATGTGGGTGAGGGCCCAAACACTCGGCCATCTTCAGCTGCTTTCCCAGATGCACTAGCAGGGAGCTTAATGGGAAGTGGAAGAGTTGGGACTCAAACCTGAACAGGCCTCTGTTTGGGATTACCAGTGTTACAAGTGATAGCTTAATGTGCTGTGACAAAATGCTAGGCTGTGGAATGGGCTTTTATTCTGTTACAGCATAAGGTAGGGGTTACAGATTCCATAAAACTCACAGATATAATCTAATGTTATTATGTCAGATCCTTCAATATAAAAGCTCATGCACTGAAATAATACATTTAAGAAAAAAAGACAGCTTAAATTATGGAAAAGGAAGGAAAATTAAAAGATACGAGATGCTAGTCATGTAGCAAACATTTAACATATATCGTAGCAAGAAATCTTGCACTAATTCTTCATTTTTTACTATAATGGAACTGAAAGAGAGGTTAAAAAAGCAGTCCATAGTTACAAAGCTGAAGTGATAGGTTTGGTGTACTAATGGCCCTAGATCTTTGTGCTTCACCCTGTAGCCACTTCTTTCATTAAGCCCATGAACACAGTCTGTGCAACAGATACATGACTTGTTTTGGCAAATGGAATGTTAGCAAAGTTGAATCAAGCAATGCTGGAGAAGTGCTTGTGCATTGGAACTTGCGCTCTCTGGTGGAAGCCTTCGACCACCATGCAAACAAGTGTGGGCAATACAACTAGGTGATGAGAGCTTGGTGAAGTAGTAATGGGGAATCCCATCCTAGATCAACAGCCTCTGGCCAACTCACAGATGCCTGAGCAAATCTAGCAAGGATAAACCAAACCAAAGCAGCAGAGCCACTCAGCCAACTGATAGACCTGCAAAAAACCAGTAAGTGGATATTTGAAGTCAATAATTTTTTTTAAAGATTTATTTTATTTTCATTACAAAGTCAGATATACAGAGAGGAGGAGAGACAGAGAGGAAGATCTTCCATCTGATGATTCACTCCCCAAGTGACCGCACCGGCCGGTGCTATGCCAATCCGAAGCCAGGATCCAGGAATCTCTTCCGGGTCTCCCACGTGGGTGCAGGGTCCCAAAGCTTTGGGCCATCCTCGACTGCTTTCCCAGGCCACAAGCAGGGAGCTGGATGGGAAGTGGAGCTGCCGGGATTAGAACCGGTGCCCATATGGAATCCCGGGGCGTTCAAGGCGAGGACTTTAGCCGCTAGGCCATGCTGCCGGGCTCTGAAGGCAATAATTTTGGCATGTGAATGCAGAATACAGTAAGACAGCAGCTGAGGTAACTGACCCAGGTAGGATTTGGCAGAGCCAGATGTTGCCTAATGCCAAACCTTGAGCACTATTGATTCATCATGAAAAGATAGGAAAAGGCTGGGACTGCAGCAAGAAAATGCAGCTTAGCTTAGGCTGTTAAGTCTCCTGTTCATACACCATCTTACTGAGAAAGAGCAGGGATTCCTCATCTGTAGGTATTTTAAAGGGCAGTGGTAGGCAATAGTCCAACTGTCTGGTCTTGAATGTGGAAACCTTCAGCCCCAGATGTCTTAGTTCCACACAACTACAAGTTTGTCATCTCAAGGACCTAAGTGTCTTGGTAATATTGCAAGTCCTTGTCATCATCTAGCAATCCCGAGAGAGGGGAAAACCCCTTTCCCCCAGCTAAGATTGTATAGGGTCACACTGGCTAGGAATTCCTGGTCTCTTTCATATTGCCTTTGTTGCTTTGATGCTCATTTCTGACACCACTGTCCCCAATTCAGCTGCATTCCCTTGCTCCTTTCCTCTAGTGCCAAGAAAAGTAGGTAAAAAGGAGAAGACTGGGGCCCGGCGCGGTGGCGCAAGTGGTTAAGTCCTCGCCTTGCAACCCCGGGATCCCATATGGGCGCCGGTTCTAATCCTCGGCAGCCCGCTTCTCCTTCTCAGACTCACAGCCATGGTGCTGTTGCTAGTTGCCAACAAGGATGTGGAGAAAGGGCAACATCTTTCATGGGGGCAACAGCAGTAGATACTAACACATCTTGATGATAGGGATGGGGATCAGCTTCACTTCTCTCAAGGCCAATCTTACAAGCTGTTTGAACAGCCTTGAAAATGCCTGTTGGGGCAGACATCTGGTTAAATAGCTCCGAGATGGTTTGGGACACTTGTAAACTATATCAGAATGCCTGGCTTTCAGTCCCCATTCCATTTCTGATCCAGCGTCTTGCAGGTGATAGTTTGGGTACATGACTGCCTGGCACCTGTGTGGCAGTCTGAGATGGGGTTTCGGGCTCCTGGCTTTGGCTTTGTCTAACCCTAGCGTTGTGAACCTTAGGAGAGAAATCAACAGAAGGAGCAATCTCTGCTTCTTTGGCTTCCAAATAGAAATAAATAATTAATGTCTTTTAAGTAAATCTCTGCTATTTGAATTGGTAATTTCATTACAGGACAATTACCATAGGAATACTTTCAATGTGAATGGAAAAATGCAAGTTTAAAACAGTTGCAGGTTGTGTTCCTAACTGGGGGGCCGGGGGGAACAGAATTAAGTATGTGGAAAGGCTCTAGAGTGAATGGAACAATTTTGGTTTGCAGTAAATCCGTGTACACTTTTAAGATATGGCCTTCTCCTTGTCAGCTTGCGTGTTGGACATAGCAGGAAAATTTACCTTAAAAACCTAATGGGCTGGCAAAGATGGTTGAAATGATTGATGCTATGTGAATAGGATCTAAAAATAGAACTTTGCATATTGGACAGATGATAACCAAGGGGAAGATGGATAAAGCTTTAAATAATGATGACATCTAAGGGGGGACTTGGACTTGGGTCACCAAATCCCAGACAACTCAAAGCAACCAATCTTGATTTCTCACTGAACTGTCTGAACATCCTGACAGAGATTAAATGCAAGTACAAGGAAGTGATATTTTCCATATCAGCGCTAATGAAGAAAAAGGTAGGCCTCCCAAGCGGGACAAAAACTGAGAATGTGAGTGATTTTAAAAAGCGTGTCGTTGTGTGTGAATGCTCCTTGGGTCTATGCTGTGTCAGGGCTGACGGTTAGAGATCAAGCTGTGTGGCTGAGGACTGTGTGGTCTGGGACCCCAGTCCTTCAGGAGGAGGCAGGGCTGCTTTATGAATACACCAAGACCTTGAGTGGAGAGGCTGAGGCCGCTCTGCAAGCTGAGGCTTTGCTCCACACTGGTTTTCACCCATGGATCTGAGATGAAACTGGGAGGAACTCCTGAGCCATGAGGACTCCGGCTCCCTCCATCCGTCACAGCTAGGGGAGGCAGAGTGAGCACAGGGAGAGAAGCCTTTGAAAACTTCCTCAGTATAAGGCTCTTTCTAACTGTAGAAGTAAGAAATCTAGAATTTTTAAAACAGAAAATTGAGGTTGCCAAGATGGTAGAAGCCACAATCTCTTGGAGTAGCACGCCGGGAGTAATTCCGAGTCTACTTGGCAAGCTTGTTCGCAAGAAGGGCAGCTGGTGCCAAGAGGTCAGGAGTAGGAGGCTTCCTGCAGAGGTGTAGGGAGGACGGGGTGGGCTTTCCGCCAGACTCTGGAGTGGGCGTTGCCTGCAGAGGGAGGCAGCCAACCTACAGGGTCAGAATTGTTTCCTGTCTCAGTTCCTTTCCGCTGCCAGCCCTAGGAAAGGCCAGTCCCCTCTCCACGTTTCAGGATTTTGGATCACGATGGAGTAAGGTGATGAACAAGAAAAAACAAGCAAGCAAGCAAACACAAATCCTCTACAGAGGAAGGATTGATGTAAATGTTTATGACGATTTCTATAATAACAGGCAGAGGAAATTATAGGACTCACTGTCTGGCTAAGCTGTCCATGACGCAGACCGTTTTAGCCTCCTGACCCTGCTTTCCTATAGGTAGACTCATGAATGCACAAGTTGCCAGCTCCACCTGAAAAAGGAAGAGAGGGAAAGAAAAGAAGGGGCTATGGACATGTACAGCTTAATACCTTTTCATCTTTCCCTGTCACGTGCATGTGAGAAGAGCTTGGGGATGGGGGTCAGGAAGGTGTCCCAAGGGAGGGGTAAGGAGTCAGGCAGGCAGGTCAATAAAGAGACAGGTGTCTGTTGTCTTCTCCTCCACCCTGCAGACTCCTGGATTTCATTGCAGGCATCATCTATCCATATCACCCCAGCTCCAGGTAACATACGGACTCACGGGGCTGATGAGCTTTGTGTACAAGGCAGTAAAGTGTCTTCGTAAGGCAACAGATTGCAGGACCCCTTGTCCACAGTATCCTTGAACTTTGGTTTTGTTAGGGTGTGAAGAGATTTGGTAGGGAAAGGTGGTAACAAGAAGAATGTCAGATAGTGATGCTACAGGGAGCACTCCCCTTGTGTTAGAGGGGATCAAAGAACATTTAATTATGCGTTATCCCACTTAATCCCAATGGGAGCCGTGGTCCCACTTTACTTACTCAAGGAAACAAATGGCAGAGCAAGAATTTATCCCAGCCAGCCTGGGTCCATGGGCACCACTGACCATGCTACACTATCTCACGTATGGAAATTTCTGGCTCAGAATACATGTTCAAAGGTCTGAACTAACAAGAAAGGTAGCATGTAATTTCCATAACATCCTTGACTTGCTAAGCAGAAAAATCAGGACTTGAACCTGACAGAGTGTATGGACAGCAGTTGGCATAAAACAAGTGCTCAAATAGTTTTATTTTTAGCTGGTTTTTTTTTTTCATTTTTGTGAGTGTAAGAAATATTAAGTGATGTAAAAGATATATTCTGAACCACAGAATATATGTCCCAGGGCTTCAAAAATGGAGCCTGAGCCAGTCTAGCTTTATAAGAGAAAAAAAAGGGTTTTCATGGAATCTCAATTTCTTTTTTTTTTTTAAGATTTATTTTTATTATTTTTTATTGGAAAGGCAGATATACAGAGAGGAGAGACAGAGAGGAAGATCTTCCATCCGATGATTAACTTCCCAAGTGAGCACAACGGCCGATACTATGCCGATCCGAAGCCGATACTATGCCGATCTCTTCTGGGTCTCCCACGTGGGTGCAGGGTCCCAAAGCTTTGGGCCATCCTCTGCTGCTTTCCCAGGCCACAGGCAGGGAGCTTGAAGGGAAGCGGGGCTGCCGGGATAGAACTGGCGCCCATATGGGATCCCGGGCATGCAAGGCAAGGACCTTAACCACTGCGCCACCGCGCCGGGCCTGGAATCTCAATTTCTAAAGTAAGTCCTGGAAAGGTGAATTAAAAAAAAATTGTTTTTACATTAGCTAGCTTCTTACAGGGAAGATTACAAAGGATCCAATGAACAACTCAATGAAAGACAAGCAGGGCATAGTATTGGGCAAAGTGCTTCCATGCCCTCTCTGGACGCACCACCTTCTAGAACTTTCGATGCTCTGCTATCCTAGGTCCCAGATTGTGAATTCTTAATAAGCTTCTCCGGTGATTATTATGCACACTAAACTCTGAGAACCAAGCAATCAATGCTTTGATGGCTTAAACCCACAGTCAATAGCCAGAGATTAGCAGAACTGGAATTGGCATGCAGGAAGTGCTTGCCTGTTTGCCTTGTAAGAGTCAACTTATGCACAGAGATGGTGCTTGGTGTCAGGGGCTGTGAGCAGAATATTTGTAAGGTGTAAGGCTTCACCACAGCTCACTGGCACGTGCAACATCCCTGTCTCCTTTAAACATCCTGAGAAATACGTTAGTTACCTAGAGAATTTCACTCTAGCCCCTTCAAAGAACACTGCAAAGGTTTTGCGCCCCTGAGACTCAACACCCCTCTGTCAACTTATACGAAACATAGAGGACTGACTTGAGTGGGCAGTTGAGTCTTTGGCCCTGAACTTGCCAGATGACTTGTGCCCTGGGCATGGAAAAGACAGAGAACACCATGATCTGGTATCCTGGAAATTTCCATCGGCTGCTAGGGACACTTGGAGACCCTTGAAGAGAGCCTGAATCTGCTTGCTAGAGGATTACCCAAATTGTCTTCCTATCAAGCCAGGCAGAG
This sequence comes from Ochotona curzoniae, assembly GCF_017591425.1. Taxonomy (NCBI): domain Eukaryota; kingdom Metazoa; phylum Chordata; class Mammalia; order Lagomorpha; family Ochotonidae; genus Ochotona; species Ochotona curzoniae. The sequence continues at coordinate 3,513,785 of NW_024466312.1, read as the reverse complement.
AACTGAAGGCAGATTAGCCTTCAATGTCAGCTCTTATGATGATGATGGTGATGGCCATGATGAGTTCCACAGAATGACAAATGGGCAGTATAATGTACTTACGTCATTAGAGACACAGATATGAATATACACATTAGCTATGACCTTCTCTCTTTCCACCAGCCCTTATATGGCTTGGCTCGTTAATTATGCAGGTCATGTTTGACTTCATAGAATTGGATGTTATTTAAATTCAATTATTGTGAGGTTAAGTTCTTTCTAGTACCAGCTGAGTAAATTTAGAGGCAGTTAGAGGGAATAGGTATATTTGTCTTACACCAGTTAGATTATAAGGAGAAAACCATTGTAGGAATAAAATAATTATTGTGAAAATTAAAAGCTCAGTCTGGAAGGCTTGATTTAACTCTTTTTGTTTTTCTTTGTCTTTTATTTTTGCATTCCTCTTCTTTTTTACATGATGAGCAGATAGGCTGGAAGAGTTTCTGTAAAGATGGAGGTAGACTTTGCACGCGCCCGTGTGTGTGTGTGTGTGTGTGTGTGTGAGAGAGAGAGAGAGAGTGTGTGTGTGGTTGGTGTGTATGTGTGTGTGTTTATGAAAGGAAGTTGCTGGTTGAGAGTAGAACTAGAAATAATTGTGTGGTAATTGGATTTAGTGTGGATAATTACATCTCATTAAGGCCTTAAATCTTTTTGTTGCTGTTGTTCTTCTTGGTAATGGAGTTCTTTCTCTTTTTAAAATAAAATTATCTCACAGCAGTTCCTGCCTTCCTTCTTCCAGTGTTGACACAGTTTCCTAAAGCCAAGGTGTGGCCTTGGTGGCACTTAAAGAAGAAGTGAAAAGCCTGGGTCTGGACTGGCTGAGCCAGGAGCGTATTGAATGCCAGGGAAGGGTGGTGAAGCTCAGAGTGTGGCAAAAAAGGACTCCAGCCAAAAAAACAAAGAGCTTCTCATGCCCTGTCTGATACACCTTGCAGAGAATTTAGAATGCTTTGTCTTTGAACGGCAATGGACACTAGGGCCATGGAGGATTTTGGGGGGGTCATCTTGCTAAGCAGCCTGCTTCACACAGATAAGGGGGAACTCAGTTTATCATTCGCGAGGGCAGTCATGAGTCACACCTTCCCCTCATTCATCTCTCCTCCATAATCTTTGCTGGCAAGAAAGTCTTCATGATTGGTCGTTTTTCTTGCTGCTGATGCTGGAATATGTTGTTCTCACATAGGTCTGTAAAGTCGAGAAATCATCGCCTTATGCCCTGATGGAAGAAGACACTGGAATCTTCTAGATTTTTCTAATTTCTTCCTTCCATTCACTGGGCCCATTTGTACTCCTCCTTTATCTCTCCTAACCCCATTCTCTTCTGGCAGTTCAGATCACAGCTTCCTCTAGCACAAACCCCACTTACCCTCCTTATCTCATAAAAGAGGCCAGCCTTTCCTCTCTACAACATCTCCAGGAAGACAACCCCCACCATGCTCTCAGTGTCTCTGCATAATTCCGGGGACAGTCCTGGAGCAGAAGCCTGGAAAATTACTCTGATCCCTTACAAGGGCAGCATCTCTTCGAAAGTTCTTAAACCTTTCCCTGAGTCTGCGGCTCCACTGGACCTTCCTTAAGGCATTTGTGCCCCTCCCTACCTACCCTATCTGAGAGAGACAGTGGGAAAACCAGAGTTGTAGTAGGAAGAATGATGGTTTTAAAGCTCGTACAGAGATGTGATTAGAACTGCAATGTTCTGTTAAGAGGACTTGTGTATGGCACTGTTTCTAGCACTTCGCATGCGTGATTTAATTGAATCCATCCAACTCCCTTTGAGGGGGTGAAGAGTTACCTGCCGTGGAAAAATGAAGAGATGGCACCTCTAGATTGGGAGGAGGCTTTGCTACAATTTCACAGCAGTAAAACAGTGAAAAGGCATGCAAAACCCAAAGTGCCCTTTTCTAAAAATCCTGTGTCTGACCACTCCCCTACAGTATCCCTTTGGGAGGCCAAAGGATTAGAGAAAATCCCATTTTTCTTGTCTTTATCATTCCCACGGCGGTCTCTGGCCCCAAAGCTCTGAGCAGATCATGGAGGCAGTGTCTGATGCCTCTTGCATCTAACAGACGCCTTTGATCTGAGGAGCGTACTGAGCTCAGCAGACACGTTCCCAGTAATCCTGTCAGCCCAAAGCCTGGCACCTCTGGAGCTGGTCCAGAAGGGCTTGTCCTTTCCTTTACCCTGGTGGCTGTTCGCTTAGGAAACACCTTTCTTGGGCATCTTGGATGTGCCCAGTTCTATGGGATATGTGAGAACAGGCCTAATTCCCAAAGCATGTGAAGATGACGATGTGGCACGCTCTGGGTGAGGCAACAGGGACACAAGATAGGCCTGTAGCAGGTGGTCATGGAGGAGGGGAGGGGGCACTTGGCTGAAGGGCCAGGATTTAGGGAGGGCATGGAGAGGAGGATATAGGCAGGACTCACAGCACAGGTGCAGGCGGCACGGTGGGAATGGAGCGGCAGAATAGAGAGCAGGTGTGGTGGAGCTCAGACTTCAACATCAGAAAGAACAGGTTTGTATCCGAGTCACGTGTAGCAGTGAATTAGCCATTTAACCTTTTGCTTCAGTAGGGATCTCTCTTGTGCTGAGAGATCTTTACCAGGAGTGGGGCTGGATGGGGAGGCCGTCTTCTACTTCCACGTTCCACATTTTAACCTTTAACACTTCACTACAAGGAACATTTGAAGTCTAACCCAGGTCTGCCCAGATGCTGAGGCCGTTCCAATTCTCTTGCTCTTAAAGATTCAAGGTCTGAGAGGAGGAGATGGGGAAAGGCCCAAAACCCTGGCAAGCTTATGGCCCTCCTCCCAAATGCCCATAAAATTATACCGAATCATAAAAATACAAAACTTGCATGAATGCCAAGTTTAAAATAGCTTCTTTCTTTCTTCTTCTTTTTCATTAATGTCCTGGATCACTTTCCTTTCATCAAAGTTAACCTTTTTCCTTGCTTTCTTAGATTTCTAGCGCCAGAACTTTTCAGCCTTAAGGAAAAGTAGGGAAGGAGTGTTTAGGGAGCCCTAGTGCAGCAGCCCCACCCTTGGCCTCTTGGCCCCATTGCCAGACCCTGAGACCCAGGCCAGGTCATGCTTCTCCCTCCAGAGAAGTTTGCAGAGGCCCAAGGGGCTGCAACGGCCTCTGTGTCCACAGCCAACATGGAGGGGCCAGGTTTTGTTTGCAGTTGTGTCCCTGCCATGTCTCATACGTACTCCAAAGACTGCAACCTCCACCATAGCTTCATGCTGTTGCCAGGGACCAGAAGTAATGTCTCTTACTTGATTGGCAATTTGACACGGCTGCTTAACAACCCAATTAATCAAATCTAGCTAGTCCTGTTAGAATTAATGAGTCCAGGAAATGCTGCCACCAATAATAAGGGCTTTCGCCCCGCCCCTCCGACTCTCACCTGCCACCACCTATGTCCTTCTCAAAGCAATACAAGTACAGAAACAAATCATCACCAAAGGCCCCTTTAGCCCTTCTGGGTGGGGAGTGCCCAGGGCTCCTGCCTCGTTTCTCCCTGGCACCCCAGCTCCCCACCTGGAGCCGGAGGCTGGCCTTGTCCCGGAGTAACAAGACCTTCTGTCTATCACATAGATATTCATGGGCTTAGCTGTCAAGGTTGGACTGAGCATCCAACTCTAGCATGCCCTGAGTGAGGTGTCAGGATGCAACGAAGGAGGAGATGCTGTCCTTATGAGAGGGTTACAGTGTGAGGGCCGAGAGACAAACAGGGACAGAGCTCTGACAGGGGCTTGGGGAAGGCCTGGAGCCGCAGGAAGGGGTCCTGTCAAAATGGAAGAACTTCACACAGTTCACAGTGGGTCACACATTCAGTACTGTGGATGAGATTCTGGGATACTGCACAGGATGCCTACACCCTATGGCAGAGTGCCTACTGCAGGTCCTAGCTCCTCTGCTTTCAATCCAGTTTCCTGCTGCTGTGCATCCTGGGAGACAGGGAACAATAGCCCAGGTGCTTAAGTCCCTGCTCCCGGGTAGGAGGCTGGATGAAGTTCCAGGTTCCTGGATTTAGCCTGGCCCAGTCCCAGGTGTGGCAAGCTTGTTGTGAACCAGCGTTTGAGAGGTCTCTCTTTCTCTCTACCTTTCAAATAAAGTGAAAATAAATTTTAAAATAAAAAAATAGAATTCAGTCAGTAATGTTGCCATTATGCATTAATTCTCGTGGTACACGTTTCTCATCAGCTTTTTGAAGACCTCTCCTGTAATCTTCAAGTAGGAAATTGCCCTTAAGGAGTTCCTTGTGGTTCCCACATCCAAGCTGGCTGCAGCATGACATTTCTCTCCCTTTCCTCTGGGTCTGGGCCCTCCAGTTTACCAGCTGACATCAATCACTCTGGACTGAGCCAGAGGACATTTTGAGTTTGTGACCGCTGGGTGAATCTTCATAATAAAGAAGCTTGTCAAGCTTGACACACCCTTTGGACAACAGCGAGTTCTCACAGAAACCAGCCCACTCTGCAGACACCCTAAGACTTGAGCCATTTAGGGAGAATCACTTTGTGTCTTCCCGGCGTGGGGGCTCAGAACTGTTAGCTGACTGAAGTTGCTTGAATCCCAGACTGTGGCCTGGTCAGGATGGCCCAAATCAATGCTTCCCTCCAGAACCCCTTGGAGCTCCCTCACCACTTTCTACCTCTCTTCCTGCAGGGGGAGCTGCTGAGTCCATGCCGCTGTGATGGCTCTGTCAAGTGCACGCACCAGCCGTGCCTCATCAAGTGGATCAGCGAGCGGGGCTGCTGGAGCTGCGAGCTGTGCTACTACAAGTACCATGTCATCGCCATAAGCACAAAGAATCCTCTGCAGGTACAACCAAGGTGCTTCCTGCTCTGGGTCTTTCTAGACCACTGCTTCTCAGCAGCATCACTTCAGGTGACATTCAGGGCATCCTGGAGAAGACAAATGGCTGTGTGTGGCATGCAGGCAGGAGGGGATGAAAGAACTTTTAAAATGTTCTCTTACGGCTCAGCAAGCAGAGGAAGGGATGGGACAAAGACAGAGAAGGATACGGAAGGAAGGTCTGGGGCTGGCCCTGGGGGTGATGCTGATCCTGATGGCCTGCAGAGCACACTTCCTGTGACCCGGGACAGATAGACAAATGGAGAAGGGAGGGGAGAGGGCAACAGAGAAAGACAGGAAAGTGGGAGGGAAAGGAAAGATGGGAAGGCCACTGGGAGGGGCACGGATGTGTAGGGCCAAGGTGGGTGGGGCAAAATGGGAGGCTCCCTGTGCCACTGCACCCCGTCTGCCACAACACAGCCATCATCCCCAGAGCAGCTGGCAGGCCCCTGCCACCCATGTGGTTCTCAGCTCAAACAGACACACACACGCACAGTGCAACTTGCATCTGGAAATATCTCCACAGGTGCATGGTCAGCCAGTTAATCTGCATGTAATCAATTAACCAGTGTGAGCATGGGTAGGGGGCCTTCAGTTACTTGGGCCAGCTTCACTCCTCCGACAAAAGGGGTGGGAGGAAGAATCCATCCAACACTGGGCGTTGGAGGTTGGACGGGGATCACAGGGATGGGGTCTTAACATGGAAAGGCAGCTGGAAACCCCTGGTGCTCCAGTGTCCAGGGCATTCCATTGTAGACCCTAAGAAGTGTGTGTGTGCGTATGTGTGTGAGAGAGAGACAGAGAGTGTGTGTGTGCATATTTGTGTAATTGTATAAGAGTGCAAGGCATGTGTGAGCCTGAGTGTACATATGTGTGAATATGATATGGATGTATAAGTGGTGGGTATATGTGTAAGAGAGTATGTGGGTATGTGTGAGGGGAGTGTGCATATGTGTGTGGGTATGTGGATGAGTGTGTGGGTACGTCTGTATGACAGTATGTGGGTATGTGACAGGAGTGTGTGTATATGTGTGTCAGGGGACACAGATTCTGGAGGGTAGCACTGGAAGCCGCAGGCGCCTTAGCCATCCTCAGGGTTGTACTGAAGGTCAGAATAAGAGGCACCTGTCCCTGCCGCGGCTCTGTCTTCAGGCACTGGTTGCCAAATCCTGAAGCCTCTTGAAATAGCTGAGTCATGAGACAGCTGACTGCCGCCCTGGGCAAAGGCCTGAGTGAGTTAACCCTTCCCTTCCTCCCCAGCTGGCTCAAGCTTCCAGAAAACGTTGGATTCCAAACCCAAGAGCCCACCCCAAAGGACTCGCTCTGTCTTGGTTCACAAAACTGAAAAAGCATTTAGGGCTAACATTTTTTCTTGAGGGGGAAAAAAAAAAGAAAAGAAAAAAGAAACTGTTCTAGACGCCCCAGTTAGGTATAGGCAGTGGTGATGTGCAAGTCCTGAGTGACTGCCCTTTGTCCAACTAAGAGTTTCTAGATACTGGGATGCCCTCCAATCCCACTGCTCCTGCCAGTGCAATGATGTAGGCTCAGGTCTTGCTGCCTCACTTTGCCAGATGCACCAAGGGCAGGAAGTCATTTGGCCTAGAAGCAGAGTTGTGTGGTTGTGGCTTGCATCATCCCAATCATGTGTTCAGGGATCCTCAGGCCCAGCTGCCTGCTGAGCCACAGGGTTCGGCTTCTGTCCCCACAGCCCTTCTGGGCATCTACAGCAGGGGATGGAAAGAGAAATGGCAGAGAAATGGATGGGGGTGGTGGTCCCAGGGCTGTCGCTGCGCTCACAGTCTGCAGGTACCCTGTAGCTCTCTCACCTCCAGGTTCAGCCCTGTACAGAGCTGCAGGGAACAGCCGACCTGCTCACACGTGGGCGTCGTCCCAGTGACTCTTGGAAGTCCTGATCTCAGTCAGAAGCACATGAGAAATGAGCTGTCTTGCAGCCCTTGGCTTTGTGGCTCTTCCCTCTCCATGCTGTACCAAAGCTGCAATTAGAGGAAGGGACAGTTTTGTTGAGGATTTTTAGGTGCCAGTCTGTGTGCTAACTGTTCACATGCATTATCTAGCTTAAGCCTGCAAACACTTAAGGGGGAGCAAGTGTTATTCCCAATTGATAGATGACACAGTGAAGGCACAGAAAGGTTGGGCAGCTTTCTGATATAATCAAGGAAGTTTCCAGGCATGGTGCTCTCTTCCTGTAGTCTCTCCATGCCAACAGTGAGAACCTTCTCTTTGCCCAAGGCCATTTACATATTTATAACATCACTCACAGCTCAAAACAAATTATCAATTTAATTATATAAAATTAGCCTGCTATGGATTTATTGAATGTCGAGTCCCATCAGGATGATATTGTGAACTGGATATGACTTATCGGCCCAACATTCCCTGCCTGTACTCTGCTGATTGATGCTGCAGAACAGACATTCAGGGGCTGGGTAGGTCTTACCTCGCTGAGATCAGAATCTCTTGTTGGGTGATGTTCTATGCTGTGGCACAGCCTGGGACCCTGTGACCCTGGGACCCTCCTGCCGTCCCAGCCTCCCTTTGAGATCTCACATCAGTCCCCTTATACTTCCTGCTACCACCCCTCTGAAAGCACCTATCCTGTTCCTTCTTCAACACTCCTCTTGCCACGGTCAGTAGCCCTGTCCAGGGAACACTGGTGGCTTGGGGGCTGGTTGGAGGAGCTTTAGGGATCTGCCTCTCTGGAGTTCCTGAGACCTGGAAGAATGAGAGAGTGGAATTATAGATTCTTCAATGGTGGAAACAAAAGGCACGATCAAGAGCTTCCGCACTTTCCAGGCAGTGAGGCAGGCTCTGATATAAAACATTCCATTCTACAAGGGAGAAGTCTGAAAGATTGGACCATCTTCTGCAACATTCCTTACTATGTGTAACCCTAGGCTATGGAAAGCAGTGGAAAAATAAATGCCCCAATTGCATGTAATGGGATACTGTGTATATAATTAGATGTAAAGACTGACACCCTACATCTGGACTAGCAGGTGAACTGTCTTCCAGTGGTTACCCCTCCTTGAAGCTATTGGCTGCTTCCAGCAGGAGCTAGTTAGGGCTTACACTCAGGCAATCAGATGCACAGCTAGGATCTTCCTGGTGGCAGGTGGGAGGGGCTGTGCCACTCCTCTGAGTTTAAACTGAGATTTCTGGGTGTATCCTCTGGAGGGCATGATGTCGATGCCAGCACATGTCCCTCCTTTTACCTGCCCGAATATGACCCTGTCCTGTAATTGCCTAACTCCATCCACAACATCACCTTCACTCCTAGTGAGAGGCATTAACTCTGCATAGACTACAAGAATCAACATGCTCCACCCTTCTTACTCCTCACATTGTCTCACCCAGTGCTTCCTTCTGCTCTCTGCACTCCACTATGGTTTTCCACACTCACTATCCTTTCCTTGGGTGCAGGTTCTTTGCCCACCCAGGCTCTTCTCTCACCTAGAGCACTGTCCCTTCCTGTGCCTAATAACTTGTTTTTTTGGAGGGGCGGGGAGAGGGAAAACTCCACCTTTTATTTGGGAGTACAAATGCATACTGTCATGCTAGTCTCTGTTACATAGTTACTCTAGATGAATGTATGTATATACATATTGATTGATCTTGTATTTTACATGAAGATTGCCTTGTATCAGAGAGAACATATGCTTGTTGTCCTTTTAGGATTGGCTTGTTGCACTGAGCATGGTGATCTCTAGTTGGGGCCATTTTGTTGCAAATGGTAGAATTCTAGTAACTCCTACTTGGCTCAGGCCATCAGAATCCGCTCATGGAACCCAACCCCAGCAACCCAGTCCAGTTGAGTCACCTTTGCAAGGTGCAAGGCCTTACCTTCAGGCATCACAATGAGATCTAACCTTCACCCTCAACCATCAATGACTAGTGTGAGTCCTTTAACCATTCACAGAAAACTTTGAGGTTTAAATGTGTGTGTGAGTCTGGGGAGCCGGATCTCATGAAAACCATAATGAACCCATAATGAATGTTAACATTCAACTTCTGGCTCATTTAGGCTGGTGTTCCTTGGAATAGCCAGGAAACCATAGAACTTCCAAGCTGAAGTCCACCTGCACCCCACTTTTCAATTCATCCATTAATGCTACTGTGTGTATGCTGCTGTTTTTTATATATGGAAATATCCTTGTTAACATACCTTGAGTAAATTATAAATGATTGTTCTTATCTTTTTTCCATTTCTGTTGTCCTCTCTTTGTTGGATTGGTCATCCCTGGTCACTGTACTAAATGACCTGCAAGGTATTGTTGTAGAACCAAAATGAGTCAAAGAAAGACCCATGTGCTCTCAGACTATGTGGCTCTGGAGGGAAGATTCTGGAGTTCTGCACACCACCCACACTCACTCTGAGTTTTCACTTCTTCCCTCCCATTTCTCTCCACCCAGCAGCTAACCTGTCACTCTCCTCTCCTGCAGTGGCAAGCCATCTCTCTGACGGTCATTGAGAAGGTCCAGATTGCAGCTGCCATCCTGGGCTCCCTCTTCCTCATCGCCAGTATCTCTTGGCTCATCTGGTCGACCTTCAGTCCCTCAGCTAAATGGCAGCGCCAAGATCTCCTCTTCCAGATCTGCTATGGGATGTACGGCTTCATGGACGTGGTGTGCATAGGTGGGTCTGGGTTCTAGTCTCCCTGGGAAGAAGAGAGCTGACAAAATGGACAGATCCTTCAGGATCCCTTCCTGGGACAGGAAGGCAGGATGGAGGGTGGGCAGCAAGGTGGAGATGGATCCAGGCTTGAGACCTGAGAGCTGAGGAAAGGCTGAACTTGAGTGATGGCTGGGAAGGGGCAGGAAGAAAGGAAGATCTCGGTCATTCCTAAGCTAACTAGCCTTACCCAGTTGAAGACAAGGACATGAGGCTTGCTGAGGGGAGCAGAGAGAGGTAGGTTGCCTCAAGAGGGGATTAGAAGTGTTTCACAATGTGCATAGTGTGGCTGTTGGGCCACACAGAGATGTCTTTACATTGAGTTTCACCCTTTTTCCTTGCAAAATGCCCAGAAACAGCTGTGCTGATCACTGCCTCCAGCTTCCTGGAAGCCTCGTTGAGTGCTCAGTTCCTCTTGAGTAGTGCTAGGGTTGCACTTCTGAGGGCGGGAGAGGGGACGCTGCCCAGGCAGGCTCTTTACCCAGAGGTTCTGTGCTTTTATCTGCATACATATATTTCCATTCCAGATAAGACATTTAAAAGGCTTCAATGCTTTTTTTCAAAGCAGTTGGAATTGACAACGTCAGTTTCCACTACTTCCTTTACTCCATTCACTAAGCTTCACTCCTCTTCCACACTGGCTGGTGGAGAGCTGCATTTTTTAAAAATTATTATTATTTCACAGATGAGTATAGCCGTGAGTCTGCACTCTGAGGATGTGGGAATGGCCTGGTTTGGGTGAAAAGAAGTGTGCATAAGCTCTGCCATGCACCTAACCTGGAACCTTTGGGGGTTGTCCTTGGTCGCTTGTGTGATACATCAAATAAATTGCTCTGTGTGTCAAGAAAGCATCTTTCAGCTAGAATTTGGCTGAGAGGCTGTTAATGTGAATTTCCTTGGGGGTCCTTTAGTATTAGGACTCAGAAGGACCAGGAGACTGGCATACTGATCCAACCAGTGGTGCTGGAAGGTGTAAACTGGTACAAGCCATCTTGTTGCCTCTCCATGCTAACAAAATCCATGTATCAACTCCAAGTTCAAGAGTCTTTTAATTATGACACCTAGACTGTGAGAGAAACAGATGGTCCAGGTTTGGAGGACTGTGGAAGACAGAGGGCTGTGAATGAAGAGGAATTTGACATTGATGCATTCTAATTTCCTTCTCCCTCCCACCAAACTCCCTTCCTGTCCCTGCAGGGGCCTGAGTGGGTAATGCCAGAAGCCAGGTGTGTCTTCATATGGAGGGCTACAACTCTGCCAGGGAGGGGGAAGGGTGCTGGGCCTACCTGCAGAGCCCCTCCACTGTCCTTCACTCTCCTTCATGCAGATCTCAGCTCAGTCCCTGAGGTATGCTTCTAGGAGACACGTTTTCCTGTAGCATGGCGTATTAGCCAGCTTTGGTCTCAGTAATAAGCAATTTTCCAAATTGGAGGGCTTTCCAGCTGACTTTTGTTTCCCATGCACACATCTGTGACAAATCTGGGGCTCTGCTGGGCTGGGCTTTCAGGCTTAGCCTTGGCTGTGCTCTGGGTTCTGGTCTGCTCCCACTGTCTTCTTCTGTTGGGATCTACACTCAGGGAGCTGTGACGACTGGCCTTTCTCCTAGCCAAGTGTAGGAGTACAGGAAGGCTGGCTGGAATTTACTTCTCAAAATAGCTGCTCACAGCTGGCATGCCCTTCCTCCTGCCCACACTGGTCAGGGAACTTTGCTCACAAGTCCTGGGGCACGGAAGTCTCCAGTAACCCCTTCTCCTGCTCGCTCCCACCCTTGCCTGCAGCAGACCATGGTAGGAGCATATGTGTCTGCATGCTGAACTGTGTATTTCTGTCCCTTGGCTTGTAATCATGATTCACTCACTGAGGTTCCAATTCAGTCACTTCACAAAGACCCCACCTGTAAACCCCATTGTTGAATTCGGTTCCCATCCCTAGCATACAATGAATACAAGGCTTTGGGAGGAAACTCCTGTAGGAGTTCAGGGAAAGTGCACAAATTATGCTTAAACCATAATGGGTCTCTTGTACCAGAAAACAGGGGCCTCACAATCTCACTGGTGGGATGCTTGCAGATGTCACCCGTGACTTTGAAGGCATCTAGGCTTACTTACAAGGGAAGCCTTCCTGAACAGATCTGGCCTGAGTCACCCAGCACCACACTCTGGCCTGCCTGGTGTTCTGGTCCCTCCTGGTCCTGGCATCTCTCTCTGAGCAGAATTCTGTGCTGCACTGCTTTTGATGCCTCAGAAGTGGTCAGAGATTGACATTCGGACAACCTCATCTTGGAAGAGTTCAAGTGCTTCTTTATTTTGTTGACTATGGTTGGAATTAATTTTATTAATGTTTTTATAGATTTGTTTTATTTTTATTTGAAAGGCAGAGTTAGAGAGAAAGAAAGAGACAGAGAGAGATTTGTATCCACTGGTTCATTCCCCAAATGACTGCAACAGTTAGACAGAGATGCACTGATCAGAAGCCAGGAGCTTGGAGCTTCTTCCAGGTCTCCCACAGAGGAACAGGGTCCCAAGGGCTCAAGTCATACTCTGTTGCTCTCCCAGGCACATGAGCAGGAAGCTGGAGTGGAAACGGAGCAATCAGGACATAAACTAGAATGCATACGGGGTACTGGTGCTCAGCATACCTTGCCTGGTGCTGGCCCTGCTAATCTTATTTTCAATCATGTCACTGGAAATGAGTTGCTCTTCCCCTTTTGAGACTGTGAAACACTGAGACTCAGGCTGAGTGTAGTAGAGTAGGGCTCTTAGCCCAGCGTTGTCCTGGGAGAGGGTGTCTTGGGACCAAATGCTGTGAGATGGCACAGAAAAGGGAGAATGGGAGGTGACAGCAGCAGTGGGAATGCACACACAGATTCTTGTGGTTGTGTTAACTGTGATTTTTTGGTGACAGTGATAATTAGTAATGATGATAGAGGATTCAATAATGAAAATCAAGTACAAGTCACTTCTTCTCTGCAGTGCTGTAGCCATAGAAGGTTACTCAAGTGCACAAGCACCTCTCTCCCCTCTGCAGGGAGAACTAGATGGCGCCTGCAGGGCCCACCACAGGTGTGCTTCATTCACAGACTGGCCCCAGACTGCCAGGGACCACCAGAGAGCACACTTGACATCAGAGTCACTTCTGGGAGTACAGGCGGGGTTACAGCATCTGCTGCAGGAGTCCTGAACTCACTCCACATCCTAGGCCAGGGTTGGAATCTTGGCTCCCATCTGATACAGGAGATGAGGTCTACTTGGGTGGGAGCAGGGTCAACCTGGCTGTAGTTGCCAGGATTCCTGCTCACAGAAAAGCAGCATCCCAACAACAACAACAACCACACATACACACACACACAAGGGTTATATTCACCCCAGGCAGTGGTATAGCGTTGTAGGTATCATGGCTTCATCAGACTTCCAGGGCAAAAGAATGTCCATCCAAGGCCAATTTGTTTGAGCAAAGGGAAGGTGCCCCATCACTCCTCTTCCACCTGCTCCTGTCTCCCTCAGTGAGTATGGCCCTCTGCCCGCATGGTTGACCTACTCACTAATGAAGGGCAGAGAAGCTGAGACAGCAGGGAAACACAGACCTGGCAGGGGGCACTGTGCTGCCTTCTGACTGTGAAGGAAGAAGCAGACTGGAGAGGCACAGGAGGACTCTGCCTTACTTTGGTGATGCTCATTAGGTTCAACACCTGATGAATCAGCTACTCCCGTGAGAGTGGAAGCTCCCTTTCCAGAAGCACCAAGACAGTGGAAAATGATGTGAATGGGGAGAATGAGGAAGGGAGGACCCCCATCAGACAGTGGGGGGAGGACGGTACAAGAGTGGTGAGAGAAATAATTCCTGGCCACAGGAGGAAGCCCCGAAAAGGGACAGAGGAAGCCAGGACCCGAGTAAGAACACTGTCCTCAGGATGAAGAAAAATTAATCTAACCCCATTGTTAGTTCAAATGGCAGAGCTGGAGAACATTAACACCTTCTTCTGTTATGAGACTCTGGATGCTCTGTATCAAGAACAATCTGTTATTCTCAAAGACTGTGCAATGGCCATAGGTAGTAAAAGTACATGAATAAACATGAAAGGGATGGTGTGCTGAATCCTTACTATGCATGCATGCATACTTCAAAGTGATGCTCATGCAAGTGTGAGGGGCTCTAAGGGACAGTGCCCTGAGCAAAAGGCAGCTCAGCAGATGTTCTTCACTGTGAAGCCAAGAGGATCAAGAGTGGGGACATTGGCTGCCACATTAGCCTATCGGTGGCTATATCCATCCAGCTAGCTTCTGGAAAAATCAGTGGGAAGGTTCCAGAGTAACGATTCCCTTAGCGAATGGCGCACAGCTCACCAATGGGTTTTGCTAGGAAGGTCCGTGTTCCGTGTTTGGTGCAGCACAGTTCCAGGGTTGAGCACAAGGTTCTGGACTTAGTCACATTGCAGGTACATAGTGGTTGATACAACTTGCCCCTCCAGACAAAGCATCTGTTGGTAGAGTTCTAACTTGCAAGGCCAATACACACTCCTAAGCGTGAACAGAACAAACTGCCACATCGCTGCCAGTGTAGAACTGACAAAGGCAAAACAGCATGACTACTATGACCCAGAGTTAATAGGCAGTGATAGGCTTAAAGCAGCTTGTACGCCAGGTCACACAGCTAAGCAAGTGGTAGAGCAATGATTGGCCCAAGAAACTCCGGCTCCAATCCCAGGCCCCTTTCTGCCACCTGTTTTACCTCTGCAAGATCTGGGAAGTTGTCGATGCAAAGCTTGTGTGGGGAAGCAGGTTAGGAGGAAATTAGTCTAGTAACACCCTGAGCCCCAGTGACTCCCAGCTGCTGCTCTCCTGTGTTTGGGGTTTAAGGCTTTAGCTATCAATACATTTCCTTTCTAATCAATGCTATGCTGACACCAATAAAGATACTTGAGGAAACAAGATGAAATTTTGGAATGATGACTCTAACTGTGCCAGATGACATGAATTTTGAGTCATTCCTTCATTCATTAAAAGAAGACGTTGGGTAAACACCCTGAAGTAAGAGTTACCTACTCTCAGGCATGTCTTATGTCACGGGACACACAGAGTAATCACTAAATCTCATGTAATGGAAGCTAGGACTGAGGTCTGGGCACTGGGATGAGTGAGCCCAGGAAAGAGAGGCCTGGGTGAGAGGGTTCTGGATGATCATGGCCAGCCATTCAGTCACATGAACTGCCTTGGTTGGTTCCACAAACTGTGGACCTTTAACAGAGATGAAGGAGACACAATCCCTTGCCGTTGAGGAGCTGCATTCCAACACAGTGGCTTCTACATGTAACAGTTAGCTCTCTCTGGAGCAGGAAGGGAGACATATCCAAAGGATAAAGCACAGTATGGAAGATGGACAAAGAGCATTGCAGACAAAGGCACATTCCTGTGTGCAGAATCGGAGTGAACAGGGTGTGCTTTGGAAACTTTGGACAGTGCAAGCAGCCAGAGTAGGAGGTGGATGAGGAGTGATGGTGTTAGAAGATTGGCAGGTACCAGTCCTCACAGGGTCCTCAATCCTGTGCTAGGAATTCAGCCCTCATTTTGCTGGGGAAAGGGTAGCACTGTAGCATTTTAAACAGAAAAAGCATGTTTGATTCTATGAGTGTTTTAAAATGATAAATTTGGCGATTAGAGGGAAAATGTGTCAGAAATAGACACACTGGTGGTTAAGAGAGACCAGTTGGAAATAAGGAGCCGAGGGAGGCAACACAAAGGCATCGAGAGGAGACAGGAGGGAGGTGACCTCGAGCGGCACCAAGGAGGTGGATTTGACTGGATTGTCTGGAAGAGTGTAAGTCCCAGAGCTCTGGGAACTAGGACTGTGGCAGAGGCTCTGAATGAGGACTGGACACCTTTGCCGAGCAGGAGAACGAGTGGACGATGGCAGTGGATAGAGGGGAGCCAACGGGGGTGTCCTTGGCAAAGGTCCAAGTGCTGAAAAACCATCTGAAACCTACAAACTAGGCAGAGAAGTAAGAGCCAATCTCTAAGACGAGAGTTTTCAGCAGAAGGGAAGTAGGATGCTGGAAGGACAGAATGGACTGCTGAGAGAAGACAGTGCTGGGCAGGGTCTCCTGGTTAAGACACAGAGGAAGGGGGGTTGCCACCCAACAATCCAGGGCTCAGTGTCTTACCTGTTCTGTGACCAGCAGAGGTTCGCACAGCTGCTCTGCTTCCCTTCCCTTTGCTTGGGTTGTGCAGAGAACCGCAAAGAAGAAGTACCCCGAAGTCTCAGTGACCAAGAGAGACGCCCCTGATTAGGACAGATTTCCCTGTTGGTGGCCACTCAGTGGAGCTTTGGTGAAGCTAAAAGTCCAGCAACAGCCCAAACAGAGAACTTGACCTTGAGTCCTCACAGAGCTAAGGTCTGCTCTTCCTGAAAGCCTACCTTTTCTGGAAGGTTCTCAGCTCCCTCCCACTGGGGTCCCCTCCCTGAGAAGCTTTGATTACATCCTGTCACCTGCTCCCTCCTCCTCCTGTCTTCTCTAATGACACTGTGTGCGGCATCAGGGAAGCTGACGGAATCTCCCAGCAAACCAATGGGGCATTCTGTGCTCCAGTGGCTCAGGTTATTAGGATTTAACGAGAGAAATTAATTAAGGACTTTGGCACAGACAAAAAATTTTTTTTCACTCCACAGATCTAAGAGATTGACCGTGAAAAAAAAAAAAGCTCTGCAAAAATCAGGATCTCACCCCTCATCATGTTGGTTTTTTAGTTGAGAGTGGCACAGGGTCAGGGGAGGGTGACGTGAGCCGCTGGGACCGCTGCCAAAGCTGTACCACAGCGCTTCCGTGTGACTCCCAGAAGGGCTTCTCGGTGTTGTAGGAATGTCTGAACTCTACCCTCTGGGATAAAGGCATATAAATCTCTTGGCAGACCAAACAGGCAAGGCATGGCAGTAGTAGGATTGGAAAAACATATTTTTTGTTCCAATCTGAATTTCAATTCTCATGAACTAAAAAAACATTTCTCTACAAACATTTCTGCTTTGTGAAACCTGTTGATTCTCTGATTAGGGAGCTTCAAAGATATGCAGCCGCATACAGCAGAAGAGATAGCAAGGGAAGGAGCTGCTGAGGACCTCTTTGCCAACTCCTGTTGGCTCCCTCCCTACAGCTGGCTTCCCCACCTGCACTATGAGAGGGCTGAGCCTGAACACCACCTTCCAGGTCTGACATCTTTCGGTTCTGAAGCTACTTGTGTTGTGAGGCCATGTTGGGGCTCTGAGAGGCTGACCAGTGTAGCTGTAGGGGATCCCTGCCAGCGTCAGGCCAACCAGCACCCCTGTGGAAATGCCTCCCGCACATAACAGGGCATGATGGTGTTCACTCTGTGTTCTGCGATCTGGACGTGGGTTCTCTGGTGTTCCAGCTTCTCCATGAACTTGAACTTCACCTACCCAGCGCTTCATCTGCAAAGTCAATTCACCATGGCTGAGTGGTCAAGTTTTGGGGGGATTAAGGTGTTTGATTGAAAGCTGGTGCACCTAGTAAGCTCAGTCCCCTCAAAGGAGGCCCCTTGGAGGCCCATCCCCTGCTCCATGTAGTGACAAGGCTGGAAAGACTTCTGGGACACCTTTTAGGAACAGTGTGACATACAACAGATTCAGGAGGAACATATCTAATAATGCTGGGGTTTGTGGTTAGAAATAGTCTCCAAAAGATAGCTATGGGGCCTGCTCAAGTCAGCCCATTCACTCTGGGGACTACACGAAGTGTACCTTTAAGCCACAAATGGTTCTGCTCCTGTGGCTCCTCCCCAAGCATAAAGGCATGCTTCTCATGACAGCTTCAACAAATGCTAGTGGTTTATAGCACAACAGACATTCCTGCACTGGGTAACATTATCCTCCACACAGAGAACAGGAATACAAGCTCTGTAATGCTAAGAGACTTTTACGCCATTTGACCCCTTGCCAGGAGGAAATAAAAGGGGACATGGATAAGGCCATGCCACCCTCACAGAAGTTGTGTTTCAATACCTAGCTCTTAATTCTTGGCCTGATTGGTGTTTGCCGTCTGTTCACATCACCTGGTTCCACCTGGTTCTAACACCTGGAGACGGGTATTCCCCTTCCCGTGACAGAGCGTGTTAAGGGTGAGGAGTGTGAGCTTTTCCTTGGATGCTGAGCCATCTCTACCACAGAAGGCCTATCCCGTCAAGACATTTGCAGAAATCTTACATGCCAAGAGAGCCCAATAGAAGACTGTATCCTGGCTCCAAGGATGACCTTGTGAAGTCCAGAGATTTTAAAGACCAACACTTTTCCTGCATTTAGCAGTCCTGGTGTGTCTGTTCACAGTGCGTTTGTATTGTAGCTTGCATGAAATCCAAGCTCAGCCCCACTTGTCAGGAGAGTAGGTAGGGGATGAGAGGGAGTGCCATCACCAACCTGGCCTGTCCCAAGTGATGCTCCCCAAGTCCGCCAGAAATAGCTTGTTGTGTTTATTATTTATATAAAATGAAGTGCATTAATACTTACTTAATAATGATGATGAAGCTTTGCACAGTGGCAGTATCGTAGCCAATGAGGTTTGTCCGATGCCCGATTGCTAATGGAAAACTTTTCCCAATAATGATGATGATACTAAAGCTAAAATAATAACCAACATTTGTTACCCATTATGTGCCAAGTACTGTGGGAAGTCGTTATATGCTGTTAGCGTATATCTTATTTACTCCCTATAACTCTGTGATGTAGTTACTGTTATAACACCCACTTTCCTGATACAAAACTGAGGATAAGAGACTACTCAGTCTTGCAACTAAAACATAATTTCATCTGATCCCAAAGGCTGTATCTTTAACCAATCTGCTAACAACAATGTAACAATTTACTAGAATACATCTTAAAAAGGCATCCTATGAATTCATACAGAAATTATGTACATGAAATTTTAAAATAATTAATTTTTGAAAGGCAGAGAGAGAGAGAGAAAGATCTTACTCACTGCAAATGGCTGTGCCCCAGATCTCTCCCAAGCTCCTGACTGCCTGAGCCATAGCCTGCTGCCTCCCAGGACGTGCATGAACTAGAAGCTGGAATCGGGACAGAGAGAAAACTTGAATTTGGGCACTCTGACATGGGCTGTAGGTGTCCTAACCAGTATCTTAATCACTACACCAAATGCCCACCTGCACTGCAAATTTTTACAAAATGATCTCCGTGGCTACTTGTTGAGGAACCCATGATCCACTTCACGGAGAAGTAGGTGGCCCCAGATGCAAGCTGCTGTTCTGTTGCAGATGAATTTGGGTTTCTGCGCCTCTTGGTGGATAAACCGTGTCTCCTTGGGTAAGACATTTAACCTCTCTGAACTCAGTTCCCTCTTCTACAAAGCGGAGGCCATGTTGCTGACTACACAGAGTTTCTGTGAGAATCAGCCTACATTTGCAAAGCTTTTTAAGAGTGATGGGGCTTAGCAAGTATTCAATAAATACTGATTATTGTCAACATGACCACTACTCAACACTAGGGCCTCCACATCACCCGTAAGCAGTGATACCTCCCAGAGTGGCTGAGCATGGCAACTCTAGTTTCAATCCGTGTCTATCCAGATAGTGAGCAGGTCATGCCTGACCAAAAAACAAACAAACAAAAAAAACACCCATATGTAGGGAGAAAAACCAGTCCATGATGTCTTGAGCTGTAAAGTCACAAGTGCACTTCAAGGAATGGATTCCACCATCACCCCAGAGCCCATTTGGGGCCCCAGAATTTTCCTGTCCTAATAACTAGTCTTGCTTATTACACTCCCCTCATTTCAGGGCATCTCAGGCTCTCACTGGCTTCCTAGGGCAGGGCCTCACAAAGGGTACCACACTGGCTTAGGAAAGCAGTGACGTGGCTGGCTCTGACTCCAAGGTGCTGAGAAATATTCTCAATAACTCTGCCAAGTACAACCAGCCCAGCAGGAGCCCTGCTAGCAGGAGAGCTCTGACAGCAGCTGCCCTCCATGAGCTGCCCTCCCTCTGGGCACTGACACCAAAGGGAAGATAGTTCTTCCAGTGTCTTTTGTCCTTGAGACTCCATGTTAAAATCATTCAAGCCAGAGGGATATCCTACCTGCAGGAGACCCCTAGATGCACATCTTCCCACCTCCCCAAGGAGGTCCCCCAAATGCAGCCTGAGTGTACCTGTGAGAGGCTTGAAGATGAACCCTGGAAACGACTCGGCAGGTTGGGCATTACCCACAATCTCAGTAGCAATCCCCTCACCTCATTCAGGATAGCTGGTGCATTTCTTTCTTTTTCATGTTTATTGATTGTGTTCTTTAGTACAGGTTCTGAATGGACTGGATCTTTGAAGAGTTGGCTGTAACAGAGGTGGGCCTGGTGCGGCGGGTCACAGCAGGACCTCAACGGGCACGCTTCAAGGACCTCAGCGAGGGGAGAAGAGGCCTGGGAAATGTTGCCACTTCTGTGGATTCAGTGGGCCTCTAGAGCGCTTTTTAGCTCCCGCCTGTTAGTCAGTCCCAATGATGACTCAGCCTCAGAATTGGGGAGGAAAACAGTTACATAGAAGGCAAACGCTTGGCTCGGGGACAGGGTTGGTGATGCAGAAGAAGAAATATGAATGGTTATTTCTGTGTTCTGTCACCTCCCCTGCCACCATCCACGTTGTGCAAAATCCAGTGTCGAGTGTGTGCCGGGCACTGTGCCAGGCATCAGCATGCAGGACTCCACCTTGTCTCATCCCACAACTGCCTCAGGAGGGAAGGCGTGTCAGGCTCGATTCAGTGATGAGAAAATCGAGGTTCAAAAGGTAGTGTTTCCCTAAAGCCACGAGCCTTGTGTAGCAACATTCCCCATGTTCAGTACATGCTTCACACGTGAGTCAACACTGGACTGGAGGGCCTAAGGGTCTAGAAGTATCTGTTTCTTCAGTTGCCTTTCATGTCTGTCACCTAGGGAAGGAATGCCTTATCCAAATTCCACATAGCTCTTTAAAAGCCAGGCAGTGGGCAGGAGAAGGCCTGTCATGGCATGTTCACTCACTCTGGGTGGTTTATAAAGAATATATACAGTGCAGGAGGCTGACAAGTCCAAGGTTGGGCACCAGCAGGTTCAGGGTACAGTGAAGCGCTATTCCTCCTCAGTGCCTCCATCTAGGTATCCTACATGGTGAGAGGGACAGAAAAGGGGGCAAGTGCTGGGACCCCATATGGCAAGAGGGTGGCAGAGCAAGAAGGGGTCCAAGCTAGTTCCATCGAGCCTTTCCCCAGGGCACTCATCCATTCATGAGCATGCCCTCCAGCAGACCCCACCTTGGACTGTAACAGGGACTGTGCTTCCATGCCTGATTGGGGCAGGGATGCATTCAGATCCTGCAGACTGTGCTCTAGGCAATGCTGCCAGAGTGTGGTCCACCCACAGGTACTGACAGATGTGCGGGTTGTTAGCCTGCATCCCAGACCTATTCAGATCCTCAGGATGTGCGCCTGGGAATCTGGGTTTCCCCAAGTTGTCTGGGGACTCTGTTGCATGCAGAAATTTGGAAACACTGTGCTAGAGCTGTCAGTAACCAGGGTGCTCACAGGAGATGGTGAGGACAGGCGGGAGGAGTGGGGGCGGGTAGGAATAACAACCTCTCTCCAGACTCCCAGCCTCAGCCTATTCCATACGTGGTGGAAACCAGTATTCTGTTCCATTATAAGCGCTCACAGAAGCCCCTGGTAAGTCCTCGGAAAACACTAACTCACCTGAATTAGGTTGTATCTCACTGCTCTGGACACGAGAGTTCATGGTCAAAAGGCAACATGGATTGGGGTGTCAAGCCGAGGTAGAACTCTAGAGCATTGCTGGCATGATGTTTATAGGGGAGGTGGCACTGGGTGGGTAAAGGACCACCCACCCCCAACCCTGAGGATAAAAGCTCTTGCAGCTGGAATAGGGGAAGGATTCTGTGAGAAACAGAATTGTGATAACCTGTGACGTATACAGCTATGAGAGGGAGACAAACCCTGAAAGTGGGAGACACGTTACAAAGGCAGCAATTTCTCTGGAGCAGAATTTCCCACAAGTACAGCCAGGGTTGGGTGACTGTAGATGGTTGTCAGATGATTGTCAAAGTAGAAAAGCCCGGAGAATGACTCAATCAGACCTTACTGGGTGTACGGTGTTACCGTTTTCTTCTGTTGCTACCTCTCTGCTCTGCTCCTCATCTATTTAAGATGTATTTTATTTTTTATGGGAAAGTCAGATATACAGACAGAAGGAGAGACAGAGAGGAAGATCTTCTGTCTGTTAATTCAATCCATAATCTAGTATTCAGCCTCTCTCGCACCACTGCCGTTTCCAGCCCGTTTTAATTCTCTGACCTCTTCAGTTTTGCCCTTGTCACCTGCCCCAGTGGGTGGGCCTCACCTGTCTTCTGCCACTTGCTGTTGTTGTTGTTGTTTTGCTACCCGCGAAGTCGATAAGTGATTTGTGAAACAGGAAGTAGAGGGAACACAGAAGGGAGCAGACATGAATGAGGTAGTTTGTGTTTTTCCAACTTCTGCCAAACAAACCATTCTGGAAAAACAGATGCACCTGCACCTTCCTCCTGTTCAGCCACCTACCATTGAAAAATGGCTTAATTACTTCCTGCATAGTAGACAGATCACTAGAAGGCAGCATTCAGACCACAAATTTAAGCCACCCTCTTCAATCAGAGGGAAATTGATCAAGAAGCTAATTAAAAATCAAGTGTGGGCTCTTGTCAGATAGAGCTTGTTTAGGGCTTCATAAGATGCTGCTGTTCCCGATCTAGGCCCCTGTCTTCTCCATGATCAGCAGGGCTCCGCTAGACTCCCAGAGCTGTGAAAGCCATACACGACTCTACCAGACCTGGTCCTGCCCTGGAGGGGCTCACTATTTAGAGAAAAGGCCACTGATGTGTTCAAACAGGGCTTGTGGATTAGAAGAACAGCTTTCATGGCAAGGCCAACCTGGTTCATGTTCAAAAGGTACCAATGAGACAGACATGGTGGGAGTTGACACACTGGTGTGAGGGTGTGACAGAGAGGAAGTCTCCTGGCCCAGACTCTGCCAACTAAATCAGGAGGCCTACAGGTGGGCTTCCAGAGACTGGTGACCCCCTACAAGGACATGGGTTGTGATATGTTGCTGAGATGAGCCATACCTTTGACCAGACCTGTTCAGTGTGTGACTCACACAGCTAGGAATCTTGAGACACTGATTCTCAAAGAATATTTGAAGACTTGTTAAGCAGAGTGATGTCAGAAGCTGTTGGGAGACAGAGTCGAAGAGGCTGTGGGTGGCTGCTCTCCATGGGAGCTTGAAGGGGCTCCACTGTATTCCTGGGGGCCCTTTGCTCCTCGAGGCTGACGTGTCTGTTCCTTGAGCCAGCGCCACCCAGGAGGTCTCCACTGCTGGACAGACCTTAAGCAGCCTTTCCTCCCCAGTCGCCTTGCTGCCTAGCCCAGGCGCAGCCTGCTGACCACACTCACAGAGTGCACAACCACTCACTTCCTCGGTTGCTCGTTTCCTTGTCCCGTGATGCACCTCTTGAGCTCAGGGTCCACCATGAGCAGCCTTGACTCTGATTGAATCCCAGCTGTCTTCGGCATTCCCCGAACTGGTGGTCCCAGCCCTTAGGAGGGGGCATTTCATTTATTTTTTAATATAGATGTCCTTCGCATTTATATTGACATTTAGTTTGTTTTCTTAGAAATTTATCCCTCCCCCTTTTCTAGTATGTTAACTATCAGAACATTCTAGTCTTCTTTTTTTTTTTTAAGAAACCAGAGCAACTCATAATATCTTATGAATTTCAGGATAGGAATATTTTAATCTATTAATTATCAAAAGGGGCCAGTGAATCTGTTGGTACTAAGGATGAATGATGCAGATCATCTGTCTACTGCATAGCTTCCTGTTACTCCAAAGCTCCCTCCTCAGGCCCACCCCAGCCCCAGTCAAGTGGTCACCCCCTAGACGCATTGTCAAGAGCAAGCACACAATTTCTGAAAGCTGGAGATCAACATCGTAGCATGTGCCCATCAGCATTCATCTCTGGGATTCATTGGTTTCAGAAATTCTGTCGTCACAGAGGCCTCCCTGCATGTACTCCACCCCTTTCCATGTCTGTTATTCTTGGTCCATTTCATGTCCTCTCTTCCATCCTCCCATTCTGGTGGCCACTGTCTGACATGATGACAAGCATATATGATCCTGATATCCACTTATCTGATAAGAATTCTTTAGTAGTAATATCCAAGTTTCTTCTTTCTTCACACATGCACCTAAGTAAGTAGCTGAAAATGTGGGAAAAGGTCACACAGAGTTAGAGAGATGGAGAAACAGAGGGAGATGTTCCATCTACTGGCTCAGTCTTGATTGTATAGCAGCCAGATCAGGGACAGACCAAAAGCCAGAAGTCAGAATCTTCTACCAGGTCTCCCACATAGGTGGCAGGGATTCAAACACTTGGGCCGTCTCCCATTGCTCTCCCAAGGCCATTAGCAGGAAGCTGGATTGGAACTGGAGCCACCAGAACATGAACTGATACCCATATGAGATGCTGGCATTGTAGGCAGCAGCTTTAGACACTATACGACAATGCTAGACCTGGCCAGGGCTTTCTGAATGGAATCCTCAGATGGCAGAAGGTGGAAAGGCAAGAAACTGTCCCTCTCAGAGCCATATAGAGGACACCTGATCCCATTCACGAGAGTCCTTATGGCCTAATTATTTTCTAAAGAACCCACCTCTCAATGCTATGACATTGGCAGGGTCTGAATGTTAGAGTAGACACATTCAATAACTATCACCCCATGGCTTCCATCTTCAGGCCAAACCCATCTTTGAGTTGTAGACTCATGGGTCCAACTGTTCACCTTAACACTTCTGGTGAGATTTCGGACATCTTAAACTTGTCATGAGTAAAATATAGCTATTATTAGTCCCTGTTATGCTGAATGATGGCCCTCAAATACATTCAGGTCCCAGTCCTTGAAACTGTTAATATTACCTTATACATCAAAAAGGGGCTTTGAAGATGTGATTACTTTAGTAATCTTGACATAAGGATGTTATCCAAGGTTTTTAAGATGAGCCCTGGGGGCCCTGAGCCTAGTGGCTGAAGTCCTTGCCTTGCATGCAATGGCATCCAATATAAGTGCTGGTTTGTATCCTGACTGCTCTACTTCCCATCCAGCTCCCTGTTTGTGGCCTGGGAAAGCAGTTAAAGGCAGCTCAGAGCCTTGGGATCCAGTACCACATGGGAGACCCAGAAGAAGTTCCTGGCTCCTGGCTTCGGATTGACTCAGCTCTGGCCATTGCAGCCACTTGGGGAGTGAACCAATGGATGGAAGATCTTTCTCTCTGTATCTCCTTCTCTCTGTATATCTACCTTTCCAATAAAAATAAATAAATCTTAAAAAAAGAAGATGAGCCCTAAATGCAACCACAAGTGTTCTTACAAGTGGGAAGGTGAGAAAGATTCGATGATGGAAGAGAAGTAGAAAATGTGATAACATAAGAGGAGACAAAGAACTGTAGGGAATTTGTAGAGTCTGAGAAAAGAGAAGATTCCTCCACAGGAACTGACCCTCATAACAGAAAGGTTTTAGCTCAGCGAGGCTGATTTAGTTCCCAGATAAGCACATGGTCATTCATTACAGTTGACTGGAAACTGATATGGTTCCTGCCACAACCACCATGCAAATCCACACCCCCAAAACTCACACACTCCACCTCTCGGCACACGGCAGCCCCACTCACCCAACTATGAAGGGGACAAAGCTTCAGCACAGTCTTCAGTCACACGTCTCCTACTGGCTGCACCTCCACCTGCCAGCTCCACCCCCAACACACATCCTGATGCCCACAGTTTCTCTCTGCCTCCACTGCTGTCACCGTCGGTTCTCAGCTGAATCGGCACATTGCTTCCTGCTTAGTGTGTGCAGATCAGACTCTTGTTCCCCTACAATGGATTGTTCTAAGGGGAGCCTGAGTGAACTTTCTGGAGGTTAAGTCAGATCATATCACTTCACCATGAACCCTTTGGTAGTTTCCCATTCTATTCAGGACACATGCAAATCCCTTACCTACAAATGGTCTACGAGATTCATTCACAGCTTGGCCTCTGCACACCTTGTCTGTCTATGTCTCCACTCACACCATAGTGCGGTGGTCACACCAACCTTCTGACTCTTGTTCACTCACCCCACCTGCCAGGGCTTGGCAGTTCTTACCACCCAAGTGCTGTTGCTCTAGAATTCCCCTCAACCCCTCCTCAGAAAGGCCACTCCCACTAGCGTTTTCCCAGGACTCTGAAGCCTGCAGCCACTGGACATCGAACCCTATTTTGTCTTTCTCACACAAAACATTTGTCTCACCAGTATGTTTATGTGTCTGTTGTCCCTCCACACACAGACACCCTCTGAGGGTGGGATTTGACTTCCCTCAGTGTCTCCAGTGGTTGGCATGCAGGAGGCATGTGATTAATCTTTGTTTCTCATGCTCCTAGGATGGCCCATTTCTGCTAACTGTTGCCTCAGGATTCTATAACCAGAACAAGTTGTCTGTCCTGGGGGTGTGTTTGGAACGCTAACTGGTGGAGCCTTGGACATCATTCGGCAGCAGAAATGGAAGGACCACAGGGTCTCTTCTTGAGCACATTAGATAGAACACAGTTCAGTGATGTGGTAGGCTAATCCTCCACCTGCATCTCTGGCATCCCACGGGGGTTACCAGTTCAAATCCCAGCTGTTCTGCTTCTAATCCAACTCCCTGCTTATGGCCTGGGAAGGCAGCAGAAGATGGCTTAACTCCTTCTAAAAAATAAATAATAAAAGCACACACTTTGTTCAGCAATGTTAAGGGTGAGAACCATGGATATGCACTAAAGAAAGAAAAATATATTTATATTATGAGTTAATGGATGACTCTGGCTGTGTTAAGCCAAGGAGAAGGTTGGGAAGGAGTCAGAGGAGGCAAGGGCATTGCATGTTAGTGTCAAACTCCTCCATGAGTTGGCTGTGCTGTCCCCTTTCTGAAAGACTTGCCAGAATACGAACCTTAGGCTGGGATCCCTATGGCTCAGAACAGGAAGGTAGATTTATTAAAGAAAAAAAAATACTTACTTTTATTTGAAAGAGTTACAGAGAGAAGGAAAGAGAGATATCTTCCATCCACCGATTCCCTAAATGGCTGCAGCAGCCCAAGCTGAGCTGGTGTGATTGGAAGCCAGGAGCCTCCTCCGGGTCTCCCACGTGAGTACTGGCACCAGAGCACTCGCGGGTCTTCTATTGTTTTCCCAGGCCATAAGCAGGGACACAGTGGAGCAGCCAGGACACAAACTGGTGTCCATATTGGATGCTGGCACTGCAAAATGGAGGATTAATCTGTTGAGTCACAGCGCCAGGCCTGGGAAGGTAGTTTTAAAGCACAAAGCAAGCCAAAGAAACTGCCCCAACTATAGCGCTCAATGAAGGGCGAGCACAGTTTTTGCTGGCAGTGACTTCTTTCCGTTAAGGACTCAGCCCTTGTCTCTGTCCTCCCCCTGCTGCCTCAGGTCTCATCATCCACGAGGGACCCTCCGTGTACCGCATCTTTAAACGGTGGCAAGCTGTCAACCAGCAGTGGAAAGTGCTCAACTACGACAAGACGAAAGACCTGGAGGAGCAAAAGGCAGGAGGCAGGACAAACCCACGGACCTCCTCCTCCACCCAGGCCAACCTCCCTGCCACAGAAGAGGAGACAGCAGCCTCACCTGCCCCTGAGGAAGCCCCAGCCCGGCCTGCCAGCCACCCCTCAGGCACTCTGTCCCATCACCACTGTGCTTACAGCATCCTGCACATCCTGAGTCACTTGAGACCTCATGAGCAGCGGAGCCCGCAGGGCGGCAGCCGAGAGCTGGTCATGCGCGTGACAACCGTGTGAGAGCAGAGACCTGGGGAGAAGGCGCGCGAGGGCGGGGCCGTGAAGGGACCACAGAGTAGCCGTTTGGGAGGTGGGGAGGGTGGAGGCGAATCAGCACCTCCTGGGGCCAGCGCAGCAAGGGGCTGATGGGCCTTGAGGGAGCCCTGGGGCGGCGTGGAGCTGAGGAAGGTGGCACCAGGAGCAGGGTTCGTGCTTTCCGATGGATTAGTCAATACCATTGTCCAACAGAACAGTAACAGAAACCATTATGAACTCAGCAACCAAGTGCAATACAGATGGACTCAACAAAAGGAAACTCAACAAAAGGAAACCACCCAGAGGCACCCATGGGCAAGGCACCCGGAGCAGGAGAGGCTGCGGAGAGCAGAGCCAGGTGCAATGGGTGGTGGTGACCAAGGTTTGCACAGTTGGTGCAGAGAGAAGGCAAAGGGAGCTGAGAGAAAAGTGATGACAGCCAGTGCTCCAGCCTTGAGTTGGTTTTCTTTCTCTCTGGGCAGTTGGGGGGATGGGGTGGGATGAGGTACTGGTGTGGGCTGGATGGGAGGACACTGCCTGTAGGGGCTCGGGCTCACCTGGGTGGGCAAGATTCACTAGCTCACAGGACTTTAGGGGACTCCTGGGTACGGAATGTGGGAGGGGGATGTTGGTGTGAGCTGCCAGAGGCAGGCGTGGAACCTCCCAACATTAGGTGGGCTTAAGGAGGACTTGGGTTTGGAGATGAGTGTCTTTCTGTGCCCTTGTTAGTTTGTTTTATGGTGATTTGACTCACAGATGTTTACAGGAAACACACACACACACACACACACACACACCCCTAAGGAACAGTTCAGAATTCTGGCGGGCAGCTCAAGCACAGGTCTGCTGCTGTGGCTTCCGCCTTGGTGAAGCCGTCACTCTAGGAACAACTTCCGCAGCTCCCCAAGCCAGGACAGGCTCAGTGCCATTCCCCCTCCTGCCTTGGCAGGTGTGCAGAACCAGGCCCCCTGGCAGACCACCCTCCAGTTGGGTATGTAGGAGAGCTGCTGCTGTGGTTGGGAAATGCAGCAATGCGCCCCTAGGCACAGAGTAGAGACCCATCTAAGTATTCCTGGCTGCTTGGGACCCTCCCCAAAGAGACAGGTTGGCCAATGCTCACTGCTCTGTGCTCACCAGTCCTTCCCTGCAGGCCAAGGGGTCCTGGCAGGCAGCGCTGTGCCTGGAGCCCAACTGCTTGTTCCCAGGATCCTGCTAGGGAAGGTCCCTTGCAGAATTTCCTGTTGTAATTGCACAATGGCCGCGTCATCTGTGGGTATTAAAGGGACCCTGTCACATACTTTTTTAAACTAGTTTTTAGGGTTTTTTAAAACTCTCTGTTGTTTGTAATATTCTCTTAAACGCTTGAAAATAAAATTTCTTTCCCTACCGCGTGTCCCTTTCCATAGGTGAGTTTTTGCTTCCTCTTTCCCATTAGTCCACTCTGGTGTAACCTGCCTTCCTTGTTCTCTCTGCTCCACACCCAGAGTCTCCTCCAGAGCAGAACACCAAGGGTATTGTCTTCTCCCTGAAGAGTACAGGTGTGGCAAGGCAGGCCAGCATGTTCCCTTGATGTGTGTGTGTGTGCATGCATGTGCAAATGTCATGCATGCATGTGTCTACGTGTATTTGTGTGAGCGAAACACCAGAGCTCCTGGTCTCCTGGAAGATGGATTATTTCAGGTCAAAAAAAGAAGGCTTCCAGGGTTCTGCCCAGCCATCCTAGAGGCTGAGGTCATTCTTGTTGGGAAGAAGACTGGGGAGCTCCACCCATTGGGTCATTTCACAGAAACTGGGAGAGCCAAGGACCTGTTCCCCCCGACAGCTCTCCTTGGCACGTCAGAGAGCAGCACCCAAGAGCCTCAGGAGGGTTTGGACAGAGCTCGTGGCAGTCAGCAGTTGGTCAGCAGTCAGCAGCAGTGAGTTCTCCTCCCTTCAGCTAGCCCAGGGCTTTCAGTGTCTGCAGTGGGATGTGTACAGGCTTTGGTAGCTTCCTTCCTGATGGAGCTCACAGTCCAGAGGGTTGGGAGGCCTTGGTGGTCATGGAAGTTCAGCATTTCCCATCCAAAGCCTTTCCCACGCAGGAGCCTGGCAAGCTCCCTGGTACTTGCTGAAAATAAGGGTTCACAGTCTGGCCTTTGCATTTTTAAGAGCCCACCCTTCAGCAGGTGTAACTCTGTAAGTGTTGGCCTTGGGATATACTCTGAGCAGGTAGAGTTGTGTTGTGTTCTTCTAACCAAGAGGACCACAGTCCCATGCGTGCATTCGACACATGGTTCTCATACAAAAAGGCATAAACAAAGAAGGTCAATGACAAGTGTATTTCTTAAAAGGTGGTACTGAGTCAAGGCTGACTAACCAGTCAGTATCTGGTTTTCCACAGGAAACCAGGACCCTCAAGTCGACTAGAAAGGGCAGGAAAGAGTCTGTCTGCTAGGCCCTCTGAGCCCTGCCATGTCACTTAGCTTGAATACCAAGGGGTGACATGATAAAAGGGGAGCACCTTGCACCTCCATATGGATGTCAATGTCTCTCCCAAGAAGGGCAGAAGGAATTCCCTGAGCATGCCAAGAGTCTACACCTGCCTATTTGTGTAGGCCTGAGTCACTGCCTCAGTAGCCTCAAGGCTGAGGTGTTAGCCCCTGCCAAACTCAAATCATTTTGGTGGACACCTGTGACTTCACACTGAAGTCCTCTTTCCAAGGGGCAAGTCACACCATGCGTTTTAGTAGAGCTGAATCCTCCAAAGAACCATCACCTTAAGAACTGGGACTGTGATCCAGGCTCAGACAATCAAAATACCTTATTCCTCTGTCCACAGGAATTGATACAGGAATGAATGCTTGACTCAAAGCAGTCTATGTCCTCCCTGGAACTCACCTGTGGAGCTGGTAGAAAGCACTTTCCTTATACTAGGGTTGTGCCAGGATCCTGTGCATCAGAGACCATCCAACCCCCATTTTTTGCCACGTGGAAAGCACCTGTCTCGAGCAGGTCAGGTAGAGGCACACAAAGCCAAGATCAGGAAGGAAATGGCCTTGCTTCTCTCAAATTTCAGCCATGCCTGAGTCGCTGTGTCCACTAGATTTCCCAGGACTTCAGCCAATACATTCCATCTTTTTCTTTTATTAATCCAAGCTTGTTTTTTGTTTTGTTTTGTTTTTGTTTTTTGGTTAACCTGGAACAGACAAGAATCCACTAGGAACACCACAGCTTCCATAAATCTCCAAACAAAGCTTTGGGTTAAATCCATTGTGTGTTGGCTGTAAAGCCAAAGTGTAAAGTTGCTTCCCTATTCAGTAGGGGCTCAGGTTTGCGAGTTCAGCACTTACAGTGGTTATCTGGATACGCTGTATGAGTCTGTTAATAATAAAGTAGAAGGACAGTAAACACAGATACACACATGCATTTGAATAGCATCTTTCTAAATATCTCTCAAGATTGTCCAGAGGGAAGGCAGTGAATGAATCTAAAGTGAGGAGCAGATGAAACTCTAATGTAAGGGGTTGGGAAGGGGGTGGACCCAATGATGAGGCCACAGGACAGAAGGCAGGATTCCAATAAGTTTAAGAGGTGAACTTGGAATAAGACCTTGATAAGTTGATCTACCAGCCAAGCCAAAGGGGCTCTCTGTTAGTGCTGGCAATGCCCTTTCCCACTCATATGTGTCACTTTACTGCCACTATTATGGTTCTTTCTGGGTCATGCCAACCACCATGGCTTCCTGACTATGGAAAGAGATTCATGGAAGCCACCAGAACTAGATCAGATGCTTTGGGGACATGGACAAGTAATTTGAGCTTTTTTTTTGGTTTCTGGTTTCCTCATCTCCAAAATTAGTTTGCCCCCAGGACCTTTCTAATGTCACATACTATGTGCATGAAGTAATACATAACTTAATTATAGATATTTTTGTTTCTAACAGATTAATAGTAAAGTTGAATAGCCAAGCATCATCATAACACATAAAGATCAAGGCTAAATGAAAGTGAAAATTCATACCTGATACAAATACTCTGTCTCATTTAGCTTTTCTTTCAGTAAAAAGGGATAGATGCCTAATTGGCAGGAACTTAAACAATTGGGGGGCTCTCTTTTCTTTTCTTTCTTTCTTTTTTTTGGGGGGGGGTCTTTTTTTTTAAGAAAGATTTATTTTATTTTTAGTACAAAGTCAGATATACAGAGAGGAAGATCTTCCATCTGATGATTCACTCCCCAAGTGACCGCAATGGCGGTGCTGGATCCTAGTGTTCAAGGCCAGGACTTTAGCCGCTAGACCATGTCGCCGGGCCTTCTCTTTTCTTTTCTAATGAGACATCCAAGCTAGGTGACTCCAGCAGCTTAGTGAGACCATCAGGAACATCCACTCTGTCCTGCTCTGGCATCCTTAGCATGCCTGTAACCTTCCTAACTGGGTACTAGGACTCAAAGCAGCAAGCAGAGGAAAGGAGCTTTCTAGAACCATGTCTCAACAAGCACGTGTTTTGACCTGGGTCATTTTGGCTGGAAATGTGTCCCAAAGCTATTGTTAGCTACAAGAGGAGCTATAAAAGTGATAATTTACCTATTTCAGCTTCTGTTGTGGTGTGCAGCCACGAAGAAGAGCTGGAATCGGATGCTAGGTAGGCCCGTGAGGGCTCCCACTCTGAAGGTGGGAGGAGAAATTAGTGTGCTGCTACTGAGGGCCATTTGGTAGTCTTGAATTTAAAATGCACATGCCCTTCAACCCAGGGATTCCATTTCTTTAGGACTTCCTGGTGAGAGAGTAGCAGATGTTGCCCTTGCAAAGAGCTTGGGAAAGGGAGTGTAAGCAGTATTATCATATTAATGAAATAAATTGGAAAGAACCCTGATGTCTGCAGACATTTGAGTGATCAAGTGTGAGAGTTTGAAACCATGGGGCACCATCAGCATTACAGAATGTCATAGAACTCAAGGGATTGACAGGCTCCAACCTCAGAGTCCTGTTATTGATCGACAAATACGACCTGCAAGTCAGTGTGCACAATAGTCACCCATCTCTACAAGAACAACAAGAATCCTCAAACCCACACCCACATTTCCTATGTCAAAATGCCAAATTCAAGAAGCATAGAGCAATATAACTCAAAATCCACTAAAGCTATCTCTGGAGATGAACTGTGGAAATAGGGAGGCGGGTGCTTTTTCTCTCTGCATATATTGTTGTATTTTAATAAGAAGGATGAATTCCTGGGTTGGCACATTGGCAGAGTAGGCTAATCCTCTGCCTGCAATCCCTAAATGGGATGTCAGTTTGTGTCCCAGCTGTTCCACTTCCTATCCAGCTCAATGAATGGAATAACTTTCTCCTCTCTGTAAAAATCTCTTTCAAGTTAAAAAAATTATTTAGTTAAAAAAATAAAAAAGAGGAATGAATTCATGTCGTGTAACACTTGGGATTACAGTAACACATAGAGGGAAAGATTAAGCAGCCATTAAAAACAAGGACAAACATCTTTTTGGAAATCCCTAGGGTATTTCAAAAGCTTCCTGGGAAGTGGAATTAAGAGATAAAGTTTATTTTGGTATAGCAGTTTTTTGAAATTCATTGATAAATGTGTTCGTAATCTGCCTTTTCCACAAAATTTTTGAGAACTTCTTGTATCTATGATTTCAAAAGTCTTTTTGCACCAAAATAACTTGACCTTCTCCAGTCCATTGGCCCCTGAACTTCCTGACACACCCTCATAGGGGTCTTTTCCTTGGCTGAAATGCTAGCACCTCTCTCTTCAGAACTTTGCTGTAAAGAAATGGCTTCCCTTAAGGGCATAGAGTACAGGATTCCAGGTTTCTGTGCTAGTAGGGTTCTGGGATTATGGTATTTGCAATGGAGACTGCTGATCTCATGGAAGGCAGCTGCCAGGATGGGCTCTTGAGTTAAATTGCAAGTGTGGCCTTTTAAAGATCTGCTTACTTTTTATTTGAAAGACAGAGTTACAGACAGAAGGATAGAGAAAGAGGTTTTCCATTTGCTGGTTCAATTCCCAAATGATTGCAATGGCCAAACCTGAGCCAATCTAAAGCTAGGAGCCAGGAGGAGCTTCTTCTGGGTCTCCCACATGGGTGCAGGGGCCCAAGCACTTGAGCCATCCTCTGCTGTTTTCCCAGGCCATAAGCAGAGAGCTAGATGAGAAGTGAAGCAACTGGGACATGAACCAGTGCCCATATGGGGATGCCGGCACCACAGGTGGAAGATTAGTTTGCTATTGTCACCATGTCAGCCCCTGGACAGAGGTTTTCTAGAACAATTTCTGGTGGAACCAAGGACTTGGAGTTTTTGCTGCTAGCAGCACACGTTTAAGAGAGGAGCTCGACTGGTGCCAAGAGCAGGCTGTCTGCTAGCCCAGTTCTGTCTGTGCCCAGAAGAAGCTGCAGGCAAAGCTGGCAAGCTCATAGGCAGGATCATCAGGCTGCAGGCGCTTGCTTTTTTCCCCTCCTCTTTTTCTTATCTCACCTTCCAAATCATCCCTAGGCAAGAGTTTTCCTTCCAACAACAGATGATGGCAGAGAGAGTATATGTTGCCAGCACCCTCCCTCCAAGCCTTCCCTGTACACTCCTTAGGCTGCAGCCCTCAGGAGCCAGTTAGTTCCCTGCCCAGGGACCCATCTGCTGGAGACAGCACAGAAGGCTCCACTTGTCCAGCCAAATGCCTGAAGCCTCCCAGGTGCCAGTCCTGGCTTCCACATTTGCCAGCTAGAATTCAGCAAAGTCAGTCAAGGAGATTGACAATGCGGAACAACTGGAAACCAACAAGGCAGAGGCTTCCTGGGCAATGAGGCAGATGGAGACCCTGGGGACCTGACACAGTAAGCCAACAAACATCAAGAATATGGCCTTTTCCAGCTAAAAATTGCCAAAAGGGAGAGTCAAAGAAGTAAGATGTCTTCTGTTCTGTGTACATTAGAAAAATTTTATGGCAGGTAATTAATGAAATATTCCTTATCACATTGTCCATTTGTGCCCTTGCTTATGCAGTATCTCTAGAAGGCCCTTCCTTTCCCACTCTTGTGTAAGTCACAGGGATCCTGAATGACCCATCCCAAGGTCACTTCCCTGGGTTCTCCTCCCTGATTCTTCTGCACACCTTCACCACTCAGTGAGAACCATTTTGTCTTCATCAGGTTCTCATTTTATTTTGCTTGGGCCATTTTGATGGATGTTATTCTGTTTTCCATTAAGTAGTTCTTGGCGTGTGCCAGAGTCCAGCTCCAGCTGAGTTCGGAGCTCGAGAAGGGTGCGTGGAGTTGGCAATAAGAAAAGATGTGGACACTGTCACTTGGTGCCCTCTTGCAACAGCTCAAGAAGAAGCTGTCCTTTTTATTTACTCAGGCACATTATAAGCCTCTGCACAATCATTTGATTGTTCTATTTTTACTTCCTGACTAAGTGGGTATGCACAGATTTTGATTATTTTATTTTTTATTTCATGGTCAACCAGGTGCTCTTTAAGATAATTCTGTAAGTTATAATCATTTTCTTCAAAGCAAGCCATTATTCATTCTTCAGTAGTGGCCATTGGGTGACAGCCAGGACTCCAAGGCCAAGGCACATTAGTAATAATTAGTAATAATTACATTAGTAATAATTAGTAATACATTACTACCACGTATCTATTTCCCCAACTTGACCATCATTTAATGGGAGAAATATGTTACAAAGAAAAAATGTAAAAATCCAAGACAAAAGTTTAAAATATTAAATCAAATATCAAATCCCCCATAAACAAACAATAATCAAAAGCATATCTCTATGATATTAATAAAATCACCCTATAATTCCTCTAGTTAAAAAAAATTGTAAAAGTGGCTGAAACAGCTTCATTTTGCTCCAAAGAAATTGCAAAAGACAGGCTAGCCTTTGAGATAACAATAACTATATTTATTGCCACAGCATTTTCAGCTCTTACTCCCATCACTTGCATTAATATTTAGGATATTTATCAAGCCCTTTCCCAGAAGGCGTGTTACATGTCTGGGCCAGATTCTGAGGCAATGATCAAGTACCCAATAAGGTGTCCAGAAATGGCATGGGCTTAATTGTGCTCCTATGTGTAAACTGTCAAAGGTCCACTCACCAAGACATTATCAGCGACATTAACTCTCAAGCTCACATCGGTTGCAAAAACTATCTCACAGGGGCAAACAACAGTGCCTCAATAGATTACAGAATTCTTAGTGGGGTGCTTGAGTGTTCATGCAACCAGGGGGTGAGACTGAGTCAAGGTGCTCAGAGAGACTTCCGCTGGGCCCTGCCAAACAGGGGAGCTGTTCTCTTCACACCTTTGTGTCATCCACACCTACTGCACAGACCCCAGCAGGCGTGCTAACCCTACTGAGCAGTATAAGAGTGAGTGTGAGACCGAGGTTCCAGTACATTAATTTTTACATACAGTCTTGGAAAAGAAGATAAGCGGATAAAACAATCCATCAGTTATCCATGTCATAAAATTTGTGATGCATCTGAATATGACAGGCATTGCAGTAGGCAGGTTTTTGTTTTGTTATTTTTAAGATTTATTTGCTTGAAAGAACAACAGACAAGGCAAGGGAGAGACAGCTTTTTCATCTGTTGATTTACTCTCAACATGGCTGCACAGCTAAGCCTGGGCCAGGCGGAAGCGAGGAGCCAGGGACTGCTTCCTGGTCTTCCACATGGGTGGCAAAGGTGCATCAGCAAGAAGCTGGTCAGAAGTGGAGCAGCACTCTGAAATGGAAGGCCAGTGTCGCAAGTTATGGCTTAACTTGTCACATCACAGTGCCAATTCCTAGGCAGTGATATCAACAGGACAAATGAGACAGTGAACACCTTTACCTCATGGAATGTGCAGTCTGAGAGATGGAGGCAGCCATTTAAACAATTACAATGAAGAGACATTGGAGCAATCATGAGAATGCCTACAAGGTAGAGGGAGACAGTGTGAAGGTGAAGCTCAATTCTACCTGAGAGATCAGGGAAGTCTTCAAGAAAATAGGTGGTGCTGACTCAGTGCATTAATTCAAGTCTATTAAAAAAAACAGGTGCAGGTGTGGGTTTTTAGTCTGGCAGTGAAGATGCCTGTGACCTGCATTGGAGTGTCTGTGCTCATTCTTGACTCTGGCTTTTGACCCACCTTCTCACTCATGTAGAGACTGGCAGGCATCAGGTGAGGGTTCAATTAATTGGATTCCTGCCTGCCACATGGGAGACATGAGCTGCATTCCCAGCTTCTGGTTTTGACCTTGGTCAGCCCCAGCTGCCTCAGGCACTTAGGAAATGTACCAGTAGATTGAGAGCTCCCTCCCAGCCACTCTTTCTCTCTCAAATACAAAAACAAACAAACAATCAAACAAACAAAAAACCCAAACCGCAAAGAGAGTGAAGAGAGAGTGCTTTGGTTTGAATGTACTCTCCAAAATTTGTGCCCTGGGAACTTCATGGTTAATGCAGCATTGTCAAAGATGAGGTCTACTGGGAGGCATTTGGGTCAGGAAAGTATCACCCTCATGAACGGATCAATGTGTTTTTGCAGGAATAGTTCTTTACTGCCCCAATGATACCTTCCATCACATCATGAGGGCCCTTGTCAGATACCAGGGGCTTGATCTGGGACTTATTTTTTAATTGCCCAGCCCATCTAACTAAGATAAGTCAGATGTGCAAGAGTCCCTTGGGAAGACAGCAGAAGATAGGAAGGCCCCTCAGCTCACAGTGCAGGACTTACATGAATGGAAGGAGAGAGGGTGAAAGACTTAGATTACAGAGTTTTGACCAGTGGGGAGTCCTTGAGCTACTAATGTCCACTGGAGAATCTCTTATCTTATTGGACAGAGCTGCCTTACTTTTCCACTGTGCCCTGTCATTGGCTTGGAGTAGTCATATGTTCTATGGCCTTGGCATGAACATGGAGGTAGAATCGGAGGAGCAACTGCTGGGACAATGCCAATTGTGCTTTCCATAGCAGGAGGTGTAAGTGGGACAGTTCCATGGCTGCCACACTTGATTTCTAGATGTATCAGGAAGCATATACATGAGGGAGGGTGGAAGAACACCAAAATGAAAATGCTCTAGGATGAGCAATCTGTAAGCAAGGACACCAAGCAACGGAACAATGTGGTCCATCAAGCATGGATACAAGAAGTTCTGCATGAGTGTGGTGTGGACTTGGGGTGAGGGGAAGGAGAGATGTGCAAGTATCCAGGCTTGATTGTGGTAGGCATTGCCTGTGAGCACTGGGGAGGATGCCATTGAGGAGTTGAGATCTGGCTCTAGCAACCAAGTGCAGAGGGGATGGTAGGGAGGCACCCTGGCCACACAGAAAATCCTGGTCAGCATTCATTGGTGAGATGTACCAAGAGCAGATGTACTGAAGGGTTATTACATCAGTGATGGGAAAGGTGAAGAAGAGAGGGTTGAATGGTTGGGAGGATGGAGGAGTACAGCAATGAATGACTGAATACCAGCGGCCAGAGATAAACCGGCTGTGCCTGTCTCCTGCATAAGCACCTCTGTATTTGAACCTGGGTCTTCTTGCTCCATGAGAACAGGGAAGCGAAACACTTACCATAGCTGCTTCCTGTTAACAAGTTCCAGGAAGTGGAAATACATTATCGGGGGAAAATGCCTGTCCCAAATGTTTAGCTCTGCAGAGACACCCACATGTGCCTCCACCCCTGACCCGGACGGTATCAGGCTGCAACTTTGCACGGACTGAAGCGTGAATTCCCAGGAGGCAAAGCTGTCCTTTGTGTTCCACTCATTGTCAAGGCCAGAAGGTGTTTGTCTCTTCCACTTCAGTTGCTGCTCTAGCCTGGTTTGCTGACTTTGTTTCCTTTATTTCTGTTCAGTCTTCTCCTTGCCCCAGTTTTGTGCTCTGTTCCTGTTATTCACGATAGCTGGGAGACAACTGGAGCTCTCAGCAGGTGTGAATTTTCAGGGAGCCAGCCAAACCCTATTCCCACGGCTCTGCATCCTCATCTCCAGCTCAGGGGGAAGAAACCTTGTGCAGTGGGAGCCCTGAGAACAAAAAATAAACACAGTTTCATTGAAAAACACGACTGAGGGAGGAAAGTGGCAAGGCTGCCCAGAACAACCATAAATCCAAGGATGATTTCTGGTCCCAGTGACGGCTTTCTTTGTAGCCTCCATTACCGTAGGGCAAGGGGTCTAGAGAGCTGCTTCAAGGCTGCTCCTGATCTAGGTGCCCTCTGATACCGTGGCACCCATGTGGCCATCAGCAAGAACAATCAGCTTCTCCAGCTGCTCACACAGCTCCTCCTTAACTCACAAGCTACCCTCATGTCCAAAGCTCCATGCTTTTCCAGTTGAATAGCACTGCCTCCTACCTTCAAAACTGAGATCTATCTCTGCTATTATCAATATTGCCAGCATTCTGTTGCTTACACCAACAGGTCTGTCCACTTGAGGCTAGTTGCTAACCAACTTTGAGTTGAATACCTTCAAACAGTAGATGTTTTGGTTCTGTCACCTGCATCTGATTCTCAGATCCCCAAGAATGAGAATGAGGTCGGCTCCCTTTTTTGGGGTGCCTGTCTTATCTTCACTGTCTAGTGAAGTGACAAGTGAGGTATGTGACTTGCCTCAAGTTCCAGCTGAGCTTCAGCCCACGCTGAGCCTTGTCCACTTACAGAAACAGCATCTGCTCATGCAGGGTATGCATGATCAGAGTTTGGGCACAGAGCCTGTGACTTGCAGCGTGACCTGAGGTCCTAAAAGGAGGACAATGAGGCTCAGGACCATCTCTGCAAAGTGGTCAACTCCGGGCATAACAACCTGCCTAACATTTTCCTTTTCTTTTTACTACTCTTCTCGGCTGGCTTGGCCATGTTTGCCTTTCTCCTCTCTCCTCCCTGAATGCATTTACAATGTTATGTAACTGTCTCATTTGGACTTAATGGACCCTCAGTGTATTGTTCCAAAATCTTCTACTGACTGGCACACGGTTCCCTGGGCACCAACTCTGCACTTGGTGTGCTGATAGTGGTGTGTGTACATCGTTGGAACAGAGAGAAGGAAATCAGCCCAGCAGGTGCCAACAGCAAGCCTCTCTAGATCAATACTATTAGCGATTTCAGAGACTTCCAAAGAGTCCTTGCCAACTCTTTTGGATTTCTTCAATATCATTGCACTGCTACAGGGGGCACCCAAAGGCCTTTTTGCTTAAATGCATGACAAAAGGTCCCAAAAGAGAGGACTGCTTGCTTTCTGTCATCAAGGGCTGCTGCAAGCCTCAATACTTCCTACCAGGAAGATGTGGTGAGGTTTGCCCTCATCTTAATTTGGGGGTCAGGATTTTGCAGCGGGGCCTGGAATGACTACCTGCAAGCTCACTTTGTGGCTGGTACTCACGTGACCACCGCTCCACTTTTGTTGAGCATCGCCCCCTGCCTTTCTGAAGACACAGGTATAGAAACAGAGGGCTTCCCCGACAAAACTAGGTCGTGTTTAAGAGCTGGGGCTTTCAGGTAGACATTCTGGCTTGACTCTCTGCTCTGTCACATACTGCTTGTGAATTATTCTCTCCAGGCCTCCATCCTGGCTCATGCAGAGGGCAGGGTTAGGAGATTGTCTCATGGTGAAAGATCACTGAGACTTACCAGTGGTCACTCATTGTAGGGCCAAAGGAGCTAGAGAGTACAGACAGTTCAGTCAGAAGAGAAAGTTCTGATCAATCTATGAAAACGACCCATATATTTATTCAGCATTTGTTTCTTGAGAGTCTACTCTGGGTCAGGCAATAACCTAACATGCCCCTCAAATTATCTTGTCAACATGTAACCAATGAATAAAGAACTAGTGAGAAATCTTATGATTTCTTGTTTACACTAGGATTTCTAAGTCCAGGGTGCATTTTATCCTTATAGTACATCTCAATTCTGGCCATACACCATGGCTAGCCCCCGAGGCAGGTGTATTAGAAAACACACATACAGACAGTGGGAATGGCATGGATGCTGAGTCTGACTCAAGAATGACTTTCCAGGCTTTGACATTTGACACCTTGAACTTGGATGAGAGCTGTTAAGGCTGACATTTATGGAGCGCTCATCTCATTGGGAGAGAGGCATTACGGTAAGCCCTTTTACATATGAAATACTCTCACTTATAATACATACAGAAGATATGGCTCTAATGCTTATTTCACACAATGAAGAAACCGAGACCTAGAAGCTGTAAGTTGCTGCAGACCATCTGGCTGCTGAGTACTGAGCCAAGGTACTTAGTCTGACTCCACGCATTTAGGCATGGATTTACTATTTCATTGACGGTGTCCCTTTGGGGGAGTTAGACCATCTTAATCTGTTGACAAAATGTTGCTGCTTCTTAGCTCTTAGGCTGTTGTGAGGGATAAGAGGAAACTGTTGGAAGTGGTGTGAACTGCTTTGCTCTGCCTTACTTAGGAAACCAAGAATGGTCACATCCCTTTGCTTTCTCCAATTTAAGATCAAAGCCACCTATGTAATCTAACTGGCAGGAGTTCAATGTCACATATTTGGAGTCCTCCCTAAAAGGAGACCTACCAGGCTCCTAAACCACCTACGACTGTCCCTGTGTGCTACACAGGGTCATGCTGGGTCCAGGGCCTTTCCCAGCAAGAGTTGTTGGTTTACATGGAAGCCAACTGGAAGTCACACTCCAGGACGGCAGCCTCCCACAGTGGGTTCTTCAAGTCACAACAAAGCAAACCTAGAATGTCAAACTTCTGAGCCCACTTGAAAAACAAGGACATTTAAAAAATCTGGGTTATGGTTACTCTAAAACATTTTTTAAAGTTTTGCTTCTATAAAGGGAACACATTTTATGTACTTCCTATATAGTTTCAAGAGCATAATGATGCTTCCCAGCCTACTACCCTCCTCTTTCTTATTTTTCTTTTAATTTTTATAGTGATATACTTTCAGTTGATTTTATAATCACAAGTTTAACCCTCTACTAAAAAAAAAGTCAACAAGTTAGAAGTAGAAAAACCACTAGTCCTTGAGAGTACAGAAAAGGGTTACAAACATCTGATGACATTAAGCTCATATTCTTACGTGGCTACAGATGTCTGGCACCCTTTCAGGGGGACACACTCCACATTTGGCTCACAGTCCTTATTACTTCCTACTGCCCCAGATTTTCATTTTTCTTTGTTTTTAATCAGATGTTTGTGATTGCTTTTAAACATGCAGATCTCTTTCTCTATTTGCAGAGACAAGCTGCACACAGACAGACTGTCCATTTCTCAAGGTCAGCAGCATTACCCTTTTCTTATCTGGTGCCTTGCAACACCTGCCCAGTCCTCCAGCCACACACAGCCACTCTCCCCTGCACATCCATCTTCCCCAAAGTCCTGAACCGGGGCAGGTTCTGACACCCAATCCTGCTGATGCAATGGCTTCCACCGCTTTCTAGTTCTGACAGCCTTTGTAACACTAGTATGCCTTCTTTTCCCCAACAGTACACTTGGAGCAGGTGAGTGTGCTTCTGAGGAAGCAAACTTTAAAAACCCGAGGGTTCCATCTGGCCTGAAAGTGGCTTGGGTAATACCAACCACAGCTCACTGATGAGCTGTCTTCCTGAGGAGACCACATAGGAAAGTGGCTAACAGCACAGATGTCGAAGTCTAATCAACTGAATTTAGATCTGGTTCTTGCTATCCACAATTTGCATCAGATGGGAAAAGTTATTTGGTTTCCCTATGCCTTGTTTCCCCAACAGAGATATGAAGGATATGAAGTACTTATATCAGCATCCAGTACAGTTGCTGCTCTACTCTGTAAACATCAGTGCTACAGAAATACAAACCAAATTTCTAGCAGGTCACCCACTCTACTACTTCATCCGGTTGGTAGCTAGCAGGTAGAGAACAACTGTTAGCTGTTTGTTTCTCCTTGTGCCACTGCCACAGTACCAACACTAAGAAAGCTTATTTCTTGGAGTTTCTGACTTCCAGGTGGGAACTAAGGGCACCCTCCTATAACGTGGCTATGCCTGATGCTACTAGGAAATGTTTGCTGCCCA
Source organism: Ochotona curzoniae (assembly GCF_017591425.1). Taxonomy (NCBI): domain Eukaryota; kingdom Metazoa; phylum Chordata; class Mammalia; order Lagomorpha; family Ochotonidae; genus Ochotona; species Ochotona curzoniae. Next base: position 3,471,241 of record NW_024466312.1, on the reverse strand, counting down.
GCAAAGAAATACAGGTGTGAAGCAGCACAGTCATCCCCGAGACCTTTGCCTACAGAAGGTGGCTCAGGCTTGCTGCCCTGTGTAACTAACTACACTGCAAGTGGGCGCTCCCATTCCATGGCCAATTATACCTCCATGACTGAGGATGCAGCAGGAGAGGGGTTGCTGGGCAAAGGCTGTCTCCCAACTAGCAACTATAGAGAGATTCTTCTGGGTAGAAGGGACCAGAAGGGGTTCAAGGTCAACGGGATACAGGGAAGACAGCTTTAAGTAACCCAGGTGAGCAGGCAGTGGGTAGTTCAGCTGAGTGGCCACAGGCAAGTCCCCTGGCCACTGATCCTCTGACTTGTCAGTTAAGGAGAGGGCAGGATTGAAACTGCCACAGTTCCTTCTGCTGCACGCTCTGTAGGTACTCTCTGACTGTTCGTGCCTGAGCATCCATGCTTGTTAGATAGCCTGCCTTCCTCATGAGCCACGCATGCTGATTCAGGTGCTACTAGGGATCTTAGACCCAACTTGAGGTCATCAAATGCTTTTGGTTTGCTAGTGGTGGCTTCTCTATTTCTGTTCGAATGCTTCCATCCATTCTTGCATTGATTCAACCCTGAAACCATGCTGTTGGCACTAGGGAGAATACATTACAGCCTTAGGAACATAAAATCAGGAAATACACTGAAGATATGCGTTATGAGGCAAGTGTCACGTGCTTGCCTCAGAATACATGCCATGACATACCCCATGTTATGAGAAGACTACGGAGGGTGCCAACAAGCCAGGCTCTCTCCAGAACCATCACACCATTGAGACGTCTTCCTCCAGCCTGAGCCACAATCTCTCTCCTGGCTTAAGGGCTAGTCTGACAGCAAGACATTTCCAGAGGTTTTCCCCATATGGCAAGTATGCCAGTTTCTGGTGCTAAGAGTCTCTTCTTTTCCCAGAAACCTGGATGGGCTCCCACTGATGGAGCTTGATAATAAATGAGTTCATTACCCTGGCTGCTGAGGCCCATGACAGCCCATCTGCTGACATGATTAATTAAAACTTTGACTAGCAATGGAAGTGCCATTTCAGGCTGAGAAGCAATTAATAGGAACATCTTCCTGGCCACCATTTCTGTTGGGTTCCAGAGGTACCACCACCAGAGAGTGCAGGGTCTTTGTGGGTCAGTCCCAGTGCCTTACTTATCTTGTTCTTCCCTGCAGAGTCTCCCTCCCCTGGCAAGGCCACCATTAGTAAGTGCAGGCAGAGTGGTGAGAACCAGATCCCCCAAGTGGGTAAGGGAAACATTTCCATAGTGGAGGATTTTCTGTCTCCCAGGAGTAGGAAATGTTGGAGTTTGAAGAAAAGCCCTACTCTTTACCTGATCCCTGTGCTCAGGCATAATACAACTTCTACTTTCCATCTATTTGTCAGAGGGGTACAGTCAACAGTTAGTCAATCTGTTTCCCTACCTATTTATCCATCCATCCACCTACCAACATATATACACATATACACTCATATATTCTCTGGTTTACAATGGGCTTATATCCTAATCAATAAGTTGGACTTACCTTAAATTGGGGTATCTTACATTGCAAATGCATCAGGTACCCTTGACTTTCTGAACATCACAGTGCACAGCAGTCTTAGCGGTTGGCCTTCATCATCATGTGACAGTCTGGGAGCTATACATCCCTGCTTCTGCCCAGAATGACAGCTTATTGTACCACGTATCACTGGGAAAAGCTCAAAATTTCATGTGCAATTTCTATTGAATTCATATTACTCTTGCATCTTTCTGTAAGGTTGAAAGATCTTATGAACCACTGTTGTGAGTCCCCTCATATATGTGTACAGAAATTGGCTCACTTGCTTCTGGAGATGGATCCATTGTCTGTAGCTGGAATTAGGAAAGCCAACAGGGTCATGACCTGAAGGCCTGAGGGACAGCAGCACATACTTTTGAGGACAAGAGGAGATGGACATCAGGCTCCAGCAGCAGAGAACAGATTTGTCCTCCCTCCAGCTTTCGTTCTGTCTGAGCCCCGGTGCTCCAGATGGTGTTTGCCCAGGTTGGTGAGTATAGATTCTTCTTTCCTCTATTTATCCATCCAAAAGTTAAGCTCTTCCCCAAACCCTCTCAAGACACACACACTAAGTAACGATGTTTTACTGGTTCTATCAGCACCTCTTAACCCAGTTTGGCTGAGAAATAAAATGCCCATGTCATGTTACCATGTGGAGATGGTCCCTTCACCTTCACTTTGTCCCATCAGTGAGCCTCAGGCCCAAGTAGGACTTGGTTCAGAGACAATAGTGGGAGGGGTCTTGCTGAAGATACAGTTAAGAGAAGAGCTAAGGTGGGCAGGATTTAGAGTCATCCTGTGGGCTACTTTAACTCACACCAAGAGATGGCTTGAAAGTTTAAGTTCATGGGACAGACTGAAGGAGGAATCTCTTTCTTGTCCCCTCTCTTCCTGAGACAGACCAAATGTCTCCAAGTTGTAGAGGGAGGAGCAACAAAGTGGTCTTTCTGAAGTATCAATTCTTATAGATATTTAAGGCTACCTCTTGCCAACAGGAGGAAAACACTAGGACATGGTTCCCAAACCTGACCCTACATTGGAACCAGCTAGGAATCTTCATAATTTGAGAGGCAGAGGGATTATACCATGTGCTGATTCACTTCCAAATGCTCGTAATGGCCAGGGCTAGGACAGGGTTGAAGCTGGGAACTGGCAACCCAAGCTACTTCTCCAACACAGGTTGCAGGAGCCCCATCACTGGAGTCGAGACTGAAATGAACCTCTTTTTCCACCTCTTTGAAACACCTCAAGTCTCTTTTACAGCACTCTGACTGTGGGGATTCTGGCTATTTCTAAACTTCTCTGCCCACTACGCAATAAGGTTCTGGGAACAAGAGGTATGTGTTCTTCACATTCCAATCTTCTGGAGTGCCCGGGGCGGGGCGGGGGGGGGGCTTGAATCTATCAGATGCTCAATACAGGTTTATTAAGTTGAACATTTTAGACAAGGAGCCCAGAACAGCATCAGGCTGCTTGTGAGGCAGCCAGAGTGTCAGCTTTTTCTGTAGGAGCCTTGCAGTTCACATATCATCTACAAGGAAAAGCTTAAGACAACACTGCAGGGATGGTCCAGGGAAGATGCTAAACACATAATACACACGAGGTCAAGTAAGAGGACACGGGAACACATTTATAGAGCTCTTGGTTTGTTGTACATTCATATTCTCAACACACGATGGGCACATGTGCATTTGTTCCTCGTACAGTAACTACATCTCTTTCTCACACATACACATACACCCCCCCTAGTACTTGAAGGGGTCTAAACCACTGAGTCCCTTATAAAGTGATGTTCCAGTTATCTGAGATTGAAAAATATATTCTGCAAAGGCCTGATTGTGTGTGTGTGTGTTCTGTGGAGGGGGCAGAGGTAGGACAAGAGGTTTTGAGTCTGTGTGTGCACATATAATTTGCATTTAAACCCAATGAATCAATTCTGCTCTGGTACCCCCCTGCCGCGATACTCACACACGCTATGCATTAGCCCTGAAACTCCAAGTGCCCTTTCTGCTTGGACTGTTCATCAAGATCCTCTATGCACCTGCCTGCCTTTTGTTAGTGGGCAGCTGGCCGGTTATGAGTGAGTGGCGATTAAGCATCTATCAGGACACTAATGGAAGTAGATCATAAAAGGAACCTAAGTCTGATGTAGCTAGAGGACCAGGTCCCACACAAAGGCCCAGATTGTACTGAGAATAACCTACTGAGGTTCCGAGGCCACATGCACGTACACACACACACACACACACACATGCACACACACACACACAGACACACACACACACACACCCTCTCCCCCTGGAATGCAAGCTGCCTGGTAGTTCTTTTCTCTTGGGCAGTTCCTCATTCCTCTTTTGCCTCTCACACCCTCCGAGAGGCAGCTATCCACTTTATAGAAAACAGAAAGCCAGAGAGATGCATGCTGGCTACAAGAGCCACTGATGGACAATGAGGAGTGGCCTGGGTGTCGCTACTTCTCAACCAATCCATGTAGGGTAAGGGATGCACTCCAAGAAAACAGAAGAGCTCATCTTAAAGCAGTTGGGTGATGTACAGAAGGAAGAAGCAAAGGGACTGACAAATGTGAAATAATCAGTCATACTCATTGTGTGCCAAGCACTGTGTGTGGTGCATGCTGCCTTCATCCCACAGTCCCGCAGGGAGGCTAATGTCAACTTCGACAACTGTGGAAACTGAGGCTGAGAATGGCTGAGTAACTCGGCAAGGTGAGGCAGCCATGACACACAAGCACTTATCTCCTGAAAAGTGAGGCAGACAGCTGGTCCTTTCCTCTTTTAATACGGGACAAGATGAAGGGAAAGGTCAGGCACCCCAGTATCCTGCCTGGGTGGGGCTCCTGGTGCTGTGGAGCGAGGCAAGCCTTCCTGGGGTGAAGGTGAGGTTGTCTGGACTCCCATTCTCAGCCCAGTATCCTGACTGACCCTTCTCAGATGTTCCCTTCCGTGCCTCTGGAGTCAGGACAGCCCGACCCAGGCTCTCAACTTGCTTCAAGCACCTTTGTAGCTTGTTTTGTTTATCATTTATACCATTGGTATTAAATTACAGTGGGCACCAGCTTTATTTTTCTTTCTTTATTTGGAGAGATTTGTGGAATGGATAGTTGGACTTAGCAGGGTTCTGGGTTTTCTACACTTCATGTCCCTCCCCTCGCTCCATGAGGCGAGACAGATGGGGTGGAAGTGGGGGTGGGGGACGCAGTCTTCATCTCCAGGGACAAGAGCCTGTGGGTTTGTTTGGACAAACACAGGTTCCAGGCAGCTTCCCACTGCTGAAGATCAGGATCTCTTTGAAAAGCAGATCAGCATCTCTTTGAAAAGCAACTCAGGCTACTTTTATCAAAATAGATCTTTGCTGCTGTTGGGTAACATTTCCTTTCAAATCGGCTTTGGAGACTGGGAGCCAACCTCCTGGCTCTCTGCGGTGGTCTTCCAGTTTTCAAAGCATATTTCATGTTTCAAAACAGTAATAAGTGGCCTCTGGTCGAGCCTCCTGAATATGATCCAAACATTGCATACCGTTAGCTTTAGACGGACCACAAAGACAAGGGTCTTGTCTCCCAAGATAGCTAGGGAACACCAGCCTTTTTCTAAGTCTTGGACCTGCCATCAACTCTGGATCATTTCCAGGTGCAGTGAACACTCCAAGTGGCTGGGGGACTCTTTCTGCCCTATTCATTCCCCTTCTTCCTCCGGCGGGGACTCTGTCAATCTCTTCTCTCCACTTGCTGCAAGCATCAGGAGTGAATTGGTATTTCCAAAAGGCTTTGCTTAGGTCTCATCCTTTGGCTTTGTGTGTGGCCTAAGATAGACTACAATCTTCTCGTGGGTGAGAACATTCTATTCATTTCATCTGGAAAGCATTGGGACACAGGCTACCAGAACTCAGTGTTGACAGAGATGACACAAATGGTTCTCCACACTGCAAAAGCTGCAGAAATGACAGGACAGACTCAAGAGAGCTTCCGCTGCTTTCCCAGTCCCAAGCAGACACAGACACTCCCAGGTGGGGCTAGGGTTTTACACCATCAGGCTTCAGCAGTATCTCATGGCTCCCTCTTAGCATCCATCTCTGTCAAATTCTGTCAATGCAGACTGGTAAGAAATGGAATGTGCTATTCAACTTTTAGCTGTTACTGGGGCAGAAATAAAGTCAGGTGTATGTCCCACAAGTCTAGATGTGCCAGGGACTCAGCTGGCTGATTTCTCTCCCTTAGGCAGGGCTGCATCTAACCTGCATAGGAAAACTACCACGAAAGGGAGAGAAGAAGCTCCTTCCTGTTTTAAAATCCCCAGAGGAGAACCTCAGCAGAGTGCTAACACTAGTAACAGACTCAGCTTCCTTGAAAATACATAACGGAAGTATTAAGGCCACCTGGGACATGTGTGTGATTCTCTGATAGTGATTGATCTCGCCCCAGTCTGCCCTTGTTTAATCAGATTCAATCCCGAGCAATGACAAATGTCTCACATATGCTACCTTTTGAGCTGTGATTTCCAGTCACTCTCAAGAATTGAGTTCATTTTTATTTTTCTGAGTGGGGAGTGAGTTATATGGGTTCTTGACTTTGGTCAGGGGTGGAGGTTGGGAGGAGGCAGTGATGGATGTGGGGGCGTCTATTGTAATCAATGGAGAAGCTGAATTCATTCTCACCTACATCTAAGCGAGTGCAGCCACAACATTGTCCAGATGACTAGACTGGCTGTGGTCAGCCCATTTTTACTCTTGTCCTTCCTGATACAGGTCATAGTTCATGGCCCTGACCCACAGGCCTCAAAATAACCAACTTCGATTACATTGGTGAGAAATGGATATTGTCCTGAACATTCCGAGAGGAGAGTAGGATTTACTCATCCCCTGCTGGGGAAGGAGTTGGCATCGGAATGCCCACAGACACCTGTGCCTGCTGCTCCCTAGTGTCATCACCCTCTCCTGCAGCGGCACTGTCCTCTTCCTTTAGACCTGTTTAAAAAGTTCCATGTTCAGGTCATGCTCTCGTGGGCTGCAGGCACTCTACGGTGAACTGTAGCTCCTGCTAAACTCTGTGCCCATAAGTCCTGGGGGCAGGTCCTAGTTCTGGCATCTGGACAGAGGCCATGCAGCAGGCAGTAGAGGCAGCTCTCAAGGCCGGGCTCTGCGCTGACACACACCGTATCCACTTTAAATAGGCCAGCAGCTTGTGTCCTGAACCCAGAGCACCTGGGGGAGAAGGGATAAGTAGGAAACGAGGCCCACAGCAGAGGGTGGACTAAATAGAGTGTCTGGTACTGAAGCAAAATTAGCTGCAAAGTCAGTGATTAGCACTGCATACATTCAAAATAGAAGGAGAGAGCTGTGTCCATCTATTTTCAAATCCGTTCTGGACAGGCTAAAAAACTGCCTGATCCCCAAGATAGTCTTCCAATAAAGTTTTTAAGATTCTAAATTGTATGTGTAAACCAACTAGCATAAAATTAAAATGCAACATTTAAAATAATGCTAGTTCTGAAAATGTGAAATAACCTCAAACTTGTTGCAAGCAGAACCACTAACACATTTTTATTTTCTTAATAATTTTTAGCAAACTTTCAATTTTTAATAATAAAATCATGATTGCTAACATGCGAGCAGCACACACCATCTAGGAAGCACTGGAGAAGCACAGGGTCTTGTGGGTTGTGGCTGCGGGTGAGTGCCCTCCGATCTCTGCCTGTTTGTTGAGTCAGTCTCAATTTTAGGGACACAGAAGACCGAAAAGTGACAGATGCAACTGCCAGTGATCTGTAAATCACATTTCAGGAAAATGGGACCTTGGTATGTTCATACAAAACATGATGTGCTTACTCATAGCAGTACGCTACGACTGAGTCTACACAGAGTGCACACTGTGTTGACACAAAATGGAGTTGGGAATCGCACAGCTGATTTTGTCCTCTCCCTCCCTAGCCTGGGAGGCTTCCTTCATCCTTGAGTTACTCAGATAATTTAGGTAAAAGCAGGGTCAGGGAAGCACAAACCCTTCTACGTGAAATCTAAATTAAAAAGCATCACAAGGTCTAAAGGATTACTGTGATCAAGCTTGCTCTGGCCTGATGGATGGATGCCTGCAAGAGGGAACCATTCAAACTGCCCAAAGCAGGGCTGTTCATGCGGCCGTCGTGCCTGAGCTGAATCACATTGCCAGAAGCCTCTGTGAATTCACAGAACAAAGTTGTCATTCCTTGTGAGCCTAAGAATGTCTCAGTTTTGTCTATGTCACAAAGATTCACTGAGCGTGACCCATCCAAAGTATGTTCTGGCACCCTTTGTTGGGGTTGTGTTAAATGGCACCTGTGTGTTAAGTTTGACTTGAGTGCACAGTGTCAAGGGGATATCCTGGAGGCCCCAAGTAAACCACACTTCCATCTTAGCTGCATGAATGATGTTCTGTCTTGGAGATTCATTTTTTAGTCAAGGTACAAAAGGGCTTGGATTCTCAGCCCAGCACTGAAGTCTTTTTAAACAATTAGTCATTAGAGTCACTTATACCTTCAACATTCTGTTTGTCAAATGAAGTATCAATGACCATTTACTGGGCTGAGGACATAGGTGACGTCAAGGGAGGAGGAGGTATTCAACAACGCAAACAGGAAACAAAGAGAATAAGGGACCTGTTATTTCCTTATTTTGGGTAAGAAAACATCCAGAAACATAAAAGCCAACTTAGGCAGAAATGAGAGAGAATGAAAAATTAAGAAAGAAGTGTTCTAATGCAACCAAATGTTCTCTCTTTGAGACCCACAAGCATAACTACAAGATGGTACAACCCTACCCACTGCTAGTGGACTTCTCAGGTTCTGATTTTGGTTCAAGGTTCACAGATATGGCAGAAGCTGGGCAACAAGATCCTCTCTCCATGAGAACATTACAAGCAGACGTTAAGGGTGCCAGCTGCTCCCCTCCCATCCTGTTGAAGGAAAGCCACCCATGTTCCAAGTCAAAGTAACAGCACAATGAAAAAGGTTTCACAAAAAGAGCAAAGGGTCTATCCTCACCCATGAGTTTGCTAACCCAGCTCCTTGCTGTCAGGACACAACAGCCATTTTTCCCTTGGCCCAAGCTCTGGATGGTGGAGGAGGAGCCAACGAATGGCTCCTGGGTTGAGCTGAGAGGCTTACCAGTGACTGTGGTATGGTTCTGGGGGAGGTGCTGAGCACTTGATGAGGGCTACAGTCCTCATCAAAATACCAGGTCAGGATGCAGGTGGAAATCTACTCTCCAGAAACTTCAAAGCTTGTGCACAATGCACTGAGAATGGTAAGACCACACACACAAAACAAACAAACAAACAAATAAATAAATAAATAAAACACCAATCAGAAAATAACAGCTTTTTATAAACTTGCAAAAAGCCTGAGTTATGCTTTGCAACATGCTGGTAAGTATATCACACAGATAATCAGCTGAATCATTCACAAGTAACCTGCTGGGGCTCTCTCCAGGACTTCTGGTCCCCTTGACTGGCCTCTTTCAGCTTGTTCTCCACAGCGCTGCAATGTTCTTGGTTTCTTCAGATGTTCGTGACCTACATCATGTCCAGCTGTAAACAAGAAGCATGTTTTTAGAAAGAAATTAGGTTAACTTGAAACCACTACTTCTCTGGTAAAGAAGTTTTCATGAAAGAGATCTCTACCCAGGGAGGAATGCATGGCCTTGCACGTACTAATTCACTGCTACTGATTTCAGGCATTAACTACCACATGGATTATTTCAGTGCCAAGAACTTCTCCCCCCAAATCCTGACATCTTCTTAGTAGGCAGTTCTTGTGGTATATTTTTGCTTTTTGTGGTATAGTTTTTCTGCTGGATAGTTGGTCATTTGAGGCTTAAAGGCAGGAAGCTTCCAAATATAAAAGACGGACACAAAAGCCAACATCTTCCCAGTGTTTCACAGCATAGTATCATAATGTCCAGAAATTCTCCAGGGACTATCAGAATTTTTTGTTTATATGAAGCTAACTGAGAACAGTTAAGAAGTAGGCTTTTTAAAGCCCGTTTTTATTTGTCAGCCCACACAAATTGCATGGTGTTTTTGGTTTACAGCGATTTCAACAAGTTATAACATTTTTCCACTAAAGGAATAGCTCCCTACTTCTTTTATTTTTTTCTTTTCCTTTTTTTTTTTTTTTTTTACTCTTTGAAAGGAGAGGATTACCTGAATGAACAATAGCTGAAACCACAGAACACAAGAACTGCCAGGAAGCAACCACTTACCTGATCGCATTTATAATAGCAATAAATAACAGTGCAGAGAGCATCTGGTGGGTTAGAAATTAAAGCACAGATAAAGCACAGGTCTGTGATCAACAGCCTTGGTGGCTGTATTTACAGCTCAGGCAAGTTCAATCATCGGGGCACCAGGTGTGCTGTGAAAGTACTCACTAAATCGTCCACGTCACCTCCTTCCCCACACAGGGCTGTGGCATCTTCACTTGGTTTTTCTTTGGGGGCCAGAAACTGTGAATGAACAAAAGTCAGTCATGGCACTGAAATGACATTTTTGCCTCCTTTGACAATGGTCCTAATGTACCAACATTGCCACAGGTCTGCTTAACAAAGTCTTACCACAAATGGCCCCGAAGACACATCACCTCAGCACATTCAGTTGGCTCTGGATGACAGAGGCAACCTCAAGGTTCAACACTTCAAACTAACTAGTGTCCAGAGGGCATCTCTGTGATTCTAGAGATGAAATGACACGGGTGGCCAAGACAGGGGTTGTGTGGAAGGTTCAGTTCTGGCACTGTGGACATCTGGCACTCCTCTTTCTGCTTACAGAGAAGCTAAGGTTACGAAAATAACCCAAGAGAAGCATAGGAATTGGGCTGAGATTACAATCATCTATCCTTGTGGGCAAAGTAAAAGGATGACTTCTTTTAAGAGATGCAACACCCAAAAATGAATGTACCTGGGAGGTTGATTCCTATACGGAAATCCTTCAATTGTGTTAAGAAACTGAAATAGGCAGATGAGAAATGCAAGAGAAAACCTGCATTCAGCTTGAGTGTTCTAGACCTGGGGCAGGAATCTAGACTAGCCAAGGCCCTTGAGGTGAAGTCTGCAAGGATCCGGGAGTGGCTTTCACATCTCAAAGTAGTGAGTGTCTCTGGAAATTTCCACTCTGTTCCACCAAGAACCAGCAGCCTGTGGGACCTGTATTGAAGAGCTGACTTGTACCAATGTCCCTGTAGCCTAACACAAGAAGCCAGGCTTCTGGCAGATCAGTGCTCCAGAGACAAGGTGCGGGTGGACTATAAAGGGGGCTGCCTCTCTCTGTGTTCCTCAGAGTCAACTTGCACTGCAACCTTCTCGCTCTCCTCTGTTCTCAGGCGCTTGCTTCCGTGCACAAGGGAAAAGCGCAGTTACACACTTTTCTGACTTTCCCAACATGAAAAAAAAAATGGTAAGAACGGCTGTGATTATTATAATAAAGTGGATAAAGTAGACATGATCCAGGCCTCTGAAATCTAAGATACCTAAATAAATGTCTCTTTAAAAATACCATAAATCAAAGGCACTTGTTAAGTACGTGCACGAAGCAAAATGCCAGCAGGCAAGCTCTGCCCAACCACCTATTCCTCAGGTAGCAGGACAGTAACACAATGGCAATAGTGGAGGCTACTTTTGAATAACCAGGCACTGGCTTTTTCAGCACTTGGACAGGACCATGATAGTTGGTTTGTTGAATTAACTTCTTTCTTGGGCTTATTTCTCTCTCAACAGAATCATCTCACAATTCATTACCTTCCTGTTGGACTGAAAGATTAAGGAATTTATCTTCTTTTAAGGCCACATATGTATCTTTCCATATTCCTGACTATACAGCACACCAGGACCATCTAGCTCTAGGGTTCTTCAATGTCTCATCAATGGCATGAGAGATAGAAAATACTAGCAATGAGGAGCAGATGGTCTGTTCAGACTAGAATTGTGATGCAACTTCTGTGTCACTAATCTATTTACTTATTCTGGATGGTTATTAATAAAGATAGCTGAAGGCTGAAAACAAATAAATGAGTTTGAAATTATTAGTACATCTGTTAGGCTTAGGTTAAATTAAACTGTACTCTATCCTAGACTTCAAGATTAATCTTCAGAGTCCTCCAGATTATGACTACAAAAATGGCCTTTATGTTTGACCTCTCATCCCCTGTTCATTAACATTCATAACTACATGACTTTCCCTGTGTCTAGAATAACCTTCTTAAAAGTTGAGTCCCACTGGGGGAAAGATAATTAAAAAGCAGAATTGTATCCTATCCTAAACCTGGAGGGGCCACAGATGACCACCATCTTCCAAATGTGAGACAGACTTCACGGACTCAACGGTTTAAGAACAATACTCCATCTTCTGCCTGATCGCTGCTAGGGACTGGTGATGAATCCAGAGCCCCCTAATGTCTTCTAGCACTTAGCCATAAAACCTCCAATTTCTCTCGACTAGCAATGACCCTTTCACACTGCGGTTAAGGACTATGTTAAAAAAGGACTGCCTGCACAGTATAACCCATACATATAATTAAATACAAAAGGCATATCTTTGATATTAGATCATATTTCTAGGAAGACGGGAGCAGCAGGGGGAAAAAAGCCCTTCATTTCCATCAAGTGCTAAACATCTGCAACTGATTTTCCTGACAGATCTGCTTCTTATTTCTGTGTAAGCAAATTATGGCTAAAAGCTGGGCTGCCATCCATTATCCTTCCCCGAGCTCCCGACAACGTAGATCCCTTACACATATCACTCCCCCTCATCAGAGTTTTAATGGCAAGTAATTTCCAGGCTGCGCAGGGACAGGGAAGCCAGTGACAGAGCGGAGAATTCAACGACTGGCCTGCTTTCTCTGGATGCAGGAGAAAGGAGGGAGTCAACTCGCATCTTTTCCCATGTTTCTGCCCTTTCCAACATGCTGAAAACGTAGGGAATAAACACAAAGGACACCTGGGCGACACAGTCCTCCTCCCTCAAAGCCACGTTAGGCATTAGCAGAGCAGATCCCTGTGCCCTGTAGATTTGGACGAAATGGACGAACTACTATTTTCCAAGCATGCTGAACTATCATCCTGGCCACAAGCAGGGAAATGGAATCAACAATCTTTGTACAGAAACTGCCAGCCCTGTCCTTCTACAACATTAAATGCTAGCAATCAGCCCAGTGCCTTATCTGTTCCCAAATGAGGAACATCTGGCCACGATCAGGCCGAGTCCTACTCCAGCAGGGGACTCCAGAGGCAGTCATAATCCACACGCATAAAAATGTGTCATGAAGAACACACAGCAGTTTGCCTAAACTGTGCCTACAATGACACACACGTGGGCTGCATTTTGATTGCCACGTGTAGCTTATTCCACCTTGTAAAGGCAACTGAGTACAGCAGAGAAGTGTGCGGCATCACAGCGTGGAGAACACAATCAGATCCAAAGCTCTGCCAGCTTCTCAGGAACCCGGGCAAGCCCCTGATCTTCCTATAATGATGTTCCCCCAAACTGAAGTGCAAATACCCAGTCAGCCCTGGGTATTGAATCTCAGACCTGGGGCTGAATCTCAGAGAAGATAAATATGCTTTGTTGTGCCATAAGGTTTTTGTTTTAATTCTTTCAAATATCCTCAGCCTATGCTACCAAATGATATGTACAAGAATATTCATAGGGCCCAGCGCTGTAGCCTAGCAGCTAAAGTCCTTGCCTTGCACATGCAGGGATCCCATACGGGCACCGGTTAATATCCCAATTGCTACACTTTCCACATCCAGCTCCCTGCTTGTAGCCTGGGAAAGCAGTAGAGAATGGCCAAAAGTCTTAGGACCCAGGACCCATGTGGGAGACCCAGAAAAAGCTCCGGGCTTCAGATCAGCTCAGTTTCTGCCACTGCAGCAAGACTGAAGAACCTTCTCACTGTCTCTCCTTCTCTCTGTAAATCTGACTTTCCAGTAAAAAAAAATTAAATCTTAAAAAAACCCAAGCTGATTAAAAAAAGAATATTCATAGCACCTGCTTTTCTAACTGCCAAACTCTGACAACACCAACATGTTCATTATAGGAAAGTGGACAAATAAATTGTGGTACAAAAAAATATTGCATGGCTACAAGAAAAGATAACTAATTCTAAAATGGATAAATCACAAAAGATACGATTCCAATTACATGAAGGCCAAAAACAGGCAAAATTAATCTTAGGTGTCAGAAGTGCAACACGAATTGTCTTGGGTAACTCGTGAGTTATGACCGGGGCAGCGCCTTCTAGGGTGAGGGCAGTGTTGTGTTATCTTCATGTGGGGTCCCGGGGAGCCCCAGGATGTGATCATGCAGGAACTCATGCTTGCCACTTAGAAACTGCACTCACTGTTTCCATGTTCCATCTCAACATCCATCCAAACTCTGAAAAACGACTGGATAATACTGAGATATTTCCATGATTGCTTTATGGACTAGAATATGGGAAAACCACACAGAGATTTAAGGCATAAAAGGAAAGCAGAAAAGAACAAAGGAAGACGACATGAAGTCTAGCAGGTGCCAGCAGTTTGGGAGCTGCTCTCAAGAAATGATTCTTCACAAGGTTCTAGGATACCTTGGTCACTCACAAGCACAGCACTCTTTTAAGCACATTTGTGAGACAAGCATGAGGGTATCTTTTACCTCAGACAGATGTAAGGTGGAGGAAGGAAGAAATGGCACCAAAGCATTAGCAACAAGTGGCAAGTACGGGAGTCTAGGTTTGGATTTCAGTCACTGCCACCAGGCAGAGTTTGCTCTGAGACACTGTGCTAGTCACCTACACCACTCGCGATGGCATCAGCAAAATGACCAGATTGCTAAGCTCTGCGTGCCTGTTACTCAGGTGGAAGGTCAGTAAGTCAGCCCCAACCATTAAGGATAGGTCAGGCCAGTGCAAATAAAACAAGTGCTTAAATGATGATTCTCTCTCTTCCTCACCTCCCCAACAGAGCTTACATTAAATGTTTAGTTACTTATATCTAACTGGACCTCTCAGAATCCTGTGAAAAAGAATATTTTAAAGCCATGCCAAAAAAAAAAAATTCTCTTTCTTCAATGTCATGGCTTGGCTACCAAGGGTTTGTGTGTTGAACCTGTGTGGTGGTAGATGCTTTTCAGAAGCTCGGTGTAAGGTAAGGCACATCCAGGCAGTGCTCTTGCAAGAGATTCAGGCGTTTCTCATGGGACCCTGCTCAGCTCTGTGACAACGGGCTGTTGAAAAGGGGTGAGACCTGCCCCTTTCTCAGCTCTGGCTTCCTGCCTCACCACTGCCTTTGTCCGGTGCCTGAGTTCCTGTCATTGCATGCAATCAAAGCCTCACCAGGAGAGGAGCTGATGAAGTTGCTCAATCTTGGACTGTCGATCCTCCCAAATGAGCTAAATAAGCCTCTTCTTCATAAAGTACACAATCTGTGGGATTTGGTTATACTGATGGAAAATGGGCCAAAAAACTCACTATGTTCTTGATACGGAGTAAGAGTGGAAGACAGTTTTAGAACTGGATTCTTGGCCAGTGGCTGCCTGTGAGATCTCAGAGAGATGATTTTACCTCTGCTACCTACTCACAGTGATGCGGGGGAAGGAGCTCATGGATGAGACACCCCAGGGCCCTGCAAAGATTCCACCGGATCTCAAATGTTAATGACCTAATGATCCCAACTGGAAACACAAAACGCTGAGTGAAAGAGCTGAAAGGCTATACTGACAATTAAAATGAATATAAAAGAGGGGGCTACAAGCATGTCTAGCTTTCAAAATGAGATGAGAGCAAAAAAAAAAAAACTTAAAAAGAAAGTGACTAATTTATACTCATGGATGAAATTTATAATCACGTCATGGATGAAATTTCTATTTCTGCAGCACAGCTGACTTATTCCTATCTCTCAAAGACTCACAAAAACTGCATAGTTTTAGAACACACTGGAGAATAGCTCTCCTTAAGATGTTGTTCTAGTGTAAAGTTATAATTTAATTTTTATTTAAGATGGACAACCCTGGATAATTATTTCCTTTCAAATATTAACATATAGGAAAGGAAATAGCAATAATTTGACTGCTTACTAACTTTAAACAACTTACAGTAAATGCCTTAAAAGAATTTAAATGGACTGTGAGCACTGATTATAATCAAGTTCCCTGAAATGATTATTTGGGCTGTGATCCAACTTGACACTTGAAGGTAATGTAAATGAACATTTCAGTGTATGGTTGCAAAAGTGATTACACTTCCCTGATCTGGCTAAAACATACCTGAAATGTGTCTCTCTCATTGTGATATGAAAACAGGCACAAAGGCATAACCTTGAACGTCAGACAGGACAGAGTGTGTGCTGAAGGCAAACTGGAATTGAGACTCGACCCTGTGGTCTTCAGGTCCTTCCACCCACCAGCTGGCTATGGACCAGAGGGTCACTCGTGGAGAATAGGCAGATGGGCTCTAATGTGTTTCACAGAATATTGGTTTAAGGTTCCGTTTGTAAGACTTACCTCTTTTTTTGTTTGTTTAAATCTTTATTTATTTTTATTGGAAAGTCAGATATACAGAGAGGTGGACCTTCTGTCTACTGATTCACTCCTCAAGTGGCCACAACTGCCAGAGCTGCACTGATCCAAAGCCAGGAGTCCAGAGCCTCCGCCGAGTCTCCCATGTGGCTGCAGGGTCCCAAAGTTTTGGGCTATACTCAACTACTTTCCCAGGCCACAGGCAGGGAGTTGGATGGGAAGCGGGGCTGCTGGGATTAGAACCAGTGCCCATTTGGGATCTCAGCTTATGCAAGGGAAGGACTTTAGTCGCTAGGCTACCCTGCTGGGCCCAAGACTTAATCTTATGAGGGACAAAGATCAGTGCAATGTCCAGGCAGCAGCGTTTTGATCCTTGCTGCCTGTGAGGGCTCAGTATATTCCTCTTGATTTTTCGGGCCTGGCTCTCCAGGGAAAGAGGAGTGGCTGTTCTTGCTCCTGCCCATTCCTGGCAGAACACTGGAAGGACTGCAGAGATAGTGCCGGCCTTTTAAGTTCTTGAGTTAAGTTATCACTATCATACATAATGTACACAGTGTTTCAGGTGAGTAGCAACATAATATGGATTTTTTTAGAAGTCAAAGTGTCATATAAATAGCATTCCTAAATGTGAAAAAGTATGCACAGTTAATGTGTAGCATACTGTTTTTTTTTTGGGGGGGGGGAGCTACGTAGGAGATAATGTATAAAAATATGTACAGCACAGACCTAGAACTCAGTACATTTCAGGTAAAGGTTTAAATTTCTTATCTGTCAGGGACAGTGAAGCTTTGGTGGTATTACTGTGCTTCAATTATGAAAACATCAGCCAGGGCCAGGCAGCCAATGGGGGGAGTAGAAGGACGTCTCATCACTTGTCCTCCTTATTCAAAGATGATGAAGTTTCTGTAACTGAAGTACAGAAGGTACTAGAGGTAAGGATACTACTTCATATCTGGCCATTACTTGCAATTTCTCTGCACAGCTTAATTATCAGCCATTCAAACCAATGATGCGTGGGCTTTGTGTCTTTTGATTCTAAAGATGACACTGCATTTATAATACAGAACATTCCTTGCACAATTTGCAAGTGGATTTTCCCTTTTCAGATTTCTTTATTTTCCAATATTCTGGATTCACTTAGTGTTGACCTATTGGGCTAAGAGCATTATAATGGGAAACAGTTCTTTCTTACCACAGTGCTTCCTGCTTCCTTCAACAACTATAAGATGTACCCAGCTCTCTACTGGATAGAGGCTTCCTTAAATGTACACTGACTAAAATTAAATAATTGATCTCGACTTGTTTCACCTGTTTTCCAAAAGTTGGTAAGCATCAGTCTATTTGATTGTTAATATTTGTGGCCCAACATGACTAGGCTGCGGTGCCTATTTAGAATACTGGAAATAAGCACTCGCCTCTTTCTCACATGTTTATGTAACATAAACATACTATTGCTATGTATGTGTGTGTATATACATATGTATGTGATGTGTATATAGATAGATAGATATTGTATTTGTTTCTCTAAAGAATGTGATTAATACATTTCAGTTCAAGAGTGGAAAGTTATCACAACATAAGGGGGCAAAAACAGAAACAAAGCTCAACAATTTCATGACCTACTCAAGCCCATCATGGTAGAAGAGGATACAGACGCTGTGAAATGTCTTCAGAGACCCTCTTCAGTACCTTATAGGATGCTTCTAAAATTGTAGATCTTATTCCCTGAATGTAGGGATTATACCTGTTCTTTAACAGAAACTCTCAATTAGCTAAAAGGCTTAGCAAACATTCTTATGTATTCTAATGTCTTTTCCAAACAATACTATGTTCTCTACCAAATTCTGTTATCATTATGTTGAAAATTTATGGCACTGTGGCATTTTCCTATCGGGCCTGAGTTTCACCTATGACAAACATTACCACCTTGTCCATGCCATTCCCTGACAGATTCCTGTGTACTAAACACAGACACAGCAGTCCCCTGGCAGGTGAAGTGAATTCCTGGTTCTCATTGCCTATCTGTGCTCCTGAGTAATGAACACTAGAGCTTCCAGAATGGGGTGGCGGTGGTGGTGCCATCCTTCCATCCAGCACAGACCTTGGTTACTGACTGGGGCCAGGGACCATGCTTGCAAGACAGGCCTTCTCAGTGCCTGACAGTGAGTGTTAGGAACTGTATACTTTTGAGCGGTTCAATTTAATTCCATTAAGATGTCAGTACAGCTTTGAAGGATCATAAAGGTCAGGTGCACAGTTATAAATAACTACATGTATGAGCATTTTACTCACAGCTGAATCAGATTCTATACTCATATACCACGCAGGGAGGCCTTGGGTTAACAATGTATGTCAAGAAGCTCATGGGGTCTTTACTGAAGCCCTTGGGTGTGGATTATGCTAGAATACTTGTTCCTCTACAAACAGTGCATTATCACCTGAAAGGCTTTAAAAATGAATCAAGGCCTTCATGCCAGGACCCATATCAGATCATCAGAATCTCTAAGGATATAAAAAATTTAAAAAATAAATAAAATACTGACATAAAATGCAAAAAAAAAAATCTCTTATTAACCAGTTGTTAATAATAACAGCTCCCAGGTGGCCAATGTGTGGTCAGCGTGGGAATCACTGGGCTGAATGGATTTCACAGCCCTTACCAGGAACAATTCTAAACCTGTATGCATCAGAGTCCAGCAGCTCCAGAGCTACTGGACACGGACTTGCTAGTGAATGCTAGAAACATAATCACAGCCTAAGCGAAACTGAGTAAGACATTAATACCTCCCATGAGGATGCTGCAGTTGACGCCATTTGCTTGCAGGCTGAATAAACCATGGATATATCACCTTAAAATTAAACTTCAAGGAGATGGAGAAGCTAATGTTCACTGCAGTAAGTTACTCAGACAGGGAATTGTCCCTCAATACCTGTTTGGCTTCCTCAGCTGTGACAGAGCTTCCACAGGCTTCATCTTTGCTGATCAGAGTAATTCCATCTGAAATGCAATTCACAGAGAACAATGCAGACACAAAGAATCAATCCGATTCCATTTTCTTTGTCTCCACCCTTGCTCCCACCCCTCTGCTGGAGACTTTTAAAAATAATAAAGGTGTTCAGTTCTAGAAAACATACAAAACAGCAAATGCAATGAGTTCATGGGTTTACTTTCTTATGCGGGATTCTCTCCTGTTTTGGCTTGTACAATCAGCAATAAAGGCAATACCCTAAATGTCACCTGTTCCATGAAGCCTTTCTCGATTCAGATGAAAACAGGGACCCTTTCTTTAGAATTCTCAGATTCTGCTGTTTTAATTATCTTGTGTAATTATTTGTACACATTATCTCTCCTATGGACAACACCTTCAAGGACTGGACTAGGTCTTATTCATTTTTGCATTCCCCAACACCGCATACCGTCGAAGGTCACTAAATAAGCAATTGAATGGGTGCACACTCCTGTCCAACCCCTTGGATAGCTAACAGAAAGCTGCACACCAGCACACTGTGACTTACAGCAGCTACTGGCTACTGGAATGGCCAGGGGACTAGGTGGGCAGGGAGAAAGTTCTGTCATTCAGCACAGTGTGTCCATTTCAGCTCAGTGAGAGCAAATCAAGGACAGAAAACCTTCTCTTTAGCTCCCTTCTATTCCTAAAGTATTTTCCTACCTTAAATGTTTGTTGCACAATATACTTTCAGAAAGGCACATGAGTTTACCAACTGTTTGCACTTGGAAATGGCACAAGTCATGTATATTTTCTCAACAGCATGTAAGTTCTCAGAAAATATGTATCTTGTGTATGTTTTGCAAGCTCCTTCCAGTAACTAATACGCTATAGGCAATCGGTAAATACCAAATCCAATCCCTTTCATCTACCAGCTTGGCAGCAGAGACACAAAAGTGATTTGAGCACAATTCTTATTGCTTTTGCTTCTCCACTGTAGCAGTTAAATGGCTGAAAAATTAACTGTCAGGGAAATGGTGGTGTGTGTGATGAAAAGCTGCCGGTTAAAAGTTGGAAGAATAGGGCCCGGCGCGGTGGCGCAAGTGGTTAAAGGTCCTCGCCTTGCACGCCCGGGATCCCATATGGGCGCCGGTTCTAATCCCGGCAGCCCCGCTTCCCTTCCAGCTCCCTGCCTGTGGCCCGGGAAAGCAGTCGGGGACGGCCCAGGGCTTTGGGAACCTGCACCCGCGTGGGAGACCCGGAGGAGGCTCCTGGCTTCGGATTGGCATAGTATCGGCCTGTTGCGCTCACTTGGGGAGTGAATCATCGGACGGAAGATCTTCCTCTCTGTCTCTCCTCTCTGTATATCTGCCTTTCCAATAAAAAAATAATAAAAAAAAAAAAATCTTTAAAAGTTGGAAGAATAGATATGTAACTCCCTTTATTTGGAATCTACACAGAAACATAGACTGAAACTCATTTTGCATCTCTTCCATACGTGGAAAGTTTCATATCGCTATCTAATCATAATTATTTTCACAATGCAGATTTTAAAGATTTATTTTTATTATTTTTTTATTGGAAAGGCGGATATACAGAGAGGAGAGACAGAGAGGAAGATCTTCCGTCCGATGATTCACTCCCCAAGTGAGCGCAACGGGCCGATACTATGCCGATCCGAAGCCAGGAGCCTCTTCTGGGTCTCCCACGCGGGTGCAGGGTCCCAAAGCTTTGGGCCGTCCTCGACTGCCTTCCCAGGCCACAGGCAGGGAGCTGGAAGGGAAGCGGGGCTGCCGGGATTAGAACCGGCACCCATATGGGATCCCGGGCATGCAAGGCGAGGACCTTTAACCACTTGCGCCACCGCGCCGGGCCCCACAATGCAGATTTTAAAAAAGCATTACTTAGTACTTGAGTACTGAAAGAATTTTAGATCATGCTAAAAAAAATGGTCAAGGGACATGAAGGAAAGCAAGCATCATGTGAGACACTGAAGAGTGTTGTCTCCTTCCTGTGTTTAATATCCATTGTGACTAAGTAAAGAACCAAGAGGCTTTGGTACATGCAGATATTGGCCTAGTTATATGGACAGTTTAAGAACACAGCACGGGACAGTGCACGAGGGCATAAAGTAAGTGCTGTGGATCTGCCACGACTGACAGCCCTGAGAGTTTGGGAAAAGGGTTAACTTTAACTGATCCAACAAAGAGAAAGAAGCACTCTTGGAGATGGGTCATACTGTACCAAGTGTAAGATTGGGCGTACCATTTTTCACCCTGTGTGTATGTCAGCTAAGTAAGATTGAGAGCTCAATGAATCCCAACCATGTTCTAAAGTCAATTACAATTTCATTAGGCCTCATATATCATATAATACAATTTAAATCTGGAATTTATATATATATATGAAATATGTATATATGTAAGTATATGTAATATATATTAAAATATATATATTTTAAAAAACCGAAAGTGATACCTGACCTTGAATGACAATTTCCCAGAAATGATTTAATTGTTTAATTTCCACTTTCTCTCGAAGGTCTTTCAGGAAATTATTAAAGCGCTGCTCTTCTGAAAACTGTGGAAGTAAGAGGGGCACAGGAGTGGCAAGTCAGAACAAACACAAATTCAAACCTACACTGAGCTGCTCTCCATATTTTTATTATATATATTTTTATTTTTCCTGACACAGTCGCACAGAGGGTGCCCCTTCTACCTTCCAAGTCCACATACTGTTTTCCCCACATTATTACACAGTGCAGCCCTTTGGCAACAGTCATCATTCTGATACTTAAGTGTGTCATGTAGGTACAGACAATGATAGAAGGTCCAGCATCCTACTGTAAAGATAATATTTAACAGTTTTATTGGGAGTCATCCTTTTACTTGGGAAATGCTTTATATTTTGAATCCACCGTATTTACCAAAAAGTTTCTTCTTTCATAAGCGGAAAACCATCATTTAATTTCTTAAAACATTTCATTTATTGACTTGAAAGCTAAGAGAGTCTGCCATCATTCACTCTCTGAATGCTGACAGCAGCTGGGGCTGGGCCCTGCTCAAGCCTGGAGTCTGGAAGCCAGGCTGAGTCGCCCATGTCCTTAGGTCATCAGTTGCTGCCTCCCAGGATATGCATGAGCAGGAAGCTGGAATTGGAAGCAGAGACTGGATTCACACCAGCACTCCGACCCAGGACCTGGGCCCCAAGCAGTGTGTTAACCACCAGGTCAAACAGCGCCTCAGAAGCTGGCATTTTCGATTCCGCTTTGGCGGGATTTTCCATTTGTAGAAGTCAAAGAGTTTCCTCGAAATACCTTCTTTGTTTTTGGTGGCCTGGAATCTTAACTTTTATTATAGACAGTTTCAATGAAAACAGAATAATTAAAAAAAAATTCGTGTATCCATCATCTCGATCCACTCTGTTTTGCATATTTATCATTTATTTTTAAGTAAATTTCAATCAAAGTATTTCATTGAATACATTTTGATATATAGTATCTACAATGTATATTCTTTTTAAAGAAAATATACTTGGGGCTGGCATAGTGGCTCAATGGGTTAATTCTCTACCCTGTGGCATCAGTATGCCAAACGAGCACTAGTTTGTGTCCCAGATGTTCCACTTCCCATTCAACTCCCTGCTTGAGCCTGGGAAAGCACTGGAGGATGGCCCAAAGCCTTGGGACTCTGCGCCCACACGGGAGACCCCAAGGAAGCTCCTGGTTTCCAGCTTCCATTCAGCTCAGCTCTGGTTGTCGCAGCCATGTGGGGACTGAACCCAGAGGTTGGAGACCTCACTATCTCTTCTCTGTAAATATGCCTTTCAAATAATAAAAAAAATCTTGAAAAAAGAAAATGTACTTATGTGCCATTATACTTACCACACCAAAAAAATCAATAATAATTTCTTGGAAGCAAATAACTAGTCAGTGCATATTTTCATAACCATTCTGTAAAAAAACCTCTTCCTCTTAAAAAAAAAAAAAGAGAGAAAAGAAGCTTACGGTTTAAGCAAGGTCCATCTTTTAAGAACTACTCTCTGAAGTCTCTAGCTCCTTGCTAAAGAGCAGCTGGTCCTTAGTGCAAGGCAGTGGCAACTGGGAGCAGTGGGGTTCTCAGACACCTCCCCCACCCCCACCAGGGGCAGTGCTCCAGCAAGCCACACACTTTCCCTGCCTGTCTTTAGCTGCCTGACTTTCCACCTGACCAGGACGCTCTCACCCTTGCCTGGATGCTACTTTTCTAAGGCTTAGTCTTTTAGCTGTAGAATACTTTTATTCTAACCTAATTTTAATGATCTTCTCGTGTTTTGGCCATTTTTTATAAATGTGCAAATTATTCAAGCATTAATCTGTTCATTTGTTCAGAAAATAATTAATTAACATACATCCAAGAGTATACACTATAACTGCATAATTTAAAAACATACTTTCTGGTTGAAACCTGCTCACTTCTGATGTGGAGTTTTAAAAGTCTGCAAATTCACAAGATTTTTAGAAGTGTTTTCTAAAAGTTCCTAATAAAACAGACAACAGAACCCATCTAAAAACTTGGCGGGGGAAGCTGAGTAACTAATTTTCAGTGCTCTTGATTTTTCCTTTTTTCTGGCATACAGATCCCTACTCCTGTTCTAATAATATTCTTAATATTTATACCAATTTCCCTAGAATAATCAGTCCAGTCTTGACAGCAATGACAGAGCCACTAAAGATGTCACTAAGGATTTCTTTGGTTCCCTAAATAGGAACATAAATCCATAGCTTTAATGCTATAAAAACATAAGTCCTAAGGGAGAGAAAAAAAGAATTCCATCATGCACCTTAATTCTCCTCTAGAAACGACAACAGCAAGCCGAGCTTCGCCATGCCTGCTGCCCTCGGCACACATGGCTCTGCCCAAGGCCGCACGTGTCCACGGGCTGCTGTCTGGCACTCGCTGTGACAGCCAGCCACCTTCCAGGAAGACGAGATGCTGAGGACGGCCTACCTGGATGGCTTTCTCCCGGAAGGCTTTGATGCAGTCGATGCTCTTCATAAAATACGGCGTTTCATTCGTTTCCAGAAACTGGTTGATGTGGTTTATAAGCTGGTGACTCGCTAGAATGGAAGGCAACATGTTTTTTTTTTTTTTTTTTTATTTTCCTGGAATGGAGTGGTGCTTACGAGAGAGGAAGCATGCTTCTGTTTGCAGAACAGCTCAAGATGATCAGGACACACAAGGCTGTATAGCAGGGGAAGCAGGTGACATGCAGAATTCTGACTTCGAGAGTGCACTTTTGAGAAGTCTGTGCAACGCTGGTTAGCAAATAAAATTCAGCTTCTAAAAGGTTTAGAGTCATTGTTACAAAATTCCTTTGGAAATTTAAAATATTAGGTGTGGGTATTTTCCATCTCTCCCTTAGAATTCGGGAGCCATTTGGATGAATCAAAAATGCCTCCGTTATTAAACTCACAGGAAATAGACCCTGTACTTCCTCCTAAGTCCTTTCAGGATGACTGTCAGACAACGTTAGGGAAAGTAATGAGCCAGGGACACCCCATCTTCTACAATCCCAGGTCTGCCCCAGCCGCAATGGAGCATCTCATTAGGACAAGAGAGCATTAGCATTCATTTCATGTCCTTCACTGGTCCTGAAAATTCTCCATGTTGCTCAGCACTTCATAAGCTCTGAATACTTAATTGACAGTGACTGTCAGAAAGCAGTGTCATGTCTGTCACAGGAAGAGGAAATACATTAAGAACGCTAATCTTTCCAAGGCGGGTCACTACTTGAGGCTGCCTTGCAAGCAAAGAGACAAATTTTTCATTATGAGTAAAAGGAGAAAAAAAAAAACAGAGGGAAGTCATGGGTGAACTGAGTAGATCCAAGTGATCTTTAGGGTCTGTGTGAAAGAACAACCCAAGACAAAAAACAAACAACAATCCAAGCAGGTGAATGTTTCTAGCCTAAAGGCTTAATTTTGTAGGACCCTGAAACCACTCCTGAGTAGGCTGTGTGGAAGTTTCTAGACTGAAAGGTCAAGATCTAAGACTGTGTATTTCCCCAAATCACAGGCTCCCTCGAGCATTCTGATGGCTAAGCATGTGCATGCGCATAATGCAAAACCTGCTTTCCAGATTCACCTATAAAGACTCAAGGCCACTGCCCATGAATCACACAGCAAAGCGAACACTGCTCAATAGCTCATGAAAGAATCCCTATCAGTGTCATCTTCTTATTTCCTATAAAATGTACAGCATGTGGAAAGGATTCAAAAACAGGTAAAGTATTTTTTAATACTGTAATTTTTCAGGATTTGAAAAATATCCCCAGAAATGATTTAGTCTCTTCTACCAACCAGGCAATTATGATCTCTATTATGATAAACACTTTACAAACTTCAGCAAACAGTTCCTAAAACTTCAGAAAACTTTATCAGTGTATCCTGAAGGAGAGAACTAATACCCAAGCATAATTCAAAAGAGGAAACATGTTCAGATGGGCCCTTTTAAATAAGGTAAATAATGCAATCTGATTGGTAGGCAAAGCAGAAAACCATCAATGGGAAGCTCCAAGCAAACAGAAGCTACCTCTCTTTTTCAGCTTCGAAAGGCCAAGGAACAGGAATGTTTGCTATTTCCCATATCACTATGGCAGCCTGCTTTCTCAGATGGTGTGATATTAAGCTCACTTGGAGTTACACATCTAGATACAAATAAAAAACCTTTACAGGCCAGAGACAGTAACCCCACAAATACCATGCTCCCAATTTATTTTGAAATAAGAATGAGGACTCTGAGGAAGCTGTAACAAACGTTTCTCCTGGCTCAACTTAGCGATTATTTCAATGAATGGAGTCCGGTTCATATTTATTATGCCAGCATTGAAAATGAGAACCTTGCTTCTGAGGAGATTACAGCCTAATGGCAGTGGGTGCATATTTAAAAATAATAATTGTAGGCAAATGTGAAGAGGGCTGTAAGTATTGCTGAAATATATTAACTGGCTAGAATTTTTACCAATCTTTGGTGCCTTCTGGTACTTCATCAATTATTATGGCTTTCTACCTGGCCACCACCATCACCGCCAACAACGACAACAAACCAGAATTTGCAGACTGATCGAGAAACACAGTTAAGTGCAAGCATGAAGGAGAGAGGTGCGAGGGCCCAAGGTATATTTGGAGAAAAGCAATGATAAAGAAGGAATAAAAACTAAAAAAAAA
Organism: Ochotona curzoniae; assembly: GCF_017591425.1. Lineage (NCBI taxonomy): Eukaryota > Metazoa > Chordata > Mammalia > Lagomorpha > Ochotonidae > Ochotona > Ochotona curzoniae. The sequence goes on along the minus strand of NW_024466312.1, from coordinate 3,444,982 downwards.
AAAAAAAAAAAAAAAGTAAAAGGCTGGAGGGAAGGGAAGTTTCAAGAAGAAAGACGTGGCTCCTTAGAAAGTGCAGAAGAAACAGAATCAAGATCAAGCCTGTTAGTGACTGCACTTCAGCTGGACGGAGAAGAGAGCTGAGGAAAGAGGTTGAGAAGGGAGAGCTGGAGACACGGTAGAAACTCACAGCTGCCATGGGAAAAGATGACTTACAGAAACATGTCTGCTGTGTCCAAATCTGACACAAAGACTACAAGGAAGGGAGTTTATAAACAGCATAAAGGATGAAGAATTGAAGCTCAGGGGTTTTGTAGATTCAGGAATGCATGAAGCAAATAGAGAGGTAATGAACTGCTTTGCAAAGCACTGGCGTTTTCCGACACATTTTATCTTGAAATAGGATAATGTGTGTGCATGCATGTGTGCCAAACATTTTAAAAAGCAAATTTCATGGCAACAATACATTTGCACTAATGATGTAGGAAAGAAGATAAACAAAGAAAACAATGTAGGAGTTTTCAAACTCAATTTTTGTCCAAGAACGACTCCTCAAGCGTCTGTGGGTCTATTCAGACTCACTCTTTCCTATTTACGTGTTACCTTCTTCCCTCTAGAGAGTTCAAGAACACAGGTAGATAAACACATCCAACCTTCCAATAAAACACACGAATACAATCAGACAGATTTTGCCTTTCTAGGAATAGTCACTGATATGGCCTGTGCATCTGGCACATGATTCTCAATTCTGTCCTCCTTCCTAGACTATTTTGTGGTTCACTGACTGTAATGAACCATTTAACACCAGGGAATAGCTGTGATGGATGACTCTTCAATACACTGAAAACCAGAATGGGCTGCAGACAAGACACTCCCCTTCCAAAGTTTTGTGGTACTCCACATTTCCCTGCCATCTTTAATAAAAGCAATATGCATAAATGACTGACAAAACTAATGCTCTACTTAGGCTGCATTATGCTTTGGACTCTGCCAGCATCTTGTGCTCTGCATTAAGCCAAGGCTGGTCACCAGGGTGCCTCCCTTTGCTCACACATCCATTACAGAGCAAGGAACAGCCTGTCAGTCCTCACGCTCAGTGAGTCACAGCCCCAATTATAATTCACTGAAATGTTCTTTGGAATTAGTCTGTGACTCAATAATACTCATTAGTATCTAACATAAAAAATAGCTATTGGAAGGGTCATCCATCTTAGGACACGGAGTCAGGCAGAGTGCTGTCATTTATCTCAAGAAGTACTTGAACAGTGTCTGCTCTGGATTTCAAGGTTTAAATATGAGTATGATGTATTAACTCAGCATCTTATATGAGCAGATATGGATAAAACTGAATCTCAACATAACAATATTTTAGTATCATATTCAAATTTTTATCTGGATTCAAGCGTATTATATAAAACAAAAAATGGCAGCTTTCATCTTCAATATGAAAAACATGTCTCCTTTCTGAACAGAGAACATTTACCATCAAAGTTCTAGAAAATGAACCACCTCTCTTCCTGTTGCACCAGCGATTCTGCTAAACTCAGACACCACTGAGGATGTTTCCCAAGCCAACTCTTCTCACCACCTCAAAGCCTTATGAACATTTCATCAACTGAAAAGCTAAACATTTGGAAAAGTCAGTGAGGAAATCATTTTTAGATGTGAAGAACCACCTTGTAAGGTCTGGCATGACGGCTCAATTGGCTACTCCTCCAAACGACAGAATCCCAGGGCACTGGTTCATGCCCTGGCTGTTCCACTTCCCGTCCAGGTCTCTGTTTATGAGTTGGAAAAGTAGTGGAGGACGGCACAAGTCCCTGGGACCCTGCACCATTTCAGACACTTGGGAGAAGCTCCTGGCTTCGGATCAGCTCAGCTCCAGTTATTACAGCCACTTGGGGAGTGAACCAGCAGATGAAACATCCTTTTCTGTCTCTCCTTTTCTCTGTAAACCTAGCCTTGCAGTAAAAATAAAGAAATCTTTTTTTTTTCTTTAAAAAAGAACCAACTTACATAGCCAATGGCATATTCATAAAACAAAATAAATAATGACAATAAACACACTTAATAAGTATAAGGCCACTCCTTATTATTAAGGGAATAAAAAGAAATATTTGTTAGTAAATAAAATTTTAGGTAACTGGTCTGTCAGCCATGAATTATATCACAAATAAATTACCATAATTGTTTTAAGCCAGAAACTTACAAGGGACATTTGCCTGGTAAGAGTCTGTTTTAATTCAGGCAACTAAACAGAAACAGATCACAAGCAAATTTCCTTTATGTCTTCCTTTTTATGTCCCTTTAGGATATAAATGGGCCTTTGTGGATGGAGACCATGAGAGTGTCCGTTCAGGATTGAACCAGAACCGAAATCACTCTAAAACACAACTGGGAAACTCAACCTACAATGGCCCCTCCAACTTTCTTTCTAGCGTTGGCATCAACTCACAGGAGAACACCCCATTTGGGAGATGAGATTTATATGTCTTTCCTTCTTTCTAGTAAAGAAAGATATGATGGAATTCAATTAAAAACTATTTTTCTAGCTATTTTTTTAAGTTGCATTTCTACAGAAACAATTATACAATATATTAGTCTCCTTCCTACTTGAACATACTTTACAGTTCCTTTCTTTCAGGTTTAACACAGCAAACAGTGGCCCACAATAGTGTAGACCACATCAATCAACAAGAAGTACTGGAAATAACCAAATGCTTCCAGGGCATTCAAGTCTCCTCAAAACTCAAATGAACTTCTAAAAATTTCACTCAAAAGGAAGGCTTACTAAATATCTAACTCTTCTAAATAACAAAAGCTATGATGGGCTATCTCTTTTTTTAACTTAAAAAAAATTATTGCCATTTTGATTCAAAAGCAGAGAGGGGGAGAGAGAGACAGGGAGATTCTGAGCCAGAAAGAGAGCTCTTCAATCCACTGGCTCAATCCCTAAATGCCTGCTACAGACAGAGCAAGGCCAGGCTGAAGTGAGGAGCCCAGGACTCCATCCAGGTTTCCCGAAGGGGTAGCAGGGAGCCAAGTACTGAGCAATCACCTGTTGCCTCCGAAGCTGTATGCTAGCAGGAAACTTGGATTGGAAGCAGAGCTCAGACTCAAATTGGGCACAACAATATGGAATGTGGGCACTCAAAGCAGTAGCTTAGTCTACTGTACCCAAGGTCCATCCCTGCTAGACTCTATCCCCAAACAAGCTCCAAAGCAGTGTCCTGCCATCCTTTTACAAACAGAAGACGTGTAGATATGACACAGAGAAGCACAGCCTAATAATAGTATTCTGCATGGCCAAAAGTGTACAAAATTGAACTATAAGTATTTAAAGCGCTGACTACCTCAATAGTACAGATACAACCCTGAGTTTTTATTTTTATTATTGTCTTACCAATAACTAAAAAACTCAATTAAAATCTCACCATTTAAGTTCCATTTAAGCCCACTTTTTCATGCTTAACGATTTTCTCATTAAATGCAGTAATTTCTTACAAATTACACTAATAAAAGTAAGCCCTGCTGGGTGTTTTGCGCCCCTTGTAAACGTTGTCTTTCATTGATGTGTTAAATTAAAACCCCAGGCACAAGGAGCAAAGTAAATGCAAGGTCTTTCTTGTCAGAATCCATTCCTGCAGACTAGGAGATCTATCTTGTTTTATTTTTGTTTTGATTTGAGCTAACTGTGACTCCTACTTTGTAGCCACAGGAAATATTACACGGAAGTCTCTTGGCCTTAGTTGTTCTGCAGAACAACAACAGTAGTGTAAGCTAATGAGAAAACAGAGAAACAACATCCAATTAGTCTAGTGGCTGTAAGCTCACTTTATATATAAGCAGTGATTATGGTATCTTTATTATGGATGAATAGTATTTCTCATATTAAAAGATTAGATCGTTTCTCAAGGTAGTTGACAAGTTTTAACTTCTGGTCGATGAATGAGTTCCGTGATATTCTATGACTCTGGAATTGTTCATAAAAAGCATCCAGTATAACTACTGAAGAGTCTCTGAACATGTCCAGCAAAACCTAAGGGTCATCACTTAATGTACACTGGGTATACAGGAAGAAGCTAAAGGCCAAATAACATCCACTCTCTGGTGAACTAATTTTGCCCAATTACACAAGTGTGCAGACACACACACACAAATTCTTAAATACAAAAATCAAGAAATTAACAAAGAAAAGAAGGCTTCCTCATTAAACATGCAAGTAATTTCTCTGGTTTCTTTAGGCATCACATAGACTACACACCCAAAAGAATGTGTTGGGGTTGGAAGTGAGAAAAAGAAAAGGCAGGAAAAGAAGGTCTTTACAATTTCTCAAAGCTAAAAATGTGGCAAAGCATACTAAACTAGAAATGATATGGAAGAATGAAGAACCTTGCCATTCTGAGTTGATCCCATTCCAGGTGGGGAATGTTTGGGACTAAAGCCGTTTTATGTTATCTGTCTAGTTTCATACCTGAGTAGAAGTCATCAAACTAATGCAGGAAATAAGCAGAAGGAACAAGTAGCCATAGCGACAGTGCAGCCAAGAGGAAACAAGCTGGAGCAGGAGACAATTCTGGCAACAGGATCCAATTAAAAGTTGGTAATTGAATGGAACTGCAATTCATGATTATTTGAGGCGGTGATGAGTCAGATTCCTCAGTAAGGGTAGAAGCAGCCTGCTATTGGTTGAATGTGCTTTTGTGAGCAACGGAGAAGGAGGAGGCAGCAGGATGTTTCACCATGCCTCTAGAATTTGAGTCATTCTTGAAAGAAAGTACCAGAAACCAGAAATTTTAGAACCCTATTCTATGTGCTAAGTCCTTCTAAACATTCCTAAGTAATGCTGGCATGTGTTTCTGTGGTATGCTTAAGGACCTCAGATTCCATTTATCTTTCCTGTCATTTTTTTTTTCAGTTATCCATTTATGATTTATAAAGAAAGTTTTATAGTGTTCCAGAGCTGAAAACACACATGCACTTTTTTTTTTTTTAAATTTCTTTGATAGGGCAAAGATTTATAAACTGATCCAAAGCATCAAGATTTCTGTTGTAATTCACAATTTCAAATTCTTATTACTCTTTTTTTCAAAGATTTATTTTTATTTTTATTTTTATTACAAAATCAGATATACAGAGAGGAAGAGAGACAGAGAGGAAGATCTTCCGTCCGATGATTCACTCCCCAAGTGAGTGCAACGTCTGGTGCTGCGTCGATCCAAAGCAAGAACCAGGAACTTCTTCCAGGTCTCCCACACAAGTGCAGGGTCCCAAGGCTTTGGGTCGTCCTTGACTGCTTTCCCGGGCCATAAGCAGGGAGCTGGATGGGAAGTGGAGCTGCCGGGATTAGAACCGGCACCCATATGGGATCCCAGCACGTTCAAGGCGAGGACTTTAGCTGCTAGGCCATGGCGCCGCTGGGCCCAAATTCTTAAGCACTGCTTCATTGAAGCCAACAATATAAACAAAACAACTACTGGCCAGCAACAATCAGAGAACACAGAAACATAAAGAGGTTGTTTTGTCTCACTGACAGCAGCCAAGAAAATGAATCATACTGGACTCTGGGACACAAACATTTACTGGGTAATTCTCCAATATGGAGATTCTTTGGTGTGAGGTCTCATGGTAAGAGAAGAGTGGACATTTTTTGGAAGGAAGAAAATCATGAGCTAATATGCAGAGGGAGAAAAGCTCATGTTACAACAGTATTAGAAAGGACACAGTTCAATTTAAACACGGGGTTCACAGAGGGAACCTGTTCAAGAATGGGCTATGAATGGCACAATGAGACCAATTGTGGCAAGTCTTGAATGGGGGATTAATTGCAAAGGCAATGAGAGTGATTAAGAAGGGCTAACTACAATCTGGGCTGTAAGAAACTTAGAAGCCATTATTGTATTTGTAGTGATTTATCTAAAAGGCAGAGAGAGAAGAAAAAGAAAGAAAGAGAGAGAAACTGAATTCATCTGTTTCACTCATCAAATGCCTGCAACAGAGCTCAGAACTCAATCCATGTGGATGGCATCTGAGATCCCAAATGAGAGATTCACCATGTGCTGCCTCTCAGAGTATGCTTTAGGATAGGAGACGGGGCTTGATCAGTTCCCCGTAATGGGATGCTAAGAGTCCCAAGCGATGTCTAAACTGTTATGCCAAAACTTTACCCCAAGGGAGTAAGTATTTACAAATCTATGGGGTGGGCTGAAGAGCATACTGGGGATAACTAATGCAGGCTGTGAGAACTGTACAGTACTTCAAAAGCCTAAATTAGTACAGCAGTAGGATGCACAAGAAGAGACAAGTCTGGCAGAACTGAATCAAAATTTACAAATGACCATCAAGGTCGCTCCAGAGGCCCCCCTCACCCAAACACAAACACACACACACACACACACACACACACACACACACACGAATAGATAGGCAGAGAACAACAAGGAAAGATTGGTCAGCATGGACTCACACGTACTTTACTAGGTAGGACACAAAGAATAAGTACTCCTCACCAAGGTATTGAAGATTTCTCTGCACACCCCTCCTAAAACTGTTTCGCACCTCAATTGTTAAAATGTCACTGAAGTAGTCACGGGATGTTGTTAAGAACTTGTATTTAATTTTAACATATTGTTTACTCAATTCTATGTCAATTAATTCCACAACGTTATATATTGTTGCTGATGGGGCTTTTAATCGATTGGGATTTTACTCTGTTGGCTCTACCTTCAGACCAGAAAAGGTCTCCCCAGAAGCCGTTGAACTTATCTGGACAATAAGATGCTGGACTCTATGCTTGGTATATGCTTGCAATGACGGAATCTCAACTGAACTTGAACTGTGGTTACACAACAAGGCGGAGGAATCCACCATGTGGGGAGGGTTAGGGGGAATCCCAGTACCTATAAAACTGTGTCACATAATACAATGTAATTAATAAAAAAAATTTACAAATGGATATAAGGTGGTTGAAAATGCTCACCAGAGCAAACAACAGGAACATAGCATCTTCTCTTGGGAGCCACCCCAGCAACAACAGGTCATGCTATCACTTAGGTCCTTGCCTCCCTTGGAATACCTTCCTTTGGGTCCTCTCCTATCCAGTCTTTTATGGTTCAGTTTATGCAAATCTCTTCCATGAATTTTTCAAACAGGTCACCACCTGCGTTTGTACTTTTATACTGCCTTCACTCTTGTTGTCTTCAGGGAACTGTTTATGTAGCTAAGTTATCTCTGTCACCTGTGCCCCAGATTCCGCATCTTTCCCTTACAAGGGCTGCATCTAGTCTCTTGTCTTCATAAATCATCTCTATAGGGACTTATCCAGGATTTTAATCTACAACTAGAATTTCTGTCCTAATGGCCAAGTTAGTGTGTCTTTCTCATCTCAGTAGTTGACAAATTCTTTCCAGCTGCTCAGATCAAACAAAATTCAGAACTATCCTTGACTTGTTTTCTCACAACCTATATTCATACTATAAGTAAAACTTGCCAGTTGTACTTTCAAACCATAAAGGATCTGACATCTTTTTACTACCTCCACCACTACCTTCCCCATTGGGATTATTAATAAACAATCTTCTAATTCATCTGCCTAGTTCAATCTTGTCCTTTCTCATTATGGTATAAAACTTAAGTCAATCAAATCATTCCCCACTTGGAACTTGCATTTCACTTAAAGTAAGCTGAAGGTCTTGGATGTTCAATGTGACTGTGCCCTAGTCAGCTCTCTGACCTTACCTCCTACCTCTTCCTCCAGTACCACAGGTCTCTTTGATGTGTCTGGACACACCTGTACACTGTAGGAACATGCTGCTTCTGTTGTAGGCAAGTATCTTCCCCCAACAACGAGGCTTTGTCTAACTTTCTACACATCACAATTCCATCCTAACTCAGTGATCTCCAATCTACCATCTTGCTTCAGCTTTTCCTAACTAGGGATGTCAGGGGTTGAACAGCATTCCTCCAGAATTCACATCCTTTCCAGAATCTTAGGATGAGAGCTTATTTAGATATATGTAGGGTCTTTACAGATGTAGTCAAATAAAGATCATTAGTTTAGGCACTAATCCAATATGGCTGATGTCTTTTTAACAGGCAAATTTGCACATAGCTACACAGGGTTGCAGGAATTAAAACAATGTACCTAATCACCATGGAATGCCCAGGACTGCTGGCTGTCAGCAAACACTATGAGAACCATCACAGATTTTTTTTCCCAGAGTCCCCAAGAAGAATCAACATTATAGAACATTAATTTTGGACTTCTAGTCACCAGAACTATGAGATAATAAATTCCTATAGATTTTATGTCACTGTCTGTGGTACTTTGTTATAATAGCCCTGGAAAAATAGTTTAAGTCCTTATCACCATTTGACATAAATTTTCTTATTTGTTTAATACCTATGTCTTGCATTAATGTCAGGTACATAGTAAGTATCTGGCAAACCTTTGCCGAATGGGGGAACAAATGGTCTAGGCCTCACTGGTTTATCCTCTGTCAACGGAATGAAGAAATTTTTGTTGTTTTTTTACTTAAACCCACAGACTGTGTCCTTGGAGTTGCCTGTCACTCGTGGGAAAGACAGTCTGGGACCCTTTTGTATCATCTCCCTGTTTAATGTTGCAGAGATGGAAATGCTACAAGAAGCTCCGTGCAAGTGGAAAGCAGGCAGAGGAAAAGTAAACTGGTCATGTGAGAGATGCAGGCAGTGGTGGAGGGATGAGGTGTTAGGTCAGTCTTATCAGGATGACATGCATGCACATAGCTCGGCTTGCTGTTCCTGCGTTCACTAAGATGCAGCCCATCCCTCCTAATTGGAGGCTATTTTCCTTCTCTTGCACCAAGACGCATGATCCTACCGGAATGGAAGGTTCTACAACATATAGTGTCTAAGGCTACAGTCTAAATTCACTATGCCTTAAAGCAAAATTTTGATCAAAGTGGAGCATGAAAAAGGATTATCAGATTTATTCCCATGCAGAAAGTGAAACAAGATGAAAAAGAGGGTAGAGGGAGAACTTAGAAAGGAGGGAGATAATGAAGGTGGTGATTTTTACCTTTTACTTTTAAATATTACTACTATATTACTCTTCATAGCTTTTCCACTGACCATGCAATTATATTTTTTTAATTGGAGAAAGCCTAAAACTTATAAAGCCATAATGAGATACATCAAGCACTGTCATATAATAAATAATTGTTTTTTATTCTCAGAGTTCAACTTTTTTCATGGGTTGACATTTAATTCTTCTATTGCATTGATTCTCGTTTTTTTTGTTTTATTAGTTTTTTCTGTGTTATAGACTTTTTTATGTTTATTACTTACATTCTTTTATAAAGCAGTGACACAAAGGACTGTATAAATTATCAGTCCTTTTTAAAGTACTATAGAAATTATCAGTCCTCACATAGAGTCCTCGGGAAAGTTGCTGAAACCAGACATGCTGCAAGAAAATCTTACCTTTGGCTTGTGGATATTCCTGCCCTATAATTCCATACAATTAAAATTCTAATGCATAAGTTGCTGGCTTCATTTTAGTTGTTCAAGGGTAATTAGAAATGGAGCAAATTATAAGATAAGCCAACTTTACTTACTCTAAATATATTTTCTTTTTAGCATGTAAGACAAAGAATGAAATCAAATAAATATGCTTGAGGAAAATGGCACAGAAGTTACAAAAAGTAGAAATGAGGAATCAATCAATTTTACACATCTTTGGTAAATGCTGACCAAAGACCTGCTACATTAAAATAGGAGCACATATCATCATTACAATTGACTTTCGTTGCTCACACCTAATCAGTCTAATAAGTTCCTGAAATCTATACAACTTTTCCTATACTGCATAAATTTATCGTATTTTGGGGTTGGTGCAGTGGCTTAATCAGGATAATCCTATGTAGTGCTGATATCCTATATGGACGCTGGTTGACGTCCCAGCTGCTTTTTTTTTTTTTTTTTCACATTTGAGATTTTTCATTTCACTTCATTCTTAAATATGCTAATTTAAATACCCAACTCTACTTATCTAAGATACACATTGCAAACATACAAGTATCCATTATCTCCACATGTCAGTGCCCATTCATATCACAGTTTTGAAATGGGAGAATAGATTCCTTTTAACCTACAAGACAGTAGGTGTTTCTTTACAGTTAACAACAGTCCCTGCTTTGATCCAGCCCCCTGCCTATGGCCTGGGAAAGCAGCAGCAGATGCCTCAAGTTCTCGGGCTTCCACATCCACATGGGAAATCTAGAGGAAGCTTCTGGTTCCTGGCTTTGGATCGGCTGCTCAGCTCCAGCCACTGTGGTCATTTGGGAAGTAAACCAGAGTATGGAAGATCTCTTTCTCTCTCTCTCTGAAAATCTGCCTCTCAAATACAAATAAATACATCTTCATATAGTAGATAGATTCTTCCCACAAAGCAGAGGATTCTAAGCAAGAAATATGACCTTGTAGTACATGTACTTAGGTTTATTTCTCTTAAATATTATCTCCATCACCTAAACTGACAACATTTTCTAAAACTCATTTGGGTCTCTTAATTCAAACTAGGTTGGTAAGGGGAAACAAAAATTATCAAGGATTCACTAGATCACAGTTCTAAAGCTAAACAACTTTCAGTCCTCAAAATATCATGGAAAACACTTAGAAAATTTTTTAAGTCAATAGAAACTGACTTAACCAAGTTAGCAACCAAACTGCCTGATAAACACCTTGAACAAGAATGGCAGAACATACATTCTTTCTAAAGGCATTTATAATATTTCTTAGAAAAGATAGCCTATGGTTCTTTTAAACAAGTTAAAAGATCTGAAAAAATTCAATAAACTGGCAATTTAAAAAGAAAACATGTGGAAACATTAAAACGAAACTGGAAGAATTCCTATATTTTGAAATTAAGCAACTTACTTTAAAAAAACCCATGGGTCAAACAAGACATGAGAAAACATTAGAACTGAATAACTATAAAAACAGCACATCACTATTTATAGTGGGGAAATAAATATGTAAATAAATATAGGAAATAAGTAGCTTCACAAGTCTTTATTAGCAAAGCAATGAAATGTTAAATACATAATCCAAGCTTCCTCTTCAAGGGAAAGAAAAATTCAGGGAATCCAAAGCAGTGATTAACAAACAAAAACTCCCAAAAATAGTAGAGAAAAATCAGCAAAACTAAAGCCAAGATCTTAAAGAAATAAAAACCCTTAAGCTTTACCTAGACTAAGAAAACGTGATGACACAAAATGTCAAAATTAGCAATTAAAAAAAAAAGGACAAAACTCTTGTCTCCTCTCTGAGCTACTTGTATTTCCGTACAAATCTTAACTACTAACTGATGGCTTGTTTTTTTTTTCAAACTACCCATAAGGAACGTCAAAAGAAGTTAAGCTGTTCTATTTCCAAAGGCATCTACACATAGAATACTCATATTCTAAAAGTCTGTGAATCTAACACTCATCACTCTTCAGGCCAAAGAACCAAGCATGCCAATTTTAAAGTTTTATGTAGATACGTGTGCATATAACAGCTAGGAGGAACTGTACCATATTATACTTGCCATTTTCTCTATGTCAGCACATTTTTGCCTTGGGCTAGCAATTTGAAAGAAGACCAAAACACTTTTATTCTATTTAAGAGGAAGTCCAAGCTGTTTCTAAGCTTCTCTTAACACATTTCAGCTGATTAGTGACTATTTCAACAACAGCCTGATGTCCTTTCCTAAACATCTTAATTGGTTAAGAGCTTCTGGTGTTTGCCACTAGCAGTCACTTTAAGTCATTGATTAAGGCAGTTTGCACATCAGCACAATCTGAAATCACTTTCTTTTTCCTACCAGCGGGGCTTTAGAAACAATCTTAAAGACAGCCCAATTCAAGGAGAAGCAGGTGCAACATCCTCTATAACAATGATCTGTCATACAGAGAAGACCACAGAATAGGTAGAGAGGAAGAACCACAGACACAGGTAGAGAGGAAGAACCAAATTGACATGAGCAGGGGTTGGTGCAAAATCTCAACAGGCTAATCCTCCACCTCCAAGTACCAGCATCTCATATGGGCCTCAGTTTGTGACCTGGCTGCTCCACTTACCACCCAGCTCTCTGCTTGTGGTCTGGAAAGGCAGTGGAGAACAACACAAAGCCCCAGGACCCTGTGCCCATGAGGGAGAGTTGGAAGAAGCTTCTGGCTTTGGATCAGCTCATCTCTGGCCATTTAGGGAGTGAACCAGCAGATGAAAGATCTTTGTCTCTCCATCTCTCTGTAAATCAAGCTTTCCAAAGAAAATAAGAATCTTCAAAGTGCTTCAGCACTCCCGGGTTCTCCATTCCACTGGTGTTGATCATGTTGATCATGAGCACTCTGCTGCACAGGTCATTAATATAAACTGATGAGTCACTATGTTAACTGCAGCCTGGAACAGACCCTGGGCTCCGATTTGTTCTGACGCTAAGAAAACATTCAGAAGTTCCACATTGTCAGCCAGGGGGAAAAAAACATCCTTTCCATTTTTAGGATATAAAGGGAAAAATTACTATGCAGCATGAGAACACAAAACAAAACACTGGGAGAAAATAGGAACGCTGCTGACTGCTCAGATAGACTTCCTTTACTGCTTCCAGGGAGAAAGCTCGCTGCCGGAAACACAGCTCTAGCAAACATCCTTTTCTTCTTACGCTCCCAATAGTCTCTTTCTCAGTTGGTGGCTGAACTATTCTACCAGAGCCGTACCCTGTAATTACAGATATTATGATACACAACTGGTGGGGACTTGAAAAGTAATCAGGGCAAGAATAGATGCAAGCATTTTTTGGGGAAAAAAAATATTAAAACACTTGATGATTCTATATGTGTATGATGTCTTGTTTCTATGCTGGGACTTTATTTTTCCTCTTCATCTAAATTTCAATTTAATTATTTGCCAGATGAGTTTTAACATATTAAAATGTAAACTTCAGGGGAGTCCTAATGAAATGAAATGTAGGCAACAGATGAGGAAGTTTAAGCCACCAGAGGCCTCCGGGATTTGCCCTAAGGTCTTCCAAATATTTGCAATAATTTGTGAAAAGTCATCTAAACTACTCCAAGCCTCAAGCCATGCACTTGGATGATGAACAAGACTCTAAGGGACACAGGTATGTAATTACCATGTCAAATCATAACATGCTATTTAACAGGTATCCTCGAAAATTCCAGATAGCTTGATTTTGACGTTAAAGACCAATTGACTTGATAAATGATGCATAAAATAAGCTTGAATCACCAAGTTCTAGGATTTAACAGTCTAAAATTAGTTAAAAAGGAACTCAGTGAAGACAAGTGAGACATTTAATAAAAAATATGAAGTACAAGCTAACCCGCCAGAATCCGGAATCACATATCTTCTCCCCCACAACTGGACGCATCAATGCTCTTCTGCAAACGAACTAAGAAAGAATGTCAATTTTTTTTTTTAATTTATATGGCTAAAGATGTTTAAAGTTTTAGACGCTGTTTGCATTTAGTATTTTTCCTTTAAGATGTTCCAGTTATTTGACAGAACTTATTTTACTTAAATTTACCAGCTCCCTGTAGATAAAAGAGTGGACAGAGATATGACAGATTACATAATTCATATCGAAGATTACATAAACCAGGGTGAATTAAAAAAAAAATCACACAACCAGGAACATTTCTGATCACAGTTCTCAGAGATGCACAGTACAGGCTTTTACTCATGGCAGAAAAATCACATAGCCTATGCGAGTAAACTGCTATACAAATGAGATGGTGTTACAGCATACAAAAACCTGATTCAAGGAGTAGGCTAAATTTAGTCTAGTAGTTAAGATCCCAGCATCCCACATTCTAGTACCTGGATTCATTCTCCTGGCTTCAGCTCCTGTCACTAGCTTACTGCCAAGGAAGGGACTGGGAGGCAGAACTGATTGTTCAAGTAGTTGGATTCATGTCTTTTACCTGGGAAACCGCACTGAGTTCCCAGCTCTCAGCTCTAGCCCAGCCTCAGGCACTGGGCTTTGTTTTTCTTTCTCTAACTTTCAAGTAAATACTTACAAAAAACTGGAAACAAAACCATGATTTTAAGAAACTGTGGAGTTGGCTAATATGATTTTATTAGTAATTGTGCCATATTCTATCTAGTCCTAGGATGACATAGAAAAGAAGCTACAGGAAATATTATTTTCTAAATTGAAAGACTGTTTCTGATGAAGAATAAAGTGGAGAAACAAGGCAAAATAATTGTGGATAAAATTGATCGAAAGTGAAAAATTAAATGCCTCAGAAACCACAGAATAAAATGGTCATCTTGGAACCAACAGACAATGCATATTATTACTCACTATAATAAATCTAATACTGGCCATTAGCTGGTTTGGTGGCTGGGACCATTTCTACTCAGGCTGTCTTATCAGGGTTTTAAAGCAAGACTTAATTATTTACTTATCCATGTACTTTAAAATATTTATTCACTTATTTGAAAGGCAGAGTTATAGAGAGAAAGAAAGGTCTTCTACCCGTTTCTTCAGTCCCCAAATGGCCACAAGAGCCAGGATTGAACCAAACTGAAGCCTAGATCCAGGAGCTTCTTTCAGGTCTCTCCTGTGGGTAGCAGGGACCCAAGGACTTGGGTAAGCTTCTGCTGCTTTCCCTGGTACAATAGCAGGTAGATGGATCAACAGTAGAGCAGCTGGGACACAAATCAGGGGCCACATGGAATGCTACTGTTACAACATGGGCTTAACATGCTACACCACATTGCCAGATTTTGGGGTAGGGGATGGCAGAGTGACAGAGAGAGAAGGAAAAAGAGAGAGACAGACATATCTACCATCCACCGGATCACTCTGCAAATGTCCGCTACACCCAGAATTGGGCCAGGTCAGCCAGTATCGTGGAACTCCATGCAGGTCTCCGGTGTTAATGGCATGGACTCAAGGGCTTCAGCCATCATCTGTTGCTTAGCAGATTCATTAGCAGGAAACTGGATAGGAATCCGAGTAGCTGTGACTACACACACAGCAGTGATGCTCCCATATGGCATGTGTGTAGGCCACAGGCCACATTGCACCTTTATGGGCTCTGCTGTGCCTCCACACCTGCCTCTGACAGGTGTATTTTTGTAAACCAACTATGTTCATGTGGATTCCATCTGGCAGCTTGAAGCTTTGCCTCTTGGGCACATGGAAAGACACAGAGCCTATAATCTGAGAGAAACATCTCATTACAAAACAAGTTACATTCCTTCTTTGCTGTCTCCACATATCCTCCCTTCTTGTCCCCTGAAAATTTTCAGACAGCCTGTTTTTGACATACTAGGGACATACTTGGTGGGAATTCATACCTTTAGACCTAACTCAATCACATAGGAATTGTTGGAAGGATTGAAGCCATGTTTAACTTTTCCTTCTCCTCCAATTTTGACACCATTCCTAAGGAAAATCAGGATAAGATAAGGAATTGAATGTCCATGGTGATCTCCCTTGGCAGTGCTGCTCATCAGACAAGCACGGAAGTTGCCACACCAGTAGCTAGCCTGCCACCACACAGCCCCTGGGAAGTGTGCAACCATATTATCAGATGCAAGATCACAGATGGTGGCGATGTGCTTAGAAAGGGAAACAGTCCAACTTTCACCGTTTATAGATGGTTATTTTATATACTATGGCAGTCAAAGTTTTTCTATTATAGATCTGTCAGAGGTGGATAGACAGGGAGGAGGAACAGGATTGGAAAAGGAAGGGCACCCAAGCGAGGCAAAATCAGACAGCCTACAAAAGCACAGGCAGCCAGAAAGAACATGTTTCTTGGGATTCAAAGTGTTAGTTACCTCTCCTGTGTCAATAAGCTAAAGAAGAAGCATCACTCACTCTGAAAACCAGAAGATAAGCAAACAGGCAGCTGCTCACACTAGGGACAGAAAAACAATGCTGTCAGTTTGACTATGCTACTGTCAGGCATGACGGAAAGTAACCATATCTGTATTTTATTTTACAAGAACAGGTAAAATGGCCAGGTTCAACCCCAGAGGAAAATAATATTGCCAATGATCTACTGTTGATCACGCTCTTGGCAACAGAATCAACAGATGTACTGGAAAAAAGAAGTGCTTTCTTTCCCATCACCCTGGATAGAGATCCAATACATGGTTAAAGACAACTATCTCCAGGAGGCAGCTGGAAACCTGCAGGGAGTCTTGTCTGGGCTTCCAAGAGAAGTTTGAGTCCTGATTAATAAAAGGCCTTAGTAAAGACATGTCCAAGTCGAAGAACAAAGGCAGGATAATGAATGAAGAAAAACTTTTACAGCAGAAACAAGGAAGGGTGGGGTGGTAGGGAAGCCAAGCAACAATCATGAAGCAGAATTAGTTGCTAAGGGGCAGAAGTCTCTTCTCCACCATCTTCCTATGGCTCTGCATAAAGTCTGGTTTTATGACGTCTCTAGAGAGGTCTGACTCACCAAGTCCTGGATGGAGGTCCAGTGGAACACACAGCATCATACTATCAGCATGGTAGAACTTCAAAGTCACATTCAATGTACAAGGAGAGTCTAGCCATGAGAAACCTTAGTATAGGTACATGGCATCATTATAAGGTTTTATAGAAGTTTAACAAAGGACAGAACCAGAAATAAAGAGAAATAATGATTTTGTAAAAAAAAAAAAAAAAAAATCCAATATGTGAAAGAGACAGGTGTTGGAATTCCTGTGGGTGACTTTTAGGAAAGTTTTCTATTTTTAAACTCTTCCAATTTTATAGTTTTTCTAGTCATAAAATGGGGATAATCATGCCCACTGTAACCTATGCATCACCTAGGACCCACCTCCTCTTGTTATTTTCCCAGGACTGCTTCCAAACTCCATGGAAAACCACAGTTTCTTAAGACATGAGAAGATTCTAAGGCCCTGTCTCTCTCGGCCGCTTGAGACCACTGGCTTCTTGTATTTTCAAGAGCTTTCTCTTCAGGGTCTGAAGTAATTCCGATGCCAAGTGTCACCTCTTCACCAGTCTCTGCAGAGTGAGCACTCCCACAGTCTCCCTGACTGAGCTGTCCGAGCAGCTGTAGTTCTGAGTTGGAAACACACTGTCAGTGGCTGTGTCCATGTGCAAATTCACTCACTTCCTTTCCCTCCCTCTTCTTTCTCACCTGCTCCTTTCCTGACCTTGTTTCCGTTTTTCTATGATACTGAGCAGCCTCTCCCTCCTCTGCAGCCTCAACAGTGACTGACCACCAATTCTGGGGACAGAGGCTCATTCTCTATCATAAGCATTTATCAAAGGTTTTTTTTTTTTTTAATAAATGCAAACCTCTCTTCCAGAAGACACTGGAATCAGCAGTGAAAGTTTTAGCGTTTCTTCTACTTCTTCTACTTGATAGGACTGCTATGTGAAACGATTGAAAAAAAGAACATAATAAAGCGCTAACACAATGCCTTGCACACAGCAGACATGAAATAGCGAGCAGCTGCCATACAATGGCAATGGACAGCTAGATTTAGTCTTTGAAAGATCACATTGCACCAACCCAAGAGACTAATCGCTTCTGAAAGGAGGTGCTTGGACTTCAGACAAGGTCTTAATCTTTCTCCAAAACACAATAATCCTGGGCCCTTGGAATGGTCTAGTGGCTAAATCCCCACCTTGCACACCAAGGATCTCATATGGGCATCAGTTCTGTTCGTGTCCTGGCTGCTCCATTTCCCATCTGGCTCCCTGCTTGTAGCCTGGGAAAGCAGTCAAGGATAGCCCAAAGCCTTAGGATCTTGTACCTATGAGGGAGACTCAGAAGAAGCTCCTGGCTTCGCATTGACTCATCTCTGGCCATTGCAGCCACTTGGGGAGCAAACCAGCATATGGAAGATATTTCTCTGTTTCTCCTTCTCTGTAAATCTGACTTTCCAATAAAAAAAATCCAAAACACAGTTATCCTGATAGATGAGTTTTGATCCATTACAGCAGTTATTGGGTAGAGAAGTGACTACTGAAGGAGCTGTGTGCATCAGAGGACAAGGAATTTATCACAAGCCAGGAACACCTGGTAATCTTGGAGCTCCAAGCAGCAGACCGAGTCCTGATGCTATCTCTCCTTTCTGCCTCCCTCTGATTATAAATTACAGAAGAAAGCATTCACAGCCTCAATGCTATCTTTTCTTTTTTGATTTCCTCCAGTTCTGAATAACAGATCAAAGCAGCCTGAGTCTCTGCACAGAAGGTCAACACCTGCCATGATGACATGTCACACACATGTGCAAACTGAGGAGCTGATACCTTCCCCCATCCACCACACCTGAGATGTATCAAAGCCCAGTGCTGTATACCCTGGGTGGCCATTTCCTTCACATGGTCACTTGGCCACATGGGAGTGGCCCCGGGATGTCTCCCACCAGGGAGCAGTCCGTGAGAGTCCCTCTCTCCCCTTTAGTTAAACTAAGAGACTTCCTCTCAATTGCTACATGTCCCTGAAGATAGGAAGAAACCACATAAAAATGTTTTACTCTTACATGATTTCAAAGAATTCCAATGAAGTAGAATTAAGAGCCCCAGGTTTTAAGCCAGTGTGTCCCTAACAGGAAGTACAAATGAGCTCTACCTGTGGGCAATCTGTGCGCGCTTGCTATGATGTGCTCACACAATGCTGCTGTCAGTGACTCTGTGACAAAGGACAGCCACAAAGATGTGCCAGAAAAGAAAAAGGCTACATAAAGCATCCCAATAAGAGGCCACAGTCACTAACCCAGGCTTGACATCAGTCAACCTATTTAAATACTTCGTCTTAAATGCCAAGCCAACAGAATGTATCACTCACCTTCCTCAAAGCTGGCATTCTTCTGTCTCAGTATAACACGGAAATTCTCAGCAGGAGTCACACTTCCCACCTAGAACAACAAACCTGCACGTCACTTCTCTTCTGCACAGCAGCCTAGGCTGCACAGGCTGGCTTAATGTAGCAAAGCTGTTCAAATAAACAAACAAATAAATAAAACCAAAGGCGAAGACAAGGTCTTTTCTATGCTCATTTTCATTTCTAGGGACCTGTTAAAAGCTGGAAGAAGTCATCAGTGGTCAACTGGCGGCCCTATGCTTTCACTTACCTCCCTTCATGCAAGCTAACTTCTTGCTAAAGATGTCAGGAGCCACCAGCTGGCCCCAACCAATTAGCTGGGGGAGGATTCTGCAGTGGAGGCTCAGCATCAAGTTGCCTCACTGAAGGGACACAAGAAACAGCAGCTTGATGTTTGGTTCACAGGGCAGCCCTTTCTGGTGGACTGCCCTTGACCTTTCGGCACTAAAACTTTGAGAGAATATACATACATGTCCAAGCTGAAAATGTTCTCACAGTAAACGCAGATCATGTATTAAACTTACTGCAATGCTCGCTGGCAGGGTGTCAAAGACAAAGATGCCTTCCACATACTTAGAAATAAATATACCACTTATCATATATAGATAATTCCCTAGGTAAGCTACTGATAATGATTACTTAAAAGGGGCCCAGCATAGCAGCTTAGTAGCTAAAGTCCTCGCCTTGCACATGCCGGGATCCCACATGGGCACCAGTTCTTGTCCCAGCTCTCCACTTCCCATCCAGCTCCCTGCTTGTGGCCTGGGAAAGCAGTCCAGGACGGCTCAAAGCCTTGGGACCCTGCACCCACATGAGAGACCCAGAAGAGGCTCCTGGCTCCTGGCGTTGGATCATCACAGCTCCAGCCACTGTGCCCGCTTGGGGAGTGAATCAACAGATGGAAGATCTTTCTCTCTGTCTCTTATCCTCTCTGAATATCTGACTTGCCAATAAAAATAAATAAATCTTTCAAAAATAATAATAATTACTTAACAGAAGAAAGGGAGAAGTACAGGATAAGCCTTTATAATTCTATATATACAGAAAGAGGATAAAAAAAGATGGTATGTCAATGGATTAACAAGAAATGCTGCAATCTCTCTGAAGTTGCCACCTTCGCGGAAAGGGGAGAGTACACCGAGAGAGCTGGCTTACACTGGTGACTCGGCCTTCGGCCAGGCTGGCGACACTGAAGCACACTTCCCCTTCTTCAGTCTTCAATTTTTTAGCAGCATGTCCTTCTTCATGACTAGAAAAGAAAGAAACTGTGTTATCTTTCCAACTTAAAATTAAAAAATCAAAATCAGAATTGCTAATACAAGAAGTACAAATCTGTTTTCTAAGACTCAAAACTAAGCAGCCAGACTTAGTCCTTTTCCAGGGAGGTCGCCTCGCTTTCCTGGCCCCAGAGCTCCTGGAAGCCTGGCTTTGTTTCACAGCAGCACAGAAATCATAACTAGCAGTCACATCACAAAGTCTTTGTGAAAGATGAAACTGCAAACACAGATAATGGAAACTTTAACACTGAAGTAAGAAATCCACCTATCCTTCAGGTACTATTGGCCAGTTCCTGACTCAGAACTGATAGGTATCAACTCACCGTGTATACAGGAGACTTGGTGTCTAACTGCCCATCTTTTCCATCTTGTATGTGAAAGCTTTATAAATGTCTATCTACAACCGTCAAAACTTATTAGACAACCCTTAATTAAATATGTAAGAAATTATTCTAAATCCCTAAACTGCAAAAAACACTTTCAAAAACTCCTAAGCAACTCCTTAGAAATCTAATTCTGTTTTACATATGTTCAGCAGCCATCTGAGAGTTAAAGATGATAAAGAAAGTGTATCTAACAGCCCACCTCAAGTAGCATACTGGTTTGAACGGGCTGACCTAAAGTCAAGAGGAGGTCAAGTGTATTACAAAGGAGATAAATATCAAACTCAGAGGTTTTGTGCATAATCACACCTAAGCTGTAGAACATAAAAATATGACTTTTTTTCCTCAAGACAAAGAATCAGTCTGGAGCAATAATGGCTACTTTTGAAAAATGGATGAAAAATTACTAACTGAGACCTGGTATTTTAAAACTAATTAGCTTAATAGACAAGTGAAAATTAGATAAATCTGTCATATGCAACATGATAAAATTTGAAATATGTATACATTATGGAATGACTAAGTTGACTAACGAATGTATGTATTAACTCACACACCTACCATTTTCTAAATGTATTTCATTGTTCAAAACTCTGATCTTCAAACAATGAGGTTTCAAATAGTTTTTCTTAAATATGAAACTAAGAAAATTAGGGTATAAGTTGCCTTCCTCAATGGTATTTCAGTAATGTCTTTTCTCTTACAGGAAGGTACATGGGAAGAGCCAGCCAGCCAGCAATACAGACGTGAACTCTTAACTTTCACCACTTGACATCTTTTCTGCCTACTACTATCCTTCTTCCCTGTGAGAAATAGAGAAGAGATAGATGCCAGATCAAAGGATGAGGACTAGAAGACATTAAGAGGGACAGGACATCCAGAGGCCTTTCCTCATAAAAAGAATACAAAATAAACACATAAAGCCTTATCTAGTTAGGTTGTTGGTGGCGCTGATCTTGTCGGAACTTGTTGGACGCTAGGTCTGGGTGCCACATGGACCTGTTTTGACCAGTACGATGCCACAGTCGGTATTATTTTCCTGCGGGACCTCAGTGAGTTCTTGGGAGCTCAGCACATGCGCAGTTCACTGTTGTCCCCTGCAGCCCCAAAGCTTTTGCCACAGTGCGCAAAATGGCGCCCGAAGTGCTACCACAACAGTTCTTGATCTGCTGGCTGACAGATCCGAGGGTTACCCAGAGCTGCCCTGGATGGAACCCGTAGAATGCCACGTCGTTGCAGTTCACCGAGTCAGAAATGAGCTTACTCCCTCTCAGAGCATGCTCAGTCCTTTCCCTTGCCCTTTCCTCCTTAGGCAAAATGGCGCCCAATTCAGCTCTAGGGGGCTGACTGGGCTATGAAATCCTCGCTGTTCTCGCACTGCCCGCCTGGGACCTACTGCTCTGTCTCTGCTCCTGGTCAAATCAAATGGACCAGCAGGACAGACAGTTCCCCGTCTGGGTTCACCTCTCAAGCTCCCAGTTAAAGTCCCTTCCCACGTGGTTGCTGGTGGAGTTCCGGCTGCTGGTGGAGTTTAGATCGCCGTGCTGGAATATCATTCACTGCAACACCTTACTGCTGTGCCCGCTGCTTTCCTGTGTCTGTCAGTCTCCAGGTACCCCTCTGCTGTTGTTCTGTCCTTTCGTATTTCCTGAAATATGTCCTCTCTGCTTCATTCTGGTTAAATGCTTCTCTGTCCGTTTAAACATGTCCTTACCCTATTCCACCATCTTGATTCTCCCCTAAGCTATACTTTAAGCCTTATATAAAAACTAATACACAATCAATACTTTCATGAGTTCCAAAAAAAACACACCCTAAACAATTAATAAAATCATGTGACAGGCAGTAATTGTTTTTCAGAGAATAGCAAAGCATTATATTGGGCAGCAACATGAGGTACAAACTAGGAAGAAGTAAAAGATGTAGCTGGAATATACATCAGTTGCAGGCATAAAGAGTGGGGGAGAAAATGACTATCTCTGGAGAGCTAGAGTGTAGACAGACATGTCTTTATTTCCACTGATTCTAGTTTTCTAATTCGTGCTTCAGGGTTGGATATTATGCTAAAGGTAATGGGAGACCATTAAAGCAGCGGTTTTTAATCAGGCACCCAAGGATGGAGCTAAGGAACCTGTGAACTATCTGAAATTACATTCACAACTTGGTAGATCAGGGCATTTTGGGAGGAAGAAGGTTCATAGCAAAAGAGAAAGAACCTAAGAATCATTTAGAAGGGAATAGCATGATCTCTCTCTCTCTCTCTCTCTCTCTCTATATATATATATATATAAAATCACAAGGCTAGCAGAACAGAGTAGAAAGGGCAAAGACTGGAATGAAAAAAATCAGTTAAGAGGTTATCTCTGTAAAGCAGGCTAAAATGAGACAGCCTACATAAAAGGAATGGCAGTGAGTGATGCTAATAACAGCTAACATCATGTGCTAGCCACAGTACTAAGCACATTTAAATTATCTCAGTTAAACTTGGCAATGACCTTATGAATTAGCTATTATCATTGTCCTTTTATAAATGAGCAAATGAAAGCTCCTGAGAGGCAGGTATTAGTTACTGCCACTTGACACACAGCAACTTGCCAATTTCATCTGCTTTTTGAAAAGAAGTACTTGGGTTTAGATTCAAATCTTTCTGACTTCAAAATCAATGCTATTAGCAAAATCTATACTAATCCAAAACAAAAGGAAGTAATTTAAGGTAAATTTAAAACAACTTGGTAAACCAATCAGATATGGAAAGTGGAAAAAAAAAAAAAAAAGAAAGAAAAAAGAAAGAGACATAGAGATGACTCCCAGAAAATTAGGTGTCATTTACTGAAATAGAGAATAGCATGAAGAAGGGTTTGAAAGAAGCAGGAAAGAAAAACCATACAGACATTTCAGGACCTATTGAACTTAAAGTATCTAAAGAGAATTAGTCTTCCAGTGAACTAGATGGAAATCTGGCCTGCAGGGAATTATTACATAGTTTCTAAAGTACTGCATGTGAAATACTAAAAATTCTTGGGATATATACTACAATGGCAGAATGGTGATATGGTTAAAACGAAAATGTATGTGTGCCCAATGCCAGGGGACCTGACTATTTGAAACAAATATTATAAAAGCTCTAAAGTGAAACATGGACTCCCAATATAATGACCAAAAAGTGATACAAAAAGCTCAGTGAAATGAAGCCTTTTTTGAAAAAATAAACAAAACTGACAAACCACTGACCCAAATGACAAAAAAGGGGGGAGCGTAAATATCAATAAACCAATAAACTCTGAGCTGAAAAGAGATGTCACAATGGATAACACAGAAATAAAAAACTAGCATCAATAATTACTACAAAAATCTATTTGCTTTCAAAATGGAAAATCTTAACATATAGATTTCTGAACACATATGAGATACTAACAGTGAGTCATGAAGACACAGAAAAGTTAAATAGACCAATAATTATGACAGAGATTGAATGACTAATAAAGACTCTCCCAACAATGAAATTCCAGGACCAATGACTTCACTGCTGAATTCTACAAAACATTTCAAGAACTCAAACTCTTCTCAAACTATTGAAAACAGGTCAAAGGAATGGAATGCCTCCAACCTGCTTCTATGTGGCCTACTTCACTTTAATTTAAAATCAGAAAAGATATAGCAAAGAAAGAGAACTACACACCAATTTCCATGAGGAAGAGACAGATATAAAAATTTTCAACAAATGTTAGCTAATCAAATCCAATCACACATCAAATATTATTCACTCAAAGTGGGATTTATCCCTGGTATATAGGGATGGTTTAACATGTAAATCCATAAATGTGATACACTGTGTTAGCAAGCTGAAGAATAAAAACTACATAATTATCTCAATAGATGCAGAGAAAGCATTTGATAAAATACAATATCCTTCCATATTTATTTTAAAAACTTATGTAAATTGGGAATAGAAGGAACATACCTCAACACAATCAATTCAACATAAGACATACACACACAGCCAGCATCACATTGAATGGGAAAAACTAGAAGCAATTCCACTAAGATCCAGACCCAGACAAAGATGCCCACTTCAACTTCTGCTACTCAGCACTCTTCTGGAAGTTTTAGGTAAATCCATTAGGTAAGAAAAGGAATTCAAAGGGATACACTTTGAAAGAAGGAAGTCAAGTTCTCCTGTTGACAGACAACATTACACTATACATAGAGGAACCAATGATTCCAGTAAGAGTCTATTATAACACACTGGAGAGTTTTGTAAAGTTGCAGAATTTAAAATCATCATACAAAAATCAATAGCCTTGCATATAAAGACAATGCCATGGTTGTACAAGAACTTATAAAATCAGTCCCATTCACAGCAGCTATAAAAATGCTTAAATACCTTGGAGTAAATTCAACCAAGGAGGTGAAAGGTCTCTACAATAAAATTTACATAGCATTAAAGAAAAATAAAAGGAGATCCTCTCTCCCTTTGGAAAAATCTTTCCATGTTTATAAATTGAAAAACTTCACTAATGCACCTACTATCCAAAGCAATTTACAGATTTAATAAGTTCCAAAGAAAATATCAAGGACATTATTCTCAGATCCAGAAAGAAAAAAAAAAGCTACAATTTATATGCAACACAAGACACCCTGAATAACTAAAGCAATTTTAAACAACAAAAGCCAAGTTGGAGACTGCACAATTCCAGATTTCAAGATATTACAGGAGAGGTATAATCAAAACAACCATATATTGGCACAGAATAAGCATACAGACCAATGGAACAGAATAGAAATCCCAGAAATTAATCCACAAAGTTATAAACAACCAATCTTTGACACATGAGCTAAAATCAATCCCTGGAGAAAGGAGAGTCTCTTCAACAAACGTTTTAGTATAATTGGATCTACACATGCCGAAGTATGAAACAAGAGCCTTAGCTTAAACTTTATATAAAAATCAGTTCAAAAAGAATCAAAGATCAAAATTCATGACCTGATAACTTTAAATTACCAGAGAAAAACATAGGAGGAATACATAAAGACACTGGCACAGGAAGCATTCCTTAGAAAAGGACCGGGAGAAAACGAAAAAGGAAAAAGGAAAGGCTCCAGAAGCACAGGAAATAAAAACAAAAATAGGAAAAAGGGATTAAATCAAGCTGAGAAGCTTCTGCTCTGCAAAGGTAACACCTGACAAAGTGAAGAGTCAGTGGAAGAAACTGAAGAAGACACCTGCAGACTACAAAAGCAATAAAGGATAAACCTCTAGGATCAATAAAGAGGTCAAGAAACAAAACAAACAATGCAGTTAAGAAATGGGCAAAGGAATTTTTCAGAGAATGAAACACAAATGGCCAATGGACAAATGAAAAAACATTCAGGATCACTGGCCATTGGGAAAATGCAAACAAAAAACACAATGAGATTTCATCCAACCCTAATCAGAATAGTTACCATCTAAACAAAAATCATTAAACGCTGGTAAAGAATGTGGGAGAAAAAATAGTGCAGTATACTGTTAATGGGAGCGTAAACTCACACAGCCATTATGGAAGACAGTACAGAGATTTTTCAGAAATGTGAAAGTAGACTTGCCAAATGACCTAGCCATATCATTCCTGGAGATTTATCTAAATGAAACGAAATCAGCATACCAAAGGAGGATTTGTATCTCCCTCCCCCCGCCCCGTCCTATGGTTCTTGTAGCTCAATTCAAAATAGCTAAGATGCGGAATCAACCTAGATGTCCATCAACTGATAATTGGGTGAAGAAAATATGGTATGTAAACATACAAATATAATTATGAAATACTACTCAAAAGAATCCTGTATGTTGTATCACAATAGACACTACTGGAAATCACAATGATTAGTGAAGTAAGCTAGTCTTAAAAAGGTAAATATCATATGTTTACTTTGACATATGGCAGGTAATATAGAATATAAAAGTGTTTAGGAATGAAATGAACATCTTGTGATTTCATAATTTTAATCCTACTTTATATTCTTGTGGAACTGTGGTCTTTCTACTTTTTTTTTAATCAACCTTTTTACTTGTGAATCTCCTGGATAATGGTACAGTAAGTCTGTGATTAAGAGAGTAGACTGAAATAAGAGAGTACATTAAAAGTATGTATTTGCAAAAATTAAAGAAAAAAGGAAAGGAAGAATATAGGGGAACTGAGAGGGAATAAAATGTGGTTATCATTTTAGAATGTACCTGTCAAAAAAAAAAAAAAAAGGAAGGAAAAAGAAGAATGTAAGCTCTGGGGTGAGACTGCCTGAGCCTTTGCACCTGCCGGCAGCGCTTAGCAACAGAGACCCAGCTTCTCTGAGCCTTCTTTCATTTCTCCTCAGATGTAAGCTGAGGTCAACAAATTAACTTACTTCACAGTTCATAGGGTTGTCATGTAAACCCAATCCGAATGTGTGTAAAGAACTGAGTGCCACCCTTAGGCTCCTTCTCGACCAAATCTTCACCACTGCTGTTGCTGGTGTGCCAGGAGCACTACTATGAATTTCTGAGTCAATTACAAACACTGCATTCTTAGTACCTTATATTTGCTAGGTGTTGTCCTTGGTTCCAGAGATAAAACAATGAACAGCATGTTATAACTTAAGTAACTCACATGACAACTCTAGGACACAGATATTCCTGCCCTGCCTCTTTTACTCATGAGGACACTGAGGCTGAGAAACCCACACCTCGGGTCATACCGCTCCATCTGGAGTCTGGAGTCTCAACTACTAACCAGGTAAGGTTTTGTGCTCCAGAGTTGGTTGGGAGGAACTCTGGGGGGTTGTGGGGGGGGGGGCATTGAAAACTTTAGACTGTACATAAGGGCAACAAGAAATCTAGATCCCATACACATCAGTTTCACAAGTAGGATTAGACCTTAGACATCTTAATTTGCACACAGGGTCCCTATTCAAGACATGATTTTCTCATTTCTAAGGAATACAACCACAGTAAGAGAATAGTGCTTTTAATGACAAAGGTAATATTTTGGAACTACAATGTCAAATTTTGGAACCACTATGTTATATAATGCTCTTATCCTCTTGAAATTAAGAAATCGCTTCCACACTGGGTATCCACCAGGCCCAAGATGAATAGTAAATCTCAAATTTTCAATGCATTTTTTCTTCACCAATAATATTATTACTTCCTTAGGTTGAGTATGGCTTTAATAATCGTAATTTCAGGCTAAAATGTCTCGACATGAAGCTGTTATATTGCTCAACTAAAACCGAATCAAGAAAGATAAAGCTGGAATGAAAACTGGATTCCCAGTTAGGGACTTGTCTTAGACTAGGAAACTTCCTGAATAGCTATGTTCCCACTCCCTTCTCTTAGTTCCTCATCCATCCCTGAAAATATGTACCCTGGGTACAGAAATGATGAATCTATAGAAAACATAGTTAAGTATAAGCAATTCTCATTTTCTTAAAGAAATTACGTCTAAGGCTGATTGCAGCCTTAACATTAAAGCTGTGAGTTTTAAGTCTTATATAGGACTGAGTCACTTTCCTTAAGTACAAGAGGTACTCAATAAATACTTGCTAAATGCATCATTTCGGTAGCTCTTAAAAACTAAGATTTCCAAAACACAAAGGTAGAGAACAGTCATATGAGTAGGAGGGTATGGGAAAATTCCCAGGCCCCAGGCACACAGAGTTGGCTGCGTCACAAACGATTACGGGAGCAAAGCCCAGAAAGACTAGCAAGCAAAGCTTGCACAAGAGTGAGTAATAGGGCTAGGACCCAAGGTGTCATCACACAGGGATCAAATCACAGAGCAACAGTCTTCTGCATCTCTGTGGTTTTTCGTTTTTGTTTCTGACCAGCCAATTTACGTTTTAATCAGAGGGAAAAGAAAATGGTTCATTTGTTTCCTACAACACCACAAGGTAATCAAGAGCTTTCATACAAGAGCTTTTATACAGGAGCTTTTATACACAGACTAGCCCTGTGACTGAAGCAAGACTAGAGCAAGGTGTCATAGCAGAAATGGGACTGCAGCCTTTTACTGACCTGTTCTGAAATACGATCCAGGGGCATATGGGTAGAAGACAGCAGAGGGAAGTGGATTTTTAGGGAAGGTCTTCTTACATAGAAGGCATGAAAGACTAAAAGGAACAAGCCTGTTTGCACAAGACAATCTTGCCAGTGCATGTTTTTCATTTTTAAAATCTGAACAGTGCTTGGGATTTTAACCTCTGAAAATCCACAGGAAACACAAAGCTTTCTATTCAATTCGGACAATAAATCACTAAGTCAACAATTTACAGAAACCAGTAAAGGAAATTGTTCAATACTACTCCCTGGGGTATTTGCAAATAATAAGCTTTATTTTGTCAATAGCAATGGAGAGGAAATCAAAGAAAAAAAAATCAAAAACATGTCTAAAGCCAAATCTCGAAATACAGCTTTAGACAAACAAGAAAGATTATTCTAACTTGAGACCAATCATCAAAGAGAAGTTTGTCAGTAAAATCAATCCTATATAATTAATTCTGGATAACCAGGACCAGTTTCTTCTGGTTTATTCTGGTTTTGTTAGAAATGGAAATTATTGCAGAATTTGAACAGAATCCAATGAAGGAAAATACTTAACAATCATTTGCTAGCTTGATTTAAAAATTCTATGCAAAAAATTAGCAATCCTTAAACTACAAGTACTTCCCTAATGGCCTATGCACACTACTAAAATACTAACAGTATTACAAGGGAGAAGAACACATATGTATTTTATTCTAGGCTCTTGTCATACACAAAGACAGAAATTCCTAGTGTTGACACAAAGTAAATTTTATCAGAAGGCGAGAAAATGAATACCCTTACACATGAGCATTGGTTGGTTGCCCCTGAGTGGGCAAGAGGAGAAAAGAGCAAAAGGGAGACAGAGAGGAGACAGCACTTCCAGCCGTGGCCTTGGACCACAGGGCTCCCATGGTATCTTTCCTGTCTCAGGTGCCACATGAAACAGGCTTCCTGGGAAAAAGGGGCATTCTTATTAACAAATAGGAAAACAGAATTACAAAACTGGGCACTGCAGATCTACATTGGCTATCTGCCCAGCCCAAAAGGAAGGGTTAGATTTTTTCCTTTTCCTTTTTACTTTAGCTCCAAACACCTCAATGATATTTTGACAACTAACCTTTCCACCAGAAAACAAAGCAACAAAACAAAACAAAACCAAAAATCCCCAAACACTCTCATGCGCTTTGACCATTTCCTTTAAGCCCTAGATTAAGACATCCCTTTTACTTTTAAAGAGCAAAATTCAACCTCAATTGTCCAAAAACTTGGAAGTTAATAAAAAAGTAAAAGCTTGCAAAGGTAGCTTTAATTCCCAGATGAACAGCAAGGACAAAATACAAGTACAGAGGACAAATATGAGCAATGAGTATCTCAATGCAAACGTCAAATATCAAACTGTTTTTTCCTTCCTCCCTTCTAATTCAACAGCCCCTCCAAGACCACTACATGTATCACAAAATCCAACATTAAATGCAACTCTCCAAAGCACTTACTTATCTTTGAAAATGTCCTGAGCAGTGACTTGATCCTTTTGCTTGATGACTTCAGTGAGAGGGAAAAGGGCCTTTATTTTAGAGAGAGCAGTCTGAGATTTCGCAGTCACCTCAGCAGGGGGATCCAGCATATTCAAAATGTGCTGCTGAACTGGAGGTAGAGGCTCCTGTGGGTGTAAGGCTCTGTGCAGCAGACACTGTTGGGAAATGCACAAGGATGGAAAACAACAGCGAGACATTCACATATGGCTTCTTCACATCGTCTGACCCAGGATGGCCTATCTTTAGCTTGGAAGGGCTATGTGATTCAACGCCTTTAACATACAACTAAGGCGGCTGGCCCACAACCAGCTTTCTAAGTGGAACCCTGGTGATGTATGCAACCAACTGTAAGAGAGCCAGGTGGCAGTAGTATTTCTGCGGGCTCTTGGGAAGGAGCCTCCGCCTGTAAACACCAGTCATCGCTCTAATTTTGGAGGGAGGGAGTATCCATGATTCTCTAAAAGGAAATTCGAGGGCTCCTGGTAATCCGGGATTAAAATAACTTTTTATTATAATCCTTTTACCTCCTTTAGTCTCACGGTACTTTCTCCTTCGTTTAATCTTAGAAAATGAAGAGCGATGAATGAAACAGGTGGCTCAAGGGAAGCTGTATAATTTGTGAATCCCAGGACGAAAGACTGTGATAGAGATGAGAACACCAAGAAGCCCCAAAGCTGCCAAGTGTGGAGTGTGACTTCTCAAGTCTGTCTACCTCGCTCTGTAGCCTCGACTACCGCCGTTGCCCAGGCACCACCAGCTCTCTGCGCTGACTTCTCCCTATCCCTCCACCAGCACTTCTGCCTAGAACTCACTGCTTCTCCCTCACCTTCCAATGGTTCACCTGTAGCTACGGTCATCTGCAAACTCCTTACCACATCCTTGGTCCTGTGCCCCTTGGAATCTATCCCCCAACCTTCTTGTACATACCCCTTAATTCACAGGATTTGCTTTCAGTTCAGTAAAACATTTCAGTAGCTTGAAATGTCCAGAAATGAAAGCTGCAATCAAATACCCAATGTTGTAGACTATTTCTCACACACTGTTCTATCTGCGACATCCAACTGACATTTTTAAGAAAAAAAAAAAAAAACTAGAACAAACAATAGATATATAGCCTATCCAGTCTTCCTACTGCAAAAACCTGAGAGCTTTTCAGTACAAACTCCAGGGAATCTATTCAAACAGTGTCGTCACGCATAAATCTATATCTAAAAAAAAAAAACCTACAAAAGGCATTCTGAAGCATCTACCTCTCTCAAAAGTCACATTTTAGATAAATAAAGCTAAATGCTATTACTTATAAAAGTCATTCAAGCAGGAGCCCCCAAGCGATCTTTTTTTTTTTAAAGATTTTTTTTTAATTTTTTTTTTTATTGAAAAGGCAGAAATACAGAGAGGAGAGACAGAGAGGAAGATCTTCCGTCCGATGATTCACTCCCAAAGTGAGCGCAACAGCCGATGCTATGCCGGTCCTAAGCCAGGAGCCTCTTCTGGGTCTCCCATGCGGCTGCAGGGTCCCAAAGTTTTGGGCCGTCCTCAACTGCTTTCCCGGGCCACAGGCAGGGAGCTGGAAGGGAAGCGGGGGTGCTGGGATAGAACTGGCGCCCATATGGGATCCTGGGCGTGCAAGGCGAGGACCTTAACCACTGCGCCACTGCGCCAGGCCCCAAGCGATCTTTAAAAAGAAGATAAATGAGGGGCCATGTGTGGTCTGGCAGCTAAAGTCCTCACATTGAACATACAGGATCCCATTTGGGCGCCAGTTCTAATCCCGGCAGTTCCACTTCCCATCCAGCTCCCTGCTTATGGCCTGGGAAAGCAGTTGAGCACGGCCCAAAGCTTTGGGTCCCTGCACCTGTGTGGGAGACCTGGAAGAAGTTCCTTGCTCCTGGCTTTGGATCAGGTATAGCATCGGCCATTGCACTCACTTGGGGAGTGAATCATTGGACGAAGATCTTCCTCTCTGTCTCTCCTCCTCTCTGTATATCTGACTTTCCAATAAATAAATAAATAAATCTTAAAATAAAAATGAAGGTAAAAAAAAAATGAAGGTAAATGAGAAAGTGACATTTTGCTGTACATAGGAGGTCTGAAATAAAAATTCTTAATCTATTTGTTTTTCTTTTAAACCACAGTTACTCTTTACAAAAGATTATTGGGAAAAACTGGAAGCAATATGGCTAGTTCAGAAGTCACTAATATATTGATTTTAGCAGTACTGCATTAACTATTCAACAGGCAGCCTGCCATATACTTGACAAAAGATAAATACTTTAACATTTCTTTCTAAAATTAGAATTAACCTCCTGCCAACATAGATTATTGATAGCTCTGCTCTCCTAGTTCTTTCACCCTCAACTACAGCTATTTCACTCCAAAAGGAAAAAAAAAAAAAAAGGCAAGGCCTTAGACAACATGCTCCCACCATAACATAAGGAACGAGTGAGGGGTGAGGAGAGACTTGCTAAAGCCCAGGCTATTTGAGCCTTATACCTCCAGAATTATGAGCCAAACAAACCTCTTCTCTTTAAAAGTAGCCTGCCTTCGGTATGGCATTGTAATAATGTAAGGTTGGTGAATACTGGAGTTCCATAAAACTCCACACAGAAACAACCTGAGAAGCAGACTCTCGGTACCCTCTTGCAGTGAGATTCACCAGCAAACCTGACTGATTTTTTCCCACTCAGCCTGCCAAGGCTGTGCAGTGACGGATGCAGCTGACTGTTTCTCACACTCTTGCTTGCGTCCCACTGCTGCCAGTAGCAGCTTCTGTACCCTGCATCCTCCTTCCACCCTTCTGGATGGTCTGTATGGATCCTATTCTCCACCTGCTTCCTAACTCTGTTTAGGGCCGCAGGAGAACAAGAACTGTGGGGAAAGGAAAATAGCTCACTTTCTTCTTTTTATGCTATTTCTACAATAGATGCAGTACATATCTGCATGCAGGGACACAGAGGCAGGCTCATCTAGAACCCCTGCCTACATCAGGCACAAACCACAGATGCCCTTGGGCTGAACTGCAGACGACTTGGAGAACATCTGTCTGTAATTTTTTTTCAGTATTATCCAAAGATAACCCCTCCTGGAATCCTCTTGTTTAAGATGAAGATTATCTAACCTATCCCTCAAAGGCCTTGGGAGTGAGGCGAAAAGGAAGAAGATGCACCTTTATTCAAATCTTCCTCAAGATTAATAACAAAAGATGCTTCCCTAGCAGGTGCATTTCTGCTTGAACTGCCTCCTTGTCCTGGAGGGCTCTCAGATGGGTTTGCTGGGCTCAAATACATTCCTCAGCTGCTCCAGCACTTTCCCGACTTCTCAGGGATACCTGCAATTCAGCCCTCCCCAAAGTGATTCATCCTCTTCCTCAAAACGGCCTGTTCTTGACTCCAATCCCATGTCCTTTTTTTTTTCTTTGCTTAACCAAAATATTTCTACTCCCTCCCACTTTCACTGCACTGGGTCAGGTGTTCATCTGCTCCTTCTAGTCCAGTTCTACTCTCTCTACCTGCCTCATCTTCACAAACTGAAAGGAAGTCCTCCTGTAGTTCACTTCTCCCATCTTCGTGTGGCTCACTGTGTCATCACTGCCTTTCTTTTTCCTTGTCCAGCTAATGCTGGGCACCCAAAGTCATCAAACACTTCACTTTCTACAAGTTCTCTCCCATGCTCCTCTTTACTCATCACTGTGCAACGTTTGATTGGGAAGACTTTTCTTCCTAACAGCTTTCTCTTTTCTGCTTCCCAAGGCATAAGTGTCTCTTGGGTCTTTCTATTTCTGTACCCTTTGCTGGGGATGGAGGTAACACCACTGGGGGTTATTTTGTTTTGTTTTGTTTTTTAGCACTCTTATTTTTATGTCTATCCTTAACTGTTTATTCACACGTGGGGGCTCAGTGCTTTGTTCCATTTCCTTTTTAGTGTGTTCTCTCAGGCAATTTCATTTACTGTTCTTTCTATATAAACAAAAAGGGATCTGAAGTCTGAAATACATATATGCCTATCTTATCTCTTGGGCCCCATATCCCTACTTACAACTTTCACTGAGTATCTGAGCTGGAATATCCAAAAGATATCCCAAGTTTACTCTTGTGAAAATAAATGAATTAACCTTTTCCTCTACTCATTCTATACTTCTTATCATAATGAGTGATGACATTATACTTTCAGTCACTCAAATACCTGTTATTTTCAAATACTCTCTGCTTTTCGTCAACCACCCTCTAGTTCCTTACTCTTTGTCACTGCTTTGACTCATGCCTCAAGGTGGGCCACTCCTATTTCCCAACTGGTTTCTAGCTCATTTCCTATGCTACCACCAGAGCTATTTTTAAACTACTAAGCCATCCACCTGCAACCAATACCCTTTAACGATTACCCATCACCATAAAATCCACTGACTGTGGCAAAGTGCATCTTTTCCATAGAAAACCTATCCTACAGTCAAATGGAATTATCTGTGGGTCCCTAAATACATCATGCATCATGCTTTTCAACGGCATGCTCTCTTCCACTGAGAATTTTATCCAAATGTTTATTCCTCCATGAAGTCATCCTTAAGGCATCTGTTTGCAAGAATCTCTTTTTCCTTTAATTCTCAAGATATTTTTCTTTGTTACTCTGATGACTAATTTTACATCTGTCAACTCCTCTCATTTTTCTAGAGGGTCCCTGAAAGTAGGGAGGATGTGTACTTTACAGTATTCAATATTACTGCCCAATAAATATTTGTCTTAAAAAGTGAGAATTAAATTTACATTTGCCCTGGTGAAGACACATATTTATATTTGTCATACAGAGAAGCTATGTTCAAAGCTCTCCCCTACAAAAGAAAACAAAGTTGGTAAATAGTACAAATCAAAGGTGTCAGTGCCTGGAGCTTCGAAAGTTAACAATGGCTACATTTATAGCTTCATTTCATTCATTTTTCCAAAAAGCACTTACTAAAGATAAACAGAGCCCCTCAGAGACCAATCAGCCAAGCAGCAGGAGTTTCGCTTGTCTCAGCAAGCTCTTAATGTGCTCTGCCCTCCTTTCTGACTAACGACACAGGTCCTCAGGTCATCACTTCCATTGTCAAAAACACCAAAAACACTGTAACTTGTAATTAATTACACTAAAAATTCGGAAATATTTACTGAGACGGGCCTTACATGCTAAGCTTCGTATTTCTAATTTTAGGAGAAAAGTTTGTTTTCACTATACTTAAAGGAATTATAAGCATCGAAAGGATCAGGCAATTTCCTTGGCGTAGAGGTTCCTAGAACCACAACAGGACCCAAGAAGTGTTCATATTAGTAAAAGAGTTCTGTTGAGATAAGCCAAGGCGCACGTGACCCACAGCCAATGCCTGACAAGCCCAGTGTACCCCCCACCACCAGGGAGGGGGCCTCCTCAGAGGGGAAGAGCTCACCTGAGAAATAGGCTTGGGATAGTTTTCAGTTTTGTGAAGGTTAAACAGGGCTAGAACATTCTTTCCTTTCTTCCTTGGCCTACTCCTCCCTGACTTTGGTATGTATCAGTTCTCTTGTTAATCTCCCCAACTCATCCCAATCCAATCTTAAGTCTTTCTGCCTACTCAAATTCACAAAAACACTTTTTTACATTTTTTTCACATTTTGGTTATTCTTTTACAATGTCATAGTATAATCTCTTTAAGTGACTTCTATACAATCTTTAACTATGATGTTTTTGACACATATGCCACTAGAACACTTCTCCAATAGTGGTTCATATTAATACACAGTTCCTACAAGCTTTCCTACTGCTTTGACATATACAAACAAAAGAAAAGGGACTTGCCTGTGGTGCAGTATGTGAACCTGAGCCTGCAGTGACAGCATCCCATAAGGAACAATTTGAGTCTTGACGCTCAGATGCTCCACTTCTAACACAATGCCATGCTAACGTGCCCAGGAAACAGCAGATAACGGCACATGTACTTGGGGCCCTGTCATCCACATGAGAAACCCAGATAGAGTTCTAACTCCTGGCTTTAGCCTGGCCCAACCTGAGCCATTGCTGCCAGTTAGGGAGTAAACCAGCAGATGGAGGATCTCTCTCTCCCTCTCTCTCTCAGTTTCACCTTCTCTCTGTAACTCTACCTCTCAATTAAATAAATAAATAGCCTTCCCCCCACCAAAAAAAAAAAAAGATAAATAAATAAAGGAAAGAAAAATCTCATTCACATAAAATATAGGTAGTAAGTCCAAAAAGGCAAAAATGACCTGTTTTCTATTTAGTCCTCCTGTAGTTAATTAACCTTCTTCAAAAAAATATTTTCTAAGAGCTCAGAATGATTTTAGTTCTTGAAGTAACAAGAGGAAAAAGTTATTTTTCCATTAAGTAGACAGAACTAATGAGGTTCTCAGAAAACAAAGATGCTTATTTGGAGTTGGCCAGTTACCAAAACTTGCCACTTTGTTGTCTTTCATTTAAAAGAAATAGGATGCTTTCATCCTCCCCCTCTCACCTGAAAATATCTCTGAAATTCAGGATTTGGGATTTTGGTGGTTGGAAACAAGTCTTCAATGGTGTCTTCCTCTTCATCTTTTCTTACTAAGCTCATGGAGTCAATCAAAGCATCAACAGCACTCAGCTGTGCCTCTTCAAGAAAAACAGAAAAGCAGGAAAAAAATTATTTTCTCCACTAAAACAAATACTTTCCACTTACAGATACAACAAAACAGGTAGGTTTTGTACTTTTGGTTCTGCCAAAAAAGGATTCTGTAGTTACAAAAGTACTTAACCTGAATCTCAGCCTTCTTAATTGTGAAAAGAGCTATTTAGTGTAATGGATATGTTAGCTACTTTCCAACTCTGCCATTTGCTGAATTTTTGATGATGGCACATCATCTCAAAAACAGAATTGCTTGTTCAAAAAAAAAATGCCCTACAGTTATATAAAACTCAACTTTTCTATGGAGATCTGCACAAAATATTCAATATTCAATGAGCTATGTTACTAATAAAAATATTACTAACTAGCTAAAAGAGAAAACCATTAAAAAGAAAAAAGAAAACCCCTCAAGTAGTAAAGCAGAGGTTTTCTAAAGATCCAAAAGAGCTTTTACCAGAGCGTAGCACCCTGACAGAAAGACACTGTGGAACCAGGATGAACTGATCCCTTTACAATTTCATCAGTTAGAATCAGCTATTTCCTCTCACAAAGTCCAGTGACATAAATTACACTGCACACACACTCCCTCGATGGGAGCAGAAGCATAACATTCTGTTTCGCATGCCTCTCCTAATATCTAGAAAAAGCAAGGGTTCCTCAATACAAATACAACAGGTCAACAAAGATGACAAGTTCAAAGCAAAGTGCTGCTTGTACACAGGAGCCTTCAGGCTCTTCCAATGCGGCACTGCCTACCACTGCATGAACATGTACTTGGGAAAATGCCAAAGGGTCTTAAGGATCCATTTTTTTATTTCCAATGCAGAAAACATAAACAGAAATATGCACATTAATTCACAGAAAATAAACAACAAGTCAAATGGTACTTAATGTTTTAGATTCCCAATGATTTATGTCTGTAAGAGAGTTTCCCAGCAGAGTTCTGCTTTTCAAATATACAAATTTAAAGTTTGGGATGATGGGCCCGGCGGCGTGGCCTAGCAGCTAAAGTCCTCGCCTTGAATGCGCCGGGATCCCATATGGACACTGGTTCTAATCCTGGCAGCTCCACTTCCCATACAGCTCCCTGCTGTGGCCTGGGAAAGCAGTCAAGGATGGCCCAATGCTTTGGGATCCTGTACCCGTGTGAGAGACCTGGAGGAAGTTCCTGGCTCCTGGCTTCAGATCGGCACAGTACCGGCCATTGTGGTCACTTAGGGAGAGAATCACTGGATGAAAATCTTCCTCTCTATTTCTCCTCCTCTCTGTATATCTGACTTTGAATAAATAAATAAATAAATCTTCGAAAAAATAAAAAATAAAGTTTGGGATGATCAAGAAGTAGAGAGACAATACTGTTATACCATGGCACCATTTACATGTTGGGCTTCAAGCCTTGCTAAACCATGATACAGAGGAACTCATTTCCAGCAGGAAGGTAAGGACACAAATCCTGAGGACCCTCCTGATTCCTGGGCCATCTGACAATCTGTTCTGTCCCATTATAGTCTGCTCCGTCTTCAAAGGGTAAATCAAAGTAATACGGGAGAATTCAGCTTGGGCATTCACCTCAGAGCTTCCTAATCCCATATGGACACAGATAATATATCTCAATGTGTTTAATCATTATCTGTCACTTCTTTTGGTATGTTCTTACGTTCTCCATATTTTGGTCCCTATTATATTTTCTTATAACACTCTTAAATGATGAGCTCTCTGGAAAACAGGACCCGTGTTTGTCAGAATCCCTAGGAATAGAACCGTGACATTTGCAACCAGATGCTTACTAAAGGTCTTTCTCACCAAGCTTGAACTTCTAAAAGCCAGAAACCAGTGGTAATTTTTGTTGTTCAGTTATTCTTACAAACTACAAAAAAAGAGAAAAACTGATCTCCAGTACTGTCAACTTTGGTTCGAAGTGACATCAGGTTTCATGCAGGAAACAATACTGAAGCCAGAGGTCTGACACCATACATCTCATTTCACTTCAGCTGCAGCAAGCCTCCTTTTCCTAAGTTGAGAATGAATGTCCATTACCAATAAGCTGCTCCTGGATACACGCTCCAAGTCAGAAGGAGGAGCTAGATAGTACTGGAGTTTTGGGCAAACCTATCTCTGCTACTGGAAAAGCATCTGACAAACCACTTTCATCATTATACCATGTGTAAGTCCTGAATCCAGCCTGTAACACACTGGCTCCAACAAGTGACTATGTATAGGTGATTTCCCAAGAACACTTGGTAGAGTTATTTGGTGAGCACAACGGAAACAAACTCACCTGTGGGTGTGTACTTGGTATTTTTCAAGGATGAAAACATGTATTGCCGTAAATCTTCCATGAAAGGCAGCTGCACATATACTAAACACTAATGAGAAAGGAGATAAAATCAGAAACAACAAAATCAGTGCAAAAATATCAAAGTGGTCCCAAGTTCTGTGAAAGTAAACCAACAAAAGTACTTCTAAAATCAGGCAACTCAAACACAGTACACTGAAAGGTAAGTGCTTTGATTTTTTTCTTTCCAATGTTGAACAAATGCAGATTGCATAAAGAAGGTTAAAAATAAAAGAAATGCTTTAAAATAAGACCACCAAAAGATCAGTGTAGAATGCATAGCCAATGCAAAATAAAAGGAGTTGTTGACTAGGGGGCTGACCTGAAAGATATTTGCCTTCCCTTTCCAGTTTTGCCAGTCAGTTTTCTGAGATACACGAAACATTAGGGAATTCAGGTTTGTATTTTATATAGGAGAGTCGTAAGTAGACAGATTTTCATGAACATCATGACAAAAGCACAAGCTCAACCTTTGTTCATAGCCCCCTTTACAAAACGTAGGTAATAGCTCTTTCCTCTTTGACTTAACAGCAGTCAAGAAGGATGAGAGCTGAGAGAAGGTCATGGTTAACCTTTTACCATTTGATCCAACCAAAGACTTCTGTCTATATTTTATAATTTATGTTCTTTCATTACAACTCAAAGAGTGATTCACAGATCCGCAGGGTCAACATTACTTTGAAATCTGCAAATCCGCAGAACCTGAGCCTTGTCCCGGACCTAATGACCTGGAATCTGCATTTTGTAAAGATCTCAAAGTCATTCCCCACTCCCAACAGAAAGAGTTGAGAAGCACTGCTTAAAATAAAAGAATTGAAGGGAGAAAAAAGACACACACAATGAAGACCTGTGGGTTACCTCATAGGCATCCTTGATGTAAGGGAATGCCACACCAACTTGAGGATTTGATCTTCTGTCATAAGCATACCGAACTATGGCCACCATGTCCAATTCATCCAGAGCATGGATTAGGGATGAGAGTGCAACCGCTGCAGCCTATTTTAGAAGGTGCGTGTTACCAACACATATCTGTCATCTGAGAATATTCACAACACAGCTTACTTACAATGGTGTCATTCACTTTCTTCATATTTCAAAATTTTTTAAAGATTTATTTATTGGGTCTGGCACGGCAGCCTAGAGGCTAAATTTTTGTTTTGCATCCACCAGGAGCCCATATGGGCTCTGGTTCGTATCCCAGCTGTTCCACTTCTCATCTAGTTCCCTGCTTGTGGCCTGGGAAAACAGTAGGGAATATCCCAAAGCCTTGAGAACCCGCATCAGTGCGGGAGACCCAGAGGAAGCTCCTGACTCCTGGCTTCGGATCAGAGTTCAGCTCTGGCTGTTGAGGCCACTTTGGGAGTTAATCAGTGGGTGGATCTTCCTCTGTATCTCCTTCTCTCTGTAAAATCTGCCTTTCCAATTAAATAAATAAATAAACTACAGAGAGGAGGAGAGAGAAAAAGAAATATCTTCCAGTTGCTACAGGACCAGAATGGCCAGAACTGAACGAAGCAGAGGCCAGGAGCCTGTACGTCCAACTGGGTTTCAGATGTAGGTGATAGGGTCCACATGTTATGGGTCATCTTTTGTCGCTCTCTCCCAGGTACATGAGCAGGGAACTGGATTGCAAATGGAGCAGCCAGGACTTCAAGCAACACTCATACAGATTCTGGTGTTCCAGACCAACGTACAACAAAACCAGCCTCCATTTCAAATGTTTTAAAAAGTGCTCCTTTACCTACTTCAAGACACCTTTGCTGTACACAACTACACAACTGCTTTTGATGTACATTTACTATGCTTCTTTGGGACTTATCAAGTCCGCAGCCTTCCACTTCACTCTTCCTTCTCCTTTGAATTTATATTCTTACCATAATAATAAATTCTCACCGTAGAAAAAGTTCTAGTCTCAGCTTTGCTAAACAAACACGAGTCTCAACATAGCCTTGTGATATGATATTCCGCACTGCATAGCCAGCAGTTTTCATAAACTGATCAAAAATGTTTTTGCATGTGTAAAGGGACATTAAGTGGTAATTTAAACTTCAATAAAAGAAAGAAACGCAAGTAAGTCAGCACTTGCAGTATAAGTAAAACTTGCATGATTCTCAACAGACTTGATTCAGAAGATACTCATGAACTAAGTTCTCAAACCTGAAGATTGACATGTTTACTGGGTTCCAGGGAATCTGTTCAGTAAAGATTAGAAGCCAAGTATTTTCTTCTGCTAATTTTAACTGTTTGATAGAATATGGATACACATCTACCACATCAGCCTTTGTTAAGTGAGAAGAAAAAAAAGAACTATACCTGTAACATCACGATCCACTCCCTAGCCAAAACAAACCAGCCATGTTCAATTTACCAAAAATTTACCAATTTCAAACACAAACACTTCAGGAGCTTGGAATACTCTCTTAAGAATACACTAGATTGCATTCTTTCCACTAAGATCAACATCTCCAAGCAGATAAGCTCTGACAATTAGAAATTATTCACAAAGAAGGTAGGTGGGAGTTTTGGACACAATAGCCATGGGTTGTTAGCCAGGCAGAAACCAGCCTGCAAACAGAGTTCCCAGGGAGAAGGAAAAAGGATGCAAACAGAGAAGGAAGGGTCACATTTCCTCAGTGGTGGAAGTCACAGGGTGAAGTCATCGAGATGAAGCTGCAGCTCTACCACACCAAATATTCAAAGTTTATGAAATCAAAATGCTCGTGGCATCCTTAACTGACCCACGAAATTCCCACACCCAAATGCAGCTGCTCAAACACTTATGTTTTTGATGATTTATCTGGTTGGTCTACAACTACAGGACTATGTCTTTACGTCTCTGGCACATACTAACGAAAATTCATTTGCCATTTCTCCATTTTTAGTTAAAGGTCAATGAATTTTCCCACTGCTGTTGCAAGAATACATGTCATCTTAAACAAAAAATTTCCCCAAGCAACTCACTTTTGTAAGAGGACAATTCAATTCTGTGGCATTGCCTCTAAGAGCCACCACCCACTAACCTCATCATCTTTTGCTGCAAAGACCTTAAGAACTTGGTTTCCCATGAAGAATTTTCTCTGGACCTACAAGAGTAACAGAGGAAAAGAACGGGGTTTAATCCAAAATAAGAAACACACATAAACATAATATTATACATATCCTAAGAAAAATTCTATCGAAAATGCTCTTATTTAAAAATTGGCAGGTACCAGGAACAAACTTATTATCTGAGGTTCAAGTTAATTCAACACAACAAATATCTGACTACCTAGTATGTGTGCAAGATTGCTCTGGGTACTATAAACATAACCGTGAACAGGCTGTACCTTGTCCTTGAGGGACCTAAGACAGATAAACATGAAATTGCCTACAGTACAGTATTACAGTTCAGGATGACTCAGAGCTCCAACAGTGCAAGAGCGCACTGAGGTCGGTCAGCAGGGATCAGGGAAGGTTTCTGCCCATGTGACAACCAAATCAAGGCATGATGAACGAGTAGGAACCAACCAATAGAAAAGTTGCCACAGGTCCCCAGATATTATATAAAAAAATCATTTAGCATAACATAAAAGCATACTACATTTTAGTACACTTAGGGAACTGCATTTGGGGTAATGCAATATCACAGCATGAGAGGAAAGGTGAAAAATTAGACTGCTGATAAAGATCAGGTGATGAAATCTCTCAGGAAAACCACATTAAGCAGTTTGGAGCTCTTCCTAAGAGCAGGGAGGAGGCAGCGATAAAGGACAAAGAGATCAAAGTGAAGAATTAATAAGAGAGGGACAGGATTGGAGAAAGGAAATCCAGCTAAACCAAATATAAGCACTGTGTTTCCTTCTCTCCCTTCTTAAGGTCTATTACTTAAGCTAACGAGTATTCAAAAGGTTAAAATACCAATAACTGATTAAAAAATGAAAACCGAAGAGTTCCTAATTCAAAACCACCCATACCTACCTAGCAAGACCAAGCTCTGTCTAATCTATGTTAACTGGAGACCAGAGATTATTTATAGGAACACGCCATGTGTTGAATCACGTAATGTTTCTCGCACTTCTTTTTGTCCTCCCACCAATAAGGCAGAGAGATTATGAGCACTTCTCACAGTGGCAGCAGCTCAGGAGGACTGAATTTCAGAGGTGTAGGGGTAAGGCCCACATAATTCAAACACTCCTCATCTCCACTTTTATTTCCCATTTAGAAGCCATTACTAGGGGTTAGTGCTATGGTGCAGTGGGTTAAGCCATCCGATAGGGGCAAGAGTTCAAGTCCTGGATGTTCCACATCCCTTGCAGCTTCCTGCTAATGTATCCGGGAAAGCAGCAGAAGACAATCCAAGTGACTAGACCCTGTTATACCTGTGGGAGACCCAGATAGGTTCTTAGCTCCTGCTTTTTGGGGGGCCCAGCCATTATAGTTGCAGTCATTGGGAGTGACCCACCCAGATAAAAAGATCTCTTTCTCTTACTGCTTACTGTCTCTCCCTCTTGCCATATCTCTGCCATTCAAATACAAAATAGCACCCTCCCAGCACCCCAAAGCCACTATTCTAGGAAACAAGGGAATAATCCTATGTAGAGTCTGCCATACTCATACTGATTTTCTTAGGATCTAATAAGCTGCAAATAGTTACTGACTGAACAAAGAAGAGTCCATCATATATTTTCCAAAGGCACTTAAATGACCTTTCCAACACAGCC
Organism: Ochotona curzoniae; assembly: GCF_017591425.1. Lineage (NCBI taxonomy): Eukaryota > Metazoa > Chordata > Mammalia > Lagomorpha > Ochotonidae > Ochotona > Ochotona curzoniae. The sequence goes on along the minus strand of NW_024466312.1, from coordinate 3,401,253 downwards.
AGGTGTTTGGGGGCAGTCTTTTCCATCTTGTAGTTAAATGCCAGATAATGAGATATTTGACAACTTGGAAGAAGACAAATTGAAAGACCTCTTAGCCCTCCTCCCAAATCTACTTTATAAAATGAAAAGCTACATATTAATTGAATCTAGAGCCATCAGTTTGTCAATATGCCAGGTTTACAGAATTTGGAATGCTGACATATAATACTGTACACTTGAGGTTAACCATTAGTCTAATAAGAGATACATTTACATAAATTTTTCTAGTCACCATGGATAACACCTTGCTCTTAACATTTTGTGTGCTTTGCTAACACAATATTTACTTAGTCATTTAAATAGATCCTCACTTTCACCCTATCAGAGGTGATGTCAAGTTTTGGGGCCCTGAATTATACCTGACATTGTTTTGAATAGGTCTTATCTGCATATATGTAATCTGGCAGACCCATTTCTCAAGAGGCTAGTTTCCACAAACTGGTTGGAATGAGCTTTCTGTTCCACTGGAAAAACTCAGCCATTATTAATCATCACTTTTAAATGTATAAACCTCCCAAAATGAATGATGTTATTCTTAAGAAAATTTAGTGTTAATTTGTTAGAGAATTGTTAAAAACTCTCAGCTTCCCAGAGATATTTATTTCCAGCATTATGATTTTATTGTTCATTTCTTCAGTGACACATTTAGTCATTCAGTAGCATGTTATTTAACTTCATGATGTTTTTAATTTCTTTTTTCCTTCCTGTTATTGACTTTGTTTTGTGGATTTTCATTTAAGGGGATATATAATAACTTTAATGGAGACTAGCATATCCAGATATGAAGATACAATGCAGTATGCAACTCTACTTCCAGACTAAAGATGGACTTACAATGAAACTGTTTACCTTAACAATAGGATCCTGGACTCTCTGCCATTGTCCATGCCCACAATGATGGACAGATGACTGTTTATGAAGAACTATACTATAGTAATAATATACGGGAACTCAATGGGCGAGAGGGGACTTGTGGAGAGGCTAAGGGAAATCCCAGGGCCTATGGAACTGTATCACAAAATGCTAATAACAATAAAAGAAGTAAAATTTTAAAAAAAGATTTTATAGATTTCAAGTAATTACTGTTTTCAGCTTATGAGTCTTGAACATGTGTAACAGCTTGAGTGTATAATACAGGAATTCTGTCCAATCTCATTGCACTGTTGAGATACTGACACAGGCAGGGACGACACGCCACAGAAATCGAGTCCAAGTCCAGGCACAGGGTAACATACTCATTTTAATTCTTAGTTGAGCTTTTCTAGAAACATTAATCACCCCTTCTATTACAGCTTGGCTAAAATGTACACGAAAAGATATACTTCACTCTTACGATTCATCTCTTTGGCTATTTATCTCAAGAACATTTAATCTAAGATTCTGGGGTCTTTCAACGGCCCTTTGTAGGGCAGATTTCATGGTATATTCTCACAGTTCTCACTGTGTCTATTTTGTATCTCTATTGTATCTCCACACTGGTTTCTAAAAACCATGTAACTTATGGACAAATTTTATATTCTAGAACTCCACACCAAGAAACTTAAGAAAATTGACAGCATAAAGCAGTGAAATTATGGCTTAATGATCACTCAAAACCCAGTCTTATTTTCAAACCTGTAAGACACTTCACTATATATTTTTGCAAAACAACAGCAAAGAACTAGACACCATATCCTTATTGCTATTATGAGCTTTGATGGTCAACACAATTAGTGACTTCCTTCGATTCAGAGTCATACTACATTTTCTAACATTTTGGCATTTTTCTTAAAAAATCAAAGATGATACCACACACTCCCAGACTGTATTCAAAAAACAAACAAAAAATCAAAACTGTATTGTACCAAAGGAAAAAAAAAAAAGAAAACTACATATTGTAAACAAAAATGACCAAGTAAACCACATCATCTCAAGCAACAGCTAGGAGAAAGCTTACGTATTTTGTTCCCAATCGCAGAGTAATTGCTGTACCTGAGAAGATCTACAAAATCCTAGGACAGAGAAGCACTTCCCCTCCGATTTATATTTCATTTGTTCCTCATCCACTTTAGAAAAAGGGATTATATCACTTCCATAGCGGAACCCTAGAGAACAAGAGAAGAGCATCTGTTAAGCATATGAGGCCTGGTACTCCACAAGCAGAAATGAGCTCTATGCGGACATTAACAATACATGCACACCCCTGAGCAAGCCTCCATCTTCTATTCCCTAGAATCAAATTGCTGCCCCTTGTGATCAACGGGGGAAGAGATGCAGCAGACACAGCCATGTATACAATACAGAGACAATTAAAATCTAATTACATTTTTTAAGTAGCAGCTTCTGCAATCTTGTTACCTTAATGACTACCCAGCTTAGAAGAAAGAATATATCCAGAGCAATGTACCAGTTATCCTGGGAAGATAAACCATGACTGACTAAAGCACAAGCATGATTTGCAAACATAATAACACATTTTTTCAGAAACTTGGAGATCCTCAGAGAGAAACTCTAGTAGGAAATTTTCAGAACAAAACGTTCTCAAAAACACACGGTAGAGATATATAAATCCCTACTAGAAAAAACAATCAGAAGTTTTGTTTAGATACATTCAATTGATAAGCTGCATTTTTTTTTCTGCTTTTAAATTTACTTCACTTCCGGCATTTGCGTATATATATTTTTCTTTTAATTACAAAGCATATTTGTATACACCAAGGCTCTGAGCTGCTAAGAAAGCAAAGGAACAAACTCTAAAACCCTGTTTCTTGCTTCTGCTCTATGGAAATACCTGCCCTGTCAGTAACTGGGTGTCTTCTGTGTTTGGGTGAAGGAGCAGCCAGACCTAAGGATTCACCCCTTGGGGACATGAGGGAAGAACACATGTATCTTTAAAAAACAAAGAAGTCAATGAAAAAACTTGGGTTACTGGAGGCAGATTCTGAGAGCCAATGTTTGCTCCTGTTGGCCTGCTGAAGCCTGCATTTATATTTAATTAAAAAGAAACACATTTCTGTTTTGACACACATGTCTCTAAAAAGCCAGAAATGAAAATAAAATTTCCAAAAAAAAAAAAAAATCAGCAGAGAGACATGTTTCACAATGATTATCCAAAGCAAACGCTTTTTCTAACTTTTCTTTGCCAGCTATCTTCTTGCTTAAAAGTATCAGAAATTCTAATTAAAATTATATTGTGTTTTCTAATTAATCCAAGGAACTGCAAATAACTCTTAACTTTTGTACAAGACAAAGAGAACAAATTATAACATGTAACTATATCTACTGCCCATATATGGTTACTAAGAATCCAACACAACAGAGAGTGGAGAGAAAAGGACATGCAAAGGCAACTAAAGCAAAAGGAGCAAAGTCATACTCTGATATTCTTTTCCTCCAGACGCTTTTAATTCTCTTTCCATTGCTCCACTAATACATTTCCTTCTTGCTTACAATAACTTGAGTTGGTTTCTTTATTAACAATCAGAAGAGTTAACCCCTCATCTCTAATCCCTTCTCCTAATCCATCCTACTCCAGGTATCATAAAAATCTTCCTAAAACACAACCCAAAAGATACCTCAACACTATAAGCAATTTCAGGTTGTATAAACTCTTAGCCTGTTATTCAAAACCCTTTACCAGTCCAGTCAGTGCCAACTCTGAATAGCATGAGGGATTACACTCTGAAGTGGCACAAGTCTAGAGTAACATTCTGCTAGTTGTTAGCCGTGTGACCTCAAAGTGCTGCAGCCTTGGTTTTCTCACCTGTTAACACTGAAATACACACGTTGCTTGCTTCATTCAGTGGATGATTAAAAGAGAAAACACAGGCTGCCTACTAAAGAGTACCAAATTGTACAGCCCTAGTATCAATCCAATTGAGCTATTCAGTAAGATTCAGAAAGCACTCTGCTTGTTTGGCTTATGGCACTTCTAATCATGTTGGTCTTAGCACACTAAAGGCAGTACTTAGCATACTAGGAACAAATGACTGGTCAGTGTTGGAGTCATGACTCTAACTCAGGCTTGACTTCAAAATTCATGCTTTATGTGACTGAACTGAAACAATTAGTAGAGTGTGCAGGATATTAACAACATTTGACACATAATTCGTCTTGAGAAAGAACAGTATAAAAACTATTATCACCTCCAAAGTGCCCTCCCCACAATTTACACCTCTTTTTTTAAGGCTTTCTAATCAAAACTGCACTGGGCAATGGATAGCCAGCAATCAATCCATCTAACAACTTTGGTTTCTCTCTAAAATCATTACTTGATATCTTATAATTTTATTTGCTGAATATTTACACAATCTCAGCTACATTCTAAGTGCTCTGGATCTAGCCATCTAGACACACTATTTAAATGGGTATCATATATGAATACAAACTATAGATCCTAATGAAAATAAAGCAGTGCACTCAACAATGTTTCTTATCCCTTAAGGGGGCACGTCTGATAGGACATAAAACCTGAAACTGACACATAGAAGAATAATATGGAAGTCAAAAGTAAAAAAACGTACTGCTTCAGTCACATTAACAAAAACATTCTCCTGGAATGCAAGTTTCAAACCTCCAAGCTAAGTGTTGAGTCCTGTCACTGGAGGCACATAAAACTCAAGAGGCACGCTACCCGAGTGCACCCCTGGGAAACATCCTGCCTCGGGCCCAACAATCAAGCTAGAGAACAAGTGTCTCATTATTCCCTCAGACACTTACTTCTCCATAACTCAGAGAACACTCTCAGCATAAAGGAAAACACAGCTCCTAGCCTGCCCCATCGCCTCCAGCAGCCACAGGGAAGCTCCCACCGCCATACCTTGAAGAGTGTCCTCTTTCGCTACTTCAGTCTCATCATCATCATTCAGGCAATAAACTGTTTCTTTCTGTATATCTTCCTTTTTTAGGGTTCTTGCATCCACAACTATCCAAGTCTTTTTTACTTTCTCTGGTACAATCTTATATCCAAAAGATAAATAAAGGAAAACTAGGATTCAGAATGATGGAAGATTAAAGCCTTAATAATACTCTCCCTGGTTCATAAAGGAAAACTCAGGACAATACTCTGGTTATACTGTTTAGTTTGCTAGCATGAAAATTTCAGTTTATTTTATGACACCATATAGTGGATAATTCTCATTATATTCATAATTCCCCCAGAGCAAGCAAAAGATAAATACTAGCTTGTACAAACATAAACAGATTCTATACAATACCTTTACACTGTCGAGTAAAAGAAGAATGTCCATTTTATCAGTTTTCCAACAAAAAAGAGTGAACAATCTATCAGTCATCAGAAATCAGCAAATAACTATTTAAGGACCACTTGAGAACATATCTTAATTTTGTATACTTATTTTGCACATTGAAAGTGTTCATTTATATTTAATAAACATGTCATATATATTTATATGAGTATTTAAACATGTAACGCACATGCATACTTATACATTTCAAAGAAAGTAAGAAGGTTAAAGACAACTCAGACTGGAATTCCATCAAATAATCACCTTTAAGGGTGTGTTATTATGTACAAATGTACCTATGTCACACCAAAGGCAAATTCACAGTAACAATTTAATATTTTTCAGTATTACATAGCTGCTGTTACTATCAGATATGAATTAGGTGTGGCTAAACAAAACTGAACTTTGGTGAATTTAGATTTCTGCTACCATTCTACAACGATAACACTGCATTTTCTTTCTTTAAAAAAAAAAGAAGTCTGAGTGCATGATTAATAATCAATTAACAATGGAAGGAAAGATGAGGAAATCAAATTCTATTTCAGAAAATTGTGAAAACTTTCCTATGATGTCTTAGACATATAAAGCTAAACAGAGATTAAATGAGCAGGGAAAACAGCTAGAGATGTAATAATTATGGTTCTGACTAATCCACACAAGAACGGTCATTCTTTACGTAAGCATATTTATCTTCCTGGTAACATTTCTCTAAAAAATAGCATCTGGCGATCACTTACCGATTTATAGGCCACAATTTTTATAGACAAATTGGAGCCAATGGTCAGTTGACAGGGCCAAGCCATGGACCGCTTCTCAATTTTCTTAAAAACACACAGCTGTCTCAGACTCTCACTTAACAAAGAATAAAAAAATCAACAATTTCCAAATGTTAACTTTGCTAGATTATGCAGTTAGTTTTCTGTATAAGAAGTGAACTGTTGTTGATCAGACAGGGAGGAATAGCAGGGGATGGCAGGAAAATGACAGTGACAACTTGGGAGAGAGCCAACACGCAAGTGAACTGGCTTAGGAGGAAGCAGAAGTTGAATTACTTTGCTGACAGGTGAAAATGAACATCTATATCCTTCCCTCTTCAATCTATTCCTTCAACTCTGCAGAACAAGAAGACCTCTGAGACTGTGAAAGCAGTACATCCCCAGGGAACTCTGTATAAAGGGCTCACCAACTCCACGGAAACCTGGGTATCAAAGGCGGGCCACATCTTGGAACACCACTGCTCACAATCTATAATTCGCTCAACAATTCCAATTCTCTTAGAGATTGCTAAATGAAGACTACACAGGGAATAAAGGAACTTAATTGTCAACATTTAATCCTAAGGTTTAAGGATAACTCTAGGTTTCTTACTGGCAGGAACAGCTAGGATAGGAAAATGGCACAATATATAGTGCTATTTCATTTGGAAAAAGTAAAGATTAATTCTATTTTCAATTGGGCCCTAATGAAACACAGGGAATGGAGATAGGTGGAATTTGTGGTATTCACCAAAATAAAGAACAAAGGAATTAATGGCCAAACACACTCAAATTACTCAGTGAAGCCATTCTGATTACCTCAATGCAAAACAAAACAAAATAAAACAAAACAAAACAACAGATTCCACTAAAGGGGTAAAGAAGATTATCTTACATTATTTTCAAAGTTACAGACAGAAGTCTTGAGAGACTCCAAGTTTCAAAAATAATTTACGAAGCACAACAACCTAAACAACCTAAACAATCTGGTTTAGGTTTTCTTCCAAAGCTTACGATTCATCTAAAACGATAGTACCTCTCATTCTTGAGTTTGTTTGGGACTGAAGAAATACGAGCCAAGTGTATCCTGTTTCAGAGGACATTTCAACTCTAAGTTACATCTAAGACCACTGTGCGGTTTGGATTTGGTCCCAGGGAAATTGCTAAAAGATCAGCATTAAAATATGAGAACTAAGAACAGGTCATTTGTCCACCTGTAGAGCTGACTACTCCCCAAGTAGAAGTCAGTTTTTCTTCCTAAGACCTACCATACACAGAGTAGAATCCACCGCGTTTAGTTTGCTACAACAGTAGAAATGTTCTGTTTCTAACCGCGCCTATTCAAAAGGCTGTTAAGAACTAGAAACATGGCTACTTTGACAGAGGGACTGAGCTTGTAACTTATATAACTTTAATTCCCTTAAATAGCCCATATGACTAACAAGTACTATACGGGATGATGAAGTTCTATTCCGCATCTCCCTGGCAGGCCTCATTATTAAAGTAGCTTCCAATTGGTAGTATAATGAACAATCAGTACTAAACCTACTTATTGCAACATATGGTGAAAAAAAAAAAACACACTTAGCCATTTGTATAGTCCCATGATTTTTCTTAGGGATAGTCATGGTTAATATGATTAATTTAAGACACGAAGAGAAGAAAAAACTCAGGAACACATATGTGCACATATTGTGACCAGAAAACCAATTACATTGTGAAACTGCACTGTCAGCAGTCCAGTGATTCCTCCAGCAATCACCTGGGGAATTACAGCTCATTTGTACAGATTTCCCTACCTGTAATCCTTCCAGGGTAACTGCTTAGAAAATGAAGGTGTGCCATTTGTCACTTACAGTTTAACACATCAGAAATACTTAAAGATTATGATTTAGAAGAAAAATTAGAACAAATATACACTATAGCTACTAAAAAAAGATTCTATTGGTTAAGTTTTTATTTCAACCATATACATAAACAACATTATTTTGTATACTGAGTACTCACAAGAATATTTGTGGAATGAATCAAATGACAAACTAGAATTAATTCATAAACATCATGCAGTATAATTGTTGAGGGTTGAACCTATACAAGCCATACCGCCTGGCAAAGGTAGTCCATTGCTTGCCTTACCAAATCAGGGCTCCCAAACACATAACTATTCTATGCGCCATCAATCCGTCTTAGGTTCTTATAGTCTCTAATTAAAAGGCTAAAAAGCAGTTTACTGTTACATGATAGAGAAATGTTACATGAAAGAGAAAGGCTTCCATTCTCCTTAGATCATGTTGTTTTTACTAATACCCATATTAAATAAATAAGGTATAAGTTCTTTATATTTAGTGAATTCTATTTTTGGTTTGTTTTCCTAAATAAACTATATTATGATCAACATATATTTTTAAGAAAGATTAATATATGGCCTATCTTATGGGCCTGGCGCAACAGCCTAGCAGTTAAAGTCCTTGCTGTGAACATGCCAGGATCCCATATGCGTGCTGGTTCTAATCCCAGCAGTCTCACTTCCCATTCAGCTCCCTGCTTGTGGCCTGGGAAAGCATTCAAGGATGGCCCAAAGCCTTAAGAGTTGGGGTGGTGATAGCTTGAACTACGTGGGATCACACGGAAGCAACCAACACTCACGAGTACTGGGGCCAAGAAAAGGCTGGGCAGGTCCAGACGGCAGCACCCATATGTGCATCCTAAAACAGGGTGTAGGGTGTGCCCGCCACAATATTCACCAGCGCAAAGGCCAAGATGGAGGGGCAGACTGTGCTGGACAAGGGCCTAGCACCTACTGGCATGTGTGAGATCTGGGTCTGAGATTAGGCTGAGTGGGGGAACTTGGGAAACTCCCCTATGGGTTTATAGCTTCCACTGCTGAGCACAAGGTTAGACCTGGGGGTTGGGCAAGCTGGGCAAAGTAGCTTCATCTTTTGGTAAGAGTGTGGGTTCGTTTTGGAAGGGAAAGACTGGGAAGAACTGAGCAAGCCTTACCTCACTGGCAAGTGCAGAAACCAGGCTGGAGCACAGATCATGCTTGGTTAGGTTGTCACACCTGCCAGTATGCATGAGACAAGGATGGGAGCAGACTAAGTAGAGCCAGGTACCAGTGCCCACCAATGAGTCAGGCCTGGGGGGAGGCTAGGGCAGGCCAGGCTGCAGCATCCAAAGGCAAAGGCCAAGACAGGTGAGGGACTAGACCAAGCTGGGTCAGAGCAACCACTGGCATGAGTAAGATCTGGGGCAGGGATCAGGTCTGGTTGGGGAGCTAAGGGGACGCCCTGGGTGCATTGTGGTTCCTACTGGGTGAATGAGAGGGCCAGAGTGGGGGCTACTATCTAGTCTGGACATGGCTGCAGTGTCCCTTGGCAATGGGTGTGGAGTGGGTATAGGGTGCACCACACTGGGCTATACTGCAGTACCCACTGGCACTTGTGAGAACCAGGGTGGGTATAGGGCAGGCTAGGCTAGTTCTCTACTCCTGTGAGCTATGTGTGAGCTGTGTCTGAGTGTGGGCCAATCTTGATTGGGCTATAACACCCAACAGTAAAAACAGAATGGGTAAGGGCCGGTCAGGAAAGGCCACTATTCCTGCTAGGACAGGAGGTGGACTAAGTAGGGCTGGCCCATGGACTCACTGATGGGTGTGAGATCTCATACTGGGAGGGGTTCTGATGGAGGAGCTTGGGTAATTCCTCTGTTTGGACACAGTCCCTTGCAAGTGAGTGCAAGAACCACGACACGGAGCAGCCCAGACCAAGCCAGGTTATGGTACCCACCAACATACAAACAAACAAATTAAAAAAAAAAAAAAACCAGAATGGTGGTCTCATCCACTTTCCTGCAGCCCTTGACCCTCTGCACCCTAATCAACTATGTGAAAATCATCACAAACAAAAATGAAAAATAAAAGACATCTACTAGTTCACCTTACATTGATGTGTGGTGTCTCTTGTGCTATCTAATATTCCCAATCTTCACTGCATAAATCCTGGAAATAAATCTGAAATGTTAACCAGCCAAAAAGGCTGATAATTGTTAAGGACACTAATCTTAAAATAAAACAGAATACTTATTAAAGAATGACTGCCAATTCAAGCGCAGACCCCCAAAAAGAGAAGCTCCCAGATCTCTCTAATCAAAAAAACATTGACATGACTACAAACCAAAGTTGCCCCATTGTTTTCCCCTCTTACCTGAAGGAATAAATTTCATCCAGTCCATCTTCACCTTCTAGAGATACCATCATCATTTTCACCATCTGAATGCCTTCCTTTTGCTGCTCAGTAATTCCTTTTGGAGGAAAATAGGGTCCATGACGGTCCAAGGGTAAGCCATCTCCTCTGTCTTCAGTTCCAACTTCCTTGCCAACTGGAAAAGGCAAACTACCAGGAAAAGACCGCAGCAGTTGAGAAACCAGGAAATAAATGAGGTTCCAATATTGTAAATGTCACTAACTAGCTATGAAAAAATGGATATGTTGGCAAAACTCACCTGGCTAAAATTCTCATCTGCAAATGACACAGTGTTTACTTAAGTCAATATTCTTTCAGTTTCCTGTGATGGAAATCTCTGATTTAGTAAAAAGAAGGTGGAGGGAACTTATTGTCTTATATAATCCAACAGTAAAAAAGGGAGGGTTGTACACAGTCTTGTCATTACCAGACCCAAGGTTGCAAATGTTACAAAGCTTATCTGATTCTCACTCTGTCTCCATATTCACCTTCATTGTCCTTTATGCTGGCTTCATTCTCTCAGCCTGCCCACCTTTATCTTGCCTCTGAACATATTCAATGCCTGCCTCAGTCTAAATGCATACTCCACAATCCCTCTGTTGAAATTTGGGAAAAACTGCCCACTTCGGGGTTAGGAGAGACCTTTGGTAAGCGATGCAGTCATGAGAGCAGACCCCCTAATAAATGGTTAGTTTATGTCTGTGACATTGAAGTGAGCCTTTTCTTTTTCTTTTGTATCATGTAAAGACAGTCTTCATCCTTCTCACCATGTGGGAATGCAACAAGGTGCCACCTTGAACATAGGCCAGGGGGTGGTCTGCCAGAACTGCGATCTTGGACTTTACAGTCCACAGATGTGATTAATACATTACCACGTTTATAATCTGCACAATGAAACAAGCTTTTCATTGGGTGTTTTGTTATAGCAGCGGGATCGGACAAAAGTAAGCTCATTGCCCAACTCTTCTACCTGGGAGAGATTCAAAATCAAAACAGGAATCATACAGAAGATCCCAGGCTTTGTTTAGACCAGGAATTGAGTGCAGGAAAGATCACTTCCTAGAAAAAGCCAATGAGATATTCCAAGCAGAAGGAAAAAAGGAAAGCCCACTGATGATTGCTCAAGGTTATTATACAGATTATATCAGAGACCATGCATAACATTTCAAATGCAAAGAAGTAAAACCCCCATTTTCCTTGTGCTTTACTCCAGCTTTTTGATTGCAATGAGAATAAAACCAGACTGGGGTTATGCATCATGGGAAAATTCAATCAGCAACGCAAACCAAAAACTCTACATTTTATAACATGCTATATGGAACGTTACAAAAAAGCACTCAAATAAACAACCTCATTTCACACTGCAGGTATTGTTTGGGTGGAAGATTTCCATATCTATCATACAAAAAGAAAGTGAAACTACAGAGATGAAGTAAGTTGGTTAAAGCTGCACAGCCAGTAACTAAGAAAAGCTCCTCTACCTAACCAAAAGGCAACGTCACTTCCTGCCGCCCCCTCCCCCCCCCCCGCCCCCAAAAGCTCGATTTTAAATGCAGTCATCTTTTCAGTTCACACAAATTGCGTGGTGGTCATCACTAAGTGGAAGATTGTTTTTTAATTTGATTTTCTATTTTTCTTTACTATAATGAAAAGGGGGTTTCTGTTCACATTTTTCTATGAATACTGTGACAAATGTGCATGTCCTCAATTACCTCAGATTAAAGGCTTTCAGGGAGCAGGTTTGCATGAAATTATTGCTATTTCCATAACATCTACCACAAAGGAACAAAGGACATAAAGTCAAAGTGTCAGGAAGTTTATCCTAGGATGTAGCTACAATACAAGGCAGCTATCTTGTATTAGACCAGAAACAACCTTTCTCAGGAGTCAGTCAGCAGAAAAAACTGAACACTACATCCCAGGAACAAACCTGCTCAGGACACAGTGCTTCTCCAGTTGCTGGAACTTGTTCAGCCCAAAAGCAATCATGCAAAAAATCCACCAAGCACTGAAAGCATGAACTTGACCACACCTGGCCCTGCACCAGCTCATACAAGAGTCTAGGTTGAGCTCACACCAGGTGAGCTTTCTTGGGGGACTCCCCAAGTGGATCATTGGACTCAAACCTCAGCCACAGGAAAAATCACAAGATATGTGGTCTGACCTTGGAGTGCACATATCAGGGCTGGCTTCCTCAGTTGCTGATGCCCATGCAGTATGCAGCATGCCCAGATGCACATGGGGGAGAAAAAGTTCAGCGCATCTGGAGCAGTAGAAGATGTCAAATGCCTCATCAGAGATTGGAAAGTAGAACAGGTTGGACCACTCTCCCAGCCAAGCTTTGCAGCAAGTGTCTGAGTCTGTGGATGCACTAAGGTGGACTTGGTCAGCCAACAGACATTGTAAAAAATCTTTCTTCAACCCTAGTGCAACAAAGCTGACAATGCCTCGTATCTATTAAAACTACTCAAGTAACACCCTCAAAACATTTCTCACCACATCAGGGCCTCTAAATTGTGAGCAAATAATAATCTCCCACCACTGGGTGCCAATGCAGTTTGACAGCCAGGAATGGACCCTACCCCTTCACCTTCTGTGGATAAAGGAGAAAAACAAAACAAAACAAAAACTCTGAAACATCTGTGCCACCTACCTTCCTCTACACCTTGATCTTCCCTACCCAAATGCAGGCCCACATGGGCGCTTAATCCTCTAAACTATGTAAACAAGATTAAAAACAAAACGAAATAGAATATTTTTAAAAGCTATAAACTTGAATTTATATGCTGGAGGCTTATGCCATAAGGGAAGGCATTATTAGTGAAGAAAAAAATGCAACCACATAGCAAGGAAGTAGAGCTTGTGCACACATTATATTGCTGATACCAAAAGAAAAAGTCATTTCAGATGACACTGGTAGAAGTGAGCACGCTTCAACCGTGCAGAGGCATCCTGAGCTCCTGCACAGGGAAGGCAAGCGGAGCTGGGGTTCTCAAGCTCTGATGAAGCCTCAACCTAGTAAGAAGTGTCACTTAAAAAGCACTTAATTTCTTTCAAGTACCGTCTTCGCAAGTATCAGTTTGATGGCTTATTCTGAGCTATTTTCTGTGCTCCTCCAGAGAAGATGTCCCTCAGAAGTGTTAAGCAGGACATCCGTGCCGGAGAGGGTCTTCCTTCCCCATGCATCTGAAGAAGCCACATGTTCATCACTCTCAGTCAGAGGCTTCTGGGTACAGCCCTCAATTTGAAAAATGAGTGTCCTCAGAAGATTAATAATTCAACATCCTATCCCAACATTCAGCTTTCACTAAAAATAGTATAAGAGCAAGCTGGTTTTGAGTACAGCAGGAAGGCTTCATGTAGTGCAAAGGATCTTTGTGTTAAGGATGTAAGACATAGAAAGTACATCCTGCGGGAGAAATCCAAGCCATCCTGCAGGAGGGACTACCCCCACTAACAAACTGTGAAACACAGCTTTCCCTTTTTTTGTGTATACCCCGCCTCCAAATACCAATAGAAAATTGCATTTGGTATGTGCCTTTGCTTTATTTAGTTCTGGAAAGGAGTTAAACATAAAAATTTATGCCGTGGGGCTGGTGCTGTGGTACAACATGTCAAACTGACACCTACAATGCTGGCATTCAATAGAAACACTGGTTCAAGTCCTGGCTTCCCCACTTTCAGTCCAGTTCTCTGCTAATATAAGCCAGGGAAGCAAAGGAAAAAGGCCTTAGTGTCTGGGTCCCTGCTGCCCAGATGTAAGGTCAGGAAGAGTGTTCCAGACCCCTAGCTCTATCTTGTCCCAGTCTTGGCCATTGTGGCCATTTGCAGAATGAATCAAAGCTTGGAAGACCTCTCTCTCTCTCTCTCTAACTCTGCCTTTATATAAGTAAATCTTTTCCTAAAATTCTGTCTTTAAAATGATTGCCAGGTTGGCATTACTGCCTACTGAAAACATCTACTATTTGTAGGACGCAATTTCTACAGCCTTTAAGAGAACTGTTAATTAAGTAATTGGGTACGTATGGAGGAGATACACTAAACATTCTCCATGATCTGTCCACTTCCTCAAGTTTTTGAGTCTAAAACAGTGAACAACTGATCTGCTACCGAGCTCAGTTCTTTCCTATCACTATGACTTCATTTCTTTATCTGCAAATCTCAGAACAGTTCCTGCAACAGAGAGAGGAATCATTATGTCATCCGATAGATTCTATTTCAGAGCAAAAAGAGAAGATTCCTGGGAATCAGGCACTCTATAAAGGGGTGCCACCCAATGCTCGAGGCCATCATAGGATTTGCCCACATTCATTATTCTTAGGATCTTACAAGAATTGCAGGGAGATGCCAGACTTCTTCAAGTTATGGATGATAATATCCAGCTGATCCTTGCTGAATGGACTGCTGAGGTCAGTGAAGACTTCAATATGCCTCTTCTCAAACTTCTTTCCTCTAAAAGAGAAAGTTATCACATTAAGAAATCATTCTCTTACATTATCTCCAACAAATCCAAATATACATAGCCACTGAGCAGGGAAGGGCCAAGAAATGATTTAGACATTGCTGATACAGCTGACTGTTTTGGACATCTACACACTGTTGATGCTTAGGTAAGATCCTAGGAAATACATAATCAGCCCTGGTATACCTCATACTGCGACCAGACTGGGAAAGAGCTCTGAGCACCAGGAAAACCATGTTCCCTAACTCTTAACTCTTAGTGTAAAGATAAGGTCACTTTGATTTCGAAAGATCCATTCTTGGATCCCAGCCTCCAGAAGGGAAGGACACAAACAGAATACTCTCCTAATATCCCACAACTACAGTCATGCATAGATTCTCTTTCCAAATAGCCTGTTTTGATTCTACACACAAGCTAAGAGCAAAATTATGTGGAAGAAACATCTGGAATCTCAGTGCAAATGCTCCTCCTAACAAGTGAGGGAAGACATGCACGTGTGCGTACATGTATGTGCACGTGTGTGCATGTGTGTGCATGTGTGTGCATGTTAAGTGTGCATTTGCTCAAAGACACACATTTTCAAGGCATACTAATTCAATAATTTATTAGGAAATTGGCCTAAGCTATTATTCTCTCAGTTACACATGGATTATATCACTTATTATTTTTTTTAAATTTCTGATAAATTTTAAGTGAAATAAGAAAAAAATAAACTAAAATAAGCCAAACATTTCTCTCCCAGAGAAATGCCCATCAGATACAGGACCTTTTAAAACTCTAGAAAACAGAGTTTGAAGTGAATCACTGAATGCTTATCAAATGTTTCCTTAGCCACATAAATATTCTACTTGACTAATGATGAATCATACAGAACACTGAACACAACAACCCATGTAATTTTATTTTACAAAAAGCTGTTTCCAGCTCTCGGTAGTCAAGACACTTACACAGTTTCACGTTGAATCACATCCATGCACACAATCAGTGCGTCCAGGACTCGGCTGGTTAAGGGTGTGAACATCCCCAAACATTCCCTTCATCCCACGAGTGATCAACTTTTCTTTGAAGAAAATCTATAGGGCTGGAAATTGTGGACATAGGACTATGTGCCGATTTAGTGCTACCTGCCCAAGTGTACTTTTTCCAAAGTCTCTTTCACTAATGTATTCACTTTACTATTTCATATAACATATTCTACTTGTTCAATCAAATATCATGCCATTCAACAGTATCTAGAACTCATTTTCGGTGATCACAGTTCATTGTTCGATCTGAAGTGAGCCACCTGTAGCATGTTCAAGTCACTCCCAACACAGCAGTGCCTCCCAGTGATCAACGATGGCACTACCAATTGTTCAGAAATGGACAAGAATAGCTCCTTAAAATCAGGGCACCTGTGGAGGAAAGTGAACAATCTCACCATTTGCTTATCACTCTGATTTTTAGCCACAAAGTATCCTCCGTTCAGAAAATGACAGAGATTACTAATGCTATGCCTTATTAAAAATGTTTTCTCAGAGTAGGCATCCGGGCTAAAATGTAGGCTGGGATGCTCCACATTCCATACTGTAGTGACTGGGTGTGAATTCTGATCCCATCCTTGAATCCAGCTTCCTGCTAGTGTGCACCTCAAGAGGCAGCAAGTGACATCCCCAATAGTTGAGTCCTTGCCATCCTCAAGGGTGACTGACCCAGACTACATTTCTGGCCCTGAGCTTTTGCTGTGATCAGACCCAACCGTTGCAGGTATCTGGAAAGTGAGCCATCAGATAGAAGCTCACTCTGTCTCTTTCTCTCTCTCTCACTCACTTGTTTGTTGAGTTTGGCTATCAAATAAATCATAATAAATAAACAGTAAGTCATTTCTCATCATCTGAATACTGTTGGTCAGCACCCCACAAGACCCCCTGCTTACAGTCAACACAAGCATATATCCTCCCAACCTCTTATCACTAACAGAGAAAGGTCAAGCTCTCGGAGGGCCTGGAGCCAGATGCCCAACCTGATCAACTTCATCTTAAATCCTAACACATGCCACCTACATCTCCTCAAGGCAAATTCTCTCCATATATTCAGAGATGGGACCCTGAAGGCTCACCAAACTGTATTAGGGATTCCCCAAACTAAAGAACACATCTAAGGAGTTTGCCTAGCTCAAAAAGGATACAGTCAGCTTGCTGAGAACCTGGCTGGATTTTGCTGTCGATGTCTTCCAACAGATCAAAATCTGGCAGCATCAGGTGTCTGTGCACAGTGATGTGCTGATACTGACCCTCGGCAGCAAGGGCATTCTTGGTGTCATCGGTACCAAACAGGACTAAAGCTATTTCATCCTTGCTCTCGGCAAAAACCTAGAGAGGAACATCAGAAGACCGGAAATTATGTTAGGACAGACTGTAAGCAAGGAGACACTTGACCTTCGGGATACAGGACAACCTTAGGAAGCCCCACGGCTGTAGCAAGTTTGGATGCATGAAACAGGAGACTTCAGGAGCAACACGACTGCTACATTCTAGCCAGATGTTTGCTTTGACTTTGTTTCAGCGCAAGCTGGCATGATAGAATGGCTCTCAATAACTCTCAGTCATTCCACTAAACATAGATTTTAATACATATATATAATATAACAATATATGTAACATTACACATATATATGTGTGTGCATCTACTGAAGGTTTAAATTTTCTAAATATTAAAAAAAAAAAATCCAACTTACAAGTTCATATGCTATATACCTGCATTACTACTGACAAGCACAGTTTTAAAAGTTCATAGAAAACAAAATTGATAGTTTTGGTGCAAAAAAAATTTAGAAATCCAGGCGTAGTTTTTTCATAATACGCATTTTTTTCATGAACTTGAAGACCACATTCATATTATAAATAAATTCTTACATATGTAAACAGGGAATTAATAGATAAGAAAGTACATACATTGGGACTTGCATAATGGCTCAGTGTCTAAATCCTCATCTTGTAAGTGCCAGGATCCCAAATGGGAACTAATTCATGTCCCGGCTACTCAATTTTCCATCCAGCTCCCTGCTTATAGCCTGGGAAAGCAGTAGAAGATGGCCCAAAGCCTTGGAATCCAGCACCCAGTGGGAGATCCAGAAGAAGTTCCTGTCCTGGCTTCGAACTGGCTCAACTCGGCCATTGTGGCCATTTGTGAAGTGAACCAGTAGATGAAGGTCTTTCTGTAAATCTGCCTTTCCAATACAAATAAATTAATATTTTAAAAAGACAAAAGTATATATGTTGGCACTTTCAGAGAATAAATACTGGAAAAATACTCATCAGAACACTTACACAATGGCATAAGATATTCTCACAAAAATGAATCAATGAATTCACTGACATGAATAAATCTCCAAAACAAAGGTAAGAAAAAATGTATAGATTAGTAAGTATCATATGAAACAACCCATATATGCCCCTGACAGATTATTTAAGAATATATACTTAAGTCTAACACTACAAAATACGCATCTGCATCTGCCAAAATTCTTTGGAAAGGAGAAGAGGGAAAAACTAAATTCGGAAGGGACTTTATTGGTAATATTTCAAGAAAAGAAAAAAATTAAATCAATATGATAAAACATTAGGATTTGTACGGCATGAGACAATGGGAAAATCAGTTTTCATGGTGCAGTCCTTTTGTTTTTGCTGCTTTATGAATGACTTCATAATGAACAGTAAACACAACAAAAAAAAACCGATTTGACATAGCAGGCGGTGTGACCCTACGTATTTATAAATATAAGCCTTTTAATTACTAAAGCGCTCTGTGTGGACAGAATGGAATTCTTCGCCTTCACTTGTGTTCTTCTGCTCGATTCCCAAAACTACAATTTCCAGTTGAACCTGGAGTTTACGGCCAATGTGAGTTGGCCTTAGCAACTTGCTTGACTAACAGAAAACCATAGAAACAACTTTCTGGAATTTCCAAAGCTAGGCCATAATAAGCCGTACCAGCAGGGCCCCCTTCAAACTGTCACTGTTGAGACATTCTCTTCAAGAACGAGCTGCCACGCTGAGAACTCTCAGCTCGCTGGACAGGTTAATACACAATAATAATGCATAACACGCGTAGGCTTGTGGCGCACAGCCTCACCTGTGTTCCCAGCCATCAGAACACTGATGCTTCCCAGCACACAACTGTACATCACCTGGAATGGCTGGCTCGGCTGAGCCTTCTGATGATGCCCGTCCTCACTTCCACCTGATGGTAACTGTGAAATCACCTGAAGAAAACTCAGCCAGCAGAGCCCATCCAGTCATCAAACAAACCATGACAAATGTCATTTAAGACACTGAGATTTTGGGGGTAGTTTGGTACACTGAACTAGACAGGAGGAAACTGAAGGACTGGCTTAAGATCACAAGATCAGCACATGTGGCACAGGAAGGATTTAATTCCTGCCCATTCAGTTTTCGAGACTCTGTGTGTGTGTGTGTGTGTGTGTGTGTGTGTGTGTGTGTGTCTTTTAAAGATTTATTTTTACTGCAAAGTCAGATATACAGAGAGGAGCAGAAAAAGAGAAGAAGATCTTCCGTCCGATGATTCATTCCCCAAGCGGCTGCAATGGCTGGAGCCGAGCCGATCTGAAGCCAAGAGCTTCTTCCAGGTCTCCCACGTGAGTGCAGGGTCCCAAGGCTTTGGGGGTGTCCTCAAATGCTTTGCACGGAGTTGGATGGGAAGCAGGGCTGCCAGGATTAGAACCGGCGCCCATATGGGATGCTGGCCCATGCAAGGTGAGGACTTCAGCTGCGAGGCTACTGCATCAGGCCCAGAGATTGTAATTTCGAATTGTCTTATGTTTCTACACTTGATCTTAGCCAAAAGGCTGAGAAGCAATGTCTTTTGTTTCTGATAAAAACTATAATGTCCAGTGACTGGGTCAGAATGAAGAAAGAAGAAAATATCAGGCTAGAGTGGCAGACAGACCTACATGTGCATGAATACATGATAGAAAACTCACCAGATTCCCCAAAACACAGAGGTTGAACAGTAATAAGGGGATTAGGATTTTGCCTTAGAAGGTAAAAGCAATAAGCAGCTAAAACACAGGTGGCAAGCTCAAGACCAACCTGAAACTTACCTGTCGCTGGACAAACATAGTCATCACCTTCTTGGCTTGTTCAAATGGAGATTCTTCTCCAGGAAAGGCGTTGCCCATGGCAAAGCCTACATCCATACAGAGCACAACAGCTGCCTAGAAACAAAGGCCCAAAGACTGTTTGAGAAAACGAAAGGCATAAAGTTTTGAAATACATCCTCTGCTTATCGTGTTCACAGAACTTCAGATATATTTAGAGGTGTGATAAACAGAAGAAACATGTTTGACGTGAAGACTATATATGTACAACATATAAATTTTCACTGCAGTAGCCTTTACACTTTTTAAAAGCTAGGAAATCTCTCAGGCAGGAACGTTCATTAGGTAACTGCTGTTCCCCTGGCCTGAGCTCAAAGCAAAGCCATATTGAGCAGACTACAATGAAAGCCAGTACAGCTAAGCCCAACACACATAAAACTACAGTTAAACTGTAGAGTTACAAGAATAGAAGCTTTTATAGTAAGTCATTGATTTGGAATATGGTTTGTTCTGAAGCATTTATGTGGTAATCTATATACACGAAGATAGTATACTCCAACAATGTGAATCAGTTTTTAAACTGAGGATCAAAGAATAAGACACAGAATATATCTAACTGGAGACACAGAGACCTAATAAAGCAGCACAATATTCTATGACAATAGTATGCAGCAAACAAGAGAGACAGAAGGAGCAGATACACAAGACTGGTGGGGAGGGCAGAGAAGAAAACAGGCATGTGACCCTTGGGTGAATCTTAAACAACAAGCAGGAATCAATAAAGCAAAAAAGGAAGCTACAGAGGGAATCACACAGGTCAAGCACTAACTCACTAGGCAACAATAACATATGCAGGGAAATAAGGAAAGCACAAACTAAAAAGAACAGTTCTAAAATGTAACTGAATGTGCATTACAGTAGATCTGAATTAACAACAATCACAACTTCAGGGCACGTTATAAAATGAGTCAACGATGACATAATTACAACAATTTCCCACACCTGCCTCACTCCAGTCTCCTAAATATTTTAGGTTCTACTAACAGCACAGTAAATTCAAAACAGGAAAAAGACCTTCTGCTGAAAAAATTAGAGTGGCCATCTGAAGATCCAGGATCTGGTCCCACTTGCACTTCCCATTAGCTCAAGTACAAGGGAATTTCACTTAACCTCAGGGTTCATTCACTAAGGAAGAAGACAACTGAGACCCATGAAGCCAAAGGTCATATCCAGAGTTGCTCTGATCAGCAGGCTCACCAGTGCTTTGTACTAATCCAACTGTCAACAGTCTGAACATCCCATTTTATGATGTAGTTACACGTGAATATGAAATGCACTTAGTCAAGAGCATTGGAGGCATAGAGATCCACTAAGGAAAACCTGGGTATTTGAGCCAGATGAGAAGACTAAGGAAAATATAATAGCTTCTCCTGATATCTGACATCTGCGTTACAAAAGATTGACAGGCAGGAGAGTTAGTTAGATTGCTCTGGCTTCCTGGAAGGGGTGGCATGTGCACATAACAGTTAGATATTACCAATAAATAAATCATTTTCTGACACAATGTTCTGCTGACCGTGTGTGTGTAATAGATATCATGAATAAAGAAACTATTTTGTGACACAATGCTCTCCTGAGCTTAGATGTACTTGAAAAACCTCAATGAGCACCTATCAGGGATGATTCCGAAATGTATTTTATTCTTCCCAACTCATGAGAAAGAGACATCATTTTTCCCTTAGTACAAAGAATGGTCCATAATGCATGTATTTTTTGGAGTAAGACAATTATTTTGGGAAAGATGGAAACAAACTACAAAGTCCCTTTGACAGTAATAAAAGGTATATTCTATGGGGATCATAACCTAAAAAGCTCAGAAAACATCCTTTTGCATCCATTTAATACACAATAATAAAAGCTACTTCTTAAAAAAAAAAAAAAAAGACTTAGAAAACCAAGCCTTTTGCCAGGAAAAGGCATCAAGAAATTTAATCATATGGCACTTATTATTTTTTTTAATCTAGAAGAAGAATGGCCTCCATAGAAAGAGGTTGTAACAATTTTACTCCAAGTGCATCTACACAAACCCCTCCCCACTGGAGCTACAAAGTTTTCAGCAGCTGAAAGTAAAGAACCAAGAAGGTGAGTCATTGTAATCAACATTTCCCCAAGGAAGTTGAGGCGATCAGATCAGATTTTATCTGTATGAATGGATCAGTCCTGAAACCACACCTCCCTCTAGTGATCCTTCAGGGACAACTACACATCTCTTCTTAGGTTAACAAAACCACTTTTAAAAAATTCCCTGTCACTTCTGTTATTAACCTGGGACCCAAGGATCATAGATTACCAGCGGCAGATACGCTCCAGGGCTCCGAAATCAGCCAGCCTGGGTTCAAAGTTACAGACTGTCTCATCACTTCGGTTCTCGTTGCCTGTGTTTTGCACCTGCAGTGAGGGGTTAGGGGTTTTCACCAATCCGTGTTAAAATGAAATGAGATCATAAGAGCTCTGTATCTGCAATTCAAAAAATAAGATCTCCCCAAAAAAAGACGAGATACTAAGTTAATGGAGAAGTGCATTCCATAACGCGATGTATTAAAAGTTAGTTTATTCACACAGTCCCTCTCTTAAATTTACAAGCCGGTGGAGTTGGTGTTTATCACGGCTGATGCCCGTTCTCACACAGATGAGAAGAACCTGGGTTCACGGAGGACTGAGAACTGAGGAGAAAGGGAATGAGCAGCTAGTGGAGAGGGGCGTGGGAGGAGTGCACAGCGGAAGGACTGTCAGCTCAAATTCAGCGAGGCTCAAATTCAGGTTCTCGGACTCCCAAATCCGCATGGCACACCCATCGTTTTCGGCCCTCTTCACCTAGCCCAACACCACGACCTTCCCTCCTGCCCTGCTCCTTGGCACCGCGGTGATCCCACATTTCCTGTTTCCGCATCGCCCTGTCCGGGGCCCTGGTCTGAGTAAGCCCCAGTCCATGGCCCTGTAAACTACCTTATTCCAGGACCGCGCCATGTTGCAGGTTCACAGGCAGCTTGGTTTCCGGTTCCGGGCGGGAAACTGTAGCACCGGCAATTTTGGTTCCGGCGAACTGGCAGGCGGACCGTACTGGGCAGGTACACTTCCTGCCTAGCCTAGAAAAGGCGGGGAAACCGAGCGCCGAATTTCCGCGCGTGCGCAGATCACCTCCTTCCTGCTAGGTGAAGCGTTTGTGGGTTTTGCGCTTTGGTGGATTGTTAGTACTAGCTAGCTACGTAATAAGCTCTTCTCTGGAAGATTTCATTCCCCTTGCTTTCTATTGAAATAGTACCTACAGCGTTTAGTGTGCGACCTGTGATGGTAAATTTCCTTGAGTATGGCTATTTTTCCAGGCAAGCAAAAATAAAATTGGTATTCTGCTTCGCAGAATAAAGCAGATGTGCAAATACCCGAAAGCGTAAAAAGGCTTCTCCTGTGGCTCTCCCAGTAGTGCCTAGGGGCTCCAGCCTGGGAGAGGGCAGGAGAGTTTTAATTTAATAGCTGCGTCTCAGTACTTATAGAAATGGTAACAAATGTCCATCACAGCGCTTGACAAGTTCATCATGCCCCTTGAGAACAACAGTCGAGCCTGAAGCTTCTCACCCTTGGAAGGAGGAAGGCCCCAGTGACCCTTGGGCAGAGAACAACTCTGTATCAGATGAGCCACAACCTGACAGGTGGTTGGCCAAATATATGGGAGGACCTGGCAGGGAATAATTTACAAACCTCTTCCCATACTGGGTAAATTACAACTGTTGACATGATCTCACTCTAGAACGTTTAGCCTGAGGACAAGTGGAACTAAAACTGAGAAGGGGGGGTTAAGGAAGCCAAAATTATAAAGTACACCAAAGCCAAGAGAGTCAGATGTTTCCAGTCTCTGTTTATAGAGCTCAGGATGTCCGTCCAGATTTTGATTCAAACAAGTTCTTTTGAAACTGAAATGTTTTTAGTGATTTTTAGAATGTGAGTGGTAAATAGAATTAGTGGAGAGTCAAACATGGTGTAGAAATCAGTATGCTTCTTGCCCATCATTCCATCTTGTATATACTCCATTCATTTTTCATTTTTTCTTTCTGTTGTTCCACTTTCATTCCCGTCCTCCTTTCCTCTCTCCTATTTCCCCTATTCATCCTTCCTCCTCCTCCTCCTTCTCCCACGCCCCCCTCTCTCCACCTCTCGTAACTAATTTGGAAAAGAAATAGTGGTTTTTAATTTTAATGTAACTTCTTTTTAAATTATTATCATTGTTCTATGATACAGTTTCATAGGCCCTGGGATTTCCCCTGTCCCCTCCCCAAACACTCCTCCCCTACCCCACCCAATTCCTCTATATTATTACTGTAGCATAGCTCTTCATAAACAGTCACGTGTTCATCATTGCAGGCATGAACAATGGCAGAAAGTACAGCTTCCTATTGTCAAGATACAGCTAATAGTTTCATTAGCTGTCCATCTTTGATCTGGAAGTAGAGACGCACACTGCACTGCATCCTCACATCTGGACATGATAGTCTCCATTACAGAGCCACCACACATCCCTCTTAAATGAAAGGCAACAATACAAAATTAACAACAGGAAGAAAAACCTGTTACAAAAAAACAGGTTGCAAACACCATGAATTTCTCAAGAGGTTTTGATAACTCAACAGTCCTGAATTGCTGGTGATCCTACCACTCCATTCACGATGAAATCTCTCCTGAATCCACTGGCTGCTCTAGTCGACCTTAGAGTTTCCATCTGCCCAGATCTTCACTGCCAATGATTGGCTGGGGTAGTTGATCAATTTGTTCTGTCCTCCATCCTCTGCCATGATACCAGGTGTCCTCTGGAGGCTCCAATGTACTGCCATATCCTCCATGAACGCATGGTGTTGGAACCCAGCCCAATCCTGTTTACCACATACTCTGCCTTCATGTAAACCAGTAGGAGCTGCAGTCTAGTTGGAGCAACCCACAAAAACCCCACCAGGCCCGCCCCTGCCCTGGTTCCTGAGCTTGCCAGTCTGTGCAGCAGACTGGTGCTGTCCACATCCCATTCAGCTCTCATACATGTTGATGGTTATTGAAGCCCAGTTCGTCCCAACCAGCCTCACTATCCAGTCTGCACTGGGGCCAGCAGGTGACACCATCTATATAAGTCATGCCTACACCTGACAGAATTTGGATCCTGTGCCAGCATCTGCCAGCTAATGCTGTGGCTAAGCCCAATCAATCCACACCAAAACTGGCTTATGCATGTACCAGAAGGCATAGTCAGCCCAGCCTGGCTTTTCCATGGTCCAGCTCACATGTGAGCCATCAGATGTGGCCCTGCCTGATCTGGTCTGCCCCCATCTCAGCTCTCATGCTCACCAGTGGGAGTAGTGGCCCTCACTGGGGCCATCCCCACCATCCCCCTGGTTTCACATGTGCTGGTTGGGTGCTGAGGCCCAGTCTGGCACAGACCCCTCACCTCGGCATTTGCCAGTGGGTGCTATAGTCTGGCCAGGCCAGGCCCACCCCCAATTCTAACTCACGCTGGTGGGAGCTACAGCCTAGCCCAGCCCTGCCAGCCACAATCCCATCCCTCATGTGGACTGACTGATATTGCTCCCTGACCTGTCCTAACCCACACTCCATTCAGGCACTCAGATTCTCCAGTGGGTAATATAGACTGACCCAGCCTGGCCTGCCCCCGAGCTGCACCAAATGTATGCTGGTGGATACCGTATTTTGGCCTGGTCTGGGCTGCTCCTCGTATTGGTGCTTGCACTCACCTGCAGGGAGCATGTCCCAACAGGGGAGTTCCAGCCTCCTCCATCTGGATCTCTCCCAATGCCAGATCTTGCACACACTGGTGCATCCATGGGCCAGCCCTATTTAGTCCACCTCCTGTTCTAGCAGGAACAGTGGCCTTTCCTTATCAGCCCTTACCCATTCTGGTTCTTGTTGTTGGGAGCTACAGCCCAGCCAAGCCTGATCCATACCCAGACACAGCTCACACATGGCTCAATGGGGGGAGAGACCTGGCCTAGCCTGCCCTATACCTACCCTGTTTCTCACGAATACCAATGAGTGCTGGATTCTACCCAGTTTGGCACATCAAATACCCAGCCCACACACATGCCAAGGGATTCTGTAACTATATCCAGACCAGACCACATCCCCCACCCTGGCCTTTACTTTCTCCAATGGGGATCACAACCTGGCCAGGGCGTCCCCTTCGCTCCTCGACTAGGCCTGCTCCCCTCCAGAGATTTCACAGAGTGGTTGCTCTGACCTGGCCTGGCATAGCCCCCATCCATCTTAGCCTTTGCCTTTGGATGCTGTAGCCTGGCCTGACCTAACCAACCCCCAGTCCCAACTCTCGCTGACGGATGCTGCAACCTAGCCCTGCTCAGTCTGCTCCCATCCCAGCTCATGTGAACCAGTAGATGTGATACCCTAGCCCAGCTTGACCTGCACTCCAGCCTGGTTTTTCCACTCACCAGTGAACTAAAGTCTGCTTGGCCCTGCCCAGTCTACCCCCTTCCAAAACCAACCTACACACTTGCCAACCAGTGAGACTACCTTGCCCAGCTTGCCTGACCCCTAGGTCTGGAACACATGCTCACCAGTGGGAGCTATGGCCCAGTAGGGAAGTCTCCCAGTTTCCACACTCTGCTCACTCCCAGACCCAGATCACACATGTTCAGCAGGTGCAAGACCCTTGCCCGGCATAGCCTGCCCCTCCATCTTGGCCTTTGTATGAGCTGGTGGATGTTGCGGGCCAGCCCGCCCCACACACTGTTTTAGGAGTCACATGCAGTGCTGCAGCTTGAACCTGCCCAGCGTATTCTCAACTCCAGTACCCGTGAGTATTGGAGGGTTCCATGTTCACTCCTAGTTCAGCCAGTCACTATCCCAACTCTTGAGCTAACCAGCAGGACTTGTATTTCCATAGGGTTGGGCCCATTTATGCCTCACAGAATCCAGGCCTGGATCTCTTGCATGCTGGTTAGTGTCATGGTCCTGCCTAGTGTGACCTGTCCCCTATTCCAACACTCAATCAGGTATTTGGATCTAGCTCCAGCCATAGCTTTCATGTGGTATCGTGTGTGATGGTCAGTGATGCTCTGTGCTAACAAGCCCATCTCAGGACTCCCATGTGAGCTGATGAATCACTCTGACCCATAGAGATCTTCCAGTCTCTCCCCTCCGTATCACCAGGTCTCAGTTCCCTCACTTATCAGCCAGTACAGTGGCCCTGTTGTTAGGTGTCCCTCGGGATTCATTCCTCACTTTCACATATGGTGTTCACATTCATGGATATCCCTAGGCAATATTTCATCACCCCCAAGTCTCCAGAGCTCATTGGCAGGTGGCCAGTGGGCAAAGCCTGGTGCCCAGTGGACACACTGGCCACCTGTGGAATAAAGATGGTGCCAGCTGCTTTAAAAGCAGCCGGGCGTGGGCTGCTTCCTCCTCTCGTCAGCCAAGATTGGCCAATGAAGCGGAGTTCTGGTCCATGTGCCCGACCCACCAAGAAATAGTGTTTAGAATCATTCACTTTCAGGCAACTAGTCAGCCGTCATGCTGGGAATACATACATACTTTATACATTGCTTCTCTTGAAAAAGGCCCTCCATTAAACAAGGCTGAAGGGCCAAACATTATTAATGTTTCTATGTAGTTACTCCTTTCCTCCTTGTAGCGTAAGGATCCTGACTTCTCTGGTTGCTCTTTGCCTGTCAGTGAAAAGTTCCTTTCGATTTTTAGAAAAGAGTTGGTTGTGAATGTGGAGGACACAGAGCTTTGTGGGCTGTGACTAGTGTAGGTGATGGCATGTGTTTTGGGGATAGGAAAGTAAGTTGGACAGAGAAGTGTAGCATTTACTGTGGCATGTGAAGGAAATAGTTGAAACAGAGAAAAAGGAACAAGATATGATTATTTGGTAATTCCCATGTGCCATGACTCCCAGTCAGGACCCTAATGCAGTCTCTTGCCTTTGACCCTGGACTGGCCTTATGAACTGGCTTTTGATCATTAACATGTAGTAAAATTGACACTGGATGAATTCTGTGCACATTCTTTCAGAATGACCAACGGATTCAGCTTTTTCCTCCTATTAATCCAGATGCAGTGGAAGACCAACAAACATGAACCCTATGGAGGAGCACTGTTACAGACCAAATGTTTGTGTGTCCTGGATTCATATGTCGAAGTTCTAACCCGCAATACAATGGCATGTGGAGTTGGGGCCTTTGGGAGCTGATTAGGTTTAGGTAGTCATAAGATGAAGCTGGGGTCTCAGGGTATTACTGGAATAATGCCTTTATAAGAAGAAATACTAACAGTCGGCCTCCTACCCTCTCCTGCCTCACTCAAAGAAAATATCAGTATACAGAAAAAAGATGCCGAGCTGCAGTCCTGGAAGAGGATCCTCACCAGAAACTGACCATGTCGTTACTATGATCTTGGACTTTCAGCCTGTGGAACCAGAGAAACACGTCTGTTGCTTATGCCACCTGGACAGTCTATGTTGCTATGGAAGCCAAGCAGGCTGGTCCAAGCAGTGAGCACCGCTAGCTCAAGACTCACCGAGCTCACATGCAACACCTGATAAGCAGACACGCAAGTGAGCTTATCCACTGTGAAGATTAGGTAACAGTGTGTAGATGCCTCCTATGAAATGATTTTAGCAGGAATAGGGAGTAGATCCTCTTGTATAAGAAACTCCCCCAGGATTAAAAATAATGAGCAGAGACTAATCATCTCCACTGAACAACACTCCAGGTGCAAAATGATGAGCAAATAAATCCAATTGTTGTTATTTTAAGCCACTATATTTTAGCTGTTACAGCAGCAATAAGTAACTGCAATGAAAGAGATTTTAAACCTCTTATGCCATGTGTTCCCTTCAGGGCAATTAATAAAAGAAAAATATTTGATTTATTCTCAGACTATTATGTAAGTTAACACTGTGTTTGACTTAGAAATCACTGAGATTTAATTATGTAAGTGATGACTTCCTTATACAAAATAAAAAGATTAAGGCCTTGTATTTAGACTAAGAACTATAACAGTTAGATGACAAGTTTGGAAAATTAGTTAAAAAGCAAGGCACAGATATGAAATAAAATTTTACAACCAGGGCCCAATGCGATGGCTCGATGACTGAATCCTTACCTTATAAGCACTGGCATCCTATATGGGTACTAGTTTGCATTCCTGCTGTTCTGCTTCCCATCCAACTCCCTGCTTATGGCCTAAGAAATTAGTAGAGAATGGCCCAAAACCTTGAGACCCTTCACCCATGTGGGAGACTCAGAAGAAGCTCCTAGATCCTAGCTCCTGGCTTCGGATCGGCTTAGCTCCACCTGTTGAGGCCACTTGGGGAGATGGAAGGCCACAGCCGATGGAAGGTCTTTCTGTCTCTCCTCTCTGTAAACTCTGATCTGCCTTTCCAGTTAAAAATAAATGAAAATATTTTTAAAGAAAGCTTATGTACCAAATAATTGTATCCAGTGATATGCCATGCTCCTCTTCCATCAAATACTATTTTTACTGAAGACTCCCAGATCCTCACCAAGGGCTATCAATATGGACACCAAGGACTACATCCCAACTGCCAAGGAGACCATGGGGAATAGGAATGCCTTCGGAGGCCGAGAACTCTGAGGTCATCCACCCCCATATAGAGCTTCCACAGGGGATGGAAGAAGTCCAATCTCTCCTGTGCAGAAACCAGTGTCATTGGAATGACAACCAGGAGCCTTGAGTGGTCTGCAGAAACAGAATAATAAACCTCCTTTGGGACTAGGGAGGCGAGCTTTCTCTGGTCCTCGCCTAGCTCCGGCTCTGGGTCCCCACCCTCTCTTGCGATGACCATTGGGATCACTCCAGAAACCCCTCAAAACCAACAAACATACAAACAAACAAAAAAACCTAGAATGGACAGACAACAAGGAAAGCTTAGAATCAGACAGGAAATGGTCAGCGTGGATTCACTTATACCTTACTAGGTGGGACACAAAGATTAGTTATGCCTCACTGGGGTATTGGGGATTTCTCTGCACACCCCTCCAAAAAAAAAAAAATGTTCTGTACCTAAACTGGGGACACATGTCTTGCTAGGGTTATAAGCCAGTTCAGACCATCCGAAAAACAACCAAGTTCAGCAAAATGATGCTTCAACACTATAAACAGCTAAATACTAAAATGAAAATAGACACGAGACAGCTGAATAGTAATCTATAGCCATTTTGAGGTGTATAGAACCCGGTTGAATATAAACCAAAACAAATGTCTATGAAGAAGTCACAGGATGCAGTTGAGAACCTGCATTTTCCTATTAACATATTGTTAATCAATACCATGTCAATTAATGCCATAATGTTGTAAATTGTTGTTGATGTTATGTTGGGGCTTTTAATTGATTGGGACGATACTTTGCTGGCTTTACCTTCAGACCAGAGATGGTTACACCAAGAAATCGTTGAACTCACTAGGATAATAAGATGCTGGACTTTATGCTTGGTAAATACTTCCAATGAAGAACCTCAACTGAATTTGAACTGTGGTAATGCAACAAGGTGGAGAAATCCACCATGGGGAGAGGATTCGGGGAGGGGTGAGCGGAATCCCAGTGCCTATAACACTGTGTCACATAATTCAATACAATTAATAAAAAAAAAAATCCACAAAGAAAGGCCTATATTGAGTTGAAAAGAGAAACCTTTTGGTATTAGCCGCTACTCTTTCAATGCAACATAAAAAACCCTGCATGGCTGTTCTTTTTTTTTTTTTTTTAAGATGTATTTATTTTTATTGCAAAGTCAGATATTTAGAGAGAGGAGGAAAGACAGAGGAAGATCTTCCATCTGATGATTCATTCCCCAAGTGACCACAAGGGCCAGAGCTGCACCGATCCAAAGCCAGGAGCTTCTGGGTCTCCCATGCAGGCCCCAAGGCTTTGGGCCATCCTCGACTGTTTTCCCAAGCCACAAGCAGGGAGCTGGATGGGAATTGGGGATGCTGGGATTAAAACTGGTGTCCATATGGGATCCTAGTAGCAAAGACTTTAGCCCCTAGGCCACCACGCGGGGCCCATCATAGCCATTCTGAAGTAACACAATGACACTTTTAAATTAAAATCATTCTTTTTACATTTAGCCTTGTTTCATAGGAAATTGAGATCTTTCTAACCATGGAAATGAATTGAAATGAGGTATGCAGGTTAATGTTATAGAGATGACTTGAAAGTATCAGTGTCACCATATCTTCAGACAAGATTTATCTAGCTCAGCATACTGTGGTTGCAAACTAATTGGAAAATCCAGGCCTCCTCCTTGATGGTCATCATAGAGATTAGGTGAATAGACACTAACAGAATTGAGCAAATGTAGCATATAACCCCAATTTCTTCTTATTGTCCAGACATTTACTGACAACAGAGATTGTTTCAGTTCTGTTTGGGCCAGTTTTCCTTCCCCTGACATAGGAATTTACCTTTGGAAAACATTGTTGAAATGATTTTGGCTTACAAGTCTATTCCACTACATGATGACACCCAAGTAGGGCAAGGGCCCTGTCAGTGTCGTATCTGAATCCCTCAGTCATGGTCTCAGCCTCACTGCAGCTCCTCCGTTCCACTGTGGTCACCTTGCTCTTGTCCTAATCATTATTCTGAGCATTGACTATTGGTTTCCCCAACCCCAGAAAATTGTGACACATGTGTGCAAGTTTGTAATGTGGGATTAGATGAAAATATTATTTGAGGAAGTAGATCACCTAAACAGACACTCCATAAACTTGTGGTGCTTGGAAAAAGTCAATATTTATGGATGCATGCTAAGTTCATACAGACAGACAGGAAAGTGAGCATGCTCACAATTTTTTTCTGGCAAACGATGACATAGCAAAGCAGTTTTGGAGTATTTCAAAGCCATAGTAAACATTAATCTGATTTTATTTTTATTTTGTCTTCAGTTGTTCGTATCTCTGAAAATGCACCAGAGAGCACCAAGTTTATGTTCAAAAACACCATGTATGATTTTCCTGGTTAAACTGATAATAGCTATTTTTCTTTAAAGAGGAGAGTTTTTCTAAAAGTGGGATTCAGCACCATCCATTAGGAAAACATCCCTGGCTGTCCGTGGGGCAGCATGAGCAACCTCTCTGGAATGTTTCACAGCAATTCTTCCAGGAGCAAGAAATGAGCACCAGCTGTTTCTGTATGAGGACCAACACCTGAAGACTTCTTGGGATTCAGCTTTTTGAATCTAGAAGGAGACTCCCTAGGAATGATATTCTTTTAACTCAGAATCTAGAATTCTGGATTAATCTGCTCAGCACAGAAAGGATCCTCCTTCCAAACTCTGCAAAGATCTGAGTGATTAAGGCTCTGAGTGAGGTCTTGTCAAAAACCAGAAGGCTAACTCTGGCTGTTTTGTGCTTAGAACTGAACTTCAGCCTCGAGGGAATGTTTGGCAGTTGCAATCCTTCCGTTTAAATTGTTGTGAATTGGATTAACTCACCACCACCTCCACCACCAGGAAAATAGGTTATGCTGCTATTTTGTAATTGTACTCTCCTGTCTACTATTTATTGCTAACAAAGCCTGAACCCAATGACATTCCAGCAGTTTAACTGCAAAGTACAAGAGGTGCTACTATCTCTATAGCACATACATACCTAGTTTACACAACCAATCAATGCGTATGTATAAATTCTTTGTTTTCAATTTATACTAAAATAAATGAATGGATAAATTAAGGAGTAGCAAATAAATAGATAAATAAATTATATTAGCAATTTGTGTGAATCATTATTAGGAGTCAGATTTCTTTCTTACCAGGTAAAATAGCCATTCTTCCCTTTTCTCTTAAGACAGCGTCACGTCACTATTTAGCTGAGAATATACCTACCCAGGCAAAATATGACATTTTCTAGCCTCTTTTGTCCATGATGTCCTATGGCTAAGTTCTAGCCAAAGAGCTCTAACAAATATGGAATGGAGTTTCTAGGAAGTCTCTTTAAAAATGAAGTGTATTCACTTTTTTTGCCTCTGTCTCTATTTGTCCAGAAACATGGATAAGATGGTTGCAGTCCAAGTCGGTACTGGGACCCTGAGGAGTAACAAGGTCCACATCCTACTAATGATAAAGCAGTGGAAGACACTTGGGGCCTGTGTGGTTTCTAGAGGGATGATCTGCCTCTAGACTTTTATGGAAGAAAGAACCTTCTATCTTGTCTAGCCCATTGATATTTTGGGTTTTAATTATATGGAAGTAAGTCTAAATCTTAGGAGTGTACCCAAATCTTTAATTCTACTGCAGAATTGTGTGGTACCTGGCTTTCTAAATGTTTCACTCCATCCCTATTTTCCCAATGACCTTGATTACTTGTAAGCCTCCCTATCTTTCTGGTCTCATTTAGTCACATATTCATAGATTTCAGACACCAGTTGTACTTTCAAGCTCCTGAACTGATATGCAGTGGAGCTACTTGTCCCAGATAAATGGTCATTGTAGGGAAAGGAATCAAATAGAGTTTGTCCACTGAGTAAATAGCTTTGGCACAAATTGCTCCATTCTCTGCTCTGCATCAAGATAGTAGACAGATCAGTGTAGGTTTGGATGTTCTAGAAGAACTGTGTGAGATAGGGCATAATTTGAAGAAAGAATGCTAGGACTTCAAGATAGAACATAAGTTACTAGATGTAGAGAAGAAAGGAAGCTGTCAGGAGTTTAGACAGTGGAGGTTTCTACTTCCTGGGTGGAATCCTTGTTGGAAAGGTTGCCCGAGACATTGTCAGATTCCAGAAGCTCCACAATGCTGTAGGGAGAACAGTCCTCCAGCCCCAGTTTGCTGCAGAGCCAGCCACAGAATCCTTTCTCCATATCCCGGGCAGCTTGCCACCACGCTCCCCATGACCAAGAGAGCTGGACCACAGCAGCATAGACACCCAGGGAAGAAGCCATGGCTATGATAAGCACTGGGTAGAAAAGAATTAGGCAGGGACAGCATGAGATCTTGTGCCAGAAGGTCCTCTCCTCATTGTATACCAGGAAGATGTTGTACCAGGTAATAGTGCCATAGTAGAAAGAGACTACGAAAGAGAGGATGAAAACCACAGGCAGGCAGACCAGCGTCCAAAGAACCACATGGGGCCCACGGTCTGCTCCCAGTTGGCAGACATTTCTTGCTTCAGATGCCATTTCCCTTGATGACTCCTGAGGCTTGGTCAGTTCTTGCAGTTCCTTCTCTGTCAGTGTGACATGAATGTCCACCACCTGACCTTTCTTCTTCCCTCGGGTGATGGTCCCTGTTAATGTGACATAGCGGCTGTCTGAAGGCATGTCCCACATACCTGCAAGACAACAGAGGAAGTGAGAGTCAGGACTGGAAGGAGATATTGCATCACAGCACAATCCAGGACTGGGATGAACACCAAGGTGTCCTTTTTCACATCACCTGTCACAGGACTGAAGTCAGAGCCTTGATAGTAAGTTGAATGGATCTCCTTTGGGAGGATGACTGCTCTTATTCTTGCTCCCATAGGGAACTCCTACTACATATGCTAGGGCCTTGATCAAGTTATGAGGCAGGATAAACTTATTTTTCAGATCTTTCCACTTTTCTGGGCCTCAGACTTGGCATGATCTCTGTGACATGGTTGCGGGGAGGTGGTATGAGAAACTTTGCTGTAGACATCACTTTATAATGATGCTATTTCTAGTTAGCAAATTCTGTTCTGTCATGGTATTTAAAACTGGATGTGCGTGCATTGCGTAGATGGGAAGCCATTGCTTCCCTTCTCACTCCTAGCTCTATGCTGTTTTGAGGAGACCTCTTCATATGACTGCAGTGGTCATATTCAAGTTCTGGATACATCACCATATATACTACACACAATACACACACAGGTCACACATTGCACATATCCAAACCCCTACCACATATTTCCAAATATACTCCCCACAATACTCTCATGGAACACACCCCTAATACACATCATATACACGTGCCCAAACACCACACAACTGACCATATATCCACATCATAAAGAAACAACACACCATAAACACATACATACACATCCACAACTGTGCATCACAATACCCATCCCATTCATGTATATACTCCTACATTCTCTACACATCATATTTCCCCAACATACACAATACACACCCATAACACATATCATACACCCATAAATACATACAACTACGTACATATCACACTTAAGCACAACACATGTACTGTATTCATACCACACATCACACCCACACCCTAATACACACTTCCATACTACATGAACATGCCATATGCATCATAGTGAATGCACGCACTCACACACACAACTCTCCATATAAACCACACACACATTATCGAACAGTTATCCTTTGGCATTTTGGAAGTGAGATTGGAGACACAGAGACTTTGGTGATCCTTGGAGTATAAAATGGAGCCTAGGAGTGTGTGGCAGAACCAGGGCCTGGGGGTGAAGTCTCTGGATAGTATATCCCGTTAGGCCTGTGGACTCCTTGCCCCATGACTAGAAGACCTAGACTGGTACCACCTGAAGAACGGGGCCCAGGGTAGTGGCAGGGGTTCTGACTACCCATCCAGGAAAGTGATATTTCCCTGCAAAGATTTTAACTTTCTTGGTCTCAGCAAATGGCATAGTAGCTTATTTCCACTGTTTCTATAAAATAATCAGGGTTTATTATTGATGCCTCTATTTCTATCAGGAAAGTTTAAATTAAATTTTGAATTCACCCTCCTGCTGTCATCCTGGTTCAATTTCTACATTAGGGATTATTGTGTCTGTAGTTATACAGTAGTCTCTCATCAACTCCCCCACTCATCCTTTGCATTTTATTCTTCTTAAAGAAGCCAGATATTAGAGAATGTAAATGAGATAATGTCTCTCCCTTGCTTAATATTCTCCATTGATTCTCCCCGACACTACTCTGTGCTTATAAGCAAATTCCAATCCTTCACTATGAAGATCAAGGCTTACATGATGCATGTAGTTCATGCTTTACCTTATGATCCTCTGCTTCTGTAACCTCCCTACACACAAATGACTCCATTGCATAACTGGGCCACTGTTGCTGTCTTCCCAAGGTGTCTGCCTTGGCTGTTCTCCCTCCTTGAAAAGTTCTGTCTCAGATCTTTTCATGTCTGGCTCCTTTACATCATTCAAATCAGCACAATCATTCTCCAAGAGAGGTGTCTCATGACGTCATAGCTTCTCCACGCCCACCCTTCGCCACTTATCTTCCCGTAACTGTGGTTTTATTGTCTTCAGAACTCATCACTACTTGAAATCATCTTTTATTTGATGACTTGTCCACTGATTGTCTTCCACTGACTAGAAGATCAACTGTATGACAGCAGGGACATTACTATCCTTGTTTCCTGGGGACATATGTCACAGAGACCCATCTATGTGCACGAATGGATTTACCTTACCCATCTATTGCTGAATAATAATTAATACAAGCAAGGCACTATTAACAGCAACAAACATTCTTATGCATTTATATATGTGTAACATGGACATATGTTTTGTGAAGTAGGTATTAAGAGTTTTGGGACATAGTGCATGCTTGTTTTGAATTTTTAAAAAATATTGACAAATTTCACTATGAAAACAGCTCCACTACCACCTAAGATGTAAGTGAGCATACCCATTTCCTTATCTCAATGCTACATTTTTACTCAATTTTTGGAAGTGGAACATGTGAAGGGAAACTATGTCTTATTGCCATAATTTGCATTTTCCTGATCATTATGAATACCAATATTTATCATTTATCTTATATCAATTAATCTGCTTGTGTTATTCATTGCTGGATATAGCTCGGCCTCTTCTATTCCACTTTGAGTTCTGAGAGAGTGGAGATCACCTAAAATGGATTGTAATAGGTGCTTGGTAAATATTACCATTTGTTGAATAAAGACTACAAGAGTGTGAAGAGAAATGATTCACCAAGAGGAAACACATCAGTGAGTCTATCTTTTGGGAGATTCCTTTCAGAGCACCTCCTGAGGCTTCGAATCTGGAGACACTCACTATCATCCATTGGGTAGTCTAGGAAATCTTCTCCCTCTTCCTCTTTAGGTTGGTCTCCTCCCTCTGACTCCACAGGCTCCTCATCCGTCTTCTCATTATCTGACCGGTAGATGATGATTGATTCTGGGCGAGGCTCTTTCTTCTTCTTTTTCCTGCGACCCATTGTTGACTCCCCATCCAGAGCCAGGGCAGCAGCCACAGCCCTTCTCAGGGAGCCATGGTGTGGGCTTGGCAGCTGGCTCTGGCCTTCTATGGGAACTGGCTCTTCCATCCCAGTTTTGATGTCTGGTTATCACTTATAAAGAGTCTGCCTTGCTTGAGTGCAAGCTCAGGATCTACTCTTCACAGTTCTTCCTGGATGTGCATCCAAATTTGCCCCAAGAATGGGATCCACCTAAAAAATAGAAGAATGGAAAGAATGGAAAACCATCAATAGGAAGCAAATAGGACAAGAGGGAAAAAGATCTGGGAAATGAGCCTTAACTTGGCAGAAGCCTTCCCCACCCTTTACTTAATATCTTATGTGAGAGCTTGGTAGAAATGCTCTTATAAGAATAAAATTATGAATAATATTCATTTATATTATGACAGCATTTTTGTCATTCACAGAAGCATATACTATTAGTCAAAACCCCGTAATCTGGTTGGAGAAAGCAGAGAAAGTTAGATGGAAGAGTGTTTGCTCAGAGGGCCTTACTGGCAAATGGGAGTTGAGAACCATTCTTACTCCCATCACAGCTAGGGTAAGTCTCCAGACCGTTTGGCCTTCAAGTCACACATTGCAAAGTTGAATACAACCTTGAGTAAGTCCTTCAAAGATGCTTTAATTTCACCAACCATGTCTACCTTACCAGTCTGTAAAGGATACCCATGGAGGGGGGCAGCAAGACCTCAGGAAATTTCTTGAATCTGTCCTATCATGTAATGGGGTAGGGGAAGCGGAGAATTCATGTTCAAATTTTTAAAAATTATTATTATCATTTTATGATACAGTTCCATAGGCCCTGGGATTTACCCTACTCCTTTTCCTAATCCGCTCCAAAGTTCTCCCAAATCATTACAACAACATGGTTCCTCATAAACAGTCATAAGTCCATCATTGCAGGCATGGACAATGGCAGAGTCCAGCATCCAACTGTCAAGGCACATCCAACAGTTCACTGTGCTACCCTCAAAAGTGGAACATCTGAGACTGGAACCGACATCCCATATGGAATGCTGACACTGCAGGGAGTGGCTTTACTCAGTATGCTGAAGTGCTGACCCCTTGGCACATTGTTTGTACTTGAAAAATAAACTTGGGCTAACACTACTTTTCTAGAAGAATCCTTACAGAACCGTAACTGGAGATCGCCTTTTAAACAAAATCACCCAAATGATCTTTAGAAGAGTGAAGAATGTTGATGCCTAAATTTGGTTACTTTCCCAGGTTTTGTGGTCCATCTCTGAGTTTGAGTACTCAGAAGGAAGCTCTTATCCACAGGTACTGATGCGGTTAAGATCCTGGGTGTGGCCTCTCTCCTTCTCCCTCTTCTTCTCCAAGACACAAAAAAGAAGAAAAAGAAAATTGGAAAACAATGGTCTCATTCATTTTCCCCATTCCGCAACCCTTTCCATCCTAATCAGTGGTCCACATGGGCATGCATCCTTTTCAACATTAAAAACATGAAAAACAAAATTAAGAAAAGAAAGAAAGAAGAGAGGTCTTCTCTTGGTGATGCTGTTGAAGATGTGTAAGTTAGCAAAAACCTACTTTGTCTTATTTATGTAAGGGTTGCTTGGATGCTTGAATGTCCTCCCCTCAAAAAAATGCCCCAAAAAACTTTTCTGTTTTGAAAAAAAACTTACGTAAAAGCACAGAAAACAATATTAATGGACCATCCCCATAGCTATTACTAGCTTCAACAATAATCTAAATATTAAGGCCAAAGTTGTTTTATCTATTTTCATTATATAAGACAAAAACCACAGACATCATTTCACTTCTAATGATTTCAGTATGCATAGCTTACATATCAGGACTTTAAAAAATATGGTTGGGCCCGGCGCGATGGCGCAGTGGTTAAGGTCCTCGCCTTGCACGCCCAGGATCCCATATGGGCACCGGTTCTTATCCTGGCAGCCCTACTTCCCATCCAGCTCCCTGCCTGTGGCCCGGGAAAGCAGTCGAGGACGGCCCAAAGCTTTGGGACCCTGCACCCATGTGGGAGACCTGGAAGAGGCTCCTAGCTTCTGATCGACATAGCATCGGCCGTTGCGCTCACTTTGGGAGTGAATCATCGGACAGAAGATCTTCCTCTCTCTGTCTCTCCTCTCTGTATATCTGCCTTTCCAATAAAAATAAAATAAATCTTTAAAAAAAGATATGGTCACTGGGGCTGGCATGTTGGCACTGCAGATTAAGCTGCTGCTAACAAATATCAACATCCTACAGAGGAATGCTGGCTTGAGTCCAGGCTCTTTGACTTCTGAACCATTCCCTGCTAACCCATAAAAAAGTGGCAGAATATGGCCCAAATACCTGGGCTCCCGCCACCCTCACAGGAGACCCTGCAGCTTCTGGTTTTGACTTGACTCAGTTCTAGCCACCACAGTCATTTGGAGAGTAAACTAGCAGATACAAGATCTCTCTCATCTGTTTCTATTTGTGTGTGTGTGTGTGTGTGTGTGTCAGGGGTGGGGAGTCCATATACTCTCCTTCAAATAAATATATTAAAATATAAGGAAAGAAAAAAATACAATATTATTACGACAGACCTAACTTTTTTACAACACTTTTATCAAATGTTTTTATAGCTTGGATGTTAGCATACGTGTTCCCCAAAAATCCATGTTGCAGGTTTAGTTGCTTACTGAAGACTACTGGGCACTACTGGGCACTCAAGACACTACTGGGAAGTAGTGGACTCTTCAGGAGGAGGGGCCTATAGGGCAGGCCTAATAGGGACCTATTGGGAGCATGGCTCATAAGGTAACTTTTACAAGGAGACTGTTACAAATGCATGGTACTGGATCTAATCCCTGCGCTTACGGCTCACTTGTGAGTCTTCCTCCACTCATTTTCTGCCATCTTTCATGGGTCTCCCCATGCTATTTGGACTTTGAGTCTCCAGAAAGCTAAGCCAAATGAAATTTTCTTCAGCTTTATTTTTATTTAAAGATTTATTTACTTATTTACTTGAAAGCTAGAATGACAAAGAGAAAGCAAGAGACAGAGGATTAGAGCTTCAATTCACAGATTCACTCTAAAAAGCTGCAACGACCATATTTGGACCAACACACAGTCAGGAGCCAGAAATCCCCTCTTGGTTTCTCACTTGGATGGTAGGGAGCCCCAAATGCTTGGGCCATCATCCACTGTCTTTCCAGGTACACTAGCAGGGAGCTGGAACTAAAACTGGTACTCTGATGTGGGATGCCACTGTCACATGAGGCAGCTTAACCTTCCCAGCTCCTAACACTTTTTTACAAGTAAGTTGTCTTGAGTATTCTGTTTTAATAACAAAAAAGAGAAAATGACTAACACATAAAACTGACACTGAAGGTGGGGTAGTTATTCATCCTGCAGGACATGGAGGAGCCTTTGAAATTGGTTGATGAAAAGAGGTTGGAAGTTTAGACTGGCAGGCCAGAGAATACCTTGAAATACTTTGTGTAGTTACAGACAGCTCTGGTCAGGGTTCAGAAGCCCAGAATGCTGATAGAAACGTGAAGGTCATGCTGATGAGGTACCAAATGCAAGTAAGGATTCTAATGAGAATTGAACTAAAGGTTACCACTGCCAGAGCATGGCAGAGAAACTGTATTACATCCATGTCCTGATATTTTGTGGGATCCAAACTTAAAGGTTATTGTTGCAGAAAATGCATCAAGGAAGTAAATCCTTCAGGCTATATAATGCGTGTTATTGATGGCTGTTCATCATTTCTACAGCAAGCATCAGGAGCAAAAGCTAGCCAAGTAGTAAGGTTGGGAAAATCCTCAACATGACCAGAGAAGGAGCAAAGAAAATGCTTATTGGGGACATGAGAGGCCGAGAAGGACCCTCTTGATAAAGAGATTAGCAAAGGTGAAAGGATTATATGTGCCAATCAGCAACACAGTGGGTCAGAGTCCTTGGAAGCGGCTCAGGAATTTCTAAAACGTAGAGACAATGTAAGTCCAGAGGTCTGAATGTGCAAAATTATTCCATGGGATCCCTCTCTCTTTATTCCTCTGAATTCACCATATGATCCTCACTTTGTTCATAATAGAATGCATTTGACAAAGTCTGTATTATACAACTTGAACTCTGAACTTGCAGGAGTATGAGCTACAGAAATATTTTTTCCTTGTGTGTTAGTTGTTTCAGAGGCATAGCTTCTGTGGAGGAACAGGCATTTGGGAAGGCAAGAAAAAGAGGAAGAGAAGCTAGGTCCACCTTGACTTTCATAACCAATCCTCTTGCAAGAATTGCATTCTGAAGGCATGTCCCAAACAACCTTCTAAACACCCTCATTGGATTAAGTTTCCACCCTCATGGTACCAATCATTGATAAACAGAGCATGCAATCATTCCATCCCCAATAGTTCCAAAGTCTTAACTCAGTCTAACATTAATTGAAAAGTACAAAGTCTTATCTTACACTCAAGGCAATCTCCTCCAGTTTTGTGTCCCAGTGCAATTAACAACAACAAAAAAAACAACCTTACATACTTCCAAGTCACAATAGTACTAGTACAGGGTATGGATTTCTAGCTCATAAAGGACAATAAACAGACAAAAAGAATCAGAGGAAAACAAGATCTAAAACCAGCAGAGCAAATACTAAATCCTAATGCTGCATGCCTGCCACCCAGGGCACACTGGAGAGGACAGGCCCCCAAGAGTTTGGGCAGTTCTGTGTCTGTGGCTTTCTGGTTACAGCCCCTGGTTAGGTCTCATTGGTTGCAGTCTCAGCTCAGCTCCTCCACTAGGCATTGCCCTGCAAGGGACTCCCTGCAGTATTCCAAACCACATCAGCACTTGGTGCTGTCCTAGTGAGGGCTCTCTGTAGTGTCTCTGTCCCTACAACAGGTTCCCTTTGATATCTAGCAGAGTGTGCAATGCCTTTGAAGCTGGGTTGGTCTCTGATCATGTGGTTGCTTTCTGAGGCTTTTCAATAATTACCTGGCAAGTGGCTTGCAACATTCCACAATGAGGTTCTCATGTTCCTGGCACCTCTATT
This sequence comes from Ochotona curzoniae, assembly GCF_017591425.1. Classification (NCBI taxonomy): domain Eukaryota; kingdom Metazoa; phylum Chordata; class Mammalia; order Lagomorpha; family Ochotonidae; genus Ochotona; species Ochotona curzoniae. The sequence goes on along the minus strand of NW_024466312.1, from coordinate 3,359,146 downwards.
TTCTTGGATTTCCATTGTGGACTCTCTCCTATGTCTTCACTAGGTATCATTCCATCAGTGGCTCCAACCCTGTGGCACAACTTGGCCTGGCTACTTAGGTTTTCCTGTGAGATCTTCATGGAAGCCAGCACAACCGTCTCTGTACATTTGCCACACTGCTGTCACATGGACCATGCCAGTGTCTGCTGCCAGCAGAAGCTACATCTGGACCATCTTGAGCCCTAGCTGCAGCATTCTCGGAGCACTTTGCCTATTGGCTCCTGGTTCCTTTTACTCACACTAATTTTCTAAGCAAAAAACACACTTCTAATCAAGAGACACTGCATACTTCTGTCCCTAACATGTATTTGTATTGTTCCTTATCTGGCTAGACGGAAGATATTTCAAATATTTCTACTTCATTCTTTTTTGCACCTGATTCTGATTGTAAAACTTACTAGCAACACTCGATAATACCCATACTGCAGGCAGAACATGTTGCTATCTTGAAATTTCCTTTGCCTAACAGATTAGTCCACCAGCTTTCTGTCACAAAACATCAGAACACAATCACAATAAAACCCAATTTCCATGACATGACATTTGATAGGCTTCAGTCCTACTCTCAAGAAAATCACAAAACATCAGAACACAATCACAATAAAACCCAATTTCCATGACATGACATTTGATAGGCTTCAGTCCTACTCTCAAGAAAATCACAAAACATCAGAACACAATCACAATAAAACCCAATTTCCATGACATGACATTTGATAGGCTTCAGTCCTACTCTCAAGAAAATCACAAAACATCAGAACACAATCACAATAAAACCCAATTTCCATGACATGACATTTGATAGGCTTCAGTCCTACTCTCAAGAAAATGCTCAATTCCATCCAAGAGTCTTACTGACCGTCCACATTTCTACCAACATTATGACATCTTGAGCCTCTCAGAATCACCCATGAGTCTCTGCTTAAGCATGCCAGGCTTTCTCTAACCTGTGCCTCCAAAGAATCCTCCACATCTTCAAGTGATTTACTGGATTACTCAGTTTTTTCAGAACTATAATCCATCTGGGAGAAGTCACTTGCATTGGCTCATGGTTTTGGAGAATGACACAGTTCAGATCGTGTGAGTCCCACTGGTTTGGTCATCAGGTGAGGTGAGAGGATGGCAATGGAGGGATGTATGCAGCAGTAACCACATGGCAAGCCAGAAGCAGAGTGAAGGGCTAAGACCAAGTTGGCTTTTTAAATCAATCACCTCTCAAAAACTGCATTCTGAGGGCCTATCTCCAAAGTCCCAAACACCTCCTACCAGGCCCACCTCCCAAACATCGTCTGTATCATCAATTCATGAATCTGGGATTTAACTGTCTGCATACAGTTGATCACCATTTCCTATTCATTCCACAGAACATAATTTTGTCCTTCATTTCAAGGTTTTTAGTATATGAAAGCTTTTATGCCCTATGGAACAATGTCATTTAAACATTTGTAACAGGTCATTGTTCCTCTCTTGCTCCTCACTCTATTTCCTCTGTCCTTTATTTATTTTTCAAGTTTTATCTGTTTGACATGGAGAGAGAGAGAGCACTGGAGAAAAGCAGACAGAGTGAGAGAGCCTCCATCTGCTGATTCATTCCCCAAATGCGCACAGTGGCCTGAGACTGAAGCTAGCAGCTAAAACTACCATCTGGATCTGCAATGTGTGCATCAGCAACGTGCTCAAGTGCATCACTGCTTCCTACCAGAGTCTGAATTGGTAACAAGTCAGAGTCAGGAACCAAAGTCAAGTATTTCAGTGTGGGACATGGGCATCAATGCCAAGGGCCAGCATTGTGGTACAGTGAGTTAAGCCACTGCCTACAACACCAGCATTCCACGCGGGCACTGGTTCAAAACCCAGCTGCTACACTTCCAATTCAACTCTCTGCTAATGCACCTGTGAAAGCAGCAAGAGACGGTCCAAGTGCTTGGGTCCCTGTGCCCACACGGGAGACAAATAAATCAATCTTTTAAAAGAGGTCTCTGGGCTAAATACTTGTACTGCTTCTGTCTTGTGTTGGGTTTTCTAATCTGATTCCCCACTGAACTGGCAGATGCTCAGTTTTAATGACCCTTTTCTCTTGGAACATAGCCTGGGTTCTAGAATCAGTCAGTCACTCAATGACCGATATTTTAAAAATGAGACTTATAGGATAAATTGTCAGGTTTCACCACATAACTTTGCCTTGGAGGGAACTTGCTATGCAGAATCAGCACTGTTATCTTTATTCAACATCTTTTAAAAAATGGCATGGTATTCTTGCTGGACTGTTTGTGCTTGCAAAATAACTCTAGGTTAATATTGATTTTTGAAGAAAATTTTACTGGAGCTTTAAATGGGAAGTCAGGGCAAGGAAAAAAAAAACTGAGAAAAATGAGGAAACCCGATACTTAAGATCTACTGATCTCACTGGAAGTTGCTGATGTCCCCAACTCCAAAGAGAATAAAGGTGCATGCAGGAAGAATCCAGGCAGGGGGATTAGCCAAGGTAAATAGCATCAGACAAGAAGAAGCTCAATGAGGAAAATGCTGAGCAGGACTGTGATACTCCTGAGCTCAGCTGGGGCTCCATCACCCATGTGGCCTCAATGTAGAAAAGAGTGGACATTTACCAGATGGGCCTGGAGCCAAAGTGAGATGCTGTGTTCCTCTCCCAGATGAAGATTTGTACTTGTTGCTGATAAAGGTGTATATTCACTTTGAATTCTACTTTTAAAATATATTTAACACAAAATATATGCTTGGTAAAACCAATGCTTGGGAAAACACATCACAGCAATCCTGTTATGAATGATCTTCTAGAAAACCACTAGCTTGAAAGGCTATCTGTCATTGGAAGATGATTGGACCCTGGACTAATGCAGGACTTTAAATTTCAAAATCATAAATTAAGGAGTACTAAAAGCATGAGAATCTAATCCAAGTATAGTGTTGAGAGGTGGCATCTGGTGGAAGGTCTTGAGGTCACTAGGAAAGGGTTATAAGAAGTGAATGTCCCTAAGAAGCAAGGTAGGAAAGTTTGAGTTCAGGTGCAGCCTCTCTCTCTTTGCTTCCTAGCTTATAATGTTACCTGCCCTTTGCCCATACTTCAACAATGCCATTGTCACCTTTTATATATGCCAAACAAATGACACTGCTCATTCTTTGACATGGACCTACAAAACTGTGAGATAATAAGTCTTCCTTTGTGAATTTAAAAAAAAAATGATCCAAAAGAGACAGAGACTTATCTTTCACCTGCTGTTTCATCTCCAATGACTGACCCAGGATAAAGCCAAAAACCTGGAACTCAATTCAGGTGGTTCACATGGGTGGCCGTAACCCCCAGTACTGGAGTCAACATCTGTTGCCCCTGTTGAGTGTGTATTAGCAGGAAGCGGGAATTGAAAATGAAGTGAAGACTTGAACCCAAGCACACAAATATAGGATGTAGGTGCTCCAAGAAAGGGCTAAACTGGCTGCATCAAATGCCTGCCCGGATTTTCTCTTTTAAAAGATATTTGCATTAGTTACTTCATTGTAGCAATAAAAATCTGATGAATACAATACACTAACACACAATGTTTTCTTAACTTAGGTTCCTTTTATTTAGCATGAGTTTTCAAACAATGAATTAAAAACAGCGAAACCTCAGACTCTGAAAAAACTCAGAGCTTCAGAGCTGGAGGAGAGGGAGTTTTTTTTGCAATTCTTTTCAGATATGATAAGGTGATCAGAGAGAATAAGAGATGAGAAAGACAAAGAGTACAATGAGAAGGCAAGTTGTAAACCTCAAATTCCTTTTACTCTTGTTCTCTTTTTGTGTCAAGAGGCAGTGCCCTAGAAAGATATGGTAGAGCATATGCCATGGAGGTGATAACCATTGTTAGGGGGGAGATTGTTAGTCAGGAGATTGCAAGAGAACAAAGTTAGACAAGAAAAAGAGTTTCTAGAGCCCAAGGACAGAATGAGACAGAAACCTAGGAATTTCCTGGGAATACAAAGACAAACATGACCATGGGAGCCTGGAAGAGAAATGAGCTTTGAAGACTTCATTGTAATCTGATAATAAATGTGGATTATAAAGCCTTAATAACCTTACAGACCTATCCTTTGCTTCACACACAGTTCTTTTCAGATAATTCCCAGTGTCTGTGTGCAAAACACATACCGTCTCATGCTTACACTGAGATACCATTTCCTTCTTCTCCATAAGATTACAGCGTTGCTTTGAGAATTAAAATGTTCCCACAAGCTTAGGAAACATAGTTCCCAAGGCAAAATGTGGTCATCAGAACTAGTTTTAAACTTGTTCAGTTGACCAATCATTTCTCTCAGTGTTTAAAATAGGCAGTTATAACAAAATGCATGAACTGGGTGGCTTATAAACAACATATATTTATTTCTCATAGTACTGAGAAGCTGGGCAATCCTAGATCAAGGTGCTGGAAGGTACAGTGTCTCATGAAAAGCCATTTCCTAATTCATAGATGGGACTTTTCTGCTGTGTCTTCACTCCAGGTAGGTGTACTGAATTCACTTTAATGTACCATGACACATCAGCTAGCCCTCATTACTGTAATAAGATACCAGGGGGTGGTATGAAAAGGTGTATTAAGTTCACGGCTTTGGAGTTTCCGAGCCCAAGATCAACCATCTCCATTGGCTTGGCATCTGTTGACGGTGTTGCCTGACAGAGAATCCATGCAGAGGAAGAATCACATGGTGAGCCTGGAAGTAATCAGAGAGGTTGGGCTGGAACTCAGGCTTTTCTAATCCTTCTCTCATGAGAACAATCTTCTAAGGGTACAACCCATGACCAAGGTGCTCCCATTAGGTGGAAGGAGTTATTCGAATATTCCACCCTGGACCCGGAACCATTTCCTCTTCCTCACAGCCAGTCCAGCCGTCCACCAATCAGGTGTGTCACCTGAGAATTCCACCCCCAATCTCCCAGCCCTTTCCCCAACTCCACCCGCTGACCAATCATTCTTAGGCATCACCTGTGACAGTCTCAGGAATCAATCCCTTAGGGCCTACCCTCAATCCCTCCCAATCCCCAACCCCCACACCTTGTCGACTGACCTGAATGGCTTAAGGGCTCCCAGGTGCATCTCTGTCCCTTCCATCTTTTCCTTCCGGCCTCCCCACTACCCCCTTTTCCTTGCTGCTCCACCACCACCCCATCCCGTGCCTGCCCCACTGGAATAAACCTCCTAGGATACCTCGTTGCGTCTGGTGTTTTCAGCTCACGGTAAAAGAACCTGGCTAAGGAAATTAGCTCCGCTTAGTATGGTAATAACTAGAACTTGAACTGTTTTAAATAACTAACACTAGGTCTTACCTCTTTTTATTTTTTAAAGATCTATTTAATTAATTTATTTAATTTATTGAAAAGGCAGATATACAGAGATAAGGAAACACAGAGAGAAAGATCTTGTTTTTGTTGCCCTTTTCCCAAGTGGCGGCAATCCAGAGCTGAGACAATCAAAACAGAGCCAGGTCTTCCCTGTGGATGCAGGGTACTAAGGCCGTGGGCTATCCTCCTCTACTGCCTTCCAGGAAACAGGCAGGGAACTGAATGGCAGGTGGAGCAGGCAGGATGCAAACCAGTGCCAGCATGGAATTCCAGCAGATGCAAGGTGAGGATTTAGCCACTAGACTATTGCTCTGGGCCTGGACTTACCCCTTAGGAGTTTCTTCACTTAGGACCTGGCATGATGGTTCACTGGCTAAATCCTCTTCTTGCAAGTTACAAGATCCCATATTGATGTGGGCTTGTGTCCTGGCTGCTCTACTTCCCATTCAGCTTCCTGCTTTTGGTCTGAGAAAGCAATAGAGGATGACCTAAAGCCTTTGGGACCCTGCTACCATGTGGTGACCTGGAAGAGGCTCCTGCTCCTGGCTTCAGATTGGCTCAACTCTGCACATTGAAGCCATTTGGAGAGTGATTCAGTGTATGAAAAATCTTTCTGTCTCTCCTTCTCTCTGTAAATCTGATCTGCCTTTCCAATGAAAATGGGTTAAAAAAATTTTTTTTAATGAGTTTTTCTGCCTCCAAAGCATCACCCTGGAACTAGCCTGTAACATCCAAGCCTTTAGGGGACATTCAATATGCAAACTAATGTCCAGATAATAGAAGAACATTTCACTTTATAAAGGACTTATCAAGATATAATCCCATCATAATCTGAGGAATGTTTTCATATGCACTACTCTGCTTAATTACATATCTGGTAAATATTCATCAAGCAGTATGACTTGCCAGATACTGCACAACTGTTTCAGGCATAGCCGCCTTATGAAGTAAAACAAAACCGCAGAAGAAGGCACTTTGGTTAACAATAGGAGGGTGCCAGTGGTTGGACAAATAGCAGAACGTTTTGATGTGTTTGTTGACTTGATAGAAAGAAGAGAGAGAGAAATGCTTATTCAGAAATATGATAAAAATGTCTTTAACAGCTAAGAAGACCTAACTTGATTCCTCGCCTTCTGCACGTTATTATGCAGTTAGTACTTGATCTGAGAAGCAAGTTCTGAACAGTTCTCTTTCAGTTTTACAGGATAGATGGAAAAAGACCAAAATCAGTGGCCTGAATTCCAAGATCTTAACCATTGGAATCAAGAGAAGAGACATAATTTTGTGTCTTCTCTGAATGCTAGGCTTCACCCATCCTCTTCCTCCACTCACAGCCCAAAGATTATTAACAAACCTATATTGCAGAATTTAACCTCAGTCAGCCTCGTGCATCGAACTGTGTCATGAGGTGGAGTTAGGTAGGTTTTAGAGAACATCTACTTGGAATAAGTGGTTTTAAATCACTCTTTTTTTTTTTTTTAAATTTTGACAATCTTTACATAGTTAATTAGGGTAAAAAGGTTCAAGGGCTACAGGAAAGTGGGTAAGACTAGTATATTTTCCATATTGTTTCCTTCATGTTTAAAGGGGGTATTAGGGGAGAAGGCCCACCCAATTTCCCACCCTCCCCAGGTCCCGGATGTAGGGCATGCTCTGAGGTTCTTGCTCAAGTGGTTTTGATATTTCATCAGTTATGAATCGCTGCCAATCTTGCCACTCCAAGCACTATGAGGTCCTTGAAGAATCCACTAATTGACATGGTCCATCATAGCTGAGATGGTTGGTTGACCTGTTCTGTCTTCTCTCTTTTCTTGGTTAGGGTTCTGAGTCCAGCATTTTGATTGGGGAGATCTCCAAACAAACTTTGTCTGAGGTGTGCTAAAACCAGATTCTTGTATGTGCTAGCAAGTACAAGACCTGGCACAGCCCATCGCCCCGATCAGCTGGTGTTTGCAATTGCTGGGTTGGTTCTATTTTCACTCCTGACTTCCACTTGAACCAACGGGCGTTGCAGTCCAGCCTGACTCTGCCCAGCACATACTCGGCCCTTGCATAAACCAGTGGCAGCTGCAGCCTAGTTGGAGCGACCCGCAATAACCCCCATCAGGCTCACCCTTTACCCTCCTTTGCCAGTATGTGTAGCAGACTAGTCCAGTCTGTCCCACACCCCATTCCACCCCAGCCGCTGTCCTAGTTTTATGCCCTCCCATGGAAGTGGTAACCCAAGAGGGAGGAGCCCACTATTTCCCTCCCAGTCCTCTCCCACTCCCAGATTATGCACTCTCCAGATAGTTCTGTGGTTTGATTTGACACAATTAGCCCCCAGTGCCAGCTTCTGCCAGCTGATGCTGTGGCTAAGCTCAAACAACCCTCACCCACTCTAATTTTGTTTGCACCAGTAGGAATAATCAGCCCAGCCCGGCTTTTCCCTGATCTAGTCCACATGAGGCCCACAGGTGTTGTAGCCCTGCATGGTCTGGTCTGCCCCCATCCCAGCCCATGCTCTCCTGTGGGAGTAGCTGTCCTGCAAAGGAACCCTCCCTTATTCCCCTGCCGGCTCTGCCTTTTCACTTCCTTGTTCTCATGCCTGCTGGTTGGGCACTGCAGTCCCTTCCAGTACAGGCAACCTCACCTTGGCATTTTGTATTGTGCATTTGTCTTTGTTGTGACCAAACCTGGCTCGACCCACACTGTTTTGGTGCTTGGATTTGCCAGTGGATGACGTGGACAGATTCAGCCTGGTCTTCATCTGACCCCTGCCAAATGTATGCCAGTGGGTAACTTTCCATGGCCTGTTCTGGGCTGTTTCCTATCATGTTTCTTGTGCTTACCTGTCGGGTCTGTGTCCTGCCAGAGGAGTTGCCCAGGCTCCTCCATCAGAACCTCTCCCAATGCCAGGTTTCACGCTTACAAGTGGGTGCATGAGCCAACCCTACTCAGTCCACCTCCTGTCATAGCAGGAACTGTGGCTTTTCCTGACTGGCCTTCAACCCAATCTGGTTCTTGCTGTTGGATGTTCCAGCCCAGCCATGATTTGTCCATATCCACATATGGCTCACACATGGCTCAGTAGGGGTTTGAGACCTTGCCTAGTCCATCCCACATCTGCCCTGGTCCTCCAGGACACCAGAGGGTGTTGGGGTCTGGCCCGGTTCGGTGCATCCAATCCCAGTACACACTTGTGCCAAGGGAGACTACAACCGTTTCCAGATCAGAATGCAGCCCCCATTCCAGGTTACACGCCCCTTGGTGGGAACCTCAACCCAGCTAGGGTTGTCCCCTTAGCTCCCCAACCAGGCCTGTTCCCAGCCATAGATCACTTGCATGCCAGTGGTTGCTCTGACTCAGCTTGGCACAGCCCCTCATCTGTCCTGACCTCTGCCTTAGACACTGTGGCTTAGTGTCCCTGGCTCATACAGACCAGTAGGTACACGTGCCTAGCTCGGCATGACCTGTGTTCTGTCCTGGTCTCTAGTTTTGCTTCTGGGCTAAGGTTTGCTCAGTCCTGCATGATCTACCCTGTTCCATTACCAATTGACACATTTGCCAGCTGTTGGAACTACTTTTCCCAGCTTGTCCGAACCCATGTCTGGACCACATGTTCACCAGCGGGAGCTATGACTCACCAGGAGAGTTTCCCAAGTTCTTCCACTTAATCCACTCCCAGACCCAGATCTCATGCATGCCATTGGGTTTAGGCCAGTGCCCAGCGCAGTCTGGCCTTCCATTTGGCCTTGTATGAGCTGGTGAACGTTGCAGCCGGCCCACCCCACACCCTAATTAGGATGCACAATCAGGTGCTGCTGCCCTGACCAGTCCAGACTTGGGGGTTCCTTTACCTGTGATTGATGGCAGGCTCCTAGGTCACACCTAGCTTAGTCCATCACCACCCCAACTCTTGAGATAACCAGTGGGGCTAGAATTTTCACAGGATGTGGCCCATATATCCCTCACAGAATTTACCCCTGGTTATGGTTTTTGAGTGCTAATTAATGTAATGGCTTGCTTAATGTGACCCTTCTTCTGATCCATCATCATGTCAGGTAACATGATATAATTCTGCAGGACAAGCCCCAAGCATAGCTTCTGCATGGACTGGTATTTGGTGGTCAGCATTGTTTAGTGATTACAAGTTTTACAAAGGAAGAGTTACTGCCAATGGGAATCTTTGTGAATGCTTCACGTCCTAGAAGAACAATGGGTTCAACCTGGAGCTAACTAAGCTAACTAAGCAAAGAACCAAAACCCAAGAGCTCCCAGGCCAGGTGGCCAGCAGGCGGAGCCTGGCACCAAATGGTGCACTGGCCGCTGGGGGATAGCTCACCACATGCACATGGTGGCTGTTGTCTGGGATCCAGGCATGAGAACCCTGTCCTGAGACCCAGCAGCAGCCGGGAGGCTGCTGGAAGTTTAAACTCCCAGGCCCAAGGTCACGCCCCTCCCCATCCCATTCACCGCCCAATAAAGGCAGCGGGTGAGTCCCGGACCTGCCCAGTCATGGAGACCTCCCCCCTTGGTGTACTCATCCAGAAGGGAGCAGCCCCCAGAGCCCAGGCAGGCCCGGGAACAGCTCACCATGTGAGCTGGTGGCTGTTGTCTGGGATCCAGGCATGAGACACCCTGTCCTGAGACCCCTAAACCACTCTTAAAGGAAAGCCTGCTGACAAGTTTTTAATTCATCCATCAGTTTCCATACCTCCAGTGCTACCTGTTCAATCGAACAGGCCGTCAGCTCTTTTATCTCCAGGTCCAAAAGAACACTTTTGATTTTCTGGCTTCTACTCAAACTGCATTCCTATCATTTCTCTGCTCAACAGTAAAAGGTATATTTTGAAATCATGAATAAAATTGTCCCATCATTTTTTCCCCCTGAAAACCCTCCTATGACTCTGTATTGTGACAAAGTGAAGTATAAACTTTTCACTAGGCTTCGGGCTCTTGCTCATCCCATCCTGTAGCTTTTCCTCACACCTTACATACTGCGGTCAAACTGGATGTCCTTACACTTCTCAAGAGTGGCAAACACGTTCCTGTCTGAGGCCTTCTTCAATGCTGTCTTCCATTGGCACACCTTATCCTATTATACATCATCTCCATTCCCCAAGTCTGTCCAAAGGTCACCTGATACTCAACCTGATAAAAGTCCTTGTCTGCTTCTCGTTGATGTCTCAACATATGAGATGAAGACAATTATCTATCACCTCGAAGAGAGTCTAACCTCTATGAAGCATACCATGCAACTAAACTAGGTTGTTCAGTGAATTTTTTAAATGACTGGGTAAAAATTCAGCACTATCAAAGACTTGTTAAGGACTGAAACAGTAACAAACTTAAAGCTAAGCTGCCATACCCACAGCCATGTAGCTAGTGGGCAGGGGTGAGGGTCCCCACCATGGCAGAACATGGGGTTGGGAACGAGCCACATGGGACTGGTTGTTGAGCCCTGCTGTGAACTAAACATAAGGACAGCCAAGAGGGAGGCTACTGGTGGCTGCTTGAAGCATATAAACTGGACCTCCGTAGAACAGGCCATTGTACACATGTCAGCCAAGGCACGAGGACAGGTGATGGAATGGCTAGTGGGGCCTGAAGGTTAGCCCAGGTCTAGGCTGCTACACTTGCTGATGCAACCTGCATCTACCATAGCATGTGAGAACTAGGTCTGGGGACAGGTGTGGTAAGAGTGGGCAGGGGTTCACCTGACTAGACAGCTACACATGCTGGTAGGTATGAGAACTAGAGCTGGGGGCAAGAAAGATTCTGCAGGCTGAGCCAGGTCACAGTACCCACCAGAGTGTGCAGAAGTCAGGTGTGGGCATGGCTTAGTAGTAGTTTAAGAGGACGCCCAACTAGGGCACTGCACCAACCAGTGCCATGAGAGCTGGATCTGGGGTGAGCAGGGCCAGGCTGTTTATCAGCTTGTGCCATAACCAAGTCTGGACGCCAGCTTGGTATGGGTTCTCTTTGACCTGGCCAGAGCACCCTGTGATGGGCATGAGTAGTGTCTGGAGGTAGCTGAGAGGATGCACACCCATTTGGGTCTCTGATCAAGGTGGGAAAGATCAGGTGTGGAAGAAGGTGGGTAAGACAAATGTTTTGGGGTTCCCCACCCCGTGTCCTCAGGGGAGGAGGAGAATGGGGCTGCTCCTTGCTGTCAAACTTCATCAGTGGGCCCGATGAGGTAGCCTAGTGGCTAAAATCCTCGCGTTGTATGCACTGGGATCCCATATGTCGTCGGTTCTAATCCTGGCAGCCTCACTTCCCATCTAGCTCCAAGGGCATGCCACGGCTCTCCTGCCAGGCATGTTCCCAGCCCCAGATCTTATGCCTGCCAGTGAGTACTGCTGTCCAGCCTAACTGACTTGCACCTGGCCCAAGCACTTGCCAGCTGGTGTTACAGCCTAGCCTGATGGCCTGTACCATTCTGGCTCTTCTGTGCAGCAGCAGGTGCTGCAGCCTAGCCTAGCCTGACTCACTCCTGTCCAAGCTCTCATGCTCATCATTGGAAGCAGTAGCCCAGTAAGAGAGTCCCCAAAGTTTCCCTCCCAGGTCCGCTTCCAGTCCTGGGTCTTGTGCATGCTAGCGGTGCTGCCCTATATGTACTTCAGAGGTAGAGCGAAAAATGATATGAACTCTAACAATGAGTGATTCAAATGGTTTTAATTCTCCTGGGTGGATGTGGGATTCTGACTCAGTTCTCCAGTAAAAAAGATATCACATTGGTGCTGACCCAAGTTCCATCAGAAACCCACTAGCAAACTCAATATGGTATATATTCTTATAATGAGATGGACAATGATGTATAGCACGGGAGCCTCATTAACAGAAACCAACAGTTCTTCAGTTCTTCAACAGTTGGTAAAAAGCCAAGGGCTCACTATGCCACAGAATGAGTTATCCTACCAGCAACAGGAGTTTTGTAGGGCTGAGCCATCAAAATATAGCTTAGTCAAGACCTGCCACTGGTCCGTTTCTATGCAAAAAACCAAGTCTTTATCATCCATCCCTAACCTATATGTTCTGGAAATCTCATCCACTGTCATGTTTTCCTCTAGTCTGCTCATACTTCTCTATTCCCAGGTTTCCAAGGAGCAGCACTGACCTGATGTCTTCTTCAAATCCATCCAGGTCCTCAGCAGAACTGGTGGAGCTGGTGGATACAGAAACCAGGAGTGTCTGAACCTCTGTCCTTATGCCCATAGCTGAGAAGCAAGTAACATCCGGCGATGATGCATGGCTAGATAAAGCTACTAGATGCCTGAGTCGGAACATAGGAAGGAGTGTTGGGGACTACAATACACACCAGAGTTTGGGTCTCATGAGAAGCAGGAAATGACTGCTCCTCTTTTGTCTATCTACAGAACCCCCATGTAAGTCAACTCCCTGTAGCATGCTTTGTTGCCCTGGCCAAATCCTCATTTGCAGTGCTGGCATTGTGGCATGGTGGCTTAAGCTTGTACCTGTGATGTCAGAATCCCATATGAATGCCAATTTAAGTTTCTGTACTTTTTAATTTTTTTAAAGATTTATTTATTTTTTATTGCAAAGTCAGATATATGGAGAAGAGGAGAGACAGAGAGGAAAATCTTCTGCCCAATGATTCACTCCCCAAGCGGTCACAATGACCGGAACTGAGCTAATCTGAAGCCAGGAGCCAGTAGCCTCTTCCAGGTCTCCCACATGAGTGTAGGGTCCCAACACTTTGGGCCATCCTTGACTGCTTTTCCTGGTCATGAGCAGGTAGCTGGATGGGAATTAAAACCAATGCCCATATGGGATCCTGGCATGTGCAAGGTGAGGACTTTAGCTGTTGCTGTCAGCCATTGTGGCCATTTGAAGGGGGTGAACCAGTGGATGAAGTCTCTCCCTCTCTATAATTCTGCCTTCCAGACAAATAACATTTTTTTTTTTTACAGTCAGCACTTGGAATACCTGTACCCCATATCAGCATGCCTGGGTTCAAATTCCAGCTGTACTTCTGGTCTAGCTTCCTGCTAATATGTTTTTGAAGGGAACAGTTGATGGCTCAATGGCTTGGTTCCCTAACATACGTTTGGGAGGACAGGATTTAGTTCCAGGTTTCTGGCTTCCACCTGGTTCAGCTGTTGAGGGCTTTTTAAAAATCTCTTTCCAATCAGCGAATTATTAAAAAAATAAAATAAAACTCTCTTACAGAGAAAGCTAGGCCTGTTTTATATTGTCTGAAATTTTCTGTGAAAGTTTTGCAATTTGTCTAAATTTAAATGAATTCCTAAGCAGATAAATGACAAAGAAAACACAGAGGAACTGCCATTTTGCCACCTTTGACTGAAGATGTTTCTAAATGAGGGTTTTACTTGGGGTTAAGAATATTAGGAATGAATTTTTTTCTACCTCTCCCAACGTGGACCTGCATGACTGCAGCCATGAGGGTGGAACACCATAATTTTGAAGTTAAACTACAATGTGTGAAGTGTGCTGTGCCTTGCCCTTGTCCTACTGTCCTTTCAGCTCTTCTCTGGTTTGTGTATGTGCCAGTCTGCCTTGCATATCTCCTGCTAGGGGGTAGAGGCTGAATCTCCAAATTGTGCCTTGGTTTACCATCAACTAGGAAATAGCCACCTTTTTGCCACTGAAAATTATTAGCCCTTGGCAGGAAGACAACATTACCATGTAAAGATGAATAGGAACTTGGCTCAGATGGGGTCCACTGATTGAACTATGACATCAAAACATCTTGAAAGTCCCAGTCTCTATACAATTATGAATTGATTATGGAGACAGCCAGGCTGCTGTCCTTCTGCTGTGGTCTGATGATCAGCATTTCTCTTGTCATTGTGTGAGATATCTGGTCCCCCAAAGGCTCTTCCATTCAGGAAGGCTCAGGGGCAACTGGAAATCTGCAGAGGAAAACTTTGTGGCTGCAAAGGTAGCTGATTTGAAAGAAATTTGGGCATCTCTTGTGAGAGCTGTAAGTCCTGATCTTCCTCCATCTGAATGTTCATTTTGTTATGCTCCCATAGTTCTTGGCGCACACCCCTTCCAATTCCCAATTCCCAATCCCAGCCTACCTACATTTAGAGTATACACTGTACCAAAACAGGGAAACTCCAACAATGTCGCTCACACTGCTGTATCCCCCTTAGCTACAATAGGTGCTCACTAAATACTGGATGGATTCTGCAGACTGAAAGTCTTATTACTGACACTTTTCAGGGAGGCAGGCAGGGTGTGACTGGATGCCTCATTGGCATTCCATCAGCATCAAGATCCTGCGAATCTACATGCTGAGAATTGCACCAGCCTTGTCTGTCAGGAGCCAGCAGCTGCTCTGCAGAAGGGAGATAAGGAAATGACGGGCAGATGGACGGGGGAGGGGCGGAGAGCTCCTGTGAGCTGAGAGCCTATTACAGGAGGAAGGCAGCTGCACTGCTCACTGGCATGACAGAGCCAGGGGTGAGGTGCAAGGTTCTTGGCCCTCAGCAATGCCTTTCCCCCTGAGAACAAGAGGAGCCTGGGAGACGGAGTAAAGGAAGGAGCAAGGCAGGATTCAGCCACGGGAGTGGTCCAGGCACAGCAGCGGAGTCTCCCTGGCCAGAATTGGAATCTGCAAACAAAGGGTCCACAAGCAGCAGGACCAGGGGTGCTTCCAGGCCTTCTGGGGTTGGCAGGCTTTCTAACCAGATTTTTTCCTGATCTTTCTGCTGCTAATCCTACAACTTCTTTGCAGTGGAGGATTGGTGCTTTGTTCTTCTTCATGACTGGGGGCCCGAGTGGCTGGTAGACACCTGTCTTTTCAGTGAAAGAGATCAGAATCCCTCTTGTCATCCACACAGCATTACGCTGAGGCCACAGGACAGCCATGCCCACACGGACCCAACCCTGAGAATCGACAGGGCCAGCAGAGCTCAGCAGTCATGAGGCTATTACCTGGAGAAAGAATTGAATAAGCCTCGACCTTCAAGAAAGGGAGCTTAGAATTTTCTGGAATAAGGCATTTCCCCACCTCAACTGAGTCAACATTTTTTTTCCCTTTGGTTTTATATACACAAGCTGTCATTAGAATCAGGGAATTACATTTTTCTCCAACTATTGATCTTTCCCATTTTTTTTTTTGTTGTCGTCGTCTAAAGGACGTGACCGTGTTATATTTTTTGTCTGTTGGTCCTAAATACACAAGTACCCTAAGTACTGACTGCTTTATGAATGGGAACCAGCAGAGGTTTCTTTCTTTCTTTAATGAGTGTGGACTGGAGTCTGTCAAACCTGAAGCTAAAGGAGGATGGGTCTCTAAGGAACTGGGTGAAGGGTAAGAGATGCAGGGAGCTGCCTGGCAGGAGGGTGGGACCAGCACAGGCAGTGATGCCTGACACCCGCCCCCCCCAAGACAGCCGGTCTTCAGTCGGCTTCCTGACTCCTACGCGATGGGCCCAACAACAACACAAATGGCAGCAGGCACGAGCTCTTACATAAGGTGAATCCCTGCCCCGGATTTTTGAGTCACACCACCCCAAAACGGCATGCCACCTGGATTGAGAAGCTGCACCTGACAGGTCTGCCAAATCTGCCAGATGCTTAGGGAGAAAAGAGAGAGCAGAATTCGAATAATAAACCAGGATTACTGGGCACCCAAAACACGGTGGGAAATGTCCTCCAGACTCGCCCCCGTGTAGGGAACGGACTGCAGGGCAGGGCCCACGTGCACCTGCAGGGGCGCCGTGCAGGAAGCATGCGTCCTTCAAGGAAAGATCCTGGCAGAAATGCAACGAATCTCAAATCTGCCAGCCATGGCTTCTCTCCCTCACTCTGGGGTTGGAGGCTGGCAAGGAGGTGGAAGAGGGCCCGCGTGGATTGCCTAAGTCATTTATCATCTGGGTTTGGGGGAGTAGTTGCAACGGCACCTCCTCTTCCCGCTACCTCCCAACCCGGTTCCTTCCTGGAGGGGATCTGAAGGTCGGAGGGTCCCCTCGGCCAAGCCTGTCCCTTCGCCCCTGCCCAGCTAGCTGCCTTGTCGCACACCCAAGGGGACAGTGCGGGCACCGAGCTGCAGCCTTTTTTCTCCAAGATGCACTGGGGATGTCATCTTAATAAATCGTAAGAGCAGTGGCCCTTAGGATTGAATTTTCAAAATAGAGCACACCTCTGCTGCTTAATATATGTATATATTTTTTTTGCATTTTTCCTTCCCCTCCCCCTTCCCAAATGGCATCAAAATTCTTACAAAGTGAATGAGGAGTCTCACCGGCGCAGCCCGGGGACCGACGGAGGCGGTAGGAAGCCGACGGCCTGAAGGTGGCCGCAGGGGAGCGCGGTCCAGCCCTGGGAAGATGCGGAGCTGATGGACGGGGCGGGGCCTGCCCTGGGAACAGGCGAGTAGCCGGCGCTGCTGGGCGGGACCAAGGGCTGTGGGCAGGGCTGGTCACATGGGCGCTGCCCCAGCTCCGCCCCTCTCTAGTTACAAACGCGGCTGACCGTGTGCGCGCTGGTCTCTCAGTCGGTCCGTGGTGATGGGGTCGTGGGCCAAGTGCAAGAGCTGCCTGACGGCTGGCTTGCTGCAGAACAAGGCGGCCATCGTCACTGGCGGGGGCACGGGCATCGGAAAGGCCATCACCAGGGAGCTCCTGCACCTCGGTACGTGGGCAGGCCATAGCGCCGGGGGGAAGTGCAGCGAGCCCTGGTGGAGACACCAGAGCCGGGACGCACGAACGGCCTCCGAGTGTGGAAGTCCACAGCAGAGGAGGTGCAGATGAGGCGAGCCGGGTGACGGCGCGAGGGCCGGGGAAAGCCAGAGTGTCCTCTGCAGGACTGGGGAAGGGCAGGGAGCGCACAGAAACACTGTGCCCTAGGGAAGCAATAAGACAATCTGTGAAAACATGCTACGGAGTGAACTATGTATACATAACTGGATTAATCTAGTCTATATATTGGCGTAATAGGAGTGGTTAGGAAACACGGGGAGGCTACACTTAACTGAAAATGATTGTAAAGACCTTCAGAGTTCCTCGAATTATCTTCTAAACCAGGACAGAAACCCTAAGGAGGGAAACAGGTGCTTCTACCTCTTGGAAGATGTGAATCCTCTGAGTTTTACAACTCTAGAGTTTGAGGGTTTATGGAGAACGAATGCAAGCTCTAACAGATAAAGAACTCTGGAAACTGTTGGAGCGCAAGTGCAATGATAACAGGTTAAACATTCCAGAGGAAGAACTGCACACAGAGGCAGTCAGGATAAGAGACAATAATCCACTTCGTGGATTACTGAATGCACAATAGAACCGTGGCACCGTGAAGTTCCTAATTAAATTTCAGAACACTTGGAAAAGTGAAAGTGTTGAAAAGGGGTGAGAAGTCTAGGGCCATACCACCGTGAACCCCCCGATCTTGTCTGAAAAGGGAGTGAGACACCCAGGAATAGCAATGATTGTAACCTTTGTGCAGAGCAGTACAGAAAAAAAGACGCACAAGCCTTGATGATGTTGTAATCTAGGGCCTTGTAATTTCCTCTCAGCAATTTTCTCCGTGGAAATGATCAGAGCCAAAGAGAGATGCAAATTCAAGAATGCAGTGCTGCTGGAGTTGTGGAACATTGGAAATAATGTAAATATTCATTATGAGCAAAATAGTAAATTAATAGCAACGAGACATTATGCTGCCCTTTCATTATATTGCTTTTGAAGAGAAAGGCATACATTTAATTATAAAAGATTTTGGAAATGACACTTCTATTGTCATGGAATATGTTTAAGCATTCTATCCTATAATGAAAAATAGACTAGAAGGATGTTTATAACATTGTTAACAATTTTTTTTTGAAAATCATTTTAATTTGGGGTGGCTAGACTTGTTTTCATATTTAAAATCCCTTTTTTAGAAGTCACAGGTAGATTTCCTTAATTGCCATTGTGTGCCAAGTCCTGGCATAGTATGAATTCAAAAACGAAACCAAACATGATGCGCATGTTCCTTGACTTAAAATGAAGTTAATTTTCCATAAACTCAGCATAAATGGAAACGCATCGAATGCCCCTGACCTACTGAACATCCTAATTTGGTCGAGTTTACCTTATGTGTTCTCAGAACAATTGCATTAGCCTGCAGTTGGGTAAAAACATCTAATGTGGAGTCTGTTTTAAAAGACAGTGTTCAATATCTCATGTAATATTGTAGGGAGAAGTGAAAAACTGAAAGTTATGTGAATATGCTTTCACGTCATTCATAAGTCAGACAATTGCTGAGTCATACATTTGGTACAGATTGCATTTGAAAATAACTTAATAGTTACATAATGAGGTGTGGGATATCAACATTTTCCTAATCTGACCCTGGCGTAACCTTATCACTGTCAGTGCCTGTTGCGTTGCTAACACCAATTCTATTCCCTCTGAAGAACATCAGAATCTGTGATCACTTCCTACAAAAGCCAGACACTAGATTTCTGAACAGATTTGTAGCATCCTAGATGAACTTTTCATGGATTTTCAAGTATTTGAACTTTATTCTTGCTTGGTAATTTTGTGGTAGCCAAACACTACTGGCTAGGTTTGCGGTAAGGGGGCTAGCTATTTTACCAGTGCAAACGGAAGTATAAGCACCATGTCTTCCCAGAAAAAGATTGTATATACTTAAAGGATCCAATATGTAATTAGTTTTTAAGATTTATTTATTTATTTAAAAGGCAGAATCAGAGAGAGAGAGAGAGAGAGAGAGAGAGAGTCTTCCCTCCACTGGTTCACTCCCCAAGTGGCCACAATGGCCAGGACTGAGCCCGGCTGTAGTTCAGAGCCAGGAGCTTCTTCCGGGTCTCCCATGTGGGTGTCAGGGACACAGGCACTCTGGTTGTCAGCTGCTGCTTTTCCCAGGCCCCTAGATGGGAGCTGGATTGGAAGTGGAACAGGATTCAAACGGGTGTCTATATGAGATACTAGCGTTGAAGGCAGTGGTCTTATCTGTTATGTCACAATACCAGTCTCCATCATTCTTAATCTTACTAAAAATGAATTTCCTTAGTGAAGGGATATAAAATAATTTTATTATGAATTTTACATCATTTTTTGATGTCAGCATTATTTTAAAAATTGTTACATAAATCCAAATTAAGCAAATAAAATGTTAGACAATATTTAATCCTGCGTAAAGGCTGTTGCTTTTATTTTAATGTGAATTATCATTTGGATTTGGAGGTGTGGCTTATGAAATGGTGATTATTGCTTCGATGTTTCCTTTGGCTTAGAAGACAAGGGAGAGGGCCCGGCACGATAGCATAGTGGTTAAAGTCCTCGTCTTGCACGCGCCAGGATCCTATATGGGCTCCGGTTCTAATCCTGGCAGCCCTGCTTCCCATCCAGTTCCCTGCTTGTGGCCTGGGAAAGCAGTTGAGAATGGCCCAAAGTGTTGGGACCCTACACCCAACACGGAAAAGCTCCTGGCTCCTGGCTTTGGATTGGCTCAGCTCCAGCTGTTGTGGCCACTTGGGGAGTGAACCATCTGACGGAAGATCTTCCTCTCTGTCTCTCCTCCTCTCTGTTTATCCACCTTTCTAATAAAAATAAATAAATCTTTAAAAAAAGAAGAAGAAGACGAGGAGAGCCAGTATTTCCAGGAACGAAATGTAGCAGACAGATTCCGGCCTCCTTGGTCTTGCACATGCTTGTCAGAGGGAGTCCTGATTCTGCCATGGAGTATTCAAAACCATTCAATCTGAATTCAAATCTTATCCTTATCTTCATGTTGTCCATCTCCTTTCTGTTATTCACGAGAGCCTACATTTGGTATTAAAGATAAGAAGGTAGAAAAAGCAAATGGAAATCTTGACACAATATTGAAATATTTCTTTTCTTATTATTATTTATTTCAAAGAGTTGTTAAGAGAGAGAGAGATGAGATGGTATCTTCTCTTCACTGGTTCATTCCCTTTATGGCCCCGGTGGTCAGAGCTGGAATCAGGAACTTATTCTGAGTCTCCCAAGTAGAGGGGACAGGGGCCCTAAGCCACCTTCCACTGCTTTTCCCAGGCCATTAGCAGGAAGTTGGATTGGAAGTCAGAAGCGAAGCTATTGGGACTTGAACTAACGCCCAAAAGGGATGCTGGCATTGCAGATGGTAGCTTTATCTGACACACCACAGTGCCATCTCGTTTGCTTTTTGTTGGAGAGACAGAGATTTTATATCTTTGGTTGACTTCCCCAAGACCTGTGTTTTATACAGAATTGCTTCATTGTTTTCTGTAATACTTTTGCACCATAAGTCAGGTTTGCACGCAGTGAAAAGCTCTAGCCATTAAGATAGATAGCTCCAGGCCCGGTGTAGTAGCCTAGTAGCTAAAGTCCTCACCTCTCATGTGGTGGGATTTTAGGTGGTCACCAGTTCATATCCTGCCTGCTCTGCTTCCCATTCAGCTTCCTGCTTGTAAGATATTGTTCAAGAGCATCTTACTGTACTGTGCAGCAGGTAGTTCACAGTCTAGAGTGAACACAATGTAGGCTAAAGATCGAGCTGTTTAACTCTGCTTTATAAAACTTATTCCATGCATGTGTACTGAACCATGGCTGTGTGCTTGCATAACAGATCCAGCAATGACAAGGCACCTACTCTCCAGGGGGGTGACCAAAGGCTGTTATTATGAAATAGTGAAGACCAATATGCTGCTTTATAGTGAGGTCAGAGCTATGGTTGTGTTGGCGGAGCAGTGATCCTGCAGGAGTGAGAGGAGTTAGCAATACTTCCCAGAGGTCGCATCTACTTCCTGTTCTTTGCTTGGAGGCAGCCATAGCAAGCATTTCTGCTTTGTATGGTGATGCTACATTTTACATATATATGGATCCCAAAGTTAGGCAATACAGGATATAACATGTAAGGCGATGCATATGTCAGTTAGCTTGATTTGATAATTCTGCAGCAAATATTGTACCAAAAGACAAACATTGTGCCCTATAAACATATACAGTTGTCAATTAAAAATGAAAAATTTGAAGCAATAAAGCTATTTTAGTATATTATAAATTGTGAAAAATACTAAAGATTTATTTTTATTATTTTTCTTATTGGAAAGGCGGATATGCAGAGAGGAGAGACAGAGAGGAAGATCTTCCGTCCGATGATTCACTCCCCAAGTGAGCGCAACGGCGAAAAATATTGAGAATTAAAATGAATCACTACTAGATGAAAATATTAACAAAAGGAGCTTGAATAGTGCTGGCCAAGGAGTAAGCATTTAGCCTGTGGTTTAAGGTGCCCAGTTCCCAGAATGGAATGCTGAGGTTTGGTTCCTGGCTACAGTTCGTGAACCCAGCTCCCCATCAGTGTAGGCCTTGGAAGGCAGAGATGACTCAAGTGATCGGCTTTCTGCCGCCCACATGGCAGACCTGGATTACCTTCATGGGCTCTGGTTCTGGCCCTGACCCACAACCCCAGCTACTGTGAGCATTTGTGGAGTAAATCAGTGAATGGGATTGCTACTTCAAATACATTTTTCAAACAGTGCTTCTCTCTTCACATTGGATACTGTATGATATGGAGCAAAATCTTCTTTGATTCCTTGTAAAAATTGTAATGTTCCTGTCTACATTTGTAATGTCTTACAACATTTTATCCTTTGCACGATGAATATCAAAACATCTCTATGAGTTCCTTTATGTAGGAGGGCTTTGTTTTTAGTGCATGTAGGTCTTCTAGGACATGTTCATCTTATTTATCTTATTTGTCATAACCACTTTCCTCACTTATGTTGATATGTTTCCCTTATTGAAGTCTTCTGGCTGCAAAGCTGTAGCCTCTAGAATGTGACCAGGTCAACACGTCCATTCCTCTTGTAGCTCCACTGCTACCCTGTTCTAATTTCACTTCTAGCGTTGCCGCTTTCCATTTCTTTGTTCTTTCATCTTTACTGGCCGGTCTCTTTACTGATCATTCTTTCTTATAAAACATTATAAGAGTCTATCATTTTTAGTCATGGAGGCAACACAGTTACACTCTTCCTGATGCCTCTCTGAACTCAAGAAAAGTTGCACCCCATGACTGCAAGACATTGAAAGAAGTACCAAGTTAGTCACTGATCATGATGTGCACCTGCTGTTTACCTGTTGCTATGCAAACTGATTATGTAGCTAGTAGGACAGTTTGTATTTTATATCATTACTGATAGCTAATATTCCTTGGTAACGGAAATTCAAAGTATGTTCTTGGATAACTGGTCTTACCTAAGTCACAAAGGCAACTGGAATTAGTGTGAAACTGGTGCTGAGAAAAACAAAAACTGCCCCTGCTTCACTCTACTCTTCCTGACCATCATGCTGTTATAATAAAGGGGGAAGAACTTCATTTCTACCCATGCTTTACATCCTACAGTACTTCATATAATTTTTTGCCTTACACAAATATCACTGCTTTTTAATAGGTCTGAATAGAATAAAGACCTTTCCTATTTAGCCACATAACTGCCATTTCTACTTCTGTTTCTGCTTTTATAGAGATTTTGATTTTCCTCTGATATCATTTTCCTTCAGCTTGTAAAACTTTCTTGAATTTTCCTTTGTGCTGTAAAGCTGCTCTGTTGAAGGCGGCCAGCTTTCATGTGTATGAAAAAAGTCATGTTGCCATCACTTTGGAAAGATACATTTACCAGGTAAAGATTTCTAGGTTAGTAATCTTCCTGATTTAAAAAAATTTTTTTTAGTCCTTTAAAGATAATGTTATTATGATGTCTTCTGGCTTGAATTTTCCTTAAAGAGGTCTTCATCTTTTTGTTTTCGTTTTGTACCAGGTCTGTTGGTTTTCTCAGGTTGTTTTTGAGAATGTTCTTGTCAGCATCACTGGCTTATTTAATGAAATCATCAGAGTCTGTCTTTATTCCTAGACTTTTCTCCCTGTTGTGGGTTGTTATTTTCCTGGTCTTTTACATGGCCTAGCAATTGTTTTGGATGGCAGACTTTGACTCCTACCTTATTGAGTGTTGATTATTTATATTCTTGTAAATATTCTTGAGTGTTATCATGGGGTCCATGTAGGCTACTTGAAAACAGTTCAACTTTCAAAGAGGTTTGCTTTTCGCTTTAATGATCTGAGCAGATTGGCCTGTTGTCTCACTGTTGTCTACTGTGAAATATGTTTCCTGGCAGGTACACTAACCATCGCCAGTAAGATTTGTTCTCTCTGCTTGTTTCAGAGAGTTTACCCAATCTGGTTATATATTCTCATGCACTAATCAGTACTTACTTGGAGACTCACGGGGGACTCTGGCTCTTGCTCTGTATCTCTGTTGTTGGTAACGGCCCACCCTGGGCTCCTGGGTCTCCCAACTTCATCTCCTCCACCCGGAGAGACATCTACATTCCTGTCATTTGGAAGTGAGCTGCACCGATTGAGGATATCAATTAGTTTGTGTTGACCTTCGCTTGGGACAAGTCCAATGTTACTTCATGTCCAGTACACCAAATCATTATTTCACACACTTTGGTCCAGATTTTTAATTGTTTGGAGCTGGAGGGTAAATTTGGTTGTTATATTCCATCCTGTCCAGAAACACACATCCTAATTGAACTTTGTTAACAGGAACTTGTAAAATGTCTTCTCACCGTTATTAACTTTTGACATCGGGAGGACTCTGTGTATTTACTTGTTATTTGGCTGCTTTCTCCTCAGGCTGCAATGTGGTCATTGCCTCCCGGAAGTTGGAGAGATTACAGGCTGCTGCGGAAGAACTGAGGGCTGAGTTACCCGACAGCAGCCAGGCTCAAGTCACTCCCATACAGTGCAACATCCGGAAAGAAGAGGAGGTGATGAACTATGCCATTGTTTATTTACTCCTTTTAATGTTCTGTTGTGATTCTTAAACCTGGCTGAGCTCAGGCTCCCCCGAGGTGCTGGTTTAGGGCGAGAGTCTCTCAAAGGCATCCTTGTACTCGGGATTTGCTGAGCCAGTGACCTCAGGAGGAGGACAGGGGAGAAAACTATGTAAGGAAACTAAGCAAGGATGTTACCTGGAGATAACCTTTTGCCTTTTAGGTCATTTCTTGGCGTTCATCTCAACCTGATGGTATTTTTTGGGGCTGAGAGCTTAAAAAATAACATGATTACCCTGCTAAGATTCCAGGCCAAAAGAGATACCTTGTCATTAAAATTACAATTTTATCTTTGTGAACTGTGAGTATTAAGTCATTCACGTAGGGTTTTTAGATTGTCTCCATTGCTGCCTTTGTGTTCATTCATTCCTTGTGTTACTCGGGTTTATGGTTCACTGTAAGAAATGGGAGCTCTCTCATAGAAAGTGTCCCACTGGCATGCATTTGGCTTGGGTTGGGGGCAGACCAGGCTGAATCTGTTCATGTCATCCACTGGTGAATCTGACCGCCAGAACAGAGTGTGGGTCGAACCAGGTCCGGTCGTAACAAAAGTAACACGCAGGCTGGAATGCCAAGGTGAGGTAGCCTGAGCCGGATGCAGCCGCAGCACCCAACCACCACAAGTGAGAACCAGGAAAGGAGGCGGCAGAGCTGACAGGAGAAAAAGGGGAGGCTCCATAGCTGAACAGCAAGTTACACTGAGGAGCGGGAGCTGGGTGGGGGGTAGACTAGACCAGGCAGGGACACAGCGCCTGTGCACCTCATGGGGACCAGATTGGGTGAAAACCAGGCTAAGCTGACCAATCCCATTGGAGTAAGCTACAACCAGAGTTGGTGAGGGTTGTTGGGCTTAGTTGTAGCAACAGAAGGGTACTGGGGACAGACTAGGTTAGTACGCCATATATACTGGCAAGCCAGGGTAGGAGGTGGGCCTGGTTGAGGCTACTGTGGGCCGCCCTGACTGGGCTGCAACTCCTACTAGTTCGTGCGAGGGACAAATGCGTCCAGGGTGGAACCAGGCGGGACTGTAAGAAGACACGGGTGGAGACAGAACCGGCCCAGCAACTGCAGCCGCCAACTGTCCGGGGCAGTGGACTGTGACGGGCCCTATGCTACTAAAACAGCAGGAATCTGGACTGGGAATACCTCAAAATCTCTTCGAGGATCTTCCCATTCAAGACACCGGACTCGGAGTCCTAACCAGGGAAAGACAGGACAAATCAAGCAACAACCACAGACATCCGTTGGCAGCAGAGACTGGGCAAATGGAGACCCTAGACGGGACTGTATCAATCAACGAACTCTTCAACGACCACATCATGATTGGGGTGGCGAGACTGGCAACGACCCATGAATAGTGAACTATTGGAACCACTTGATCGAGTATCTCGGAGCGCACCCCACTCCAGGGACTTGGGGCGGGCGGGAGATTGGGTGGGGCTTCTTCCTCTATATCCCCCTTTAGACCTTGACCCTTTTTTACCTCAATTAAATTTGTAAGGATTGTCAAAATTAAAAAAAAAAAAAAAAAAAAAAAAAAAAAAAAAAAAGAAATGGGAGCTCTCTTCGGCTTCTAGAGCAAGCTATCCCTCCAGGCAGAAAGTTACATTATTCAACTTTTATGTCTATTTTTCTTTAGGTAAAAAATTTGGTCAAATCTACCATAGATATTTACGGTAAGATTGATTTCTTGGTCAACAATGGAGGAGGTCAGTTCCTGTCTCCTGCCGAGGACATCACGTCAAAGGGTTGGCATGCCGTGATTGAAACCAACCTGACAGGCACCTTCTACATGTGCAAAGCAGGCAAGTGTCTGCATTGTCCACAGCGGTCCCTCTATGGGTAGAGATCACAGAGTTTCTCCAAAGAGAAACTGCTAGGACCTGCAGTCTGAGAACACTAACAGTTACATCTATACGGCTTTGAGATGCTGATGGGTACATTTCTAGACAGTTATCTGGCAATATTTTAAAATGCTAGCATTCTTTGACCTTCTGGTTTTATTTCTAGCACTTTATTTTTTTCCCATTTTTTTAATTGTTATTATTTCATGATACAGTTTTATAGGCTCTGGGATTTCCCTTAACCCCAAACCCACACGCACTGATTACCCCTGTATTATTACTAAAGTATAGTTCTTCATAAGCAGTCATAAGTCCATCATTGCAGGCATGGACAATGGCAGAGAGTCCAGCATTCTATTGCCAAGATATAGTAAACAGTTTCATTGGAAGTCCATCTTTGTCTGGAAGTAGAGGTGCATACTGCATTGTATCCTCACATCTGGATATGATAGTCTCCATTACACAGTTACTATACATCCCCTTAAATGAAAAGTCACAAAACAAAATCAACGACAGGAAAAAAAAAATAGAAATTTACAATGCTACTGAATGACTAACATGTTGCCGAAGAAATGAAAAAGAAAATCAGGACCCTTCTTAAAGAAAATGATGCTAATGTATGACCTATGAGTCAATGAATAATTTAATATGAGTAAAAAGGCTTTGAAGAAATGAAACTAAAAATCAAAACATCAAAATCCATGAGAGATTGTTTCTGCTGATCTTTGTTGCTCAGATATGTCTTCTGTAGTCAACAAATAAATGGGTTTTGTTTTTTTAGTTCTGTCTGCTAACCAATAATGTTTGATTGATGAGCTAAGCCATTTACATTCAGGGTTAATATGAATAGGTGGTAATTTGGT
The DNA here is from genome assembly GCF_017591425.1 of Ochotona curzoniae. Lineage (NCBI taxonomy): Eukaryota > Metazoa > Chordata > Mammalia > Lagomorpha > Ochotonidae > Ochotona > Ochotona curzoniae. The sequence goes on along the minus strand of NW_024466312.1, from coordinate 3,332,250 downwards.
CCTGTCCTTTTAGAAATGGGTTATTTGTTGTTTGATTTAGTCTTCTGTTGTTATTTTACTGGGATTTCACATTTGCCTCTGGTTTTGGTGGGTGCTATTACTTTTCTCTGTCAAGAGAACATCTTGAAGTATCATTTTTAGGCAGGTTTGGAAGAGGCATATTCCTTTAACTTTTCTTGACTGTGGAAGAATTTTACTTCATTTTCAAAGACAAAAGAAAGCTTTCCTGGGTATGTTATTCTGGGCCAATAATTTTTTGCTTTTAGAATCTGGAATATGTGACTCCGTTCTCTTCTTGCCTGTAGAGTTTCCTGTGAGAAGCCTCCTGTGAATTTAATTGGCATTCCTTTATATGTCAATTGATTTTTTTCCATGTATACATTTAAGGATCTTTTTCTTGTGTTCAATTTAAGAGAGCTTGATGATCATGTGTTGTGGAAGATCACTATTGATCAACCCTGTTGGGAATTCTGTGCCCCTCCTACGTGTTGTTTCCCAATTCTTTTCCAGATTAAGAGAATTTTCCTTTATTATTTCATTGAATACATTTGTAAACCCAGCTTGTCTTTCTGCACCTTCTGGAACTCCTCATAAGCTTTTATATTTGAACTTTTAATAGTGTCCTTTAATTCTTGAATGCTTTTTTTTTTTTTTTACTTAACTCAGCTCTGCTTCCAGTTTTTTGATTGTTTCTTCCGGTGACAGAAAATGTCTTCCAATTTTGAGATTCTTTCTTCTGTCTCATTCATCTTATTGAGATTTTGCACTGAATTTTTAATTTGCTCTGCTGTGTCTTTCGTTTTCCAATAATTTGGCTTGATTTTGTTTCAGTGTTGCTATTTCCTGTGTGACATATTTAAATTCCTTGAACGCCTGCTTTACTGGCTTCTCGTTGTTAATAAGAAGCTTTATAATGAGTTTTCTGAATTCTGTATCTCCCTTTTTCTTGATGTATTCCTCAGTTAACTTTCAGTGTTGGCAAAGGGTTTTGCTCCTTTGCAGGGGCGTCTTCAGCAATATTCATTGTGCCTTTGTCTCTTCTTCTGCTCTTGGTCAGTGTACTTCTAGTTATCAGATTCTTCTGCCGGTTCAGTTTTCTAAGCTGTGTCACCCACAGGTCTACAGTTCGATTTTACTTACTGTGATTGGTAAATGGTTCTTTGTTTGCAGTCACTTGTACCACTCCCGCGAGTTTCAGGATTTGGATCTTGTGTTAGACTTCCACCACAGTCTCCATAGCCCCAGCTGCTTGCTTATCAGTCTCCATCTCCTGTGATACCATGCTGTGGCTACACCATTGTCTATATGCCTTTCTCCCTTTTCCAATTCGAGCAGTCCCGGGACTAGGTAGATACCAGGTGTCCTAAATAACTAGGTTATTGATGGTGCTGATCTTTCCAGAACTTGTTAACCATTAGTTCTAAGAGCTACCCAGACTTATTTTGACCTGTAGGATGCTAAAGGCGGTATTTCCTGTTGGACCAGTTTAATGCACTGAGCTGTTAGTAAGTTTGCTTCTAGCTCCTTGCATGCACAGCTCCCTATTGTCCTTCCAGTCCTAGAGCCTCTGCCACACTCTACAAAATGGTGCCTGATGTGCCACTGGTGGAGTTCTGTATCTGCTGGCAGTTAGATTTTGGGGCTACCCAGACCTATTTTGGGTGGAAGTTGTAGGATGCCACATTGGTGCAATGCATTGAGCCGGAAATGAATTTGCTCCCCGCTGAGTGCATACATAGTTCTGTCCCATAGCCTTTGCCTCCCTTCACAACCCTGTGAGGCTCTGGTGGGGAGCTGGACAGTGTAATTCACCCTGTTCTTGCATCGCCTGTTTGGGATCTGCTGCTCTGTCTCTGCTCTGTCTCTGCTCCTGGTCAAATCAAACAAGTCAGCAGGACAGACAGTTCTTTACCTGGGTTTACCTGCTGAGCTCCCAGTGTACTCTCCTTGCCACCTAGCTGCTGGTAGAGTACTGGCTGCTGGTGGAGCTCGGATCGCCACTCGCTGTCTGCCACTGCAGTATCTGGTCACTGCAACACCACACCATTGTCTCCATTGCTTTCCCATGCCCATCAGTCTCCAGGTGTCCCTCTGCTGTTGGCCTGTCCTCTCCTATTCCCTTGAATGTGATCTCTCTGCTTCACTCTGGCTAATGATTCTTCATCTGTTTAAATGTGTCTTTACCCTATCCTGCCGTCTTGATTCCTCTCATTTCTAGGACGTTATAATGAGAACATTTTTAATGACTCAGGCAAAGATTATACAAAGTTTGTCACAGAACTAGAAGACACAATCAGACTTTGTTATAAGGGAAGGGGCCCATTAAATCTATCAGAAGCAATGCATTGATTCATTCTTCTGGGAGAATACCAAAGTTAGTGTTTGTGTACTTTCTGAAAACCTCTTGGCATCCATGGATAGCTTTGGTATTAAAGGTTATATTCCATGGGTGGTTAATATTAAACTCCTGAAGTTGTGTTGTGCCAGGGTTTTCTTACACACCTTCCAAGATTTTCTTCTGTTAGAAAAGGCAGGACATGCAACTCTGACCTGAAGATTCTTTACCCCACATGGAGTAGTCTTTATTTTCTTACCATCTGTCAGGCAAAAATCTTGCTCACATTCCCAAGCTTCATTTTTCCTTTTAGGTTAAAAAATATGTATGTAGCATTCTGAGTAAATTATGATACAGTGTTGACTGCTCCAGGTAAGAAAATAAATAAATAAATAAATAAAACTTATCTCTGTCACTGAAAGTCCAGGTTAGTAGTCTAGAGGTGGTACAATTGTCTCATGAATATTAGTAATTGAGTTTCTTATCACTCCACTCTTCTTGATTTGTTGCTTTCACTTTTGATTTAAGCAGACTTATTTGGTTCATGCCCTCATATCTGCATTGCAGAAAGCAGGAATGGGGAAGAGTGTTGACAGTCATCCACTTCTTACAGGGGCACCATCTGGAAGCAGTGCTATTATGTTTACTCATGTTTATGTTAGAAGTCAGTTGAATGATCCTTCTTGACTGTGAGTGAAATAGAGTCTTCAAGGGAACAGCTATGATCCCAGCTACAACTTCTACTTGCATGCATAAAGGGAAGAATGAGTTTTGGCGAATAGCTAGTATTGTTTAACCAAAATGTCATAGCTCAAGGCTTTTACTCATTGATAACTATGTAAGTAGTCTTACCAATTCAAGGTTCATTGCTAACAACTGTAATTAAAGTTGAGCAGATTCTGGAGAGATGGCGAGGTGGAGAGCCTCCATCTGTTTGCTCACTCCCTAAATGCCTGAATGGTGCTGGTTTGAGTCCTAGCTACTCCACTTCCAATCCAGCTCCCTGCTAACGCACTTGGGAAAGCAGTGGAGGATTGCTCAGGTGCTCAAGAGTCCATGTGGAAGATCTGGATGATGCTTTTGGCAACTGGCTTTTGTCTGGCCTAAGCCTGGGTGTTTCAGCCATTTGGGGAGTAAACCTCCGTTGGGAAGATCTATGAACTCTGCCTTACAAATAAATAAAATGTATTTTTAAAAAAAGAAACAGAATTTAAATAATGTGGAAACATTGAATGTGTATGGGTTATAAGTTCCAGTATTATCAATACTGGAATACTTATCAAGATATAATTTCTCCCAAGTTGATTTACAAATTCAATGACATTCCTAAAAATGTTGGCAGAGATGACAAGAAGCTCCTAAAAAACACACAGAAATGCAGAGGATCTGGAATTGCCAAAATGGTTTTGCAAAAGAAGAATGTTGCAGGACTAATACTTCCTTGATTTTAAGACTGTGTGGTACTGGTACAAGGATAGATGTACACACCAGCATTGTTGGGAAAATACAAATCGCAATCCCAGTGTGATGCCACTACAAATCCACTGGCTTCACTGTAACCAGAAAGTCAGTTATCCGGAAATGAGGCCTTGCAATGTATTTCCAATAAGGATGGAAACCAGTGGAGCCACTTTTGAAAGCTCCTTTTTTAAGAAGTTAGCCCTAGGAGTAGGCATTTGGTGTGGCAGTTATGATGCTTCATTAGGATGTGCACAGACGATATCACAGCACTTGCATCACAGCTCCTGTTTTGAGTTTGGCTTCTCCACTATCAATCAAGCTTCCTGACAATTGTACCCTTGGAGGAAGCAAATGATGGCTAAGACATTTGGGTCCCTGCTGCCCACCTGGGAGCCTTGATTGAGGTCCAGACTTCAGCATGGTCCAACCTGCCTGCTGTAGATATTTAAAAAGTGAACCAGTTGTAGGGAAATCTCTCTCAGTGTCTCTGTGCCTTTCATATAAAATACGAGATTAAAAAAAATAGACAGCTAAACATATGGTTACTATATAATCTAGCTGTTTCATATATAGGTGTCTTATGTGTCTAAGAAAATCACCAATGTTCTAAGAATTGTATTCATCATCATTCCAAAGTGTTACTAATCCAAAATGTTTATCAGCTGATGAATGGCTAAGCAGAATGTGGTCTAACCATGTAATGGAATACTACTCAGCAGTAAAAGGAGCCAATGAATGTCAAGATGAATGAACCTCCAAGTGCAAGAATCAGAAACAAAGACCGTGCTAAGATACGAGAGTGATTTGTGCCCAATATTCATGAAAGATTTTAATCCCCAAAGTCACATGGTAATACTGGTAATGAAAAGGAAGAAATTTACCCCAACCCTGGAGTTTAGAGATGGGCTGTTGGGAAGTGATAAGATTGAATTACATCATGATTGAATACTGCTGAGGCTAGACAGAGAATGACAGGGACTACATAGATCTAGAAAGACACATAGGTTCTCTGTGTCTTTTTATGTGATCCCCTGGCTATGGTGAACTTCTGGCAGTAAGAAGGCCCTGGACCTTGTAGCTTGAACTGTGAACTAAAACAAACCTTCTGTTACAAAACATTTATCCAGCTTCAAGCAATTCCTCATGGCAATAACAAGCTGATGCAACCACATTATACATGATTCACAGTTTATGGAATGTTCAGAAAGGGCAAAAGTGCATCAAGAAAAATGAATGTTTTCCTCATCTTCAAATGTGTATGGAAGTATGAGGGTGAGGATGAAAATGTTGCAAAACTGGATTGTAGAGATGACTGCCCAACTCCATGTATTTATTAAAAATGATTCAATTAGGGAGAATCAAGGTGGTGGAATAGGGTAAGGACACGTTTAAATGGACAGAGAAACATTCAATCAGGATGAAGCAGAGAGGACACATTCCAGAAAATAGGAGAGGACATAACAACAGCAGAGGGTTATCTGGAGACTGACAGACGCAGGAAAGCAGTGAATACAACAGTGTGGTGTTGCAGTGACTGATACTCCAGCGGCATTCAGCTAACAGCCATCTGAACTCCACCAGCAGCTGGAACTTCACCAGCAACCAGGTGGGAAAGGACTTTCACTGGGAGCTTGGGCAGTGAACCCAGACAAAGAACTGTCCATCCTGCTGGTCCATTTGATTTAACCAGGAGCAGAGACAGAGCAGCAGATCTCAGATGGGCAGTGCAAGAACAGGGTGGATTTCAACAGCCCAGTCAGTCTCCTAGAGCCGAATTGGGCACCATTTTGTGTAAGGAGGCAAAGGCAAGGGAAAGGACTGAGCATACGCTGAGCTAAGAGTGAACTAATTTCTGACTCAGTGAACTGCAGCAACGTGGCATTCTACAGGCTCCATCCAGGGCAGATCTGGGAAGCCTCCAGACATGACGGCCAGCAGGTCAAGAAATCTAGTAGTGGTACATCAGGCGCCATCTTGTACACTGTTGCAATAGCTTTAGGACTGCAGCGGACAACAGTGAACTGTGCATGTGCTCCTGAGAACTCACTGAGTTCACTGGATTGCACTGCTCCTGCAGGAAAATAATACCGACTGTGGCATCGTACCAGTCAAAATAGGTCCGTGTGGCACCCAGACCTAACGTCCAATAGGTTCTGACAAGATCAGTGCCACCAACAACCTAGCTATAAAGGACACCTGGTGTCTCCCTAATCCTGGGACCTGCTCAAAACAAAAGTGGGAGAAAGGTTGCAGAGAAAACAGTGCAGCCTCAGCACAGTATCACAGGAGGTGGAGATTGGTGAGCCAGGAGTTGTGACTACGGAGTTCTTGGTGGAAATCTAACATAAGAACCCAGTCTTGGAACTCACTGGAGGTAGTGGCACAATTGGCTGCAAGCAAAGAGTTGTGTACCAACTGCAACAAGTAAAATCACATTGTAGACCTGTGAGTGACACACCTTAGAAACCTACCCCAAGGAGAAGACTCTGCTAACCAGAAGTACAATGACCAAGAGCAAAAGAAGAGACAGAGCCACAATGAATATTACCGAAAACTCCCCTGCAAAGGAGCAAAACCCTTTGCCAACCTCAGAGTTAACTGAGGAAGACATCGAGAAAATTGGGCACACAGAATTCAGAAAGATCATTTTAAAGCTTCTAATCAACAATGAGAACACGTAGGAGTTCAAAGAATTTAATTTAAGGAAGCAATAAAGCAAATCAAGGCTGATATATCCGAAATTAAGAACACAGTAGAGCAAATTAAAAGTACAGCGGAGCATCTCCAAAGTAGAATGAAGCAAGCAGAATTTCAGAATTGGAAGGTATCTCCTGTCATCAGGGGAAGCAAACAAAAAGCTGGATGCAGAGCTGGATCAGGCCAAAAAAGCATTCAAGAATTGAAAGACACTATCAAGAGGCCAAATATAAGAGTTATGGGAATCCCAGAAGGTGCAGAAAGAGAAGCTGAGTTTAAGTCTGTATTCAATGAAATAATCAAGGAGAATTTCCCTAATCTGGAGAAAGAATTGGGAAACAAGATCCAGGAGCGACACAGAACTCCCAATAGGCCTGATCAAAAGCAATCTTCACCAAGACACATGATCATCAAGCTCTCTTCAATTGAATATAAGGAAAAGGTCCTTAAATGTGCATGTGAAAAAAAAATCAATTGACATATAAAGGAATGCCAATTAAACTCACAGGAGATCTCTCACAGGAAACTACAGGCAAGAAGAGAATGGAGTCACATATTCCAGATTCTAAAAGCAAAAAATTGTTGGCCCAGGATAACATATATAGCAGAGCTTTCTTTTGTCTTTGAAAATGAAATAAAATTCTTCCACAGTCAAGAAAGGCTAAAAGAATTTGCCTCTTCCAAACCTGCCCTACAAATGATACTTCAAGATGTTCTCTTGACAGAGAAGAGGAATAGCACCTACCAAAACCAGAGGCAAATGTGAAGAACATCCCAGTAAAATAACAACAGAAGACTAAACCAATGAACAACCCATTTCTAAAACCACAGGACCAAAATACCACCCATACATATTAACCCTGAATGTAAAAGGCTCAAGCTCAATCAATGTCATAGACTAGTAGACTGGATTAAAAAACAAAACTCATTTGTTTGTTGTCTAGAAGAGACACACTTCACCAACAAAAATCAGCAGAAAAATTATCTCATGGGATTTGATGTTTTCAGTTAGTTTCATCTCTTCAAAACTCTTTCTTCTGATTAAATCATTCGATGACTCCTAGGTCGTACAGTGGCATCATTTTCTTCAAGAAGGTTCTTGATTTTCATTTCTTCAGCTACACGCTAGTCACTTAGTAGCATGTTGTTTAACTTCTTGGTATTGTTAATTTCTTTTTTCTTCCTGATGTTGATTTTGTTTTGTGGCTTTTCATTTAAGGGGATGTATTGTAGCTGTGTAATAGAGACTGTCATATCTACTAACATGTTATTTAACTACATGGCATTGTAAATTTCTATTTTTCTTTCTGTTGTTGATTTTGTATTATGAGTTTTCGTTTGAGGGGATGTACAGTAGCTGTGAAACGCAGACTATCATCCAGATGTGAGGTTACAATGCAGCATGCATCTCTACTTCCAGACAAAGATGGACTTACAATGAAACTGTTTACTATATCTTGGCAATAGGATGCTGGACTCTGCCATTGTCCTTACCAGCAATGATGGACATATGACTGTGTGTGAGGAACTATTCTTTAGTAATGATAGAGAGGAACTCGGGGGTGGGGGAAAAGTTGGGGCTGGGATAAGGGAAATATCAGGAGCCTATGGAACTGTATCATAAAATGATAATAATAATAAAATGTAAAAAAAATCAGGAATACGGAAGTGGGATGAAGGAGGCACTCACTGTGTATCTCAAAAAAAAAAAAAAAAAAAAAGGATTAAATTGCAGGCCCAGTGTAGTAGCCTAGTGGCTAATACCCTTGCCTTGCATGCATTAGGATCCCATATGGGTGTTGGTTCATGTCCTGAACATTCCACTTTCCTTCTAGCTCCCTGCCTGTGGGCTGGGAAGGCAGTCAAAGACAGTCCAAGGCCTTGAGGCCCTGCAGCCATGTGGGAGACCCAGAGGAGGCCTCTGGCTCCTGGCTTTGGATCAGCTTAGCTCCTGGTGTTGTGGCCACTTGGGAAGTGAATCAGTGGATGAAAGATCTTTCTCTCTTTCCTTCTCTGTGTGGATCTGCCTTTCCAATGAAAATGGATAAATCTTTTAGAAAGTTATTAAATTGTGTACTTCAAATGGTGGATACATTTATGATTCCTAAATTGTGCCTTAATCATTTGTTTTTAAAAAAATAAAAAACATAAAACATACCCTATGGCCAGAACGATTGAACCAAGTATCAGAAGCGTATGAACAGTATTTAATAAGATTCTGCTTTGTGTGTCTGCAGTGTATAATGCCTGGATGAAGGACCATGGAGGGTCTATTGTCAACATCATCGTCGTTACTAAAAATGGATTTCCAACAGCTGCGTAAGCATTTTTATACTTTCTTCTTGTCTTTGGGGAAAAGTCAAGTGGGAAAACTTCCTTAAATCAAAGTTACTAACTCTTCTACCACTATTTCCTTTTATTAGAACTTTAAATATGTATTTCTAAAATATTCTTCTTTGTGTTGGGATTTCCAGATTTGCCAAGAAAGGAGGATGGAAAGGGGTTGGGCCACCTCTCCACATTAAGCAATTTACTATTATACATAGGACTTCAATACTGCATGGCAACATACCTAATGCTAAAACATCTTCTTTGTTTCTGTGAAATTCCAGTGTAACTAGATGCCTGTATTTTACCTGGCAACTCTAATCCAGTTCTTTCAAGTATCCGCCAGTGTCTGGGGACACTTCTTTGTTCAGTAGGAAAATGAGAGTGATCTGTATTAAATCAGGTTTGGAACCCATAACTATACATCCTTGGTTTTAGATAGGATTCTGGGAGAAAGAGGGGGAGAGAGATGCTTTGTACTTCTCATTAGCCACTGCGTAAGTAAAACGTTTGCTTACTCTGTGCAAATTTTACTGTCCTGCCTTCTTCCTGTATTACTTAGCATAATCTCAGTTATACAGAACAGAGTTGAAACGCAAACGGGTTAAGTAAAAATCTGGGTCCCAGGCCTGGCAGCCTCAGCCTCACCTGAGAACTCTTAGAGCTGCAGATCCTCCACCCCTTCCGGATCTGCAGGAACCACCTGGCCCTCGGGGGCGGGGCCCAGCAGCCTGCTTAGGCAGGCTCTTGGATGCTGGGACACACAGGGCGACTGAGCCAGGGGCCTGGTATGTTCCAATGGCTTCTTCCTCAGGTTCATCCCCGTCTCAGGAAAGCTCTGCCTACATACAGCACAGAAAGAACACGTCAGGCATTAGAAGGCAAACTCACAGGGGCCAAATGCAGAACTGTTGGGACAGTGAGAGGCTTAGGGTGCTGCTCAGATCATGCCAGGAAGTCCCAGAAAAACTTCTCACTAGCTGACCCTGCCTGGATCATGGACGTAACCATCAGCCAGTATGGAAGGAGGGGTGGGGGCTGTCTGATGTGCCTGATCAACCCAAGGAGTGAGGACTTGGGGGTCAGCACCATGTGGACATGGACCAAGAATAGACAAGAGGAGGATGCTCAAATGGAAAACTGGGTGTTGTTAAACAAAGCAGTGAGGAATACAGGGCATGCAAATGGCAGCCCTGGGCTTTCTTCTCCTGTTTTCTCAGCTTCTTTACATATTTGCCCTTCTTAGCATCTTGGGGAAAATGTAGGAGGTTCAGATTGTGGGTTCCTTCCAGCCTTTCTCACTTACATAGGCAGCTACTGTTAGTGGCTTTAACGTGTATCTTTCCCCCACTTTTTAAATGAAAGAAATTGTAGTGTAAGAAAATATTACCCTTTTTAAAAGATTTTTTTTTTTGGTCTTTATTTGAAAGGGTTACAGACAGAAGGAGAGACAGAGAGATCTTCTTTCTGCTGGTTCATTCACCTAATAGCTGCAACAGTTGTAGCTGAGTAGATCTGAAACCAGGCATCAGGAACTTCTTCTGGGTCCTCCATGTGGGTGCAGGGGCTCAAGGCCTTGGGCCATTCTCCGGTACCTTCCTAGGCCATAAATAGGGAGCTGGATGAGAAGTGGAGTAGCTAGGACACGAGCTCATATGGGATGCTGGCGTCAGAGATGAAGGATTTGGTAGCTACAGCATGGTGCCAACCCTTGTAAGTATTATTCTATACTGAGCCATGCCCGAGTGATATAGCCTGGATGTATCTTCTCAACAGTGTGCAGAGATGTCTCGTTTTTTTGTGGCTGTCTAATATACAGCTCTATTCCGGTGGGTGAATGTCTGGTCTGTATCCTAGCTCCTTCACTTCCATCCCGGCTCCGTCCAGCTTCCTGCTGTTGTAGTGGGGAAGCAGCCAGTCATAGCCTGAGTGCTTGGGTGTCTGCTCTTCACTCTACATGGAGCTGTGGATTCCTGGTATCTGTGTGGTCCAGCCCTGGCTGCTGTGGGCAGCTTGAGGGAGTAAACCCATGGTGAGAATCGTAGTCTCTGTCTCTCCCTCAGAATGTGCCTTTCAAATAAATAAATAAACCTTGAAAATAGAAACGCTTAGTACATGGTAGCCACATAAATGATGCCCTGAATTTAAAGATGAAACCAGAACAACAGCAAAAAAGAAAGATCAAAATTACATGCTGGTTGTAAAGACATCCAGGTGGACAACCGATGCCAGCGACGAAGTGACTTGATGAAGACCCCGTACTGATGTCCACCTTCTATCTGCAAATACTTTAAAATTTATGAAGCTTCTGGAGTGTCAAGACATTCTCTTGATAATATATCTAGACATGTAAATTACTGATCTCTTATCATTAAAAATTAATTTTAAAAATAATCACGCATTTGGGGCCAGGATGATGGTGTAGCAGGCTAATTCTCCACCTATTAGTGCCACCTTTGTGTCCTGGCTGCTCCACTTCTGACTCAGCTCCCTGCTTAAGGTCTAGGAAAGCAGACGGGGAAGGCCTAGGTTTTTGGGCACCTGCACCTGTGTGGGAAACTCAGGAGAAGCTCTGGCTCCCAGCTTAGGATCAGCTCAGCTCTGGCCATTGCAGCCATTTAGGGAGTGAATCAAGGGACAGAAGATCTCTTTCTGTGGTTCTTCTTTTTCTATAAAAGTAGCTTTTCAAATAAAAATAATTCTCTAAAAAAATAAGCACACAATTATAATCCTTAAAATTACCTGTTTTCTTGGTTTTCCTCTGTAATAAGGAGTTCTTCAAAATATTCCAATTACGCACATGGTGATTTGGGGTTCTTTTTACAGGTTTATTCAATGTGAGAATTGCTTGGCCATGATTTGGTTAAAATCAAAGGGCTTGGTTCTTTCTCCATGGTTTAGATACAGACTGAATGAGCAATGCAGGAAGCCCACCATGATGGCTCTTGTGCATGTCTGTCAGGGCACCGACACACTTGTCAGCTCAGTTAATGAAATGGTCAACAGAAGCACATTATAGTGTCTATGTTTTGTCTTTAAAGGCACACTGGAGCTGCAAGAGAAGGTGTTTACAACCTCACCAAATCCTTAGCTCTGGAATGGGCCAAGAGTGGCGTGAGGATCAATTGTGTTGCCCCTGTAGGTATACGTTTTATATGAAGTCTGTTGGCAAACTGTGCATTCCTGATTCCAGTTGAGTTCTTGAGAACAGCATCGTAGACTGGTGTATAAACTAGGACTGATTTTAAAAATAGATAAATTCAGAAAATAACTTGCATTACAGATGTATCCTTTGATTTATAAGCAGATTGTCAAGAATGTCAAATTGAGCCTGTGATTCTCAATGCTGACTATGCAAGGATACTTCAGAAGCTCATGGACAAATGGAGTCAAGGATACTGTGTTTTTCATGAACTGTCTGAAGTATCCTCATATTAGAATTATTTGTGAAATACTCAAGAAATAATAATCTCCAAGTTTTACCTCCAAACCATGGGACTAAGCAGCTATGTGCATTTTAAAAAGCAGCCTGGGAAATCAAGTTTGATATCTAGCATTTTGAAGTATGAATTTTCCTACATTATTTAGTCATTGATTGTTACCTCAATAATCTTTTGCTAGGAGAGAGACAGAAATTGAATATCAAAGTTTTAGGGAAGAATTTCTAGGCAAGGATCAATTCTAAGTTAAGATAAAAGTTCTCTGAATCAATATATATGGTAGGGGGAAATGTCAAAATATGGTCAACTTTGGAAGCTCATTTATTTGATAAGCTACAGCCCAAGCCTCAGTTGAGGAACACAGTGACCGTGTGCTCCAAGAGAGACGCTGCATCAGATGTGTCACCTGTCTCGCACGATCTCCTTCCTGGGATGCTCCCTGGTCGCTGCTAAGGGTGTAATGATCCTTGCAAATGGAACTCTGTGAGATGTCTGGAGGTAACCTGTAGGTCTACTTCACAGGGAAACTTAAGCCACTTGAGTGTTAGCATTTGTTGTCCACCTTGATGACTTTACAACTAACATGTCCTTTTGATTCTTTTTGTTGTTGTTCTGCTTTTGTCTTTAAATTTAGGGCACCATTTATTCCCAGACTGCTGCTGACAACTATGGTGAGATAGGACAAGCCATGTTTGAGAGATCCATTCACCGCATCCCAGCTAAGCGACTTGGAGTTCCGGAGGAGGTGACGCCTACTTCTATCCTTGATGAGAATGTTCAGATTTTAGCACTCGGTGTCTTTCGGATGTGATCTGGTTTGGCTGGTAGACACTATTCCCCTCCCTGCCACCAAACCGTTTCTGCTGGGTTTTCCGGCTCCTGGGAGTATCCGGGTTTGTGCCTCCTTGACTCACGGACAAATGCAGTATGAACTGAGAGCAGCAGACCCTTGTTGGAGAGTTGTACTTGGAGGCCACCTAGGACCCTAAGTCACTCAGATGATTCTGGGTAGACTGTGTTCCTTAGCGAGTCGCACTGGGGTGGCCACACAGAAGTCTATGAAACTCAGTTGCTTTGTTTGATGGCAGCAGTACCAATCTTAGCGTGTTGCTGGTTCCGGCATTAGCCTCACCTTTGCTGTAGGAGCATTTGGGAATTGAATCATGGGATGTGACTTTGTTTCTGTCTCCTGTGTTTTTCCACCTGTCTCTAAATAAATAAGTAAATGAATATTTGAAAATTTGAAAGGCAATAAGTTAGCCCTTCTATTCTGTATATGAAAGCAAAGCCATGAAAACTCTTCAGAGAAACTTCAGTGGTAATCCCCAAAGCTGTTTTTTTTTTTTTTAATAATTTGATACATGTTTTTCCATAAATTTACTATGCATGCACTCATGCATACATAGGCACATTTGCTGACCTTTAAAAATAAAACCAGGGGCCTATTTGTTCTTTCTTGTAACTTTCTATACTAGAATCTACTGAGTCATATCCTGTTGTGCGTTTAGGTTGTGTTCTTATCTTGGTGAATCTAGTATCTTTAACACAATTATGTTCCAGAAGTGTTATGTTCTAGAAGTGGAATTCCTGAACTAAAACAGATTTACATATTACGTTTTGTGAGATATTGATAATTCAGACATTTGATGAGCTGTGTTTGTAAGATATTTGGATTTTTACCCTGCAAGCTGAATTGTTTTAGGAAGATTTTAGTCAAGAAAATGTTATGTTGAAAGTTATGTTTTGGATAGAATAGGTTAAAATGTAATTTTGTACCTGAAAAGTAGTGACAGAAAAAAAAATCACTTTACAAATGCCTGCAATGGCGAGGGCTGTGCCAGGCCCCAGTGAGGTGGCTGGAGCCCCACCTGGACCTGGCATGTGGGTGGCAGGGAGCTAGGCACCCAGGCCATCTCCTGCTGTGTTATAGCAGAGTGGGGCCGGAGCTGGAGCCCACACACTGTGCTGTGGGAGGCGGTCCTGGGCAGCATCTTACCAGCTACGTCACATGCCTGCCCCAGGATTCTTCCTTTTGCTTATGTGTATATTGTACCATTTTTATTTGAGAAATCTAGGCTGAACACTTTAAGAAACATTTATTCACTTTAAAATGACAAAAGCCATTATGTGTTAACCAAATATTTGTAAGTGATAGCTACATTGTCCATAGCACAGGAGAATCTTTTTTCTTAACGTTTGTTTTACATTCTTTACAATGTCCCTTGGTGTGGAGCCCAGTAGTCTGAACTCTCAGTTCTGGTCTGCGTTCAAGGTGAGACAAAGCAGATGAGGAAATGCAGATTCCCACTCGGTTGGTTGGGAGGAGGAAAGCCCTTGGCAGTTCTGATCACCCTGTACTATCTCATGTTTGTCTTAGACATGAGCTAGTAGAATTCGGAGCTGCGTCGGTGAGCTCTCTGTGTTGTGTTGCGTCCAAAGCTCTCACACTGTGGCCCTTTCGTTCATACACGATTTTATGTCATGGGACCTTGATGTTTTGGAAAATACTGCTTCACTGAAATAAGCAAATGCTCTCCACATTGACACAGAATTAATTCCACAATATCGGAAGGTCCCGTTTGGTATATTTCTGTTGATTCGGGTATCTGGAAGCCATGGGACAGGGTAATTTTCCAAAATCCTTGTTTTCAATTGAAGGTTCCCGTGTTATCATTGGCAGCATACAGTGTTAGTTATTTTCCTTCGATATGACAGTCTCACGTGGTTTGTTTTTGAAAAAAAAAAAAACAAACTTGCAGAGTACCCAAGTATGAAGAACTTTAGTTTCAGACATTCTTTTAAGTAAAAATACCATGAAAAGGATGGTCACTTTGGCTCTCCGCTCAGTCACATTCCCTTGTCCTTCAAACAACCACTGTGCTCATTTGTGCTGCACAAGAATTCTGGGTGGATGAGGCTTACATTGCATCACACAGAAGGCTCAGTAGATGGGTACTTAGGCTCAGGAGTCAAGACAAGCCAGTCCACCAAGCATGTCCCAAAGAGGGACGAGTGTTCTCCAGCATGGCACTTGCTGGCAAAGTGTGGTTTTATGTTCCTGGCACAGGTCATACCCAGCAGCTCTGTTCAGCTTTCCACAAGCGACACAATGAAAAACATGATTAAGGATTTAATTTTGTTAGGAAAATAGTTTTGACCTTGAGCCCTCACCCACCACTCTTCAAAGGCCTTGGGGCTGCCCAGGTGTGGCCCCACAGCACCTGGGCAGATGCTGCCACAGGTCATTCTTTCATGAGTGAGAGAGAACGGGTCACACCATGACATGCAGAGTAAGGGCAGCGCTTTGGCCTCTGCCTGTCACAGTCTGTAGATTGGCACAACTTTCCTAGTTGGCCAGGGGCTGGCCTGCTTATCCCAGGGTTGCCACGTTTGAAGTGACCGTTGCTGGAGCGAGAGTTAGGACGGCCAGGTGTTTAGCATCGGTGTCCTTTTAAGAAACTTGGCTTCTACCGGTAGCTTCACGTGACAATTGCTTTACATTTCTATGAAATGACTTCTCCTTTCCTGTTTGGATTTCAGAGTACACAGTGCCGAACTCACCAATGAACTATTCAAATTGTTAAGGGATCTACTGAGATTCCGAGTCCCTTTTTGTGCAATGCTCTTGTGGTGTGTGCTGCTTGGCTGACAGGACCATGAGCTAAACAAATCCCAGTGCCAACGTATCAGTACACAGGCACACTGACTATTTCAGTGACATGCAGGGAGCAGTGATGGGACGGGAAAGGCGTCCGAGGGACTGGACTGGGATGCAGAAGGGGACACTGAGGCCTTAGTTTGTCTGTGACTTCTTTACCCGAGTGTAGTTTGACCCTGGATGGGGCTCCTCCCTGGCTTACCTCCTGTGTCCCAGGCACGCATTTGATTTCAGTGATGCTGCATCAGAACGGAGGTGACAGGTGTTGGGTGATGGTGCACATGCGCAGGTATCATGAGATGCCCTGATGTGGGACTAGGAATGGAGATTGTTTTTGCTTTCAGGTATTCATGCGTGTGTCTCTGCTTTCAGATCTCCTCTGTGGTGTGCTTCCTGCTGTCTCCTGCAGCTTCCTACATCACTGGGCAGTTGGTAGATGTGGATGGGGGTCAGTCTCTGTACAGCCACTCCTTTGAGGTTCCGGGTGAGTAACCAAGGATGAGCACCCGCTACTTTTATGACTTGTCATATTCAAGTTCAAACTCTTAAGTCGCTATTCAAAAGATTTAGTGCTTTCCCTTTTTTTTAAATGTTTTTTGGGGAAGTGATGTACATGTGCCTTTTAAGAATAAACTGTTACCTGACAAGGGGTGGGGCTATGCAGCCTTTTGGCATTGCACTGGCTCCACAGCGGGATTGTCTAACAGACACACTTGGCTCTGCCCTTGTTAGCTGGGTGACATTCTGTCTTCTTTTCCGCCACATGGGAACACCTATAGTATTTATTTCATGGGATTTTTGGGAGGATGAATTCTGGTTTGTAGCTGTAGAGCTCAGTGTCAAAGAATGTGCTTACTTGCTGTTCGAAATGGCCTAAACAACGCAGAAGTGTGTTACCTGGACACCTGTAAAGGGTGTGACACTTCACTCTCACAGATAACTTTTCCCCTTCATTCTTCTTTTTTTTGCTCCCATCATGTTGACTTTAGTTTAAAGCTGGCTGCAAGGTACCTGCCTGCTGCCCATCAGATGAAGTACTTCCTATCCCCTGGCACACCGAGAGGGGAGGAGACTGGCTTTGTTCCATGATTTCCAACTAAGTGACAGACAAGTTTCTGCAGATGTCATCTCAGCCAGTAACAGAGCGAGAGAATCGGTGGCACCTGCCAACTTAGGTCACATAGTTCCGACTGTGCCAGGAGAGGGTCACTTCCCCTATGTCCTTCAAGTGGAAATAGGCTATTGGAAAGAGGAAATGGGGAACTGGAAAGATGGCTGGGCAGACGACTGGTACAGCTGGAGGAGAGGTGGCACATTTTTGAAAGGTTATTAAGGAAGTGCCAAGTATCTCCAGTGTGTGCCAAGCACTGTACATATGGTGTCACTTTAGAAGATCCCTTTAAAGGGCAGATGCTGCTGTACCCATTGATGGGTTAGAAAACTGGAGCCTTGGGAAGAGTAACTTCCCAAACTCAGAAAGGATGGCGAATGGCAGTGCTGGGACTGTGCCTTCCGGGCAGGAGATTTCTGTTCTTGCTGCAGAGACGGATGAGTCAGGGGAAGCAGCAGGGCACCTGGGGAACAAGGACAGTGGAGGGTCACAGAATCACGTGTGCCCTGCACATTTCCTCCTTCTTACAGATCATGACAACTGGCCTGACGGAGTGGGAGACCTTTCTACCGTGAAAAGGATGAAAAAGTCTTTTAAGCAGAAAGCCAATCTCTGACCCGAGGATGCCAAGTGTCTAGTTTCAAGTGCCTTCACATCTTGTGCCTTTGGAAGAACTTATGATTTGCATGAGAAAATAATTCCTGTTTTTCAATGTTTCAATTATAACTGTGCATAAATTATCCCCAAATACATTTTCTCAGATCCTAAACAATGTGACTGGTAACCCCTGGCTTAACAGTTTTAGGAACCCTCAAATTAGCATACTTAAACTGATTATGTTAAGGTAATATGAAAATGAAGATTCAAATGATTGGAGGGACCATGAACTTCCAGAGGATTTTAATGCTTCACTGTAAATTTAGAAACTATATGTGAATTGTGCCATCATGCTAATTGTTACAACTAGAATTCTACAATGACTTATTTTTGATGGCGAATGTCTCGGTGAGATCAGTAATGTTCTCTTTCATGATCATTAGCAAAGTGTAGATTGTTTTGTCCCTGACGTCAAATTGGTATTAAACTCTGAATTCAAAGAAAAACTGAAGTTATGAGTCGTAATATTTTTCTTGCAGTGCTCGATGTTTGGTTTGACCTTTTTAAAATATTTAGTAACTTTTTATTGATTATTGCAATGTCTTGAAACTATCAAATGCCTCACATATATTATTCTTCATTTTTTTTAGATAGAAAGGTCAAATTAATCTTTCTACAGAAGTGATATTTATTTATTTATTTATTTATTTTCTCTTCTAGTTTGTTTTTAAGTTTTGCTACAATTCCATAGGCTCTGGGATTTCCTCTCCCCATATTTCCTCACCCTAATTTGTTTCCCCCACATTATTACAATAGTGTAATACTTCATAAGCAGTCGTAAGTCCATCATTCTGCTATTTAAGTGTATCCTGACATGCAGGTATAGACAGTGGCGGACAGCCCAGCATCCTATTGTCAAGACATAGCCAGCAGTTTCATTGGGAGTCCATCTTTGATTTGGAAGTAGAGATGCATACTGCATTGTATCTTTACAACTGGGTACAATAGTCTCCATTATGCAGTTACTATACATTCCCTTAAATGAAAAGCCATGAAACAGATCCACAACAGGAATAAAGATAAAACAACAGATTTATAGCACTGTGGCGTTAAGTAACATGCTACTGAATAGCCAATGTGTTGATGAAGAAATGAAAAAAAAAAAAACTTCTTGAAGAAAACAATGTTACTGTATGACCTGAGTCAGTGAAGAAGTTAGTAAGAAAAAAAATAAGAAAATAAAAACAAAATATCGCTAAAAGGGAAGTTCTCCTGTAACAGGTTCGAAGGGTTGCTAGGTGGTTAGGGGTTCCTGCCTGGGAGAAGGGGGTATGAGGAGGCAGTGAGAGAAGTGCCTGGTAGAGAGGCAGGAGAGGGTGGGTTGCTTAGGAGATCCGGCCACATCACACAGCAGCGTGCCTCAAGGGCCTCGCAAGCCATCAGGCTCTTGTCACCTTTCTTCACTGCGAGATCAGCAATGGTTATCAACTGTCACATTTCTCAAGTGGTCAGCAAGGCCGCCGCTTCTCAAGAGACACACACAAAAAACCAGAATAAACCTCTGACGAAATGAAGCTATTGAAGCACTGATCAACTTATATGCACTCCCTGTATAAGCTCCTGCACCCAGACCTGGCCATCACCCTCCTTCGGGTCCTCTCCTGGTTGGTGGGATTCTTGCCTCTCAATAAAATCCACTTATGCTGTTGCTTACCCAGCCTCATTGTCTACGTCATCAAACCACCCCGTAAAATTAAAGTTCTTGTAACATGAAATGCTACAATGGGTAAGGCTGTGGTGCTGAAGACTTACAAAAGGAAGATACCTGGAGGGATGCAAAAACAGTTCCACAGTTATTCATATCACAGCACTTTTATGGAGAGAGATGACCTGGGTGGAGGAGGGCGGGCTCACACACTGCTCTGTAGACGGTCAAGGCGTCTAAGAAGCAGATGCATGACCCTGTGGGAGATGCCCAGGAGACTTCCTGGACAAAACCCTCGTGGAGGATCGGAGCACTCAGTGGGTCATTGGCAATGAGTGGGACGAGCCGGGGACAGCGCATGCCTCAGGTCACTGCACAGGTGCGCGTTGCCATGTGCGTGCACCCATGTCTTCAGTGTGGGTCACGGGGAGTCCACCTGTGCTGTCCCCTGCTGGTGGCAGTGCCTGGTTCTCTCCAGCTGGTGTCTGGGCAAAGGAAATCCAGTCAACCTTGCAGGACCCACGGCTGCGTTTCTGTAAGATGTTGGCTTGCTGCGTCCCCTAACACAAGATCTCCAAAGTCACTCGTTTCTGCTACCCCTTCCCCTCCCCCCCCCATCCCATTACCCACGGTAGAACACGGGGAGTGGCGGAAAGTAGGGCCATGCCTGTTTGCATCTGTTGGTTCCTGGATGCTCCCAAACCCGGTGCAGACAGGCATCCTGAAAGCTGGCACTCGGCTGCTCCTTGGAGACTGTAGCCCTGTGTGAGGTCGGCTGCCTTCAAGTCCGCTCCCCGGGAACTGGCACCGAGCTGGGTGGTGCACTCTGGGGATTCTGTGCCTGAGGGAGGCCTTTCCTGAAGGCCCCGACGAACGGAAAGGCGAACTCTGAGATGGGCCCAGAGCCCACACCATCACACGCACAAGGGAAGTTAATTATAAATAGTGGAGTAATGAGGGCTTGGCCAGAAGGAAGTGAACTCTGAAGAACCGCAAGGTTACCGGGCAGAGAAGCAACCGCGGAGCTCTTCCCAGCGCGCTTCGGGCGCCACCTTGTGGTCACTCCTGGAACGCCCGCTTCGCCGGGCAATGCCTTCCACACACCTGCTGTAACAGCTGCTTCTGCATGAGCTTTAGTTGCTTTCAATATTTTTGTTTGTTTGTTTCTTTTTTTTTTAAAGATTTATTTATTTTTACTGCAAAGTCAGAGAGGAAGATTCACTCCCCAAGCGGCCACAACGGCTGGAGCTGAGCCGATCCGAAGCCAGCGGCCTGAGCCTCTTCCAGGTCTCCCACGCGGGTGCAGGGTCCCAAGGCTTTGGGCCGTCTTCAACTGCTTTCCCAGGCCACAAGCAGAGGAAATGGGGTGGCCGGGGTTAGAACCTGCGCCCATATGGGATTCCGGCACGTTCAAGTCAAGGACTTTAGCCACTAGGCTACCGCGCCAGACCCTTTTCATTTCTTGTTTATACAGTATACACCACACAAGAAAATCATTCAGATCAAAATACATGACTTATCACCACCCTGTGTTTAAAAACAGCCCAAAGGGTGAAGGTTAATGAGATGGAGCCCGCGGCCGCAAGCCAGAGGCATGCGTATGTGTGTATGTGTGTGTGGGGGGTTGTTGTTTCGGGGAGTTTTGCTGGCGGTGTGTGGAGCACAGCTGGACTTTTCCCTGCGGAAGCAGCTGGTGCAGGCGCGGCTGGCCATCTGGGTGGCACTGTCTGCGGTGGCCCTCCCCGTCTCTGGAGAACAAACCCTGTCCCTGTCTCCCTCCATGGGGACTGACTCTGTCTCAACCCGGGCTGGCCACCACTCAGTCCAGAGCACTTTCCCACCCAAGCTAGGGAGCTTGGGTGCTATAGCCTGGCCTGCCTGCCCCCAGTTCCAGCCTGCGCTGGAGGGTGCCGCCATGCAACCTGGCCCAGCCAGCCTTCAGTCCTGGCCCTAATGCTTACTGACTGGTACTGTGGACCAACCCAGCCTGTCCGGCACCCTGCTGTGGTTCATCAGATTTGCCATGGGTGCTATGAACTGACCCAGCCTGGCCCACCCCCAGGCCTGAGCCACACATATGTCAGTGGTACTGTAACCTGGCCTGGTCTGAGCTGCTCTTTGCCTTAGTTCTTGAGCTCACCTGCAGGGACTGCCTCCTGACAAAAGGGTTCTCCAAGTTCCTCTATCAGATCTCCTCCCAGCAGCAGATCGCGTGCACACCGGCGGGTCCTTGTCCCAGACTCACTTTGTCCACCTCCCTCAGTGCCAGGAACAGTGGCCTTGCCCAACTGGCTCATACCCATTCTGGTTCTTGCTTTTGGGAGCTGCCACCCAGCCACACCTGGTCTGCACTAGACACGGCTCTCATGTGGTTCAGCACCCCAAGGTAAATGCTGAGGTGAGAAGAGCCATGCCAGACTGGTTCACAGCACCCACCAGCATATGCAAGACCTGCTGGGGAGGGGGTGTGAACCTGGTAGGGGAGCAGTGAGGACTCTCCTGCTGGGCCACTGCTCCTGTTAGTGAGCATGAGAGCTGGGACTGGGGGCAGACCAGGCTGGGCAGGACTACAACACCTTTTGACCTGCATGTGGACTGGGATGGGGAAGAGCTAGGCTGTGCTGAGTGTATTCATCGGTGCAGGCGTGAGCCAGAGTAAGGGCAGGCTGGCTGGGCTTTGCCCCATCATCAGCTGGCAAGTGCAGGGACAGGGGGCAGGTCCTGCTGAACTAGACTGCAGAACTACCTGGAGAGTGCAAGATCCAGGTCTGAGAGAGGGTCCAGTAGGGAAACTGTGGGCTCCCCTCTGATGGGCTGCAGCTCCCACTAGCGTGCATGAGATTCAGAACTTGGGGTGGGCCTGGCTAGACAGGCAGTCCTGCTGGTGTGAGTGTGGGCTGGAGGGTGGAGTGGATTGGGATAAGTTTGGCTTTAATGCCCAATTATGTATACGAGAGCTGATGAGAGCTGATAGGGAGGTGGGACAGACTGGACCAGTCCTCTGCATATGCTGGCAGACATAGAAATTGGGGCCAGGGCCCAGCCCAGTAGGGGTTATTGGGGGTCACTCTGCAGCTCCTGATGATGTATGTGAGGGCTGACTGTGTGGAGAACAGCGTTGAGCTGGGCTTTAGTGTCCACTGGTTTGCATAAGATATGACTAGAGATAGATCTGACTTAGCAATTGCAATTACCGGTGTGGATGCAGGCTGATGGGGTTGATGGACAAAGCTGGACCCCCTGCTGATGGGCGTACACAAGAGTCAGGTCTGGGATCACCTCAGACGAGATTTCTTTGAGCTCCCCCCTCCAACTAAACTGCTGAACTCAAAGTGCCAACCATGGGGAGAGTGGCACGACCTGTGGTCTGACAACGGGGTGCTTGTGACAAAACTAGCCACCTCCCCAGTGGCTTTGGCAGAGCACTGGATGACATACCTGGAGGCACAGGGAGGATCTGGGAGTCCACTGGCGCCTGCAGAAGACACCTAGCACCACAGCAGAGGAAGGAGGGCAGAAGAAATTGGTCAACTACCCCAATGAAGCATGACAGCACATATCTAAGCAGATGCAGACTCTAGGTGGACTGTGTCAGCCAGTGGACCTTGGAAGGATCGCCTCATCCTTGGATCAGCGAGAGCGACAGCATTTCAGAACTATCGAAACCACTTGAACAGACCACTGGCTCATGCTCCACCTCGGGGACTTTGGGATGACACTGGCTGGTTGTTCCCCATCCCCGGGTGCTCAGGTGGTTGGGAGGCTGGGTGTGGCTTGTCCCTTCTCTCTTCCTTTCCCCCAGATACAGGAAGAAGGAAAAGAAAGTGTGGAAGCAAACGTCTCACCCATTTTCCCCTGATCCTGGACCCTTTCCACCCTAATCAACTATGTAAACATCATCAAAAATAAAATAGAATGTTAGGAATGGAGAGGGGGTAGGTGAAACGAGATTGGCAAATAACTGCTAGCAACTATGGAAGCAGAGTCAGAGATGATTGATTCTAGCATTTTCTCCTCTGGATGAGCTTAGACATAGAAAAACTTTAAAAAGGAAAGCACTGTAAAATAGAAACAGTCTATTACTTGATAAGAGCAGCAAGGCCAGAGTACACGGCGCTTCTACATAGAGAAAACCTTGAGGAGAAACGGCGTGGCATTCGTCCTGGGCACTGGAGCAATGAGGGAGGGCAAGGCAGATCCAGGATGCAAACGGAACTAAGCAGGCACAATGCTTGCTGCTTGGCCCGGATTCTGCTCTGCAGGGTCTGAGTATAACCCACCCTCTGTTCTCACACTGGGGTAGCCAGCACTAGCAGTCAGTCAGCCCCCACCAGGGAGGATTGCAGGCAAAGAGCAATTATTTGGGTACTGCTGGAGCACCTGTGGATGGGGGACTGTTACATCCTACTGGCAAAGGAGAACCAGTGTTCCCTGCTTCTCTAGCGTTCTCGAACCATTCATATTTTCTATTCGTTGAACCACAAGGCTTAGTCAGTGTTTGTAGTTCTAATTAGGACTTCAGAGAATCGCCCTATTCAAATGCCAGCAATGAGCTCGGACCTAAGCAGTACAGCTAAAAATGAGTCATTTTCATGGGTAATGCAGAGTGGGTGTCAGTCAGAGTTTCTAACCGCTTAATTTTAACCTTCTGAATTAAAGTTATATACCAAAGATCACTTTGTTGGACTTCTTTGGTTTCCTGCTTTTTAGTAACCCAGTTTCTGGTTTTACTAAAAGTTTTTTTTTTTTTTAATCCTTGACGATTTAAAAACACTAAAATTACAAAGGAATAAAGAGAATTGGTTTGAGATCGTGATAAAAGACGAAAAGGAAGAACCTGAAAAGGATTTTTTCTAATTTTTATTTTTCATGATACAATTTCTTCTTTTAAAGATTCATCTATTATTATTGGAAAGTCAGATTTACAGAGAGAAGGAGAGACAGAAAGAAAGACCTTCCATCAGCCCAAGTGGCTTCAGTGATGGAACTGAGCTGATCCGAAGCCAGGAGCCAGGAGCTTCTTCCAGGTCTCCCACGTGGGTGCAGGGCCCCAAGGCTTTGGGCCTTCCTCGACTGCGTTCCCGGGTCACAAGCAGGGAGCTGGATGGGAAGTGGAGCATGTGGGACACAATGCCCATGTGCATTCAAAGCAAGGACTTTAGCCACTAG
Source organism: Ochotona curzoniae (assembly GCF_017591425.1). Lineage (NCBI taxonomy): Eukaryota > Metazoa > Chordata > Mammalia > Lagomorpha > Ochotonidae > Ochotona > Ochotona curzoniae. The sequence continues at coordinate 3,307,749 of NW_024466312.1, read as the reverse complement.
GCTCCCACGCAGGGCCCCATGATATAGTGTCATAGGCTCAGGGATTTCCTTTCATCCTCTGCATTTCCTCCCCCTCCCCACTCTGTTACTCCCACACTGTCATAACAGCTTCTTCTTCCCACACCAGTCACGAGTCAGTCATGCTGCTGTTTACGTGCACCGTGACATTGTAGATACAGACAATGGTGGCAAGTCCAGCATCCTATCGTCAGGACACATTTAGCAGTTTCATTGGCGCTTCATGTTTCGTTCAGTACAGATGCGTCCTGCCACGCGTCTTCACTCCTCGGTGATGGAGAGGGTCTGGCAGCAGTGTTTGCACATCAGGCAAAACAGTGAGATGGGGCGACTTACCTGTGATGCATCGAGTTAGTCCCCCTATTTTACCAGTCAGAGATGAATGAATTCCACCAAGTAGGTGTTAAACATCTGTTTGGAGTCTGCCTTCCCAAATAAACAATCATTTATAAAAGCTGGAAAACTCCAAACATCATTTTTATTTCCGTAAACGTTTAAAAAAGTATGGATCAAAACCTATGCAAAAATCTTTTGAAGGAAAATATTGCTTACTTGCAAACAAAAATGGCTTGCTGTGTTTAGGTGAGTTACTTACAGAATTTGGTTATTTATTCAGGGCCTCCCATTTGAACAGGGGGCCCGATTTTAAAAACAAAGCATTTTACCTGACTTCCCTGTTTACTCAGGATAGAGTAACATTTTGACAATTTTCAATTACTTCAGAATTAAGATTTCTGCAGAGGAAGGTTAATTTGAATATAATGGATGTGCCCAGGGGAGAGGGGTGTGTGTGTGTGTGTGTGTGTGTGTGTGTGTGTGTGTGTGTGTGCGTGTGTGTATTTGTCTCATTCCAGGTGAAATTGGCATAACATAAAATTAACCATTTTTATAGGAGTTATCCAGTGAAATTTAATATACTAACAATTTTGTGTAGTTGGAACTACTACCTCTGTCTAGTTCCAAAGCATTTTCATCGCCTAGAGGGACGCACCGTGCGTGCTCCGTGCTGAGCTGTGGGTCCTGCTACTCCCCTTCAGCGGTCACTCTGTGTGCAGGGGAGGACCGTCCCTGGACATTTCATGCCAACTGAATCACGCTATATGTGACCTTGGGCAGTTCCACTTACTACAGGACTTTTGGAGCTCATCCACTTTGTGGCATATGTCACTACTTCCAGGGAAGAGGTTTTCATCAACTTAATGGGGTCAGACTTCTACTGGAGGACATAATTTTTCAACACTGGTTCTAGATTTGGCCCTCTTCTTAGAAACAGTTATTTGAAAGTCCAAGTAGGAACAAAGTAGAGATATCATCGATTTGCTGGCTCAGTTTCCAAATACCTGCAACCGCTGGGATTGGGACTGGGCCAAAATCAGCAGCCTGTACCTCCACCAGGGTCTCCCACATGGTTCACAGGGACCCAAGGACTGGAACCATCACCTACTGCTTCTGGAGATGTGCATTAGCAGGAAGCTGGATGGGAAGCCGGGGTTTGAACCCTGGACTCCGGTGTGGGATGCAGGCATCTCAAGCAGAGTCCACCACAGCACCAAACAGCTGCCCTAGACTTCTAAGAGCAGATGTCTTTACAGGCTCCATCTTACACTGAAGTAATCAGATGAAAGGCTCCTGGCATTTGTGGAGGAAGGAGATCACGAGCTTCTGGAATGCTCCATGGGCTGGATTCCTGTGCAGGGTCTTCAGGACAGTGAATGCTGGGATGTACTCAGCAGGGCCTCCCCAGGTCAGAAGGGATCAGCCAGCGCACTGAAGGGGTTAATTGTCAAGGTGACTGTGTGCCTGGAAGTCTGGACCCTACAGAGACTAGCCTGCACTTGTTATAGAACACTCTGCTCGGTGAAGCACCAGGAAGCAAACAGGAGCTAGGCAGTTCCTGGGAGTGTTAAAGATTTACGGGTCAGTTACCTTCGAAGCATGCTGTGTACTACTGTTTGTACTGAAGTGATAAGACCAGAAGCCTGTGCCTCCTCATAGTCAATCTTTACTACCTGCTTTCTGCTTCGTGTCACGTAGAAGCGGCCGTCACTTACATGCCCCTCATGATGTGGCTCCCGCTGTCACGTAGTTGCCCACTGTCATGTAGAAAACTCCACTTGTTTTGTTCGAGGAGCTTCTTTGTTCACGGCAAGAAGCGGCTGCCCAGCTGCAGAATAAAGACATTTCACTCACCTTGGCGTCTGGCTCGATTTCTTTGCACTCCAGCACAGACAGCCCGGAGCCACCAGCCTCTTACCCAGACAAGACAGGCTTCACCCAAGGTCATGTTCACCCAGAGACTGACCAGCAAGGGTCTACCTGGATTATTTCACCTTGAGAGCTCCCGCTATGGTGGGCTAAGCTCAGTCTCACCTCTTTGCTTCATGTGTCTCTTTCACAGGCTCTGAAAGAGTTTCCCCTGAGCTCCCTGCCCTTAACTGCCAGGCCAGACACCTTCTCATGGGGTCGGTCTACCCAGCAGTGTTTGAGACTGATTCATTTAGGTACACGAAAGACAAAATAAATAAATAATAGCAGTTTAAAAATTTATCCTCAATTTCCATCATTTATGGATATTATTTCCTTTAGGTAAAAAAAAAGTATGTAAGCCCATGTAATTTTCTGTTATTTTTCTCAGGATAATAAGTCAAATACTAATGCTTAATAAAGTCAAATCTGATGGCACAGTGATCAGTGATGTCGGTGCATGGCAGAGGAGCGAGCTTAGTGTTCAATCGAGCAGTACTTAAACAAGTGGAGACTTTGGCCTAGAGCCAGCCAGCTAACACTGAAATACCACTCGGGCTTTGGAAGACCCTGGCTTTGTAGTTGTCCCATCTTTCCATCCATGGAGTGAAAGCTTTCTGACCATTTCAGAGCCTCAGCCCGACTGCAGTTCATTTACAGCTGTCGACCACCAGGAGGCAGCACCGAGGACTACAGGAGGGTTTGTGTGCTGTGCTGCGTAATTCCTGGGGAGCCTTACTTGGCACCTTTGCTTGTGTAGAAGTTCTAAAAAACGTCACAGGATTCTGGTCTGCTCATCTCTAGAGGTGTGATGAAGAAAGAAGTAACATAAAGGGATTGAAACTTTTAAAGCCATAAGCATAAATGCGCTTATCTGTTAGCACTCAGATGGGCAAGCCCGGGTTTAGAGTCTAGGTAAGACTTTCAGGATCTTTAAGAATAATACAAATGCTTTTTTCAGATTAATGTTCTAGTTTTTTATTGCATGTTTTCTCGTATTTTCTCGTTGCTTTCAATCAACATTTACTAGAGTATAATTGGAGTAAAAAGCATCATGGCCTGATTGGCGGGCCCAGCTTGTAGTTAGGAATAACACAGAGAGACTTTGGATGGTGCTGAGTGCTTGGAACTGTGGAGGGCCTGGTGTTACAGAGACGGGGCAATGGCACCCAGATCTCATGCTCTGGGCTGAGAACTGAGACTTGTCTGGGCATTGCAAAAGTTCTGCCAGGCGGGGCAGAATCCCATGACTGACACGGGGAGTTCATGACAAAGGGCACATTATTAGATGCAGCTATGGATGGGCAGATGGCTATGGCTGTGTGGAGGCTATGGTAATACAGCTAGACACAATAGTACATTTAAGTACGGCAGTACAACTAGCTGCGAGACTGTTACCAGCTATGCCAGGGTAGTTAGACTGGGCAGTCTATGTGGCCATGGTGACATAGTCAGGCATGGGAGCACAGCTAAAGGCTAACTGTGCGTGGTTAGCTGCGGGAGGCAGGAGGCAGCAGTAGAGAGAAGCATGAGAAAGATGGGATGGAATTAAGGACAGGCACCCTGGAGGAATCAAGAGACCTAGAGCCTCGAGGCATAAGAGAAACCCAGAACTCCTAGAGAAGCAAGGCCTCCTCTTGTTCTGGTCTTGGCTTGGAGTGGGTCTGTCCTCAGAGAGAGTAGCTTACCTTTTCGTGTCTGTGGAGTTGCCAGTACCTGCTGAGTTGGATAATGTGATCTACCTCAGAATCCCCAAGCCTCTGGAGGTGAGGCAGGACGGGGCGAGGGACAGGGGGTCCTGAGTGACACTGAAGGATGCATTTGCAGGGTCAGGCAGACACAGAGTCACCCCGAGAGAACACCCTGAACCCCTGATTTGTATCACTCGAATCCCGGCCCCGCCTGGAAGCCTGTCACCCTTCAGTCTCTGGGATTCCCTGCCCCAGAACGTCCAACTCAGGAGACCCCAGATGGGATTTAGGAATCCGGAGTTCCCATGAGCACTTGCACGGATTCTAGGGCAGGTTTCAGATTGTCACCCATTGGAAAATTGCTCCTACCCACAGCCATTCATTCTCATTCATTCTCTTTGTTTTTGGGGAATAGATGTGACTGAGCTCATCAATTAACTGAATCTTTAGCAGGTGCACTGAGATTCTGAATTCTCTTTCACACAAAGGGCCTGTTGTGTGTGTTGATGAGCCTATGAACTGGCTGCTTCTCATGGGGTCTTCTGTGCACTCCACATGGAGGAAGGTCCTTTCACACACCCCAATCTGTGCTTCAATCTGTGCTTTGGCAGCTACCCCAATAAGTGCACTGCAGGCATGTGGCGTTGCCTTACCAGGATGTATTCCCCTTGCTGTGTCTCTCCACACTGTAAGTCCAAGCAACTTCCTTTTCCTAGATCCCCAAGTCCTTTTCACCCGAATACCACGAGGATGGGTATGAGACTAGAACCTACCACGTGGATGCAGTGCCTCCTCTGGAACGGAGCAGCTGTTGCATTTCAGAGCAGAAAGACCTTGACGCAGGGCCTGTGGCCTAGAGGCTGGGAAGAAGATATCCTCTTTCTGCAGAAAAGCTGAGTAATTTGGAGCCTCCTGGGGATCTGAGACCAAATGATTTGAGAAGATCCACCCCCTAGTTTCTTTTAATTGCCCACATCCAATTATGTCAAAAGCTAGCATTTCTTCAGAATTTTGCAGTTACACAAAACGCTGGAAAAAAAATTCTGGACTGGTTTGACACTCAATAGGCTTATGTTACCACTGTGGTAGGACTGTAGTAAGTCAGGTTTTCTCTCTCTTTCTCTCTCTCTCTCTTTCTCCCTGCCACCCAACCCACCCCTCCTGTCTGCTGGCTCATTCCCCAAGTACCCACAATCACCAGAACTGAGCTGATCCAGAGCCAGGAGCCAGGAGTTTCCTCTGGTCTCCTCCGTGGGTGCAGGGACCCAGGGATTTGGGGCATCCTCTGTTGTCTTCCCAGGTGATACAGCATGAGCTGGATTGGAAGTGGAGCAACAGGGTTTAGAACTGGCACCCATACGGGATGATACGCCACTGTGCTGGTCCCAGGGGTCAGGTTTTCTTCAGAAAAAATCTCCCTGTGTGCGGAAGTCCTCATCTCTTTGTGCTGTGTTTGTGCTTATTCTGTCCAGGGTCATCCTTCAAGAAGAGGTACAGATGTCTAGAAAAGCAGCTCTGCTCGATGCTTGTCACTTGACACTGAAGAATGAGCAACCCGTGACAGTTAAGGTTTTCTCGGAATATTTGCGGAGTGAGAGGGAAGTGAAATTGACCAGAAGACTACACCAAATGAAAGCAGTTTGAAAAATTAGAAGGCACTTTGCATTATGGGAAAGCACAGAGGGAGGGGACCGAGTATCAGGCCACAAATACCGCTGGCTTCTCCTCAGGGAGGGGAAGTTAAGCAGAGAAACAGAAGTAAAAGCCTCACCTGACTAAAACCTGTGTTCAGTGCGTTGTGTCCCCTCCTACTCCGCAACAGGACTGGTCGGCTGTCACCAGGACCCAGCCTCTGCCTTTTAACTGTGATGGGGAGTCTGTATGGAATCCATTCTGAAAGTCACAGACTGTAACACTCACTACTTAGCCTAAATATATAAATAAATAAAGTTAATTGACAAGTTACAGAGTAATGCACAGAATGATGGGGAAAGCTGAAATGACTTGACCTAGGGGAATAGAGGTGCGGGCAAGCTCTCATCGGCCACAATGCAAGGGTGCTGGGCTGCCCTTCAACATAATAGACCATGCTCCAACTTCAGTCATTTCCTGTCTTCAGGTCCTTGCCCTTAAGAGGTAGCTTGTAGGAAGAGTATTTGATCATCTCATCTCGTGTATATGCTCACCCTCTGCTGAGGGCTGGGGGTGGGATGTGGTGGGTCCTTGCCTGTAAGTGACTCGTACGATTGGGGTGGACTGTGTTATCTGGAGGAGGACGAAGTGTTAGTACAGAAAGGAAACTGCAGAAGAAGAAATAAGAGACCCTATGGGGACCTTGGGTTGGCCTTTCCCTTGGTGACGCCTAGTCATGCTGGCCTTCACCGGCGACTTCTCCAGAGACGCGAGGCAGGGTGGCATTCCCCTTCGGGTGGTTGGTGTGGGTGACAATGCTGAGGTTGGCTCTGAGTGTGGAGGAGTTCTGGTAGGTCTGAGATCTCTGAAGAGGATGGTGGTGGTGGGCTTTTGGGTTTTCCTTCCTGAAACTGGGCAGTTCCTAACAGATCATTCGAAAGATAGAACTTCCCACGCAAATATTAAATAGCTGTTTGTCTATTTTCTTACATTTGTCAACACACTCCCAGCAACACATGCTCATCACGCTGCCATGCACACGCACTCTTCCAGAAGAGGCTGTGCAGTGTGTCCATCTGTCTCCTGGGACTTTCCTGTTTTTGCACTATTTAGGTTCTGGGGAAACTACCAAGAGTAAAACCAAGGCCCCACCTTCATTCATGGAACTTATTGTCTAGTTCATCATTGAATCCCCTGAAGTTGGCTCACAAAATACTTGCGGAAGGACTATTTGATATAACCAGCTAGTGCTGCATCGTTCCAGGCATAACTTTTCCATAGACTGTACTCGTGATGTGCTTTTGGAGCTGAAAGACTTCAATTTTCTATTTTTGTCTGCCTTGTAGATGTCTTTTCCTTCAAGTCTCACAAGTCCTCAGAGTATTTCTTAAAGAGAAGGGACTTCAAGCTGCATAAGATTTTTTTTTTTTTTTGAGAAAACTGAAAGTTGGGGCCAACCTGTTTTCTTCTGCTTCTTCCTTGGAAACAAGAAGTCCGTGGGGCTCTCAGTTACCATGGCCCCAGGGAACTGTCTCCACTCAGAACATCAGGTGCCCAGGGACTGTGGGTAAACATCAGATGCTTCTGCTGCAGTTGGCATTGTTGGCATCAATGCAGGCAGTAAGAACAGCCCAGTACCACCTTTAAAATGGTGAATGATGTTTGAACAGGAAATGAAGTTGTCAAACTGCACTGCTAGTCACCAAGAAGCTAAAGCTGAAGGGTTTGGTAGCATTATTATTCTTGTCGAGGGTGCAATTTACCAACAACAGAAACGTGAAGGCATTCTACTCTGGAAAGATGAGCCCTGCGGGAAACCCTGATCCTTATAAAGTGAGTAAATGCAGTAAGAATGAGGGAGTAGCTACGCATACTTTTCCAAGGTGTGACAAGTTGGCAGCTTGTTGTAGGCACGCAAAGCTAAGCTCGCTATCCACAACAACAACGTCATCATCTGACTGTGACGCATACTGTGGGGAGGGTAGGAAGGAGATGGGAATAACGGTAGTGGTCAGGAAGAAACTGGACTGTAACAGTCTCACTATTTTGTAAGAACGTTTCACCGATAGGTTTATAGAACTTAAAATCCATTTTAACAGAGGGATGTGTTTTGGTCATGGCGGTGAAGATGCCGTGTTCTGTACGCATGTGCCCGGTTTGAAGTTCCAGTGTCATGTTAGGCTACACGTTCCTGCGAATGCCTGCCCTGGAACACCGTCACTCAGGGCTCAAGTGGCTGGGTCTCTGTCCCTTACACAAGGGAAGCTTGAACTGAGTTCTCAGCTCCCTGACAGTTGGGGGATTGAACTGGCAGAGGAAAACTCTGTGTGTGTGTGTGTGTGTGAGAGAGAGAGAGGAAATAAGTTAATAATTTCACAAAATAAATGAATAAAAATACTGGTACTTGTTAGCGTAGTGAAGCACTGGACACGATGCTTGGCGAGGAAGGCCATTCGCCTCTTCATCACGCTTGCTGGAGTAGACACGTGCCCGTCAAGCCCAGACTTGCCTTCTCTCATTTGCAAGTTGGGAAACTAAAGTTCAGAAAAGTCAATGCTAATAAAGGGACAGAGCTGGCCGCTTTCCCTAACTTCTCCATCCCAATAAGCCCAGCTCCACTGCTGGCAGCCATGGGTTCCAACGGCTTTTTCTTGCCAGCTGGAAATTTGTTTTCTAAAACAGCACTCAGCCTTCCTTCCTGCAGCTGCTGAAAGCGTAAGCAACTTGGTGGTGGGCTTGATGCCACAGTCCTGTGCCACTTGGGACAGCTGGTACTGTCACATCCTGTCAACCTTTTATGAGGGGTGCCTATCTTGTCTTCCCACCGAGGTCAGAGGCCACAGGGGTCTTCTGTTATTTTTCCTTACGCTGTAGCCTGCTAACGAAGACTCACTTGGTAAATCTCTTCAGACTTACTTTGAAGCCAGAACAGGACCAAGCCAAGCAGAGAAATGCACTTTTAAAAATAATAACCACCCATGAGGATCGACACCTCTGAACATAAACTCTCGCTCTTCCTCTTCGCCCTCCACATCTGCTCCTCCCACACTCCACTGTCTTTGCAGTTCAGCCTTGACAGCTTGTGAAGCCCAAACCTTCAGATCTCTCCCACCTTTTCTCCCACATTCCACTTTCAATCCCTGAGCAAATCCTGTTGGCTCTGTCTTCAGATTCTACCCAGAGTCCAACCATTTCTTCTCACTGTTGCTGCTGCCACTCTGCCATCTGCCACCGGACTCCTCAGCAGGACCTCCACTTGCAGCTCCCTACAACAGCCCACGGCACCCCGCTTCTTCTTGAGACAGCAGCCAGTGGCATCTAGGTGGTTTCCCATCACTTCCTCTATTCGCAAAGCTCCAAAGGTTTGCTCAGCTGACATGGAGGAAAATTCGGAGTCCTTGCAATGTCCTCTAAGATCTGCCTACTCCTCTTTGACTCTGAACCCCTGGGGTCCACGCTGTGTCTCAGGCTACGTCTCCTCTCGCTCCTCTGGAGATGTTGGAGATAGTCGTCAGACTCCGAAAGCCTCTTCCTTCTGCACCATGGCCAGCTTGTTCCTCTCCCAATCTGTGCTTTAAAGTCACAGCTTCCAGAATCTATGCATTTATACCCGCGGGGAGGCGTGGTCTTTAGGCACAGCAATTAGCTTGTCTCCCGCATCAGAGAGCCCTGGGTTCAATTCCAAGTTCTGACTCCGGACTCCAGCTTCCTGTAACGCAGACCTCTGGAGACAGCGGTGAGGACTTGAGCCACTGGGGCTCTGACAGCCCACCTGGGAGACCAGGACTGTGCGTCCAGCTGCTGGCACTTACGGAGTGAACCAGTGGGTGGAACCTGTCTGCCTGCCTCTCTCTGCATCTCCAAACACACCCAGGCAGGCAGCACTCTCCCTGCCTTCACCGTCACACACACCCCTCCCCAGCACCTTCATCCCATCCCTGCCTTATTTTTCCTAGTGCCTAGCATCACCTACTCACGTGAAAGTTGTCTAACTCCTCCACCCCACGAGAGCAAAGATTGTGTTTCTGTTTGTTTTCTTCACTGCTCCATCCTCAGTTCCTACAATATGCCTGGTACAGAACAGATGTGCCAGAAATATTCGTTAAAGAAACCAGATTGGCAAAGACCAAAAATAAATGAAGTGGCACCTTGCATCGCTAGTGGTATAGGGAAGTGGGGACTTTGTGATATTTCTGGGTAGAGTGTAAACTGGACATATCTCTTTGGAGAGAAACTTGGCAAGATCCATTAAAATGAATAGGGCATCTTACCTATGACCCAGAAATTCAATTGCCAAGCATTTATTTGATATTCTTGAGGAGATGTCCAAACATATGGGTCCAAAGATGTCCAGTGTGCTATCATCTTAATCACAAATGGCTGGAATAAATTTTTAGTATCCCTGAGTAGCGGTTGCATACCACAAGGGCATCCATAAGATTGTGTAACACGGAGATGTTAAAATGATAGAGGAAAACACGCATACTGCCCTCAGCATCAAACGTGGCACAGTCTCCTGATATGCTGGGGTTAGGGGAAAAAGGCAGGGGACTACGCACACACATAGTTACAAGGTGGAACAAGCACTCATACATATGCGTGTACATAACAGCATACAAACACACAAACAAACATGTGTGCAGAGCCACACAAAGCTGTGTCCCATCTGTTTGCAGATTGCAAACCCTGTGAAGTTCTGTCCCCTCAAGTCTCCCAAGACACGCCAGCACCTGCCCCATGTCAACTCCTTGCGCCACCATCCGGGTTTCAGCACTTATTCTTTTCTCATGGTGCCCAGGGGTTCTCAGAGCTGGATGTGCAAACTGTGACCGGTATCACGTTGAAAATTTGCTGGAAACCTTGGCAATCAAAAGGCTGAAGCGCCGCAGCCCCACCGCGAGGCCGGAGGCTCCGAGGCGTTCTCCCCGCAGCCCTCCTCCGGCCTCGGCGGCTGCCAGCCCCGCCGCGGTGCTCGGCTCTCCGTCTGGCTGTGGAGTCCCCGCTTCCTCCTTAGAGGGCAGCAGCGCGGCGTCTCCGGGACGCATGCGCTCCGGTTTGCGCCCAGGGAGTTAAAAAGAGAGGGAAAGAGACACAGAGAGGGAAAAAAAAAAAAAAAAACTGCACCAGAACGCACGCCCCCAACAGCAAAGCCCAGGGGACGAGGGCGCGCGGCCGGGGACGCGCCTCCGCCCTCGGCCGCGTCCCCCGCGCGGCGTGATGCGCACGGCCCGGCCCGCGACGCCCGGGCCGCCACCCCCGTCCCCGCACCTGGACGCGGGCGCCGTGGCCGCGTCCCCGCCGCGATCGCTCGCCCCGCCGGCCGCCGCGGGCGCCAGAGGGGCCGCCGCTCTCCATGGGGCTGAGCGGCTGGCTGAGGAGCGTGTGCTGCTGCTGCTGCCCGTGCCAGTGCCCGGAGGAGCCCGCCCTGCCCGAGAAGGAGCCCCTGATCCGGTGAGTGCGCCGCCCGGCCCTCCCCGCTGCGTGCGGGTCCCCGAGCTTGCGGTGACGGGGTGAGGGCGCAGGAGTTTGTTGGGGGTTGTTTCTCGGGTGCGATTTTGGTCTGGGATGACAAGTCCTCTCGGAGCACCTCAGGTGGATGCCTGTGTCAGATGCTGGGAATTTAGTTGCAGTGCAAGTTCGAGAGAGAGAAGTTTCCGTGGGGTGGGATAAAAATACGACTGTGAGGTGAGTGCTTGCCAGGCATGTTACAGTGAAGAAAACTGGACTTCTGTGGCACTCCATAGAAGTTAGTGACAATTTCTGTAAAGGAGTAAAAGAAAAAAAAAATTTTTTTTTTTTCACATGAGAAATGCCTGTCTTATCGGGGGACGGGTTGTTAGCGGAGGCGGTTGCTGAGCCGCGGAGTGTGAGGAAATTATGTGAGGAAGCCTTTGTGCACGACACAGTCTTGGTCAGGGTTGTGATTTGAAGCAATGATTTTATATCTCCAGTTTACGGACGTGAGGGTTCCGTGGGGTCGTTCTTACCTCAGCGTGTAGGTGTGACAGAAGCAGAATACATCACATGGCTTTAGGAAGCTGGATATGAGGCACAGTTCCAGGTTCTGGGAAGTAAGTTCTGAAGCCAGTTCGTAGCTGTTGTTGTGTTTTAATGAAGTAGGCAAGCAATGCGATACATCTTTCACAGTTGTTGCTAAAACATGACTTCCCGTCTCTTGTCCTGTCAAGTCCAAACACTTCCCTTGACTTGGGAGATCTTACGTAAGCCCTTCCCGCCTGTCCGCTCTCATTTTTCCAGAACATTAGACGTGGCTCACCCTGCTGGAGGAGCCGTCTTCTTTCCCCGTGCTTGCCCCAGCCCTGCCGCCCCGCTCAGACGTGCCATGGCCCCCTTCCAGCCGGCTGCCCTCTTCCCGTGGCCTCTCCTGTGATCTGGCACGCAGCATTTACCATCTGCTGCTCAGGCATGTTGGGTCACGCAGAGCCCGTGCACCCTCTCACACACACTGCGCAGGGTTGGTGCCCTGGCTGATGCTGTGCCTGCTGAGCCTTCTGGATTGCTGGGGGCAGAGAGGAAACGGAGTCACCTACCTATTGGTCTAAAGAGTATTGTGGAATAGTCTAGAAGTCCATGCTTGGGCTATACACTTCACTTTCAGTGCTGTTAGTTGCGGGAAATACAGCTGTCAGCTGTTTCAGCCTCTCGGACTTGGGTGGTCCCTGGCCAAGGTTGTCATTTCCGGCTAATAGTTATGTTAACAGACCCTCTGTTGCTTTGTCAGTGGAGTTTATGAGTGATTTTGACAAGATGGGGTCAGTGGGAGAAGGAAGCACTGGTGCTCATGAATCGAGTCACACCCAGCCGGGTAAGCTGGCACAGTTTGTGCCTCAGTTTCCTCGGGTGTGAGATGGTGTGTACCTGAAAGGGTTGCAATGCCGGATGGAAGGAGGCAATGGGTGTCAGGTGCCTGACAGAGTGTCTGGCACAGAGGAAATGCTCAGTACATGTTAGCCGCTAATTATCACTGTGACTTAGAGCATGTGAATGTGCCTGGACTGCTCTCACGTGGTCGGGCGTCATTCTGGCATCATTTCAGTACAATAATATTTGGGAAGAGCACCTTAGTTATGGCTGTGTGGAGCAGTGGTGTGTGTGTGTGGGTACCTGCGGTTCTTTCCTACCCAGGTCACCTGAAGGGCTGGGGTGAAATAATTTTGCTTTAAGGTCAATTTTTAAAAAGGTGTTTAATTTAGTGCTTTCTTTCTTTCTTTCTTTTCTTTTCTTTTCTTTTTTTTTTTGTGTGTGTATAGCTTGTCTAACCATCACCAAGATTTAATTCCAACACATTTCAACAACCCCAAAATAAGCATTACCCAGGAGCCGCTCTGCTTCCCTACCCCTGCCTGGGCGGCCATGGCTCTGCTTTCTGGCACTCTAAATTTGCTTCGTGATCATGGAATTATACCATTTGTGGCACATTCATTTCTTTAAAAAAAAGTTTATTTACTTATTTGAAAGACAGAGAAAGGATCAACCCATTTGGCTGGCTCACTCCTAGCTGAAGCCAAAGCTGGGAGCCCGGAACTCAATCCAGGGTCCCCTCGTAAAGGGCAGGAAGCCAGTCACGGGAGCCATGGCCGCTGCCTTCTGGTGTCTACGTGAGCCGGAAGCTGGAGTCAGGGAGGGGGTGGCTGAGGTTTTCTAACGTGTGACTCAGGAATCTTAGCGATGTCCTCACAAGCTGAATGCCTGCTGCTTCGTTCCGACGCAGGCTGAATAACGTTCCATTGTACCTGTAGACCATAGTGTGTATATCCGGGCATCCGTCGGGTGCCTCCACGTTCTGTCTGTTGTGAATAATGCGGGTTTGTGTGCAGACCTGTTGTTGGTTTGGGATGAGCACTTAAATATGGGATAGCCAGATTTTATGGTTATTGTGTGTTGAGGGGACACTGCCATGCTGTTCCCTAAAGTGACTGGATTGGAATCTCGATGCTGGGTGGTTCGACCTGTGCTTTGGGGATAGTCTGAGCAGGCTGCGCAGGACCAGCTGGAGTGACTGCTCATCTCTTGGTGGGTGGGCTTGCTCAGGCAGCGCCCTTTGACTGAGTCGTTTTGAACTCCTGCTCTTCTTCAGGCGTGGGAATCTGACTGCTGCCTCCCCTACTCTCCCACCATTTAAAACATGAAAAATTTACTCTTGAAAGTTGCGGAAGAAAGCAATTGGACATTCCTCTTCAGTGTGCCAAACGTTCATCCTTTCTCTCATCTTCCTTCCTCGCCTGAGTTTTCTGATCCTGCCCGCCTGGGCTCTGCCTGTGTGCAGCCCGATTGAGCCAGTGTCACAATTGCTAGCATAAAGCCCTTTTGTTTTTTTTTCCCGCGGTTTAGTTTTCTGCTGTATTTTTAAGGCCTGTTTCTGGTGTCACCTTAGCAAAGTCCCTTAAGAAGTTACCATGAATCTTTTCTTTCTTTTTACCAATCAGGTCATTCTGCCTGGTATGGCAGTTGGAATGCAGGTGCTGTGACCCTGATGAGACTAGAGGGCCTGGTCTAGATTGGAAAGGCTCATTTGCTACAGTGTCCAGTACCGTAAGGACTTCGTGGTTAATAAATACCATAATCGGGCCTGGCGTGATGGCGAAATCCTCACCTTGCAAGTGCCAGGATCCCAAATGGACACCCGTTTGTGTGCCAGCTGCTCCACTTCCTGTCCAGCTCCCTACTTATGGCCTGGGAAAGCAGTAGAGGATGGCCCAAAGCCTTGGGACCTTGTACCTGCATGGGAGACTGAGAAAAAGCTCTGGCTCCTGGCTTCAGATGGGTTCAGCTCTGGCCATTTGGTTGTTTGGGGAGTGAATCAGTGGACAGGAGATATTGCACTCTCTCCTCTGTGTAAACTTGATCTGCTTTTTCTATAAAAACAAATGAACGTTAAAAAAACAAACCCATAATACTACTCATGTACGAATTGCTTTCTCTGGTCATTTGCAACATTTTAAAGCAAACACAAAAGTACCTTGAAAATGTTTTAGGAAAGAAAGCCTTCATAATAGGGTTAGGGGCAGGGATTGGACACAGTGGTGCTTGGGATGCCCGTATCCCACACTGGAATTTCTGAGTCATGCCACAACTCTTCTTCCAATTTCATCTTTCAGCTAATATGCATCCTGGCAGGGAGCAGAAGATGGTTCAAGTTCTTGGGTCTTGCCACCCATCAGGAATATCTGGGCCCTCTCTATCCCTCTTATTTTTTTAATAAAATAATTTAACCAAAGGATTTTAAAAGTACTAATGGGGAACTGGCACTGTGGTGCAATGGGTTAAGCCAACACACCTGTAGTGCCAACATCCCGTGTGGATGCCTGTTGAAGTCCTGGTTGTCCCATTTCCCAGCTAGTGCTCTTCAGAAAGCAGCTAAAGGTAGCTCAAGTCTTTGGGCTCCTGCACTCACGTGGGAGACTTGGAAGAAACCCCAGGCCCCTGGCTTAGACCTAGCATGGCCTTGGCTATTGCAGCCATTTGGGAATGAAGCAGTAGATGGAAGATCTCTCCCTCTGTCTGTCATTTCCTCTGTAACTCTGCCTTTCAAGTAGATAAATAAATCCTTAAAATAAACAAATTAAATAATTCACTTAAAAAATAACGAATGGAGTTAAAGCTCTCCATGTATAACTTCATCTTCTTACTGAATCCATGTTTAACATTTTTAAATTTAACATCATGTACGCTCTCGTATAAGTGAGATTTATTTACGTAAGAGTATTTGGGTGTGAATGACTTTTAAAATCCATACATTGGTTTTTTTCATAACGTGCATTTTCCATGAATCCTTTGAAAGCTTAGAGTATGCTGTCATTTAACAGTTTTCGTGATCAATTGAGATCGATGTTGGTTATCTCCACTTGTAGATGAAGAACCCAAGGCTTAGAGAATTTAAATAATTAATTCGGAGTCACAACTGGTAAGTTGGAAAGCCCGGATTTGGGTCCACGTCTGTCTGAGTCAAGGCCTGTGGCTTACCTTGTAGAAAATTTAGGTAACTACTAAGTATTTTCTTGCAGAATTGATGTTTGAGAAATTACTGGACATCACTGCTTTAGCCCTTGTCCCTTTTGTCCCGTTTCTCCTCCCCCTCTTTCATGTCCTTCATTGTTGTGATCTCCCATTAGATGTGCCAGTGTTATGATGCCAGTGGAAAGCAGGTCAGCTGAGCCCTGATTCCAGCTGTTTGTGAGCTATGAGCTATTGGGGGAGTGTCTTAATTTTCACAGGTCTTAGTTTCTTATTTCATAAAATGAGGACATCACTGATTTTGATTTTTGGGGGGCTGGTCTGTCTGTGGACTTGTGGCAGGTGACTTTCTGTTTAACACAACATGGAATTCAGGGCACTGATGCTGTCGGTGGTGCCGTGATGCTTGCTGCAGACCTGGGTAGGGTGGATCCTGACCTTTCATGCCACTTTCCAGCTGCCTGGGGCTGCTTGACCAGCAAACAGTTGAGGAGTCACCTCTAACTCAGGAAGGTTAGGACAAGCTTGGGCCTGAACAAAGGGCACACCCTAACTTGGGCTTCGGTCTCAAAGAAAGCCAAAGGTTTAGTTCAGTCTTTGACTCATTTACTCACTGCTTCCTCACCTTTGCCCCAATTTTACAACTGAATCATGTGAAACTAGTCTTCTCCATGATCTACGTTGGGGTCTGAGGTTCTGTGCATCACCCTCTGCTGACCATGTGGTGATTGAAATGACAAAACAAACAAGGAGGCACAGAGGTGAGGAAAAACAACGAAAATGGATTGTTTTTGAAAACGGCAAGATCATTGATTGGGTGTTTGCACAATAGTGAATGACTTTATGATTTAAGATTTTGTGTTCTGGTTAAAAGAAACATTTAGGGTTTGTACAGATGTTAGTTCTTAATGCTCCCATAACAAATTACCACAATCTCAGTTGCATAAAAAATAGGCACTCATTCTTGTGATTCTTTTGGAAGCCATAAGTCTGAAATCAAAGGACCACAATCCTCTGAAGGCACTAGTGGGGCGTCATCACTGTTTATCTCACTCTCTGGTCCTGGTGGTCTTTGGTGTATGACTGCACATCTTCAGCCTCTGCCTCCATCTTTTCCATGTCTTTCCTCCTGGGAGTCTTGAATCTCCCTTTCTTTTTCTCTTAGGAGGACATTGGTCATTGGATTTTGAATCTACTCTAAGATCCAACATGGTCTCATGTCAAGATCCTTAAGTTCATCTGCAATTTCTTTATTGTCAAGTACAAGTACTGTCCCATTTGTAGGTACTAGGGAATAGGAATTAGGCATGCATTTTCAGGGGACACTATCCAACCCATTATAGGTTATTTCTGGAAAGTAAGTGAGCTCAAGTGTCGGTTTTATTGTGTTTTTGTGGCATGGCTTTCTTTAATATCTCATAAAAGCAACTCTTGCCATAGCAGTCTGTCTGAGCATGAACCAGCTTCAGTCTCCTGTACGTAGAGTGTTGCCCAAAACCTCTGACACCTGGAGACCACTGCCACCTGTCGTGCTGTAAAAACACCAGAACCTGAGGGAGGTGGCTGGGGTGCCAATATTGTCCACCAAAGCGTCTTACCCAAGGCTTCCTTTGAACTTACTCCTTGGAAATAGAATTTATGCTCTCTTTGTTTTGGCTGTTAATGAGTGATAAGCATCATCGTGACTGATGGGCTGCTCAAAAGCAAGAGAAGCAATGGGCATAATTAACAATCATGGTTAGGGATTTAACCACTTGTGGCTGTCTCATAAGCCACCTAAGAGGCTCGCAAACGTTTGACTCCTGGCTTGTCTCTGTGCTCACCTGCAGTTTCCTTCATAAGAACAGAATTGATGCTTAGACCTGTGGGCAGTGGAGGGGAGCAGAGCTCCACGTGTTCTTCTACAGTGCCTGAATTTTCACTAGGAAGAAATGGAATCAAATCTCAGCTGTGCTAGTTAGATTTGGAGCAGTTCTGAGAATGAATCCATCTGACCCTGTGACTGTTGGCAACAAAACAGAATTTCCATGAGTGGTGCATAGGCCATAAAAAAATGGCTTAGTTTGAGTTCCTTCTGCTTTGGGATATAGAGGATGGGGGTGAAAGACAGGCTGAGGAGTTGGGGATCTCTGACAAGTGGCCTTACCTGACCTTGTTTCCACGACTCCTTATAGTAGTACAGTCATCTCTTGGTCTCTGTGAACTTCGCACAAGTACCAAAACCCATGCCAAAACTCACATCTCTTAAGTAAAATGATCTAGTGTTTGTAAAGAACCTACCTACACCACCCTCCTTTGTAAGTGTTTCATCAAAAGTTACTGTACTAGGTCCAGCGTGGTAGCCTGGTGGCTAAAGTCCTCACCTTGTATGCGCCGGGATCCCATATGGGTGCTGGTTCTAATCCTGGAGGCCCCACTTCCCATCCAGCTTCCTGCCTGTGGCCTGGGAAAGTAGTCCAAGGTCAGTCCAACGCCTTGGGACCCTGCACCCGTGTGGGAGACCCAGAGCAAGTCCTGGCTCCTTGCTTCGAATCAGCTTGGCTCCGGGTATTGTAGTCACTTGGGGAGTGAATCATCAGACAGAAGATCATCCTCTCTGTCTCTCTTCCTCTCTCTATATATCTGACTTTGCAATAGAAACAAATAAATCTTAAAAAAGACATTACTGTACCATAGGATGGATAGAATAATGACCATCAAAGTATACATGTACGATATAGATGGATTTTTTTTTTCAGATGTTTTTCCGTCCAGGGTGGGTTGAAGCAGTGAGTACAGACCGTGCAGGTGGAGAGGGCCTCTCTATTTAGTGCTGCCAGTGACCTAGGTACTGTGTTAAGGGCTTGAGATGAACACTTAAGCTATCACCACAGTCCTGTGAGGTGCAGTTGTTCCTGTTGGCTGTGGGAGTTAGATTCTCTGAAGTCACCTGGAATGCTCAGTTTGTGACTACTGAACCGTTACCAGGTTGCTACAAGCTGATTCAGCAACTAGCCAGTCCATACATCATCTTGTTGATGTGTTTCTGCATGGAGACATCTTCTTTAACTTGTACTGTAGATGGGTGAATACTGTAATGTATCCCACATCTGAATGAATCCTGTCTGGTATATGGGTTTCAACACTTTCAGCATCATGCTTGGGGACCACTTTAGACAGTGAAATCACCCCAAAGCAAAAAACCACAAAATGCATGTAAAGTTAAATCGACCACACAAAGGATAGTTATTTCTGTTATGAGAGCTGAAAGAGTGAGGCAGGTGCCTGGGAATATATACCTCAAGGAACCCACGGTGCATGACCACCCATGGCCTTGGAAGCATCACTGGTATTCATTTTGAGATTCCACATAATTATAAGGACTTGTAAATGCAGCTTTCTCTACTAAGAAGACTTGACCATAAGTCTGTGATCTCCCAGACAGAAACGGAGGCACAGAGCACGTTACTAACTTGTTCAGAGACGCACGAGGCACACTGGGATCCATGTGCTATTGTATTTCAGTGTCAGAGAGAGCAGACCCCTCCTGGGATGCAGGGAGGGCTCCAAAGTACAGCTTATGTGCCCTGTGTTCAAAACTGTGTTCGAGGCTTCCCCTGATTTGTTACAGCTGGGAACCCAAAACATCAGGCCTGTTTCTGCATCGAGGCTAGCAAAAGCAGGTGGTGCTGGGGGGGGGAGGGGTGAGACCACAGAGGGCGCATGGCACTTACAAGGGAGTCGCCCCCAGCTCTGAAGGAATGATAAACATCCACACCTATAGAGGTTTTCATTTCACAGTGTGGACTCATGCGGCTCTGAGCTGAGCCAATCAGCTTCTGTCCTCGGAAGGGCGTTTGGTGAGTGTGGGTCAGTGCAGTGCAGTTCCTCAGACTGCTGCCCGAAAGGCCTCACGTTTCCCCTCACCCTCTGCTGTTGGAGGTCCCAGTGCCCAGTCTCCAAGTAGCTGGGGAAGAGGTGTTGTGTCTAAACCCCGACTTTCTGAAGAAACCAGCAGGTCACAGAACTAGCATTCCTGGATGCGACTGCGCCTCTGCCCAAGCAGAGGATGAGGGTGCCCTATGCTGCAAGAGTCCTCTTCCAGGGCCAGCACTTTGACCTTCTGGAGAGGCAGGGGAGATGGGGAGGGTCTTGGGGCTGTTTCTGGATCAGGGCCTCAGATCCCACGAGGAGAAGGTCAGGGCTGTAGAGGAAGTCAGCTAGTCCCAGGACACAAAGATGACTTTTAAAGGTTTGCTTCCACAACAGCCCACAGCATCCCTCTTCTCCTTTTGAGAATTGAGTTAGCCAATCTCCATGACGTTGGAAGTTTTCTTCTTACACATCCTGTGATCTGGATTTCCTGGAGCTTCCAGATAATCTTCACCTTTTGTTTGGAAAGTAAATTCTGCTAAGATAGTGAATCCTGTTAGTCACTAAAGTCTTATTTAGTCCGATTAATAAGGATTTGCAAGATGCCGGTTATGCGCCACATGCTTATTCCTTTGTGCCCTCTTAGGAAATAATTCTGGTGAGACTGTGTATCCAAAGATGCTGTCTAAAGACCTCCTTATTTTTTTAAAGTATGTGTGTGTGTGAGATAGGTCACAGATCAAAAACATTTGGCATACATGTACAGAGAAGCTGTAATTTGAATACTCCTATAACACTGCTCAGGGCAAGAGGTAATTCTTGTTAGTTCTTGTTCTCCTGATCATCTCTCAACTTTCATGAAGTCACGTCCTCATTTTTCTTTATAGCTTTACTTCTCTCATGCGCCTTAAAGATGCAGCGGTGGGAATTCAAATGCAGCAAGCCGAATGGCAGCACATCTGCATCCTGTAGCAGACTGTAGCAGTCCTGGCATCCCTGCTTCTCATCTGGCTTCCCCTGCCACGTGTGTGGGAGAACTGAGTGGAACTTCCGGCTCCTGGAGTCAGGTTGGCCCAGAACTGGTGGTGTGGGCATTTGTGACGTCAACCAACAGCTCTTGGTTTCTCTCCCTTTCATTTTGCCTTTCAAATAGATGAAAATAAAACAATACATTAAAAGAAAAAGAAAGATGTTGTAGTCTTGCCTGCTGTTGAACTTTACGTATGTGGGGTCAGGCTGTGTTCCCATGTGACTCACTTTATTGGTTCACCCTTGATTAATGCATCCATGCTGCCATGTGGAGCTCAGCCGGAAGTTCTCCTTGTTTTATATAATGTGTTTCATTTCCTGTGCCCCTTTTACTATTACTATTACGAAGGAAGGAGGCTACCTTAGTTCTTTTTTCACATGAAAGAATTTCCATGTGGACAGTGGTCAGGAGGAGGGGGGCTTCCAAGAGAGGGAAGGTCCGAACTCTGGTAGAAGCAGTCTTGTAAGCACGTGTTTTGTTTGTTTTGAAAGAGAGTAGAACAGCAGCCAACAGTCCATCCGAAGGGTGGAGGCAAAGCTCACCAAAGGACCAGAACTGCAATCCTGTTTAACTTATCAAAACAAAAAGCCACCAGAAGGGTGTGATTGTTAGTTTCTTTTTATTCTCATAATAAGTGAAGAATTCAGGGGATGGGCACTGCGGCCTCTTTGCTGACATTTTGCCTTTCCAAAGGTGGCTTCTGGGGAGAAGCAAACATCCTGTGTCATTTCCAAGAGGCTCCCTCTTTTCTTATTCCAACAGCAACCTGCCCTTAACTACCTGTTAACCCATCTGCCACATTACAAGAGACTTTAGATAGTTAATGGATGGGCCCAACATGGTAGCCTAGTAGCTAAAGTCCTCGCTTTGCCTGCCCCAGGATCCCTTATGGGCACCGGTTCATGTCCTGGATACTCTCCTTCCCTTCCAGCTCCCTGCTTCTTGCCTGGGAAAGCAGCAGAGGATGACCCAAAGCCTTGGAACCCTGCACCTGAGTGGGAGACCTGGAAGAAGCTCTTGGCTTCAGATGGGTTCAGCTTTGGTCGTTGTAGCCACATGGGGAATAAACAAGCAGATGGAAGATCTCTCTCTCTGTCTCTTCTCTCTCTGTAAATCTGGCTTTCCGATAAAAATAAATCTTTTTTTTTTTTAAAGAAAGTTGATGAAAAATGAAATTTAAGGATAAGTTTATGCTGGCCCTCAAACCACCTTGAAATCTGTGTCTAGTCTTCTTACTGCTGCTTTCCCATGGACGTTTCTTGAAGCCCTTTTATGTGTTTCACTTTGTTCTTTTGTTTTGCTCCGTGGGCATTAGTGTGGTTTCCACTTTGGGACTATGTAACATGGTTAAGATTTTAAAGCTAAAACAAGTAAAGGTGAAATTGTTCCTCCTGCAGCCCTCCATCCTCCCATTTTCTCAGATTTGTCTCAGCATCTTTGTACTACCTAGCTTCCTTGCCTGGAATATTCTCCGGGTGCCTCTGCCTGGATTGCTCACCCTTTGGTCCAGATCTCAGCACACTGTACTTTCAGCAGACAGTTCATGCCCGCGCACCCTGCCCCCCTCATTCATTGTGGGTTTCTTCACAGTCCTGGTCATCGCCTGACATAAGTATGCGTTTGTCATCTGCTTCCTCCCACAAGCCTGTAAGCCTGTCTTTCATAAGTTTCAACAACTAAAATATGTTGATTGTTTGAGGAGCTCAAAGACACAGGGGTCGGATGACTTCAAGGTCATGGGTCACTGTCAGCTGCTGCTCAGGCCTGGGGGTCCGGGGAGAAGGTGAGGTGTTTTGGTTGGATCATGTTGAGCCTGTGTTGTCCATTAGATATCCAAGTGGAGCTGGGAAGCCTGAAATTGGGGTGAACATCTGAGCTGGGGATACAAGTCAGAAGCTGGGAACATTTCTCATTTGGGCACTATTGAAAGGCATGGATGATGGGCGTGGGTGTGAGCAGAGCCTAGGCACCTCCTGGGTGGGGGAGATGAGAACACTCACTCTACTTGTTTCATGCGGGTCAGGTCAGGACCAGCTGCCAGCCTGGGAAGTAGGACACGGGCTTGAGCATGGGGCACTCGGGAGGCCGATGTGTATCATGGAGGGCTCCCAGGAAAAGGGTGCCTGATGTTTTCCTGCCTTCATGCTGTGGGTGTCACATGTGTGGTGTTGGAGGAAATAATTGTTAGCCAGGTGGTTCAGTGCAGCGGTGTGGGGAGCGGTTGGTGGTGGGAGCTCCAGAAGCAGTGGGGCAATGTGGGATCCTGAGGAGGGAGAATGATTGGATAGTAAATCAGCTAGGAGAGAGGAGCTGGAGTGTCTGTCCTTGAAGCAGGAAAGAAAGAGGGACAGAGAGGGAGAAAGAGAGGAGGAGAGGAAGGGAGGCAGGAGGGAGGCAGGAGGGAGGCAGGAGGGAGGCAGGAGGGAGGAGGGGAGGGAAGAGCCGTAAGGGGAGGGGAGGGAGATAAAGTGTTTCAGGTGAAGCACCTGCTCCTTCTCCAGGAGGCTTAGAGGAAGAGGGCAAAGGGCAACGGGAAGGGCCAGCAGGCCTCGGATGGCACAGAGAAGTTGAAAAGGGCAGTCTTTGGGGTTTGTTTTTTCTAAACCTTTGGTTGCTGTTCACTGGAGATTTTATCTCTGCATTATTTCCAGTCTTAAACCAGTGACTGCTGACACGTGGCCTGGGGTGGGGAGGGCAGTCACGTTAATGGGATGGCTGGTGTGGGCAGCTGGCCTGTGTCTGGTGTTTGTGAGTCAGGGGGTGTCTTGGGAGAAAGCTTCAGTGCTGACTCGGCACAGGGCAGCTGCGGCTCCAGGCTGAGATGGTCCCAAGGGATCCCCTTGAAAGAAAAGACTCCTGGCTGATTGGGTCTCATGCCCCTGGGATGAACAGAGGGACACCTGAGGCTGTTCTCTTCCCACTGTGGGAGTGGCAGCAGCTGCTGCTTGCTATGTAACCTCAGAGTCACCACTGAAAAGGCCTGAAGTTCATAAAATATTTATCATCTGCAGATGGTGGGCCACAGGGGCCTTGGGACCTTTGCCTGGGATTCTCCTCCCTGACACCCACCCTGGATCCCTACTGAATCTAGGGTACCCAGAGGCTCCCAGGCTGCTGCTGGCTTTTCTGTTCAAGTCTGTTTGGCATAAGGGTCCAAAGTTGTAAGCCAAAGTGGATTAGTACCTCCACTGAGTGGTGGTACAGGAGGGAGCTGGGACTAGCACACAGAGTGCAGGGCCAATCATGAGCCTGTGAAAGAGCCCGCCTGTAACAGGTGCTTCTGCTACTGAAGGAGCTTGTTTCCCCCTGGCATAGTGTTTTAGAAAAAAAAAGGTGGGGAGGGTTAATTATTTCACAGTAGGACCCCACTTTTCCTGTGCCTCAAAGAAACCTGGCTTGTGACTAGTGAAGAACAACATGGCAGGAATGAGGTCCAGATGGTGGACACAGCTCAGGAACCAAGAGTGTGTCAGGTCGGCGCTTGGGAGGGCTGGCCTCAGGCCAACACTGCTGGTGAGGTTCTCCTCCCCGCCACCCTTGCGGGGCTGGCAGCTCTTGATGCTCTTCACTGTTTGACATTATCCCCCTGGGTTTCAGGGATGAGGCAGAGCTGGAGGCTGCTCTGGGGTGTTTGGGGAATACTCCTGCTAATGAGGGCAGGGCTCAGCTTGCTGTGGGCAGAACGCAGGAGGCTCTCCTGGGTCTGGAGACAGGGCTGTTACTAAACAGGCCGTGGTCGACTTTCCTGCCAAGCCTTTTGTAGGTTGAGGACAAGGGGCTGGTGTTTCAAGTCCTGCATGGGGTGGGGTTGGTGCGGGAGCAAGAGAGAAGAGAGGGAACGGAGAAAGGAGATAAAGAACAAAGACAGACACAGAGATGGCTAGTGAGACAGAACATACTGAGAGAGGAGGGACAGAAGAGATGAAAAGAATGCAAGAGAGAGCAACAGCCAGGGAGGGAGGAGACTGGGAGAGGGAAAGGGATTGTGAGAGAGTGTGGCACTGGCCAGAGAAGCAGCTTTGAATGGCCTCTGTTCTCCCCCTGTCCCCCAAAAAGATTGATTTATTTGAAAGGCAGAGTTAGAGAGAAGGGGAGAGAGACAGAGCTTCTAGCTCCCTAAATGGCTGCAATGGTTGGAGCTAGACCAGGTGAAAGCAGAGAGCTCTGTCCGGGTCACCTCTCTGGGTTCAGGGATCCAGGCACGTAGGCCATGCTGGGCTGCTTTCCCAAGTGCATTAGCGGGAAGCTGAATCAGAAGCCGGGACTTGAACTGGTGCTCATATGGGCTGCTGTCATCACAGGCCTCAGTTTAACTGATTGTACCACAATGCCAGCCCCAGCTTTGATTGTATTAAAACAAGGAAGGAAATTGAGGCTTAAGAAAGTATGAGAGCGTGATTATTCATGTTTTACTCTTTGCAGGGGTAAACGCTGGCTGACTTCCAGACCCACCCTAGGGAAGTTTCACAGAAGGTGGCAGCATGTTTTGTCTGTGGTTTCCTTTATCCTTTATCTATTTTTTTTAATTAAAAAATTGTATAAAACATGTAGATTTCATGTTTTTCCATGATTTAGAAGCCTAGGGATTTCTCCCCTCTTCTCTGTCCCTGTGTCCCCCTCTTATCATACATTTATGTGTTGGGAGGTTACACTTGCTACTCTGTCCTGGATCTCTGCTAAGGCCCTGTGGGGGTGAGATGAAGTGATGTAGTCACTGGTCTTCAGTAATGCAGTCAGCCTGTTGAGAGGAGTCTTACAAAATAAAGCAGACCTGGGGAGGGTGTCAGCGAGGCACTAGGGTGTCCGTGCCCCACCGAGGTGTATTGCCATGGTGGCCCTTGCAGTGTAGGCTGCAGCTTCTGGTGGAAGCTGTGCACGAGTTCTGGATGATTAAAGGAGGGTATGCTTCTTGGGAAAAACTTCTAGAAAATTGGCTGGTTTTGTTGCAGAACAGCATCTCCAATGCCCTATCCCCCAAACTAGTGGAGATACTGCTATGGAACCCCAAAGCTCAGTTCATCGGCTGAAGCACAGAGAATCAAGTAGTTGTTGCCAAGCAGAGCTGGGGACTGAGTGGTTGTTAAATTCCTGGGCTCTCTGAGGAGTTAGGGCTGAAGTTTCTTATGGACTGAAATCAGGACGCAGAGGTGTGTGATTAGCTCATGTCCAAGTTCCTGGTTGGACAGCCATGCTTGTGAGCTGCCTTTGATTGCTCAGTGATTCCATGCTCTGTAGAGAATTTATGATGGCCATGTGGACTCTAGTTGGTCTGAAGGGTTTCCATGTGAGTGAAGATTACCTTTGGCCGCAGACCTGGAATTTCCCTGCCTGGGCCTGGGATTCCCCAATGCAAACCCCTTCAGACATTCCTAGTCTGTAGGGCCTTATCAATGGGAAAAGCAGATGACTGCTTGAGTCTTGTGATTGGAATCCTGTCAGCCAGTCATGCAACTCTGAATTCAGTGTATTCTTTTGATGAAGGACAGGCACGAGGTCCTGCAGCAAAGGGAGCAGGTGAGAGGCTGGGACCTGCCTCTGCCTCTTAGTTGGTCTCAGTTGCTGCTGCACTTGGAGGTGTATCGCAGGCCATGATAGCATCTTGGCTTTGAAGGCAGAGACTGGGAGGGCTGTCCTTGGGGACCCTCTGGCCAGTGGCGAGTAGAGCATCTTAACATTCTTGCCTCTCAATGTTAGCTGGGATTATGCCTGAGACCTCTCCTCCTCTGGTGGTTGAATACCATGAAGAATAGGACACAGGAGCCCTTGGTTCAAGCACTGGCTAGATGCTCACATAATGCCATGGAGGCTTCTCATTGGCTCTAAGAGCTGCTTAGCCAAAAAGACATTGAAGCCAGTGCCCTTCCTTTATCAACACGAGTCCAGTTGAACAAGTGAAGCTCTGTCGAACTTCCCTTTGCTACATTTCCTTGGGCCTCCTGTTCTCTTCAGTTCTCTGATGCTCTTTTCCAGACCATTCTTCTGGTCTCATGGCTTCTGTAGAGACATGAAGCAAATACATGCGTGTTTTTCCTGCATCTAGGCCTCTACCCAGCTCTTGAGCCTAACCGCAGATCCTCCGTGGCTCCCTAAGTGTCCTGCAAATTTACAGCCAGGTGTCCATCCATTGTGTCCCAGTCGACACTGTCACCTGTACACATCACCCCTCTTGTTGCACCTGTGTGGACCCCTCTCTGATGCTGCTGACGTGGGCCCCCTTTATTTCCACTGTTACTACTATTCCCTGGTTCACACGCTGCTCACTTTCGGCTCAGCTACTGTTTTGTTGAAAATCATCTATTTCTGTGGAGTCCTCACCAAGTCCTTGGGAGATATGTATGGTGAAGAAATTATGCAGGAATCTGAAATTTTTTTCTTGCACCAAAACAAACTGATTCGTAATTTCAATTTTGTGCACTTGTGAAGAGGTACCCTTGCATTTGTATAATAATAGAAACAAAATTTTCCTATAGCCCAAGGGCTCTCCTTGTAGCTCTCACCAAGCGGGGTGGAACAGGGTTGATGCTTGGGTTGTGGCTGGTGTGTGGGCTTCTTTCTCTCTCTTCTAGGAGAACCCTGCCTATCTCCTCCACCATTCCTGCTTGCAGTGACCTCAGGGTACCCTGATGCTAGGACCTCAGTGAGCATGGCGTGAAAACCACCTGCCCCTCGGTGATGGGGGATTGCTGAGGCCTCCCAAGCCGACACCTTGCTCCTTCTTCATCTGGAGTTGTTTCTGGAAGATCCAGTGCTGACTAGCCTTAGAATCCCTTTGATCACCTGTCATAGTTCACAAAACAGAGCCCCGACAACTCTGGTGCTACGTTCCATCGGACTCTAGATTACTGTTTTTGCTTCGCCTCCCTCCACTCTCACCCTGTTCTGTGGTCTTGCAAGTATTCTTGGAATTCCCCAGCTCTGTGGGTACCGGAAGCTGACCCTCCTGCAGAAATCCCTTTGCTGTGGTTGTCAGTCTCCACTCCAGCTGGGTGTGGAACCTTCCCTTCTTTATTATTATTATTTTTTTTAAATTGAAAGGCAGATTTTTACGGAGGATAGAGAGATCTTCCATCCATTAATTCACTCCCCGAATGGCCATAACTGCTGAGCAGGGCTAGACCAGAGCCAAAAGCCAGTAGCCTCTTCTAGGTCTCCAGTGAGGGGTACAGGGTCCCAAGCAGTTGGGCTTTCTGCTGTTTTCTCATGCACATTAGCAGGGAGCTGGACAGGAAGTGGAGCACCTGAAACTCAAACTCACACCCATGTGGGATGCCAACACTGCAGGAGGCGGCTTAACCTGAGGCTGGTACCCATGAAACCTCTGCAACCTCCCTTCTTAACACATACACTTTCTTCTTTCTCACTCCCTACTCCTTCATGATACTATCTGCATCTTTAAAAAATATAATTGTAATGAGCTGATTGCATTATAGGCACATTAAGGGCAGAGACAATGTCCTACTTCAGATACCCTCTCCTTACCCAATATGTAGCAGGTATCCCTGCTCTCTTTGTTTAGTAGACATACAGCTGAATGAGCAAATAAATTTGATAAGCCTTTTAAAGGTAGCATAGGCAGGGTACAAGGGCATTGTTTGCTTCCCCTTTCACTGTTTCATTAGTCTTATTTTTGTGTAATTATTTATTTAAAAGAGAAACAAGGAGATCCTTCATTTGCTGATTTGACTGCACAAAACCTATAGTCGCTGAAGCCAGGACAAGAAGTTCAGTCTGGGTCTCCCACATGGGTATCAAAGACCTGTTGCTTCTCTGGAGGTCGAGCTGGAGCTCAAATCCAGGCAATCTAATATCTTAAATAGTGCCAGGCTGAGGGGTTTTGTGTTTCAGCCTTGATGGATGCATCAGTCAGGATGAGCAAACAGAGGGTGGTTCTGAGAACAGTGTGGTCTGATTCCCTGTGAGTGGCTCCTTTCCCCACACCACAGCTTGCTGTGTCAGACACAATCTCTGACCCACAGCCGGAGCCACTTCAGGAGCCCGCCCAGCACCCTGCCAACAAGCCCAGGGCAAACTCAGGTGGCTGGCTTCCTGCCCACCTCGCTTTTGACATTCCATTCCCACCTCTATCCGCAGTTTTCTTGAGTGGGCCCTGGTTGTCTTTTTGAAGTCTAAGACCTTGTTTGGCATCCTGACCTGGCGCTGCAACTTGTTGGTGGTCCCTACTGCCGAAGTGGTGACTGGTACTTTGCTCTCTGTTTTTGGAGAGTTGCTCAGTGCCAATTTCTTAGGTTTGTGGCATCTTGACATTTACCATCAGATCTTATCTCTCCTTCTCAGAGGCTGTCTAGCTCCGCAGGTGCCTTTCTGGATGTCTTCCGCCTGTTCTTGCTGGCCGGGCTCCTGTGTCACAGCTGCAGAAACCCTTGGGATGGTCTAGCTATGTCCCAGAGAATGGCATTGCTTACTGTCCAGAAGAATAAGCCCCAGGGCTTCGAGTGATCCTTGGCACCTCCCACCACCTCCTCCTTCCCGTGCCCTTCCAGTACATCACCAATAACTGGGTTTTATCTTTTCAACATCCCTGAATAGTGCTATTCTCCTAAAGAGAATAGCTTGGCCGCTGTTATTCTGATCCAGATGCCTCTCATAGGAGTTACTCAATTTGGTTTTGATGTACCTCCCACACCTGCTCCTGACCCCTCTGTAGCAGTGTCCACACTTTAACCAGGTGGACAATGTTTAAAGACTGCTGATGTTACATCACAGCCCTTTTCAAACCCTTCTAACCTGTGGGTTGCTTTTGACAACAAGGATCATGATGGAGGATGGGAGAGGCATCTAGCCTGAGCTGCCTCCCACCCTAGCTTCTTTTTCTGTGTCCAAAGTCCCTTTTTTTGCACCTGATTTTCTCTTTCCCTGGGCCTTGCATTCCTTGGTCCTCCTCTCTGATCTTTTTTTTTTTGGTAACATTTATTAATTTATTTGAAAATCGGAGTTGGAGGCAGAGAAAGGGAGCTTTCTTTCATCTGATAGTTCATTTGACAAACAGCTGCATTGGCTGGGGCTGGGCCAGGCCAGAGTAGGAGCCTGAAGCCCCATCCTGCTCTCCCATGAGGTTGCATAGACTCAGACCCTTGGGACCATCTTAGGCTGCTTTCTTAGGTGAGTTATCAGGGAGTTGGAGCACAAGTGGTATAGCATGGACTTGAGGCAGCTCCCATGTGGGATGCCTACAATGCTGGTGTTGAGTTAACCCCTTAAACCACAATTCCTCCCCTTCCCCTCAGTTCTTTCAACTTGAAACTCAAACACCCTTTAATCCCATTGCCCAAATGATGGCCAGCTCCAGAAGATTTTCCATCTGCATCTTTTCCCTAACACTCACAACTGACTCTTTCCTTATCACACTCATCATGGGTTTTTATTGTACAGTCCTTCCATCATGCATGAGTCCAGGTCCCATATGAGACTTCAGTCAGGGGGCTGCTTTGCTCTTGTCTTACTGAACCGTGTGATTAATGTGTAATCAGTGGTCCGCACATATTATTACATGATGTGAGTAGCCTGAGTGTGCCCACCTGTTCTGTCCTATAGACGTTAACTGGGGCTGTGTATGCGCATGTTCTATTATAAAGGACCAAGCCTGCTCCTCCTACTGCATGGCACATGAAGTGTTGGCAGGGGATGTATTGTGGCTCCAGTAGCACAGTTGGTTAGCGTGCGGTTCTTATAAGAATGGGGATGTGATATTTATTACTTCCGTTTCTTGGTGGAAGCAGAATTCTGTAGAAGGTGATGCTGTGGAAAGGATTGATCATTTTCACTGGTTTAAACAGTGGTGGAAGGCACTGCTTGGGGTAGGTAGCTATGACCCAACACTGTGCTGCATGTTTCCTGTGCCCTTCCTACTCACTGTCTCCTTTTCTCACCTGAGGCCTCAGCCCACCCTGCCCTGCGGATTGCCTTTCTTGCCTTAGTGGCTGGGGTCCTCCGTGCTGAATTTTATGTTTAACTTAAGTGTCACCTACACCCAGGTGTCTGTTCCTACCTGTTTCATGTGCTTTTTAAAGTGACCTTTTGTGGGTTTGCTTGGTTGATTGTCCTCTCGCATTATGTTTAATTATGCAGAGGGGTTTTCAGAAAGTTCATGGAAGATGCTTATTAGGAAAAAGCTATGCATGGGTTGAAAAAATGTCTTGTGGCCAAATAAGTTTATTTTTGACTCATTTTTCTTCGCAGATACTCTGGTATCTATCTAATGCATTGTATAGGATATTGCATGTATTTTTCATTTGTACTGCGTGTTGCATGCAGAGGATGCGTAGTCCATTGTTTATGTATATATTACAAAGCCCGCCTCATTCCTTCTGTTTGATACCACAGTGGCAACAATCCGTATTCTTCATTTGGAACAACTTTAGCAAGGGATGATGAGAAGAACTTGTGGAGTCTGCCTCATGACGCATCGCACACAGAGGCTGACGACGACAGAATCCTGTACAACTTGATAGTCATTCGTAATCAGCAGGTCAAGGACTCCGAGGTAAACACTTCTCTTTTTTTCTATGTTCAATATATTTTTAAGCACCTTTCCTAAATAAACACACACACATGCACAATTTATTTGAAAGGCAGAGAGGAAGGGAGGAAAGGAAGAGAGAAAAAGAGACGGAGAGAGAGAGCCCTTTTTTTGTTATTGGAAAGTCAGATATACAGAGAGCAGGAGAGACAGACAGAAAAATTTTCTGTCTGCTGATTCACTCAACAAGTGGCCGCAATGGCCAGAGCTGTGCTGATTTGAAGCTGGGAGTCCAGAGACACTTCCAGCTCTCCCATGCGGCAGTAGGGTCCCAAGGCTTTGGGCTGTCCTCAACTGCTTTCCCAGGCCACAAGCGGAGAGTTGGATGAGAAGTGGGGTGGCCAGGCTTAGAATTGGCACCTACATGGGATCCTGGCATGTGCAAGGCAAGGACTTTAGCCACTAGGCTACAATGCTGGGCCCTGAGAGAGAGAGACCTTCCATCTGCTAATTCGCTTCCCAAATGCTTGCAACATCCAGGGGCAGGCTAGGCAAAATCTGGGAACTGAAATTCCTCTGACTCTCCCAGGGAGGTGGCAGGGACTCCAGTATTTGGAGCATCATTTGCTGCCTGTCAGGTGTATTATCAGGTAGCTGGATCAGAAACAGGTGGGACTGGATGCAGCATCAAGTGGCAGGTTAACTTGCTGCGCCGCAGTGCCTGCCTGTGCCAAGCACCTTTGAACATTCTGCTATTTGCAGAGAACTGTGGGGAGAACAGCTGGAAAGTGAATGAAGGATGAGCTGTTTGAAATAAAGGACTGTGTGTGAGCTGCGTGTGTTATGACTCCTTGCTGATTATGGCTAGTTTTGATAGATTGGCCTGAAAGCCAATTAAGACTCCTCTCTGATTCTTACCTCAGTGACACAAGTTCTGTACAAGGTGATACTGTGGAAAGGATTGGTCATTTTCACTGGTTTAAGCAGTTCATCTCTACTTATCCCAGTTGGAGGACAGGCCACAGTTAAATGCTTCAGACTGAAGTTTGAAGGGCACTTGGCATTATCACTCATTCTGAATACATGGGATCTGAATTCATTGTGGGTTTTTGTTGTTGCTGTTTTTTTCTGTAAGCTCTTTGAATTGTGCAGGCTGATGAGACTGCAGGGTTGCTGTGTATGGGATGATTTTTGTAATAAGGCTTGAAGCCACTTCTAATGACTCAAGGTTGTTGGTAGGGGAGTGCTCGAGTATTACAAAGGATAGGAATCCAGAAGCTTAAATGAAACCAGCAAGGAGTGCCATAGTTCTTCCTCCTTTCTTCTAGAAGTGGTGTTGGATGACTATGTACAACACAATATGAGATCATTTTCTAAGCACTTCAAGCTTGATTTGCTCACTTCTGTGTTTGTCAGTTAGCTTGGTGTATACCTGCTTTAAATATGACCCACTTGTTTCTTCATACTTGACCCTGATTGCACAGAATGGGGAACCCTAGGCTCTGGCTCTGAAGGAAAGCGCTGGGTTGCGGAATGGCCATCATTAGCTCCTTCTCTAGGTTTCTTTATATTTGTGAATTAATTGCTAACCATCCCCTCCAACACCCCTGAATCATATGTATACTTTCAAAAGTGTGGTATGTCCTGGCTCTTTGATCTGAATGCCTTTGGAGGGCTTGGGAGGGGACCACAGGCTGGAGGGAAGGGCTGACAAGTGGCTCTTGAAGTCTGGGGAAGTGTGCACTGGAGAGCTCTACCACTGCCACACATCCCATAGTGGCTGAACGGCATGCTTGCTCTGGCTTTCTATGTTGCTGCAAAACACCCTCCTTGTCAGCTGACGCTGAAAAGGAGAAATAACATCTGCTGCTGCTGTCACAGCCCACGCTGCTGTTCTTCCTGAGCAGGTGGATGGAAACAGTGGCCTTGTCTCCTTTTCAGTGGGAACAGGATGTTTTCTCTGCCAAGGGCTATTTGGATATTTATAACATCATTTGCAGGCCATGCAAAATTGTCAACTTAAGAGTTAGCCTTCTGTAGATTTATTGAACTTAAAATTCACTGGTGGTTGCCTTGGCAGGGCTGAACAAGTAGTTTCAGGGACCTTCTCAGGCCTGGGGGCTGGACATTCCCCATCTCTGTTGTATTGGATTGACCAATTAGGTTTTTTTCGTTGTTGGTGGTGGTGGCAATGGAACTAGTTCTTTCTCTTGTTCTGCAGCCCTACTCAATGTAGTAATAGCAACAGGGAAATCCTGCAGGGCCTCCTGCCTTGTGTGTGCTTGTGCACTGAAACACACATGCACACGCATAGACACCTGTAGGGGCCCTGTGCATGTGAAAGGGGCAGCCAGGACTGCTTGGAGCTGAGGCTGCTAGCTCTCTCTGGAAGAATTCGTGCTAAAGATAGTCAACAAAGACACGTGGGCTATAAAACACTGTTTAGAGGCTGAGCTTCCCAGGTGGCCGATTGTGTTTCTTCTGTGCCCATCCTTGGGCCTGGTATGCAGAGTTTTTTTTTTTTTAATTTTTCTTCTCCTTGCTGAAGCAATGGAGCTAAAGTGACTCTGAAAGAACTCTGCTACTAAGAGATGCAGCGACGTGAGCAGCATGGAAATGTGGTGATGACTACAGATGAAACAACTTGGCATAGTGCTTAGAGTTTTTTTTTTTTTAAGTGCTTATATTGTCTTCCCAATGGTAAAGCGCATGCATGCCTTACCATCCCTCTTTACTTTCCCGCAAAACGGGTCACATACGTTCTTCTACACCTTGCTTGTTTCTGCTTACTGATTTGGACATCTTTGCATTTCAGCATGTTTTCATGTCTCTCACTGCTACGCGAACTCCCTATGACACTCTGGCATGGATTTACCATCATCTTTACAAACAACCTTGCTTGGCATTTACATTGATTGTACTCCTTTGCTGTTCAAAGTAATGCTGCAGTCTACCTCTGTTCACTTGTGTGACCCCGTAGAGCTCTCTCGGGAATAGTGCTGTTAAGGCGAATGTGTACATTTACAATGTTGGAATTGTGACACAGCTTCATGCTGGGAGGGATTGAGGAAAAAGTCTTCAGGGTGCATAACAGGGACTGAAGTCTGTGAGTCCCAGAGGGACTAAGAACACTCCCAGTGAGTGCAGGGTGCACCCGCTCTGTCTCCCATGTTGAAAGACATTGGAAGCCTGCACAATGTGTAAGGGGAGTGTTTACCACGCTGAAGGTACGAGCTCACAATGGTGGGAAACTTTTATTTTTTTAAGAGAATCTGAAACTCCAAATTTTCATACAAATTATTCAGATTCTTAAATGGTAACTCACATTTTAAAATGTTGTAAATGAAATGTGCCAATGGGGTACTGATGTAGAACTAACTTACAGTGAGGCCTACAACCCGTACAGCTTCTTCTTATTGTCATAGTTTCCAATATGACGGAACAGTGGGCTCCTCAGGTCTGGAGGAGGTGAGGGTGAGAAACTGGTGAGGGGTGTTTTAAGTTCGAACAACTTCCATACCTATTACTCTTGCTTATTTTCTTTTCCATAGAGAATAAAATTGATGCCAGTTTAAGTGAAATAGAAGCTTTTGCTTTGAAAGAAAATCAAATTCCATCTCCCAAAGGATAGGGAAACCTAGCTATTTTTGTATGCCACTATTTTACAGCTCAAGCACAGTATTAAGGAGATTGAACTTATTGTTTATCCTCGAGTCTCACAACAAGAAATACCTTACAACATCTCTCTCTTTCTTAAGATTTATTTTATTTATTATTATTATTATTTTGGTTGAGAAGTCAGACATAAAGAAAGAGATACAGAAAGATCTTCCATCTTCCACCCCACTCCCCAAACGGCCACAACAGCCAGAACTGAGCTGATCCGAAGCCTGGAGTCAGGAGCCTCCTCTGGGCCCCTTATGTGGGTACAGGGTCCCAAGGTCCCAGGCCATCCTCCACTGCTTTCCCAGGTGACAAGCAGGGAGCTGGATGGGAAGCCGAGCATCCGGGACACAAACTGGCACCCGTATGGGATCTTGGCAGATATAAGGTGAGGATTTAGCTACCTAGGCTATTGTGCCAAGCACACAACATTTCTTTCAGTAAACCCTCCTCAGCTAGCTGGAGGTGCTGCTGCAGAATCCCCAAATCTGTGCCCCCTGCCTGATGCACAGAAACCAAACAGCGACATTGTGTTGGTAGAAGAAAGTAGATATTAATTACGAAGCATAGGGCCAAGAGCTGGACAGCTACTGCTTAACTCCTGAACTCATCAAAGAGTTAGGGGTGAATATTCTTATCAATTGAAACTGTAAGTAACAGCGTGTGTATTTAGCTCATGTTCCAGTTCCTGGATGGTCAGTGGTGCTGGTGACCTTTCTTCTGGTTGGTGATGCTGTATTCTTCAGGGAATGTTATGGTGGCCAGGTTGGCTTCCATTGGTGTGAGGGATTTCCGTGTATTAGTTACCTTTGGCCCCAGACTTGGAATCTCTTTGCTTATACCCAGAATTCCTGTAAACAAGCCACAAGGGACAAAGTGGCCAGCAGGGCTTTTATCTATGGGTGACACAGAGGACGGCTTGAGTCGAGTAATTAGAATCACGCAGGGCCAGCTGTATCAGTGTCCCAATGCAGTGAATTGCTTTTGATAAAGGACAGGCAAGGGTAGCTTGGGCTGAGCAAGACAGATGGCAGGCAGGGCCCCTACATTATAGATATTCAGTCTCATATGATGAGAAAAATAATTTGAAAGCAATGTGCTACGTGTATCCCTCCTGCACTGAATATGAAGTTGGCAGGGGAAGAGCTGCAGACAATTAAGGCTAAATTTATGGTGTTTGAAGTTGAAAAAAAAAAGGCAAAAAGAAACCATAAAGGAGAACAAATATTAAGGCAGTGATGTGAACTGAAAGTAACTTATAACACCAGAATTTGTAAAAAGGGAACGTTATTTAAATTCCATAGACAGAATTTCACCTTCATTTGTACAAGCCTTCAAGAGCTGGTGGGGAATAAAACCAAAGTGGATGAAATAATGCATTGGCAGGCATCCAAGCAGTAGGAAAATAGTTGCTCTTGTCCTTGAATGATGCCATAAAATGCTTTATACTTTACCAAAAAAAAGAGTATGCATCCTCAAAACCATGTTTCTAAATCATCATCCACATGTTCGTGCTTATGGTTGTACTTTTCATAGTTCTCTGTTCTGGGGAGCCCCATAATTGGGAATGATATGCACCAAATTATATTTTTGTACAAGTATTTGAAATCCTACTGTATAACTATATCCTCAGAAATAAATTGTTTCAGGCACGGACAAAACCACTTTGCAAGCATATTTAAATATTTTAATTATTATTATTATTTTGTAAGAAAGACCTCTCATTCAATGGTTTAGTCCCCAAATATTTGGAATCACTGGGGCTGGAGCTAAGAGCAGGAATGCCTTCCAAGTCTCCAGGCAAGGTCACTCCCCAGGCTTTTGTTTTATTAGATCTGATGCGTTTTATTATTCTTGCTAGATCTTCACTTTGTTGGTATCCTTCTGATGGTATGTTGACAATTTTTTTTTGAGTTTACATGTGACTTCTGTTCTGCCAAATAAAGGTAGTAAATATGTATATGGATTGCTTGGTAAGTCCTTTATTGCCCTTGTATTTAATTTCGTTTGAGAGGCAGAGAACCAGAGAGAGAGAGAGAGAGAGAGAGAGAGAGAGAGAGACAGAGACAGAGACAGAGAATGAGGGAAACACTCCTGTTTGTGGTTCATTCCCCTAAATACTCACAATAGGTGAAGGCTGGGACTGGGAGCCAGGAGCTCAGTCCAGGACTGTTGTGTGGGGGATAGGGTCCCAGCTACTGGAGCCATCACCTGTTGCTTCTGAGGTGCAGATTTAGTAGGAAGCTGGCATTGGGAGCGGAGCTGGGACTCGAACCCAGGTGCCCTGATGTGGGGGTGCAGCTGTCCTAATTACCCTCTTAGCTTCCAGGCCATATGTTGTTCCCTTTCACACGTTTGGTTAAGAAAACATGTGCTTTCTAGCAGATTATCCTCATCGGCAGTTTTAAATATTGTTGTTTTTTTTTTTTTAAAGAATCACTTATTTTCATTACAAAGTCAGATATACAGAGAGGAGGAGAGACAGAGAGGAAGATCTTCCATCCAATGATTCACTCCCCAAGTGACTGCAACGGCCGATGCTATGCCGATCCGAAGCCAGTTGCCAGGAACCTCCTCCAGGTCTCCCACCCAGATGCAGGGTCTCAAAACTTTGGGCCATCCTCAACTGCTATCCCAGGCCACAACAGGGAGCTGGATGGGAAGTGGAGCTGCCGGGATTAGAACCGGCGCCCATATGGAATCCCGACACGTTCAAGGTGAGGACTTTAGCTGCTAGGCCACTCCGCCGGGCTCAAATATTGTTTTTGTTAAAAAAATAAAGTTTTGTTGGGCATCATGGGTGATAAAAATGATGTGCTTCTGTAGAAACCAGTGCAAGCTCAGAAATGTCTGTGACTCTCATAATGAGTGCCCACCTGCTTGTCACCAAGGGAGGCGAGCGTGCCACCTCAGGAAGGGCCATGTGATCAGCAAAGGCCTGGGCAGCTGGAGGGAGTTCCTGGAATACCACACTTTACTGAATTCTAGGGACTAGCTCAATATGATTTTCTCACGCTCTAGTTGCAAATCCACACAGTTTTCCTGGCTTATCATGTATTTGTCCTTCCTCTGTTCAGGACTACCTGCCATCTAATCTGCCACTGTGAATAGCTTCCTGTAAAATGGTAAAAGCAGTGACAGGCCTTCTCCAGGGGCTCCCAGTTACACACTCAGCCTGTCCCATACCCAACTCAGAAAGAAGCAACGAAGTTGTTGGCCAGACTGCTTGGTAGGAGGGAGTTCTGACCTGATCCTGTCCCAGCCCCGGCATTTGTAACTTGTAAGGAGACCCTCGGATTCCTGGATCTTCCATTCTGGCCCTGGATTGCTGTGTCTCAACGGGTCTTCACCAGCAGGGAAGGCATACTCTTTGAGGATTGTCTGGTTTCTCTGCAAGTGGGTGAGTGCTAGCTGCTGCTGGAAATGCCACCACAGGCTTCATTCTAACCACAGAGTATCAAAATAATAGAAGAAAATGGAATCAGTTCTGCAGATGAGTCTGGGTCCTGTGTGAAAACAGATGATCTGGATCCTTGAATGCATCCATTCTTTCATTTTGCTCGTGACTGACTGGGTG
This sequence comes from Ochotona curzoniae, assembly GCF_017591425.1. Classification (NCBI taxonomy): domain Eukaryota; kingdom Metazoa; phylum Chordata; class Mammalia; order Lagomorpha; family Ochotonidae; genus Ochotona; species Ochotona curzoniae. The sequence goes on along the minus strand of NW_024466312.1, from coordinate 3,269,590 downwards.
TAGAAGTTTGCGTGGTGAGAGCTGGAGAGAATAAAGAGTTCATTAGGATCTCAAGAATGCAGGGATCCTGTTCTACTTTCTGTATAATAACTCGTATTGAGCATTATGCTGTGTGCTAAGCAGAATGCTAAATGATCTCCAAGATAGACTGTGATGATCTCCAAGGCGGACACTGTGGAACAGTGGGTTGTGCCGTTGCTTGAGACACACACTTCTCGTACTGGAGTACTGGTTTGAATCCTGGCTGCTCTGCTTCCTATTGAGTGTCCTGCTAATGTGCCCGAGAAAGTAGTGGATGATGGCCCAAGTACTTCTGTTCCTGGAACCCATGTAGGAAACATTGGATAAAGTTTCAGGTTTCTGGTTTCCACCTGGCCTAGCCCCAGCTGTTGTGTAGGAAAGGGAATTCATGGGTAGAAAAATCTTTGATCTCTGTTCCTCTTCCTCTGTCCTTATACATTTCAAATTGATAAATCTGTTCCTTTTTTTTTTTTTTTTTAAAGAACAGAGGTAGAATGTTGTAAAAATAACAGGCCTTGTGGTACAGTGAGTTAAGCCTCTGCGATGTCAACATCCTGTCCACTCTGGCTGTCTGCTAATATGCTTGGGAAGGAAGTAGAAGATGGCCCAAGAGTCCCTGCACCCACATGGTTGACTCAGGTGAAGTTCTTGGCTCCTGGCTTTAGCCTAGCTCAGTACCAATTATTGTAGTCATTTGGAGAGTTACCACTGAATGGAAGATCATTCTCCTTTTTCCTCTCTCTAACTGTACCTTTCAATTAAATAAACTCTTAAATTAAAAAAAAAAAGTGAATACTCATGGGAGTCTTAAGGAGGAGACATTGTGATCCGTTTTGAGGAACACATTGCAGTTGTTTCTATAAGGTGTAGCGGGATGGGAGTGTGAGGACTGGGGTCTCAGCTCAGGCTGACCTGGAAACAGTCAACCGCTGCTCTGATGGAAGCTCAATATGACTGCATTGCAGGTGCAGCTCTCAGCTTGTCACGTATATTCTACAGGGTGCAGGACAGGTTGGGTCAGGCTGCAACACCAGCCAATTCACATTAGGGTTGGGCCTGGAGGCTGGCTCGGCAGGTCACCCACCAGCAAATGTCGAAAGGGGCTGCAGCACCCACCAGCACATGTAAGATCAGAGTAGGGTGCAAGACCTGTAGGGGGGGTGTGGGGAACGCCCCTGCCGTTACTCGCACTGGCAAGCTTAAGAACTGGGACTGGGGGCAGACCAGGTCGGGCAGGGGCGTTGGCCGGCATGTGAACTGAGTTATGGAGAGAGCCAGGCTGGGCTAAATGACTGTACCCACAGGTTTATGCATAGGCCAGAGTAAGAGCAGGTGTTCTGGGCTTGGCCCAAGCATCAGCTGGCAAGTAGGAAAACTGCAGGCACCTCTCTGATAGGTTGCAATTCCCACTGGTGAGCATGAGATTTAGGGCCAGGGGAGAGCCTGGATAGACAGGTAGTGGCACCCATCAGTATGAATGTAGACTGGATAGCAGGATCGGTTGGGTTGAATTAGGCTTCAATGCCCGTTGACGGGTATGAGGGTTGAATGGGGTGTGGGATAGACTGGATCAGTCTGCTGCACATATAGGCGAGCACAGAAACTAGGGCTGGGTTGGGCCTGGTGGGGGTTGTTGAAGGTCACTCTGACTAGAATACAGGTCCTGCTGGTGTATGTGAGGACCGAGTGTGTGTGGTGGGCAGGATTAGGCTTGGCCGCAGCATCCATTGGTTTATGTGAGGAACAAGGCTGAAAACAGAACTGACCCAGCAACTGCAACTACCAATGTCTGTGTAGGCTGTTGTGGGTCATGGACAGAGCTGGACCCTGTACTGACAAGAGTCAGGTCTGGTATCACTTCAGACAGGGTTTCTTTGGGAATCCACCAACTGAATTGCTGGACTCAGAACTCCAACCTTGAGGAGAATCGCAGGATTTGTGGTCTGATCATGGAATTCATGAGTCAGAACTGGGCCTCCTTAGTGTCTTAGAGCAGTGGACATAATGCCTAGATGCACATGGAGGATATGGCAGGCTATAGGGGGATATTGGAGGATATCGGAGCCTGCAGAGAACATCTAGTAGGTTAGCAGAAGGAGGGCAGAACAGATTAATCAACTACACAGCCAAGTGGTGACAGCAAATATCTGGGTGAATGGAGACTCTAGGGAGACTGTCAGCCAGTGGGCCTTGGAAGGAAATCCTCATCCTTGGGTCAGTGAAATTGACAGCATTTCAGACCCACTTGATCAGAACCCTGGGCGCATGCTCCTTAACAGGGACTCTGGGACATCAGGTAACGTTCCCTCCCCGGGGACTGAGGCAGTTGGGCGGCTGGATGTGTCTTCTTCCTTATCTTCTCCCTTCCCCCAGATACAGGAAGAAGAAAAAGAAAATTTGGAAAAATGGTCTCACTTGTTTTCCTGTCATCCTCAGTCCTTTCCATCCCGATCCACTATGTAAACATCATCAAAAACAACATTAAAAAACTTAAAAAGCATAATAGCCCAACTATCGAATCTAAATTAAAGAAACTCATCTGGCAGCTTTCCTGTATCCATCTATCCTATGGATAGTGTCACAAGGTTAAATAAAATGTATTTGTTTTGAAAAGCAAAAATCTGGAGATATAACTATCCTGTGAACTGCCCTCTCCTTCTCTCTGTGTATCTGAGTTTTCAATAAAAATAAATAAATCTTTAAAAGAGATCTCAGGTGCTAGCTTTCACCTAATTTCCCTCCCTAGCTGAACCAGTTGACTGTACCATCAATACTTTAATAATGAATGTTATATGGCTTGAAACATAATGAGGCAGGATTTGTAGGTGTTGATTTGAAGTGATGGTTATGCTTTTTGCTAGCTGGGTATGTATTATAATAACCACTTATGTAAATCCATATGTATGCTAGCACACAGTGATCAACTTTGTGGACAGCGATTTATGAACGTGCTAGAAGTGGGTAGAGGGAAGGAGATTTTTCCTCTATTTTATATACTTTATTGTTTGAAGATAATTTTAGATCCTGTGTATGTATTACTTTGCACACACATATTCCACGTGGACTGAAATTTTCACCTTGCCTTTTCACAGAACACTTTGTAGTGCTTGTTTTCCAGGGTGTTCCTAGAGTGTTTGGCTTTGTCTTTCTGTGTGCATGCTGGAGAAGGGGAGCAGGAAGTAGAAGAGGGAGAAGGAGATGGGGAGTGGGAAGCTCAGGGGGAGCTGAAGCATCTTTGAGGAATTCTGCAGCGGATTGAGGCCGAGTGTGCAGTGTGTGTGGCGCCATCTGACGACATTTGTCAGAATCCTGAGATTTTCCATCTACACCAGCCTTTCCCTGAAGCTCTGTTCCCTTTCAGTAGAAATTGTATTTGCTGGGTTTTTTACTCCTCCACTCTTACAATCTCACCGCTGCCCTGGCTCGCTTTGTTTTGGTGCGTTTGTTCCTCTTAGAATAAATGAAATGTCACTTGATTGCGTAGGCCCCAGAGAGCCCTTGATACAGAGGCACTGGGATTTGCTGACGTGAGTGTAGCATGGCTGGGGACGGTAAGAGCATTCTGGAAGGAAAACACATTCTTCCCAATGTGCCACAGCCCTTCCATTTGGGTACCAGGGCTCCTATATACCTGTTGTTATGTAATTGTTAACGCATGAACCTGCTATTTACAGCCCAGGGTGAGCTGTACCATTTTCTGGTGCTGCAATTTAAGAAGCAAGCCACACTGCTCATGAATACAAACTAGACACACCCTCTGAAAACACAGATAATTGCTATGCTTAAATATCAATTAAATGAGATAGAGTCATGCCCAAGCTCTTGTACCAATTTGCTGCTGCTGCTGTTGTTTTCTAAGCACTTAACTCAGGGCTATTTCCAATGAATGTGAGTCAAAATTAACCCCATTCCTTCTTCCAGAAACAATGCTTTGCAGCAAGAGAATACAAACAAAAGGAAAGAGAGTGTTTGTTGGAGCACAAGTTGCTAGTCCTGGCTATTGAATCGCATCATTTTAAAACCAAGAATCAGAAGATCCTGGTCCATTAGACAGGCCCAGATCTGGAGCAAGTCATCCCAGGGGTGGTGTGGGGGACAAACTTTCATAGTACAACCAAAATCTGTTGGATTCTGTTGGTGTAACTGAATGGATTTCATTCTATTCTAGTTTGTTTCTTTAGCTTTATTTAATTCCAACCTCAACGAGTTTACCAGAAAGATCTGAAATACATCCAAGGGATGGGAAGAAAAACCTACTGCACTTCAGTTGTCGATAAGTACAGATATACTTCTTGGCGGTGGCCTTTTATCTGCTTGCTCTCATTTCTTTCCCACCAGCCATTACTTCAAATCTGGAGATTGAGGAGTGGGAATGCCATGGTTTTTCAGCAAAGAAGAGACCTTTAGACCATGCACTGGTGTAGGTGTCTACCTTTTCAATCTAACCTTGGCATTCTGCAAAAATACATTGAGAAACACTTTTGTGGCCTTATACTGCATAAGCTATTTTCTGTCTAAAGCGAGTAAAACTTCAGTCCTTTTTCTAGTGGGGCATGTTTGTAGCATAAGCTCTTGAGTCCTTTGCTTCTCCAGGCAGAAGTTTCGAGTGGTAATGTGGCGCCATTACAGTAGGCTCGCTGGAGCAGGACCGAGCTACCCAAAGGTGATTTTGTGTCCAGAAAGCTGGGCTTCCTTGGACTAGAGGTCATTGCCCCCGTTGACTTGTAGAGTTCCCTCTTTCAGAGTCATCCAGATTCCAGGGTTCTTGTCCTGTAATCCTCTGGTCGCACCATTTTAATTGGCTTCCTTCCAAGCCTGGCTCATATCTCCTTTTTCAAGTACTCCTTGTTGCAATTCTGAAAGAGGAAACAACCCAAATTCATTGTCACTGTTGAAAACAGAGAGAGAAAAGGTTTTCTGAGCAGAGAGACCAGCTCAGTGTATCTGTCTTCCTGGGCTTCTAGAAGCATCCATGGATAATGCTGCTGTATGCTTTTGGGTCTTTCCTGAATTGAGGTTTTGGGGAAACTCATCACTGCTAGAGACTTGGTAATTCTGAATTTCTGGGATACAAACAGGGCTCTCAGGGGGTACAGTTCAAGATACTCGATGAGCCAGACCACTGCCTGTGTGAAACAATCTTGTGGGGTGCAAAGGCTTCATTGTTTGGAAGAATGAACTCTTGATGTGAGACGGCAGTCAGCATCTCCCACGTGATTGAAGTGCACAATTGTAGGAGAATATTACAGACAAGTAACTGGGAGTACCGGCAGACTCTCCTATCTGATAGGCAGCTGAGACACTGAAGGAATGATCCTCTTTGCCCTGGCAGATCCTTGGCTGGTGTTGAGACACAGACTCACTTTACCTGTTCCTCTGCCCTACTTTCAAAAGGTCTTTTCTTGCTCTCTGGTTTCTGCTGCTTTCAGTCTTTTTTGAGTCTTCTGGAAGCTACAGAAAGTTGAGAGCAGGACTGGGTTAGACAACCAGGAAGGGAAGAAACAGACCCTCTGCTCAGTTCACCTCTGCTTTTCTTCATTTGCTGTGCTTGAGGTGTCCTCACCTCTGCCTATCTGGGCCTGTCTGTGTGTGAACTTCTCATCTGACAGGGAGCAAAATCTGGTCATCAATAGGAACTGGCTCAGCCCTAGATCCCTGTAGGCTTTTGGCTGCTGGGTATCCAAAAACAAACCATTCATTGACTCCTCAGTCTTCATCTTGGTATTTGAATCCATGATAAAGCATTTGCCTTTTATCTGCATGGAAGTGATGCTTAGAGAGGAAGTGGCACCTTCTACAAGTTTTGGAGTGTTCACTTTCTCCTGCATTCCTGCTTCCAGGTGTGCTAGCTGGTGACTTGGCTGCCTTTTCAGCCAGTGATGGGAGCTGATGCTGTGTTCTGGGACTTAATATTTGCCATCTTAACCCGGTTTTTCTCTGTGGATGATGTTGGGGAAAAATTGCTTTGTTCTGCTCATGGGACATTCAAGAGAGTGGTGTCTATGAGGGTCTTACACTGGTTCAGTTCATGGTGGAAAGCAGCATGGAGAATGGGAGACAAAACACAAAACATGGGCGGTGTCCTTGCTTTGTCTCAACTTGTTCTCAGGAGCTTATCCAAGACTGTGTTAATCAATTCACAAGAGTAGTGTCCCCTGGTATGTTAAGTCTCACCACCTCTCTCCATTGTGAGAGGCAAGTGAATTTCAAATGATTTCAGGGGATGTAAACCAAATGTTAATATTTAACTATACTTTTCTTCCAGGTACTCTCATATGTGTGGAACCCCATTTGCCTGTCATTGATGGGGCAGGTGCCTCACTCCCCTCTTACAGTTGGAGAAGCTGAGGACACTGAGGATAAATGACCTGTTTGTCAGGGATGGACATACTCAGACCTAGAACTGTGGCCTGGAGCATCATCAGGTCCAGAACCTGTGCCCTTTTACTTTGCCATTCTGTATTTATGGCTGCAAAGCTTAGTAAAAGATTTCATAATAGAGTTGGGTCATACTCATTTTATGTAAAAGTTCCAATGTAGAAAAACTTGACCTTCACACGGGGATTTGTTTGATTCACTCTGAGTAAAGGATTTGTCAGTTTGCTCTGGCTGTTGAAACTGAGCACTGGGTGGCTTAACTGCTGAAATCCTCTTACCATCACAGAGGCTGGATCCAATGTCGGTTTCTTTCCTGGCTGAGGGAGGTCTCTGTTCCAGCCCCTCTCTGTCTGGTGGCTGGTTGTCCACTTCCTGTGCCTTCACCTTGTCTTCCTGCTGTATCCAAACTTCCCCTTCGTGTTAGGACACCAGTGGGATTAGGATCCTTCCAGTTGGTCTCACTGGAACTCAATTCCTTCTGTAAAGTGCTTATCTCCAAGTAAAACTTCATTCCAAGGTAGAGGGGGTTGGAATGCAATAGTAGATCTTTGGGAGAAAGAATGCAATCCCTGTGTTTCTGGGCATGTGCTTCATAAAGTAAAAGATATTCTTGCCCTGGTCAGATGCAGAGTGAGTGCTGCAGTAAACAAGGGGTCTACCCTTTCTAGGAGAGAAGACCAACAGTCAGCAAAGGAGCACATAGGATGTCATGCAGTAACAACCACCATGTAGAGAAAGGGGGCGACGAGACTGAAAGCAGCTGTGGTCCTGGCGGCAGGGAGCTTGCTGAGGTGAGGAAGTGATCCCTGTGAACATATTCTCCAGGCAGAGGGAACTGCGGATTTGAAAGCTGTGAGGCAGGATGGAGAATGGTGCATGCCAAGAATAGCAGGAGGACCAACATCCTCACAGCATATGGAGGGAGTGGGGGGAGAAGCAGTGCCGAGTGTCCTTGGAAAGGTTAGCAAGAATCAGGTCGTAAGGGATCTGGAAGCATGGTGAGAGTTTATTTTAACTGTGTCCTCAAGGGAATGAGTAGTGTTTTCTGAGGAAACAGGTGAAAACGGGTGTGTTTGTACCTTTGCAAGATGTTTTCTTTCCCTCTGGCCCCTGTTACTCCTAGTCTAGAAAGTGTGTGTTCCTTGAAAATCCATGCAGACCTTGCCTTAACCACCTCATGCACCGCTCCATCACCTCTCTCCCCGTTGGGGGAACGTTTCCCCCGGGGTCTCTTGGTCTCTGTACACCCTGTGAGCAGAGGCACTGTCTGTCCTTCTGTCTGGACTCTTTTCAACCTACAGCCCTGGAAGGTGAGGATCGTGTCCCCCCTGTAGCACTAAGGAAAGGCAGGCTTATTGTCCGTCATGAAAGATTCAGGTTCCCTAGCTTGGGGATTCTCTTCCTGTAATGCAAGCAATTGTGTGTTTTGTGTAGGGATTTTGAGTGAGACACTGTTTGAAAAAAAAAAAAAAAAAGATTCTCTTGTCGAGTCAAGGTCAGACGTCCCGTCTTCCTGGGCTGTGCAATGAAATGGCAAGTAGAGCAGATGCTGGCGTTGCAGGGTGCAACAGAGAGCGTAGCTCAGATGACGAGATTTTTGGGGTTCAGGTCCAGCTCTGTTGGTCTCCCCTGACTCTGCTACTAATTTGCTGTGTGATCTTAGGTAGAACAATTGGCCTCTCTGGGCCTTTTATCCTGTGTGTTAGAAAGGATGCATGGAGGATGTAATCCCAAAGTTCTGTGTGCTTGAAGGCCTGTAATTGTGGAAAAGTTGAGGCCTTTAACCCAAGAAACGTGATGTACTAGATTCATAAGAATCAGATCTCACCCCTGCCCTTCCATCAGACGAGCACCCCAGGCCTAGAGTGACAGGTAGGCATTTGAGAGTAAAACAGGTGGATTTGATTCCTTTGTGCTACATTTCTCTTAACATTGAGGAGACTTCCATGGGTCAGATCCACTTGCCACCCATTTTTATAGATAAAGTCTTATTGGAATGCAGTCATGCCTACTGATGGGCATGTTGTTTTCGGCTACTGATGGAGTAATTGTGGCAGAGATCTCAGATATTTGCTGGCCGCCTCTTTGCATACGCCGTCTGCAAAGCCCCGAGGCCACACAAGCTTTGCCTTTGGCTTCTTGTTCGGAACGACAGAGCAGGCCTGTGTGGCTTTCAGCTTCCGTATCAAGAGCACACACAAGAACTCTTACAGGCAAGCTCTTTGCAAACTGCTTCCGATGCCACTAACATACGATATTTTGAGTGGAAGAAGAGCTCCTGGTTAGAAACTGAACCTTCCAGGTTTTGTGTTTTTTCTCCTCTTATGAGACTGCAACATTTTCATTTAGTATTAATTTCTTTTAAACAATGACTGTATGTGATTAATTCTGTGAGATTAGTCTAAGTTCAAAAGAAATGCTGTAGCGCTCCCAGACATGTCCCTGGATTGGTGCCGTGTTAGTTTTCCCCTTACATTCTGGGACTGGAATCTACAGGCATGGCTTTAAGCACGTCATGTGAATGAAATGCATTCTGCCATGTTGATTAGAAGTCAGGCAGGTGAGTGATGCGGCAGAGGTCTTCAGAGTTGCTCATGGCTGCTGAATCCCAGACCCATAAGCAGCTTCTTAACTAATTGGCTTGGCATCAATCATGTGGCTGTGGTTGCCAGGAAAGACAGGTGATGATCCACATGCGAGATGATCCGTGAGACTCCGGGCGATGCCTGGACTGTGTCAGCTTTCCTGGTGATTCAGCCTTAACGTCTGTGGCTTCTCAGCGTGCTTTAGGCTTTGTGAGCATAACCCCCAGCTGCAAAAGTGAGGGAGACACCATGTGGCACCCAGTTGAAGAACATGGGCAATGTGAACAGTGAATGATACTGGAATTATAAAGAGGAAAATTGTTTTAAAATTTTTATTTTTATTTGAAAAACAAAGAAGGGGGAGAGAGAAAAAGAGAAAGACACACGCACACACAGACTGATTTTCCATGTATTGCTTCATTCCCCAAATGTCCACAACAATCAAAGCTTTGCCAGTCCAGGAACCAGGAACTTCTTGTTGGTCTACCATGTGAGGGCAGGGACTCAGGCATCTGGGCCATCCTCTGCTGCCTTCCCAGGTACATTAGCAGGGAGCTGGATCAGAAGTAGAGCATTCAGGACTCAAACTGGTGCTTGTGTAGCATGCTGATACCACAGGTGGAAGCCTAACCTCCTACAGCATAGTGCTGGCCCAAAGAAAAATGTTTTGCATCAATTAAATAATAACTGAAGCTGTTAAAAGCACCCTATTGCTCTTGGCGGGTGGTGAGCCATGAGAAGGGTGACCCTCTGCTTGAGAGTCAGTGTGGCTGGCTTTGTTCAGGTGAGCACCATGTGCTCTAGATCTGCCTGGTGTGATTAGGTCAGCATTTTCATCTACAGCTGTGTGTTTTAAAAAAAGATCTGGGCAATGTACAGAAGAAGGTCTAGAATATATGGAAATGGTGAAAAGCAGGGATCAAATAATGGAGGTGGGGTGGGTAGCAAAACACACTGCTGGATCAGATAAGTCTTCCGCACTTTGAAGCCTTCCTGAGAATGTTAAGGAGGTCGGCAAACAGGGGTCCAGATGAAGCAGAGAGAGGCGCAGATGGGAAGGACGCCTCCCTTCCTACGCATGCCCGTCTGACTTGGAGTGTTAGACAGTCTTGTAAGGCGCACAGAGGGATGCAGATGAATGATGAACAAGCCTCCCCTTAAAGCCCTTGTTACTTTGCAGCATGGGTGATGCTTTCCACGGAGTCTTGCCTCAACCACTCTGGTGTCCCAATTGGAATCCTGACTGCTACATCCTACATGCTTTCTACAGCATCCTAGTGCATTCAACAGCTAGGATCCTTAGTCAAATTACCTGGAGGTTGAGGTGATAAGGAGATCAGAGAGGGCTACCTGCCTTCTTCCTGATGTCCTGGGGCATCCATTTCCCCTCACCCCACCCCCTACACGCACACACCCTTTTGGGGAATGAGTGGACTACACATGGGCTGTTAATGCACCTTCCTCCTGGGTATAAAGATGTGAAAAGAACTGGAATTGTTCAAGGTCAAGCAGAAATGAACAACTGATAGCTTTCTAATAGATGATAATGGTGTGATGAGGTAGCCTGGAAAAATAGCTAGAAGTAGGATTACCACTACAGTAGGAGTTTTTGTTTGTTTTGACTGAAGAATGGAAAGCTGTTAGATTTTGGAGGTTGTTGGCACTTTAAGACACCTGTGTCCCGCATCGGACTGCCCAGGTTCAGTGCTTGGCTGTAGCTGCTGACTCCAGCTTATTGCCGGTGCACACCTGGGGTGGCAGAAATGATGACCCCAGTGACTGGGTTCCTGTAACCCCTGGGGGAATCCTGGACTGAGTTCCCAGCCCAGCTTTACCTTATGCAAGAGCTGTCTGGGCATATTGGGAGGGCACCAAGGGATAGGAGGGTTTCTCTCTCTCTGTTTCCTCTCTGTCTTGCCTTGTTCTCTCGCTCTTATCTCTCTATTTCTCAAATTAATTCTTAAAAAGTAGCACATTACAACCATGTCTTTTCTGTGTTCCTTCCGTCCTCTCCCTTGTATTGCCTGCTGGCTCCAGATGTGATCTCCACCTAACAGGGACATTTGTCCTTTTCACCACTGTGTCCTGCCTCTCTTTGCAGTTTGATTTTAAAAATTTTTTAATTCCTACTTTATTATTATTATTATCATTATCATTATCATCATCATCATCATCATCATCTTATGATACAGTTCACTAGGCCCTGAGATTTCCCTTACTTCCTCCCAAAGTCTCCCCCTCAAAGACTTCCCATATATTATTACCATACTATAGTTCTTCATACACAGTCATATTTCCATCATTGCAGGCATGGACAATGGCAGAGTCCAACACCCTATTGTCAAGACATAGTTAACAATTTCATTGAGAGTCAAAATTTGATCTGGAAGTAGAGATGTGTACTGCATTGTATCCTCACATCTGGATATGATAGTCTCCATTACACAGTTACTATACATCCCTGTAAATGAAAAGCCATAACAGGAAGAAAAATAGAAATTTACAATGCCATGAAGCTAAATAACATGTCCCTGGATATGATCGTCTCCATTGCACAGCTACTGTATATTCCCTTAAATGAGAAGACACAAAACAGAATCAACAACAGGCAAAAATGAAATTAAAAACTGCATGAAGTCAAATAACATTCTACTGAATAACCAATGTGTCACTGAAGAAATGAAAAAGAAAATCAAGAACTGGGCTCAGTGTGGTAACCTAGTGGCCAAAGTTCCCACCTTGCACATACCAGGATCCCATATGGGTGCCAGTTCTAATTCCAGTGGCCCCGCTCCCCATCCAGCTCCCTGCTTGTGGCCTGGGAAAGCAGTTGAGGACTGTCCAAAGCCTTGGGACCCTGCACCTGCGTAGGAGACCCAGAAGAGCCTCCTGGCTTCTGCCCTCGGTTTGGTGCAGGTCCAGCCATTGTGACCTCTTGGGGAGTGAGTCAGTGGATGGAGGATCTTCCTATCTGTCTTTCCTCCTCTCTGTATATCTCACCTTCCAATAAAAATAAAATAAATTTTTTCATAAGGAAAGAAAATCAAGAACCTTCTTGAAGAAAATGATGCTACAGTATGATTTATGAGTCAATGAAGAATTTAATGAGAAAGTGTTTTGAAGAGATGTAACTAAATTTAAAAAATCAAAATGTATGAGATATAGTTTCCATTGATGTTTGTTGGTGAGATATGTCGTCTGTAGGCAACAAATAAATGGGTTTTGTTGTTTTAATCCAGTGTACTAATCTATGGCATTTGATTGATGAGTTTAAGCCATTTACATTCAGGGTTAATATGGGTAGTAATTTGGTCATTTTAGCAATGGGTTGTTCATTGGTTTAGTCTTCTGTTGTTATTTTACTGGGATACCCTTCCCATTTGCCTTTGGTTTTGTTTGGTGCTATTCCTCTTCTGTATCAAGAGAACATCTTTAAGTATCCTTTGTAGGGCAGCTTTGGAAGAGGCATATTCTTTTAACTTTTCTTTACTGTGGAAGAATTTTATTTCATTTTCAAAGACAAAGGAAAACTTTGCTCGGTATGTTATCCTGGGCTGACAAATTTTTTGCTTTTAGCATCTGGAATATGTCACTCCATTCTCTTCTGGCCTGTAGAGTTTCCTGTGAGAGGTCTCCTGTGAGTTTTATTGGCATTCCTTTATATGTCAATTGATTTTTTTCACATGCACATTTAAGGATCTTTTCTTTACGTTTGCTTGAAGAGAGCTTGATTATCATGTGTCTTTGTGAAGATCGCTTTTGATCAAGCCTGTTGGGAGTTCTGTGCCCCTGCTGGATCTTGTTTCTTAATTCTTTCTCAAGATTAGGGAAATTTTCCCTTACTTCATTAAATCCATTTGTAAACTCAGCTTCTCTTTCTGCACCTTCTAGGACTCCCATAACTCTTATATCTGGCCTTTTAATAGTGTCTTTTAATTCTTGAATACTTTTTTTAGCGTTTTTTGTTTGTTTGTTTGTTTCCCCTTGGTGACAGGAAATATCTTCCAATTCTGAGATTCTTTCTTCTGTAGGATGCCATGTTGTTAGAGTTCACTGAGCCGGAATGAGGTCACTCCCGGTCCAGGTTATGCACAGTACTGTCCATGGCCTTTACTTGTCTATACAAAATGGCCCCTGATTCAGCTCTGGAAGGCAGTGTGAGCTGTGATATCCACTCTGTTTTCTCACAGCCTGCCTGGGACCTGCTACTCTGTCTCTGCTCCTGATCAAATCAAACAGACCAGCATTACGGGCAGTTCTTTTCCTGGGTTCACCTCCTGAGCTCCCAGTGAAAGTCCCTTCCCACCTTGTTGCTGGTGGAGTTCTGGCTGCTGGTGTAGTGCAGGTCTCTGCTCGCTGAATGCTGCTTAGGTTTCGGTCACTGCAACACGACACCATTGTGTCTTCTGCTTTTCTGTGTCTGAGAGCCTCCAGGTCCCCCTCTGCTGTCATTCTGTCCTTTCCTATTTCCTGGAATGTGCCCTCTCTGCTTCACACTGGCTGATGTTTCTCCATCTGTTCAAACGTGTCCTTACCCTATTCCACCATCTTGATGTGCCTGATTTTTCCCCTTGAGATAGAGTGTTAGAATTACAAATCTTGGATGAAAAGGCTTTTACCCAGTTTTTAAAAGATTTATTTATTTATATGAAAGTCAGAATTGTAATGAGGGAGCGCGCGCGCGAGAGAGAGAATTTCTTCTATCAATTTGTTCAATCTGCAAAGGCCACAGTGGTTGGGGCTAAACAGAAGCCAGGATCCCAGAACTTCTTCCAGGTCGGCCACATGGATGGTAGGGCCCTAAGTACGTGGACCTTGATCCACTGCCTCAAAGGTGCATTGATGGGAGCCGGATCAGAAGTGGCATAGTGGGACACAAACTGGCACTCCAATATGGGATGCTGACTTCCCAAGTGACAGTTGAACTAGGCATACCACAGCACGGCCCCTAGGGAAGCATTGTTGTAAATGAGAGAACTTGGGACGTGCCCTCAAAAGTTCTTATGTTGAAAATGTTATCCCCATGTGGACATGCTGGTGATTTTTGAGACTTTCAGGAGGTAACAGAGGTTAGGTGAGGTCATGAGGGTGGTGCTTCTTGGATAGCATTGCTGGTAAGAAGATGAAGAGAGACCCAAGCTGGCCCACTGCCATGTCTTTTTTTTTTTTTTTTTTTTAGATTTGTTTATTTTTAATGAAAAGTCAGATCTACAGAGAGGAGACAGAGAGTAAAATGTCCTATCCACTGGTTCACTTCCCAAGTGGCAGCAATGGCTGCAGCTGATCTGAAGCTAGAAGCCAGGAGCTTTTGGGATTCCCACCTGGGTGCAGGGTCTCGAAGTTTTGGTCTGTCCTTAAATGCTTTCCCAGGCCACAACAGGGAGCTAGATGGGAAGTGGAGCAGCCGGGATATGAACTGGTGCCCATATGAGATCCTGGTGCATGCAAGGCGAGGACTTTAGCCACCAGGCTGCCACCCTGGGCCCCACTTGTGTGTGATGCAGGAGGAAGTCCCTAGCAGATGCAGCACAGCTGCGGGCACCATTCTTTTGTACTTCCAGCCTTTAGAACTGTGAGCCAAAAGAACTTTTATCCTAAGTTACCTGGCCTCTGGTGTTTCACTATAGCAAGGGGAAACAAACTAAGATTGCCTGATGTAAATAAAAGAGTAAAAGGGGAGCGAGTCTTCACCCTTCACTGCTGCTTGGACAGAAGTTGCAATCTCAAAGGACCCAACTGAGCTGTGAGAGGTGTTGTACCTTTGCAACTTTGGCTACACTGTGAAATAAAATCATTCAGTACAGTCTTGTCCACATCAGCCCTTTCCAATAAAATGACAATCTAAGACATAGGAGTAATTTTAAATTTTCTAGTAGCTACATCAAAAAGAAAGAGTGGTGGGTGTTTGGTGCAGTGGCTAAAACACTGGGCTGCCTGCATTCTGTGTTAGAATGTCTGTGCAAGTCACACCTATGCATCATTCCACTTGCTGGTGATGATCAGGTGGGAGGCAGTGCATGAGGACAGGGGTGCTCAAGATTGGGCTGCAAGGGTCTGCTTTGGGCCTGGCCCAGCCTGGGAATAAGCATTTTGGGAATAAACCAGCAGCTGAAATTACTCTGTCTGTCTGTCTGTGTCTTTCAAATAACCGAGCATTTGAGTGTATCTCAATTTGGTCTAGCCATACCTCACATGCTCAATAACCACATGCGGCCGAGGGGGGCCATACTGGATAGTACAGGGGACTGCTGGAGAAGTCCCATCTATGAGATGTTTTCAGAATTTGGATTCAGACAGTCCATTCTCAAATCTGAACTTGGATTAGTATGCTGAACAAGCACACTTGTGGTATACCTCTACTCCAACAGGAGTTGACGGTTTTCTAGCTTGCTAAGCACTGAAGTCCTCCTTGCCTCTCCTTTCCTCCCCAAGAGCGGAAAGTTAAGCTACAATCCTTTGCTTCCTCCTTCTCTGCAGTGACAAGAATCAGAACCCAATCATTTATTCTGACCAGTGTGTTAGCAATAGCAATGTCACAGGGAGAGCACTGAGTGTCAGTTCCTCACGATGGCAGCTTGAATCAGGTCACAATCGGAGTTTCGCCATGTTATCAACCCTAAATCTGTGCATTGGCCTGAATCTTCCAAATTGGACAAAACTAGCTGAAATCTTATGGCTCAGCAGCCCCTTTCCATTGCTGTGTAGGCACACTGTGGCAGCAGGAGCTTTGAGCTGTCTCCTGGCTTAATCTGGTTAAAACCAGATAAAGAATTAGGTCAGGGGCCTCTGACTGCAAGGCATTCTGTTTCCAGAACTCCAGCAGAGCCATGGAACAAAAATAAACAGGGAGAGTCGAAGACGCAGTACTTGACATTTGCGTTTAACCTAGTCTACGCCAAAATTCTAGTGGTCATTCCCAGGCATAAAAGGTGAGCATTGCAGTGAACAGAGGGGCTGTGCTACAAACCGGCTGTTGGATGTGCTGTTTTTAGGTGCCCTGAGCAGTAGCTGCAGGTGACATTTGGGGTGGAAGGTTCTGCATCCTGTGGAGAGACAAGCTGCTCTGAAGTTACATTCTTAATCTTCTAGGCCTCATGCTGGGACTTACAGGGTCAGAGCAGCACAGGGGGCCAGGAGGCCTGGAGGCATCCTGGGCTCCACCGGGACCTGCTTTGCCCTTGAAATCAGAGGAAGGTGATGGGGAGGTGATGGGGAGGTGACCTAAATGCTCATCTGTCTCCCAGAAGTTTGTCTTTACCTTGCAACGTAGCAGGGATGGAGAGGGCTTGGGCAATACACCCACAACAGAGTGGAACTCACACCATCAGAGACTTCGGTTATCCAGATACACCTTTCTGTGAGCACTGTGAGTGCTCCAGGGTGAGGAAATCCTCGGGATACAGCAGTAAAACCAACCCTTATCGTTAGCACTGGAGGTCGCTGGGTCACAGGGTTCCCCCCAGACCTAAGGGTCAGGTCTCCTGCCAGCTCCTAAGCCCCTCTCCCACTGTTTCCTCCAGGTTCACATAGTCTGTTACTTATCCTTCCCCAGATGGAGTTGTTCTGCTCAGTTCACTCCATCCTGTGCTGTTTGAGCGGAGGTGGGAGCAGATGAATAGCAAGTGGATTAGCCGTCTAGTCTAGGAACAGTGAAATACAATCCTGTCTTTCCCACTTACATAACACTCCTGGGGGATGCACAGCGCAGGCTTTTATGGTGCTGAAAGAGGGTGCCGGGCTGGGCAGGTGGCCGCGACACTCTTCAGGCCCAGGAATATCCGAAGGGAGCGCTGGACTTCCTCTGCATCTTTGACTGTCACCACCCTGCCCGTGAATCTGCTGCCACTGACCTTCCTCCTGCTGCTGGAGACCTGAGGCAGGAACGCCTGGCTGCCTTCTGGACCTGAGTGGCCACACCAGAAGCCTCTTTTGGAAAGAGAGTCCCTGCACGCTGTGTTCTGTTTCCATTTCTCTCTCTTGTGTCCTAGTTTCCACTGTGGCGACACACAGGGTAGGACAAGACGGTGGGCTAAATTTGGGCCTAATTAAGTGATTCCTTTCATTGTTATTAGGAGTGTAGGTTTTAGAGTCAAACAGACTGGAGTTTAGGTGTCAGGCCCCCTACTTTACGGTTGTGAGACCTCTGCTGAGTTGTTTATAGAATTTCACTTGACACGTTTCTTGAAAGGTATCCTTAAACTCATTCCTTCAGAGTTTTGTGAAGAAGGTAACAGCATGGTTAGAGGGCTGGGGTCAGAGCCTGCCTGCCAGGGTGCCCTCAGGTATGGCTGAAAGGTACTTTTCAGAAGGCAGATGCTTGACTGGACATGAAGTGGAAGCAATGAATGGGTTTTTGGTATATTTCATATTCTCTAAATGTATGATTTTCCAAAAATATGGAAATAGAAATATCTTACAGAAACCTGCTTTGGTAAGCTGGAGTTAACACAGGTTGTAGCCCCAGTGGTTTTTTCTGATAGGGTTTGGTGCTCTATAAACAAAACTCATTGAGTCTGCAGAGGACACCTGGTACCACAACAGAGGATGGAGGACAGAACAAATCCATCAACTACCCCAGCCAAGTATTGGCAGTGAATACCTAGGCAAACGGAGACTCTAACGTGGACTGTGTCAACCAGTGGATTCTGGAGAGATTTCATCGTGCTTGAAGTGGTGAAATTGGCAGCAATTCAGAACTGTTGAACTATCGAAATCTCATGGGCAGGACTCTTAGAGCATGCCCCACACTGGGGACCCTGGGGTGGTGTTGGGTGGCTGTTCTCCATCCTAGGGTGCAGAGACATTTGGAAGGCTGAGATGCTTCTCTCCTTGTTTCCCCCTTTTTCCCAGATACAGGAAGGAAAAAAAGAGAATGTGGAAATGGTGATCTCACCCACCTTCCTGTAGCCTTTGACCCTAATCACCCTAATCAACTATGTAAAAATCATGAAAAATAATTAATAAATTTTTAAAAACCTCCACGGACTGGTCATTTCTAAAGGACAGAAGTGTATCTCTCACAGGTTTGAATGCTGGCAATCCCAAGATCAAGGTGCCAGCAGGTTTGGTGTCTAGTGAGGGTCGGTCCCATCAGTGGTACCGTCTCACAGGGATGTCCTCATGTGGCAGAGGATGGAAAGAGCAGAAGAGGACCCAAGCTAGCTCCCATCCTATCTTTCGTGTGGCACCAATCCATTCATGAGGGTGGAGCCCACATGACTTGATCATTGCCCTCAAAGACGTCACCAGGGGAGCTACATTTCACGCATTCAAGTCATAGCAAAGCATGAATAGGATTTAGGTGCAGAAAAATGAAGACACAAAGGACTTTGGGTAAAGGTTGGAAGTTCAAGGTATGTCCAGAGGAGAGTGGTGGTCTCAGCTGTCAGGTGCACACACACCTGAGAACAAGATTGAAAGTTTTGATCCTGAGTAGCTTGCTAGCAATTGAAATGTCACTCAATGAGTGTAGGTAGCTGCTGAAGGAAGTCTGTCCTTTAGGAACACACCCAGTTGGGACAAGCTTGGCCAAGTGAATTTCTGGAAGCAGAGGGACCCGTTTTTGCAGCCAGTAGAACCAATTTAGGCCAAGGCAATAGGAAAAGAGAGGGAAATTAAATCCACGGGATTTAGTAGCTAAAATTAAATGCTGAGGAGGTGAGCAGAGCTTTTAGCAAAGACCCCAAGATGCTGCTGAGTTTGGTCACTGGTGGGGTATGGAGGCTGGAGAGAGTGTCTCAGCACTTTCCCATGGACAGGGTCCTGTAGACAGCAGCCTGCTGGGGTTTGTTGATTGGAGGAGGAAGAAACAGTGAGAACAGCACCTGGAGGCCCTTTCAGCAAGGGTGGAAAGTGGGCTGGAATTCAGGAAGGCCCAGGGGTTAAGGGCAATGTGCCAGAGCTGTTTGGTTCAGGGCAGCCAGCTAATTAAGGATAGTAGGCTCCTTCCTTGCAAATGCCTTCTCGTGGATTGGGTAAATGGGAAGAAGCATTTCGGATTTGCCCGCAATGTGCCTGCTGGTTAACTCAGGAAGAGGCCTGTCATGTGAACAAGTGAAACTGGATTGTCATGGGAACTCGGGAAGGCTGGGTTGGATTTGCACATTTTCTTTCTCTTTTCCTTTCTTCTTCTTCTTCTTCTTCTTCTTCTTTTTTAATTTACTGGGGATGGGGAGAGAGCAATAGAGCACTGTTGGTTCATTCATAAATGATTAGGCCTGGGCCAGGCTCAGACCAGGAGCCACAATGTAATCCAGGTTTCCCATGTAGCTGGCAGGGACCCAACTGCTTGAGCCATCACTGCTGCTTTCCAGGGTCTGTGTTAGTAGGAAACTGGAATCTGAAATCTAGACCACCACGAGCTGAGAGTTGAACTCAGGGACTCTGATGTGGGGCGCTTTAGCCATCAAGCTCAGTACTTGCCCCATGAACATTCTTGTAACCCAGCGATCCCACGTGGGATCCCAGGTGTGTAAGCTCTCCAGGGAGTTTTGCCAGGCAGGTTTTCCATCAGAGCAGAACTGAGCACCAAGGAGCAGGAGCAAAGAGGTGCCTTATAGTAAGTGTCTGCTAGGGTCTGCTCAGTCCTGAACCTTGAAGACTGTACAGAACTGCGCGGGAAGCCTGCTAGTCCTCTAGGGTGTTGACAAACTTAGTCTGGGTTATTGATCCTTTCTAGTCAGTTCTTAGACTCACAGACGTTCCCAGCTTCTGCTGTCCTCACCACCGATTGCATCTGGAAGGGGTGACTGACTGTCTTTGACTTGGTCCTTCAGAGGGGAAGTGGAGGTGGAGTGGAGAGCAGGGAGTATAGTGGAGGGGAGGGCGGGGGAGAAGGGGAAGTGTGCGGGTGGGGTTCAAGGTCCTTTTTACCACCTCTGAGTCCAGAATGGCCAGACTTCAGTCTCCAAAGGAAGTTCCAGAGCTTTTTGTTCCTTTGAGTTGTAGTCTTACCTAGAGAGCCTTCGTGGGTTTGGTGGAATTCTTGACTAGAGACTGGAAGTAGATTAGAAGGGCTCAACTTTCTCTTTGGATTTCAATGTTTGCTAGTTCCTGCTCAGGCTCAGTTGCTGTGGCTTCAGGTTGATCCCATCAGCAGCTCTCACCATTCTTCTACTTTGCTTTCTCCATCACCCACCCTACTATACTATACTCATTTTCTGGAAAACAAACTTCTTGGTTCTGTTTCTGCTATCTTCCATGATCCAAAAAACTCAAGCAAGAACAGGAAGCTTATATTCTAGTACAAAGTGATTGCTAAAATACATTATTAAGTGAAAAGTACAGCGTATGGAATCTTACTATTTGGGGAAAAAAATAGATGGATGCAGAAGAACTTGATTATAATTACCTGTAGAGGAGGCAGCCTGGGTGGCCGTGGGGGGGGGGGATAGAACCTTCAACACCTTATGAATTTTGAATCATGTGTGAGTGCATTGCCTAACCTAAATAGCTATATAAGACAAGATACACTAATTGTTTTCAGCTTCTTTTTCTAAGGGCATATGGGCTTTGGAAATAGGTGCACTTATATTTCAATCTGGCTTGACTATTACTGGCAGCTGGGAATGGTGTGAGTTACATAAAATATTCTTTGTTGGATTTTTTGTGCAGATTAAACATAATATAGATCATTTATTACGGCTCCGACTGTGGTCAGGTTGTTTTGGAGAGGAGGGTGCAGACAACAGAGCAGTTTTCAGCTTGGTCATAAACATCCTCCTCTGAGGACAAAAGACCCTTTAAAGACAGAAGACAGGTCCTCTCAGTGCTTGGGGTGCAGACGGTGAATAGATTTTGGTTTAAAGTTATTACGAACCAAGGTGTACTGTGATTTCAGATGATGGTGTTACATTCTGGAACAAGGCAAAGGGATTCATCGTGTGTCCCTAAGAGAGTTGAATGAGAACACCAGTAATAGTGTGACTCCTATCCTTTGGCTTTTTGAAGAAGTTAGCCAGTTACGTCCACACCATTCTGCTCCCCTGATCTAGTAGGAGTAAGAGGCTCTGCTGGATGGAATTCTGGGGAGGCACCATGGATTAGCTCTGGGCACAAACCACAGCTGCTGTTTTCTCCTATGCTGCTTTCCTAAGTGCGTTAGCAGGGAGCTACACTGGAAGTGGAGCAGTTGGGACTTCAACCAGCCTTCATATGGCATACCAGTATTGCAGGTGGTGGCTTACACCATTGGGCCACCCCTAAATCACCTTTCAAACAAGAAATAAAAATATTTGTTTCACTTACCTAGTTACTATTAGATAAATAGACATTCAGTTGCCTTAATGAACATGAATCTGCTTATATTATCCCAACATTATATAATAAGGTTCAAGAGTTTTTAGAATGTTAAGTAGTGACAAGATCGCATATAGTTGTATACATGGATTTAGACATATTTTTGTATTAAATCAACTCTCAGTTCTATCTTCTGTGAAACTTTTTAAAGTACCTTGTACAATAAGATTGATTTGATATATTCATAAGTATGCTTTATACAATGAATACCAAATTATTCAGTCAATAATTGTGGTTCAAACGCACAGGAAGGCACCTAAAATCTGCTGCTTTGTCTCTTTTGAACTAAGCAGTACAGTGTCATTAACCCTCAACACCATTCCGTGCACTGCACCCCACACTGATTGTGGTGTGATTCACCAAGGCAAAGACACGGAATTCAATGGCAATGCATGGATGAAGAACATATGGCCCTGTTTCCACACAGACACATGTACTCGTGCGCACAGACCTGCTATTCAACACAATAAGGAAATCCTGTCATGGCAACAGCACACGTGAACCTAGTGGTTACTGTGCTGCATGAGACACATCAGACATTCCCAGGCCATGAGCTGCAGTGGAGGAGGGTGAGGTCTAATGATGTGATCCGAGATCCATCCTTAGCAGGTTTTTAAATCTCATATTGTTGATTAGCTATGGGCTGCTTTTCTATGAAACACTTTATCAGAGTAACAGACACTCAAACTAAATGAATTCATGTAAAAGTGTTGGTATTTGAGATAGATATAAATAAGTCTTTATAATGCATTTTATTTATAGTATTTGATGTGTAAATAGCCTGAAACTTGGATGAGCCAATGATGAATGGCATCTGAAAAGTAGATTTGGCTACCCTTAGAATTAGATCTAAGGCGTGAAGGCTAAGAGAAAATTAGTGGAGACTTTGAATTGCAAGTTAATGAAGCCATCTAGTGGTTAGTTATGTAAATTAAGGCTATCTGAAGTGGGAAGCAGCTTGTCCATACGCTGAGTGAGTGGATGTCTAACCAAGTGTGACTGAGTGTCTGAAAACTTTTTGCTAAGTCCAGAAAACAAGGACAGTCTCATCGAGGATAAACCTAGTGTGCACTGTAGTCTTTTTATTAAAATGTATTTAAGGAAACTGATGAAACTCCAATGAGTAGCACAAACTAGAAGATAAGAGTGCAAGATTAAACTTATACATAAAGACAATAAAAAGTACTTAAAAGTAACAGTAGTTCAAAAATGCTTACTAAATCCTATATATGTTCGTTAAAAGTTCTAAATTTTCAAGAAGAGCTATCGGTTAGAATATTCACAATGTCCAAAAAGATGAAACCATTTTCAGGAAAAGTAAACTCACACCAGGTGTGCTAAATGTGGGGAGATTTTTTTTCTGGAGGGTCTAATAAATGGACTCCTGCACGGCCTAATTAATGTAATGCATCCTGTCTTCAGAACACAGATCACTCCCAGGCTGGCACTGATGGGAGGTGGATATGCCTTTACCTCCACTTCAAGCGCTTGGGTCAACAAGTTTGGTTCTTACTGTAAGTCAGTGAGGTGGATGTTGCAGATGCAACAACCATCTGCATCAGTGAGGTGAGGAGCTTCCCTAAAGTCAGGGTGTCAGTAGTCAGTGGGGCTGGCTCAGCACCCACTGTCTCTTCCAGTATAGAAGAGTATGGCCAATGAAATGCAACAAAGCGCACCCAGCTCAAACAACACTTGAAAGTTTCCACTCTTGACTGACACAGTCTGTTGGGGGATGATAGGTAAATTTGCTTTTATGTGATGCCAAAGAGGAGTCCAGTGTTGCTCTGATATGATTCAATTAACTTTGTCCAAGGACTTTGCCCCTGACCACAAACACTACACTTGTGCACACGCATGGGTGTACATGCCTTTGCTCAAAATAATAATTATAATCATGATGATGATAATGATAATGATAATGATAATAATTAGTACAAGGAAGTCTCTGCTTCCTGACTTTGAGAACACAGTGAAGGAAAACCCATGCACTTTCATGCCTATCATCAGATGAAAGATCTAAGATGCAGTCACAGCAAAACATGTTCTAATTAACTAGCATTTATTTTTCAAAGTGGTTTCTTAAAAACATTTGTGAATGGCAGCCAACTTGTTTTTTCTTATGAAATCATGAAAGTTGATTAGCAACGAGCAAGACAAGTTATGAAAAGAACATAGAAAATAATGACATCCTTGAAACATTTTCTGTGAGAGGAGTCAAGCTATCATAGTTTGAGTTTTAAATTGAGCATTTAAAATGATATTCTTTGGGGTTGGCACAATGGCTTGATTGGCTAATCCTCCCCCTTCAAGTGCCAGAATCCCATATGGTGCCGGTTCATGTCCCACCACCAGCTTCCTGCTTGTGGCCTTGGAAAGCAGTTGAAAATGACCCAAACTCTTGGGACTCTCCACCTGTGTGGGAGACCGTGAGGAGTCTCCTGGCTCCTGATTTTAGATTGGTTCAGCTCCAGCCATTGTGGCCCTTTGGGGAATGAACCAGCAGACAGATCTTTGTCTCTGCTTCTCTATGCAGCTCTGCATTTCCAATTGAAAAAAAAATCTTAATGAAATGATGTTCTTTGAAGTTGTGCTTTATATATTAACTGTATGGTTATTGTCTTTATTAAGAAAGAGGAAAAAGTTTATTGCATAAAATGATTGTTATATGTAGATAAGGTCCCTTTAAAAATATTCCAAAGCAGAGTTATGGAGAGATTGAGAAGAGAGAGATCTTCCATCCACTGGTTCACTCCCTAAATGCCCACAGCATCTGGAACTGAATCAGGCTGAAATTTGGAGCCAGAAACTCGGTCTTAGATTACAGTGCTGAGATATGATGGAAGAATATCAGCATGGAGTCAGTCAGAAGGAGGCGTAGATGATTTGTGTATCAGTTTGCTCATGAACTTGGGACAATGACTCCCAGTTGCCGGAGACCAGCTCCAGCTGACTGAGAGCTTGCAAAGGATGCCTGAATCGGTGAGATGATAGGAAGAGATAAGACACGGACCACTATGGCATGATGCTCATAATGGACAACTCAGAAAATTTGCCTTCTTTATTTATACACAAATCATCAGAAGCTTTTGCACAATATCCAATTGTTTCATTTTTACTTCATGTTTAAGAGAATACAAAAAACAATCCTAAGGAAAATATTTTCAACAAACCATCATTCATTGAAACCTGCAGTTACCTGGCTGAAGCCAGGACCTCCAGGGTTGGCAGCGCATGTGGTTACACAGTGACAAGTGGTTTACTTATACTCAAAATCAATTTTTACTAAACATGAACTAATATTGCTTGAAATGTTAAGAATACAGAATTAAAAGATCATAAATGAAAGGATATCATAAAAGCATGTAACATAGATCCTTTGCTAAATCTTATAATCGAATCATACATTAATTACCGTCACCTTCACCTAGTGCTGATTCAATTGTTTTTCATTCTTTTGTTAAAGGGCAGTGAAAGGGATCAAGGCAATTCAGCCAATCTACAAACAGAGGGCTTTTACAAGAAACTTTCTTTTATCTTTATAAACTGTTTTCTTTCCCTAAATATAAGTGCCAATGTAAGATTGAGATTTTAAGCCATTTTGAGGGGGTTCACATCTATTTCCTTATAAAAGATGCCCCATATACTCTTGCTTTCTGTGGGAAGAAACTAAAATGCGTCATATCATGTGTTGTAATGGTTCGAGGTGCATGGTAAACAAACTCTTTGTACCTTCATGATTGCCATCTGTTGCAAGATATTATCAAGCCATTTCTTAAGGAAAACATTACTTATACTAGGACAAACTTCAGGACAAAAGTGGGCACATAACAGGATGTTTGGAAACATAGTGGGCTCAATTGTACTATTGTATACTTTTAGCTGTTTACCATTACTAATGGTGTTTTTATCATAACATGATTGATCAATTTGAGGTGTCATACCAGTTACAGGAATCACTTCACATTAGCAGAAAAACAACAACAACACCCTCAGAAGAATTCTATGAAACATCAGAGAGGTGATTGAGTTCCATACAATGGGTGAGGCAGCAATGAGGTGACCAGAGACATTCTGCCGGGCCTTGCCACGCAGCTAGAAACTCCTCGCAGCCTTGCTGAGGAGCGGTGCTCATCACACACACATGCCATCCGACCCAACTGCACGGCTCCCCACACCCAGTAATACCGATTCTCCTATCTGTTATCTGGATGATATTGGTTCCATCAGTAGGATATTTGTGTATCAGTTTTTTCATTTATAAAATGGCTTTATAGGTGTTCACTGTGTGCAGGTATTATGCTTAATTTACTTTAAATATTTATGGCATCCTTTTGGGGGGAATTTGTATTAATTTGAAAAACATACACACACACAAAAGAGAAAGAGCACACTCGCATCCTCTGGTCCTGTTCCTTAGTGTCCACCACACCTGGTACTGGATCAGGCTGAAGCCAGGAGCCAAAAACTCAATCCAGGTCTTCCATCTGGGTGGCAGAGACCCAAGAATTTGAGCCATCCATCATTGGCTGCCTCCCAGGGTGAACATTAGCAAGAAGCTGGTATTGGGAATGGAGCTGGCACTGGAACCTGGGCTCTGGTGGCTTAACTGTTAGGCCAGTCGTAAATAGACTATTTATCATTATTAATATTATTTACAGAGGAGACCTGTGCAGTTGCTAGAACATGTAATGTGAAGGGTTTGAGTGACAGCTTGCATGTAGTGCCAATTCACCTGGTTTGGATTCTCCAGAAATGCCAACTGGTAGCGTTCCCCATGACTCCATCTCATTCGATCCCTTCTCTTGTTGACGTGCTCTGGAAATTAGTGAAGTGGAGAATCACATTGCTTAAGCAATGTGTGTTTTAGGAATGAGTTGGAGATTTGGGCTAAAAGGAAAAATACAACCAGATTTTTATTTTCCTTACAGGAGTGGCAGAAACTCAACTATGACATCTATTCCTTGCGGCAGATTCGAAGGGAAGTGAGAAACAGGTGGAAACGCATTTTAGAAGACTTGGGTAAGTTGTGAAAACACGGTGAAATGGCAAGAGGAAAGAGTTGTGGTCACTTCACTTTCTCCATTGTGGGTTTAGGAAGGTTGTGTTAATAATGAGGAAGGCCACTGTGCGCTCAGGTTTGCCTGGTCCTGCTGTAATGTGCTCAAGCGTAGCTGTCTGGTCTTTCTGTTGTCACCAGCCCACGTCTTGATGATGTATTCTGCCATGAGCTCCTACACCTGTCCTCAGAACAGGGCAATACAGGGCAGGGAAGTCACATGGGCATGGTATTTACTCTTCTGGCATTATGGGGTGGTTAAATCAGAGCATGGTGATGACCCGTTGATGGTAGCTTTAGAAAATGAAGCTGCTTGGAAGAAATACTGTTGGCATCAAACAGCAAAATTCTCAGAAATAAAAGAAAAGCTTCAAGGCTGGGAAGAAAAAAAATCCTGTGGCATGGGGGGTCAAAACTTCTCAGGGTTGTGATAAATAAATATCACAAAACAAGCTTCTTCTAATTTTTTTTTTTCAAAGTAAATTTGTCACGTTCAGAACCCTCAACCCTTCTACTTTGAAAGGCCATGTTTCCTACTCTGGTAATTTCTCAAAAGTGGGGTGCTAGGCCCTCGTCCCTGTTGCTTACTTGGGGTGCGGTTGGATCTCACTCAGTATTCATCCAATATTTATGTGAGCCTTTTTACCGTGTCAGCTATCCCGGTCTCTTCTGTCTTTCAGTAGAAAAGCTTGCCCAGCCAACTGGAAGGAGCCCTAAGCTTAGTGATGTAGGGACTTGGAGGCAACCATTTTACAGGTTAGGGAATGCTGTAGATCGGAGAGGAGGTGAAGAGTAGGGAAGACTGGGAAAGGGACTTTGATTAAAAAACAAGTCAGCAAGCAGGCTGTGTGAGTGTCTGAGGCTGAACTCTTAGGGAAAATTTATAAAGAAAATTCAATGAGAAGAAACATCAAAGGAATATTAATGAAAGAGTCTGTCAGTCACATTGAGCCGGAACAGTGCATGCAGCACTGGCTTGGGCTTCAGTTTTCTGAGATTTGAGCAGAATCCATATTGGGGCCCCTTCCTATTTTATAGAAATGTATTTATTTGTAGATGGGAGGGAGGGGGCTCACTCCTTGGCTCAGAGCAGCAGGAACTCAGGCCAGGCCTCTGGGCAGAGAATCCCAGGTACCTGAGCCCTCACTTACTGCCTCTCAAGCTGAACATAAGCAGGAAGCTGGAGTTGGGAGTCAGACTTGAACTCAGGCTCTCTTAATACAGGCACTGGGATGTGAGCCACTCAACCACTGTGCGAACACCAGCCCCTAGGTCCTTTCTTAATCTCCTGCACTGATCATATTGTAGGACAGTCATTCCCCCTTTTTTTAAAAAAAAGATTTATTTGTTGATTTTATTTGAAAGGTAGAGTTAAAAAACAGGAGACAAAAATATATTGTGGAAAGCAATAGAAAATATTAAATAGAGGGAGGGATTGGGGAAGGAAAGAAAAGAAGGAGGGAGGGGGGAAGGGAGAGAGAGAAAGGGGGTTTTCCATGTGCTTGCTAGATAGCTACAATGGCCAGGCTGGGCTGGGCCAAAGCTGGGAACCTAGAGCTTCATCCAGGTCTCCCTTATGGGTGACAGGAACCCAAGCACCTGAGCCATTTTCCACTGCCTTCCCAGGCATTAGTAGAGTGTTGGATCAGAAGTGGAGTGGCCAGGACTTGAACCAAATAGCACTGAGATCCTGGCATGGCAGGGGGCTGCTTAACTCGCTATGCAACACTGATCCTGGCAGTCATTTCCTGATGATGATTTCACACAGGGCATACATTTATCTACCTTAGGTTTTCAAAAGGAAGCAGACTCTCTGTTGTCTGTGACCAAACTCAGCACCCTCAGTGATTCCAAAAACACCAGGAAGGCTCGAGAGATGCTGTTAAAACTGGCTGAAGAGACCAACATTTTCCCAACCAGTTGGGAACTCTCAGAAAGATACCTCTTTGTTGTGGTAAGTAGGCATCTTTCTGTACCTGCTGTGGTTTTGCTGGATGTCTTTGCCTTCTCACTCATCCCTTGTCCTCCTCATTCTACCATGGCCAGCACCCCTGCAGGGTGAGGTGGGCCTTAAAGCTGGCATTGTCTACATTGGCTTTCAGGAGGCCTGCAATAACTGGAGCTGAATGAAGAGCTTTCATTCACTCAAGTCTGGTTCATAGCTAAACTGCTGAAACTTGGCTCAAGTCTGTGTCTTCCCACTGATTCTGCTGTGCAGTCAAATTTTTGAACCCTTTATCTCTCAAAGACGTGACAAATGTTGCTTATAGAACCTAAGTTTGAGGAGTCATTCGGAAGGACTGTGAGAGTGTTGAGTCATTTCTTGGATAACTAAGATTATGTCTCTTAAGTTTGTGGACTAAAATTTGACGTGTTGTACTTACTAATAATTTTTGAGTGGATTTTGTTGCCAGTTTGATTTTCCTGCAGGCATGGCTTGGATTCCAGCTTGACCTCATTTTTTTCTTTTCTTTCTTTTTTTGTAATTTGGCAGGATCGTCTCATTACTCTTGATGCTGCAGAAGAATTCTTTAAAATTGCCAGTCAGGCTTACCCCAAGAAGCCTGGGGTCCCTTGCCTGGCAGATGGCCGGAAAGGAATGCACTATTGTCCATTTCCAAGTCCCTAAAGGAATGCTCAGAGGAAGAATGGCAGTTCTTCCATTGCGATTCAACAGCCATACAAATGGGACAACTGTGTTGAAGAGAGTGAACAAGGACAGGGCTGGCTAAGTGAAAAATGCTTCTGAATCCTGCAAATGTGCGAGGCCTTCCTGAAGACCCTACTCCGTGAAACGCTCTGGTTACACTGTGGCCTGGCAGACTTACATCTAACAGGCAAGCTGGGCAATGAGATTGTTCATTACAGATGTGGAAGTTCCAAAAGTCCATTGTCCCAGTTGGAATTGTGCAATAGGCTCCAATAATTAATCCTGTTGGGAAAGTGGGTTGTTCTAATTAATAATAAAATAGGATCAATTGAACCCAACATAGGCTACCAATTTTAAAATGATTGTGAAATATGGACCAATCCCCAGCAACAGCCGTCATATAACCTCTGATTGGGAGAACCCTGGAATGTGTCACGGTATCACTTTTAGTATCAGCTGTAATGATTCAGAAGCAGAGGTAGCAGAGAATGGCAACGTCTACACATACTGCTTGGATGTGAATTTCAAGTAGGACTCCTCAGTGGAGCTGCTTGAGGCTGCCTGTAAGACATTCTGTCTTCATCCTGGTACATACATTGTAAATTCCCCATGCTATTAATGTCTAGTTACCTCATTTTTGCACATTATCCATTTCTGGTCTGAAAGCCCTTCAGATTTTATCTGGGATAACATCTACAAATGGAAACACGGCCTCCATTTCCTTCGTGTCTTTAATCTGTTTCCAGTTCACTGTCTGAGAGTTGCATCTGCTCAGGGATCTCTCTTGTAGACTTGGAGCCATGCAAACAAGCCTGCCTGGAAGGAGGATTTTGCTGAACTTTTGTCCATGTTGGAGATAGTGGTCAGAATGGGGCCCTGCTATCCGTGCAGCTTGCTTCTGTCACGCATGGAGAAGGAGAGTGGCACAAGGTGCTTGCTGCTTGAGCAAGGAGCTTGCCAAGATCCTGGCTCATTTTACTGACTTTCAGGACTGGTTGAGCTTGTCAATAGATTGTTGAGAGCAATAGAAATATTTTTTTATTTTTACAAATGTTGTCCTTCTGACTTCAGGTTTAAAGCTAACTTGTATTTAGTCTGTCCGTGGGGACTGTGAGTTGAAAAATTTCCTACCCTGAATAGCTTTTCTGGTAGAAGAGATTGATGATACCCATGTGTTAATACAATGCAGACCTTTTTATTTTTATTTATTTTTATTTGCAGGCCAATCTAACTGACCTATCTTAGGAAAAATTCCACCTAAAGCTGAGTTAACTGGAGTTTTGTTTTTTCTGTTTAGTGCTTAGTCCTTGTCTGTCTAATGCTGTTTCAGATTAACCTGCTGACGGATTTCCTCACTTCTGCAGGCTTTTGGGAAATAAGAATATGAAAATGAAACAAATAAAATGATCAGAAAATCTTAGAATGTCACATTGTTTTATTTCTATACTCAGAATTCATTGTCTTTTTGCATTTTTTGTTGTTGTTGTCAAAATAGATGGGTTTGTTTGCAGCTAAGGAGTATAAATTATTACCAAAGATGTTATTTTTGTAATGAATGGGGAAGATCAGATGCATTTTTGATTATTAAAATATTTGGAATTGCTAGGGAATCCAGAAATTCCTGGCTCCTGGCTTCAGCCTGCCCCAGCTCCAGTTGTTGCAGGCATTTGGGGAATCAATGAGTCAATGGGGGCTCTCCCTGTCTCTCTACTTCTCTACCTCTAAAATATACATAAATTAAGACTTTATAAAAGAATGATAGATCAGAAGCTATTCACTTAGAATGGACAAAAGTATACATTTATGTTGGGTAACTAGATATAAATATAGCTCCAGAACTTTGTAAATCCTGCAGTCCTCTTATAATACGATCTAAAGAACCTGTGGCAACAGGACATTCTACAGACTATCACATTGATTCTATCACTGGCATCAGGTCAGATGAGTAATGTGGCAAGGGAGGGGCACTCAGAGAATAGATTCTAAGTCCTATGACCTCTCAGGGTCATGGTACATCAGTGAAGATTTGGGGGTTACTGTGGTCTGGTGCACATTGTAAAACCCCTCCAAAGAAAACATGAAATCATGGCATTTCACACCTCCCATCCCTGAGAAACAGCAGAGCGCTTGGTAGGTCTCTTCATACTCTTCATTTGGGGATACTGCTGCAGCCCATGTGGCTCGGTGCCATGGAAAGCTGCCAGTTCTAAGTGAGGTCGAGGCAGGAAAGTATTCCCAAGCAAATCCAGCCCACAGCCAAGTAGAACTGACACAGCATGGGACCTTAAGAACCTGTCATATTAAACATCCCGGTGAGGAGGAAAGATCCTAAATGGATTTTTTTTTTCTTAGAAAACCCAATGAGAGAATGACAAAAATAACGGTAGGGTTCTGAAGCAAGGCCATGTCATTTTCAGGGGCAATTGCACGTCATTTGAAAACAAACAGAGAAACCAGTTTTGGCGTGCTGCTAGGTTCTAGGGGAGATACAACATCTGCCCATGGGAATTCAGGTAATCATTTGGCAAAATCTACTCATCATGAATAAGACTTGTTAGACTCACTGAGTTATAAGGTTAAATCCAACAATTTAAACCTTTTATTTTTAAAAAAGTTTTATTTATTTTTATTGGAAAATAAGATTTACAGAGAGGAGAGACAGAGAAAAAGAACTGCTGGTTCACTCCCCAAATGGCCACAATGGCTGGAGCTGAGCTGATCTGAAGCCAGGAGCCAGAAGCTTTTTCTGGTTCTCCCATTCAGGAGCAGGGTCCCAAGGCTTTGGGCCAACATCTGCTGCTTTAACAGGCAAGAAGCAGAGAGATATGGGAAGTGGAGCAGCCAGAACACAAGCTGGTGCCCACATGGGATCCTGGTGCTTGCAAGGCAAGGATTAACTATTGAGCCATCACACCAGACCCCAATTTAAACTTTTTCCCTATGACCTTAAAAATAACTTTTAAGCGAAAGAGCTGTGGTATTGTAGATTAATCCTCTGCTTGTAGCACCAGCATCCCATGTGAGAACCCGTTTTGTATTCAGCTGCTCCACACACGATCTAGCTCACAGCTTATGACCTGAAGAAGCAGCAGAGGATGGCTCAAGTCCTTGGTCCCCTGAACCCATGTGGGAGATCTGGAGAAAGCTTCGGGTTTCAGATTGGCTCAGCTCTGGGGAATGCAGCCATTTGTGGAGTGAACCAGCAGGTGTAAGATCTCTCCCTGCTTCTCCTTCTCTCTGCAACTCTGCCTTTAAAATTAAAAAAAAAAAAAGTATTTTAGTTTTAGATTCATTTTTATTTATAGAAAAAATTCCAGATTGTACAGAGTTCCTGTGTACATCAACCAAGCTTAATATCATACTTTTGTCACGTCTGGTGAGCTGATGCTGAGACCTCATTGTTAACTAAAGTCCATAGTTCATTCAAGTATCTGTAGTTTTTAACCTCACTTTTCTTGTATTTCCTAATCCTACCCAGGACACCATGTTGCATTTAGTCATTGTTTCCCTTTGAACTCCTCTTGGATATCCAAGTTTCTACTTTCCTTGCTTCCAAAGACCTTGGCACTTGTGGACTACTGGTCAGAAGCCCAAAAGGTAACGGTGCTGAGTGCTAGTGTGGCCCTGAGACCAGCTGCAGAACTGGAGTTTCTTCACTCGATTTTACTCTGGGAAACGCATGCAGTAGAATCCTGGGGGACACTTCCAGAACTGGCCATAAGAAGCAAGTGAATGCCAACAGGATGAGAAAGCGGTGTGCAGTGCTCAGACTGACACACTCATTGCCTTAGCTACTAGCTGCAGGGGTCTGGCTCGAGGGAACCCTGATTGAGACTAGCCATCAGCTAGTGAGAGCTGCCTTGACCAAGTTTACTTCCTTCCTGGGGGGCATTCTACATCTCAGAGCTGGTTTGTTGCTGCAGAGGTTGGAAAGATAGTTCCAGCTCCAGAGCTTCCTAATAGATTAGCAAAGGCCTTTGCAATCACCACATCTCAGTTAAACATGTTTTCCTCCAATCCTACTTTCCTTCTGGCCTCCACAGGCACTTGTTATAATAAACTTCTTATATGCTAATCTGCATTTCAGCATCTTTTTGCCTGCCCTGGGACCCAGTTGTGAAGATATCTCCGAGTCACCAAGTCCGTGGTACCTGAATTGGCCTTTAGCTGTCATGTTCATAACGAACTTACACTACTTCATGTGATCAGGCCAGAGCACTTATCCATTGAAACACAGGATTACTTCATTGTGAGTCACCTGAAAATGTGTATCTTTAAATTAGAACTTCGGTTTTAAAGGTATTTTGATATCTGTAAATTTATTTAGCATGGTGAAATTGTTTTTAAAAGATCCTGCTTAAATTTTTATGCATTTAATGTAGTAGGTTTTCCTAGAGTTATCTGTTGAAGAGCAATGACTTTGGAAAGGGAGCTGTATTGACAGGTGCAGAAACTAATTTATTTGATTACTTTCTAACAATCAGAGAGGAATCATGGCATGAACTTGGTTTTATTTCCACTGAATTAAATTTTCATGCATTTTTCTCAGTTCACTTTTCATTACTGATATCACAAGAAATACGTTGAAATTCAATTAAACTGTATGGAAGGGCATAATTTTTTATAATTTAAAAATCACTATCATGCAAAATGGTCAGCCACTTTACATTTTGTGTTTGCAGTGTTTGAACAAGTGTTGATAGCTTCTAGAATACTCTATCTTCTGCTATAATGCAGTACAAATGGACCCTGAGGTTCCTAATTTTAAAATTACTTTATGTTTGTTTTTAGAGAATTAGTTGTGGGGGACCAAGGGAACAGCTTTTGAGATGAGATGCTTATTAATGTAAATGGAGCTTATTTAATATTACTTATCAGTAATCCAAGTATTCAGTGAGGATAAGTCTGTAGAGAATAGTATTATAGAAAAAAAAATGACACAGAGCTAGAGAAAGCACGGCCCTTTAGAGCGTTACCTTTAAGGAAAAACCCAAGTCGAGTTTGAGGTGGCAATTTGCTTTTCAAATTCTCCTGGTGGCAGGTGTTACTATGCAGTTTAGGATGCCCAAGCCCCAAACCAGAGTTCCAGGGTTTGATACCCAGCCCCACCTCCTTGCTGCGACTTCCTGCTGACAAGGGCCCCAGGAGGCCTGTTTGGGGTCCCCAACTCCTGGTTTTAACCTAACCGAGGTCTGGTGATTATAAACATTTGAGGAGTGAGAGGATGGATCTGTTTCTCCCGTTTTCCTGTCTCTGAAATAAATACAAATTCAAGCAGATGATTTGGGGCAGGTGTTTGGCTGAGCAGCTAGCACACTGCTTGGGAGACCTGCATATGATGTCAGGAAGCCTGGGGGTTGAGTTCCTGCTCCACTGCTGATTCTGTTTCTGCTGATGCGAATCGTGGGAGCAGCTGCTGATGCTCAGGTCCTGAGTCCCTGTAGCCCACAGTGAAGACCTGCCTCAATTCCAAGTTCTAAGCTATGGCACATCTGGAGAGTGACCCAGTAGATGATCTTTCCCTGTCTCACTCTTTCAAGTAAATTGAACCTAACTAAGAAAGATTAGAAAATGGATGCCAATGGTCTGATGCCATGGCTCAGTAGACCAATCCTCCACCCTGTGGTGTCAGCATCCCATATGTGCACTTTTTCTGGCTGCTCCTCTTCCAATCCAGTTCTTCTTATGGCCTGGAAAAGCAGTAGAAGCTGGTCCAAGTCCTTGGGCCCTTGTACCCAGGTGGGAGACCTGGAGCAGGCCTCTGGCTCCCAGCTTCGGATCAGCTCAGCACAGCTCTGGGTGTTGTGGCCATTTGGAGAGGGAACCAGCAGATGGAAAGCCTTTTCTCTCTACCTCTCTTTCTCTCTGTAAATCTGCCTTTCAAGGAAAAAAAATTAATAAATCTTAAAAAGGAAGGAAGGAGAAAGAAAAGAAAGAAAGGAAGGAAAAAGGATGATGAGCCAGCAGCCATAAAAATTTTTTCCACATGAGTAGTGTGAAATATGTTTGTGAGTGTAAATGACACGTATCACATGTCTTAGAGACATAGAGGTAGCATTGGAAATATCTTAATTGGAAAGTTCTCTTCCAGAACGTCATTTTAATTGCTTTGATCAAATTTATTCCAGAAAATTTATCACACTGCAAAAAGGGTGTTGGGAACAACTTGCATTTATGAAATGATCTGTGACCGAGAGCACTGGTTAGCTAGAGGGACTGGGTGCCATGGCGTGTTTGGGAAGAAGGTGCCAGGAGTCTGTTCAACTCAGCAGGGCTCAAGACCTTTGTCCGTTGTCTACTCCCTGAACACATCTGACCTTTTCAAAGCATTGTGTCTGCCCGAGGAAGGAACTTTTAGTCAAGTTTCAGTCAAACTTTTATTTCAGGATTGGGGTACCTGAGAACGGAAAAGGCATCTGCTCTTTGCAGAAGCAAATGAATAATTTCTGGCTAATCAATGTATGTTTAGAAACATTAAGGTAGAGACTTGCTTTCATTGTGTCGGGCCGGCTGGTCTCACGACCCAGGGTGGAGGAAGCACATGACCTTCACTTTCCTCTTTTTGTTGCTGCAGATTACTCCCATTTGCCAAAAAGCTTGGACATTTGTTGTTACATCACAGTGCCTTGGGTCATTCCTGACTCATTTTATAATATAAGAGTAATGCAGAGAATTTAAACACACACACACACAAAAAGAAGCCCCAACTGTAACACTAGAATTCTAATATTTTTGTATTTGAGATTATGAACTCAAATGCCTCACAGGGCCACCGAGTAGGCACGTGAGGGCAAGGACGCTGTGTGGCGTGCCTTCGTGAGAACAGTTGCATCTCAGTGCAAGCGATGGCTGTCATGCCGATGGACAATGATTCTGATTTTTTTTTGAGGAAGCTAAGCAAGCCTGCTATTTGGATACATTTTCTAAAATGTAATAT
This sequence comes from Ochotona curzoniae, assembly GCF_017591425.1. Classification (NCBI taxonomy): domain Eukaryota; kingdom Metazoa; phylum Chordata; class Mammalia; order Lagomorpha; family Ochotonidae; genus Ochotona; species Ochotona curzoniae. Next base: position 3,233,666 of record NW_024466312.1, on the reverse strand, counting down.
GTTGGCCATTAAATCAAGATTTTGGAAACCTCAAGTATGCCGATGATATACACAGGAACAGGCAATTTAGCACATTTCATAGGTCGTAAATGTGTTCTGCCACTAAGTAGCCTCTGACAGCACCACTTCCTCAAAGCTCCAGAGTATTTAATTGGGTAGAGGTAACAAATATTATCATGCTTTATCGCTTCTGGATGTTTAAAGGTTGTTCATGATTTCCTGTGCAGTGAACATCTTCCGTCTTCCCACGTGTTGCTGTGTCCCGTGCTCTCGGTGCAATTACAAAAATTGATGGGCAAGAATATTTAAATAATCCTCTAAAGGAAAATTAAAAAATCCCTGCCAATATTTGTTCCAATGTATGCAATTACCTAACTGATATGTGAGATTGGAATTCCAAATCATTGTGTCATATTAGAATATGTTGATGTTGATGAGGAATAAAAAATAGTATCTCCTTGTCGGTTTAATTTGCATGCGTGTTTTATCAGCGTGGCTGAACATTATTTTGCATGGTTGTTTGCCACTTCGATTTCTGTTCCTTGTCTATAGGGTGAACCCCTACTTTGAAGTTTGAACAATGTCAATCTATTTAGCAGCCAGGTATGAATAAACATCAACACCTGCTTTATGCTTAAAACATCTGTTACCAGGGGCCTTTCTTTTCTATCCCAGATAGCAGTTTTTATTCTTAAGTTCTCTCACTGTCTCACTTAGCAACAGTTGTGGTAGAAGCAAAGTGGATTAAGAGGCTGAGTCTTTTTAACTCACGCTCTGGGATATAATTCTCAACGATTAAGACTGCCCAATTAATTTATGTCTTGTGATAAGTTCCTGAATTATTAGTTATTACATTGAGGTTACAAATAGAAGTCTTTTTTTTTTTAAGATTTTTTATTTTATTTGAAAGGCAGATATATACAGAGAGGAGAGACAGAGAGGAAGCTCTTCCATCCGATGATTCATGGCCGCAACGACTGTAGCTGAGCCAGTCCGAAGCCAGGAACTTCTTCCAGGTCTCCCAAAGCTTTGGGCTGTCCTCGACTGCTTTCCCAGACGACAGGCAGGGAGCTGTATGAGAAATGGGGCTGCTGGGATTAGAACTGGTGCCCATATGGGATCCCGGGCATGCAAGGCGAGGACCTCAACCACTGTCCCACCGCGCTGGGCCCTACAAATAGAAGTCTTAGAACTACGATGTTGGGTGCAAGAGCCGTTCCTCGCTTGGGGAGTCCACAGCCAAAATTCTGGAGCTCGCATGGATCTGAGAAGTCATCGGTTCGAAGCCACCCACTTTGCGGATGTGGACAATGAATTCAGGTCGTTTCTCCAAAGTCACACAGCAAGTGAGTAACTGAAGCGTGGTCTACTGCCTGAGTGTCTGCTGCTGCTGCTGCTGAACCCATGCTCGCTTCCTCGGCTGCATGCTGTCACTGCACTTTGAAATTGAACTTGATCCTGAAATTGCTTCATTTAAATAATGAGGGATGGCATTTCTGTTATATTCATGCCAAAAACCTGTTATAGAAAAGTAGTTATTGAGTTTGTTCAATCCTGGTGAAAGGTTTACATGAAGTTATAGAAAGTCTGTAAATACTGTTTTTGCTACTGTATTATCCTGAGATAGGATGGCAACCACAGGAAGGGATATGTGAGAGAAATCAGCTTATTAAGTGTTTCACTTAAAAACTGAAGTCCAGAGGGCCTGGCGCCATGGCCTAGTGGCTAAAGTCCTTGCCTTGAATGTGCCGTGATCCCATATGGGTGCTGGTAATAATCCCCACAGCCCCGGTTCCCATCCAGCTCCCTGCTTGTGGCCCTGGAAAGCAGTGGCGGACAGCCAAAAGCCTTAGGACCCTGCACCTGCGTGGGAGACCCAGAAGAGCTCCTGGATCCTGGCTTCGGATTGGCACAGCTCTGGCCATTGCAGTCACTTCGGGAGTGAATCATCAGATGGAAGATCTTCCCCTCTCCTCCTCTGTCTATATATCTGACTTTCCAATAAAAATAAATAAATTTTTTAAAATGCAGTTCAGAGATTTTTAAAAAGAGATTATACCTATTTGTACTATTTGTGCAGAGACTCAAACAAAATTTCAGAGCAAAACATTGGACTTGAGGTTTCTGGCTGTCAATTGCATATGCGCACAATGCAGTAACTCTGGGCTTTGTTCTGGAAGCCGGATGTTCGCCTGTGGGTACCAGATCATCCTTCTCTGTTAACGGTTCCACCTCCTTCACAGCTGCTGAGCAGTTGGTCAGAGGGATCTCACCTTCCAAGTACAATCAGAGTTCCAATGTGGCTTAAACTAGGACTTTTCACACCTGGGGTGTTCGATGAGCAGGTGCTTGGATTCTGCCCACCACAGTCTGCTTCTGTAGATTCAGCTTGCACCTGGAAATGCACATTTTAACAGCATTTTTATGTCAGCAGAGTTTGGGCTTTACAGAAAAAAAAATGTGCAAAAATAATACAGTTCTGTACCACTCTCCTATGTTAACATACAACGATGGTAAGTTTTTCAAATCTAGTGAACCAATATTGCTATATGATTATGAGCAAAAGCCTGTATATTGTTCTTATTTCCTTAATTTTAAAAAGATTTATTTATTTTACTTGAAACTTGGAATTACATACAGAGAGAAAGGGGAAGCACAGAGTTCTTCCATCCACTGGTTCATTCCCCAAATGGCTGCTCCAGTCGGAGCTGAGGCCAACCAAAACTGAGAACCAGGAACTTCTCTCCTGTGGGTACATCCTCCATTGCTTTCCCAGGCCCTTTAGCAAGGAACTGAATTGGAAGTGGAACAGTGGAACAGCCAGGACTTGGACTGGTGACCATGTGGGATGCTGGCACCACAGACAGAGGTTTGGCCTCCGGTACCTCCGTACTCTTTCCTAGTTTTTACCCAGTACTTCTGTCGATTCCAGGATCCCCTCCTGAACCCCACACTGCACTTTTTAATCCCACCCACTTGGCATTCCTCTTGCACATGGTACTACCTTGGACATCGCAAGTCGTTGACAAGTAGTGGTCGAATCTATTATGATGGGATTTTGGATGGGGTTTTGTTTGGCCTTTTTCTTATGACTGGAAGGAAAGTCATAGGGATAGTGCCATTTTCACGACAGCACACGTGGCACTGGCTTTGATAACCTGGCTCAAAGTCCACGCAGCAGACTCCAAGGCCCCTAGTCCACGTGCGGGCGATATGGGCTCAGGTATGTCTGAAAGAGAGTGATGGGTTAGTGAGTGAGTGGGTCAAACAGCGGTCCTGGAAAAGCCTACGTGCAGGGGCTTTTGTCTTTTAGAACAAGAGAATGACCAGACTGTGTGTCCACCGTGCCATTGGGCGGGGCAGATCTAACGTCTCATTCCTCATCTAAAGCTTGTGACTTTAACCCTCATGATTCAAAGAGAGCTGTGACACCTCCAGCTACAGCGTCTGTATCCAAGAAAGGGTAAGAGCCCTACGGTCACGTTATCTCTGCCCGTCTTACAGACTGGAGATTCACAAGATACAACTGGCCGTAGCTAGGTGTCTAGGGCTTGCCTGACTGAAAGGGGTTCTTACAAGGTGAACATCTTTTGTTTTTTTTAAAAGATTTATTGTTTTATTTATTTATTTTACTGAGCATCCATTTTTATTGGAAAGGCAGATATACAGAGAGGAGATACAGAGAGGACGATTCTCCATCCACTGGCCCACTCCTCAAGTGGCTGAAATGGTCAGAGCTAACCTGATCTGAAGCCAGGAAGCAGGAGCTTCCTCCTGGTCTCGCACGCAAGGGCAGGGTGCCAAGGCTCTGCTGCAGTTCCAGGCCACAAGCAGGGAGCTGCACGGGAAGTGGAGCTGTGGGGATACAAACCAGCACCCACGTGGGATCCACGTGGTGCGTGCAAGCCAAGGACCCGGTCACTAGGCTATCATGCCAGCCCCCAAGATTGATTTTATTTTTACTTGAAATGCAAATTTATGGAAAAAAGGATAAACAGAGACAGAACGATCTTCCATCAGCTGGTTCACACTGCAAATGACCACACTGGCCAGAGCTGAGCTGATCTGAAGCCAGAAGCCAGAAGCCAGAAGCCAGGAGCCTCTTCCAGGTCTCCCACACAGGTGCAGGGTCCCAAAGCTTTGGGCCATCCTCTGCTGCTTTCCCAGGCCACAGGCAGGGAGCTGGATGGGAAGCAGAGCAGCTGGGACAGGAATAGGCATCCACGTGGGGTCCCAGCACCATAGGCAGAGGTTTAGTCTACTATTGCATGGTGCAAGCTTCAGGTGAATGATTTTTATTGGGCATATAACCACCTTGAACAAAAACAGATTCCTGTGAGTAAACAAGAGGGAAGCAATGGCTCTCAAGCAGACTGTTAGCAGCACCTATTTCAGTAGCCACGTGTTGCTGTTCCACAAGTTGTTTTGTCTCCTTTCTCTGTTTTCTATGGATTTTGTTCATAGCAAGATGAATCTTCTAAAAAGATCCTATGTCGTTCTGCTAGAAGCAGCCAGATGACCCAGTCCTGTTTTAGGAGAGAGTCCTGCACCCCCTGGCCTTGCTCGTGTTTTCAGGCTCACTCCGCAGTCCCTCTGATGGCAGCGGCCAGATTTCACAGGTGCAACCTGGCTGCTCCCTGTCCCCACGTCACAGCCGGTGCACCTGCCGTTCTCTCCACAGCTAGTCTCCGTCTCCTCCTTAGCTGGCGGCTGTTCCTGCCTCCCAGCCTTCCCAAGGGCAGGCAGACACATCACCCTCGTCTGACTGTTCTTTTATTCCCAGTGTCTAGTGAAGCACCAGCGAAGGGATGATACTAAGTACATTTAGGCTGAGAGATGAATGAGTGGGAATGCTTATACTGTACCGGGAGCGGGGAAAGAATCAAGAAGCAGGAACTGATTTAGGAACAGAGAAGCAGGGCCGGAGGGGAGGTTTGGGCTGATCACCGATGCAACCCTCCTCCTCAACTGTGAACTCAGAAAGAGAGAATCTAACTCAAAGAGTAGGAGACAGCCAAGCGAGCTACTTCCCGCGTGCTCCATGGGATGCTTGGAGTCTCGTCTTCAGCGGCGTTACTTGTGGCAGCAAAAGGAGCCCTGCCTGCATTGTTGGTGTCTTCACACTGGTTGCTGCTGCAGGCATGGGGCACCGTAATTGCACGACAAAGGTTGGTGGCAACTCGGTGACCCAGGGGAACCTTTATCTTAGTGGTGAAAAGCAGAGACTTTGCTGTTCGGGTCTCAGCTCTGTCACTCACAAGGAGGGGCGTGACGATGACCAGTTTTGCACCAGCTTGTTGAGGTTGTGTGGCACCTGGTTGCTTGGTCTGTACCAGTCTGGAAATCTTGGTGAAGACATTTTGCAAGATGTGGTTCCTATTTAAGACTGAGCAAAGCACCTTACCTTCCGTAGTGACTGGACCTCATTCCAAAATCAGCTGAAGACCTAGGAAACAAAGATGGAGATTTCCTTAAGAAGAAACGATTATTCCCCAGATTTTAATAAGCACATCTTGTCTAAGTTCCCAGCCTCCAGCTCCTCTAGGGCTGCTTAGGGCACAGGACCCTGTTTTCCATCTTGGGTAGGAGGGTACGCTGGGATGAGGGTTGAGGGCAGTGTGATGTTGGGTCTGTCTAGCATCAGGACAGCCTAAAATGTCCTTTTCTGGTGAGTATTTGTAGAACCAGCACCAGAAATGCCCAGATCAGAGTATTGTACCTAGCGGTTGGTCATTATAGCTGCTCTGCCACTCACGGTGACACAGTCCTAGCTCCATAGAGGGACTTGGCAGGATTTGGAATGAACACTAGATGTCGCTGTTGCCTTAGTGTCCAGTTTCCTGCGCGTCTGTAGGACAGGTTTTAAAGCTTGGGTCCATCCAGTGCTGTGGCAAGGAGCTGCCCGCTTGGGAGATCTGGCTGAAGGCCTGGCGGCCGGTTTCTGGCTGATCCAGTTCCACCGATGATGGAGGACATTTGGAATGCTCTGACTCAAGTAGATAAATACTGTGAAGCCTCAAACAGTTGATCTATATTTTTCTCTCTTAACTGTTCACGAAGTTTATTTCAATAAATCTCAGAAGTTGTCTTTTTCTGGAGAACGTTTGGAGATTGTAAGAAAAAGGAGAGATGGAGAGACATCAGTGTTGTCTTAAAGGAGAAAGTCGACTTGGACTGGAGGCTAATAAATAAGGTCATTTTGGATCTGTTAGTTTATAAGGAAAAGTTCAACTCCGACCTGCTGCTTCTCTGGCTCTGTGGCTTAGCAAATTACGGGTGTGTCTAACATTTATCTGAGTATGAGAAGAGACGCCTCATGACGGTGCTGCTTGCAACTGGTGTCATTACTGGCTTTTATTTTTTAAAGGCTTTTTTTTTTTTCTTTACTCCAGTGAGGTTTAAAGGCAAAGCAGAAGGATTAGAGGAGTTCCATGGAATGGTCCCTGGAGCACCACCAAGTCCACTCCCTGCGCTGTGTCTTCCTGGACACATGTAACCATCCTGTCTCACAGATCGTGACCGTGAGGGTTGGATTAAACATTTGCTCAAGCTAACGCAGCCTACAGTGCGATCTGATACAACCCTTTACTTCCAGCAACAACAACAACAACAAAAAGGTGCTACTGTAGCATTACCCCTCAAATTGATTTCTATCCGACTTGGGCAAGTTGTCTTCTCTTTGGAAGACTAGCTCTACGCATACATTTTTAAAAGCTTTGGAGAATAGATTTGCGGGAACTCTCTGCAGAGGGAATAATTCCTTGTTAGATTTAGTTACAGCTGGAGTAATTCTCTGTATGTGCAGACACTGGGCTGTTTTGTGTTGGAAAGAAATTGAAAACTACCAAACCATGTTTGAGATCTGATAAGAACCTATAAATCGGAATACTTTGGCTGTGGCAAAGGGCAAAGAAGGTTCAGGGTCCTTTGCAGCTTGTCTTGTGGACACGGGAACACTTCTAGAAGAATTTCCTTGGGTGTGGCTGCTCAGGGCGGTGGCTAAGACGCTGCCAGGGAGACCCACATCCCATACAGGAGTGTCTGGGTTCAAGTTCTGGTTCCGCTCTCGATTCCAGCTCCCTGCTACCACCGAGGAATGAGGCCACAGATGCTGGCTGCCCACCCTCACGCGAGACCCAGATGCAATTCTGAGCTCTGGACTTCAGTCTGATCCAATCCTGCTTTACGGGGGGAGGCATTTGGGAAGTGAACCTGTGGCTCTTTCTCTAAATAAATACTTTAAAAAATGTCTCTGATAAGGAAAGAAAGCAAAAAAAAAAAAAAAAGGATTTCTCCGAATATTTATTACTACACTCCCTCGTGGAACCTGTGCTGGCCCCTGTTCACAGTCAGCCCCACCTCCCGATTCCATCACAGTCCTTGATCCCTCCCATGGCGGCTCCGGGCAGCCCTGCACTGTGGGTCACAGAGAGCTGTGTGGAGTTGGCCTCCCGTCACCTAAGATGCAGTGTGGGCTGTCCTTGTATACACTGGCCGGGTCTTTCAGCTTCCTTTCCTTGTAACTACTGCAGTGCAGGCCCTGCCGGGTCTCGGGCGAGCGCAGACCCTCACGGACTTTGTGAACGGGCAGTCAAGCGGGGACCTCGAGAGGAAGAGCATGAAAAGCTCCTGGGAAACAGAAAACTGCAAAGTTGCAAAGCCCCTGCTTTCCATCTTAGCTCTCAACACTTCCTGTTTCTTCCAGAACAAACATGACTGGGGCTTGCAGGCAGCCCCCGCGTCGTGTGTTTCCACAGCCGAGCGCTTGCAGCCTTGAACACGTGGTGATGAGAATCCAGGGTCATGCCAGGGCTGGCCACCGTTGTCTCTCCAGGAGCTGGAGTTGTACATGGCCTACCGCAGCGTCCTTGCCCACTGTCTCTGTGTCAGAATGCCTTGGCCTTGTACGTGACCGTGTCCCCAGGCTCCCCCCGAGCCTCCTGAGTCAGAGTCTTGAGGCGCGTGGTGAGGCGGGTGGAGGGATGGAAAACAAGGATGGGCCTGAATCACCACGTGCCCGGCGCCCTCATTCACTCCATTGCGCATTTCCTGCATCTCCTGAGTTAGAAGTGGATGCAAGTTTCAATTGATACGGTGAAATGACGGGGTCCGCACTGTTCGCTCTCTGACTTCTACACACATAAACATGTAGGGAAGCTTGGCCTGAAGTGCTAGCCTCTCTGGGAGAAATGACTCAGAATCTGTGGCTTGCATTGCACCAAACCATCATTTTTAAAAAAGATTTATTTATTTTTATTGCAAAGTCAGAGATACAGAGAGGAGGAGAGACAGAGAGGAAGATCTTCCATCTGATGATTCACTCCCCAAGTGAGTGCAACAACCAGAGCTGAGCAGATCCAAAGCCAGGAGCCTGAAGCTTCTTCCGGGTCTCCTACATGGGTGCAGGGTCTCAAAGCTTTGGGCCATCTTGAATTGCTTTCCCGGGCCACAAGCAGGGAGCTGGATGGGAAGCAGGACTGCCAGGATTAGAACTGACGCCCATATGGGATTGTGCTGCATGCAAGGCTAGGACTTTAGCCGCTAGGCTACTGTGCTGGGCCCAACCAATGGAATTTTTTTTTAATGAAAAATTAGACTTAGTGGTGGGAAAAAAGTGTCTTCTTAATTCTGATCATCTGCACAGAAAACAGAAAAAATTTCTAGGCATTTCCTCAGAATTCTGTGTGGGAGAAATCCCAGAATGTTGCATTGAAAAGAAAATAATCGGTAGAGAAGTGAATTGTTCTGTGTCCACTATCACGAGTTTAATTTCTATAAAATGTCACTGATTAGTATCTGGCATGCGGTTGTCATTGCCTTAGTTCAGTAAAGGCGCAGACACGGTAGGCTCTTCCATAATGGCTGCCCTGAGCCTGGTGCTCTGACCTCAGAGAGGCCCAATGTCCTTCTCACCTTGCCTCGCTCTCTCCTCTCCCAGCCGGGGAGGGGCTTCCTGCAAGCCCCCTTATCTGCCTGCTATCTGGACCCGCCAAAGAAGAAGCAGTGACTGTTCATTAACCCAGTTCCTATCTGCAGGAAGAAAGGCTGAAGTCTGTCAACACACCTGCAGGGACTTGTCACCTGCCATTGTCCCAGAGCGAATCATTTACAACCCATTGATCTGCCCAAACAGACTTTGTCCCAGACTTTGTGCCATTGTATTTTCTCCAAGCCCATCAAGTTGCCCTAAAAACCACCCTTCTGAAAGTCACCCACCTTCCCTTTCCCCATAGAAAAAGAGAACATGTAAGCCCCTGGGTGATGCGAGGCTGGCGGGTAATTACTTTATGGGTGCTTTCAGACACACCCTGCGTTTGGAATCTTTCTCCTGTCTGTGTCAGCTTAAGCAGCAAACCCTCTGAGGGGACACACCTGCTCCCCTGGAGACTGTAAACCTGCTTTACCCAGGGTCATAATTTTTCCACCAGGGAAGTTTCTGGCAAGGTAGGTCCTGTTCAGACTCCTTGGTTAGTTCATTCTCAAGCCAATTTCAAAGTGTAGGGATTTCTGTGATCTTTCATGTTGATAGAAGTTGTTGGAATAAAAGAAAGAAAACATTACACACAGTTTGGGCTGGGTAAGACAGAGAAGATAAAGAGGCTAGGTAGCTCTGATCGCACGTGGTGCTGTGGATGAGAGCCCGTGGGCCTGGGCAGGCTCCCTGTGCCTGGGGAAGGCGGAGGTATCTTCTCTCAGATGGAACATTGGAGTGGGAGACCTGATTCTGCAGATTCAAATAGAGACTAGCCCAGACAGGGGGTGGGCATCCAGTGCAAAGGCTTAGAGGGAATAAAGGGGCTTGTATTACTGAGGGTCAGAAGGCGAAGCAGGTGCCAAAGCATGACAGAGGGCACAAGCCGAGCCTTGGAGCCCGCGGGGAAGGGGGAATGTGTGGCCCTGCGATGGGGAGCCTCCAAAGGGGCTTGTGACTTAGAAAACACCTCCTGACATACGTTAGAATGGATTGGACGATGGTAAGTGAGGAAGCACAGAAGTTAAGGATTTGAATGCAGGAAGTTCCTAGTGTCTGCAAGACAGCTGGAGGAGCCAACTTCCTGTCCTCAGCTTCCAGCTCCCTTCTCATGGTCAGCCGAACCGCCTCATCGTGGGTATGTGGGTGGGTTCCACATGCGAATAGCCCATGCTGGTGTTCTGTGTGCAGGTGATTTTGCAGCGGCTAGGACACACCCGGCATGGACCATGAGGGACAGGATACACAGGGAGGGGCAGGACGAAGAAGGCAGTACTGGATTGCAGTCCCACCTCTCCACTTAGGTATGTGAGCAAATTGGGTAAGCTTCCTCCATACCACAGACTGGCAATACCCGGTCAGTGCTGACCTCAATGGACAGCTCTTGTGACAAGCAAAATTATGCTTAGCACTATCCTAGCACAGAAGAATTTCTCAACAACTCTTTATCCTACTGAATACCCTCTGTCCCTAGTGCTTGCGACCAGAAGCGTTTTGGATTTCAGGGTTTAGAAAGAGAGTGAGCTGCCTTGAGAATGGCAACCAAGTCCTAACATGAAACTCATGTATGCTTCATACACACCTTATCCACATAATCTCAAGGTAATTTTATACAAGATTTTTTTTTGGGAATCTGCATTTTGACTGGGACCTGTCATGATGACGTCAGGTGTGGAATTTTCTACTTGCGACATTCCTGGTTTCGGAGCATTTTGGACTTCAGAGTTTTGGATTGGGGATGTTCAGTCTGTCTTAATAAATAGGCAAGTCTACTGACTGTCTCTTCATCAATAATATACAATCATACACACTTCATAGTATATTCTGAGGGTTGAATAAGGAAATAGCTGTCAAGAAAATGATACAGTATATTTTCAAAAAATGATGGCCAGGGGCCTGCTGCATTAGCTCAACGGCTACATCCTCACCTTGCGATGCTGCTTCACGTTCTGGCTGCTCCATCCAGCTCCCTGCTTGTGGCCTGGGAAGGCAGTGGAGGGCGGCCCAAGCCCTCGGGATCCTGCACCCATCCTGGCTTTGGATCGGTTCAGCTCCATCCATTTGGTTATTTTGGGAGTGAACCAGCAGATGGAAGATCTTTCTCTGCCTCTCCTTCTCTGTAAATCGAATCTGGCTTCCCAATAAAAATCAATAAATCTTTAGCAAAAAATGATGCCAAGACTACCCCTTTGGAAGCTAATCTGGTCTTTGTTGCTGTGAACAAAGGAGAAATGATCATTGCAATGTGCTTCAGGTGGCATTCATGGAGAGGCGTTGTCCTACGGGGACTGGAAAAGCAGGCTAGTGACTTTTAGTCCCTTCTCCCTAAGGGGAACAAAGAAGTCAGGCTGTTCATTTTGAAGCATGCTGTCTTTGCCCCTTGGCCATGGCCCTTGCCAAGGTCCCTGAAGATGCCTACCGATCCATGTTGTCTGCTCACAGACCATGGTGGAGGCAAACGGGGCTCTGTGTTTGAAGTCGAATCGCCTGTGAACTCAGAAATCATTGTTGATGTTCTCAGCTGTTTACTAATGTGGCTGTGGAGATGATTTGTGTTTTAATTTTTTTTTTTTTTCAGAGCCCATTTACTCTGTAAGTGTGCTTAGAAACTGCTCAAGGGATTCCCAAGTGGCGGGAGCTGCTGGCTGTGTGCCGGCTGGACCACCGCAAGATGGCAGCAGAGGTGTGCTTAGCACAGCTCCCTGCCGCGGGCGGGGCGTGTTGAAAAGCCAAATTCACAGTGGCTTCTGTTGCTCCTTTCCACGCAAGCATCACCGATAGGTGTGAGAACATTTGGATCCTTCTCCTGGTGCCTGAAAGATCCGTGTCCCTCCATCAACAGGACATTTTAAGGGATCCGTTTAGAGGAGTGAACACAGTTGGTAGATGGGGTCTGATTTCCTTTCAAGATTGCTCAATCAGCAGTTGCTGATTGACCTGCGATAGTAGATCACATGTGATTAACAAGGAACAAAGTGATGTTTTTTTTTGATAAGAGATCCTAAGTATGACTTACAAGAAAGGGATGGATGTCAAGACTGAGTTGATCCGATTACAAGCAGTAAGTCCCCAGCCCTGGTTTATGTTTGTCATCTCTGAAGGGGTTGGGTTATCTGAAAAGAATTCTCTGCCCTTGTGGGAAAGAAAATCCACGAGAGCCTCTATGGCTTCTTGCCAGGGTCTGGGAAAACAGCCACTTCCGCAGCTCCAGCCCCTGCCTGCCGCTCAGCGCGCTGTCCACGGGCAAGAAGAAAGACTGTAGCCGCTTGGATGTCTGTGACCCAGGCTTGCTTTCCAGCTTTCGTTTGACTGTAACTCCGCAAGGGGTTTGTCTAACAGAATCAGGACATGGGCTGCCGCGATGAGCTGTAGTTCTGGGGGCCACGAGGGAGTGTCACAGAGACCATGCATTTCTGCTCCCCCCCCCCCCCCCCCCCCCCCCAAACATCAAGACTTTTTGTGCTATTGCATTTGCAGGTAGGATCAGCTGACACAATTCACAGGGTTGGGGACAAAATGAAGATGTGTGCGCTCCTGGTCAAAATGTGTAGAGGGATTCCTCCGAGTGTGGCGGGGGCTGTGCCACTGCTCAGGCAGCCCAGCACGCTAACCTCCCGCTTGAGCACCGGCACTGCACATGGGTGTGGTCTGTGTCCTGGCTGCCCCACTCGGGATCCAGTTCTCTGCTTATGGAAAAGAGCAGAGCAAGGTCCAAGGTTTTGGCCTGCGGAAGCCACGGTGAGAGGCAGGGAAGAGGCAACTAGCTTTCAGCTGTGAATCACCGCAGCTCTGGCCATTGTGGCCATTTGGGGACCAGTGATTGGAAGACCTCTCTCTGTTTCTCCTCTCTATGTAAAACTCCGTCTTTCCAATAAAAGTGGACAAATCTTAAAAAATTGAGGACGATAAAGAAATTCCTCAAATTTTTGTGTTCACTGCCTCATCTCTCTCTGGCAGTTTCTCGGTTGTACAGTGCTGACATCTGGGGACAGAATATTCTCTGCTGGGGTTGCCGTGGATGTGGCAGGGTCCTTAGCAGTGTTCTTCTTGCCGCCCATCTGCCGGACACCGGTGTCACCTCCCATTCCCTGTTTTGAGGATCTGAAATCTCTCTGGGGATTGTCTCTGATTGAGACAACCCTGCCCCTAGTTGGAGCGCCTAACTTGAAGACTTGCCTCTGGCACCTGACCGCAGCCTGCTGCTGTTGACTGCTGTGGCAGGGAGCGGCTGAGGGCTCAAGTGATTGAGTCTACCCACTCCCGAATGAAGAGACTTGGATGAAGTTCTCAGCTCTGGGCTGCAGCCTCCATCCCGTCTTGGCTGCTGAAGCTGCTCCAGGAGTGCATCAGCAGCCGAGAACTCTGTCTTGCATTGGCTATCTGTCTCCTACATACCCCCTTCTCCATGCCCACCGCCATCTCTGTCCCTCAAATGAAAAATGAAATTAAAATGATATCTTCGGATATTTCCTTGGGGTGCACAATCACTGAGCACTCATACCTGACTGTAGTGAAGTTTCCAGCACCCCCAAAGATGACTTATCTTTTCCTCTTCCTTTCTGATTTAATTAATTTATTTAGGCCTCTTAACCAAGCAAGGAGGAGACCACGAAAGGCCTATGTGAAGTGGCTGCAGAATATCTGAGAGGCGCACCAGATGGAACAGTGGGAGGTGTACCCAGGAGGTACAGGCATGCCTGTTGCTGCATCTCGGTGACTTGTCCCATTGCCGTGGGTGAAGACACATCTCACAGACTGCCTGTTCCCTGAGCCCAGGAAATGTATACTTTCATCTTGCACTCAGAAACAAACCCTTGGTTCTGGAAGGAGACACGAAAGGCCTTGCAGTGACAAGCAGGGAGAGGGCTGTTTGGATTGCTAATTTGTTTTCACTCTTTGGTCTGATTTTCCCTCTTTGGACCCTGAGTATGAATAATTCCACAGAGCTGGAGGGCAGATGCAGGAGGCCCGCTTGTCGAGTTGTTTGTACAGTCATGAAATAGCAAGTTAAAAAGCTGATTGAAGCGTGTGCGGTGAGACAGGGGAGGGCGTCTCACGCTCCAACGTGAAGAACTCCGGGGACCCTCGGAGGCCAGGGAAGTCAATTGCCCCTTTCACTGCGGAAAGGCATCCCCTGGTGGAACCAGCCCTGAAACAAGGAGCCTGGTTCCAGAGTGCCCCAGTCACACCAGTGTCGTCTACACAGCTTTCCCAGCTTGGTTTCAAGAACTGTTTTCAGCTCGGAAGCCAAAGTCACCGCTTGTACCACCCGGGTTGTTTAGTCGCTGGGTAAGCAGCCGTGTGAGGTATCTGGGCTCTGTGGTCTCTATCTCGCAGTCACCCAGGTTCTGGTCTGGAGACGAGCTTTCGTCTCAACTTAGTGACAAGCCAGTCAAAGATCCAGGCTTGGGGGCGAGGGTGAGCCTCTCCTGTTAACTGTTCACAGCTGGAAGTCTGCTGAAGTCGCCCTGAAATGTGCAGGCTAATTCTGTGTCGCACAGCTCCATTGTACTGTGACTGCTCAGCTGGAGAGGATCCTCTTGAAACTGAGAGCTCTGGGAGGTCTATGAATTCCCTGCTCATGGAACAATGCCTACCACCTAGTAACTGCTCAGTTAATCAACTGAGCTGATCTTAAGCTGTGAAAAGACCTGGGGTGAAAGACTAGAGCACTTCAGCGGAATTCAGACAAGTTCATGCGCAAAGAAGAAAAATACAGATGGCATAAAAAGGTTTTAGTTCCCTCCTCCTTTGCTGCAGGACATCTTTGACACATACGATTGTTCCAGTACCCTGGAGTTTTAGTCTGATGCGCTCAGTACTGGTGATGGATTTGCTTCCACGTTGAGTAGAAAGGAGCAGCAGGAGGGGTTGTGGGTCTTCCTTCAGGTGGAGCTGGTGGCTGAGCTCTGGGGTGCTGGCACACGCTGGGAGGGCTGAGAAAGTCTTCGGGACAGGGAACAGGGATGGAGAAGAGCAGGGACAGTCTCCCTGAGGCTCACTTGGGGTGGCCCCTGATAAAAGAACGATCACTCAGATTCCTTGTGTTAGAAGACAATTTTAAAAATAGAGTAAGATCATGAATCATATGAATAAAATGAGCATGCATCACAGAGTTTATTGATTTATGGACTGATAATTTATTTTGAAAGGCAGTGGATGAGAGATGCAAAGAATTCCCATCTCATGGTTTGCTGTCCAAATAATTGCAGCATCCGGGACTCAACAGGCCAAGACCAGGAGGCAGGAGTTCACGTCAGAGCCACCGCACAGGTGGCAGTGATCCAACTACTTGCATCATTACCTGCTTTCTCCTACAGCCTCATTTACAGGAAGTTCGCATTGGGAGTGGAGCCAGCACTCAGACCCACCCACTTGGTTAGGAAATGTAGGCATTCCAAGTGATTTGCTACAAGTGATGCAACAAATTCCCACGTAAGATTTTATATGAATCCATAGTTAATGAGGAACCCAAGGAGACGATAGAAATGATTCAAAGGAGAATTCGAAGAACCAACAAGTAATATTGCAATCGATTTACAAATAGATGCAAAATCGGTTTATCCCATAGTGGGGAAAGAGAACAACAGGGTTTTATGTGAACAAAAATTTATTTGTATGTCAATGGACAAGATTTTTTTTTCCCTGTAATACTATCAGGGTGAACACAACACAGAGTCCTGAACTAACTTAAAGGCAGTGAAGGCCACAGAAGCCTTATGAAACCAAACAAACTGGAAGGCTATGGACAAGCCCTGCCTTTCCATTGAAGACATTTTGTTATGTTTTTTGGTCTGTTTCAGTCTTTCCCGATCTTTTCCTATGTCTTCATATGTTTAGTTGTCAAATAGTACCGCCACTTTACTTAGAATAACAGGCTGTACTTTCATCTTCTCCTTCCTCTTCAAATAATTCCAACAAAGCAGGGCAAAAGATCGTTGGCAGCATTCAGGATGACCGAGGAAGGGTGAGAAGCAGGCAGCTGTGTGGCTGTGGTGTGGTCCAGGTCCTCCTCCTCTGAAGTCACAGGCGACGCTGAGCTCTAGACCAGATGCTGAGGTTCCATTTTGTTCAGCCTCTGCTCTGCTTGGAGCTAGATGGTTTTTGTCCCTAACTGCCTTGAGAGGTTCCAACTGAAATCCCCTCTAAGCACAAGACAGTGTAGCGTAACTCCTCTGCAATTCTTGGAGTGCTCACGTGGGGCATTAAGGAGAGAAATGTCGTTACACGGGTTGTTAATGTGATTCGGGAGCTGGGAAGGAGCTGGGTATGTGCAGACACAGGGACTTCCAATGGGGAAGAACACCAAGAGAGGGTACTCAGAGGCCTATAGGCGGAACATGCTTTCTTTCCTTTGCTAAAATCCCATAACTAGGAGGCCATTTGATGGAGGCAACTTCTGTGTTAGCCAGCCAAAACCCAGTTCAGTATACATGGTCTTACTGTAGCAAAACAAAACTGATAATAACCAGCCAGGATTTAAAATTTCTAACTGGGAAATTCTCCCTGGAATCATCCGAAGACCATCACTGCCCCACTTCAGTTAACCGGATGTGTTCTTTCTCTTGCTCCGAGTTTACCCTTTCCCTGACGTGCCTCTGCTTGATGTCCCTTCCCTGATGTCCCTCTGGAGGGGCTCTATTCACGAACTGCTGTCTGATCAAATAAACTCTTTACAGTTGTAGCACAGCTAAGTCATTGTTGAACACTTTCTTACAAAGCATTCTCACAAAGGTGGAAAAACATAACTAAAAGCTCAATTGTGGTAGGCTGTTTGAAATTGAGTGGTTAAAAAAAAAAAGAAAGAAAATCTTTATTTTTCTTAAGACAGAGACACAGGGGTCCAGCTCAGCAGCCTAGTGGGTAAAGTCCTCGTCCTGCATGCCCTGGGATCCCATGTGGTGT
Organism: Ochotona curzoniae; assembly: GCF_017591425.1. Lineage (NCBI taxonomy): Eukaryota > Metazoa > Chordata > Mammalia > Lagomorpha > Ochotonidae > Ochotona > Ochotona curzoniae. The sequence continues at coordinate 3,216,790 of NW_024466312.1, read as the reverse complement.
CTGGTTAGTGTCCCAGCAGCCCCGCTTCCCATCCAGCTCCCTGCTTGTGGCCTGGAAAAGCAGCCAAGGACAGCCCAACGCTTTGGAACCCTGCTCCTGCATGGGAGACCTGGAAGAAGTTCCTGGCTCCTGGTTTCAGTTTGGCTCAGCTCCAGTCTCTTGTGGTCACTTGGGGAGTGAATCAGCAGACAGGTCTTCCTCTACATGTCTCTTCCTCTCTGTATATCTGACTTTCCAATAAAAATAAATAAATCTTAAAAACAGACACAGGAGTGACGTAGTGGTTAAGTTGCTGCCCAGGACACCACATCTTACATCGAGTTGAGTTGGGGCTCTGCTTCCTAGCCAACTTCCTGCTAATATGCACAGACAAGTACGTGGGTCCTTGCCACCCGGATGGAGGGACCCGGATGGAGTTCCTGGCTGCTGACCTCGGCCTTGTCCAGACTTGCCTGTTGAGGGCATTTTAATGATGGACCAGTGGATGAAAAATTTTCTATCTCTTTCGCTCGCTCTCTCCGTTACTCTGCCTTTTAAATATTTCTCTGCGCAAACTATCTGAAGTGGTTGCCCATTTCTGATTCTAGTAACTATGGATCCTATTAGTAGTCATGTGTAAATTAATCTTCCAGGCTTGAATTTGAAGGGTGACCCTTGAGAATTAACCTTTTGATGGGGGCATTGAGCAAAAGTTATTGCTTTAATTCATAAAGCCCTAACTTCTTACTGGTTTTTCATCTTTTCTTTCAGTAGGCAAACATTGGTGGAGAACTATTGTCTCCTTGCACTTGAATGTTTAAACATTTGACATCGAGAACAGTAATTCATTTAGCTCTATGTCCTCAGCATCATGAAATTTGGACAATTCAGTATGTAGAAAACAAGGGGAAAAGACACAAATGTTCTTTAGAACTTTGAACTTTTATACACAGTGTGTTGACAAATTACTTCTGTGCATTAGAGATGGATCAAAAGTCAGACATAGATTGTGGCTGTAACTGATTTTTGTAGCTTAAACTATTTAAAAAATAGTTGGGTCTTTTGAATTGGGTTAGAATATTTTTGTTGTTAATTTGAAGTATGAAAATGAAAATATACACTCCTTTTTCTGGGTAAATACATAGACAAAAATATGTCTTAAGCTTTAGGCCATTTGAGGTTTTTTTATTGGCTAATGGGAATAGTACAATAAAGAAGTTAAGCCAGAATGGAGAATGACTTCTCAAAGCGTAGTATTTATATCAAGTCCAATAACTCAAAAAGAATTTGGCTCAGAATCATTAATTTCAGATAGTTCATTGGTGAATTAATGGAACATAACACCCCCAATTCTCAACTGAATTAAATAAATAGCCCAGTCAGTGCCCATGGTAGGTACAAATGTCTACTTTAGCTCTCCCTAGTAACTCAGAGAGTGATTACCGACTTACAGCGGGGCCGGGGGGTGGGTGTGTGTTGGGAAGGGCAGAATTTGACACATTAAGTGATTTAAAAGTCTTTACTCCATGAAAAAAAATTAGACCCAAATCAATTCAGATTTCACTTGCGTTATGTTCTCTTTTAAACTGCCCGAGGATTTGGGAACAGTCAGTACATGCAGAGCAAAGAGATATAAATTCACATCATGTGCATGGATGCGTTTCTCTTCCCACAGGTGAGTCGCATCAGTGTGCGAACAGGATTGAGAAAGGCACAGGAGCCATCTTCTTTCCTTGATGAATGGCAGCAGCCGAAGTTGAAGCAGGGGAGAGGGTTACCAAAAGTGTCTCAGCATTCTAAGATTGTTGGGCACCTAGAAGAAGTGGGAGTTTCTGAGAATGATGCATTCAGAACTACCACACAGAGAAGCAGAGAAAGGACTCGATTTCTTGGCAGTTGCTCATTCACAGGATAACTGGCAACCATCACATCTTCAGCTACCTTTTGGTCCCTGAACCTTCTGTTGCTTGTAAAAGAGATTAAGAGCTCAAGTGTTCCCTGGTGAGGTGGAAAGACCAAGTTTGGCTTCAATGGATAGAGCTGTAAGGCTGCAGTATCCCTGGATGGCCATTCTTACAAGAGACAAAATATCAGTACGTTCCTGTTACTCTTACTACTAAAACTTTATTTTCACTTGACAACAATGATGGCTGTAAAATTGCATTCCCCAGCATGGTCCTCATGGCTGTTTTCTAGGTGCTTCCTAGCTGGCTAGGGATCACATCTCCGGAATTTCCCCTTCTTCCTGGGGTGTGACATTGGCTGTTGGGAGGATGCCAAGACTGAGGAGTTCCTGAGGGAAGAAGGCAAAGACATCCTGGGTGGGAAAGGGGAGGGTTAGACTTGTTCTGGGGCAATAGACTTGCAATCCAGTGTTGGGAATAGAGAGGCTGGGGAGATAGCTGAAATTCTGGAACAGTTGACTTTACTGAAGATGGCCTTGTGAAGCTTCCTTCTGCTCTCATCTCGGAACAGACTGCACTGTGGTTAGGGAAGGTCATTGCTTATGTTCTGTGATCCAAAACTTGTAGGATGGAAAAAATACTTTCTGGAACAGTAAGACTGTCCCTCACAACATCACCCAGGGATAACCGGTGACCGTGATATGATCTAAGAGGTGTGAATGGAGATTAATGAGACTGGCTCTAGGGTGTGGATTAAGTAATGCCTACCTTGTTTCACTTAACAGTAACACTTCATTTAACAGTTTGAAAACAGTGAAATGCAAAACTGGACCGAGGCAAGAAAAAAGGTTCCTTAATTTTAAATTAGAGTCTAAAACATCTCCATTGAGAGTCAGCCCACCCATGCCTTTTTAGTTCACATGCACCACTGGGGAAGCAGCAGGCCACCTGAATCCAAGTTTTACAAGTTGATTTTATTGAAATATGTAACATGTTTTTCATTATTTTGATGGGGTTCAGGACATACCTTGCCAAAATATGACTGAAGGAGACCAGAATATGCCACCCCAAAAATATGCCTCTTTGGTGTAAGGATTATTTTGAGTTGCTTATTTTGACAGACTGCTTTTTCACCAGACAAACTTTGAAAACAGAATAAATGTCATCCTCTCATAAGAGAAACTATAAAGGAAGTCTCCATTTGTGAGTCTTTTTTTTTTTCCACCAAGCTCTTCTGACCAAATCTTCAGAGACATTAATCAGTAGAGATAGCTTTGTGTTGCCAAAGTTGCTTTAATAAAAATTTTAGTTACTTATTTCCTTTCAGTTTATTTGAACAGGAAGAGAAAAAGAGGGATAGATTGGTTTTGAGATCTTGTATCTGTTAGTTCACTCTCCAAATATCTTAAACAACTGGGGTTGGGCCAGGCTACAGCCTGCAGCCAAGAACCCATCTGGGTCTCCAATGGAGGATATGAACCCAAGCCTTTCATCCAACATCCCTGCCACCCTGTACATGCATTAGAGGCAGTTGGATGGGAAACAGAGTGGTTGGGACCCTAAACGGCACTCCTACATAAGGTCAGGCATCCCAAGTGGGAACTCCCTAATGTGCCACATGGTCACCTGTTCACTTTCACTGACCACCTTCCCATTACTGAGCCTTTCCCTAAGGGTCTTGTGGGGTGGGAAGGAGGGAGGTAGAGAGGAAATTTCCTTTGCAGAAAAGAAGACTTTAAGCTAGCTTGAGAAAAATGTAGAACATTTTCTTCTCAAGCTAGGCGCCACACTGCTAATTCTTTTACCCAAAGACAAAAGCAGAGAATATTTTCTGATATAAATTTGTCAGAGACAATCTTTTCAAATTTGAATTTGACTGTGTGTTTGGATACATATGTGTGAAAAAGTGTATATGTGTCCCTGTATATGTGCATGTGTTTTCATTTCCATAAATATTTGACATTATAATGCTGTGGTGATTCTTTTTTATAGCTCTTACCTTGGAGATTATTTTGTATGATATTTTGCATGTCTTGTGTTTGAATTCCACAACCTAATGTGGCCATTTGAACTTTTTTGAAGGTTAATAAATAATTCTCTTGACAGTTGCTGATATGTTGACTGGAGCTATCTAGAAACTTTACAGTAAAGGTAGCTTTCCCGTTTGGTTTGTTTTTCAATGGTGGTAAGAACTAGCTTGTATAGTCAAACAAATAAAGCTATATCATTTCAGGGTGGTTGGAAACGTGGGTATATTTTCTCCAAATGACCTTGCCTTCTTGCCTTGCTGTGTCACAAGTTCTAGTTCACACTCATCTCAATGACAGTGCTTCTGACCATGACACCCCAAGGACTATCACATAATGAAGAAGATTGATTTTATTTTTTTCCTTCTGCAAACATTGGCAGGCAAATGGTGACTTTCTCTTTAGGGTATGTTACGTGGGCCTTCCTGAGACAGAAGTGCCTTGGCCTCACACAGTTTCACCTATAAGTGGTTTTCTTGTGCACGGCCCATGCTTCAGGGTTCACAGGGTGGAATGTTATCTTTAAGCTCTGCTCAGCATCTCCCTGGTGGCGAATTTCTGTGACAAATCTGGCCTTACATTTCTGCCACGGACTGCTGGTTCTCTGCTGTGGCACTGTCTGTGACATGCCTGTCTCTTGCTCCTGATTCATCTGAAACATTTTTGGAATGAAGAAGGAGAATCCCATGTCTCCATGTGTGTCTCTGCTCACGTGGCTGATCTTGGAGGTTGTGCTTAATCAACAGTAGCTTTCCAAAGCTTGCGTTGGTGAAGGTCTCACACTGCTGGAACTCTGCCTTCCTGAAGTCTTCACTGTGGAGTCACTGCTACAGTTCCACTCCACATTGCTCTATCATGGACTTCCTGCAGCTGTCCCAATCCTACGGATCACTCTGTTTGATCTCCAAGACTTCACTTTGAAATATTGGTGGTGTGATAGGGCGCAGATGGTTGATAGTGAGTACCTTCTTGTCAGGTGAATTGACAGTGGACATTGTGCAGTCTCCGCATCCCATCCTTCCTACCTCCTCTTGTGCCACTCAAGTTAATTGAAAGCATGAAACCAGCTCCGGAGTCTCCTTGTGTGAACCCCGCCCCTCTTGCCAGCCACTCCATTCAAGTTAGTTGACAGATTGGAAATGGCCCTGGAGGCTCCGCTCTTGGCCCCTCCTGCATCCTATTGTACTAGCTTAGGAGGGTCTGTAGTTAACTGCAGGAAAACTTTGGGCTCTGGGCAGCTCTCTTCCTGCCTCTTGCATATGGAAACTTTGTTCTGTATTGCTCTCTCTTAATCCGATTAGAGGATGAGAGCTTAAAAACTCTGAACTCTGCAGTATAGTGCAGTGGCTCCTGAAGTGTAATGGGAGCTGCTGTTACCAACCTTGGGCCGTAAAAACTCCTCCTAACATCCTGCACTTGGGTCCAGTTCACTCTCTCTTGCACTCTGCAACAGTGGAAGTGCAATGTCTTCATAATGCTTGCATGCTACATGCTTGTAAATTTAGCATCATGTGGATTCTCATGCTGCAGTCTGCCACCCATATGAAGGGTTGCAGTAGCGCTGGATTGCTTCTTTGACACACATGAATCTAGAGCTGGCCCTGTGTAAGTAGGACACTCCAGGGCTGTTTCTGGAGGTTTTCCCTGGAAGACCTTTGAAACAAATTTGTACTTCTAGATCTTGGACAGACAGTGAGGAGGGTTTGCCTCAAAAATCTCCAAAAGTCCTTCTGGGTCTTTCTCTCATTGTGTTGCCTGTAAACACATGGCTTTCTTTTGCATGTGCTAATCTCTTTAGCAAGCTGTTTCTTAACCTAATTTTCCTGTCCAAAACAATCATTTTTCCCTCCTCATTTTGTGACTAGGCTGCACAGTTTTTAAGTTTATTCATCCTATGGCTTTTGACTCGCAATTCTCATGTGAAAGCTACTGAAAGCAGCTGGTAGCACCCAAGCTGTAGTCTGAAATCTTTGCTCTTAAAATGTCTTTCACCAGATGAGCTTGCCTGTCATTTTTAAAATTCAGCTTCCCACAAAGTCTCAGGATAGAGATCTAATAAAGCCAGGTCCTTGGCCAGGGGGTAAGAGCATGATCTTTAATCTAGTTTTCAATATAATCCTCATTTCTGTCTGGAATCCCATCAGTTGGGGTTCACGCTTCTATCTGCATGCTGGCATTGCAAGTCTTACCAGAATCACCCACGATGCTCTGCTCACAGAATACTCAACTTTCTCTAACGTGTTCCTCCAAATTCTTCCAGCTTTTCAGGGTAAAGCCATTCCAAAGGATCCCCCGCATCTTCAGGAATATTTGTCGTGATGGCCTTACTTCTGGTACCACTTTTCTGTGCTAGTTAGCTTTTGGTGTTACAAATAAAATACCCAAGAAGATATGACTTACCAGGGACGGTTTATATTCAGCGATAGTTCTGGGGGTTCGCAGTGCTGCTGGGCAGCCGCATTAGTCTGATGTTTGATGAGGTTGGAGGGTGGGGAAGGCAGGTGGAAGGAAGATCACATAATGAGCTAGGAAGCACTGAGACAGACAGCACACCAATCTCTGTATGAATCCATTATGATTCCACCACGGGGATTCCACCCCCTGAAATTTAAAGCAGGCTGGTCACTTTCCAGGTCCCACCCTAGAGCAGCCTAACCAGGTACTGCCAGATGGGATGCAGGCATCGGGGAGAGTCTCTCAGTCATCTCTTCCGTGGACAGTTGCAAGGGAGTGAGGAGCAGCTTGGAATGGGTAAACAGGAAGTTGTTTGCCTGTGATAGGAAATGACAAGAAGGAAGCCAGAACAAAGGGGAAAAGGAAAGATACAGGGGAGACAGGTTGAGGGGCTGAAATTCCCAGGGAGAGGAGAAAGAGGACACTGGTGATGAACGAGGGTGTGGGGATCAGGTGATACCAGTTGAAAGCCCAGAGTAGAGGGAAAGAGCTATGGGATTTCCTTGACAGAGAGAGCACAGGACTTGGAGACTTCTGCATGTTTGGGTTTTCATGTTTAGAAGATGGGGACTTGTTTGCTGGTTGCCTCCACACTGTGGGGATGAGATAGGGTGAGATTGTCCGGTATAGAGGCAGCAAGAGGGAACTCTGGAATGCAGTAGGGGATGCTTAAAATAAAGGGCCAATGGAACAGAAAATTTCCAAGCAGGTGAATGAATTTAGTCATTTATAGTCCACTGGGACTATTTTTCAGAAGTGATCACTGCTTATGTGATAGGTAGTGAGGTGGCTTAGGAAAACTACTGGCAGAACCCAACCAAAAGCATGGAGTGTTGTCAGATGGACAGTACCCTGTGCACAGACTCCCTTTTAGGAAAAAAGGGAAGCTTGTGCTTTTGGTTCATTTTTCATTTGTGCTGTCATCCTCTGAGGTTCCAAAGGCACAGAGGCCCTCCTGTTATTAAACAGCACGCCAGGAAGGGCAGCAGCTGGGATATCAGTGCACTGGTGCAGCTGGAACACGTTTCGGGTCATTTCCTTAATAAGATTTGGTTTCCTAAACACCACCTATATTGTTTCAGGAAGAGGGTTGCATTCTTTCCATGATGGAGATTCTTATCTGGCTGGCTGATTATGGCATAAGCCCCAGGGGGACACAGGTGATGTTTCTTCTTTAGTAGGACATGTTTCTTGATTTTATTTAACTTGTGTGTCCTCTCACATTTACCAGTTATCACATGACGTGTTCTCCTATTTGAGATTCATTTTTTAAGGTAAGACTAATAGAGGGCTCAGAAGAAATCCTTCAGTGCTGAAGGGTTGTTGGAATCATGCAGGAGACTTCCAAAGAGATCTGCAATAGAAGGGTTTTCCTAATTACAGGCGGTTGTTTCTGCAAGGATCTTCACACACCTCACAGGCATTTGTTTTCCCACGTTGTTGGGATTGTGAAGAAGAGTGAGCTGCAACCAGATCTGTGAGCATACGCGCGCAAACGCTCAACCCAGAAGCCACATTGCCTCTAGGGCCAGGGTTTCCAGAAGCTTCCAAAGAAGGAAGACCCAAGGGGCCAAAGCAAAGCTCATGTCATTCCTTGCCTTCTTCAAGAGAGTGATTTCAGGACACTTACAGGTGCAAAACACTCAAGTATCATGGAACATGGTATAGGATTTGCGTATAAGCTGTGAACCTGTTCCTGTAGCCTTCAGATCATCTCTATGCATTACAACATCTGATACAATTAGTTTTATATTGCATTATTTAATAAATAGAAAAAAGAAGAAAAAGTCCATACATATTTGGCATAGACAGACCAATGTTTCTGCTCACGGTTGGTTGAATCTGCAGACGTGGAATCCATACATAGGGAACACTAATTGTGTATTTGTCTGTCTTTCCAGGTGGCCACAGCCTCACCTGGCTGAGTATGCGAGAATGCAACCTGTGGCCCTGCCTGCTGCCTCACACGAATGCTGTGACTACTGATGAGTGCAAGGGAGCCTAGATGCAACAGTCTCCCCGTCCACGCTCCCCCCAGCTCTTGAGAGGAAATGGAGCTAGAAATCCAGACCCTTCTTGAAGCGCTGAGGTTAGAAACTGTCTGGGTCTTTGTTTGACACCTGGACCTCAGTATGGTGCAAAGTGAAACTCATCAACTAGGTGGCCAAGAAAAGCAGATGTTTTGCACAGTCAAGTGCAAAGTGTGGAGGAAATGGCTTTATGGGTCTTTGGCTGAGATGCTCACACTTGAATGTTCTACACAGGAAGTCATCAGGTGATGGAATAACATAAACAGAAGTTACTTTATGAAGTAATTTATTTTGGATTGGCGGCCACAGCAGCCACCGCCACCACGAAGAAACATAAGGATCTACTTTTTATTTGAGAAATTTTTACAACCAGCAAGAGCTTCTAGTTACGACAAGGTAGGGGCACTGCTTCTTCAGTGTTACGTACTTGCTCCCCAGCCACGCGGTAACATCCCCAGCGCACTTTCTGTGGGGTGATTTCTTTGTCTCCTCACCCCACCTAGGAGAGAAGCAGTGATTATTGTCTAGTCAAAATACGGGAAACTGAGGCTAACAGGAGTCAACACGTTTTCAAGACCACACAGCTAACAAACAGTGGAAAGGAAATTGAAATGGACTCTTCCTTTCTAACTTGAGCATTCTTTCTGCCTAACTGGTGCTTCTCAGAAGATGGTCTATATCACTGGTTGGGATGAGATAACTTTATGTGCTATATTAATGAAGATGGAAACACACAGGCTTTCATTTTCATCTACTGTAAAGAGAGAACAGGCAGAAGAGCACAGTGGTTAGCCCAGGTTAAGTCTGCGCTCTGCAGCCATCCTATGCTGGATTTGAATTCAATTTCTACTATATACTATTTTAGTATTCAGTGATTATTGCTCCATTCATCTCGGACTTCATTTTCTGACCTGTAAAGTGGTCCTAACACAACCCCATCTCACTGGTTATGATGAGGAGCTGATGCTTTCCTGTTTGCAGAACACTTAATAGAGCCAGGCAAATTGTAAGAGTTCTGGCTGAAATAACAAGAACAACATATTAAACCCATTATTGTACGATTGTTTTGAATTTAGAGAGGCTCAAATAGTAAGCATCTTTGCTAAAGTGTATATTTTTGAAGGAAAATGAGTATCTAACAAGACAGATCAATGTCCTACATGGAGAACACAAGTGGCCATGGGGAAGCACGTACCACACGGGCCAGTGGTGCAGGGGAGCCTGCAGCCAAGGGATGGTGCGGATGGGCTGCTCTGCATGGCTTCTCTTTGGTAGCAATCAGTGTCCATGGGAGTCGGCGTTTGCTCTTTGAATCCCCTCGTCCTTTCATCTTTTATAAAGAACTCATCTTTACAAGCAGGGCTCCCTAGATACAAGAGGTAGGCATGAAAAGTCCCTTTAGAAACTCCATTACAATCAACTCCCAGACCCCGGCAGAGGAAAACTGCCTTGGCTTCATGCTCTGCTTGCTTTAGTCAATATCAGAACAGGAAGGTAGAGGCCAGACCTGACCTGGGGACTGGAGGAAAAGGAGTGTTGGGAAGCTGGGACAATGGGAGGAATTATCGATTCAAAAAAACCAGACACCACCGCTATAAAAAGGAGACGGGAGGAGAGAAGCCTCCAATGAGTCATCCTGTTTCAACACCAGTCACCGCAGCGACACAGGGGCCCAAGACTTGCTGATACCTTCATTCCAACTGAGAAGCAGGAGGAAAAAAGCTAGTGTGCCATGTGGGGCTTCCCCTGCAGTGACAGATTTACTGGCACTGCCTCCCCCCTGCAGCATGGTCTTTACTCTGGCCAAGGATCACACAGCAGCAAACGCATCCTGATTCTGTTTGCCTGAGTGCTCTCTCCCTGCTCCCCAAGGAGTTGCCTTACCAGTGGGCCTGCCTGGGGACCACTCTCTACTTGAACCCGTGTGCTCTCACAGGATCTTATTCTCAAGTCCTTTCCAAAACACTGTCATCTGACATCACTAATGTCACAGTGGGTTCTGGGCTGGAAGCCATACTAGCTTCAGGTCAGCCGGATGTTGGGGGTCTGAGGCTCAGGTGGGAATTCCAGAAATCCAGGATGTGGAAGATGCTCTGAGAGTCAGGGAAGGTTAGGCTGCCAGGCTCAGACAAGGTCCTTTTTCTCTGGCTGCTGCTCTTGAGTAATCAAAGTTGATAAGGTTCAGTAGAGAAGTATTCTGGTCACCTAAAATGAAAGCTTCACTGATTTTCTATCTTCTGGTTTACTCCCCAAAAGGCTGTAACTGCTGGAGCTGGGCTGATCCAAAGCCAGGAGCCAGATGCTTCTTCTGGGTCTCCCTTGTAGGTGCAGGGGCCCAAGGACTTGGGCCATCTTCCTCTGTCTCCTATCACCCCCCACCCCCCACCACCACACCACACATTCGCAGGGAGCTGGATAGGAAGTGAGGTAGCTGGGACTTGAACCAGTGCCCACATGGGATGTTGGAACTGCAGACGGAGTCTCTACATGCCACACTTTAGCACTGCTGCATTTCTCTGCATTCCTCGCCCCGTTCCCTTTTAAAAAAAGCTTTTGTTTTTCTTTTTTATTGGAAAAGCAGGTATAAAGAAAGGAGAGACTGTCATCCGCTGATTCACTGTCCAAGTTGCTGCATTGGCCAGAGCTGAGCAGATCTCAAGCCAGGAGCCAGGAGATTCCTCCAGGTGTCCCACAGAGGTGCAGGTTCCCAAGGCTTTGGGCCGTCCTCTGCTGTTTTCTCAGGCCACAAGCAAGGAGCTAGAAGGGAAATCGAACAGCTGGGACAGGAACTGGTACCCATACTGGATCCTGGTGGTTGCAAGGTGAGGATTTAGCCATTATGCTACTGTGCTGGACACCCCAAAAGTTTTGAAAGTTTTTTTTTTTCTATTTGTTTGAAAAGCTGAGAAAGAGAAACACAGAGAGATCTTCCATTTGTTGGTTCAATCCTCAAATACCCATAGCAAACACGATTGGGCCAAGCCATAGCCTGGAGTCCAGATCTCAATCCTGTTCTCACACATGGCTAGCAGGGACATAGGTGCTTGCTCTCCTGCTATGTTCCAGGGTGTGCATTGGCAGGAAGTTGAAAATGGAAGCAGAGCTGAGACTTGAACTCAGAGTCCAATATGGGATGCAGGTGTCCCAAGTGGTATCCACTACTGCAACAAATATCTCATCTATTGTTTTCAAATTTTAATTAATTTATTGTACAGGAAGAGGGAGCGAGAGAGACAGAGTGAGTGAGAAAGATAGGTAGATAGATAATAAATTATACTCTGCATACTCCTGGCTTTGTTCACCTCCCTTTTTGGTCTCACAGATTCTTAATTCTTTGGCAGACCATATAGTGGGTTTTTCTGAAACACTGTGTTCCTAGCCTTGTTTTAAACCTTTGAGAGGCATTAATTTATCACTCCTGAAAACAATGCTGTAAGTTGGGTGTTATTACTGTTTTGTGGGTGAGAGTTGACTAAATAATGCCTAACTATTGCTCTGGGAGCCCGCTCTGAGGATGCGTGTCAGCCATGAGGCCAGACAGTGTTGCCAATGGTATGGCAGTGACGTCTGATCAGCAAATTGCTCCTAAGATGAAAGAACTGTAACTGTCAAAAGTTATAATTTCCTTATGGGGAAACTAAAAGCTACACCTATGGAATTGTTGCAAGAGCTACTAACTCTTGGGATGGTATGTTGGGAGGGGAGGTCATGAGGTTTTAGAATCAGAGTGCCTCTCAGCTGATGTAGATTATGTTCCTGGTGTTGAAATCCGGCTCTGTGGATACTTGTAAGGGCTGGTGTGCTGAAGAACATTCCATACACCTCTGAACTGATGCTGTTGCTACTGTGTGATGGAATGTTTAAATCTAAGAAGACCCTTGATGGCATTGTATGTCAGTTCTATGCAGAAAAGGAGACTAGGGCAGAGAGAAGTAATTTTAAGTTAAGCATTCCCCAGTCACCAGGGCAGCAACTGGTAGAACTGTGTTTAATCCTAAGCAACCTGGCACCAGTACAGCTACCAGGGTCTGCAGAGCTTAGCTTTTGTGGGAGCGGAGGAATTTGCTTCAGTTATTTCTATTCCTGGGCTCTCATCTCAAGGTATAAACTATGCGAGGGAAAATCCCTGAATAGCTAAAATGGCCCATGGGTTCATTTCCTGGATGGCGGATAGGCCAGGGGCCTTGATATAAATCCTTGGAGGAACCTCAGAAGAAGGGGAGTTGAGTATGGGATTGGAACAAAACAGTGAATATTGACTGTTTCTGGTGTCAGATGGGGAGTCAGGAGAGATAGTTGCTGACCGATAGCCTCAAGATGCATTTGTTGTTTCTATCAATGCTGTGGTTACTAAACACATCGCTCCGGGAACTTTTAATTTGATAAATGCTCATAATGATCCCACCAGATGACAAAAAGCAATGCTATGCATTCCGTTATTTACTTTATGGTGTCTGTAGCACCCTGAGAAGGAAAATATTCCGTAGTGTGGCTTTTATATGATGTTAGACATAAAAGTGCTTGTGGAAGACTGTGAAGTTACTAAAGCTCGTCAGAAGTCAGGGACATAGCCCCATGGACGAACAGGTAGAGGCAGGTCAGAGAGGACCTCATGGGAGAGGAGCTCATGGGACAGAATTTGGCAAGCCAGGATTTGTTGGCTATGGGAGTAAACCTGGCTTACTCACCAGGTGAAGAGGAGGAAACAGCTGACCAGACCTGGAGGGATGCAGTTTGGGACAAGACACAGCAGGAAGACAAGCTAGGTCAGATGCTTCAACCATGTGATGAGCCCTGCTGGGATAGTTAGAACAGTTGAGTCTGCAGAGTTGGGAGTATTGGAGGCATCACACTGAAGCTAATTCTGGAACCAGTGTCCTCAGATTAGTGACAGCTTGAGGCTTCTAGAGTGGTTATGTCTGGTATTCAAGGCCTGTGACTTTGGTGTCTGGGTCGATCTGTCCTTTCCTATGACTCCAGCCCCAACTCCATTTGCTTGTGTGTTGTCTCTCTGGGCCTTGCCTCCAGGTCACCTCCTATTCGGGAAATTTTTCCTGCTTCACTGCTAACCCAATGTCTCAACGTATAATTGGTTACCTGGCTAGCTAATTTGAGAAATGAATTAAAAGAATAAATCTGTTGTGAGTGACTCAAGGGTTTACCTGTGCCAGGGAATTTATTTATGTTTGCCTAGTCCTGGGGGAACACAGTGTGGGAATTCCAGCCATGGAGACATTTCTGCTGGTTGATGGAAATATTTTTAAGCAGGAAGGACTTATGATCCAACCACAAATCCTATGAAAAGTCCGACTAAAGAAGAAATTTTACCAATGAAACATGGCCAGAACATATGCATATTGCTTTGTAAAGCAATGGAGTCTTAATCATTGAATGTATACAAGCAGAATGAATAGCTGTTAGGTTTTTTTTTTTTTCCCTGAGACTCCATTTAAAAGGATATTAGTAGATTCCTTTAAAATGAATGATTTGATCTGGGGAAACAAGGAAGAAATGCCCACTACTCAAAGATGCACTCCCTTTCCCATGCCTGCCAAGGGTTCATATTTGTTGCACTTAGCATCTGGACTTTCATGGGTGAGGCAAAGTTGGAGCAAACAGCTCATGGGGAAAATGCAATCGAAGAAGCCAAAGAACCTAAAGTCAGCTAAGGAATGGAAGTGGGAACCAGAGAAAGAAGGGGAACAGGGTGGAAGAACCACACAGTGTGGCTGTCATCGAGAGCTGTGGGGCTGACTGTGAGAGTACAGGGGAGAGTAAGGTTTCAGGAAGCAGCTGCCATCTGTGTGAAGGATGTTGAGAATGGCGAGAGTGGGAATAATGGATTTTAAAGGCATCTTGGTGTGTGTTAAACTTGTGCTCTACCCTTGGGGTTTTTCTGTTTGGATACTGTATAGATTTGGAGTGCTTTTGATTATGTGTGTGTGTTCTGATGGACAGCTGTTTCTTTGAACGTGACTCCATATTGAGATTGGACCACAAAGCCGTCTGGCATTTAGAGGGAGGAAGCCAAATATATAATGGATAAAGGATACAAAGGCTCTTGAAGCCAGCATGGGTAGCACAGGACCCTCTTTGGCTTCCCTCTTGCTGTCTCAGATGCTGGCTCTGAGTTCTTGGGGCCCTGTGAAGTCAGCTTGAAAGCACTCTCTGAATATACTCCTTAGTCCCTTCCAAGTCTGAAAGTCATTGTGCAACACCAGGCTGGCTTCATGGCAGTCACGGACACTGACCACAAGGAAATACAGACTCTTTCTGGTTGCACATCTGAGTGACCACATTGTGGAAAAGGTGCCCTGGGCATGGAGCTCTGGGCCATGGGGTGTGATTTTGTGAATGGAGTCCACTGTGATTCTGTTGAATCCGGATAACACGACCCAGGCTTCTGCTTGGCCTCAGAGCGGATGTCTAGTTCCACACCACAGCCAGTCTCTGGGACAGGCTGCTCTTATTACCCAATATTTTCCTCTTGTCTCCAGACACAACTTCTCATAAATCCCTCTGCTGTATCCCGTTGGAACAGAGCTCAAGGGTTTAAACCAGTTTGCTCAGTAGGACTCTGGCATCTTGCAAACAAGGAGTCATTTGAAATGTCATGGACTTGGGTAGCCAGACATGCAGAGGACGCTGCTGGCCATCTTCCAGAGCAGAATTGGTCAGGGAAGGGACATTTGCTCAATAGAAGCAGAAGGAACACAAAAGAATGCCAGCCCCCTTTCAGAGACAATGTTTTGGTTCCTAAGGAGGATGTGGCACGAGTGTCTACCAGTTGGATGAGATGTGTGGTTGTCTACACATATCACAGGAGCCAACCTGGAACTGTGTTTTTTGAGAATTTCTATGGAGTCATGGCAATCTGAGACACCAACTCACACACTGCAATATAGAACTCTGAACAAAGAAGACTGGTGACTGCTTTTTAGAAAATCACTAAAATATATAAGCTTGTTGTTTTTAGATGTATAACATTTAGAAATACATGAATTGTTTCAATTTTAACATGTATTTATGTGAGAAGGAGAGAGTGCATCCATCTCGGTTCATAACCCTAAATGCTTACAATAGCCGGAACTGGGCCAAACCAAAGCTGAAAGGCAGGAATTTAATCTAGGTCTCTTGTATGAGCAGCAGGAACTTAGTGACTCACTTAAGCCTTCATTACTTCCTCCAAGGCTGTGCGTTAACAAGAAGGTGCAATTGAGAATGGTACCGGGGCAAGGACCCAGCTACTTCGATATGGGATGCAGGCATATTAACCAAATATCTGAGTGTGTGCACTTCCCTTCCCCCTACAGCCTCATTCCCCAGAGGTAACCACTGCAGAGAAGCTGGTGTGTGCTTTTCCAGAACTTTTTCCATGAGAGGCTTACCTTCCATCTCAGAAGACAGGAGGATGCAAAAATGCTGATGCTATTGCTTCAAATTTTGGGAGACAAGTAGGATTTGAGTGGCTGGAGTTGATGAAACTCTGGTGGGGTACAGGCACCAATCCCAGCCCCCTGTCTTGAGCCAATGATTTTTCCAGCAACCTTTCTCCTAACTTGGGGGCCACTTTGGTTCATATGTATTGTTTATAATGCGGCTGAAATAGCCCAGACAGTAGATTTATTTACTTTTATAACAGATGGTGCATCTGGACTCTGCTGCAAACTCCTGGAGAAGGGGTTTGGCAACTTGCTATTTGGTTCCTGGTGAAGAACTGTTTTTAGCTTCTGAAAGGTTTCTGTAATGAACTGGAGATTGAGGGGAAGCAAGGAGGGTGCAGTCAATGGCCAGGAGATATTGCTGAGGGGTCTCCTTTTTGAGCTTAGGGGCAGGAAGGGGAAGGAATTCCGTTTTGACTCGTTTGTTGGAAATCCCCTTGTTGTGAGATTGGGGCTTGCAGGTTGAAGATGTCTATTCTAAAGACTACTTGATGTTAATAAACACAAATGCCTGGATTTTGCCAATCAGAGAGGAATGCCTCTCTTATCTCTTTCCTTTTCCTTCAATCATCAAATGAGCTCTTAGAGATTCTTAACAGCTTTTGATAGCATATTCCTGTATCAGCCATTTATGCAGTGCCTACTGCCAGGCACACCTCTAGGGACATGGCAAGCACTGATGAACAGTGCAAATATTCTTGTATTCATAAAACTTACAACCAGTGTGCAGAAAAGCACAGGAACAATAAACAAGGCAAGCAAGTAGACTTCATAGGTCTTCAATGGTGACAAATATCATACAGGAAGAAGAAGGAAATTACAAGAGCAATTAAAGGATGAGTGTAATTTTTAAAAAATATCTATTTTTTTAATTTGAAGGGCAGAGTTGTAGAGAGAGAAGGAGAAACAGAGCAAGTGCCCATACAGGTTGGCTCTGGACCAGTTTGAAGCCAGGAGCCAGGAGCCAGGAGCGTCCTCCAGGTATCCCATCAGGGGTCAGGGGCCCAAGGTTTTGGGCTCTTTGCTGCCTTCTCAGACAATCAGTAGAGAGTTACATTGGAAGTGCAGCTGCCAGGACTTGAACTGACACTTACATGGGATGCTAGTTCCACAGGAGGAAGCTTAGCATGCTAAGCCACAGTGTTGGTCCCATGAGTATAGCTTTTTAAATTAACTAATTTGAAGGGCATAGACACATGTATATGCCACACACAGGGAATGAGTGAGCGAGAGAGATATATAAAGAGAGACAGAAGGAGAGGGAGAGATATCGTACCTTCTGATTCCTGTCACAAATGCCTATAACAACAGGAGCTGCAACAGTTTGAAGACATAAACAGAGAATTCAATCCAGGTCACCCAGGTCTTGCACGCGAGGGGCAGCCGTCACTGCTGACTCCCAAGGTTTACATTAATGGGAGCTAGAGTAAGGAGCAGAACTGGGACTTGAACCCAGGCACTCCAACGTGGGATGCAGATATCCTAAGGAGAGTTTTAACTATAAAGCCAAATGTGTGGTTTTTCAATAGGGTATTCAAAACAGATAGTGAATTTGAACAAAGCTCTGCAAGAAGTGAAGGAATTAAAGAAGTTCCTAAGAAGAAAGGGACTTTGGGGACTGGATTGGGATACAAATTTACATCCTCAATGTTACCATTCTCTAAGCCAGACCCAGTATGTGATTCTTAATTTTAGGAACCCCAAAGTAGTTGTTTATCAATAAACAGTAACACATGGAGATGGTGGAGAAGATGGTGATGTTTGGCTCTCCCAGAAAAAAAACATGGGTATAGCTTTACAACAGCTTCCAACGATTTAACAGAGGCATGTGCAAGTGGCTGGCATTTCAGGGTGATAAGTGCAAAATATGCCCTGGCATGAGACAGGTAAAATTGTGACTGTTATTCTTGAAATTGGTCCACCTCTCAGAAAGTACTTCCCCAAATTCCATCATTGGGAATGCATTGCTTTGGTGAGCTAAATTGCACATCACACAATGAGGTGCACTCATTCAACTAAAAACAAAAGCATGACATTAATTCATTGGTTTTCTTTCTCTTCCAGAAGGAGCTCCTAAGATAGGTTCTAGGGGAGAGTGGAGGGAAGAGGAACAAGCGATACAGGAATAGATACGCTGGGACTGCAGCAGACGCTACTGGTATCTGAGCCCTCCCAGATGAGCTCTGTTCCTTACTGTTAGTTTTATTCCTGACATAAAATGGTTCCTGACAAATAGGAGTATAAGTTGGTCAGTTTTGAAGTCAAGAAAAAGCTGCCAGTGGACAACTGATGAAGAGAGAGTAATTATCTTTTTTTTAAGTTGGTAAATCAGAGGAAAAATATGAAAGTAGTTCAAAGAGTTTCTAGAAAATGGAATTAAAAGATAAGTTTATTTTGATGCAAAAAAGTTCAAATCCATACATACAAGGGATCTTGAAAATGTGCATGGAAAACAGATATTGTGAAAAAATTAGGCATAGATTTCAACTTTTTTCTTTTGGGCCAAGGTCAATTTATCTTTTAGTTTTATCTGTCATGAAAATTAAAATACTTGCACATTATTCACCATTGTCTCATTTACCTGCTGATGATTTAAATGCTGAATCCCTCACATTTCTGTAAGTAGAGACCTTGACCTGGATTTTTTCATAGAATTTTCAGTGTCCTAAAAATAAATGATTTCAAGGAATGGACTATTGACTGTCCTCTGTGTGATGCACAGAGTAAACAGAACATGTAGTTTGTTTTTCTTCTTGCTCAATAGTTCTCTCCAACCTCTTTTCAAACAACTCTTTTAGAGAAGGACCTTACTACCCACTTGCCTGCCACAGTTATGTAGGTTTGTATCTGCTCTGTTTGAACGGCGTCAACCCACTGCCCAATCATTGGTATAGTATTCATGTAGAGAAGAGCACTAGTATTGGTTACCTGACTGAATGCTTTGGGAGAAAGAGTAACAATGTGTGTTCAATGTTTGCTTGGTGTAGATTCCACAAGGTTCATATCTACGCATATGTGTATGTGTATGTGGATGTGGATGTGGATGTGGATGTGTATGAGGGGACTTTGGAGCCAGTGTTGTGGCTCAGTGCATAAAGCTGCCACCTGTAACTCCAGTATCCCATATAGGTGACAGCTGAAGTCCTACTTGCTCTGCTTCCAGGCCAACTTTTTGCTAAATGCTCCTGGCAAAGCAGTGGAAGATTGCCCAAGTTCTAGGGCATCTGTTAGGCATGTAGGAGCTTTAGATAGAATTCCATTGTGCTGATTCATTCCCCAAATGGCCAAAATGACTGAGACAGGTCCAGATAAAAACCAGGAGGTGGAAATTCCATGTAGGTCTTCCATGTGGGTCTTGCATGTGAGTGTCAGAGGCCCAAGTACTTGGACCATTATCTGCTGCTTTATCAGGTGCGTTAGCCAGAAGCTGGTTTGGAAACGGACTCTAATCAGCACTCACATGTGATGCTGGTGTTGCGGGCAGTAGGCAGACAAACCTGCTGCGCCACACCACCGATCTCCTTTCCTGCTATTCTGAGTGAGATGTCCCCTCTCCTTGGTCAGTAATACGAATTTCCATTTGTTCAAGATGCTTAAATATACCCTGTACTGTAGATGGCCAGTAGATAAAATGGTCAGTCTGTTTTCAAGAAGACAGCATATTTTTTCCCCGTAAGAACACTTAATCTGGATGATTCAAAGAGAAGAATAAATACAGCTAAGGGAGTTAGAATCTCCAATCTGAAATTCCCCAATACTTTCTCTCAGCAAGTATTGCAGATGCAGGAAATGCCATTGGGAAATGATTTCATGTTCACTTTCCATGCAGGAAAAATGCTGAGTGTTTGCTTCTGCTACTGAGCACACGGAGACCTCTGCCCACTAGACACATTTGAAAGGACAGTGGCTTGCAGCCACTCAGAGAATGGTGCCCTTGAAGATTTGCGGACACCCAGAGCTTCGAGAATCGACACGGTTGATTTCAGGTGAAGGCTGGCATCCGAACACCTCTCAGGGTTTGCTTGGGCTGCTTTCTTCAGCAGACAGCTGAGGTGTTTTTTTGTTTGTTTGTTTGTGTTTTTTTTTTTTTTTTGCCACTGACTTGACTGGGTATGTGTGTGTGTGTGTTTATTTGGCTGCAAGTCTGGGGTTAAAAATGGATCCTCTCTTAAATGCTTCCTACTTTTTATAAAGAGTAAAAATGCTAACTGTATTTGGAGGACACTGACCTAAATGTCCCGCTGATGAGTCAAAATGGTGCTCGGAGTTGCTACCGGTTCTTGCACAGATACTGCACCTGCCTCTCTCCTCTCTCTTTTTACCTCCTTGTTAAATATTTGCTGTCTGTCTGAATTGGGAAGGGATATTTCACACCAAAATCAAATGTGGACGGTTTTGGTCGGTACCTCATTGTGCTTCTATGTGGTTTCCTTTTTTAAGACATGTGGAGTGAATAGAAGTGCTCTCTGTCCCTCCTCCTAACGGGCTGTTTGCCCCTCTGGTCAATCTGATTGTTTTGTCTTGTCTGTGGCTTTATGGAGGCTTTGTTTTCTCACCTGGAGCAGATGTACTTAGATCCCAGATGTTTTTAGAATCTTTCCATGTGGACTTACATACCGTTAGCAGCAGTAACTCTTAAAGGCTTGCAATTTTTTGTAAAGAAGTTCTCTTTGTTCATTGTTCAGAAAGTGTTTGTGGTTCTTAATTAGGTATTTCATTAAAAACACTCAAAATATTGGTCTGTAAGATGACTCCACTAGGTTTTTTTTTTCTTTTTCAAAAATCAATTCAATGTTTTATACCTATACTTCGGTGATAAGTGGGTTTTGTAAAATTGAAGTCTACACAGAAGGTACCCGGCAAATGATTTCTAGTAGACAACAGTGAAGACAAAAGACATCCACAGAAACCAAAGTCAATAAAAATAGCTGTAAGTTTTAAAGAAACTTGAGGAAAGCAAATGTTTACAGTCAGAGATATAGGAATCCTAACAGTGAAGCAACCATTAAAAGAAATTCATCTACAAAAGTAGGCAAATAATGTGTTCATCCCATGCCTTCATTACCAAGCTCCAACGATGTTCAGTGTATTACCAATTTTATTGTTGTAGTACTGCTGCATTCTTCCTTCCCTGATTAATTTGAGGCCAATAGTAGATAAGTTGTATCACTCATACAATTTCGCACTTCAAGAAGGCATGGAAAATGGGGTCAAAGGCCATGTTTTCGAGGGGGGTCCACATTATTGAAATACTTACAGTTTTTTTATAATACATGCTTTCCATTAACTTTCTGGACACCCCCTTATATATTCAGTGATGCACAGTAATCATTGTCCCTACCTCAAGACAGGACTTCTGTAGCTGTGTGAGATACCCAGCTAGTCTTTAGAAATCCTCAACAGTTTCCAGAATGTTCTCTTGCTTTCCCTCTTCTTTCTGTGCCACTAACAAATAAAATGAATCAGAATTTAGAAAGGTGCATAGTAATGAGACTGGCTAGAAGTATTTAGATTCTCTTTCACTTTTTCTCATGCTTTGCTTCTGTTGCTTTTGTTGAAGAAATCACACCTTTCGTCCAAGGAGTCTTCTGGTCTCGTCCTTTTGACTACGTTAGAAGCACTTTCCCCTGTGTTCATACTCATGCTGTCAAGTGAAATTCAGTGTTGAGGCTTTTCACTCACCTCTTCCATTCGTATCATCTCTCTCTCTCTACAGAATCCCAGTTCTTAACAATGGCTGCATAATTACTCATTTGTGCAAAACAAGCTCAAAAAAGCAAGTCTAGCACTGTCACGTAGGTATGCTATGATTATTGAAGTGAATTGGTGGCAGTTTTCTGGTGGTTTTTGCCTGAGATATGTACAGTGACATTTACTGGCGTAGCAGCAAGGGTGTAACAACAAGTACTCTGATAATCAATAAATAACACAAATAAAACTAAAGTAAATAAAAACCTGACTTGTGGCACCAACTGACTTTGTGATGCTTTCACCCTCTTTGAGTCTGCCATCCAGCTGCCAATTTGGTGTCACCAAATGCAGAGTTGCATAGAAATGTGCATAATGACCTGTGGGTGCAGGGCCCTGGTCTCCAAGGGACCACTGGAAAATGTCTTTTCAAAAGTAATAGGCCAGATATAAGAGTTATCGGAGTCCTAGTAGGTGCAGAAAGAGACGCTGGGTTTACAAATGTATTTAATGAAATAATAAGGAAAAATTTTCCTACTCTAGAGAAAGAAGCGGGAAACAACACCTAGGAGGGACACAGAACTCCCAACAGGCTTGACCAAAAGCGATCTTCACCAAGACACATGATCATCAAGCTCTCTTCAAACAAACATAAGGAAAAAAAATCCTTAAATGTGCACATAAAAAAAAAATCAATTGACATATAAAGGAATGCCAATAAAACTCACAAGAGACCTCTCACAGGAAACTCTACAGGCCAGAAGAGAATGGAGTGACATATTCCAGATTCTAAAAGCCAAAAATTGTCAGCCCAGGATAATGTACCCAAGAAAGCTTTCCTTTGTCTTTGAAAATGAAATAAAATTCCTCCACAGTAAAGAAAAGTTAAAAGAATATTCCTCTTCCAAACCTGTCCTACAAAGGATACTTAAAGATGTTCTCTCTTGGGCTGATGGCATGGCCTAGTGGCTAAAGTCCTCGCCTTGAACGTTCTGGGATTGAATACGGGCACCGGTTCTAATTGTGGCAGTTCCACTTCCCATCCAGCTCCCTACTTGTGCCCTGGGAAAGCAGTCGAGGACGGCCCAAGGCTTTGGGACCCTGCACCTGCATGGGAGACCTGGAAGAAGTTCCTGGCTCCTGGCATAGCACCAGCCGTTGTAGTCACTTGGGGAGTGAATCATTGGGTGGAAGCTCTTTCTCTCTGTCTCTCCTCCTCTCTATATATCTGACTTTCCAATAAAAATAAAAAATAAATCTTTAAAAAAAAAAGATGTTCTTGACAGAGAAAAGGGATAGCACTCAGCAAAACCAAAGACAAATGTGAAGAACATCCCAGTAAAATAACAACAGAAGACTAAATCAATTAATAATCCATTGCTAAAATGACAGGACCAAATTACCACCAATTCACATTAATCCTGAATGTAAATGGCTTAAACTCATCTATCAACCATCATAGATAAGTAGACTGGATTAAAAACACAAAACCCATCTACTTGTTGCCTACAGGAGACATATCTTACCAATAAAGATCTGTGGAAACTATCTCATGGATTTTGTTTTTCGTTTCATCTCTTCAAAATATTTTCTTTCTTATTAAATTCCTCATACTGTATTGATAGATCATACAGTAGCATCATTTTCCAAGAAGATCCTTGAGTTTCTTTTTTATTTCTTCAATGACACATTAGCAATTCAGTAGAATGTTATTTAACTTCATGACGTTTTTAATTTCTGTTTTTCTTCCTGCTGTTGATTTTGTTTTGTGTGTTTCCATTTCGGGGGATGCACAGTAACTGTGTAATGGAGACTATCATATCTAGACGCATGTTATTCAACTTCATGGCAATGTAAATTCCTATTTTTCTTCCTGTTTTTGATTTTGTATTATGGCTTTTCCTTTAAGGACATGTATAGTAACAGTGTAATGCAGACTATCATATCCAGATGTGAGAATACAATACAGTATGCACCTCTACTTCCAGATCAATGATGGACTCCTAATGAAACTGTTAACTATGTTTTGACAATAGGATGCTAGACTCTTTTCCATTGTCCATGCCAGCACTGATTATATATGAGTGTTTATGAAGAACTATAGCATGTTAATAATATAAGGGAACTTTCTGTATGGAGGGGACTTGGGAAGGGTGTAAGGGAAATCCCAGGGCCCATGGAACTATCATAAATTATTATTAACAATAATAATAAAAAAGAAAATGAAGTAAAAAATATTTCTGTTTGGTTGTCCACCAGCTGATTATTCAATTAGCCTCATTTGTTCTATTTCACTTTAAAGTGTTTGAGAATACTTTTAAATTTATGTGTTATTTTATAATTATGCAAAATTCACTATATGGCTTAAGGCCAAAATCTTAAATATTCAAAGAAATGTCTTTTAAGAAATAGTATTGTATCCTCCCAGATCTTTCTTCTTATTATTTTTAATTTGAGAAACATACACACACATACACACACACACAGAGAAAGAGAGAGAGAGAGAGAGAGAGATTGAGAGAGACTGTGTCTGCTTATTCTCTCCTCCAATGCCCTCAAAGGCTGGGGCAGAGGCTGGGTTGGGCTGAATCCTGGAGCCAGAAATTCCATCCAGATTTCCCACATGGGTGTCCAGAAGCCTGTTATCTGTGTCATCACCACTGCCTGTCAAGGTCTATACTAGCAGGAAGCTAACCCAGGAGCTAGAGCTAGGATTGCACCCAAGCACTCGGATGCAGAGTGTGGGTGTCTTAACCACTAAATTAAACATCCTCCATCACATTTCTTTTCCTCTAGAAATTTTACACACACACACACACACACACACACACACACACACATTTTTCCATTCTTACACTTTTACCTAAGCACATTTTTCTATATTTTTCTTTTTTCCCCTAGCAGTATATCCTAGAAAGCACTTCATGGTGGTCTATAGAAGATGATTCATACTTATTTAAAAGGCAAAGAGATAGGGATAGGCAGAGAGAGCTTCCATATGCTTGTCACGTCTCAAATTCCCACAACTGCCAAGGAGAGGCCAGGCCAAGGCCAAGAACCTGGGAACACAATTCAAGTTTGTCAGGTGAATGGCCCGAACCAACTACTTGAGCTGTTACTTGCTGCCCCTCTGGATCTACAATAACAGAACACTAGAATAAAGAGTGGTGCTGGAGCTAGACCCCAAGCACTGATATCTTAGCTGCTACTCCAATTGTCTTTGCCTCATTCCTTCGCTAACTAAACAGGACTCAATTGTTTTAAAGTTGGTTGTTTTTTTTTTTTTTTTTTTTTGGCATTGTAAAGGCAGATATACAAATAGGAAGAGAGATTGAGTAGGAAGATCTTCCATCTGACAGTTCACTCCCCAAGTGGTCGCATTGGCTGGAGCTGAGCAGGAGCTGAGCTGATCTGAAACCAGGAGCCAGGAGCCTCTTCCAGGTCTCCCACATGGGGGCAGGGTTCCAAGGCTTTGGGCTGTCCTTAATTGTTTTCCCAGACCACAAGCAGAGAGCTGGATGGGAAGCAGGACTGCCGGGATTAGAACCAGTGTCCATATGGAATTCTGATGCGTTCAAGGCGAGGACTTTAGCTGCCAGGCTACAATGCTGGGCCCGACTCCATTTTTACATTGGATAAATCAGGATTTAATCAACTAGTCTCCTACTGGTGGACGCTTGAGTAATCCAAATAATTTTAACCATTTAAAAAATGTTGATTAGTTAGTTTAAAACCTAGATGGTACAAAAATACATGCATTGAGAATAATGTTCTTAGCTCTTCCCCCAAAGTTGTGTTTTATCCCCGAGGCAACTGGTGTTTGATGTGTGTTTAGCTCACAGACATCTGTTTTCAAGGTGAGAACTGTTATTACTAATCATGTGTAGAAAGGAGGATAAATAAAAAAATGAAGTGCTGAAGTGTTTCACTCAATTTATTTCTTGGATATGGGAGCAGGAATTAGGGTTTACATTATAGTTGAATTTTCTTTTGTATTATTTGTACGGGAATGGGGGAGAGAGATAGAGAGAGAGAGAGAAAGAGAGAGAGAGAGAGAGAGAGAGAGAGAGAGAGAGAGAATGGATGTGTTGGTCCACTCCTTACATGTGTACAATGAGCACAGTTGGATGAAAGTCAGATCTCAGGGTGAAGAACTATAACTAGGACTTACATACAGGTAGTAAGAACCTAATTACTTGATCCACCATCCCTGCCTCCCAGGGTCTACACCAGCAGGAAGCTGGAGTTAGGGGTTGAAATTGGAAATCATAGCCAGGCACTCCAATGTGGGATAGAGGCATGATAACGCACCCATTAGCTACTAGGCCAAATGCACACTGCTTTGGTGGCTTTTCCATTCCATCACAGCTTCTACCTCAGAACAGCAGTAACAAAGGTGTTATTTGTGAAATTAGGTTTGAAATCAGTCAGTAGTGATCTGAACGGAGTAAGCATTCATGTCATCATCATGATCATCATCACCAAATGATGACTTGTTTTAATTACTATGTTCTAATGTGAACAAAACTAGTGGCATGCTGAGAGTTAGATAAAGCAAGTTAAACAAAAAACCACTATTTAAAGTGAATGACTCCAACTGAGATGCATCTTGGAAAATATACACAAGACATTTTTACTTCATCCAAATAACTGCCCATATTACACCTACTATGGCCATCATGTAGGTTTATAGCCATCATGTAAGGAGAAAAGTCAAAATCGATGAGAGACTCTCAAATCTTCCACATGGTCCACATCTCCTGGGACTCAGGCCCTTGTGCTGTCCCCTCACAGTGAGCTGGGGATGACTTTTTGTGACCAATAGAATAGGGTGTAAGAAGCAACATGTGGCTTGCAAGTCTGGGTGACAGGGGCATTGTAGCTTCTGCTTTGGTCTCTAGGGTTTCTTTCCCTGGAGGAAGTCAATTTCCAATATGGGAGGATACTCAAGTTGGCACACAAGGAGAGGGGCCAAGGCTTTCAACCATCAGGGAGCACTAGCTTCCCAGCCATGGGACAGAAACACTCTGGAACATTATCCCCAGCCTTGTAGGTGACTACAGAAGATTACAGAAGACTGCAGTCTGGGGGCATGTCACTGCAAGGTTACAAGGTATCCAAACTAGAACATTGCATTTGGGTCACTTTGGAATTCCAGAGCCAAGAGATACAAATAACACTGCTGATGTTTTATGTCAACCAGTTTTCGGAGTGATTTGTTGCTCAGTACATACTCACAATTCATGCAGTATTGGAATTGTAAGTTGATAGATAATAATTTTTACAATAAGCTTGGGAATAGGGATCTTCCAGAATCCTACTTCTCACTTTTTCCTGATTGTAACAGTGTGGCACCGTTACTTTGGGCAGTACAGTAAAGTTGAGAGAAAAATATTAGAGATCAGTTTCCAGCTTGAGCTAGGTCACATTTCCCCTATTATATAAACTAAAGACTCAATATGCAGAAGGAAGTAATTTTTCAGGGTACACAGTTACTAATGGCATGGTGATACTTTAATACAAGTTTATTCAATTGAGCCATGTATATGCTTCTGTACTCTGTTGATCTTAAAAAAAAAAAAACTATCCTGTAAATGGGAACCATACAGTAACGAAACATCCCTAAGCCATGGTTTCTGTTCATTTATTCATTCATATACTCACAAATAGCTATTGGGCACTATCATATATTAAACAGTGTATTAGGTGTTAGGTAAATAAAAAGAAACACCTACTATTTGTTCTACAGACATTGGAATGTGGTAGAAGATACTGCAATTAAAAGATAAACACACAATGAATGTGGTTCAAAGAAATTGCTGTAAGAGCCAAGAAGGAGGTGCACAAACATGAAACAGGAATGCCAGAGTACACAGCAATGGGTCAGGAGAAGTCAGTGGGGGGTGGCAGGAAGGATGCCACAGACATGCATGGCTCAGTGATGGTATGTATTGAGAAATGTGTTTCTAGGGGATTGTAGTGCTGGGTGAACATCACAGTGTGTGTACAAGCCTGGAGGTTGTAGCCTACTGCTTGCTTAGGCTCAGTGATATAGTCCATTGTTATCACATGACAAATCTGGTCTGTTTTACTATATTTAATAGGACCGGCACTTATAACACACTGGGAAGTATTTCTGTATCTTTTAAAAATATTTAAGAATTTGTTTTTCTTTTTAAGATGATTTGTTTTGATTTGAAAGGCAGATTCTACAGAGGAGAGACAGAAAGGTCACCCATTTGCTGGTTCACTCTCCAAATGGCTCCAACAGCTGGATCTAAGCTGATCCCAAGCCAGGAACCAGGAATGTCTAATGGGTCTCCCATGTGAGTGCAGGGACCCAATGACTTCGGTCATCCTCAACTGCTTTTTCAGGCCACAAGCGCCGAGCTGTCTTGGGAGTGGAGCAACAGAGAGGTGAATCGCTATTCATATGGGATGCAGATGCTGCAAGTAGAAACTTGCCTATTATATCATTTGTATTTCTAACCATAGAAAATATGTAGTAAACATACAGTGCAAAATATAAATAGTGATGTGCTTGTATAGAGCACAGAGCATGAAAAGACTGGAAGTTTCTCAGGGTGTCAGGGAGTGAATGGTGAATGGGAGTGAAGGGTTTTCAACATTGCTGTGTGCAATTGCAGACTTTATAAATGCTGTATACCGAGACTGGCCATGTGGCACAGCACATTAAGTTGCTATCTACCGTGCCAGTATCCCATGGGCACTGGTTCAAATCTCGGATGCTTCACTTCTGCTCCAACTCCCTGATAATGTGCTGGAAAAAGTAGGGGAGGATAGCCCAAGGTCATGGCTCCCTGTATCCAGGTGAGAGACCAGCACGAGGCTGCTGATAAATCTTAAAAGCAAAACAAAGAAGTGCTGTACACTTAAGCTACACAATATTTAATTTAAAAGTTTTCTTTAAAAAAACACAAATTGATCTTACTGTAAAATTTTTTACTTCATAAATTCTGTTTTGCTAACTTTAAAAATTATTTTTCAATCATTCGTTCATTTATTTGGAAAGTCAGAGTTATAGAGAGTTTAAAAACATTAATGGCATAAAGAGGGAGAGAAAGATCTTTTGTTTGTTTGTTTACTCTCCAAATGGCTGCATCAGCCAGGCTGGGCCAGGCTGAAGCTAGGAATCAGTAATTATTCAACCTGGGTGGCAAGGACCCAAGCACCTGGGTCATCTTCAACTGCTTTCCCAGGCACATATAGCAGGGAACTGACCTGGAAATTAAGCATTTGGGACTCAAACCAGCTCTCATATGGAATATTGGTATTGCAGGAGGCTGCTTGGCCTGATGGGCTTATCCATTTCACCCAGACTTCCTGATTAAAAAAATATGGATCTTTTATGATAACACTTAAATATATTGTACAGCTATACAAAATATATTCTTTCTTTATATCCTTGCCTTATAAGCTTTTTTTTCCCTATTGCATACTTATTTTACTTTTTTCCCTCCAAATACCTTTTGTTAGAAGCTAAGACACAAACATACATGTCATCCTAGGCCTACACAAGTAAACAGCATCAAAATCAAGGTCTCCCACCTCCACATCTTGTCCCATTGGATGGTCCTCAGGGATAGCATCTTCTTCTGAACACCTCCCAGAGGATCTTTGTGAGTCTATTTTATAGGTAAAACTTCTTTTTGATAAGCAGAAGGAGGGCATTCTAAAATAATGCTAACAGAATAGTAAATTCATAAGCCAGTATTATGATCAGTCTTCCGTGATATACTTAACTGTATGTGTTATAGTTTTGTGCAACTGACAGTAAACAGGTTTGTCTATACCAGTGTTCCACAAACAAATAAATAATGTGTTGTAATTCAACATTACCACGGTGATAGAATTTGTTCAGTTCCATTGTAATACTATGGAACATGTCATCACTGAGTGGAGTGCTATGTGGTGCATGACTGTAGTTAGTCAGCTCCTGAGCAAAGCAGGACTTACATGAACACCAGGGCCAAGAGTACTCCAGGCAAAGGTGGTGATGTGCACTAAGACCCCGAGCTGGTAATTGATTGGAATATTTATAAAGCCAAAGGTATTGTCCCTGCTAAGTAAAACATGCAGCAAAGAGAAATGCAAGATCAGCTGGAGATATGTCTGGGCCAAGATGATGCGTAGGACTTGGCATAGAATGTGCTGCTGGGTGTGGGTTTTGTTTTAAGAGCAAAGGGACAAGCTTTTGTGTTTCACACTTCAGTGTTATTCCAGCTGCTCTGTGGAGAAGGCATGAGTGGAACAGGGAGATGAGCAGAGAGGCTGCTGTGGCTCTGCGATGACAGAGTGATGCACTAGGTTTGAGGTGATGGAAGGATTTGAGTCCTGACAACCGATTGAGTGTGAAGACAGAAGGACACTTACAGAAATGAACACCGAGTTTCAAAGTGACATTTACAAAAGCGTGAAAGACTAGAGGAAAAATGTGTTTGGGTGGGGGTATCAACAATTCATTTTTATATGTTTGACTGCCAGTTCCAAAAGGGCAAAAGTATTTTGCGAGTGCCTGGGAAACAATTTATGTCATGTCCAGATTTTAGTTTGCTAGCATATAGCTGCTTGCAGATACCATCCATCAACCATTATCTGGGGATCTTCTCATGTTTTTCTTTCACTGATGATATTGTTTAATGATCTCAAAATGCAGATAATGAAACATCTAACTAATTAGGCCAGCTCTGGCTGTAGGACCTCATAGGATTTGATGAATCCCTACTAACCACAGCAGAGCAGTCACTTGAGGTCATCTTCGAAGAAAATACCTTTCATTTCTCCCTTTTGGTCTTTATCAAGGAGTAGGGAATTTTCTTTTTAAAAGATCATGTGTTTACTATTAAAAAATCATTTCTATTTCCTCGACTGTGTCATGTTGTCTGTGGTGTTTACTGTGTAAAACACGTTCATTCAGTTGGCTGAACTTGGAACTATCTCAGTATGTTGAGTGTAACCTTCAGATAAAGATATTGCTGATTGAGGTATTGAGCTAAACATGGCTTGTTCCCCTGAAAACACAGGTATGGAGGGTCCCCCTTCCAGAATGTAATGTATCTAATGTTCTTAGAGGTGGCAAGCCATAAATGCAATTCTCCAAGCACATATTTGGGTAAAAATAGATGGTCCTATTTATAGAAATACATAAAATAATGCGGTCTTTGCAAAACCTCTTAACAGGCAAAATAAAAATAGGCTTCTCATGTAATTTCTGGCGTTATTTACCTGTTCTGAAAGTGGCTCTGGGGGTAGTAGTGTTTTCTGACCATCAGAAGCAGCAGCTGCTCTTTGCTGAGAATTCCTCCTGTTCGGCTTAGTCTCCTTGACTGTAAGATTGCTCCTTTTGTTTGTTTGTTTGTTTGTTTTTGGTTTTTTTGGGAGTACAGTTATCTGCTTTGCACAGTGGGAACTCACTTGTGTCAGGCATCATGGGACAGCAGATCATGTACCTGCCCTGGCATGTAGGGTTTCCTTGGTATGGAACATCCTACAGCTAAGTCCATACCCTGGAGCCCATCATATCACAGGCAAATAAAATACTTTATATACTGTTTGCCTTGGATTGGATGAAGATGAATTGAGTTGGACATGTTTTCAAATAGCATCAAGTTCAACCCTGAGGCACGGTATTATTTTGATCCTACCTGCTGAAAACAAGATTTCTTTACTAGCCTCATCTCCTCCCTAATTGATCTCTCCTGTAGGAAAGACCAGTTGCTTATGCTGGACTCCTGATTCTGCCTGTCCTTCAGCCTTCTTCCATAACAATGCCATTGCAATCATCCCCAAGGTAGATCTCACCAGGTTGGGTCTCTGCTGAAGCCTGCTAATGCCTTCGTGTCTTGCACAGAAACCCAAAATCAGGGACATCGTTTTCAGAGATCTCCCTAGATGCCTTCTCCTCTGTTGTGTCCCCACTGCCTCAGCCACAAGACTCACCTTCCATTCTTTACACTTGACCTGTTGCTGTGCCTTCTGAGCCTAAAATGCTTTCTTTTCTCTGGATTATTATCCCTCATTCAGTCTAATGAACCACTCCAGCTAGCTACTCTTCCTTCCTTCCTTCCTTCCTTCCTTCCTTCCTTCCTTCCTTCCTTCCTTCCTTCCTTTCTTCCTTCCTTGCTTCCTTTGCTTCCAGCCATGCCTTTCTTCATTCTCTCTTTTGATTCATTCATTTTATTTATTTGAAACACAAAAGAACGACAGACTGGAGGTAGGGATGGGGAGAGAGTGTGAGAAAGAGCGCGAGAGAGATCTCCCATCTGAGGTTCACTCCCCAAATGGCTATGAGCTGGGACCCAGGGACTCCATCCTGGTCTCCTATACTTGTCAAGAGCTCAAGTCCTTGGGTCATCTTCTGCTGCTTTTCTAGGAGAGTTAGCAGAAATCAGGAATCGAAGCAGAGTAGCCAGAGTTTGGCAGTTCTCTGACATCAGATGGTATCAGATACAAGAAGAGGCTTGACCTAGAGTGCCACACTGCCCCCTGCCCCTTGTCTTTCTCATCTTTGCTTAAGTCTCATATTCTCTTACACCTTTTTTTTTTTTTTTTGCTGTTGTCAACCCCTTGGTTTCCTTTACTCATTTCTCTCTTCTGCTTCCCTGATCATAGCACACTATTTTGTAACTACTTTCTTTTTCTGAGTGTTCCAGGTTCCACGAGTCAGGAGAAATACCACCTTCATTCAGCATGTATGCCAGGAAAGCGCTCCTTGGTTTACACGAAAGCCTCCCTCTGCAGCTTCCCTTCCGTGTGAATTTTTGGGCTATCCATGTTGGATCCAGAAGGGAGTGGTCTCACTCCCTTCTTCTGCTGTGGCCAGTGAGGCAGCTGCTGGCTAACAGATGCCTGCTCTTACTGAGGTATCATTAGGAACCACCATGAGGTTGGCTGTTAAGCCCATCATGAACTGATACGTGAGGTGGGGAATGAGTTGTGCTGCCTCCCCTATATCCACCAGCTGTGTTGGAGACAGCTGAGCTGGATGGGCTCCTTTAGTGCCTTTCTGAATGGAAAAAAAATAGCCCTTATGTCTGTGGAATGTTCACTGAGGGATGTATGTCTCCAAGTTAAGAGGCAATAATGTTGACTGTTGATACTGTCCATACACAGAAGGCCATGAAAGGCTGTATTGGTGATCCCCCCAAGAGAAATATTAAAATGAGTATAGGAATAATGTCTTGTCTCATATAGCCTGGGGAGAGAAGGGTAAGGAGAACCTGTTGAGTGTCATTTTCTCATGAGTGCTTGTTCTGCAATTCTAAGGGCCGTGAGAACTGGCATTCTGGAATTTCTAGGAGTCACAGTTAAGACGAGAGAAAAGTTCTCTCTCTAGACCAGGTTTCCTCTGTCTGTCCTTGGTAGGGGAACAACTTATTTTATAGCTTTGAGGTCTTTAGGGACATGTTACTGCCTGATGGGAAAGATGGATTTCTTAGTTGAAAGAAAAAAAAGAAAGGATGAGTATTGCAGATGAACAATTAGAGATGCCTCTGAAGATTTCCGGCATGGAAGAAGTCCCAATATGTTTTTGTGGTAAGGCAGCCAAAATGATGTTAATTCCATGAATGATGGGACTTGACCAGGGAAAAGGTAGCCTGAGCATATGTTAAGATTCTTTGGAGATGTGATTATACATCCAGAAGGTACCATAGACTGGTAGAGTAAAAATTAAAGTATTTCCTTATGCATATAATTAGCATATCATTGGCAGTTCAAATCTTGATTAAGTGTATATATAACCTGTTCACAGAGGGAATTTTGGGGTTACACAGAAATCTTACTCCCCAGTGAGGGAAATTTTTGATCAATCACATAAAGTTTTCCTCCCACATAGTAGGCAGAAAGAAATTAAAATGACCTTTTAGATATGATTCCTTGTGCTGAAGTTTGGCTTGGGTAGGGGGTTGAAAGAGGACAGTGTAGGAGGGAATTTGGCGGTTCTGTCAAAAAGGTCAGTTGAGTGTATTCATCATCACATTTCCCCCTATATCTCAACAACCTCATATGCGACTCTTGTGCACATTATGAATAACCTTTAAAGCCCTTATGCTGTCTTCTTATAGCATTTAAACCAAACGTATTTTTTTTTTTCAAAAATGCCATGATCTATTTAGAAGTAATTTTGTGCTACAGCCAGGGACAATCTCATCACTGAACAATGCTTCTATTTATGTAAGTCTGTCTCTCAGAGCCTGTCCATATCTTGAAGAAATCCCCAGTGTAGAAGGCAAGCTATGAAATTGAATACCATCATGAAATATCCCCCAAGGGACTTGTTTATTGTTTTCTTATCCAGTTGCCCATGGCTACAGGGAAACATTTTTTCAAAACTCAATACAAACTTTGTTAACCGGTTTTTCTTCTGATGCCCTAAAGTCTTCTTTGGTCACAGTAGATTTTAGAGGAAGCAGAAAAATTATTTTGGATCTCTCAATGTCAAAGGGGCACATGGACAGTTACTCGCTTGCCCTTGTACAGAGCTGCTGTGTTCAAAGGACAAAGATATTTCAGGGTAAGTATCTGGGGATCTCAATAAAAGCTGTTTGCTCATCTCAGCCAGGAGGGTCTTGGGGTGTTATACAAGAGGATTTAATTATTAAAGGATTTTAATCATCAGATTGTTTTATCTATGAGACAGTTTCATTTGTCCTACCATCCAAGTATCAATTAGTTACCAGATACTTAATTACTCAGAAACTATGACATTTTGTATAGCTTTGTCACTTCCTATAAATTAGCATTTGGCAAAAGCTTCCCTGAGTTCACAAAGGATAGTCATTTTATAAAGAATCAGAGACTTCAGAATTTGAAGGAGGGGCAGAAAATGATACCCTCTTGGTGCCTTGGGCTACGGAATTCCCCCAAACTCACTGCAAACAATAAAATGTAGTGAACATGGTACTCTGATTTCATTTCCCTGAAGTAAGTTAACAGAAGTTAGGCCCATGAAATTTAGAAGGAGAGAGCCCAAAGAACAGAGGTGTTAGTGTTTATGTGGCGAAGGGAAGAGCCTCTCTGGATCTGGCACGCCTGCAAGTGTAAGCCTTGGGTGAAGCAGATAGATGGTTAGCCCCACTGCTGCAGTGTCAGCAGAGCTCAGCTGAAACCCTCTAGTTGCCTTGGCTGGGATTCTATGTTTACTAACACATGAATAGATACTTTGTCTTCACAAGAACAGGGAAAGCATGTTAGTGATCTCTCTCAGGCTTGCTGTGAAGCATACTTGATGCTTTAAATGGCCAGAAGAAGATTTCAGGATGTGGAGAGCGAAATCATTGCAAAGGCTGACTACTCTTTTTCAGTCCCTTTCAAAGACAATGCTCAAGCTGTAACTCCATAGGGCTTTCACACTTTGTCCATCATTTGTCCCAGTGTCCTGAGTATCTGTAGCTTTACAATGTTGCGCCCCGCTTGTGTTTGCTGTTGGACAACAGAAGAGGATGACCAGAGCCAACAAACAGAGCTGCAGAAAATGAAAGATGATACCTGACTCGTTCTAAGATCTCCTTCGAAACACATGTATACACTCCAGCCGCATTCCACATCTATTCAGCTCTCCCCATTATAAGGTTCCATTAGGCTTCACCCAGAATCCACTAAAGTTGGGCTAAAGTGACAGGCCCTCTCAAGACATCTTAGGGATTGAGATCTTTGCACAAAGCAGTCCACGAAGGAGCTAGATATTTATTACTTATCTGCCTTCTGATCAAATTTATAGATATAGGCATGGACAATGCATCTGTGACTTTGCTTTTCCTGAAAACAATAGTAGCAATATTACTAATCTTTGTCTGCAAAGAACAAAGAAGTCTTCATTGGCTGATATGAAGAGGCAATATTTATGTGTCTTCATTAGAGGGTCCAGAAGAGTTACAGAAAATCATAAAAATCACAGTCACTAGGAGTCCACTTTCCTGCTTCAAGTAGAAAGTGTGCAATGTCCGTTTTCCTTTTTCTCACACTTGTATTTTGATACCTTAACTGCCAATGTAACAGTATTTGGAGAAGAGACTTCTGAGAATAATTGGATCAGATTAGAGAGCAGGTGAGTAGGGCTGTCGTGGTGAAGTTTCAAGGTTTTGTAAAAGGGACACAGAGAGATTCCTTTCAGAGTGTCTGCTCTGTAGAAGCGTCACATGAGGACATGGTGGGAAGGCAGTCCTTTGCAAACCAGGAAGCTGTCCTCACCAGTGCTTGACCATGCTGATACCATTGTCTTGGACTTTCAGCCTCCAGAATTGTGAGTAAACAGAAATAATTATTGTTTAAGCCATTCAGTTTGTGGTGTTCGGTTATAACAGCCCAAACAGATTAATACCTGTTTCAACAGGTTAATATCAAAATATTTTGGTTTAGCTTTATGGCTCATCTCTATTAACTTGCTCCACCATGGAAGAAGGGTGACCTGATAAAACCCTGTCACATGCTCCCCCCCTCCCCCCCGCCAAAACAAGGTCAGACCCATAAGACCCATCACTGAGAGATAAGATTTCATAAGCCCATCCTGGATGTGCAGCCGTCAGCACATGTGCTGTCTTCATAATCTCTTTTCTTTTTAAAATATGTATTTGTTTTTATTGGAAAGCAGAGAAGGAGAGACAAAGGGAAAGATCTTCCATCCGCTGGTTCACTCTCCAAAATGGTTGCAACAGCCAGAGCTGAGCTGAGCTGAGGCCAAGAGTCAGGAATTTCTTCTGAGTTTCCCACATAGATTCAGGTGCCCAAGCACTTGGGCCATCCTCTGTTGCTTTTGGGGGCTGAAAAGGAGGTGAAGTTGCCCATAAAAAATGCTGGAGCTTGCAGGTAGACAAATAGCCAATTGAGCCATTGTGCCAGCCCCATTCTAATCTCTTTCCGTAGCATAATCTACAACACAGTTTTGGAGAAGGGGATATAAAATTAAATTGTGTGAAATTTGAATAACACATAGCTAAGTGAAATTATTCCTGTATAGAACTTCTTGGCACATATGTTAGCTTTTCATGGCAAAGGGCAGCACATTTGCAGAACAACCTGAGTGAATCAGGGAATGTACTTGAACTCTTCTTATTTAAAAACTACTTGAAGTTTGTATTTCCTTTGTCCAATGCACTATTTATTGTAATTTAAAAAGGTTTATTTTTTCATCTCAAATCTTTATGTAAAATGTATGTCCCAGCAGGATGAGCCTCATTTATTTGTGGGTTGTTTTCCTATGTTTTGTTCTAAATGCTGGTCTACCGAATGCGCGCCAGTGGAAGGCAGAGACAGCATGAGAAGAGGAGCATTCATAATGAAACACCAGCTCCACTGCGTGGTGGATAAAGCCTCAAGTCATCTTTTTTTGCTGCTCCAATCTCTTTCCTTATTTGACTCTTTATGCTCCAGATTGACTGGAGTTTTAGCATAGTTTCTACTACCCCCAGGCTTCTCATCTGTTGTGTCTTTCTTGTGGAATGTGTTTTTTTAGTGGTATCTACTTTATCACTGTCCAACTCTGCTGCCTCTATCTAGTCTCCCAAACCCAGCTCATTTGTCCCTTTCTTCCCTGAAGCATTTCCTTGACTCCTACACAAAGTCCTTCATAGTTTGTTATTATTATTTCATTTTGTGAAAGTACAAGCTGGGTATTGCAAAATTCTACAGTTTTCTGAGCACAATCCTTTCCATTCACGGATATAAGCACTGGGTGAGTCCCGGTTTCACATTTAGTACAAGGTAAAAGGCTTTTCCTAACATTTCCTGGAAAGTTTACAACTTCCTGTTTTTTGAATGTTCCATTGTCCAGCTGGTTTCCCTGTTTCTACGGAGTCATGATGTAGTTTCATCCGAGTCCTCCTAGGCATCAGTTATAAAACATTGCGTGTTGCGTAGAACTTGCTGCAGCAACTCTAACATTCAGAGCAATCCACTCAGTAGTTTCGTGTGGATGCTGTGGTGAGCTACCACAACTGTGTGAAGGAAGGGCTCTCTCACTCACTCACTGTTGAGAAGTGAAGAAAGTTTTCAGTTGCCAAACACTTTGAATTGTTGGAACCAAAGAGAACAGCGTTTCTCTAAGTTTTCTAATATTCCTGGAACAGCTTCTCTTAAAGACTCTCTGAAGTTCTCTCTCGCCATCAAATCAATGCCTTCGTTATTGAGGAGCTGCCTGGCTTGAGAGAGCCCAATGTTGAGGACTGAGGTCTTTGTAGAGGCCGTGTCACAGCTCAGCTCCTTCCCATCCTGCCTCCTCTATCTTACTGCCCCTGGGGTTTGACCCCAAGAATACTTTATTCCCTAATGGCTTCCTGCATGTGTATGTCCTTCTTCAGACACTTAGTTTCACAAGATATTTATCCTATCTAAGCTTGTTTGTAAATTGGGAATCCTACCAGCATCACTGACATGAAATCGGTGTATTAGCAGTAATAACACACATAACATGCCTAGTTGAAGGTAGGCACATTAACATACTGTAAATCTTTATTAAATTCTGCACATTACAACTGTAGTGGTTTTGTTAACATTACTGCTGTACAAAGTCTCAAAACAGACTATAGCATTTATTGTATTATATCACTGGAATTATTTATCTGTGTTCTGGGGTATCCAGTGAGGAGGAACTCATCCTCCTTATTGAACAAGAAAGTATGATTTGCAAGATTGATTTATTTGTTTGATATACAGAATTAGAGTGGGAGAGAGGTGGAGAGACAGAAAAAGCACTTTTATTCCTCAAATGGCTGTAACCGCTGTGGTTGGGGCAGGACTAAGATGGGAGCCTAGAAATCTATTCTGGTCCTTTACAAGGATAGCAGGGGCCTAGGTACTTAGTCCCACAGCTTCCTAGATGCTTTAGCAGGGGACTGGGTCATAAGTGCACCAGCTGGGACTTGAACTCGTGCTCACATGGGGGCCAGGCTGTGTCTTAGCTTGCTACATCATAATGCCAGCCCTCAGAAAGATGTTACTGACAAGTACAGCGTGATGTTTGCTGGACACATTTGTTTAAGGAGCGTGGGATCCTTCAATGGGAAAAAGGATCAATATTTCACGTGTTCATTCGCCCTGCCAGTATGGACTGAGGAACCCTGATGACGGGAAGAGCAGAGACATATGATGAGATGGTCTGGATGAACATCATGATGGTCCAGATTCTTGTCACAAACAAGCAGACACACTTCATGTTCCCTTCTCCTGCATTTTC
Source organism: Ochotona curzoniae (assembly GCF_017591425.1). Classification (NCBI taxonomy): domain Eukaryota; kingdom Metazoa; phylum Chordata; class Mammalia; order Lagomorpha; family Ochotonidae; genus Ochotona; species Ochotona curzoniae. Next base: position 3,178,075 of record NW_024466312.1, on the reverse strand, counting down.
AGGTTCGCTCTGGTTGTGGGAGGAGGGGCAGGAAGTGAGAAAGTCTTCAGTGAGAACTTGGGCAACAATATGGACCCTAATATCACTCTTCATCTTTTCATTTATGGAACCAAAGAGAATCACTGTGTAAGCCTGATTCTGTATTGTCTGTCAAGCCAATTCAGGGGTGGATGTGAAGCATTGTAAAAAGATACCGGAAAATGGTACAGGAAGGGAGATGTGAGGCTTTACATCTCTCTTGAGAGTCATTACTCTTGATATTGAACCAGGTAGGGCTAGCACAAGATAAGCTCTTGAAATTGTTTGCTGACTTTATAACCTTGCGTGTTTCTTCCTACCCCTTGAGGGACTCAGTCCCCTCTCCTCATAAAGTCCAATTTCAAAGAAGTCTGAAACTAAATACACTGACTCATAATCATAGAAAGAGTTAAGGCAGTGCCATTGTACCTGAGTTTCCTCTTTCAGATAATCTCACTTTAAATTCAGATAAGGTCATAATTAAAGCCAGAAGAAGTTATGATATCCAGACATTGAAGCAGACTCACCGAGGTACTGTATAGGAGCACAACTGGGTAGGAAGCTTTCCCTGTGATAACCTAATTATTTCCATTTGTATTCTGGAGTACAGACACTCTCACCTAAATGGTGAATCAACTCTGATTCTTTCGATCATTTTTAATTCTTCTGAGTCCTATTGTAGCCAAACAAATATGATAAAACTTGACTAGCTTGTCATTACTGTAATGAAACTATTAAGACAGGCTATTTAACAAGGGGGTTTATTGGTTTAAAGTTCTAGAAGTGAAGGGATGAGAGGCTTCATCTAGCGATGGGCTTCTTGCTAGAGGATTCTGGAAGCAGCAGAAAACATCATGGGAGAAACATGTGGTTTATCTCCCCTGCTATATAAAGGTGCCAGGAACCTTACTCACAGGAGGCTACTTGGTGACCCAATTGAATCACTTTCTAAGACTTCTAAATATTATGATCAGATGAGCTTTCTGCCCTCTTAATACTTCACCATGAGGGATAAATTTTGGCATGAATTTCAGGTAAACAAACTATATTCCCAAACATAAAACTAAGAGAATTTTGATGACATTTTGTATAAGTATACAGCAACTGATATAAAGAAACTGATGTATATTATTGGCTTTTCCAAAAGGGAGATACTTACATTAACTATTTGAAAGTTGTTGTTTATTTGAAATGACAATGAGATAGGGAGGCACATGCACACTGCACAGAGAGAGAGAGAGAGGGAGAGACAGAAAGAGAGAGAAATTTTCCTTCAAACGGTTCATTTCTCAGCTGCCTGAAACAACTTGAGCTGGACCAGGCAGAATCTAGGAGTTAGAAACTCCACCCAGGCCTCCCACCTGGGTGCAGGAACTCAAATACTTGAGCAAAGACTTGATGCCTCCAAAGCATGTCAGCAGGAAACTGGATCCTATGTGAGACTGGGTGTGGCTCTCTAGTATTGGTTGTAGGCTTGGGGTTAACATGCTGTGCTGTCCTACCTGTTGGTAATGGGGAGGGTAAACAGGTTTCTTTCCTCCTTAGTTAAAAGGTTCCTTGCAAACATCCACATAAGCAAAGATTAACAAGAGAAGAGGAAGCAAAATTACTTAATGCATGACACAATGCTTAGACATGAAGACCCAAAGCAACAGAATTGTCTGTGTATTTTTCAAAACTTACTATTTTTTTAAAAAAATGTAATTTGAAAGCAGAGTTACAGAGAGGAGAGACAGAAAGTATCTTCCCTTTGCTTGTTCCCCAGATGGCCTTAATGGCCTGAGTTGAGCTGGCCCAAAGCCGGGAGCCAACAACTTATTTTAGGACTCCAGTATGAGTGCAGGATTATAAGAGGTGGGTCAACCTCTGCTCTTTTCCCAGGCTATAAGCAGGGGGCTGAGTCAGAAGTGGAATAGTTGGAACTCAACTGGTGCCTATACGTGATGCTCGTGCTGCAGGGGGAGGCTTAGCCTACTATGCCATGGTGCTGGCCCCCTGAATGTGTGTATTGCTGTGGATAGTTGTGCAGAAGTAGAATTGGAGGAAAAAAAAGAAACTGGTTTCATGGTAATAAACCAGGGGACGGGCTTAGCAAGGCTTCTACTGTCACAGATTTCTTCAGTCCTTTCCTCCATGCCTCCGGAGGCTCTCTTGCCATTTTATGGTCTATGTCAGAGGAAGGCCAGAGAATACTTCTATGACCCATGGCAGGGGAGAATGGCAAGTGAATGACAAGGAGACCTGTCTACTTCTGTTTTCTCAAATTCTTGGCAGTGCAAGTGCTATATTTGGAAGTAGTGTGTTCTGGGCTCTCTCATTAATAAATAATCCTAAAACTTAATGGCTTAACATAGTGCACATTTGTCATTTCAAAGGCTTAGCTGTGTCCTCTGCTTCATGCTGTCTCACAAGGACGCAATCAAAGGCTCTAGGCTTGCACATGGGGAACTGTAGCATGGCATATTTCCAAGCTCATTTTTGTAGTTGTTGGCAGGACTTGATAATGTGATGACTGAAACGTAGATGCCAGGGCTGTATGTTGGGTTTTGGTGGAGGCCACGCCTAATGTCTGACAATGTGAACCTCCCCAATATGACAGATTGCTTTATCAAAGATAGTAGACAAGTCTGCAAGCAAAAGACAAGTCAGTGCCTTTTGTATCCAGACGCAGAAGTGACATCTCCCCAAGACTGCCGCTTTCTATTGGTTAAAAGCAAGTTACTCAGGAGACAGAATCACATGGGAAGTACTAAGACACAGTTCTCTTTGAGGTCAACCTAGACACTGCCTGGCTTAGGCAGGATAAAGAGGTTAAGTATACTAAAAGTTGTTATAAATAAGACCAAAGTTTCTGTTTGATAGCAGAGCTACTTCGGGAACTACAATTGCTTAGGCATGTTTCATGAAAAAAAAAATCTCTCCTAGATCAAATTTCCTTAATTAATGCACTGCTTTATTCTTCAAACATTCAGCAAACTTCCTGCTCTAATCTTGTGAATCTTTGAAGCGATTATCACATGCTTTCAAAGTTCTGCCAACTGTTTTCCCTCTTTTATACCCCCACATAAATCTCTTTTCTTCTGGATCATTAAGGAGAACACTTCGCAGAAGGATCACTGGGGGTGTGTGTACTTCCCTTTGAATTGTGGACAAGGGACTGTGTTTATGAAAGTAAGAAAAGCAGAGTTTGAAGTCTTCTGAACAACACCCAGCTTTCGGTTAAGCTGAGCAGATTGCACTCCAGCTGTAATACACAGCGGGGTGTATCTGCGGAAGTTCTTTATTTTAGAACATATGGAGGTAGAAAAACTCTCATGTGGAAAAAAGTTGAGACAGTTTATTTGTGAAGATTTATGAAAATAGTGTCACAATTCTAATTGTAAGCTTTCTGATTGTCAGCTGTGGCCCATGATAATCATGTGATGGGTTCTAAGTTTCATGCTGTGAGTTTTTCCTGATGATTGTGTTGGTCACTTGATTTGCAATATGAAAACATTTTATTTTTAAATATAAAGTCCTCTGATTTTCTTTTTTTTTGCATTTTTCTCTGTATATTATTAATTAACTCATCGCAACCTCCTTTCTGTTTATCGGCAGCAACAGAAGAAACAAATGAAAGGAGAAGAAAAGGGAAAATTTCACACGAAGACTTAGCAGTGAGATGCAGGGTTGTTACAACTGTCTCTTCTGCACAGGATCCAAAGTTCCTTGCAGTACAAGAAAGATGCCTTTGGATAATTCCACTGCCACTTCCGATTTTCCAATTCAAATCTACAATCTGTAGCAAAAACTTAGTGTTACCACCTAAGGGGAAGTGCTTACTTAGGCCTGAACTGCTTTCATTGCTTAGTTGGGTGGTTAAGAGCCAGAGAGTAGAATTTTCAAAGACTGAGGAGACCCTGCAGGGAAGCAGGTGAGTAAGTGGTTAAGACAACAGCCATGTTCCAGATGAGCCTATGATTGATTCTGGAGGGGATGTTAGGTTTTTTTTCAGAATAATTGTACTTACATAGGCATGCTTTGTCCTCTGATCCTGAACCACTGAAGAATTATTTTAGAGGATAATTACTAATTTGTTTTAAATGTAAAAATAATAGACACATGGTGTAGAACTGTAAATGTGGGCCTGGTGTGCTAGCCTAATGGCTAAAAGTTCTTGCCTTGTGTGTGTTGGGATGCTATATAGGCACTGGTTCGTATCCCAGCTGCTCCAATTTATTTCCAGCTCCCTGCTCATAGCCTGGGAAAACAGTTGAGGACAGCCCAAAGCCTTGGGACCCTGTACACTTGTGGGAGACCTAGAAGAGGCTCCTGGCTCCTGGCTTTGGGTTGGCTCAGCTGCAGCCGTGGATCAATGGGTGGAAGATCTTTGCCTCTCCTTCTCTCTGTAAATATTTTCAATAAAAGTGAATAAATCTAAAAAAAAAAAAAAGAAAACAATGTGCGTGAAGTTGAATGCTTCATGATGCAATTTTAAACTCTTATTGAGACCTTGGCTCTCAAGAGAGTCTGAGTTTGGTACTGGCAGTGATGGAATTACTAGATCACGCTTGAACTAATTTGGTCTGGTTTTATCAGCAGAATAAGTGTGAGGCAAGTTCTCACCCAGAGTTCTGGACAAAAACTTCAAGGTTTTGGCTCCAGCTAGTGTAACTGAAGATTTTAAGTGTTCAATGTAATACTATGAATTCGATGTAATTTGAATTGGTCAGTCATGGGCTTTAAGAGTTATAGAAATTTTTCCCCCTAAATATGGTTACACGACTCTCAGTGATTCTCACATGATGCTCTTGGTTAGATTGTGAGACTGTTGTGATTTGTCTACTGTCAGCCACCCTGAGATGCGGAATGTGTAGACTGGGTTAAGGAGGAAAGCTGCTGTGGTTGAGGCTGAGCCTTTTATAGAGCTCAGGATGGGAGCGACCGGCAGATTGGTGAGTGCCAAGTTGGCCCCTCTTCGTGGAAGTCATTTAAGAGTCAGACAGGAATTTAGGAGTGAGGTTAATCCAGGCCCAACTACTTTTTGTAGCAGTGAATTCAGGCTCCAGACTCTGCTTTTACTATACCTCATTTACTCATGAAGTTTTATTTCGCACCATATTCAGGTTTCAGCTCCCCTTTGAGTTGAGAAAGGAAGGCCCTGAATCCATATTTGGAGGGAAAAGGTGAAGGGCAGTGAAGCCAGCATGCTTAGATGAGAGAGCAGAGTGACCGGACAGGTTGACATTATGGGGTACCTCTGTCCACCCGTGAGAGTGCTCAGGCCATCCAACACTCTGATTTTTTTTCTGCTGGACTGCTGAAAAGTAACATTTCATTTTTCTGTTTTCCGCATTTCCTTATTTACTGATAAAGTTGAGCACATTTTCAAATAATTTATGGGCTCTTTACAATCCTGGTAGAGTTTGTTCATCCATTTTCCCATCATAATGTGGATCTTTTCTTTTTAAAGCCTGTATGATATTTTTTGATATGAGTTAAAAAAAAAGCAGAAGATACTAACTCTTGCGGGTCAATGTGGTTCATGTATGCATTCTGATATTTTTCATGGTCTTTCAACTTTGCTCATAATTTTTTATTAAAATTTTTGTTCTATTGAGGTCATTTTTATATCACTCTTTCCTTTTTTGAATTCATGGTTTTCAGTTGTTTCTCAGCATTTTTCTTGTATCAATTTATTTTTTTCTTAAGTACCAAACAGGCTTCGTTTTTGTGCCCTTAAAATGTGTTTGAATGTTTTATTGTTTTTTTGGAAAGGATTTGTGTTATTTTCACATTGAAATGCAGTAACACCCAAACAATGCATTAAATACTGTCTCTATTGTCCACCTGAAATAATAATTTGGAATCCTTTCTAATATTTATCTATTCATATATAATCTCCATATAATATAATACTATATTTATGTATATATAGACAATAATATCAATATCATTTATAATTGTATTAATTAGTTCATGAATTGAATTATGTTGAGGATAATGGATAAAAATTTCCCCGAGTTAAAATCAAGATCAAGATCTCTAATTCTAGACTTATCTGTCAGGATGTAATCTTTTTACAGGTATTTATTTTGATCTTTAGAGTCACTTATAAGAACATCATCAATTTAATTCATGGACTAAATTCCAAATCAGTTATTCAGGCTCCAAAATTTATTTTCCCATGAATGCAGTAGATAGCAGCTAGGCTTCTTAGCTAGCCTACACTCCATCATGCTTCAAGTGTGGTGTTGTTCTTTAAAGAGACGTGTTAAGGCCCAAGTGCCATACGAAATTCCTCATTCACAGAAGCGAATGTTCCACCCACTGAAGTGTCGTTGTCTTTATTGTCTGAAGCCCTTCTTGGCACAGCGATTCACATTACATAATGGCGATTTATGGTCAAGCCTATCTCTAGTGCCACAGACTTAGCTGCGTTCACAAACACAAATGTGCATAAAGGATAAGCTGATAATAGAACCGCCTGAACACTGACCAAGAGGGTCAGATAGCACAGAGTAGTGGGAGCTGGTGAGCAGCTGGAGAACTCACAACCTGTGCAAAGTGCACAGAAATGGCAACTGCTTCAGAATATGGACCTAGGATGGCCAAACCTTCTGATTCTCAAAGAAGAACATGAGAACTCTGGCCTTTAGCGAAAATTCTACATGTTCAAAAGTTGGTGTATTGTATATCCCAGGCAGGAAATATGTGGCATACTCAAACAAATGAAAAAATCATTTGAAATGTGGGGTAGGGCTCACTTCACCTGTCAAGGAATGATGAACTGCCTCAGAACTAAAGGGTGGGGGGTAGGACAGTTCCTCCACCTTATAAGGCCCAGCTGGATGAGAGGGAATTGGGGAGTTTGGTCAGGCCAGCCTGGGTGGAGAGAAGCATCAGATAGTGTCCCTGGCAGGGAAGCATCTTCATCTCTTCCTCCTTTCAGCTTCTCATCTCCAGCTTGTTCATCCATTGGCTGAAACCAAGGGACAGCCAGAGTGTAGAGGGATTCCATTGATTCGTTTGCCACAGGCCAGTATTGTGGGGAAAAAAAAGAAGTTAGAACAGAGGGGAGTAGATCTTAAAGATCAAATGGAAAATGCCCAACATGAGTAGTTATTGATTTAGGTAAACTAAAATACAGATACTAAGAAGGCAAGCCAGACATAAAGCAGAGTGTCAATTTGAGATTTCCTGCTTAAGTGTTCTGAAGACATTTACACGATTTTATATTTCTATCATTTTATCTCAATAGTGTGTATGTGAAAGATGTTTGCTCATTGAATGAATAAAGGAAACTTGAAAAAGGAAGATTAAGTTGCTGGTAGATGAATTTTTTTTTTATTGTTGTTTACATTGTATTATGTAGTACAGTTTTATAGGCCCTTGGGAATTCCCCCCACCCCTCCCATACCCCTCCCCCCATGGTGGATTCCTCCACCTTGTTGCATAACCATAGTTCAAGTTCAGTTGAGATTCATTGCTTGCAAACACATGCCTAGCATAAAGTTCAGCGTCTTATTGTCCAGATAAGTTCAGTGGCCTCTTGGGGAGACCTTCTATGGTCTGAAGATAGGTCTAACAGAGTAAAGATCCGGTCAGTTAAAAGCCCCAACAAGGCCTCAGTATCAATATACAACATTATGGAATTAATTGACATAGTATTGGGTAAACAATATGTTAAAAATAATGCAAGTTCCCTTCTTCGAAACATCTGGGTTGAGACAGTATCAATGACAGGTTCAAAAAATAACAAACAACCAGACAAAAAATTACAGGTTAAATCAAGGCAAACATGTGGTATCTAATCTTTTGGGATTCGCTCATTTCCCTTAGCATTATAGTTTCCAGTTGTGCCCATTTAGCCACAAAGAACTGCATTTTGTTTTTTTTAATAGCTGAGTAGTATTCCATGGAGTAGATGAACCAAAGCTTTCTTATCCAATCTTCTGCTGATGGGCATTTCGGTTGCTTCCATGTTTTTGCAATTACTGATTGTGCTGCAATGAACATAGGGATGCATGTTGGTTTGTCGTAAAACAGGTGTTTTGGATATATTCCTAGGAGTGCTATTGCTGGGTCATATGGTATGCAGATTTTGAGTTGTTTGAGTGTTCTCCAGACTGATTTCCATAAAGGCTGTACCAATTTGCAGCTCCACCAGCAGTGGAGTAGGGTTCCCTTTTCCCCGCATCCTCGCCAGCAAGCATCGTTGGTGTTCTTGTTTATGTGGGCCAATCTTACTGGTGTTAGGTGGTACCTCATCGATGTTTTAATTTGGATTTCCCTTATTGCTAGGGAGCTGGAACATTTTTTCATATGTTTGTTTGCCATTTGGACTTGTTCCTTTGTGAAATGTTTGCCCATTTCCCGTGCCCATTTCTTGAGTGGTTTGTTTGTTTTGGTTTTTTGGTTGTTTTGAAGTTCTTGGTAGATGAATTTTTTGTTCTTCCAATGAGATAAAGCGCTTTCTCTTTAAGACATTTTCCCCACAAAAGAACAAACATAACATTATAATCAAAGAGTTTATGGTCTACCTTTTATAATATTTCATTTTCTATTATCATGTAACAAAACACTCAAAAATTAGTGGCATAAAACAATATTTGTTCTGGCTCAGGGTCTAGGTTACCTGCTCCAAAGGGAGCCTATATCTTGGATCTCTCAGCTCCTTGCAATATGGACTTTCTGTGGAGTCACCTGAATAGCATTAAGAGGGGACAGCTGAGTGCTCATAGGAGTGGTGTTCCAAAGCAGATAGAAAATCAAAGGTTGACCAAGAAACTGCAGCATCACTCTGAATCTCACATTAGAGGTGACACACCAACACCATTCAGACTGACCTGGCATAGTGTGGATGAGGACTCATCAGGCTGTGATTACTGTGATGCATATATCACACGTGCTGTCCTGGATACTGGTCACACAATGTTCTGCCTTGTATTCACAAAATGTCATTTTTACATCTTTTGTTCCCAAGTATCTTGTAACACTCAACTGTAGGAATAGCAGAGAAAGAGTGCTGTTGTCTAGCTCATGTTCACTGACCAGACTAACTCATGAACTTTATCAACAAAGGCTTGGGCCTGTGCTCAAAGAGTTAACTTTATCTTCTTTGCAGACCGTTGGTCCTAGGTAACTAAGGAAAAAGAGGAATGGTATTGTCTTGAATGGAAAAGAACCAAAAGAGGAAAGTAATGTGTTTCCCATTGCTCAACTTGGCCAACTCCAGGACAAGCTCCTTTAACTGTCTTCTCCAATCATGCGGTGTGGACAGGTCTCGATGATTCTCTGTTTTCTGGGATTCTTTATTTTTGCTTGTGTTACACACACACACACACACACACACACACACACACACACACACACACACATCCTGATGGGGCTGCTAAGAAGAATTGTGATTCCTGCCCCCTCCCCGATTGTGTGTAGAAAGTTAAGGCTGTATTTAACTCCAAGATGTTGGGATTCTCAGTGATCAACAGATGACAAAACCCTGAAGTCTAGATCTTCTTGTATGTTCTCAGTGTTCCATTAATGAGTACCTGTGCTCTTGGCACAGGCTCTGTGATACATGCACAAACTGTTCTTGCTGTCCCCAAATCTTGTTTTCACATTGCATTCTTCAGTATCACAACAGTTCAATTTAAAATGGAGGCAGGTTTTTATTTACTAACTTCATTTATTAGTTGGAAGAGTCAAATGGTTCAATTTTCTTGTGTGTGTTACTCTGCTTTTTCCTTGGATTGAGACTGCTGCCTAAGCCCCAAAGAATTTAAGGACTTGCAGAACCAAATGATAGATATTTCAAATGAGATATGAGCAGTGACAAAGAATGTTGCTAAGCAGCTATTTACAAACAAAGGCATTTTTTCAGACAGAAAAGGATTAAAAAACAAATGTTGTCATTAAGAGAGACTACCTTAATTGCATAAACAATTATTACTTAACGCCATTTTTTACAGTGCAGATAATGGTTGCCTGCAGAAGGAGAATGTGTCAAGGGACATTTGGCAAGAGTATGTTGGTTTGAAATGATGACCAAACAACGACTTCGCTTCACCATGCTTCAGTAATAAATCTTTGACTCCTCTTGCACATGACACTGGACACTGCAGGGAGTGCAGGCCAACTAGCCCTAGGCACTAATCTCTTACTGTGGGAAATGCATCTGCTAGGTGTGTTGGACCCAGAAGGTCAGACTCGGCCAGTTTTTATGTGACTTGGCCGTTAATCTTGACTGTGCTTGCTTACAGTTCATCACTCGAGGGACTCCAGTCCAGCAGTGCTGAGTTCTGGGACAGTTTTGTGAGCAGTTACATAGGATGTTACAGAGGATGAGAAAAAAAGATACTCAGATGCTCATTGTCTTTCAAGGCAAAAATCGAAACAAAAAAAAATACAGAAAGCATCAATTACAAAAAAATAAGGAGCTGTATCTTGGATAGATTTCTTGGCTTTGTAACCCACTAGGGTCTTTTCATTGACCCTAGTTCATGCATTGACTTCATTGCATGGAGTCTGGATGACTACAATTGCAAATGGAGTTAGCACTCTTCCAACAGCAGAACTCTGTTTCTCATTCTTCCTTTATGGATCTTCGCCTTGGAGAAATTCTATTTAGACTGTGGTTTTTGTGTTACAGCAAATCATTACTTCTCCTTTTGTTATATTTCCATTTCAACGTTATCCTTGTAACTTGGATCTTTGGCTTTGTCAAATAAGCAGCACAGCATAATTATCAATAATTAGTTAAAAATTAGGCAATTATAAAAACAGAAGAAAATGATAGTATAGGAGTAAGACTCATGATCATGTGTCCTAGGCCATGTGTATGACCTCTTATGTCCTGTGACTACTTCATATGTGCACTTAGAATACCTAACTCCCCTCTTGTAAACCCAACACTATTTTAAGACATTAGAAGCTAGTGAGAATAACTGGTGAGTAAAAGATGGCTAATATTATCATATTGAGTTGATTTTCTTTAGAAGAAAGCAAGTACATGTGTGAGTGGTTACCAAAAGTATTTCTATGTTTCCTTAAGTTATTATTTTTTGATGTAAAACTTATCAGTGTATAGAAAAATTTAATAGTTCTAGAATTCTTTTTTTTTTTAAAGATTTATTTTTTATTTTTATTGGGAAGGCGGACATACAGAGAGGAGAGAGAGAGAGGAAGATCTTCCGTCCGATGATTCACTCCCCAAGTGAGCGCAACGGCCGATGCTATGCCAATCCGAAGCCAGGAGCCTCTTCCGGGTTTCCCATGCAGGTACAGGGTCCCAAAGCTTTGGGCTGTCCTTGACTGCTTTCCTGGGCCACAGGCAGGGAGCTGGATGGGAAGCAGGGCTGCTGGGATTATAACCGGCGCCCATATGGGATCCCAGGCGTGCAAGGCGAGGACCTTAACCACTGCGCCACCATGCTGGGCCCTAGTTCTAGAATTCTTACTCACCCTGCTGTTGTGACTGAAGGGCTTGGGCATCCTTAGCTCCTTTCTCAGGCAATAAGAAGAAAGCTGGATTGGAAGTGATGCAGCCAGGACTTGAACTGGCAATCATGGGGGATGCTGGCACCGAAGGTAGAGCCTTAACCTACTATTGCATGATGCTGGCCCCTATTCAGTTATTTTGAGCTAAGTATTATCCACATTGAGGGTTTCATTCTGTTTGTAGCAACAGATTTATCTGGAAATCTATCATGAGGGAGATTACTCAAAAATTTCTCGGCCTACCTTGATTGTCATTGTGGGCATGCATTTCAAAGAAGATTCTCCCTTAGTGTCTTGACTGTATGCCTACAGTACTTTGAACAAAGACCTTCTCTTTGCTTCCTCTGTGTTTTCATCAAAGTCTCAGCAAAGTGAGTTGATCCATTAAGATGATAGTGAGAGAAGGAACATTAACTTTTTCTATCAAGATGTTTGGGGCCTCCAAAGAGGTCCATGCCCTAGTTCCTGGAAACTAGGAATATGTCATGTTAATATGGAAAATAAGGTTGGTGATGGAATTGAAGAAGACAGTGGTGGGGGTGGGGGTTGTGGCACTGTGTTGGACATCTGCATTCCACACAGAGGTCCTTGGGATCAGATCCAACTTCCATTTCAGATCCAACTTCTTGCTAATGTGCCTGGGAGGTAGTAAATAGTGGCCCAAGTACTTGGATCATTATCTTCCCATGAAAGACTGAGATGGAGCTACTGGCTCTTGGATTCAACCTTGCTTATTCCAGCTATTGTACATCTGGGTGAGTGAACCAACAAATGGAAGATCATTCCCTCTGCTTTTCTCTCCCTCTCTGTCACTCTTTCAAATAAATAAATAAACTAAAAAATAAATGAGATTTATCTATTTTTCTTTTTTATTATTGTTATTATTTTCCATGATGCAGTTTTGTAGCTATAGGGATTATCCTGCACCTCATCCCTCCGCATTTTCCCCTCCTACCATTCCTCACATATTATTACAGTGGTATCATCTTTCAGCAAGTTTATCATTCTGCCATTGTATGTGTATCATGGCATTTTAGGTATAGACAATGGTAAACAAGCCATTGAAGAATACAGTGGTGAGTTGACAAAGCCAAAGATCAGAAACAGCAGAAGATAAGAAATTCCTTCAGAGTATTTCCATAGATTCTTTATCTCCTGAAGCCAAGGGCAGAGCATGAGGCATAAGCTATAGATGAAATATTACTTTGTGGACCACAATGAGCAAGCAAAGGAGAACATCCATCTTCTAGGGGTCCTGTCTGATAAAGGCAGACACAGCAGTAAATAGGGTGGATATAAATTATCTGGAATGCTGAACCAACTTAGTGTTACATGTGGATGAAAACCCAAGAGTATCACATAAAAAGCAGGTGGAGCCAACCTTTTATACTCTGACAGTTTGTCGTCTTCTTCACGAGCATGGCTAAGCTAGCATTCGACTGCTCTTACTGCAACTCTGTATGTGTCCTGGCATGGTTTTCTGCTTCTTCCCTTAAAGCTTACTGCTTTCCACTCTTGTTTTATTTAGTTCTGAAGAAAAGGGAATACATGGCAAAGTGACTGATCTGATTTCTCTTTTTATTATCCCTGCTTTGCTGTGTCTAATCGATTTTCATTGTCTAAATAATATGCCTCTAAAACACACAAGAACAAAAATATAAACAACAGAAAAGCTGCACCTCAGCTGATTTCTAAACAGGGAGATTGTCCTTGGTTGTCTGGACAACCAGTGTATTCCCTGGGGTCCTTACGGGTGGAATCGGGCGTTGGAGAAGGAAGTGTGACAGTGGCAGGAGAGGTCAGGCTGGTGTTGTAACCCATGAGGTGCAAGGAGGCCATGAACTAAGGATTACAGATAATGCCCCAAGACACCTGGCACAGGCATTCTCGCATGGAGCCCCAGAAAGGCACCCAGCACCACAGCACCCATCATTCAGCCTGGTGAGACCCATGTCAGACTTCTAACTTTCAAGATCATAACATAGTAACTTTCACCTTCGTTATCTCAAATCATTCTGGTAGTTCCTTACTGTGGCAATAATGAAGTTAAGATAGCAACCAATGCAATGAAATGAAGAGTTGTTTTAGGTAGAAGCTTCCCAGATGTGCCCTGCTATCCTGTTGTCTCCAAGAGTCCCTGGCAATGTGGAGCACCTAGGAGCAGGGCTTTGTGGTTCAGGTTAGAAGCCATCCTTGGTCTATGCAGGTAGCAAAAAAAGCACTTCTTGAACCCAATGTACCTAGCTTCTTAGATTTTACCTTATTTTTAATGTACAATTGTGTTAATTATTTAAAAATTATCTGTTACAGAAAGGTTAGTTTTTGTATATTTCTGCATCAATCTATAGTGTAGCTTGATTCTCTCTTCCAGAGGTTTGTTTAGGGTGGTTGGTGGGGATCAAGAAAACTCATTTGCTCCACAGATTCTGTGAGAAACTCTTAGTTCATAAGGGCTGGGAAAGTAGGGAAAGATCTTGGTCATTCTTCTGTTATGGCTACTTCAGCGGTGACTCCTTCATCAGGCTCTGGGAGGGGCACGTGGCTTTTCCATCCTCTCCATTTTGTCTTTATCATGTTCAGTCATAGAAACCTTTGCTGAAACTTCCAGACACAGCCCCTGGTGTTGCTTTTCCAGTCACCAATGCACCAGGCCCCACCCAGCAGCCTTACATCATGCATGCAAATTTAGGAATAGCCTCTGGTCTGTTACATGCTTCCGCTATTCTCTCTTTCAAGGCAATCTGGCCCTGCCCAGGGCATTGGACCCCTTCTGTCTGAAGTCTTTCTCTTGTGGAGACTTCCTTCTCTCCAGGCCTCTAGATCACAGCTGGGAAATTGGCCATAATCATAGCCCACTGCTTTTTTTTTTTTTTTTTTTGGCATGTGCAATAACACCCTGCACAGGCTTTAAATGCACAAGTGTCATTCATAAGTGAAGAGTTTATTTTAATGTGTTCAGGTTGTACTGAGAATTCAGCAGACCTGGCAAGATAAGATAGGCATTCTTCCTGGCAATAATCAGTGTGTGTCAAAAATGGTTAACTTCTCTCCCTCTCTCATGTTTGCTGTTTCACCATTACAAAGGTCAAGATCAGTTGCATTTTGTCGTGTTATGCAAGGTCCATTTACTCATTGTATATTCAAAATACACCGTATTTTGCCTTCACAAATCTGAGAGTTTGTAATTTTGGTGTCAACTCTTTTCACATACCTGATTTGGTGTGTGTGTGTGTGTTTACAGCTCAGATGTATAAGATTAACTGTGTCTTTCCTTGGGGTTATGCAGAGAACATAGATCTCATAAAGAAAGGACTGGTCAGCAGCAGCCTGGTGAGGAATCAGCATTGAGCACAGGAGAAGCTGGATTGCTTTCTGTGGGCTGTTGAGCAACAAGAACAAAGCACAAGGCACTCTCCTGCAAGGTCATTATGCCACGTGATGTGAGCAATACCTTGTCTCTCCATGTGTGATTTCGGTGGGGACAGGGATACTGTCTAACCCACTGCAGAATATTGAGTTGCTACAGTCACATTTGTTGGGTGAATAGATAGACAGGTAATACATTAGTTTCTGCCACTTCACAGGAGAGGAATAAAGTACAGAATGAAGCGCCGATGTCTATTGTTGACAATGATTTATCTAGAAAGGCAAAAAAAACAAAACCAGCTATGATAAATTGGCTGTGAATTCTGTAAATGCAGCTCTCAGAGACTCATATTACCCCTTGTACCTAAAACAAAACAGGATGTAGCATGACTCCGCTTGATCTATAAAATCAACAAACTGGGGAGAATTGTACGCATTGGTGCCAGCTCCCATAGTTGTATTTTGGGTGAAGGGTAAAAGGGGCTAACAACAAGAGGATGATGTGTAGTTGAAAGCAATGCTTCCGGATAGTACGATCTTTATTTATAAGATTCCTCTTTTTAGTGTTTCATATGAGTTTTGACAACTGTACAAATAAGTGTATAACACCATAAATAAGAGAACACTTAAATAATTTAAAAAATTTGCTGTGATTTTCTCTGCAATTCCTCATCCCTACTGTGCTAGTTAGTTTTATGTATCAATTTGACTGGGCTAATGGGTGCCCAGAGAGTTGGGAAGTCATTATTTCTGGGTTTCCTGTGAAGGTGTTTGTCAAAGAGACTGGCATCTGGACCTCTGGACAGAGTGAAGATCACCTTCGCAAGTGTAGATGGGAGTCATCTAACCCTGAGGGCAAGGATAAAACAGAAAGATGGTGGAAATGTGAGTTTCCCTCATGTTCCTTTGAGCCTTCTTCTACCCTTGCACATTGCCACTTCTGTAGCCTGAACCGTTTGGCTCTGAGATCAACAGTAGCAGTCATCTTCCCACTTTTCAGAGCTTTGGCCTTGAATTAGAGACAGGTCCACCCCTGGACTGCCTCATGTTTCTGCCTTTGCTGGTTCTCCAGCTCATGTGTGGTGGATGACTGGACTTTTCAGATTCTGAGCTTTTGCTTATTTCTGTATATCCTACTGGTTCTATGTCTCCAGATACCTCTGGCAAATACACCCCGAATGGCCATAGATTTGTTTGGGTGTCTCCTTGCATTGTATAGAGATGAAATCATACAATATGTAAAACAGCATGTACTTAATGCATATATGAAAAACAGTTTCTGCAGAGGACCCAATCCTAAATATTTTTGACATTACAATCCATTTGGTCTCCATCTTCAAGCTATTCAGTTCTGTCTTTGTAGCATAAAAGCAGACTCAGAACTCATGGAAATGAATCATGTGGTTGTGTTCAGATAATACTTCATTTAAAAAACTAAATGGAGGACTAGATTAAATTTGTGTACTGCAGTTTGTTGGTGCTTAGCATAATACAATGGCTTGATATTCATTTATGTTGTTTTGTATATTAATAGTTATTATTTTTACTACTTAGAATTATTTCATAGTATGAATCTGCCACACAGCCTTCGTCCAGTTTTCAGTTGATGAAAATTTGGGCTGCTTCCAGTTTGGAACTCTAATGAGTTTGACTGACATAAACATTTTTGTCTGCCTTTTTGAGGACATATGTTTTCATTCCTCTTAGGTAAACACCTGGGGGAGGAATTACTGGGTCATGGGGTAGATGAATCTTTAACCTTAAACTAACTGCCAAATAGCTCTTCCAAGTACTTGTGCCATTTGTCACTAGAATCAATTATGTATGAGAGTAACATTTTCTGCCCACCCTTGCCAACATTTTAGTCATTTTGGTGAAGGAAGCTCAGTTAGTCTGAATCATGCTTTCAGTACTTCATGATGATTCCTTTGTCTGGAATTTCTTACATCATTTTTAGCTCCAGTTCTCTTCCTCTGTGCTTAGTTTATACCTATATTTGTCAATCTGGTATTCTTTCTCTCAGTATCTTCCAGTTTGCTTCTTGTCACGTGCTTCGTTTGTTATCATTTAGCACTGTAGACTTTCTTACCCAAGTGACTTTCCTCCCAGTCTGTCTTGATCTGAACAAAGACTCAGCACAATTCTAACAAACAACTAGGATGCCATAGCAGTTTCACAGAGGTCTTTTGTTTGCTAAATGCTGTGAATAGGTATCCAGGTCACACCTGATGTGGACAAAGCTCAAAACCACCTCCAGTTCTAGAAAGAGGTGCTCCCATACATCCACAGTTCCTGGAAATTACTTTAACATGGTGTTTTCCTTTCATAATTAGAGACCTTGGATGCAATTTCTCTGGCACAAATAGACATGTTCGTTTAAGCTCATTAGTATGCAAATAACTAAGAGCTGCTTTCTGGAAAAAGGATTTTTTTTTTTTTTTAGACAACAGAGGAGTGAGGATAGGAGAATTCAAGGGGCAGAGATGGAGTTTATAAGTAGAGGTTTTGTCCAGGCCAGGGAGGTGCAAGGTGGGCTGTGGAAAGGAATAATGTGGAATAGTTGAGAGTAAAGTGCATCTTTCTACCACTTGTATCCAAAAGACTCTTTACAGATCCAAATTTGGGGAGGCTAAGTAAGTCCTTCCTTGTTCTTCTTCCTTAACTTTGTTTGTTTGTTTGTTTGTTTTAACTCTTTGTTGCATGGAATTAAGTAGCTGCATCTTTTGATTTAGCAGTGATGGGAGATTACAGCCCATCCAAACCTCCTCTATTCCTTACTTTCTACTCTTGGAATTCATAGCTTTCCATTGCTCAGGGACTGCATGTTACCTCTGGCTAGTGAGTGACCTCTGTTTGTCTCACGATCTTAAACTATGCCCAAGTAAATGAAGTCCCTGGCTCTCCCTACTCCTTTTATGGGGAACTTACTCTGTGCCTCATTTTTGTGGGAAATCATTCCTCGGCAAACTTACACATTATATGTTAATAACTGACAGCTCTTTTCCTAGGGATATTATTTGCAATCCAACCAGGACCATATAATAAATCAGAACAATAAGTATGTGCTGATGGAAGGTTGAGTTGCATTTTTTTGGTAGTTGAAAGAAGGTGTAAATGAAAAAGAAAAGAGAGGGAGAAATAGAGGAAGAAAGATGGAGAGAAAAAGAAATGAGAGAAATTTGCATATATTTGAATTTCTCATACCTTTGGCAAGCTTGGAAAAATAGTTCTATATTGTATGGCTTCTGTTTCCAAGAGAAAAGCATTCTCAGGTCCCTTCAAGTTATTCAGCTCTAGAATCAGCCCCTTCAGTGTCTTAAGGCAGTGTACCAGGAAGACAGACTAACATGCTATAGGCTTACTGCTGTCTGCCATGTGAGCTTTGAGGAACTTAGAGTCCTAAGCCTCTGGGTTGATTCCCAGCTTTGCTGTTATACGTCCAAAGAGATTTCATCTATGCAGACATTAGCAAATATTATTTATAGGAAGACAGATGGTAAAATTTTCAATCTTTGTGGGTTATATGGCCTTTGTCACAGCTAGTCAACCCTGCATCATATTGAAGAAACAACCACATACATTTTGGGTGTGTTCTAATAAGACTCAGTTTACAAAGACCAGCATTGGACCAACTTCTCAGCTACACCAGTGCATTGACTATCGTTTGTCTAATAATGACTTGTGTATGCGTGTGTGTGTGTGTGTGTGTGTGTGTGTGTGTTTTAAATAACTAACTTGGGAGGACTTAGGTAAAAGAAAGAGAGAGAGAAAAATGGAGAGGGAAGGATCAAGTGGTGGGCCAGAAAGCAAAAGGAATGGCTGTGTTGATAAAAGCTTATAGAATCACAGTGTTGTGAGAGCTAGTTTCTGAGTAACCTAAAGTCTTCCCATTAGACACACAACCCAAACACTATGACTGAACAAGACTTCTTTTCTTCTATTGACACTGACTATGAGTTTGGAATTAAACACCTGCATGAGCTAGTGAGCCAAATTGTATTGAGACTATAGGGTTACCTCATTGGTTTTGTGCTTGGGAAAGTGATTAAATTTGGCTAATGAGTGTTAGTAGATACAAGGTGGGCAATGGCTTGCTGTGCATTCATGGGGCGGGGTAGGGGAAATCTGTTCTTTGTACCTCTGACATTGCCTTGGATTTGCTGTCCCAGAGCAAGGAAAAATGTGTAGAGTTGAGTTTCTCCAGATAAATTGCAAACCTACAAATCTGTTCATAAAGGTTTATTTGTTGTGATGCCATTGAATTTTGCAGTGGCTTCTTATGCATTAGTAGATGACTAAAGGAATTATCCGAAATTATTCTCTCCTACCAGATTGAAAGAGGCACAAAGAAGGTAAATATGCTCATTTTGTTCCTTTTTGAATTGCTCCTGCTTATTACAGAGGAGACTAATAAACAGGAGTTTGAATGAATTCATGATTAAGTAAGACAGGAGATCTATATAGAAGCATTTAGCACATGACAGGCACATGACTGCCACTCAACAGGTGGTGTTTTAGAATGGATTAGGGAATGCTTAATAGAGTCTGTAACTAGTTCTCTTGTGGACTTGAAACTACCCAGAGTTTCGTAATGCAGGTTTATAAGCAAGAAAAATATCTCTGTAATCAGCTATGTATTGACTCTGCAATCTCTTCCTTTCACCCGCAGGATATTTAAGATTATTAAGGAAAATAAGAAATAAGTGCAAGTTCAGGAAGTTCTTTGCTTGTGTTACTTTGTTTTCTAATTTTAAAGCTTATTAGTTTGAAGTGATAATAAAAAAAGCCATTTGGAAGCAGGACAATATTATCACATCTGGAGAAACTTAATAAGATGAGGACAAAGGCTCTATTCTCTTCTTTATGCACATGTGCATTTCCCATTAACTTTGGTATTATCTTGAGAAAAATATTAGAAAATGTCATGCACCATAAACATTCCACACAAAGGGGGTTAATTAATAAGTACATGTAGCATTAATGCAGATGTTAAACATTAACTGTGACAAGCATTCTTTAATCGCTGGTGTCCATGGATAATTAATTCTCACCAATTTCCACACTACTTACTAGAAAATTAAATTGAAGACACTCGTGAAAATTACTTAAAAATTTGGAGCAATTCCTGATAATTTTGTTATATCTTTTTGAAATTTATATACACACCACCTTGTTGATAAGATGAATCCTCACAAGGAAACATTCAATTACTGTAACACTATTCAAGAGAAACTGGAGACCCCCAAACCACTCACTGGGTATTCCATATACGTGAAATAATGCAGGTTGGGTATTCGCACATTTTTCAATGGCAATGTGTTGTTTTAATACACATTTAAATACACATTTAATGCACAGAATTATATTTCTTTGAAAATAAAAGTACTCAGTGGTTTTTCTCTTCCAATAACCAGAGGTTAATTTTTAACTTTGTTCATTAGATTTCTAGGATTTGGCTTTTTTTTTTTTTACTGCTCATATGAACAAAAAATAATGGCAAATATTAAACAGCAGGCATTTGGTTATGTAAGTTTGCGTATGGTACAAGGACACTAAATAACAATATTGTAAAACATTTGTTTTTACATTTTGATATCGCATCTAACTTTATATGTCTTCATTTTGTCCTATTAAAAATGCTGTCTTATTGTCACTTGTTGAAAATAAGTGTTTCTGTCCCACCTGTGACAGAAGCAGAGAAACACGACTCTGAAGGAGTTACTTGAGCGGTGAGGAGGGCGGTGATGGTCAGCTTCCAACCGTTTGCTTTTGTGGCCGAAGACAGATTAAGATGGAGGCGAAGGGTCCAGCCACTTCCTCCCCAAGTGAGACTGACCCGAGGCTGGGTCAGGTCGGCCTCGCTGTCTTAGGGTTCCCGCTGCATGGTCCTGCCTCCTTCCCTTTGTTTGCTCAGTGAAACCTTCATGTCCCCAACTCCCTCTCAGAATTGGCCTTCCAGAAAGCACAGATGCTCCACTATGTTCCCCAGGACTTCAGTCACAAAGTTAAGCCCTGACTTGAGATGACAAAGTAACAGTTCATTACCTGGAAAACTGTAACAAACTCTGAACTAGATAGAGCAAACAAAAGAAAAAGGAGAAAAGAACATGAGTTTCTCTTGTTCTTTGTTTTAAAGATTTATTTATTTTTATTGCAAAGTCAGATATACAGAGAGTAGGAGAGGCAGAGAGGGAGATCTTCCAACCGATGATTCACTCCCGAAGTGACTGCAAGGGCTGGAGCTGCAGTGATCTGAAGCCAGGAACCAGAGCCTCTTCCAGGCTGCAGGATTCCAAAGCTTTGAGCCATCCTCCACTGCTTTCCTAGGCCACAAGCAGGGAGCTGGATGGGAAGTGGGGCAACCGGGATTGGATCCCGATGCATGCAAGGTGAGGACTTTAGCCACTAGGCTACAGCGCCAGGGCCATCAGTTTCCTTTTTTGCAAAAAGATTTATTTTTTATTTGTTTGAAAGAATTACAGATTCTGGATAGAGAGACAAAGGAAGAAGGGAGGGAGTGAGGGAGGAAGAGAGAGAGAGAGAGAGAGAGAGAGAGAGAGAGAGAGAGAGAGAAAGAGAAGCGAGATCTTCTATCTGCTATGTCCCAGATGGCTGCACTGGCTGAGCACAGCCCCAGCGAAAGGCAGGAGCCCAGAGCTTCTTTTTCTCCCAAAAGAGTGCAGGGTCCCAATAACTTCCATTGCTTTCTCAGGCACATTGACAGGAAGCTGCACCAGAAATGGAGCAGTTGGTTCCTGAACAGGCATCCATGTGGGATCCCCACGTCACAGGCAGTGGCCATGACATCTGCCTTGGTTTTGTTTATTTTCTAAGGTAGGAGGATATATTGGTGACAAATTGATAGAGTAAAAAGGAGAACCACCTTTTCTGACAACCCACAGGACATGGAGATAATAGGTACTTCAGTCACTTGAAAGTTTTGAACTCTTTGCCGTGTTTGGAATACAGTTGTGCATAAGTTCTGCATTAAAATAGCCTCTTGTTAAGAACTGAATGCCCAAATGCATACACTCTGCAAACGAGTCTGCTTAAAATATTTAATATTGGAATATAATTTATGGTGTGCATATGAACAAATCTGTGTTAAGCTGTATTAGCATGGTCATGGCCTCATTATTCTAAATCAAGTTTTAGAAATATTAATTGAAGCGGCATTCTATCTGAAAAATAATGGTAAATTCACCAAGACCCTTCTACTGACCAAATACCCGATAGTCTGTATACCCTAATGGATACACTTCGGATCGTTTTGAGGTGAAGAAAAAAATCAAAATGCAATATAAATGGACCTCTGATGCATAATTGAAGAAATAAAACAATGGAGAGAAAATAAAGACAGACATGGCCCCCAGTAACAACGGAGAGAAAATATAACAAAGCAAGTATGCATATGTTTGCAGTTACTTTAAATAGTTTCATAAAAACTTCTTTATTGTGATGCATTTGCAATAGTTGGCACAGTTCAGATTAAGTTGAAACATGTGTGTACCACCACCAGTTCATGGGGTAGAAACAGGAGAAATAGTTGACTGATGAAGTGTACTATTTTGACAGCAGCTTGGAATGGCGATATTAACCCCACAGCTGCCAGTACTGAGTATCTGTTACACTGCTCTCGTGGCCATGCTGCAGAGGGAGTATTTGTGGGGTGTTCACATGCCGTGCACTCACAGGTGACAGAAGTGCTCTCCTGCACAGGGGCCCTTTGGGGTAACTCTTGTATGTGTCCACATCCTTATTTGAAAAGAAAACAGCACTTCCTGCTTGGTCATAAAACAAGCAACAAAGCTTTCCAAGTCATGATGAGGGAAGTTCCAGAGAGAAATTCTCTCTGTGGGGAGTGTGATTGTTGGAATAGACTGCCTTACCATTGCTTCTCGGCCTTTTGGCTAAGCTCAAGCGTAAGACTGCCTTGCCAAAACGTAGTGACTTCTCCAAGTCCATGTTCACATGTGCCTTGTCTTTTGGCCTTGGCCTCATGAGCAAGAATCTGAGTTCACTGGGGCAGAATCCCTCATGCTGGATTCCAGATCACCATCATCTCAAAGCTCGAAGAGGCTCCTCGTCTTTCAGCATCCCCCTGGAGGTGTCTCATCACACCCACCTGCCTTCAGCAAGAGTCCGGTTAAGTCAGTTTAGCCAGAATGTTACCTGTGCTGTTTCCTGTGCCTGCTCACACTGTCCTGGGGCTATGGATCTCTACTCTTCCCCTGTCCTCCACTGTAGAACCTTTCAGAGTGTCCCTCTTGGAGATAAAACCTTCCTTACTTTCCTTAACCAGTGTCATAATTCTTCCCTTAATATGATATGATGATATAGACAAAATGTGTGATTCCTTCTCATTTTGGAGTTTCTACTGTCTTGCTCACTTCACCCTCATTACTGTGTTCCTCAACCTGACCTGATTTTCCATATTGATTCAGCATTTCTATTATTTGTAATGGATGTATGTGCATTTATGCTCTAGGTCTGCAACCCTTTAATGTGATCTGTAGGTGGTCCTTCCTGCATGTCTTCCAGGCCAATGAGAAAGAAAAAATCATTGGAATAGTTCCCCAGTAGTCCATGGCCTAGGTGGGAAGTGGGCACTGTCAATGGTACGGAAGTGGCAGATATACAGATATTTTTTGCTAGGGATATCACGGAGTGGGGTTGGGGGAGCTGACAACTGCTAGAGAGCAAACTTCCCTTTTCTCCACGTTCATCTTGAGTTCTCCAGTGAACTATAGGCAAGGCCTTGGATGGTAATGGCACAGCTGAACCAGAGCAGGCAGGCTTATCAGAATGGCTCAGAGATACCTGTCTTGAAGTCAAGTGACAGACTATGATGAAAGAGAGTGGAAGAAGGGAGAACACAAAGGCACAGCACTATGGAGTAGGGAAATTAAGGAGGGAACCTGCTCTGTTCTGAATGTTCTACCCTCCATATTCATGTTATCCTGGTCTCCAAGGTGATCCTGAAGTATAGCCCTGGAGATTAGGTCATGAGGCTGGAATCCTCAACAATAGCACTCATGTCTTTACAAAATGGGCTCCAGGGACTGGCATGCAGCATTGTGGGTTAAACGGCCACCAATGACATCAGTATCCCGTAGGTGCTGGCTTGAGTCCCATTTGCTCCACTTCTGATCAGCTACCTGCAAATGCCCCCAGGAAAGCAAAAAAAAAAAAAAATGGCCCAAGTGCTTGGGCCCATGCCATGCAAGTAGGCTGTTTGGTTGGAATTCTTAGCTGCTGGAATTAGCCTGACTCAGCTTTGGCGATTGCAAGCATTTGGTCAGTGAACACTAGGTGAAAGATTTCTCCCTTTCCCTCTCTTTTTGTAATTCTGCATTTTAAATAAGTAAAACAGATCTTAGGGAAAGGAAATAGACTATGGGGATCTGCCCCGTCCCTTCTACCATGTGAGGACCAAGAGAGAGGGCTCTAGCTACAGATGAGGGAGCGGGCTCACACAGCCACCTTGGACATCCCAGTCTGCTGAATCATGAGAAGCAAAATGTTGTTCATGAGCTGTAGTTTGTGATAGCTTGTTGTAACAACCTGTATAGACCGTGCAGGAGACCCAATATGCTCAAAGACAGAATGAGATTTTATAAGTGAGCTCCTCCAGGATGGTATTTGACATCAGCACCTGTCACTGACAGAAACACTCCCACTATACTTTCTCTCTCTGACACTTGAGGAAATGAACCCACTGGGTCTTTTGTTGGGTTTACATTTTGTGAAGTCATTTGTAAATGTGGTTCAAGTACTATTTTCTTTATGTATTATTTAGTTTCACATTACTATAATGAAATACCCGAAGGAAGCTAACTTTATAGAGAAAAAAATGTTTTAGCTCCCTGTGGAGGCTTAAAATCTAATCAGCAAAGCATTGACTTCTTTGGGCCCCATGGTAAATGGTAGGACTACTTGGTGGGTGGGAAAGAGACCACATCAAAGACAATCAGAAAGCAATGCCAGGTGGGCTTGTTGTTATAATAACCTGCTCTCACTAGTTCTCAGGGTTCCTGTGACAACAGCAGTTGTCAGCTCCAAGGTCAGCTCCCGGGGTAACCCTCCCCACAAAGCTCCATTTCTTAAAGGTCTTGCCTCCTAACATCATCTTGAGGACCAAGTTCACAACATGAACCTTTGCGGGGGTGTGGGGAGGGGACACAACCAAGCTGTGTTCAAACCTGGGACCCTCCAAATTAAGCTGTTCCTACAAGTTGTGAGAGGGGTTGCACAGGGCTAAGAAGAGACAAGGGATGAGGAGCTTGTGTCTGCTTGCAGTCTGACACAAGCATAATGCTGGGAATCACAGAAGAACTGGGCATTTCTAAAAATAGCACCCTCAACCTTGGAAGCTTCGGAGGGTGAGACTGGAGCTGCAAGGCAGGCATCTAATACTTTGAGAACTATTTGGACTTGTCCTTATTTCTAAAAAGGTTGTCCCTCAGTTGGGTAGGATACATTAAGAACAGATTATGAGCCTGTTGCAGTAGCCTTAGCAGGTTAGCGAGTTAAGTACAAGGCGATCATTTATTCTGGAGAGCCAGAGAAGTAAAAGGAAAGATAAGTTCTTTCTATTCACTCTCAAGGTCCTGTCTGGGCCAATTTCATGTTTAAAGATGCCAGACAACATGGCTGAAGTTATTAAATGCAAGCTTAGGCTTGTTCTTTGCATGAATGTGTGGCACTATGAGATATAGGCCTACAAATATAAATTAAATTGCTAGCTTCCAGCACAGACACCTGAATTTATATCTTTTATTTTAAAAACAAAAAGCAATTACAAACTGCTGTTTTCCCATTAGTTTCTCAGTAGTATCTATAGGGGAACAGGGCTTAAAGGGGGGATGATATAAGTATTAATATTTATGAGCTTGTGAGAATATCCAGTTTTGCCCCTGGAAATAAGAAAATCTAATGAACACATTTGCAGGGTTGAAAGGTTGTATGGCTTTTACTATGTAATACTTTAACAATTAGATCATAAATGAAAAATGTGGCTGGCCAACATGTTGGTTGGTTTATCTAGTGCCCACAAATCATCTTGAATATGGTTTTGAGGATTTTTGAGCACTTAACCTATCAATCACTTTGCATTCACCCTTTAAATCGATCCTGAGGCTTTGGTGTTGTCTTGTCTAGGTTTTCTCCCCAGGATCTTGTCTAGGCTTTCTCTCGAGGCCTATGGTGTCTGTTCTATTGCTTCACACGTTGACTCTTGTAGCTGTCCGTTTAGATAAAATCTTCAGTTTGACCATGGTAGAAGTGACAAAAGTCCATTTAGACTCACACGTCCCAGGCATTGAAACGTACTCGGCGATTAGCAGAGAGTTGAGTCAGGCCGGGCTTTTGCTTTGTTTTGTTTAGATTACGCTTACATATAACCCTTAATTTGAAAAATACTTTATTATCATTTATTTATTCAGTTATATTGATTTGAAAGGTAGGATAGCAAAGACATGCATATGCACACACAGGTACAGAAAGAGAGAGAAGGAGAGAGGTATAGCATTCATTTCATTTCCCAAAAGCCAGAAGCGATCAGCGAGCCAGGAGTGCCACCCAGTTCTACTGCAAGGGTGGCAGGGACTTCGGGAGTGCCACCCAGTTCTTCTGCAAGGATGGCAGGGACTCCAGGTGCAGTACCAGGAAACTGGGAAGCAGAAATGTAGGTGGAGACTTGCTGCACCACAACGCCTGCTCTACAACACCTTTAGGTTGAAAAGAAGAACATAAGGTGTGTGAATGTTCTTTTTAACCTTTCAGCACCTGACCTCTTCAAACTTCTGAACAGTTGTCCTTAAATCTGGTCAATCAGGGGCCTGGAACAACAGCATAATGGTTAAGGTCCTTGCCTTGAATGCCTTGAGATCCCATATGGGCATCGGTTCTAATCCCAGCAGCTCCACTTCCCATCCAGCTCCCTGCCTGTGGCCTGGGAAAAGCAGTCGAGGACGGCCCAAAGCCTTGGGACTCTGCATCCGCGTGGGAGACCCAGAAAGAAGTTCCTGGTTCCTGGCTCCTGGCTTCGGATCGGCACAGCACCAGCCATTGCACTCACTTGGGGAGTGAATCATTGGACGAAGATCTTCCTCTCTGTCTCTCCTCCTCTCTGTACATCTGCCTTTCCAATAAAATAAATAAATAAATCTTGTAGAAACAAAAAGATAGACCCACATCTATCACCATACACTAAGATCCAATCTACATGGATAAAAGACCTAAACCTACATCCAGAAACCTTCAAACTCTTGCAGGAAAATGTAGGAAATACCCTGCAAGACCTAGGAGTAGGTTCCGACTTTCTAAGAAGGACACCAAAAGCAATAGCAGTTGAGAACAGAATAAACAAATGGGACCTCATCAAACTAAGAAGCTTCTGTACAGCAAGGGAAACAATCAACAAAGTAAAAAAGCAACCCACAGAGTGGGAGAAGATCTTTGCACACGATATAGGCGATAGGGGGCTAATTTCCAGGATATACAAAGAACTTCAAAACAACCAAAAAACCAAAACAAACAAACCACTCAAGAAATGGGCACGGGAAATGGGCAAACATTTCACAAAGGAACAAGTCCAAATGGCAAACAAACATATGAAAAAATGTTACAGCTCCCTAGCAATAAGGGAAATCCAAATTAAAACATCGATGAGGTACCACCTAACACCAGTAAGATTGGCCCACATAAACAAGAACACCAACGACGCTTGCTGGCGAGGATGCGGGGAAAAGGGAACCCTACTCCACTGCTGGTGGAGCTGCAAATTGGTACAGCCTTTATGGAAATCAGTCTGGAGAACACTCAAACAACTCAAAATCTGCATACCATATGACCCAGCAATAGCACTCCTAGGAATATATCCAAAACACCTGTTTTACGACAAACCAACATGCATCCCTATGTTCATTGCAGCACAATCAGTAATTGCAAAAACATGGAAGCAACCGAAATGCCCATCAGCAGAAGATTGGATAAGAAAGCTTTGGTTCATCTACTCCATGGAATACTACTCAGCTATTAAAAAAAACAAAATGCAGTTCTTTGTGGCTAAATGGGCACAACTGGAAACTATAATGCTAAGGGAAATGAGCGAATCCCAAAAGATTAGATACCACATGTTTGCCTTGATTTAACCTGTAATTTTTTGTTTGGTTGTTGGTTATTTTTTGAACCTGTCATTGATACTGTCTCAACCCAGATGTTTCGAAGAATGGAACTTGCATTATTTTTAACATATTGTCTACCCATTACTATATCAATTAATTCCATAATGTTGTATATTGATACTGAGGCCTTGTTGGGGCTTTCAACTGACTGGATCTTTACTCTGTTAGACCTATCTTCAGACCATAGAAGGTCTCCCCAAGAGGCCACTGAACTTATCTGGACAATAAGACGCTGAACTTTATGCTAGGCATGTGTTTGCAAGCAATGAATCTCAACTGAACTTGAACTATGGTTATGCAACAAGGTGGAGGAATCCACCATGGGGGGAGGGGTATGGGAGGAGTGGGGGGAATCCCCAGCGCCTATAAAACTGTACTACATAATACAATGTAAGGAACAATAAAAAAAAAAAAAAATCTAACCAATCATGGAGTTTTGCTGATTGGTTCTCCCTGGTTGACATGTTTTCACCCCTGCCCTGTCCTCCTTTGTGAATATGGATGTGTACAGCTGCTCTGATTCTTGCCTGCCAAAAATGTCTGATTTCTTCAAGGATTGGCTCTCAGCTGCTGTCATTTCCTGGCTACCCTCACCCACGGGTCCTAAGGAATTGCTCTCCCCCCCGGATCCTTCAGGCTTAAGTCTATGAGAATCCAAGCATCAAATGAAAGCTGGAGAAGCTGAGTGTTGGGTCATGCCTTCAGAAGTGCCTGGTTTGCCAAAGTAGACCGAGAGACCACTGCCGGCAACTGAGGCCCCTGGGCCGCCTTGTTCCACATCTCTGGTGTCTGATTTTCCCACTCTTCCTCAAATTCCAGGAGTCATCCCAGTAGGCTTGCACTGACTGCTTTTCTATTTGTTTTGAAGTCAGTTGGAGTTAGTTTCTAAGCAACACAATACCACACTGGTCAATAACACAAACAAAGGATCTCAAACAAGGAATGTGTACTGATTGAACATACATTTATCTTGTTATTCAGAACACTAACTCAGGTATGATTTGAGAAAGATAGGAAAAAAACAATGTGTTTTCAGAGTAAGAAGCAAGGAACAGTGTGAAGTATATGGGTTCAGAGATAAAAGGAAATTCTGGTCTGAAATTCTGACCTTTCACCTCTGACCTGTGTGACCTTGGGCAAGCTTCCCCACTCCTCAGGGCCCATGCCCTTATCTGTGGGACTAAGGAACAATGCTAACTTCATGGGAGTGTCTGGAAGATTCACAGCAGTGGGAGAAGGTTCTGAAAAAAGAAATTCTGAATAATTCCGAAGCCCCAGCCCCAGCCTGTATTGCTGAGTGGCAGATTCAGAAGGAATCTGGCGCCTGCCTGCTGCGTAGCCCTGGACCATGCACCACACATGCCTTTTTACATGGGTGGAATCCATGGCTTGGAAAAATGAATTGATTCTCTGTGTAGAAGTGTCATTTGAAGAAAGAGGAAGAAACCCAAACAGGCAATATTATTACACAATTTGAAAACTTTGTGAAGTAAAATATTATTATTTCAATTGCTTCTCTGAAGGAGTACTGATTCTTCTTACTTAATATTGGAACTGGGAAGGGTCATAAGAAAGAGGTCAAGGACGTGGGTCCCACCCACAGATATGCCACCGTGTAACTGCATGCTGTTACCTAAAAATCCTGACAGTCAGTGCTCTTATGTTAAACAAAAATGTTAGAACAGATTTTTTAAGTTTCTATCTTTTATAGTAATAAAGATTCCCAGTATTTTTCAAAGGAGGTGATTTTTGTTAGAGGACTAGGGGAAGACCAGCCAAGAATCCCCAATGAAAGTTGGAGGGTATTGACTCCAGGTAATCATTGTGTGTGTGTGTGTGTGTGTGTGTGTGTGTGTGTGTGTGTGTGTGTGTGTGTGTGTAGGAACTGGGTGATGCAAAGTTTGGTAGGGGCCAGTAATACTACATGTCTACTTCCAAAAAGTCTGTGCTGTGAAATAAAGCTGTTCACTGTGGGTAGGCTAGTTCTTCAGATGCGCTCGAAACGCCCCACTCTTCCACATTTCTTGCTTGTAGTTCTTAAGAAAAGCCCTGGAATCTGCTGAGGATGCAAACACTCTGAGAATGGGATGAGACAGCTAAGAGAGCCTGGGCTGTGTTCCAGGACCACTTAGCTGCAGGACCCAGTCTGTCCCATGGTCCCGTGGCGTAAGACCCAGTGTAGGACTGCTTTCCAATGTATTCAATGATGGTGCCAGTAAGGCATGCACAGGTGAGAGTCCTTCTCCCCAGGCAGCTGTGCTGAGCCCACCCGCCTTGTAACACACCTGAGAGGTTTCCCTGGACTTGGGGCCAAGCAGAAGAAGTAATGCCCACTACATATTACAGTTTTAATATACACGGAATCTTTTAGGAATGCAATTATTATGCAATGAAGACTGTACCAGGCAAAGGAAAGGGAACCTTTTCAGATACACGAAGATTGCTCAGAGGATCCGCAACATCAGTAGCCTTCCGAATCCTGCTGCATCTGATGACTACAGATGTCTTCTGCAGCTGAGATTGTGTATTGCAAACTATGCTCATAGAG
Source organism: Ochotona curzoniae (assembly GCF_017591425.1). NCBI lineage: Eukaryota > Metazoa > Chordata > Mammalia > Lagomorpha > Ochotonidae > Ochotona > Ochotona curzoniae. Next base: position 3,147,478 of record NW_024466312.1, on the reverse strand, counting down.
AGGCTATGCCACTTATGAATTCAACCTTATAATAAACAAGGAGACACTTGGTGTGATGCAGTTGATATTTGCTTTGCCAGTTTCCACCTAAGGAAGCTGCTAAGTCCAATGGTCCCATCACTACATTGAAGAGGGTATTGGAAGTGTTTGTCCAGGATATGGAAAGAAAGAACCCAACTTCTTTTGGCTGGATTTAGTAGAGATAGATTAGTTATATATGAGGAGAAAGAATCTATTTCATTTCCTTTAAAGCTTGCCTATTGAAATCACTTATTCATAGCATTTTTTTTTTATCTTCAGTGAATTTCTTCTAAATGACAAATGCTTTGTCTCAGACCTAGGAAAATTAGGGGATTTGCCATATGTTGTCTGAGTCCAGAATGTCACATCTTCCAGGCAATAGCTGCTTACTGCCAGGAGAGCTTCCTTCCAAAGGGATGTGAGAAGCAATCATCCCAGAGCCTTGAAGCTCCAAAAATATCACCATGTACAAATGGCACAGACATCTTACACCAGGTTCCCTTTCAATCCTCTTCCAGTTGATACCATTTTCAGCAATATGATGGGAACATAATTTTGTCTGTGTTCAAATCCACAGTTGGTGAATGAGTAGTTGTGACCTGAAGGGGAGCACTTCTACTAAAGGAGAATTGGATCGGGGTCTTTGTGTGGGCATTAAGAGAAATGAATGATTGGCAATCCAGTATTATATACCAGTGACTGCCACTGAGCCTTCATTGAAGGTAGATCCCAATATTTCTATGTGTAGCATTGATGAGAGCTGTGCATTGGGTTTTCTGTGGTATTTGCAAATGAGTCAACAGAAGGGATAAAGAGTGAAATCTTGGCTACTACTGAAACACTCATCTATTGCTTTTAAATCTTTTTAGAAGGGCATTTTACCAATATTTTTAGTGATATTAGTATTTCCTTTTCTATTCTTTTATTTAGCAAGTCTGAAAGCTAAATATTGCAATCTTGATAACGCAAGGTTAAATCTGGCGAAAGATACTAACCTAAAGAAATAGCACAGTGGACATTTCTGCCAGCAGAATTTCCTTTATGGTTGTAGATATGTGCTGAGTAATTTTAAGGTAATAAAATCGTAATGAACTTTCTAAATGAAGTTGCCTTTGCTGACTGCTCTATGAGAAAAAAAAATGGCAATAACTTGGGAGGAATGAGACAGGCTGCCATTCTGTCTCTTAATCCCTGTGCTGCTCTCTCACTTGTTGCTGCTCTGGGAGGAGGCACCCCAGTGTTCCTTTGCTCCTAAAAACCTCTTAGGAACTTCTGCTTCTAGACCTAGGCAATGATGTTTTTGTCCTGCTGTATGTGACCTTGTGAAAAGACACATTGCCTTTTATCTTCAACTTAGAAACAGTGAGAGATTGCAGGAATTCTTTGGGAGGCTTGAGGTGAATTGTTCTAGAAAGAAAGGAAAGGCCAAGGGAGAGACAGTGAGGGGATGTTCATGCAGGAAACTCCTGGCAGAGGCTGGCTGTGAGCCTGAGCACTTCCAGGGGAGGAGTGCTCCCTGGCCACTGCATCTCACAGAGCACAGAAGGGCCACTTCCGGGGAAGACGATAACTCCCTTTTTAATTTCCTGAAAAGAAGCTCTTTGAAGCTGTCCCCTCTGATGAGCCAAGCTATATTCAGCTAGCATCATTATGGCATTTTTAAAAAATCAAAGGTTTTTTTTTTTTTTTTTTTTTTTTTTTACTATGTCTAAGAAAGCATCATTTGTCCAAGTTTGGAAAGTTCCACACAAGATAAAGCCTTAGATCCTGGCTGTCAGAGGAGAGAGCTTTGTTAAGGCACGTTGAAATGGAATTATTATTTTTTGCACAAGGTGACTTTTTTTGGCTTAACCAATTTACATTTTGCAGGCAACGATATCTCCATCACTTCCCAAGCCTTTTCTGACACAGCCGGTGGAGCTGGCAGAATCTGAGGTGGGTAAACTCCCCCACCTCCACCCTTCTTTCTTGTCTTGCTCTACACTGTTCTCATGTCTATGACACCCATTTAATACACCCCTCACGGAGCTGGTGTCTATAACAGGCAGACCTTTTCAAGCAAAAGATAGAAACCAACTTGATCCATGTTATAACAGAGAGTGGAACCACTGTGATGGTATAACAAGCTGATCCACTTGGCGGAGTGAATCACTGCATGGGGATCAGAAGATCTCTTTCTCTTTCTCCTCTCTGTGTTATTTCTTCTCTTTAATTCTGCCTTTCAAATGAACCTAAATAAATCTTCACAGAAAGAGAGCGAGATGGAAATAAAACTTACTGGCTCACGTAATACAAATGTGCAAAGCCAACTGATGTCAGACACTTCCAGATCCTGAGGCTCAACCGCTGGGCCCAGTCTCCATCACTCCCAGTCACTCAGCTCTACTTCTTCCTGGTTTGACTTAATCCAGGCAGGCTCTCTGCCACGTGTCAGCAAGATGGCTGCAGTAAAAATAACAAAAGAGCAGCAGCAACAACAAAACCTTTTTCTGAAAAGTGCCCCCCAAATGGTGTTGATTAGCACTTACTGAATACTTAATGTGTGACAGGCATGGCTTAAAGCATTTCACACTTATCACTCTCCTTACACTGCCTTGTAGTCTTCTGCTAGGAATTGTTTTTGTTGTTTCTCATGCAGGGCATAGATCCTTCTGAGTAATTACTTGCCAAGTTCTTATACGTGGCAGTGAGTGGAGCTGGGATTTGTCACTAGGCTTTCTGCTCCACAGCCTGCTAGCTTCAGCACTGTATTACATTTGTGTTGACTCATGTTAGGATGACTTGGATATTTTGTCCAGCCCTGCATTGCTTACTATAGCCGTAGCTGGAATGCTTTGATTTATCAAGCTATGATCACTGTTCTCAGACGGAAGGTCAGTTCAATTTCATCAAAATATATGGTCAAAAGTTGATGAGAGATGTGTTTTCTCCAAAGGACAAAACAGAAAAGAAACCTTTACTGGCCATACCAAAACATCTGATTTCTACTACATTGTCCATTAATTCACATGGTTGACTTTTTTCTTGCTGCCTAACACATACTCCAATTTTGAACACGTATTAGATGTGATTGATCTATGAATTCTTATAAGAAGACATGTTTTAAGGTTGTTCTAATGGTATTCTATACTTCTGGAAAAGGAACTAGATTTCTATGTTGTTACACTTGCTTTTGTAATAAATCAGATGAAGGGTCAAGAGCTGCTGCAAGTATTGTGCAGAGAGACTTAAAATTACATATTCAAATTACATATTTATATATATCTAAGTTTTCTTCAATGTACGTAAGAAGCCAATATAGTAATTAATTCTGTGGGTAGCTTTCATTTGCTATATCCATAGAAAGAGGGCAATGGCAGATGGAGAGAGACACTGTGGGGCTGTGAGGGGAAAGTGTTAGAGGTTATAGGCAAGGCTACATGCCAGGGGCCGTGTAAAACAAGCTAGGATAACTTGAGGGAAAGATTCAACAGTAAACCAGAGCTGGATGGACATTAGTGTTCCAAAAGCAACATGGCTGTGCAGTGTGGCTTGGTCATTGGCTGCTAGGACATACAAGAAGTGTAACACAGGATGATCATGAAACCCTGGTAGATGGAGACCTGTTGAAATACCAGCCTTCCATTCATTAATTGCTTTGTTTACTCATTCAACAAGTGACAGACACTGTGCATAGGCCAGAGGAGTCTGGCTTTCTAGGGTGGGTTAGATGAAGATTTGTGAAAGACTTTTTAAAATAATATTTTTTGTTTATGTAATGTACAGGATTTCATATATTTAGCAATGCAGATTTAGGAAGTTGAAGAGGCTGAGACTACAGATGAAGACAACTTTACCAATTCCAGATAGCAGAAGCAAGAAAAGGGAAAATAGTACTCTACTCAGAATAGTTTATTGATTAAACTAGTAAATATTCACTAGTCATCTATAATCAAGACATTCTTCTATGTTCAGGGAATACAATAAGGAAGAAAATACAGTCTCATAGTCATGTGGCTCATAATCAAAGGAAGAAGTGGACAATAAATAGATAATACCATTAAGAAGTCTGCTGGATGGCAAGATATGTATTGAAAAGAGTAAATAAAAGGAATGTTTGGAGATAGTGATGCTATGTTGTGTCAGGTTGTTGGAAAAGATTTCCCAAAAGGTGATATTGACAGAGACCCAAAAGAGATGAGAGAGTGAGCCATGAAGCTCTCTTGGAGAAGAGATTTCCAGGCAGAGAAAACAGCCAGTGCAGATGTCCTGGGGCAGGTTGTCCAGGCATGTTTGAGAAACCTGCTGGTGGAAGGGAGAGTGCAGGGAGAGTGGTAGGGAACACAACAAGAGCAACAGTGGGAGCCATGGGGTGCATAGTCCTGGAGGTGCATTTAATAATCCTGGCTCTTATTTTGAGACAGAGGAAGATTTTTGAATAGGTGCGCTACAGCCATGATCCATTGTATTGTAGCACTGTAGAGAGATGCGTTTGCCTGACTTCATGAAAATTTATTATAGAGGAACAGAGGGAGGAGCCAGAGAGGTTATTTTGAGTTGAGAGTAATAACTCAGGATAATGCCTTGGTCTTCGGTAGAGAGAAATGATTGGATATTAGCTATGCTTTTGAAACTTATTTGAGGGGCAGTGAGAAAGGGGAAGAGAGAGAAGGAGAGCGAGAGTAAGAGAGAGAGAGAATTTCACCTATTGGTTCATCATTTACTAGTTCACTCCCCAAATTCCAGTAACAGGCCAAAGCCAGGTCAAAGGCAAAGACTAAGAACCGAAACCAGATCTCCTCTATGAGTGGCAGAGACCCAAGTATTATCATCTGTTACCTTTCAGGGTGCACATTAGCAGGAAGAAGTTGTAGTAGAGCTAGGATGCAAAGCAGGCACTTTGTGTGGAGATGCAGGAATCCCAAAAGGTTTCTTCAGCACTGTGCCAAATGCTTACCCCTCCTTCTGCACTTGCTTCATTGGATGAATTTCTCTGCCAGTGTGCAGGTTCCAGCCCTGTGGAATCCAACTCTTGGCACTGGCCAGGGAATCCACTTTGTGCTTAACCTGAGAAAGGTCCAGCTATTAGCTATCTGGATGGACAACACAAGGAGGGAGAGGTCTGCTGTGGTGCCCGGGAGGTCATGCCCATGTTTGGGTGATGGGAATAATGATCACAGAGTACAGACTCCTCCTTACAGAATGAGTTGAAAGGGAGTACATTTACATTGCTGCTTTTCATAGAGTTTGAGCTTTATACAGTCACACATTTTTATTACCTCATTATGAATTTTGTGCTGAACTTCATTCTAGCTAGTTCTTTCTGAACCCTAAACTCTGCACAATGTTTCTTCACGCAGATTTTTCTTCCTAGTAGGGTTCCCACAGATAATTTTTCACAATCAGCTTTTTCATTTGTTCTGCATGATGTTATCTTGAATAACAAATGACAACATGGATTCAACAAGAGCACACTTCAAAGATAATATTTTATCCTCTCAGTTTTACTAAGAAAATCCCTGAATCTACAAACTTGTTCAGCAGTAAATATAATTTGAAGATAGCACATTACAAGACCTGGCAACAAGATTGCTTTACACTTTTGTTAGCACATTTTTCATTCATTCATCATCTCAATGTTGACTTTGTAGTTATTTTTACACTCCTCCTTCCCTGTTCTCGCTCAACTTTTGGCAGCTGGAGCAATTCACAAAGAATTTGGTGAAGGTGAGATTCTTTGGAAGTAGGTCCCCAAAAATCTACTCCGGATTGATTGCTTTAGAAATAAGTTGAAGTGGAGTTCTCACAATGCTTTGCACAAAAATCCCGTGAAGAGTTAGTTGGGCTCTACTTCTGAACTATTTATTGAGAAAGTGGAGTGTCATAACCTGGGCATGACACCTGTTTTTTATTTAATAATAAATTCCCTAAGTATTTTTCTATAAAGTTATGTACCTTGCTTAGATTCAAAGTATTTTATTCCTACTGGTATAGTATTGTCTTCATCAGGTCTACTGCTTTCAGATTACTGTATCTATTTATTATTTATTTTGCATCCCTAAACTACAGATACTCAACTTAAAAATCTTGTTAGAATTGAATCCTGCTTTATTGTAGGAAACGTTCAAACTCTCATGGAGAGAAACAGGAATTGAGAAGGTCAAGACATGGAAAGAAAAAGAACTTTCATGTTGTTTCATCTAAAGGAACAGCTCTATCAGCACCAGACATGGAGGTTATAAATAAGGAAAACATTGATTTTAAGGGAGATTGTGAGTGATGTTCCTTGTACATTTGTGTGTGTTTGTGTGTGTATATCTAGGACCAGTGCTGGCTTAAACTGTGGAAGTGTAAGTCTATAATTCGGGATCATTTTAAATGGATTCAACTGCCTTTGCAACACTTGACTCTGAGAGGCAACCCCAGGGAAAAGCTGATGGGTAACCAAAATTTGTGTGTGTGTGCTTAGGGAAGTGCCATGGACATAGACAGTGTCCAGCATCTGACCAGTTGGAGGCCAGTGATATTGACAGGGGCTCTGTGAATAGTGGATTGAAACTCTGAGGAAGAGGCCTATTGGTTGCTTGACCATGGGCCACAGCGAGAGGTGAGGCTCTTGTATGTGGCTGGCATAGAGGAGAGGGATGCTATGGCTGTGAGAAGGAGCTGATAACCAAGGAGCATGGGACTGTTTCAACATAGAAATTAAAGTATCCCAGGTAAGTTTCAGTCAAGATTTAAGGAACTTCCATCAAATACCCTTGTTACCTTCTGTCCCAATTCTGAATTCTTCGTGTGTGTGTGTGTGTGTGTGTGTGTGTGTGTGTGTGTGTGTGTGTGCTTAAGTCCTTGCTTGATAATCTTACTATATCTTGACTCCTCTCAGACCAGTGGTTGGTGCTGGAGCCAATCACCCAGCCCCAGAACTCCATGAATGGTTGGCAATCAGGCAATTGACAGGTTTCCTAAACGTGACTTGTGTCCAGCTCCCTGACAGCCCCTGCACCTGTTCTGAACCCTGGCAGGTCCTGCCCCTTCCTTGAGCCTCAATTCCCTGCAGATAATGAATTCTTGCCTACCCAGATCTCAGGCTTCTAAGACAGAAGAAAAGAGAGTGGAAAGGGAAAAAGAGAGTGTCCTCTTGACCTTAGGATGATAAGGGCTGAGCTGTTTCGTCTCTAGCTAGAATTCAGTCTTAAGGTTGACCGTACAAATATGTACTATTTGTTTTTTTTAAGATTTATTTATTTTATTGGAAAGGCAGAGAGGAGGAGAGACAGAGAGGAAGATCTTCCATCCAATGATTCACTCCCCAAGTGAGTGCAATGGCTGGTAGCATTGGGCCGTCCTCGACTGCTCTCCCAGGCCACAGCAGGGAGCTGGATGGGAAGTGGAGCTACTGGGATTAGAACCGGCACCCATATGGGATCCTGGCACTTTCAAGGTGAGGACTTTAACCGCTAGACCATGCCGCCAGGCCCCAAATATGTACTATTTGTTACCAGTCATTGTGGTATACAAGAACAACGATAATAATGATTAAATGCTGAAGTAACCCATTTAGTTTCTTCTTCTATTACCAGGTGTAAAATCACTGAATTCAATATGAAAGACTAACCAAAGGAGAACATAACGGATATAATTAACAAAACATGGCCAGGAATCATTTTAGCAGTTCAAAATTACTGTTGGTGAATGATCAGTGATCACACGCACCCGTGTGAAAGGTCGGAGCACAAGTGCGAGTGTCTGACTCGGTCTCTGGATACCCGTTGTGTGGCCTCTACACCAGGGCACTGTAGAATACTACCGTTACTGTTAAAAGGGGTCTCCTTTCACCTCTTTTCTGGACAACTATAAACAACTTGTTTACATGGTGAGACTGAGCTTTTTTTGTTCACTCATATAGAAAATGTTCATGTCTTTTCATTTGAACTGCTTAATCAAAACCATTTGCCCTCTGACACCTCTGTTGCAGTCATAACAGTTTTCCTTTGCTGTATTCTTGCCCCCGGGTTTTTGCACCTGCTTCTCCCACTCTCCTTCCGGTCTTCGTAGGCTTTTTCTCAGAGAGACGTTTCTGGGTCTTTTTAACTAAAGAACCTTGCTTCTTACTGTTTTCTATTTCAACTTCCTTTCTGTATCCTTCAATGCAGTTATTACAGCCTACTGCATCTTTGCTTGTGTGTTTGTATTTCCTCTAAACTCCCAGAGAGGTGCACACTGAGAGTGCACAGCCTCCGTGTGTGCTCTGTATTCCAAAATGACCAACATTAGGCGACACATTCCCAATCATTCACAAATATTTGCAGGATAGTTGGAAAATTCTTGCGAATGTCTGTCTTACATAGAAATGAAAAATGGAGTGGTTAAAGTAAACATAAATTCCTAGTATTACATGAAAGTAACGTATCAATATATGTCAGCAAATACCTGTAGAGAGCCTTCTACGAAATTAGCCCCTTCTGTCTCTGCCAGTCACAGAATATTCCCCTTCAGAGATCCTTTGACCTATATTGTTTTGGTTGATTTTGTATTTGTGGATTTTTTTCCCCCCTAACAAAATGAAAACTTCTGGAATTGAATTAAGGTGATCTTTCCTTACTCAGAACACTGATTATCATGTAAGAATATGGTGAAAATACTATTTTTCAATGAAAAAAATACATTGAGGTGGGCTTTGGGTACCATCCCAAATGTACAATACCTGGTTCATGTCCTGGCTCCTCCATTCCCACCCAGCTCCTCCAGGAAGCATCCTGGGAGGGAGCAGGTGATGCCCAAAGCAGCTGAGTCCCTCTAATCCACATGGAGCTCCAGGTGACGTTTCTAGCCCTCTGCTTTGGCCTGGCTCAGTCCTGGTTGTTGCCATCATTGGAGAGCGAACCAGGGTATGGAAGATCTCATTCTTCCCGTGATTCTCTTTCAGTCTTTGTCTTCAAATGAAATAAAAGTATATTTAATTCTTTAACTTTTAAAAAGAAAACAAGAGCTCATATGAACATAACAAATAACAAAGTCTCTAAATGAGAGGTGTCTGCTTTGAAGTCAGATGAAGGGACAAATTTAAAACACATCAGATGTAAGAATTCAAGAATTCAAGAAAATAGTCAGGTTCCTGAACTACTTGTCATTAACTACAAATACCGTGTTCCATGGCTGTTCTGAAGAGATCCATTCAGATTGAAGAAGTCTATAAGAATGTCCATGGAGAAGCCAGGATTTAAGCTTATTCTTAGGGGATGAGTAGGATTTGGATAATGTCACCATAATCTATCTTTGAGTGTTTGCTTCTAATGAACTCTGCTTCTGCAATATGTTGACTTTTTACAAGACAGAAACCATTTAAATGTCTACAGATTTCTAAACTAGTGTCAGTAGCATTTTAATTAATTGCACTACAGAAGAGTAAAATGACTAAAGGAAAAGCAACTTAATAAACGAATTCTTGGAATAACTCAGAATTATTATCTAAGGGGATTGATCCATAAGGATTTGGAAGATAGACAGATACAAGTATCCATTTTAAGGGGATAAAGAAAAGAATTGCTTTGAATTTTATTATATTCTACCTTTTCAGACTTATTTCTGCAAAGTTCAAACTTTAATTCTATTTGGGCTGAGAGAACAGAGTTGCTCCTAAAGATGGCATCCTCTGGATACAGATAGCTCTCCTTTCTTGGGATGCATTGAGAAGTGACTAGCAGTTCACATGACAGATCATGCACAGGAATACATTCTGCCCCTGCACACTGAGAAAATTGAGTGAAGTATTGGCTGGGTGAAGCAAACTCGGCCAAAGTTTCACGAAGCCACTCTAATCACTGAAGTTGTCCAAGAAATTTTCAAAGCGATTATTATTTCTACTTTTCATTTCATAAATTATATTGGAAATTAACTACCTCCAAAAGAAAATGAAAACAATAGGCCCATTAGGCAGTGTTCTGTTTTTCTAGATTACTGTATATTCCTTCAGGATATATGTTGAGGGAATGCTGTGAGTCAAAGCCATTTTCTGGAGGTGTCTTGGGAGAATGATGGAACAATACTATGGGTCTGGAGTCTATTTAAGCAGAGCCAGGTTGAGCGGCGTCTGTAGAGAAAAGAGTTCTTCTGGGCAAATGATTTGGATTTGAAGTGATTTAGGAACCTTTGTGAGTCTGGTCTCCTTTGAGCAGGGCCCCTGGTCCTCACCACCTGCTGCAGTAGCCTAGATGTTACTGAATAGTCAAATCAAACGGTGTTCTGGCCAGGGCTCATTTATCAGCCCCTAAGCCTGAATTTGTAAGGGGGAAAGGAAACCCTTTTTCAATAAAAGAGAGTTAGGCAACAGGGAAGGGCTGAGTGTACTTAGCCCAGATGAATAACTTGTTGAATTAAAAAACATGTATTCATGAAGAGCATGTCAGAAATGTGCCACATCAAGACCCCAATTTGTACCACGCTATGTTTTGATTTAGGATGAAGCTAATTTGACGTGTCTCTACACAGAGTGCTGATTCTGTCACTCATGAAGCCTATGTGAACTTCCAGAGCTCTCAAATCCCTAGGCATGCAGAAGAGTGTCTTCTGTTATTTTCTCAGTCGGAGTCTGTTTAGAATAAAATTGAGCTATTTCCCCAATGGCTGAAAAAGTTACTGAACATTATTCAAACAAGGAAGAACACATAGTCTCCTCAGCTTAAATCTGTTAACATTTGTATTTCCATGAGAACTTAGCTTGTCTTCAGACCTGTGTTTCCCTTAAAAACATCCTAGGCAGATAAGACCTATGGAGATTATTTGTATATTAATAGTGTCTTTGTCGAATGTTCAAATTATCCATACCAATGCATAAAGTTCATGTGTTAAATTTTAATGACATAAATAAATCAGATCTTAAGTAAGCGTTTCTTGTTGTTCTGGGCAAGTATCCTAATTCCTGTTTCCTTTGATCCTCTCAAATGTTTTAATGTTGCAAATTTATTTTTTAAAAGAGAGTGTATTGTTCTTTCTCAGTGTGTATATGCCTAATTAGATAGGTTCTCATCAAAGGATGCTGGGAACTATTGTTGTCTGTGAGTGATGTCAAGTAAAGTTCAATAGTATCAGCTTAACTAATGCAGATATATATATATATACAGGCAAAAAAGTAATGATTCGATGCAATAAGTCTTAATTCTTTAATCTTTTTGAAACATGAGCTTGATCTAGTCCAGGACAAATAAAACAATCATTCAGTGAGGAAGTATGGTCTTGTGCTTTGTCTATGATTTTAACGGATGTTGTGTCTTCCAATCAAATAACAATCCCAGAATTTATATTAACTGCAGGAAAACCAAGGACTGACAACTACTAAAAATGATAGCTTTCATTGAACACTTAACTTTCATTGAACACTTAAATGCTGCATATATCTTTTTCATTGTTTCTCATAAACAACTCTTTCAAACACGATGTTATTATTTTTATTTTGTATACAAGTGTCCTGTACCCTTGAAAGGCTAAACAACTTTCCCAAGATGGTGGAGCCAGTGGCAGAGGTAAAGATGGAAAGCTGCTTCTCTCTACCTGTAAGTCACAGCTTTTGTCATCACTGCCTAGTCTTTGAGTTTCCAGATTTCAGGAATCAGTAATATCTCAATAAAGTAAAAACAAACAAAAACAAAGCTGACAATTGTTTCTATGTCCCAATAACTAAGAAACAAAAAGGAAATATCATCATTTACTCCTCATAATTTTATGAAGGGAAGGGTATTTAACTCTCTTGGTATTTAAATACATAATCACGAGTAGCACATTTAGCCGAGTGGTTAAAATGCCTGCATCCCACAGCAGTGCCTGGGTTTGAGTCTTAGCTTTGGATCACGAGTTGAGCTTCCTGCCAGCACAGACCTTAAAAGGCAATGGTGATGACTCAGGCAGCTGTACTCCTGCCGTTTACATGGGAGATCTGAACTCAGCTCCTGGTTCCCAGTTCTGATTGCTTTGAGCGTTGGGGAGTTAATCAATGTGTGGAAGTTTTCTCTCTCAGCTTCATAAATTAGAAAGAAGAAAAAATAAGGTAGTCAAATAGCATTATTTCATTTTATTTTGTGTTTTTGGAAGACCAGTGATTGTGCATATATCTGATACCAAAACAGGAAATAAAGTTTACTTTGAGCATAATGTGACTTATATATCCCAGGATATTCCTATCATAAAAAGCAAGAAGATCAGACAACAAAAAGCAATTCTGTCTAGGAGACGATGAGTGCTAATGCTTTAACAACATGCCTTGTAAAATACCATGTGGGCCTTATCATTCTGTTTGTTGAAGACTGAATATATTTCCATGGACCAACACAGGTCTGAAGACAAGCGTCTGGGAACCACATAGAACAAACCACGGTGTCTGCATCTGTTTCGGAGATGGGGAGACTGATGAGGAGCTATATAGACTTCAGCATCTCCTTCTACATCCTTCATGGAGAGCATGGCACCTACTCACACTATGGTTAGTACTGTAATGACTTACTATCTTTCCCCAACTTCCCCTATGTTATCAGAAAATACAGCCCTTTCCCTGTTCCCCAGGCAATGCATTCAGAGGGGTTTTCCTTTTCACTTTATTGCTGTCAGATGTTTTCCAACTTTCAATTGACCATTTTCTTTCACTGATAAATGTGAAGGAAATGATAGTCTCCACACCCAGAAGACTAGGCAGAGTCCCCTCAAGGCTGTAGATAACAAAGAGGGACTGTTCTTTAAACTCCAGGACGTGATTGGAAACAGGGGTAGCTCCATCAGCAAAAGCTGGCATGATAAGTCCTTCTTTAGGGACCTTTATTGTCCCCAAATCATTTCCAAAGCTAATCTGAATGTGAGGAACGGGTTTCTTTGGTACCATTGTTAAATAATTTAAAATTAATTGAATGACAATGTTACTTATATTAATGAAGACATAAAATTCTGATGCTTATAGCTCTCCTAATTATAAATCTGGAAAAAGCTTATACACCAAAGAATAAAGCTCAAAATGCAATAAAACTCAACTGAATCATATTAATTGGTTGTGATGGATGAAGCTTTGTCCTTGCTCGTTGCATGGCGGGGCTGGTGGTTGTCATGGCACAGGTTCTGTGTGAGGCATGCCTGTGCTGCTACACCCAGCAGCTCCTCCACTGTTCGTCCATTTGAAATGCACAGAAGCAACGTCCCTGGACCTCACTTGATATTATTTGGCATAACCACATTCTTTATTTCATAAGTTTATTTGTGTTTCTTTTGTCTCAGTAGCCCAAGTTAATTAAAAAAACTATGGATGGTAAAATAGCACAAGCATATACAAGGAAATAGATGTATAGTTTTTAAAAAATCAGCAAAAATCATTTCCTTCTTGTCTGTACTGCTACCTGACCCTGGAAAAACTGAAAGAAATGACAAGCGCTTCCTCTTAGCTGTGTCATTACCCATGGCGATGCTCCTGAACACAGAATGCCCCCAACAATGTCTGTTGAGTGAATTCCTTAGACAGAATCACATGTAAACTCATGAGGAAGATAATAAGAGTCAGTGAACAATGAAGCTGCAGAGCAGTGCAACAGTTTACAGAGAGCCCTGAGATACAGGGGGATTCAACCTCTCCGTGACTGAGAAGAAACTGATAGCAAACATTAGTGCCATCCTACGGTGATAGTCTTATATTGCGTATAATATCTTATATGTGATTTTAATATTATGTTATTTAAAAATAAACAATGCATACTTAATTTCATAACATAAGCTTTACCTTTACCAATGCATTCTTTGAATGGTCTGATACAATGTACCTTCAAGGATGGGGTACAGCGGTCAGGGCACCACTTGGGATGCCCGCATTTCATGTCAGAGTGCTTGGGTTCCACTTACAATTCCAGCTTGCCACTGATGTACACGCTAGGAGGCAGTGAGTGACAGCTAATCTGGTGTGTTCCCTCCTAAACATGCAGGAGTCACAGAGGGCATGCCAGGCTTCTGGCTTCAATTTGAAATTGTCTTGGGTATCGAAAGTTTTTGGAGAGAGAATCAGCAGAAGAGAAATCTCTATCTCTCCTTCTCTCTCTTTAAAATGAATAAAAATCAATCTCTGAAAAAGGTAGTTTATGAAAGGCACCTGACATGGGCAGTTTTGGCCTTTTGTCTCCTTTGCTACATGCAGACACAGCAGTAAGTCAGCTTGGAAGCAGGGCACAGCCCTTACCAAACACTAAACATGCCTGTGCCTTAATGTTAGAATTTAGCCTCCAAAAGTGTGAGAAATAAGTTTTTACCATTTATAAATTATGCAGTGTAAGGTATTTTGTTACAGCATCAGACTGAGACAGTATAGGAAAAGGGAGAACTCTTCATGGTCCTTCCAATATGTGGATTCTGAATGGGAGAGGAGATACTCTAAAGCACAAGGGAGCTTTACCAAAAAACGGGGCAAGACAAAGCCTTGGTGCTGACATGTGGGAGAGATAAGGAACCACCCATGGGCCTGTTCTCTACAATTCCACCAGTGCAGGTGCCTTAGCTTGCACTGTAGATGTAAGGTGAAAGTCTATTAGGAGCATAGGAAACATTTGGCATTGGTACCAAAGGGAAAGAGGAAATGGTTGCTTCTTTTAAGATCAAAGCATTGAACCCACATGTTAGAATTGTTACTTTGCCAGTGTTGTGACCCCTGAGTTTTCAAAGAAGGGCACCTCAAAGTAGTGACTATGTGAATTGTTTGTTACCCATCTAGGATGAGATAAGAGTGTTTGCCAATACACCTCTTCCTTCTTTGGACAGGTCTTACTTTGAAGAAGATATTTGTTGATCTAAACAATGTTCTCCGGGCCCGGCGCGGTGGCGCAAGTGGTTAAATGTCCTCGCCTTGCATGCCCGGGATCCCATATGGGCGCCGGTTCTAATCCCGGCAGCCCCGCTTCCCTTCCAGCTCCCTGCCTGTGGCCTGGGAAGGCAGTCGAGGACAGCCCAAAGCTTTGGGAACCTGCACCCGTGTGGGAGACCCGGAAGAGGCTCCTGGCTTCGGATCGGCATAGTATCGGCCCGTTGCGCTCACTTGGGGAGTGAATCATCGGATGGAAGATCTTCCTCTCTGTCTCTCCTCTCTGTATATCCGCCTTTCCAATGAAAAAATAATAAAAATAAATCTTTAAAAAAAAAATAAAATAAACAATGTTCTCCATGATATACTTGATTTACCCCATGACACAGATTCCTTAATAATAAACAGTCTGTGAATCTGAATCAACTCTTGGACCACAATTTGAGTAAAACTATTCTAAATCTTTTCTTTCTTTCTCTCTCTCTTTCTCTTCTTTCTTTCTTCCTTCCTTTCTTTCTTTCTTTCTTTCTTTCTTTCTTTCTTTCTTTCTTTCTTTCTTTCTTCCTTCCTTTTTCTTTCTTTCTTTTTCTCTCTTTCTTCCTTCCTTCTTTCTTTCTTTCTTTCTTTCTTTCTTTCTTTCTTTCTTTCTTTCTTTCTTTCTTTCTTTCTTTCTTTCTTTCTAGGATTTACTGATTTTTATTGGAAAGACAAATATACAGAGAAGAGGGGAGACAGAGAGGAAGATCTTCCATCAGATGATTCACTCCCCAAGTGGCCGCAATAACCAGAGCTGAGCTGATCTGAAGCCGGGACCCAGGAGCTTCTTCCAGGCCTCCTGTGCAGGTAGAGTGTCCCAAGGCTTTGGGCCATCCTCTATTGTTTTCCCAGGCCACAAACAGGGAGCTGGATGGAAAGCAAGGCCACCGGGTCATGACTGGTACCCATATGGGCTCCCGGCACATGCCAGGTGAGGACTTTAATCATTATGCTACCATGCTGGGCCCTGTTGTAAACTTTTCTATGCTCCTCCCTCCATCTTTCTGTTAATGAATCTGGAAAAAGTTCAATATTTTTAGGTACAATTGTGTGCTTAAAAATGCCTTTATGTGAGTCTATAGCAATATGTTTCCTTGCATGTCTTTGTCTGGAGCAATATGTGGTCATGCTATGGGTTGAAGAATCACAGATTTGTTAATCTGGAACATTAGAAACTGTATCCAAAAACTTTGTTTCATAGATATCTCTCCAGACAGATTATGGTCAATAGATTTTATAGCATGCACAAAGAAACACACTCAGTGGCACTTGAGCTGAAATAATATTACCCTTTAAATTTAGTAGCCAATCCGTAAGTTTCAATGAATATCAAAGAGCCTTTCTTATAAAACCATGGTGACAACTGGCAACACAGTGAAATAATGTGGCCAAATGCCAGTCTCCTGCTGACAAAGAATCAGAAAGACAAATAAATATCTAAGTTAAGAGGTGTTTGGTGCTACAATTGAACAAGGGGCAGATCAGAACCTGCACACCATGGAGATCTGCAATATCAGGATAGCGTAGCATGAAGCACATTGGATAACTCTGACCATGATTAAAAGGGTGACTGGAAGGTTGACTGTGAGACTCAGTGCTGCTGACCCTAGCAAAAGGTGAGTCCCAGAGATATCACAGGCCTGGAGCCCAGAGAGGGCAGTGACTGGAATTGCCACCTTAGCTTTGCCTCAGAGAAGGTCTCCCATTGTCTCCTCCAAAACTACAGAGCACAGGCTGCGGTTGAATGCCAGCATACGGGAGACGGAACCATCGTGGCAGGTATACCATTAGCATTGTGTGCGCATCCTGACTACTCTCTCCGTATAGCAATGGCTTCCCTTGGCATTGTGTTCTACGCTGCATGTTCTGCAGTTCACAACAGCTGCCACCATGCCTGAGAACACTACACCTACTCTACCACCACTGCAAGTGCAGCCACAGCCCATCTCACAACCTGGCTGGAGTGCACACGTGTGTTATACCCACCACTATCACTGCTAAGAGAAAATCCAATGAGGCTCTCCACTGACACCACTCAGTGATTGGCTCACATGGTGGGAATGGCCAAATGGTGGATACCCTATCACTTAGTGGCCCACCTGGGGCATCAGAGTCTCTCCTCTCCCAGATGGATCCCAGAATAGTAAGAGTTCCCTAATCTCACCACTGCATGCACCACCCTCAGAGATGTCAAGTGAAGCCGAGGAAGCCACAGGGAGTCTACACCAAGGCACTCAGCTGGAGGCAGAGTCAATGAAGTCTACCAAAGAAGTACCTTCTTCTGGAGAGACACACAGACATGGCTCAGGAAACAACCATTTATTACAAAAACACCTTATAAAAGGGCTACAGACAACTGATCTACCAGACGTATCATTTTCAGTGTAGGAACACAAAATGTATGAATGCAACATAGCAAGACAACTACAAGGGAATATAGTTCTTTAGCACTGTATCCTGCAAAAAAGGAGGCTGACGAGGGGGTGGTGCCATGGCACAGTGAGTTAAGTCACTACCTGCAGGACTGGCATTTCATATGTGCAATGGTTTAAGTTTTCATTGCTCTACTTTTGATCCAGGTCCATACTGATATGCCTGCAAAAGCAGTGGAAGATAGCCCAGGTCCTTGGGCCACTGCCGCCAATGTGGGAGACCTGGCTGAAGCTCCTGGGTTTTGCTTGGCCTCCCAGGCTATTGCAATCATTTGGGGAGTAAGCCAGTACACTAATGATCTTCCTGTCTCTCCTCTCTAATTCTACCTTTCAAGAAGTAAATAAGTCTTTTGTTAAAAAAAAATTATTAAAGAAATGCGTGACAAAGAATTCTAAAGAGTGATTATAATTAATGAGATTCAAGAGAATACAGACAGTTTGAAAAAAAAATTAGGAATCTATTCTACGATATAAATGAGACAATTGGCAAAGATCTTGAAAAGGAACCAATTAGAGATATTGAAAGTGAAGAACACATCTAGTCAAATAATAATTACAGCTGAAAATCTCCACAACAGTCTAGCTCAAGTAGAAAAAAGAACATCTAAACATGAAGACAGGTCCTATGAAATATCCCAATCAGATTTAACAGCTATAATAGTAGAAAGAATGAAGACAGCCTCAGAGAAACTGATCATACCGTTAAATTTAAAAAATTCACATTATGAAAATGGGGTGGGTGAGACACAGAAAGTCTGTTTCATGAAATAATAGCCAAAAATTTCCTTAATCCTGGGAAATACATAAACATTTCAGAACAAGAGGCTCAAAGTATCCCAAACACATGTGATCAGCAAAGACCCTCAGCAGAACGCATTGTAGTCAGGGTGTCCAAAGTACAACAGAAAGTGACAGTTGTAAAAGGTGTAAGGCAAAAGCACCACATTGCATTTCAGGTAATCCCTATTAGACTAGGAGCCAATTTTTCAGCATGACAATGTTCCTGCTCATCCCTTTTATCAAACACTGGCAATTTAAAAGATATTTTAAGATTAGTAAACAAAAAGAAGTCAGCAGGAGCCAGGATTCTAAGAGGAACATTTAGTTATTTCACCCTAAACGCTTCCAAAAATTTCCAGGAGCTGTTTGAAGTTCTTTAGCATAAGTGTTTAAACATATCACAGTATGTCTCATAAATATATATAATTATCACATATTTATAAAAATGTATGAAAAACCTGGTGGACTGCAAAATAAGTGAATAAAAAATTAAAGGGCAAACTAAAATAACTTGGAGCAGAGGATTTTTGTGAAGTCAGTCCAGAGGAGGTCAGTATGGTCAGTATGTCTTATGGCATAGTCCATAAGAAATAACAAGGCACTCCCCATTCTTGTCCCAGGCTGGCTGCTTCCCTGAAGGTGGTCATTCTGCTTTGGATGGCCCCCTTTCCAGGCTTTGTCTGATATTCAGCATGATGCACAGTTCACTCTTCTCTACCAGCAAATCAGATCCTCCATCTCTCCACACTGGAGTGGACAGATAGGTGCCCCAGGACACAGGCAGGAGGCTAGGAGGTACTTCTGCCTCTTTCCTATGGGGAAGGGCCTCTTAGCAAAGTTCAGGTCTCTCTCCCAACTCCAGCCCATGCTGGAACTGGGGGACGTCATGGGTGTACTTTTGGTTGGTACCATTTTGATGGTTCCTCTCTTGCCTATGGTTGCTTCCACCTCCCAGCCAGCTCTTCCAGTTTGCTGATTCATTTTTTTTTAAATCTATTTACTCATTCATTTGCTTTGAGAGGCAGACACACGCAGAAAAAGATAATGAATGATGATAGGTAATAAATGGAGGGTAGATAGGTAGAGATCTTCCATCCACTGCTTCACTTCCAAACACCTTCAACAATCAAGGCTAGGCTAAACTGGAGCTGGGAACTCATCTGGGTCTCCCCTGTGGGTAGCAGGGACATCCTCTCCCTGCCCCCACTTTCACCATCCTTAGCTTTTTCCTAGGGTCTGCATTAGCAGAAAACGTTATTCAGGAGTCAGAACACATATTCAAAATCAGAACATCTGCTGTGTGAAGCAAACTTCACTGCCTGCTATGGGGCCCTGAGACCACTGCACCGAGGTCTTGCCCCTCATTTTCTAATTCTTTGATTGCTTTAGTTCTAATGTTAATATATTTTTAAAACAATATTTGAAACAAAGTTGCTTTGATTGTCCATTCACCTAGCTTCCTCCAGCAATTAATAACTGAAAATTGAGCCTGCTTTCATCAGTCCTTGTAGATGTTGGGTTTTTTAACCCACATTTGGGTCAGCTGCTCTGTATTTGCGGTGTTTTTTAGTCTTTGCTCTCCTGTACATGGTGAAATCTGGACTAGCCTCTCAGAAAGTACTACTGATGAAAAATTCAAAAGCTGTTCGAGATCTGATAAAACACTCAACCCTGTTTTACCTCCCATTAGAAAAGGTGGGGGGAGTGTGGAGAAACTTTTGAACTGATGCATTAGGTGTCCTTACACGCCCTGCTGAGTAAGCGAGGAGGGCTGCCAGCTGCCTGCTGTACACGTGGCTACCCTGTCGCCATGGCCCTGGGAGAGGCTGCACTGTTCAGACGGTCAGTGAGGGTGTGGTCCAAACAGAGATCTGGAGGCAGAGAAATCATGCTGCTGCCGTCCAGCTGGGACCGTCTGCCACAATGCCGCCAGGAAGCAAGGCAGCTGGTCTCCAGGGAAGCCTGATGCCTTATTTCCAGCCCCTGGAATGGTGGAAAGCTTCTATTCCCAAAGCCAATGATTTGAGGCTGTGAAGTGCTCCCACTTACCGATAGGTTTGATTGCCGCAGTTGGCTTCCAAGTCCTGTTTTGAGGTTGAAAAGAACTGTACTGCAAGAAAAAAAAAATTATGAAAGGAAAGGCTGACTCACAGAAATCTACTTAAATATAGTCCTAAATGAGCCAATACACCTTAGCCATAAGTAAGGAACAGAAACAGTTATAGGCTGCAGTTTGAAAGTGAGAACTATTTGCAAATCTGTTCATTGTAACCAAATGTAACCTAATTTATAAAAATAATTTCTTATTTATATGATATGGTTTTGACAATAGCACTTTAATTGGAGACATATGTGAAAAGTTGGAGACTTGAAGAGATTGTTGAGGGGAAAATTCTCAGATTTTAGAAGTTAAGGAAAATTTTGCCTTAAAACTTGACTTGGGGGAGAATCAAGATGGTGGAATAGGATAAGGACACATTTAATCAGACAGAAAAACATTAGACAGTGTGAAGCAGAGGACAAATTAGAGAGATACCTGGAGACTGACAGACAAGGGAAAGCACAAAAACTACAGTGTGGTGTTGCAGTGACTGATACCCCAATGCTATTCAGCAGGTGGCAATCTGACCTACACCAACAGCCAGAACTCCACCGGCAATAAGGTGGGAAGGGACATTCACTGGGAGCTCAGGAGGTGATCCCAGAAAAAGAACTGCCTGTCCTGCTGGTCTGCTTGATTTGACCAGGAGCAGAGACAGAGTAGCAGATCCCAGACAGGCAGTGAGGGCACAGGGTGAATTTCACAGCCGAATCTGCATTCTAGAGTCAAACCAGGCATGGTTTTGTGTAGGGAGACAAACGTGGTGGAACAAGACTGCGCATGCACTGAGCTGGGAGTGAACTCATTTCTGGCTCAGTGAACTGCAACAGTGTGGCATCCTACAGGTTCCACCCAAGACAGGTCTGGGTAGCCCTCTGACTTGACAGCCAGCAGCTCAAGAACTCCAGTAGTGGCACATCAGACACCATTTCGCATGGTGTAGAAAAAATTTAAGACTGCAGGGACAACAGGGAGCTATGCATGTACTGAGCTAGGAGAGAACTCACTGAGTTTAACGCATTGCACTAGTCCCACAGAGAAAATAATACCAACTTCGACATCATACAAGCCAAAATAGGTCCGTGTGGCCCTCACAACTAATGGCCAACAGGTTCTGGCAAGATCAGCACCACCAACAACTTAGCTACATAGGATATCTAGTGTCTCCCTAAATCCTGAGAACTGCTCCAACCGGAAGTGGGAGAGAGGTTGTACAGACATTGGTGTAGCCTCAGCACGGTATCACAGGAGGTAGAGAGTGGTGAGCCAGAAGCTGGGGCCACAGAAATCCTGGTGAAAGCATAACATATAAACCCAGATCTGGAACTCGTTGGAGGGACTGGCATAAATGACTGCAAGCAAAGAACCATGTACTAACTGCAATAAGTCAAATCAGATCATGAACCTGTGTGTGACACAGCTTAGAAACCTGTCCCAATGAGAAGACTCTGCTAATGACCATCAGCAAAAGAAGAGACAGAGACACAATGAATATTACTGAAACCTTGCCTGCAAAGGAGAAAAAGTCTTTGCCAACCTCAGAGTCAAATAAGAAGGCATTGAGAAAATGGGGGATGCAGAATTCAAAACACTAGTTATAAAGCTTCTTATCAACAATGAGAAGCACGTAAAGCAGGCATTCAAGAAATTTAAGGAATATGTCACACAGGAAATGAATCGAGTGAAAGTTGATATATCAGAAATGAAGAATACAGTGGAGCAAATTAAAAATACAGTGCGGAGTCTCCAAAATAGAATGAAGAAGGCAGAGGAGTGAATTTCAGAACTGGAAGATAGTTCCTATCACCAGCGGGAAACAAACAAAAAGCTGGAAGCAGAGCTGTGACAAGCTAAACAAGTATTCAGGAACTGAAAGACACTTTTAATAGGCCAGATATAATAGTTATGGGACTCCCAGAAAGTGCAGAAAGAGAAGCTGGGTTTACAAATGTATTTAATGAAATAATGAGGGAAAATTTTCCTAATCTAGATAAAGAATTGGGAAACAACATCTAAGAGGGGCACAGAACTCCCAACAGGCTTGACCAAAAGCGATCTTCACCAAAACACATGATGATCAAGCTCTCTTCAATTGAACAAAAAGAACAGATCCTTAAACGTGCAAGTGAAAAAAATCAATTGACTTATAAAGGAATGCCAATAAAAGCCACAGGAGATCTCTCACAGGAAACTCTACAGGCCAGAAGAGAATGGAGTGACATATTCCAGATTCTAAAAGAAAAAAAAAATGGTCAGCCTAGGATAATGTACCCAGGAAAGTTTTCCTTGTCTTTGAAAATGAAATAAAATTCTTCCACAGTCAAGAAAAGTTAAAAGAATATGCCTCTTCCAAACCTGCCCTGCAAAAGATACTTAAAGATGTTCTCTTGGGCAGAAAAGGAATAGCACCCAGCAAAACCAAAGGCAAATGTGAAGAAAATCCCGTAAATAATAACAGAAGACTAAACCAATGAACAACCCCTTTCTAAAATGACAGGACCAAATTACCACCCATTCATAATAATCCTGAATGTAAATGGCTTAAACTCATCACTCAAATGTCGTAGATAAGCAGACTGGGGGAAAAACACGAAACCCATCTATTTGTTGCCTACGGAAGATATATCTCACCAACAAAGATTAGCGAAAACTATATTTCATGGATTTTGATTTTTTTTTTTAGTTTCATCACTTCAAAACACTTTCTCATTAAATTCCTCACTGAGGCTTAGATCATACAGTGGGATAATTTTCTTCAAGAAGGTTCTTGAGTTTCTTTTTTATTTCTTCATTGACATATTACTTATTCAGTAGAATGTTATTTAACTTTATGGCGTTTTAAATTTCTTTTTTTCTTCCTATTGTTGACTTTCTATTGTGGCTTTTCCCTTAAGGGGATGTACAGTAACTATGTAATGGAGAGTATCATATCCAGATATGAGGATACAAAGCAGTATGCATCTCTACTTCCAGACTAAAGGTAGATTCTCAATGAAACTGTTAACTATATCTTGACAATAGCATGCTGGACTGTCTGCCATTGTCCATGCCTGCAATGATGAATATAGGGCTGTTTATGAAGAACTATACTATAGCAATAACACAGGGAAACTCTGTATTGGGGAGGAAGCAGAATTTCGAAGGGGATAAGAGAAACCCCAGGGCCTATGGAATTGTATCATAAATGATAATAACTATTTAAAAACAACATCATCGGGGCTTTCAATTGATTGAGATGATTCTCTTTCGGCTGTACCTTCAGACCAGAGACTGTCTCCCCATGAAACTGTTGAACTTATCTGCACAATAAGATGCTGGACTCTATGCTTTGTAGATGCTTGCAAGGAAAAAAAATCTCAACTGAATTTGATCTGTGGTAATGCAACAAGATGGAAGAATCCACCATGGGGGGGGGGGGGAAGAAGCGGGTTTTGGGGAGGGGAGGGGGGAATCCCAGTGCCTGTAAAACTGTGTCTCATGATGCAATGTAATAAAAAAAAAAAAAGAAGTAACAAAAAACCTTGAGTATGACATCCCATTTTACCAGCTCTGATCAATCAGTACAAGGTTTATTTTAATCATAAAGATGAAAAGAAGAGAAACTAAGATGGTATCTTGAATTGAGTTTTCTGGAATTTGGATTTAAATTCAGGAGACATTCTCTGGGTCTACTTCAGGGGAATGGTGAGGAAGGCTGCCTGAGGAAGGGGCAGTCACAGCAGGGCACTGAGCTGACTCACCTGGAACCCGGAAGGAAGCTAGTCCTTCTCAGCAGGCCAGTGCTCCTCCTTTTTTAAAACAAAAAATGCATCACTATTCGGTTATTATTTTCTTATTTCAGAGGTAGATGGAGGGAGACACCAGCTGTTGGCTCATTCCGCAGATGAGTCCCAAAATAACACTGGGGCCAGGCTGAGGCAGGAAGTTGGGAACTTTACCCAGAGCTTCCAGGGTCTACACTGGAGGGGAGTGGAGTCAGGAGCCTGTACCAAATCTGAACTTTCTGATAAGGGTTGCAGGTGAATTAACTGGATAGGCTAAGTCTCTCTCCTGTGAGTTTCCAGCCTTGAGACAAGAAGTCGGGATTTTTCTCTTTGGTGACCAGTAACTCACTGTGGTCCACTACTAGATGGGAGATCTTGAGCCTGCGATTCTGCATTTTAAGGCACCTGCTATGGAAACACTCCTGTAAGAACCTTGTGTTTAGGGCTCTCCCAGCATCCTCATTCCTGGAGTCACTGTACCCACTCAGGAGCATGTTTCTTTTTCTCTCAAGTAACTGAGCATGAAGGAAAGGAAATAAGAAAACTTGTTTACCTAGGGGGAAAGAACAATGATCTGAGACTGTGAGCTCAGGAAGCCAGAGGACAGCCTAGGGAAGTGCCTGCTGATGCTGGAGTTGGGAAAAGAAGCTGGTGTTGCACATACATGATCCAGGAACACATCAGCAGGGAGGTGGATTGGAAGTGGAGCAACTGAGACTTGATTTGATGCCCCTATGGGGTGTGGGTGTTGCAGATGTCAGGGTCCCTGACAATTATCTTTTACGTCAAAATGGGGATATTTCTTTTGAATAACTTTTAAAGTAACTGGGTTTTAAGAATTGGATGACATTTCCTAAGAGATCCTTTGTATTATTGCAGATGGACTGGAGATCTTTGGATTGGCTTCTACAGAGCACCGACACTGGGAGACATGACAAAAGTACATCGATTAGTCCTTATTTTCAAGATTACAATTCAATGATGAACAGAGAGACTGCTAAGTATGTGGTCATTCTTGATGTCAAGCAGTGATTTGTCTTCCAAAAGAACCTCCTCTTGAAAGTGAAGCACTCTCTGGGAGATAAAGAGTGTAACAAGCAGATTCACATCTGTTTCTCTTTAGAAAGGTGCGTTATGCCCTCCATAGCGAGTTAACAATGCTGTTTTGTAGAAATTCTAGGAAATATCAGGTTTGCCAGTACAGTATTGCTTTTGTGTGTGTGCATTTACTCCCCACAATACTTTAAAAAGTGTGTCTCTCAGACACTTGAGACCCATTCTGGAACCCAACTTACAGACACGCTCCCTTACTCATCTTTTGGGCTAGTGGGTCTGCAGGTGAAGAAAGTCATTAATTGCTTGGAGTTACTTTGTTCTAATTTGTGAAAATGATTGTCACTTTTATAGCTGCTGCTCATTTGCTGTACCTCAGTGTTCATAACCCAACACATAACATCGCTGCTGTCTCGGAAATGACCTCTGCTGCCAACCGGAGAACATGTGGGTGTGGCTGAGAATCTCCGAGTTGACTGTTTCTGCTTCGTGGCTCCAGAGAACCATGAGAAAGAGCCTCCACCAGCCACCACCCAGGTCAGTGCAGGGGTCAGGCTGGGAGCAGATGTTTATGTTTTCATTCCTGGCAATACAGTGGGGGTGTGCTTGACAAACAGAAGATGTGGGATACATTTCTGCCTCCTTCATTCCTCCAGCAGAAATCTCCCACTTCATAATGATCCCTTTGATCTTCTAGCTTGCCACTTGCTATTGTTCTCTTCCAACTGGACACTCCTTGGGTAATGGATCAGCCCCTCTACCTGACTTTCCTGCATCTTTGCTACTTAAATTTCTTCTCTTTGCATTTCTTTACCCTGACTTCTTATTAGGACAGTTCCCAGATCTTTTCATAAATCAATTTATACCAACTTGTTAGCTGACAAAAAATCAATTCGAAATATACATTTTCTTATCAAGAACACATTTCTATTTTAGTCTGATGAAGTACTTTAATGCCTTAATTTCAGGTTTCCCAGCATATGCAGAAGTAAATTTCAAAAGATAAATACATGATATTTCCCTGAAGTTTCAAATTTGCTTAAAGACCATTGGTTAAAAAAAAAACCCACATTATTTTCACATTAAAACAAATACAGGTACATGTAATAGTAGAAGTAGAAATTCCCCATATGGGGTTGGTGTAATAGTGTATCAGGTTAATCCTCCACCTGCAGTGCTGGCATCCCGTATGGGTGCCAGTTCTAGTCCAGACTGCTCTGGTTCCAATCCAGGTTCCTGCCAATGACCTGGGAAAGCAGCAGAAGATGGTCCAAAGCCTTGAGTCCCTGCATCCACATGAGAGACTCAGAAAAAGCTCCTGGTTCCCAGTTTTGGACTGGCTCAGCTTTAGCTATTGTGGCCATTTAGGGAGTGAATCGATGGATGGAGGATCTATCTATCTATCTATCTATCTATCTATCTATCTATCTATCTATATCTTCATCTCTAAATTTTTTTCAAGTAAAAAGAAATAAATTTTTAAAAATCTGTATCTTAAAAAGTAAGGGGTTTGTGTTCAGCTTAGTGGCTAAGACACCTGTATCCCACTTGGGAATACCTGGGTTCAATGCCTAGCTTGAGCTCCTGGCTCCAATTCCTGTTGATGCAAACTCCGGGAAGTAGCAGTAGGGCTCAAGCATTGGGTTTTCAAACACCCACACTATGACCTAGGTTAGGTTCCAAACTGCAGACACTGGCCTAGCCAGTTGTTACCATGGCAGGCATTTGGAGGAGCCAATCACTGGACAGGTGCTGTATCAGTTTCTCTCTGCCGTTTAGGTAAAAAGAAATAAATTAGACAGCAAGACATCTTTGCTTTTGGTGATCTAGTCCGTATTAGATCTCCAGATAGTCCTGGCATTGTTGGAGGAAGAACTTGGATAAGCAGTGGTCTTAGTCAAAGGAATGCTCAAAGTCAAGATTATAGGCATTTGGAAAGGTTAATGGGGTTTTCCTCTCATTTCTTTTCATCATTGTTTTGGTTTTTGACAGAGAAATGGGTTGGTTTTGAGAGCTAGTCATGGAGGCAGAACATGTGCTTCAGGCTGAAACGTCTTTTGAATTTCTCAACAAAGTCAATGCTCAGGTCAGTCTGATTCTTGCTTAGTACATCAGAAATCTGAGTGATGACAATTCAGCCAAAAGATGACAAAAAGCTGCTTTCTTTTTTCAATTTAAACTCAGATAAAACCTATCAAATGCTTCTTTATATAAAACATAGTGTTGAGTTATCACAATACTTTCCTAAGAGAAGTTAATGTTAAACAAGAGAATGACTCTTCAGGGACTGGCGACAAGAAGTTAAAACTTTTAAACAGTCCCATTAGATTTATTATATAATGCATCGTGTTAATTAAGAAAGAGCTACAATGAAGAAATGAAAAGTTAATGATTTTTCTTTCTTTTTATTTTTATTAGAGAATTCCCTGGAGAGGAGTTACTGTAGATTTGGACAAAAGCAAAAATTCAGACGTTTGGACTCTGTCTCTTGAATGTCCACTGTGTGTGATTTCATAGTTCACGTGCTTTCGTTAAACAGGCGATCAAATTTCTGGTAAAGTCAGAATATTACAAAATCATTTCTTTTGAAGAAAATTTCCATTTATATATTATTTTCAAAAAAAATAGCTTACTGTAAATTCTGATTGAAATATGTTTACTATCTATGCCAGAGATGTTGGGAGAAAAAATAAATTTTATCTTCCTGCAAAAATGAAGAATAAACATTCCCCTAGAGATAAGAAGGACTTTTTGGGAAATAGCCTGCCCTGAAGTAGCTCTCCTCTATTCATGTTATTTCATGAAGTCTACTAAAAGGGATTTATTAGTTCAGTGTAAGAGGCTTTCTGGGAAGAACAACCCTTAGAATCATTTATCAATCACTCAAGCCTTACTGCTACTTCATCAGAGATTGCCGTTTTCAGTTGAGCACCATCGTTTAGAATATTTGTTGTCAAGTCAAGGAGCACTATTATTATGTTAAAGAAAGTGGAAAAAACCCAGTAAACTTGTAATTGTGCCAGTTTCACGTGGCAAGTTGACTTTTGTGTTTCCCTTCCTATCTTTGTCTATTCCAATGCACAGCTTTAAAATTGGTGTTGTCATAGAATTGACTCAACTTTGCATGTAGCTGGGGCATGGTTTTGGGGTGACGCCCTTGGGTGAGGCTGTGGAGCAAGGGGGATGGCAAAGCCACAGATATGACTGTTGCTATTTTCAACCAAGTTCTTCTATTCTTCCCTCCTTGTTCTCTACTTTACTCCCTCATCCCACCCCCTCTTTCTAACCAACTACTGTGCCTCCGTGTGTGTGTGTGTGTGTGTGTGTATTTAGGGGAAACTGAATTCATGCCATACTTCAGAATTCAAGTATTATTCCAATGACTGCAGTTTTCAAACTGGAGTTGAAAAGCAAAATACCAAACCTAACTGCTGTCTGTCATTTCCTTTTCCTTCTTTTGGGAATCCCTCACACAATCGACAACAGGCAGTGAGTAGGGATGGCAGAGAGCAGTAGCTTTTGATTTCCACCATCCAGTAGGAGACAAACTGGAAAGAGATCATTTTGATGCACATAGCAAATGCTGTGGCTGAGAGGACAGAAAACCACAGAGCTTAGGAATAGTCATTAAGCTTAGTGTTCAAGACATGGGCATCCCCAGTCAGAGACTGTGTCTTCAACTCCTAGCTCTGCTCCTTGATTCCAGCTTCCTGCCAAAGCAGTAATTGATTCTAGCTTCCCATGGGCAAGACTTCTCCTGGCTCCCAGCTTTGGCCCTGGTCCATCCTTGGATGAAGCAGGCGTTTGGGGAATGAGCAGATGGAAACACTCCGTGTGTGTGTGTATGTGTGTGTGTGTGTCTCAATATCTGCCTCCAAATAAATAAAAATAAAATTAAACACATAAATTCCATGGAAGGCAATTAGCAGAGACCTCTTTTTGAATTTTGCATTGAATCTGTAGCTTGCTATCTGAGTCCTGATTCTGACCAGTGGACTAAGGCAGACATTGGATTTCCTAGCCTGACTGCCGGCTCTCTCTGACC
This sequence comes from Ochotona curzoniae, assembly GCF_017591425.1. Lineage (NCBI taxonomy): Eukaryota > Metazoa > Chordata > Mammalia > Lagomorpha > Ochotonidae > Ochotona > Ochotona curzoniae. The sequence continues at coordinate 3,118,452 of NW_024466312.1, read as the reverse complement.
ACGCTGGTTCACACCTACTGTGGATCTTCTTCTGTGCATTGCCTTGTCTTGCGGTGGTCTCTGAGTCCAGTTCCTGCCTCTAGCCTGCTTGAAAGATGTACAACAGACAGCACCTGTCCCCGACTCCTCACAAGGAATCAGCCAAATTATTCCTGTCCTCAACACAGTTGTCTATTTCAAGCTTTATTTTACATTGTACAGAATCAAAATGCCTTCTGGAATAATCAACCTAGTAATCAAATAATCTTTGAATGAAATAATTTCTGAATCATATTTCCCTTTGGGAAAGTGTGTCTATACTTAAAAGGTGTGAAATAGTGCTACACTTCATACAGGGAAAAAGTTTGTCTAACAAGGGGTATTGAGCCTCTTGAAGGCCTTTCCTTTTTATTTTTATTTTTTTAAAAGATTTATTTACTTTTATTGGAAAGTCAGATATACAGAGAGAAGGCGAGATGGAGCGGACAAGTGAGCACAACCGCCGATGCTATGCCTATCCGAAGCCAGTTGCCAGGAACCTCCTCCAAGTCTCCCACCCAGAAGCAGGGTCCCAAAGCCTTGGGCCATCCTCAACTGCTTTCCCAGGTCACAAGCAGGGAGGTGGATGGGAAGCGGGGCCGCCTGGATTAGAACCGGTGCCCATATGGGATCCTGGTGTGTGCAAGGCGAGGACCTTAACCACTACACTATCGTGCCTGGCCTGGCCTTTCCTTTTTATTATGGAAGGTGTTTACTTGCATGCAAAATTCATTATGTGTTTATTTATAGGAATGTATTTAAGTATATAGTTATAGTCTTATAGTTTATTATATATATATTATATTTAGTGTAGTGAGATATTCATCCAACTTTAATTGTTGGAGCCACAGGAGATTGGTAGGTGGGTGGGGATGAAGAGGAGGGGCTGCTACGGGTTGGTGGAAAGGGCTGTCAGGGATGGCACCATGACAGCAGATTGATAGGAACAGGGTTACAAAATTATAGCAGATCAGCAGACAACAAAATCTGAACCTGAAGGGTATGCGAATCTTAAGGAAGCCGACCTTGGGAAGCAGACACTTAAAATGGTACAAGCCCAAAATCGCCCAGGTTTTCAGGGTTGATGTTTGAATCACTCCTCACAATCTGGATTCTGTCGTTGTGCCATTGGCAGGCTTTTTTAACATGTTTCTTAATTTATGTGCTTTCCATAAGCTGGTAGTTAGACACCAAAGCTGAAGTAGAGCACAGTTTAATTCTGTTTTTAACAAAGATGAAATTTAAGTAGTGTCATGCACGTCTGTCAGGATGTATTGCGTTTCTATGCTCCAGGTTCATCCTTTACGTTTCTTTCTCAGATGTGGAGGTTGCCATTTTGCCAAGTGGCCATGATTCCCTTGAGTTAGAAATGAATTATAGGGGAACCCGTGTTGGAGCACACTGAATTAAGCCACTGCCTACGATGCCAGCATCCCATATGGGTGCCAGTTCACGTCCCGGCTATTTCACTTCTGAACAATTCTCTGCTGATGGTCCAGGAAAAGTAATGGAAGATGCCCCAAGTGTTTGGGAACCTATTTCTGTTAAATGTCAGTTACAGCAATGTGGTGGTAATTAGTATGATGGGAAGAAAACTGATGGTTATGATGTTAAGGAAAAGTGCATTGTTGAAGAGGCAGGTAGAGAAACAAAATGGCTAGGATTGATCTGGACTACAACTGAGATCCAGGAACTCGGTCCTGGTAGGCTGGTGGAGACAGAGCTACTTGAACCAGGACCCACTTTTTCTCAAGGCTTGCATCAGCAGGAAGCTGAAATCCAAATCCAGAGCTGGGAATTGATGGGGGTTACAGACATCTCAGCCAGCATCTTAACCGTATACAACCGAAGTGCTGCTCGTTTTTTGTTTTGAGAGCGAACATAACAGCCTGACAAAGAATGACTTCAAGTTTCCTTATATCAGGAGGATAATTCCTTGATAGCATTTTTCAGAGGTCCCCAACAGAAAGTCCAATTAATGTTCCCGCTCTAGTGTAGAAGAGCCAGAACCCTGAAGACACCTTCCTAATTCTGGAAACATATTCCCTTCTCCCCACACCCTGATTTGGTTTTGTAGTTGGACATGTACCACTGCAAAAGAAGGTAGTTGACAGTTTGTGAATAAATTACCCAGGAGGTGCATGGGGAAATTAAAGAACAGGAAAGAAAGGGAAAGCATTACGTGCGAAGCAATATTGAGGAGATTGAGAAAAGACTTCTCCATCTGGCTAAAGAGTCAGGATTCTAAATTCTCTTTCCAGTCATGGCTGGAAAGGATGGAAGGAAATGACAAAGCCAGTTCCCAGCTTAGCACTCGGGGAGGAGGACAGCTCTTCCTAAGGTCCGACTTTAGCAGTTGGCCTCTGGTTTTTCCTTCTTTGGATGTTTAAACAAGCAGCATTGAAAGTGTGATTTCTCATTTTTCAATCTTGGGACCCTGAGACTCAGTAGTGAAAAATGGAGAGAGCGGGAAGATAGAAAGCAGCTTGGGAAGGAAAGCCTACTTTATTTTCTCCCAAAAGTGAAAAATGTTCTTGTTTTACTGACAAGCTAACATTTGATTTGGCTCAATTAATATTCCTGTGGTTTTACCACCCTTACTAAGTATGTTTACTCTCCTCATGGGACATTTTCCATCTTTTTCTCATGTTTTCTCCTAGAGCAGAGCTGGAATTCTGAACATTGGTTGCCTCCCCTGGGAACTTGAAAGTAACTTTGCTGAACTATGGAGCACACAGTATGCCTTTTACATCTGACCGTGTTGGCCTCTGGGGCGTTGCTAACTTGATTACATGTGTGCCAAAGGTCTTCTGATAACTGCCTTTTCCTCCCTGTCGTGCTTTGATTCCAATGCATATGGAAATTTGCAGAGACCATCCACATTTGTCCTTTTCATCGTTTGAGCTGTGATTCCAGTTTTGGAAAATGGAAACTCTCTTTGAACTTTTTGGCAAAGTATCTCTCACATCTATGGAAAAAAAAAGTATCCTGGCAAAATAGATGCCTTAAGAATCTGATAAAGCTTTCAGTACTGAATGGAAGCTGAGAGGCCTGTCGGGGAGTGCAACAAAGGCCGGCAAATCAGGTGAGGAAAACAGGGAATATGCACAACTTTAGTCACAGTGGTTTTGCAAAAAGGTGTTCTCATGGGTATGCTGGGATCTGAGAATTTTTCCCTGTTTCCCATCTACACTAGAAAAAAATTCTTTACCGAACTTGGTACCCTGAGATTTAAGACATTGGGTCTCTCTGAGGACAAGAAAATAGGATATTTCCATGCTCAGATTTTCAGAGGAGCAGATACTGTTAACTGAAGGAATTTGCTGTGCAAGCAGCCTATCACGTGCTTCCTCTTCCAGCACATTTTGAAAGAAGCTTAAAAATGTAATGCCAGGGACGGTTTTTAGGTGTGATGATTTTCAAAGCAAAAAGCACTTGAGCTAGTACAGGATGTGATGAAGATTTCAAACCATTTGTTTTCGTTAAGTGTCAGTTTTCAAAAGTTCACTTGTTTCTTTGGAAGGCAGAGTGACAGAGATGGAAAGGCAGTCAGATTTTTTGAATGCTGGTTCACATCTCAAACGCCCAAAACTGCCAGGACTGGACCAAGCCCAAACCAGGAACCAGAAATTGTGTCTTCCACGCAGGCTTCAGGGGCTCCAGCACTTGGAACCTTTATCTGTTGCTTCCCATGTATGTTAGCGGGAAGTTACTTTGAAATCAGAGGTAGTACTTGATTTCATGGACTCCCCTGTGGTATATGGAGGTTCAGAAAAGCAGATTAACCTACTGTCTCACAACATCCATAAATTGATTTATTCATTTATTAGGCAGATTCTTGATAAATAACTGTTTTATGGCAGCACAGTGCTAGATTGCTGGGAACAAACAGTGGCTAATGTAGTTATGGTCTCCAATTTCTATAACGCTTACTTCGTCCAACAAAGAAACCGGATGATAATTAAACAAATAACATACCGGGTGTAATTGAGAAGTAAGGCTCAATGGGCAATACTCATGATATATGCTGGTCAACTTGTATCAGTCTAGATTATCCTGGACAAACTGGGATGTGTCAACCTTAGAGTTATGAGATCTAGAGGTTGTTTTGGGATTGTGCATCAAGAGGGGTTAATGGAGTACATGTGTAGTGATGGTGTGGAAAGATTTGCAGGGGGAAATGATTCTTGGATTTGTGTTGGAGCAACTACATCATCAAGCCTCCTTGCAACTGTCAGGACCTCTGGAGGCTAATACTTTCTCTGAAATGAGGAAGTACACTACCCCATCAGCAACGGCTAGACCCAAGTCCGAGAATTGCATCATTAGCTTTCACAGGCCTGACTCATGGGTCAGTCTTTGAATCCATCACCGTGGACAAGAGATAGGACATAAAAATGGACATGTCCTCATGGTAGGGGAATTCAGGTTAGTGCTAAGAAAAGGAAGTGAATGAATAATTAAATGATATTTATATAGTATTTTATTATGTGATGAACACTGTCTTTAGAATGTGCTATATGTTATATCCTTAATTACCCATAAATTCCTTAGGGGTGTACATTTTTATTATCTGCATTTTACTGTTAAGGGGACTAAAGCACAGAGAAGTTAAGGAACTTTCCCAAGACCCCACATCTGGGGAGTAAACCAGAATTCTCACACAGGTGACTGGCTGTATTGTTTGGGCATCCAGTGGAGCAGAAATTCTGAGTGAACTGAGGAATGTGAAGTTGAGTGGTGAGAAAGACTGCTCTGTATTAATGTTGGGTTACTTTCCTGAATCAGGAAAAACAATTTTAAAAAGCAGCTTTACTGAGAAATACTTCACATACCACACAATTTACTCCCTTAAAGTGTACAATTCAGTAGGTTTTAATATGATTAAAGGGTTGTATAACCACCACCCCAAATTAATTTTACAACCTTTTCATCCCCTTTTGAAGAAACCCCTAGCAAACACTTCTCATTGTGTCTTACCTGTGTCAACCACTTTTTATGGAAAGAGATTTGCCTCTTCTGGACATTTCATGTAAGAGGAATCACATTTGCAATATGTGGTCTTTTTTGACTTGTTTCCTTTGCTTAGTATAGTGTTTTCATGCATGCATCATCAGTACCTTACTCCTTTGTATGGCCTAATATGGCATTGTTTGCATATTACACATTTCATTTATGTGCTCATCAACTGGTGGGTAATGTTGTTTCTACTTTATGACTATTGTGATTAATGCTATTTGTGATTAATATTTATTCATCAATTGTTTTTGTGAATATATATTTCTGTTTCTGTTAGGTATATATTGAGTCAACTGTAACTGGGAGAAACTAGATTGTTTTCTTTAGTAGCACCGTTTAACATTCTAATCAGAAATGGATAAGAATTCTAATTTCTGCATATATTCTTCAATACTTATTACCCATGTCTTTTAAATATATATGTATGCATATATACACACATATGAATTTATGCACAAATATGTGGTAGTCAACCTAGCAGGTATGAAATTATGTATGTTTGCATTCCCCTGAGTGTTGATAACAGTATTAGTTAATATGCTTACTGGTCACTTGTATATGTACTTTGGACAAGTGTTCAGATCCTTTGCTGATTTTCAATTGATTTATTTTTCTTCTAATTATTAAGTTGAAATCATTCTGCATCTATTCTAGGACAATTACCCCTCACATACATGCTTTAAAATATTTTCTTTCATTCTATATTTTGGGTGTTAAGTGTTCTAAATATTAGTCTTACCAGAAGAAGAAACTTTACATTTTCTTATTTCTAATTTTTTTTCCTTTTTTTTTTTTTTTGCTTATGTGTTTTCAGATCTGAGCAACCATTGCTAAGATTTACACCCATTTTTGTTTAAGAGCTTTATTCACATTCTAGCTTTTAATTAGGTATTAGATTCATTTTAAGCCATTTTCTTAAAAGAATATAATATGAAGTACAGGTCCAATAGCCAGGGTTAGATCAGGCCAAAACCAGCAGCTGGGAATTCAATGTAGGTCTCTTACATGAAAATAAGGCCTAACTATGCGAGCCAACGCATATCATTTAACAATATCCGCCTATTAATATGACCATTTAGTCTATTCATGCTAACTGTGATGATCTGCATGGCTTGATTCATGTCTGCATTTGGCTTTAATTTTCTTTTTCCTTGCATTCTCTTTTAAATTGCCTACCTTGTTTGGTTTTACTCTAAGTTGTAAAATTTCTTTTTTCTTTTAAGTTGTTAACTTTCATCTATTTCTAGCTGCTGAGTCTACCGTTTTACTCATGCTTGGGGCATAAATTGTTCCATAATCTGATTCAATTAAATCTAGATAGGACTGAGTTTTTGACGCCTAGTTAAAAAAAAAATTTTTTTTCAGGGTCCAGCTTTGCAGCGTAGCCCGTAACACGGCACTCTACAATGTCAACATTCCACGTGGGCACTAGTTTAGACCCCGTTGCTCCACTTCCAATCAAACTGCCAGTTAATGGCCTACGAAAAGCAGGGGAGATACTAGGGCCTCTGCTTCCATGTGGGAGACCCAGAAGTTCCTAGCTACTGGCTTAAACATGACCCATCCCCAGCTTTTGTAGCCATTTAGAGAGTGGACTAGTAAAAGCTCTCTGTGTGTGATGTGTCCCCCTCTCCTTATAACTCTGCCTTTCAAGTAGATATGTCTTTTGAAAACATTCTTTTGATATATTTCTTTGTTCATGAGGGAGAGAGAGAGAGATACACAGCAAAGATGGAAATAGAAAGAAAGAGATAGGGTTTCCGTTTGTTGGTTCTCTTCACCCCTTCACTGTCTGCAATTGCCAGGATTGGGCTAGGCTGGAGCCAGGAGCTTTCAGCTCAAACCAAGACTCCCCTAAAGATGGTCAAAACCCAACTAGTTGAGTAATCACTACTGCCTTTTAAAGTCTGCATTAACAGAAGGCTGGGGGCAGAACCCAGCTACTCCTGAGTGATATATTGGTGGCATGAGCAGCATCAACATCTGAGATACCAGGCTAAATGCCCACCTCTGAGGCCTGGTTTTGAAGCTTTCCTTGACTCCAGGGATGCTTTTAGCCATCTGTTTCCCTGGTCACCTTAGTTAAACTAGCTGGCCTGTGATGTAGCTTGCTGTTCCCGTAGAGTTCCCAGTCTCCTTCAAATTATTTATCACCAATCTATCTGTTGCTTTTCAGAATAGCTTACTTTTGAAGTTCTGCATGTGTTTACAATTTAATCAGATTAGAGGCAGAGTTTGAATGACTCTGGTTTTATAGACGGCCTCTCTCCTTGAACAAAGCACCTTCTGTTGACTCAGCCTCGTGGAAGCCAGCAAGTGAGTGAGCTGGAGTAACACGGCCCTCAAACAAAAGCTCTCTCTGGAGAAAGAATGTGGCAAAACGGAGAGAATTTGTACAGAACAAATCCTACAGAGTACCTCCCTGCACAGGTGTGGCAATGCTGCAACCTTCCGTGCTTTGATTCGTAGATCCTCTCAGAGAGCAGTGAGAAGAGATTGGCTGAGTGACGTTGATCCACTTCTATTCTCACATCTCCCACCATGCATCTTCGTCAGAGTCTGGTTTTACCTTCATGTTATTTAGAGAGACATTTCAGTGCACTGAGAAGGCCAAGGACAACTTATAACATCATTTCAAACTAGCAAAGTGGAAGCAAGGTGTGGGATGCTTGTGGGAATGCTCTCGGTTAAGCTATAGAATGAACAGAGAAAGAAGGTTTTTGTTTTAGGATCATGTCAACTGTCAAATATGTAGTTTAGTAATTTTATACTCTTAGATGGCAAAGAAAAGAAAAAAAAAATTGTCCCCATTTTTTTTACATTGATTTACAATAGAATACTGTTCTGCAGTAAACTACTTGGTATCCCACCACTGGTTATACATAAATGGCTGAGGAATAGCTAACTCAACATAATGTTGCATGTGTACAAGCCGGTGAATAAACACGCCTAAAATTCCTTCTTCCATCAGCTTGGAGAGCAACCTCTTGGCTTTAGGAAAGGATGTAGAATGACAACATAAATGTAATCGTGAGCTTGTCTTTGCTGGAGGTCTGCTAGATGTTATCCTGAGGCTCCATGCTGTCACTTCCCCTCCTTGTTATGTCTAGCTTTTGTTTCCTCAAGTATTTTTTTTTTTCCTCTTGACTTTCCCTCAGCTTTATTCTAGTCTCTGCCTCCACAGCCTCAAAAGTTTTCTGTCAACTCTTCTCATTCCAAAGCACCCATGTCGCCTTCTCCTTGGTGTCTGGGGATATGTCTTGGGTGTCCACTTGGTGCAGGAATCCCCTCCTTTTATCGTGGCAAAGGGATCCTTGCTTGTCTCCCTGAAGTCTGAAGTGGAGCTGTGCTTCTTATCTCCATATCTCCAGCTTTACTCCTCTGGAATGTTCTCATGCCAACAGTAGTTTTAAGTAAGACACAGCTTCCCCTCAGCCCCAAAGAAGTGAGAGTAAGGAAAGAGCAGGGGGTACATTAAGTATAACTGCCATAAGGGTTTCAGAGACTTGGGGTCCCAGACAGCAGCTCATATTTTACTACTTATGGCTGAAGCCAAAGTATAAAACTTCAGAAAAGTTGTGAATACTTTCTTCTTTTTAAAATATATTTTTATTTTGAATTCTGAATTATGTGGTACAATTTCGTATAGGCTTGGATCCCCCACCCCCAAACTCCCACTCCCTGACAGGTTTTCCTCAGTTTACTACAATCATGGAGTCCTTCATAAGGAATCATAATTCTATCAGTCTCTTATTTAAGTGTACCTTGGCATTGTTGGTACAGACAATGTCAAACAGTCCAGCATTCCATTGTCTACACTTCTCCAACAGTTTCATTGGGAATCCATCTTTCGTCTGAAAGCAGGGATGCGTGTTACATGATTCCCCCACATCTGTATATGATAGACCCCAGTACTCCATCACTATTCGTTTCCATAATTGAGAAGCCATGAAACCAGGTCAACAACTGGTATGAGTTAGAATAGTGAATACTTTGTTGTAATAACATACCCTGACCACAATTTAAAATTTTATTTTGATACTTGTTAGGAAAATAAGGAAGAGTTCACTTTGGACTATTGTAATAGGTATCAAGATTATTGCAATAGAGGAAAAAGATCAGTGTTAACTGTGATAGATCAAGACAGCTGTGGATTTATAGCCAAACTGAGGTGATCAGGATGTGGAAAATCACTAAGAGCAGACATTAAGGCCGGAACATTCTTGCAAAGAAGAATTTACCAGAATTCTTGCTGAAGGCAGGCCAGGGTAAACAGTTATCAGGAATGGAGGACTCCCACTATATTTATGTAGTAGAATTCTTGCTGAAATCGGGCTCATCAGACAAGGTTAAATAGAGAGCTCAGAGGAGATTGCTTCAAGTTCAGTTACAGAGAGAAGCTGTGTTGTAAGCCATCTCTGATGTTCACTAGCCAAGCTCAACTCAGATTTCACAGCCCCGAGCTTATGTGCGTGACTAAGCAGTCCTCAATATACAAGGGTAGATAGTCTTTATTAAAAGAAAGGAATCATTGAAAAAAAATAAACTCATTTCTTGTAGGGTAAGCAAGCTAATTTACTTACAGGGATTTGTAGCTTTAACCAGATCAGTTTCCCTTGCGTGCTCTTTGCTTTGCTTGGAAGTGCACTATTATATTACAAGCTGCAGGGTTCCACGGTATGTATTGTGTGATATCAGAACAATATTTACTCTAGGTTTCTAGGAGATAGAGCAGAATCTGCAGAAAAGCTTGTTTGGTGACACAAAAAGCAACCTGGAGATTTTCTTGCAAGCATGCACTCTGTGGTATGGGATGATGAAGTCAAATCATGACTGTAAAGGGAGATTCTCATCCTTAAACTCGCTGGCTGCTCAATAATCATAATCCAAGTGAGCATCTGTGCCCATCAGAGAAGTCTTGGTTTCAGCAGGAGCTGATAATCATATATGGCTGGCCCTCCAAGTCTAGACTTCTGCATCCATGGGCAAAAACAATTGTATGTGGGCCCTGTATGATAGTTCAATGGCTAAATCCCTACCTTGCAAGCACCAGGATTCCAAATGGGCACTTGTTCATGTTCCAACTACTTCACTTCCCATCCAGTTCTCTGCTTGTGGGTTAGAAAGACAGTGGAGGATGAACCAAAGCCTTGGGACCCTGCACCCATGTGGGAGAGCTAGAAAAAGCTACTGGCTATGGGCTTCCGATTGGATTAGCTCTTTTCATTGTGGCCACTGGGAAACTAGCAGATGGAAGATCTTTCTCTCTGTCCTCCTTCTCTCTAAATATGAGCTGCCTTTCCAATAATAATAAATAAATCTTAAAGCAAGTATAGAGTACAAATTGTATTTCGACCACTATGAAAAGACTGTAATCTCATCAATAATCTTTAAAAAACACAATTAGGTTTGTAAAGACTTCTATTGTTGTTATTCCCTAAACAGCACAAGATAATGACACTGACATAACATTTATCTTGCATTGGGTATTATAGGTAACCTAGAGATAATTTAAAATATACTGGAGGATGTGTGGGGGGTGATTGGTAAACACCATGTCATTTTATAGAAGGGACTGATTCTGATTTTTCTGGTGGGTTTCCCAGAACCAGTTCTCAGTGGACACCAAAGGATAACTGTATACACACACACGCACGGGTCGGTTTTTCCTTAGTCACCTTTCCGAATCCATAACACTCATAAACAAAATAACTTAAATAGTACTGTCTGTATTGACGAAGTGATTTTCATCAGTATATTTCACTTTGCAGGTAAGTGGAAATATTTGCAGGAAAATAAAGGAATAAAGAATGAGAAGGGCGAAATTATTATGGCCCTGACCTGTTACCCCAAGCTAAGGTACCATCACCACTGAGAAAACTTTAGTTGCCAAAATGTCATTCTACTGTCTATCCTTCTCGTCTGAAATGTGGCTATAAAGAAATTTGCCTGAATGTGGGTCCTGAGGTCCTTGTTTCATGCGGTTCCAACCTATATTTGGGGTCTCAGACAACCTGAAAAAACAAGCTGCTAAATCCCCCCTATTTGTTATGATTGGGCCACATTTGGATTTTGTCCCTTCATACATCCTTTACTTCTGTTTGTTCTTCAGCTAATGTAATCATGAAGAAGTTTTCTCTGGCATTTTAAAAGAGTCATTCATTTATTTTATGAAGGGAGAGAAGGGAGCAGAAGAGTGAGAGATCTTCCATCCTCTGATCCAAGTGGCTGCAGCAGCCAGAATAAGGCCAGGCTGAAGTTGGGGACTTGGAGCTCTATTCGGGTCTCCCACTTGGATGTTAGGGGTCCAAATATTTAGGCCATCTTCTGCTGCTTTCTCTGATGCATTAACAAAGAACCAGATTGGAAGCGGAGATGGGTCTCGAATAGGTACTCATGTAGGATGCCAACTCTGCATACACCTATTTAACGCACTGTGCCACACTATTAATCCCTTCTCTGGCTCTTGAGATTTTTCATTTCTGTATTTGAAACTCTGGTCAGAGTAAATTTGTAATGTTTTTCTTATATGAATCTATATTTTCTTTTAGGGTTGTCAGCCATGAATTTTTTTAATGGATGAGAACAATATAGGATTTTTCCTTCTACAAAATAAGTTGATTTCAACAGACTTAACTCATTATTTTATTTTTAATTCTAAGATAACTCATTTTATACACACTATAATCAAAGGTCTAATGGCTCCACTAAGTGAAAAGTTCAATAAATACAAACCAAAAATGCTACAGTGCAGCAGGAAAGTAGACAAGTGCTATAAACAACCATCAAATGAAAAGATGTTCAACAGTACTATAGATTTTAACATAGGAAATCTCCAATATCACTCGACTCACTCCTTCAGCAAAAAGAAAAACTGATTTTATTATTTTTATATGGGTGTGATGGAAGTATTTCTCCCGCCTTTGAAAGTATTACATAAGATTGCAATGTTAGAGAAGTATTATAGACATCAGAGATTCTTAAATTATCAGAACTAAACAGAACATCATCAAGTCTACTTCCATCCACTTTTGGATGAACAAATTGAAAGATACGAAAAAAGTTCTAGTGATTAAGAAAGAAGGGAGAGTTTGTGGGTTACCAGGGGTGAGGGGGGTGAGTTAAGGACGATGGGGTATCAAAGACCAAAATACAACGCACAAGAAGCAGCTAGAGCCCCTGGGTGACTGCAGTCGATGGTCACGTATTAACATGGTGCATAAAGAGCTGGGAGTCAAGCTGGGAGTCACTAACCTAACAAAAAATGAAGAAATGACAAACTAGTTGCCTGGCTTAGTTGATGCTGTGAATTTGTTGATACAATGCACTGTACCCCATGAAAATGCACAAGTATTACACATTAATGAAGACATTTAAATATGATAAGGTTCTAAATGACCTTTCAGTAAGAAGTACTGGCCATTGAGATATTTCATGCTCTATAAATATTGATATTCAGTATAATAGTGTATGTGTTCTGTATAATGCTGATTTCTGCTTGACTGAAGAGTTTTAGGCTAGAAATAATGGTCTGTTTTCAAAAGACCAGAGAAGTAGTTCAGCAGAAGGTAGATTCCAGAAGACTTGAAATTAAGATTGCCACAAGGAGTCATCTCAATTTCTGAATGTCTGAATTTAATTGTAAAAACAGCACTCATAAACCGCAAGGACACTAAACTGTATCTTTTCACCCCACATCTCTCCCAGGGCTTTTACAAGGAAATAATTTCTCTTTGAAGATGAATGGAATTTAAGGTGGGTTATTCCTTGTAGAACTGTGACAATCTTAACATTTAAAAAAACAATTCATTTAAATGGTGAGAAAGAAAGAGAGAGCATTTATATTCCACATATTGGTTTACTCCCTTAGTCCCTGAAGCAGCCAGGGATGAGCCTATGTGGAGCAAGGAGCCAGGAACTCCAAGTACTCGGTCATCACTCACTGCCTCCCAGGTGAAATAGCAGGAGCTGGATTAGAAGCAGAGGAGCCAGGACTGAAACCAGTACTCTGATACAGGTGCTGACCATGCTGCACCACAATTCCAGCTCTGATATTTTGCTTACATTTCTTTTCAAGATTCTGTTTATTTGTATTGGAAAATCAGATACACAGAGAGGAGGAGAGACAAGAGATTCATTCCCCAAGTGTCTGCAATGGCAAGAGCCAATCCAAACTGAAGCCAGGAGCCCAAAGCCTTTTCTCCTTCTCCCATGCAGGTGCAGGGTCCCAAGGTGTTGAGCTGTCCTTGACTGCTTTGCCAGGTAACAGGCAGGGAGCTGGATGGGAAGTGGAGCTGCCAGGATTAGAATCAGCACCCATATGGGATCCCAGCACGTGCAAGGTGAGGATCTTAGCCACTAGCCTACTACTGTACTGGGCCCCTTGGTTACATTTTCATGAAGGAAAGGTATTCTCTTAGGATTTCATTGCTCTAATAAGCATTAGCCTTGCATTTAACTCTGTCTTAGCATCTGTTTCAATAAACCAAAAGAAGCACCACAACTATGAAGTCTTGCTTTGGAGTGTGAGCAAAGCAAAGGCTGTTGGCAGTGTCAGCTTAATTCCCCAACTTTGGTCTTCAGGAAAGTAGGGTTAACTGTAAGGCAGGGTAGCTGCAGATGGGAGGGAACACCAAAGAAGCAGGAAGGCTTGAGAGCCAAGTAGCACCATCCTCTGGCTTCTCTCAGAGTTGCCGTGATGGAGTGTGGGGCAGCTGAGGGTTTTCTGTTGCTGGCCTCAGAGTTTTGCTCTCAAAAACCCCAGAGGTCACCAGGATCTAGAGGTTATCTCTCTTTTCCCTGAGCCCTTCTTCCGGGGTCTGTAAAGCAGCTAATTTGATCATGAGTCAGAAAACCAAATTGCATTCACACAGCTTCAGTTTCTCTCTGTCCCCTTGAATGACTGCATGGATTTGACTCCACCTCTTTCTAGCTGGAAAATAGATGTGTGACTTAACCTTATTCATCAGCAACTTCCTCATTTGCAATAAAAATAATGTTATAGGATTGCTATAAAGGTTAAATGAACCTATGCATCTAAACTTGTGAGCACGGCAATTCAGTCTAGGACGAATCACCCAGACAGTGTCTAGAATGGTCAAAACACCTGTCTTCATTAAAGAGATGTTGTGGGGCTAGCTGTTTGATACAATGGGTAAGCCACTCCTTGGGACACCTATATCCCATATTAAAGTACCTGGGTTGGAGTCCCAGCTCTGTTTTTGATTCCAACATCCTGTTGATATGCACACTGGGAGACAGCAGAGGATGACTCAATTACTTGAATCCCTGCCACTTATTTAGGAAACCCAGATGGAGTTCCAGACTCCTGGCCTCAGCCCTGCTTAGTCATTATTGTTACAAGCATTTGGGTCGTGATTTGGAGGCTGAAATTCATCTCTTCTACCTCTTTCCCACCTTCCTTTTTCTTTTCTCTTCCCTTTCCTTCCCTTCCCTTCCCTTCCCTTCCCTTCCCCGTTTCCTCCTTCTTTTCTCCGTTCCCACTCTCCCTCCCTCTCTTGCCCTCCCCTTCACTCCTCTCCCCTCCACTTTTTCTTAAACCAACCCCCAATACAGTATTGTGGATACAGTTGCTAGACATCAGCAAATCGATCTCCTACAGTCTCTCCACCTTCCTCCCTTACCTTAAAGTGTCCTTATCCTGCTTTTACAGTTACAAATCAATCACTTACTAAAATCACCTCATTCAATGTAGGTAGCAATGTTGCTAGCTCTGCAGGGTCCCTAAACATAAAACTCATGACACACCATTTAGCTCCTCTGTATATAATAACATCTTGATGTTCATTATGTTTTGTGGGGTTTATTTACCAGAAACCTCGGGTCCTGGGTGACCAGTAAGTAGCTACCACAGACATGTAGCCCATAGGCTGGCTGAAGCCCACTTACAAGTCATTAAGATTCCTTTGAGAACATTATGTCATCATTAACTGAAGGAGGGCCTTGAACACTGCAAACCAACAAGGAACTTACATGTGAACTGTCAGTCCTAACTTCATCCTAGGACCCCAAGACTCAAGTCGCACCTGATCATTCAGCACACTTGTGAAGCACCTCTTCCTCCACCTGGAGCTCTCTGCAGGAGTGTAAAGTTCTGAACTGGTTAGAAGAAAGATTAGAGAGTCAGCATGTGGTGTAGTAGATTGGACCCCTACTTCCATGTGGGTACCAGTTTGTGTCCTAACTGTTCCACTTCTGATCTTGCTTTTTGCTTATGGCCTAGGAAAGCAGAGGACAAAGCTGGTTCTTGGGCCCCTGCATCCACGTGGGAGACCCAGATGAAGCTCCTGATTCCTTACTTTAGACCAGCTCTGCTCTGGTGGCTACATCGTTTTGGGGAGTGAATAAGTGGATAAAAGATCGCTCTGTCTCTTTCTCTTCTCTATAATTCTGCCTTTGAAATAATAACAAAGCAATTTTTTTTTAAAGAAGAAAAGTAAAAAAAAAAAAACAAAGCCTGGTAATAAGTACAAATCCTCTACTGAAAGTTAAAAAGATATCTTTTCTGACATTTAAGACTTTGGATTAATTGGCTATAGTAAAATATTTCCAAGCAGGCTGAAATCATTATTTGGAATACAATGAGTTTTCTCAATGTGATTTCATTTCTCAGAGTCAGGGAAATAACAATAGAACAACAAAAGCAGAGTCAACCTCCTCAGGAGGCAGATCTGCATCCAGTTTCTGTGATTTGCAAAACTGAATTCTTTAATTGTATCTGCTGCAGGAGAACTATAGACAAAGACTTTGCTTTGGAAATTTGCAACAGCAGACTTTAGCTAAGGAGCATTCTTTAAGCCACTTCAGCAGAGCCACCTCTGGCTCTGGGGCAACCCAGCATATCTGCATAGAGTCAGTAAAATGCAGTCTGGTTTTGCTCCATTTTGGGAGGAAGAATCTGTACAGGCAATATTCAACTTCTGTTCTCAAATGACAGGCTAGGGCAGACCGTTGCTGGAGTAGTGGAGAGTGGGTATGTCTGGGTTTGCCCAACTCTCTGCTTGCTTTTTTAGAGGGAGGTTGTACAGTTAGTGAAAAAGAGGATATGGGTGGGAGATGGACAGACATGAGCTCAAATCCTGGCAATGCTGCTTCATGAGTGAAATGGGGCCATGTTTCATCCATAGAAGGATGATGACATCTCCTTTATGCTATTTCTGTGAGGATAAACTGTAGTAACATATGCATAGGATCAGCCACAAAAACTGGGGTTCAGGATATATTGTTTGGAAAGTAGATTGGGAAGCACATTGCATGGACATTCAGAAGGGTTTGTACAGTAAACACATTGGGTGTGTTAGTGTGGGACAGTCTGGTTCACTAGCTACTGTGAGGTCAGATGCAGCTTTCCCATTCAGCATAGACCTTGGAACCATACCTTTAGTATAGGTTCAGTTTGGGAAATACAAAGAGTTAAGGGAGGTCGTGGGGAGACTGTAAACCATTGCAAGCTAACAATTTCTTGCATTTGGAGAACTTATGAAGAGTCTCAGGAAAGGGCTCTAGTGCTGTTTCATTGGGAAATGCAGTATGGTCTCAGGGTTCCAGAAGGTGCCAAAAGTGAGGAGTATAAGAGCTGTCTGCCAGAAATCAATCCCGTGTGGCTTTTGGGCCCAGAATCTGTGACCCCTGACAGAACGTCATCTGAAGAACCCTGAGAATGATGGAGCAGTTATAATTTGGATTCAGTGGAAGTTGAAGACCAAAGAACCTCCATTTCTTTTTCCAGAAAAACACCGCTGACTTTATAGGAAACCTGAGCTGAGAGACCAGGACAAAATGGGAACCCTGGAGAGGACTATATGTTACTTTAAAAAAATTAAAAACAATTAAAAAGCACGTAATCCTTTAACAAGATCTAACAGTTTCTAGTTTCAGACTCTGTAGAAACAAAGCCTGATAAAACCATGCTTTGTTCTAAAAATCTTACTTTCCACCCAACCCCAGATGCCACCAGTTTAAAAACAGACACATATTTCTCCTTATCCCTACTCTGGTTGTATCCCTTTTTCTATTTCCTAAAAAAATATTGATAATAACTTTATAGAAGTAAAAAAGGATGATATAGATGTTTTGGAAAACAGGGGAGAGATCTGTCCCAGGGCTTGGCTTTGCAGTAATTCACAATATGCTGTGCCAAGTTCCCTTTCCAGTGAAGCTCTTGAGTTGTTAGGGCTTCTGAGCTCTACTTTGCACACCTAGAAGGGTTTTCAAACCCCGGAGGGATTAGAGACCTGGGATCCACTCCATTCCCATTTCATGCAACTCTGAGGAAGGGATCACCTTTTCCCAGAGGGGACTTCTCTCTAATTCAACACATATTCAAAAAGTGAATACTTACTTTTGTCTCTCACAAAGCAAATGCCATTGTGGTACCTGGAAAAAGCAATGGTAAGACACCACACAAGAAAATGAGGGAGGAAAAGGTGCTTAGAATTGACATTTTAAAAATAGCTAAATTATCTTAACTCTAAGTGGGCACTGAGAGGATCCTGCTGGTTGCATAGTATATGCAAATGCATGTAAATCCAGGTCCCATTGTCTAGAAAGGGACAGGAGGCAACTACAAAGACCAGCCATACTCTAAGCTTTCACCTGCAGGCTTGCTTCTCCCTGGAGTCAAATTCAGACCAGATGGCAGGAATGAGAAAGAAAGAAACCCCTTCCTTAAACTTTCACCTCTGAGTCTAATCATAGTATCTGTAGGCTATCAAGTGGTGGAACTCATTTGGTTAGCCTTCAAGGGTTCTGTTAGATATTGCAGCGAGACATTGATTCTGGAAACAATAACGCCTGAGCAGGCAGACCTGCTGAGGTAATGTCTGTGAGACGCTTTGACCTGCTTGGAATGAGACAGGTTTATATATTGTGCTGGGGGAAAAAAAAGCAACCAAAGAGAATGACTTACAAAATGAGAGCTTCTATTTCTCTGAAAGAAACAAATTACAAACATGCACCTGCACATGAACATGTACATGCACAGTTATCATCACCTTACAGTAGAGCTGGTGTGGTTTCTTTTTGGGGAGATTATTTATTTGTTTGAAAGCCAGAGTTGCACACAGACAGAGAGAAAGAGAGGGAGACAGAGAGAGGGAGAGAAAGTGAGCTCTCCCATCCACTGGCTCACTCTACACATTGCTGCATCAAGCTATGACAAGAGTCAAGCACTGTATTTGGGTCTATGACGTGGGTGAAAGGAGTCCAGACTCAGGTCGTCTTTTGCTGCATTTCCCACGCTATTAGCAAGGAGTTGGTTCTGAAGTGAAGCAGCTGAGATGAGGGGTTTCAGGGCTGCAGATTGTGGCTTCACTTGCTATGCCACGAAGCTAGCCTCAAGCTGGTGCAATTTTTCCAGTGATTCTCAGTCTGCCTCCCACTGGGTGAGTAGATGCTGGCATGCACAATGTTGACTGCAGCTCTTCTCCACGTAAGAGTGTTCCCTCTAGAATACTGAGTCAGCACCATTATCCAAATAAACATCTGCTGTATTTTGATAATGACTCCTGGGGTCACTAAGGATGGGCTCAGCACAAAGCATCCAAATGGAAAATTTGAGAAAATTGGATGCTTCAGAAGAGCTACAATTGTGTTGCCCTATGTACTTTGAGAAATAAGACTTTGCTTTATATTAAAATCACTATGTTTATCTTAGAAGGCTGAGGGCACCAGTCCTTGGACTTACAGCCTCCAGTGTAGTTCAAAGCTTTGCTAAGTACAGGAAGAGGATAAAGAGCTTGAGTCACAGACTTCCAAGGCCTTTGAATACCTGCAGAGAGTCAGAAATGCAGGGTCCTGGCTGATAACCTTTGAGCTGACAACGATGAGAGGCTGGAGTTTCTTCTCCCAGAGGTCTGAGGAGTAGCGTTTCCTTTAGATCAATGCTGGAGGTCTCCCAGGTGCAGGGTGCCTGGAGAGCTGCATGTTGGAAGCAAGAACTGCTGGGATGGAGTCCAGATGCCTTGAGCTGTGTCTCACCCTGGATCTGGCACAATCCAAATTGTGGGCCTCTCTAAGTCAATATTGCAAACTCCCTCCACAGCAGTGTCCCGTGGTGTGAGATCGGAGGACATGCTGAAATGGCTGTGGATGTAATGAATCACCTTGTCTGATGGGGAGCAGAAGCTTTTCTGAGAACAATCCATGCATTTTCTTTGGTTGTGACTATTACATCCAAAATCTTCTCTATGTCTAGAGGCAGATGGGCTGTCTTGAAGTAAGGACTCTTAGGTTCAGAAAGCATGGACAGCACTTACCCTGGATAACTGTCCCTGGAAGGCAAACTCATTTATTTCCCAAATTTCCATGTGAAAATTAGCACCTGTTGGAAGAGGCAGTGTGCTCAGCCACCTGAGTTAAATAGGTGCAGTGATCTGTGATTGGTGAACCCAGGAAAAGACTGCTGGAATAGACTGGGCAGGAGTCAGGCTCTAATCGCTGTTTCCTTACCCACACAGCACGGAGGAGTCCTTCTGCAGAGTCTAGACTTGTTGTCTTTGAGCTTTTCTCAAGTCTGCATTTGGAGAAGTCCTTTACTTTTCCTTCTTGAAAAAAAAAAAAAAGTTTTGTTCTGTTTATTTGAAGGGCAGAGTTTCAGAGAGCTTGTTTCATCACTGGTTCAGTCCCCAAATAGCCACAAAGGCTAGAGCAGGGTCAGTCAGAAGCAAGGATTCAAAAGCATCCTCCTGGTCTCCCACATGGGTGTGGCTGTGCAAGTGTTTGGGCTCCTTTGCTGTTTTCCCTGGCAAACCAGCAAGGAACATAGAAGGTAGAGCAGCCGAAACTCAAAGTGGTGACTATATGACATACCAATGCCCCCGGTTGTAGATTTACCTGTCATGTCATGGTGCCAGCCATGGAATTATCATCATTGTTCTAGAATTCCTGATCTATCTCCACCATACTTTATTTCTAAGAGTCTGACTTTTTAAAGAGATGCGTATCTTCATTGCATCTACTATTGAGGGTCAACCCAGAATGGTAATGAGAGTGTAAATTATTTATTGCAGTCATGAAACCCAAGACCAGAACATGCTTTATAGTAGTGAAGTACTCCAATTGTTAAGGATAATGCATTTTTCATATAAGTTTTATAACCCAAATTTATGTCCATTAGTTATAAATATGCTGTATTGTCAAATTTTCTGAGGCTTAGCAGGGCTTATGGAAATTCAAAGGCAAGGATAAAAAGACCAAAATACCATCCTGTAACATTCTTAGCTCTACTTTTCTATGCTTGCTACAGGTTCAGGTGTATAAATAACATTCCAAGTCTAAACAACCTATCTCTGGAGACAGTGAATTGGCTAAGTACAATTTTCTTAGCATCACAAAAGAATCTAACAATGCAAATAAACAAAGCAGATAAGAGCTAATTTTTCTGACATGATTAAAAGTCCAGAGATAGTAATTTTCTGATTAGCCTATTAGCTAGTATTGTCAGAATTGGTGTCTTTATGATTCTCATCTTTTCCTGCTGCATCTCCAGGTGTCAGATCCCCTCTCAAAGTAGAAACTGATGCTTCTGCTGGTTTCAGCACATGACCTCACATTCAGTTGAAAAGCCCACTGATAAGTGGGGCTTCTGCACCCCTCCCTCAACCTCAGCCAGGACAGTCCAGCACAAGTGGCCCTGCGTGTCTTTTCAAGGTTATGATGTAAGATGTCACTCTGGTTGGTTTTCTAGGAACACTTACTCTCCAGACTTTGTGCTTGAGATTTTTATCCTGGAGTTCCCCTGCCCTTCTCAAAACCCAGCTCTGATACCCGTGAGAGGGCTGGAGAGCCTGCTGCTAGAGTGCTACAAAATGGAAGACATTTGTGGAGTTTAGGAATGTGAGTCAGCCACAACAGATAATGGCATTCTGTTGCGAAGGCAACAGAGCGCTGTGGACCATAAAACACACCACAAGCCAGGCTTGAGCTTGAGCTCTGTGTTTACTTTCTGACTGTACCTGTTTCTTTCAATCAGGCTGCAAGGCTCGGGTCTGCTCCAGAGGCAGACACCCTACTTTCCAGAAAACAGCTGGACTGCCTGAGAGGATGCCGGCTAGGCAGGCACCCTGTTAACTTTGTCCTCAGAAGTGTAATAATGAGTTGACTGACTTGTTTTTTCTCATTGATAATAATCTATTTGTCTACTTTATAACTACTTGCCTTCCAGAGTATCTTTGCTTGGGCTTTCTCCCCCACCCCCACTGGCAATGCCCTTCTTTTCTAATTACCTTTGAAAGACATCCCTTCTTCCCTTGAATGTCCTGCTAGTCCACCTTCTGACTGCTACTACTCCTTGTTTGACTTCTTCCTGTATTTTGCCTGCCTTTTCTCTTTTGACTTTGTGAGGGGGAAAGCTTGCTATTGGATCCTTAACTTGTTGCCTTCTTTTCTTGCCCTTTGTTTTCTGATACCTAACATGGTGTCTTGCATGTGGTAAGTCATTAAGAAATCTTTTGGTGTGAATGTAGAGGGATGATTAAATATTCATATGGAAGGCACAGATGCACACTAAAGTGCAGTGAGGCAATTAAACAAATGACTCCACGCAACAGGTCATATGTTTAAGTGGGATTTTGTTGCTCTTCCACTGTGTTATTTTGTGAATTTGCACACTGATTCATTTACTTCACAGCATTTCCTGAGTGTCTGCTTTGCTTCTGTAGCTGTGCAGGCTCATAAAACATCATGAAGGAGGAAGCCACATAGGCGGTGGCAGCACAGAAATGCACACAGACTTTGGTACATGGTATTTTGCTTATCAGTTCAATGAAGTGTATCCTAGAGGTAAGATAACCAGTGGTTTTAATAGGAATATTTCTTTGTTTATGGCCTTCCTTCTTTGGAGCTCCTCCCTCCCCTTTGGGATGAAAGATTTCCCTTTGTCTTCTAGAAGGGGAGGTAGTATGTTTGTAAATACTAAGTCCTTCACATACCTAGGTTGGTCAGAAGAAGGGCTGTGACTGATGGCAGGTTGGTAGGACAGTAAGCTCTTCACATAGCATCCTAGGACACGATTGATAACTTAGCCTTAAGGGATGAAAGATTGTAGGGGAAGAGACCTCAGGAGCCAGAGAAAATTGCATTGAATTAAAGGGGTCTGTTGGTTAAGCTTGGGGCCTGATTCCAGTTATCTGAAATGGGACCAGTTGCACTGGTGCTTTGGCCCTTGGGATTACCTGAGAGTTGTCTTTTTCTGAGTTCCTTCATGTCCTGTTTTGTCTTGGTCATTCACAACTACTCCAGTGCCTGCCCCGGCCATTTTATTTCCCTCTGCCTTGCACCCAGCTCCTGACATTGGCCAGCAGACAGGCAGACAGATAACATGACTGACAGTTCAGGTAGCACCAGGATAGGACTGGGAGCTTGCTTCTTCTGGCAGACATTGAAATCGCAGTAACAGTAAGGCAGTGCCCTTTCATGCTTGGTTAGGTTCTTGCTCAGAAGTGGTTATTTCTTAATTTTCCAGCTCAGTTTCTCATAATGCTCTTTTCAACCTTTTTTGTTGTTTTGCTAGATTCAATATGCACCATTGATGATTTACTCTGGGCCAAATACTGTGATTTCATGTACAATTATATCCCGTTTCTCCAGGTCATGATTCTTATATTTTTATTACATGGGAAGCTGCTCCAGATCTCTAGTTATTCAATTAATCAAGCAAAGGAACACGTTATATGGAATACTGCTGAGAGACTGAAGAATAAAATTACTAACCAGTGATTTTATTTTTATTTTATCCTAGAACATTTCTTTGTTCAGATTCCAAAAAGTTACTTGTTTTAACCATGCCTCAAGGTTTAATTTAAAACACAATAGGTATTGTTCTAAAATGACAGACAATGACGGAAAAATCAAGAAGAATTTCAGTTTTACTGAATTGGCTGGTGACATGTGTTCAACAAAGTGTCTTATTTCTACAACAGAGACAGTGTACTGGATGTGCTTGTCATGCCAAAAACATTTCTACTTCACTTTCAGCTCTAATTGATCATGGGCAAGGAGTTGGATATGAGAGAAGCTGCAACAACTCCAACATGCAGTTATTCTGGTAAGATTACCAGAATGCATTGTTCTCCCAAAAATGGTTGGATAGATTTCTTTCTAAGGGAACTATGAATGTAGTACCAAGACCAGAAAATTAAGGACTTGGACAAAAATAATCTTTATGTTGAGCATGAAATAGCTTCAGAGCCACCAACTACTTCCATTCTGATCAAATAAACTCTAAAAGCAAAGACAAAAACTAGCTATGCTGCAATAGCTTCAAACTTGAAGGAAATAAATTTTGATTTGTGAGTTGGATGCCCTATCAAGTTTGATTCAGTTTTGTTCTGTAAAAAACAATTTTTTTTGGGGGGGGGGAAGGACATTTCCTAATTGAAGAGGGAAAATACTTGTAGAGAATGAAGCAAATGTTTTCACTGATAGTGAAATAAGGGAGGGAATAGTTAATATCCCTCAGAGCCAAAACTTTAATGCAGTAGAAACTGATCATCTCTGAAATGTGCAAGAGATGAGAAAAAGGTTTACATGGAGAGGGTCAGCTGAGCCGGCCCTTAGGAGATGCTGATTAGTAATACCGATCTCCCTGGAGACTTTTGCCAGCTCACATACACAAAGCAAATGGATTACAAATTTTTATTTTCCCTACTTATTTTCCAAAGATTACATTTTTTTCCTGCAATGCTGCTCAAGAAAATGTTTGTTTTTCCCTTTTGCCATGATGAGATCTTTTGCTTTCCGCTTGGAGTCTCCCGGATGCATGCCTTAGCTGCCTTCCTCCATTTTCTTCTAGAGCCATTGAATATTTTTCCAGTTTCGCCTTCCAAATGGGCATGTACACTTTTTTTTTTTACTATGTAGAGAAGATAAAAGACCCTCAAATTGTTGGAAACATTCCCCCTTTCTGTTTTTGAAGCTAAATGTAGTGGAACTTGCGAGTCATTCCTCTGAGTTATTGTCTCCTGCACAGACTAGAGATCTTCCACATTTCAGGCCTCTCTTTTCCTAAGTCAACCCCCTCTTCGCAATGCATACCCTCCAAACTTAGCTTTTGATTTATTGAAGATACCTTCCTGACTGCTTTCCACACAGCTTGTACCCCCACAGAAGTAGTTTCCTGGCATAACCCACTGGACGCTGTCACAGTGAGTCTTGCTTCGGCTTCATACCTGAGGAATCTGGTGTACAGAACACAAATACTTACCTTGGTTGCAATGTTCAGGCCTAATGTCCTTGACATGAAATAAAGGCAGGTTATAGAATTTGGGGGCCATAGTGGATGGTCATCCTGGCCTGCAATTAACTGAAGGAAATTTCCTGGAGCAAGTAGGACTTAAGGTGACAGGACATAAAGTGAATGCAGTGGTGAGGAAAGCATCATTCAGAAGAGCAGCTGAACACTGTGGGAATAACTGTGTATTTGCATGAAGGTAGAACATCTGGCTGAAGCAGACAGGGCAGACCAGGAAATGGAGCCTTATTTGTTTTTCTTTTGCTCTCTATTTTGACTATCTCATACAATTTTAGGAAAATTTGAAGTATGTTTATGATTTCAAGTAATGTACAATGCTAAGTCATGAAAAGTCTCTGTCCAACCTTAGTTTTTCACTGTTCGTCCCCAAAGGCAATCACTGAATCTAGAGTCTCCTTCCAGAGATTATGCCTAGGCAGATGTATGTCTCTGTCCTGTGTATTTCTGTGTGTTCACTTGCCCATTTTTCCTGTCCATCCTTCATTTCTCTGACATCTAGCTTGTTTCTTATACAATTAATAGCTTTCATTACACATCTGTTTGCATCCTTTTGCCCCTAACTTCATCAGTGCGTTCTGCATGCCGTTTCTAATTGTTGCTCATGAACCGTTAGATCACAATTATGATGGAGAATGTAACAACAGAATCATTCTGATCAGTAGATTCAAGGTTACAGAAGGCTTAATGTGTTTCAGGAAATAGTTAATTGAATGTGGTGGTGGTCTGTATTAACATACTACTCCGCAAATCAGTCTAGTAGGTGTATGTGTGTTGAGGAGGTGAAAGGCAGGCTGACCAAGAAGCAGGGGAGTCCTGTCAAGGGCAACGTCAATAATTCAGGTGTGGTAGTGTGGTGGGAATGAAACATAATCTACAAGAATAGAAACTGCTGAGTTCTGCTCCTGACCCTAAGGCTTTAAACAGACTTCCTCTTCACTAGATGTTATCAGCTGGACTGGGGCCATGTTTGTGCAAACTACAAATATCCTATTATTATTGATTTTCAGTTACACTCTCAGCTCCTTCAGCAGACTTCAGCAGATGCTGTGGGACCCCTACTCATTCCCTTGGCTGTGTAGCAGTGTCCCTACTGCCTGCATGTGGGCAAATGGGAATTGCTGGTAAGTAAATAAATATACCTGGAGAAGCCATCACCGATGATAAAAGGATTTCTTCACCTTTCAATGGGACAAGTCTGAGGCTCTCAGGTACATGATGCATTCTAAATCTCAGAAGGAACCAACAGTCTAAGATACCCACAGTATCTGCTCTATATGTAAGAGTCTTTCATGAAAAAAAAAAATGTAGTTAAAAGTTAGATTTATTTTGGGGCAAGAATATTTGAAACTCATGCATAATTTTTCACAGTGCTTGTTTTCCATTAGCCTTTACAGACCCATCACACTAGAAGTACTGTACATTTTGCAGTGGTTTTGTGCCTTGGTTGCTTTCCTATGTTCCTTCTGGTACTTCCTAGGATCTCTTTCATTGAACTACTTACACTGAAAGTCAAGTCTTAAAATCTGTATCTTGGTGAAACCAATTGTAGATTTTGGGATCCTTCCTTAATTATCCTTATTCCAGTTTCACAAGAAGAAAGAAAGAAAGAAAGAAAGAAAGAAAGAAAGAAAGAAAGAAAGAAAGAAAGAAAGAAAGAAAGAAAGAAAAGAAAGAAAAGAAAGAAAGAAAAGAAAGAAAGAAAAAAGAGAAAAGAAAGAGGGGTGCATCATTTGGTGGTAATGAATCACTTAGTGCAGGGATGAATTCCATTTTGACAGATGAAGCTCCGTCTTATTGAGTATTTCAGAATCAACTGGCTCTCTTTCATTCTCTGGCCTGGCCCTATTCCCATTCTCATTCCCAGGGAGGGAAAAATGTGTTGCAGGGCTGAATGGGGGCCCATGCACTGTCTGTTTTTCATTTGTGCAGACTCCCATGGGAGTTGGCTCATGCAGTTGACACAAAACAGCACCTTGCTGGGCTGGTGTGAGGAAACACGAGCAATATGTCTAGGTCCGTGGTCTGGTGATACTCATTCCAGGTACACACTGTGGTTCCCAGCCAAAGGCTCTGCCCTTTTGTAGTCATTTTATAATTTCCTTGATCACAGACATTTCACCTTTGATGTGATGGGCTTTTGAAAGCATAAATTGGTGAGGAAGCCTGAAAATGCTGGCAAGATTCTGAACTCAGAAATTAACTCCACATTGGGATTCTCTGAGAGCTCTGCCTACAGCCAACCAAAAAAGCATGATCTGTGAGTCTTACTGAGAAGAAAAGGGGAGTTGAGTCCAACTCAAAATGATTGGACTAAAGTGATGCCATGATTATTTGACCATCCCAAGCAAATTTATGTCCCTGTACTATTATTATTGCATGTGCATGGACAGATTTCTACCAATAAACAATAGGGTGAGAGGCATAATTGAGATGGGTCTCAATTCATTCATCCATTCACATGAGAATCATCTGCTACAACTTTTCTGCAAAGTTTAGTTCATCTAGTAAATGTCTGGCAAATCTTGCAAAACTCCTTTTGTGTTGGGAGAAGTGTAGCTGTTGGTCATAGGCAGACTGTCCCCTGTGACCCTGCAGGGCCCGACTGCTGAGACCTGGCTAGAGGCCTAGAACCTGGAATAAAGATCAGATTTTTGCCTAAAGACTAAGGGATTTCAGTATGTGTAACTTTGCTTTGCTCAAAAAGGAAGGTGGGTGTTGCGGGGTTCGAGTGAGATCACAACAGCCATGTCTAAGGTTTTATTAAGAAGTCTTCATTAACCAAGCTTGGTGATCATAAATCCATATGGCAATCCAACCAATCGTAATCCAAACACAATCCAAAGAGCAACAAATGGTCATTATTCTTAAGTTCATTCGTTAAGCTGAAGACCTATGTCCCAGCTTCCCCAACAATATAATTTATTCAAAGAGACATGCAATGAATAACCTGGACAGACTTACAAAGCTGCAGACATTCACCTTTCCCTGGCTTCTCTGCCCGCATTCTACCACTGCTAGGCCTCACCTCTCCTGGAACTCCTGACAGCACACAAACCAGAAACAACATTATTATATCCACTGTCCCATCTAAGTACACAGGGACCATGCTCAGGGGATTACCTGTCCTGGGTTAGCCAAGATTCGAGGTGCCAGAGTAACGGGAGCACCTGACCAGAAAGACAGAGAGCCTCACTTCACGGGCCCTTTAAAGGGGCCTGTGAGGGGAGTGGTCACACAATAATGCCCATCCCCTCTCAGTTGATAGGTAAGTCACAGGTGGGCAGGAGTGAATATCTAAGTGTTGTGGGCTAAGGAGTTGATTAGTGCTCACGGAGACGGGCAGGAACAGGAACTGGGCTTGTAGCTAAAAACACCTAGACTAATTGGACTTATCTGCATCCAATATCCTGGCTAAATTAGGACGTGGGGGGAGTGGTTGAAGATAACTGGCTGCACTCCATAACGTGGGAAGGGCCCGAAAACAACTAATTCCAAAGGCACTTAACTTTAGCCAAAGATCTGTCACTGGGTGCTGATTACAAGAATCCTAGAATTTACTGCCTTGGATGAACTGCTGAAGTCATTTTTTCCATTTGTTCAAAATCATTTAGCTGAAGACTACAACTCTAGACACCATCTCCTTGACTCTTATGGAAGTGAATCTCAACTGTGTATGAGAATAAGGACCCGCTTGTAACATGAAGACCCAGTGTTTAGCCTCTGAAAGATAACGCTTGAGGAAGCACTCAGATACATCATGTATGGGCTTCTTTGTGGTCATTCAGCTCTGGTACACCATGGATTCTGTCAAATGCTGGGATCAGCTTGTCATGTGTTCAACCGCCCTTTCAATAGTTTGTTGTTTGCACTTCCACTGGGTGTTTGAGTGGAGGTTGGAACAAGAAAGCAACAGGAAACCACAGTGGACTTTTCCCTCTCCTTTAACACCTATCTTCAATCAGTCAGCAAGTACCACTAATCCTCCCTTTGAGAACTTACTCTGTTCTCATGGCATGGGTTCCTCCCATTCTACTATCACAGCCTTCCTGCTTGTCAGCTCGTCATGCTGGAATTACTGAAACGACCTCCAGATGGCATCTCAGGTTCCACTTCCTTCCTCCTTTAATCCTTCCTGAGAATCACTGTTAAATTTATCTCCCTAAAACACCAGTCCATCTCCTCCCGAGAAATCTCTACTTTTGCTAATATTTCAAACAAAACAAAAACTCAGGTTTGCTTTCTTAAATCTTACATAATTCATTTCCATTCTTCTGTAAAAATTGGGCTAGTTTACTCCTAGGGGTGTGCATTTTTATTTATAAGAATGCTTTTTTGTTTGCTTTTGTGAGAGACTCCTTATCATGAATAGCATTGTAATTATACAATCTTGGGCTCACATCCCAACTTGGCTGTTTTGAGTTTATGATATTTTGGGTAAGATTATTAATTTCTGTAGGTCTCAATTTTCTATAAGATGGTCTCAGTAATGCCTATCTTTCAGAATTGTTAAGAGTTTTAAAAAAATGTAGTATACTACTTCCCACCTTTGAGTTGCCATTTCTCCGTAAGAATCCTTTTCTCTCCTAAAACTGTTGTCCTCACTGACTTCTTAATGTGTCATGTTCATTTATAACTGTTAGTTGTGATATGCATATATCTTTTCACGTAAGAAATTTCTTCCTTTATTTTTTTTCCCTTGTGTGCTTGTCCAAATTCTCTTTTTGTCTAAGAGTTCAGCACAGGAGATGGTTTACATTCCTTGATCTCTGGAGGTGCCTCTCATATTCTCCCTTCTCTGCCTTCTGCCCTGCCCAAGTCAATAAAATAGACAGTAAGCTATTACTCTCCCTCATGTTTTTCTCAGTGTGCTTGGTGGAAGATGATGCATGTTAAAAGAAGTTCTTGACCAAGGAGTACAGGGTGGACTTACTTGAATGAGATGTTCGTTTCCTGCAAGTTGGTGATTGTCTTCTATTTTTGTTTCCATCAGCATCTAGCCCTTTGCCCTGTCTCTTCTGATGCTCAACAGATACTGGTTATGTGAGATGAACTTTGGGATGTGGAGAGATGGAGCCTTAGCACTGGGGACTTTAGTCAAATCAAGGTAAAAATGTGCATTCCAAGCAGTGCCTGCACCGAAGTTTGGGAATCCATGGGTTTAAGGTAAGGATGTTGTCCTTTTGTTCCACTTATTTAGAGGTGGGAGTTTTTGTTAGATTATACCCACCTGTTCCCATTTGTTTTCCTTTTTACATGGCCTTGGGAGACGTTTTTGAAAAAGGTTTCAAATTTTTTTGAAAATGAGAAGCCTGGATATGTAGGCAAGCTTGACTATTTATATTTCAGATATGCATGTGGAGTGTCTGTTTATATAACTTACACACATTTTCAGGATGGATTTCTTTTTAAAAGAACCTGAATATTATATTGATTTACAAACCATATTTTTGGGGAAAAAGTTTAGCAATAATGAGACCAAAATGATATAGTGCCTCAAAGTTACAGCCTTCGTGTGGTGTTTTCCCTGGGTGTGCTAAATAAAGTTCAATTTATTGGAATAACTTCTTCACCATACTCTTAATTTACTGCAGACATTTGGACCTTAAGTTATACTTGATTTTCATTCTTGAGCTGGAGCCCAATAGTCATATGTGCATGCTTTCCGTGTATATGTTATTTTATGGGGAGGCCTCTTTTTAGAGAACTGAGGGGGTGCAAAAGAGAAGATGGTCTTTAGAAGAAAAGAAATGGAGAGGCTTAACATTACCTGCCAAATTCCCGAATTTCTAGAGGAAAGTTGAATATGTTGAAAGGATGCTCTGTGTTCTGAAGGTGGCTTGGCTAGGGTAAGGAAGGCCTTTGGTTTTGCATGCCTTGGTGTTGCCTCTGCAGCTCCTGGTGAGGCAAAGGGCAAGCCTCAGTAGAGTTGAGGTTCATGACTTGCTCAGCCTGTGGACCCTGGGCTGACCTTGCATTAGTCATGTCTCTTTGCACCAGTACCTCATCTTCTACCCCTTGGGAGGGTGGTGCCCTCTCTGAGGTTCATGTTGGATGAATTATCAACCGCAATGAAGCACTCTCTTGAATTAGTTCTCTGGTACATGGGGCAAAATAAGAAGCGTGGCCCTCATTCACATGTTTTTCCATGGGTCTTGCTTCTCTGGGTGTGGCACTCTCATTTCCTCTGATGATGAGGAAGAACTCTGTCACTCTTGTTCAATAATTCAAAATACAAGGCATTGAAGGGATAAGCTTTGAAGGGCATAAATCCTCGACGAACACTTCTTTCTAACAGCAAGGCCCATCTTTTAAGATGTATTTCATTTTCGCAAACATTGTGTGAGGGAGTTTGTTTCATGTTTCATTGTTTCATGTATTAGGCTGAATCACAAAAAATTGCTGATACTGGACTTACAAAAGCAGCCTCATATGGGTCTATCCAATATAAGAGATGAGCAAAATATGCTGAAGTCTTCTTTCCCGTTAATGCATCTTTGTTACTTGGTTGGTGCAGATTCCGGAATTTCCCACTATAAATCAGGAGAAAGGAGGACTCATCCTTGGAGTTGCTCTCTGGGTCATCACAGTTGGCTCTCAGACAGAGTGATCAGTGTTGGGTACAGTTGATTCACCCATAGAAGGAAGAAGACGTTGAACAAAATATCTCAATGAAGTAATTAATTTAGATGGTGTCAGGAACATCTAAACAACACAGTAATTGGTTCTACATCAAGTGTGACATTTAATATTGCGGGTAAGTTTATGGAGCTAAAGCTAAACTCAGGTCAGGCTTGACACTACGTTAAACCATGTTGACATATGGCTTTCGTTTGTGAGGAGGTCAGCTTCTTTTGACCTGTTAAACATTGGAAGAATGAAATTTTAAGAGAAACACACGATTCTTATGCTATAGATGTAAGTCAGATTATATTTGCTGATTGGAATGATAGAGTTGGAGGTTTGAATGTGAGGATAAGAAAGAAAGATTAAAGTAAGAAAGCAGTGAGGATAATGACAAAGGAATTTAGGACCATAGAAGGTCAGTATGTTCTTGGAAAACACTAACGCTCATGCCAAAGGGTACGAACGGCTCGAGGAACACTGCCTGTCACAGATTTTTCAGGTCAGTGAAGATGCTAATCAAACACTGGGGTTCCCAGGGGTAAGAAACTGGGTAACATTGCATGGAGAAAGTATGCTGTGGCTTCTAGAACATTGCCTCACTTCTAAATCATAACCTCTATGTTCATAGCCAATATACACTCGTGCCCGCTAATCAACGTAAGAAAGCAGCTATCTGCATATGCTTATATCTCCTTTAAGCAGGAATCTGTTTTCTTAATGATCAGGCACTTTTGACTATGGAGTATAAACAGGACATTTAGTGTAATGGCTAGAGTGGCTTCTAAGCAAAAAGTAGCTACCATTTCACTTCTCGATTATTCTTTACCACTTATTTTGTTAATATATTGTTAAATGGTTTTTTAAAAAGATTTATTTTTATCAGTGAGGCATATTTATAGAGAGAAGAGAGACAGGGAGATACCTTCTGTCTTCTGGTTCCCATCCCGCCCTCCTCCCCCACGCCCAGATAGCTGCAACAGCCATAGCCAAGCTGATCGATAGCCAGGAGCCAGGAGTCTCTTCCAGGTCTCCCATAGGCCCAAGAACTCTGCTTTCCCAGGAGGGAGCTGTATCAGAAGTGGAGCAGCTAAAACTCAAACCAGGATACAGATGGGATGCCGGCACTACAGGTGGAGGATTAGTTTATTAAACCATCATGCCAACTCCTGTTTTATGTTTTGAATGTCCTGTATCTGCTAAATATTTTTCATGAAAATATACTGTTATTACCAAGAACCTGAAAAAACTAGTTATGTAATGAAGAAGTGTTATGAACAAGTATTTAATCTGTAATAGTAATATTTCTCTGTGAAAGTCAAAATAAGAGCTGCTCTACAATCTTGCAAATACTGAATTCTGTTAAGGCCTGGGTTTGTGCAGAGTCATTGTATGATCTCCACTGCTAGGGACAACTGCACGAAGCCCATCCCACTGTGCCTTGCTGTATTCCTTCTTTTACCTTGTGCCTTAGACTGGCTCTTGACTGTCCTAGTGGGCAGGGTTCTTCCAACCTTCTTAGAATGACACTTTCAGGGTCTTTATCTACCTCTTCTCCCAGCATCAATCTTTCCTTTCATACACGTCTCCTAGAGGCAAATCTCCCTGAGTCTGATAAGTAAGTTCTTACAGACACCATTTCAGAGCTGATGTCAGAGTACCAGCTTTTTATAATTCTAGACACAAACCCTCATACCAAAGAAGGGGAGGCATCTCCAGGTGAAGAAATTGTCTCTGGCCAGGAGGCTGAATCAGATTTTTCAAGTTGTACTCTTTATAAGTGAGATTGCATTTTTACTTAAGGCTACAGAATAAATTTTACTGTAGCCAATATGGAAAACAGATCAAAAAGGTGTGATATGGCTTGGAATTACATTTATCTTTCTCCTTTTATTTATTCTGCTTTCCTGGGGAACGGAGAGATTTCACATAGTCCTAGGGATGTGAGATGGGATTCTCACAGAACATAGGAAAACAATGATTGGAGCAAGATTCCCAAGTGCTGCAACTCCAATGGGTTTTTATGATTTAAGAGCTATATGATAATATAGATTTTCAATAACATAATAAGATAAAACTAAGAGGCATGGGGTAGCAGGCCTGGCTCAATACTCCCTGAGGTGAATTAGTGAGTCTCTGAAAATGTTGAAATGCAAAGATTGTACAAATGATTTCTGAATGCAGGATTTTGAGAGACGGATGTAAGCAAGAACAAACAGTAGCAGGCTTGGGTATTTTATCTCTGGAGGAAGAGAGTCTGTAAACCCATAGAGGAAGGGCAGGTGAGCTGTGAGTTTCGACCCACCTTTCTTGAAGACATCACAGAGTTCTTTCTCCTCTAAAAGCTTACCTGTGATTTGAGACGTGAGATGTAGCCAGATGAAACATTGGACTATTGGCATTACTTGATGGTAAACATTTATAGGAATGGCAGAGATACTCAGTGCCAGAGGGTTAAGCTTTTCTGATGGAAAAAAAATATATATATATATCAGAAGAAACTACTAGTGGGGCTTCCCTGTCCTAACCAATCTTTTCTTATGGTGATATCGGGCCTAGAAAGTTAGAGGGAATACATAGAAATAATGGTTCTTAGCCATTGTAGGCAGAAGAACATGAACAACAAGGCCGAATGAGAAGTTTAACTCTGGGGACAGGAATCTCAAAGGATGGTTGCCATGTACCTGCCAGCAGCAATGGTTTATGATGGTTCCAGGGTTCCTCCCTAAGCTGACGCACTTAAAAAAAAAAAGATTTATTTATTTTTATTGCAATGTCAGATATACAGAGAGGAGGAGGAGAGAGAGGAAGATCTTCCATCCAATGATTCACTCCCCAAGTGACCACAACGATCAGTTCTATGCCGATCTGAAGCCAGGAGCCAGGAACTTCCTCCAGGTCTCCCACATGGGTGCAAGGTCCCAAGGCTTTGGGTCATCCTTGATTGTTTTCCCAGGTCACAAGCAGGTAGATGGATGAACAGCAGGGCCGCCAGGATTAGAACCAGCGCCCATATAAGATCCTGGTGCTTTCAAGGCAAGGGCTTCAGCCATTAGGCCATGGCACCAGGCCCGGGGTGACTCATTCTTGCTGTGTTAACCTTTTGGCTGATCTGCTGAATGCCTGTTCTGCCTGCAGTTTACATTCTCACGGTTTCAGAGACTGGCAAGTAGTTTGGGTCAAGTGGGTAGCCTCACAGTACACGGGCATAGAAATTGCTGTCACTGGTGATTTTTGAATTTAGTGATCAACATGCTGCCTAGGACACTCACAGCTCCTATTGTGGTTCCTGGATCTGAATCCCAACCTGCTCCAAATTGCAGCTGCCTGCTAATGTGCACCCCTGGATGCTCAGGCAGTTGGCTGGCGGTCACCCACCTGGGAGGGCCAGGTTATGTTCTGGGTTTCTGAGTTTGGCTCAGCTCTGGTTGATATGGACATCTGAAGAGTGAGCCAGAAGACGAGAGATCTCTGTCTCTTTCTTTGCCTTTCAAACAAATATATTTTAAAAAAAAATTTTAAGAGAAATTTGTAAATCAGCAGCTTTAAAGGTAACTTCCTTCCTGAGGAGGTTGTAGCAAGGAGCCTTGTAATACACCCAAGGTCGGACAGTGCTAAGAACGTTAGATGTGTTGTAACACAAATAGCTATGTCATCCACATTTGCATCAGGGAGAAACAATTAATTCATTTTGTCTTTATTTTCATATTTTTATTTTAAGTTCTTTTTTTATCCCAAAATTGCATAAGACAAATACACATGTATTTATGCCACTTTTAAATAAACTTAGTATAAAATGATTGATTTAATTGGCATGCAAGTACAAGAAATCTGTCTTGCATTCCTTGAACAATGTAAAAATGGAGGCCTATTGTTTCTCCCCCCAAATAATAGATCATGATTAAAGTAGTACGAAATATTCTCTGAAGATGTCAGGAATACCTTAGGAGATTCAGGTTTCATAATACTACTAAGAAAACCATGAGTTTTTTAAAAAGAGCCATAACCACTCAAAGGCATCTTGCCTCAAAGTAGCAGAGTCCTTAAAATTCATCAGCCGCTGCTTTGAAGTTAACTTCGGAGGTGGAGACTGCTGGGGGGGGGGAGCTTTGAGCCTGTTAGGTGGAGAGAAAGGGCTCCTGGGAGGAACGGCTCAGTGGGACAATGGGACCAATAAGAAGCTGCTTTTGAAACAAGAAAGTGAGCAAGAGAGTAAGAGGAGATGGCGGTCTAAATTCCACAATTATTTGTTCATTTATCTATTTTTTTGTGATACTCTCTGGCACTGTCTTTAAATTTCCTATTATCTGTTCTGATTATTTTGGCAAAAATTCTAAGACTAAAGGGTTTTATGAAGCAATAGTTGTTTTTCATGTGTGTATGACTTTGACTCTTTCCTCCCCACTCACTTCTAACGCAGTTGTTTCCCCATTGTGTTTACTTTTAATTTTCAAATCTGTTTTTATTTATTTGAAGTGGAGGAGACTGAGAAAGTAAGCACAAAACTACTATCTTTTCTTCTCTAAGGAGAGTAACTCCATCATGAGGTCCACATCCTGATAAAGTCATTTTTATGCAATTACTTCCCAATGGTCCTATTTTCTTTTTTTTTTAAGATTTATTTTTTTATTATTTTTTCATTGGAAAGGCGGATATACAGAGAGGAGAGACAGAGAGGAAGATCTTCCATCCGATGATTCACTCCCCAAGTGAGCGCAACGGGCCGATACTATGCCGATCCGAAGCCAGGAGCCTCTTCCGGGTCTCCCACGCGGGTGCAGGTTCCCAAAGCCTTGGGCCGTCCTCGACTGCTTTCCCAGGCCACAAGCAGGGAGCTGGAAGGGAAGCGGGGCTGCCGGGATTAGAACCGGCGCCCATATGGGATCCCGGGCGTGCAAGGCGAGGACTTAACCACTTGCGCCACCGCGCCGGGCCCCAATGGTCCTATTTTCAAATGCCATCACTTTGAGTGTTAAGATTTCAATATGTGGATTTTGGAGATACAAGCATTTAATCCATAGTATTTTACCACTGGCCCTCTAAAACTCAAATCCTACTCTGGTCCTGCATACATTCATCATTCATTCCCTCCCAATAGACCAAAAAGTATTAACTCATGATAACATGAACCGTGAATTCTCAAGTCCAAAGGATTACCTGCACACCATATAAATACAATATGGCTGAGAATTCAGGTGTGATTTATCATGGTACAGAGTTTCTCTCCAGTTGTGCACCAGTAAAATTGGGTAGGTTAGGTGCTTCCAAAACACCTAGGGTAGGCATATGAGGACCTTGCATGATGGCTTGATTGGCTAATCCTCTGCCTTGCAAGCAGTGGGATCCAATATCCGCAACAGTTCACGCCTCGGCTGCTCCGCTTCCCATGCAGCTCCCAGTTTGTGAGCTGGGAAAGCAGTAGTACATGGCCAAGTCTTGGGACCTGGAACCCATGTGGGAGACCTGGAAGAGGCTCTGGAATCCTGTTTTGGATCGGCTCAGCTCCAGCTGTGGCATCTATTTGGGGAGTGAATCGATGGATGGAAGATCTTTCTCTCTGTATCTCCTCTCTGTAAATTGGCCCTTCCAATAAAAATTAAAAAAAAAATTTGGAATATAGGCAAACGGTAGGCATTCTCATAACAAAGGAAAGAAGAGGGAAGGAAGAATGGGATCATGATTCCCTTGCAAGTCCAAAACCTAGCAAGATTCTATCAGGTTTCAAGAAGAATTCTCCGCTTTGATGCTCTGTCTTCCGGACACAATGAAATAGCAGTTCCACATTCAAGGCTGAATGGGAGTTCTGCCTCCAGTAGTTCTGTAATGCGGTGCTTGTGCCCCTGTGACTCAAGCTGGCCCTGCTTCTGACCCACCGGGTGGCCACCGTTTGCTCTGTTAAAACATAGGTGATGGCCTTTCCCTGCTTTGAAATTCAGGAAGCAGTTCTGACGGTGTTTGAATCACCTTCAGGATCATCCATCTCTTGTCTTGAAGAATACTGCATGTTCAAAGCCAAATATCAATACTGTCTGATCCTATAGGATCTAAGAATTCTGATGACTTCTTCATTTTGTCCTGTATTCATTCCCTTCCTCTCACACTAGCAGTTTAACTGCTTCCATGTCTGATAAAGATCATAGTTCATACCCACATTCATCTTCTTCTCAAGTAGTAGTGCAACTATATCCTTAGTTTTCTTTCTAGAACAAACTTTCTTATTTTTACAACAAGAATAGGGTAAGAGGGAGCTGGCCCTGTGGCAGAGTGGACTAAACCATGGAGTGTGACACTGGGAACCCCTATGGATGCTGGTTTGTGTGCTGGCTGCTCTATTTCCCACCTAGCTCCCTAATAACTCACTTTTAAAAGTAGGGGAACATGGTGCAAGAGTTTGAGCTCCTATACCCCACAGGGAGGGGCTCTGACTCCTGGTGTCAACTTGGCCCCGCCCAGTTGTGGCATTTGATGAGTGAATCCATAGCTGGAAGCTCTCTCTTTATATAAATCTCTTTCTCTCTCCTTCTCTAACCCTTTCTAATAAGTAAGTAATGTTTAAAAATAGAATCACCTAGGAATTGTGACATTTTTAGCTCTGTCTTCTCTTTTGCTTAACAATTTCATCTTTAATTGATCTTGCTCTTCTTCCACTTTATTATTAACAGTTGGGAGAAAGCAAGATGCTCCTTCAACACATAGCATAGAAATACCTTCAATTAAATATGTAATTTTGTCACTTTCAAGTTCAAAACGCCAAAAATCTATTCAGCCAAATTCTTTATTATTTTATGGCAACTATAGCCTTTTCTTCATTGTTCAATAGTTTGTCCTCATTTCTGACTGAGCTCTCACTAGAATGGCCTTTCCCATTTAGTCATATCATTGGACTATTCCTGATTGCTTACAGTCTTTACTACAAAATACGTTTCCCCTGTAGTCCTCATCTTTCTTTTCTGTGTCCTTCCCAGAGTTCCTTGAAGTGGTCCTTCCTCTCAAGCTGTTTTTTTTTTTTTTATCTAGCATGATTCTTTTAACTTTCCCAGTTTCCTGGGAAAATATCCAATAGCATATAAACAATCTAGTGTGTGTAGTTGTGTGTGTGTGTGAGAGAGATTTGGCTCAAGCGATTATCTAGCCTGAGAGGTCTAGAAGAATTTGTTCTGCTCAAAGATAGAGACTTTTGAGCTTTTAAATTTTATTTTGGTTTTAGCCATCCACAGTAGGGAGGGCAGTATTGCTTACTCAGCCTGTTGATTAAAGTATTAATCTCAGAGCCGGCATCGTGGCACAGCAGGTTAAGGCCAGCATCCAATATCAGAGTGCTGGTTTGAGTCCTGGTTACCCTGCTTCTCATCCAGCTACCTACTAATGCACCTGGGAAGGCAGCCCATCATGGCCTAAGTGTTTATGTGCCTGTCAGCTGTGTGGGGGACTCACAAGGACTTCTGGGCTTTTGGATTCAGCTTGGCCCATCACTCAACGTTGGTGGCATATGGGGGAATTGTACCAGTGAGTGAAAGTTCTCTCCCTCTCTATCATGCCCACCTTTTCTGTCACTCTGCCTTTTGAGTAAATAAATAAATAAATAAATAAATAAATGTTTTTCTTAAATAACAACAACAAAGGTGAATTCAACTGGTAATATCTTTATAGATATACCCAGAAATAACTTATATAACTCACATTGTGACCCAGTCAACTTGACACCTAAAATTAGGGACAGAGCCTGGATACAAAACTCAAACTCCATAATTTAGTTATTACACTCTGTTGCCTCATCATATAACTGCTATTTATGAGTTACTTTGTGCCAGGAAATTTTAAATACATTCTCTTGTAAGTTATCTAACAATTCTTATGAGGAATTATACAGTTATGTAACATGCATGGTTTTCTAGTTAATGGAGCTGAGATGTACTTACCTCATTGTAAAATAACAATGCTTGTTCCATCCTATCCGAGAGCTCTTGAGGATATGCTACAAAAGAATGCATATGAAAATAGTTCTAAACCATGAAGCTTGCTGTCATAATAGGCATGGCAATCATGGACATTTTTTTTATTCCATTAATTAGACAGTGCTGAGGGACAGACAGGTGGGTGTAAACTTTACGCTTGTCAGCTGTCTACTGGGGCCCAGATAGTGCCTTCAGCCCGTGGTGAAGTTTTCTGCACAATGTCTTTGAGTCATTGGGGGTGTATCTGGAACTCGAATCGGTGTGATGGCTCCAGATGAAGAGTTCACAAGATATTCCTTTTCCCAGAGGTGAGAAGTAAGCTAAGATCTGTTATACTCAGATTTACTGCTGAATTTATAATGCAATTTAATTCTTTCTGACTTTCCCTCCTGAATTTTTGCACTGGCTTCATAACCTTTTCCTGGGCATAGCCCTAGTCCTGCATTCTAATGGGTTTTCCCAGTGTGATAAATGATATCCAGATTTTTAAAAACTAATTTGGAAAATGCCTTCTCAGAGTACTGGACTTAGAGGTGTTTGCTATTTATTCATTAGTTTATTTGTTAGGAAAATGGAAATAGGAGCAAGATGTTCGTTTTGAGAACATTCATCACGCTTTCAACTATTCTCATTTTGCAGATACCCAAGTGCCACACACACAACTCGGAGAAACTTTCTCCCTCAAAGCCAGGCTCAGGCCACCAGGTTTTTGTCTGCTACTGTGAACACCATGGGAAAAATGGTTCCTAACCTTCTTTCCCAGATAATGAGAGAGAATGGCCTGAGGCATTAGTTGGGGCAAGGAACCATCCGAATGTTTTCCCTTTCTGCTGCTGGTTCTTACTGTGCTTTGAGATGGGCAACGTTCCTTGTTCCTTCTGTTGCACCAGAGTGAAGACTATCTGAATCAATAGCTGTGGTTTCTAGGTAGAGATAATGAGAGACAGCCATCTGCTATGCAAGTGAGGTTTTGTTTGTTTGTTTCTTATTTGTTTTATTTTCATGGCTTGCCTCTAAGGCACCTGCCCAACAAACTCCAGGCTGAGCTAATCACAGCCATTTTAAAAAAGAATACTCAGGGAACAGCTGAAAAGAATAGAAAAATTATTTTAACAGAAAAAGCAATGTTTGAAGCACAGATGACTGATTTGGTGGGTTAAGGCAAAGCTATTAACCAGTAACAATAACGCAATTTCCTACTGTAGGATTCTGTTGCCAAGTTACGGGAAATTCATGACTTTTCTCGAGAGAAAATTAACAGTTATTTATACTAAAAATAATTATATTTAAGATTCCTTTGCAGGTGGTCACTGTGTATGTATGCATGTGCATGCATGGGTATAATATGGCTTAATTTATCATTTCATCTCAGATTATAGAGAAAGCTGAAGTTGGAATATGGCTTCAGTCAGTTCTGATCTGTTTTGCAAATGTTTTATTATTACCTTTTTGATAGAACAAGAGAAGAGAGTTGAGTGGGGCTGTGGCACAGTAGATTAAGCTGATGCTTAGAATGCCAACATCCCACATGGAAGAGCTTCTCTGAGTCCAGCCTACTCTGCTTCCTGCTAATGTGTTCCGTGGGAGGCAGCAGGTGATGGCCCAAGGACTTGGTTTGCAACACAGTGGGTGCCACCTTTGCAGACTCTTACAATCCTGAGGCAGCAGTAGAATTTATGGGTATTTGAGGAGGTAAGCAGTGGACAGAAACCCCTCCTCCCCGTTCCTTCCTCTCTTTATTCTTCCTTTCAAACAAGCAAATAAATCTAAAAAAATGATGTGACAAGAACATAACAGAGATTTTCACAGTGATGAAATATTTGTATAGTGCTTTACAAAGCTCATCCAATTATCTTTTTCAATTCTTAGAACTTTTTTTGAAGATTTATTTATTTTTATCAGAAAGGCAGATTTACACAGAGAATGAGAGACAGAATGATCTTTCATCCACAGATTCACTCCCCAAAATGCCACAATGACCAATCCAAAGCCAGGAGCCAGGTTCTTCCAGATCTCTCATGTGGGCTCCAGGTCCCAAGACTATGGGCCATCCTCGACTATTTTTCCAGACTATAAGCAGGAGCTAGATGGGAAGTGTAGCAGCTTGAAGATGGGATTCTGGTGCTTGTAAGATTAGCCAATTGAGCTAGTATGTCAGGCTCAGTCCTTAAATCTCTTAAAAGAGGGTTTCATTCTGAGAGTCAGCATGAGCACTAATATTATTATTGTTATTTCTTAGGAGAAATAACTCACAATTGATGAAAATTAAATATTTTTCTCATCACTGCTTCATTTAAAATGCCCAAAACCCAAAACATATATTTTTTTAAAGTTATGTAATTTTATTGGGAAGGCAAAGTTATGGAGAGAGAGAGAGAGAGAGAGAAATTGCATCAGTTGGTTCACTCTCTGAATAGCCATCATGGTTGGGAGCTGTACCAGTCTGAGGTTGGGAACCAGGAGTTTCATCTGGGTCTCCCGTGTGAATGTAGGGACCCAATCACTTGGGCTCACTTTTACTGCTTTCCCAGGCATCTTAGCAAGGAGTTGGATCAGAAGTGGAGCAGCCAGAACTCTAACTCATGCCCATATGGGATGCCAGTGCCACAGACAGAATTTTAGCCTACTATGCCACAGCACTGGCCCCATCAAAACAAATTTTTGAAGTAATAAAGTAAGTAAGACTTTATTAACAGCATGTAATCCATATCTCTGGAAAGTGATTCATCTTATTGGAGATGTGCATTATTGGGGATAGTTATTGAACACTTAAAGCCTTGTAAATGTTCCAGGACACACTTGTTGCTTGCTGCACACCCATTCTTTTCCTTATCAGAACATGACTGTGCTATTACTGCCCAGCACTGTGTTGACTCCTCTGGAGTTCCAGGATGGGTTAGCTGCCCTCTCGTTGCCTATAATATCACAGAACACAGCCATTTCTGAACTCATCACTGTGGCTAAAACTGCTTGAGTCATGCATGTACCCTGGAGTCCTAAGTGTGTGTTGGTGGATGGGGGGTGGAAGTCCATTCTAACCACAAACACGAAGATAGGGAGGAGTAATCCTCCAACGTGACAGCCAAGTATCTTTTCCAGGGTCCCTCCTATCCAAAACCCACCAAGGGTCCTTTCTCCCAGGCAGTGTGGCATCTCTACTTGCATAATGGAATGGCAGTCCCCATATAAATAGAATCTTAAATGCTGGTTAGGCACAGTTAATAAGGTACTATATTTATAGTATATATTTCAAATACATTAACTTTAAAGAGCCTTTTGTGGACAGTTTTGAGGATTTTTACATAATTTATAATACAGTGTCTATGAGAAAATGTATGCTGAGAAATCAAGCACTTAAACCAATAGGCAAACTCTGGAAACATAAACTGGGGTTATGTGAGTACAACTGGCTGTTAGGTTCTGCTGTAAAATTTTGAAGGACTGTAAGAAAGGAGAGTTCTGTGGGTTTGGAGAAGAACAGATAACATAGCATCCAACCGTGTCAACCCTTCCATCTCTTTACGGCACCATTATCTGACTTACTTGTTTCATGCTTTACTGAAAAATAGGGGAATGACCTGGTCCTGTGTCCCTGGACAACTGATCTTGGCAGGAACTGACTGGATAGTGACCTTGTCTTTCTCCCATTACTCCAAGCACAGCCCTCTTAAAACTTCATTTTTCTTGAAAACAAGAGGAAGGTTATGTCTTAATCAAGAATAATTTTTTGTATTTGTTCAGAGCATTTTAGGAAGTGTGGTGAGTATCTTACATCAAATACAAAAGGGACAAGTCCCACTTTCCCCTCTGTGCCCTCTCCAGTCCCATTCCCTCAACAAAGGAAGTCACTCTGGTGTATTCAATGGCCCATTTTATAAAATGTAATTCACACTAAGGAAATGAGGTGCTTTTTCTGGTTTCATCAAAATTACACCATTTAGAAAGTGAAAATGGCTACACAGTTGAGAGCCCTTTTCTTTTCCAACCCAGTGTTACTGCAGTCTAAAGGGGTAAAGGTGTGTAGTGGGAATGGGCAAGCAAGCTGAATCTTAAGATGTGTGTAGTTTGAAAAGTTCTATCTGCCATCTACCACAAGTGTGTCCTTGGGATGAGCCGAATGTTTGCATCCTTCTTAATGTCCTGTGTTATAATCCTAATCTCCAAAGTGATCCTATGAAGAGGTGGGTCCTTTGGGAAGTTATTAGGTATAAAAGTAGAGCCCTCATGATCAGAATTTCATAAAAGGAACTGTGGAGAGCTCTCTTGCTCTTTCCACCATGCAAACATATGAGAAGACTGAAGTCCGTGACCTGGATGAGGACCCTTGCAAAACCAGCCATGTTGGGCTTGGCATGATGGCTCAGTG
The DNA here is from genome assembly GCF_017591425.1 of Ochotona curzoniae. Lineage (NCBI taxonomy): Eukaryota > Metazoa > Chordata > Mammalia > Lagomorpha > Ochotonidae > Ochotona > Ochotona curzoniae. Next base: position 3,075,203 of record NW_024466312.1, on the reverse strand, counting down.
GCTAAATCCTTGTCTTGCACACAGTAGCATCCCTTATACATGTAATTTTGTGTTCTGGCTGCTCCACTTCCTATCCAGCTCGCTGCTGGTGGTCTTGGAAAACAGTAAAGGATGGCCCAAAGCCTTGGTACTCTATACCTGCATGGGAGACCTGAAAGAAGCTCCCAGCTCTTGGCCGATCGGCTCAGCTTCAGCTGTTGTGGCCACTTGGGGAGTGAACTGGTGGATGGAAGATCTTTTCCTCTGTATCTTTTTCTCTCTGTAAATCTACCTTTCCAATCAAATTAATTAAATATTAGAAAAAAGAGGAACATGTCAGCACTCTCATGAAGCCTACAGCCTCCAGATCTATGAGAAATAAATTTCTAGTATTTATGGACCATGTGCTCAGTGGTATTTTGTGCACTGAGACATACATCCTCTTGGAAAACATTGCCTGGAAGCATGTAACTAACCTCTGTGTGATTTTCCAGCATGTAGCTCTAACTTCGCAAGACCTGTTTTAAAGGAATATGATACCACTTTCTACAAAGCACTTACACAACTATAATTTCACTTTATTCTGTATGTTTCCAAACATGTTTATTTTATACATATGAAAATGACAGTCCTCCTCTCCATCCTCCTTTTCCCCTGGCTTTAAATACTTATCTTTTGAAGAAGCTAAAGTAGTTAGTATTTTTAGTTCTTGCAGATATTTCCAGTGGTCTTTGTTCTCTTCTTGTTGGTCCAGGTTAAGGGCGGTGACTGCAGGTAGCCTCAGGGAGTCCCGTGTGTGGCAGGATTTGTGCTGAGCAGCAACTGCCAGCTGCATGTGTCCCCAGGCCAGTGGGTCAGGAGAGAGCTGGACTGGAGGAGGCCTCAAGGCTCAACCTGAAGGCAGCAGAATTCAGAGACCTCGAGAGACAAGGCTACAGCAAGGACCTGGACTTCAGTAGTGGTTGTCAATCTGCTTTATCATGAAGAATTTGCTTGACCTCTGTGTCTTGCTCCTGGGAGTGAGTCTCTGAAACCTTATAATTTCTTAAATGATGGTAGTATCTTTGATATTCACAGTAGGTCCTGATAAGTTTTTTTTTTTTTTTTGGCCATGAGATGGTCCAGGATGGGAAAAGAGATGAAAAAACCAACCATGTGTTTACAGGTTTGGAGCCTTAAGCCTCTTTTGCATTATTTTGGGATGAAGGAGGAGATTTAAATCATGGAACCATGATTTTTTATTAATCACATCCCGGTAGAAGCTTCGCACACCTGAGCTCAGGGCAGTTTCCTGGTCGGTGAATGCACTGATTTTTCAAGATGACACATTTTGCTCCCATGGCGAGAGCGAGCACAGGGTTCCATGTTTAGGATCCTGCCAGATCTCCCCTTTCCTTTCATGTCATTTGACCGATTACTATTTCGGGCCTTTGTGAATGAAAGTCTAATTATAAGTGTAATGCTTTCCCAAGTTTTCTAAATCATTCTAGAAAATTATTGGCTTAAAGGGGAGTTGTGGGAACTCCCTTGGTTTGCAGGCAGTTGGTCAGAAGAGCCAGCGGTCTGAGACGCTCCAAGCTTCCCCTGGGACCTGAAGTGAGAAACTTTTTCCCGGGACTGTGCTTCACTGTGTGAATTCTGACACTGACTCCAGTTAACAGCAGAATTAAATCGTAGCCCACAATGATCACCCAAAGGAATGATAGGATTAGCCATGGCATAGGATTCAAGGCAGTGCTGAATACCCAGGACCTAAACAGGTCAGTTACCTTACATGAAATCAACACTCTTGGGGATTTGAAAGCAACAGATCAGTATAGAAACAAAGGAAAGCTGTCTTTTTTCTAGTTTAAATCTCTGCACTGCCTCCCAACAGTTGTGTGATACTGAAAGTTGACTCTGCTGTGTTGTAGTTCACTCTTACCTTTCTCTGGGAGTTTTCATATTGGTTTAGAAGTATCTTGTCACATGGACAGACCCATGTTTTCTTTCTTAGTTGTCAAACTATGCAACAGGTGGGAAGGAACAGAATCAGTGGTTTCCACAGAGCAGATGGACTGTGTTCCAGTGACTCAACAGTTTCCATGGGTGTTGGTCCAGATTGTGATTTCAGCCTTTGGCCCAGTACTGGGTTGCTGTGGGGTTGTTGTGGCTTACAGGAGTCATTCAACCACTTACTGTTACATCAGGCACTGGGAAAGGAATGAGACAAAACCTTGGTAGAGACTTCTTTATTTATTTTTCCTTGGTTGAATGTTGAATTTAGTAGGAAACAAGCTTGACACAAGTTTTAGATTATAAGGAAGCAGATGTTTGGCCTAATAGTTAAGGCTTTTCACAACGACTGAGTTTCCATACTTAGCTCTGGGTCTTGACTCCAACTTCCCACCAATGCTCACCATGAGAGCTGATTGTGATGCCCTGGGAATTTGGCTCCTGCCATCCTTATGGGTGACCTGGATTGAGTTCCTGTATCCCAGATTTGCTATCCCCTTCCCCTGCCAGGGACATTGTAAGCATTTGGTGAGTGAACCAGCAGATGATTGTCCTGTGTCTCACTGCCTCTCAAATAAATATATTTAAAAAATGGGGAAATGCATTGTTGCAGTTACTCAGTGCTAGTGGGAATGAAGGCTTGGGCTCAGTCCTGTGTGTAGCACTGCTTTCTCTGTCTTAATCAGCTGTCTTAAAATTGCCCGCTGTGGTTGATGAGTACAGATTAGACTGTCACCCTCTGGGAAGTCTACAGGACCAGGTCACACAAATGAAGGCAATGTGATTGGAACACCTTAGGAAAATGATCCCAGTGTTGCCATGTCTTCTGATTTTTTTTAAGAGTCCAGAAATCTGTTATTTTAAAAAAGGCCAGTTGCAACAACATAGGCATAAAAACAATAAAGTAAACCAAACTGAGGAAACTAATAGGAAATCACTATGGAGACAAGCAAGAAATGTATTAGCAGAGTGTATTCGGCCTGCAGTTTGCTATTTGCCACTGCTGATATAAATGTGCTAGCTCAATGTAAACCCACGCATGTGAACAATAGACAAAGCTCACTGCTTTACATTTGAAGACTGTCCCTCATACCTCCTAAACATGCGTGCTTGCTTTGTTTGTTTCGTGTGTCTTGAGACATTGCCATTTGATGCTAATTACTGATCAATATGGTTTTTTTTTTCCCATTAGTCTCTTACCCTGCACAGTGATTTTCTTAGTCCTTCTTTCTCTGTGATCACTTTTGCCTTTACTTCTACGTGGTTAAATCATCTTCATTATTTCACTGAGCCCATGAGGGTTTAAACACTATTTTATCTGTTCCTGCTTTATTGCAGCTTGCCTGTTGTATTCCACTTGGCTTTATGGCTCACATTTCTGTCACTCAACGTAAGTCACTCACTATAAACGTTTCTTCACTTTTATGAGACTTGAAGTCACACGCAGGGTTCATGTCTACCATTATCTTCTCTTTGTTTAGAAAGTTACACCCAAGGAACTGTGTTTAATTAGTACTTTTTGAATTTTATTTCCATATTTAAATATGCCCACTTATACATCTAGTTACATGTATCTTGTTATTTGTAGCTAGTAAGTTACTTTTTTGGGTTAACTTATATTTTTGGCCTTTTTGGATTACTAGTTTTATTATCATTAAATTGCTTAATGAAGTCTCAGCTTTTTGTGAAATGTATTATGTATGTGTATCTAGACTTCTCAAAAGCTTACTTTCTTTTTCAATTAGTCTATTTTAGTGTTGATGCTAATTATTTTTTCTTTGATGGAAAGGATTCCTAAGAAATGATATTAAAAAAAAGCTGAATCTAGTCCACAATTACACTGAACACATTCTATGACTCTTTTATTCCCTTCCTTTTCATTCACTTCTGAGAGTTTCCCAAGAACTTTTCAAGGCAACTCTGCAAATTAGGATAAAGTGATGAAATCTAGCAGCACAGCAGGTGGTCCCGATATGGGAAAGCCCAATGGACATGTTGGAGCCAGTGGCACACCCTGTGCTGGGGAAGGACACACTAGTGCTGCTCTGTCCACTTGCTCTGAGCTCAACTGAGTTGGCCTCTTTGGACCCTTTGCGTCATTACATGGCTAAATGGGGATAGCTGAGGCCAGCAGGCTACATGGGTGGGCCAACTCACTATTGAAGAGGTACTGTAATGCTCTAATGTGTTTCCTTTCACTAGCATTTGCTGGATCAAATAATTCTAAATGAAACTGGTCATCCAAGTTTTTCTCAAGTTGCAGAGTAATACTAAATTCGTATTTCAGGATATTGTCTCTCATATGGATCAGGCAGCACCTTGTCCTATTTTGTAGCTGTTCATTTTTGTTGTTGTTTTGATTAATATCTCTAGGAGGAATGTCGGTCTTTCAGAATGGAGTCTGTCTTTCCAACAATAGATGACAATGTATGTTTTCCAAAAGGAGCATGGTGAATATCAAAGTAAATATGGTACCAAGAACCATCTGCTATGGGGCAGGTGGGAGGTAGATGCTGTGGCATCTAGCAGGTTAGGCTGTTACTTAGAATGTCTGCATCATCTATCAGAGTGCCTGATTTCAGCATCCTTGAACTTTGGCTTTCAATCCGGCCTCCTGCTGATGCATCCCTGGAGACAGTAGATGGTGGTTCAAGTGCTTGGCCTCGTCATCCTGACAGGAGACCCGGATGGAGCTCTGGTCCCTGGGCTTTGGCTTCTGCTATGGGCATTTGGGGAGTGAACTAGCAGACAGCTCTTTCTTTGTCTCCCTCTCTCCTTCTCCGCTGCTCTTCCTTTCAAGGAAAAAAAAAAGATTTAAAAAAGTTCTAAAAAATGATGTCAATATCAATACACACCTATGCACAAGCATGTACATTATACATTTTCTGATGAACTTTATTTATTCTTTACATTAAGTTTAAAGTATTTCTCCCTCCCACAGGGTCTCATTGGTCCAACTCTATTCTATATACCTATTGCATTCTGAGTTTTTTGTTTTATAGTGTTCATAACACTTTATTTGAGTTACTTCTTTTGATTTTGTTACTTCTTATTTTATTACTTCTATTTATTTTTATTAACTGTATCTCTAGGCAAACTGTATCTTTAGGCAAACCTCATGTGTATTCCTAGCACTTCACACAACTAACACACAGCCAACAAGTAAATTTTGAAAAAAACACTTATCGAAGAGACAAAATTATATGTAAGCTCCACTTACAAATATATCTGTAGTTCTTAGTATTGAGTTGTTAAGACTTGGTGGAACTAATCTAAAAGGCATTATGTTTACGTATTTATAGGTACACATACAAATAGCCTTGTGGATGTATGTTGTTGTACACACCTAAAATAATACTGTAACTCATCAAATTTAAGATAGCATCAATTGTACAACATTCTATTTTCTTCTGAGCACTAAGAAAAGAATCCTGCCAACTGCAAATTGACCCAAAGCTTTCCAATCGTGTGTGTGTGTGTGTGTGTGTGTATAGAGTCTCAGGAAAGATAACAACTCAAATTACAATTTATTGAAAACAATGCTTTCAGTTAAATTAGGGAATGGTACAAATGCACATGATTAAAATTTAATCTTGGGCCCGGCAGTGTGGCCTAGTGGCTAAAGTCCTCACCTTGAACGCGCCGGGATCCTATATGGGCGCTGATTCTAATCCCGGCAGCTCCACTTCCCATCCAGCTCCCTGCTTGTGGCCTGGGAAAGCAGTAGAGGATGGCCCAAAGCTTTGGGACCCTGCAGCCATGTGGGAGACCCGGAAGGAAGTTCCTGGCTCCTGGCTTCGGATCGGCACAGCTCTGGCCATTGTAGTCACTTGGGGAGTGAATCAATGGATGGAAGATCTTCCTCTCTGTCTCTCCTCCTCTCTGTATATCTGACTTTCCAATAAATAAATAAATCCTTAAAAAAAAAACTTAATCTGGACTATTCGCCATTGTCCATGCCCACAATGATGCACATATGATTGTTTATAAAGAACTATACTATAATAATAATAATATAGGGGAATTCAGTGGTGGTGAGGAGGGAACCTGGGGAGTTGGTAAGGGAAATCCCAGAACCTATGAAACTGTATCATAAAATGATGACAATAATAAAAAAGCATATAAAAACTTAGTGTGGATGCTGATAAGTGCTAAGGTATTTGCAAAATTCCAAGCCCTTATAAATTTTAAATTTTTTGTGTGTATCCATTAGCAGTTAAAGAAAGATTTTAAAATGGCTTTATTGAAGTTGAGTTTCAGAAAATTTATAAGGCATTTTTTACCTTCTCAGTTAACATGGTCAAGAATAATAAAGCTGCTCTCTCAAATATTTCCATTTTCATATTTATGTTAAAAAACCTTAGCCTTGGGGCAGCACCCTGACACAGGCACTGTCTGAGAGGCTAGCATCTTGTAGTAGAATGTATTTGTGCTTCACCTCTGATCCAGTTCCTTGTCTATGTGCTGGGAGAACAATGGAAGGTTGCTCAAGTATTTGGGTTCCTGCCACTCAAGTGGGAGATCCAGTCAAAGCTCCTGGCTCCTAGTTTCAGCTTGGTCTAGCTGTAGCCATTGTGGTCACTTGGGGAAGCAACCAGTGGATGGAAGAGCTCTTTGTCTCTGTATCTCCTTCTCAACTTGTAACTCTGCATTTCAAATGGATAGTAAATAATTTTTTAAAAAAAAGCAAGAAGAAAGGCATATTCATTTCTGGTCTTTCAAAGATTCAGAATAACCTTGTACATAATTTGTACATTGAACTTTCCTTAATTTCCTGGTCTTTCCCAGAGTAAATGGAAGGTATCCTATAATGGGAGTTATAATAAATACAAAAATACTCTTTAGGAACTAAATTTAATAAATAATTCGGAGAAGAAAAATCTATGGGATACTTTTTGTGTTTCTTTAATTACGTTATCAAAGGTCAGCAGTCACAAATGAATTCATATTGCATTGCCAAATAATGTCATGAGTGACCATGGGAAAGATTGTGGAATTGGCAAGAGACACAAAATAATGAAAACAGAGAGGAAGTGAGAAAAGAATAGAGAGGAAAGAAGCAAAAGAGAGAGCAAGAATGGTAAGACTTGCTAAAAGTTGGCTTATTTTTCCAACACAGAGACACTTCTGTCATGTAACATAGGCAGGTGTTTTTTTAAAAAGTTCATAGAGGAGCTGAGCATTTAGCCTACAAGTTAACATTCTGTTGCATAGGAGTGGCTGACTTCAACGTCTATCTCCTGTTCCTGACTTCCATGTCCTTCTAGTGCGGACTCTGGCAGACTACCATGATGGTTTATGCCATGGTTCCTGCCATTTATATGGGAGACATGGATTGAGGTCTCAGCTTCGGTGCTGGTCTAGCCCCCAGCCCTGGACATCCGATATTTAGGGAATAAATCAGTAAATGAAAGCTGTCTTCCTGCTTCTGAAATAAAAAATTATTCCCTAAATTTATAGAAAGCTGAAACTATTTATTTTGAAATCCATGTCTCTGAGGGATCTTCCAAAAGCTCATGAAAATGCATGTTATAAAAGCATTATGCATGGATTTCTAATTCTTTGAACCAAAACAAACACCTTTTAATTTTCCATGAACATTTTGAAAAATCCTTTGCATGATTTGGAATATGTCTCATGAGAACTTGTTGGTATGAAATCCATGCTTGCAATGTTGGAGTTGAATCTTTTTTGCTTTTATTACTTTTTGTAAAGCCTCTTGCTGATTTTTCACATTATCTGTTCTGTGTACACATTCTTTTTATGTTCTATTTTATTTTTATTGGAAAGGCGGATCTACAGAGAGAAGGAGAGACAGTAAAATCCTGCATCCACTGTGGCCCCAATGGCCACAAGTGGCCACAATGACCAGAGCTGAGCTAATTCAAAGCCAGGAACAGGAGCACCTTCCAGGTCTCCCATGTGGGTGCAGGGTCCCAAGGCTTTGGGCCATTCTCTACTGCTTTCCCAGTAGAGCTAGATGAGAAGGAGAGCAGCCAGGATATGAACTGGCACCCATATGGGATGCTGGTGAGTACAAGGTGAGAATTTAGCCACTGAGCCATCGTGCTCGGCCCTATAAATACTCATGATTAAAGATATCTTTTCCTCAGGAAGTTTCCTTTCCACTTTACAAGTAACTCAACATTCCATTCAGATTTCTATTTAGTCCTCTCAAACATGTCGTAACAGATTCCTGATTCCATTGGCCACTTCATCAATCAGCTTGTCCCGTTATCTTACCCATCTTAATGAACGACAATTCTGTGCTTAGATAAAAAGGCCTCAGGTAGTTCTGTACTCTCCCATCTTGCATATCCATGAACATGTTTTGATAGTTTTTCTGTAAAATACTTCTAAAACTGACCATTTCTCATCACATTTACTGCCACCACCTAGGACCCAGATATTGTTCTCTCTCATCTGACTCACAGTGGAGGCCCAGGGGGTCTCTTTCTGCATTTGCCTACATATCATCTGTTTTCAAAATCTAAGCCAGATTGTGTCACTCCTCCACCCTCCTTGGTAAAATGAGCTGTAAGATCCCCAAAGAACTGGCCCCTGTAATTTGCCAAGTCTTCTACTTTGCTTTACTTTCTCCTTACCAACCTTGGGCTCTTTTGCTGCCCCTTAAACAAGCACAGCCATCCCAATCCCAGGATTTCTATTCTTTTTTTAAAGTTTTATTTTTTTTTTTTATTGCAAAGGCAGATTTATAGAGAAAAGGAGAGAGAAAGCTCTTTCATCAAATTGTTCATTCCCCAAAGGGCCTCAATGGCTGGAGCTGAGCCAATCTAAAACCAGGAATTGGGAACTTCTGGGTCTCCCACATGTGTGCAGGGTCCCAAGGTTTTGAGCCATTCTCTGTTGCTTTCCCAGATCACAAGTAGGAAGCTGGATGGGAAATGGAGTAGCTGGGACATGAACTGGCATCCATATGGGATGCTGGTACATGAAAGGCAAGGATTTGGCCACTGCGCCATCAGGACAGGCTCCGGGCTCTCTATTCTTTCTGACCTCTGCTTAGAGCACTTTCCCCCCAGATATTTATGGAGTCCTCTTTCTCAGGTTTCAGCGTGCTTTTCTTCATTATTATTAGTTTTATAGTATTACCTTGTGTTTCTACCTTCTCTTCCTGGTTTTTGTATCTTGATGTTAATTATTTATCTTGGTGTCTGTTTTGCACAACCAGAGTATATACTTCCTGAGGATCTGTTCTGTTCACAGTGGGTCCCATGCACATAGGTGGCATTAAATAAATGTTTATACTGTGGCTGCCAAAGTGCACTTGGTGATAGAATGAGACAAGGAAGAGGGTCATAGATGACAATGATATAGAAATAATCTTTTGAGACAGCCTCTTTAAGTTCAGAGGAACGACAGTGCACTCTAGGTACAGGAAGCCGTGACTCAAAAAGGATGAAAATATAAAAGAAACTGCACTTTAGAATGTACTGTTTATTCATCTGTTCAGAACATCTAGAATTTTTAAGTCACTGTTCTAGGCAGGCAGAAGGAAGGAAGAGGAGGAGGAGTAAAGTCTGCCCTTAAGAGATATTTGCACAGTAGTTGAACAAGTAAGAAAACTAAATAATGATATTCTTCAGTAAGTTCTATGAAACAAATAACCCTTGATGGTCAAGGGCAAGTGAGGTATGGGAGTTAATTCAAAATGAAGGTCAAATAAGGTGTTTCTGTAGCAATCATCTCTGAGCAAACACCTGAAGGAAAGGCATTTGGCCCCATAAAGATCCAAGAGGAGTGGGCAGGGAAACAAAGTATAAAGTTCCCCTGGAATCAGGAAGGAAGCCAGTGGGCTGCAGGACAATGAACTAGGACACCAACTAGAAGCTGAAATCCCCCTTAGCTGGAGATAGCCAGATGTCCAAAGTCATGCTGTCATCTCACAGGACGCGACTGGTTGTGTTGAGACACAAAGACCTCACACTTTGCTTCATGTAGGGATGACTCAGCATGGTCAGGCCAGCTCCAGAGCTTCATGGGATTATCAGATTAGCAGCAGCTTTTGTTGTGACTGTATTGTAGCCCAATTTCTCTCTGGACCATCTTGTTTCCTTCATGTTTTTGACAGGGGTTAATCATAAAGGATATACTCCACAGGGTCTGGTGTGATAGCTCAACTGGCTAATCCTTTGCATGCAAGTACCAGGATCCCATATGGGTGATGATTCATGCCCCAGCTGCTCATTTCTCACCCACCTCTCTGCTTGTGGCCTGGTAAAGAGGTGGAGAACAGTCCAAAGCCTTGGGGCCCTGCACCCATATGGAAGACCCAGAAGCTCCTGGGTCCTGGGTTTAGATTGGCTGAACTTCGACCATTGCAACATTTGAGCCAACAGATTGAAGATCTTTATCTGTCTCTCATTCTCTCTATAAATCTCCCTTACCAATAAAAATGGATAAATCTTTAAAGAAAAAAAAAGAAGAAATAAAATGACACTCCACTACACTTCATGTATACTAGCCTCCAGCTCAGGGTCTGCTACCTGGGAAAATTGACTGGAAGTACAAATTGAGTTCATGTGAATCTTTTATAAAGAGGGACAAGATCTGTTACAGGTTAAACAGAACATACTGGCTCTCGTTGGAGAACAGCTGGACTGTTAGTGGGATAAAGTAGAGGTCCTCTCAGAACATTAAAAATTACAACATATTTAAAGGGAGAAGTGGCTATTGCCATTTGAGCTGTGTCTCACTCATGATATTTAAGCTAAGATACATTTGTTGGTTAGAAGGATGTGAACACCCAACCCTTACCCTGGAAGAAATACCACTCAAAGAGAGAAGATAATGGTTTTTGTTGATCAGTCCAAGTAGGATGCTGAATATTTTATATGGATGTTGGGAAATGTGCCACTGTAGGACTAATGTTTCATCATTACAGCTCTGTTCTATCTAGAGAGGAAACCATAAAAGTGGATGAAAATAGTATACATTCAAGCTACTGATCATACGTAAAAGGAGGTAGTTCCTGGGAAAGGAAATAGGATCCCCAAAACAAGTTTTAGACCAAGGAAATGAGTGTACTTCCTCAAGATGGTGAACAATAGGGCCATGGTCATAGGCTGAGGCCTATGTAGCCCCATTTTCCCCATTCCCATACTCTGATGGAAGAGTTATCTAAAGGTCAGTGCTCTGGGCTAGGGGTGAGGTGGAAAAGGGTTCATGCACAAATCCACGTAGCAGGAACCTTCATATCAATATAGTTGATCTGAGGATGTTGGTATGACACAGATGTAAGACACACATTTTAGGAGGACAGCCTGGAGTGGGACATGAGAGTCTAAATTGCTTTCAAGCTCCCAGGTGATGCTGAAGTTGCTGACCTAGGAGTCATACCTAGAGTAGAAGGATATGATTCCTGTCTGTAATTGCAGGACCTTAAACTAAGTCTTGTCAGAAGTTGCCACTTGTATAATTGTATAAAGGACACATCTCTTGTACACCAAACATGCAAGGAACAGGGAGGGAGCCTCTTCCTCTCCTTCTTCCTCTCCCCAACCAAGAGTGGCTTGTAAATGGCAGCATTTGCCCAAGGCAGGTTAGTAGTTCTAGCAGAGAAAACAGCAACTGGCAGTTGGCCTAAGTGGCATGTGGACAGGGTAGAGATTGATGGCCTGAACTCATGAAAGCAGAGATCAACTGACTCAGGAAAGAACATAAAACACCACCACTTTGGAAGATTCCCTGGAAGGGGACTGAAGCTGAGTTCATTTGATAAATGCAGTCTTAAAGTTGTTGTAAATAATAGGAGAGTGACCTTCCTTATTTATGTTCACAGTCCAGGGACACCTGGACTTACAGGAAATGAATCAACTTTGATAGTTCAGGAACAAAATCCATTGCTGAATGCCCCTGCACTTGGCTTTGTGTTTGCTTCAATACTAGTGGCTACTTTCCACGGTTGTTTGTATTTAATGCCTGATTATTCAGAACAGACAATCCTATGCTATGTGGAGCCCTGCTGGTATAGTCCTGTGGTCTCATGAATCAACATAGCACAAGACATGGCTTTGCTGCACGTAGGCTGCCTCAGCTCTTGCTACATGGCATTCTTGGGAATGTCGTTGAATTCACAAAGAGAGTAAGGAATGAGTCATTTCTTTATCTCCTGCTATAAGATAGTGAACACTTCTTTTTTTCCCCCTACTCAGTGTTTCTGAGTCTGTGAGACAGAATGGTGACAAGTTGACTTTGAGACCAATGAATCATCAAGCAAGCTGTTGAATGAGCGACTCTATGAAGTGAAAAGTGAAATATAGGGGTTTGTCAACACCATCACAGCAGTAGATGGATGAAAAATACGAAGGGACGGCAGTGAGGATTGCTTGTACATTTTTATTTTTCTTGACATTAATAATGGAGAGGAGTTTAATCTTCCAGTCCTCTCTCCAACAGCTACCCAGAGGAAGATTCTTAGCTCTTTTGATTTTAAGAACAATGATTTTCAAAAACATCTTCAGAGTAAATTTCTGTGGTCCCCATGTTTCTGGGTAGTGATGAGACCAAAGGTTTAGGGCCTGTGCTGTGGCACAGTGGGTTAAGTTATTTCCTGAAACACCAGTATCCTATATGACTATTGGTTCAATGGCTAGTTGCTCCACTCCCAGCTAGTGTCCCTGGAAAGCAGTGGAGATTGGCCTAATTCTTGGGCCCTTGCACTCACATAGGAGACACAGAAGAAGCTTCCGGATCTTGGCTTCTGTCAAGCCCAACCCTAACCCTAATTCAGCTATTTGGAAAATGAGCCAACAGATGAAAGACCTATGTTTCTGTCTTGAACTGTCCCCTGACCCCCATAATTCTGACTTTCAAATAACTAAAATAAATCTCTCTCTTTAAAATAATACAAAAAATTAAGAAATTCAAATATAAAGAAAAGTTCTACTGCTGATAGCATTTTTTTTGGCACTTGCTGTGGGCCAGGCACTTCCTGTGGGCCAGGCACTTCCTGTGAGGATGCTTAGGTGGAAGCCATACACATGCTCTTCCAGAAATTCTGCAGCTCAAGTCCTGGCAGGTTAGTGTCTCTAGCTCCACTCTTCCCTCAGTATAAAAATGCAACTAGGCAGAGGCAGAGAGAATGGGGGAGCTTATTTTTTTTTTCCTGCTACTTCTGACCACTCACAAGTTTATACACACAGATTATATTTTTAGAAATAAACGTACAAAGTCCACATTAGTAATGTTTAATTGAAAAAAAAGGAAGGAAAGGGAGACCTGGAGAGACTTCTTGGTTCTCAATCCTGAGTCCTGGTGATTGTGGGCATTTAGGAAACCGAAATGGAAGACAGCTCTCTCTTTCTCTCTCTCTCAAAACGAATACATTGAAATTCTAAGGAAAAAATTTACTCAGTTAAATCTAGGGTAAGAAAGAGAGAGAGAGATTGAGAGAGAGAGAGAGAGAGAGAGAGAAATCTTCCACCTGAAGGTTCACTTCCACAATGGCTTAAGCAGTCAGACCGGGGCCAGACCCAAGCCAGGAGCCAGGAGCTGCATTGTGAACTTGTGCTTTGATGACAGAGGCTGTCTTCCGTTGATTTCCCAAGTGCATTAGCGAGCTGGATTAGAAGCAGAGCTGACAGTGATGGATTTGGCACTCTGATATGTGATGGTGAGTTGCGACTGGCAGCTTAACTCACTATATTACAACGTTGGCCCTTAAATATTAATTTTTCAGATAAAGGACAGAAGTTTTTATGTTTTTTGGTTCTTTTGTGATATTTGTTAACTAATCCTCAGTTCTGGAGAAGCCTAGATATGCTTGTCATAGGGGTCATCGAGGAGAGGAGTAGAAGGGAGAACTTAGCAGAGGATGGACATGGGCTAACTCATCAATCTAACATAAATCTTGACCAGACACCTCAGCTGTATTTAGTCCTTTTAAACTTAGTAGACATAAAAATGGTGACTATTGGGTTACACATTGGGCCATTGTAGAAAATAATGAACAAAGAGCACATCCAGCTGAGCTTGAGGAAATCTTTCTCTATGGAAGAACTTAGGCGGGACTTGGAATTGTGCCTACATCCACCTACATCTGCCCTACAAATCCAGTACATTAATGAGTCAAGAAGTTGGGAAAGTTTTCATAGGCTTTTTTTTTTTTTTCTGTATTTGGCTAAGTTTGTAAGTTGCCATGAGAAACAAACAAATGCGACTCTCCTTCCTCTCCACTCTGGCATGGAACTTCATTAAGATGAATACTTCGGGTTGATGACAGTAGCCTTCTTCCCCTTCCAGCACCCTTCTAGGGCACACCACAGCCAGAACAAAGTCTCTAGGGCTGTGTCATTGGGTGGAAGGAGGCTGGGGGACTGCAGCCTGAGCACCAGATTCCCTGTCCTCAAATTCCTGTGTGCTTGTCCTTGAAGCCTGCTTGTAACCTCAGCTCTGCCCCGAGACCCTGGGAACCAGACCGTCCTTAAGGAACCCAACAGTGCAAGTCCCTGTTCTTATTGTGTGTTCCAATTCTGGAACAACCAAACTGAGTCATTATCTGATCATTTTGGACTTGTGTCCCTGCCCATGGCTTCAGTTTGTCTAAGCTTGAGGTTATTCCTCTGAACTTTAACTCCTTGGGTACACTCTGTTCATAGCTGTCAAATGTCCCCTTGTTTAATCCAGTGTGTTTTGCTTTCCTGCTGGCACTCATCTGGGGACACCCTTGAGGCTAACTTATGCACTGACTTTGTAAGATCTTCCCTGATCGCTTGGTAAGCACACCCCAATTTGCTTCCGTGTATACCAGCTAAGTGCAGGGAAGCCTCAAGCTTACTGGCTCTAATTCTTACATGCCACTATTTGCTTCGATCTTGAGAAATCTCTCAAAAAGGGGTGAGTGTTGATACCTTATTTTAAGGCTGTGGAGATATTGTAATTTTATTTTCTTAAAAAATTGTGTGTATTTTCACTTTAATTGGAAGAAAGGCAGAGGTAGATAAATTTACAGACTGAAAGAGCCAGCTTCTATCCGCTTACTCACTTCTTTTTGACTGGCAACAGCTGAGGCAGGGCACATCTGAAGCCAGGAGTCTGCAACACAATCCAAGGACACAAGTTCCTGAGTCTCCATCTGCTGCCTTCCCGGGTGTAGCATGAACAGGAGGGAGCTGGAATCAGCAGCAGAGCTCAGGCTTGGACCAAAGCACTTGAATGTGGGATGCAGTCTTGTCAGGCCATGTCTTGACATCCACCCCAGGAAGGTGTTTTATCTTCAAACCAAGCCCCAGGAGAGCAAGAAGTATGAAGTCTCTAAGAACTTTACTTGCAAAACTATCTGGTCCTTTTTTCTTAGGACATTCTGTGACTCAGCATCCTAAACCTCAGAGGTTGCTTCAATCTCAGTACTGCCAGTGGAGACAATGTGATTTACTTGACTTCATGTCGGCATTTACGTCTAAGGCTCTCAGTTCTAGTTTGCATCGTCAAGTAAAGACATGACTATTGGGACGAGCTCAGTGGATGGAGTTGGTCCTGGGAATGTTTGTCTCAAGCCTCTTGTAGTTGTGATCATTCTGGCCTCATGTGACATGCCTCTTCTCCCGTGCCAGCCTAACAGGTGGCTCCCTCCAACACCGTAAGAAGGTGCTTAAATACTGTTGCCGAAGGCTAAATGTTTTAGCCAAAGCACCCAGTGAAAGATGAACACAAAACTGTAACTCTACTTTAGAAATTGAGGCTGGTGCTTCAGTTTGAACCGTCCTGCTAGATGCCTTCTTGTCTTCCTCAGAGCTGCAGTGTGTCGCAATCAGTCCATCAGCATTAGATAAGGAATGCTTCTAAACTCACTAAACCTCCTTGGAGTGCAAAGTGACATCCCAAGCAAGGCTTGGACCTCTCTTGCCCACTTGACATGTCTGCTTCTAAAATGCCATTTTGCTTACTCTGTCATAAATGAGTCATTGAAGACTAACTTTTCGTTCCAGGTGTGATGCTTTCTACAAGAATATAGTTTGCTTTGATGACCTAAAAATTTTGTCCAGCAGAGGTAAGTTCACATTTATCTACAGAATAGGCTTATCTACAAGAGTTCCTTCCTTCCTTCCTTCCTTCCTTCCTTCCTTCCTTCCTTCCTTCCCAAACTGGGTACTGGCTGGGTACTGTGGCGCAGTAGATTAAGCCACTGTTTGGGATGCCTTCATGCCATGTTAAAATGCCTCTTTTGAGTCCATATTCCTCTACTTACCATGCAGGTTCCAATAATGCACCTATGAGGCAAATAGAGGAGGGCCAAGTAATTGAATCCCTGCCACCCACATGGAAGACCCAGATGGAGCTCCTGGATACTGACTTCAATCCAATCCAACCATAGCTGTTGTGGCATTTGGAAAGTGAACCAGTGTATAGAAGATCTTTCTCTCCTCTCTTCTCTCGCTCTCTTCCCACCTGCTTCCCACAGTTCTCTCTCTCTTTAAATTGTCACTCTGCCTTTAAAATAAAGTAATACATCTTTTTAAAGTTCTTGGTACATGTTTTTAAAGAATTATGCATAGATTTCAAAGATCTATGTAGCAAAATAAATTTGTTTTCCTAAGAAGATACATAAAGAAATCACACACACACACACACACACACACACACACACACAGCTTCCTGGTAATGCACTTTGTGTGTCTGTATGTAAAAAACGTTTATTATATGTATCTGGTTTATATAACATTGGAGGTGGGAAGTCCTAGATTATCAGGCTGAACTGGCAAACTGAAGCCCCAGGAGACATGACAGTGTAACTCCCTCTGAGATGCTGGCACTCCTGAGATGAAAGAAGAGCCATTGCTTCAGTTTGATTTCAAAGGAAGCAAAAGGCTCATGTCTCAGTTGCAGGCAGTCAAACTGGAGAGGTCCAGCCTGGCTTACAAGAGAGGTGGCCATTTTGGTCCATTCAGGCTTTCAGAAGATTAGACTAGGCCCGCTCACATGTAGGAAGCCCCCTAATTTACCCTTTCTTCCAATTAAGATGTCCATCTCATGGAAACACCAGGAAAACATTTGAACAAATGTCTAGATGTCCTGCGCCCTAGTTTGATGACCCTCAGAAATAGCCATCAAGGTTGCCATGGGCTTCTGTGACTCCTGTGTTGTTCTCTCTTTTTCTCTACCTGGTTCTTGCTTGGTTTCTGATGTGCAGCACGACTCCTGATGGAGAGCCCCGCAAGGTAAGGGGTCCCTGCAATGGCCAGCCAGCCACAGCCTGTGAGGAGCTTCGTCTTACTGTTTGACATGAGAGTGTCCTTACATATCCGTAATGCCTTGAGATGACCACAGCACCGGGCAATACCTTATCTGGAAGCTATGGGAGACATGGATGCAAAAACCTAGAAAAAGTATATCTGGATTCCTGGCTTTATGAACTATACCACAATCACTGTTATAATGGAGCATTTTGTTTTGAGATTTATCCCCGCAACCATAGAGAAATAGCACACTCTATCTAATGATTTTAGATAATCCCACAGATAGAAACTCAGGATAATGGATTTTTCTCATTCTTTCACCTACCTTCTCTCTTTAAGACAGGCAGGACTGAGACAGGAGTGATGGTATTCTAAATACCATCTCCTTTTCATGGAAGAGGTATCTGCACATCTGAATAAATTCTCCCTGTGGCATTTAGATGGTATAGTTCAAGAAAGAATGCTTACAAAGAAAGGGATGGGACAAGTTCAGAAAATATGCATGGCTTTTCTGCATGTTTTGTATCTTCCATTGTTTTAAAAATTATTTATTTATTTATTTTTATTGAAAAGTCAGATACATAGAGAGGAGGAGACAGAGAAGATCTGTCCACTGATTCATTCTCCAAGTGGCCCCAACGACCAGAGCTAACCCAATCTAAAGCCTGGAACCCCTTCCAGGTCTCTCACATGGATACAGGGTCCCAAGGCTTTGGGCCATCCTCATCTGCTTTCCCAGGCCACAAGCAGGGAACTGGATGGGAAGCGGGATGGCTGGGACATGAACCAGTGCTCACATGGGACCTTGGCACATGCAAGGCAAGGACGTTAGTCACTGGGGTACCTCGCCAGGCCCTCCATCTGCCATTTTGCACTATTTCCTTTTTGTGTTTCTCACTCATGGTTTCCATCAAAGCATCACATGTTATCCCATAAATACAGACAAATTTTAAGCACCAATTAAGCAGTTTTAGAAGTTTCTTCATCTCCTGAGTATAAAATTGCTTTTCTCTACAGCATATTAGCAGATGGTATGTCTATCACATCCTTCAAGTCCATAAGTAAAGATTTTACAATCTGAAAAATTTGCTTGTAAGGGCTAATATCCAGGGACCATTAAAATAGCACAGCAAGTTAAGCCTCAGTCTGGTACACCAGCAACCCATATGGAATTGATTCAAGTCCCTTATGCTCCACTTCTAATCCAGCCTCTATTTATGGTCGGGAATGGAGCCCTCTGTTTACGGTCTGGAATGGAGTGAAGGCTGGTCCAAGTTTCTGGGGCCCTGCATTCTTATGAGAGACAGAGAAGGAGCTCCTGGTTCCTGGCTTTGGACTGGCCCAGCTCTGGCCATTAAAGCCATTTGGAGAGTGAGCCAGCAGATTAAAGATCTCTCTTTGTCTCTCTGTAACTCTGATTTTCAAAGAAAGAAAGAAAGAAAGAAAAGAAAGAAATATTTTAAAGCCAATAAGTCGAAGTCAATGGCTTGTTCTATGTCTTTGAGACGATTTCATTGTTAGTGATACTGAAGTCAAAGGTTAAGAACCAGATATGAATAAAATGATAACAATAATAAATGAAAAAAAGAACTCAGTATGATAGAGAACAGTGGTTCAGAGAGTCGTGGAGCTTAGCTATACTTGTGGCCACAGTCTTAGGCACTTCTTCAAGATTGGCATGTTCCTTACCCAAGGTGTCAAATATTGATTTGTAGGCAAATTTCCTTTGCCAGCAGGTGCAGGCCCAATTAAGTATAGCTCAAAGGCCAGGAAGCCTGTGAATCTTCATGTGGATGAGCATTTCATTGTGATCCACATGTCCTTTGGTATTACAACAGCACATTTATGCTGATGAGCTATTTCTAAATCTGAATTACTGGGCTGTCCATTTAGGTTAAGGCCAATCATAATATCCAACAGTGTGAGGCTTCTACCATCTGTAGGCACAGGAGTTTGAGATGTCCTTGGGTTGCAAGACAAGTCACCTGTGAATTTTATAGTTCTTGCACACTATAGGACCTGACTTTTGAGTCATTCTGCTATAGAAACTAGATTTGTTGTTTTCTATGCACTCCACTTCCTGTTAGCTGTTGGCATACAAAATGTCCTCTTCATCAGCTGAAGAGTTTCAAGGAGTGGTCAGAGCCTGGAGTGCTTTGCCTTAATCTGAAACCTGCAGACACCGAAGACAGTAGCAAGTACCTCCAGGGGAATATCAGTGTTATGAAAACTCATTATAACATTGTTCAAATTGATTCTTGAATATATAGAAACAAAACATTTTTAAAAAATCAAATTTCAGATGGATTTGTGTAATTACATTTGCATGCAATATATTGATCAGTATTTTCATTACTATATTGAAATGCCTGAGGCAGCTAACTTATAAAAAGAAAGGATTTATTTAGTTCACAGCTTTTAAAGTTCAAAGTCCAAATTGCGTGATGCAGGCTTAGGCTCTGGCAAGGAACCCATAAGGAAGGATTCTGCGATGAGACACAAAGAGGCTGGGTCCAAATTCCAACTTTTGCAAGTATCACTGTCATGGAACTGCCTTCCAAAGGCCTTCCTGCAATGACCTAAGGATCTTGTGCTAGGCCCCACTTCTTACATACCACAAATGGATTTAAGCTTCTACCCTGTTAGTGCCAGCAACTTAACATTTAGGGGCTTAACATCTAACATAAATTTGTAAACCAAACTATATTCAAATCATAGACTATGGCTAATGGCAAATTAGAACACTGGTTTATTAGTTCACAGGGGAAAATACATTGTAAGAGATAAGAATATTCACATCTTAGCCCCTAGATCAGCACCACTAGCATTTTCTCCACACGGGAGAGCTGGTTGAACCAACATAAGTTTCCTTGGTAATGAAGCTACTTGATTAAGAGTTCAGCTAGAGTGTGAGAAGCACTGATGCTTCTGGGACGAACACACCTCAAGTCCTTGATTCAGAACCGCTGTCTGCTCTCTGGGCACAGCTAGACACATGTTGCTAAGTGTGCTTGATAGCACCCAGGCCTGCTGTGTTGCACTTGCCCTTCTGTCAACACCCTCTTAAGGTGAATTATCAATAGTGGTGTCTAGCCTCTGCTTGTAATGATTTAACCAAGTTAACTTCAAGTGGTTCCTAAGGTAAGGAGTCAAGCTGAGTCATGCCAGATTTCTGGCCAAGGCAGGGAAAGGAACAAGAAAAGGTGCAGTGTTTAGTGAAGTACTCATTGTCAGAAAAAGGAAGTAAGAATGGGATTTTGTTGTTATGAAGTAGAAACAAAGACCCTTTTCGAAGTTTAGACCCATGAATTTTCAGGCTCTCAGCAGAGGGAATGGCAACTCCATCCTGGCATGGAAGACATCAGGAAGATGGCCAGGAAGGACACGGCTGCCATTGTGCTTGCAGCAGCCAGGCTCACGCAGCAGGGAGGAACAGCACCTACCATTGTGAATGAGCACGGGGTGAGGGGAGAACATTTCTGTTTCCTTGAGCTACATAATCTCTGAAGCTCATGACGTATGAATATTGTTGGAGTATAGGCAGAGAGAGGCGGAGAAATGTATAAAAATGATTGAAGTTGGATTCTCCAACAACTGTTGAAAATGTGGGATGGGTCATCCGTGTATCGATTTTGGAACTGAAGAATGTGATGCTTTTTGTATCTTAGTGCCAAGGAGAAGCTTGTCTGAGTGTGTTGGCTGTCAGGACCCAAGACTCATGTGGCTTGACCCAGGAGACATATGCACAGATGTGCCCATCTCTTACATGAGTAAGCTACTAGGGCTGTGTGTTAACTTTTTAAGCCATCTTTCCTCTCCTACCAGCTCATCTCTTCTTTAAGCCAGTGTTATGTACCAATGTACGCCCCTAGTTACAAGAGAAAGAGAGGAAGCTGTTAGACACTGCCTTTGAAGTGTCCACTATTTTCTCTCCAAAACAGCAATTCCAATCCTGATTGCACAAATGAATCACCTGAAAAGATCTGGGAAAAAATAATTGTGAACTCATTTCAGATAAGCTCTTTTCAGGATAAGTTTGCTGCCACACGGAGATCTTTTATTCCAACAGGGATGAAGGCCATGGGGACAGGAATGGAGGCAGAGAGAGGGAGAGAGGGAGAGGTGGAGACATCTCCTGCCATAGTGGCAGGGGATGCTCCAGGGAAAGGGGGAGAGAGGTGGACAGCAAGATGATGGAGAGCAGCAGGAGGGCAACACTCGAGGGGTCGCATACACGCAGGCCCATGCCTTTATGGTCAAGGGTGGGCGTCCCAGGGCCATGAGGGATTGGTGGCTGGGACTGTTGGAGCCACAGGGGATTGGTGGATGGGACTGTTGGAGCCACAGGGGATTGGTAAAAGTGGCAGTGGGTGAGCACTAGGGGGAGGGGTCATGAGGGGTTGGTGGAGAGGGCTGTCAGGTAAGGTGCCATGTGGTTACAGGGGATGGGTGGGAACAGGGTTATGAAGTTATGGCAGATTGGCAGACAACAAAATTTGAACCTGAAGGGCAAATGGATCTTTTTCTTCTTTTTAAGACTTATTTGTCTCCATTGGAAAGTCAGATATAAAGAGAGGAAGATCTTCCATCCACTGATTCACTCCCCATGGGGCCGCAACAGCCAGAGCTGGGCCAATCCAAAGCCAGGAGCTATTCCAGGTCTCCCACGCGAATGTAGGGTCCCAAGGCATTGGGCCATCCTTAACTGTGTTCCCAGGCCACAAGCAGGAAGCTGGATGGAAAGCGGGACCACTGGAATATGAACCTATACCCATATCGCGCATGTAAGGCAAGGACTCTAGCCACTAGGCTACTGCACTGGACCCAGACATGTGAACTTTAAGGAAGCTAAAACCTAGGGAAAGCAGATATTTAAAATGGTATCGATGGGGACCAGCGAGGTGGCCTAGCGGCTAAAGTCCTCACCTTGAATGCGCTGGGATCCCTTATGGGTGCCGGTTCTAATCCCAACAGCTCCACTTCCCATCCAGCTCCCTGCTAGTAGCCTGGAAAAGCAGTTGAGGATGGCCCAAAGCCTTGGGACCCTGCACCCGTGTGGGAGACCTGGAATCAGTTCCTGGCTCCTGGCTTTGGATCAGCACAGCACTGGCCATTGCGCTCACTTGGGGAGTGAATCATCAGATGGAAGATCTTCCTCTTTGTCTCTCCTCTGTATATCTGACTTTCCAATAAATATTAATAAATCTTTAAAAACTAATAATAAAATGGTACCAAGTCCAAAATGGCGGGGGCCTTCAAGGCCGATATTCGAGTCACTCTTCACAATAATCACATCCAATTCCTACCCTTAATCCATGAATCAGAATCTCTGGGGAAGGAACTCCAGGATGAGAGCTTCTTGAAAATTCTCTGTGCAAGTTCACCCTCTAGCAAGGTCTGGGATCCCAAAGTAGACTGCAGCAATGTGGTTCAGAACTGGATGCTCTTCCAGGAAACTAAAATGTTACTCAGCTGAGAAACAGACTCTACTTAAATCTGGACGTTAGAATGCCAAGGCCAAGAAGACGAGTGGACCCAGGTGCTTGGAACTCCAGAAAAAGACCAGCCAGTGAGCATGGCTTGACCAGAGAAAGTGCTGAAATTTTGGAGTCTTTTGGAATGTGCTTACTGCTTGAGATAATGCCCAACGATTGAGGCTAGGATGAATAATTTAGACCATTAGAGAGGCTGTTTGCAAGGGAATCAATTTTCTTTATCCTTTCTCTGCATAGTTAAGCTAAAGTGGTCAAACCTCCAGAGTAAAGCTGACTTTACAAAAAGCACAAAGAGAAAGTTCTAATGTCTGCTACTGTGCTGCTGATAAAACCTGCAATTGATTGAGGTGCCCCTTGAGAAGTCTCAACTTAAATCTTGTTGCTAAAAAGTGTTCTAATAATTCTCTTGGTGTGTCATATTCATGAGATATGCGGTATGCATTCAATGAGTTTCTCAGATAAAGGGGTAGAAACTTGGTCTCTTAAATGCTACAGAATGAAGACAAATTCTATTGTAAGTTCATTTTAAAAGAATGATTTATTTTAATTATTTATAAGGTAACAGAGATACTGTCTTCTGATTTCCTTCTCAAATATCTGCAATAGTTGGGGCTGGGCTAAGTCAGACATGGCGGCCAGGAATTCAACTGAGGTCTACCAAGAGGTGACAAGGAACCCAACTCTTGGTGCCATCAGCTGCTGCTGTTACCTTGGGTGCATATGAGCAGCAAGCTGGGATTCGAAGTAGAGCTCAAACTTGAATCTAAGCACTCTGCTGTGGGATTTGGATGTTCCAGGCAGTGCTTCCATCCCCTGTGCCAAACGTCCAATCTAACAAGTTCACATTTTTCCCCCTGGGGAGATTTTTATTTTCTGGCATAATGAAGTAAGAGACTTAAGAGTCTTTTGTTGTTGGTGTGACTGGAGTAACTGCATGTTTCTGGCTTACCTCAGAGGGTTCCCAGTGATACCTGTTGTCTTAGTTTAAACATAAGAGCCTTACATGTTCACTTCCAGTTAAGTACTGGATTGGCTGATAGATGTTATGGTCATCTTCCTCATGAAGCAGTGTACCTTAGCCTGTGAAAACAAGATCTATGTCCCAGTATTATTTCTTTTACTAAAAGGCTCTGTGCTCAGAAAAATTAATTTTCCTTAGGGACTTGTGTTTTTGTATGCACACTTTTTTTCCTCTAGGGAAAGTTGTGATAGCTGTTGTTGAGTTGTCAAGGAGTTTCACAACCACGAAATGATGAAGCAGGACATTGGATGAGCTCAGCAGTCCTATCAATCTGCACAGTTCCGTATTTCGATGGTTAAGAGGCTTTTAAAATAAAACTTTGGGATCAGGTAAAACATTATCTGATGAAATTTCCACAGTGAGAACTGTGTCATAAATGATTCTCCCTGTCCCCCAAAATAAATGGAATCTTATTTGTAGAGACAGCCGCACGTTGCAAGGATAGAACTCTCCAGGGAGACAGAAGGGAACCCTGTAGTTGGGAATACAGAACCTGCTCTTTTGGGAAGACAACAGGAAGAGAAAGAGACACCCCATGGGAAAGCGTTGGTTTTTGTGAAGTAAGAACGCTTCCCATAGGAAACTCCAGAAGTATCTTGGCCTCTTGTCTAAGAGCAGTACTACTGGACAGATAGCAGAAAAGAGGTAAGCAGTTAAGGAAGTAATCACTTTATAGACTAAACAGCTGGAGATGTGCAAGATCTGTTTTCAGCTCTACTGTCAGACTGGCACACAGCCTTGGCTGGTAGGCTTCTGCAGCTGAACAGCCAGAATTGAGCCAGATGAGGTTCATCTGTGAGGGTTCCAGTCCCTGCACTTGCTCGTTTTGGCTTAATTCTTCCTATAAATGACTCTGATGAAATCTTTCGGTGTCTCTTTGGTCAGAATCAGTGCACCTGCCAAAGGCCTTATTGTACTGCATTCTGCTTTATAAATTATACCTCACTGAAAATATTTAACACCATATGTATACCTATCAAGGAGATAAACCTTGCCTTGAAATGATGGGCGGAATTATCCTGGAGCTTTCTTCTCAAGAATGAATCACCTGAGTAAGACAGCCTGCCACCGTTTTGATTCAGAGTGGTCACTGAAATAATCATGGAATTACTTGTGAACAGATTAAAAAAAAAACTTGACAGAGTTATCAAACTGAAGCTGGAAGATCCAGAGGTGTAGCCCTGATAACAGGAATATATTTGGTTCTAGTTCAAATTTCATTAGAATCTTTCATAAATTAACTCCAGGATGAAAATGGAGAATTAGCTGCACATTTGTGCACTGGGTTGAATAACCCTCAATAAGAATTTTGCATACAGTGTTTATAGTCAGGGGCAATGCACATCATAAGAGCAATCATTCTTTTTCAGGCTCGTTACACTGTGGACGAGGTCAGTGTTCTTGGGTGTTTTAAGCCTCTCCAGGGGGTGCAAGATGATCCATTGGGTCATGGAGAAAATATTAAACTCCTACTTAAAGTTTTATTAGGTGTTCTGTCAAGAATGTTTAGAAGACCCCCACTGTCCATCCTTTGCACGGGAGAGAACAGACACATCTTGGGAAAATACATATAGACCATGTACTGTGCCATCTTATGTGATAAGAATTCAGGCTTGTAAAAGCCTTGAGTTCTGGGGAAGGAACAGCAGGCTAATCCTAATGTGACAAGAATACACACGTTGTGTTTAATATCACTTGAGAAGTCTGGAGATTGAGAAAGGGGAGTGCCAAAATGAATGGCCAGTGGGCAGTGGGTTTGATACATGATCTCTTGAGAGTCACGTTTGAGGTGAAAGTTACACAGGCCAGACATTCAGGAATTCTGGCAAATGTCATCATAATCAGAACGCCTTCTGCTGGGGTAAAAGATCTTGCATTCTTTTTTTTCTCTGTTTTCTCTGTTTTCGTCTTATCAAACAGCAGGTGGAACAATAGCTTAAGTTCATTACAGGCCTGGTATCACTTATCTCAGTACCACTCAAAAGAAAGAGGTACTGGGAAAACAACTGGATCCAACAAATCAGACATCAGTAAACCCATAGTTGATTTTCCTGGTATCAAAGAAGTAAGTGGAAACTTATTTTCAGAGATAAGCTGGTCAAACATCATTGAACCTAGTCCTTGGCTGAGGCCAATGGCTCTCAGTCTTTGACCCTTGTCAGAATAAGGAAAACTCTTAAAAGCACTAGTGCTTGACTCTCATCCCAGAAAGTCCCACTACGATTCTGATTTAATTGTCACGTGGAGCTTGGCAGCAGCAGTTTTTAAAAAGTGCTCTCCATAAAACTGACACCTTCCATTTTATGTGGGTTTGATGGTTATCAGGGAATTCCCTATAATTGTTCATTTCCGTGGCAAGCATCAAACATTAAATTACCCAGTTCCCTTTCTGTCTCTTTGGATACCACATTGCTGTCCTAACCTTTTGAGTTGAAATTGACAAAAATAGATGCTGGGCCCGGCGCGGTGGCGCAAGTGGTTAAAGGTCCTCGCCTTGCACGCCCGGGATCCCATATGGGCGCCGGTTCTAATCCCGGCAGCCCCGCTTCCCTTCCAGCTCCCTGCCTGTGGCCTGGGAAAGCAGCAGAGGACAGCCCAAAGCTTTGGGACCCTGCACCCGCGTGGGAGACCCGGAAGAGGCTCCTGGCTTCGGATCGGCATAGTATCGGCCCGTTGCGCTCACTTGGGGAGTGAATCATCGGACGGAAGACCTTCCTCTCTGTCTCTCCTCTCTGTATATCCGCCTTTCCAATGAAAAAATAATAAAAATAAATCTTTAAAAAAAAAAATAGATGCTAAAGCTGTCCTTGAGAAAGCAAGAACCTTGCCATTGAAAAGGAGAAATACTGGTCCTTCTCTCAGAAATCCACCTCATCACGATTTCTTAAACACTGTCTATCTCAAAATTATTCCTCTTACTGTCTGGGAGGCATAATCAGTAAAAGAACATGCTGATGAATCACATGATGTTAGGGGAATTCTAGGAAGGAAAAAGGGGTTGAACACTTCAGTTGGTTCATCATTTTACAAAGGAAGCGAGTGTCTGGATTTCTCTTTTAAATTATTGGTGGCTTTTGTCTTTGGCGGGGGATGAGAAATCTGGGATTATTTGGCCACTTTCCTCAAATTGGAGTCTGCAAACAGAAATTATTCGTCATGTTGGTGCTTCCCCTTTGTGGTATAAACTTTGTCCTTTTCACTTATTTTTGATTATGTATGCAACCACAGGGTTTGGAGCAAGGAGAAATGGTTTCTCTATAAACAAATAGCATACACACACACACACATATACATATATGTGTGTATACACACAGATACATACTTATATACATAAAGAATGAAGTTAATACAATAATTGACATCAACATACTTGGACAATCAAGAATTCAGAGTACTGTCCAATAATTTCTAACTCCCAAGCAATATGTGTGATTCCCCCTAACCATTGTAGTCAGAAAAAAGAAACTTGAGTAAGATGGGTTTAATACACAGGATTTAGTGTGACTGAGTAGTAAAATGAAAATTTAAAGAATCTTCTGGATGGAGTTTAAGTGCAGGTGTTAGTAGAAGCAGCAAACCACTACACAGAAGAATTAAAGGAGGAGGTAGTGTTAACTGAAGCAGAAAACCAGACACAATGAGTATCCACAGGGGACGCCACCAGCAGGAGTTGGTGTAACTGAACTGGAACCACCTGCTAGACAAGAACCTGGAAAAAGAGGGGACAAACACGCTCACTTCTTTCTTCTAACTCTCCAGTCAGTGCTTCCCGTTGGCTGAACTTCCCCAGGAGGTGTCTAGCATATAGTTTTACAAACTGCTAATGTAGTGATAAATGAATGCATCTACCATCTTTCATTCAGCGGTCCAACAGTAGCAGAGTTAGGGCCAGGAACCAAGAGCTGAACTCTGGTCTCTGACATGGGTGGTAGGGACCCAATTATTGAGCCATCATCTTCTGCCTGCTAGAGTGAGAGTCAGCAGGAAGCTGGAGCAGAAATGGAGACTGGACTGAAGCCAGGCACTCCGGTGTGGAAAACGGCATCCCAAGTGGTCCCTTAACCCACTGGACTACAATGCCCGCTCCTCAGCAATGCTTTATATAAATATACATTGATTTCTGAGAATTGCTAAAATATTCCATTGCATTAGTTATTATCGCTTTATTCTTGTATTTTAGTTTTTGTTGTATGTGCTTTGGGCAAAAATAAGCACAGGATTGTTACAAGAAAATTATTCTGTTTCATATTCAAATAGAATCTGTTACTCTTCAAGGCACCTGAAGTATGCTCTGTCTGCTGTGTATGCCAATATTCTAGCTTTATATTGAGCAGAATTCACCTGGAATCTATTGTCCTTCATTTTCTGTCTTCTGTTGTTATTTCATTCCATTCTGTTTCCTGTCAGAAATATTCAACCTGATTATGGAATCTGTTCACTATTTTTTTTTTCAAAAGTAGAGTTACAGAGAGAAGGGGAGACAGAGGGCTCTTCCACGCACCGGCTTGTTCCTTAATCAGTCACAATGACTAGTGCTGGGCCAGTTGAAAGCCAGGAGCCAGAAGCTTCATCTGGGTTTCCCATTGGGTGCAAGGGCTAAGGTCTTGGGCCATCCTTTGCTGCATTCCTAGGTACAGTGACAGAGAGCTGGATCAAAAGCAAATCACCTGTGACTTGAACTGGTACCTATATGGGTCGCCAGCACCATTGGAGGGGACTTAGTGTACTATGCCACCGTTCTGGCCTCCATCTTCTAAGTTTTTTTGTTTGTATGTTTGTTTTTTTTTAAGCAAAACTAGAGATGGTCTATGTCTTCATAGCTGATTAGTTGTATTGCCTTTAAAACAATTATTTTCATAACATGCTTTATAATATCTTCTTTTTTTCTTAGAAAGCATATTCTAATCTATGGATGTGACCATCACTTAAGCGATATTATACATTCAATTTAAAAGTAGATCTTATATTTTTATTGTTTCCCATCTGAATTATTTTGTCCATTTTTAATGCTGATTTAGGAGTTTCACATTCTTTTGCATTCTGTTTTTATTTTCTCCTATTTTAGGATTGCCAGTGCACTTTCAACATTTACACTTAACTTACACCATGCAAAACTAACCACCAAGAGCAAGAAAAAGATGTTAGTACTTTCTGAATGCAAATAACCATGTTTTTCATATCTAACATTTTTCGCTTTGCCTTGTGTTTAAACCCTTGAAATGGAATGCAGCTTTTTCGTATTCAATGTTGATTTAGATTTATATGCATTTCCCCCAATTTCTGGCTTAACAAGCCTATTGTTGCCTTCTCACGTCAATTTAATTTCCTTTCCTTGTGCAAGGGCCTGTGTGTGGTATTTCTCATTCTTTGTTAGTATGAACATTGAGTTTTATTGTACGTCATTCTTGAATGACAGTTTGGCATAGTAAAGAATTCTGGTTTGAAAGTTATTTATCTTCTTTTGGAAAAGGCGTCATTTCTTCTGTTTTTGTTGTTGTTGTTGTTGTTGTTGCTGCTGTTGGGAATTCTGGTACAAGTCCAATTGTTCATCTTTGGGAAATGTTTCTTTTTTTTTTCATGGGCTTTAAAATTTTTCTCTTTTTAATATTTCACAGTTTCTTTCCTGATGCAAGTGTCAATATATTTGTATTTGTTGTCTTCTAGACTCTTTGTACACCTTCCCAATGTGAAGATTCATGTGACTTTTTTTCAATTCCAGAGACTACATCCAGAGGAACAGCCTAAGTTTCTCTTCTAGTTAGTTAATTTCCTTATTAGAGTCCAGCCTGCTGTTTCACTAATCATTTGTATTTTTAGATATTTTTGTTGGTTTATTTACTAATTTCTATTTTGTTCTTTTAAAAATTGCACATGCTCACTTGGATGTGCTGAAATAGTTCATTTATTTTTTTCTGGAAAAAGACAATATTATGTGTACTATAGGTTCCTTATAAAGTTGTTTAAAAAATCACAGGGGAGGTTGAGATGTATTTTCACAGAATTATATAGTTGAATAATTTATAATAATAATAATAATGATAATAATGAAAGGTAACTGTTACGTGAAATGTTTTCACCAAAGACTAAAAGACTTTTTTTAACGAATTATGTTATTTTGATTAGAGATTTACAGAGAGATGAAGACAGATATATATATATATATATATATATATATATAGAGAGAGAGAGAGAGAGAGAGAGAGAGGGAGAGAGAGGGAGAGAGATCTTCCATCCCTGATTCACTCCCAAAATGGCCTCAGTGAGCCAATCTGAGCTGATCCAAAGACTGGAGCCAGGCGGTTCTTTTGAGTCTCCAATGAGAGTGCAGGGACCAAAAGACTTAGGAAGTGGAGCAGCCAGGATTTGAACCAGCATCTATATGGGATTTCCTCATCAAAGCCAGAAAAGTCTTCTTACTAAGCTTTTCTATTTTAGGCTTTTAACAAGTTTAAAAATTCTGTGTTCTGTGAACATATCTAAATTGTCACTAGTATAACATGACTTTTGAGTAATTGTAGGGAGGATCTGCTAATAAAAACTTCCGTTTTGCTTATTTTTCATACTCAAATATGGCATACGTTGTAAGGTATAAATGAAGCTGAGTGTGTCAGTGCATCACATGGAAACGCCAACTAACCAAAAGATGTGAGTCTGAAAGTTCCACCAGGAGTCTGGTGGGTGCCCCAGCCACTCAATACCTACTGCACCTGCTTGATAAGAGATGATTCTGTGATCATTTTATAAGTCTGTATTTGGAGGTGCTTGGTTTTTCTGGGTGACTTTCCCAGATGTTACCATGGAACTGTGAATCCTGAGATGAGTGAGAGAGGAGATGAATGACAAGCAGAGCTTGTAGGTACCACTTCTTGGTATCCAGGAAGTGAATTGCCTTTCTGGAGCGGCAAGGTGAAGTTTTTCAGCTCTAGTTCAACTTTTGTTGTTGTTCCATTTTGTTGATCTGCCATTTTGTTGATCTGCACAATATGCTTACAGGAATCTCTTTTTCAGCTCTCAATTTCTGGCCACAAAGCAACTGTTGGGGTGCTCTACATTCCAAGCATATTCCTGTATCAAAATACATGTGGTAAGTTAAACCCTGTTTTTAAAACTCACTGTGAGTAAAACCAATGTGAAATAACAGTCTGAATACACTCAGTTTGGGAGTTGGTTATTTTCTCATTGTCTTCATGTGAATGTCACCTGTACTTTTTGGAATATTATTTGTTGATACTTTGACAGGTGTAATTTGCCTTTAGGGCTATGTAAATCTGTGTAATAAATCATGGTGTTACATATCAGCAGTCCCTGTAAATAAAAGGCCGAGATGTTAATATCTTATTGCACATGTATAAGCTGGACTAAATAGGAGTTACATCAGGGTGGTTAAGTATCTCTTGCGGCAAATATTTGCTGAATATAAAGAGTGCATTTGGTTTAAGTTCCCCTTTATATGAACTTTGATGATTAAGAAAGGGTTCTCTGTGGTTTATTGTTTTGAAATTGCAGTGTACCATAGGAACTAATGAATCACTTTGCCATTAGGAAAACTCAAGTGCAATCTGAATGTTTTGCAAGAGTACTTTGGCAGTTGCTCTGGTCAGTTGGGTAAATGGCTCTATGCTTGGCAGTTCCATGAATGTTTAAACATCTGCACCCTGACTTCAGGGTGCCGTGGCTTGACTCAGGGTGTTCTTCCTGTCTGGAGTGCCCCCTCCCTGTTTCTTTGCCTGCTGAAGTCTTGCTGTGCTCCCAAAGCCAAAGAAAACATTACCTTCCCCTGGAACCTTCCTGGATTTCACACAGCAGAATTAATCATTCCATTATGGGGCTTCTGTAATCCTTTCTCCAGCCCATTGTGAAGTTTATCTCCCCATCAAATACATATTTGAGGTGTTTGGGGAGTTGAGGGGAATCACTGGCTCAAAACTCCATGCAAACTTTGTGCAGAGTAACCATTCAGTATCTGTAATCAACTTAGTTTATCTTCCCAGGAACTGAATTCTCTACTTGCACGTCTAAAAGAAAATCACTTTTGGGGTCCAGCGCGCTAGTCTAGTGGTAGTCCTCACCTTCCACGCACCAGGATCCCATATGGGCTTCAGTTCTAATCCCAGCAGTCCCACTTCCAATCCAGTCCCTGCTTGTGGTCTGGAAAGCAGTTGAGGATGGTCCAAAGCCTTGGGACCCTGCACCCACATGGGAGACCTAGAACAGGTTCTGAGCTCCTGGCTTTGAATTGGCTCAGGTCCAACCATATTGGCTGCTTGGGGAGTGAATCACCAGACAGGAGATCTTTCTCTCTGTCTCTTCTCCTCTCTGTATACTGATTTTCCAATTAAAAAATAAAATAAAATAAGTCTTAAAAATTGCTTTAATGAATTTTTCAGGATGACTAATACACAGTTTCATCAAGGGGTTAGAATTACCTGCAGGGCCCAGAGCAATAGCTCAATGGCTGAATCCTCACTTTGCAAGTGCTGGGATCCCATGTGGGCACTCATTGGTATCCTGGCTGCTCCACTTCCCATACAGCTACCTGTTTATGGTCTGGGAAATCAGTAAAGGATGGCCCAAATCTTGGTACCCAACACTCGTGTGGGAGATCTGGAGGAAGTTTCTGGCTTCAGATTGGTTCAGTTCCACCCGCTGTGATCATTTGGGAAATGAACCAGCAGGTAGAAGATCTTTTTTCTCTCTTTCTCTCTGTAAGTTCAATCTGCCTTTCCAATAAAAATAAGTAAATCTTTTAAATCTTTTAAAAAAATCTTTTTTAAAAATGCACATTGTGGAACTCAGTTTATCTCTTATTTTTCTTTTCCATGTAAAGTTTGCCAGATGTTTCACACTTGTAATACTTAGATTTGAGATATCCTACAATACTTTTAAAAGATGGATTTCTCTTGTTTTGAGACAAAGGGACAATTTATTAATAATATGAAGGGTTTGAAAAGAAAGACATTTGGTACCAGAATGCCAAACAGTATTGATTCTTATATATCACTTACCACATTAAAGAAAATGTGGTGTGGGAAAACAAAAATTTGAATATTCTACATTTACATTAATTGAGGAAAAAGAAGTTCAAGGTTATATGTTAGACTGTGATGAATAAAACCGTAATTGAGTTTAACCTCATTGTTTCTTAATGTAAGGTGGGAGTGTATGTCTTTATTCTCGTTGAGTATCCCTGAATATAATTTGTGTGAAACCTAGGACAAAACTTGGTATGTAGAACTTATGAAAACTTAAAACCTTATTGAGTTTTGATTAATCTTTATCTGAATGGTCATTTCCATTGAATTTCACATTGAAGACTGATAGTAAAATTCTACAAGAATATATATCTAAGAAAGTTTCATAGTGATTGAAAGCAGAAAGTTTTCAAAGTAGTTACCAGTCTAATATAAACATATCGAATATTCCCTGGGTGTTGGATAGGTGTGAACATATACCCTTCACTGGGTTTCAAGTTTAGATGACTTTCACCATGCTCCTCTCCTTATGTACTTCCAGGACACAGATTGAAGGTAGCCCTTTTTGGTCATTTCTCCCTTTGAGAGGTGAAATCAACGGTGATGCTGGAACAGCTACAGGAACAGAGAGCCATCTTCCCTTCCGTTTCCTTCCTCCTGAACACATTCATGCCCCAATGTCTGGAACCTTTGAATATGTTACAGCACAGGATAAAGGGAATGTAGCAGATACAATTATATTAAAGACCTTAAGATGGGGAGATTGTTCTGGATAATGTAACAGATCTGAGAAAATCACTGAGTTCTTCAAGAGCAGACGGGGCGACGTTAGATAGGGAAAGGAAGTAAGAAAATCAGCTAAGGTCAGAGAGGAAGGAAGATGCTCTACAGCTGGTTTTGAAAACAGAGGGAGGGGCCAGGAGTTAAAGGCAAATGGTCAAGCTCTGGGAAATACTTTAAAAAGGCTATGGAATAAGAAAACGAAGCTTATTTGGGTGCAAAATTTTATTTGTTTTATGTTTTTATTATTTTTATTTTGAATGATTGTATTACTTGCATGGTAAGATCTTGGTCTTAAAAACTATTGTGTGATAAGCCACAAGCATTGTCATTCTAAACAGTTATGTTCTCATGGTTTTAGGTATAACTCATGTAAAAAATTTTTCTATTTTATTTTTTAATTCTGTGGCAAAATTCCATAGGCTCTGGGATTTTCCCTACTCCCTCCCCAAATTCCCTCTCCCCAACTGATTTCTTCTATATTAGTACAATAGTACAGTCCTTCATAAGCAGTCATAAGTCCATCATTCTGTTATTTAAGTGTGTTCTAAAATTGCTAGTATGGACAATGGCAGACAGTCCAGCATCCTGTTGTCAAGATACATCCAACATTTTCATTGGGACGCCATCTTTGGTTTGGAGGCAGAGATGCATATTGCATTGTATCTTCACATCTGGATAGGATAGTCTCTATTACACCATTACTATACATTCCCTTAAATGAGAAGCCATAAAACAAAAGCAACAACAGGAATAAAGTAAAAACAAAAAATTTGCAGCACCATGGAAAGTAGAATGCTGCTGAATAACCAGTATGTTAGTGAAGAAATGAAAAAGAAAACACAAAAGCTTCTTGGAGAACATGATGTTATTATGTGAGCTATGAGTCATAAAAAATTTGATAAGAGAAAAGAAACTATTTTGAAGAAATGAAATAAAACATAATATCGAAACACATGGGTTACAACAGAAATACTATTGGAAGGATTATTGATCTTATGATTTGTGTTAAGGTTGCCTTATATCAGAAAGAACATAAGATATTTGTCCTTTTGGGATTGATTTATTTCTCAGAGCGTAATGGTCTCTAGTTGGGATCAATTGATTGCAAATGGTGTGCAATTTTAATATTTTTTAGTGGCTGAGTAGTAATTCCATGGAGTAGATGTACCATGTTTCTTCAAACACGGCTCTTTGGACTCTTCGGAATTAAGGCAAATGGGAGGCTCTGGGAAGTACCTTAAAAAGGCCATGGAATATGAAAGTGAAAGATAAACTTACCTGGGTGCCAAAACATTTTTTAAATCAATGCATAGTATTTTCATGATATGAATTTCTGATGGACTTTTGAAGATTCTTTGAGAAGTCTTTATAAGCCTTAGGCTCTGAGAGACAATAAATTTATGTTGTTTTAAGCCATGACATGTCTGATAACTTGTTAAAGCAGTAATTGGGAGCAAATATACATTTTTACTTTCTTTCCATTTTTTTTCTCTCTATATTTTTAAGAGTAATAATGTATAGTGGCTAAGATGATAAAATCCAGACGGCTGTCTTATTTTGGGTAGTAGGTCAACTACTCGGTGCCTCCCTTAAGTCTGCTGTAAATGGAAATAACAGCAAGCCTCACCTCAGAGGATGGTCATGCAACACATGCTGACTGCTTTAAACAATGCCTACACCATGTATATACGTCTACATTATTGCTTTGTATTTTCACAAGTGCAAGCCTCAATAATTAAAATTGGTTTCTAATTTAAGATAAATTCTCTGTCATTAATACATGGCACTTTTAAAAATTTAATTTTTAATATTGTTTATGTAGTTGAGAGGGTTCACACCTATATGGGTCTTGGATTTGAGTGGGGAAGGTCAAGATAGGGAGGAAGGTAGGTGGAACTAATGTTTCGGCTTTTTTTCCTGTGTCCACAAGAGGGTTAGGGCAGGAGGCCCCTTTTTGCTATTAACTATATTAGCACTTGCTGGTGGCTGCAGCTACCTGGTCAGTTCCTCCCTCAGCCCCATCTCTCTAAGCCTAGCCTGCCACAGGCCCAGTCTTCATGCATACCAGTAGGTGCCGTGGCCTCGTTGGGGCAACTCCCAACAACCCCCTTCCAGACCTGTCCCAGGTTCTGGTTTTTGCCTGTGCTGGTATGTTTTAAAGTTTAGTCCACTCAGTCTCTCATTCCATCTGGCTCTGGTAAACACCTGTGGGTTCTGTAGCTTAGCTCAGCCTAACCTGCCTGCAAATTCAGTCCATATGTATACCAACAGATGCTGCTGCTATGACCAACCTGGCCTGCCCTCAGTCCTGGCTCTCAAGATCACCAGCAAGAGCTGCAGCGCAGGAGGGGAGTACCCACAATTCCCCTACTAGGACATTCCTAGCCCTGGAGCTTGCATCTGCCAGGGGATCCTGTGGTCCTGCTTGACATGACTCAGAACCAGTCTTGGTACTTGCAAGCAGGTATTGTGGGCTAGCCAGGCAGACCCACAGCACCCTCTGGCTTTTGTGTGCACCAGAGGGTGCAGCAGCCTAGTCTAGCCTTGCCTCCCCCAGCTGTCATGTGAACTGCCAGGTGGTCTGCACCCCATCCTGGCTCTTGGTTGTGGATTCTCCCAGCCCAGCCTGCCGCCAGACATGACTCACACATATGCTAACAAGTACTGCAGGCCAGCCTAGTCTAGCCCTGTCTCTTGCATTCATCAGCAGCAATTGCAGCCAAGCAGGAGAGTTCCCCAAGTTGTCCTACAATGCCCACTCCCAGCTCTGGGTTTTGCATGTGTCAGCAGGTACTGTGACCCAGCTTGACATGGCCAACACTTAGTCCTGGCACCCTCCGGTGGGTACTGCACCCTAGTTGACTGGCCCACACCTATTTTGTGTGAGGAGTCAGACAGGATAGTAGGCAGTCAGGACTTCTGGTCTCTGGTGAAGTTGAGACCATACAGGCCTGCTGAAGTCTTGGCCACACCTACAGGTGGGCGATACCAGCATTGCCCATCCATTTCCTAACTGGTTAAGAGACCACCAATGGGGAACATCTTACCTGTAGGTTCCCCACCCAACAAGGAGGGGTCAGGGAATGCTTAAAACCCAAGACCCTTCCTCAAACCTTTGGTGTCTCTCCCTCCTCTTTTGAGAGGCACCCCACCTTCCGGCTTCCTTTCCGGAGGTTCTTCCCCCTTCCCTCCCTTCCCTGCTCCCCTGGTCCCTTCACAAAGAAACTTTTCTGTTTGCAACTGATTCCCAGCTTTTTATTCCTATACTAAGCTGAGGAAAGAACCCACCGGGCATTTCTGGCAACAGTTATTTTTTAAAAATATAAAGTTATCTTTCTCCCCCATTTTTTATTTTCCAAGAGCATGTTTCTTTCAAGGGGACCTTCTCCCCTTGAGGGAGGACAAAGGGGCAGAATTAACATACCAATTCACCATCTTACAGTTGCAGCAAAAGCAAGGAGAAGTGACCCACCTAATCTCATCTCTGGACACCATCAATGAGCTGGTGCCTGAGTGATCAGCTTATCACTAGAATGGGAAGAGGAAGTTAACCAGTCCCACCCTTCTGTGGTTTGCTTTGAAACCGATGCTATTGTGAACAATTTTGTCCTTTGAGTAACTCCCCTGAGATGGTGCATAAAAGACATCATTTCCACTATTAGCCTCGGATTTTTCTTTTCTTTCCTCCTTTGGATCCAGACCTTCTGCCACACTATGACAGGAGTTCTGGTTGTTTTTCTCAAGACACATGGAGCCCCCTTTTGCCACCATGGCAGGAGCCCTCCCCTCCTCCATGGTCCAACTGGCTTGGTCTGTCACCTCTCCCAGCGTTCTTCATAAACTAGCTAGTACTGTAGTTCTGCAGAGGTGAGTCCACAAGTGCCCTACAGAGTCTTTCCCCAGATCCAGTTCTTTCATGTTCTGGTGAGTGCTGTGGTTTAGCCTGACATGACCTTCCTCCTGCCCTGACGCTCATGGGTGGGTACGATGGCTGAGCTCAGCTAGGCATGCCCCTCTGCCCCAGCTTTGGTGTGCGCCAGTTGAAGGCAGGTGATGCTGTTAAGCCCAGAGCAGGTATCCCACATGGGTGAATATCTTGACCCCTAGAAATCATTCCTCTTCTGCTGTTTCACACTCTCAGCTGCTCCCACTAGAATATGTCCTCAGATCACCTTCCTTTGGCAATTTGCAGATCCAACCCTACAGGCTAGGATGGCCACCATCCTGCCCCACATTCCACACCTTTCCCACATATCTTTAAAGAAAAGAAAAGTAGAATACAATTGGCTACTATGCTGGCATATAGGTATAGTTAACACAGAGTTGGCATTGACCAGGTCCTACATGCCCACCAGCTCTTGGCTCCTTTTCTCCCAGCCATGTAACACTTGCCTAGGTACAAAGCAAACTAGGCAGTTGCCTACAGCTGGGCAATTCATGGCACCTTAATGGAGAGGAGTATAGGAGTTATTTATTTTCCATTCAAATGATTTATATAATTTTGTATTTATTAGCACATTACCTGTTGATTTTATAGGATTTATGATAGCTGTCTAAAGTGCAAGAGAGAGGAGAAGGTGCTCATGACTCTATCATTCCTCTGGACTCCACTACTGGTAACATGCCCACACATTTCTAAGTTATTCTATGTTTGAAGAAAACCTGTAGTAATACGGCATATAGTCACCCTTCAGTGTCTTTGATGATTAGCACCAAAATCCTCATAGATGCTCAAGTTCCTTTTTTTTTTTTAAAGATTTATTTTTATTATTTTCTCATTGGAAAGGCGGATATACAGAGAGGAGAGACAGAGAGGAAGATCTTCCGTCCGATGATTCACTCCCCAAGTGAGCGCAACGGTCGATGCTATGCCGATCTGAAGCCAGGAGCCTCTTCCGGGTTTCCCACGCGGGTGCAGGGTCCCAAAGCTTTGGGCTGTCCTCTGCTGCTTTCCCAGGCCATAGGCAGGGACTGGAAGGGAAGCGGGGCTGCCGGGATTAGAACCGGCGCCCATATGGGATCCCGGGCGTGCAAGGTGAGGACCTTAACCACTTGCGCCACCGCGCCAGGCCCCAAGTTCCTTATTTTAAAAAATGGAGTAGTATTTGCATGTGACCATTGCAATGTTCCTATACACTTTAAGTCATCTCTAGATTATTTAAAATACTTAATGTAATAAAATTGCTATGTGAATAGTAGCTATGTTGCTGTATTAAGGATATAATGACAAGGAAAATAATTTTCTGCATGTTTAGTACAGATGTGGATATCATAGGTCTAAGTATAATGATTGACTGAACTGCAGATGTTGTGTATATGGACATTAGGGGTAACCGAATTGCTTTAACTTAAATATCACAAGTGTTTTCCAGAGATACCACAATGTGACAATCACCCTACTGTGGAGCAGTCAGAAATTTTGTACTCATTATTATAATAGTAAAATGAGTATTTTTGCATGTATATTTTATTGTGCTTTGATAAACACACAGCATAAAGTTTACCCTCAAAGCTATAAAAATGTTAAGTAGCCATGTTTGTGCAAATATCATTAATATCCAGCTAGTTCCAAAACTGGGCTTCACTGTTGCCTCAGCGTCAGATTGTTTCTGTATGATGGAGTTATAAGAGGTAAAATACTGCATTACAGAGAAAAAATACTATGAAATACATCCAGAATTATTGTACAATATCGGTCCTACCATCCTTATGGTATCATTCAAAATGTGGAGTATCATTGCATGGAGTATCATTCAAAATGTCTTTGCTAATTCACAGGTAAAAACAATCTCATTTTGTGTGCATTTATTTGTTATAGAGCTGAGCATTTCCTAGTATGTTAATTAACTATTTTATTTAATCTGTATGCTTCTCAATGATTTAGTTACTAGAGCCATTTGTATTTTTATTCACTAGTGTAATGAGTTAGCTTTAACTCAGTTAAATCCAATACATTTATATTTATCTTGCATGCATCTTTGCTAGATAACAAGAAAGATATGGAAGATTTCTTAATTTGAAAACAAACTGGCCTCAGCTACTTTTGATTGTGCAAAGCAGAAGTTGAAACAAGAAAAAGTAAAAGGCGGTACTGAGAACATACATTTTTGCCCTTTGTTCTGCTTCCAGGGCCACGGTGGGACATGAGAAGGTGAACTTGGAACACTGCTCTTTGCTCCACTCTCCTGGTTTAACTCAAAGACTCTATTCTTATCTGCTTGTGTATTTTATTTGCTAGGAGGAATTTTACTGGGGAAAAGGTCCTTTGGTTAATAAACATTGAAAAATAAATTCAAACAAACAATTTCCAAGCATAGCATTTGTGTATATCACCTGTGGGGCTTGTGAGAAGTAGATTCCTAAGACCAATCTCAACAGACTTTACGGCTGGAGCCATGGACTATGCCTGCTGATACGGTCCACGTTATCTCATCCAGCCAGTAGGAGAACCACACTTTGAGAAACTCTGCTCTATCCTGTTTCCCACAGAGCTGGATTTACAAGGTGATTCTAATTGGCATCCAAGATTATGTTCCAACAGGCTAAATAGAATCGATGTGGCATAAAATAAGATAGACTCTTAGAAGGTGAGAGATTTTCCTTAACCATCCTCTCTTAGTCCTTCTGGACATATCAACAGGAGGCTCAGTATAAGCTAGTGCATCTTTAACAGTTTTCTAGCAAATATTAACTTCCCTTTTAACAAAGACAGAACAAGACAACATAGACTTCAGGTTCAGAGCTTTAGAGATAATAGGACCTAATTAAATTGCAGTATATTTTATTAGGTTTACTTGTATGGCTCCTTTCTACTGATAAAACCTTATATTGGAATCTTAATTCCAATGGTGGTAGAAAGATTCTGGGAAGTGACAGTAGATATGTTATGGATACAAATGGTGGAGTCCAAAATAAAATGAATCAACTGTTTGATTTGTTGGTTTGAAACATGGGTTGTTGTCCCAAGAAGAGCACATCAAAATGAGTGACAAGATGGACAAGCTTTGGGTGCAGCACTAGACGACATGTTTTTGGAGGTTTGGCAACATGGAAACCTTTTCTTGTGCTCTGCCTTGTAGCTTGTTCTACCAGCCACCATCCCAAGGGTGATTACTCTGTTTTTTATTCCTACAGATGATTCAGAGGAGTAAATGGGGGAACTTGTGTCTATCTTCAGTGACACCTACATGATTCTTTACTGGACTGAGTGGGATCAGGCCTTGCCAGCTGGCAGCCTAGCACTTGGCAGGGGCTGACACAGTGGCCTTGAGAAATTCCAGACCATTTCCTAAAAGCTTGAGGAAGACAGCAACAACTCTGACTCACCATGCCATGTAAGGTGTAAAGAGAATTCCATGAGAGTTTTGCCAAGGGTTTCCTTTTAAAGTATGATAGGAGACTGGATTATTATCAACCAAGAAAGTTTCATGTAGAAAAAAAAAAAGCTCATTCAAATATTGTAGATTTTAAGAAACTGATTGAAGGCTTAGTATCCCTACAGTAAGTGTTAATTTACTTGCTTAAAATACTAGCAGTTCTTTGTTCATAGCAACCACTTATCTTACAGTATAGGCTAATATCTAATTTACTTGGTTTTTGAAATGTTAAATCATTTTATTAGTAATAAAAATTGCAAATGGAGAATGTTTGCTATGAGAGCTTAAAATGATTTCTTTTCAGTTTTTAAAAAAGTCTGTTCATGTAAAGAGAAGAGATCTTCTGGGTTCACAAGTATGACTCTAAGATGATTGCCATAATTTCTTCCCACAATACCTTCTGCTTTATGTGTTTCTCTTTTTTCTTTTTTAATATTTTTAATAACATACTTTTGATTTACTCTGTAATCTCAGGCTTAATGCACCGCTAGCCAAAATGCTCAACAAATAAAAACCAGGAAGACCACTGTCCCAGAGGAATACAGACAAGGGTGATAAATGACAATCAAATCTTAACATGTCAGTTTCATTCTTATGCCATTATAATGTGAAGTTTTGTATGCATAGAGATGAACTATCAAAGAAAATAGTTATTACTTTCTTATTATAATTTAAGTGGTTATAACTAGAAATAGAAGCAAAGCAGCAGAAATATACCTTCAGTGAAAACTGACTATTGCCTTTTTGTTAATATCTTCCAAACCTTGAGAAAAAAAAAATGTCTTGAAGAGGAAGAAGGCATTGTCCTTATTTTGTCTTCTGATTTTCTGCCTTGCTTTGTTGGTCCTTGATGTGATGTCACAGCATCTGCCTTTAGAAATGTTGTATGCAGGATGTAAAGTAGAGGCAGAAAGAAAGAGGAGAGGAAAAGACATTCATCAACTCTGTGTTATCATCCAAAGCAACTACACTACAGCCTGGAGACCGGTAGGGTACTGAGGTGTGTGTCAGTCTTTTTGGTGGATACATGTATTTATATCATGCTAACACTGGTATATTCACATGAAAAACTCCTATTCCTGCAATGACAGAAATGTAAACTTTCCCCTCTCACCAAATTTGTGAATAAAACAGATGTTAATCTTGGAGGTTAATGGTGTTTTTGGTCTTTCATGCAGCTTGCAAGCAGTCGGAAATAGGAATCACTTGGCATTTGATAATGGCCATTGGAAATAAGTATATGTGGCCTCATCTGTGAGTGTAGTCCTAGAATCCTTACAAAGTACTTCCAGCTGCTGTCTCAGAGCAGTCACCGTTAAAGCCTGTGTGTGGTTTTCCTATTTCAGTCACTCTTCTAGGACTCTGGGTGTATGCTTAAACTGGGGTTGACAGATTCATTAGAAAGCTCCCACTAAACTTGCCTGGGGCCATCTCTCCCTGCCCAGGGCTGCGAATGCGGGTTTGGTTCTCCACTGCACTCACTGTTCTGCTGTCCCCCCCTTGTCCCTGTTAGGACATAGATCATTCAGCAGGTGAAGGTGTTGCACGTGGTTTAAGTTTTTAATAGAACAAGCCCTCTGGTCAGAAATAAATCCTGCTTTGTAGTGTAGGTGGTTTAAGTTTGAAGTAAAATGTCAGTATGGCATTTCAACACTTTCAGTAGGAGCCCCCAAGGGCCAAATCAATCATATCATAAGGCTGTGAGACACTGAATTTGGCTTGATGCATAACCTGAGCAGACTATTCTGCTTTGTCATACTAGAGGCCAAGATCACGGGGAAGTAGCCATAGCTAAGATGAAGATGGGTTTTTGGAACAGTAAAATTTGAGATAACCATTTTGCAAGTCATTAAAAATATAGGAACTATTCCCTGGATGAACCTTACTAAGAAGCAAAGTTGATACAAAGAAGGCCTAAGTGTGGGCTCGCGTATTTACCAATCCAGACCAACCCAAAGCAACCACTGTTGAAGAACCCAGAATATATAAGCAGTGGTCTTGTTCCATCCTGAAATGCATCAGAATGTGAGTCTCCATGGATCAGAATCCCAGCCACGTGTGCATTTGGGATGCAGCTCTGATCTGCAGGAGTCAGAAAGCCTACAGCCTCCATTTACTCTGGAGAAAAGAGTTCATCACGTAGCGGGCCAGTCAGCTAAGTGTGCTGCGTCCAAGAGGAGAGGTGGTTGAAAATAAATGTTGACATTAAAATTACTGACCATGGTCAGCTGACTGAGCTCAAGAACAGGGCTGAGAATGTAAGCCTTACAGAGTTTTCACTCGTATGCCAGCTTTGATCAGCCTTTCCTGTGATTTTGCAGCTAAGAAATAACAATTCTCTTGGTTTCTCTCCTGGTTGGCATTTGGGAAATGGCTGCTTTTTAGAACTTGGCTCTGATCTCCTCGTTGGTATTTGCCTGGTCTTAACTCTTGACACTGTGCTCTGTTCCTTTGAGTTCCTGGCGTCTCAGTTTCTCCCTGCAGTTAGGGACATGATCAATCTCCCAAATCATTTTATTCTGACAACTGATAATATATCAAGTTCAAAGGAAACTCTTAGGCAACCCTTTGGGGTCTTCAGCAGGACACTGTTTTGATCAGCATGCCAAATATAATTTATGAAAGTCAAATAAACTCTTACCAGTTTAAAAGCAAAGGACACGAAACTACTTACCATCATGTTTTTAGGGCTTCTTAGAAAGTTGTTGTTAAGACAACTTTTTACTTTCTGGCCATCCATGATTCCAGCTGATTTCAGCTGCTGTTGTTTAGAGTATACAAACACACACACACACACACACACACACACACACACACACACACACACACACACACAGTTTCTTCCCAAAGAATTCTGCTGTCAGTAATGCTATGCAGCCTGGCACAGCACACTTGACAATATCAAAGAGGATGATAGCATATAAATGTAAGAGAGAGTAGAATGTGATTTGGTTGCATGATCTAACCAGAAAAAACAAATGACATTGAGTGACCCGAAGCAACCTGACTTCTTCAGGCCTCTGGTCCTTACACATGTAATGGTTTTGCCACAGCAAAGAGATGGTAGAAAAAAAGGTGTCAGGGGCTTTTAGAAAGGAGATCCCATCCTTTTCAGTTACGTCTGATTTATGAACTGTTTCAACTGTTTCCCAAAGTCTGTCTCCACAGCCTCTCCTGTCTGCCTGATAAACAACAGCACAAAAATTGTGCTCGTTTGCAAAATCTGACTTTGACATGCATGAAGTCCCTTTTTGGACCCTCCGAGGAAGGAACTGTGAAAATTCCAAAGAGCTGCCAGTGACGGATGTCTCCTGCCCTTCCTAGTAGCAGGCAATAAAAGGGCCCCTGGAAAGAGAAAACACACAGGCCCTGGAATCCTCAGCCTGCAGCTCCTCTCTCCTCGAACTCTCCGGCTCTCATGCCCCCACCCATTCAGTTACTCTCCCTCTCACACTGTAGTCTGTTTTCCAGAAATACGTTTCTTTTGATTTTAAAGTTAGTTGGAATTATAGAAAGCAAACTAAGCTTGCTGTGCAATTTTCTCACAGCCAAGAAGAGGGTGGGTGAGAGAGAATTTGGATTAAGCTGGCCATTCCCAACCCCTCATAGCCTTCTTTTCAAAGTAAAATCTTTTAAAAAAAAATATATATATATATATGGAGAGCGCATAACTCAGTAGTTATCTGGCAATGTGAGACCATGAGTATTTTTCAAATAATAATGATGCCAAACTGTAGAAAAAGGAAACTACTTTCCTTATTCCAAAGATGCAATGTAGATGAAAATCTCTCAGGAAAGACTTTTTAGAGAACAGGTTCATGTGCTAGTCTAGACTTACGGGAAAAGCATCATAAAACTGCTACTTTCAAGGAGCCAAGTTTTCTTCCAATGCAACCTGAGGGGAATCCAGGTTTTACAATGGATTTGGCAACCATCGGCCAGTTCTTGTCTCATTCATCTGATAATGATCTTGAAGAACACCATA
The DNA here is from genome assembly GCF_017591425.1 of Ochotona curzoniae. NCBI lineage: Eukaryota > Metazoa > Chordata > Mammalia > Lagomorpha > Ochotonidae > Ochotona > Ochotona curzoniae. The sequence goes on along the minus strand of NW_024466312.1, from coordinate 3,030,400 downwards.
TTAACAAGAGTTTTTGCAGATTTCATGTTTATTCACTTTTTTTTTTTAACAAAGGGGAGTGTTGATTTGAATCAGACAAGAGCTCTCTAACAAAAGACTCCTGAGTGTGAGACGCTTTGAGTGTCTGGTTGGAAGGGCTGATTTACTCTCCCTGGGTCTGACATCTTGGTCTCAAGAGGGCATTTTGTGGAGTGTTTTGCCCCTATACCAATTGATATCATTTGCAACATTAGCATGTTGGCTCAAAAGAGACATGGGGTGTAGTAGTCCTCAGAATGTCTGAGAACAGCTGGGAATGATGATGGTGTTTATGAGTAACGTCCCTGGTAGACACATGAGATCAGCTTCTTCCCAGCTCTTGTACCAATCTAGAGCTGGAGGCGGATGAACAGAGGTGAGGTGGTGTGGCGTGACAGCTGGAATGCAAGCAGGAACAGTCATCTTGGCTCTGCCGAAACCCTACTTGCCATCTGTGGGTGAGGCTAGTCAAATGTTTGGTATCCAAGGGCATTTAGTCCTGGCCATACTTATGTTCCTTTTTTTTTTCCTTTTTAAGGTTTTATTTATTTATTTGAAAGAGTTAAAGATAGAGGGGGAGACATCCATACCCACAACTACACCCCCCATACATAGAAAGAGAGACATAGAGAATATCTTCCAGTTTCACTTTCCAGATGATCACAATGGATGGAATTGAAGCAGACTGAAGCCAGAAGCTTCTTCTGAGTCTCCCATATGAGTGGCAGGGGCCCAGGCAATTGGGCCATCTTCTGCTGCATTCCCTAGGGTATTAGCCAGGAGCTAGATCAGAAGATCCAGGACTCACCCAATGCCCATGCAGACATGCTTGCATCACAAGAAGCAGCTTGACTTGCTACACCACAACCCAAGTCCGGTTTTCCTATTTTTAAGAGGAAATTGTTTTAGAAATTAACTGTAAAAAGAGTCAGACTTTTCTTTGGGCATAAAGTAATAGTTAAACAACCATAAGTGAAGCTATAAAACACATGAATGGAGGCAGGTGTTTGTGCAGTGTATAAGGTACTGGAATGGCTGCATTCCATATGTGGAATGTTTAGGCTTGAGTCCCAGATATACTTATGATTCCAGTTTCCTAACTCATAATGGGGAACAGTAAGTGACAGCACAAGCAGAGGAGTCCCTGTTACCCATGCAGGAGACACTGGTAGAGTTTCCGGCTCCTGACTTTGGCTTGGGCCTGTGTGTATTGTTTTGAGTCTCTGGGGAATAAAGTAGGAAATAGCAAATCTCTATCTTTCTCTGTGTCTGTCACAGTCTCTGTTTTTTTTTTAAACACATATGAATCAGAATTATATAGAATTATTTTTTTCTAGGGTGACTCATGATCTTTAAAATTCAAGGAACCAGGGGCTGGTGTGGTGGCTCAATAAACTAATCCTTCTCCTCCAAGTGCAGGCATCCCATATGGGTCTTGGCTGTTCTACTTCCAACCTAGCTATATGCTTATGGCCTGGGAAAGCAGGAGAGGATGGTGTTGCTTTTGTGTTTTCTGGGAAAAAAAAATATATTATTTCTCTTGGTTGTCCAGGGTCATGTGTTTTAATGACAGATGGAGCAGGTCCAGTAACAGGAGCCACACATGTTGCTGTGGTCTGTATTTGATGTTGTGACATTGAACTCTAAGCTGTGGAGTCTATCTTTCAGTACAAGGGAAGTAGGGAGAGCATAATAGAGCTTGACATTTACTGCCTTCCCTGAGGTGTAATAAAATGTGATGGACATGAGTGGATTTTCACGAAAGAGAATGCAGTTTTCCCACTTTAAATGTCATGTGCAAAGTGTGAGCAGAAGTGCAAGTCATGCAGTGTGCTTGTGCGTGAGTACTGGTGTGACTGTGTGTGTGGGGGTGGGGAGAGTGCAGCTAAAGGTGGCCAAGGGTGGTTGAGCTGCTGAACGTTTTGCCTCTTTGTCTTCATCAAAAACTTTCTGCTACTAAGTCTGGGGGAGGGGCAGCTTAGGCTCCTTAGGAAGGTACGCATGATGGGTACTTTGGGTTGGCAGATAAAAAGGGATGTCAATGCTGAAATTATCTAGTGAAGAAATGGCTGAGGGTAGGGAAGTCAAACTCCCTGACAATATTTTATAACAACGTAGTAGTTGTTATAAAACCTGTAGTTGCAGCTGGGAATTGTTGAAAGAGTCAGCAGGTGAACCCAGACTAGCTCCATAGGCAATGTGATAAGCAATTTGTGATGCCTGTTTCAGGTATGGCCTTGTGTCATGCTGTAGTCATTATGGAATGTTACAGAGGCAATGTGATCAGAGCAATGTGGCTTCTAATCAGATCCACTCATGCAAAGCTAAGTGACTGAGCAAGTAATTTAACTTCTCCAAGTTCAGTATCCTTCCCTGGTAATTGGGGTCCTACCCTTGTAGAGTATTTGTGAGGATGAAGCAAGATAGTTGCTGTTACGCTAGTATTTATAATTAGGACCAGTGTAAGGTAACTAGAATCAAGTGACAAAACTTTGCATTAGAGAGATGCAGGTCGGAATTACATCATTGGCTTCTTATGAATGCTAGGAAACTTTATTAGCAAGCACAGGTCACAGAGGGGTTCATTTCAGATTCTGCATGAAAAGGCAAACATAATCATTTCCGCCAGACAGAGCCAAAGTCATGTGGGGAGGAGGAGTGTGGAATTGGCAGTAATCTGAAGGAAGTGATCCTTCATGGTAGTGAATTATGAATAGTTCCAGATCTGGGGGAAGAAATTCAATTGTGCCCCGGGGTCTTGCCCAGTGTTGTCTTTCATTGTCAGAGAGTGATAGCTCACCTTTCTTTTCACTCTTGAATCTCATTCAGCGCCATGATAGAGTAGATAGGGCACCCCTGGGGAAGAGGATCCAGATGGAAACACTAAATGAGCAGGGCTCTGATGGTGAAGAAGCTGTGGTGAGAGAGGAAGGGGATTGTCGGGATCTCAGGGGGACTGTGGGGACTGTGTGATCCCTTCTAGAGACCTCTTCCATTGTGATAAGGAGGGCACAAGTGGCATTTGTATTCCTGGTTAACTTTGGCACAATACTCTGTTTGCTTGAAACTTCACTGGACTCTGGTGGCCCATCCTTTCATAGCAGATGTGAGAGTGGTAGAAGTAGTAGTGGGGAAACCTATTCCTTGGTCATCCAATGGACTTTGGCAATAACCATCACTGTGGGTCATCAAGAGCCTTGAGTCTCAGTTTGTGTAAACTTCCTCATTTGAATAAACAAGACATATACAAATAGCTAAAGAGGGGGTAGAGAGAAAGGACCTGTTTAGGTTTCATCATTGCTATCATCATTGTTGTCTCATTGTCGTCTCCACACTAAGTTGGCTTCACCAAGAGCCAAGAAACACATCAAGTCCCTGGAGTTCCCTTGGTTTGCCAGTTACGCTCCTGAGAAACCCTGACATTATGCTTGGAAACATTAGAGGTTACCCTTACCCATTCTGTTACTAGTCACACACCTGGTCCTTCCCAGCAAAGAGTGAGGACAGGTGAGTGAGTGGTTTCCAGCAGAGGCTGGAGGCACAGCAGAGTTCTCTGCATACTCAGGACCATGACTAAGCAGCACTGAGAAAGTTTATTTTAACCATATAACTACCCTTGTCATTATAAGCCTGTTTTTCTGTAATTATAGTAAAATCCTGAATAAAGGAACAAGGCTTGAGAATGAGCCAGGACTGTGAAAAAGAAGCAAGAAAGAGGGAGACAGGAAGCGTGGACGCCTACTCCATTTCTAAGCCATCTATAACAGTGAAGAAAGGACACAAGTCTTTTCAGCAGACAGAAGGCTGTCAAAGCCCGACTGCCTAGGGAAGCAAGGGAAGCAGTCCCTTTTGGGGGCAAAGAATCTGTTTAAGGCCTTCCTACCAGAGGGCTCACAATGGTGTCCCCAAGTTTGCCTTCTGCTTTCTAAATATACAGAAAACTGCCTTTGTACAATCCACCCCAGAGAACTTTCATACACGATGATTAGTTGGCCTTCTAAACTTCTGCATTCTATCCTGTCCTAACTGACCCACCTCGTTCACTGTTGTTGCTTGAACTTTCAGTTGCATCGTCTTCTGCATCAGCTGTAATTAGAGCACACAGTGAGAATCTTAGGATTGCTTTACTTTCAACTGTGTGTGCTTGACAAGAATCTCTTCAATGGATGTTTTCCCACTGGAAACGTGGCAAATCAATTGTTTGCTCTCATTCTGAAGTAAGAAAGAGCTTGTCCTCCTCTTGCTCCTCCCTGTGACCTTTTCCTTCCCATCTCCCTCCTCTCACTTCTTCCCTCCCCATCCATGAACCCTTGCCTTTCTCCTTTGATCTGGGAGATGGACTGTTGGCTTATAATAGCAGTATGCCATTAAATCTTTTCTTTTCCCTCGTAGTAAATGTGTTTTAAGCAAATCCTGCTACAGGAATTGAGAGATCACATTTAGAAAAACTTCCTAAAATCTTAAACTGTTCAGTGAATAAATATGGCAAGCACTGTAATTTATAGATGGGATTATAACATTCCAACCTCTATTTGGGTTGTTCTTTCCCAACTCTCAGGGGTAATAAGATGATGAATAAGTTAATATTTGTTCAAGGATTTGAAGAAAAGCAATGTCTTAAATGCTTATGTGTTCTGACCTCAAGTTGCACTCCTACAGGATTTTCTGTAAGTATGGGAAAGGAAGGAGACAGTGGTAGCAATGACACAAAACCACTCTTGCCACTCTTCCCAAGCCTTCAGAGCTCAGTTAAGGAGGGAATGTGACTGTGGTTTCAATACTGGGTCAACAGTGATTCTTTGTTGAATTCAAATGAAGGGATACAATTGACAGGTCTTCTCTTCAAGGCCATTAGCACTTTCTGGATGTGAACACTTCACCCAAATACTCCAGAGTCTTCCTCATACTCCCAAGTTTACACCATAGTACCAAGCATGCTTCTTGACCTTCATAGTTCTGAGTGACATTGCAGTCCTTCTGCTAAAGACACTGCTGATGGTCTCAGGAAACCTTTTCCAATACTCATTGCATTTTCAGGAACAAATGAAAAAAAAAGTCATAGAAGAATAGAAGTGTCAATAATAGTGTCACTTATCAAGTCCTGGCTCTGGCATTCTGTGTCACGGGTACACAGAGAGGGTCTAATGAACCCTCATAGCACTTCTGTTAGGGGAGTTTTTGTGATTGTTGTTGTTGTTTTGGTTTGTTTGTTTTTCCTGTCATCAAGTCTCAAGTTGAGGAGATAGATTCGGCCTCCCTAGCTACATAGACTCACACAGTTTAGCAGTGGCTGAGCTGGGATCTGTGCCACTTATGCTTCCAGTTTATAAATTCAAGTGCTGGAGCTGACCCTTTGCCCCCAAACCTTGCAAACAGAAGGAAAAGTGGTTCTTAAGAAAATGGAGTAGAATTATTCCCCCATGGGTTTTAAGGGGGGGTCTCAGCTTTTTAGGGCCAACATTTTGCATTGAACAGTTATGGAAAGATTTCACAATGCTTGTATTGTAAGTCCTGTAGCTGAATCAATGGGAGGATAAACTGGGGGCTAAAGGTTTCTCTTGAATCAACTGAGAGTGATTGAATGATATGTGTGTATCCTGTTTATGTCTCTCTGTGCGCATATAGATGTATGTATTTAGAGTTTTTGGAAATCAGATCACAAAAACAAGTATCTGATTACATGAAAGGCTTTCCTGCTTGACAAGAATCTTAAAAATCTTAGCAGCAGGTTCAGGCAGAAACATGGATCCTGTTTTCAAGGAAGCATAGTCTGATTTACAAAAAAAAAGAAAAGGGACCTGGGAGAACTTCCCATGTCTGGTTTCATTTCACACATGCCCTTGGCCACTATATGGGGGGAAACTCTGGAAGTGAATTCTAAGGGGATTCAGAATTTCATGATGATAGTTTTAGGAGATGTGTTTCTGCTGCATTAGATGAATTTCCCATTCCTTCTATGTCCAGGGAGTGAGGCAATTCTGAAGGAATGTGGCATTGTAATTCATCGAGCAGGAAACCCACATTCATCGTTCCTTTTCCTTCTGGAGTTACGAGATGAGATGGATGGTTGAAACGATCCCACGGCAATGCTCAAAGCTATGCTTTTACAAGCAAAGGCTGATTCATCATACTGGCATGGCGTGGGTTCACCTTACATGGACATGCCCAAGAGTCTGTGCATAACAAACTCCAGTTCTGCTAATCTCACCTCAGTGCTGCTCATGATCTCCTAGCAAGCCTCTTGAGAGTCAGCTAAACTCAAAGGACATCTAGTGATGGAGACACCAAGATCCACAGTCTGCACAAATGTACAGATTGCAAAGACAGAGCTTTCAGCTCCACTGGTCCTTTCCTGCTTCCCTTTCCAGGAAGGCTCCCAGAGGACAGAGCCTAGAAGGACACTTAGTTTGTGGCATTCCAGAGCAGCACATGTACCCACATAGACATTCACTCACAAAATAAGGATGGACCCATTATTTATTTGACCCTTGTGGTATCAGCATCCTCTAGACACATACTCAACCCTCAATCTTGCCCCGTAGGTGATTTGTATGCAGACAGGTATTTGTGTGTGTGTGTGTGGCAAGAATCTATTCACCTAGCCATCATTTAGTAGAATCTTTTCAGTGCTATCTAAATTAATAGAGCCAGGTAGAGTTGTGATAAGGAGAGAATCTAAATAGGAATTTAGGAAAATAACCTTAGCTTTTCAGGGCAACATTGAGGCCTTACTGAAGAAGGGAAATTTTTTCAGAATGAGTTGAGGTGGTTAAGTGATTGGCAAACCTGAGAACAAAGAGGTAGAAACATTTCCAGGGACACTAATGATAATAACAACAGTTTATACTTACTGGGAGCCTAGCATGTGTTAGGGACTTCTATAAACGATTTATGCATTTTACCTTATGTAATGGTCATGACAAGTAATGATAAAATCTTAAACATAATAAAGGAAGACACTAATGGTATTGGTGTATCAGGAGGCACAAAGTACCAAGAAATGAAGTTGAGGGTAGGCATTGTGGTACAACAGGTTAATCAGCCACTTGGAACACCTGGATCTCCTATGCAATTGCTGGTTTTTCTGGATACTACAGTTCTTACCCAGCTTCCTGTAACGGCAGCTTAAGAGAAAATAGATGATGACTCAATGGCTTGGGAGACCAAATGAAGCTCTAGGTTCCTGGGGCAGGCCTGGCCCAGCTTGGCTCTTGCAGGCATTTGGGGAGTGCAAAAGATAGGACAATAGAAGATATCTTTCTCTCTCTCTCTCTCTCTCTCTCTCTCTCTCTCTCTCCCTTTCAAAAGCATGACGATAAATAAACTTTAAAAAATCTCTTCTGGGCCCGGCGCGGTGGCACAAGTGGTTAAGGTCCTTGCCTTGCACGCCCGGGATCCCATATGGGCGCCAGTTCTATCCTGGCAGCCCCGCTTCCCTTCCAGCTCCCTGCCTGTGGCCTGGGAAAGCAGTCCAGGACGGCCCAAAGCTTTGGGACCCTGCACCCGCGTGGGAGACCCGGAAGAGGCTCCTGGCTTCGGATTGGCATAGAATCGGCCATTGCGCTCACTTGGGGAGTGAATCATCGGATGGAAGATCTTCCTCTCTGTCTCTCCTCTCTGTATATCTGCCTTTCCAATAAAAAAAAAATAATAAAAATAAATCTAAAAAAAATCTCTTCTTCAAAATCATAAAATAAAAAAGAAGTGAAGCAAGAAACATGGGTTATATATTTTGTTAAAAGAAAAAAATGTACTGTTAAATAATCTGTTTATTTCCCTCCTGTAAGAACTCATGTACTTTAAGTGTTTGTTTTCCAACAGGATAATGGTTGGAAGCTTTCTCTCTGTTTCTATGCCTTTCAAATCAACCTTCCAATCAGTAATATTTGTTAAAGCATAAGAAGAAAAGAAACATGAAAAATACTATTTCCACTATAGCTTTACTGTACACAATACTTTCATTTTTAATCATGATCTCATCATTGAAATGAAGAAAGGTGTTGGCAAAAGGGATGTCCTGATATTTAAGGCCCCGTGCTTTGACTTCAGCTTCCGTTCCTATCCTTCCTATTTTTCTCTACACTGTAAAAATTCCAGCCAGGCTAGTTTATTTACCCTCCACCTGGCATCAACTTTAGCCTTTTATATTTACTGATTCTTCTTTCCACCCAGAAGACACCTACACTGAAGTCTGGATTAGTCTTCTTTTGTCCTTTGGTACCTGATACATTGCTGTGGTCTGGAAGTTGCTATGTAAGAAAATTCATTTATTGAAACTAACTTTGGTTATGAATGGGATTAATGCCCTTGTGAAAGAGGCTGAGGGAGGTGCCTGGTGCAATGGTCTAGTGGCTAAATCCTTGCCTTGCAAGCACCGGGATCTCATACGGGGCACTGGCTCGTGTCCTGGCTGCTCCACTTCCCTTTCAGCTATCTCTACTATATATGGCCAGAAACAGCAGTAGAGGATGGCCCAATACCATGGAACCCTGCACCCACATGGGAGACCTGGAACAAGCTCCTGGGTTTGGATCAGCTCAGCTCAGCTCAGCTCTGGTCATTGGGGCCATTTAGGGAGTAAATCAGTTAATTGAAGGTCTTTCTCTTTGTCTTTCCTTCTCTCGGTAAATCTGCATTTCCAACAGAAATTCAATAATTCAAGCTTGTTCACCCTCCTGCCACATGAGGACACAAGCCCTCCCAGATACCAGATCTGCTGGTAGTGTGACCTTGGGCCTTCTAGCCTCTAAAACTACAGGGAATAAACTTGTTTGTTGTTTACAGGTAGATTTTCAGAGACAAGGAGAAACAGAGATAGATCTTCCCTCTGCTGGCTCACTCTCCAAATGGCCCCAAAGGCCAAAGATGGGCTGATCCGATGCCAGGAGCCAGGAGTTTCTAGTGAGTCTGCTCTCAAAGGCGAAAAGCAGGAAGTTGAATCAAAAGTGGAGGAGAAGGAGGCAGGACATAAACTACTGCAGGTAGATACTTGGGCTCTTGCACCACGGTGCCAGCCCCAAATTTCTGTTGTGGTTTTAAAAAAATTACTTTACCTAAGATATTTTGTTATAGCAAAAAGAGGACTCAGAACTAATATCCAAAGCTTTGTTAGACCATTCCAACGCTGAGATGACTCCCTTTCAGGTGTTTCGTTTCCTTCAGAGAATCTGCATATGTCCTAGGGCAAGCAACTGTCTGCCGACTACATCTTCGTTTCTAAGGATTCATCAACTCAGCACACCTCACTGTGCCCTAAGTGTGCGGTAGTTGAGTAGACTATATATAACCCATGTTTCAGCAGGTTAAGTTCTGAGAGCACCATGCTGCAGCTGAGACAGCCAGAGTGAAGCTCCCCTGCTCCCCCACTCTTTTTTTTTTGAATCTTGGCTCCTCTGCCTCAGCTTGATGCATAGATATCTTATGGATGCATGGCTCTGAGTTTGAAAATCACCTTCAGAAACTACCCTGAGTTTATCAATATTGAGGCAATACAATTCTGTAGATAAGATTTTGCTTATTTGCTATGTCAGGTGTTTAAAGCTGTATTTTGTGGGTTGCTTGTATCCTTTTTTTAAAGAAAGGAAAATAAGTTCTTTTTCCTCAAAAACACTTGAAAACATTGAAAACACATGTTTGTATGTCCTTTTCTTAAGTCAATATTCTAAATCTGATATCTGCTAGCAAATATATTCAGCTTCCAGAAAGAAAAATACTGGCCCAAAACAATGATTAAGAGTTATTTTACACTTAAAATCCATATTTGCAATATTTGAGATAAACATGTCCTTGTGAGTATGAGTTTCAAAATTAATTGCAACTGAGCAGAAAACCCAGAACAACTTGAACTTTTCATTTTAAATGCTGTAATGGGGTGCCCCAGTGCCAAAAAAGAAAATTGGTTTGATGGCTCTCAGGGAAATTGCGGGGCATATTACATATTTAATATTTTTCAACCACAAGAAGACCGTTTTCATGAATATATTGATGTGTGGTTATTTGTTAAAAATGAAATAAAGTTAAATAAACCAGGAATAGAGGAACAAATATCCATGATATACATGTGCACTGTATTTCCAACTGTAGTGTTTTATATATAAATAGTTCATGCAAATGTACAAATATCTGTGTGGTATGTATTTCTGTGTGTTCATTCAGTCTGCAACTATCTGTTTTACCCTGGAGTTGCATGAGGAACTTCTATGTTTATGACCTACAGGTCAGAATTTTTTTTCCTCTTTAGATAAAATTGAACTGAACTTCATTTTGTTATTTGTGGAAAATCCGAGGTGTCTGGGGTAACAGACACCGGGCTGAAGAGTGAGGTGTTATCTAGAGGCGAATGGGAAGGGATGCTACAGCAGGTGTCTAGAGGTCTTCAGACATACAGAGAGCTGTGTGTTGGGTTGACTGGTGTGTCCACAGGTTTTCATTACATCCATCTCTATATTTTGGTTTTGTGAAATAGGGATTTTATATTAAAGTTCGAAAATGCCCAATCCCTTCTTCAAGATTTTGTTTATTTGTTCTTACCTATTTGAAAGGCAGAGCAACAGACAGATAGAAAATGCTTCATCTGCTACTTCACTCCCTAGATGCATGCGACGGCCAACTCTGGGCCAGGCTGAAGCCAGGAGCCAGGAACTCCATCCAGGTCACACACATGGGAAACAGGGAGCCAACAATATGAGCCATGATCTGCTGCCTCCCAGGATATGCACAGATGAAAGCAAATTGGACAGAAGATGCAAAGCCCTATATGGTCGCCTGATCCGGGATGCAGGCATCCCAAACGGGGCTTAACCTCCTACACCATGATGCTCACACCATTTTCTAGAAATCTGTGAAAGTCTAATGCATTCATGCTTACCTTTTCCCAACATTCTGCTTCTTTTACCTGTACTCTACTTAGGAAATCAACGCATCATGCTGATTGTGTTGCTTCATCGTGCAATGAATCATGCAGACATGATATTCAGTCCCTTTTCTAGATTTACGTTCAAGCTGAACTCTAAGATGCAAGAGTCTTAAGTAAAGTTTGCAAAGACACAGTCATTTCAGGAAGGTAATCAGCTTAAAACAAATTTCAAACACCTTGGTCATTCCACCATGAAGATCTTTACTCCTGTTGCCAGCATTTAGGACAGCAGCACCCCAAACTTTACCACCTCACATTCATTTTCCTTCTTTCTTACATTCCAAGTAGATTTTAACAATTTCAAAAATTCTTGCTCCATTTTGAAGAACAATCAAAGTAAAAGAATAAATAAGGATAAAGAACATAAAAATCTGAAGGAATCATGACTGACAATCAGTGGTTGGGAAAAACATGGTTTAGCTGGTAAGATTTCATTGGTTCTTAAACATGGGCCTTAAATTACCTAAAAGCAGGGCATCCAATGCTGAGCAATACTTGTGAACAAAAGGAAATAACAATAGAGTTTGTCTTCAAGACAAATCCATTAGTAATCATGAAAGGGAGGAGAAAGGGAAAGGAAGTGAGGGGGATCTTGTCTGTGTGTGTAGGTGTGCATATATTATGCCCCGTGACTCTCTTTCTCCAGAATTTATTACCAAGATTTGCTTTATTTCAAAAACTATTGCTTCAGTGATTATAGTCAGCTGAATTCAGAAAACAAAGCTTTTAGAAGTTTTAAAAACAAGACTTATGAGATCATCTTCACTAAGATGAATTTCTGAAATGTTGTTCAGAGCATATAAATTTCAAGCGATCTGGGGACAATACCACAACCAAAATTCATCCATTCATTCCAAAGGTGCTTATGGAAGTGTCGTGTGCAAGACACTGTAAAAAGTCCTGTAAGAATACTTGTTCACACACACTGTTAGTTACAATTGCTGGGTCAGTTGTCTCCAGCCCTATCTTCTATGTAAACCAATGAGTGTTGGAGTCCTACCCGATCCTGCCCAATGCACACTCAGCCCTCACACAAACCAGTGAGAGCAGCAGCCTAGTCTGAGTGACCCTCAATAACTCCCACCAGACCTGTTTCCCATGCCTGTCAAAATATACAGCAGACTAGTCCTGTCTGTCCCACATCCTGTTCAACTCTCATACATGTCAATAGGCACTAAAGCCTGGTTCAACCAAACCAGCCCCACTATCCAGCCCACATACATGCCGATGGGTGCCTGTCTGTCTAGCCATGCCTGTCCCAGTTCTGGTTCTCATGCTCACCAATGGGAGTGGCAACCCAAGAGGGAGGTGCCCACTGTTTCCCTACTGGGACCACTCCCACTCCTTCATCTTGCACACTCCAGGTGATTCTGCAGTTTAACTTGACAGAATTTGCAACCTGTGCCAGTATCTGCCGGCAAAGCCCAACCAACCCACACCCACCCACTCTGGCTTGTGCATGTACCAGTAGGAATAATCAGCCTAGCCCAGCTTTCCCTTGGTCCAGCCCACATGCAGGCCATCGGATGTTGTATCCCTTCACCTTCTGGTCTGCCTCCACCCCCAGCTCTCACACTCTCCAGTGGGAGTGGTGGTTCAGCCGGAAGCCCCATGAAACTTCCCTGTTAGGTTCACCCACTCATCTCCAGGTCTCACGTATGTTGATTGTGTGCTGTGGCCAGTCTAGCATGGTGCACCTCACTTTGGCACTTGCCAGTGGGTGCTATAGCTTGGCCAGGCTCTACCCACCCTCAATTCCAACTCAGGTTGGTGGGGGCTACAGCCCAGACAGCCCCAGTGCTGGTAAACACATACAAGAATCAAGTCTGGGAACACCTCAGATGAAGTTTTTGTGGGGATTCCCCCCTAACTGAATCACTAGACTAAGAACCTAAATCGTGGAGAGAATTGCAGGTTCCATGGTCTGACCATGGAGTGCATGTGTCAGACCTGGGCCTCCACAGTGGCTTAGATGGAGCAGTGGACAGCATGTCCCTGTGCACATGGAGGATATGGAAGTCCATTAGAGCTTGCAGAGGATACCTAGTACTACAACAGAGGATGGAGAACCAAACAAATCAATCAACTACCCCAGCCAAGTGTTGGCAGTGAGTATCTGGGCAAATAGAGACTCTAACATGAACTATGTCAACCAATGGCTTCTGGCCAAAAAAATAACGAACAGATAAATACCTATGAGATATGGAACCCTATTGTGTCTTCTATGATTTAAAGCAAAGGTATGCTTTAATAGGAATAACATCCAGCCAAAATTTCTTGGTCCAGAAATGGTCATTTGATCCAAATTAATCCAATGCTATACTTCCTTGAGTATTTTGGCTCTATGATATAAAAATTTGTGATCCAGGGCCCAGTGTGGTAGCCTAGCTGCTGGAGTCCTTGCCTCACACACATCTGGGCCCCATATGGGTGCCAGTTCTTACCCCAGCAGCCCCACTTCCCAACCAGCCCCCTGCTTGTGGCCTGGGAAAGCAATCAAGGGACCCTGCACCCATGAGGGAGACCCAAAGAAGCTCTTGGCTCCTGGCTTCAGATTGGCTCAGCTTCAACCATTATGACCATTTGGGGAATGAGTCAGTGGACAGAAGATCTTCCTGTCTGTCCTCTTCTCTGTATATCTTACTTTACAATAAAAATGAATTAAATCTTAAAAAAAATAAACCTTATGATCCTTTTTTAAACCTGGAGAGAATCACAGACAAATATATACACAATATATATACATGTTTGCTTTTCAACAAAATATCTGAGAGAAGTTGCTGATGAAGAAAGTAGTTTCATTTTGGCTGGTAATTTTGGAGGTTGTCAGTCCAAGATTGAGCTGATCCCATTAACTTTTGGCCTTCAATGAGAACAGTAAGTGGCTTGTGGAAGAAGGGTTGCATGGGAGTCAGAAGTACATAGAAAACCTGGATCTAATTCATGCAAAGCTTACCTTCTGAAAGCATAGCCAAGGAGACCTCAGGACCTCCAAACGTGTCTACCTCCCGAACACCGTAACTGAATTAAACTGCTACCTACTTAGTATCTTAAGGCTTTGGAATTAAAATGTCACAAGAGGTCAGGTGCCAAATCACAGCAGACAGAGTAGTTTATGGTGTAACAAGAGCCTCCTTAGATAGATAGTGAAATAATATGATGTACTGAGATAACCATAAGAAGGTGTGCTATTAAATCCATGGCTCTAAGGAGTTCCACGAAAAAGGAAGATGGCTCCTGGATAACAAGGATTGCAGAAGAAACATGTCTCTTGGAGGTCAATGCAGGTTTTTCCTCTGTTCAAACCCACAGCATCTGACAGGCTTCACCCAGTGCCCTGTTTCTATCTTTGGTCAAGCTGCAAAGTATTCTGTTTTTTTTCCACTTAGATTTTAGAGCTGACATCTCTGTTCTTTGGAGTTTGCATGCCTGGAATTAGAATAAGACACAGTATTAGTCTTAGCTCTCTGCTTTACTTGCCCACACAGGGAAAGCATAGCAAACAGTTTTGTTTTCTGAGTTTTCTTCTGTGCGTTTAAGTTAACTGCCAAAAAGAACAGTAAACAGACAGCTTGGGAGAGTTGCTGTGCCAGATATCTCCTCTTCATCCCTCCAGATGGATTCTCCAGCTTTCTCTACCCAGCTCTGTGCCTTTGGAGGACAACAGTTATGGATCACACTGATGTGCTTCCTTGCCTTTGGCTTTGGGTTGGATTTTGTAATGAATTCAGGATGAGTAACAGAGAATTGATGACAGGAAATCTATTCCTGTGGCTTTTTCCCTATGGTGTCACTAAGGTCTTTTCCTTGGCTAGAACCCAGAACATTTCATGACATGAGGGATGGACAAACCATGGTCCATGAACCAAATCCAGCGTACCACCTTTGCTATGGCTTGTGAGCCAAATGTTTTTAAATAGTTGGAAGCTTTTCAAATAAATATTATTTCACAGTGCAGGGAAATTATATAAAATTCAGATTTCAGTGCCTTTAAATCAAGTATTATTGGAAATCAGCCTCGCCCACTAATTTCCAAATAATCTATGACTGCTTTTGTGCAACAATGACAAAATTGAGCTGTTGAGAGGGAAAGAAATGAAGCCTGCAAACACTATAATAATCACTACCTGGCCTTTAATGGAAAGTTGATTGACTCTTTTTCTACATGATCCTGTTTTTTTAGATTCTGACGATATTAACACCTTTCCTCCCTGTTCTGTTCAATGTGTGTGGGAATGTATTTGTGTATGTGAGAACCGTGGAAGCCCTGTGGTATTGAACCATATTTACAACACTGTACCAATATATGTTTTTAAACTAGCCCCTTTACTAAATAAATTGTTTCCAGTTCATTCTAGAATATTTGTTTGCTGCTAAGGCTCTGATGGATAACCCTTGCAAAACCAAGACCTTAAAAGACAGAAATCACAGTACCCTCACTACTCACACTTCCCCATTTAATTGGTTGTACAGAGCTCAGTTGGACTCTAACTCTGTATTTTTATGACTGAAGATAGAAGTCACAGATCTTCTTTTTCATTCCATGAAACCCCCCTTATACAGAAAGGCCTCATGGGAAGCAGCATCCCCCTTCTTCCATGGAGGTAATCATTTTTGCATGTGGAATGACTGAATTGTTTTTGCAACAGCACTGTGAGACCACGCCAGCATGATGAGGAAGGCAGAACGAGAAAGAACTTGGGTCCCTGACAAAGTCAGTTAGCTGCTGATTCATCTTGGCATGGATCTGACTTTGATCTTCTTATTTTATTAACAAAGGGATTGTCAGTTTTTTAATGTTCTCTAGTTCAATCTCCTGATTCCTTCACTAAGAAGTATCCCGATGCAGATCCCAACTGCTGTTGTCTTGTTTCCTTCTCTGGTACACAGTCTATTTTATAGTGACGATGTGTCAAATGGAGGGTCACTTCCTTCTCTTCCAGGAACGCCTTTGCTTTGTGTCATGCCGCCAGTGCATGACTCCATGCACTCTTAGGAGTGAGACAGTTCATGGAGCTTTGCAACTGGAAAAGGACTTAAAGGAAGCCTTATCCTGGATTTTTCAAACTGAATCCCTGAGATTCCTGTAACTGCCACTCCAGTGGCAGGGGGTGGGCCCCAGATGTCTCTCCAGCCAGACAAGTGTGTGTATGTGGGCTTTTCAAAAATCGATTTTTACTTGTTTCAGCTTCCGAGGAAGATTTGATTTGCACAAAGGATTTTCCCTGCCAAAACCAGATGAAAATGAAACATTAAATGAGCTTTGGAAGTCATTATTGGAGTTTCATTATTTCTGCTCCCATTCCATTTGCAATGCTCTATTGTTAGATCTTGTTTTATCCTGGGAAGCAACATTTTTCAGTCATTAAAACATCATGAGACTTATTTCTTTGTTCCACTTGCCAGTTCAATTCAATCTATTGTTAGTGAATATTTTCTGTTTGTGTAGTATTATGCTGGGTACCAGACAGACAAGGAAAACAGTCTAATTGGCAAGATAGATATATATAAAGCCAATTTCAGGACGAAGTAATAAGCATTACATAGCATCAGCTATCACCAATTGTGTTTGCATCTTATAGGTAGGCATTGCCCTGTTTAATTTTCACAACAACCATGGGAGGAAGGTTTTTGTTTTTTTAAGATTTATTTATTTTTTTTTAAAGAGAGAAAGAGTTCTGTTCACTGACTCAATCTTCAAATGACTGCAATCACCAGGTACATACCAAGCTGAAATCAGAGTTAGGAATCAATCCTATTTCCCATAGTAGGCGGCAGAGGTCTAAGTAGTTGGGCAATCTTTCATTGCTTTCTCAGGTGCCTCAGTACGAAATGGATTACCTGGGACTCAAGCAGATGATGCATTATGGGATGTCAGCATCACACATAGTGGCTCAAGCTACTGTGCAATGATGTTGGGCCTGGATACTCTTTTCACTCTTGTGTTATAGCTGAAGAAATTGGGAGAAAATGTGAGAATGTACTTCTTTTATGTATAGAAGTTTTAGAACTCCAGATATGTTGGAGCCATGTGCACAGAATAAGTCATTTAGCTAAAAAGTCATGGTTTTATATAATGCATAAGTGAATTCTAACTTATTTCCAGTAATGTGACAATGTGAGTATCTTTAAAATTATTTTATATTCAAAATGTCTAAAGTTCGTTAGCATTAGTAAACTCGCTGTACATTCAGCCTCATAAATCTTATGTTTTTAAAGATTTATTTTATTTGAAAGGCAGAGTTACAGAGAGAAAAAGGAGAAACAGTGATGGAGATCTTACACCTGTTAACTCATTTCCCAAATGGCTTGGGCTAGACGAAGCCAAAGCCAGAAGCTAGGAACTCCATTTTAGTTTGCGACACGGCTGCAAGGTCCAAGCATTTGGGTCATCCATGGTTACTCTCCCAAGTGCAGTAGCAAGAAGGGAAGCAGCCAGTACTTGAATTGGTACCCAAAGGGGATGCTAGCATTTTGAGTGGTGGCTTAACTGGCATCATTACCTTACCAGCCCCATGAGTTTAATTTTTAAATTAATACCTGCTTCAGCTTTTACATCCCCAATTATTTTTTCTTTAAAACTATATTTGTTTGCTTATATCTCTTACATTTCCATTTGTTTTCCAGGGTATTTTCCATTACTTATTGGACTTTGCAATGACAGCGCCTCTTTCAGATAGGTTTAGTAATGATATTATCTTGGAATTAGTGTCAGTTGAGTGTCTTTTTTTCTAAATATGAATTGAGATTTACAGTTTTTTCATGGACCCTAAAATTTTGAACTAAATTATGAGCATCTAAAATATTTAGTTATTAGACTCTGAGTTTTATCCAAATCCTTTAAAGGCCCAATTATTTTTAAACAATGAATCAATTTGTTTAGCTTCAGCCTGCAAGATTCTTCCACCTTCTATGTGTTGTAACTTCGATGTTAGTTTTATTCCCAAAGCATGTTGAAATCTCCCTAGTCATTTTTTAAAAGATTTATTTATTTTTATTACAAAGTCAGATAACCAGAGAGGAGGAGAGACAGAGAGGAAGATCTTTTGTCCAATGATTCACTCCCCAAGTGAGCGCAACAGCCAGTGCTGTGCCGATCCGAAGCCAGGATCCAGGAACTTATTCCAGGTCTCCCACACAGGTGCAGGGCCATCCTTGACTGCTTTCCCAGGTCACAAGCAGGGAGCTGGAAGGGAAGTGGAGCTGCCGGGATTAGAACTGGCACTCATATGGGATCCCCGCGCATTCAATGCGAGGACCTTAGCTGCTAGGCCACGCCGCCGCCGGGCCCAACCCTAGTTATTTTTTAAAAGCCGGTTTGAGCGTACAACCAGGAAAGTATGGAAATTCTCAGAATTTAAAAGAAGTTGTGAGTCTCAACCAGCAAGGAATGATAATCTCTTGCATTCTGCAGGTCTTAATGAGTCAGTTTTTCTTGGGGGGAGGGAAGTTATAGAAAGTGTACCAAAACTTGTATTAGTAGAGAAGTCAGACTGAACTCCTAGTGAGAATGTATGACCACTCACACCCAAATGGCACCTTTAGTTAAAGGATAAATAAACACAAAAGAATAATAATTAACAAGAAGGTTAGATAAACAAATCAAATTTGTGCCAACCACAAAGAAAAAACAAGTCTCTTCTGATTCGAATCAATAGCCAGTCCTCATTTTACTTGCATTCTCAATGTACATATGATTCTAAAACCTCCAGTTTTAAAATAATCTTAGACTGGGGTCTGCACAGTGGCTCAACAGGCTCATCCTCCACCTTTAAATGCTGGTATTCATATGGATGTCGGTTCATATTCAGGTTATTCCAGTTCTGGTCCAGTTTCTTGCTTATGGCCTGGAAAAGCAGTGGAAGATGGGTCAAGGCCTTGGGCTCCTGCAGCAATGTGAGAGAGCCAGGGAAACTCTTGGCTCCTGGCTTCTGATGGGCTCATCTCTGTCCTTTGTGGCCATCTGGGAAGTGAAGCAACAGATACAAAATCTTTCTCTGTCCCCTTCTCTCTGGAAATCTGACATTCAAATAAAACTAAATCTTAAAAGAAAAGTGAAAAATATTTTTCTAAAGGTAATTTTAGGGTTACCTAAAGAAGGAAAGATAAATCTTCCTTGAGAATTGAGAATGAGTACACATTTCAAAGGATTTTATTATATTTTCTCTATAAAGAACCTGCAATAATTCAGTACTTCTGTATAGCTAGGAAGGAGTGTATCTCATAGGGAAAAAAAAATAGAAAGAGAGGCAGAGAGAAAGAGACAGAAATGGAAATGAGGGGAGAATGGGAGAGCCAGGAATACACAGGAACCAAGGAACCAATAACAAATTTACATGTAGGATCCCAATGTGATAGCCTAGTGGCTAAATCTTCACCTTGCGTACACGGGGATTCCACATAGGCACCAGTTCATGTCACAGCTGCTCCACTTCCCTTCCAGCTCCATACTTGTGGCCTGAAAAAGCAGTCAAAGATGGCCCAAAGTTTTGGGACCCTGCACATGTGTGGGAGACCCAGAGGAAGCTCCTGGTTCCTGGCTCCTGGCTTCAGATTGGCTCAGCTCTGCTCATTTCAGCCACTTGGGTAGTGCAGCAGTGGATGGAAGATCTTCCTCCCTGAACCTACTTCTCTCTATAAAATCTGACTTTCTGATAAAAATAAATAAAACTTTAAATCAAAAACAAAAGTCTACCAGGTGAGGGTCTGGTGCGGTGGCACAAGTGGTTAAGTCCTCACCTTGAACGCCCGGGATCCCATATGGGTGCCGGTTCTATCCCAGCAGCCCCGCTTCCCTTCCAGCTCCCTGCCTGTGGCCCGGAGCTTTGGGACCCTGCACCCGTGTGGGAGACCCGGAAGAGGCTCCAGGCTTCGGATCAGCATAGCATCGGCTGTTGCACTCACTTGGGGAGTGAATCATGGGACGGAAGATCTTCCTCTCTGTCTCTCCTCTCTGTATATCCGCCTTTCCAATAAAAACATAATAAAAATAAATCTTTTAAAAAAAAAGTCTACCAGGTGAAAATGTACATGGCTGCATTTGAGAAGAGTGCATACCTGTAAGCCATGTTCTTAGCTGTTCTAGTTAGAGTGCTACTGCCTCAAAGCTTTCCCACCATATTCCTTCTCTAGCACCCAAAGCATTCATTAAAATGTCAGTGCTATCTGGGAGGACTAACTCATGGGGAAAATACTTTCCAAACTCCAGTTTCCTTTTTTTCCTAGCCAGGCCTCTTGGCATGATCTCGAGAGAATATAATGGGGTGTAAAAGAGTATGTTTTGATTGGGACAAATGACATGCCCCTGGCAGAGGACCAGAGCACGCGTGGTTGCCAAACCACAGAGCAGTTTACAAACTAGGACACTCAACGGTAACAAGGATACAAGACTCTTGGACAAGAGGGTATGGAGAGCAGGAGTGAAACGCAATCTTGGAGCATTTGGTGTTTATATACCCTTACGTATTTGCTAAGCCAACCTGAACTAGGTCTGGAAATACGGAAGTATTCTAGCTTGTGTCTAAAAAAGAGACAGCATGCCTGAATGTGAGGCTTTCTTCTACACACCTGCGAATCCCTTCCGTCTGTTCCTGTGGAGACCCCCATCTTCCCCAAGCCGCTTATGTTTTTTGGTTATCATTTCCCTTATGTGCTCTTACCGAGACCCTGGAGCTATGAATTTTTGCCTCCTCTCCATTCACTGGCTGAGGTTTAGCACCAATCTAGGTGGGCTTCGTGGAACCACACTGGAACACTCAGGTGTGTCGGTGCCCCGTGTTTTCCAGGACTCTGTAGGGAGGTGGTCACCATGCTTGGAAGGGAAACACCTTCCCTATTGTTTCAGCTTCCATGATGGTCATTGTTGAGACGCTATCACGTTTTACAACTTAAGTTACTCTTAGAATATTTTTATAATGAAAACAGAATTTAATTTTATATAGTAAAACAACTACAATCACAAGGCCCCTCCTGGTTAAGATATAGATGAACATAATAATTAAAAGAATAATGAAGCAAATATTTAGCCCAGAGGTTAAGCTCTCCAAAGCCAATATTGAAATATTTAGTGTGTGATTCCTGGATATGACTTCTGCCTCCAGATTTTTGTTTATGCAGTCCCTGGGAGGTATTAGTGATGATTCAAGTAGTTGTGTTCTGACCTGCCGTGTGGAAGACCTGCAGTGTTTCTAGTTCCTGCTTTTAGTCACAGCCCACCTCTGGCCACTGCAAGCATTTTGGAAGTAAGCCAACAAGCTAGGGGTTCCCTGTGAGTTTGTCTCTTTAATAAATTAGTAACTAATATTGTCAGGCAAGCAAAAATAAAAATAAAAATAATGTCAGTATAATTTACATCTCTTCAAGAGCACTAAGGGTTCACTCACATCCTATAATGGCCTTTCTTCAAAAGCCCCTTCAACTTCTCTACATTCCTCTTTTTTTTAAAAAAAGATTTATTTATTTTTATTACAAAGTCAGAAATACAGAGAGGAGGAGAGACAGAGAGGAAGATCTTCCGTCTGGTGATTCACTCCCCAAGTGAGCCACGACGGCCGGTGCTGCGCCAATCCGAAGCTGGGAACCAGAAGACTCTTCCGGGTCTCCCACACAGGTGCAGGGTCCTAAAGCTTTTGGGCTGTTCTCGACTGCTTTCCCAGGCCACAAGCAGGGAGCTGGATGAGAAGTGGGGCCCCCAGGATTAGAACCGGTGTCCATATGGGATCCCGGGCGTTCAAGGTGAGGACTTTAGCTGCTAGGCCACGCCGCTGGGCCCTACATTCCTCTTCTTTTACATCTTACACTGCATTTGAACTTTTCTGCTCTTGTTCATGAGTAAAATGTGTCTCCACTTGATTGATCAGAATGGCTGCCCAGATTTCCATTTCCACTCTCAGCACCATCACTGCACCCAGATACAGGGATCTTATGGGAGACTACGCAGAGTGGCATGTGGGGAAATATAGTCCTCCCTCTTTGCTGCTTTTCTTATAATAAATTCTTCTACAATCCTTGTAGCAAGATCTAGCCTGCATTCGTATTGATCATAAATGGGTAATCACAGGCAAAAACCAATGTATGCCAACCATGTTTCAATCCACGGGAATCAAGCAACATCAGGGAAAAGGGTCTGGGATTTGGGGTGATGTGGAGACAGAGGATCAGTGGTGCATCAGCCAACCCACAGATGCTCCCTTCTAGACGCACCCCACAGCCACTCAGCAAGAGCAGAGGTGAGCTATGAATAGGAATATCTGAAATTGAAAGTCAAAAATAAGGACTAGTCTGGGATATATTCATACGGACATATCCATTCCAAACTCATTTAGCTCACATAGGCTTCTAAAGAGCCACACTAAATGGTGCAATTCAGGTCAGAAAAGGTACAGTGAGACAAGAAGTCAGCATGATTAATGCCAATCCCTTCCACAACCTCTCACTCTTCTCTCCTTTAGCCCTAATGGTTGTCTCATACATATTTCTTAGTCTATTAAAACGATCTAATGTCTCCCATTCTAAGGAAAACATTATGAGTTCTCTCTTGTTGTAAAAACTAAGCTTCTTTAAAGAATACTTCCTGTTCATTTTCTTTCTTTTTTACTTCTAACAAGCATTTTATTGACTTTTCATATGCATTAGTGGAGTACAGTGTCATCTTTGGAGATATGGACATTTATACGCACTGTGAAATGATGAACTCAAGCCAATTAATGCATTATTTATAGTGCAAACTTTTTTGTGGTGAGACATTTGAAATTTACTTTTACTTATTTAGAAGTGTATATGTGGCTGTTGACTCTGGTTGCCAGAGTGTGCAATAGATCTGAAAACTTATTCCTCCCGTCTTGCTAGAACGCTGCAGTCTTTGATCAGTAACTTCTCATTCAACTCCCTAACTGCAGCCTCTTGGATTTGACTCTAAATTTCCATGATCTCAACTTTTTGAAATACCACACAAAAGTGAGATCATGCAATATTTCTTCTTGTGCGTCTGACTCATTTTACTTAGTAGAATGACCATTGGGTTTACATATTTTATTCCAAACCATGAGATTTCCTGCGTTTTCAACGGCGAATAGGATTGTGCTGTGTATATGTGTGTGTCTTTGGGTATGTTATTTTATTTTTCACTTGCCTAATAATGGATAAGTAGATTGATTCCATGTCTTGGCTATTTTGAACAGTGCTAGAGGGAATATGAGAAAATTGTTTTCTCTTCAGCATACTAATTTTAATTCCTTTGGATATATAACCAGAAATAGGATTGCTGGATCCATAGATTCCTCAATCTATTTGTAATTTTGAGTACCATTATCTTCTATACTTTTTTCTGTAATTGCTATACTGATTTACTTTGCCCCCAACAATGTATGTGAATTCCATTTGATTCATATCTTTACCAGCATTTGTCATCTTTCTCGATCCATTGTAGCTTAGGTAAGTGACCAAGGAAATTGTTATCATTAGGCATCAGAAACACAACTCAGAATTTCTTGTCAGGCCCCCTAACTTCATTTCTTTAATTTGCTAGCTACATTATCTTTCTGAGTACTAATTCTTATAAAATAATATTTGTCTATTTGATCATCTAAGTTACAGAGAAAAGGAAAGACAGAGAGGGATTGAGAGAAAGAGAGAGAGAGAGAGAGAGAGAGAGAGAGATCTTTTGCCTGGTGCTTCATTCCATAAATGTCCACAAAAGCAAGGCAGGGCTGGGCCACACAGAAGGAGCCAGGAGCCAGCAGCCAGGAGCCAGGAGCCAGCAGTCAGGAACCAGCAGCCAGCAGCCAGCAGCCAGCAGCCAGCAGGAGCCAGGAGCAAGAAGACAGGAGCCAGGAGCCAGGAGCCAGGAGCCAGGAGCCAGGAGCCAAGTGTTTGCTTTACCTGCGTCTCCCACATGTGTGCAGGGAGCCAAGCACTTGAGACATCTCCCACTGTTTTCTCTGGCTACGTATTAATTGCTCCTGGTCTTTCTGGCTGGGTCTCCTCTGTGGACTTTTTTTCTTTTTCTACCCCTTGAATTGATGTGCACAATTTTTCAAGTTTCCTCACTGAGTCATGGCTCATATAATTTTAAGTCTTTTTCCTGCTCTATTTTTCCCGTACTTGGGCTGCCTAGTTTTATATATTTGTCAAAGTTATCTTCACAAAAAGATTTATATACTTATTTGAAAGGCAGAGTGATAGAGAGACAAAAGCCAGGAGGGAGAGGTCTTCCACCTGCTGATTCATGTGTAAGTGCAAGGTCAAAGCCAAGAATCAGCAACTCTATGTAGTTCTCTCACATGGATGGCAAAAACTTTCACTTTCCATTTCCCAGGTGCATTAGCAGGAAGGTGGATGGGAATCTCATAGTTGCTGGGTGCTCCAACAGGCATGTAAACCCATTGCATCACCCAAAAGTGACATTGAAATGTATATGTGAGTTATTTCTGGACTGTTTAATGCCATTGTGCATTTCTGGCTAACCTCAGGAAAAGCAGAAATGTCACATCATGACTTATAACATCCTCTTCGCTCTTAAAATAATAAGGTTTTTTTTTTTTTTCTTTCAATCCATATCTGTTCAAGGAGTAAATAGCTGACTCACAAACCATGCCTCTAACCCTAAACTTTTCTGTGAGGTTTAAGCTTATTTGGAATTTGCTGAAGAACCGCAGCTGAATATTTTATGGAGCCTTCACATGTATGCTATCTGAACTAAACTCATCTCAGCCCTACTTATTTTTCTTTCCTTGCCCTGTTATCCACAGCCCCACCAGAAACTTGACAACCATTGCTTCCATTTGCCTATCTCCTCTATCCCTGAGTCACAATGATTCATCTCCCAAATCTTTCTTGAATGTGTTTCTTACTCTCTGGTGTTTACTTTACATCCTGTTTTCTTTCACCTGTGCCATCACAGTGGTCTTCTGCAGGGGGCCATGCTTCCGGCCTTGCCTCTTTGCAACTTTCCATCCTCCACATTATCATCAAAGGGATGTTTGAATGTCATTCAAACACCTAAAAACCTTGCAATGTCCTCTACTACACTATCTTTGGTTGACTTCTTTTAGGGTGAAAATATGTGGCTTGCTGCATGACATGAAAATCATTTGTGATGTGACTCTTCATATATGTAAATGTGTATGCTTTTCTGTCTAGTGATACGGAGCATCTTGTGATGATCTTGACTCACAACGGTATTTCATTGCTTAGAATTATTTGCTCCTGTTGTTACCTACGTGAGTGAGATTTCCACTTTTTGACATTCATTCAATGAGGTATGATCTTATGCTTCAACATGTGGAGGAAGCATCACCTCTTTCAGGAAGCCTTCTCTGATGCTCTAGGTTTGGCTGGGTACCATGTTTATTATGTTTCAGGAGCTGAAGGAGTTTGGGTGAGTTCCTCATCCAATGTTTTTCTGCCTTCGAATGTGTTTAACAAATGTTAGTGACTACTGCTGCTATCACCAACAGCCCTTCTCTCCAGGGTCAATGCAAAGACAGCACCTGCTGTGCTAGGATTCTCTGAGATGAGTTCAGAAGGGCTTTCCAGTTCCAGATTGATGACTACTTGTAAAAACCAGCGAAGAAGTATGTACATGAAGAAGCAAGGTAAATTCCTTTTCCATTCTTCATCCCTAAGTTTTCTGAGGGCTGGAGGGAGGTGGGTGAGGGAAGTCATTCTTAGAGGGTTCTTGCTTCTTTGACGACAGTGGGTTTACCTGGGAGTGATCCCCTGCTCTTCTCTCAGGGGCATAGCTGGTGACATCATGTGTTTATGAGATCTGGAATGTCATTCAAACCATACAGCATGTTTCATTAGATTTTTTTTTCTATTAAAAAATGAACAGAGGAACAAGGTACAGCATAGAATCTATTTATGGAGAGAACAAGACTTAAAAAAAAATACGCACACAACTATGTGACAACTACATAAATTTGATTTGTTTTCCCAGCTGAGTTCAAGGAAATTCTCCTTTTCTCAAGCATCTTCTATTTTCCATATTTCATATCCTCTCCCAAACAAATTCCTTTACAGAAATGACTTTAAACAAATCTGAAGTTTCATGTACAAGCCACAAGAAAGCCAGAGCCACTGGCGACTGGACCCAGAAATGAAACAAACCCGTGCTTTCATATTACATCCCCAACTCCCAGGGGAAAGCAAGTGTATGGAGAGTATTTTCCATCCCTAACTCCAGATTCTGTCTCTCTCTCTCTTTTTTTTTCCAAATTCATATTTAATGACTCCCATTATGGGATTGGATAACTTCCTTTGGCTGCTCTTTTCAGAATTCACCCTTAGGCAACATCTCCTGATATTTAAAATAATTGTTTTGTTTTTTCAGCTTCATTACCCTTCTCTGGGTCATATTGTACCGATTTAATTCTCACTAATACTTGAGCTCTGGAGTCTGAGAGCACCTCCATCACACTGCAGGTGCGTGTACGGACTTGTCCAAATTTTAAGGCACCATGTTCAACTATGGCAGATGGACATACTGGTTAATATGTAGCTTTTGATTGATGGCTCGTTGGTATCTATCTTTCTTTATTTGTGTATTTATGTCAAACATTTTATATAAAGGGCACTCTAAAATGTAATAGATACATGCTGTCTTAACCGATTTTATTTTAAGTAATTAGTTTTTATGTTTGAAAAGCAGAAAAACAGAGACAGGACAAAGATCGTTGCCTCTTCAAATGCTAGCAACAGCCTTGGTGGAGCCAACCCAAAGCTGGGAGTCCAAAAGTCAGTCTGGATCTGCTAAATGGGTTGAGGAACCCAAGGACATGAGCCCTCACCTAAAGCTTCTCAAGGTACACACTTGCAGGAAGCTGGAATTCAACATACAAACAGAATTTCCACCCACACACTCTAATGCGAGATGCTGGTATTCCAGGATAAGCACCACTATTACACTAAGCATGGGTCCCTTATTTTATTTTTTTAGTGGAGATTAAATCTATTTCTTTTTCATTTTTATTGGAAAATCATATACAGAGAGGAGAAGGTACAGTCAAACCAAAGCTAGGAGCCTGGGGCCTCTTCCAGGTCTCCCATATGGTTCAAGGTCCCAAAGCTTTGGGGCCATCCTTGACTGCTTTCAGGCCACAAGCAGAGTGCTGGATGGGAAGCGGGGCTGCTAGAATTAGAACCGGCACCCATATGGGATCCCAGCACATGTAAGGCGAGGACTTTAGCCACTAGGCTAACATGAAGGGCCCTGGAGAGTAAATTTATAGAAGAGGGCAGGTGTTCAGTGCATTAGTTAAGATAGCACTTAACATGCAACGTACTGTATTGGACTGCCTGGGTTGGAGTCTCAGCTCCTCCTCAGAGTCCAGCTTTCTCATTGTGCACACCTTGGAAGGCAGTAGGTGATGGTTCGAGTACTTGGGTTCTTCTCTCCCAGATGGGGAACCCATACTGAATTTTATGCTCCTGGCTTTGGGGTAACACAGCATTGCTTGTTGTACACATTAAGGAAGCACATAAATAGGCTGAAAATCTCTTGTTTCTCTTTGTGTCTGTCTCTTTGCCTTTCAAAAAAAAATGTTAAATTCACATAGCATAAAATTTAGTATATTAATGTGTGTACAATTGATGTCATTTTGTACATTCACAATATTGTGTAATATTGTCTGGATCCAGATTTAAAATATTTTCCTCACACTAAAAAGATATACCACACCCTTGAATCAATTCTGTCCCAATATCCTTTGTCCCGTCATTGAAACATCTAGTCTCTCTATTGAGTGTATGGATTTACCTCTTCTGGATATTTTATACTGCTTTGCTTAATTTTAGCTATGCTATGATGATTTCTTAAAAATTTTTATATATGTCACCTCATTCTTTATGAATTTTTGAGATATCAGTGTTGCTAGATAAACCAATATTCCCATGCTTTATTAGAAGGTGAGTCCGTAATTTATTATCTTGGTTATTAAAAACTATCTTTCACATCTATAGAAACAGAAGTCCAAGGTTTCTGTTGAGTAAAGAGGTTAGCTTATTCCCTCTTTCTGTTTGTCATTGTGATCAATAACCGTTTGAGGTCTCCAGCTGTCCGATGATGCAGGTGGGTCTGTAGAAGCTATCAGTGCAGTTTTACTCAACATTCAATTTAATGAATATCCAGTCCTGTGTGTGTAGATGGTTTGCATTGATGCTGATTCTTCACTCCACCCAAAAATGTGGAACTCTCTTCTTTCTTTTTTTTTTTTTTACTGCAAAGTCAGATATACACAGAGGAGGAGAGACAGAGAGGAAGAGCTTCCGTCCACTGATTCACTGCCCATGTGACCACAACAGCTATTGCTGCACCAATCTAAAACCAGGAGCCAGGAACTTCCTCCAGTTTTCCACATGGGTTCAGGGTCCCAAAGCCTTGGGTTATCCTCAACTGCCTTCCCAGGCCACAAGCAGGGAGCTGGATGGAAAGTGGAGCTACTGGGATCAGAATGAGTGCCTATGTGGGATCCTGGCGTGTTCAAGGCAAGGACTGTAGACACCAGGCCATCTTGCAGGGCCAAAATGTCAAACTCTTAAGCCACTACCTATCGTTTCTTGGCATTTTGGCTAAGGTCAAGTGAAGCCACGACCTAAGGCCAAATGAATCTGTGAATAAGGTCACTTTTACTTCCTCTCAAGTGGCAAACATTGTTAACTGATATTCAGCATTCACTCTCCTTTTGTTTCTTGTGATTTTTTAAAATAATTTTTATCTGAATAAGAGAGAATGAAATGTAAGAAAGGAGAAAAAGAAGGAAAAAGAATCTTCCAGTTCATTTCCCAAATGCCTACAGCAGCCTGGAATGAATCAGGTTAAAGCCAACAGTCAAGAATTGAATCTGCATTTCCCGCATGAGTGACAGGGATCCAGCTACTTGGGTCATCACTGGGAACTGTTCCATATTTCATTCCTCTATAAACTAAACTCCTGCAATTTGGAGACAGAGTGGGTTGCAAATACACAATCACTGCTACACGTGCATTCATGTACAGGAGATTTCATAGCTTCCAACTTGCCGGACTCTGGAATCTTTCCTACAAGGTTGTAATCTGGGAATCATTGTGAAGGGACATGAGAAGGACAGAGAACCGCTAAGAGAAGCTGTTGTGGGACTCGAAAGAGATCACACTGGATCCAAGTGTAGATGTTTGGAAGAGTACAGTCCAAGCTTGGTGACTGTCGCTTCTGCTATGGTCCAGGAGCTACTGCACTTTATCGCAGAAGGCAAGGGGTTTTTAAGCTCTCATCCTCCAATCAGATTGAGAGCCAGAGGGAACAAAATTTCCATGCATTCAATTACTAAGTATAGGAGGAAGCAAGGGAGCTGCTAGGAGCCCAAAGTTTTCCTGTAGTTAACTAACCTGACTGAGCACAATAGGAGGCAGGAAGGGACAGGCAAGTGGAGCCTTGGGAGTTATTTCCGAGATGTCCATTAAATTGGTGGCACTAGAGGAGATAGGAAGGGGAGGGGTGTGGAAACTTCATTTCTGCGCTATGGGCTGTTAATTAACCTGAAGAGTGGGCGTTAGCTATCAACCCCATCTCGAAGAAAATAGATACACTTGAATATGGAGAGAAATCAAAAATAGAAGACACACAGTTGAATTGGAGGCAGAGGGAAAAGACAGAAGTAGAGGGGACAGTAAGTCCATGAGAGGGTAACTGGGCAAAAGAGGCTGCTCGTGTGCAGTAAGCACAGTGAACAGTGTATACTAGGGTGCATTTCTTCAGGCATTTTCAATAAAAGTGAAGGAAAAATTTATGTTGCTTTCACTTTCTCTTGAATGTTAGGCACTTGATTTGGACCACACCATTTTATTCATTTCGACATATACAGATTTTCCATACTTGCCTCATGAACTTACTGGTGGTTTTTTGGGATCAGTTATATTTTGATGGTTGGAATGAAATTTGAACTCTTGGGCTCAACAGCGTGGCCTAGTGGCTACAGTCCTTGCCTTGAACACACCAGGATCCCATATGGGCATTGGTTCTAATCCTGGCAGCTCCACTTCCCATCCAGGTCTCTGCTTGTGGCCTG
This sequence comes from Ochotona curzoniae, assembly GCF_017591425.1. Lineage (NCBI taxonomy): Eukaryota > Metazoa > Chordata > Mammalia > Lagomorpha > Ochotonidae > Ochotona > Ochotona curzoniae. The sequence continues at coordinate 3,000,424 of NW_024466312.1, read as the reverse complement.
GGAAAGCAGTTGAGGATGGCCTAATGCTTCGGGACCCTGCACCCGCATGGGAGACCTGGAGGAAGTTCCTGGCTCCTGGCATAGCACTGGCGCAGCATTGGCCATTGCGCTCACTTAGGGAGTGAATCAGTGGACGGAAGATCTTCTTCTCCATCTCTCTTCCTCTCTGTATATCTGACTTTGTAATAAAAATAAATAAATCTTTAAAAAAAATTTAAACTCTTCTTCAGCCTCATCAATCTTCAAAACTCAAACTGCTGGGTTACTTCACTGACATTAATCTGAGTGCTAATGAGGTTGATTTAAATTATTCGGTTGTGGGCCTGGCGCAATGGCTCAGTGGCTAAATTCTTGTTTTGTGTGTGCCAATATCCCAATGGGTGCTGGTTCATGTCTCCACTGCTCCACTTCCCTCCAGCTCCCAGCTTGTGGCCTGGGAAGGTAGTAGAGGACAGCCCAAAGCCTTAGGACCCTGCACCTGCATGGGAGATCCAGAGGAGGTCCCTGGCTTCTGGCTTTGGGTCAACTCAGCTCCAGACATTGCAGCTACTTGGGGAGTAAAGCAGCAAACTAAGATCTTTCTCTCCATATCTTTTCTGCAAATTTGCCTTCCCAATAATAAAAAATAAGTAACAAAATAAACAAGTAAATAAATTATTCTGCTTCTACCCTCTTTTTTCCCTCCCTTCGTGCTCTTTCCTCCTCTGTTCCCTCCTGTCTTCCTCCCTTCCTTCCCTCTTTCCTTCCCTTCTCCTCCCTTTCTTGCTTTCTTTCTTTTTTCTTTTCTCTCTTCCTTCCTTCTTCTTTCCGTTCTTCTTTTCTTCCTTCCTCCTTTCTTTTGAAACATTGTACTTTGTGGGAATATTCAGAGCTATGTATTCTGTTTACTCTAAGTGCACAGTTCTTCTGCCAACATTTGGGTTGGGTAGTTGATCAATTTGTTCTGTCCTCCATCCTTTGTTGTCCTATCAGGTGTCCTCTGCAGACTCCAATGTATGGCCATCTCCTCCATGTGCACAGGGATATGCTGTCCACTGCTTTGTCTAGGCCACTGAAGAGGCCCAGGTCTGACACATGCACTCCACTGTCAGACCATGGGACCTGCACTTCTTTCCTTGGTTGAGGGTCTGAGACCAGCGATTCAGTTGAAGGTATTCCCAAAGAAACTTCATTTGAGGAAGTATCAGACCTGATTCTTGTGTGTGCCTGTCAAAACTGGGGTCCGGTACAGTCCGTTGCCCCTATTAGCTTAGGCACAAGCTGGTAGTTGCAGTTGCTGGATCAGTTCTGTCTCTAGCCCTGTCTTCTACACAAACCAGTGGGTGTGGCAGCCCAGCCTGATTCTGCGCACCACACACTTGGCCCTCACATGAACCAGTGGTAGCTGCAGCCTAGTTGGAGCGAACCACAATAACCACTACCAGGCCCACCCGCTGTCCTGTCGTTTAAGGACAGAGAAGTGAGACTGGGGTATAACCCATAGCTCTTGCTACATGCCAAGTAATCTCATGTTGTGGCCTCAGTTAGCCAAGGGCACAGTATGCCATGTGCCTATGGCTTCTCATATGGGCTAGGCAGGTAGAGATCCAGGGGTGATCTCTCACCAATGTGCATTGAAGCCTAGTTCAACCCAGTCAACCCCACTCTCCAGCCTGCATACGTGCTGGCAGGTGCCACTCTGTTTAGCCATGCCTGTCCAAGTCCTGGTTCTCAAGTTCACCAGTCAATCCAAAAGGAGATGCCTACTGTTTCCTTACTGGTCCCACTCCAACTCCTGGATTTTGCTCTCTCCAGGTAATTCTGCGGTTTATCGTGACAGAATTTGCCCCTGTGCCAGTATCTGCCAGCCAATACTGTGGCAAAGCCTTACAAACCCACACCCATTCTGACTTATGCATGCACCAGAAGGAACAATCAACCCAACCTGGCATTTCTCTAATTGAGCTCAGATGCAGTCCAACAGGTTTTGCAGCCCTGTCTGGCCTCATCCCTACTCACACAAATGGGAGTGGTCCAGCAGAGGAGCACCTTGCAGCCCCCTACCAGCTTTGCCCCCTTCTCCCTGGGTCTCACAAGTGCTGGTTGGGTGCTGTGGCCCATCTGGCATGGCTGGCTTCACCTTGGCATTTGTGAGTGTGTACTGTAGCCTGGCTGGGCCCGGCTCACCCCCAATTCCAGCTCACACTGGTGGGGGCTACAGTGTAGCCTAGCCCAACTGGCCCCCAGTCTTGGCCCTCATGTAAACTGGTTTGTGTTACATCCCAACCTGGCCAGACTCATACTCCATTCCAGCATTTGAATTTGCCAGTAGGTGATAAGAACTGCCCCAGCCTGATCTGCCCCCCATCTGGGCCAAATGTATGCTGGTGATTACCATTCTCTGGCTTGGTCTGGGATGCTACCCATTGTGGTTCTTGTGCTCACCTGCAAGGACTGTGTCCTGATAAGAAAAATTTCCCAAGCTCCTGCAACAGAACTTCTCCCAATGCCAGATATCGTGCCCATCCATCAGTGGGTCCATGAGCCATCCCTACTTAGGCTACCTCCTGTCCTAGAAGGAACAGTAGCCTTTCCTGACTGGTCCTAACCTGTTCTGGTTTTTACTGTTGGATGTTACAGCCCAGCCACACCTGGTCTACAGGCAGACATAGCTCACATATGGCTCAGCAGGGACAGAGACCTAGCCTAGCCAATCCTACACCTACCCCGATTCTCACGAGCACCAATGGGTGCTGGAGTCTAGCTCAATTTGGCACATTCCAGACTCAGTCCACACTCTTGCTGAGGGACAGTGTAGCCATGTCCAGACCAGAGAACAACCCCCTACTCTGGCCTTCCCACGCAACAGTGGGACCAACAAGCCAGCAGGGAATCTCCTTTGCTTCCCAACCAGACCTATTCCCAGCCACAGATCTTGTGCATATCAGTGGTGGTTCTGATCCAGCATGGCATAGTCCCTCACCTGTCTTGGCCTTTGCTTTTGGATGCTGTAGTCTGACCTGACCTGGCCTGCCCCCAGTCCCAACTCTCACTGGCAGGTGCTAGAACCTGGCTCTGCTCAGTCTGTTTCCACCTCTCGCTCATGCAAATCGGTGGATGTGACAGCCTAGTCCATCAAGACCAGTGCTCCAACTTGGTTTCTATACTTGCCAATGAGCTAAAATTTGCTCAGCTCTGCCCAGTCTGCCCCCTTTCAAAACCAACCCACACATTTGCTCTCAGTTGGAGCTACGTTGTCTAGCTTATCCTACCCCCAGTCCTCAACCATGTGCTCTCCAGCTGGAGCTATGACCCATTAGGGGAGTTTCCCACATTCCCCCACTTGGACTACTCCCAGACCCTGATCTCCCCCATGCCAGCAAGTGCTAGCTCCCTGCCCAGCATGTCCTGACCCTCCATCTGGGTTTTGTATGAGCTGGTGAATGTTGTGGCTCAGCCCGCCCCACAATCTATTTTAGGATCCACATGTGGGTGCTTCAGCCTGGATCTGCCCAGACTATTCTCGGTCCCTGTACCTGTGAATGTGGCAGGTTCCATGATCATACCTAGCTCAGCCCATCATTACCCTAACTCTCAAGCTAACCAGTGGGACATCCCCCACAGAATCTACCCCTGGGCCCTGTTCTCTTGTGTGCTGGTTGGTTACATAACCTTGCCTAATGTGACCCATCACCTGTTCCAACATTCAGCTACTAAGATCTAGCCCTGTTAGACAGGTTGCCAGTCCTAACTTTCATGAGGACTGGGGTGTGGTGGTCAACCATGTTCCATGCTAACAAGCCCTACTCAGGACTCCCGTGTGGGCTGCTGTATCAGTCTGACCCATACAGATCTTCCATTCTCTCTTCTCCAAACCACCAGGTCTCAGTCTCACTTACCTGTAAGTACAGTAACCCTATAATTAGAAGTCCCTCAAGATTCATCCCTCACCCACATGTACAGTGGACTTATCCATGGATGTCCCTAGGCAGTAATTTCTTACCCCCAAGACCCAAGCTTGCCACGCCAATGGGCATAACTCAGCATCATTCGCAAACCCAAGATTTGCTCACCACTTGGTAGCAGTGGCTGGAGCCAGGGTCCCAAGCACTGGGTCCAACCTGGTTCAGGTACCCTGCCCCCCCGCCACACCACACTGCAGCAGCCATGCTGCTGGGAACTCCAAACACACAGCCTCTAGGCTGAACTCACCTTGGCCCCTCCCACATAGGTAGCGGAGGTGGGCAGAACCAGGGATCTCATCTGCCAAGATCCCCTCACAGTGAGTTTTCTATGAAGGGAGTAAGCTCTTAGGCCCATGCAAGCCCCAGATATGCCAACTGCTGCCAAGTAGTTGCTGTGGCTATGGCCCCAAGCATTGAGTCCAACCTGGCTCAGATGCTCCAGCAGCCGCCAGGTTGCTGGGAGGTCCATCCATTCAAGCCCCAGGGTTGAACCCACCTTTCATACTGATCTTATTAACTCTAAGATCTATGGGGAAGAGACCCAGATCTTGGAAGGACGATGCCTTGTTTTTATCCTGTCTCCCTCAGAGCCCATCAGAATTATCACTCAGCAGTGGTGTGGGCAGCTTAGTTCACAGATCAAGGTCCCACATTGAGAACAGCAAGCCCATTGGTTCTGGCTCAGCATGTGATCTGCATTCAGTATGAGGAATAGGATAGATTGCTTTCAGAAATATTGCTGTGATGACGTGATGCTGGAGATAGGTCCATGTTTTCTCTGTGTGTTGGTACTTAGTGACTGCGGTGTGAGGAGGCACATAACCACATCCATAGAGATGGGGAAGCTGGAAGAATGGATGAGCTGTGAGCAGGTGATTTGGGATGTGAATGCCATGACATACATCTGGTTGCAATCCCTTCCTGAGAGTAGCATCACTTATCCTTATGGTACTCCGGACAAAAACATCTGATACCACATTCTCATGTGTCTCCTTTGAAAAAGTCTCACTCACATTTCTCTGGTTCCCTGTGACTCATTTCTGGTGCAAAGACCTAGAATTTGATGTAAAATAAAGACCCTTCTTCCTGAATCAGCATTTTGAAAATGGAACAGATATAAAAATGCAGTTGATTTACTTTCTCTGTTATATTAAGAGGGAAAAAAAGCCAACTCCCAACTCATGCTCTCGCCAACTCAGTACTGTCATATTAGATTCTTAAAATGAAAGGTGAAAAATAGGATTCAAACTTCATCAGATTTCTAAATCACACCTACCTTCAGCATGGCTATAAAAACTAATAAAAACCCAAACAAGGGAATTATCTGCTGCCATTTAACTTCATTATATTCAAAGTAGAGAATTCACAATGCAGTCACATTGTCTGTTATCCATTGCTAGGCCCCTGCCCTGCTGCAAGCTCCCTTAAAAGGAACAAGAAAGATGTTTCCATTTTCCTGACCCCAAGATGAACATAATCGCCTTTCTCAAGGATGATTAACTTTAGTTTAACTTCTGGATGGATTACAAAGGATTTCATGCAGTCTAGTCTCTCTCTTCCCCCATAATTGTTAACATATTCATATTTCTGGACATATTAAAATATTTTGGGCGATTCAATTTTACAGCACCAAACTCAACTAACATGGAAAGTGTGGAGTGGTGAGTAAAGAATTTGAAGAGAATCATGAACACACACATACATTAAAATTTTCTGATATTGACTAATTTAAGCTGTTGAATAATAATAATTATTACCTACAGGTGTCAGAGATTACTGCATGGATAAATTTCTCATATAAAAAACTACTGAATTATAACCGTGTCTTATTCATTAATACTTTCTTTTTAAAAATTTTTCATTTTTATTGAAGAGACAGATTTACTGGGAGGAAGAAGGACAGAGAGACAGAGAGAAGGACCCTCAAACTGCTGATTCACTCCAAAATGGCCACAATGACCAGAGCTGAGCTGAACTGGAGCTAGAAGCCAAGAGCCTCTTCTGGGTCTCCCACATGGGTACAGGAGCCCAAGGACATGAACCATCTTCTGCTGCTTGCTTTCTCACACCACAAGCAGTGGGACGGATGGGAAGTAGAGCAGCTGAGACATGAACCGGTGCCCACATGGATGCTGAGCTTGCAAGTGAAGATTAGCCAGTTGAGCCATTGTGCTGGCCCCTATACATTAATATTTTCGAGGTTTATATTTTCTTATTTTTCTTATTAACTCACCCTTGCATATTTTCCTTGTGCTTCAGCTTCTCTTAAAGGTAGTTACAATATTGAACAACATTGAATAGTTACAACTCTATTGCGACTATAGTGGGAAAGTTAAGGACGAGAGGTTAACTACTGAGTTTAAAATATTTAGGACTTTTACCCTAAAGGCACATTGTTCAAGGTTTGTAAGTAGAGTTGGAATGTATTTTTCAGAGTCCTTAGAATGTGATGCATTGGCCAGTCAGGTTCTGGGAACTTTGCATGTCTGCTGATGCATAAAGGAGACTGGCTGGATTCTGAGCAGTCCCCCATGCTCCCCTCTTGCCAGACCACATAGGGTCCGGTCACATCTGGGTCCATTTGGTTGGTTCTGAGATTATCAGGAGGTACCTAAAGAAGCAAAAAGTATTTTGCACAAGAGTCTAATTTTGTAGCCATAAATGAATCAACCTTTTTCCAAGTGGCATCCCTCCTCTCCAAAGACAGAAGACAAAGCAAAAGCCAGTAGTAGCCAGGTCACCTGACGGGCCATAAATATCTGTTGACTATTAGATCCTCCTGTTAGCAATAGGGTAGTGTCTACTACACAGCAAGCCCGTCAGAAACATTGATCAAATACAATAAATCCTATCCTTACAATAACAGGAAGACTTAATCTACCTTACTGAAGAAAACTTAATCTGCCTTACTAAAAAGGTCACAATGTTTAGTGAAAGAACTGGGATTGGATCCAGGGCAAGGTCTCCTTGCTGTGTAATATGACTTACTAGAAATCCCATTCCCCCTATGTCATTTCAAGGGCACCTTTGAGTCTGCAGCCCTTCTTTGTTCATAGAGAAGGTGATCTCTATAAGGTTGGCACTGTGTTCTCAGCATCAACCGGACAGTTTTGTCACCAGTTATTACCCAGAGTAATTAATAATAAAGCTCAATAGTTTTTAATCATGATCTATTATGGAGCCTAAAATTTCCAAACAACTGATGCTCTCCAAAGTTGTTTTTCAAGCTTGTAGCCAGATGCCCTAAACTTATTCTCCCACTGCAAAGGTAATGCCTAAACAGATGGATCAAAAGGTATGCAGTCACCCTTCACCTTCATGTAATACTAAAATCTCTTCTCCCAACAGAAACTTAAGCTTTTTTTTTTTTTACTGTAACATGCCACATACATTGGCATGTATGTCTAAACTTCTTTGGTACAGACTTGTGTGATTTCAACAAAATCCCCTTTTGTTCTCCTAAATCAAAATATATCCATTTTTTTTCTACTTGGAATATCACAGCTTTGGAAACAATTCCCAGTGATTTCCTTATTTGCTGCAAATAAATTATTTTTTATAATAGCTCCTTGCTGTACATTTCTTAGAATTTTCATGGAATCTGGCTATAGTTTTGGGTGAGAAACACTTTCACTCACTGTGTGACAACTTTATGAGATGTCTTTCTATTAAAAAAAAAATAGCCTCTCTTGCAACATAAACACCAGAAACCAGTGGTCTTTATTTTTTTAATACTGTATTGCTAGTGGCAAAAGAAAGCCTTAAACCTGGCAGGCACTAAAGACATTTATACTTTGGTTGTATTATAGATGCACAAATAATATTTAGAAAAGTGATACAAACAATAATTACTGAAGAAATGGCCAAGTGTGGCCTGGCTGTAGATGAAGGTGTCCATGAAATGGTCCAGAGAAAAAGTGTAGGGTAAACTTATATCTGAACAAAATGTGTGGACAACACAAGAACAGGTTGTTAAACACTGGAGATTCACCATTTGGAAAAGACAAAGTGGTTTGTGGTTTCTCCACTCCTCTTCCTCTTTCCCTTCCCATCTTCTACCTTGGTCACTTACCCCCTTCTCCTAGAAATACTAATCACCTTGGTCTCTGGAGTATATGCTGATATGACATGAGGGTATCAAGAAATCCACAAGATGGAAATCAAGAAGAAGAATCAATTTTAACTGGCTGGATGCCCAGGTGAAATTTGATGTTTTCTTGGCAGCTGATTCCTAAACAAAGGAATGTCAAGGGGAAAATAGGGAAAAACTTAGTAAATTCGATTTTTTTCTAAAGAAACCAAATGTTTTGCGATGTCTCCTATAACTTTAAAAAACCCTTTGCTGGGGGCAAAATCCCTGCAGATTTACTGAAAAACAATGTATCACTAAAGAAGGGAAAGGTCTTTCTTGGGAGCAGTGCCATAACGTAGTACCAGACTGGTTGGGTCTCTCCATTGTTGGGTGACCAAAGTTCCAGTTGTGCTGACCAAAAGGATGTTCTCTTCCCCTTTCAAGGTGATTATCAAACCACTTAAAAGCATTTTAACTTGCGGGTTGGCCTCCTTCTTGAAGTTCAAATTTCACAATAACAGAATGAAGCCAGCCCTGTGGTACTACTGCCTAAGTCCTGTCGTATTGTGCCTCTCTCTGTCTTAGTGTTCGGCCTGCATTCCAGGAGTAAAGATTTACTGCGTTGATTCTGCAAGATTCAGTCTCTCTCGACCCTCTTTGAACCAGCTTATTCTGCATTCCTGCTGTTCGGCTTTGAGGATGCCTGCATTCTTGCAGTAATCAAGGTTTAAGTTTAAAAACCTACTTCAGTCCCCAAACAGCTCTGAAAAATGTGTTTCACTTTTCTGTCTGCTTGAATGAAGAGTTTATGTGAATTATGAACTTGGGAAACATAAAAAGAAAGAATTAAAAAGAAATATGTAGACTCTAAAACTGGGTAAGAAAGCCATGAACAGTATTTCAGTGAGTAAACCATGAAAGAGGAATGCATTTAAACAATTTGATGTACTTATCATCCTTTCCTTACGATTTGTTCTTGTTGGAAACACTAACATTTGCCTAGACTCAATTCAGATGTGTATTCATTTTGAGCACGGGACTGTTTTCTGTAGAATTTGTTGATTGACTTAACATGGTACTTAAGTATGTTAAAATGTATTTTAAAATATTTCACATGTCACTTCTTTCAGAAATACTAATTTCTACTTTTTTCTGAATATTTACAACCCATCAAATTTTTTTTTAAGATTTTTCTTTTTATTGGAAAGGTGGATGTACAGAGAGGAGAGACAGAGAGGAAGATCTTCCATCCGATGATTCACTCCCCAAGTGAGCGAAACGGCCAATGCTATGCCGATCTGAAGCCAGGAGCCTGGAGCTTCTTCTAGGTCTCCCACGCAGGCACAGGGTCCCAAAGCTTTGGGCCATCCTCGACTGCTTCCCAGGCCACAGGCAGGGAGCTGGATGGGAAGCAGGGCCACCAGGATTAGACCCAGCACCCATATGGGATCCTGGTGCATGCAAGGCTAGGACTTTAACCACTACACCATCACGCCGGGCTCAACCCATCAAATTTAAAGTACCTGAATTTCTACTAGCAATTTTGTAGTAACTACATTATTTTTATTTCCTCAGGTGCTATAATTCTAGATATATAATGGTTTTGACATATTTACACAAGTGAACCAGAAATTTAGATTGCTGTAATTTAGTTGCTGTTGGTGATAAAAAGAATCCAATTACCTGCATTGTGACAACTGAGGACAGCATTAATTTTTAAGTACATAATACCGTAGAGAGAGGAAGAAACAGAGAGCAAGTGGGAGAGCTAGCACGATAATGACTTGTTGAAGGTGGGAATCTCGGATTCTGGAAAGATTAATGGACTTCTTTGGGCTTTGGTAAGATCAAAGGGATCAGACGTAGAGCTCAGTTGATATAATTTCACCTTTTTTTTTTTTGCCATACCTGTGTAAAAAGATTTACTAATTTTTTAAAACTGATTTTAGGAAAACAATTAGGAAGATACATTTTCTTATTTTTAAATGATTTAATTGGCAATAAAATTACATATATTTACAGTGTACTACATGATGTTTTGATATTGCATTTTACATTGTAGAATGAGTAAATCTAAAACTAAAGTAATACTTATCATGTTGCATACTAATCATGTTTGTGGTAGTGATATTGAAGATCTACTCTCTGAAAAACTTGCAAGCAGAGAATACAACCTGTTATCAACCATAGTCATTACTGTGCAACAGAGCTGCCGAAAGTTCCTCTTGATCTGATTTAACCAATGTCTCCTCATTTTCCCTCCAACCAACTCCTCACTCTCTATTATGTTTTACTCTCTACATCTGTATAGTCCACTTTTTTAGAATCCATATATATGTTAAATCATCCAACGATTCTCTTTGTATGCCTTTCTTATTTCTTTTAGTCCTCCAGGTTTATGCATTTGACACAAGTTTATTTTGCAAGGCCAAACAGAATCTTATTCTAATATATATGCATATATATACATATGAATATATGTTAGTATATGTGTTATATATCTTACATATAACATGTTGTTAGTATATATGTGTAACATATCTTACATATAACACATATATGTTGTTAGAAGCAATTGAGGAATGAACTAGCACATGAAAGGTATTTCTTTCCATCCTTTCAAATAAATGGACAAATCTTTTCATTTTAAAATATAGTTCTGTAAGCTTATTGACATAATTCAAGCCCAAATATTACTGTTTCTAAAATTGTTCTGGTTATTTGTATCAATAGTAAATGTCAAATTTTAAATATTATGCTTTCAAGATTTGATTTGGCTATACATGTACAGGAAAATAAGTGACTCACCACATGCAAAAATCAACTCAAAGTGGATCAAAATCTTAAATGTAAAGCCTGAAACTGAATCTACTAAGAGAAAATAAGGAAGACAATTCAAGAGATCATTATAGGCAGTTTTTTGAGACAATACCCCAAAAGCATGGACAAAAGTAAAAACACACCAATGGGCTGTATCAAGTTAAGGTGATCCTGCACAATGAGGCAAAAAGAGGAAGCAGCAACTGAAAAACAGAAGAAAATATTTACAAACTCTTCATTTAGCAAAGGATTAACATAAAAAATAAATGCAAAACACAAATAACTTGAGAGCAAATAAAAAGAAATCATCTGACTTAAAACTTGGCAAATGATGAATTGCCATTTCTTAAATCAACAGATATAAATATATGAAAAAACCACAACATCACTAATCCTCAGGGAAACGTAAATTAATACCACAACAAAATACCATCAATACCATCTGGCATTTTAGAATGGCTGTTATCAACAAATCAAGAAATATCCAATGCTACTGAGAAAAATGGGAGAAAGAGGATTCTTATACAAGGTTGGTGGAAATATAAAGTATGGCCACTGTGAAAACCAGTAAGGGGATTCTGCTAAAAGGTAAAATATGGAGGCTGACCCCATGACATTGAAGACTTCTGGTCCCTGGACCTGGATGAGATCAGCGTCAACTGTAATGGCCGACTGGGGAGTGAACCAGATGATGGAGGATCTTTCTCTCTCTGCTTTTCAAATAAATAAATAAATAAGGAGGAGGAGAAGAAGGAGAAAAAGAAAAAAGAAAAAAAAAAGAAAAGAGAAAAAGGAGACAATGAAAGTCATAGAAAAGTAAATTTAGAAAAATGAATAATGCAATTTTGAAAAAATTCATGAATATGAAAGGAGGAATGAGTTTGGCTCCTCCCAAAGACAGCTGGTAAACTATGAGATATTTTTGGGGTGTCATGACTTGGTGGTGCAAAGATATATTACTGACTGGGGGCTAAGATTTTCTTAAATAGTCCACCACACAGAGCATAATCCCTCATAATTAAGAATAGTCTGCTCCAAAATACCTTTGACATTGAGATGAGGGAGCAACCAGCTTGGATTAATGTACTAAAGGTTAAAAGGAATTATCCCTGGGGAGCAGGATGAATTGCGCTTTTGGGGTTATAGATAACAAACTTTTGCCTAACTTAACATCTCCTATATTTTCTTTTAATCATGTTAGTTTCATACTCTATTACTTCAATTAGCTTAAAATATTTACAAATTTCTGCTGACACTTTCATTTTAACTCCTGGGCATTAAACTCCAAGTGTTTAGAGTTTTAAAAATGAAATCTGTGTTATTTCTAGCTTGCTTTGGTTGTGGTCAGAGGACCCATTAAAAATTAAATATTCAGACTTTTAAGACTCAGAATATATCTTATCTTAAAGAATAGTCAGGTATAAATATAAATACCTTTTTGTGGGTATGAGTGCCTGGTAACTTTGATTTAGGTTAAATTGGCATATAGCGATGAGTCTACTATATTCCTATTATTGTTGATTGTATCTTGTTGAGTGATAAATGTTGAAGTTCCCAAGTAAAAGGCAAAAGATTTATATGGTTTGAAGATAAACCAGAGTATGAAGTTTCTAGGTACAGTTGTGGGTATACCTGCTGCTGTAGCAGTTCTGTCATTGCTTGCTTGATGTGTTTTGAATCTCATTTAGTCAATTACATATGTAGGGTTGTTACATCTTGCTGAGGAACTATCCATTTTATCATTGTTTCAAGTTCCTATTTATCCATGAAAATGTCCTTTATTACACAGTCTACTTTGATATTATTATGGTCCGTTCTGATTACCACTCATATTAAGCATACTTTCATTTTTAGCTTATATGGATTATCATCTTTAAAATGGGTTTCTGATAGGGAGCATTTTGTTCCAATTTTTCTTGTTTTTGCTTTTCATCCAGTGAAACAATCTATGTCTTTTAATTTCTACTTATTCATTTATTTTAAAGGTAGCAGAGATAGTGAGCGCTTCCGTCCACTGGTTCGCTCCCCAAGCACCCACAAGAGCAGGGGCGGTTCCAGGATTCAGGAACTCCACCCAGGTCTTGTATGTAAGTGGTAGGAGCTCCATTGTTTTTTGTTTGTTTGTTTTGTTTTGTTTGTTTCTATTTTTTAAATTAATTTTAAAAATGATCTTAACTTAGTTGATTAGGGTACAGAGTTAAGGGATACAGGAAAGGGGGTAAAACCATTGTTTCCACACTAATATCATTTTTCCCTGTATCTGGGGTCAGGGGAGAAACAAAGGGAGAAGCCCCACCCAGCCTCCCACCCATCCCAGGTCCCCGATATGAGGCATGTTCCAAGGGTCCTGCTCAAACAGTTTTGATAGTTCAACAGTTCTGAATTGCTGCCAATCTCACCATTCCTATCACAATGAAATCTATTCAGAATCTACTGGCTGACTTAGTCTCTTCATGGTTGGGGCTGTGAGATCAGCAGTTCAGTTGGAGGGATCGCCAAAGAAACTTCATCTGCAATGATCCCAAAGCTGATATTGTGTGAACTTGCCAGTACAAGGTCTGGCACAGTCCATAGCCCCAATTAGCTTTTTCACATGCACCGCTCATTGTAATTGCTGGGTCAGTACTGTTTCCAGCTCCGTCATCCACTTGAACCAATGGGTGGTAGTCCAGCTAGATTCTATCCACTTCATACTCAGTCCTCATGCAAACCAGTGGGAGCTACAGCCTAGTTGGGGTGACTCTCCATAACCGCAACCAGGCCTACCCCCTACCCTGGTTCCCATGCATGCCAGTATGTACCACAGGCTTGTTTAGTTTGTCCCACATCCTATTTAGCTCTCATACATGCCAATGGGCATTGAAGCCAAGTTCAACCCAACCAACCTACTATCCAGCCCACACACATACTGGTAAGTGCCTTTCTGTCTAGCCACCTCTGGTCCTGTCCTGATTTTCATGCTCTCCAGTGGGAGTGGTAATCCACGAGGGACGTGCCCATTATATCCCTAGTAGGCCACTCCAACTTCTGAACTGTGCACTCTGCAGGTGGTTCTGGCATTTAACTTAACAGAATTAGCCCCCAGTGCTAGCCTCTGCCATCTGATGATGTGGCAAAGTCCAACCAACCCTCACCCACTGATCAGTTAGCCCAATCTGGCCCTTCCCCAGTCTAGCTCACATGAGGCCCACAGGTGTTGTAGCCCTGCCTAGTCTGATCTGCCCCCATCCCAACTCATGCTCTCCAGTGGAAGTGGTTATCCAGCAGGGGAGCCCACATTCCCCTGCCAGCTTTGCCTCCTCCCCGCTGGTTCTCACGAGTGCTGTTTGGGTGCTGCAACCACATCTGGTACAGCTCACTTCACCTTGGCATTCCTTAATGTGCACTGGTATGTGTTGTGACCGAAACTGGCCTGACCCACACTCGATGCTGGTGCTCGGATTCGCCAGCAGTTGATGTGAATGGGTTCAGCCTGGTCTGCCCCCAATCTATGTGATATGTATAATGGTGGGTATCTTCCTCTGGCCTGGTCTGTGTTGCTCCATATCGTGGTTCTTGCACTTACCTGTAGTGGCTGTGTTCCGACAGAGGAGCTTCCAAGCTTCTCCTTCAGAACCTTTCACTATGCCAGGTCTTGCACATACTGGTGGTTCCATGGTCCAGCCCTCCTTGCTGGCCTTCAATCCATTCCAGTTCTTGGTGTTGGCTGTTTTGCCCCAGCCAAGGCTTGTCCATTCCCGGACACTGTTCACACATGGCTCAGTAAGGGCAGAGACCCAGCTTAGTTTGTCCTACATCTACCCACATTCTCCAGAGCGCCAGATGGTGAAGGTGTCTAGCCAGCTTGGTAGGCCCAGCCCCAGTCTACAATTGTGCCAAGGGAGATTGCAGCCATATTCAGAACAGAATGCAGCCCGCACTCCAGCGGGAATCCCAACCCAGCAAGGGTGTATTCTCACAGCTCCCCAACCAATTCTATTCCCAGCCCTAGATTGCGCATGTGCCAGTGAGTGCTCTGACCCAGTTGGCTTAGTCCCTCACCTGTTTCAGCCTTTGCCTTTGATGCTGTGGCATAGTATCCCTGCCTCATGCAGACCAGTTTGTGTAAGAGCCTAGATCAGAATGACATGTGCTCCATCCTGCTTTGTATTCTTTTTTGTGAGTTGAAGTTTGCTTGGCCCTGCCAGGTCCATGCCCTTCCAGTTGCAGCTGGGCACATCCCACATCCTGTTTTAGGATGCACCTTTGGGTGGTGCTGCCTTGACCTGCCCAGATTGCCATCGGTTCCTTTACCCGTAAGTGATGGCAGGTGCCATGGTCACTTCTAGCTTAGCCCATTGTCACCCCAGCTCACAAGCTAACCTGTGGGACTTGTATTTCCACAGGGTTGGGCCCACACTTCCCTCACAGAGTTTACTCCTGGACCAAGTTCTCTCGTGTGCTGGTTAGTGTCTTGACCCTGCCAAATGTGACCAGTCCACTATTCCACCTCCCAGTCAAGTAATGGTACCTAGCCCTGCCAGACAAGGCCCCCATCCATAGCTTTGGTATGGACTGGTCCAGCAGTCAGTGAAGCTCTGTGCTAACAGCCCGTCTCAGGATTCCTAATTTGGCTGGTGAATCAGCCTGGCCTAATTAGATCCTATGGACACTCCCCTCCAAACTATCAGGTCTCAGTCCCCATGGTTGCCCGAAAGCTTCATGACCCTGGTACTGGGAATTACCCAGAATTCATCTCTCACCTACACTAAAGCTGGCCATATTCATGGGTGTCCCTAAGCAGCAATTTCATATCCTAAAAACCCCATAGCTCGCTGCTGTGCGGCCAGCAGACCCAAAGCCAAGGACTCAGTCACTTCCTTTCAGCAGTGGCTTTGGCCTGCGTCTCTGGCCTTGGATCCAGCCCAGCAGGCCCCTACCCCACCCCCCACAGCTGCCACACTGCAGGGAGCTGCAAGCCGCCCCTAACCCCAAGGCCAGGACCCATCCCAGACTTGTCCTGCCACAAGGTTTTGGTGGCAGGGCGGGGCAGGAGCTCCATTGTTTTAACCACCATTTGCTACCTGCCATTGTGAATCAACAGGAAACCAGATCAGAAACAGAGACGGGACTGATACCCCTGTTAACTCAAATAAATGTCTACTGCTGCTTAATGGCATTTGATTCTATTACTTTGTGTTACAACTTAGTGATTGTTCAAAAATATTACAACAGGTATACCCAAAATCGAATTAAAATTAAAATTTCCCCTTTTATGCAAAAGGTAGCAAACTTGAAGCCCCATGGCATCTTTTAAGCTCCTCTCTCTGTGTTACAGTTTTTAAAATTTGTATTACTGTTACATGCACCAGAAACTCCAACAAGTAATGTTCTGATGTTTACTCCTAATGATCACACGTTTCAGAAACTTGGGGCAGAAAAAGCAGTCTAATAATTTCCTAAAATATGTACCATTTTTTTGCTGCTTTAAATTACTCCTGGAGTGGGAGTTTCCCTCTGTGGTCAATTCCTTCCAGCCTAAAAACTTTCTTTAGCAGCTTTTCTTTTTTGTTTTTGTTTATTTGTTTGTTTTTAGCTACAAAGTGTTATAATATTCTTGCATTTGAAAAAGCTCTGTGTTGCCTTCTTTCCTGAAGGCAGTTTTCGGGATTGATACTTCTCTTTCAGCACTTTAAAGCCGCAGTCGCACTGATCTGCCTTCCAAGGAATCTATGGAGCTATCCCTTGCCTTCTCCACTGTTTCTTCACTCACACCAATGTGGCATTTTGCCCCCCCCCCCCATGGCTGCCTTCAGATTTTGCTTTATCTTTCATTTTGTAAAGTTTGAATTCGCTGTGTCTGTGCTAGTTTTCTACTAATTCATCCTGTTTGGGGTTTGCTGGGCTTCCAGAATCTATGAATATGTGTCTTTCACTGCATGTGGGAAGTTTGGGGGGCATGATTTATAGAATTTTTTTTCATATCCAATCTTTCTCTTTTCTGATTAATATTCTGGTGACTAGAATGTTAGACATTTTCTTGATGATCTGTGTTCTTAAATAACTTGGGTAAACTGGATTAGGTATATAGATTTATCTGTTGCATGACTAACCACTCCATTATCCTCTTGAGCCTGTACAGTGAGTTTTTATTTCAGAGATTATGGCGTATTTATTGCAAAAATGTTCACTAGTGTCTTTGGTAGAGTTTCTGCTTTTGTGCTGTGAATTTATATTTTTCCAGGCATCCCTTGAGTGCTCACTTTGACTTTCTGAGGTATTTAAAGCCACTCAGAGCTTTGCTTTAAATCATCTATTTCTGAATTATGAATTTGTTGACATTTAAAATGAATCTTTTATTTCTGAATCTCTTTCTACTTCTCTGCTGTACCTCTGTTTTAGGCAGGTAGTGTTTGGAAGAAAAGCATTCAGTTGTGACATTCTTGGACATTCTGGAGTCAGTAATGTGCAGTAGAGACAGAATCATGATTGAGATTGCTGTGTAGTTCCCAAATTATACACTTAGACATGCATGCCGATCTGTATTCCCACAGTAGGAAAATCAAAGAACACAAGTTTAGCTCACCATCACTGTGAGCCCGCAGATCAGAAAAAGTTACTTCCTCTTTTTTCTTTTTAGTTCCTGGCTCTGAATATTTACTGCTTGCTTATAATTATCTCTATTTCTCTCAATCGTCCACTTCCCGAGTGGTTTTGTAAGTAGTAGAGGATTCTTGATTTGGATTCTTCATTTGGACCAGTGCTACTCAAAATGAACAAGTAGCCTGGTAGGATTTCAGAGATGGGAATTCTCAGGCTCACTTCCTATGCCTATGAATCAGAAACCCAGCTGGGTAAAATCACCTTGAACTAAAGAGGAAAAGCTCTCAGGTAACTCATGTGTTAAGTTCTTTTGAGTAGTTGAGAAATTAGTTAGAAGGAGGTAGAATTAGCAACCAGAAGCGGGCAAAGTTGATGTCAACACAAAGAGGAGAGGGTCAGATTAGGCAACTCTCAAGCTGCAATGAATGGCTGTATTGTGTTGAACATTGAAAATTCAACGAAAGGATAAAACATGAATTCTTCATTGTTGACAGAAGGTGTGGGCAGAAGGGTAAAAACATCTTTGTGCATAAATTGTTTTAGGGAGCTACATAAAGATATGCGTTATCACTTCTACATTGCTCTTGTAGAATAAGAAAAGAGAGTGATTTTTCTGCCTCTGATGAATGACTAAGTAAAAATCTCTGAAATGATCTGATTAAGGTGCTATATTAGTGGCAGAGGTTAGGGTCAGGACCCATCAGTCTCTAGTCATTTCAGGAATTGGTAGTGGAGCCTAGACAGTTTGTGCTGTGAGTAGTTCATCACCAATGCTAATTATTCAAAGGGTTAGGTAGTAAAACACTGCTGTATTCATCTGGTAATGTCTCCCCTGTCACCAAACTCTCAGAAATGATGATGGAGCAAACGATGGTTGCAGAGACAGATGACTTGTTCAGAGGATGTGAGTCCTCAGGGAGGTGAGTCTTGAAAAACAGCCCTTATGCATTCAGCACTTTCAGAAGTGCCTGTTTTCTGGAAACCAAAGTTTGACTGTTTGCAGAAACTAGCTCACAGCAAAATTGAAAATGCAGTTGTTAATCAATCCCAAGTCCCTACAGAAATCTTAGCATGACTTTGAAGCGATTTGTCATTCCTTCACAGGACCAACAGGCAGAACAGACTTTGACCATGGCGCTTGGGTGTAGTCATGTTTATACAATAATTAAGTCTAGGATTTGAGCTTTGATAGTGAGGGGTAGTGTTAAGTTGGAGATAGCAGAGTCCACAAAGCCAAAATTGCTCTAGAAGGTAGCCTCATTTGTCTTATTTTAATAGCTCCATTTATTTTGCTCTGGAAAGCATTTCCATGTGGTTTACTTTTCATGGCTTACTGTGATATCGTAAGCATAATGATTTGAAAGTGGAAAAACTAAAACAGAGCGGTTTTAAACATCTTGAAGCCTACCCTCTCTGAAGCTATTTAAATGGTGCTCCAGTTACCGTCCTGGGTGTCAGAAATGAGACAGCTCTTCTTGTAACAGGAGATGGCAAAGGACCAGGAGAGAAAAGTTTGGGGAAGATGACTGATGAGCCTTGCGACTTTTGTAGAGTGGTCTTTTTTTTTTTTCCTAAGAACTAAAAGGATAAATAATAGGATTACCCAGTTGAGCCAATGCACCTGCCCAAGGATAAATAGTTGGGTATCCCATGAAATGTCTTCATGGAAACCCAGGCACAAGAGCTGCTTAACTTGGGAGGTGAGCTCCATTCATTCCAGGCCGTAGCCACTACATAAATTGATACAGGTAAGCAATGTTCAGACCCAGAGAAACCATTTACTCTGCTAGGGAGCAAGATTGGTTTCCTGTCTCCAAAACCCTTAAGTGGAATAAAAGATCAGAAATGAGAGAGGAAGATTTAAGTAAAAAATTCAAAAATGACAGGGAAGTGAGAATCCTACATCTTAATGATAATGACGAGGGTTTAGAAATGAGGTACCATCCTAATGAGGTCAGTCTGGGACCATCACATTCTGATTATATTCAACTGGTTTTATGATTTGCATAATATTTTGTGTGTTCCCTACAGACCCATGTTTGAGCACTTTATACCAAAGTCTTAGGTTAATAATAAATAGGTTGCTAATGATTAGTAGATTAGTAATGGGTCTTATTCCAACTATAGTATCTGAGGTTGGGGAGTTGGAAGTGGTTGGAATGGATCTTGTCACTAGGAAGGAATCCATGATTGGATCATGATGGCAATGTAAGGAAAGGTAGCAGAATAATATTCCCTGTCTTTATCTGTTTCTTGGGTCACCCTGAGATCTTTCCTCTGCGTACATTTTACTTTCATCATGTGACACATTACTGAGGCCAACTGATTTTGGACTGTGAATATTAAAAACCATAAAATGAAATATACCTATTTCTTCCTTACTAAGAAGTTTCTCAGTTACAGTAACAAAAAAACTAATATATGTGGGAAATCCACAATAGACTCCCTTTTGTGTCAAATATCCCATCTGCCTGTCTCTCTCCTACCCCTCGTGTGTGTGTGTGTGTGTGTGTGTGTGTGTGTGTGTGTGTGTGTGTGTAAAGCTTGAACAAGTGTTTTATCTCTACACTGGATGTTCCTGGCTTTGTAAAACACCTCCTTCCCATCCCCCGGCAGGAAGAGCAGCAGATGAACCAAGAGAGACATCCAAGCCTAAAGCAAGAATCACCAATAATGTGCCAATCTATGCCTCTGCCTTGACATTGTGTTTAATTCTACCCTAGAAAATGAGGTTGATTATTTCATCTCTCATGTTTAACAAAAACTAGAAAGTTATGGGGAGAATATGCTTCCTAATTTTTCACTCCTGCCATCTTCCTGGCTGAACCCTATTATTCCTCTGTGGTTGACTAGGACTGGGTTCTGGAGAAATAAATAACTTGTTTCAGGCCCTTCTACGTTTTCTGACAAATTCTCTGTCAAATTTTGCTTCCCTGTTAAGGCATTAATCTAAAATGTCACCTGCTTAGGTTAGCAACTGCCATTGCTTGCACAGAAACCTAAAAGAAAAGACATTGTCTTCAGTGGATTTTTCCCCACGACTGTGTATACGTGTGTGTTTTGTCAATGTCAGAAACAGCTTATGGCATAAGCTGGTTGCAAAGGGAAAACTGTACAGAGACCAGATTTTATTATTGTTGAATAAAAGGAGCAGAACCCTCTGGGAAAGTTGGGGATCTTTAGTGGACATAGTGGACTCCTCTCCAGCTTTCTCTTCTGAAGTCGAAGCCTCCCTAGGGCATCAGTGGGGTACAGAAACAACTGATTTTCCTCTTCTAGGGATGATTTACATGCTGGGCAGAGAACGCCGAAGGCAGTAGATTGAGCTACCTCACTGTGGGTGTGCACTGGACTCTATCTGCTATTTCATCAAGTGCCCACACAGTCCCTCCAAACAGTGATGAACTCACTTCCATTCCTGGGTTGTGACCATAAGGAAAATAGCTTGCAGAGCAAATAGTACATTTCTCCTTGAATTCTTCAGCATCAATTGATCTTCCCTTACACGCCTGTGTATCTGATGCTTAGCAGCAATTCTGTGAGCGGGAAATACTACAGCAAGAGTCCCTTTTGGGCACAGGAAACAGACTGTTCCCTAGAATTGCTTTTTCCCAATTTCCCTTTAATATTGTAACTTGCAAAGTTACTTCTCAGAGAGAGATTTACATACTTCCAAAGAGTCAGTTACCAGATGTGATTTTTAAGGACAACATAGAAATAACCTGACATTAGCATTACAACTATGACAGGAATGCTTCCATGAAGAACAGCACATTTGAAGCACTCTTTTAATGTGTTTCTCTGTAACAGGCCACTGAAACTGGCAGGGGTTTCCTGTGCATTGTAGGACTTCTCAGTTTTACCTTTGGTTCCTAAAACCAGCTTCTACAATCATATACTTGTGGGTGAATGAGGGCCGTGGCTGTGGTACTAAATGCCCTGCTGTTTGCTGTTAGAGATTCAACAGTACAATCACCTGTGAATGCTGGACCCAATCTCCCCGGGCCATTGAGCCTGATGAAGGATGGCTCCCTGCGGCATTGACAGATATGGAGTCGCTGGCAAATGGACCATGTGCAAGTATCACCAGCACCACTCCACAGGCTCACTAAAGCTTTGTCTCATGATCATTTAGGTCTTTTGAGACAAGCGTTTCTTCCCACCTATAGGAGGTCAGTCTGCCCTTGTGAACTATGAAATTAAGTGAGAACTTTTTAAAAATTAGCCTTTAGAAATCTTGAGAAGCTCTCCTCTCTTATAACCTTTGTCAATTACTTGTTGTTTTGTTTTATCTTACTTTGTGTGAACACTTCAATTGAAATATACAGTGATTTTCTTGGAAATTACAGTGTCTTCAAAATCAATAGGGACAATCAATTATTCTCTTCTTCACTATTCAAAAGTTAGAGTTTGGTTCCCAGTGTTTTGTTTTCCTCTGGAAACTAACCCTTAATTGAATCAAGAAGGCATTCAGAAGGAAGAGGTGGTAGAAGTAACTTGAAGCGAAGACAAATTGTAACATTAAAGAGAAATAAAGCTCACTAAGAACAAAAATAGGAAATACCTTGCATTATATCCGATTACGTGCCCCGGTTCACTGAGTGACCTTTTCCATCTGATTTAAGTAGAAGCAAAATAGTTCAACATCTTTGTTCATTTTGTCAAGACTCATCTAACCTTGGCACATTTCCATTATCATCCTGTTGATGCCGCAGAAGCTCCTTAACTAAGATTTCATGATGTTTTCCTTGTTCTTTATAAATCCCACTTGAAAAGTGTTGGTTAAAGGTAATGAAACTTCTGTCAGAATACATTATATCTAGGAAGAGTAATATATTACACCAACAGACCCTCAGAAACGGTAGGGAGTCAGATTGTATCATTTAGTTAACACAATTCTAAAAATGCGATGAAGGAGAGGTCAACTTTGACGAATGCTCAGGGTTTGGTTTACAACAGGCTCACTTTGCTGATTGTTATTCTGGAAAGATTAAGGGTGAAACTTGGGAGGAGAAAAAAGACAGAAGAGTATGTGAAAGATTATTACTTGCTCAAGTGTTTGCTAACACTCCGTTCTTGCCATTGTGTTAATTCATGAGTGAATTTCTGGGTGGACATTTTAAATAACTTCATCTCTATATGGAAGCTAAAATAAAGAGTAAACAGACAAAAAACAACTTCATTTTGCTAAACTAGTTCGACAGAAAGGACCACTTTGATTCATTACGCAATGAATTGTGTATGCTTCCTCCCCACTGTATTTGTTTGTAAACATAAAGATCCATACTGGATTTCCTGTTCAGAACTGAAAGCATTGCTGGGGAGAATCCCTGATGGGAAGAGAGAAAACTGCATGGCATGTAAGCAGCCGTGAGCAGCCACCTAAAGCAACTGTCGCCATTAGTTAGTGTTTAATAGAATTATACGAATGACATAACCCACATGTGATGGAATCTGCCATTATTTGCTGATCAAATCTAAATACTTCCTCCCTCCCCATTTCACAGTTTACAGCAGATCTGAAAAAAGGAGAGGGGGAAAATATGAAAAAGAAAGACATTTTCGTAGGTTGTCATAGCTGGTGAGGAAAAAAAATACTAAAAATTTCAGCGAAAGTGCAATGTGGGGTAGAAAGTAAATTTAATGTAACCATGATTTCTTTTTCTCTAAGAGCAAAGATAACTGAAGGGATAGCAGTTTGATATTAGTGAAGAGACAACCAGCATTACTACTGGACATGACAATCTGGTTAAAAATCTGGAGTTAAGGGAGAAGCTACATTCTAGAAAGTTCTGTTTACTTGCTTGTTTTGTTAGAAGTGATGGAGACACTGTACTATAGACAGCATTGACCATGGGTATTCCGTAGAACACAAGAAAAGTCTAGAACACTCATTGTGTCATAACTCATAACCCTGTTAGAAGCACAAACTCTTCATTCATTAAATATTTCAGTGAAATCTATTCAAATTAAAAAATGTCACTGTCCCCCCCCCGCCCCTCCCCAGGGGAAGACTTACCTATAATTGAAGACAACCCTGTTATTTGACTATTTGGCTAGACTTACAACAGAAAAAAAAAAATGAGAGTCAAAATGAAATTCAGGCCTCGTTTCCTTTATCCAATAACTTGTGACCATGGGGTTACATCAATTAATTTTGTGTGTAGTATAATCACAATATTCAATCTCCAATTAGGAATAGAGGTACTTCCAAATTTAACATTAACATGTAGGTAAAATGGGTAGGCAACATTTCCTGGGACTTAAGTACTTCCTGGTAATTTGTCACAATTCTTCAGTGTCTCCTTCCAATAATAAACAAGGAGGTAATTTCCTGCTCTCTCTCAAGTGTGAAGTATTAGTCACTGCTTAGCTGGTCTTTCTGGGCCAGAGGACCCAGACTGACATTCTCATCTTGGCTTCCAGCCAAGGTCATTGATCAGCTGTGTTGTCTCCAATTCTTGCAAAGGAATGGAGTAATGGATACATTTGATAAATAAGTCTGAGATTTCAAAAGACAGTTATGTCCTTATGTGTTTCCGAGGCTTCTAGTTTAACAAGTTAGTCAAACTCATTTTTTTTTAATCAAAGGGATTCATGTTAAGTGGTAAAAATTGCATTAGACAAGGCCATGCTAAAGATCCGCTGGTGAATGGGATTTTGCTGCCTTAAATCTGGCCAATCCACTGTGTCTCAAGTAGGCCACCCTCTCCTGTCACTTAGCTCCCATGGATCTCTAGTAAGAAATTTAGATTGTGTTTTAGGGCAGGTGAGTTGCTTGCCCACTGGTTCTCTGTGATAGAGAACTCTGGAGGTTTCCCAAAAAGCTTGACTGCAGGCCGACCCCGGTGAGAGGCTATTGCTGACTGTGACATTCACAGACACTTATGGCATCTGGTTTTCCCCTCATCCTGGCTCAGCTGCCTTCCACTTCCTCTGCATTGTTTCACAATGAAGACATCATCAGAAGAAGCCAAAGTGATAGATTTAGGGTGAAACAGACATGCTAAACCTCGACTCTTACTTCTTTAATGTAGATTCCTTTTAGAGTTCAAAGTTGTGCCATGCAGGGTAGACCATCTTTCAAAATCTTACAAACATCTTTAAACTGCTGTTGAGGAGAATATGTGTGACATGGAAGGGGAAAAAAATCTGGGAAACTCTTCTTTCTAATGTGTTTAACTGTCTGGCTGTCTGACTTCCAAAACAGTTGAAGCTGTAAATGTTAAATTTGGCTCAAAGAAGTCCTCAGAGAGGAATACCACCCCCAGTTTTAAAAAAAAGGAAAAAAAACAACTTTAAAACATTTATTAAAAGTTAATAGTGGCTAAATTTACAAGTTTGGGCATGTGAAAATTCAACCCTTCAATCTTTTAATTTGGCAAAATATACTCACAGATCATAAACACATTTAAATGCTTAGAAGGAAATTTATAGAAGATGGGACTATTCCTTTCTCCGGAGAGTTTTCAGTCTAACAGGAGAAAGAACCATGATGCATAATTTTAGTGGACCATTTGTGAAAGATAGCTGGCCAATACCGAGGGACCTGGTTAGGAACAGTGCCCCGCATGTTGGGGCTTTTCTATTCTAAGGTGAAACAGGAATTAGTA
Source organism: Ochotona curzoniae (assembly GCF_017591425.1). Classification (NCBI taxonomy): domain Eukaryota; kingdom Metazoa; phylum Chordata; class Mammalia; order Lagomorpha; family Ochotonidae; genus Ochotona; species Ochotona curzoniae. The sequence continues at coordinate 2,975,393 of NW_024466312.1, read as the reverse complement.
GTTCAGCTGTGGAATGGTGTTGGCATATTTAGTGAGAGGACTGACAACTGTTTCCATAACATGAGCTCTTTTGAAAGCTTTAGGTTCTTGTAGCCAATGCATTCATATAGATGAACAAATGGAAGCAGGGTATATGAGGAGGAGAGGATACAGTTGTTAAGGATACAGCTAACTTAAATCAACCCAGAGTTGGAGGGGCTGATTTTGTTTAAAGGAGCATTTATAGGCTTTGGTAAAGCGATGTATACTCATTAATATTTACTATACAAAGTTTGGAAACTCAGATAATAAAAATAGAATAAATGAGGCTAGCACAATGGTTCAACTGGCTCATCCTTCCCCTGTGAGTGCCAGCATTTTATATGGGCTCCAGTTCATGTCCCAGTTGCTCCACTGCTGATCCAACTCCCTGCTTGTGCCCTGGGAAAGCAGTGAAGGATGGCTCCAGTCCTTGCTCCCCTGCACCCATCTGGGAGACCCAGAAGAGGCTTAGGGCTCCTGCCTTCAGATCAGCGCAGCTCCAGTCATTGCGGCTGCTTGTGGGGTGGATCAATGGACAGGAGACCTTCCTCTCTGTCTTTTTCTCTCTGTATATCTGACTTTCCAATAAAAATAAAATAAATCTTTTTAAAAATTATATTTTCTTCTAATCCAACCAGTCAAGCATGACTTCTATTAACATGTTCAGATATATCCCATATCTGTTAGTGTATAATTAATAGCAATGGCATCATTTCTATTAACCATGCTTTCTGAAGGTGTTTCTGTCATTTAATAACTTATCCTGAACATCTGGAAAGAGATGCCCTGAGGAAGGGACAGAGTATTAGTTGAATTATCAAAGAGACTGATGAGGTGAAAGTTAATGACAAATAGGAAATCAAAGATTTCTTTAGAGTCTTCAGGGCAATGAAAATGCCTTTCATATGTCAAGAATGCAGAACCAAAGATCTGGTTCAAGTCTCAGCTCATTTCTAAGAAGCTGAGTACTCTAGATCAATCCCTAAACATCTCTGAGCCTTCTGGTAAGTTATCAGAGGTCAGAAATCCTGCAGCTTCCTTGTGCGGTCTACCTGTCCTCCCAGACATTGTCAGGAAGGAGCTGTGAATGGCATGAAACAGGCCAGTATGTGGCAGCTCATTACAGCTGATATTCCCAAATGCATGACATCCAAACCTTGGTATAAATCACTTTCTTCTGCATGCAGGGCCTTCTCAGCTGTTTCATTTATAAACCTGGCTGTGATTTTGTGTCTTTTCTATCTCACTGTTGTGTGTGTGTGTGTTGGAAACTTCATAAACTGTGAAGAAGAGCAGACAGATTTGTTTCTGGTCATCTCAAATCAAATTTCACCATCTGTTTAATGGTGACTAGGATCTCCAGTTGTTCCTTCATAAACTGACTTTTATAGCTCCAGGTGGGTACATACAGAAGTGGGAGCTTCAGCCCAGTGTGGTAGCCTAGCAGCTGGGATCCTTGCCTTGCATGTGCTGGGATCCCATTTGCGTGCTGGGTCTAATCCTAGCTACTCCACTTCCCATCCAGCTCCCTGCTTATGGCCTGGGAAAGCAGTCGAGGATAGCCCAAAGCCTTGACACCCTGCACCCACCAGGCTGCTGGCTCCTGGCTTTGGAGCAGCTCAGCTCTAGCCATTGTGGCCACTTGGGGAATGAATCAATGGACAGAAGAGCTTCCTCTCTGTCTCTCCTCTCTCTCTGTATATTTGACTTTCCAATAAAAATAAATTTTAAAAAGAAGTGTGAGTTTTGTCGGGCTCACATTTTTCCCCCAACACTACCTTGCTACTCAGTAGAAGCTGGTGTCATTCTAAATGCCCTTGTAGACCCAACTCTCAGTAATTTACAATGTAGAATCTGTGGCAATATGGACAAAGTAAACCACATTGCAGCCATGTCCAGACATGTTGAAGAAATGCAAGCTGATGTTTTAAAAGATCACTTTAGGTAAATAAAAGTTGAGTGAGCAAACGAGGCCCAGGTTGCAGATGCACAGCCAGGAAAGCCCAGGTGCGAGTGAATCAGTAGACAGTGTCTTTCCTCGGAGACAGTGAAGGATCCTTGTGTCCACAGGCAGCCGGCTGGTGGCTGAGCCTGTTGGCCCTGCCTTCCTTTCAGATGTGGCCAGACTGGGGCTGATTCAGGGAGAAACACGGCTTCTTATTGAGTCACGAGCCCATCCTGGAACTCTGCTGAGCTTTGCTTGGATGACTCGCCCAGCATTTGTGGTTCAGGCCTTCCCCAACAGGCAGCCCAGTCCAGTAAGACAGAACAGGTGGTCTCCCATGGGAGATGGTGGGTGGTAGTGGTGAGAGTGGTGGGGAGTGGTAGTAACCTATCCAAAAGACTCCATTTGGTTTTGAGGTCTAATTAAAATCCATCTGACTGTAACAGCAGATAAAAATCGAGGGCGGCTTATTAAAGGCCTCTTTTTTTCTGTGTGTACCGGGTCCCTTTCATCAGGTATCTAGCCAGGAGACCCCTGAGGAGTGACTTAGTGACCAGCTGGGCTGATTCAGGCTGACTGAGTTATGTATAATTCTCATGAAATTTCTCTTTAAAATTTGATGTACACCTGGCACCTCACAATCCACCTAGCCTCTCCATTAATTCTAGTCAGGTGGTTTGCTCTTTGGTTAATATTCAGTGTGTTTTTTCAATGTCAGATGATGCGGTAGGTCTTGGACACACAGCAAGTAAAACACAGATTCTGCTGTTTTTGTTTTCGATTGCTGCATCACAAATTACCACTAATTTAGTAGCTTAAGCCAACACCCATTTAATATCTTACAGCTCTGTGGATGAGAAGTCTAGGCAGGGCTTAGCACGGTCCTCTGACCAGGTCTCAAGGGGATGCAATTAAAGCACTGGCCAGTACTGCTTGTCACTGGAGGCTCTCAACCCTCCTTCAGGCTCCCCAGTTGTTGGCAGAGAAGTGTTTTCTTTGCAGCTCTAAAATGCATGTCAGCTTGCTTTTTCCAGGTTGGCAGGAGAGTGGCTGAGGCTTCAGAGACCAGCCACACCTTGTTTCAAAGGCTTCATTTGATTAATTTCAGCCCACATGAGATGATGGCTTCTTTATTCACTCATCAGGAAGTAATTAGCAAACCTTCTTGACATCTACAAAATGCTTCTACCTTGACTATACATTATGCGCACACACAGAAGTGATGTCCCATCATGCTTGTGCATCATGCCCACGACTACAGGAAGAGAGTTACAGAGGATTTATATACCAGGCTGAGAAAATGCTAGAGAATATTACAGAATTCTGCTTACCACAAATGGCAAATGAATTATTCCAGAAAAAAAAATATAAAATTAGGTATTGTCCAAAACTCTGTGAAGAATTATAGGCTACCTTGGCATGCAAGAGAGAGGTTGTACTGTTCTGAGAGGCCGGGGGAGATTTGAGACCTGCCAGGTGAGCTTGCATTAGCAAAGTCAATGTGGCAATGAGTGTGGAGAAAGCAAAGGGGCAGAGTAAGATTGAGAAAACCTACTAAAGGCCAACTAACGTTTTCCTAAAATGAAATCACTCTCAGAACCAACCTGTTTTCTTGCTGTATCTGTCATCTAAAAGTGCAGGTGAGCATTTCCCAAATGAAAGGAAGCAGGCAGCACTTGCAAAGGCCCCTTTGCCATCTCCTTTACTAGAAAAGTTAGTCCCTAGTTGTTTATAGAAGTGTCTCATTTTTTTTCCCCCCACAAAGGGGATATGAGAACAAGAAAAGGTCAATCCCAGTGCCAGAAGGAGATGGTATTGTGTAGTTCCTACAAATATTTTGCAAGCTTGTGAGAGTATGTATAAGCCTAAAGTTTTGGGTGGTTCCATCACAACGCCAAATTAGGAAATCCAAGTATCGCTCTCCATCTGTCTTTGAACACTTAGACAGCCCTTTGGTCAGAGTAAATGGAGAAAAAAATTTTAAGAAAGTCTTTAAGCTGGAAATCAGAATGTTCTTGTCAGCACTTTAAGAAAACTAACAGATGGGACGCTTTATGCCCACCCCTTAATAAATATGTGCTGATTTCAGTAGAGTGTTGTGAAATCCCACAGGGGCTCTAATGTACCCCCTTCCCTCTCATTCCAGTAAACCAAATCCAACCCAGTTGCCAACATGGGGAAAAATATGCAACAACTCAAAATGACCCCAAAACCCGTGAATATCTAAAATGTATGCCAATTTTAAAAATGGAGTTTTTATTTGATCAAATTATAGGTCTCTTCCCACCAAATTCCTTCTTCTTCTTCTTCTTCTTCTTTTTTTTTTTTTTGTGCTTTACTCTAAGTTTTAATTAAATGCGTTCTGCTAGAAAGATCTGAAAAGATGACTTGGATTGCAAACATTTATAAGCTGAAGAGCAAAAATTGCAGTTACTCATCAACTTTACCAGTTACTTCAGTAGGGGTTCCCTTTGCCCAGATTACATTGTAAAGCTGACCTGTATTCCTCACCTGGCTGTTCACCTGTCACTGTGTTCTAGAATTCATTTAGTGACTGAGTCACTTTTAGCAGGTAACTCCACACAAAGATAGTCTTGTAGGTTGGAAGAACAAGAAAATAATCTACCTCACAGACCCAAATAGCCCTATATTTTCTTTTTCTGTATCTTGTTTCCTTTTCTGCAAGTGAATGGCCCAAATCTTTACTTTGCTCCACCAACCGTTGAGATGAAAACACGAGGGACCTTAGGAAGGGCTGAGGACAGGTCTAGAGTCACTCTCCTTCTGGTTGTGCTGTGACTAACGCACAAATGGTGTTATGAGTCACCTACAGATTCCTGGAACATCGGATGACCATGTCAAGTAGGCACAGAGAAGTGATTGTAAGACCTTCATCATCTCACAGGGAGTGATCCTGACATTAAACAGCTTACAACAGGTACTGCTTCTTCCTCCTGTTCACATTTCAGTGCTTTGATGTTCTTTGCTCTGTGAAGGCTTCCATATAGTAAGGCTTCGTTCCCCTAACTCATCTGATTATAAACATTCCTGATGTTTGTCCAAGGTTGTCTCCAAGAGAGTCGGATGGAGGGGAAGAGATCCAGCAGGTCCGCAGATAGGTACTTTTACCAGATTCCCTGAGAGATTCTTACATAGGTGGGTGGGAGACACACTGCACCAAAGTACGTTTGATGGAGCACATTTCCATCCATTTCACTGCCCAATCAGATTTCATAGGAAACTGCAAAGAGGAAAATATTTCCACAGGACAATTTATGGTCTAGGGGGGTAAATTTAGAAGTGGGAAGTACCAATTGCCTTTCTGATGAGCATGTCTGAGTCACAAATCTCGGAACCAGCGAAGTTCCTAATGTAGTTAGACTTTAAGTTAGTAATTAAATCAAGTAAATCTCCATTCATTCACTCATCCTCACTCATTTGTTCAACAAATGCTTATTCAGTGTTTGGATATTCCAGACAGCAGTGTTCTGGCACTAAGAATAAAGAAGTGAAAAGACAGACCTGCCGTTTGTCCATATGGGAATTTATATTCTGAGTAAAATATAGAACATTAGTCTCTTTTCAAGTTGTAGTCATATATCACAAATGAAAAAATATCACATACTCTTTTGGATATTATTTTGCAGTGCATAACATATTATAAGAAATGTACATCTATTAGAAAAGAAAAATCTTTATTATTTTTACTTGAAAGAGTTACAGAGAAAGACGGGGGAGACAAAGATCTTTCATCCACTGGTCCACTCCCAAATGGTCCTAATGGCTGAGCTGAGCCAAACGGAAGCAAAGAGCCAGGTCTCCCACATAGGTTCAGGGGCCTTGGGGCCTGAGTCATTCTCTGTTACTTTCCTAGTCCACAAGCAGTGATTTGGATTGGAAGTGGAACAGCTGAGACTTAAACAGGCACCCCTACGGAATGCTGCTGCTTACAAGCTTGAGGCTTAGCTTATGAGTCACCAAGTCGGCCCCACAATGCACACCTTTTATCTTTCCAGGTATTAGTTGAATGTCTACCATGCATTAAAGTCTCTTGTAGGTGCTTGAGAAACATCAGTCAACACATCTAATACCACTACCCTCATGGAGATGATTTTTTGTTATATTTTTATTTAGAATTTTTAAATTTTGTGGTACAATTTTGTATAGATTGGGATTCCACCTCCCAAATTCTCACCCCCGCCCCCCACAGATTCCCTCAATGTTGCTACAATAGTATAGTCCTTCATGAGAGGTCATAATCCTATCAGTCCCTTTTTTAAGTGTGCTCCGACATTGCTGGTACAGACAATGTCAGATAGTTTAGCAGGAGATGATATTTTAAGGAGGATAAGATACATAGACAATAAATGTAATAGACTAGATAAACGGTGAGTGAGTAGAGGAGTCATGGGAAACGGCATTGTTGATTTCTCCCAAAGACTTGAAGAAGGAGGCTTACTGAGCAGAACAGAGCACACAGGGAATGGTGGCTATTCGAGTGGATGTTTCTGGTGTTGGAGGAGGAAGGAAAGGTAGAAAGGGAGAAAAGAACCATAAAGGTGAAAAGGATAGAAGTGGGCTGGCGTAAGTTGAAGCCTCAGGCTGTTTGCAGGGTTATGGGGAGGCACTGCAGGCTTCTGAGTGATGTGTGGTATGCTGTGACATGTTCGTACAGGGTCAGTATGTTGGCTGTATTGAGATCAGACTATAAGGGGACAAATAAAGAGTAAGTCAGCCATTTTGGGTTGCATCAGCAATATCGAGATGTGCAAAGGTGAAGATGTGTAAGTCCTAGAACGCTGCAATCCTTAGCACTAGCAGAGAAATCACCTCATTGTGCACTGGGCACAACTGCAGGCATACTTCTGACTTGGCAGCCACAGAAATCAAAATAGCCTAAATATCTAGCAGTGAGAGAATAAATTAATAATTTATGGCTCATTCATACCATGAAACACCATCCAGCAATTAAAAGGAAGGAATTAAAGCTAGATTATCTAGGTGAATAAATTTCTCAAACATAAAAATGTAGCAATAAAAATCAAGTTGTAGAATATTTACAATCCAATGTCAATTTATAATAGCACAATAATATGATTTATTTTACGATTATGTGCTTACTTATTTAAAAAAAAAAAAACTAAAATGAGAGGCCTGGCATGGTAGCCTAGTGGCTAAAAGTCCCAGAATCCCTATGGCTGCTGCTTCTAGTCCCAGCAGCCCCACTTCCAAGGCTTGTGGCCTGGGAAGGCAGTATAGGATGGCCCAAAGCCTTGGGACCCTGTACCTGCATGGGAGACCCGTAAGAGGCTCTGGGCTCCTGGTTTCAGATGGGCACAGCTTCGGTTGTTGTGGCCCTTGGGGAATGAAGCAACAGATGGAAGATCTTCCTCTCTGTTTTTCCTCTTCCATGTATATCTGACTTTCCAATAAAAATAAATTTTAAGAAAAATAAACTAAAATGAGTATCTCTCACTTTATAACAACAGTAGCAACAATTATATCTGTAGAAAGAAGGAAAAGGCGTTGGAAAAAGACATAAAAAGCATTCTTGTTGAATTTACAATGTGTCTCTCAAAAAGAGCCAAATCAAGCTTTTCAAAATACCAGCATTTCAGAAGCTATAATATTTTTCACTGAAAAGATATAACTACTTCAGTAATTTCTAAGTCAGTTTTTATCTTCATCTCCAAAACAGCAGGCATAATATTTACATATTCCGTATCATTTTTGTTTACTGCCATTTCCAATCAAAGTGTAGACACCACGGATCTGTGGCTCAGAGTGTGAGACGTAATGCTTTGATAGCTCCAGTTCTCAGTAAAGGCCTTGAAGCAAGGTCCCTTCCTCTTGTTTCACCATTTCACTGACCTCCAGTGAGTCATCGGTACCAGCATGCTTCCCCCTATAAGGAGTCACAGACGGTGGAACTGCCTTTTCCCAAGGCAGGACACAAGACCTAGACCAGTCACTCTCTCCCTTCTCCTTTCCCTTGTTTCAGACGTTTCTATTCCGTGTTTAAGACTGCCCCATGCAAAGAATACCCAGGCTCCAGTGGACTCCCCTACTCAGACTATGACCACCAGATTGTACTCTTGCATCTGATCATATTTCCACATGATTGGCCGTCCTTTGTTGAAATTAAACATAAAACTAATCTTCCCTGAGCCTTGGGGTCTTCCTTGCTAGGCTTCTATGTTACCTAATGGTTTGATCCCCCCATTGTTATTCTTCTCCCTTGTAACGAGTGTTTCATTATGTGTCAGATCATGACCCAGACGGTAGGTGAGGAGAAGTGTCATATCTTCCTGTCCTTACAGCTGTAAGTATTCTTTTACAAAATCTTTCCACCTACCACTACTTTCTGTACAACTTTCCCAGATTTGTCAACCTTTATAGTATTGGTGTGCACCAGCTTCTGTGTTGGAAATAATGCTTGCTGATTTTTATGGCATGACTGCGAAGGAAAGTTCCTTCAGCCAAGCTCCCCAAGACCATGAACTTATGCTCACTGCAGGGAATTGGCAATTATGAGTCCAAGTCCTTCCACTTCAGGAATCCTCTACTGTTCGCAAAGGCAGGCTGGGTAGATTATGGTCCCCAGTCATTATTTAGATAGCTGTAATGTTCTTAGCAGAACAGCAACCTGACCAAACTGTATTTTGGCAAGTGACAAGAATGTTGGCCATAATATATTGATGATCATTTTTCTTCCTCTCTGGCTTTTTCTTCTGCCTTTGTGTAAGAGCCTTCTTTTCAAACAAGTGTTTTCAGATTGGAGCATATAATGGCAACGAGCCCGGAAGAGGTGGATTTAGTGCACTGAAATTCTGTTTTCAATTATCTAAAATCCACAAAACCACAGACTTGGGTTTTAGACTGGCCAATTTAAACGTTTGCCTTTCCAATGTAAATGTATAAAATATAAGCTTCTCAGCAGTGCTGGGGTCTCTCCCAGTGACATGGGTCCCATCTCTATAGTGGAGTCTCTGCTGCGTAAGCATATTATAAAAGTAGGGTTAGGGGGGCTTTGTTAATATGTCTGCAAGCTGACTAGACATGAGGATGTCCAATTCATTTTTCTCTAGGCTATTACCCACATACATATTCAATTTAATATATTTCATTATGCTAATTTAAAATAGAAGATGATTTTTTTGTCTTATGAGTTCCAGTGTAATTTCCAGACACAAAGAAAACCTGTAGCTGTTAGCAATACTTTATTAGACTGTTGTATGAGAATTGGTATTTGAATACTGGAAATTTTCTGACTTGTTATCATGCATCAATGGGAAAGAGAGGGATAACATCTATGGAAAAATAGAGGTCATAAACAAAAATCAGAAAAAAAAACACAAAATTCTATAACTTGTAGGACATTGAAGAAACCAACAAATACATGAACATTGTGTTGGGCTCTACCCATGTCAGAAACTCATTGACTTGGTTTTGGCAGCAGTAGAACATCTTGTTTCAAAATTGGGCCTAGCTCTCGATTTACAACAATGTCCAGTGTCAGCTTATACTTTTATAACTCTCTCTCTCTCTCTCTCTCTCTCTCTCTCTCTCTCTCTCTCAGCTCCCTTGTAATTTCATCTCAGCACAGTCTATTTCTACTGGTAACTTCCATGAGATTTGTTGAAGGCATCTCTTGTGATTTGTGGACAGGACAAATGGTTTGGATCATAGGTCATTTAAAATCATCTCAGATGTCCTAAAACATCAGTTTCTTTCCATGTAATAGAGACAATAATGACCTCAGAGTCATTATTGGCCCAGAGAAGCCAATGGTAATAGTGAAATTGTCTCTAAATGCTATGATATTATTTACATTCTCTGCCTTATTACTAGTATCAATAATAAAATATGACTTACAAATAATTTACTTGTTAAATAACATATGATGCCAAGTTGCCCTGTCCCATAGGGTAGTCATTGGCGAATGTAGCTATTGCAAGTAAAATTATAACAAAATAAAAGAAATGAAACAAAATAAATGAAGTTCCCCAGTTATGTTAGATACATTTCGAGATTAGTAGCTACATGCATCTAGCAGCCATTGTGTTGGGGAGCACAGATATTAGAACAATACTGTGACTGCAGAACATTCTACTGAACGGCATTGGTCTAAAGGCTTAAGGGATGGACTTAAGGGACTTAACGGATTTCTTGACTGCAGAAGAATCTATGAATACCTTAACTGACAGTGGTCTGTGCCTGCATTTGAAGAAATTTCAGTTCCTTCTAAGTTTGAAAGTCGGAAGTGATCTGTGGAAGAGCACACAAGAGCTTCTGCAATTAAATTTTTTATGCAGGGTGAGTTTATTGTAGCTCACTGCAACAAATTTAAGCTAGTAAAATGTCCTCTACATCATTAAAAAAATAGTTTTCTAACTTTGTTCATTTAAATCTGATTTACTGTGATTTGGAATTGAAGACTTAGGATGAGATTAATGGGCTGCTTTTGATTACATCATTGCCATGGATTGTCAAGTGGAGCCTACACGGAACTCAGGACAGGTAAGCTGCATTCCCTTGTTAATATTACGGAATACTTACAGTTTCCAAGGCACTTACCAGATAACACAACAGGCAGATCACATGAGACATGCAGGTGGCAATTCTCACTCATAGCCTAGGCAGCATGAAAGCCGAGAGCAGATTCAAGGAAAATTCACATTCCTTGGCCCCATGATACTATTCAATATTTCCTTAGTATGTTTTTAGATTATAAACATGTGAGGCAGTCAGCTTGTTTATGAACACCAATTCAGGCTGCAAATTGGTGCCGTTGGGAACAACAGCTGCTTTTATGGTTCTTACATATCTATATGAGGGCACTTCAAAAAGTTTATGCAAATTGTATTAAAACATGTCTACTGGTGCAAAAAAATCTAAATCCAATTTCATGAACTGGTATTTTAAATTTTCTAGACTTCATACGTATAAAATATCTTTGAGTTTAAGAATTCCATACATACAAATGTAAGATTTCTGACTTTGTGTTTTGAATTTACAACAGAAAACTGATTTGTGTTAGGGGAAGGACTCAGATAATGCTCTGGTTCATTTGTTGATTCTTCCAAGAGTTCTTACTCGATTGAATCCATTAGCACTAAGTGAAGGCTGTACAGCACACGGTGCCCAGAGAGGAAGAAACCGCATGTGGGATGCAGAAGGGATTTGATGTCGATTCCTGATGGCATGCCTTCATCTAAAATGATGGCCAGGATAGCAAAGAATTTAATCAGGTTGCTACAGAGACATTTAAACTCAAGAACCAATGGCAAAGAAGATTCTATCTACAGGATAGTGGGAGAACAAGTGAAGGAAATAAAGTGAGATCAATGCAAGTCCTGAAGTTGCTCTGGGTTCTCACCTTCTGCAAAACAAAAAAGAACTAGGAGAAAGGCATAGCCAAAACACAGAAGTTGAGAGCCTGAAATGATATGTGTGCTGAGAGAGAGAATTTTAAGATTGGCAAATCTTGAGATGAAAGGAGAAAATTGGGGAGCATTATTTCTGAATTGGCTGATATCCAAATGATTTGCTTTCTTGCTCTTGATGAACAAGAACAGGATTAAAATTGAGGATTAATTTTTAAAAGTTTTTATTTTGCTTATCATTTAGATCACTGGATGTGATGAACTTTGGAAATGCAATAATGTGAAAGCCATTAGAAAGGTGAACCCCAAATCTTATCCTTTAGTAGGTAGGATGGTAAAAGTCTCCTTTTAGACCATCACTTTGAAGATTATTCTTAAGGTCACCGACGGATTGTAAGGTCCTCTGGTTGGACTGTGGTCTGGCCCTCAGTGGTTCATATGCTGAAAGCTGGGTCCTCAGATTTATGTCACCGGAGGAGAAGGAAACTAAGATGTGATTGCGAAGTTCTTTGGAACACAAGGATCTCTATCTTTGGACGAGACTGAGACAGTTCTCACAAGACCTTGAGATCATTGTCTTGGGAGAAATATGTTAAAATATGCTGAACCTGACCCCTAGATGGTTATGTGGGTCTCCGCTGATCATCAGCCTTGGACTTCTCCCATCCATGAAAAGGTCCTCCCGAAGGCCAAGCTGATACTGTCACTAAACATCCCCCCACCTCCCAGACAGCAAGCTGGGTAAGTCCCTTTCCTGACAAAGTCAGTCCATCTCAGCTGCTTCATTATAGTAGGGTAGAATAAACTCATGCCAGAAGAGAAGGAAAATATCCCAAGAAAAGAAAGATCTTAATTTCTTGATTTTTTTTATCAGCAAAGGACTGAAAGATAAAAAGAAATCTAAATGCTATATAAATAGTTGATTCTTTTTTTTTCCCCAGGATGCCTAAATTTGAAGAAAGAAACAAAATCTAGCTGTTCAAAAAAAAAAAAAGTCACAAATTGCTCAAGGTGTGGCGCCTAAGTATTCACCTTAATATTTTTCTTTTGAAGGACTGATTAAATACAGAGATTATCTTTCAAGTTAATAACACATATTACCCAGAAAATTCAGTTTTGATGAAAGCAAAATTAAAATCTGTGTATTCATTATAGATACCTGGGGCAGGCATGGCAGCTCATCCCATATTGGAGTGGTGGTTTGAGTCCGGCCACTCTGCTTCTGATCTTTCTGTGAAGGTACCCTTGGGAGGCAGCAGGTGAGGCTCAATTCCTGGTGGGTTTCTGGACCTTGACTTTGGCCAATTTCTCTCTCTTTCAATCTCTCTCTTCCTCTCTTTTTCATTCTCACTCTGCCTTTCAATTAAATTAGTACACATTTTGAGAACATTACATTTAATAAAATATTGTCTCTATAAATGATACAATGAAAATTTAGTTAAAGAAGATGGGTAAATCCAATTATAATGATAAACTCCTTAAATAATTTTGTTTTTAAAAAAGCTCTCATGGTAATATAAGAAATCAAAAAACTCGATTAAAAAAATTCTTTCTTTTTGATCTGTTAAGGCGGTTCGTTCATACCTAGAATTTTCTAATATTGTATTCATTTTCCAGTTGAACTAAGTTCCTATTGTCATCAGGATACTTTATTTTTTACTGTAAGTGATTTGCAGAAATGATAATTATAGCTCTTAAAACTCTATATTCATACATGAAATTATTTTAAAGATTTTTTAAATTGGAAAGGCAGATATACAGACAGAAGCAGAAACAGACTGGAATTCACTTCCCAAGTGAGCGCCATGGCCAGAGCCGAGCTGATCTGAAGCCAGGAGACAGGAGCTTCTTCTGGGCCTCCCACGTGAGTTCAGGGTCCCAAGGCTTTGGGCCATCCTTGACTGCTTTCCCAGCCCAGAGGCAAGGAGCTGGATGCAAAGCAGGGCTTTTGGGGTCAGAACTAGCACCCATATAGGATCCCAGCATGTTCAAGGAGAGGACCCCAACAACTGGGCTACTGTGCAGGGATCCATACATGAAATTGATATAGCTTGCGTGTGTGTGTGCTATTGTGACTATTTTTTAAAAATTATTTATTTGAAAGACAGAATAACAGAGAAAGAGAGACAGTATGCCAAGAAAAATCTTACACTGGTTGGTTTGCTTCCCAAATAGCTACAATAGCCAGGTCTGGGCCAGGCCAAAATCAGGAGTCAGGAACTAGGTCTGTGTTTCCCACACAGATGGCAGCAACCTAAGTACTTGGGCCATGTTTGATCGCCTTCCCAGGTGCCTTAGCAGGGAGGTGAGTCAGAAGCAGGGCAGCTTGAACTCAAACCAGCACTTTGATATGGGATGATGCCAGAACGGTAAACGATAGCTTCGTCTGACACCGGCCTACCTGACCAGTTTTTCCATGCAGATTACACGTACATAAAATGATTTCTCCATCTTTTATTTCCTGATAAAGTATAAATTATCTGTTTCTTAATTAAAGGTTTTGTAAAACTTGCTTCCAAAACATTCTGGGCCTGTTTGCTTAGATACAGTGGAGGGAGAGGGTTTTGATGACTGAATAAATTGCATTTCATGTGTATTAGGTTCTAGGGCTGTTGAAACAAAGCACTACGAATCCGGTGCCTGAACACAATACAGGTCCATTGTCTCAGAGTTCCAAAGATCCAGGGTCTGACCCCAAGGTGTCAGCGGGTTCCTGCCAACTCTGGGGGCTCCTGTCTGCCATCTTTGCTGTTCCTGGGTGTGCAGCTCTGTCCTGCCAGCCACGTGGCCTGTCTTCCACTTTCCTGGGTTCCTGGATGTGCGGGCATGTCCCACCAGCCACGTGGCCTGTCCTCTACTGTCCTGCTCTTCATGCCGTCTTCACTCTTAGCATGTTTGCCCTTGGAAAACAAATTTCTTTTTTTTTTTTTTATAAGGACAGTAGCATAGAAATCATTTTATTTCAACTTCATTTTTTTTTTCTCTGTAGAGGCCCTATTTTCATGTTCAGATACTGGGAAGTTAAGATTTTAATGTATCTTTTTGGGGGAACACAATTCAATCCATTAAAAATGGATACTATTTTTCTTCTGACTTTGTACTTTGTCTTTATTCAATTTGAACATTTATATTTTTCTGAAAATAAGCTCTCAATTATGTTCTGATCAATTTATAGTAGTGATTTCTAAAATAATCTGGAATCCAAACATTTGAGTTTATTTGTTCTTCATTTTTACTGCTTTTGTCATAAGTGTACACAATTAACTCCTCCAAGACTCAGTTTATATAGTCTAGATTTCTTTTAGCATTTCTTGCTGTTTCTAGAGGAACTTGCTAAAGTGGCTTTATTGTGGTAGTAAACTATGCAATTTAAAGTGCACCATTTACTACATTTGTGAATCTGTGAGGCTGTCCCGCAATCAACATAATGAATGTCTCCATCTCTCTCAAAAGTTGTTTCATATTCTTTTGTAATCCTTCCTTCCTGTCCCACCCTCTGTCACCATCCCAAGCACACTAATCTGCTTTCCATTATATTAGAATATTACATAAATGGGTTCATAAAACTTGTTTTCTTTTTGTCTTGTTAATTTCACTCAACATGGCTATTTTGAGGTTCATCATGTTGACTTTCCAGGAGGTTAACTTCTCTTTCATGACTTCAATTGGCTCGTTTCTTCCTGTGTTTTATTCCTGGTAATTTCATCAGAATAAGCAGTCACCTCACAACATCTTTTGTGCATGGACTGATTTTTCCAGTCTATTGAATTGCTTTTAAATGTTAAAATCCATGTTTTCTATTTCTAAGATTTTTAATTGAATTTCTTTCTAACCACCTAATGTTTTTTATTTCTCATCTTTTAACTGCATTGTTTCTTGTTACTTTTGAAATTTATCTGTAATTTGTCATTTGAGGTGTCTTAAGGACACAGGTTTTCAGACCATTTTATCATTTGACCATTATTCTCAAAAGATTTATTTATGTATTTATTTTTCTGAAAAATAAGGTGATAGAGAGAGAGAGAAGTAGAGACTAAAAGACACCTTTCATCTGTTGGTTCACTTTTCAAATGCTCCCAGCAGCCGATGGGCCAGGCTGACTCCAGCAACCGAGAACTCCATTTGGATGGAAGGGTAGTAAGTATTTGGGCTTTCATCCACTGGCTCACAGGTATCACAAAACAGAAAGCTGGACTGGAAGTGGAGTAATCCAGGAACTTGAACCAATATTCCAATATGGGAAACAGGTGTCTGAAGCACTGGCTTAACTCACTGTATCACAACACTTGCCCCTTTCCACTACTATTTTAACTTACTTGGATTGACTCAGTTTCCCAAGGCTGAAAATAAATAAATAATTATTCTATTTCTTCATGTATTTGGGAACTTTGGTTTGGGGCTTTTGTTCATATTGTAAGTTCTCTCTCTTCTCATCTCACATCCTACAACCTCTCCCTTTTTAAGAGTCTTATGCTTTCTTCTCATATGGGTTATCCTGAAACAGTTTAGAGACTATTGAAGATTCAGTTACGCAGCTAAAAGGGTGGCTTCCCATTGAGGCTGCATTTGTGTGTGTGTGTGTGTGTGTGTGTGTGTGTGTGTGTGTGTGTGTGTGTGTGTGCTCGCGCACACGTGAAAGGAAATAACAGAATGTAACCTTAGATATCAGAAATAACCTAAAAATACCATATTGATTAACATTGACTTTTTGTGAAGTAATTCACCACTTTGAAAAGAACTATTATGGAGAGATAATGGTGTAATTATTTTCAAAATCAATTCAATGTTAGAATTTTTGAAATAAAAAGTTTTTAAAATTTTATGAAGGCAATTTTATTCTGCTCATGAGGTGGCTCCAGAGATTTTCATATGTTTTTGAAGGAACAAAGATTTCCAATCGCAGTTGTGGCAATTCTATCTTAAAACTCATGAGTTATCAGCCCTATTTATAAAACAAAACAAAACAAAAAAACAAACAAAAATCCTCCTGGTTTCCAATGATTTTTAGGCTTGTGCCATGAGACACTCAATAACACAGGTCCCCGAGGTCTTCCAGATCTGTTGTAGAGATTGCTATATCTGTCATAGAGATTTTGACCAGAGTTTGAGGCTGGCCAGGGAAAGGGCTGCTGAGCAACTCTTATTTCCCCCAGAATTCTAGAATTAACATCCCTGTGCCACAGACATCTCCAGGAGCAATCCATGAGTAGAGCCTTGTCTGAGGCTGGCTGGGTACCTGGCACTTGGTGGTAGAATTCTTGGCAAGAGATGATAGATGGCTTTTTAAAAAATTCAAGTGCTGCCTTAGAAGAGCAGCTTGCACGCAGGCCAGGGCTGAGTGCCTGACGAGGGAGCCTGAGGAGCTCTTCATTCATTCCACAGCTGGGAAACTCCCAAGGACCGGGTTGGGACCACTAGGATCAACGGCTGAGCTTCAAGTTTGATTGGCTTGCTCGCTGATAATCCCTCTGGAGACCCAAGCTAGACTGAACACAGCTTGCTAAACCACCCAAAGCTAAATCCAAAGAAATACATTAATTTGATTTTTGAGCGTTTTCATCGGAATTAAAGTCTCTTGGGTGATACAATTGGAAAACAACATTTCTTTACAATGAAAACGTGTTTGGCATCCCCTCTCTATGCAAAGTTCAACTTCAGGGC
This sequence comes from Ochotona curzoniae, assembly GCF_017591425.1. Classification (NCBI taxonomy): domain Eukaryota; kingdom Metazoa; phylum Chordata; class Mammalia; order Lagomorpha; family Ochotonidae; genus Ochotona; species Ochotona curzoniae. The sequence continues at coordinate 2,958,380 of NW_024466312.1, read as the reverse complement.
GAAGAAAAAGAAACCTTCATTATGTAATCAGATCAAATTATTGGTTATAGAGAAGAGTTCCTGGCTTGGATTTCTTCTGTTATATTAAGTAGATATTCGAACTTTTGTACTGCCAGTGCCATTTTATTCACAGAAATTCTTCAGTGTAAGTATTTTTTTCTTCAGAGATTTCCTCTCATGGTTTCTCATTCAGAAGTGGGGAGCCTCTGTCCTGCCAAAGGCCATTTGGATATGGCGTATATGGGCCATACAAAATTATCAACTTAAAAATCAGCCTGTTATCGGTTTCTTGAATGCTGAGTCTCTCCCGTGGCTGTCCTGGCAAGATTATACTAAGTCATTTTTTTAGGTCTTATCTGGCAAAGGAACTGTAGGTTCCTAACTCATAATAGATATTGTTTTGTAAGTTTCATGGTGGCATCCGCGAAGACAGGATTGATCCCTGCTTTTCCCAGAGATTGAAAATAAAGAAATGAAAACAATCCTGTAAGAACAGAGAGTGTCTTAAATTCTGGGGAAAGGAGAGGGAAGGGAGGGTATGATGAAATAAGAGACAGAGAGGTGCTGGTGTCTCTTTTCTGTTTATCCACATCCTGTGAGTTTTGTAAATCTCAGATACTTTCAATCTTTCCACCTAAAGCAGAAGGCACAGATAGATTATGCTTGTGAGATATCAGCTGCGTGATTTTGAAAACTTTTGGACTTGAGCAAAAATAAGCAAAACTTTAAAATTCCAGATTTTTAACTTTTGTGAAAATCAGAAGGTGTGGCTTCCCGGTGTCCATAGTTTACCAGGGCAACAGCTGGCAGCTACAGGTGGTGGCAAATGCTTTCCACTCACTCACAATCACAACCAGGCTTGCTTTTCTCCTTCCACTAGTGCCTGGGCCCTTTAGACATTTGCACCTGATTTGATTGTGCAAAGCAGAACACTCATTGCATTCTTACTGTTAATTTAACACATCATCAGGAATCTCTAGGACTTGATCATTCAACAGCAAATAGACAGGTTGGTCTCCCGATGAAAAGAAGCAAGTGATAGCAATATTGTAGTGAAAGAGACAAATAATAGCAAAGTAAGTAACATTAGGTAAAAGTGTCAGATATTCTTCTCCGTCTACATGGATACACTGGGGGAGTTACTTCCTTGGCCACTTGGAGGTGAGTGTGGCTTTGGTTAGTGAGACATCTGAAGTCATGATCCGTGCTGCCTTGCGTGGGAACTTTTATCTCCTGGCCTTGACTGTTCACTTCACTTTTGCTCCTGTGACAAGCGCTGGGTTCTAGGAAGAGGGAACAAATGGAGAAAGACTGCCACGGAGAGTTACCCAGAATGTCAGTGAAATCGTCATGGTGATCTGGGGATGGGTTATGAGAGCAGCATGGCACAGGTTCTTCTGAGTAAAAGTGCAGTGAGGAATCAGGAGTGGCAAGAATGGGGCGTTGTGGATAGAGTCGTATGGGAAGTCCACTTGGAAGAGAGGACTTTGAGAGGAAACTGGATTGAAGTGTGTGAGCTGATAGACAATGGAGAGGACCACCCTCCAGGAGGAAGGAACATTGTAGCCCCGCATATGTTCTTATCATGCAATCTTGAAAGTTCAGCACATCTCAGCTTTCCTCCTTCCCAAACATGATTAAATGGAACATACCAAAGCAAGGGAATAGGCAGACATTTGTATTACCAGTCTTGGGTCTCCACCTAGAATTCTGTGATAGTTGTCACCTAATTTCACCTTTAATCTCAGCCCAGGATCAAATGCTACAGAATCCGTCAACTTGTTTGCCTAGTTCTCAGCAGAGTGAGGGCAGACAGCTTTCCTCCACAGGTTTAAAGCTGAGCTTGTTCCCGAGGGAGAAGAGGCAGCAGAACACACCAGGCTTCATTTTGTTTCCAGTGGCCTGTTAGGACTCTGTTTTAGAGAAACACGTAGAGTAAATCTGCTCAAAGATAAGGACAGCTTAATGTGTTTTTCAGACATGAAATCTGTCTGGGCTGAATGCAATTTCTTTTCCTCTCAACATGTCATACTGATGCTTAAATGATATCGCAAATCAGTACTCTTCACTTTCTTATCCATCAGTGCCATTCAGCTATTCAGTGTTTAATAATTTAAATTCTCATTTGTTTTGTTGAAGCGCACAAGAGTATGTGCTAAGTTCTGTTATGTATATTTAAAGTCACTGTGGTAGATCAGTGTTTCTGCATACTCTAGCCACCGAATTAAACATGAACTGATGATCGTGATGAAGATAAAACAGGCGGATGCTTTTCAGTGTTCTTTTTCTATTGTTTACTATTTCCTTCATTCCTGAAAGAGTTGAATCCAGTCATTCCTTGGTGCTGTACTTTGAGTGTTTTATTTGCACTCTTGGATCTCAGAAACCACATATTCTATGAACTTTTCCTCCCAGCACAGGGTGCATGAGTACAGGAAAGAAAGGAAACAGAAAGAATGCAGAAATCTTCAGATGAGGTGTGCAGCCAGAGGGAGAGTCAGAGTGGGAGAAGTCATAGGCAAGGGGGACTAGAACAGGACGCAGAAGCCATCTGACAGCTCTTGTCTACTGTCCCATTCCTCAAATAACTGCAGCAGCCAGGGCTAAACTGGTACTTGGTCTGGTACTTGGTCTGGTTTCATAGGTGGGAACCCAGCGGTGCACAATAGCACAAAGCTGGAACACAGAGTGTGACCAGGACTGGAAACCAGTAACTCCAGTGCATGTGATGTGGGCATCCTCAATGGTGTCTTTCCACCCTGAGGCTTGGCAATATAAATATTGTATTCATTCGATGGGTATCTACCATTTTCTTTTCATAAAACTGTGTGGGAAATTGGAAGCAAAAAAGGGGAGCCTGTAATATACTCTAGAAGCATTCAGCACTCCATGGGATCTTACTGATTAGGAAAGGAATTCAGTCCTGCAGGCCTCTTGGTGTTTACTCTGTGCTTTGCAGCCACATGCTGTGTTATGATTTACAAGATAGTGTTCTGAGAACTCATGATCTCATTGGAGAAGCAGTATTTACACATGCAGAGCAAGTTGAGCATGCTTGAATGCACAGTATAAACTGCGATATTGACAAGAAGCTCTGTGGAAGATCAGAAAGGGGATATTGGCATCTCCCTACTGACTGCCTGGGAAAGTAACAGATGCTGGATTAAAAGCATGAACCCTAGCTGCTCACTGGAGTTCCTGCCTCTCTCCTGGCCCAGCCCCTGGCCTAGTTGTTATAACTTTCTGGGGAGTGAGGGAGTAGACAGATCTCTCTTTCTTTTGGTCTCCTTCTACCAATCTTTCAATTAAACAAATAAGTAAATCTTTAAAAAAGACAAAGTGGCAACTATATTTCTAGCTGTTTTTTTTAAGGGGTCTCCACTCTGTTTTCCACAGTGGCTGCACTATTTACACTCCTATCAACAGATTATCAAGTGTTCCTCTTTCTCCACGTCTTTTCCAGTATTTGTTGCTCTCCGTGTTGTGCATTTTTTGCATTCTGACAGGCGTGACCTTGATTGCATTTTACCTCATATATATTTCTTGACCAACTATACTTGCTTCTTTTAAAAACTATCTATTGAAGTCCCTTGTTCATTTTTCAACTGGATTGCTTATTTTTTGGTTGAGCTTTTAAAGTCGCTGGCTGGTATGTTTAAGCTATCAATCCTTTGTCAGATATGTGGCTTGGCAGGTTTTATTTTTATGTGCTGCTGGATGTCTTCACTCTATTGATCATGTTGAGGAGTGTGAGAGAGATCACACTGGACCAACGTGTAAGATGTTAGGAGGAGTCTTTATTTCCCAAGCTTGGTGACAACTGCTCCCACTACACTCCAGGAGCTACTATGTCGAGCAGCTAAAGTCAGGGGTTTTTAAAGCTCTCATTCTCCAATCAGATTGAGAACCACACAATAGAGTTTTAGGCAGATAGGGAGTTACCAGAGTCCACAATTTTCCTGCAGTTCACTTCATCCAATACAATAGCATCTGGAGAGGCCCGGTGTGCAGAACCTCCTGAGTCAATACCGTGCTATCTGTTGTTCTGAATGATGCAGAAGGAGGAACGGGGTGCGCTTTCCGCACCTTCACTTAACTTGAATGGCAGCAGGGGATTAGCAAGGGCCCTGTCTGCTCTCAAGTGGGTGACAGTCATCAATAGCTACATCTTATAACATTTATTTTGATGGGCAAAACTTTCTGAGTTTGATGTAGTGCCATGTGTTTAGCTTTGCTTTTGTTGCTTGTGCTTTGCGGATCTTCAGGAAGTCATCCCCTACACCCATGTTAGGGTGTTTTCCCATGCTTGCTTTAGCCACTTCATAATCTCAGGTCTTTTTGATCTAACTTGGGTTGATTTTTTCATTCTTCTATATATACACATCATTTTACCAGCACTGTTTGCTGACTACCCTTAGTGCTCTCCATGATCTGAGCCTGTCATCAGTAATCAGTTGGCTGAATATAAGTGGATTAATTTCTGGGCTCTCTTTTATGCTCCATTGATCTAAGCTTAATTTATCTATACTTTTTTTTTTTTGCCAGTACATGCTGTTTTAACTGTTACAGCTCTGTAATATGATTTGAAGTAACATATTGTCATGCTTCCAGCTTTATTTTTCTTATTCAGGATTGTTTTGGCTATTCTGGGTGCTTCGAAATTCCAACTAGAAATCGATTTGCCATATGATCCAGCAATCCCACTACTGATTATTTACTCAAAAGACTTGAGCACATTATATCAAAGAGGTACCTGCATCACCAGGTTTATATCAACACTGTTCACAATTGCCAATTTGGAATCAACCAAGGTGTCCATCATTCGATGACTGAATAAAGAAGTTATGGTGTGCATAAACAATGGAATATTACACAGCTATGAAAAGAATTAAATTCTATCACTTGCAGCAAAATGAACACAATTAGAGGACATAATTTGAATTAAATAAGCATACTCAAAAAGACAAATGCTTAATGTTTTTCCTTATATGGGGAATTAAAATGGAAAGAAATTAGCAAAAAGTAAAAAATGTTTGTAAGTATATGTATCTGTATGCTATACATAAGGTTTTGTAAAAAAAATTGTTTAAGAATGCTATGTACTGGGGCTGGTGTGATGACATGGCAGGATAATCTTTTACCTGCAACACTGGCATTCCATATGGGTGCAAATTCATGTCCAAACTGCTGCACTGCCAATCTAGCTCTCTGTTTGTGACCTGAAACAGCAGCAGGAGGTGGCTTGGTCTCTGAATGCATGTGTGAAATCAGAAGGAAGTTCCTGGATCCTAACTTCAGCTCAACTCAGCTGTGGTCACTGTAGCCATTTGGGGAGTAGACCAGCAAATTGAAGATCTCTCCTTCTCTCTATAAATTTGCCTTCCAAATAAGAGTAAAAAAATATATTAAAAGAAAGAATGCTATATCCTATAATTATTGTAATTATTTGTGATTACTTTAAAATATACTGTATGTCAATGGAACAGTCATTTTTCCATTCAATTGCTCTTTGTACCCATGTTTGTATTTCCACTAAACTAGTGTTTTTGTGTTTTACTTGTTAAACTTCTTATTTGGTGAAGTATTAAGCCTCCTTAATGTAGTGTAAACTTTAGATGCTATCTTGAGGGGGGAAAAAAGTCAAGAGAGAAGAAAGGAGGCTGGGGGTGGGGGGAGGAAGAAAATACCATGATATTCTTAGAATTTTTATTTATATATCATATTCAATCTGTTAACTAACTCAAAAACTGAAAACGAAAGGGCTCTCTGTTAGTTTTGGGGAGGCATGAGTGAAGATCAAGATGGGTTTTGCTGGGTAGAAGAGATTCTGGTGAACACGGAGAAGGACAGAGACTCCGAATGGTCAGAAACAACCTGTGTCCTGGAGAGGCACCCTCAGGTAAGGCAATGACAGGCGCTTCTTCTGGACTCCTGCACAGTGACACAGATTTAAATCCCTAACTGGAGCAGCGTAGGGAAGAAAATTTAAGGCCTTTTTGACTTGCCTGATTTACTTCTTATTAATGGTGAAAAGGGTGAAAATAGGGTGAAAACAGCTTCAAATGGAGGAAAAAGGGAGTATGGCAGCCAAGTCATATAAACAGGAAAAATATCTGAAGCAGATGGAGGGGATGTGGACCTATACCTGCTTATCAACAGTGTCTCATCCACAAGAGGAAAGCAGACATAGCAGAGAAGGATGAAGAGTGAATAAACTCGTCCACGTGTCTCTTCCATGTGTAGAAAAACAATGCCACAATGGTATTTTACAAAAAAAGAATACATGAAAAATTTTGTAAAAAATGAATTAGATGAATTAGTTCTAACTTTTTAAATTATTATTATTATTTTCTTTGTCATACCGTATTACTAACATATAGGCTGGAATTTTCCCTTTTCCTTTTTCCAGGGCTGGATATTTAGTGAAGAATCCTGAAGCTGGTTTGGGGCTTTTTTTTTTTTTTGTATTTTGTTTTTAAAGTTCTCTTCGAGGCCCCGTTCAATAATTACACTCTTGTTGGAATGAGGTTCACCGGGCTACCTTTCTGCCAACTCCTTCGTGAGGTTACGAATACTACGGAACACAGAGTTTGAAAAATAAGCAGATGAAAGAGGGAGAAGGAAGGACACTGGAAAATCTTGAGGGCAACAGAGAGGACACTGGGGAGTCAGAAGGCTGTACAATGGTCCTGGTCACCTGGATGATAGATTCAAAAATATGGGAAAGTGTTGGAAAACGGGGCACAGGGCAAAACAGAAAAATCTTCGTATGTTGCACACTTTGGTTAAGAGTGAAACTGAATCTTGTGTAATTAGAAGTGTTAAGGAATAAAACTTAATCAACAAGACAGAAGGAGGCAAGCTACTCCAGTGCTATTAGCCACATATAAAAGATATTTGAACCTGGATAAATTTCACGGGGATGAGATGAGGAGGGATGGAGTATAAACCAAAGCAATTCACTTCTTGCTTTGGCACTGAATCTTACCATTTTCCTGGGTTCAAAGTGACAGAATCAGAGCCCACAGCCTTAAAAAATGCAGAGAAGGAAGAATAGGTTGAGCATTTAACCAACAAGTAGCCAAAAGTCAGGATGCTGGTCTGGAGAACAAAATAGATGACCTTTGGCCAGGAACTTAGGACTACTGCCTTTGGCCTTGAATCTTTACTCACAGATGGGAGGCTGGACAAACAACCTCTTCTGCTACAAATCCCCCTATTTCCCAGAGTTTGCATATATTTCTTTTGCTAAAAGCACCAACATGTTGGAAAAAAGTTTCTGATAAACCGTGCAGCATATGGTGAAAACAAGTCACAAAAAGACCATGCATTTTGGAGGACAGGCAATAGAATATTTATCGGAGAGAGCTGCATTTCGTGCTGTTATGTCATCAATCTCCACCTATATGATTCTATCTCTACTTCAAACTTGGCAAAGTCATAAGCGAATTCGTCATTTTTTTCCCTTGGCAGTTCCCTGTCTCTTGAATGATACCATCAACTTCTTTACCACTCAATCCCCACAAAAATGGAAGTGCTATCAAGTATGACTGCTCCAAAAACTGGCGGAGACTTTCTGCCAACTATTATCTCATTTATACATCCATCCTTATCTTGACATGATATCATTAGTATGCTTCTAAAAATATACACCCCAAGCTTTAATTTTTAACAAATGTAAGGGAAGGAAGAAAAAATAATTCCTTCCTCTTTCCCAGGGTCTCCTTAGAATTCAGAGCCATTTATGATTATCAGACTTTAATATTTCCTGACTGTTTACTTGGTATTTGACCAATGATAAGGTCTACTGAATATTTATAGAACAAAAATGAATAAATGAACTAACGCATGCAAAAAAAAAATGTGCCCCAAAGAAGCCCACATGAAGAGTAACCTAACAATGTAGACTAGATTACACAAGCTGCTGTGGGAGAGAAAGAAGCATTTCTGTTTCAGGGAGCTAACCACTTCTCACTGGAGAATATGGCAGTGACATCATCGGTACTCTGACATTGTCTGTGACCATCAGCTTCCAGACTGTGTAAGAAGCTGTTCTAGCAGGCGTGCGGAAAAGTGAGCTCAAGGGATAGCTGAAAGTACCTTCTCAGTGTCTCAGACAAGTCTCTCTGGCAGTTTACAACATCTGAAATGACAGAAGGGACTGAAATTAAGAAAGCGAATGGATTAAAATGCAGGATTGGAAGTTCTCTTGATGGTTAATCTGAGACTTTTTATTCACTTTTTGGGGGTCAAGCTTAGTTCAAGAAATATTTATTCTTTACCTTTATGCTTAACTACTGTCCAAATAAATCCTGGAGGAAAATTGTGAATGACAAATATTTTTTTCCTATTTTTATGTTGAAACAATTGTTTCATATTGTGGGCTTAACAGTATCTATATAAACTTTAACTATTACATATAATTCTTACAGATTTTAAGCCATGGAATTATTTTGGTCAAAATTGTAGTTTATACCTTTGTGGTTTTTTGTATTATAAAATTATATGCAGATGATCAAAATAAGAAAATAATGTTTTCTAGTGTTTTCACTGCCAATAATCACTTTTCGTAACCTTTCATCTTTTTCCTACGTTTGCATCTATCTAAGGAACCAGTCTTGATACACACTAATGATTAAAGAAATGCTTTAATCAGATTGGCTTTTTTTTTCTAATATTCTTAAATGTTTAGGATCCTATCCGAGTGAACATGTTACATCCAGTTGATACATATCAGGTTCCTCAGACCATTGAAGTTTTCCAGACCTTTCTATTATTGACGATTTGGGTATTTTCAAGTATTGGTTGGCTGTTCTATAGAGTCTCCCTTGCCTGAGATTAGACATGTTTATGCCATGGTTATTCTAGTGTTATGCAGTTGGACAAGGAGAGCCGCAGCTAATAAGTGCCATCCTAGCATCTCATTTAAGGACAGCTACTGTCGACACGACGTGCCAGTTCTCACATCATCCTTCATCACCTGGCTGAGCGTTTACCCATTTCTTCTGCAATGAAGTTACTTTCCGGGCCCTCTTTGCTCTCTGCTCTTTGAAATGTACCCCATAGCGGCCAATAAGTAAGGGCTGAGGAACTGTGCAGCACTCCTGCAAGGGAGCAGAATCTGCATAAATTGTTTAGATATTCTTCATGAGTAATTTCCTTATTCAGTGTGTGTGTATCTAGCTCATTTAATCATGTATTGGTATCAGTGTGGATTCATAAATATTTAATGTTATTTAATACTATGTTTAATACTGTGTTATTGACCTGTTATTCAAATTGTTCCAGGTTTGGTTATGGGGATCTCTTCCATTGGCTGAAAAGTGTCCATTTGGCAATAGTCCATTACCCTTCTCTTTGTGGGTTCTTTGTGCAGTTCTTTACTTTTTGGCACTATAAGAAACTCCAGACTGAACTTGCATTTTCCCTAGCCCAGCCCTAAAGTCAATTAGGGAATGGAATTAGAAATCAAGATCTGAGTGAGGGGTGGCTCATTGATGCTGCAATGCTGTTGCTGATAGGTCCCGTCAGGAATTATGTGTGGGTAAGAGTTGGTGTATACACATGTTGCTATGGTGATGTCTTTGTGTCTATCCATTCATATCTATATTAACTAAAAATGAGTTCATGCTGGTGTCTCCAACCCTGATCCAGTAAGTACTACATGAATCATCCTTGACTTCTTCCTGGTTTGTCTATAAACTCTCACTCCAATACTGAGAAACTTAGCTTCCACCATCTGTCATCCATTTATTTGATTGCTCAATTCGGCTGTGGTTTCAGAATGGGTAACTCCGATCCTCATTGGGAACAACCTTACCAGTTAGAACACAGTGCTTATGGATAGTTTTAGTGTCCACTCATTTCCAAAGTGATTTTCTTCATCATTTTCAATGCCACTATCTTTGCCACTATCCAAATTTCATGATGGGGACAGATGATCTTGATAGTTTTTGGAATTTGCTTACATTAAGTTTCACACTTTGTACAATAAAAAACAGCAAGCTTTGACAAATGAATGGTATCATATAACGATTACGACATAACCATCAGAATAGCTTTCTCACCGTAAAACTATCCCCTTATTTTTCACCTGTTTGACATCCTCCTCATTCTTCAAGTCCCTAACAACTGTTGATCTGTTTGATATCTCTAATGCCTGATTTCCTGTAGAACTTCATAAAAGCAGCATCATATACTATGAAGACATCTCAGACTGCCTTATTTTACTTGGAAAAATGCTCTTAAGATTTATTCATGTGCTTGCATGGCTGGAGAGCTTATTTCTTTTAATTGTTACATAGTATTCCACTGAATGGATGTGGCATGATTTATTGATTTATTCACTTACAAAAAGGAGTATTGATTACTTTCAGTTTGGGGTTGTTATAAATAAAGCTGCTACAAATATACACATGTAGGTTTTGTGTGCATATATATTTCCAGATCAGCTGAGCAAATCCTTAGGAACCCGATTATGAATCCACAGAAGTAACCTATATTTAGCACTGTGACAACTCATAAGCTATCTTATAAAGAAGCTAAATTATCTTGCATCCCTACTAGCAATGAATGAGAATTTCTGTCATTCAGCATATTTATCAGCAATTTCTATCACCAATTTCTTGGATACTAGCTATTCTAACAGATACATGATGGCATCCTGTTTGAACTTGTGTTTTTCTGGCAACAAGTCATGTTGTACATTTTTTTCTCTCTTTTTTATAAAATTTATTTACCTTTATTGGAAAGGCATATTTACAGAGAGGAGAGACAGAGAAAGATCTTCATTCACTGGTTCATTCCCCAAGTGGCTATAACAGCCAGAAGTGAGCCTATCTGAAGCCAGGAGACAGAAGCCTCCTCCAGGTTTCCCATGTGGATGAATGGTCCTACCATCTTGGGCTATCCTCTGCTGCTTTTTCAAACCACAAACAGGGAACTGGATTGGAAGTGGAGCAGCCAGGGCATGAACAGCTGCCCATATGGATGCTGACACTTGCAAGTGGAGGATTAGCCAATGTGCAGGTTCCCATCTTTTCATAAGCTTATTTTCTGTGTGTTTTCTTTTGTGTTGCAGAAGTTTGTTTTTACCTGCTTTATTCTTATTGAGTTTTACAAGTTTTTCTGTATATTTCAGATACAAGTTCTTTTATCCAGTATGTGATTCCCAAGTGTTTTGTTTTTGTATCCTGTTATCTTAATTTATCTGAAAGGCAGAGTTACTTAGAGAGAAAAAGAATGAAATACAGGGAGGTATCATCCATCTTCTAATTCACTCCCCAAATTGCTACAACAGCCAGAGCTGGACCGTAATCATGAGCCCCAACCAGGTCTCCATGTGGATGCAAAGATCCATGCATTTGGGCCATCTTCTCCTTCATTCCCAAGTGCATTATTCAAGAGCTGGACTGGCACTGCAGCAGCTAATTCATCAACCAGTACCTGCGAGAGGCAGCTTATCATATTATATTGAAGTGTCAGCTGCAGCATTGCTGTTTTAATGTTCTAGTTTTTACTGAGCAATACATTACAAACATCTTCCCATATCATTCTTCTATACAATCATTGTTAAGTGCTATAAAGTATTTCATTGTATGAATGCATCATGCAATATGTTATTGCTGGACAAATAGCTGGATTCTGGCTTTTTATGCCTTCCAAAAACAAAACAAAATAAACATGGGTAGTCTTGCTGGTAAGCACTCTCTCAACTACTTACTTAGAATAAATGTCTTTAAATCAAAATGCTATGTCCAAAGGTACTAGGGGTAAATGTGCCTTTGCCTTGATGTGCCATGGTTGGTTTATAAAGCATTTCCTTACCTTGTTAGTTCAGGGTCGGAGGGATGCCACAAGTGCACTCAGCCCTGTTGTATGCTTTGATAGCTCATGTGACTCAAACACTCAGAAACCTTCCACTCCACATCAAAGCTGCATTCCAGGCTTCATAAGATTGACATCTTTCCATGTGTTTCAGCTTGTATTCTAAACCTTAATTTAGGCCTCAGGTATTCGAGGAAATATGCTTGTTAGTCCATTTTTAAAGACATATTTTCATCATAAGTTATTTTTCCAATACTTTGGCTGCTCTATGTAATAATGAAATAATACATTTAAATTAAGGTATTATTTATTTATGTAGGTGAAAGCAGAGTGAGAGAGCTAGAGGGCTTTCATCCATTGGCTCACTCACCTAAATGCCTACAACAGCCAAGGTTGAGCCACGACAAACCCTGGTACCAGAAATTCCATCTGACTCTCCTGCTTGGGTGACTAGGATACACATACTTGAATCATCACCTGTTGATGGGGCAGCAAATTTGAATCAAAAATAAAAGTGGGACTTGATCCAAAGCACCCTGAAATGGAATGTCAATCTCCCGAGTTGCCACTTAACCCACCATGCCATCACAGAGGTCCCTCAAAATGAAGAGATTGAGAAGGCATGTGGGTGATGTTAAGTTACTTAGATTACGGAAAGTTCTTATCTGCTGGTTTATGCTGTGAATATTCACAATTCTTGGGACTAGACCTCACTGAAGATGAGAAAATGAGCACTGAATCCAGGTCTCACATAAGCATATCAGAAAGCCAAGTACTTGAGGCATTACCACTGCCTCCCAGGGTTTTCATGAACAGGAACATGGGGACAGGAGCTGGACATGAACTTCTTAACTTCTTAACCACAGGGCCAGATTCTCTCTATTTTTTTTGGGGGGGGTTGGGAGATAAAATAGGATTTATTGTATATATTTTTCTTTTTTAATAATAAATTCATTTTACTTTTGATGATATTTACATATTTGAGAGGGATGCATGCCCCTGTGGACCACTGATTAGGATGGAAAGGGATGAGGAATGGGGGAAAATAGATGAGACAATTGTCTCCAATCTCCTTTTCTCCTTCCTGTATCTGGGGAAAGTGAGTGAGAGACAGGGAGAGGGCCACTCCCAGCAGCCTAAATGCACCAGCGCCTGGGGATGGCGGATGGCCACTCGATGCCATCGTAGGATCTCCGGTGTACAACATGTTTCAAAGGTACTGCTAAGTGTTTGGATAGTTCTGAGATGCTGTTGATTTCATTGCTCCAAGGTTGAAGAAATCCTTTCAAAGTCCATTCACTGGCATAGTCAATCTTAGAATCTCATTTTGCCCCCATATTTGCTGTCAAAGTTTGACCGGGAGAGCTCTCCAGTTTGTTCTGCTCTCATTGGTACTAGATGTTCTCTGCAGGCCTCAGTGAACTGGTTGTCATGTCCCACATGAACATCTAGACATGCCATCCACTGCACAGGCCTCAGAAACCATGGAGACCCAATTTTGAGATGCGCACTCCACAATCCTCTGATTTTCAGTATGGTTGAAGCTCTGAGTCCAATGTTTCAGCTGGGTGGGTCCCCAAAGAAACTTCACCAGAGGTAACCCTAACCTGACCCCTGTGTGTGCTAGTCAGTGTGGTATCCGGCCCCATCTATCACCTATATAAGCCTGCACACACGTTAATGGTTATAGGAAGCTGGTCAATTCTGTCCCCAACTTTACCACATACACAAACCAATGGATGCTACAGCTGAACCTAATCTCACCACACACTTGGCCCTAATGCACAACGGTAGGAACTGCAGCCTGGTCAGAGCAACCCTCAATAACCTTTCCCAGAACTGCTCCCAACCCTGGTCCCTGTGCATGCTGGTATGTGCAGCAGATTGGTCCAGTCTGCCCCATATCCCATTCAGCTCTCATACACATCAACAGGCACTGGAGCCTAGCTCAGTACATAGCTAGCTTTTTGGTTTGAAATGTTGGATATCTTAAACTGAGCTATCTACATATCTTATATCTTAAAAATATAGGAAACAGAAACAGATAGTTTCTTTAAAAATAAAGAAATTCTACAACATTCTCTGAGAACTGTTAGAAAACAGGCTCGGACCGCCCCGTCCTAGAGTGAAAGAATCACCCACATTCCCACTTTGTTTTTATGCATTTGATGTAATCCACCCACTTTGACACTGGAGTAATATTCACCCAGGAATGGCAGAGAGAAGATCCAGTAGCAAAAGCTGTGCTCATTGGCCTATCCTATCACTTGTTTTTGCTTTGTTCTAGCTGCCAGGTGCTGCTGCTAACCTTTAGCCCACAGTAGTTTTTGACCAGTAAGGAGGTAATAAATCGAGGAACTCTGCCTTCCCTAAGAATGTATTGTGACACATTGAACTGAGAGCCATGTCAGTTGCAACAGATCTGTACTTTAGCAAGTGCCTTGTATCTGTAGGAATATAAACTAGTCGTGGTTTTACAGGCCTTTTAGGGAAAGCTGCTGCTGTTGTTCATGCTCTAGGTGCTGGGGAATGCATAGCAGCACTGGGTGCCAAGAATTCAAACAGCCGGGATGATGAGTTCAGCATTAAGAGCTGCAGCTGGATCCAGAAAATGTGTGTGACTAAACTGATTCTGCAGCTAAAGACAATTCCTCTGCACATTTTATTCACCTGTGTAAAGCTGAACTTGAGATTCTGAGATACTTCCCCACTCCGCACGACTTCGGATATTTGCTAATTGAAGGGCTTTCACATCTACTTCATAGTGTTTCTCTTTCATTGAACGATGGTTCTCCTTAGGTGAAGGATGTGTCATGTCTATACAAATCCTCTCGCTCTCCATGCAAAGCCATGAACTCAAACAAGCAGCTGGTTAAAGAGGGGAAATTTTGTGACACAGAAAGTAAGTGTTAACAACATGAGGATGAAAATGGACCTAAGCTTTTGGATGCATGGTAGTATCTTCTCCCTCCCCCGAACTTCCGTAGGAACTCAATTTCAAAGTTTTATCTAGGATGTTTTTGAACATCAATAAAATTTACAAAGTTTATAATTTTATTTTTAATGTTTATTTACTATAAAGGCAGAGAGGAAGTGATCTTTCATGCATGGTGCATACTGCAAATGCTTACAATAGCTGGGGCTATGCCAGGCTGAATTCAGGATCCAGGAACTCTATCCAGGACTCCCATGGAGGTGGCAGAAACCCAAGGACTTGAGCCATCAGCTCACATCTCTAGTGAATGCATTAGTAGGAGGTTGGATTGGAACCACAAGCAGGACTTCAGCCCAGGCACTCATATGGGATTCTGACATCCCAAATAGTGGCTTAGCCTACTTTGCAATATCACCTGTCCCTGTTAATTTAAAAATCTTATTTAAAGAAAAATTTCTGGGCCATGTATTGTTAGTACTCCTGTAAGTTTTCACTCAGAAGTTTATTTTCATTTTAATTTTCTTTCATTCATCCTGAGATTTTCAAACCTCTTGTATGAAGACATAGTACACACGGAAAATGTATCAGGAGTTTCTGTTAAATAAGTAGATTTCTATCTGCTCTCGACATAAGAAAAAAGATCTACTCCACTATAGTAACCATTTTACTATCTTTTTAATCCCATAACATCATGTAAATCTCAAATCTACATAGTAAAATTTATGGATTAATAAATAAAAGAAGTGAAACAGAAAGAGCAAACAAGGTATTCCCATAAGGACATTGCTTCCACTTCCTTTTCACCTTTTAGCTTCTGTAACTCACAGGAGAGGAGAGACATTAGCAAAAGCAGAATTCAGCTACAGTGTTGATAGAGCACCCAGCTCTTCCTGTGACATGCTACTTACTTCCACAACAGTGTAATAATAGCCTCATTTTTCAGGGAGAGAAAGCAAAAGGGCCAAGACAATAACTTGGTCAACGCCACTGAAGTGTGGTCAGTATTTGAGTCCAGCTCTGGCTAATTGGGTAGGGTCCATTAGCTTATTCTCTGTTGGCATCAGGTTGAGATATTTTGCATGTAGTTGGATTTGGATGAGCTAAGAATTGTGGCTATGGCTATAGTTTCTAATCACAGGCACACTGTAAGGAGGCAGCAACTTTCTGAAGGTTGAGGTTAGAAGCTGTGGCAATCGCAGCTTGCAAGACCAAGCCCAAAAAAGTACTTGGACAGATCAGATAGAGTCAAGGATGAATGAGTCCTCTACCCGGACATCACTTTGTAGACCATCCCCAACCTCTCTGCCTGCAATAAGAAAGTAAACTTGAACTCTGTATGGGACTTTCCTATTGAAACTCTAGCAAACCAACAGGCTTCGGAACCTATGCTTTCCTCTAGATGGAAATGAATATTTGAGTATGGAAAAGAAGGCAAGGGAAAGAGACTCGCATGCAAGGGACTTTCTACTATTGCTAGACCAAGACGGATTCAAAGAAAACACACTGTAGAATGAAAAAATGAGATGAGAAATGATGAACGTATTTTTAAGTATATACGTAAAATTTCACATAGACAGTCCTTATTGTCCTGTATTAAAAATCAGCTTCTCCTTCCTACTAGCATGATCACAAAGGTCACAGTCGTTGGAACGGCCCTGGATGATGCAGAAGCCTGGCCGAGGGAAGTCGTGGGTGCAAAGAAATGTGGTATGTGGCAAGCATAATTTATAAACTGCAAATACAGTTATCTTCAGGTAGGAAGATAACCCAGTCACTTCTCTAAATTATTAGGGTATTTCCACATGTTCCAAATCCTACGGTTGTTTTCTGGGTTTGTGTGGAAATGAAGTTTCAGTGACATCTTTCTTACTCTCTCCCTAGAGAAAAAAATTGTGGGTAAGGGAAAGAATTATTCAGAAAAAAATTTATTTCTGGACACTGTCTTCCTTCAAAACATCTTTCATAAATTTACCACTGATCTTCGTAGACCACTTCATTCATTAATTCCTTAAACACTTCTTTTAGGAGACCTCCAAGACATTAGTCACCACACTTGACATTAAGGATATAAAGACAAACATCACATTTTACGCTCCCAACGAGTTCACATTTAGAAAGAAAAGCAGACAACAAACGGTCACTGATGTGGAAGGTTAAACCGTCCATGGCTGCATAAAGTGTTACGAGCGCATCTGCTATGTAGAAGCATCTTCTAGGCAGACAGCTTCTTACATTGTTGCTGGAAAATAAATTTAACTTCTTGAGAAACATAAGCTGGCATCATTCAACTTCTTAACCCCAAATTAATCACTCTCTAGTTGTTGAAGCCCTGTAGCCATAAAGACTTTAATTCTCTTTTACTAAAATCCATTGACACATAGCCAAGCCCAATATAATACAATTCTAGGGGGAAATATCATGTTTCTCTGGATATGTAATTGAAAAACTCCGTACTTAGGATCCATGACATTTTCATTGCATAACAATTTTGAGAAATCTCATCAGACCACATATTAAGAAGGTATCCCATGGCAACCATGAACTGCTGCTTGGTCTCTCAAAGCTGAACATGAATGTGAGCTCTGGCTTATCAAATAAATGGAAGAAGCCAAGGCAGCAAAAGTTTGCATATCTTTTCTATACTATTAAGTTAAATAGCCCTCTGGGTCTACATGAGCTTTTGTGCAAGAAATCTTGTGTCCTACACTTGACTCCATTGGTTGTAGTGAATGTTGTATACGTTTTACTTCTGAGCTAAGGTGTCTCTCAGGTCATGTGTGTTTCCGTGAACTTCCTAGGCCTGGATTCTTTTTACCTGAAGCAGAGAGGACTTAGTGAGTCTCTGATGAGATAGTGAAGCAAAGAATGAGATGAGGATACATCATCTTAGTCCTCCCCCACTTTATTTTTCTTTTTTGCCATATTCCACTGAGTTTGAACATGTCGGGGCACATGGAAATCAAAAGTTGATTCACTGAATTTTGCAATTTGTAAGTCTGGGGCTGGGTGAAGTCACAACAACAGGCAGGACTTCCAGATCCCATGAGCAGTGCTACTGAGGGATGACTGTGAAGAAGGAGGGGGCAGAAGGGTAGAAGCCACAATTCTCTCCATGTGGAGGGAAAACACACAGAACCTCTGCAGCACCCTGAAAACTGACTGACCCTGCTACACGGGGGCTTCCTGCTGGATTCCTACATGATCAGCGAGGCCTGGAACTGTGGAAACGGGTGCTAGATAATGGGGAAAAGTTAATGCAGTGATTTGGGAGATTTTAAAGAATAATCATAGTCACTTTGAAGAACTGTTTAATGTATTTCTTTCACATTGAAATTTTCACAAATTTTCCCAACTTCGCATGTTGCATTTACAAAATTTTAAGCATCTGTTGCCTGGATAAAATGTGTCTACAGGTAAAACTGGACCTGCTAACCATAAGTTCATTAGCTCTTCCTAATTCACAAACATCCTGCAATCCCCTGCAATCCCCAATGTTGTGATATGCTTCCTACTCAGACTTATCCTGGAAGCATCCACAATTATTACCTTATCTTCCTTTCTCCCATTGTATCAGAAACAGTATTTCATTTGGTGCCACTGACTCCAACTAAGACTAAGAGCCTCCATTATTGCCAAGGCAACAATGTGTCAGCCAATCAGATGTAAATATGGAAAGGATCTAAATGCTCTTCCAGAAGGAATTTTAACAGATTCCTAATTCCACTGGGAGGCCACTTGCTCCTCCTGTTTCTCAAGGCTGCAGACACAGTGGCAGAAATGTGGGCAGTCTTTTTGCCACTTATTAAGTCACCTCACCTTCATGACAGAATCTCTGCATCAGGAGGGTGGAGCAGAAAGACAGGAATCTATCAATGATGACAGGGGAGCCCTCAACTCAACCCATATTCCCCTGCCTCCAAACAGCTATTGCATAGGAAAGAAAATGATCTAGTATAAACCACTGTTGTCTTGAGCTTTTAGCTTCATAAAATCCCCTTTATTCATGTAATCCATATTCCCAGCCATTGTTTTGAATGTCTTATATCTGGGTGATATTGTAGCTGTGAAATTATTACTTACAAATGCATATACATACGTGTTCAGATAATAAATTAAAGCAGTGAAGTGTCATCACCTTTTGATTTTTAAAATATTTGTTCATTTTCTTGGAAAGTCAGAGTTACAGAGAAAGAGGAAATGACAGAGAAAAAGTCTTGTGTTTCTGGTTCACTTTCAATATGGCTGCAATGACCAAAGCTGGGCTGATCCAAAGCTAAGAGTCAGGATCTTCTTTCAGGTCTCCCATGTGCGTGCAGGAGCCCAAGAACTTTGGCCATCCTGCACTGCTTTCCCAGGCCATTAAGCAGAGAGCTGGATCAGAAGAGGAGCAACCAGGATATGAACTGACGTCCATATGGGATACTGGCACTTGCAGGCAGAAGATCAGCCTGTTACTCCACTGCACCAACTCTGAGAGATATCTCTTAACTGTCAATGATTGTCAAACCAGTAGGCAGACCCTGAAGGCTTTGGGAATTCTACTTTTGGCTGTGATAACAAGACTGGGCCTTTTCTGGCAAGTGAGAAGTGAACGTTGCAGGCAGAGAATAGACATACAAATAAGGGAGAGGTGGAATAGGAGTGTGAGCATAGCATGCAGAAAAGGCAAAAGCAGATGGCAGCTCTGATGGATTGAGGCCTGTTTGGGTATTGAAAATCAGCTGGCACTTGCTAGTGGAGTGTCACCATCTTCTTGTATGTGTCCCTTAGGGTCACGCAGCATGGCTTGTCTCAGCTCTCATCTCTGTTAGAAATGTTCTGATCTTCTGAACTGATTCCCAGGGCATCTGAAGTGACTGCATTCCTGAAGTGACTGCATTCTCAGGACCTCTCATTTTGGAACAGGATTAGCTGCTTCATGGTCACGTTTACAGAAGCCTGCTTGATAACAGTTTAGCCATTTTGGTGGCAGTACAAGATCCTGCTAGAGTCTCCAACAGAGTTGGCAGCCACTGAAGAAATGGAGGCACTAAAAAATGGAGTCAGCTCAGCCCCATGTAGGTTCTGATTCCAGCATAACATGACAGTTCCATGCGCTTTTCCTGGCACTGTTATCCAGCTCAGTGAAGACCACTAAGCCAAGCTACTAGAAGTGGAATGAATACTACGCATGGGTGTAAGACCCTACTATTGCAGGGTCCCCAGCATATGATCTCAGATTCCTAAAATGATCTTCTTTGTTGACTGTAAAGCTGGTTCATTTTCTTATTTCTCATCTTCCCACACTGGATCAGTAACAGCCAAAAAGTTAGTGGAAAACATACTTAGAGGTCATTCAATTAACAAAGTGCGATTTAGGATTTTCACTTTTACAATGCTGTAAAGTGCTGCATGTTTGGTGTTCTGAATTTGGTCCCTGAATTTGCAGTAGCAAAGAGCCCAGCTTCAACTCAGCCCTGTGATCCCACTCGTAATGGGAGACAACCCTGGTGTTGGGTAGGTTAGATGCAATGAATACATTTTCTTTTTTAAAGTTATTTTTTTAATAATCTTACTTAGTTGATTAGGGTACAAAGGGTCAAGGATTACAGGGTGAAAGTATGTAATACCATTGTTTCCACACTAATATCATTTTTTCCTGTATCTGGGGTTAGGGGAGTTACAAAGGGAAAAGCCCCACCCAACCTCCCACTCATCCCTGATCCCCAATGGGAGGCGCGCTCCGAGGGTTCTGCTCAAACAGTTTTGGTAATCCATCAGTTCTGGATTGCTGCCAATCTCGCTGTTCCAATCGCAATGAAACCTATTCAGAGTCCACTGGCTGACAGTCTCTTGATGGTTAGGGTTCTAAGATCAACAGTTCAGTTGCAGGGATCTCCAAAGAAACTTCATCTGAGATGATTCCAGACCTGATTCTTGCTTGAGTTTGCTAGTACGGAGTCCAACACTGTCCATCACACCAATCAGCTTATGCACATGCTGATTGTTGCGATTGCTGGGTCCATTCTGTTTCCAGCCCTGACTTTCTTGTGAACCAACGGGTGTTGTAGTCCAGCTCGACCCTACCCACTTCATACTCGGTGCTCACGCAAACCAATGGCAGCTACAGCCTAGTTGGGGTAACTCCCCATAACCCCAACCAGTTCTGCTCCCTACCCTGGTTCCCATGAATGCTAGTATGTACAGCAGGCTTGTCCAGTCTGTCCCACATCCCATTTAGCTCTCGCACATGTCACTGGACATTGAGGCCTAGTTCAACCCAACCAACCTACTATCCAGCCCATACACCTACTGGCAGGTGTCTTTCTGTCTAGCCACCCCTGCCCCTGTCCTGGTTTTTGTGCTGTCCAGTGAGAGTGGTAACGGTGAGGGAGGTGCCCACTATCTCCCTAGTAGGCCACTCCAACTTCTGAATTGTGCACTCTGCAGGTGGTTCTGGCATTTGACTTGACAGAATTAGTTCCCAGTGCCAGCCTCTGCCAGCTAATGCTGCAGCTGAGCCCAACCAACCTTCACCCACTCTAATTTTTGCTTGCACCAGTTGGAAGAGTCAGCGCACCGTGCCCTTCCCCAGTCTAGCTTATGTGAGGCCCCCAGGTGTTATAGCCCTGCCTAGTCTGATCTGCCCCCATCCTGACTCATGCTTTCCAATGGGAGTAGTTGTCCAGCAGGGGAGCCCACGTTCCCCTGTCGGCTTTGCCTCCTCCCCGTGATTTTCACATGTGCTGTTTGGGTGCTGCAACTACATCTGGTATGGCTCATCTCACCTTGGCATTCCTTAATGTGCACTGGTATGTGTCGCAACCGAACCTGGCTTGAGCCACACTCTGTTCTGGTGCTCGTATTGACCAACGGATAATGTGAGCTGATTCAGCCTGATCTGCCCCTTACCCATGCCATGTGTATGCCAGTGGGATAATTTCCATTGCCTGTTCTAGGCTGTTTCCTATTGTGCTCCTTGCACTTACCTGCAGGGATTGTGTCCTGCCAGAGAAGTTGTCCAGGCTCCTCCATCAGAGTCTACCCCCAGAACAAGTTCTCTCATGTGCTGGATAGTGTCTTGACCCTGCCAAATGTGCCAAATGTGACAACTTCACCACTCCACCACCCAGTCAGGTAATGGTACCGAACACTGCCAAAGAGGTTCCCATCCATAGCTTTGTTGTGGGCTGGTGCGTGCAGATCAGTGATGTTTTATGCTAACAGCCCATCTCTGGATTCCTAATTGGGCTGGTAAATCTGTCTAACCCAAATTATCTTCTGGATACTTCCCTCCAAACCACCAGGTCTCAGTCCCCACGCATGCCTGAAACTTTCATGACCCTGTTACTGGGAAGCACCCAAAATTCACTTCTCGCCTACACTAAATTTAGCATTAGTCATGGGTGTTGCCAGGCAGCAACTACATATCTCAAAAACCCCAGAGTTTGCCGCCGGGTGGCCAGCAGGAAAAGCCTGGCACCACTTGGTGCACTGGCTGCCCTGGGGGAAGTGGAGGACTGTTCACTGCTTTCCTGCAGTGTCTTTGGTGTGAGTCCCCAGCATTGGGTCCGGCCCAGCAGGGGCACCCCGCACAGTGGCCACACTGCAGGGAGCGGCAAATGCCCCCAACCCCAAAGCCCAAACCCCTCCCTAACTCACCCAGTCGCAAGATCTTAGCGGCAAGGCAGAGCTAGGAATTTTAACCCAGTTCCCAAGTTCCCTCATGGCGGACTTACCCTGAGGGAGCAATGAATACATTTTCTACTTACTGTATTTTCAGTTGTATTGGCTTATTAGATATAACCCTGTGGTAATCAAGGAGCATCTGTATTCTCTGCAGGCTTTACAAACCAGGGGCTGGAAAATGTGCCTCCGGGAATCCCTCTGCTTGGGAGTATGGGGATGCAAGTGAACATGGAGATGTAGTGCGGCTCTCACGTGCAGCTGGCCCCTCCCTGCATCCACAGCCTGTGTCCTTTCTGCCTGCTCCCTCGTCAGGGGCTGTTTTTAATGTGCCACACCGACAAGGTATTTCAGTCATGCAGCTAATTAAAATCATTCTGAAACTTAATATGACAGGTCCTTCAGAGTCATGCATCAGAATCCACTAACAGTCTCCTTCCTTCTAATTGCTTCTCTTTTTTTAACATGTTGACTGACTTTCAGTATGCATAACTAAAATTCTACAGGGAAAAAAAAGCCAGCTAATAAATATCCTGAGGAAAATACCTGATGCCACCGCTTATATTTATTGTAGACTTTATAAGCCAGCAAGATAGTAGCTAGGAAAGCAGAAAAAAAAAAATTAAAATAAAAAAGAAGAAGAAGAAGAACTGTCACTATTGTCTCTTGCGGCTTGGACATACAAGGAAAACTTGAAGGGCAAACATCAGACATTGGCCTGTGGGTATCAGATCTACGAGTCACCCCAGAGCTGAGACCTCGAGATACCTGGAGAATACACACACGCACGCATGCAAAAGCCTGGTCAGAGAGTCCAAGCACCAGGGAGACCAAACAAAACGCTTCCCAGGACTAGCAAGAGGCAGTAGTCAAAGTCCTGACAGCACCCAGCCCTGATGAAAAATGACTGTGGCAAATTCCCATTAAGGATATTTGAAACCTCAGTTCTTATCTTGCCCACCGTCTCCTTTTCTCAGCTGGGGGAAAGCAAACCACCTCTTCCCTTGATCTTATCGGATCTTATCCTGTGCTAGAGAAGGGCTGTGTTCACGTGGGTCAACCCAGTCAGGGTGGAGGGGTTAGGTTACCGCTCTCAGCAGGTGAAAAAACAGCAGCTTCAAAGATGCCTGCTTTGCCAGGTCTCTCAGAAAGTCCACACCCAGCAAGAACAATTCTCTAATTCAACCTACTAAGGGAGCACCTGGAAAGACGAAATGATTTAAAAATAAAAAAGTCTGCATATCAAATTTGAATAAAGCTGGTGATTAACAGCTTTATGAAACTGTTACAACATTTGGAGGAATGATTGACTTAAACAAAATAGTTGCATATTTTTTCATTAGTTCACAGTCACAATAGTTCAGTCCTTAGAGAGGTTTCTTTTCACAGCCATGCAAGAGCTGGTTTTTCAGACACTAATTTCCTGTTACTGGTTCTGTTCATTGTGGGATTTATTAAAGGGAAGAAGAGTGTAATTTTATTGTCTGGTTGCCAGATAAGGCATCTAAGCATCAAAATAAGAAAATGTGCTTGGGTTTATAATACAGACAGAGACACCTAAATTTTACAATGTCATCATTGAAAATTTAGAAGTATCATTTAGATTCATGAGCATTATGCATACATCAAAAATATTTTTAAAAATAACTTTGAGAGTGAGTTCTTGCAAATATAAGAACATGAAATGTGAAAGTTTTTTTTTTCTTTAAAGCTTGGCACAGCTCAAGTATTTTTAGTAAAAGAAGGCATAATATAATAGTGTGTATTTTTTGTAGAAAAAGATGTCAAAATGGCCAGCTCTCTGCTTAAATCACTGAAATGATACTGTGTGTTCATTCTTTCTTACTTGCTAAAGAACACTGAAGGTGTACATTTTAACATGTCTTGATGATCATATTGTAATGTGAGTTAGATGGGCTAATAATCAGAGTCACCTTCCTGTCGAAATGAGAAAACTGGGAGTCTCTTTTAAAAGTGTGCCAAATGCTTGCTTCTTCCAAAGCTGCATTTAGCAAGCCAGCATGCGATCCCACTCCTGAGGTTGTGGTTTTATTACAAGAATAGCAAAGAAAAAAGGAAAAAAAAAAATCAAAAAGCAGAGATCCCACCCTCCTGACTTTTTAGCTGAGAGTGGAAAGCAGTTACCAGTCACACCCTCTGACAGCTTTTTGCTTTATTGTGTAGCAAGCTAGAAAGGATTACAGTTCTGGCTTTCTGATGGGGTCCGTCCCCACCCTCTGGTTGATTGTTAGTTACTGTTCTCAACCAAACTGTACATTCAAAACAGCACTAGGATCATTTTCTCAAATTGTTACTCTCATCAAGCCCCCCTCTTGAGGCTGTAGCAGGAGGCTTCCATCTTTTATAAATCTTGTTTTTGTTTTGCTCACTGAAACTGTCCACGTGAAAATTCTTTCATGCGAGGTAAGAAGTGAGGTTGTTTCCATCCTTTCTGTTGATTTCCCTGTAACAGTAACATCTGGATGGGTTATGTTATGTCACAATAGCACCAGCTTTGAAATCTTAGTGATTTAAACCACAAACACTGGCATGAGCATTGGGATACCATCTCCCAAATCAGAGTTTGTGTTTGAGTTCTGGCTCCACATCCCATCCACTTTCCTGCTGAAGTACACCCTAGGAGCCAGCAGGTGACGGCTCAAGTACTTGGGTCTCTGTCATTCATATCCAAGATCTGAATTTGTTCCCACTCTTGGGCATTTGGAAAGTGAACCAATAGAACTAATAAATTAATCAATTAAATTATTTAATGAAGTGAATTATTTTCGAAGTCGCAGCATTCGTTTTTGCTCGAGTTACATGTCGATGAAGTGTCTCTGGAGCCACTTTATTCATCATGCTGTACAGAACCCAGGCTGATGTAAGTGTCAGGTCAGGAGGAGAGAAGTGAGGAATTGTACAGCGGGTCATGACCTTCCCATAAACCAGAAGTGAAACAGACAGCCAGCTTCATTCACACCGGGATCATGGCCAAGCCTGACATTACAAAAGTCAGCAAGAGAGGTCCAGCTTTCACTCCCCTTGGAGAATGAGAAGCATCTCATGGAATGAAAAATACTGATGTCTGCTTGTAATCATGGTCACAGACTGGCATAGGTTCTTCTCACCTGTGGCTTTGATGTCCTCCTAAGCTTTCAGGTACTGGCCTGTTCGCAGTCGCCACTGGAATGCACTTTTGGCTGTGACTTCTTCCTTCTGGAATTCCAACCATCTTGCTTTCTCTGGATATCTCTTGGACAGAAAGCAAAGGATATTGACAGTAGTTTTCAAGGCAAAAAGCCTAAATAAAGATGTAAGGTTTCCATTCCCAGCTTTGTGCTGAAATCAAGAAGGAGGGGAAGTTTTTGTTCTTATAATAGTTCTTGTTACGGTTTTATCAACAGGTCTACCTGCCTCAAAGCCCACGGAGATCCTTTATCTCCAAGCAGGAAATCCGCTCCCCTCTGACCTCCCAGATCCCCCTGAGATTGAGTCTGATTTCATCTTGACATTAGGATCTTTCACAGGGGATGAAGCCTGGGAGAGCAGATGATTAAAGGAAAGAAAGGGAGAAGAAAAGGTCAGGAGCCTCATATCTCACATACCCTTTATACCATAAAGTAGAAAAATCTTTTTCATCAAAAAAAAAAAGGAAGAAGAGAGGAGGACTGATATTATTTTCAGGAAATTTGACTTGGGATTCTTGCACTTGCTGTTTCAGACCTAGAGCATGAAGATGAATAGACCAAAACTCAAAATGTCCCTTAGTCCGACTATTAGGGGGAATTTGACATAGAAGGCCACGGTCACTCCGAGTCTTGTCTCACTTACAAGGAGAATTTTCACAAAGAAACTCTCAGGGTGCAAAGTGAGACTTATTTAAGAGAGAGAGAGGTCCCATAATGACAGAAGGAGACTCCAAAATGGCGGAAGTGTGTTTTGTAAGCACCATCTCAGGGATAGGAGGGACAAATAAACCGAAGCTTGGAGAGAGGAACTACTCCCAGGGGGCAATAATCCTGTCTAGTTCCTTGTCAGCAAGGTTTGACAGGCAGCCTCTCTTCCCTTTCTGGCAAGAGACTGAAAAACCAGGTACCATCCCTTTGCTTTTGCCATGTAGTAGCTATATTCTGCTTGGGAAATGGAGTTCTTGGAAAAGCAACCCTTTGAGACAAGACTGACCAACAAGATGCAATGTATTAGAGTACCAGATGACCTCATGGTATGGTGATCAGAACCGTGGAAGCCTGGATGAACCACTCCCTCAGTTCAATGAGCTATTTTTTTTTTCCTTTTAAAAAGATTTATGTATTTTTTTTTTCCTGCAAGACAGAGTTATAGATACAAAAAGAGAGAGAGACAAAGAGATTGTTTATTTGCTGGTTCAGTGCTCAAGGGTCCAAATCAGCCAGAGTCAGGCCAGGCAGAAGCCAGGAACTCCTATGTGGGTACAGGGGCCATCTTCAGATGCTTTCCCAGGCACATTAGTAGGTAGCTGCATCGGAAGCATAGCAGCCAGGACTTGAATCAGCACCCACGCAGAATGTTAGAGTTCCAGATGAGGCTTAACCTGTGATGCTACTGCTGTGGGGAATTTCATGCAAGAAACGTCCTTGTTCACAGGAAAGAATGTTCATGAAGACAATTTCAGTGTGCAAAGCACAATTTATTTAAGAGTGAAAGAGGTCTCTGCTGTAGTGACAAGAGGGGTGCCAAGGGAGGAAACACACAAGGAATTGGTGGAAGTGGTATCTTTTATGCACCATCCGGGGGTGGGGGCAACAAAATGAGTCATCAGAGGGCAGAAAAGAAAGCCAAAAAATGGGGGTGTGTGGAGGAACTCATTCACCTAGGCAACAGTGTCTGGCCCTTTGCTCAGGACAGAATGCACATCATAAAGCTGTGATTAGTGACTTAGTCCTCCCATCCTGGTCAGCTGAAAGCTCAGGCACCATCTCCCTGACAGTAACCCAGAGATGAGGGTTGTTTTTATCTTGACAATCATAGATAGTGTGACAATCATAGATAGCCCTGCACCTCAGTGGCAAATCTGGAAGAAGCTCCTAGCTTCAAATCAGCTTCGCTCTATTGTGGCTGCTCGAGGAGTGAACCAGTGGATAGAAGATGTCTCTATCTTTCTGTCTCTTCTCTCTGTAACTCTGCCTTTCAGATGAAAGTTATTTTATTTATTTATTTTAAGGCATGTCAAGGCTACTTTAAGCTAAGGGTCAGAGTGTAGGAGACCAGGTATGTAGTGTCTGCAGCCAAGGGACTGTTCAGCAGCTCGATTTCAGGGGTGAAATTTTGGCTTGTCTTTTTTAATGGAAGAAGCAGAGGATGCAAGGCAAGTGCAAAGGTGAATGGCTTCTTTCCTGTTTATGGTCAGTCCCACCAGTGTGGTCCAGCCTGTGTTCTACCAGGAGTCATTGTCATCAGGACTCTGTCCTAGCGTTTTTCAGTATTCTCCGAAACCTCTCATCTGAATCCCTCAGAAGAGTCAGCACTAGCTAGGCTATCCAGAATGTCTTAGCAACTCTTTCCTGAAACACTGCGCTGAAACTTCTAGCTTCTGCTAACTCTGGTTTTTGCCTCTGTCTTGCTTCCCATGAGCAAACCATCTGGGAGGTCGCTGTTACTGTCTCCAATTCCCTCATAGTGCCATTCTACTGTTTCAGCCCCCAGACCCTGGAGAGACTAGTCCCAAGCTTAAACACACTCTGCCGGAATGGCAGTGAGATTTGTCTTTCCCTCATGAAGCCTGCGTGGTACCTGGGGCAGGGATTCATTTTCTCTTAACCATTGATGCTTTCCCCTGAAAGGAATCCTGTCTTGGCGAGGTTTGTAATCCAGGCAACTGGCACAGCTCTTTAAAGGGTTCAAGCAGCTGGAACTCCAAAAGCCAGAGACTCCCAGAACATCTGTCTTTCCTGCTAGGTCATGCACTTACTCTTCCCCTGGCATTATCAGCAAAGAACTGAGCTACGTGTATGGGCAAGAGAGAGGAGACAACCATAGGGGGGAAAAATAGGTGGGGGAAGCAGTTACTATTGCAGAAGTACTGTGAAACCATTATTATTGCAAAAGTGCTGTGTAATTTATATGAATAGTACTTCTTTTCTGTTTCCACCAGCATCCTCTATTCCTCTTTCCAGCTGAGTCTTGTCCAAACTGCCAACTCATGAACAATATAAATAATGTTGTTTTAAGCCATTACATTTTTTAATTGCATAAATTTTTGATAGTTTTTACATATTTTATTAGTTTGTGAAGGGTCAAGTGCTAGAGGAAAGTAGGTGAAACATTCTCTTTTTTCCTTCCTGTATCTAGGGAGAAGGAAGAGTTAAGGGGAGAAAACACCCAGCCTCCGAACCATCCTAGGGTGCCTGATGTGGGGCATGCTCTGAGGGTCCTACGCGAGTGGTATTGATAATTCAACAGTTTTGTATTGCTGCTGATTTTTCCAATCCAATCATGATGAAATCTCTCCAGACTCCACTGGCTGACATAGTTCACCTTAGAGTCTTCGTTTGTCCAGGTATACACTGCCAACTCTGGGCTGGGGTAGTTGATCCATTTGTTCTGTCCTCCATCCTCTGTTATGGTAACAGATGTTCTCTGCATGCTCCAGTATACTTCCATATCCTCCATGTGCATCTGGATATGGTATTAACTACTCTGTCTAAGACACTGAGGAGGCCTAGCTCTGATAAATGCATTCCATGGTCAGACCACAGAACCTGCAATTTCCTTCATGGTTGGAGTTCTGAGTCCAGCAGTTCAGTTGGGGGGATTCCCAAAACTTCATTTGAGGTGATTCCAGATCTGATTCTTGTGTGTGCTTGCCAGTACAGGATCTGGTACAGATTATCGCCCAAATTGGTCTATGCGCACACTGTTAGTTGCAATTGTTGGGTCTGTTGTCTCCAGCCCTGTCTTCTATGCAAACTAATGGATGTTGCAGTCCAGCCCAATTCTGCCCACCACACACTTGGTGGCTACAACAGGAGTTGTAGCCTAGTCAGAGCGACCCACAACAACTTCCACCCACCCAGCCTGCCTCCTGCCCTGGTTCCTGTGCTTTCCAGTATGTACAGCAGACTGGTTCTGTCTGTTCCACATCTCATTCAGCTCTTATACATGTCAATGGGCATCAATGCCTAGTTCAATACAACCAGCCCCACCATTCAGCCACATGTGCGAGTGGGTGCTACTCTCTCTCTAGCCATGCCTGCCCCAGATCTAGTTCTCATGCTCACTAGTGGGAGTGGTAACCCAAGAGGGAGGTACTCACTGTTTCCATACTGGGCACAGTCCCACTCCTGTATCTTGTACTCTCCAGATGGTACTGCAGTATAGCTTGACAGTTTTGCCCCTCTCCCAGCATCTGCAAGCTGATGCTGTGGCAAACCCAACCAGCCCTCACTCCCTCTGGCTTGTGCATGTATCAGTAGGAACAGTCTGCCCAGCCTGGCTTGTCTCCCATCTAGCTTAGCTGCAGTCCTGCATTGCTGTAGCCCTGCCCCTGTTTTGGCTTTTGCTTTTGGATGCTGCAGCTTGGCCTGGCCGATCAACCTCTAATCCCAACTCTTGCTGACGAGTACTGGAATCTGGCATTGCTCAGTTTGCTTTCAAATCTGGCTCATGCAAACCAATAGGTGTGACAGCCTAGACCAGCATGACTTGTACTTAATCCTGGTTTCTGCACTTGCCAATGGGCTGTGATTTGCTTGGCCCTGCCCAGCCTGCCCCCTTCTAAATTCAACTCACACTTGCCGACAAATGGAGCTACGCTTCTCAGCCTGCCCACCAACCTGGCCTGACCACATGCTCATCAGTGGGATGTATAACTCAATAGCCAAATTTCCCAGGATCCTCCACTCAAGCCACTCCTAGACCCAGATCTCACACATTCCAGTGGGTTCTTGGCCCTTAGCCACATGGCCTGTCCCATCTGTCTCATCCTTTGTATGAGCTGGTGTGGCCTAGCCTGCCCCACATGCTGTTTGAGGTGTTCATATGGGTGTCACAGCCTGGACCTGCCCCATTTTTTCCTAGCCCCGGTACCAGTGAACATCAGTGAGTTCCATGGTCAGGCCTAGCTCGGCCCATTACCATCCCAACTCTCAAGCTAAACAGCAGGACTTGTAGTTCCATAGGTTTGGGCTCACATATCCCCCCACAGAATCCACCCTCCAGATGGTTCTCTTGTGTACTGGTTGATGTCATGGCCCAGTTTAATATGACCCAACTGCTGATCTGACGCTGTCAGATGCTGGGACCTAGCCCTGCCAGACATGCCCCCAGCCATAGCTTGTATGTGTCTGGCATGTGATATTCAGCCATGTTCCATACTAACAAGCCTAATCTAGGACTTTCACATGGGCTGGTACATCAGTCTGACCCATACAGATCTTCAGGGCTCTCCCTTTCAAACCACCAGATCTCAGTCCCCTCGCTAAGTTGCAAGTAC
The DNA here is from genome assembly GCF_017591425.1 of Ochotona curzoniae. Classification (NCBI taxonomy): domain Eukaryota; kingdom Metazoa; phylum Chordata; class Mammalia; order Lagomorpha; family Ochotonidae; genus Ochotona; species Ochotona curzoniae. The sequence continues at coordinate 2,927,484 of NW_024466312.1, read as the reverse complement.
AAAAGCCCTGTTGTTTAGTGTCCCTCAGAATTCATTTCTTGCCTACATGTACAATGGCCTTATCCACGGATGTCTCTAGGAAGTAACTCCATACCTCCAAGACCCCAGAGCTTGCAGCTGGGCAGCCAGCAGGTGGAGTCTGGTGCTTATTGGTGCTCTGGCCACCCATAAGCCCAGGGCCCTAATACGTAGCAGCAGTGGATAGGGAGCTAGAATCCCTAGAAGGAAGCCTGGGCCAGCACAGGTACCCTCCAGTCACAGCCACATGGCTGGGAGATCCAGACACCCATGTCACTGCTCAAATTTACCTGAATTTTGCCCACCAACCCATTACATTGTAAAGATGTTTGCTGTATGTTTACATTGTCCCGTATTCACTATGTACTATGCATGTGTAAGAGTGTGTTTGAGTATATATACATTTTTTATTCTTTCATTTTTATTATTCTTATCATTTTATGATACAGTTCCATACGCCCTTGAACTTCCACTATCCTCCTACACTGACTTCCCCCACACTACTACAGTAGTATAGTTCTTCATAAAGAGTTATTAGTCTGTCATTGTGAATATAGACAATGGCAGATTCTAGCATCCCATTGTCAAGAAATATCCAACAGCTTCGTTTTGAGTTCATCTTTGATCTGGAAGTACAAATGCAAACTTCATGGAATCCTCACATCTGGATCTGATAGTCTCCACTACATAGCCACTATACATTCCCTCAAATGAAAAGACACAAAACAAAATCAACAACAGGAAGAATAATAGAAATTTGCAATGCCATGAAGTCAAACAACATGCTGAAAAAATGAAAATCAAGAACTATGTTTAAAAAAAAGTGATGCTACTGTATGATCCACAAGCCAGTGGAGAGTTAAATGAAGAAAAAAAAAACTCTTTAGAAGAAATCAAAACAAAAACAAAAATATTAAAATCCATGAGATGCAGTTTCAATTGATATTTGTTGGTGAAATGTGTCTCCTGTAGGCAACAAATAGATTAGTTATTTTTTGATCCAATCTACTAATCTATGACATTTGACTGATGGCTCTAAACCATTTACATTCAGAGTTAATATGAATGGATGGTAATTTGATCTTGTAATTTTAGCAATGGGTTGTTCACTGGTTTAGTTAGTTTACTGGGATGTTCTTCACATTTACCTTTGAGTTTTGTGGATGCTATTCCTTTCCTTAGTCAAGAGATCATTTTTAAGTATCATTTGTAGGGCAGGTTTGGAAGAGGTGTATTCTTTGGCTTTTCTTTACTGTGGAAGAATTTTATTTCATTTCCAAAGACAAAGGAAAGCTTTGCTGGGTGCGTTATTCTGGGCTGACAATATTTTGCTTTTAGAATCTGGAATATGTCACTCCATTCTCTTCTAGCCTATAGAGTTTCCTGTGAGAGATCTCCTGTGAGTCTGATTGCCATTGCTTTATATGTCAATTGACTTTTTTCACGTGCACATCTATGAATCATTTCCTTGTGTTCAATTTAAGAGAGCTTGATTATCATATATCATGATGAAGATTGCTTTTGGTCAGCACTGTTGGGAGTTATGTGCACCTCCTGGATGTTGTTTCCCAATCCTTTTTCTAGATTAGGGATATTTTCTTTTATCATTTCATTATACACATTTTTAAACACAGTCTCTCTTTCTGTGCCTTCTGGGACTCCCACAGCTCTTATATTTTGCCTTTTAATAGTGTCTCTTAATTCTTGAATACTTTTTTTCTTAGCTTCACCTAGCTCTACTTCCAGCTTTTTATGTGTTTCCCCCTGGTAACAGGAAATATCTTTCAATTCTGAGATTCTTTCTTCTGCCTTCTTCATTCTATTATTGAAAATTTCCACTGAATTTTTCATTTGTTCTAGTGCACCCTTCATTCCCAATAATTCAGCTTGATTTTGTTTTAGTGGTGCTATTCCCTGTGTGACATACTCCTTAAAATCCTTGAACTCCTGCATTATGTGCTTCTCATTGTTGATAAGAAGTTTTATAATGAGTTTTCTGAATTCCATACCCCAAATGTTCTCAATGTATTCCTCAGTTAATACTGAGCCAAGGGCTTTTTTGCTCTTTTGCAGGGGAGTCGTCAGTAATATTCTCTTCTTTTGATATTAGTCATTGTACTTCTGGTTAGCAGATTCTTTTCCTGAGGGCAATTTTCTAAACTGTGTAACCCATAGGTCTGCAATTTGATTTTACTTATTGTAGTTGCTACATGGCTCTTTGATTGCAGCCACTTTTACCACTTCCTCCAGTGAGTTTTAGACCTGGGCTCTTGTGTTAAACTTCCACCATGGTCTCCGCAGCCCCAGCTCCTGGCTCAGCACTCTTCCTCCTGTGATTCTATGCTGTTGTTGCAACATTTTCTGTGCAACCTTTCTCCCACTTCCAGTTTGAGCAGTTCCCGGGATTATGGAGATACCAGATGCCCTAAATAGCAAGGTTGTTGGTGGTGCTGCTTTAGCTGGAACCTGCTGGCTGTTAAGTCTGAGGGCCACACGAACCTATTTTCAGTTTTAAGCTGCCAAAATCAGTATTATTTTTGATGTGGGACCAGTGCAATGCTCTTATCTCAATGATTTTGTTCCCAGCTCAGTATATACACAGCTCACTGTTTTGTCTGAAAGCCTTTGCCATCCTGTACAAAATGGCACCTAATGTGCCACTTGTAGAGTTCTGGATCTGCAGGCCATTAGGTCTGGGTGTTACCTGTACCTATTTTTGGTGGAACCTGTAAGATGCTACATTGTTACAATGCACTGAGCCATAAATAAGTTCACTCTTAGCTTAGTGCATGCGCAATTCCATCCCTTAGCCTCCCTGCATAAAATGGTGTCCAATTTTATTCTAGTGAGGGTTTGGGCTATGAAATCCACCCTGTTCCAGCTCTGCATGTTTGGGATTTATGCTCTGTCTCTGCTCCTCGTCAAATCAAACAAATCAGCAGGATGAGCAATTCTTTGGGTTCACCTCCCAAGTTCCCGGTGAGGCCCTCTTCCCACCTGGCTTACTCATGGAGCTCTGGCCACTGCAAACAGATTGCTGCTTACTGACTGCTGTTGAGTTATCTGGTCACTGCAACACCACACCAATGCCTCCACTGCTTTCCCGTGTCCATCAGTCTCCAAGAGCTCCTCTGCTGTCAGTCTTTCCTCTCCTATTTCCTGGAACGTGTCTTCTCTGCTTCAGCCCGGCTAATGGTCATCTATCTGTTTAAGCATATCCTTACCCCATTCTGCCATCTTAATTCTTGAATGTATATTTTTTTAAATACATAATGTTCAAGATTAGGCAACGTGGCACAGTGAGTTAAGCCGTCACTTGAAATGTCCGTATTTGCATATCACAGTGCTAGTTCTAGTCCTGGCACCTCCACTTAGAACTAATTTCCTATTAATGCACTTGGGAAGCAACAAAAAATGGGTTTCAGTATGTGAGTCTCTGCCTTCACTGTGGCAGAAATGGATGGCATTCTGGGTGGCTGGCTTCTTTCTCTTCCAGCCCTAGATTTTGTGGCCATTTGCTGAGTGATCCAGTGAAGGGAAGATATGCATCCTCTGTCATCCCCTCTCCAGTTATGCTGCCTTTCAATTAGTTAAAAAAAATAAATGGAAATGAACAATATGAAAATAATGTGCAGTATTTTGTTCAATCTCATTTTCCAAGGTTGGAAGTAAGTTCTTTATTAATGCGACTTAAATTAGATTTAAGAAACATGCTACAAACATTTAATACATTTAACATATGTAGAGCTGAAAAAATCTGCAACATATGTTTTTGAGCATGTGTGACTTTTTGAGTATATTGCTAAATTAAAGTTATTTTTTCTTATTCTGAGTTATTGGCCATTTAATTTTTGTTTTGCCCATTACAGTTGACTTAAGCTTACAAACTTATATAAGTAATGTGGGAGTTAGCTCTATTGGTGCCTGAATCAGAACAAACTTAGGATGAATGAGCCATGTTAACTCTATGCATCCAGATGTGTATTTATGAAGCTGAAAAGTACGTCAAGCTTCATATCCCTCTAAAGATAAAATACAGATAGAAACATGTCTCTGCCTCCATAAATACTGCACCACTCCCTTGTGTCATTTAATAACTACAATAAATATCCCCCAGTCAAAGACAACTACGAGTGTGTGATTTGTTTTGGCCATTATTCCATATTAAATAACTGCAGGACACAACAAAGCCAGCATGATGATGTAAAGACGATTTGAAAGATAATTTGGAGTCAGTTTGAATAGTCTATTTAACCCTCTATATGATTGCCAAGGCAGCATTTTGAGCACTCCGAAGCTGAAGTGTAGCAAATAGATAATAAATTTGATGGTAAAGATATGTTAGAAGAAAGTTAAATTAGAAATATCGCAAGTTATGTCAAGCCTGGTACGAGAATGAGCAGGGGTGAAATTTTAAGTTTTATGAAGGGCAAATGCAACTACAATTGAAGGAATCTCAAGAATTGTGTAAGCAGAATGGATGTTTGGTGTGTAGTGAAGTAGCCACTTAGGATGCTCATATCCCATATTAAAATCGCAGGGTTCAATTCCCAACTCTGCTTCCTATTCTAGCTTTCTGTTAATTTGCTTCCTGGGAGGCTGTGATGACGGTTCAATGAGGTGAACTCCTGCCTCCCACCTGGAGACCTAGACTGAGTCTGAGCTCCCGGTTTTTGCCTAACTCAATGCTGGCTATAGCATGCACTTGGGAAGTGAACCAGTGGCTATAAGACCTCTTCTCATTTGCCTTTGGGTCTGCTTCTGCCTCTGTCACACCTCCTTCTTCACCTCTCTCTGACTTTTGAGTAAAATGAGTCAATAAAAATGAAACCAATCCTAGAAAAAAGCATTCTGTGAGCATACACGCACATAAAATTCATTTTACCATGACAAAGTTAATAATTTCCTTACAAGTGAGGAATCATTTCTTAATTTTTCAATGCTAATATGCTAAATAGATGCCATGATTACATAAGAATTATTAACTCATTGGAAGTCCCCCTGAAGAGGTCAGTTTGAGACCAAAGGAATTTCATCTTTGGTCAAAGAAGCTCTCCCCCAACTATTGGCTGTGGTTTGGATTGGTGACCAATCAGCATGATTCTTGGGTTTGCTAAGACTTATAGGAGAGCAGGTGTATGTGGTTTTATTGGTGCTTATGAGTCCAAAGTGGAGAGAATTTCAAGCTGCTGAAGGCCTGGAAGGTAACCCATTCCCATAGGATGCCCTTATGAGACCAACTCTAGTCCCATTTTGATTTAGCACTATTCCAGGCTGCACAAGTGCAAGAAAAGAACATGCATGAGTCAACTTCACTTGTGCTATGAGGATTGAGACAATCTTATTAAATGATGGAATTCCTGAAGAGAATAACAACATTATTTAGCACCAGAACCCAGACTTTCTTGAGCTACTAAATGGCAAACTATATCCTTGGCATTAGAGTGAGACAAAGGGAGTTTAAATGGTTTTCCTTTTTCTTGTTTTTTCCTTTCTTTTGTATTAACTAGCACAATGATGAGTACAGATTATAAATGTACAACTCAATAAAATCTTAGGTATGAAAAATTCATAAAACCAATGCCCAGATCAAGACAAGCAAAGTTTTTTGTTTCCCTGGAGATTCCTTTGTACTTTCTACTAGTTGAAATCCCTAAAAATAACTACTGTTCTGACTTCCATTAGATTGCATTATTGAACTTATCTTTGAGCAGAAAAGAGTTTCTGAAGTGTTTGATATAAATATTGGTAATTATTCATCCCTGAGAATTTTTATTTTTGTTTTTTCTTTTCTTTTTATTTTCCTTCATTCATTTATTCAGCTCTGCAAAACACTACCTTGCATCCGTGTGCGCACCAGACTTTAAGAGTGTGCTATTGAGCAAGAATCAAAGTCTGCCCTCGGGAAACATTAAAGGACATGAAAGAATGAAGACATGCAAGCAGGCATTTGTGGTGCACTATGGTAAATGCTACACAATGAGGACGTGTCTGATGTCGAGAGGACAGGGTGGACACCGTGGACTTGGGGTCACTTAGGAGCAAGTGACATCCAGACTGAGTGGGAGGGTGTCACTGAGGCTAGTCAGGTGGAGACGAGCATGTACAGGAACGGCGACAACAGTAGGAACAAATGTTCAGAGGAGCTGAAGATAAAAATGCCTTAGGACTAGACAAGGTGACAGGGAGAAGCGCTGAAGTGCTCTGCAGGTCATATTTCAGAGCTTGCACTTGACCTTAAGAGTAACCAGAAGCTTTTGCTTTTAGCAAGAGCTTGCCATCCGAAAGACATGTGCTTTAAAGCATCACATTTAAGAGGAAATAATTGTGTTGAAAAAATAATAATTTTTGAAAAACATCTTTCCTTGGATATTTTTGTGTAGGACTGGAAAATCTGAGAGCGTATTCCTCCCATGGTATAATTTTTAGTACTTTTTTTTGAAATTTATTTTTATTTGACAGAAAAATGAATGCTGTCATCAGCTGCTCTACTTCCCCAAAGTGCATGTCAGCTGAGGTTGGGTTAGAACACAAGGCAGGTCTTCCTCTGGGGTGGTAGAAATCCAATCACTTGTACTATCATGGTAGTCTCCCAGGATCTTCATTCACAGGAAGGCAGAGTGAAGAACTGGGAATCAAGCCCACCTACTCTGTTTTGGAAAAGGAGTATTTTAACTCCTATCTTAAAACCCATTCCCAAGCAGATACTTTTATAATTACTTGAGCATTGTGGTAAGAAAATGTACAGCAAATACACTTCATGTATATAACAAAAAGCCACGATATTAACGTGTTGCATGACTTGAAATTCATCTTAGCAGACAGCTATCAAGAAGAGGAGCAATATGCTTAGTGTCTAACTCAGCAACTGCAGGCTTGGCACTTGCCATGAACACACCTATATAAAATTTCTGCAACACACTTGGATTTTAAAATTTTGCATGTCATATATTTTATCCTCATATCTTTCCTTGGCATCTGTGCTTTTTATAATCATTATTAGCCTGAAAACTTCAACAACAACAACAAACCCTTATAAGGAAAATTTCACTGACCTCTGTAATTCCTAGATCCCTTTCTTTTAAATCCATATTTTGGTAAATGTTCTGTATAGTTCTTAGAAATGACTGCCTTATTTCTTTTGTATTTCATTATCTGAATGGAGGTTGGAGCTTATTAAATTAGTCACTGGAGTTCTACTCCACTGTGTCATGGGAATACCATTCATGTAAAGTAGCTACATGTTTTGCCTTCTTTACTGTGATAAATTGAAATGCAATGCTTTCATCAATATCACTTTTATTTCCCTCTTCTTTACTTGGATGGAATACATCATTAAGCCTTTTTATTCTTTGTCTTGTATGAAAAATCAGGTAACATTTCTTTACAACAGTTATTCAACTTTTGTCATAGTTGAAATATTTTACTTGACTGAAATGTCTATTAACCAGTTTTATTTACTACTATGCTGACAAAAAGTGAAACTAAGAATTAGTAGATTAATAACATAAAAAGTATTCTTGCTAAGGATAGAAATTTTGGTGTGATTTCATTCCGGTTACTGTGAAGAGACTCCAGTGATGTATATGCATGCCTGTCTTTATAACTGGATTGTAAATCTTTGGAGGGAAATTGTTATGGGTGGAATTGTGGTTCACCCAAATCCATATATTAACATCCTGATTTCTAGCACCTTAGAATAGGACTTAGATGGAAATAGGCTCTTTGCAGATGTAATTAGCTGAGGTAAAAATGCCCTGGGGGTGGGGGAGGTGGCATGATGATTCAACTAGTTTATTTTTCACCTGCAAGCTTCCATATCCCATACAGGTGCAACTTCATGTTCCAGCTGCTCCATTTGCATCCAGCTCCCTGCTTGTGGCCTGAGAAAACACCACAAAATGGTGTACCCATGCAGGAGACTCAAAAGAAGCTCCTAGTTCCTGGCTTTGGATCAACTTAGCTCTAGTTATTGAGGCCCTTTAGAGAGTGAAGCAGTGGATGCAAGATCTTTCTCTCTGTCTCTCCTCTCTGCAAATCTGCCTTTCCAATAAAATAAATGACTCTTTTAAAAATAAAAAATATTTTTATTTTTAAAATGGTTAAGGTCCTCGCCTTGCATGCCCGGGATCCCATATGGGCACCGGTTCTATCCCGGCAGCCCCACTTCCCATCCAGTTCCCTGCCTGTGGCCCGGGAAAGCAGCAGAGGACAGCCCAAAGCTTTGGGACCCTGCACCAGCGCGGGAGACCTGGAAGAGGCTCCTGGCTTCAGATAGGCATAGTATCGGCCCGTTGCGCTCACTTGGGGAGTGAATCATCGGACGGAAGATCTTCCTCTCCGTCTCTCCTCTCTGTATATCCGCCTTTCCAATTAAAAAAAAGATAATAATAATAAAAATAAATCTTTAAAAATAAAAAATAAAATAAAATAAAATGTAATGCGGGAATAGACCTAATCCAATGTGACTAGTATCCTTAAGGGAAGAGGGTATAATTTGGATGTACGTAACATTAGAATTAAACTGGCAAAGGAGAATCAGAAGAAGCTAAGAGAAGTCTGGAAAAGATCTTTGCCTGTCACCTTCAGAAGAATATTCTGATTTTGGGCTTCTGGCATCTGAAACTTCGAGGAAATAGGTTTCTATTGTTCTAAGCCACCCAGTTTGCTGTACTTTGTAATGGGAACCCTAGAAAACCAACACAACAAGCAGTACAGCTCACTTACTTCTGTATGCTCTACAAAGACTTCTGAATGTTGAGCAAATTAAAGTTGCAACCATAGACCTTCATTTGAGAATGTGCTAGAGTTTAAACCAGTTACTTACTCTTGGTAAGTGACAGATATGTGATTACAGAATACATCCATCCTTTCCCCAACCTGCAGTGGCCCGACAGGGACGTAATATCAGTGCTGCCCAAGGATCCTTGGGTCTGGGAATTCCAACCCTTGTGGACTAGGGAATCACATGCTTGGGGTTAAACACCTCCTTTAATTGCATTCGAGGAGTTGACCCTGGGTGCACCTTTCACTCAATCATATCTGTCGTCCACCCTGACTCAGAAGAAACCGTCAACAAAACTTGCCTTGGGTGAGCCTCCACTCTGCAGAAGCAGCAGACCAGCAATAAAAGGCCCAGGAATACACTGGCAGAAACTAGGTAGAACTAGTTTTTACCTTTTGATTGTATGAAGTCTTTCTTTCAACTGAATGTAACACAGATGTTGCTTTAAAATGCTTAATTTCAGCCAGACACTCCATTTTACTAACCGCTCCTATGCTGGAGTTGCCAACTAATTATTTTAATGATTTAAGGTAGGTTGCTGATTGTATGTGGTTTGAAGTACACAGCTTGTATATAGTCAACTGTGTGGAGATGAATCCTAAGGCCTCAGCTTAATGATTTTACAAATGGATTCATTAGTGTCACGGTCCAGGTCATAGCAACAAGGAACACTTCAGGAGTCCAGGAGACTCCCTTATGACCTTTCCCAGGCTTTAGCAGATCGCACAATTAGCCTCTAGTCCTTTTTCTCCTTCTTACTAAAAAATAATGCTGTCTAGCCTAAGCATTTATAGTAGCTCACAAGGACTGGGAAATGCAAACTCTGGCCCAAGGTAGTATTGCCTTTATATTGTTTGCAGTGAAATCTATTCAGGGCCTATGACTCGTGTAGACTGTGAAATATCTTTTAAATATTGAACTCCAAATTTTAATTTAAGGCACTTTGAGAACCCAAATCCAGAGGAGAGATGCTTCTGCTGGAAAATTTGAAAACTCACACCTTTTTCACTTAGGTGTAGATCACCTAAAGCTAAGGAGTGCCTGCTACTGACATTCGTGCAAGGCAAGGAGCTGTGCTTCTCCAACGTGTGCTAACACACTTGCATCTGTGGGTCTCATGCAGGTGCTTTGCTTGCTTGGTCCTGGGGCCAGCCATAGCTACGCAAGATGATAAATGGCAGGCAGACTCTTCCCAATCAGAAGAAATTACTTCAATGTTCTGCAAATATTTTTAAAGGGAAGTAGAATATGGAATTGAATTTTAAATTAATATACTGTTTCACGAAACTTCTTGCAGGAATTTTCTGGGCATGACTATTATTTATTATATATGATTGCAAGTGGTTTTACAAAGACACACGTGTGTATACACACACAAAGTGCTGATGTCTGGCATTTGGATAATGGCTAATGTTTAATTTTTAATATAACCATGATGCCAGAAGGCATTCTTTTGCGATATGACTAAAAATGAAATTTGGCATTTTATCTTTTCCGCTTAAATAGTTCCATTAGAGTTCTAACTGAAGAATGAATTTGCTCTTTCACTAACCTTTATGTTCCAAAGATGAAGCTGAATCATGCTCTCAGGGCACTGTTATGCTTGGTGTTGAATATCACCCCTGCACATTCACCAAAATCCTCCATGAATGGCATTTCAAATTGTCATGCATGCTGACATGTTTTCATAAAAAGGTAAGTGCTTCTAAGGCTTATCAGGAAAATTCTTGTTTCAAACACATCATTAAAGATAAGTGCTACTTCAAAGGAAAACTACATGGAATTCAGGTTTTGGATGAGAACAACCTTGCTTTACTTGTATTCTAAATAACTTTTCTCTTTTGATGTTCTACATAAACTCGTAATGCATTTTATCGAAATCTGCAAGATTATAATGTCACTGTTTTGAGTTTTCCTGCAACATAAGCACGCGTGGGTCATTGCTATCTGTGCAGGATTTCCTTCTGATCTGTCAATTGCTATTAAGCAGCTTTAGAGTCATCAGAGAGCGTAAGTTTGTGAAACCGGTGAACTGACATGAAAAGTACAGAGGCATTGACTAGCAGGGAGAATATATAATGTTAAAATCAACTACCTTTCAGGATTTAGGTAGCTATGTTTGTAATAGTTGTTTTATTTGTACACATGTCCACATAATTTAACTATGTGCCTGCACCATCGCTCTTCATGCTTAAATCTATAGGAAATGCTCTGTGCTCATTTAGAGTATTTTAAGGAAATCTGCTGAATTTCATGAGTCCAAATACTGTTATCCAAACTCTTGAATGGCTACAGGTTAACATAACAGAGTTTTGGGAAAGGAATCCTTGAATCTAGTGTTGAAATCTATTTTGATCCTATCCAATGGCTAGGCTTAGGAGGAAGGAATGTCCAAATTTAGGGGAGCACAGGGTGATTCGTGAAATGTATGCAGAACTCACAATCCCATACATTTACTACATCTTCCTTTTTCTTCCATCATGGTATGGATTTCCCATTAAGAACATCCTTCACTCCCTCCACTGTGTGCTTCTTTTTTATAGCAACTCTTTTCCAGCAAGTTTGGTTTCTGACTTGTCTCCATTTATACTCACTCCTACTGGATTCCATACCAGTCCACTGCAATGAAACAGTTTTCAAATTCTTTTTTATGAAGTTTTGTTTATTTTTATTGAGGATGAGATTTTCAGAGAAGAAGAGAGAGAGAAAGAGAGAGAGAGAAAGATCTTCCTTCTGTTGGTTCACTCTCTAAATGGCCACAAGGACTACAGCTAAAGCAATATGAAGCCAGGAGCCAGAAGATTCTATTGAGTCTTCCAAACGAATTCGGGGTCTCAAGTGCTTGGTCCATCCTCCACTGCTTTCCTAGGCCACAAGCAGGGGCCTGGATTAAAAGTGGAGCAGCCAGGACATGAACCAGCACCCGTAAGGGGTGCTGGCACTTTGAAGTGGAGGATTACCCAGTTGAGCCATCACAGCAGGCAGGGTTCTCAGAATCCCAATGTGAAGTCCAATGACCCAGGATCAGTTCCATCATCCTCTGGGATTACTCTTGTCAAATCCTGTCCACCACACTGTTCCAGTGTTCTTACTACATTTTAAGAGATTTTTGTTTTCCCAAAGTTTTAGGAGCCTGGATGTGACATGGACTTTCCCTCAGAAGAATTCCTCCACTAGTGAAACCAAGTATTGGAGAATAAATACTAAAGACTCTTATCTTTTGGCACCACAATTCCCAAGTGGCTCTACATAGTTCCTCAGAGAGTCAGAGTAGAATTGGACACCAGTCCCTGCCAATGGTAAGTGCTTACCAGTGTACTTTTCATTGCTTTTATTGATTGGTTTTCATTCCCTGATCAACTTCCTACCCTTCCTCACCAGTACCTCCTGGGATGCCACTTTATAACTGAACCTACTCAAATCTTATCTTAGAATTAATTGATTTTAGGAAAATCAAAAGGAAGCCAAAACTTTTCTTTTTATTAATATTTACTCCTTTGATGAGTTGGAATTTCTAGTCCCGATTCTTTAAAGAATGCCGTGTTTGGACAACTCCCAGATATGATACATACACCCAGACCGGTCCTCTCATGAACCTGACTAGTGTCTTTGCTGTGCATCCAATAGGTAAATCAAACTTAAACCATACACTTCCTATAAATGTCTTTCTTTATTATCTTTCTAACCTCAGTAAATAGCATTTCATCTTGTAAGTTGCTCAGGTAAGATCTACAAGCAGTCCTTGACACCAATATTTCTCTCACATCAAATATCCAATCCCTCAAGTGGTCTCTGCTTTCCCAACATTTCAAGAGACTGACTGTTATTCATCCACATGACTTTACCTGAATTATTTGTTGTAATAACTCTGAATAGATTCCATGTCTTCCATATTGGCTCCCTAAATCTGTTCGTGACACAGATGCCAGGAAGATCCCATGGACATCATCTTTTACCTTGTCACTCCTCAGCAAAGACGCAGAAGTTTTCTGCCACATACGGGAGAATAGAAGCTGTGAGCATTAGAGCGACCTTGAAGCCCTTTTCTGGTCTAGGATTTCATACCTCTGACTTTACCTTCTATTATCTTCTTTCACGCTGTTTCAGCCACACTGGCACTTGTGACACCATGACAAGCATCATCATGTCTGCCATCCAGTGGGAGTCTCATTTCATGACCTACTGATTTCAGCTACAGTGTACATGCTTGTGTGAATTAAGGTCAGATAAAACATACTTCTAACTTTGGGCCATGTTTTCTAAAATATTTGAAAACACTTGCCTGGACAATTGTCTGAATCGAACTGCTACTGCTGCTCATGAATTGAATACCCTTTTAAATTTACATATTGAAAACTCTCTGTAGTAGCTTGTCTAATTCTTATAATACGTTTGTATAATGAAAATAAAATAGTCATATACGTCATTCAACTCCTGAGACATGAGGATATAATTACTTAGGCTTTGGATTAATAATCACAGCAGACTTCCCTCTGGGATCTCCATTCATTGGGTACAAGGGCTTGACAGAAGATTTCCACAAAATAATCTAAAAGTTTAATTTGGCGTCTTTCATCACTGGGTATTTGAGAAACCAGTAGCACATGCTATTTGGAGATGTATAGAAGATGATTTTCCTAATTAAAAGCAAACATAAAAAACCCAAGTGTACTCAGACGTTTTCATCTTGCCCAGTATTCTCAAAAAAAGCAAATGTGCTTTATTTCCTCAACGTATCTTTATTGAATTGAATCTCAGAAATTGTTTGTGATTTTTATATTGGTTTCCTTAAAGATTGTACAAGAAAAAAAAAGATCAGTAAATCCTAACAGAACCTAAAAAGAGTGCATTCAAACAACGTTAGGGAAGAAGCCAAGCCTCGATGTCAGATGGAGTTTGAATATCACAAGGGGGAAGAGGTTGGAAGCAGAGCCCAAAGCACAGACGGTGACTGAGTGTTCTGCAGGGTGATTTTGGTGCCACCTTGGAGTTCAGTTGATATAAATAAATGTGAAAGCCTTCAGTGATTATTATTACCACCATTACAGTACTCTTCCAGGAAATTAAAGCTTAGTTGGTACTTCACTCTTTGTGCTAATGATGTGAAGTTTCAGAACAATCTACTAAGAAAAATAAAAATGGAATTAAATCAGCCTGCGGTTCTTAAAAACCTAATGAAATCCAAACACTTTCCCATTGAAGGTGACTCAGTGACACAGAATTGGCAGTTCTATGTTGTTAGATCATCGGTTTTTACTGGACTTGTTTCCATTTTTAATAAGGCAAGTGCAGAACTATCCTTTCTTTTAGAGTGTGTTTGGAATCATCTAGAGAACTAAAGCTGAGTCATCAACTGGAAAAATACAGTAGAAGTATCTCTTAATGCTTAATTTTCCTTTTCCAATGACTGTAAAACTATGGTTTTTACTTAAAAATCAGGCAAGGCCTATTTTTTGCTATAAGAATAAATGGGAGGAGAAGACAGATTGGTGTGAGTGAAGCACAAGCAGATTGGCAATTGCAACTTTGGCCTAACTTGAGTAGAGCAGAGAAAACATTACCTTTCAGTAAGGGCTGGAGTCCTTAACTCCTCATGCTGGTTGATCTTTGGGGAATGAGACCTTTGGAAATTGGAAGATTGTGTTTCTAATTCTGGGGATATCATCCAGCTGGACATTTTTTTTTGTATTTGAAGGGATTTTTTGGCATAAATTGGCCTCTCAGAGAGCCAGGAAAAATTCTGACTTCTTATAAGTGATGAACTTGCTCTCCTTTTCCTTTTTTTTTTTTTTAAGATTTGTATATTTTGATGTGAAAGGCAGATTGAAATGCATACACACAGGAGAGAGAGAGAGAAAGAGAGAGATTTCCCATCTACTGATTCCCCAAATGGCCACAAGGGCCAAGGGAGAAAGAAAGAAAGAAAGAAAGAAAGAAAGAAAGAAAGAAAGAAAGAAAGAAAGAAAGAAAGAAAGAAAGAAAGAAAGAAAGAAAGAAAGAAAGAAATTACTCAAAGTACTCAAAGCATCACCTACTGCCTCTCAGAGTATTTCATCAGCAAGAAACTGAAGTTGAGAGAAGAGCCAGCACTCAAGCCAGAAATGGGATGTAAAGTTTCCAAGTGGTGCCTTAACCACTATACTGATATCCACTTCTAACCTTACCTTTTATTTTCATGTTTCAATGAACTTTTGAAATATAGGGGTGGAAATGTGCATCAACTCACACATAACTTTTTGACATATTGGATTACATGTATCTTTTACTACTTCTCCCTCTAGAAACAATCTTGACAACGATTTACTTTACTGAGTACTTACAGTTTGTCATAGATTATCTCACTTCCACTGCACATCAATGCTGAACATGTGAATTTCCACATTCATCATCCTCAGAACCTTACCCAGCACTGCACTGAACATTCAATATATAACGATGTTTTATTTCAGTGAGTTAGATATATCAAGGAGATAGGTGTACAAATCACGTTTAAACCAAACCATGACCTAATCATAAATTGTGACAAGTATGAGAAATAGCAGGGGAGGAGGAATGGGTCCCTCTCAAGGTACATTTTAGCTGATCCAAAAGGCAAGGAACTAGTCAGGAAACATAGCTTGCGGGAAGAGGCCTCCTTGTTTGATGATAAATTGGTGTAAAATCCTGAGGTGGAAAATATCGATGTATATTTAAGGGGCATTAAAAAACTCTATGCAATTTTTCAGCAATAGCAAAAAGAGATATGTTAAGTAATGGAGGATTATTATTTTTTTGGCAAATAATCTGGAATTGCTTGATAGGTTAAAATATTAAGGTTCTCTAGAGAAACAAAACCAATTAGGCAGATATGTAGGAAGAAATTCTCTGTGGGATTTAGCTCACATGATTAGTAGACTAAGCTATACTACAAAAGGCTATTGGTAAATTACAGAGCAGAGGAGCTGATAGTATAGTTCTGACTCAGACTAAAGATGCTTAGGGGATGGCTGTTCCAAGTCCCAGAGGCTGCAGGTTGAAAATCTGACTTTCTCCTTTTCAAGGACATAAGATGGGTGTCCAGATTCCCAGAGAGGAAGTACATCCATCTTTCCTCTGCCTTTATGTTCTTCCTGGGTCCTGACCCAATCGGCTCACCCACTCAGAGTGAGTGGAACTGCCTATCCAATTCACTAACCCAGAAGTCCATCTCTTCCTTAAACAACCTCCAAGACACTCTCAGAATGAGTTTTTTTTTTTTAACCAGTTTTCTGGGTGCCCCTTCACCGGTCAAGATCACACTTCAAGTTAACCATGGGAAGTATGAAGAAAATGAAGAACCAGACAGAACCCCCAGGTCCCTAAAACAGCTCTCATTGATTATAGCATTCTTTCTACAGCTCAATACCCAATCAGAGCCTTTCAGATTATGTGAGACTATACAGATTATGTGGCATACTTTGGGGGTACAATAGAACCCGCGCAGATGTGGTTCCAATCAGCCGGACAAAGCTTCCTAACATACAAGTGCTGACAGCTCCCTTTGTGGATGAACTGCCTGGGAAGCTATCCACCCTGTGGAGTAGAATGTGAGCCTGCTTCCAGTGGTATGGAAGAAAATTATGGGCTTCATAGTCCAAGCACATTGAGTTTTTGTGTTGTGATAATCTGGGAAAATTAAAAGATGTATGTGGGTAGGTTGTTGATAGTTTCTGAGTGGCATTACCTTTCTGTTTATTACATGAATTGTATGTGTCTGTATGAACACATGAGCATATGTACAAATACACAATACACATAATCATACAGTATTATTTTAGCTTTAATTATAAATATATGTGCTATTTTTAAAGTGATACATTGAAATAATTAAAATGTAAAAGTAATTGTTTGGGTTCCAATTTATTGTATTTACAGGAATCTACTTCTGTTGGGTAAGTGGGAATACCTGCAGAGAATCTAAACTATGTCACCCATTTTAAAGATGATAGTTGTGAAATCTTCCCAATTATCCCGTATGGGAACCTATAGGGTTCCCATATGTGAAAAAAGTGAAGATGCAGTGTGTTTATGTCACCTGTTCCAAATCAGGGTGAGGACGGCGTGAGAACTCAGGGCTCTTTCTTCCTTTAGGAGAATCGTTGAACTGCTGATGCACGTCTCCACTCCCATAGCATCACCTCTTCTCTGTCTCATGCTTTGTGAATCACAAGTATTTCTGCAGAGGCTGCTTTTAGATCAGAAGAGGGAATTGTTTGGGTCTTTTATCTAAACTTTCAGCAGCCCCTTGAGACTAATTATCTATGACACAGCAGTGTTCCTTCTCAAATCAGCTGAATGCTATAAAAAATTATGTATCTTTTACTCAATGCTTTTATTTATTTATTTATTTTCATGGAAAAAGAGGTAAAGTTGTCATACTAAAATTTCCCCTTTCAGCCAAGTCACTGGAAGGAATGTATCAATATGTGGCTTTAATGTGTTGTCAGAAACAAAGCATATTTCATTGCAGTTTCATATGGACAGCTAGTGGGAAAAAAAAAGACGTCTATTTTTCACTGCTGAGCTGCAGCTAATTGTACAGCAGTTTACACAGAGAGGAATGTACTAGAAGGAAAAAAGACTAGAGGAATTATTTCACAATTTATCACTGTATGAAATCTGACATCTCAAATGTTATAATCACAATTGGTTGATAGTATCTCAACTCACAACAACAAAGATAGAATAAACTAGATAATCATCAACTGATGGTTGCATAAAGAATTTGTGGTATATACACATGATGAAATACTAGTCACCCACAAAAGAGAATGAAATCATGACAGTTACAACAAAATGAATGCAACTGGAAATCATTATGCCACGTAAAATAAGCCAGACTCAGAAAGAGAAGTATCACATGTTTTTTTTTTGTTATCCAGAGAAATTGATGTTTATGGGAGGTACAAAAATTGTGGATGACATCTCATTTAGTGATTATAAACATTACCTCACCGAATCAGATCAGGTAAATGACAATAGCTCTTCTTTGTCCATGAAGAAAGAAAGAAAGAAAGAAAGAAAGAAAGAAAGAAAGAAAGAAAGAAAGAAAGAAAGAAAGAAAGAAAGAAAGAAAGAAAGAAAGAAAGAAAGAAAGAAAGAAGAAAGAAAGAAGAAAGGAAGGAAAGGAAGAGAAGAGAAAGAAAGAAAGAAAAGAAAAAGAAAGAGAAAGAAAGAAGAAGAAGAAGAAAGACAGAAGAAGAAAGAAAGAAAGAAAGAAAGAAAGAAAGAAAGAAAGAAAGAAAGAAAGAAAGAAAGGAAGAGAAAGAAAGAGAAAGAAAAGGAAAGAAAGGAAGAAAGAAAATTAGTGGTGGGTGAGGAGTAGTGTGGAGTCTTTGGAGTTCTGAAAATGTTTGGGTCTTAATTCGGGTATTGTGAGTTTGTTCATAGTGCAAAAAATGTACAATTTTGTACAATTATACACATTTATAGGTATACTATAGTCAATATACTGTATTTCAATAAAATGCTTACCTTTTTAGAAAAGTATGGTATTACTGAATTTCTAGAAACATTTGGGTATTTACAAACTTGTGTGTGGCTACAAGACAGCCACTGGAAAAGCAGGATCAGGAATTGTCTTATTTAAGATTAAAACATGGGGCCCGGCGGCATGGCCTGGTGGCTAAAGTCCTTGCCTCGAACCTACCAGGATCCCATATGGGCATCACTTCTAATCCCGGCAGCTCCACTTCCTATCCATCTCCCTGCTTATGGCCTGGGAAAGCAGTTGAGGACGGACCAATGCTTTGGGATCCTGCACCCGTGTGGGAGATCTGGAAGAGGTTCCTGGCTCCTGGGTCTGAATCAGCACAGTACCAGCCATTGCGCTCATTGGGGAGTGAATCATCGGATGGAAGATCTTCCTCTCTGTCTCTCCTCCTCTCTGTATATATGGCTTTGTAATGAAAACAAATAAATCTTAAAAAAAAAAAAGATTAAAATATGGGCTGGGAGGGCTGGGTGCACAAATGAACCCTTCACTCTACCAGCCACATCTGGCTGGTGGGCGAAGTGGGTGAAACCTAGCCTGGCTGCTTAAAAGCAGTCAGCACCATCTTGGCTCAGGACAATGGTGCCAGGCTTTGCCCGCTGGCCACCCAGCAGTTAGCTCTGGGGACTTAGGGGTAAGGAATCACTTCCTAGGGACATCCACGCATAAGACCACTGTACGTGTAGGTGAGGAATGAATCCTGAGGGACTCTCAGTGAAAAGGCTGCTGCACTTGCAGATAAGCAAGGACACTGAGGCCTGGTGCTTTGGAGGGAAGAGACCAGAAGATATGTATGGGCCAATCCAATGCACCAGCCCCCATGGGAGTCCTGAGTGGGGCTTGTTAGCATGGAACATTGTTGACCACCATGCTAGCATGGAACATGCCAGCTAACATGAAAGCTAGGGCTAGGGACTGGTGTAGCAGGGATAGATACTAGTATCTGACTGTGTTCACAAATCAGGGACAGGACACATTAGGCCAGGGCATGACACTAACCAGCACACAAGAGAACCAGGTCCAGAGGGGGGATATGTGGGCCCAACCTTGTGGAAATATAAGTCCTGCTGCTTAAGAGTTGAGGTGGGGATGAGCTGAGCTAGGTGTGACCATGGAACCTGCCACACTCATGGGTACTGGAGCCGAGAATAGTCTGGGCAGGTTAAGGCTGCAGCAGCCACATGTGCATCCTAAAATAGGGTGTGGTACAGGCTGGGCCACAACATTTACCAGCTTATACAAGGCCAAGATGGAAGGGCAGGCTATACCATGCAACCACTGGCATGAGTGAAATCTGGGTCTGGCAGTGGGGGAACTTGTGAAACTTCTCTAGTGGGTCATACCTTCCTCTGATGAACACATGGTCTAGGTCTGGGGTCAGGCAGGCTAGGCAAGGTAGTTCCAGCCATTGGCAAGTGTGTGGGTTGGTTTTGGAAGGGCCAAGCTGGGAAGGGCTGAGCGAATCTTAGCTCACCAGCAAGTACAAAAACCAGGCTGGAGCTCGGGTCATGCTGAGCTAGGCTATTACACCTACCAGTTTGCATGAGCCAGGGATGGGAGCAGACTGAGCAGGGCCAGGTTCCAGCACCTGCCAGTGAGAGTTGGGACAGGCCGGGGCAGGCCAGGCTACAGCACCCTAAGGAAAAGGCCAAGATAGTTAAGGAATTGTGCCAAGCTGGGTCAGAGCAACCACTGGCACAGGCAAGATCTGGTTGGGGAGAAAAGAGGACACACTGGTCAGGTTGTGGTTCCCATTGGTGAGTGCCAGAGCTGGAGTGGGGGCTGCTATCTGGTCTGGACTTTGCTGCAGTCTCTCTCGGCATGGGTGTAGACTAGATTTGGGGTACACCAGATCGGGCTAGACTCCAGCACCCATTGGTGCTTGTGAGAGTCAGGGTAGATGTAGGATGGGCTGGGCTAGGTCTCCGTCCCTGCTGAGCCTTTTGTGAGCTGTAACTGAGTGTGGATCAGCCTGGGCTGAGATGTAAGGCCCAAAAACAAGAACAGAATGGGTGAAGGCTGGTCGGGAAAGGCCACTATTCCTGCTAGGACAGGAGATGGGTTAAGTAAGTAGGGCTGGTCCATGGGCCTTCTGGTATGCTTGATATATGGCATTTGGGAAAGGTTCTGATCGAGGAGTTTGACAAACTCTTCTGTTGGGACACAGTCGCTGCAGGTGAGCACAAGAACCACAATAGGAAGAAGCCCAGACCATGTAATGGTATCCATGGGTGCACATTTGGCTTAGGTTGGGGGCCAAACCAGGCTGGATCAGTTCACATATCCACTGCCAAATCTGAGAACTAGAATGGAGTGTGGGTCAGGCCAGGTTGGACCGCAGCATATGCCAGTTCACATGATGGTTTGGACTAGGGGCTGGCTGGGCTGGGCTAGACTGTAGCCAGTACCAGCATGAGCTGGAATTGGGGGTGAGCCAGGCCTGGCCAAGCTACAGTACCCACTGGCAAATGCCCAGGTGAGGCAGGCCATATCAGACTGGACTGCAGCACCCAACCAGAATCCAGGTTGGGAGGGGGTAAACCCAGTGGGTGGGCATGGGGGGCTCTCCTGCTGGACTACCACTCCCACTGGTAAGAGTGAGAGCTGTGGTGGGGGATAGTCAGGGCTGGGCAGAGCTACAATACCTGTTGCTTCATGTAAGCTGGATCAGGGGAAAGCCAGGCTCTGCTGACTGTTCCTACTGGTGCATGCATAAGCCCAAGTGGGTGTGGATTGGTCAGCTTTGCTGCAGCATAAATTGGTAGATGCTGGCAAGGGGGACAAATTCTTTCGAGTTAAACTGCAGAACCTCCTGGAGAGTGCAAGATCCAGGAGTGGGAGTGGACCCATTAGGGAAACAGTGGGCACCTCCCTCTTCGGTTGCCACTCCCACTGGTGAGCATGAGAACCAGGACTGGGACAGGATGGCTACATAGAGAGTGGTACTTGCTGCCATGGGTGTGGGCTGGAGAGTGAGGTTGATTGGGTTGAAAACTGGGCTTCATTGACATGTATGAGAGCTGAATGGGATGTGAAACAGACTAGACCAATCTGCTGTAAATATTGGCAAGCATGGGAAGCAGGGCAGGGGGTGGGCCTAGTGGAGGTTACTGTGGGTCACACTGAGTAGACTGCAGCTCCTACTGGTTTGTGTGAAGACTGAGTGTGTGGTGATGTGGTAGGCAGGATGGGGCTGGGATGCAACATCCATTGATTTGTGTGAAAGATTGACCCAAAAATTGCAGCCACCAGCTTGTGAATGTGCTGATTGGGGTGACAGACTGTGCTAGATCCTGTATTGGCAAGCAAATGCAAGAATCAGGTCTGGGATCAACTCAAATGAAGTTTCTTTGGGGAGCTCCCCCCCAAAGCAACAGCTGGTGCTGAGCTGATCTGAAATCAGGAGCCAGGAGCTTCTGCCAGGTCTCCTATGTGGGTGCAAGATCCCCAGGTTTTGGACCATCCTTTACTGCCCTCCCAGCCACAAGCAGTGAGCTGAACAGGAAACGGAAGAGCCAGGACACAAACTGGCATCCATATGGGATCCTGGCCCATGCAAGGTGATGAGTTAGTCACTGAGCTGTGGTGCCTGGCCCAGACAATTATGTTTTAATTATTTCTCAATTGGTCTAGGATGAATTTCTGGACACAGAATCCCAATTGAGGAGAAAATTTCAAGTTCCATGGTCTGACCATGGAGCGCATGTTTCAGAGCTGTGACTTGTTGTGGCTTAAACAGAGCAGTGGCAGCATATCCAAGTGCACGTGGAGGATATGGTAGTACATTGGAGTCTGCAGAGGAGATCTGGTACAATGACAGAAGATGGAGGACAGAACAAAATGATCAACTACCCTAGCCAAGTGTTGGCAGTGAATATCTGGGCAGAGACTCTAAGGTGGACTATGTCAGCCATTGGATTCTGGAGAAATTTCATCATGCATGGAGTGGTGAGATTGGCAGTAATTCAAAGCTGTTGAACTATCAAAACCTCACGAGCAGGACCCTTGGATCACGTACCACATTGGGGACCCGGGGGCACCACATTGGGGACCCTGGGGCAGTGTCTGGTGGCTGCCTTCCATTGCAGGGTGCAGAGGCATTTGGGAAGCTGGGTGTGGCTTCTCCCCTTATCTCCTTCTTTGCCCCAGATGCAGCAAGGAATAAAAGAGCATATGGAAATAATGGTCTCACCCACCTTCCTGTAGCCTTTGTCCCTTTGCACCCTAATCAACTATGTAAAAAGCATCAAAGATGAAAAAAAATTAAATTTACAAAAGAATTTAAAAAAACTTCTTTTGAAAATTTATTTATTTGAATATTATTGGAAAGTCAGATATACAGAGAGGAAGAAAGACAGAGATGAAGATCTCCCGTCTGATTGTTTACTCCCCAAGCAGCAACAACAGCTGGAGCTGAACCAATCTGAAGACAGGAGCCCAGAGACTCTTTCGGGTCTCCCACACAGGTTCAGGTACCCAAGGCTTTGGTCTGCCCTTGACTGCCTTCCCAGGCCACAAACAGGGAGCTGGATGTGAAGATTTTAGAACCAGGGCCCATATGGGATCCTGGCACATGCAAGACGAGGACTTTAGCCACTAGGGTACCACGCCGGACTCTAAAGAAACATCTTGAAGGAAATGATGCCTCTGTTTGATCTGTGAGTCAGTGAAGAATTCAATGAGAAAGTGTTTTGAAGAGATGAAATTACAAAGAAAAAGTCAAAATCCATGAGATACAGTTTCTACTGGACTTTGTTGGTGAAATATGTCTCTTGTAGGCAACAGAAAGATTGATTTTGTTTTTTTAATCCAGACTACTAATCATCTACATTCAATGTTAATTTTCTTTTACATTTGTTTTAAAAAAATTAACATTCTTTTTATTGGAAAGTCAGAAATACAGAGAGGAGGAGAGACAAAGAGGAAGATCTTTCGTCTGATGATTCACTCCCCAAGCAGCAGCAATGGCTGTGGCTGAGCCAATCCGAAGCCAGGAGCCCAGAGCTTCTTCCGGGTCTCCCACGTAGGTGCAGGGTCTCAAGGCTGTTGTTGATTTTGTATTGTGCCTTTTCATTTAATGGGGTGTATAGTAACTGTGTAATGAAGACTATGATATCCAGATATGAGGATACAGTGCAGTGTGCATCTCTGCTTCTGGATCAAAGATGGACTCCCAATGAAACTGTTAATTGTGTCTTGACAATAGGATGCTGGACTCTGCCATT
Organism: Ochotona curzoniae; assembly: GCF_017591425.1. NCBI lineage: Eukaryota > Metazoa > Chordata > Mammalia > Lagomorpha > Ochotonidae > Ochotona > Ochotona curzoniae. Next base: position 2,903,945 of record NW_024466312.1, on the reverse strand, counting down.
GTCCATGCCTGCAATGATGGACATATGACTGTTTGTGAAGAGCTGCACGAGAGTCATAATATAGGGGAACTCAGTGGGGAGGTGGGAGAAGGGACTTTTGGAAGGGGATAAGGGAAATCCCAGGACCTAGTGAACTGTCTCATAAAATGAAAATAATAATTTAAAAAAGAGAAAAAAATGAAACTAACAATAACTTCTAATAAAATAAAGCAATCACTGTATTAAATAAAATAAAGGTTTTCATTTAAAAAAAATTTAAAGCAAGTCAGAGGGCCAGCAATATATAAGCTAAGGATACAGCCTTTATATTCTGCTTAAAATCAAGGTATTTCTGAGATTATATTAATTATCACCAGATGTGGCATTGCTAGTCTAGACCGATTGAGAAACAATTAAAAAATAAAGATCTGGGCCAGGCACCACAGCTCAGTGGTTAAATCTTCACCTTGTGTGAGTCAGGATCCCATATGGATGCCAGTTTGTGTCCTGGCTGTTCCATTTCCTGTGCAGCTCCCTGCTTGTGGCTGGGAGGGCAGTAAAGGATGGCCCAAAGCCTGGGGATCTTGCACCCACATGGGGGACCTGGCAGAAGCTCCTGGCTACTGGCTTTAGATCAGCTCAGCACCAGCTGTTGCGACCACTTGTGAAATGAACCAATGGGTGAAAGATCTGTTTCCCCTTCTCTACAAATCTGCCTTTTCAATAAAAATAATAAATCAATCTTTTAAAAGAAAAATAAATGTCTGTTGTAGTATTTTGCTCTCATTCATTAATACAGTTTCATAAAATCATTTATGCAGTTCACCCAACTTGTGTCCATCCACCAGCATTCAGCTCCTTTTAGGAGCACATTTTCTCATGTGTGCGCTCCGCTGTACTGCAACATGATGCAGGTGAAGAATCTATCCTCAGGGCTCAAAGACAAAACCAATGCTTTACGTGACCACCAACTTCTAAGGAGTGGTTGCAGGAAAGGACCTTGCACAGAGAAGGGAAGAAGAAAACAAGCTTCAATGAATGCAAATCCAGCTGATGACAGCTCCATGGAAAGAGCTTCTCCAACGAAGACAACACAAAACCGACAAGATATTCTGCTGACTTTAAAAACATAAATGAGCCACACTAGATAAGTTTGATATGAGTGTAGAGAGAGGCCAAGTGTAATTTGAGTTATGACTGGATTTAAGGAAGAAGGGACACTCCACTTGCCTCCTGGGACAGAGCACAGTGTAATGATGTTGCTGTGTCTCTTAAAGTATTGGCAGGAAGTCTGGGTAAAGGCAGGAGCCGATAGATTTATGGAAAAAGTGGTATAGAGAAATACAGACATTTTGGATTTGACAGGGTTGTTGTCTTAATGTCTTCCTCATCTTTTACATAGCACCCCAATAGAGACACCCCATTTTTTTGCAGGAATCAGAGAGCATGTTCGTTCATCACAAGGTACACCTTGCTTGGTCAAAAAGTTGCAGTTACTACAATGTTACTCATTAGGTTTAGTAGAAATCAGTGTACCTCAGGGCTGCTGCAGTGGCATGCTAGTCTTCCACCTGTGGCACTGGGATGCCTTATAGGCTCAAGTTTGTATCCTTCTGCTCTACTTCCAATCCAGCTCTCTGTTTATGGTCTGGGAAAGCAGTGGAGAATGGCTCAGGTTCATGGGCCCCTGCATGCACGTAGGAGACTCAGAAGAAGCTCCTGGTTCCTAGCTTTAAATTGGCTTAGCTCTGGCCATTGAGGCCATTTGGGGTGTGAACCAACATAAAGAAGACCTCTCTCTCTACCTCCCTCAACCCTGCCTTTCTTTCATGTAAACAAATAAATCATATTCCCTGTCGCTGGTATTCATGTCTGGAACTAGAAAACAAAAGTTTACATATATTCCTCTGTAAAGGATGACAGCTGCCCTCATGTTTATAAATATTGATATACATCTTCTTTATGCTTTTCTTCAGGGTAAACTATCTTGCTGTTTTCCAAAACACTGTTTATCTAACACATTTCATAGCTTCACATTCTTTGCTACCAACAGACTCCTGCTTATGCACATACTAGGATTCAGCAAATGATGGCTTGGGTTCATGTGTCCCTGTTGCCCTCCTACAAAAGATCCAGATGGAATTGCAAGCTTCTCACTTTGGATTGTCTCAACTCTGGCTTTGGCATGGATGTGGGTACTAAACCCAGCAGATGATCTCTCTCAGACTGTGTGTGTATGTCTCTGCCTTTCAAATAAATACATAAATAAACTTTGACGAATAAATCTTTGCACCTATTGCCTTCATGCTTCTATAATTATGTATGTGTAGTATGTGTGTGTATTGTGTGTATTCTTATTAGGAACATTTAGGTCTTGGACTATCATGCCCAGAAACAACAAGCAAAATCTTATTAGCTATGTCAGTTTCTTGCCAAGTTGTTTCATGTGATAACAAGGGCATTTCGGGCCTTCTGTAAGGGCCTCCCAGAACCTCCCAGAATCTCCCAGAACTTAAGGAGGAAATGATGCCAAGTACCCTGGAATTATCAATCACCAAATATAGGAACTATAATTCTATTAAATATACCTCTAGGCAAGTCTCCAAAACCCAATACTTGTGTAATTAATTTTCCAAACTAAATGTTTCCATTTATCCCAGGTTGTCTTCATTTGGTTTATTTCAATCTTGTTTTCTAGTCTATGATTTTAATTCTATTATATGCACCTCTCTTAAGTTTTGAATTCTATGAAGTTTAATAAGCACGCACCCCACTCAAGCTAACAAAATGCTAACCGTACAACGTCCAGACAATACTCTGAAGCACTGGGTTGGTGCTTTTCTTCAGTGTGATGGAAATGCACTGCTGGTTGCTTTGTGGGGTGCAGATTACAGTGAACTGCAATGATACCTGGAAAACTAGCAAGACGGTAGCTTCAACTGAGCTAGCTAACTTTTTGGCCTAATGTCCTTAGACCTCTCACTTACTGAGATGCAGAATTATTGTAGTGGGCAAATGATTTTCAAAGGTAGGGCCAAGACAACTCATTAAAGATAAAACAGTCCTTCAAGTAATGGTACTGCAATAACTGAAGCTGGCCTTCATTTCAACCTTAAGCAAAAAAAAAAAAAAAAAAAAAAAAGTCTGAATATCAGAGCTGAATCTACAAAAGTCTTAGAAGAAAAATTGGGCTTCAGTTTGACAATGAACTCTTACACACCAGGAAGAAGCAATGAAGCAACTTTTTAAAATTAACCTCTTCAACATTACATAAAATATGTTACAATGAACATGAACAAGGAAGTGAAAGACAACCCTGAGCATGCGGGGGAAAGTGTTTGCAAATCATGCATCCTTACCTGATGCTACTGGGATAAGCTTTGGAGACATAATTCTAAGTGAAATGATCTAGTGACAAGCAAACACATTCTGTGTAATTTGATTGTAGGAAATCCAGAATAGGTCAGTTCATATAGACAGAAGTTGATTTGTGATTTCTTGAATCCATGGAGTGGAAGAACAGGAGTTGGAGTGGGAGAAAGGAACAGGATTTCCCTTATGGCTAATAAAAGGTTTTAAAATAATGGTGGAGGGATAGGTATTAGACACCCCACTTAGCATGCCATTTGGGTATCCACATTCCATATTGAAATGTGTGGGTTCAAAGTTTGACTCTGTTTCTAATGCAGCTTCCTGCTCATGCCAACACTTTGGGGGTAGCATGACAACTTGATGTACTCAGGTCCTCATAAACCACATGAAAGCCCTGGATTAAGTTCCGGACTCGTGGGTTTCTCATGGTCCAGCCCTTATTGTTGTGAGTCTTTGAGGGAATGAACCAATGAATGGAAAGATCTCTTCTTCTGTCCCCAGCTCATTCTCTCTTATAATTGTTATTACAATTAATAGATAAAAATAAGCAACTTTGAAAACTAAGTAACATTTTGATACTAATTCTGGCACTATTCTGTGACTATAACAAAAGTCATCGAACCATTGGCATTAAATAGGTCAATTATATGATACTTACACTGTATCTCAACATGCAGCCACCATTTATGTCTTAAGCTGTGAGGCAGTGTTCCATCAATGTGGAAAAGATAGAGAATAATTGGTAGACTTCACCACTCTTGGAAGAAAGGCTTAAAAAAAAAAAGAGTTGGATTCTAGCAGCGGTCAATCCGTTCTCTTTTTGGCATTATACAGGAAATTTATCAAGCTTTTGGGAAAGGATGTGAAAGCATCGACAGTCACTGTGGCTTCATGTTAGAGCATCACGATTTCTCTTTTTTTTTTAGATTTGGTGGATTGGGAAAGTTATGTAGACACAATGCATTTTGATTTCAGCTAATAGGATCCTAGGTATAAAAATATCTTAAAAATAAAATTTTTCTGCTTGAAGGATATCAATTATGAGATAATATTTTCATGAATACTGAAAAGGTGTCCTAGATCCTATTTCATAAGGAGAAAATATCTTGCCTTGTTTAGTTAGCCAGGATACTTGTGGCCTGCAAAAAGCTAGTATCGGGCTTCAACTGATATAGTTGTGAGACCTGAATTGCTAACAGACATCACATTTAGCTTCTGAAGTCACTCAATAGGTGACATCGGTAGTAATAGGCAATGCTAACACAGAGTATAAATTTGCCCACAATGAGGCCAAATAATGTGAACTGGTGTTAAAAGCATAACGCTAAAACAGAACCAAGAGAAAGTTTCAGATATGTTTTTCTAGATGTCATCCTATCTCCTTTCATTAATACTGTGGTGTGGATTGAGAGAGAGAGAGGAAGGAAGGAAGGAAGAAAGGAAGGAAGGAAGCAAGCAAGCAAGCAAAAGACAAACACAAACCTGGTGGAAGGGGAGAAAAAGGGGAGAAAGCTACCATTCTGAATCACAGAGAAGAGTGAGGCTAGCACTAGGATGTTTGGGTTGTCTTGCTTTGGTCTGTAGGAGCCATTTGTTCTCAGCTTTCCCCAACCTTGTGTTCATTGCAGTCATTTTGATGTCTTAAAATTATCCGTAGTGGAAAGATTCAACCAAGGAAATTGACAAATGCTACTAATATGGCCTTTATTTCCCCCTGGATATTTGTCAGCAGGTCTCTGGGAAGTCTCTCAAGGTTGGGCATTTGGGGTAATATGGAGCAACAAATAATGTATCATTTCTGAGTGTAAACAATATGCAACTCACATTTATAAAGAATAACACTGTGGCCCAGTGTGATGGCTTAGTGGCTAAGTCCTTGCCTTGCATGCATCGGGATCCCATAAGGGCACCAATTCATGTCCCAGAGGTCCCAGTTCCCATCCAGCTCTCTGCTTGTGGCCTGGGAAAGCAGTAGAGGATGACCCAAAGCCTTGGGACCCTGCACCTATGTGGGAGAACTGGATGAAGCTCCTGGTTCTTCATTTCGCATTGGCTCAGCTCAAGCTGTTGGGGCCACTTGGGGAGTGAACCAGCAGATGGAAGATAATTCTCTGTATCTTCCTGTTTCTGTAAATCTGCCTTTCCAATAAAAATAAATATATGTATTTTTAAAAGAATAACACTGAATTGGTGTCTAATTTTTTTAATGCACAAATACTTGTTAGTGACAGACTGAGCTTGACCCTGCTCTGGCTGGTATACACAGGTCACCATATTTGAGGTTTCTTCAGGGACTCCCCAACTAGACTGCTGGACTCAAATCTTGATAACAGGAAAAAAATCACAATATATGTGTCCACGTATCAGAACTGGGTCTCAGTTGCTGATGTCTGTGCAGTGGACAACATACCAGATGCACATGGGGAACAGGATAGCCAGCTCGTCTAAGACAGTAGAGGACGTAGAGTGAGTTTTCAGAGGATAGAAAGCAGAATAAATTGGCCCACACTCATGACCAAGTTTTGCAACATATTCTGGGCCTGTGGAGGCACTTAGGTGGACTTGGTCAGCCAATAAATCTTAGAAAGATTTTCTCAATCCTGGTGCAACCAAGCCAACAATGTCTCAAAACTATCAAAACCATTCAAGTAATATGCTTGGAATGTTATTCCCCACATCAGGGTCTCTACGGCATTATCAAGTGACCGTCTTCCATCCAAGGGTACTGATGTAATTTCACAGCAAAGAGACAACCCCTCCCATACCCCCCTTGCAGACACAGAAAAAAAAAAAAGCTTTTGTCCCATGCACCTTCCACTATGCCTCGACCCTCCCCACCCTAATTGGAGGCCCACATGGGTGTGCGTCCATTTAACTATGTAAGTAATATTTTTAAAAAGATATTTTTGAAAAGGAGTAAAAATGTGCCAGTACTTTTAGTTAAACATTAGCAATAGCCAGTTTATACACAAGGTATATATTTCCCTGAGATCTTTTTTTTTTTATAACTACTATGTCCATTGCATTTATTATATGTTCTGAGTTCTTTGTTCCCTGTGGAATTACTTTGCATGGCATCACTTTTAAAAACTCATTTGATTTTATACTTTGGGTTTTTTCCCTAGTTTCTGACTCACACAGGGGCAGGAAGAATAGCATCTAGTTAATAAGAGAATTCTTATTACAAATCCTGAGTAAATAAGGGGGAAAAATATCTGTATTAAGGAAAGATAGATTGCTGGGAAGACTGGAAATGAAATTACATAGGCACATATTTATACCTACATGTGCTGTGGCCAACAATTCCAATAGACAAAGCAACGACAGAGAACTGGGTTTGCTTTCTCAAATGTACAATCGCCAGCGTCATGTTCTCCCCTCTGAAGACAAGCAGCGTTTAGAAGCATCTCTGTGGAAAGCAACATCTGTTTTAGGAGCCCTTGATGAAAACATATGAAAATATGTGGAATGGTACGGTATATTCACCACACTGCTTAATGAGTTGCCAAAGGAAGCAGGGAAATCAGACCCAAGACAGAGGCCTTTCAGTTGCCTTGGCTGAGGCCATGCCACCAACTGCAGGCTCTCTGGTGTTTAACACACCAAGAAAATGGAAGGAAAGGAAGTTTTGGCTGGAATCAAACCTGCCAGTTTCCTGGCATGATATCAAAGGTTGCTTAGTTGTACCTTTGCGCGTAAAAAAATTTAAGTTGAGGGAGAAATCAGGGGAAAGAGCTTGCAAGAGCAGTTGAATCTTCTATACAAGCATTTGGCCTTAGGATCAGCCAGTAAGAAATGTTATCAGATCCAATGAGACATCAAATCTTTTATGCCTGGAGTTTTCCATCTAAGTTTTTCGATGAAATTCAGAGGGTCTGTGAACTTGGGTTAAAAAAGGACATTTTTATTCCTATTAATTTCACACTGAAATTATCACTTTCTTCAATAAGAAATGTAGCCAGCAAACCACTGGGATGTCAGTCATAATGATTCCTCAGTAATAGAAATCATTGATATGTTCATATCACATGGCAGTAGTTGAAAATGTCTCAAATATCTCCTATCTTCATCACTATTTTTCAACTACAGGAGTTATTAATCTTGTTACTATGCTTTATTATTTCAATTTTAACAAGAAAGTGTAGAAACTTGTTACTATGCCTTATTATTTCAATTTTAACAAGAAAGTGTAGAAACTTGTTACTATGCCTTATTATTTCAATATTAATAAAAAAGTATACAAGAATCTATCACTGCTTGACTTTGTATTTTAATATAATTGGTTTTCTCTGATTTATGCATCCTGTGCATCTTACTTCAAAAACGTCATTGTGAGAAGGGCTGCATTAGATGGGCAAAGGCGTCCCGGACACACAGGAGACAAAGTTGTTCTGCAGACAGGAGTGAAGGGCACAGGGCGGGGCAGGTCTTCCCCTGTTAGGAGAGGGGGCAAGGGTGAGTCCTGTCACATTAAGGTCCACTTACACTCCCACAAGAGCACACCCACCTCTAATAAGAGAACTAAACAAAACAAGAGCAATCTAATTTCCCAAGGATGTAGAAGGCAACTAGGAAAACCCTTAAAGAAAGAAACCCTTCCTTTTAGGGCTAGCCTCAGGAGCGCATGCATGAGACAGAACTTGGGGCAATGACGCATCTGGGGCTACACTTGAAGAAGCCAGAGCAGCTCCGTGTTGTTGACTCTGCTGTTACCATCCTTCCTTAGGTGATCTTGGACAAGCAACACAGCCTCTCATGATTTTTCACATTCTTTGGCTCCATGGCCCATTCAGTTGGCTACACAGAAGTCCCAGGAGAAACACTCTCACTGAAAGACAAGCCTGGGATCAGATTGCAAGCCATGGATGACAGCTCCACTCCCAGCGCCATCCACATCTTGGGCACTACTTACATTCCTGATTTGATTTTTAGGTCAGCTTGCATGCATTGTTGGTGTCAGCAGCAGCCACGGAACCCTGTCTCTCTGACTAAGCTATCCTATTGGTCACACTCAAAGAAGGACTGCTTTCTTCATTGTCCTCGCCTTCTTTATCCTATTCTTTTTCTCCCTTCATATTTGTCCTGACAAAACCATCCAAGAGACCATCATTTACACTGGCAAGGAGTTCCATGTTTCTAAACTTGAAACAGAAAAGAACCTCTTCAAAAGTTGTCACTCATTTCTCAACAAGCTCACAATTGCCAATGACCAATGCAACAGCATTTTTTAAATTTGTAACTGACAGAAATATTACAGTATTGTAGAGGCAAAAATCCAAAACTTAGGAAAAATATGAGGATACATCAAAAAGTTCATGGCAATAGAATTTTTTAAAGTACTTCAAAAATTATGCATAATTTTCACCCTATGTGTCTCCGTGAAATTTTTGAGGTTCTCTTGTATACATGAAATTTTCCATAGGTCTATGAACCCTTTAAGAAAAGTTTATTTTATTTTTATTTGAGAGACAGAGTTACAGCGAGAGAATGATAGAGAGAATGATCTGCCTGCTGGTTCACTTTCCAAACAACCACAACGGCTGCAGCTGAGCTGATCCTTAGCCAGGAGCCAGGAGATTCTTTCAGGTCTCCAAAGAGGGTGCAGGAGCCTAAAGATTTGAGCCATATTCTGCTGTTTTCCCAGGACACAAGCAGGGAACTAGATCAGAAGTGAAGTAGCCAGGACTTGAATCAACATCCATATGGGATGCAGGCCACGCAGGTAGAGGCCTAGCCTACTAGGCCATAACACTGGCCTCAGTTTGTCAGCCTTTGACAAACACTAGCAGATATGCTTTAAATGTTGCTGCTTTTTGATTCTTTCAACTGTTGCAAGCTCAGGCCTGGCACATGGTAGCCTAGTGACTAAAGTCCTCACCTTGCACGTGCTGGGTTCCTATATGGGCACCAATTCTAGTCCTGGCGGCCCTGCTTTCCATTGAGCTTTCTGCTTGTGGCCTGGGAAAGCAGTTGAGGACAGGCCAAAAAGCCTTGGGACCCTGCAGCTGTGTGGGAGACCAGGAAGAAGCTCCTGGCTCCTAGCTTCTGAGTGGTGCAGCTCTGGCCAACGTGGTTGCTTCGGGAGTGAATCATCGGATGAAAGATCTTCTCTGTCTCTTCTCTGTATATCTGACTTTCCCATAAAAAACAAAGTATTTGTTAAAAATCTCAGAATCAGATGACATTGTTGATGAATGATTGTGTGTGTTGCTCAAGCCTGTCTTGTTGAACTTTCAGACTGAAGTGTCACAAAGTAACTTTTCAAACAAGGTTATCATACATAGTGAATTGACAGATCAGAGGCTTCCTTAGCTCCCCCAGTGCCAGGATAACTGCATTATCTTGTCTCGCAAAGAAAGAGAAAATTGAGGTCAGCCATCAAGGGTCCTGTTGCTCCAGTCTGGCACTCAAATTACTTTTGGAAGATAATATTCAGTTTTCTCATGGAATTTCTGAGACTAAACTCTAAAATGATCAACCAGAAATCAATCCTCTCACCCAAGATCTGATTTTTCTGCAACCATCTGGATATTCTATTTTCCAGTGTGCATTTCAGCAGGGCTAACCTGGCTTCCTAGAGGCCTGCTTCCCTTACATTTATAGTTCTTTTCCATTTTCAGCCATAAGACCATTTGTTCCATTAAACTAATTTTGAACTGGATTTCCATCTGCATGCCAGGCAGAGGGAAACGTAGCTTAGCACAGGTTAAAAAAAATCCTCCCAGTTACAGCAAAAGGATGGGAAAAAGGCCAAAATCTTATAAACAAGGGCAATGAATATAAGACTTCCGTGCCCCGCGTAACGCCATCAGGATGAGCTTCTGGCTATCTGAAACTCATGCTGATGTGCCAACCATGCATGCTAGATCTCAGGATTTGTTCTCATTCAGCAGCATTTTGCCTTGAACCTTGTCCCCACCCCTATTTTCTGATGAAAATTAAGCTTTCGTACATTCAGGTAGCTGAAAATATCAGCCAGGATATTCATTCATGTATTTATTCATCCACTTCTTAGCAAAGGACATAAACAAATGTAAAGATGCTGACCACAGCTCACAGAGCAGCTTTGCATATCTTCAAGAGCCTGGACTGTACTTCCTGGTCACAAAACAGCAAAAGCGACCTGAGTCTCAGGGTCTGCTGAAAGGTAATTGCGCTCTTTGCCCTGCTGCCAGCCCACCATGCTGCTGAGACTTGGTGCTCCACACAGACCTCGGAGATGGAGATCCTCTTGGCAACCACACAGACACAGTCTTGTGGCTGACAACTCAGTGTCGGGGTGAGGTTGATGGGCACATGACTGCCTTTTTGGAACTATTCACCTTGCTCATCAGAATCATTTTTCTTTTGAAATCCAGTTATTTTTAATCCCAATAGAAGATAATTGTCTTTTGTACTGATTTCAGTTCTGAAAAACGCTTCAGATTCTATAACCTTCTCTATACAATCCATATTCACAAATATTTTCTTTTGTTTTTGCCCCCAGACACCTGAAAGATTTTATCTAGCCACTGGTTTTTTACTCACGAAGAATGTATTTAATGGGCATTGCCCATCTACCTACTTTGCATTCAATTAGATTCACAGCTCTCAATGCATCAACACAACACTTGGCAGGAATTGCAACATCAAAGAAACAAATCGCACATTTTTAGGCTTAGATTAAGCTGTAGCAAAGGTGTTGAATCCTTAAAACTTTAGTATAGAAGGAAGCAAGACTTCATGGGGAGACCTAGATGAAGTTCCTGGCTCCTGGTTTCAACTTGGCCCAGCCTCAGCCATTGTGGCTCTCTGGGCAACAAATCAGCAGATGGAAGATTCTCTCTCTCTCTCTCTCTCTCTCTCTCTCTCTCTGTCCCACTGCCTTTCAATAATAAATGAATCTTTTAAAAAAATTAAAAGCACATCCCACCTCCCTCACTTCTAATCGTGCTAACACATACACACATGCCACAAACAGCTTGAACTCATTTCATTGTCGTATCTTCCTTTACTTTGTGTTGTCCATACTATCAACAGATAAATGAGAAAAGAGTTGAGCTGAGCAAATACAATGAATTGGACATCTCCTAACGGGGTATGGTTGGGTGTTCCCAGGAAACGATACACTGGAAATAGTTCTATAGGGCAAACACAGAAGCAAAGCAACAAAGATGTTTGGTTGTAGTTACATGGCTGCCTTATTTGATCTATTCTGCTGCATTTGAAGTGCCTGGATACACATTGTTGGTGACTGCTTAGGTTTAAATGTCATTTTCCTTCAGATAGTTAGAAGAAGTAGCTCAAGATACATTTAGCTTATGTCTGCATATCAAGTGGGTTTAGGTCACTAATAAGGCCTAACTGGCTCTGTTACTTGGGGATTCTTCAGACTTAGTTTCTATTTTAATTCACCTTAACAACATGATTCACTGATTTTCCTTTTAAAGAGCAAGACTATTAGTCTATAAGATTTCCTGTAGGATATTCTATAGTATTTTGTAAGATTCCAGCTAATTGTGTCATTAAATATTTCTAATATCTCCTTTAATTCCAGTGACTTACTCAAATATGTATCCAATTTTGTTGGTATTTGTTCATTTCCTATTATATTATATCAAAGGGACAGAATGTCTAAGATCCTTGCACTTAATGATGCAGACCCATCAGTCGTGATGTCAATCCAAACTATCTCTAAAATATTTCCCCCCAACATTCCATAAACTTTTTAAGAATCCTGAATAAATATTATTTAAATGAATTGTTGGGTTAGATATTGCAAAAATAATGATTACCTATTTTTCTGCATTTATTGCCTGGAATTCTCCTAAAGATATGTTTTTTTCTCATCAACTACTTAGTTATCTTGAAATACAGTGTGTACAAGAAGGATTGGTAGTTCAAAGTCTGAATTTTTCCACTTCAGCAATTTTCAAGATGAATTTGTGTTTTAGAATCCTTCAGATCAAGGTTTTGCTTTATTCATATAATAAAGACTTGGTGAGTTTAAATCTATGTGAAGTATTTCTGTGATTATCTGAATAATGTTCAAATTGCCCCAACTTTAGCCTGTGGATATCCTTCAAAGAGGATCTTCTAGGGCTTGGCTTTGTGGCACAGCAAACTAATCCTCCACCTGCAGTGCCTGCATTTCATGTGGTCACCAATTCAAGTCCCAGCTGCTCCATTTCTGATACAACTCTCTGCTAATGTGCTTGGTAAAACACTGGAGGATGTTTCAAGAGTTTGGGCCACACATCCACGTGGGAGACCCAGAAAGAAGCCCCTGGTTCCTGGCATTGGATTGTCTTAGGTCCAGTCATTGAGGTCATTTGAGGAGTGAACCAATGGACAGAAAACCCCCACTTCTCTCTCTCTCTCTCAAATCTTTTTCAAACAAAAATAAATATTTTTGGTATGGGGAAGAATCCTCTGGTTTTTGACTGACCCAGCAGCTGGTGTCTTAGCTTTTATCATGTGATTCAGGTTGAGAATATTTTTTTCTAGTTCACATTTAGATTAAACCATGTCTATAAAGGAACTTGAACATTTAAGTGAAAAAGAGTATATAGGAGGTATCCATTGCTACTGTATTATTGCTCTTTCTAGAACTTTCAACTGTCTAGTGTAAGGAAAGATATTTGTAGGGAAAAAATGTAATTTAATAGAGGTATTTCAGACTCAAATGGACATCACAAAAATTGTCCTTCAGCAAAATTTTCTTTTCTTTTTTTTTTAAGGTATCTTAGGAAGTTTATTCCAGTGGGGCAGGAATGGGGTGGAGGTGGTGGAAATCAGCAGGGAGGAAATAAAAGGAGAAAAAGCGAGAAAAAGGGCAAAAATTTATGTTCTATTTATGTGTTCTTGCACCAATGATGAATGACACTGACTTGTTTGTTCACACACTTTAACGTATATGTCAGTTGTTACTGAAAACAACATAGCAATGTTAATACTAATACTAGCACCACTGGTTATAGCTCTTTTTCTTGCATCTATCTTCCGGAAGGGGAATGGCCAAAGGCTGCAACTTAACAAGCATTTGAAATATTTCTTAACTTTATGGTTATGTCACCAACTTGACATGAACTTAAGTGTATCTCTTTTCTTTGTGTTTTTATAGAAAAATTTACTTCTTCTTTTGGTTTAGTTTTGCCAAATGCAAATTTCAAAATGAAAACCATCAGATTGTGTATTTCATCCTGTTACTCTTAGACTACACATCTGGAGACATCCAGGCCCCAATTTCTTCCTTTCCTATGATCGTTTTTATTAGTTTTTGGTTTATTTTTGAAGTACTTCTTTTTGCAAAGCATATATATTTACACTTTTAAAATTTTTTAAGTAAGCAGGAAAAGACATACAGAGATCTTGCAACTATACGTTTACTTTCCAATGCCCCTCGGCAGTCGGGCCAGAGTGCAGAGCTGGAGCTCAACCCAGGACTCCCATGTGGCTGGCAGAGCCCCAAGCTCTTGAGCCATCACTGCTGCCTCAGAGGAAGTCAGAATTAGAAATGAAGTTGAGACATGAGACCGAGAATTCTAATACAGCATCCCAGTGATATTTTAACCAACTATGCCCTGGGACTGACTCTTCTATGCTCTTTTTAAACTTTGTTAAGTGCTATGATCTGAACATTTGTGTCCACTCAAATTTCATAGTTTGAAACCAAATCTCCAATGTGATGGAATTAAGAGGTGAGACCTTTGGAGGCCATTGACATCATAAGGACTCCCTCATGAGTGTGATTTGTGTCCATTAACATAGGCCTGCCCAGGAGCTATTGCTTGCTCTGTCAAACTTGTGAGGATGTGGGGAGAAAGTACCATTGTCATAAGGGCCCTCACAAGATATCAGATCTACCAGAAAGTTAATCTTTGATTTCTCAACCTTCACAACTATGAGGAACAGTTCACCTTAGCACAACCTGCAGAATACTCTATATGGTGCTCTGGACCCTACTGTCATATAGAGTACTTGACCCAACTACTGACTTTTTGCTCAATTGGCTAGATGAGAAGTGATGCATAGTGTTAGTTTTATTTCTCTTACCATAAGCATAATTGAGCATCCTTTAGACATTTAAGTGTCATTTGCATTTACTGGTCTATGAAATCTGTTAATATATTGTATTCATTTTTCAATTAGGTAGTTGACCTCTTTTATCTTGAAATTTGTGTATCTTCGGTAAGTAAAGATGCTGTATAAATTTTTGCAATCTATTTTCTTTATTATTTTTAGTAAGAATTCCTTTTAAAATAAAATGTTTATTGATTTTAAAGTTAGATCAACAGAAAGTGCTTTAATTTCTTGCTTCATTTCCCAAATGTCTGTAATGATTGGGACTGAGCCAAACTAAAGCCCGAAGCCTGGAGATGCATCTGGGTGAGCAGCCAGCAGCTAGGTACTTGGGTCATTTTTCTCTGCCTTCTTATGCAGAATAACAGGAATCTGGATGCAAAGCAGAGTAACTACCATTTCAAGTGACCCTCTCAGCAGGAAATGATCATCTGAAGTGGTAGCTGTGCCACAACATCTGCAGGTAATCCAATTTACCAATCATTTCTTACTGTTGGTGTTTTTATGTAACTGTCACTAAAGTATCAAGGGGTACATCCAAGTCTTCTTTTGAATTTTGTATGATTTTATTTATTTGACCATTTTTTACATATTTGAAATTTATTCTTACGTATGGTGTGAAGAATGAGTCCAGTTTTATCTTTTGGAAAACTCTTCCTGTGGTTGGCATTCTAGTTTGTGTATCTCCTAAAGGCCCACATGTTAAGGCCTTGCTTCCCATTGTTGTATGTTCATGTATTAACCATGAAACTTAATCCGTTTATGGTATCTGAAGATGGGACCGTGAAAAATTTTCAGACTGGATTGAGGTGCTCGGGTGCAGCCCCATGAAGCAATCATGGTGGCTTTAATGAAAGGAGACTCTAAAGGACAGGCATGCTGCCTCCTCACTAAGCACGTGGGCCTTCTTCCTCATGCATTCCAGCTTTTACCCCCAGGAGACACCACATCCCTGGGGCCTCTGAACCACAGCAGACCTTTTCCTTTTCTAAGTAGCTCATTGCAGACATTTTAGCTATGGTAAGGAAACGTGCCTTAATAAACATTTTACTTAAAAAGCCACACTTATCATTTAGTTCTATGCACTAAATATTGTAATAAAATTTTTCAAATAACGCATTCAGGCATAAATCTAGGTATCTCCATCCTGTTCCAGTGTTTGATCTGGCTAACTTGAATTCAATTTCTTTCTGCCCCAAGTTTCTTTTCTGGGGTAGTGGCTAAAGATTCACATTATTTTGAGAGAAGAATACACTGAGAAAAAGAGACCATAATCCACCCATGTTAATTTCTGCAACAATACAAATCTTCCCACAGAAAGCAAGAGTGAGTTTCCAGCAGAAAATGATCCTTAATCAAAAGCTAAAACTATCACTAAATTATGCTTCTAATGGGATTTGCTCAGACATAAGGGCCTATGAAAATAAATTAATATCCAGTAAAAAAATGTTTACAACAAAACTTTTCAAAAAGTAGAAGTACCATTGATTATCTACATAGTTCTAATCAATCTGACCTGTTATTCAGACTGAAGTTTTGGTTTTTTTTTTTTTTACTTTGCTTTACTGCATAAAATCGGTTCAATAGTTCTAAGAAATTCAACTAGGGAAAACTGTTTCAGCTCCCTTCAAAAATGTTTATCTAGAGGGGAAGTTTCACTCTCTTAAAAAAAAAAATCAATATTTCAAGGCCAGCACTCACTTTGTTTTGTCTGGTTCCACTAAAGAGATTTGTCAGTTTTAAAAATTTGAAGTTAATATTTTTTCAGAGTTGCTAAGTGATCCATGGTACTGTTTTCAATAACTTTGTACTCAGAGAAGCAGAGTGGCGGGGGTTGGAGGAGGGTGATAGAATAAAGGAGTATGAACTTTTTAAAAGCATTCTGGGAGACTGAGTTTAAGAGAGTCATTCTAAACAGTATCGTCAGCATGCTCACAGTTAGATGTACTTTTTAACAGAAAAAAAAAAAACTCATAAAAGTAAATGAGGCTCTTGGATGACCATTTATAGAGGATTTCTCTCTACCATTTTCAAATTTGTTTTTGGATTAGCTGTCCTATAAACCAGGCACATTACCCAGAGCAGTAAGATGGGATTCTGACAATCTTGTATGTAACTGATAGGCAAGAGGGAATATTTTCAGGCAGCAGTCATAATTTTTCCTTGACTGCGAACATCTGCTTGCTAAACCCTGCACACATCCCCAGAGTGTTGGGGGTTTGTAAACATTGCTTGATGATGACATACTAAATATTTTGAAAATGTGTCTCTCAATCCACACCCAAAACCCTCTGAAGAACATTTCATATTTTCAGGCTGTGGTCAGAAGACTTTTTGGAAATTACTTGCAATTCCTTAACTGAAAGTTAAGTAGGTTCTTTATTAAAAATGAATTCTTGGGCCACGCTTGCAGGAAGCAAGATGGTTGAAAGCAACAAGGTCATTTCTGAAATAAAATGCAGAAATAGAGGAGGCATCTTCCTGATAAGATTCCCTGCAAATTATCCATTAAATTATGCATAGACATGGTCACGAAGGCACTTCTCTGACTTTTACCTGCTTTCAGACTCCAAATCACATTTAAAAATAAAAGTAAAATTCTGATAGTTCTATACATTCTCAGTATTAAAGCAGCACTCATTAAGATTGGTATTCAGCAAAACAAACAAACATACCACATACTTCCCAAAGAGTGAAATTTACATTTGGCATTAACATCTGAAATAAAAATTGTTAGTTTTCTACTGACTGGAGATCAAAGAGGTTTCCAAAAGCAGAAGATACAGGACCAGAAATGGAATCTCACTTCCCACCTAGAAAGGCTTCTTTGTGTATGTGCAACTCACAAAGCCTTTGGACTCAGGGATCTATACTGCACACATACAGCATTTTCCGTATAAAATTACAGGCGGGCATGCTGTCAAATTAAGTAGAAAACAGTGAGGCAGTTTCCTGTAAAAAGGAAAAAACAATGGAGAGTGAAGAGAAATGTATGATCATATCATAAAAGTTATATTGTTATCCCTTTGTGGTCTGACTTTTGTCACTTTGAGAAACAGATAAGAAATGACTTTGGGAAATGTATCCAGTATTTAGATACAAATCATAAGAAGTAAACTACCAGTTAATAATAATGAAAAGGAAATTGTTGACATATTTAAATAGAACAGATGAAGAATTGACCTGCTCCTCATATATTTTTCTGAACAAAATTTTTCTCCTTTTGCAATAATTAAATTCATTAAATGATGTAACATAAAGGGTATTTACTAATCACGATGCCTTAAATCATCATGTTTTTCCATAGAAAATGATTTTTAATTTTTGTTCAAGAAAAATTAATTTCAGCAAAATTACAGGAACAGTTATTTTAAAAATAAGGTCTTCCTGTCACTTAACTTTTTAAAAGTTGCTGGAGCAGGCTTGGAGCCCAGCAATTCAGCTCTCTGCATCCCACATTGGAGTGCCAGGGTTCAATTTCTGGCCCCCTGTTTTTTTATGATGTTTAAAATTGTCATTGGAAAGTCAGATTTACAGAGAAAATGAGAGCCAAAGATCTTCCATCCACTGGTTCACGGTCTGGACTAAGCAGATCCGAAGCCAGGAGCCAGGAGCTTATTCCCAGTCTCCCACGTGGGTGCAGAGTCCCAAGGCTTTGGGACATCCTCAACTGCTTCACTCACGCACAAGCAAGGAGTTGAATGAGAAGTGGAACAGCCAGGAAATAATCCAGCACCCACATGGCTTCCTGGTGCAATCAAGGTGGAAGCATTAGCTACTAAGCCGCCACACCAGGTCCCGTGACTCTGTCTTCGAACTACAAGTTTCCACTAGTACAGACCCTGGACACAGCGGTAATCGGTCTGGTAATTGGGTTCCTATAAGCCATGTGGGACAACTTGTTTGATTTCTGACTCCTGGCTTGGCTGCAAGCCAGCCCTGGTCTTTGTGCACATTTGAAGAATGAACCTGTGAATAGTTTTCTCTCTCTGTCTCTCTCTTTCACTTTCTGCTTCTCAAATTAACTAAAATTACTTGCAGAGTTCTTAAGTATGATATGCCATTAGCTTATAAACTTCACAAAGCAAGGGTAGTATTTTGTTGACGGCTATATTACTAACATAGAGAAGTACTCAGTAAATACAAAGGCGGGATAGGCATTCGGTGCAGACTTTAAGACACCTCTTGGGATGCACTATCCAAAATCAGATGGCTTGGTTCTTCTGGTTCCAATCTAGCTCCTGCTTATGTGTGCCCTGGGAGACAGCAGTGGTGTGTCAAGTATTCACCTCTCTGCCATCCATGTGGGACACCCAGATTGAGTCCGGACTCCTGATTCAGACTAGCCCGACTTGGCTGCTGTTGTGCTGCTGTTGGAAAGTGCATCGATGACTGGCAGATTTCTCACTCTTCCTAATAGAGCAAAAACAAATCTAAAGCATTCATTGCATTATTTCTGTGCACAGAAGAAATAATGAAGTGGCTTACTTTGTTGCAAATATTATTGTATTAAGCCTTATAATTCCTAACAAACCGTTTTTATCGACTGGCAGAAACTGGAATGAAGTTCAAGAAATGTAAGAGTGATGTTGGTTCAGGAATATCTTGTAGCTTAATACAACCTCTAAATATGCCCTGGCAGACACCGTGTGAAATAGGGGGAGACTGAGACTTCTGTTTGTAGATTAGGAATGGCTCTTGTACAGGCGCCACTCTGCTAGGGAGGATCCTGCTTATCTGATGCTCTGTAGTCGCAATTTTGAATTCCTTGCTTATGGACAAGAGGTCTTGCACTTCTGCATTGTCCTAGTTCTGCTGACATCTTCATGATTGTTGATTCAGCCAAAGAAGAGTGTTCTGGAAGTAGTTCAAGGAAGAGTGTTGTGTGAAAGGTCAATGATACAATGCGTACTAGCAAAAAAAAAAAAAAAAAGTCTTCTATGCTTCAAGTAGCTGCATAAAAGAAACCCTGAACAGTATCGATCTGCTTGTTGCTTTAGATTTCCATTGTTTTTCCCCCGCCCACTCCATCCCTACACCCCAGTAGAAGACAGACCTGCCCTCCTCCACCTCTGTTACCATTGACCTTCAAGCTCCTATGTTTACAATTAAAATGTTAAAGTTTCTGTACTTGCTTAAGAAAGATACCTTTTATTTTTGCACATCTCAAGAAGCATTCACCAACCCAATTAAACATTCTTGAAAAATCCTACATTTTCTTGGTAGGCCATTGTGTGTAATGCAGAACTCATAGTACTTCAAAGGACTGGAAAGACAGCTTCTTTGAAAACATGAAAGTCCCCAGTACCAGGGCTGTACAAGTCCCTGTAGCCTGCGAATTGTGGCGGCATTCAAGGCAATTCACATATTCCAGCCACACTGCCAGCACTTGTATTATACTTTCATTATACTTTCTACATTCACAAAAAAACTTCCCTAAATCCATGAAGACATGCCATTTACCATGACTTAAGTTCTTTCCAGTTCAGATTTTACTGACAAAGAAATATTACCACATCTTACCTTTCAATCTTAGAGACATTTACAGTGCAATAGACTGGAGCTAAATACACGTATTTACTCTTCCATCACAGGTGTAAGCTTGGAATAATTTATTTTGATTTCTAGTGAAAGACCACATAGCAGCAACTCACTGATTCGGTTATGAACATATTTCAAACAGATTATAAAATAATGCTTAAATCATCTTTTATCTGATTTATTTGCAACCCTAAAACTTCTCAAGAAAGAAGAAAATCCATAAGATGATTCCTAAGATTATATTAGTTTAGCTAAAATAAGGACCAGATACATTTTTAAAAGATTTTAAGAATAATTTTATCCAATCCATAAACATGTCTTGCTTTGGATCTTCATTGCTAGTCACAACTCCTACAAATCGTGTAACCAACACTGTACTAAGACTTTGTCTTAACCACTTTATGCTTATTTTTTGCTCTGCAGAACACTGTTGAGTTCAAGCCTGTGTCCCTTGTCTCTGTCTTGCTTCTGTTATTGAGCTTTATCTATGCCCTTTCTCAGTTCTTACTGTCCATTTTCCAACCCACCCAAACAAATTTCAAGAAATGATACCTCAAAGATCTACATTCCCATCTTGCTGGGTTTTCTCACCCTGAATATGTAAGACTTGCTTTCCTTTCTGTTATTTATTCAATGTATATTTCTTCTCCAACATCACTTTAAGCCTTTTCTCTTTCATCAGGATTTTTTGCACTTCTTACTATGAATTTCCTTTGTAGAAATTTCTCTAGAAGAGAAGTGAACACAGAACAGGCAGGGTAAACAGCCCGAGTCATGGAAAGCTTAGGGTGTAGGAAGATTTTCCAATTACCAGAACAAGTGATTCATAGATGGAATATTAAGAGACAGCTTGGAAATGAAGGAGAAACAGGCCAAAAAATATCATTAGGTTCGGATTATTAAACTCAAGGGTTTATACTTCCAATTGTTAAACAATGGTAGTCATGCAAATACTACAGCAGAGGAGATCTCAGTAAGATTTGTGCTTTAGATACATCACTGTCAAAGAGAGGATAGATTGCATGATATAACAAAGACCGTTGTGATGGGAAAAATGATATTACAAAAGGATGAACAGAGTTTAGCCAAAAGACAACAGAACAAAGGACCGTGTGACCTTGGGGATATGGACAAAGAATGTTCCTGGCAAAAAGAACTCCAAGTGAAGTGCTTTGGGGCTCGAACATCAATATAGTACGGGATCACAGAAGCGTGCTGTGTGATTGTACTAGAGAGAATGAAGAGGGCTGGGAGGGGGTAGACAGGAGAGGATAACAGAGGGATACCAGGGACACAGTGTTTAGGATCATATAGGCTTCCATATTAGCCTCTTGGACATCAAACATCTCTTGTTTTAAAAAGCCATTGAGGGTTCCAGTGAATGGATTGTGATGTTCATTTTTTTTTAAGAAGCATCACTGTTGCTACTTTGAGGGAATTAACTATAGGCAGGATGGGCAGGGGTATTGTAATAATCCAGATGGCACATGGTAGTCAATAGGTTGGAGAAGGTTGTGTTGTTGGAAGTTGTAAAAGGACCTAGCATTTAGTAACTGGTAATGCAGTAGATGTGTACTGTGAGAAAGAAAGAAGAGTCAAGCATGACCTTCCAAGGGACCAAATGTCATTGGTATTGGATGAAAAACTTACTGTTTTCATTGGTAGCTATTGAGTGAAAAAGCGCATGAATGAATGAGAGCTGTGTGCGGATTTCTAATTCTACCTTAATTGGAAGGTTATGCCTCTCATAACACTGCATGAATGAACAAATGAATAAAAGTCCACAAGTCTATTTATCAAGAGCCAAAGAACCTTCCTTTCTCTGCCTCAAGTTTCCTGAGCATTGTATATCCTCGGGTTCTTCAAGTAGCTGCCGAATTGCCTCTCCCCAAAGCATGGTACATAATCTGCAATATATTTCTTCCCTGGTTTACCAAACTTCAGTATTTGGCTTTGAATAGTAGTTTCTTATGGATGTTCCTGTATCCCAATAAGAATAAGATGTGTTATCATGCTGCTTCTACCTTGATTTTCTTAAAACAAATAGATGCAAGTGTTTTAAAATAGGGTTTGGTCCTATTTTAACTTTGTCTCAAGTCATTTCAGTGGAGAAAGGTTTTGTAAAAGTTGCAGAAAGAGATTTTTGTTACAAGTAAACTGGGATTTTTTTCCCCAGGAGCAAATCAGAGGTCTGTGTTGTTGTCAGTATGCAGCTGTGCAGCTTTCAACAGCTGGAATTATAATAAGCTTCATTCTATGCAAATGAGCTCATTACTGTCAAGTTTGTGCTGATGCTCAATAAATACATCAAGTGTTTCTCCAGGTTTGAGAATTTCATGAAACTGCACAAAGAAGTACTTTTGGCAACAATCAGAATATCTCTTTCCTTTTCTCTAAATTTGAAGTTATCTGTCCAAGCTGAGAAAATAATATACATGAACCCACACATACATGTATAAGATCATTTCAAAAAGTTCAAGGAAATTAGAATTTAAAGACAATACATATTTCCTGTGAGCCATTTGGAGGCCCCTCATGTGCTCTAAAATTTCAGTTGAATTTAGTATGTCAGATATGTAACACTACAATAAATATTTAAATCAATATTTTAAATCAGCATTTGATTATCAAGGATCCATAAAACTTAATAATAACAATCACAGTAGGTTTGTTTTCATCACAGTGAATATGATTTTATCCATGTCAGTTAGCATGTTACCTCACTCTAACACATGTATCTTAAATCATGTACAAAACTGAAAACGAAGTAATACAATTACAAATTTTGTTGTTATTTTCACTCTGGTGTTAATGCTTCTATGATGAGATCAAATCCAATCTTAGAGATTAGGTCATTACGTCTTTAGAGTAAATTTTCTTAACACTAAAATTACTATAAGCTGACTTAGTGATGTAAAGATAGAAAAGGAAAAAATCTTGATATTAAAAACATACTCAAAGTATGAACAAAGAATGAAAAATCAAATTTTAGTATAATTTAAACATACCAAAAATTTTAGCTGGACACTTTAAGTAATAAATGGGAATAAAACAATGGAGTAAATAAATTAAGTCTTAAATTTCAAATTTATCCTCTACTCAGCCAAAATATTTTCAATATGCTACTTTTATATCCTTTTGGTGTGAGTTTCAAGAAGACTTAATCTAGAGCGCAGATGACCCATAATTAAAACAATAAAGCTGTGAAATTCAACCTCTAATGTATTTTAGTGTGAATTTCTCTCTGTGAAAACCAGAGAAAATCACAGATAATACAGTTCAGTCAGCTGGGATTGTTCTAATCAGCTCAAACTCTGATATATTTGACCATAAGTCTAAAACTTTTGTTGACTATTAAATCACAGAGCGTCTCTGAAGCAGATCTATTCACTTAAGGATGAAACCTTTAAATGAATGCCACTTTTGTAAATGCCACTTAAGAGGATCCTTCAAAAAGCCACAGTGAGCTGCCACACTAGCCTTCTTGTTAGATTTTTTCTCCCCAAAGCTGATCTCCTTAGAGGGAAAGGCATCAAAAACCAAATAGATTCCTGGGGTTTTAATCCCGAAGTCTACCCTTGACCATATTCAACCTGTAAATTTCCTCTGTTGCAAGATTTCAAAACTCAGAAAAATACTTTGACTTATTTTTGACTTGAAAAGTCCCTCTGTGATGTGATGGACCCTTGGAGTATGTGGGAAAAGGAGACCCGGGAGCAGTTTTGAGCGCCTAGACCCATTGCCCAACTCCATCTCCGAAGAAAGGCATTATTAACGTATGGATTCTGGAAGATTTTGTTCTGACTTCAGTACCCGAGGGCTATGTGATCAAAAAAAGAAAGCTGTTGATTTTCGTTCATTAATTTTGTACCCCGCCACTCTGCCAAACTCTCGTATAAGTTCTAGCAGTTTCTGTATTGAGTCTCCTGGTTTTTCTATGTATAGGATTATGTCATCTGCATATAGTGAAAGCTTGACTTCTTCGTTTCCTATACATATGCCTTTGATTTCTTTTTCTTGTCTTAATTCCATAATGTTGTATATTGATACTGAGGTCTTGTTGGGGCTTTTAACTGACCGGATCTTTACTCTGTTAGACCTACCTTCAGACCAGAGAAGGTCTCCCCAAGAGGCCACTGAACTTATCTGGACAATAAGACGCTGAACTTTATGCTAGGCATGTGTTTGCAAGGAATGAATCTCAACTGAACTTGAACTATAGTTATGCAACAAGGTGGAGGAATCCACCATGGGGGGAGGGGTATGGGAGGGGTGGGGGGAATCCCCAGCGCCTATAAAACTGTACTACATAATACAATGTAAGCAACAATAAAAAAAAAAAAAAAGAAGAAGAAGAAAGCTTATTATCACCTTGATTTGCTAAACCATTTGGATTGTTTTCCAATGAGACAGAGTACCATTTAGACCTCCTTAGAGAAAGCAGGCTGTGGGAATGCTGAGTTCTAAGGGCAGTGATCCTTGCTGTTATGGTGCTTCTGCCGGTGCCTTCCAGATGCATTAGAGGAGGGCGGAGACCTTCTCAGACCCTGAAAGCTCTTAGAATTCAGCTGTACCCTTTTTGGTAATGATAACACAGCAGAAATCTCTTGTTAACCATCACGTGCTGGGATTATGGACTTGATAATAAAACATTATCTTTTATTTGGCCTGTATGCGGTCTTTTAAAAGGAAAAAGAAAACTGCAGAAAACTTCATTAATCTCTGGTTTAAAGAAGATCTTTCCATTTGCAAATGTGCTTCACACATTTGCTTTTCCAAACAGTAAGTGCTTGCCTTGGAGAGATTGGAATCCTAAATCAGTTTCAGAAGGTCCCAGAGACATTAAATTCTCTACTAATAGTTTACTGTTCTTATCTTTATTGCCTCAGCTTGTATTCTAACCTAGTGCAAGACCTCTCCCTGGGAAAATTGTACAAGATATTAAGAAGAAGCCCACAAACCCATTCCAAAATCAAGATTAATTTTTAAATTAGTAAATAGAAATTGTTAATTAAATCCATATTTGCTGGATGCTTACGTGCCATGAACTCTGCTAAGCATTGAGAAACAAATACAAATCAGACAAATGTACTCACACTTGTCATATATGGTTCAGAGTTTAGTGGGGGAATGACACAGAATAACCAATTAACTGCCAGTGTGTTGTATGTAAAGATGGAGACATACAGGGAGCAGTGTGGGAAACTGCAGTGAGCCGGGAGACCAGCCCACTAAAGCACTGGTAAGAGTGGATGCCTTCGAGGGCTTTTCTAAGGGAAAGACTCTTTTCCTTAGAAGGCTAAAGTTTAACTTAAAGGGAACAGCAAGAGAGAGAATGCAGTATACTTCCCGAAACAGATGCTCCGTGACCATAGGAAAGGAACTTAAGGGGAGTCAGGAGGAATCATGATGACACATATTTATTTAAAGATCACACAGTAGGAGAAACTCTGGAGGAGAATGATGTTGATTAGAAATGGTGAAAGAGTGATGTGGCTGCCGTAGGTGTCTTAATAAGATGCTGTGCGTTGGGGCTAGAGGCATAAAATCCCATCTCAAGGCACCAAGAAAGGCTTGCTTTTTTCCCCCCTCTGAAATGAATTTGAACTTGAGGATCCTGAAGCCCTCGAGGATGCAGAACTACCCACTGACAAAGTCACAAGTTTGGGGATTGGAGTGTGATTGGGAACTCTTGGCTATATGTCCTTTTTGGTTGAAGCCGGCACTGTTGCTCCCACCCTTGATGTCTTGACAAAAATGGCAACCAACATTTTTGATTAAAGAAAATTGCATTTATTTTGATTGAACAACTTTTCATCTGATTTTAGACTTCTCTTTTATCTGACTCCTGTCAGAATCCTTTCTTTCACAAGAGGCTTTGAAAATTACAGGCGACAGCATCTGAAATGTTAAAACACAGTAGTCTGGTGTGGGCTAGTAATTACCTCAGGGTGGGTTTTAAATACATGGTTAATCATATAGTAAGTTCTTTCTGACAAACGTGACTTCCTCCCCTGCCTAACTATCACCCTCCGCTAATATCATTCCTCAAACCTGTGTTATCGTAAGTATTCACATGGCTTGAACAAACCCACTGGAATGCGAGCTCTGTGAGGAACGGTTATCTTCTCATTGTTCACCACGTGTTCCACACCATGACGACTCCACGCACTATCAGTGAAGAGGGAGATGATAGTTGACTAAGAAGTGCCAACGGAACCCAAAGAATTTATTTTTTATTCAACATCTAAGACTTACTTCTTACCCAAGGACCTTCTTCTTATCATTTATTTCAACAGGGCCTCATTAGGTTTTTCTTTTTAATCTAGCCAACCTATTACTTGTTCCACAAAAAGCAGAAACAAAAAAACAAATAAGAAATCTAAATTTGCTCTCTGTATCCCTTTGCTCAGTATTGTTTGCTCAGCAGCAAGTTGTGTCTTCTGCCCCTCCACCCTCAGCTCTGCTTTGCAGCAGTCTGTCCTTTCAGATCCATCTCAAAGAGCAGCTCTTCAGGAAGACCTTTAACAAGCCTCTCACCCACCTCTAAGCAGCCTGCAATTACATTTCAATGAGCCTCCTTTAGCCTGCCTTTTATAGATATTGTGTTCATCTTGGGATCAGCACTGTGGCACTTCAGGTTACACTGCTGTCTGTTATCCCAGCATTCCATACAAACACTGAGTTGAGTCCCAGTTGCTCCACGTTCACACCAGCTCCATGCTAATGACCTGGGAAAGCAGCAGAAGATGGCTAAGTCCTTGGGCTCTTGCCGCCAATATTGGGGCCTGGATGGAATTTCCAGATCATGCCTATTGGCTCCAAGCATGGATTTAACCAGATATCTGCAGCTTCTGGCAATACCCACTCTCTTTTATTGTCCCACCAACTCCAAGGAAAAGAAGAGTTTTCTGCTATTGCTGATCTCTGGTCTGCTTCATCAAAACTATTTTGCTAGTCTCTCATCACTTATGTAATACATTTCCTATTAAATTCCACTTGCAGTACCTAGAGTGGGTTGGCTTTCATTAAGTAATACTGAATTATGTAACAGAACAATATAAAATAAACAAAAAGGTGTTAAATATTGATTTATTTGAAAGGCAGAGTGATGGGTTGAAGGGGTAGAGTTTAATCAAAAAGAGAGATCATCTACACATTGTCTCACTCCCCACATGGCCGCAATGGCCTGACGTTGGGTCAGGCCAAAGCCAGGAGCTCTGTCAGGTCTGCCATGTGGTAGGAGGAACCCAAGGGTTTGGACCATCATCTCTGCTTTCCCAAACACATTGTCAGGAAAAAGGATGGGAAACAGCAGCCAGGATCAAACAAGTGTTCTGACAGAGGATGCCAGCATCACAAACAATAGCTTAGCGTGCTGTGCCACAACCTTGGCTCCATCTTATACAAAAATTTGAATAAGTTACTTTATTATATCCTACTTGTAAAAGAGAGCATGTCTTTCTGCGCAAGATGAAAATGATTTTTACATTTTATGCTTTTTTTAGCCAGTACTTCTTTTTTCATACTCAGTGGTCATCAACATGAAGTGTATTTTTTGAAAACAAAATGTCTTTATGAATTTTGAACTTCACCTCTAAGTTCTGTCTTTCCCATATTCCCCCAAGTAGTCCCCCAAGACTCACCTACCTCTTTTGGTTCATGGCCTAGCTTTTTTGATCATCTGAAACTTAACTCTTTATAAGAACCAAAAATGTCAATCTGTATATGGAACGGTGTGCAATACGTACAAGACAGGTTACCTCAGCTTCCTGCTTAGCAGAATTATTGTTTAGCCAAACAAATGGCCATAACCTGGAAAGGAACAGTCCACAGCAGTGATGCTCAGCTGGGGGTGGATTTGCCCTTCAAGAGACATTTGACAATGTCACAATAAGGCCACAGGTGTGCTGCTGGCATGTTGTGGGTAAAAGGGATGGAGGTTGCCCAATATCCTACAGTGCACAGAAAATCTCCCGTTAAAGAATTATCCAGACTCAAGGGTCATTATTGCTCTCACTGAGAAACTCTCCTTAGAACAAGAGCAATCAGAATGGCCAGGCTTCTACTGTGCTCATGTAGTCACAATAGTTAACAATGCAATATACATGTTTAACTCTTCTAAAAAGTAATAATTGCCACAGATAATTAAACAGTAGTCACCTAGATGACTTTTTAGGTGTTATTTATTTATTTATTTCAAAGTCAAAGAGAGCAAGAAAGAAAAAGAAAGTCTTGCATTCACTGGTTCATACCCAGATGGTCACGACGCCAGGGCTGAGCCCTGCTGAAGCTGGGAACCGGAAGCTTCGTTTGAGTTTCCCATGTGGATAGTGTCTTTTGTTTCTCCTAGGTCTTTGGTCAGGAGTTGGATTAGAAATGGAGGTGCTGGATGAAGAATCAGCACCATAAGGAAGGCCAGTACCACTGGCAGTAAGTTTACCCGCAATGCCACATCATCGGCTCCTGTTGCTGATGTGCTTATTTACTCATAGTTTATGTAAATCCCTGAGTTTTAAGATTCTGAATTCTTTCTCCCAACACTAACAGTTCCCTTGTGTTTAGTCAATAGACTGCTAAATCATTTACAGTGAATTTTTATTATGCTCAAAGAGACCATTCTAGAGTCCAGGATTTCTGGCATCCAGGAAAATATATTGCAAATAAAATAAAATGGTTTATTCAAGCTATGAAGAACAGACAGATTAAGAATGTGAACTCTAAGTACACGCAGACTGTCCAAGTACAAGTCTACATTATTCTCTTTCCCCAGACAGGTATATGTCAAAAGCCCCAAACTAAATACACTTTGACCTCACACCAGACTCCTATAATTCCACAGAGATTTCAATGAGTCACCAAAGATATTTCAAGGTTGCATCCTTCAGTGGGCCAGAACCAAGAAACCTATTCTGGTCTGTTTCAGAACAGTTTACACTGTGAGACTAGGCGGATGGTATTTTTCCATGCTGATGGTACATGCACTGCTCAGGCGTGACCACAAACCTAGTGCATCACAACTTCCAAGAACAGAACCTGCGAGTCAGGTTAGAGAACCGCAGTTCTGGGCAGATCTTTTCTAGAAGCCTGGACTTCAGCAGAGACAAGTTTATATCCACCCTCCAGCAAATTCTTGGACATTGGCTATGCTTTCGAGTCCTCATAAATGCAAGAGCAGGTTGCAGATCTTAGATCACAGGTCCAGGGCAAAGCTAAATGCTGTCCCAGGAAATACTCAGTGGTAGCTGCTCTCCATCAGTCACCGGGCTTCGAACGTTTGATCTACAGTTCATTTTTGTTTCTCCTTTGTTTCTGATTTCTTTTCTAGTCCAGGATATCCTGTTCTTTCTCCAAAGTATGTTTTGAATATATTGATTTCTCAGTTTCCACTACTCCAACCTCAGCATCCCATTGCTTCTTTACTGAAACACTGTCAAAGTTCCTAGACATCGTTGCCTCCAATCCAACTCGGCCATAATCCCTTGACCAAGAACACTGCAACCAAAGTCACTGTTATGACGCTTAAGTATGACTTCCATGCTCAAAATTCTTTAGAGATCTATATCCTTTAATCTTCCCTAAAACCTGAAATCTGTCCTCTGACCTCTATTATAACTTTTCTAGTATTTTCTCACAATTTCTGTTCCAACTCTTTGTGTGCTTTCTTAAAAATCAGTGTTATGCTCTGAATTTTAGAATTTTCTCCATCTCAGTGCTAACTCCAAATATTTTTAGTGTATTCATTTTCAAATGTGCACTCTTTCATGAATGCTGACTTCATCCCAAGGTCTAAAAGTGTTCAATCCCTCCTTGAAGGTCTTGCTGAAAATGTTTTTCTCATTCTTCCCTTTAGTATACTCATGTGTCTCTCTTATGCCTGGCAGTTCCCTTAGGGACTACTCTACGTGGCAGATTCTCCTTCCAACTTGGTAGAACAAACACTGTGAGTAAAGCCCACAGCAACTGCAGTTTTCTGCGTCTGCAATGTTTTTAAACTTACCTAATGTGGTAATTCCTTTTCGATTACTGGCATTTGGAAAAAATAATTTTATTATAGCTGTAAATCAAACTGAAAACTACCACAAAGATTGAAAAATGCTGTGTGAACAGAATACTTCTCTTACCCTTAGCCATTCTGAAAGTTGGCTTTATGTATAAACTTGGCCAAATTAATTTCAACTGGCTGATTAATCAATTATAGCTGGATCTGCTATTCAATCAAAGCCTAGTGTTGGCATTGCCTTGGAGGTGTGTTGTAAACGTGACTCGCATGTATAACCAGCTGAGAGGTGAGAGAGGTTTTCCTGTCCTTATTCAACTAGTGGAAAGATCTGAAAGCAGAGCTGAGGCTTTCCCAAAGGAGAAATTCCACCCGTGTTGTCCTTCAGCCGCAGCTCAGGCAGAAGCCATCCTGCTTGACCTCTCTCACTGCCCTGTGAAGTTTCAACTCAATGGACCATAATTATATAAGGCCAATTATCTACAACAAATCTCTCATATCATGACTGACAACCATTATGAAAATTTACACTCTCCAAATTTAAAAGAATAAACAATGGTTGCATGAATACATGCATATTGATGTCTATATTTATGTATATAATATACGATTGTATACAAGGTTATTTCAAGAAGTTTGAGAAATTAAAAAGCAAATTAATTTTGGTGAAAAAGATTCTTAAATCTATGCATTTTTTTTTCCTAATTTATTACTTCCATGACCTTTTGGAGACTCTCTCATTTCCTATCAGCCCCTTAGCTCTTTCACTGTGGGGCGTGTAAGCAAAGCTCATGTGCTCATCAACACAAACACGTCCTGTCTTTGTCACAAACGGCAAGTGCTTGCTGTTTCAGTCATCCTCTTAAGGCATTAGTCCCAGAACCTTGTGATAACTGGGAGATAAAATCAATCAAGGTGGTGTTGTATGAAGGCTGCCTTCGCTGCTGAATTCAAACGTCAGCCTCTCCCACTCCTATTTGTAACCAGTTTTCTTCATAGCATGCCTTTTGTGGTGCAAATATTACATCCTCTGGTCCTCACTAGCACACTAAGCCAATGTCTACTTAGGCTACAGTTGTCCCTGGGTACATTTTCTTCATCAGGAAAGCATGCATATACACATATATGTATACATCAAATGATTAAAAGACACCTTTTGTTTAATATGCAAGTTTAAACATCATGACAATGTTCAATCTTTCTGAGAGTGCTTAGAGAGATAGCCTGCATAGCTGCAATGGGAATTCATGTGGCCTTTCTGAACAGTCATTTACCTCAAAATCGCAAGCTCTTATACCTAAGAGTTTCTGCTGCACACAATGATTTGTGTGCATGTATCTGCTGCTTGGTGTTATCAGTAAGAAAAAAATATTGCCGAGTCAGTTACCTGGCAAATGATAAGGATATAGCTTCCCCTTTCTAATGATATGCAGGCTGTTTTTGCAGATATTGATATAGTCTGGAAGGAAATTTGGAAACTTGAGAAAATATACAAAATATGATATTCAGTGAAAGGATTATAAAGTCATATATTTTATCAGCAAGAGTCCAACCAAAAAAGCAGGCACATGTATTGAGAAATTTACTGCAAAAATTTGATCACATACTTATAAATCTGAAATCCATAGGATAGATTGCGAGGAAAGGATGATGGGGTGGGGTTCTCTCAGTCTGTCTCTTTTTCTCTCTTTCTCCCAGGAACTTCACTCTTGTTTTAAAGACTTCCCAACCAACCAAGTCAGACAACCATGTAATCCAAAGTAATCTCTTGTATTTGAAATTAATTCGACTTTAATTTACATCTACAAAACCATTTCCCAACAATACTTAGCCATGTTCAACTACTCAAGACAAAACTGCTGACTAGTCAGAAATCCCACATACACATTCCATGGGAAGTTCGTCCTGGGAAAAGAAAAGTGTAATGAGAGTGATAAAAATATTTATTCCTATGTGGTAAGATTATGAAAGATTGTTTCTTGTGTCATGCTGCAAGTCTAAATATTTTGAATAAAATATATGCAATGTTGCAATTTTAGTCATAAAATAAAGGATGCTTCAAATGTCAATAAGTTAGGTAGAATCAAAGGCATCAAAGTGAAAAACAAATGATCACTTATCTTCTTAATATAAAAGCTCCTGTTGGATAAATAAAGCATGCGAGTGAAACGCATCATAAACCATCTCATGAGCAATAGATCTCAGAACTTGGGAAGCTCCACCCAACTATGGGGACACCCCAGAGGGGCCGCTTTTCAGCTGGACACAAGAGGGAAAGAGAGGGCAGGGAACGATTTGATCCTTTTGGACAGCGACAGCCCTCACAGGCTGATCTGTTGTTGACTGGAGTACGTGAGGGCCCGCAGGTGCTTAACTACTACACATTCACAAATTTTACTTTAGCACTGATTCTCTCCTGTGTGTTGTGAGTGTAACGAATGAGAGGAAAACAGATTTCCTCCAGTGTAAACAACATGCTTTTCTCATAACACAATTTACTCTCACACGAGTCAACTTCAATCCCTCAGTAAATTCCGATGATAGAAGCAGCTAAAAGAGGTGGTAGAACAACTCCTTGTGTTAAGAGATGACAGAGCTGAAGGCACCAGACGCTGGGTTATTTGCTCAAGGCCACCCACATGGCTGGGACAAAGGCAAGACTGCTTTCCAAACTCCTTTACAGAGTGCAGTACTGTGTGATTTCTGCTATATCCTTCTTAGGCTTTGTAATAGGAACAAGAAAGTTACTGCTGAAGGTAATTATTTAATTTTATTCACTCAGTTGCATTGATTGTGAAGTATTCATTTGCTTAGTCTCCTAATTCTTCATGATGCACTGATAAATGAACAGAAAGTCACTTACTTTCCATGGATGTGGGTAGTCAGTCTTTGTGTTGCTCTGGTACATGTTCGTCTGCTTCCCCACCTTCCCTTGGTGGAACCTCCTCCTTAATACGACAGTATTCGGAAGTGGGATCTTTGAGAGATGATGATGTCATGAGAATGGAGTCCTTATAGATGGAATTAATCCCCTTCTCAGACAGACTCTAGAGATTTCCACCATACGAGGACATGGCAAAAAGACAAATGTATGTGAGCAGGAAACATTGTCCTCACCAAACTCTGAATCAGACACTACCTTTGTGTTGGGTTTCGGTCTCCGGAACTATGAGGATGCAACTTTCATTGTCTACAGGCACCCAGTCTGCAATATTCTGCTGTAGCCTGAGCCAAGACAGGACTCTGGGAAGCAGTGAAATGAGGCAGAAGGAGCAAGAATTGTGCAAGATGGTTGTTCCAGATTGTTCAAAGGAGCAGCATGTGTACACACTGAGTGGCCTTGGGGAAGTTTGGAATCCCTCCTGAGCGTCTCTCATCTTGAATTTGACTTACTCTTTGCTTCCTCAAAGGGTATTTTGAGAATTAAATGGGATAACATATGCAAGGTTCATGGTCAATAGAGCCACATAATAAATATTAATCACTTTGCCCTTAAGAGAATGATGGCTTCTTTAAAATATGACTACAGAGTCCTTTTTTAACAACAACAATAACAACAAAAGTGTTTTATAGTTAAAGAACAGGGAGGAGGAACATCTGTTTATGGTGTCCTTTGGTGAAAGAACATTCATTTGTATTCCAGGGCAATGATGTAGCCCTAATTCTCCAGACGCTTGAATGCAGTTAGTGGGAATGGATCATTATTTAGCCTCCCTGGAAGGGAGGGAATTACTGGTGAGCTCTTGTAATAAGGGCTTTAGAGCAGCCATTTCTGAATCCTAATTTCACTTTGTCACATGACTGAATCTCCTGTCTGCTAATGTCATGCTATTCATAAAGAAGAAGTTTATGCTTAAGAAAATATTTAAGGGACTTTACTTCTCCAGATGTCTCTCTGTGTCTCTCTATCTCTCAAATAAGTAATGAAAATATTTTAAAATGAAATTTAAATCCAACTGCCCATACAGTTTCAATACTCTGCCATAGTCTGGGTAAGTGTCACAAGGAATGCAAGAGCACTTGCCATCTTGTATCTCTAGCAAACCACTGTTGCCAACACGCAATCCCCGTAACTGCTCTTGGGAACCTGTTCAGGACAAGAGAATGGTCCCTCCTCGGGCCTTGGTCTCTGCCTTGGCAGCATGCTCTTTTCTGGGGGAGAAAGCCTGAGTGTGACCCCCCTCCAGGTGTGGTGGCTTGATTAAAGGGGTCTGTTCCTAATCCTCACGCTCACCACAGAAGAAAACAAATTAATTCAACCAGATGTTTGTCACAGTAACACATCTGCAAGGTGACAGACCTTCAACATCCAAAACAGGCATATCTACTTCACCTATCTAATTTTTCCATCAACATTTACAAGCATCAAAGGAAACATATGGCACTCCAAAACCCAATGCAATTGAAATATAATCCTGTTAAATGTCAATATTTTACATTTTGTTTCTAAATACATTAGACCAGGAATAAAATATTTCTACTTAATAGTGTCATTAGATACTATGGAGACATAGAAAGATTAATATACTTTCAGTTGTGACAATTATTTGGACATTATATTGGTCAACTCAGGCTGCCATTATAAAAATATCCTAACTAGAGGACATAAACAATAAAAATGTACTTTCTTCACAGTTCTGGAGCCTGGAAGTCTATGAGCCGGTCTCTTCTGAGGCCTCTCCTGGGTTTGCAGATGGCCACCCGGTTGCTATAGTCTCATAAGGTCTTCTTTCATTGCATGTGTGCTTCTTATTCTCTGTTTCGTACAAGGAGAGCAGTCACACAGGATTATGACCCACTTGTTCATATAACCCCAATTACCTCTTCAAAGAGCCTATCTCTGTGTAACATTTGGTAGAACAGGTAAGACACCACTTGGGAAGCCTGCCTTTCATGTCTGAGAGTCTGAGTTCAAGTCTGGCTCTGCTTCTGATTCCAGCTTCCTGCTAAAGAGGACCTTGGGAGTCAGCTGGTGGCGGCTCAAGAATTTGGGTCCCTGCCACCCATGGAAGAAATCCAAACTGAAGTTATAGTTCCTGGCTCCAGCCTGGCCCTGCCCCATATGTTGTGGTTTTCTGGTGAGTGAGTCCACTGACTGAAGACTTTTTCTCTCTCTCTCTCTCTCTCTCTCTCCCTCACTTTCTCTGAGAGACCCATTTTTCTTGAACAAAGAGAAGAAAAATGCTAAGAATTTTTGAGGAGGAAAGAAAAGAAACAGAAAAAGAAAAAAAAATCACTTGTTTGAAAGACCTTATCTCATTCTGAGGTTCTGGATCCTAAAACTTTCAATTCAATCAATTGAATTTCATCCAATCCTTAACAGAAATCTGTGGGCAAATCTTTGCAGTCACCTTACCAGTGGGGACACTGTTGGCCAGATGTTTGATGCCATCTTCATCCCTTATTCAACAGTCCATCAGTTGACCACAAAGGTTTCCAGTGTGGTGATGATTACATGCTGGTGGTTCTGGTCCCATATATAGAACCACAGCTGACCATAGTTCTTACCCCTTCTGCACTAGACAAAACAGACACTTCAGAAGGCAGTTGCTCATTAAAACAGACAAGGGTGGAAGAACAAAGATTTGCTTTGATGGTATTCATTAAAGGTAGCTGCATTTATAAAGACCAAAGAAGAAAATGAGAAACATCTATTCCTGATCATTTAACAGTTTCATAGAATTTGAAAACATAGAATATTAAAATGCTGCTTTGGTTCCTAGCTGCTCTGCTTCTAACCCAGCTCCATGCTAAGTACCTAGAAATCCAGTGGCTGATGGCACAAGTATTTGGATCCCTGCAGCCACATGCGAGACCTGAATGGAGTTCCAGGTAGATGGAACATCTCTTTCCACCTCTGTCTCTCCCTCTCTGTTAATATGCCCTTCAAACAAATAAAATAAATCTTTTGGAAAAAAAGACAGTTTGGACTCTCAACTGCACCCCCATGTTCCTTTCACATCATATCACCCCTCCGTCCTCCTGATTTTGGCCTGATCCAACCCTGGCAGTTGTGGGCATTTGGGGAATGAACCAGCTGATGGATGATCTCTCTATTTCCCTGTCTCTCTGTCTTTCAAAGAAACTAAAATTATAAAACTTAAATATTTTTAAATGGAACATAAAATGAGTCTGAATCACCTATTAGGATTCATTCTTTTGGAAATTTTTCAGACTATCAAATGCCAGTTATCGTTTCCCTTCAAATCATCAAGTCTGCCTGGAGGTGATATCCTGTGTTCAAGACTGTGGTCTTTGGAGGTAAACCACCTCAGGGGGTGCTGCTACTGATTTGCTGACCTAACTTCCCTATTTCTGAATTTTTTCACCTGGAAAATGGAGATAATACCTACATTGTTTTGTGAGTCTGAAGACTAACTGAGATAATGTATATGGGGTGCTTAGAGTATTACCTGCTACATAGTAAGCACCCTCCCGCCCGTAACTTAGCATAATCTGACAATAGTAGGACAGCAATACGCAATTAACAGACCATACTTGGAATTTCAAATTCTAATTTCTTTGCTTGACTAACAACAAATAAGTCAATACTCTCTTATGACACCGGGCAGCAGCAACAAACCTCAGTTCTTAGCTGTGTGATCAGAGAGCTAAACATCAACCCTCTGATGCACTAAATGACCAAGTATGACAGCACTGAATCAGGTGTGTGAAATGCGTTTTGGACTGAGGCAATGAGTGTTTCAACTTGCAATGGATTTATCGGAACACAATTCCATCCAAAGTTGAAGTGCATCTGTATATGAACAAAACTAAGATAAGTCATCTGATGGATGGTGTACAATTGAGCTCTACTGAAGAAGCGTACTGAGCGTGAAGAAGTCAGGTGTAGACAGAAATGGCAAAAGGTCCCTGTCATTGACAGCCTTGGAATGTGAAGAAATGTAAAGAATTTCAGCAATTAGGACAAAATTTCTGGCAATGAAGTGGTCAGGTGGCCATGTGTCTAGAACCAGTCTGGGGACTCTGATGAAGACAGTCCACTCCCCTGACAGGCCATAAGGTAAGGTACTCTACCAGCTGTCTCATCTTTTTACACACACACACGCACACTCTGCCATACTAAGTTCAGTAGAACTCTTTCCCCTCCTGGCCTCAGCAGTTCATCTCTTTGCCCTTTCCAGTAAAATTCTTTGTCAGTTGTCACCTCATCTGCTTGCTCATCAGCCACACATTCTTCGTCATGGATAAAAAGTTCCCAGAGTTTGAATCAGTGGTAACATTACTATCTTCTGATTTTCTTACTATGTGCATGAAATTAATGATACAGACTACAAACTATCTTCACATAAATGCAAATTAATTAATGGATTAATGCAGTGTATAATGTGCTAATATGTTCACCTGACCTTCTTAGTGATATAAATAAATTAAAACCAAGTTACAAACACTATGTGGAGTGTCATTTGAGATCAGGCACTTGCACACTGGGTTGAAACAAGGTAGATTCGAGGCAAATAAAGACAATGAAGCAACATTTGTTAGAAGCTGCCTGCCGTCTCCTGAGTTCCATTTGCATGTGACTTCAACCTGTACATCTGCTGGTTCTAGGGCAGAGTAGACTTTTCAAATACAGACTCCATGTAGTCAGTGACTGCAAGAACTTGCACGGAGAGACTATTTAGTGCTGAGGTTGTTGAATAAAACACCAGCCTTTCGGGAAAGACCCTGATTCATAAAATTGGAGAAACCACACTCTGCCTATTTATTATTTTAAAGCCTATCCCTGGAGGAATCAAATCAAAGAGGACTTGTTTTTATTAAATAGGATTCCAGAGTTTGTTGCAAATCGGCCGACTTTAAAAACATTCACAGGATTGAAGGTTCAACTGTAATAACTTCTTTCTCTCTCTCTCTCTTTAAGCATTTTCTTTACCAAGTATATGCATTTGGAGCCATTCAAACACATCAAATAAAGAAATGATGGAACAGTTTGTTCTCCTTCATCACAGATCGTTTCTACGGAAAGCTGTGCTATAATGAGTATTTCAAAGTGGATTTGATGTTAAATGTACTGGATATAAGTACTACGCTGTTGAAACTTTTATAAATAGAATGCTGTATAGTAATCAATTTAAAATGTGTTTTTCGGGTGCAAAGAAGATAATTGCCTCCTCAAACTATTAAATCACTTTAATAACTGTTTAAATTAAAGAGCTGGGCTATGAATTCAGGAAGTCAAATACCTGAATACTTAGCATCATGTCTATGAAATACCTTGAAAATTAACATGGATTTCTCATTTAGAAATACATCCTGCCTCATGCATGACCTTCTTCGGAGCCACATCTGTGTTCCAGTCCTCATCCTAAAACTGGCTGATGACCAGACTTGGAACATTTGGTATT
Source organism: Ochotona curzoniae (assembly GCF_017591425.1). NCBI lineage: Eukaryota > Metazoa > Chordata > Mammalia > Lagomorpha > Ochotonidae > Ochotona > Ochotona curzoniae. Next base: position 2,865,623 of record NW_024466312.1, on the reverse strand, counting down.
TTTGTCTCACAGTCTTTTCACCCATAGAACAGTGCTATCTGTTCCCTCTTTCGCATCATAAACAGTGATAGTTACAAATTGCTTTGAATTTACTTTGAGTTAATTTCCTAAATGTATGATTATTACCACAGAATTTTAGAACAGGGAGGGTCACAACCAGTGTCCCAGGCATGTCTATGGACCACTGACTCAACATCATTTCAGGGCTCCAGTAGCATGTATAGCTTATTTCTTAACATGTTTGCATATTCACATTAATATTTAAATCTTTATCATTTCTAAGATTTCTTGGATATGGTAGAAAAGTGTGGGTGGTTAAGTTCAGAGGAATTCAGACCAAATTAAAACAAAAATCTACATTAAAATCAAGGAGGCATAGGCCTTTGGCTTGGTGGTTGGGATGCTGATTGGGTACCTGCATCTCATATTGGAGTACCTGGATTTGATAGCAGCCCTAGCTCCTGATCCAGCTTCCTGCCAGTGCAGACCCTGCAGAGCAATGATGATAGTTCAAGTAATCGTATCCTGGTAACACTTATGGGAGATACAGATTGAACTGCCTGCTCCAAACTTGGAGTCACTATGGAAATTTGGAAGTTTTCTCTCCCTTTCCTGCACATAATTAATACAAAAAATTTTTTAAAGAAAGGGCACAGAGATATGGCGAAAGACTGCCAAGATTTATATGTCATATTGGCAAATGAGACAGTAGAAAGATGATTTTGGAAAAGAAGGGCTGATTGGGCATAAAATACAGTGGAGAGTACAATGGAAGCTTGTTCTCTCATTTCCCATTCTGGAACACCTCAGTCACAGTAAGATCTTCACAGTGAACATGGAGAAGTCACGAGTTGGCACTGGGGCCAAAACAGATAATGCACAGAGGGGTTTCACTACATGATCTCCATGACAACACCCCTGAAGCTACAAACTGATGTGTTATTAGAGAGGGAGGGTCTGCTACTCCCTCTGCTACTGGTCAAGTAGCAGAGTTAGTATTTGGGTTTTTTTTTTAATTTGGTTTGTTTAAAAATGTTTTATTGGAAAGTCAGATATACAGAGAGAAGAGACAGACAGGAAAATCTTCCATTTGATGATTCACGCCCCAAGTGGCTGTAACAGCTACAGCTGAGCTGATGTGAAGCCAGGAGCTGGAAACCAGGAGCTTCCTTTGGGTCTCTCATGAAGGTACAGGGTCCCAAAGCTTTGAGCCATTCTCAACTGCTTTCCCAGGCTACAATCAGGGAGCTGGATGGGAAGTGGGGCTGCCAGGATTAGAACTGGTGCCCATATGGGATCCCAGCGTGTTGCCAGCCGAGGACTTTACTTGCTGCACTACTGAGCTGGGTCCAGATTTAGTATCTGAAATGAGGTTTGCTTCTTAAATTTAACAATGATCTTTGTTCCCATTGCTGATTATTTCCTAAGCATTGAAAGATTACTGTCCTCTTGAAGGACTTCTTAAGACTAATTTGTCTTCTCCCAAATCCTAATCATGTCCAGCACAAAACTAGTGTTGAGTTACATATTTGTCCCTGGTGACAGATTCCCTGATCATGGATGTGTTAGACTGTGAGTGCCCTGAGGCCAAGCTTTCTAGTCCTCTGGTTTCTACCACCTTCCCAGCACCTATCTCAGGGATGAACAGAGAGGCGATACCCTAATGTTGATGGAATGAGCTGTTAGATCAACAGCTTCCAATCCAAAAGATTTATTGGAAACCAAGCCTTCCCCAGCACCCCTCCTTCAGCTATAAGTGTCCTTGTCCTGTCTTTTCACACTGCTATAGCATTCTTAGTAAGAACTTGAATATGAACTAAACATGTAATTGAACAAAATAATCTCCTTAGAAACTAAAATGCATGGTGCCAACATGGTAGCCTAGCAGTCCAACATTCTATCTACTGCACTGGCATCCTATGTGGGCATCAGTTCCTGTGCTAGTCTCTCCACTTATGATCAAGCTCTCTGCTTATGCCCTGGGAAAAAGTAATTGGTCATTCCAGTGCTTGGATCCCTGCACCCACCTGGGAGAGCTGGAAGAAGTTCCTGGTTCCTGGCTTTGATTTAGCTCAGCTTTGGCCATTGCAGCCATCTGGGGAGTGAATCAGGAGATGGAAGAGTTCTGTTTCTCATCTGTGAATCTCTCAAAATAAGTGGATAAATCTTAAAAAAACAAAAACAAAAACCAACCCCAAAGCATTCCTATTCAGTAAGATGGTTCTGTTCAGCAGGGCAGAAATTGATTGCCTCCTTATCTATGAAGATAAACTTTTTTTTTCTTTGGCCCCAAATCTTACCCTTATTACTTTGAATTGCTGCCAGGGTCAAGGACTAAGATTTAGTTAACATTTTCACTTTCAATCATTTTGTGATGGTCCGTATTCAAGACTCATTTATTGGAAAGGTAGAGTTAGAGATACAGAGGCAGAGAGGTTTTCCATGCCCTGGTTCACTCCCAGATGGCTGCAATGGCCAGAGCTGAACAGATCCAAAGGTCGGAGCGAGGAACTTCATCCAGGTCTCTCATATGGGTGTTCTGACCAAAGCACTTGGGCCGTCTTCTACTGCTTTTCCAGTCACATTAGCAGGGAACAAGATCAGAAGCAGTTTTTCCAGGGCTATATGGGATGCTAACACTGCAGGCAGTGGTTTTAATCTACTATGCCACAGTACCAGTTCTAAGACAACAGTTTTCTTATGGACTTGCTTAACAGTAATTTCTTAGATTTTTAATACAGTTATGCTTAGATTGAACATTTCTGTGGGATCTCTCTATTTTTTGCAATTTGTATCTCACAGCAGAGGCAGTGACTATCTGAAGCTCATAGTCATAGTGCTTCTTTGGCATATCCAGCAATCCAGGGCAATTGCAGATGGAAGAATTCAGCAATCGATGTTTACAGTCCTCAGAATCTAGCTCTTTGGGTCCAGTGCAATGGCTCAGTGGCTAAATCTCATTTTGCATGTGCCAGGATCCCATATGGGTGGCTGTTCATGTACTGGCTGCCCCACTTCCCATCCAGCTCCCACTGGGAAAACAGTAAAGAATATCCCAAAGCCTTGGGACCCTGCACCCACAAGGGAGACCCAGAAACTCTTGGCTCCTGGCTCCTGGCTTCAGATTGGCTCAGCCCCTGCTTTTGCGACCATTTGGAGCATGAATCAGCAGATGGAAGACCTTTCTCTCTGTCTTTTCCTCTCTCTGTAAATCTGATCTGCTTTTCAATAATGATAATAACAATAATGATAATAAAACCTTTTTAGAAGACTGTAGTTCTGTGTCAATTCCCCGTTTCTTCACTGGACATCTTCTGTGGATACTAACACTTAGCTCTTTCTTCTTTCAGTGTTTGATTCATTTTGAAGAAGGTTCAGGTTTCAGCCTGTGATTTGAAGCACAGCATGTCCTCTCTGTGTGGACATATAGAGTATTAAGGGCATGTATTTCCAGTATGGTGCAACACAGCATGGCGTGCACAGCACGCTGACAAAACAGCATGTTGATAAAACAGTACACTCACCTCAGAGCAAGACATGAAATGAAATCCTGTAAGATTTAAACTTCTAAATCAGTCTGTTTACCCTTGTAGAGTTAATGAGATGTATCCTATCACATCAATTCTTCTACTTTCATAATTTCACATTTATTTGTGTGATATTGTGATGAATGGCTATGCCCCACCAGGACTGCCAGTTGTCAGACTCTAGGCTGTCGTTACCTCTAGCTGCCTGTTTTGTTCACTATTCTATGCTTATAGGTTAGCACAAGGCTTAAGAAGTCAATAAAACTATCAAGAAAGCAAAAATAGATCACTCTACACTGTAAGTGTACAAGATCTCTTTCCTGGAAAAAGCACGTAAGACAAAGTTTTAAACTTTGCTTCAAACACAGTCCCAAAACAGCAGAAACAAATCACTTGGGATTCTTGAAAAAGAGTCCCAGGCTCTAAATCAGAATCACCAAGCCATCCACCCTTCAGTACATATTCAAGGGGAATTCTTAAGTATCCTGCAATTGGAAAACCCACTGCTGGTAGTTCTTTTATTTGGTAGCATTGTATACTTCAAAGGAATGTTTTCCATTTTAAACCAGCACTTTGAGCCCAAAATATTATTGGGGCGACTGGGGGTTACATATCAAAGGCAAATAACATCAGAGGAAGCAAAGACTTCACTCAAGGATGGTTGGGCTGCATTGTGGACTTGCTTCACAGCAGGTTGGTTTTATGCCTTTATTTTATATTAAGATTGTATGTGGTCTAATGAAAAACTTGAGATTCTAGAATTTTCAGTCTTTGGGGATACACATACAAGTCTTCCTGTCATTCAGGCAGCACCTAGGACAGATTGTTTCCAGCCAAGTGGCGTGTTTGATGTGAAAAGCACACCTCTAATTAATCATCATGTGCCCAGCTGGGGCACTTTCTCCAGAACCACTGCAAGCATGACTGAAGGGCCGTTCTCACCTGCTTCCCAGGAACATAGGCATTATATAAATGGCTTGCTAATTTTGTCTCTGGGCTTCTTTTGCTAATTTGGTGCATTTGTTTATTTTTGTCAGACTGTGAACTAGACACTTCATAATCGGGAGGCTGTAATGAGAAAAACGTTGACTCATTTTGTTAGACATCTGGAGAGGGAGGAGAAGTGCTTCGTTCCTTGAATTTGGATTATGAAAGGTAGGGGTGTTTCAAAAAAGAAAAATAACTATGCTGCTTATAATTTTGCTCCCGAAAATGCTGATTAATAGCCAAACCAAGTCAAGTAACACCTTGTTCCCACTTGCTAGCAGTGAATTTCCAGTAGAGAGGGCTTAATAGAAAATAAATCCAATGCAACCTTCCATTTTCATTTTCCTGTTTACTATATTGCAAGAACATGCCTGATTCTTTGAACAAAAGTTTTCATTACATCGGATTCTGCCTTATTGAAACACTCAAACAAGTTGTGCTCCTTTTTCTCAGATCTTAAATGAAGCAATTGATTCCCAGTGCATGGAAGAATTCTTGACATTTTAATGAAATCTTTATCTTAGAGTAACATGCTGTATTTTATATTTCAAAAGCAGGGGGTTAAAAAGGTCTCCAAAGTCAAAAGCATCCAGAAATCTGCTGCTCTTAGAGTATACTCCACATTCTTCTCCACGCTGAAATATCCAGTGTAACCTTTAGTAGAATGTGTAATTCTAAACTATGTCTCAGCACTCTGTTAGACTCCTTTGAATCTTCTGAGTCTTCATTACTCTAGTGAACTTTTCTGAACATTTTATATCAGAACATATAAACCAAAAATTGTTAGGTAGTAATACAAGTGCCCATTCCCACTATTAATATATCCTATTAGAATATCACAATTAATGAGCTGCACCCAGTTTTCTATGTTTTTTTTAAATCCAAAATCCTTTCATCTTCTTTTGTCAACTTTTTGTGTTCAGATTAACTTTTTTCCTTAATTTTAGCTCATAACAGTAAGGGAAAAAGATGTGGTATTTGTCTTTCTGTTTTGGGCTTTTTTGCCTCTAATTCATGTTCTCTAATTCCATCACTTTTACTGCAAAGAAAAAAATGACATCTAAGTCTCTTCTGAATTAACTATTCTGAAAATACTAGCAAGAGTTTTCCTTATAAGAGACACAGTCTTAATGAAATTGCCTAGTGTTTGAGCTCCATGAATACTTGACATGAGAAATTTCCCTTGTATAAAATACATGCCAGCCTTGACTGCCACTTTGCTGAAAGTGTGTACATAACTTGAATTATATTACCACATCTTTGCTTCCCAATCAGGTGTCAAACTTGGCAAACAAAGCTTCAACCGAATTAAAAGATAGTGTCGAGCACGGCTAAATTAAAGGAAACCTGTATGTTGAGATTACTAAGTACCAGGCAGTAGTCACTGCCTAAATCCAAGGAAACCTTTGCAGGTAGATAGCTAATCTAGCTTAGAGAGAAATGAAATGATTGGGTCAAGTTTCTCCCTGTTTTCTCATAGATAGAACAAGAGGGAGAATATTTAAAAGCTGTGCTATCAATATGACATAGAAAAGGGCTATGTGGATATTTAAGTTAGGATCCTTTCCCTGTGACTTTATTTTCACAGGTAAGGACAGGTATTAAAAAACAGATGATAATGGACTCAAACTGAGACCCAAAGTCAAGCAACTCTTTCACCATAGGACAGCCCCAAAGATGTAATTATCACTTTACTTCCCAAAATTCTCTCTTAGTTTCCTACTGAAGCCTTCCATTGCTAGACCAAGTTCTCAGAAAGCAAAGCCTGTGTCAGCAGCACCATTACCCGTTGAAAACTCAGAAGACTTGTACAGATTTCAGGTTCCACTCCAGGCCTGTTGAACACATATTTCCATGAGCTGCTCAAGTGATTCTGATGTTCTCTAAGTTTAAGAACCACAATGCTCATATTGATTCAGGTCAGTCTCACCTTGATTGCAATTCGCTTTCTTCACCTTCAGGGTTTTCTAACTTTATAGGAAGCAATAGAAGGACCTTACCACCCAGGCCAGAAAGGGAGAAGCACAGGCCATGACTGGGATCACAGGGCTTGCAATGCAGGCATTTGGCTGTGTCTCCTTCTCTGTTTCTCTGCAAGATTTTCATATTGTACAGGTGCTCTTCTAATTTCATAGGTGCATGTATTTTATAAACAGCCCTGATTATTTCATTCCAGTTATATTCCATCAGCTGCTTTTAAGTAATAAATTCATGGATTGGTATTTCTATAATAATTTCTAAACTTTCCTCCATCACCATTTCCATAGATTTTACTAAATCACTTTTGGCATCCATTATATTCCATTTTGACATCATATAGTATACTCACTAAGAGAAAGAGAGGGAAAAAAAATTCTATCTGCTGGTCTACTTCTCAAATGCCTGTAACAAACAGGGCCCAGCTAGGCCTGGAACCCAGAGCTCAATCTGGGTCTCCCACATTTGCAGCTGGGATTCAATCATTTGAGCCATCCATTGCTGCCTCCCAGGGTGTACATGAACAGGAAGCTGGAATTGGAAGCAGTGCCAACACTTGAATCCAGGCAGTTCAGCATGGGACAAATGTGTCCCAAGTAGACATCTGGACCACAGGCCCAGCCATTTGACCTGTTTCTGCTACAGATTAGCGTCAAAGAAAGATTTCAGATAGCTGAGTGCCACAATAAGAAAGCTTGCTGCAGAAAATGTAAAGGAAAACAGGGGGTAATGCATGTACAAATAGAATCCTAAGCGTGCAGTAGTAAACACCATCTGCTTATGTAAGAATACACAGCTAACTACTTCCACCACTTCTGTTAAGGCTTCATTCCCTTTTCACATGCATGTTAAAAATATATAATAAAAAATAAGCTTTTGTTCTTACCAATGCATTTGTACTGCATAAAATCATGGACAATCATGCCCAGAGGAGCTCAAATATATGAAATGCAGAAATTCTTCAACCTTACTCACACCACACAGGGAAGTACAAGCGAACAGACTCAGTCATGTTTTCCTTAGAAAAGCAAATCTGACTCTAGTGGGTTTAAATTAAGAAACTGATACATTCAAAAGGAATGAAGGATCACAAAACATTTTTTTCTTTTGGTAGAATTGCAAAGCATACATTTACTGAGCACACAGGATATTCTTATGATTATATCACTTGTTTGTGATAGAAAGGCAAAACAGTAAGAATCTAAAGGCATTCTTCTGCACTCTGTAATTTTTTTCTCTAGAAGCATTTTCTGTGGAAATTCTGGAGAAAGGGTAACAGTGAATGCTTTCTGCTTTGCAGAATGTACAAACTCCACTGATGTACACCACTCTGCTGATAGTCCATGAAGGCAGCCACAGATTCTCCATAAATCGAGTGCACAATTGTGTTCTAATAAAACATTTCAAAGACACTTTTTTTAAAACACACACACACACACACACACACACACATACACACACACACACACACACACTAGATACTGGGCTTGTTCAGTCCCTGGGAGTAGCCTGGTGCCAGTAGTTCTACTCTGGGAATTATTTCCATGCACAACACTGCAACCACTGGCCTTGAAATCTCTTGCCTGTCCCCTGGTGCGGCCTGGGTGTTCTCTTATGAGTTGTTAGTCATTCGCCCATGCACCCATTCATCTTCTTTCAATATGATTTTTTATGATGATAAGTCTAAACTCATTCTCCATCCAGTCCTCCCTGAGCATGCTGTTTATTTGGAAGCTTGCTCACAGAGCAACTGGCTTTATATATTTGCCGAGATGTTTCATAGGAACTGAAACTCAGCATTAAAACCATTCTTTCTCACGATGCCTGCTCCTCCTTATTGTGGGCTTCCCGTGTAGAGACTGGCACAGTCATCCACCCAGGCTGAGAATTACAGCCAATCAATATGCTGCTCAACACTAAGCTAAATGTAGCCAATGCTACTGGCTCCTCTGCAGCATCAATAGCCATGACCTGCAGCTCTCTGCAAAGCATGGACAGATAACAGAAATATGGTGCTGGGTACAAAAGGAAGAAGCAGAGTATATTCTGTGATGGGACAGAACTTTTAAATTAGCAATTACTCATTTATCTATGTGTTTATTTACTTGAGTGATCCCATCTGATGAGTCAGCCCTCAAATACCCAACAATGCACAAGGTTGAGCTGATCTGAAGCCAGGAGCCATGATTTCAACGCAGGTCTCCCACATGTGTGGCAAGAACCCAATCACTTGAGCTATCAGTTGCTGTGTCCCAGGATCTGTATTAGCAGGACTGGCATAAGGAGCCAGACCATGGAATTAAACTCACATACTGCAAAATAGGACAAAGATGTCCTCTACTGGCATTGTAACTACTAGATCAAATGCCTATCCAGAGGTGCTACTGTTCATTTACTCTGGAATTCATTCATGATTTAAAAAAAAAAAAAAACAACATTTTAAGTTTTTCAAAATAGAAAAATCCTGGTCTACAAACCACAAAATGAGAGCTTTTGGAAAAATACAGGGTAAACAAAGTGGAGGTTGGAAAAAAAGAAAAAAAAGAAGAATATTGACCAAAAAAGCTTGACAAATGACTGCAGTAAATCATTCTTAACTCTTCCTTCTCAAATTTGAAAGTTGCATTACAAGGCTGAAAATCACATTTGCCATCAAATTAGTTGAAACAAATGACCACTTGGTCAATTATTATGATATTTGAAAATCTGAAAAAACCTCAAAAAATTGAGGTTATGCATATAAATTTTAGTTAATAGGTTGGGATTTTTCTTGGTTTTTTCATTCTATTTGTAAGGCAGAGAGACATACAGAGGGAGCTTTTCCATCTGTTGATTAACTACTCTAAGCATTCACCAGGTTCAGAACTGGGCCACGCTGAAACTGGGAGCCAGGAACTCCAGCCAGGTCCCTCACTTGGCTACAGGGGTTTAAGGACCAGAGCCATCAACTTCCACATAGCAGGGTGAGCTCTAGGATAAAGCTGCACCAGAAGTGGTATAGCCTGGATTCCAGTCAGCTTTGTCAATATGGAACGCAAAAATCCCAAGCAGACGCTTAACCACTGTGCCTAGCATCCATCCTGCTATGTGAATCTTAATGATGTTAGTTCCATAGCCTGAACCATTGTTCATTGCATTCAGGATTTTTTTTTATCACATATGAAATTTTCTGAAGTTTACTAAGGAATCCTGGTGTCAGCTTCAAGATGAGAATTTCTTCACATCTACTATGCTGTGAGCTGTCTCTGTGTGGTGGGGCTTATCAAAACACAGCAACACATCTGAGAGCGCATTGTTCAGCCAGGCATATGCCATGACATCATTGCAAAAGGTTTTTCAGATCTACTACATGAAAGTTTAAAAGCAGCAACTTGAGAAGGTTGTCAGCTATAATTTTTTAAATTACTGTGAGATAAAGCTATAGTATTTTATTTTCTGCAAGAATAATTCAAAATGAAAATACCATTAGTTGTTGCTAAGGGGAATGTAAGCCAACTGAGAGATGATTAAACTGGCCAGTATCTAATATGCGCTTTGGTGTGAAATTTTTATACACTCTGTGAAATGATACAAATCCTTGAAAAGCAAGTTAGGTTCTAAGGCTTAGGACTAAAGCTGAATATATTGAATGTGAGAGCGCATTACTTTTATCAATTCAAACTTGCAAACCAGGAAAAAAAATATTTTACTTTAAAAATACAGCTCAGTCCTTTTAATCAGTTGCTGAACGTTTCGCTTTTTCCTTGATTTGGATTCTTCTTATAAGACCTTCAACACCACTTTGACTTCTTTCAACCCAATAAGGATATGCAAACCCCACATCGGGGGCCAGTTTCCTCACTCAGCACATTCCTTTATTCTCTTGTGCAACTGCTTTTCAAACTGCAAGTCACTTCTGAAGGACTTTCGTATTCCATATTGCCCAAAAATAGGCTGCAGCAAGGGCTGTCTATTTTTAAATAACAGAAGATTTCCCTTGAGGAGGGAAGAACAAATTGTTGTATCCATAATGTACCCTCTAGTCTTTTACTTCCAGATAAATAGCAGTGATGGAGAACAAACCATTTGTTCTGGCCTTTCTCCTAAGTGTCTGGATTTTCATAGAAGTGAGGATCCTCAGGTTCTTGGGAATCTGGAGGTCTTCAAGTCCGATGCTAATGCCACACTCTTTAAGCCAGTAGGAAGGATACTGCTAACTGGGAGGAAGGGAGTGTGGTGGCAGTCATCCAGGAAACACTGTCTAACGCAGCCACAGGCCACATGGCTCTGGCTGCCACTCAGTTCAGCCCCTCAGGATCCATAAACATTGGCCTGCAACTTGAGAACATATCCAAAATTAGTGCTAACTCCACACATACAAATTATGCATATACATACTACATATATGTACAGTGTATCTCCTAATTTTGAGTGTGTTGACAAATTTTTTTTACTATTCTTCTAGATCCTATATAGAACAATTAATACTTTGCTTAAAGTGCTTATCTTGGAGAAACACCAGAACCTAAATACAGTTTTAAAAATGTACATTAAAATGCTTAAATATTTTCCTCTATTTTAAAATGTAAATTATAATTATCAGTGCTCATAATTAAAATCTGAAATAGTAAAAAGTGTTTATCTTATCAGATTTTATAACATAGGGACTTTAGATAATAGATGTAAATGATAGAAGCAGGACTTTTTAAATTCAATTAGAATATATATTTATCATAATTCAGCAAGAGTTTGCTGCTGTTGTTTTAAGTTTTGATTGTTGTTATTTACTGATAATTGTAAAATTATTCATGCATTCAAATCTCATTGGCAATGCAAAGCTGTGAAAGATTGGCATTCATTCAAAGTTTTGAAACAGTCACACATCTGGACTCACCAGGGTCTTATTTCAAGCAGTCTGGATCTTAAACTGTAAATTGAAGCCAATTCCCTCCATCTAAAGTGTTATGTCACCATATTTGGGCAAGGAATGGAGAGATTGTAATGCATAGTCTGAGTCTACACTATGTAAAAGCTAATGTTTTCTTTCTGTTTACGTGAAGTTAGATCACCACACTATGGAAAGCATTCATGAAATGAGCAAGTTACCTTTAACATAGTAATAAATGTAGCCAAGGAAACATTTAAATTGATGATTTTAAAATGTGTGTGTTGAGAGCCCAGGTTGTGGTAGAGTGCTTAAGCGGCTGTATTTCACATGGGAGGGCTGACTTCAGTTCCAGGTGCTGCACTTCCAACCCATACATTGCTAATACCCATGGAAAGAAGCAAGTGTTGTCCCAAGTACTTGATCCCCTGCAACTCACTTGGGAGACCTGTATGGCGTTCTCAGCTCTGGGCTTTGGCCTGTCCCACGCCTCACTTATGCATCCTTTTGGGAAGTGAACTAGGATGGATGATCTCTCTTTACCCTGTTTTTGCCTGTCCGTCTCATTCTGTCTGTCTCTCTTTCTGATGCTCTTTTAAATACATAATTCATAAATATTTGAAAAATAAAATACAAACCTATATGCTAGCTCTTATGTTCCTGCCTATTGTTAATTGATGATCTCAGCAGAAGTGACCCAATTTCTCCACAGGACCTTAAATAAAGATGGGTATTCCCTTGCTTGTATTATATTAAAAATGGAAATAATTCTAGCAATAGGGACGTTCCATTAACATGTGAGTTGTCAGTGTAGGACAGAAACATGAGCTCAAAAGGAAGTTGATTTTCTGAGCAGTCATAGGAAGGCAGCGATGTCCTTTATTTTGATCTTTTATAGGGGCATTGATGGAGGGATTGAAGGAAGTTGGACATTGGCTCTTTGAATCATATCTTAAATCAAGAGAAGATACTTCAGGTAGGAAGACTGGGAATAAAGCATATGGACTAGTAATTTAAAGGCCTGGGCTAGAATTGCCTATGAAAGACACTCAACATTTTAGATTCATGACATATAGTTAAAATGTTGTTTGTTTTTTTTTTTTCACATTGCCTCCCAAAAATACATTCACTGGAGTGGATGAAGTTCCCAGAAGTGTGGCGGCTGCTGGGGGTACCTGAGTCAGGTTGGACAAAATGCTTGAGGGCTTGAGGCCCTAATCCCAAGCACCATTGCCATGTGGTGAGCGAATCCTGGACTTGCGAGTGGCCAGAGCACCAACGTTGCTGGGCTTTACATGCTGGCCACCTGGCAGTGAACCCTGGGTTTTAGGGGTTTGGAATTACTGACTAGGATCATCCACACATAAGTCCACTGTACATTCAAGTGAGGAATGAATCCCGAGGGACTTCCGATGATAGGGCCACTGTACTCGCAGCTAAGTGAGGAGATTGAGACCTGGTGGTTTGGAGGGGAGAGTCTGTAAGATCTGTATGGGTTAAACTGATGTACCAGCTCACATAGGAGTCTTGAGTAGGGCTTGTTAGCATGGAACATTGCTGACTAGCACATGCCAGACCATATGAAAGGTAGGGCTGAGGACCTGTACCGAAGGGCTGGATCCCAGTACCTGACTGAATGTTGGAACAGGGGATGGGTCACATTAGACAGGGCAATGACACTAACCAGCACATAAGCAAACCAGGTACGGGGGTAGATTCTGTGGGGGATATTTGGCCCAACTCTGTGAACATACATGTCCCATTGGTTAGCTTGAGAACTGGGGTGATGATGGGCTAAACTAGTGTGACCATGGAACCTGCCACACTCACTGGTACAGAATAAGAAAAGACTGGGCAGTGGGCAGGTCCAGGTTGAAGCACCCACATGTGCATCCTAAGTGTGAGGTGGGCTGGGCTGCAACACTTACCAGCTCATACAAGACCAAGATGGAGGGGCAGGATATACTGGATAAGGGCCTATGACCCACTGGCATGTGTGAGATCTAGGTCTTGGAGTGGGCCAAGTGGGGGAATGTGGGAAACTACCTCATGAGTCATAGGTCCCGCTGATGAGCATATGGTCCAGGCCTCGGGATTGTGCAAGCAGGGCAAAGTACCATTGGCAAGTGTGTGGGTTAGTTTTAGAAGGGGGCGGACTGGGCAGGGTTGAGGAAACCTTAGATCACAAGCAAATGCAGAAACGAAGTTGGAGCACAGGACATGCTGGGCTAGGCTGTCACACCTACAGATCTGCATAAGCCATGGATGGGAGCAGACTGAGCAGGGCCAGGTTCCAGCACCTGCCAGCTAGAGTTGGGACTAAGAGCAGACCAGTTCAGGCCAGGCTATAGCACTGTAAGGCAAAGGTGAGGGACTGTGTCAAGCTGCGTCAGAGAAACCACTGGCACAGGCAAAATCTGTGGCTGGGAACAGACCTGAATGCGCAGCTTAGAGGATGCCTTGGCTGTGTTATGGTTCCCACTGGTGAGTGCAAAGTTGAGAGTGGAGAATTCTACCTGATCTGGACATGGTTGCATCCTCCCCTGGCACGAGTGTGGACTGAGTCTGAGATGCTCATGAAGAGTGGGGTAGGTGTAGGATGGGGCTGGGTTGGGTCTATGCCCCTACTGAGCTACGCATGAGCTGTGTCTGGGTATGGACCAGGGTTTGTTGGGCTGTAACACCCAATAGTAAGAATCAGAATGGGTGGAAGGCCAGTCAGGAAAGGCCATTGTTCCTGCTAGGACAGGAGAAGGGCTGAGTAGGGCTGACCCAGGCAGTCACCAATAGACTCAAGATCTGGCACTGGGAGAGATTCTGATGGAGGAGCTTGGGGAACTCTTCTATTAGGACACAGTCCCTGCAGATAAGCACAAGAACCACAATAGGGAGCAGCCCAAACCAGTCCAGGGAACGGTAACTACCAGTGCATATTTGGCTCAGATTGGGGTCAGGCCAGTTCACATCACCTGCTGGTGAATCTGAGTACCAGAATGGAGTGTGGGTAGGGTTGGTTTGTGTCACAACCCATGTCAGTTCACATGAGGGTTTGGACTGGGGGCTGCCTGGGCTAGACTAGGCTAAAGCCCCCACAAGCATGAGCTAGAATTGAGGGTGGGGCAGGCCCAGCCGGGCTACAGCACCCATTCACAAATGCCAAGGTGAGGCAGGCCATGCCAGACTGGGCCACAGTGCCCAACCAGCACATGTGAGAACCAGTGAGGCTCCTCTGCTGGGTCACCAGTCCCACTGGTGAGCATGAAAGCTGGGATGGGGATAGACCAGGCTGGGCTACAACACCTGTTGGCTTCAGGTGAGCTGGATTGGAAACAAGCCAGGCTCAGTTGACTGTTCCTACTAGCACATGCACAACCCAGAGTGGGATTGGGTTGAATAGGCTTTGCTGCAGCAACTGCTGGCAGATGCTGGTGCCAGATGCAGATTCTGTCGAGACAAACTGCAGAACCACCTAGAGAGTACAAGATCCAGCAGGGGAAGTGAACCATTAGGGAAACAGTGGGCACCTCCCTCTTGGGTTGCCGTGAGAACCAGGACTAGGACATGCATGAATAGACAAAAAGTGGTACCTGATGGCACATGTGTGGACTGGATAGCAGGGGTTGGTTGAACTAAATTTCAAAGCCCATTGACACGTATGAGAGCTGAATTCTATGTGGGATGGACTGGACTAGTCTGCTGTACATGCAGCAAGTATGGGAACCAAGGCAAGGGTTGGGCCTGTTTGGGGTTATTGTGAGTCGTTCTGAATAGGCTGTAGCTCCCACTGGTGTACGTGAAGGCCGAGTATGTGTTCGGCAGGATCGGGCTGGGTTTCAATGCCCATTAGTCTGTGTAGAAGACAGGACTGGAGGCAGAACTGACCCAGCAATTGCAACTAGCAGCATATACATAAGCTGACTGGGGTTATAGACTGTGCCAGACCCTGTACTGGCAAGCACATACAAAAAAAAAAAACCTCAGATGAAGTTTCTGTGGGGATTCCTGCATCTGAATTGCTGGATTTAGAACCCCAATCATGGGGAAAAATTACAGGTTCCATGGGCTGATCATAGAGAGTTGGGCCTCCTCAGTGGCATAGTTGGAGTAGTGGATGGCATGTTCAGGTGCACATGGAGACTATGCAGTACCTTGGCATCTGTAGAGGACACCTGGTATCACAAAAGAGGACAGATTACAGAACAAATCAATCAACCACCCCAGCCAAGTGTTGGTAGTGAGTACCTGGGCAAATGGAGACTCTAAGGTAGCTATGCCAACCAGTAGTGTTTGGAGAGATTTCATCTTGAGTGGAGTGGTGAGACTGGCAGTAATTCATAACTGTTGAACTATTGAAACCTCTTGAGCAGTGCCCTCAGAGCACGTCAGTTCAGGGATCCTGGGATGGTTGCGAGGCTGGGTGTGGCTTCTCCCCTTATATCCCTCCTTCCCCCAGATACAAGAAGGAAAAAAAGAGCATGTGGAAGTGGTGATCTCACCCACCTTTTTGTAGTCCTTGACCCTATCACTCTAATCAACTATGTAAAAATCATCAAAAATAAAAAATAATTTTAAAAAATACATCCACTGAGGGAAGGTCTTCCTGACCATGATTAAAAATTTGGGCCAGTACCCATTGTAACACATCCTTGTGACTTCCCAGACCTACAGAATATTTGAAATGGTCTCTCCCCTGAGCACTTTGGTGGATCCTACAGGACACCTATTCCTGAAAACTCCTGATCCCTGGGTCATTAGTTCCTTCTTTTGCAGCCCCGTAATCATCTGGTAGACCAGCTTCACACATAATTTTCTGGGTCTAAAATATGTCTAGGCTGATCGTTCCTATGAATTATCTACCTCTGATCCATGGGTATCCTAATAAGTTCAGGCCATTGTGAAAATATACTGTAAACTAGGTGATTTGAACAAAAAAATGATTTCTGATAGCAACAGAGGCTAGATCTGAGATCAGGGTGCTCCAAGGTTGAATTCCAAAGAGAACTCTTACTCCGTGCTGAATGACTGCTTCCTCGTTTTTCTCACACGTAAGAAAGAACAAGAGACAGAGGGAGCATGAGCCTGGTTTTTCCCTCTTCCTCTTGTGGTAAGTCCACAAGGCTACTTCATTAGGGATCCACCCTTTTGACCTGCTTCAACTTGAGTTGACTCCTAAGCACCCTTTCTGCAGATACATTCGCATTGGAGGTGGGCCTTCAACACATGCATTCCGGAAAGGCCAAGTTCAGTCCAGAGCAATGGGAAACACTCACACATCCAGTTCCCAAACTAATAACCATCTGATCCTCACGCCTGACACTGAATCAGCCATCAACCCTTCTATGATGCCCAGATTGGCACTATTTATTTATGCACCATCTAAATTGAGGGTTTTTTTTTCAGTCATACATCTGAGAATTCTACAAATTGTTCTGTGGCATGTGGAGGCACCAGTACACCACAATACTACAATTGTTGTGGACGTGAGGAAATGATCATCAACCCAGTAATGTCAGTCAGCTCACATTAGCTCATCCAATAGAACTCAGTGAGGGACATAGTTATTACTATTGCTATGCTTGAAATGAATTTAATTACAATGATTGCTTTAAAATTTCAAGTTTCACTAGAAGTTTCTATAGATTGGTTTTCTTTCTACTTATCAAACAGAAAAATATAGTAATAACTATCTCAAAAATCTAGCACTAGTATTTTTGGCAACATATTTAGAAAATTAGGATTCTTTTTTTTAAGATTTATTTATTTTTATTGCAGAGGCATATATACAGAGAGAAGGAGACACACAGAGAAGGATCTGCCATCCACTGATTCACTCCCCAAGTAGCCACAATGGCTGGAGCTGGGCCTGATCCAAAGCCAAGAACTTGGAGCTTCTGAGTTTCCCAAATGGGTGCAGGGTGTGTTTAGCGCATGCTCAACTGCTTTCCCAGGCCACAAACAGGCCTGGGATCCAAGCTGGCACCCACAAGGGATCCTGAAAATGCGAAGCAAGGACTTCACCCAATAGGCTACCACGCTGAGCCTGAAAATTAGGATTCTTAAAAATGATTCTTGAAACACAAAATTACTTTATTGCCTAAAATAAGTGAACAAAATTTCTAAAATTAAATACCTGCAAAATATTCTGAATGTGGTGCTTGAGGTATAAAGCCTGATTTTTTTTCCCCCTTTAGGAAAGCCAGTCTGTGGACTGTGTGTACTGTGTATTAGATATAAGAGAAAAAAGGAAAAGAAAACAAACAGTTGCTTCAAAGCCAACAAATCTTGAGTATATTTGGATTTCTAGAATGGTTGAATTATAATCAACATGGAAAAGAAAACATCACTAAAGCATTCTCTTGACCAAAATACACACTCCACCCTTCAGCCACTTCCTCATGCAAGCATGTGGACATAAAAATTATTTGCCCTGCCCTGTCTGCTTGTTAACTAACCACTACAGTGAATAAGAGGATTTTAGGTCCCGTTTGCCCAAACATGTCTATGAAAGGCACTAAGAGATGCCTTGAGCATGTGATAATTTGATTATCATTCCAGCATATAGAAGCATCATGAAAAGGAAGATTTTTCCTTCAGAGAATTGTTACTGAAATGTTATACACTGCAAACCAACTATGAATGATATCTAATAAATAAACAAGGCCAAACAGAAATAACATTGATCACCAACATTAAGAAATATTAATAAAAAAGAAGAAAAAAGAAATATTAAAAAGAATAGAAAGAAAAACGGTTCATGAGAAAATTTTTTAAAAGTTCTCCTCTTTTGAACCTAAGGTTAAAATGGCATAACATAATGCTTATTATTTTAACCTTTTTAGTTTTCTATTTATTTACAATAAAGACACATAAAATACATTCATACTGTTACACAGCCATCACCAACCACCCAGCTCCAGACTCTTTTCATCTTGCAAAATTTAAACACCATATTCATTAAATAATTGCCATTCCTTCTCCCCTTGCCCCCTCCCTCTCCCTCCCAGTCCCAGACAGCTACTTTCCATCTTCTTGGTTTTGACTACTACAGGCGCATAGCATAAAGTCGTTTCACACAGCCTTCAACTTGACATGTTTTATTTAAGGTAATGTGCTCAAGGTACATCTGTGTTGCAGCATTTGTCACTAGCTCCTTTCCTCTTAAGGTTCCATAATATCCTGTGGTTTGGATAGATCTCACTTTGCTTATCTAATCATCCTGGAGGAATCTAAGTTACACCCAGCATTTTGCTATGTTCACTAATGATGCTGCATACATAACGTAAAGGTATCTCTTTGAGACACCGTTTTTGGTTGGGTCCTTGACATATACACATACAAGCGAAATTTAGGATTCAAATACTAGCTTTGCTTTCAATTTTTTGAAGAGCACTGCATTTTTTTTCCCACAATGACAGTACTGTTTTAACTTCCCACCGACAGTACACAAGGGTTCTACCATTTTGCAGTTCTCACAAATATCTAATACATTCTGTTCTTCGTTCTTAGTTATCCTAATAGGTGTGAGCTGACATCTCATTGCAGTCTAGATTTGCATTTCTCTAATGACTAGTGATGTTGAGCATCTTTTCTGTGTGCACCTTGTCATTTATATAATCATCCTTGGAGAAATGCCACTTAAATTCTTATCCCATTTCTGAAATGAATTGTTCTGCTTACTCTTGAGTTAAGGAGTTCTCTATATGTCCCAGATATTAGTAGATTCATAGATACGTGAGGAAATTTCCTCACTTGTCATGCTAATGCTGAGAATGAAAATAACAAATCATGCAGCAAGAGAGAGAATAATTTTTACTGTCAAATGGCCACTATGTTGTTCTTCTCTGATGCAAGTTAAGACATAGGAGCTTACCAGAGGGAAAGGAAGGGGAGATGTAAGTGAATATGTAAAAGGCAGATTCATTCAAATATCTGTTTTCTAAAAATAAAATTTTTTTTAATTTACTTATTTTACTTGAACGTATTGGAGAGGAGGAGAGGCAAATAGAAATCTTCCATTTTCTGCTGGTTCATTGCCCAAATGACCAAAATGGCCAGCACTGGGCTCATGCCAAAACTGGGAGCCAGAAGCTTCCAGATCTCCCACATAGGTGCAGGAGCCCAAGGATCACCACACCAGTCCCTATAAAAACCCATTTAATACAGTCCAAAAACTACTAAGTGCTTAGACTGATAGTGTTTTCACCCCTGAATGTGAAAAACCTCTTTTTAGAAAAATGAATTTCTCTTTGAAAGTTAGAGTTACACAGACAGGAGAGACAGAGGTCGTTGTTGTTGTTGTTGTTGTTGTTAAGATTTTTTTTTTATTGGAAAGACAGATTTCCATAGAGAAGGAGAGACATCCCCAGATGATGGCAATGGGCAACACAAAGTGAGGCCAAAGCCAGGATCCTGGAGCTTCCTCCTGGTCTCCAAATGGCTGATAGAAGCTCCAAGACTTGGGTCATTTATTGCTGCCTTCCTAGACACCTTAGCAGGGAGCCAAATCAGAAGTGGAGCAGACAGGACATGAGCTGGTACCCATACAGGATGCTGATGTCACAGGCTATGACACAGTGCCAGCTGAATGTCCTTTATAGGCTGAGAAGATTTATTGTGATATTCTGTGCCTACACATCTTGCCAAAACCACATATTATTGAGTCATTTCATTATTTATTATATTCTAACCTAAGCATTTTTCTTCATGAATCATCCAATTAAATGAGTACCCTTTACAATGGTTGAGGCTTCTCCTTATAAAATCAAACTCATTGATTTAGCAACATCAACCAGCAAGAAAAAAAGGCACCAGCACCTTTTCCTTGGAATGAGGTGCTGATGTTTGCACAGTTACCTGAAAGCCCTATAGTCAATGTCAAGCACAAGGAATCCAGGACTAGACTAGATGCACGGCCACTACGAGACATTCTCGCAGCAAAGGCTGAGCTAAGGGTCATCTCTGTGAGCGATAGGAAAGTCAGTGTACTAACATGCCTGGCCAAGGAATAATTCTCACCCCTAGTATTTTCCACACAGAAGGATGACTCCGAGATCTGGAAATAACAAAAAGGAAAAAATTGTGAGATGCTAAACAGGCCTTACCTTTTTCATATTTTCAGCTGAATTGGTACATTTGACGCATTTTCCTAGGTGGGCGGTTGATTCCAGGAAAAACACATTTGTTTTCTAAGAGACAGTGAAAAGAGAGAATGAAATTTTATCGCCAATAAACAGAATGATAACTATTATTATATTTCAGATTTAGATCTCTTCAGGAAAACATCTGATGCCAATGAAAAACAAAATCTTACAACTGTAATCATCTTTTTCTTTTTAACACTTGAACTTCATACAATCATCCACAAAGGGTCTTACACAAAGCGTCTCTCCAACCGCCAAGGCTGTGAGGGCTTCTCTTGAGATGTCGCTCCGTTTCTCCTGAACTACAGTCTGAGATAATAGTATTCCGTTCTTGCGGAAAACATGATAATTCTGAGTGAGACACTTAGGCCAATAAGTATTGCTGTACTAGGCCTTAAGAAACATCTTGGTCCTAGCAAACTTAAGGTGTACTTACATCTATATTACACTCAAAACCGTAGCAGACATATCTACACCACTCCCAGACACTCTCACAAACACAGTTTATTTCAAATAGCTTTACACATCTCTACAACATCAATCTGATGATGTCAATATCTAATTTTTATTTATTTGTTTAATTGGAAATTCAGATTTACAAAGAGAAGGAAAGATAGAGAAAAATATCTTCCATGCTCTGGTTCATTTCCTAAGTAGCTGCAATTATTGGAGTGGAACCACTCCAAAGCCAGGATCCAGGAGCTTCTTCTAGGTCTCCCATGCAGGTGCAGGGTCCCAAGGCTTTGGGCCGTCCTCAACTGCTTTCCCAGGCCACAGGCAGGGAGCTGGATGGGAAGTGGGGCTGCCAGGACACGAATTGGCGCCGATATGGGATCCCAGCACATGCAAAGCAAGGACGTTAGCCATTAGGCTACTCTGCTGAAACCAAAATCTAATTTTGGGGCTGTAACTACCACCTCCAGCAAACGGAATTGATCTAAAAATCATTATACAGTCTAACAACTATCACAGTGGATCTTTCAGTCATTTAAATAATGTTGAGGAGAAATCACTAATTTAGTATATTGCAGTATCCACATTGCAGTATCTAGGTTCAAATCCTGGCACTGGTACTTTACTCATATTATTTGCTAATGAAATCTGTGAGGCACAGTGGCAATGTCTCAGGTCATTGGGGGCCCTGCCATGCTTATGGGAAAACAGGAACAAAGTCCTAGCTTTACACGTTAGTCTGGTTTGGTGCTATTGCTTACAGACATTCACAATGAGCTGTGGGATATGAGTACTCTATGTAAGCTATGCCTGAGATCTGTCTCTTTGACAATCGAGTTAAAAAAAAAAAAAGAACAAGTTCCACTGGTGCAGTTAATGACCTGAGACTACATATTGTCAAGAGGGGAAATGTCAGTGACCAAATATGTAAAAATTTATATAAATCTAAACATGAACATAGGAAATAGGTAATTGGCACATTATGCTAAATTAAAGGTAATTATTTTTGAAGTTATTTCTTTATTTTGAAATTCAGAGGAAGAGACAGGGAGAAGTTTTCCATCTACGGGTTCAATCCCCAGAGATTGACAATGATCAGTAATAGACCAAATCAAAGCTAGGAACCAGGAGCTGCGTCCAGGCCTCCCATGGGGGCATCAGGTACCCAAACACTGGAGCCATCTTCTGCTGTTTTTTCCAAGCCATAGTGGAACTAGATTAGAAGCGGAGCAGCCTGGACACAAATTGGTGTCCATATGATATCCTGGCATTCCAGCCAGTGACTTTACCCAATAGTCCACAACACTGGCCCCATAATTATCCATTAGTGATATAATAACTGATGTGTTTTATCCTTTTTGGAGAGGAAGCCATATGTGAAAACTATGTTCATGGATTTTGATGTATTTCAGCTCTGCATCTGGAAATCAAAAGTGTGCTCATGTGAGTTTACAGGGATTCTAGGACAGGATGCTTCATGTCAGCAGGTCGGTCTCAGGGATGAAGGTTCTTTTGTGACTCATTCTGGTTGCTCCACTTTTAGAAGGCCATTGCCTTAATTCATTGTGTGGGGAGTAAGAACAAGGGATCAAAATAAATACTGCAATACAACCTCTTGCTTCCAGCTAGACTCCCTACTTCTCATGCCTCTCTAACAAATGCAATGTTGATAAATGACTTTGATAATCAGAAAGAACTGGTGCTATATCTGTACCTGAGATCTGCAAGAAGAGCTAGCGTGTACTGAACAGCTAATATATTCAAGGTGTTTTACATGTGGTATCTGAGGGTTGGAAATTACCAGCAATATGGCCAAAATCTCCTAGTGACAAAACTTCATTAAGAAAATTGTTCCTTAAAAATGTTCGTATTTTTCCTCAACAGATAGCTATCTTATTCAAATATTTCTGGAGTACCTACTTAGGCCAGATATTATTTATATAGATTCATCTAACCTTAATGAAATCATTGAAGTGTTGCTATTATTATCCCTAGTGCACAAAAGAGAAAACTATTGTTTAAAGAGTTCCTTTCTCTCTTTCTCTCTTTCTCGCTCTCTGGAAGGCTGATTTTCAAAACAAAGAAATAGTTCTTTTTTAAAGAAAGTTCCGACATGCACTTCATGCATGTCTCATAGAATCACTAAGTGATTGTCCTGCAAGCAGAATGATAGACTCGTTCACAGTGGACAACACAACTTTGCAGGAAACAGATTGCACCTCTCTCTCCTATTTCTTGTCTCTGTCTCTCAGACAACAGCAGAAATACAAAGCCAGTCTTTTCTCTGAGTTTGGGAGTAATGCCTTAGGAATATTCACAGCCCTCAGACATCCCACTTCCTCACATCCTGTGGGGGAAGTATGGTTACATGACTCAGTGTAAGTTGGGAATCAGCCCAGAGCTTTTGGAATATCAAGTTCAACACATAAAAATGAGAATAGTGCCCCATAATAATCTTCACTCCCCACTAATGTTGATTCTAAAGATGTGAATCATTCAACAAGAAGCCAAATTCTCCACCTACGTGCTTTTTGAGCTATCAGGAAAAAGCATTTTTTAAATGTGAGTGGTTAAAATACTTCCCTTTTGTTACACTTTTGATAAACACAGAAATAACAGAATAAATTGAACACAGAGGGTGTGCATATAGAAATGAGAGAGAAAGAGGCAAGTACCACATCCACATGTCACAAAGCATTGCAAAAATCAGTCAGCGATCAAGGTATTCAGATGGCACAGGCAACACAGTTAAGAAACTGATTTTCCAGACAAGAAACAGTCAGCTCTGACTCTCATATCCCTCACTAGGTAGGACACAAACGTCAGTTACTCCTCACTAAGTTATTGAATATTTCTCTGCACACCCCTCCTGAAACTTTCTTGCTCCTCAGTTGTTAATATATGGCTTGTTAGAGTTATAAGCCTGTTTGGATTATCATAAAATTCACAAAGTTCAGTAAAATCTCACTTGAATAAGCTGCTAAATATAAATACGAAAAAAAGACATGAGACAGCTGAACAGTACCCTACAACCATTTTAAGGTTTACAGCAGTCAGCTACGTATAAACTAAAATTAAGATGTCAATGAAGTAGTTACAGGATGTGGTTAAAAACTTGCATTTTCTAACACATTGGTCATTCAGTAGCATATTAGTTAACTTCATGATGTTGTAAATTTCCATTTTTCTTCATGTTGTTGAGTTTATGTTGTGGCTTTTCATTTGAGAAGATGATATTCTGCCATTACTTTCAAATCAATGAAACTCCTGAATTTATCTTGACAATAACATGCTGGACTCTGCATGGTCCCGCAATGATGGAATTATGACTGTTTATAGGCTGTGCTACAGCAATAATATGGAGGAAATCAATATGGGGGAGGGGTTAGAGGGAATCCCAGAGTCTATGGAACTGTGTCATATAATGAAATAATAATAATAATAATAATAATAATAATAATAATAAAGAAATTGGTTTTCAAATCTAAACTCTTAAGAATGATTAACTTCACAAAACTTTTTTGTCCCCTTTTCATTATAGACTTTATCTGAGATATCAATTCCGAACAGTCTTCTTAAGCCAAGAGGAATGGGAACAAATCTGTGTAGCTAACAAAAGATCAGAATGCTTTTTATTTGTTTGTGTTTTTTCCTAATGGTCCCATTGAATTGTTTTATTAAACTGGCTTATTGTTGGATATTTGTTATTATAACACAAATTAATTCAAAAATATTTGGAAAAGATTTCAGAAAAAAATTTCAACTTCAAACAATGTAGCTCAATAATCCAAATAGTTGATGTCATGCTCCACTTTTTGTTCAAGAAAAGTTTCTTTTGTGAAATACATGAGCTCTTGCCAACAAGTCAGTGTTCTCAGCCCCGAACTTAGTTTGCAGCTCAGACACTGAAATCTTGTTTTTTTTTTTTTTCCTGTCTTCTAGAGCAACAGATCTCAGAGAACCATGTAACACTTTGGGTCATCTACTCAGGTTGTCATATTTTAGTCTTGAATCTCGGGATCTTAATCTCCTGTGATGTCTGATGTCTGTTTCAGGAAACAGAATTGAAAGAGAACCCTATGAGTAACAACTCTTTCAGCATCTTATCAACTAGAACCCAAACCAATCAAAGCAGGCTGAAACAGGACATTCCAAGCCAGTCAGAGTCACGTATTCCTGTACTGTTCAGTCATAATGATGGTTACAGATGTAGGGTCATCATATTAACCAGCTACATAATTAGCTTGGCTGCCTGAATTCTAAACATTCGACTATTGCAAATAACTACTTTTCCTCTGAGTCAAGTAGGCAATCATCTACTTTGTCTCTTTGACCCTCAGAGAACTAAGGGGTAAAAGAAGTAGAGAAAATTACCCAAAACTTAAAACTGCATACATCGCCCTGGTACAAGAACAAAGCTAATGCACAAAACAAAATCACACGGGAACTACTTTGAGCAGTGGAACTGCAGAATTCATCCTGATGTTTGTCCTTTGCCTCTACTTTCTGCTGCTCTGTCCTTTCTGACACACTTCTCCCTTCACCATTCTTTACCTTCCTGGTGACCTATCGCATTTTGACTCTTTCCTTTCCCCTGTGAGGCTGAAGGCTCAACCCTCCTTCCCCAAGTAACGGATGAACACCCTGTCCAGGTGTGGGCCAGGCAAAGGAGCTGTATTGGCTTCTGTTCGGTTCACCTTCCTCCGAAGTCACTCCTGTGCTGTGTCATCTGTTCTTTTCTTCCATAACCCACGAAAGTCATGCAAAAACAATCACTTTCCTGTCCAACAGTGAACACATTCCAGACGTGAATTCTCAGTCTGTAGCCAATTGTTCAAAATTCAGACATAAACATACAGAGTTCTCATCAACTGCTTCTCTGAGGAAGGTCTCCTCCCCACCCGTCTGTTCCCTCATACATCCCCGTAAGAGCTGAAGGCATCGCATTCCTCTGCCCTGTGTAAAACTTTATCTTCTCCGTGTGCTGGGCGGTCGTCCACAGACCCTTCTCATTTATGATAGGGAGAAAACAGCTTTCCAGGCTGAGTTACTGTCTATAATGATCTGTCTGCAGTCTCCCCTTTCCTTGCCCCTGCAAATCTGTATTTTCTATTTTCCAAGTCGTTTTGGTTTAACTGATTCTTTCCCACGGTGTATTTTGTTTTCTCAGCGAGCTTTACTTTGGGGCTGGCGCTGTGGCACAGTTTACGAAGCCATTGCCTGTAACTTTGACATCCCATATGTGAATGCTGTTTGAAGTTTCATCAACCTCACTTTCTTCTTTCTGCCAATACACCTGACAAGACAGCAGTGGATGGTCCGAGTGCCTCAGTCCCTTCTGTCCACATGGGAGACGTGAGTGGTGGTTCTGGTTCCTAGAATCTACTTGGACCAGCCCTGGTTTTTGTGTCCATTTTGGGGAGTGACTCAGAGGATGGAGGATTCCACCCTGCTTTCCCATTACTCTGCCTCCTTTCCAAATGTGTATGAATAAAATATATATTAAATACAGAAATATTTTAAAATATAACAAGCTTTAGTTCATTGGGCCTGGAAACATGCAACCTGCTCTGAATATTAACAGTAAACTCAGTTATCCTCTCTCTTTCATGACTCAGACTACTCTCTTATCCCTCTGCCCTGAGATGCTTAATACAGAAAGACCATTTGAATTAAACATACCAAGCTTGGCATGCTTCTGACCTCCCCAACTTTTTGCAGTTGTCAGAATAGCTGTGCTGTCTTTCTGCTCAAGCAACCCATGGACATGGGCCTCAAGTGGTGGGAACTTGGGGATATGTTTAAATTAAGAACTGGGTTTTGCAAGTGCTACACAAGAGTAGAACAGAGAAACTCAATGTTGAAAAGTAAGTGAAGAGGAGGCCACACATTGCAAAATCCATGATCCATGTGAACCAGGATGACGACAACAAAGAACACATTCGTCTACGTGAACAGGGAATGCTACCAGCAATCATGATTACAAATAATAGATGAAGGGGAAGGGAGTGCTTGTTTTTTTTCTTAAAATTTAGTCATTACTTTGTCTGCTACAATTTAATTAATAACAATTACCCAAACATTCAATTTCCAAAAACATTTCCTCACAAATGCCAATGTTCTAATTCTCTTTGGTCTTTTTAGTCTCTCCCACTTGGTTGAAATTTCCTGGCTTCCTTTTGTGTTCAGAGAATACATATGTTGGCACTTATAGGATTCCTTCCTGGTCCATCTTCCCTCTTCGTTTACATGAGTTTAAATATATGTATCTATTGATAATTACTCTGTTTATATCTCTGGCACAGACTTTGGTCTTGAGGTCACACTTGAATATCGAGTTCCCTGACTTTGGATGATTCATCCAAAATGGAATTCTTGTTACTTACCTTGATCCACCACTCACTCCCAAGAACCTGATGTTCACTGAGAAGTCCCTATTTTAGGCACCATCATTATCTAATTAAAGATATCAGAAACTGGAAGACATCTTGGGAAAATATTAACGATTCTACCAACAATATATATCTTTCTTCATTAGTCCCACCAGAATTATAAAAATATGTACCTACTCTGCATCTCCATTTCTCAACTGAAAGTCAACTTCATTCTTCATGTAGCTGGCAAAGTGATCACCTTAGTCCTTTATGCTGTTATAATAGAATACCTGGGATTGGGTAACGTATAAAGAACATGATTTGTTTTCCTTCAGTTTCTGAAGCCTGATAAGTCTGTGATCAAGGGGCTGGTGTCAAGTGCTGGGTCTCACTACAAAAGAAGGGTACAGGGAGAGGCAAAATAAGAGGAAGGGGGCCACCACATCCTATAGCAAGGACCCCATGGCTGAGATAATGGCATTAACTCATTTGGGAAGGTGGTTCCAAATATCGCCTGTGAGGCACCACATCCTTTATTTTTTTGAAATTACTTTATTTAGACAAATATTCATTAGTACAAATAAAGAAATAAATGCTTTTAAGGAATGATATGCCCTAGAGGCAGAACCTGGGTCAATACAGAATTTATCTCTATGCAACAAATTTTGCGTACATAAGCAAGATAAGATTGTCCACATCCAGCTGCCTCTGCAACTGGCCTGAGCTGGCCGTGTCTCCGGTGGAATCACTGGACATCCACAATCACACTCAGGCTGAACTGTGCACTGCTCACACTTTCTGTCGCAGATAATTCAGAGTCTCGTAGAAGTCTCAGTTCACAATGTGGATGCTACCAGCTGGAGTCTTGAGATACTCATAATTTTCTTTGGTGCAAAGGTTACCAATGCAGAAAATGTGACTCTTTCCTGGCATACTTTTTAATTAATTTATTTGTTTTAATTTAGCCAGCAAACTGCTGCATCCAGTGGTGGGAATGTGCCCATTTCCTAATAACACTAACATCCATCACCAGCTCTCCTCTTGGTCACCGCAGTCGACAATGCCGTCTTCCTCTGGCTCTTTGTTCTTAACTAACAGCATGATCCATACATTTTCTGAAGACCCTTCCTTTTCTTTCCTTTTTAACAGTTAAATCTTCATTTCTGTTTATGTATTTTCCTAGTGCAATATATGCAGTAAGAATTCAGATTCACTTTTTCCAGATGAAATTCTTTTCAGATTTATTTACCATTGTTCCAATATAACTTATTGAATAATCTTTCTCCTCTTAATTAGAAATTCCACCTTTTCTTGTGTGACAAATTTCCACTTGCCCTTGAATCTTTTTCTTTATGTTTTATAGGATTCTACTGTTTGGACTCCAGCAGGACTTTGGAGGCCCCCCATCTGAATTCCACAGTGTGGAGCACATTTCCAGCACAAGAAATTTGGGGGAATACATTCAAGTTACTGAAATGATTGCTTTTTATTCAGAGTATCTTATTGTGCCCTCTTAGTTAAAAGTCTTTCAGTAGTTTCTCATTGTATGAAAGTAAATTCCATTTTCTTGTCCCAAATCGTGCAGTCTCCCGTAGCCCGGCCCTCCTGCTTCCTCACTGCACCTCCGCCACACAAACCTCTGTCATGACTTTTTTGCCAGGAAGATTCTTCCCTTTTTTGATCAAATGGCTGCCTCCTTATCATCTTGAGTCTGAACTTAAAAGTCGTTAGCTTTACTAAACTTTTGTTTACTGTCTTACACCACTTAAGTACAAAGGTTGGGGATTAATTGTCTTGCTGCGAGTATTTCTTTTTTTAATGGTGAAAACCATGTATTTAGAATTAGAAAGCTGGATGCAGTATAGCTGATCCCAATTTGATGGCAACATGCAGAACATCGTAATCGGGAGCCAACCACGTGTACGCCTTCTTTTCTCCATCAGGCCCGATCAGGAATTGATTTTGGACACATCGATGTCATAGAACTTCTTCATAGCTTGTTTGATCTGGTGCTTGTTGTCCTTGACTTCCACAGTGAATGCAAGTGTGTTGTCGTCTTTTATTTTCTTCATAACGGACTCTGTGGTCAGGGGACACTGGCTCTTCCTGGGGTGCTCCTCTAAGGGTACTTGGGCTGCTGCTGTTGGCGCCGCGCCTTGGTTAGCAGGAAGGTAGATGGGGTCAAATCTTCTTGTGGCTGTGGACACCTTTCAGCACCGCCTTCTTGGTCTTCAAGCCTTCGCTTTGGCTTTGGCTTTGGGAGGGGTAGGAGCTTCCTTCTTCGACTGTGTTGCCATTTTCGTGAAAAGTGGCACTTGGATTTTTATTGCCTTGCACAGTGTATGACACATGACAGTATTCAGTAAACACTGATTGAATGAATCAATGAATATCAAAGTTAGATAATGGATTACAACTAGAATAATAAAGACAGTTCATGCATGTTTACCAAACATTTAACCTAGTTATGACTATGTCTCATTTCAACATGTCAGATACATTTTGTTTTAAATGTTGATCACAGTAGAGCGCTTACTTCACATACACATGATATGTTCACAATTAATAGTCATGTGTTTATAGCTCAACTCAGACAATTAATTCTGTCTGAAGCTTGTTGGCTCCTAATTTAAAAAAAAAAAAAGATTTGGGGAAATTTTTGGATAGTTTTAGCAAATTTGTATGTCTGCAACATAAGCAAAAACTTACACTTTTATTGACCTAATATCTGTACAAACTAAATGCCTTAGCCAAGCAATTAATAATATGTAAATATTATGATTTATTAGTCTGCAAATGATTATGAGATCATTCCATTTAGTTTTTGATACAAATAACTTCTACTGCTATTTTCTTTCTTTATTCCCCATACATTATATTCTATATTTATATTCTAAAAATCACAACTTTGATCCCAATCATCCTAGGCTGACAATAAACATGCTGGATTTCATCAACTTTTCTGTACACTGAGGGACTTTAGCATGAAACAAAGAATGTACTGTTTATAAAGCTTTATTGGCTGGATGCTAAGATAACAGCTGCAAGCAGTTAACTTTGGGAGATTCTTTCTTCCCTGTGCCCTCCCTTTGGTCATTTAAATCCTCCTCTGACCAACACATAAACAAGCCCTAGATAGAGACTTTTTAACTGATCTAATTTTCTACAAAAATAGGTAACACTTGCTTATCTTTGCTTGAAGATTTTGTTTTAGAAGTTATTAATAATTTTTAAAATTTTATGAATGTACAGATTGATAGTTAATGGGTGATTACACAAGACAATTTTGCTTACTATTCTCTTCATGATTAACACTTTTTGAAATATCCAATCATGAGCAGGCATTGGAAAGAGCAGTTGCGATGTCACCTGGGGAAACCTCCAATCATGGGGGCATTGGAAGTAACAGCGGGGGTGCCACCTAGGTGCCTATTTTACAATGCATGGTTTGATTACTGGCTGTCCACCAGTTTCGAGCTGCCTGCTAACTATCACACTGGGGGATTGGTGGCGAAGGGGTTCAGTCCCTAACATCCATAATAAAGATCCAGATGGAGTTCCCAAATCTGGGCTTTGGTTTTGACCTCATTCCAGTCATGACAGGAATGAAACACTGAATGGAGAATCTCTTTCTTTCTCCCTCAAATAAAATTATTTAATCAATAAAAAAAATCAACACAAAGGACTCTAATTCAGTGTTTAGAGATGTGAAAACTCTATATCACGCACCATTACTGAAATAAGACTGGACTCCACACTTCCAAATCAGAATCACTCACCATGCAATATTCCACTGTGCCTCTAAAATGATTGTCAAGTCTAACCACTGATACTATTAACCTTTCCACTGGAACAGATTTGGTAGCTAATGTAATGTTTACTGTGTGTGCACATGATATAATAGTGAAGCGTACAATGCTTCAACTGAATTGAAATGAATTAAATGAGATGTTCCATACACATTTGGTTTAGGAGAGTTCTTAAGAACTACTGGGATAACCATAACCTTCACTCTTATCCTAAATAAAAACACTATAAGTAAAAATCTTTGCTAAAGCATAATGTAAAAAAAAAATGGAATTATCAAGGAAAAAACTATGGGACCAATGTTGTGGCATAGCAAGTAAAGCCACTGACTGCAATGCCAGCAACCCACCAGTTTGAGTCCCAGGTGCTCCATTCTGATCCAGCTTCCTGATACTGCACATGAAAAAACAGCAGAGAACAGTGCAAGCTCTTGCACCTCTGCACCTTTGTGGGGAACCTGGAAGAAGCTCCAAGCTTCTGGCTTCACACTGGCTCAACTCCAGCTAATGTGGCCACTTGGGGAGTAAGCCAGGGGGAGGAAGACCTCCGTCTGTGCCTTTCAAATAAGTTAATAAATAAGTTAATAAATAAATCCTTTTTTAAAAAGAAGAAAACTATAAGCAATAAATATACACAAATTCACACACAGTAACAAGACATGAATTCCTTTTTTAGCTTCTTTTGTCCTCATTGGAATGAAGAAGTGTAGGCAGGGTTTAATTTACTAAACAATAAGTGTAGCAATTGGACAGCCTGGTACCTCTTGACACTCATTAATTTGGGCTGTGCTTTTCCCTATAAGAAAAACAGGCCAGGGAATTTAAATCAGTTGCCACAGGAAAAACGCCTACCCAACAGAGATGACTGGCTTAAAACTCCAGAGTCACATCCCAGTATTTCTCAGTTGCAACAGACTTTCTCCTGATTAGTACACTGCCTAGAAGAAGACACTGGAAGAGGAACTTGGAAAGAAGAGAGTAAAGTGAATTATCAGATGAGTTACCGAGGTTTTCCATATGTCTTTTGGACTGTCAACACAGGGCTTCTATGAGAGAAGTGAGTCTGAATTCTCAAGGCTTCCACTGGTGGTAATGAATTAGCTGCCCTACCATGACCCAGCTGGCACTCACCACATGCCGTCCTCAGAGTAACAGAGGGAAGTAACTGTTCTGTGGTTCAGATGAAGTGGATTAGCTAGGAAACAGCAGAGCTTCCAACAGAAAGCAGAGCAGCATTAGTAATGGCAGAGAGGGAAGACTCAAATTTAAGGACACAAGATGGAACAGAGAGGCAAGGTAAGAATGTGGTCTTTGAGTCAATGGAAACTGAGCGTGAATCGGTACTATGCTCTTTACTGACTGGGCGACATGAGAAAGTGACTTAACCTCTCTAAGTTCCGTTTAGTTCATCTACGACACAAGAGAAAAAGTGCTATCCTGTACCAATTAAGTAAGGCAACCTGTAGGAAATATCTGACCCTCTAGAGATGTCGGTGCTTATTTTGAAATGCAATGAACTAAACAAAATGAACACATGGCTTTTGGAATTGTGTGGATTTGATACACTTCCATTGCATATTCTAAAATGGTGCCTGGCACATTGCCAAAGTCTAGCAAATTGTCAGTTCCTTCTCCTCCTCCTCTCGGGTCCATCCCTTTCTGTCTGCATGCTAATGTGCGCCAATTGTCTCAAATTGTAGTGTGCATCCGAGTCACCTGGTGGGCTTGGTAAGACAGATGTTTGGACGTCGTCCATAGAGTGTCTGATTCCAGGAATCCAGAGCGGAGCTCAAGTGCTTGCATTTCCAACAAGTTCTTAGAGGATGCTGTAGTGGCTCAATTGTGACATTTTGAGATTAAGATGAATGCAAACAAATTCCTTTCGGTTGCTTGAGGAACAAAACCTCAGATTCATAGGTCCTGCTTTTAGTTTATGTTCTAAAACTCTATTAAAATCCATCACCTCAGCCTTCCTTAGTGTACCCTGTCACTGGAAGAGATAACAAGCCTTATTTCCATTCTCAGTTCTATGCTGGTTTGAGTTCTCTGTTCCGCTACATACTGCTTTTTTTTTAAAAAACTTTTATTTTTATTGGAAAGACAGATACACAGAGAGGAGGAGAGACAGAGAGGAAGATCTTCCGTCCGATGATTCACCCCCCAAGTGAGCGCAACGGCCGATGCTATGCCAATCCGAAGCCAGGATCCAGGAACTTCTTCCAGGTCTCCCACGCGGGTGCAGAGTCCCAACGCTTTGGGCCGTCCTCGACTGCACACATATGGGATCTCAGTGCGTGCGAAGAGAAGACTTCAGCCACTAGGTCACTGCACCAGGTCCACATTGGATACTTTGAAGACCCTGTGCAGCTACAGTGTAAAGGAACAACATTACTCCTCATGCTAGCAAAACAAAGACTGGTAAACTGTATTATCCAGGATCGTGTATGTTTCCTAATTAAATACCAGAATTGAAGTAGACACATATTAAATTATTCAAACTTTTCCTTAAATTCTCCACTTTAGATAGCTTATAACTATCTGGATATCAGAATCTTTTAAAATTTATAGTGCTGTTATTTCTATAATTCGCTTTTAAATTTCAGGAACTAGAAATTTTCAAGAATATGAATTTAACTACTGAATAAGAATTTTACAAGCATAACCTTTCCATGCCAACTTACAAATGATTGCCAAGTTAAACTTTTTCCTCCTGTCTTAACTTGTATACCTTAATTACTTCCAAATTTGGATGATTTCATTGAATGATAGAAAATTCTGCAATATTTGTGGAAGTTTATTCCTTAAATATAGATTTTTTATGTTTGTTCTTGGTGTTGTTGATACATTATGACATGTATGTAGCAAACACAGAACAGACAGCAAGGAAAACAGTACTACCTACATTTAAGGAAAGAGAAAAATTCCAGTTCTAAAAATGAAATATTATTTCTCTGGCAGTAAAGTAATAGATTTGGATGTTTTTCTCTTTAGCAGTGTGCAAACTACTCATTTTTTTAATATAAGGCTGACATTTATTTTTCTGGAAAAATTAAGTATCCCAAACATGTTCCTATTTTTTTCTTAAAATTGAAAAACTGCACATTACATAGAAAACAAAATAGTTAGTGTTAGTATTCAGTTTTGAGAGAACCTATTAATACTAAATTAAGAGCTATAAAATCCCTTTAAGTTTTGTTTAAAGTAGTAAGCATGGTTTCTATGTAATTTATTTTATTTCTTTTTATTCAAATTCTCTGTGATTTCACCTAGCTTTAAAACCATTTTAGTTTTTGTTTCTATTTTCCTCTCTCAATCTCTTGTGCAACCCTTGTCTCTTCTTCCCCTTCTGAAAAATTCTGCCTCAACTCTGCTAAGCAAGGCCAAGTACATGACTCCTGTGTCTCGAGGGAAGAGCCCACGATGATGGCACAGAGTGGGATGCTACAGCCCCGGAGAGGGAGAAGCATGTCCGTGTGCACGACTCTTCCCGGGTAGTGGTGAAGACTGAGTGGAATGAGAGACACAAGAAGGCATAAGGAACAACAAGAGAGTGCAGTGCGGGCAGAGCACTGGATGGGGACCTTTGATTGAGAATTGGGATTCCTAGGGGAACTGGCCAAATACAGGATGTAAAGTGAGGAAAGTATCTAAAAGATTAACGCTGTGTCAGAGCCTGAGAAAAATGGAAATGCTGTCCAAACTGGGGATAATGAAGGGCATACTGCAGTAGTAGTAAGCTTTGGAGCACGAAAGTCTAGGTTGGTATTTAATCCCAACAAGCAAAGAGGAGGAGCACCCTTCAGGTAGGGGGAATGTGGAGAAAGGTTAGATGCTGGAGTCCTACTGTCAGCTGAGAGAATTACATATTTGGAGTCCCTGCAGCAGATATGTCATCCGCAGGGAAGCTGAGAAAATAGAAAATGGGTTTACAGATAATTTCAGCATCTTTTTTCTCACTCTCAGAGAAGGTAGCTGAAAATATAGAAAGATAAAAGAGGTAGACCGAATTGCATATTGTTAGAACAGGCAGTTGGTGTTGGTGTTAGCACATACAGCTACATGACAGAGAATGAGCAGTACATGTGGGCTCACACATGAACAGACTGATTGAGTGGGGAAGCACTGCCCAATAGCAGCAAGCACCTCAACACGTTAACCTCAACTTCAAGTTAACTTTCTTCACCAAAAGGAACTAAAGGTCCTTAGGAAATGACAATGTTTAGGGCTGAAGTAGTAAAAATACAAAATAAACTTCAAATTCGTTTTTGTACCAGAAAGATAAGAAAATATTCAAGGGAGTCTATCAAAAGGATGCAGATGTGAGCTTCTAGGTGTTCCTACTGACAAATAGGAAGAAATTTAGCACAAGACAAACGATGGTACCCATGTATTATAATATGTTGAATAAGATGGCAAAGCATGAGTCCATAATAATATAAATACAGAAATTAATCAACAGAAAGTTTGATATGGAACAGCACATTTATATGGTCTTAAAGAATCTGCCAACAAAATATATATCAGCTGCAAAGGGAAAAGCAGAAATTCACAGTAAAAAAAAAAAAAAAATCCTGGCAGGCACTACTAAAATAAAGGACTAAAATGAATAGCATCAGAAATAAGATCAATACAAATTATGCACAACCTGAGAGTCTGCAATAAGAACACACATCATTTCCATTATATTGCTGCCAATGTTGCACCAAATGAAAATCTAATGAGAAAATACTGGACAAATCTATATGGAGGGCCATTTTACAAAATAATTGACCTATAATCATCAAAATTGTCCATAACACACAGGCAAAGACAGATCAAGGAACTGCTGAGGTTTGAAATTCTTTTATGGAGACATAACAACTAAACTCAACATAGGATTCTGAGTTGGATTTCTTATATTGAACATTATTGGGATAACTGAGTAGGGTCTGAACATCAAAAGCAGAATCGCAATCAGTATTAGCTCCCAGCTTTTTATTGCTAACTTTCATTTAAGTCAGAGGATGTTTTGTTTTGCCTAGTTTGGAGAGTAGAATGAGGAGACATGGGCAGGTAATGATGTGGTGCAGAGGGTTAAACCACTACTATAACACAGACATTTGACCCCAGACAGCCACTTGCTCCAGCTGCTCTACTTCCAACATGTTAATGGAAAAAGGAATGGAAGGTGCTTGGCTCCCTGCCTCCAACAGTTCCAGGCTCCTGGATTCAGCCTGGCACAGCCCCAGCCATTTCACGTATCCCTCACATTTTCTTTCTCTCACTCTCTCTTTAAAACATATGTATGTTTACATCTATTCATTTGTTTTATATATGTTTATATACAATATAAGCATATAGATTGGTTTTATATATACATACCTGTATTATTTATATGTGTGTATGCACACATGCATACATATATTATTTATATTTTAAAAGAACATACTTTGCGCATAAAAAATATCTAAAAGATATTGGGTGTGCCCTAGTCAGGCCACCAACTTACTTCCAAGTCACATGAGGAAAAAAAAATCTTTGTACTAGCATATTTTCTGCAAATTTGAGCTTATTTCAAAGTCAGGAAACGATTTGGAAATGTATGTCATGAATTGTACTGCAAGGGAAATATGCCTTTCATTGTAATGAGGATATTCTGAATAAGTTGCAAAACAATAATCTTTTGCTTCGGGTTGCCTTTTGATAAACATATCCTGAATCTACCCACTTCTCTTTCCAATCTCTGATATAGACAGCTCCAGTCTAATCCAGTACCCTCTCAGCTGCCTACTAGAAGGGTCTATTGCCACTGAACACAGGCTGGGTACCACCAGGTATGTCAACCTTGGATTTGCTCCTTCTACACCACAACTGAAGTCATCTTGACAAGGCATCAACTGAGTCTCACACTTCTCTGCTTAAAAAAAATTCCTATTGCTCTCACAACACAGAATGAAATCTTAACTTTTACTGGTGGCCCCTTCTCTGCTTCCCGCTCTCCCAAACTCTTCATTTCACTCACTATCTTCACCTTAGGGTGGTGTTGCCTGCTCTATTTACAACCTTCTCTTCTAACCTGTTGACCAGGGGTCACAGTCCAGAACCACCTCAAGAAGCTGACTTTTGAAATCACAGTACTCTTCCTGTTTCCATTACTACTCTCTGTGTTATTATATTATTTAAATTTTTGCCACGGAACTTGTGAACTGCTGAAATTATCTGTTTTATTCTTGCATTTGTTTCTTATCTACCTTCCCTGATTGAACAGAGACTTCATTTTCCAGCTCACTGCTATATTTCAATATCTGGAACTGAACTAAGTTTTCAGTGTAAATGAATTTGAAAAACTGAATGACAAAAGTATAGGATAAGAATATGAGCTCTGTTGGAGGGACTTCTGAAGCAGATAAACATTTCCCAACTCAGAAAAATAAAATTAAATTTGAAAAAGAATAAAATGAACAGATGAAAACTACAAAATTTCAAAGTGTGATAAAATCTAGAACTTAATGGGATACTTCTATTGATAAAAGGGTAGTGATTCAAGCTACTTTCTTGTAATATAGAAAAACACAATGTTAATAAACATTTGAGAGAATCAAGATTCTCTTTGTGGGTGAGGAGTGCTATGAACATAGAACAAGGGAGGATGGGTAAAAATGGTATCATTAGGAAACTTAAAATAATTTAAAAGAATGCTACACTTGAACTTCTTTTTCTACTTCTCTGAAAACAGATGACAGCCCTAAATATACACTTAGACGTTGTTAAAATTGTAAATGTTAGGTATTTCCTAATATAATAATAGTTTTAAGAAGATAAACAAACTGTGATAGCCCTTAGTCAGTGAATATACCAATGTCCAGATTTTGTTTTCTCAATTTTATCCCCCATTTAATGACAGAATACTGGACTTGTGACTGTTGCTGAAGGACTATGCTATTGTAATAATACAAGGAAAATAAATGAGGTGGAGGGGAAAGAAGACTGGGGAGGGAAAAAGGGGAGACAGAGAGGGGAATTCTTATACCTATAAAACTATATCATGGAAAATAATTTGAACAAAAAAATTTTTTAAAGAAGGCACCACATCCATGGTCTGGCCATGGAGTGCATGTGTCAAAGCTGAGCCTCCTCAGAGACTCAGACGGAATAGTAGACAGCATTCCCAGGTGCACATGGGAATATGGCAGTCCATCAGAACCTGCAGAGGGAACCTGGTACCACAACAGAAGACAGAGAACAGAATAAATAAATAATCTACCCCAGCCGTGTGTTGGCAGTGAAATCTAGGCAAACGGAGACTCTAAGGTGGATTATATCAGCCAGTATATTCTGGCCCTTGGAGCATGCCCCATGTAAGGGGTCCCTGGGTTGGAGTGTGAGGCTGGGTGGGACTTCTCCCTTTATTTCCCTCCTTACCCCAGATATACACACAAAAATGTGGAAACAATAGTCTTATACACTTTCCTGTAATCCTTGACTCTTTGTGCCCTAATCAACTATATAAAGATTATCAAAACAAAAGAATTAAAAAAGGGACCACAGTTCCTTGATGAAATGACTGATTCAGTGGTTGCCAAGATACAAAATCTTCATTAAGCAGAAAAGAAAATGAATGTCGAAACACTAGCAAATGTGTTTGAAATGAACACAGGAATTGTTTGGCCAAATTTGGTGTCATTTGGGCATCAAAGAGAAGAAAGGATACCATTACAACAGAGAGATGAGGTCAACAGACAATTGACATGATGTGTGCTTTTGAATGGGGAGTAATGAGGAATACACATCACCTTTGTAGTATCCTTAATAAGAAAATGTTTAATTGGAATCCAACCATGAAGAAATAGAAAAATCCAGATTGTATGCTCTATAAGAACACTAACATAGTTTCATCAAATGTATTAGTATAACAACAGAATAAAAATATGAGATGATTTTATTTTAAGGATTTATTATTTTTTATTGGAAAGGTACACATGCAAAAAGAAGGAGATACAGAAAGATCTTCCATCCATTGGGTACTCCACAAGTAGCCACAACAGCTGGAGCTCTTCCGGGTCTCCCACATGGGTGCAGGATCCCAGGGCTTTGGGCTGTCTTTGACCACCTTCCTAGGCCTCAAGCAGGAAGCTGGATGGGAAGTGGAGCAACCAGCACATGAACTGGTGCCCATATGAGATCCTGGCACATGCAAGGTGAGGACTTTAACCACTAGGCTACCATGCTGGGCCCGGGATGACTTTTGTACATTATAAATTGTAAGGTAATATCACAATCAAATGCATATCCAGTGTTTGATAGGATGCATTTATCCTCAAAGATACAGTTGGTATGAAACTTTCTTTCAGATTATTTTGCATAGATGCAGATATGTATATATGTAAACAGTCATGTCTTGCTGAACCACAGGAAAACATTCCAAGAAATGTGATGTTGGGTGATTCTAAGAGTCTGCAAACATCACAGATGTACGCTGACATAAAGATGACTACAGTCTTACCAAGGCAATATAAAATAACAAAATCACCTTCACATCTGTACTGTGTCATTAACTTAAGTCTTGCTGTGAAATAAATGAAATCTAATTTTCTTTTCAAATAAGCAGTTGGAGTAAAGGATGGCAACAACAAACAACTGCAGAGCAGAATCCTACTGCCCGAGTTCAAATCCAGGCTCTGAATCCCAGTTATGAGGTGTGCTTCTCTAGATTTTTCTCTCCTCCATGAAAAGAAGGTGTTGGGAACCTGTCTCCTAGAACTCTTTATGGAGGATCAGTAAGTGTGGAAACACACGTTAAGCTCACAGCACAGTAACTTGGCAGAAGTGCTTAGTAACTGTGAATCCTGCTGAGCATATGTGGAAGTGCGCCCCCTGAACCAGTCCATTGGATGCCCAAGGACCCCAGAACTCGCACACTTTGGTCAGACTGAGAGTGCTAGCAGGAAGCCGACTTCCTGCATGGAACTGTGGCAGCCTCACTGGCCAAGCATGACTAGGGATGGGCAGCGCCTCCCTGCGCCTCCTTCCTCATTAGTTGCTGGTAGCCGAGCATATCCCCTCCCTTAGTTAATTGGTTGGATCGTCTGAATCCATTCCTGAAAATATGCTTACTCCTTTGATGCTATGGTGATTGTTACTTCATTTCCTTGTTTGCTATATTTAGAGGGCTGCCTAGGTGGTTACCTAGGTGACCTGCCCAGTACGTCCATACTCTGTTGAGTTCAGTAAAATGTGCATTTCTTCATTCGACTTGCATCCCCTGTGTTCCGATCTTTGTTTGCGTAGTCGTTACACCTCAGTTCCTGGTCTCCTCAGAGGGATCATCCACAATCATGTACTAAAGCCATGAGAGCTGTTCATGGGATGAATGAGACTGCCATTTATCTGTTAACTCAATGGTTACAAAATCAGATATTGTTAAAATGGTTGGTCCTTCTCTGTTATATCATTTTTAGCAAAATCAATGAAACCAGCCTGGAATGTCTTTATTTCAGAATCCCTAGTTTTGTTTTCTGTTGCAATGGACAATTCTTTTTTCCAATTGTGGAAATGATGAAATGACAGAAATAATAAGGCATTTAGCCACATATGACTGATCCAAAATAATTACACAGGAAATGTGAAAGATGAAAGAAGTAGAAAACAAGTAAACTGAATCTGGAAGTCACATCACTGGGAGGCACACCCAAAAGTTCCACATGCTATGAGCCTCTAATTTATTTATTTATAAAGTGCCTGTATCAGCTGCCACTTCCACGTGCAGGCTAGATTTGGGGTTATCGTGGGCTTTTCCTGGTCCTCTGTCCTCTAACCTTACCTTCTAACGTTAGCATCACCTGCTTACTTCTTTATGGGTTCTGAGTAGTTAGTTCCTTTAAACTACTGAGGCAGAGCAACAGGCATGAGAAATTTGTGATTTAAGTGATGCCAAGAACATGCTGAAGCCAAGGACGACTCTGGTTCTGGCTGAGAGCTATCTGCATCAAAGCATCTTAGTAGATATTAGCATTCAAAAGGAGAGACTCCCAAAAGATTATCAAAGTTTTACACAATTAGTATAGTAAGTTGAATATTTGAACAGATTAGTCATCTGCCTTTTTTTTTTTTTTTGAGAAAAACAGGATAGTTAAGTGTGGGCAGGAAAAAAGGAGAAGATCAAATTCTGGAGTTTGAGATGTTTACCCAAAAGAAAGGTACTTTCTGTGGTTGAGCCAAAATGTGGCACTCTGAACTTGAAGCAGGCAGTACAGCAGGGTGGAAAGAACTGATGAAAAGACAGGATAAGGCAAGCAGCTTATTCTTTTTATCTTAGAGTTGGTTATACACGTTTTAATGGAGTATAAAGATGACTGGCAGGCTTCTCGCCTCTTGTTCAGATCTCACATGACATATTAATATATGTTTAAGCACACTGAGAGAAGACTAATCAAAAAAGAAAAATTAGTGATTGAGCTCTTCCTTCTGCCATTCTCCAAGTGTTCGTAATCTTTAGAGCTCCCTACCACCAAAACCTTCTGCCATTTCAAATGAGGAATAGACTTACCTTATAGAAATGCTGAAATCAACTTCAAATCATATAGACCCTAATACAAAGTGATCAAAGTTAGGAAAACAGAAAGCAGTTTTCGGGGAAAGAGCCAAAATCTTCCCTAAACAGAAGCACATGTGGCTGAGTCACATCCAGTGAATACCTTTTGCAGGTTTCACTCTGTGACTTTTAAATATTCAAGATGTCTGTTTTTTTTAGACATTGTTCTGTAACAAAAATTTTTTCAGTGTAGTATCATATCCTGGAATCGGCAGAAAAGAAGTTTTCACTTACTACCAAATAGTATTTTGAATATTTGAGTTGACTAATATTACGGAAACTAACTAAAATGGAAGGGAGCATCCTGTGGCAACATTTCCCGGACTACTGCTCGCCTCCTCAAACGTGATGAAGATATAGTAACAGAACTGCAGAACTGACCCAAGACAGCAAAACATGATTTATATTTAACTTCATTGCACTTGCAGGTAGAAAGGGAACAGCAAGACAGACCACTCAAGATCATAGACAAGCTTAAAACAAAGCTGAAGTAAATGACTGTCCAACACTTGATTTTGTGAAAGCATAAATCCCATAAGGGTAGGCAGTTAACCCAGCAATTGAGATGCCAGTTCGGTTGCCTGTGTTCCCAGTTCTGGCTCCTGAGTCCTGCTTTCTGCTAACGAGGGTCTTGAGAGCCAGCAGTACTGGCGGCTACATTGGGGTTCTTGTCACATATGTGGGAAACCTAGTTGAGCACCTAGATTCCAGCTTCAATTTGACCTAGGCCTATCCATTTCAGACATTTTGGGAGTGAATTAGCACAATGGAGCCCCTTCTCTCTCTCTTTTGCTCAAAAAATTTAATTTTATAAAACCATTAATCCTACAAAAGATTATTTATTACATAAAAATAATAATATTTTTTTTAAAAATACAGTAATACACCAGAATTTAAAACTATGGAAATGCAATGTGAGAATGGCACATAGTTAGAAAACATATATTTTGAATCAGGCAAAACTAAATCTGAATTCTAAGTCCTTCACCATAAGCTGCATAGCAAGTTACTTGCTATCTCTCAGCTTCAGTTTTCTTCAACTGTAAATACGCGTTGCACTACCTCATCCAAAAATGAAATCGATAACATACGTAAATCAGCGTGTAGAGTCTGAAAAAATACTACAAGAAATATAAAAAGATAAGCTTGTTTTGGGGCAAAAACATTAAATTCTGTCCACTTAAAAAATTTTTAAGAAATCATGGATGAACCCTGTGTGATCACGCAGTGAGCTAAGTTCTCATTTGCTATGCTGGCATGCCATCTCTGAGTTCAGTTTACATCCTGGATATTCCATTTCCAATCTAGTTTGCTGCAGATGTACTTGGGAAGGCAATGGGTGATGGACCAAGCCTTTGGGTTCTTGTCACCTTTGTAGAAATCCCAGATGCAGAGTCTGGCTCTTGGTTTCAGCCTGGGGCAGCCCTGAATATCGCAGCCATTGGGAAATGAAGCAGTGGACTGTAGGTCTCTCTCTTTCTGTCTTTTCCTTCTCACTTTCATTCTGCCTTTAAAATAAATACGGCTTTTTTAAAAAAAGTTCATGCAAAATGCATGCTATGAAAAAAAAACAATGGATTTCAAAAAAAAATTACGCTGTTGTGCTCAGATTTTGCAAGGCCCAGAAATCATCAGGAGTCTGAAGTTGAGATGCATAACGGTGCAAACAAATAAAGGTGGTTTATTCAGGCTAACCTAGGCTCCCAGCCGCCACCTCTGCCCAGCAGGACAGGGATCAAAAACAGCTGAATCAGCATCAGCAGAAAAAAAAAGGGCAGAAGAAGGGCCAGAGGGGAAAAAAAAAAGGGCTGAGGTTCAACAGTACAGGGTTTTTATATATTTCAGGCTAATTCCATATAATTATACAGTCATGATTGGTCAGTTTAACTGTTAACTTTTAAAAAGAACAAGTTGGCAGGCTTTTATTGGTGGGTTTGAGGCAAGCAACTTTCAAAAAGTACAAAACTGGTGGGCTATAGGGCAGTGGGTCTTATCTAGCACCAGGGACCTCCTTCCTGAGGAGTGCTCTGCCTGTGTGACCTGCCAGGTGTCCTGCTGGGTCTCACGTAGCCTGTCAAGCCTGGAGTTCACACAGCCCCCAGCCAAGCAAGCAAAGCAGAAGTCATTAAAGCAGAAAACACCTCGGTTCTTCAACACCAAACAAACTAATATTTAAATTCCATTTTCTGTGGACTTTTGCAAACTTCTCCATATAAGGAAGTAACAGGTAGTCATTCTCATTCCAAAGCCAGTTATTCCTGCCTGTCCCTCTGCTGCTGTCTGCTGCACTCAGTCTCACATTTCCATCCTGGAATGAAGTGAACAGACTCGTATGTGGAATTTCCACAGACCCTCTGTCTCTCAGCTTATTGCGATCACTCCCGTAACCTATTTGAGTGCCTCAATGACATACAGGAATTCAGAGCATAAAAAAGAGCGAAAGGTTTTGCTATTTAAAATGCTGGTGAATCTTCCATTCACCACAGGGTTAAAAGGAGAGAGCGATTATTCCTTGCAGCTTTGCTATTCTCTACACATTCTCTCACACTTGAGTTATGTCAAAAATTCAGGTTTTGTTATCAGAAATCAAAAACATTTTCGCGCAAATGTACTCCCTCCAGGAATCCCACTTCCTCCTCCTCCTCCGGGCAGAAAGAAGGTTTGTTGACTCGGCAGGAGTCCAGGAGGTTCCTTGGACTTGGACCTTTCTTCCCACCTCCACTTCCCTCCTACTCCAAATTGTGACTATATTTTGACCCTGTTTTTTCTGAAATTCTTCTGAAATGCCATAATCATTTCCTGTTCTGCTATTGCAATTTCCTCTGTTATATTCTTTCAACATCTTTGCTTATGAAATTGCCTTATCCACCCAGTTTTAGCCAGTGTAACTTCCCCAGGCAGGGGACTCCCATTATTTCTTTTGCATGTTATCTAAAGCCAACACAAAATCAGAAGCACCCTGGGTCTCGAAA
Source organism: Ochotona curzoniae (assembly GCF_017591425.1). Lineage (NCBI taxonomy): Eukaryota > Metazoa > Chordata > Mammalia > Lagomorpha > Ochotonidae > Ochotona > Ochotona curzoniae. Next base: position 2,820,953 of record NW_024466312.1, on the reverse strand, counting down.
CGTTGGTTCTACAAAGGATTTCTTTGGTACATTTGCTATTTATTTGACTCATTCTTTCCATTTGTATTTGCTGTCACTCAATACAGATTGAACTTGGGAGATGGTTTTCCAGCAGACTTGCCTTGAGTACAAAATATTTATCCTATTCACAAAGGTTTGCACAGCTTTACATCTTGTCTTAAATATTTATGTACTCTGTTGGGGACAAAGTCTGGAAATTTCCAAATGTTCCTGTGAATTAAGTACCCCAAGACCTATTTCGATGAGATGATTTTCCCACTTTGTATTTGCTTAACTTCCTGCATGAAATCTAGCATCCTGTGTAAGAATGTATTGTCAGTGGATGGGATAGAAGACAGGAAACAAATTGACTTGTTAAATCTTCAGGCAGCATGCAAAGACTTCTTGTCTTAATTCTTCACCACAACACAAATCACCCTAAGCCCTCCAATCCACATTAATAAATCCAACTCTCCCATTTACTCCAATCCATACAATGCCTGCCTTTCCCTAGCCTTTGGAAACAATTATTTGTGTGCTTCTCATCAAGTTATCATACTCTGTCTTATCATAAAATGTTTTCTGCTCTGTCTTCTGGTTTAGTATCAGATTTTTCACGGATACCTTCAGTTTTATGTCTCTTTGTCTCCCAGAAGTCGCATTTTTGGACTTGGCATACTATAGTTCCTGCTAGTACAGTGATATGACTCTGTGGTTCATAAAGAAACCACACAGATATAGCCTGATGTCTTATAGATAGTGAATTTAAAGAACACAACTTCTGCCCACCAGCTCTCTTGAGTTGTTTGAATAACTGAGTCACCATGGTGTGTACAAAAGTAACTTTTCACTATATATGTGCAGAGAAATCCATGAAAATTCTTTGTTAAATGTCACTAAGTCATATCACATCTGTTATAAGGAGTACCCATCCTTGTGACTTCCTATTCGGGGGACCTATTTAAAACCCCTGTTTCATTATTTCCTGTCATTGCTATATTACTAAGCATAACAAACCTCTGTCAAGCAACATTTATGCAGAATCTGCATTGAGCCTTGTGTTCAGCTCCCTAAAAATAGCCACCTGTGCTTTTGTAACTCCCCAAGACCACTAAAGTGACTTGTATGGTGTGGATCTAACCCAAGTCCTATATCAGACCCTTCTAGACCATGTTCTGCACATTTTATTAAAGTCTACCATGCCTTCTCAAAAGATACCAATAGAAAACTGATTTTACTTGAAAACAGAACTATGTGGACTTGAACGTGTTTTCCCAGTGGTGTGACCTTCTTTTTCATAGGAAAGGGAAGGAACAGACTTATGCTGCATCAGATACTGCAGTCCCTGCTTCTTACACATTACCCCAGCTTCTTCTCACAGCGACTTTATAGGCTACACAGTTAACTTCCTTTTGTTTGCAACAAACGAAAGCTCAGGAAAAAAAATGGACACCCTAAGGTGCCTGGGCGGAGATTTCAGCTGATCCTAGTGCTCATGGTGCCTGCAGACACGCCCCTCCCAAAGAAAGTGCTTTCCTGTCCTTCTGGAAACTCCAGATAGAACAGAACAAGATAAACCAGTTCATCCTGAGTCTGAAGGGAGGGCAAAGCTATCGCCATCCCAAACTCAACAGAATCAATGTAGTAACACAATGCTGCTAGTGCAATGTGGAAAGTTGATTGTAAAACACAAATCAGCTAACAATTTTGTTTAAATAATTAATTTGAACATGAGGGCCACACTCACAATGATCACAGTCGCTTTTTTTAAAATGAGGGATCCACGAAGAATTTTAAATGATCATTGGACACATCTGCTCCGCTCCTGCAGACTCCATGTCCAGCGGATGGCAGCAGAAGAATCACAGCATCCCACATCATCACTCCCCTCCATCAGGCGTCCCCTCCATCAGGCGTCCCCTCTGACCTCATTTCAGAGAAAAAGCTAGAAGGCATGAGCATTTGTACATGACCTGCAGTCCTCGGGAAGTCTGTGAAGACACAGTTCAGGCTTCAGAGAGAATGCCTGACATCTCGAAGGGCTGAGATATGAGATCTGTTACATATGTTAGTCCACATAGCTGTCCAATACATTTACTTTGCATGTAAACTCTTCCATTTATAACTGATCTGCAGCCTATGGCACGGTTATTTTTGCTGCTGAGGCAGTGCTTTATACTGCTCTCCAAAATGTGAGATGATCATTACTACAATAATTTAGATTGAACAATTAATTAATTAAAATAATTTATTATACATAGATTCAACCAACAGGATTTGGCAAAATGCCTCTTTGCTATGTATCTACTATTACTAAATATACATTACATATTTAACACAAAATAGTTACATGTGTTTTTGTGAAACCAAGGTGTCCTGCATGACAGGCACAATAACAGTCCCCGAAGATGTCTACTTCTAAATATCCAGAACTTGCGAATATGTTAGGTGACATGGAAAAGGGAGATTATGGCTACAGGTAACATTAACATGGCTAATTAGCTGACCTGGAGATGGGGAGATTTCCCAGGTAGGCCCATGTAATCAAACAGACATCCACAAGTTAAAAGGAGGCAAGAGGGTCCCGGCACGGCTAAATCCTCACCTTGCATGCAGCGGTGTCCCATAAGGTTCATGTCTCAGCTGCTGCACTTCCCATCCAGCTCCCTGCTTGTGGCCTGGGAAATCAGTCAAGGACAGCCCAAAGCCTTGGGACCCTGCACCCACGTTGGAGACCCAAAAGAAGCTCCTGGCTCCTGGCTTTAGATTGGCTCAGCTCTGGCTATTGTGGCTACTTGGAGAGTGAATCAGCAGATGGAAGATTTTTCTGTTTGTCTCTCCCTCTCTCTGTAAATCTATCTTTCCAATAAAATAACTAAATCCTCCCCTCCCCCCTTTTTTAAGGAGGCAGAAGAGGTTAGGGAAATAAGAGGTGACACTTGTGGACTTGGAAGATGAAAGGCAGCCACAAGCTAGGGAACGTAGACAGCCCTTAAAATCCAGAAAAGTCAAGGGAATGAATTCTTCCTGGAAGTCCAGAAGGTCACATGGTCACCGCGAGACCCATTTCAGACTTCTGATTTCCAAAACTGGAGATAATAAACTTGTGTTGTGATAAGCCAACATAAGTTTGTAGTAGTTTTTTTTACAGCACCTATAGGAAACTAGCATACCCAATATTCTGAAACAAATGTTAATGTTAATGTTAAACCACAGTATGTAAGTGAAGGTAAATTGAATCATAAAAATAATTATATCTTATTGACAAAGACATGACTGATTCTCAAAGGAAGTTTTTTATAAGAACATTTAAAATAAAAATTAAGAGAAGTGAAAAAAATGAAATACATATATAAAATGTTGCTTGTTATTGAATGAAGGTGAAGACTCATTTGCCCTCTTATTAGTTTTCTGAATACTTTTTTAAAATCCCACAATATGGTAGGTGCTGTGATACAGAAGCAGGTAAAGCTGCCACTTGGGCAACCTGCATCCCCTATTTGGTTGCCAAGGATGGTAACTCCCCTGCACTCTTTTTTTTTTTTTTAAGATTTATAAAGAAAAGGAAAGACAGAGATGACCCATCTACTGGTTCACTCCCCAAGTGGCTGCAACAATCAGATCTGGATTAGTCCGAAGCCAGCAGCCAAGAGCTGGAGCTTCTTCTAGGTCGCTCACATGACTGTAGGGGCTAAAGACTTGAGCCATCTTCCATTACTTTCTCAGGCCATAAAGCAGGGAGCTGGATTAGAAGCAAAGTAGCTGAGACAAGAATCAGTATCCGTATGGGATGTCAGTCCCAGAGGTAGAGGACTGGCTTACTACACCAAAGTGTCAGTCCCCACAATGCCGTTGCCCTAGTGGAGGCAGCAAACTGGGCTGGACATGGCTACAGCATCCTATTGGCATGGGTGTGGACTGGATCTAGTGGGTACAAGACTAGACTAGGCTCCAATACCTGTTGGTGCTCACAAGAGCCAGAATGGGTATAGGACAGAATGGGCTAGGTCTCATCACTCACTGAACCACATGAGAGCTGGGTTTGGGGGCAGGTCAGGTGGGACTGGGCTGCAGTACTCAACAGTAAGATCTGGAATGGGTATAGGCCAGTCAGGCAAAGCCACTATACTTGCTGGAATAGGAGGTGAGCCGAATCAGGCTAGGTCAAGAACCCACCCATGTATACAAGATCTGCCACCAGAAGATGACCTGATAGAGGAACTTGGGGAACTCCTCTGTCAAGATGCAGTTCCTGCAATGAGTGTGAGACCAAGGCAGGGAGCAGCCCAAACCAGGTCAGGTTAAAGTATTTGCCAGCACCCAGTGGCAGATGTGAGAACCAGGGTAGGGGGTGCAGGCCAGGCCAGGTTGGACCACAACACCAGCCAATTCACATTAGGGCTAAAACTGGGCTGGACTGGATTAGGCAGTAGCATGAGCTGGAACTGGGGGCAGACCAAGCTCAGCCAGGCTGTAGCACCCACGAGTGAATGCCAAGGTAAAGCAAGCCATTCCAGACTGGGCCACAGCTCCCACAAACACATGTAAGAACCCTGGAGAGAGAGGTGTGAGTCCAGGACGTGGTCAGGGAGGGGGTTTCTCTGCTGGGCAACTGCTCCTGCTGGTAGACCTGAGAGCTGAGATTTGGGGAAGATCATGCTGGGCAGGACAACAACTCCCATTGGTCCACATGTGAGCAAGATTAGAGGGAGAACCAGGTTGGGCTAAGTGACCATAGGTACTGGCACATGCATGACCGGAGTGAGTGCAGGCTGATCAGGCTTTGCTGTAGCATCAGCAGGAAAGTGCTGGGAATGGGGAAAGTCCTGTCAGACTAGATCACAAACCATCTGGAAAGAGCAAGATGTGGGAGTGGACCTATTAGGGCAACTGTGGGCATTCCTCTGAAGCCCTGCAGCTCTCACTGGTAAGCATGAGAATCAAAGCTGGGATGGTCTGGCTGGATAGGCAGTAGCACCCTCCAGCGTGAGTGCGGGCTGGATAGTGGAGTAGGCTGCGCTGAACTAGGCTACAGCACCAATTGACGAGAGTCAAATGGGATCTGTGATGGACTGGACCAGTCTGCTGCACATACTGGCATGCACAAAAACCGGGGCTGTGAATGGGACTGGTGGGAATTATTGGAGGTTGCTCCGACTAGGCTATAGTTCCCGCTGATATGTTTAAAGGTCGAGTGTGTGGTGGGCAAGATTAGGGTCAGTTGTAACATCTCTTAGTTTGTGTAAGAGATGGGGCTGAGGACAGAACTAACCCAACTTGTACAAGCACAAGTATGTGTGTTGGCTGATGTGGGTGACAGACTGAGCCACACCCTGCACTGGTTGGCACACACAGGAGTCAGGTTGGGGTCACCTCTGCTGAGATTTCTTTGAGGACCCCGCCAATTTGATCACTGGACCTAAAACTCCAACCATGGAGAAAAACACAGGATCTGTGTTCTGACTGTGGAATGTACATGTCAGAACTGGGCCTGCTTGGTTGCTGAAGCCTGTGCAGTGGATGGCATGCCTAGATGCACATGGGGAACATGACAGATCATTGAATCCTGCAGAGAAGTTCTAGTACCAATGAGGGCAGAACAAAATAGACAACACTCCTGGCTGAGGCTTGACAACAAGTATCTGGATGAATGGAAACTCTAGGGTGGACTATGTCAGCCAATAGACCTTGGAAGGATTTCCTCAACCTTGCAGCGACAAAATCAACAGCACTTCAGAACTATCAAAACCACTTAAGCAGCATCTTTGGAACATATTGCACATTTGGGGATCCAAGGATGGTATCGAGTGGCTGTCCACTATCCCCAGGTACTGATGCAGTTAGGCTACTCTGAGTATCCCTCTCTCCTTTCTTTCCCCTCTTTCCCTTGATAAAGGAAAAAATGGGAGCAATTGTCTCATTTCCACCCATACCATGACCCTCCTTACCCCACATCGGTCCACATGGATATGCTTAATTGTGTAAACAACATCAAAAATAAAATAAATTTACATATTAAAAAATAAATCTTTAAATTTTTGTACTAAAATAGTTTTAGCTTAATTCCAATTTTTTAAAAACTGCAAGAAATTATCGCTTATCGTTTACACGCACACTTGATTTTACTTTCCCCTATATCGATTAGCAGCAATAATTCTCTGAAAAAGCCGAATATTATATTAAAAATCTGGAGTGAGTGCTGTGGCTTGGCACGTTAAGTCATTGTTAACATGCCTGCATCCCAGATGCACATACCAGAGATTGAGTTTTCCTCCCACTTCCAGTCCAGCTTCCTGCTGATACATAATCCTGGAGGCAACAGATGATGTCCTTGGATCCCTGCCACCTACACTGAAGATACACATTGAGTCCTGGCTTCTGGCTTAGGTCGGCCCAGCCCTGGGTGCTGCAGGCATTTGGAGTGTGAGCTGGTCTCTCTCTCTCTCTCTCGCTCGCTCGCTCGCTCTCTCTCTTTTCTATCTTTCTTTGGAACTCTGCATTTCAAATAAATACTATTAAATTGGAAGTTTGTACCAAAAGTCCCTGTGGGAACCTTATTCTCTGTCTTGACTTCAGTTATTCCATGTAAAGAGATGATACATTGTATGAATCTTGAACCATTATCATCACTTATTTGCCATAAACTAGTTTCTATTCTAGATTTGTAAATAACAATGTTATACTAAAAACCATGACATAAGTATTATTTTCCAATCATCAGAAAAGAGGCCAAAACACACACACACACACACACACACACACACACACACACACACACACACACATACTCCAGATGGAACTACACTGCCAAACACCCAAGCCTGAACCACGTACTCATCAGTAGGAGGTATGACCACTAGGGGAGTTTCCCAGGCTCCCCACTCAGGCCCTCTCAGACCCAGATCTCATATATACCAGCGGTGCTTGACCCTTACCTGACATGGCCTAGCCCCATCAGTCCTGGCGTTTGTATGAGCTGGTGTGGCTTGTCTCACCCCACACCCTGTTTTTGGGTGCTCATGCAGGTGCTGCATCCTAGACCTGCCCCATTTGTTCCCAGGCCCAATACCTGTGAGCATCAGTGTATTCCATAGTTACACCTAGCTCAGCCCATTACCATCTCAACTCTCAAGCTAACCAGCGAGGCTTGTAGTTCCATAGGGTTTGGCCCACATGTCCCCCACAGAATCCACCCCCAGACCTGGTTCTCTTGTGTGCTGGTTGGTGTTATGGCCCAGCCATAGCTTACATGTGCACTGGTATGTGGTGGTCAGTCATGTTCCACACTAACAAGCCCAACCCATGACTGTCATGTGGGCTGGTGCATCAGTCTGACCCATGAAGATCTTTAGGTCTCTCCACTCCAAACCACCAGGTCTCAGTCCCCTTGCTTATCTACAAGTATAGTGGCCCTGTTGTTGGGTGTTTCTCAGGATTCATTCCTTACCTACATGAACAGTGGTCTTATCCATGGATTCCCTAGGTAATAATTCCATACCCCCAAGACCCCAGAGCTCATCACCAGGCAGCCAATAGGCAGAGAGGCAGAGCCCACAAGCCCAAGCAGTAGATGGAGAACTAGGGTCCCCCCACCAACATGGTGGTGGTGAGCAGAGCCATTGTCCTGCACATGCCCAGAGCAGATCTGTCCTCAGCATTGTCTCTATAGACAGGGGAAGTTCTCAGATCTCAGCCTTGAACAAGGCCAGGACCCTCTCCACTCCTAGCAGTGGTAGATGGGGAGCTAGGATCCCCAGCACAGTTTCTCCCAACCTTAGCCACATGGCTAAGGTACCCAACTGCTGCTCAGACTTACCTGGACTATGTCTCAGCATTTCCTTTAAAAATATTCTACCCATTGCCCTGATCCTCACCTCTTATATTGTCTGTACATTTGTTTTGTTCTTTGCTTTCCATCTCTTCACTTTTGATGTCATTAATTGCTATGTGCATGATCAGTTGTGAATGAAAGAGAAAAAAACTTCGTAAGAATTATGGAAGAGAAAAGATGAAATTAAAAACAAAAGATCCCATCTATATTCAAGGCTGAATGTATCATATAAAAACAACATATAATTTCCAAGCCATGAAGAATGCAGTGGACAAGAAATAATGTTACAGATGATCGGAAATATGTCACAGCATCTCAGAAAATTCTTTCTAACATGACTTGTGAACTGTGTTTTATTAAAAATAAACCTTGAAATAAAGCAATCCATTAAAAAAAAAAACTCCCTCCCAAGTCTAGGAGAGAAAACCCAGAAACCCAGACTCTCCACTTCAAAATAGGCTGTATTATTAGCAAGGCTACAGTGAGAATTAGGCCCTGCAGTCAGAAGAGTAAACACGGGCATCTGAGTTCTGAGAAGCGGCCACTAGACTGGGACCTCTCACCAATTTGCTTGGCAAACTGGCGTATAAGACTGTTACGTCTCACATGTAGGAAGTGAGCAGATGGAGAGCAGATAGAGTGCTTGGGGTGTTATCAGACTGAAATCTCTTGTGTACCTGAATTCAGTGTCAGCGTCTACGAATGCCAGGCTTCACTCTGAGTCACATCAACTCATGACTCAGAAGAGCAGAGACGGAACAAGACACAAAGAAAGCATGGTCTGGGAGAGCAGAGTAAATAAAAGCATGAACCATAGGCAGCCAGAGGCAGCCAACTCTCTTGTGAGAACTGTGAATCCAAAAGGGGAAGATGAATCTACATCTTTTAATGACTAGACTTTTTTCTCATCTCAGGAGAACAGTGTGGGGGACTGAACATTGCCCTGATCCACACCATTGCTCAAAGTGCCTGGTATTTATCTTTCATCCTTTCATCTTCAACAAGAATTGGTATTGGTTTTGCTGAGCAGTTGATGGTAAAGCATACTGTGAAGTGGGTTACAGCATCTGTTGGTCCATAGTGATTCAACATGGATCTCAGATTGAAGCTCCCTTTGAGAAGAATGAGTAGTGATGCTTTTAGAAGTTAATGATTTGACATTGGTTCCTACATAACTTGAACTGAACTCACTGAAAATCCCTCACCTCAGATAACTAGCAAATATCACTCGCATTAACTCTAGTCCCTAACCACATTTCCTCACTTACCATGAGTAGATCCGTGCGATCAAAAAAGAAAAAAAAAATGCTTTCGCAACATTGGAACCTTTTATTCCTCTTTACTACATGGTCAGAATTATAATCAATAAATGTTAAGAATGAAAATCATAATTTCCATTCTGGCATGCAATAGCAATTCTCTTTCAGTAAAAGAGTAGGTTTGTCTGTCTCAGTATCAGTGAGCAGTAAGGTCTATGAGCCTGCTGGAGCAAGACCATAATTAAAGTCATCTTTTGCAGAGTGCATAACTTATACCTTGGGTGCACAAAAAAAAAGCCATTGGTATAATCACATAATGCCTGAACCTTCTGGGAAAAGCAGAAAGAGGTACCAAGTATTTTAGAAAATCCAGTGTTCTCTGTGTCAATAGCATGTGGCATGATTCATCCAATAATCTCAAAACATGCAATAAAATTTTATATCCTGATTTTTCTGGCTCTGCAAACACAGCCAACCACATAAATGGAAGAATGTCAATAGGACACAGCAAAGATTGAGTTGGAAAGTGGTGAGATGGCCACTTATCTAGTCAGGCAACACCAGTGTCAGCATTTAACCAAGAGTTTAAAATTTAACTGGAAACTAGCAACACACTTTAAGAATTAGTTTTTATCATTCTTGCCCTTAAAATTGATCTTTTTATGGCAACTTGATACACTTAACACAAAGTTCCTAAATATTTCATGCGTTTCTCGTGGCATTTCCTACTCAGAAAAAGAAGGTAATTGAATGTTAATTAATGTGAAATGCTAATGACCCATGATGCGGTATCACCATTCTGAGTTTCTGTTTGATTAATGGAGATAGGCAATGAATGTGACTTCTCTAATTTTTATTTGAGTGTTACGGAATAACACAAGTTGTTAATCTAATTTCTTCTTTAGAACTTTTTGTCTAGACATGTCACCCTTAAATGATATGTGACAAAAGTATTCTTGGCCACTATTTCAAGATCAAATGCCATTGAGAATAGAAAGATCCTGTTTGGGTAATGAACTGGCTACAGTTGTTAAAGTCTTTTAAGACTTTCTAGTTGCAAGCTGCATTGTTTTGAGCAGTAATTGCTTTATAAGAGATGCAGTAATGTTTGCTTAACTTTTTTTTCACTGCCATGCCTCATTTTTTCAAAATTGAGAATGGAAGATTTGAGGCAGTTATGTCTGAAGAAAGAGAGAGAAGAAAAGGGAAGGGAAGAGAAGGAAAGGGCAGTTGGGGAGGGGAAAGGGGGGAACCGGAGGGGAGGGAATCAGCCAGCAGGTACTGTGACTCTATCTTCTACTACTCTTTACTATTACTTTCATTTTTAGAGTCTGAGCCAATCCTGGTTGGAGGTGGAAGCTGGGGAGTGGGGGTGTTGCTAAAGTGAGTGTTATGGATCCCCAGGGATGCAAACTAGGGATTCAATTGTTGCTTGTGACACTGACATTCCATATCGGATGGCTAGTTCAAGTCTCCACTGTTCCATTTCTGATCCAATTCCTTGTTGATTCACTTTAAAAGGAAGGAGCAGGTAACGCAAATACCTTGGAACCTGTCGCACATGTGAGAGTCTCATGATGAGCTCCTGGGTTCTGGCTTCAATGTGGTATGGAACTGGCTATTTTGGGTATTTGGGAAGTGAAGCAGCAGATGGAAACACTCTCACTCTCTCTCTACCTGTTGTTCTGCCCTTCAAATAAACACATGGTTTTTAAAAATTCTTCAATAGTTGATTGAATGACTATGTGAGCAGATGGATCAATGGATTGATCCATGGACAGATGGGTGTATGGCTAGATGGATGGAAAAAATGATATTTTCAATGTTATCTGGAATTAATGCTGGCCTCAAAATATAGAAAGGAGGAGTTTAATAAAGTAGCTATGCATTTCTTCAACATTCTGTTTCTTGTATTCTCTGAAGTAAGAAGAAAACCAGTAAATGGATCAAAAATAAGAATAATTGGAGAGCAATAAAACTATAGAAATGGCTCCCCCTAGACCCATGCTCTGCAGTGAGTAGCTCCCATAAGGGCTCTCTGCCCACGGGGCACAAAGAGCCCAGCCCCATGCTCTTGGAAGCCTGGAACTGTGGGTTTGTCGGGGCACAGGAGGATGATACTGGCAGGACCCTGGGAAGACCTGGGGCTTTGCATCCGGGTAGATGGTGTGACCCTGAGGATCTCCACACACACATGGTCTCTAGATTGATTAGGGTGATGGGTAAGGATATGTGTGCGAGGGAAGAACACTGAGGGAATATGTTTCAGGCAAAGAGTGAATTCTGAGGGACTCCCATTGACAAAGCCTCTGTACTTGCAGGTAAGAGAGGGGAATGACACTAAGTAGTTTAGAGGAGGGCAGTTGCAAAACTTTTATGAGTCAGACAGATGCACCAGCCCATGTGGGAGATCTCAGCTGGGCCAGTTAGCTTGGTTCACAGCTGACCACCACCCAGCGGCCACACTAAAGCTAAAATTTGGGTCCTGCCTGGCAGGGCTGGATCACAGTATCCATGAGTGAGAGCTGAAACAGGGGACAGGTATGTTGGGCTAGGTCATGACATTAACCAGCACACAAGAGAGCTAGGTGTGGGGGCAGATTCTGTGGGGATATGTGGGCCCGCTCCTGTGGAACTGCAATCTCCGCTAGTCAGTTTAAGAGCTAGGGATAGTAACGGGTTGAACTAGGCATGACCATGAAACCCTTTAACACTCATAGGTACAGGGGTTGGGAACAAGCTAGGCAGGTTTGACTGCAGCACCCACAGGTGCACCAAAGAATAGGGTGTGGACCAGGCCAGGCCACAACATCCACCAGCTCCTACAAGGACCGGAATAGAAGAGGCAGGCTAAGCTAGGTAAGGACCTATCACCCACCAGCACATGTGAGATCTGGGCCTGGGAATGGAATTGGTGGAGGAACTTAGGAAATTTCCCACTGGGTTGTAGCCCCTACTGGAGAACATGTGGTTCAGGCATGGGTGTTGCTCAGACCAGTCAAGGTAGCTCCACCCCTCAGCAAGTGTGTGGGTTGAATCTGGAGGGGGGCAGACCAGGCAGGGACAGGCTAACCTTACCTCACTGGCAGGTGTAGAGTCAGGCTGGAGTGCGGGTCATGTAAGGCTAGACTATAATACCTATAAGTTTGCATGAACCAGGGATGGGAGCAGACAGAGCAGGGCCAAGATGTAGCACCAGCTAGTGACAGATGGGACTATGGGACAATGAGGCCAGAACACATGAGGTTACAGTATCCAATGATAAAGGTAAAGCAGGCAATGAGCTATGGCAAGTTAGGTCAGAGCAACCACTGGCACACACGATCTGTAGCTGGAATCAGACCTGGTTGGGAAGCTAAGGGGATGCCTCTGCAGGGTTGTGGTTCCCACTAATAAGCACAAGAGCTGGAATTGAGGCACTGATCTGAGTTGGACATGACTGCAGCATTTCTCAACATGAATATATGGACTGGGTCTGGGTGTGCCAGACTGGGCTAGACTCCAGCACCCACTGGTGCTTGGGAAAGTCAGGGTAGGTGCAGGGTGGCTGGTTTAGTCTCTGCCCCCTGCTGAACCACACAAAAGCTGTGTCTGGACATGGACCAAGTGAGGCTGAGCTATAGCAAACAACAGGACCAGAATGTGTGTGAGCCTGTTGGACAAAGCCATTCTTCCTGCTAGGACAGGAGGTAGACTAAGTCAGGATGGGCATAAGACCCACCAGTGTGCACAAGACCTACCACTGAGAAGATACCTGACAGAGGAGCTTGAGGAACCCCTCTTTTAAGACACCGTACCTCCAGGTGAGTGCAAGAACCAAGATAGGGAGCAAGCCAGACCAGGCCAAGTTACTGTACCCACCAGCATACATGTGTGTCAGGTCTGGGGGTGAGCCAGGGTGGGTCAGTCAATAGCATTCCCTAGCAGATCCAAAACCAGGTCAGAGTGCAGGACAGATTGGGCAACAACACCAGCCAGTTCACCCATTTCACCTTAAGGCCAGGACTGAAGACTGCCTGATTTGGGCTAGGCCATAACATCTACCAGTGTGAGCTGGAACTTCAGGTAGGTGAGTTCAGACCAGGCTACAGCACCCACCAGCAAATTGCCTGGGTGAAGTGGACCATGCCAGACTGAGCCACAGCACTCACCAGCATATGTGAGACCCATCCACGTAGGGAGATGGGGATGTGAGCCCAGTAGGGAAGTTTCCGGGGCGAAGGGGGGGTGCTCCCCTACTGGGCCACTGCTCCCACTAGTGAACATGAGAGCTGGGAATGGGAGTAGGTCAGTCTGCACAGGGATACAATGCCTATTGACCTGCATGTGAGCTGTGTTAGCAGGAGAGTCAGGCTGGACTAACTGTTCCCTCTGGTGCAATGCATAAGCCAGAATGGGTGTGGGCTAGTTGGGTTTTGCCACAGTATCAGCTGGCAGGCACTGGAGCTGGGAGCAAATCCTGCCAAGCTAGACTACAGAACCTCTTGAAGAGTGTGAGTGGGCCCAGCAGGGAAATTCTCAGCGCTTCTCTGATGCGATGCAACTCTCACTGATGAGCATGAGAACTGTGACTGGGGGAGGGCCTGGCTAGATAGACTTGACTGTGGGCTAGGCAATGGGATTGGTTGGTTTGAGCTAGGCTTCAAAGCCCATTGATGTGCATGGGATGAATGGGATGTGAAACAGACTGGACCAGTCTACTCCTCATACTGGTAAGCAGAGGAATCAGGGCTGGAGATGGACCTGGTAGGGGTTATTTGCAGTCATTCTGGCTAGGTTGCAGCTCCCACTGGTGTACATGAGGGCCAACCATGTGGTGGACAGGATCAGGCTGGGCTGCAGCACTCATCAACTGGCATGGGAGACAGGCCTGGAGACAGAACTGGCACAGCAATTGCCACTACCAGTGTGTGCATAAGCTGATGTAGGTGATAGACAGAGCCGGACCCTGTACTGGCAAGCACACACAAGAATCAGGTCTGGGATCACCTCAGAAGATAACTCTTTGGGGATTCCCTCTACTAAACTGTTGGACTCATATCTCCAACCGTGGAGAGAATTGCAGGACCTGTGCTCTGACCATGGAGTGCATATGGTCTCCTCAGTGGCTTAGACAGAGCAGTGGATGGCACGCTCAAATGCACATGGCAGATATGGCAGTCCACTGGAGCCTGCAAAGGACATCTGGTATCATAACAGAGGAAGGAGAGAAGAACAAATTTATCAACCACCCCAGCCAAGCATTGGCAGCAAATATCTGAGTGAATGGAGACTCTAAGGTGGACTATGTCAGCCAATGTGCTTTGGAAAGATTTCCTCATCCTTGAAATGGCAAGACTGACAACATTTCAGAACTGTCGAAACCACCTAAGCAGCACCGTTGGAGCATGCTCCACACTGAGGACCCTGGGATGAGACTGGGTAGCCGTTCCACATCCCTGGGTACTGAGGTGATTGGGAGGCTAGATGTGCCTTCTCCCCTTCTCTACCCGCTTCCTCCAGACACAGGAAGAAGAAAAAAGAAAATATGGAAACAATTGTCTCACTTTTTCCTAGCCCTTGACCCTTCCCACCCTAATCAGCTATGTAAATGTCATCCAAACAAAACAAAACACTGCAGTCATGATGCCCAGTAAAGGGTACAAGGTTTGGGAATACTGGTCTCCAGCTTCCTATCTCTACCAAAAACATGATGTAAAGTTTGATTGCTCTACACTCGTATTTACTAGACAATGTTTGATGAATTTGAAAAGCAGTCAAGGACCTTCTCAATGCTATTTGCTATTTGAATTTCTCTACTAAATCTGAGGACTGTTCAGATTGCATAGGTCTTCTGTTAGGGTATGATCAATGTCAATACACCCCGTCAGAGCCAAAATTAACATTTGGAATGTCAAAGAAAATATCATAGGCAGCTTACATTCGTACCATAGAAATTAAAGAGTCTTTTACAGCCTTGAGGATTTTTAATCACATATTTTGCACTTGTAATAAATTTTTCTGTGGGAAGAGACAGAAAATGTAGAAAAATGCAGAAAATGAATTAATAGATTTCCTGTCAGAGTTGAGGAAGATAATGTTAGTGGTGTCAAAATTCATCTTAATTCTCTTTCCGTTGGGAACATGGTTTCTAGCTTTTGGCAGTTATGTGTGTGTTGAGGCTTGGAGGCAATGGTTCTGAGACTGGGCTCTGGCCACTGCTATGTAGGTAGAGGTGATATGACTCAACTCTGCATTATAACTCTAATATCTCCTCTCCACCTGCATCAAGAATGCACAAAATAACTCAACCTCTGAAACATGGAAGGAACCTGTGTTCTCAAACAATTGCAAGAAAAGGGGTCATATTCCAAGATGTAAGCTGTAAGCAGGGCACTGGATTGGAAGTGGAACAGCTGTGACACGAACCAGCACTCCTATGGGCTTCCAGCACCACAGGCAGAGGCTTAGCCTATTATGTTACGAAGCCAACGCCAATTACTAGATTCTTAGGAAATGCAGCAGTGGATTCATTGTATAGTCAAACTTCAAGACATGAAAGGCAGAATATTCCAGGATAGGAGTTATTTAATAGTGTAAGCTGTTCAGAATCCATTAGAATAACCTTGAAAGCCTGGAGGCAATATCAGGACAGGGCTCTGAGGAGAACATTGCAGCCTACCGTTTAGACATGAAGGCAAAAACCGTTATAAATGGAACACTAGATGTACATGCTGGCATAAAGGACGGGATACATGTTCTCAGAGCTGTGTATGATGGTGTACAAGTTAGCACTGAAAAAAAGCAGCAGCCTGGGAAAGGTCAGGTGCATTAGTTTGAGGAGTCTGGAAAATTCCCTGCAACCAACAGAAGAGAGAAGTGGCAGAAGAGCCATTAAGCAGAAGAGAGAAGCAGGAATAACTGAGATGACTTCATACTATGCTGAAGCCACATTACAGGTTTTGTCATATTTTATTACAAAGACAACTCCAGAAATGTAACAATAAGATAGGAAAGGTACACACTTGCAAGAGATATTACATTAAACTTGAGGGTCAGAAATAGGTTGCTCAAAGATGCTAAGATATAAACATGTGTCTTCTTGGCTTCAAAGCCTATGATTGTGCTCTGTTGTTTTTTTATCCTGTGGAGATAGATGTCAGAAAAGACAGAGAAATGAGAATCTCTTATTAACCACATCCAGGATAAAGTATTGTTGAGAAAGTAAAGACCAAAATAAGTAGATTTTCAGGAAGAGGATACTGGATTGGACTCTGCAGGTCACTAAGAGACTTCCACAAAGAGGTAAAAGATGGAATGGGAGTTAAGGGGCAGAGGCCAGATCACAGTGGCTTAGAGAATAAACAGAAGTCAGTGGCATAAAAATGATCTAAAAGTAGACTGAGACCCTTCTGTGACAGTTCCTCCAAGTTCTCCTGCATCAGTGCCAAGACCATTAATGATAATATTTCAAAATTACATTGATCGTATATTGACAGCCTAGAAACTATTCTATGATCTCTAGACACATTTCTAGTCAGAAGGGTAACCGTCTTATAATATTAAGAATTCAACAATCAATGCGAGTCAGAATGCTTAGGATATACATCAAAGAATTGTAAAACCTAATAAACTTTTAATACCCTATGTTTTTCATGATGGCGTGGGAAAGCAGAGAAATCTTCCATCTCCCTAGAATGTGTGGAGAAGACGTGAAATACAACCTACCAGGATCAGAACTGGTACCACATAGACAACAGACTCAAAGCAGTATTAGGCAATAGCTAAACTACAAAGAGATATTAGGGGGAATCAAGAGCAATCCTAAAATCCTCTTAACAGGAGGTCATATGCACAGAGCAGAGAGGGACCCCAGAGTGAAGCAGGGGGACAGGAGGAGGCTAGCATCCCAACCCTGAAACTCCCGAATCCTCACCAAGGACTATCAGTACAAGCACCGAGGACTACATTCCAACTGCCAAGGAGACCAAGGGGAATTGCATTGCCTTCGGAGGCCGAGAACTCTGAGGTCATCCACTCCCGCTTGGATCTCCCACATGGGATGGAAGAAGTCCAAATCCTCCCTTGCATGATTCAAGCGCATCAGAACAGCAGCCAGGAGCCCTGAGCAGTCCGCAGAAACAGAACAGCAAACTTCCTTCGGGACTAGGGAGAGGAGCTTCTTCTGGTCCTTATTTAGTTCCAACTTGGGGTCCCCACCCTCTCTTGCAATGACCATCAGGATCGCTCCAGAGACCCTGCAAAACAAATAACCAAACAAACAAACAAAAAATCTAGAATAGACAGAGAACAACAAGGAAAGCTGAGAATCAGACAGGAAACTGTCAGCGTGGATTCACTTATACCTTACTAGGTGGAACACAAAGATTAGTTACTCCTCACTAGGGTATTGAGGATTTCTCTGCACACCCCTCCTAAAACTGTTCTGCACCTGAACTGTTGTCATATGTTTTGTTAGAGTTATAAGCCAGTCTAGACTATCCAAAAAAAAGCCAGGTTCAGCAAAATTATGCTTCAACGCTATAAAATGCCAAATATTATAGTGAAAAAAGACATGAGGCAGCTGAACAGTAATCTATAGCCATTTTAAGGTGTATAGAACCCAGTTGTATACAAACTAAAATTGAAATGTCAATGTAGAAGTCACAGGATCTGATTAAGAATTTGCATTTTTTTTCTCTAACATATTGGTTGCTCAATACTATGTCAATTAATTCCATAATGTTATAAATTGTTGCTGATGTTATGCTGGGGTTTTTAATTGATCGGAATAATACTCTGCCGGCTCTACCTTCAGACCAGAAAAGGTCTCCCCAACAAGCCATTGAACTTATCTGGACAATAAGATGCTGGACTCTATGCTTGTTATATGCTTGCAATGAAAGAATCTCAACTGAACTTGAACTGTGGTTATGCAACAAGGTGGAGGAATCCACCATGGGAAGAGGGTTTGGGAGGGTTTCAGGAGGGGTTGGGGGAATCCCAGTACCTATAAAACTGTGCCACATAATGCAATGTAATTAATAATTTTAAAAGAAGATAATAAAAAAAAGAATTCATTTCTAAGATAGAACTACAAACAAGCTTTTCTGTCTGCTCTCTTAACAGAAATGAATTTTGGTGTAATTTTTCATATTATGGTAAATCTGTTACCAAGTTGTTGAAGCTGTGACTTTCTATGATTCTGAGAAAATATTTGCAAAACGTATATCTGATAAAGGACTGCTATCCAAAACATAGAAGGAATGTTTACAACTCAGCAATAAAAACTAAACAATCAAATTAACAGTGTATATAAGAGCAAATTCCTCATCAGAAGAGCTATATAGATGACAAGTATATGAAAAGATGTTCAACCTTACAATAGTAATTAAACACTAAAATTAAACATTAAAACAGTAATGTAGCACTGCTTCAGACCTAGGAGAAGAGCAAAGCTCCAGAACATGGACTGCAGTGCTGGCCTACACACAGGTCAACAAGAAGCTCATTCATCGGTCATGAGAATGTAATACAGTCCAGCCCCCAGGCAGACAGCTGGATAGCTTCACACAAAACTAATTAAACTCTAGAATATGACACCTGGTATTTACTCAAATAAGCAAAAGCTTACATCCACAGGAAAGCCTGCACACAAGTGCTTACAGTATCTTTCTCTATAATTGTCAGCACCTGGAAGCAAGCATGAAGTCCTTCAACTGGTTAGTAGATTACCACATGTGACATATATGTACATCATGGAATACCAGCCTGCAAAATAAGGAAATGAGTTACCAGAACATAAAAATATGTGCAGTAAGTTTAAATGTAAATTTCTTTTTTGATTGATTTATTTTTATTGGGAAGTCAGATATACAGGGAGAGGGGGAGACCAGAGACCAAGAGGAAGATCTTCCATCCTATGATTTACTCCCCAAGGCCTCATTGGCCAGAGCTGAGCCGATCCAAAGTCAGAAGCCAGGAGCTTCCTCCAGGTCTCCCACATGGGTGCAGGGTCCCAAGGCTTTGGGCCATCCTCAAGTGCTTTCCCAGGCCACAAGCAGGGAGCTGGATAGGGAGCAGTGCAAGAACTTTAGCCGCTAGGCACCACGCCAGGCTCTAAATGTGTATTTCTAAGTGGGAATGTCCATCTGAGACGTTTGATCCCCACACACCACAATCTGGAAAAGAAAAATCAGACAGAATTCAGTGGTTCTCAGAAGTTCAGTAGGATGCAGATGGAGAACAGGGAGCAGTGGAACTAGTCTTTGACACTATGATGGTGAACATGTCTTCGTATATTTGCCAAAGCCTGTGGAAGGTAACACAAAAAGTGAACTCGGGTGCAAACTGTGGCTTTAGTCAATAGTAATGTATTAATATGGATTTAAGTGCACCATCTGTATTCAAGGTGTTAATAACATGTAGAACTGAGGCATAGGGGGATGACTTGGAGTAAGTGCTATATAGAAGTTCTCTGTACATTCTGTTTACTTGTTCTATAAAGTTAAAATTGCTTTTAAAATTATGCCTACTTCTTTTCTTTAGAAAAGGAAATCTCCATCCAGACATTCACTGCAAGTGAAAAGTGAAGTTGTGTTTTAAAGAAAAATATGTAGGAAATACTTATGCTTCTAATAAGCTAAGCCCTCATTGAATAGATTGTTCATCCTAAGGACTAAGCATGCTAATGATACTGTACTAATGCCTTGTGCTAACCTCTATAGAGATTATGAAAGGATTCTGAAGGAAGCCCTAAAGCAGTCCCCATATGCAGTGTTTATAGCTAATAAAATTCTTGCTCTCTTTACTGCGGACAAAGTCTTTGCAAAAATTGGTGCTGTTGATGTCTATTAAAGCTGATCGTTAATGGCATAATCACAGACGCCAGATAACCAATGATCCAGAAGTAGTTGCAGTTATGTCATTAGCAAATCTTGAACTTAATTAACCTAGGTGTCTAGTAATGGATGAATGGATAAAGAAACTATCTAGTCTATTTTTGTTTGGATTTAGATATGGGCTTAGTCGTTGAAATAAAATATACCAGCAACATAGTGGTAGGTTTCATCACTGCTTTGGCAACATGGTTGTCCATTGGCTGTATGCATTTCCTTATGGATCAAACTCTTCCTTGATGAAGGGAGCAGTTAATGTCAGTGCAAATCACCATGAACATATAGCAGCAGTTATATGTCTATTTTGTAAGATATACAGCTATCTCAAAAGACAGTGTTTTTAAATTGTTTAGCTTAAATATAATAATATTCCAGTCTTCCGTGGAATTTTCTCAATTATTGAATGTGTATCAACATTATCCTTTAAACAAAACCCTTGGATTTTCTAACACTTAGTGTTATCACTCAAAGGCCTTGTGGTGTTTCTGCAACAGAGTCCAAACAAAATTAGAAATCACTCTAGAAACACAGGACATTTCTTAAATTAGTGTTACAGAAGTTCCAAAGGTAAGTGCAAAGAAGAGCAAATCATGGCACACTGCCCAGTGAGAGCTGGAGCCACATACATGATGCTTTCCTGCTGGAGACGGTCTCAAAGCAGAGACAGAGAGGAAGAAATACTGCATCAACCCCCCTTCCTTCTGCCCCTCAGTTCTCACCTGTGCCTCCTTTTAGCCTACGATGCCCTCAAGTCAGCGTACAAAGGAATCTGGAGAATGTACTCTTGCTCAGTGGAGAAGGGCAGGGAATGTGTTGAAAGAAAAATGGAGGAGGAATTCATAGAAGATTCTAACATGTTAACAATTTATTAATCTGGCCTGGCACCACAGCTCAATAGTTAGATATTCTTGCAAGTGCCAGGATCCAGTGGGAGCTTGTTTGTGTCCTGGCTGCTCTGCTTCTCCTCCAGCTCCCTGCTTGTGGCATGGAAAGCAGCAGAGGATGATCCAAAGCATTGGGACCCTGCACCCACATAGGAGATCTGGAAGAAGCTCTTGGCTCCTGGCTTTGGATCAGCTCAGCTCTGCAATTGCAGCCATTTGGGAAGTGAACCAGCAGATGAAAAATCTTTGTCTCCCTTTCTCTTCATAATTTGATCTGCCTTTCCATTGAAAACAAATAAACCTCTAAAAAAGATGTTAATCATGGCATCAACAAAAGGCTGAATTTACAGAAAAACTGGGAAATATGGAGAGCTAAAACAACTTACGTTTATGAAGTTTATCAGAACTAATCATATGAATAAACCACCAGTATCTTTTCAAGAGAAGAAAAAGTGCTAACAAGCTCCTAAAAGCACACAGTGGGCATCCAACTGCTGGGAGAGCATTGCCACTGACTCCTTCTTCACTTACTGTATTCCTGACCTTAGCACGCAGCCAACAGAGGCAAGGGTGTGCAATACCAGGTGGGATCTAAACAAAGCAGCACTAAACCTTCCTGAGACGGTGGCTTTCCATTATTGTTCTTACTCAAAAAGTCTGCCATTGATGGGCCACTTCATATCTCACTGGAGAAAAAAAAATTCATTGGAGCAGATCTTTGCAAGATATTACTTTCTGAGATGTTATCTGGTCACTCACTTCCCAAGCAGAATGAGTTTCTTATGTTGATAACAGATCATGATTTTGGCCATCTATTTTCATGCTTATGGAGAGAAAGTTACATATACTAAAAATTTTTTTTCAAAATTAAGTTTAATGGAGCTAATCCCGAGACACTCAGTGTACCATCCACAATATGATTTCCTGTGAGCTCAGAAGTCTCCCAGCTGCTGAGTTTTCACCAGTACAATAAAGACCTTGCTTGAAACTGTTGTTACAAGGCCTTATCAGTAATTGTGTCATAATGCAGTACTGGTTGCCATGTGATGCATTCGCTGCCTGCCTAAGGTAGAATTCAAAGAATAGCATTTAATAGTGATGCTTGGATCTGGTGCCATGGCCCAGCGGCTGGAACACCGCAGGATCCCTATGGTCGCTGGTTCTGATCCTATCCAGCTCTCCACTTGTGGCCTGGGAAAGCAGTCGAGGATGGCCCAAAGCTTTGGGATCCTGCACCCACATGGGAGACCTGGAGGAGCTTCTGGCTCCTGGCTTTGGATCAGCGTAGTCCTGGCCATTTCAGTCACTTGGCGAGTAACCCTTTTAGATCTCAGAGCTGCTGTATCGTTTCCATTTCGGAAATGAAGGGACTAAAGCCAAATATCCTACTTTGACCTAGGATAATGCAATCAGTGTCTGAGGCAGAATTTGGACCCAGAAAGTCTGGTTCCAGAGTCTATAGTATTAAATGCTCTCAATTTTTCTTATAGAGAAGTAATTACACTGTTCTCATCACATTATCAAGGCATTTTTGGAGAATGTTTGCTTAAGAACTTTGACTTGAGGCTTTTCCTAGTGACCTGCACTCGATTCAGATATTTCCATGGTGTACACCACTGCTGTACGTGAGTCCCATTCTATTCTGCAAAGATGCTGTTTGCTCAGTAGCCCATAAGGATTTCTCAGGATCACATCAGGAGAAGAACTGTTATTGATAGGTCTTTACGATACCTGGAAGTAACTTCAAAGGTAGACTTTTCAGTCATATCAGCTAGTTACAACATATAAACATCTAGTAATAGTTTACTTTAATAAAATGTAGCAGTTTTGCTGACAGGAATCTTATACAAGCTGCCAAAACTGGAGAAAGCCAGACTGAAATGGTGATGCTGACCTCCAAGTTCACTGAAGCATTTCTCTGCCTCAGTAGCTTTCTCCAGCTCACCCCAGACACTCGGATGGACAGTTGGCCCACACTACCGAGTTATAAGAGAATATCTCCACAATCACCACAGCCATATGCTTTCTGCCTTTTCTAAGAACTTCTACTTACTTACCACTATCTAGTTCTTACTTATCTGTACCCCAAAACTATTTGTTGGAATCACAGAAATAATCATGTAAGACAAAGATCTTTTCGGCTTTACAGTAGGTATACAAGGGTGGTATAAGCATGTTGCTAATTACAAAGATGCCTCTCCAAAAGCAGAGATAATGGGTGTATTTAATACAAACCAATTATATATTTTTTTACTTCTGAAACTTAAACCAGACAGTAATAATTTTCTTGCTACTTCTTATTCTGAAATAGTCTTGCCTGTTTCTGTCCCCGAGGCAATCGCAAAAATAAGTTTTATACTCAACACAGAGAGAGATGTGCTAAGTATGTAAGACATTTCTCCAGCTCCATATTGTTTTTGCGAGATTCAATGCAATTCATATTACATGAGCAATGTAATTTTCAGGGTTAATTATCCTGTTGAAAGCTGTGCTAGTTATCTTTGACTACATTACAAATTACCTAAAATTGGAGGTGTAAAGCAAAGACATGTAAATCTGCAACTTAGGTAGACCTCAATAAGGATAGTTCATCCCTGTTCCACTTTATATCAGTCAGAAGTAGATCTAAGGTTGGGACGAGAATTATCTGAAGACAAATCCATTCATGTAAATGGCTGCCGATACTGAGTGTCAGCTTCCCTATCGTGGGGGGCTCTTGGCCTGAATGCTCACATGTGGCTTGCACTTCCTGAAAGCATGACAGGTACTGGTATAAAAGCAAGAAAATATCCAGGCAGAAGCTGGACATTCTTTCTGTGGTAGCCTTGGAACTGATGCAGTATCACATCCATTGAATGCTATTGGTTAGGAAAACTGGATGGTAAGTCCAGATTCAAGGGAGAGAAAGCACACTCTACCTCTCAAGAGAGGAACTCCAACACGACATTCTAGGAATATGATATGATGAGATATGCATTTCTGCAGCAACTTTGGAAAAACACAATCAGCAATTGTGGCCTACCTGTTACTAGGCAAATGTTCTTACTCAGCCCAAGAGAAGCTATACCAGTATCAGAGTGGCTTTCCTAATAGCTTCTGCTTCTTTGAAGATGCAAGCAATACTAATTTTCTTGCTCCTTTCCAGATTCAAAGGAAAGATTGTCTATTTTTTTCACTCGATCTAAGCTGAGGCAATTGCACGTAAAGAATATGAAAGCCTTCAGACATTTCACTGACAAAGTCATGTTTCGTGAGCAATAACCTTTTTTTACCTGCAGTCTTCGGAATAACTGCTAACAAACTAAAGAGGAACTGTGATGAGTACACACTCAAAACTTTAAGATTTATTTTATTATTGTTACGATATTGGATTACTTAGATTACCAACAGTTATTATAAAACATTTACTTAATGCTTAAGCTTTCTCATATGCAAATATTGCTATTTGTATTTTCTGTTCATACCTGTGGGAGACATTAACAAATTGCTGCATCTATAATACTAAAAGAATAAGTAAGTTAGCTCAAGGACACTCATTTTATCATCTTTCAATTTGTAACAATTCAGGGTCCATCACAGCCCACATCTATGGACAATCCATTAACTACAATGATGTGGTAGAGTTCAGTGAATAATAATGTGTTCTCTAAGAGGACCTAGAACAGTATTTCAAATCAACACTGTGTGATCACTTGCATATAGAATAACTATGACATTTTCATGCCTATTTTGTTTCACTCCAGATTCTGTTAATTATGATATCACATTCTATCCCATATTCTAAACAAAATAGGAAAGGCTTGATTTGTCTTTAAATGGTTTGACCTCTTAGGTCAGCATGGCGGCTCATCAGGCTAACCCTCTACCTGCAAGCTGTGACATCCCAGATGGGTGCTGGTTCACGTCCTGGCTGCTCCACTCTCCAGCTAACTTCCCCCAAACAGCTGTAGAATGGCCCAAGGCCTTAGATCCCTGTATAAATATGGGAGACCTGGAAAAAGCTCCTGGCTCCTGCCTTCCGACTAGCTCAGCTCTGGGTGTTACAAGCAGATGGAAGTGAAACAGCAGAGTGAAACAGCAGACGGAAGGCCTCTCTCTGTAACATCTCTCTGTGATTCTTCCTTTCAAATAAAGAAAACATAAAACTTAAAAAAAAAAAAACCTGCTCTCTTTAACTGACTTAGTAAAGAGAGAGGAAGACATTGATTTCCTACCTTTAATTCAGAGATTACTTAGAGGAAAAAAAATCCGTATTTCTAAAGATTAATTTTTTATTGGTAAGTCAAATATACAGAGAGGAGGAAAGACAGAGAGGAAGATCTTCCATCTGTTGATTCACTCCCCAAGCGGATGCAACAGCCAGATCTGCACTGAACCAAAGCCAGAAGCCAGGAGCCTCCTCCAGGTCTCCCATGTAAGTGCAGGGTCCCAAGGCTTTGGGCCGCCCTTGACTGCTTTCCCAGGCCACAAGCAGGGAGCTGGATGGGAAGTGGAGCTGCCGGGATTAGAACCAGTGCCTATATGGGATCCTGGTGCATTTCAGGCGAGAACTTTACCCACTAGGCTACCATGCTGGGCCCCAAATTCAAATTCATATTTTTAAAACTATAAAATTCTAAATTCTAAGGTGGGTGAAGATTGTGCCTAACACTTAATAATAGTGTGCTAAAAATAAGGAAAGACAGAAACATTAGGTTTATAGGCAAAATTCTGCATAACTGCTGACAGGGGATGACTATAATCCTTTTATAACTTAATTATTTTAGAAAGAAAAAGGAAGAAGAAAAATCTGTTGCATTTATTTTAAGAAACTGTTGTTTTAAAAAAAAACATACTCTGAATATTATTGACAAGAGGTGACAGATTTGTGTGTCGTTATGTGTATTTGTGGAGGTTATTTTGCTTTTGGCTTTGTGGTGTCTATACTTTTAAAAATCTGTGTGGCTCCTGCATTAGGAATACAATTACTCAAACATGGTAAATTTGAGGCAAATTGAATGTGACAGTGTTATAAGAAAGACTTGAATAGGGCCATATTTACTATTAGAAGCTGTGAATTGAAGTAGTTGAAAATAATGGAAAACCGCTTTTAGCAAACCCAAAACTGTTAATGAGTCCAAATAATTTTCTGAAATAGATGTCCAAACTTGCAGGGAAGTTGAAAGGATAAACAGCTAAAGCGCTCAATTATTGCAGGTTAATGGAAAACAAGTAGCACAACTGGAATAACCATTGCTTACCCGCATTTGGGGAATGAACCAGTGGACAGAAGATCTTTCTCTCTGTCTCTCTTCTGTGTAGATCTGAATGTCCAGTAAAAATAAAACTTTTTAAAAACAAGAATATATAATTGTTCCCCAGCTGTAGGCTGCCATGTACACAGGCAAATATATATCTAATATTTTAATTTGAAAGATTTGTAGAGAGAGGAGAGAGAATTTTCCATATGCTAGTTCACTCCACAAATGGCTGTAATGGCCAGAGGGGAGCAAGTCTGAAATCAGGAGACAAGAGCCTGCGCCAAGCTTCCTTCATGAGTACAACACACCAAAGCACTTGGGCCATCCTCTATTACATGGTCTTCCATGAGCCCTATCACACTTGTGTGTACCAGAGGTGGTGTCAGCAAATGCAGCCTGGCCTACACCCAGCGCTGGCTCTCATGTGCACTGGCAGATGCTGTGGTCCAGTTGGGGAGATCCCAAGGAATCCACTACCAGGACTGTCCCCAAACACAGTTCTCATGAGCAGGGGAGCATTGGCTTCACCCAGACAGGCCTTTCAGATCTCCCATCCAATCCATCCCCTGCCCCAGCTTCCTTGATCAACTGCTAGTGCAGTGACCTGGTCTTCAGAAGATCCCAGATATTAATTGATATGTGTCCAATAAGCCCTTAGTAGCCCCCATTCTATTTTGTTCCTAGTCTCTTAGCCCTGTGTAGTGAGTGGCAACCCCATGCATATGCAGCAGTGGCAATGGTGACAAGCTGACCCCAGCTACTATGCACCCAGGTAGCCAGGTGCTCTGCCTGCGTTATCCCAAATCTTAAATAAATAATAATAATAATAAACAGAATAGACTGCTGTGATGATACACTGGTACAATGAATAGAAAGTTGGTATTAACCAAGCCCTGAATGCTATCCAGCTATCAGCTGCTTTTCTCCAAGCAGTGTAACACTTGCCTACGTACATAGCAACCTAGGTAGTTGCCTACAGCTGGGGAACAATTATATTTTCTTTTTTTAAAAAGATTTATTTTTATTGGACAGCCAGATATACAGAAAGGAGAGACAGGAAGATCTTCTGTCCGTTGGTTTACTCCCCAAGTGGCCACAACAGCCAGAGCTGAACCAATCTGAAGCCAGGAGTCCGGAGCCTCTTCCAGGTCTCCCAAACGGGTGCAGGGTCCTAAAGCTTTGGGCTGTCCTTGACTGCTTTCCCAGGCCACTAGCAGGGAACTGGATGGGAGCAGGGCAACCGCGATTAAAGCCAGCACCCGTATGGAATCCTGGTACATGCAAGGCAAGGAGTTTAGCCGCTAGGTTATTGCACCAGGCCCGGGAAAAATATTTCCAGTGAGCTCCTTCCTCAGTTCAAAGTGAATTATGGTCTCCTTATGGTCATTTATAAATGATTAAGACTTAGAGGGGATTTTTACAGGTGCTAAAGTTTGGATTTGAAATAATGCATCAGAAATAACCTGAGTGGTAATGAACTAAAGGTAAATGTGGTGTATATGCACATTGGAATACTATTCAATCATTTTAAAGGATCAAGTCTTACCATTTGCAACATGTATGGAACTGGAAGTACTATATTAAGTGGAACAAGCCATGCACAGAAAGGCAAGTACATTAATAAGATGGATTCTAAAACAGTTTATCTCATAGAAGTTCAGAACTAGAGAGAGTGGCAGAGAGGGTTGAGGAAATGCTGAGTAACAGGTGCGGTTAGATAGGGGAGTTCCAGTTACAGGGTCATTGAAGATAACAATGATGAGCTGTATTCTTTTTCTTTAAAAAGAAAGCTGTCTTGTGTCATGGCAGAAGATGGCCTTGTATCGTGGCACAATAGGTGAAACTGTTTTCGACAACATTGTTGTGCATAACTGTCACCCGTACAAGCATTCGTTTGAATCCCAGCTGCCCTGCTTCTAACACTACTCCCTATTAATGCATCTTGGAATCCAACAGAAAGTGGCCCAAGTGTTTGCGGCCCCTGGCCCCCCGCTGGGAGATCTGGACAGAATTCCAAGTTGCTAGCTTCAACTTGCAGCCAGCCCCATTGTGGCCATTTAGAGAATGAACGGAAGTCAGAAAATTTTCTCTCTCTCTCTCTGTCTATCTGTGTGTGTCTACCCACCCCAGCGTCATCCTACCCTTCAAATAAAAATTACAAATCCAGAAAAATCTGCAAGAAAGAATTTTGAATGTTTTCACTATAAGGAAATGATAAATGTTGGAGGAGATAGACATTTTTTAATGGGAGAGGGTGTTTTGTGGGTTTTGTTCTTTGTATTTTTAAATTTTAGTTCAGTTTTTTTTTTTTTTTTTGAAAAGTAGAAAGACAGTAAAAGATTTTCCATTCACTGGCTCGTACTCCTGCCGCCCCTAAATGAACAGAAGCTTGGGCTCTGTCAGACAACAACAAAGAGCCTGGAACTCTCTGGGTTTCTAACAAGGGTGGTAAGGCCACAGATACTTGAGCTGCCTCCCACAGTGCACATTATCAGGAAGCAGAAATGGGAAGCTGAGCTAGGACCTGAATTTACATCCTCCAATCCAGAAGGCTGGCATCCCCAAAATCATATCACCTGCTAGACAAGCATCCCAAGAAGTGTATGATACATATAATACAGTAGCTATACATGCCCTAACTTAAACAGTATAATATATATCACATGGTACTCAAGGAATATGCATCATTTTTATCTGTCAAATAAAAATGAAAATAAAACAATGTTCACATTGGAGAAAAAGAGTATAAAAATTAAAGTGTCCCTAACTTAAAACAGATTTTGATCAATTGTTGCAACTGTATTCAATCAACTGTGCCCAGGCAACTGAGCTGTTATTCCTAAGTAAAAGCCAAAAAAACAACAAAAAAAAATATTTTAGAGGGTGGAAACATCTGCCTTGGTATTCACTCTAGAAGTTACTGGAAAATTTTGTACAGAGATAAGCACAAGATACACAGCATACATGTGCACACACACACACGCACATTCATACTCTAAGATATCCAGCAACTAAATTGAAACCCAATGACTGTAACTTATAATAAAGTAAGGAAAATAAAACATCACTCTGTTGCCTAGACAAATCTTTGGAAGGTCATCTCAATGTCAGTAACCTGCAAGTTTAAGATTCTATGACATGTAGACTATACGAGGTATTTCTAGAGTCATATTGTCTACAACTACTAGCAAAGTAACACAGACTGCAGAAGTTCTAAATACTAAGACTGTAGGTTACGTGAGTTAACAAGCACTGTTTCACTATTTCAAGACTCAACTGTGAGGTTTACTAGTCTTCCAATTGTGACTTCACCATTTTCTATACAACAGATCTATACATTATTTGACATTTCTCAGGAAATCCACTTGTTGCGTTGAGTTTTAAGGTACAGAATTTGTTCATTTGACACTTTTGAGTTTTTAAAATGTTTTTGGCCTTTGTGTATTTCAGCCAACTTGTGTTTTTCAATCAATGAACCTGTAACGGAAAGAACAAAGTCAAAGTTGTGATGGATGAAGAATATGAATTAAAAAAAAAAAAGGCTGGCTTTGATTCCTGGAGTAAAGCAAAGAAAGTGACTCTACGGTGAGACCATCCCTTGAACAGCTCACAGAAATCTGTTGCATTCACTCTCTTTGAAGCCACCATTGAAGGCAGCGGATGCTCGGGGCTGTTACCTTTTGAGCTTTGCTTTCGCACAATCCAGCATACCAGATAATGAGTCCCTGCATCTGTATTTGCCTTGGTTAGCAACAGGAAGGCAAAGATAAAACCTCTTTTTTGTATACTGAACAGTTATTTCCTCCGATTGAAGAAAAAGAAGTTCACTTTAACATAGCTGATGACGGGAATTGCAATGTCCTACTTTTTCTACCAATGATTATCATTTATATCCAAGACAGTATTTCTTCTGCATATAGAACCATGAATTGGATTGTTGTGAATTTTGTTCATTCGGATTGTAAGTGCTTATGACACACCAGCCTATATTGAGAATATTATACTCTTTGTGTTTAAAAATACTACACACTCTCCTAAGTAGACTTTAAATACAAATCTAATGGAAGATTAGAAACACACCCTCTTTTTATATCTTCTCTCATTTTCTAGCACAATCATCCAACATTTCTGATCTATGATATGCAATTTTTCCTACTAGTTTACTTAACAATCAGTTTTTTTCCAGGAGGTGTGTTTGCAATAATAGTTGATATGCCACTTGGATTCCCCACATTCCATATTGGAGTGCCTGAGTTTGAATCCATCTCCACTTCTGATTCTTGCTAAAAACACTTCCTGAGATGCAGAAGACCACTTTCTGAATGGTTGAAATACTTGGGTCACTATCACCCAGGTGGGAGGCCCAGAATGAGTTTTGAGCATCTGGCTTCAGTCCTAGCTGTGTGGGCACTCTGGGAATAAACCAGTGAATGGGTAGTCTCTGACAGTCTGCCTCTCCCTCTTTTTCTCTTTCAAATAAGATAAATTCTAAATATTTTCTTTTAAAAATTATTCATTTATTTGAAAGGCAATGTGAGAGAAAGAATGTGCTGGTTCATGTCCTAAATGGCCTGAGTCGAGAATGCCTGAAGCCAGGAGCCAGGAGCTTCTTCCAGGGTTTCCACCTGAGGCCTAGATTTGGGCTATCTTCCACTACTTTCCCAGGTGCATAGCAAGGAGCTGGATCAGAAGTGGAGCAGCCAGGCTGCAAACCAGTACCCACACGGGATGCCTGTGCCCCAGATGGCAGTTTTACCAGCTGCACCACAGTGACAGTCCCCAACAGCTAAGTATTTCTAAAAGAATTTGAAAAATAAAGTAGTCAAAGGGTAAGAAGCAAAAATACCCGATGCATTTTACTATATATAAATCATACCTTACAATTTTTTGTGTGTGAGTATAACATCTTATTTAGAAGGAGAAATTACATCAAATTGCAAAATCTTGACATATAAAAGATAATACAAGCATTATTAGCCTCACTATCCTGAAGGCCAAGTCTTTAGTTTTTCTCTTAAGATTTATTGGAAAGACAATGACAGAGATGGAGAGATAAATCTTCTATTGGTTCACTCCCCAAATGCCCACAACAGTTGGAGCTGGGCCAAGCCAAGGTCAAAAGCCAAAAATTTCATCTGAATCTCTGTGGGTGTCATCAGAGAAAATACATGGGCTGTTATTAGCTATGTCACAGGCACATTGGTGGGAAACTGGCTGGGAAGTGCAGAGTTGCCAGGACTTGAACTTGTACTCTGATGTGGAATGTGAGTGGCCCAAGAAGCAACTGCATCTATTACGCCACAACGCACCCTCCTAGCAACTGGGTCTGTATTGACACAACGCCATTTCTGTCACCCCCTCCAGAAAGACCTCATGTACATGCAGAACTTCTCAGATCTCTCTTCCAGTCTGTTACCTCTTCTCTCATTCTCTTTCTTTTTTCCTTTTAATGATTTTATTTTTATTGGAAACGTAGATTTACAGGGAAAAAGAGAGAAAAATCTTACATACACTGGTTCACTCCCCAAATGGCTACAATAGCTGAAGCTGAGCCAATCTGAAGCCAGAAACCTCTTCTGAGTCGTTCTGGTGTTACTGCCTTGCCCATCCTGGCCTGTCCCCAGCCCTGGTTCTCACGCTTACCAACAGGAACTGTGTTATAGCAGGGGCATATTCAGAGTTCCCCTACCAGGACCACTTCCAACCCTAGAACTTGTACCCACCAAGAGATACTGTGGTCCAGCCTGACATGGCTCACAACCAGTCCTAGCACCAATGAATGCTAAAGCCTGGCCCAGTTACCCCACACCCAGAAAAGCCCAGCTCTCACACTCCCCAGCGGAAGCAGCGGTCCAGCAAGGCAGGCTCCAAATTTCCCCTACCAAGTCCATTCCTAGCTCGAGGTCTTTTATGTAGTAGCAGGCTCCATGGGCTAGTCTGAGATGACACATACCCAGTCTCAATAGTTGCCAGGAGGTACTACAGTCTGGTTCAGCCTGTTCTGCCCCCAGTCCAAGCTCTCACCAGTGGGT
This sequence comes from Ochotona curzoniae, assembly GCF_017591425.1. Lineage (NCBI taxonomy): Eukaryota > Metazoa > Chordata > Mammalia > Lagomorpha > Ochotonidae > Ochotona > Ochotona curzoniae. The sequence continues at coordinate 2,788,830 of NW_024466312.1, read as the reverse complement.
GCAACAGCCTAGCCCTGCCTGGCACACCCCCAGCCCTCATGTGAACTGGGGAGTGTTGCAGTCCACCCAGGTCTGGCCTGTGATCTGTCCTGGCTCTCAGTCATGCCAGTGTATGCTGTGAACTGGCTGAGCCTGGCCTGCCCCCAAACCTGGTTCACACATATGCCGGGTCTCTTCTCACCAGTAGGAGCTGCGGCCTACCAGGGATGTTCCCCAAGTTCCCCTATCAAGCTTGGATCTCACAGCCTGATGTGGCCAACCCCCAGTTCTGACCCCTACCCCCCCCCCCCCGTTGACAGGTACTATCCTGACTGGCTCACACCGTTCTGGTGCTTGATGGTGGGTGTTAAAGTCTAGCACAGACAGGCCCAACCTAGCTCTCATGTGAACTAGTATGTGCTGTGGGTTACACTGGCTTGTCCTATACCCATTTCTAACTCTCATGAGTACCAACAGGTACTCTAGCCTAGCCTAGTCCAGTCTCTCCAGTCTTGCATCTCACATGTGCCAGCAGGAGTGCCCTCAGACCTGGCTTTTCTGTGTGGTGTGGGTGTTACGGTCTGGTCCCCTCCCGCTCCTGGCTTCCACGAGCGTCAGGTGAGTTCTGAAGTCTAGCTTGGCTCAGCCAGCCAGCACCCTCAGCTCTTCACACAAACTGATGGGTGTTGTACTTCCACAGAGGGAGTGCGCAGATCCCCTACTGAATCTGATCTAAGACCTTGTTCTCTCACATTTTGATGGGTGCTGTAGCCCAGCCTGACATGTCCAGCCACGAGCCCTGGCACTCAGGAGTGGGTACTGCACTCTAGCCAGGCTTTTACATGTGCAAGTGGGCAGCAGGTGATGTGATTTAGCCCAGTCCAAGTTTCTCATATAGATGGCTGCTTGGTCCTGACCCAGACATGCCCTCTGATTTCCCTCCCTCTCAATCACTCTGTCTCCACTCCCTTGTTTACCTGCAAATACAGCAGACTGGTCTGGGGAAGACTCCAGAAGTCATTCCACCCCTGTCAAACATGCTCTCAACCATTCCCAATCCAAATTGTCTCCATACTCCCTTCCCTGGGCAAACCTCTGTCCCCTATCTGGGGGGCAGGGTGGTGTGTTCTGGCCTCACATTCTCTGCCTTCCCCACATATCTTTAAAAAGTACATAGAATAGGCAACTACATTGGCAAATAGGTACAGTTAACACAAATTTGGCATTAGCCACACCCAGAATGCCCACCAACTGTTGGCTGCCTTTCTTCCAGCAGAAAGGAAACCCAGGTCTTTGCTTACAGATGGGGGGAAAAAAACCACTCTTTTTGTTTTCAAAATTTTGCAGCATACTCACAAAAGAAATTAGGTCATAGTTGGTATTTTTCCAATATTTTAGGGTTTGATATTCGTGGATATGATGGCCTTGTAAAAAAAGCTGGTACGCTTTTCATTATTTCCTGCATTGTAGAATATTTTGAATACAATGGAAACTACCCAGCTCTTTGATGAGCGTTAATAACTCATCCATAAAATAGTTCAGTCCAGTGCCATTTTTGGAAGTAAGCTTTTTAATAAATAATATTTACTTTTTATAGTTATATATGGAAAAAACAACTTTATTTATGTTCATTATGTGAAAAAAGTTGAAATACATTATAAAAGTTATAAAATCATCTTAACTTCGCATTCTGGAGTGTATGTCAGCTTTGGTCTAGCAACAGTTTGGGTGTGTAATTTTCCAACATTTTTTTTCTCTGCTAAGTAACCTCCACTTCAGCTCCATTTACATATATATGATCAGTGAATTTGTTTTACTCTTTCCTGATTTTTGTGTTTCTCTCTTAAACTTAGCATAGATTGTATTCACTCCAGTAAATTTTCCTAATAATCTCCTTTCTAATATCTGCCATTTTTTTTTACAGTTCAGAAGAACTTTATTTACCCAGTTGTGGAGGGTAACGGTTGAGATCTTGTGGTCCTATCTTTCGTAATTATGAGACTTCTCACCCATCCGCCCTGTGGTTTGTCCTGTTGTGGGATCAAAGTGTGGCTGATGTTATGACTGTAATCTGAAATGCTTCCACCAGAAATTGTAAGAGTATCTGTTCAAACATTTGATTAAAAAATAATAATGCTAGCAAACAAACAAGCAAACAAAAAAAGAGAGAGAGAAAAAATGAAAACCTTACACTGATTTCTCAGATGCATTAGCTTGTGATCTAGCAGAAGAACTCAAGCTCCAAGCCGGGATTTCTCTAAGGAGGAGAGCTTCCCTGTGGGGATCCCATCCCACTGGTGCTCGGGCAGTGAGCCAGCAGAGCAGTCCTTCCCCTTTCTCCTGCCGCAGCTGCTCCTTGTGAGCTAACCAAGAGATCTCTCAGAATGGTCATCCACATCAAGTGTGAGGTCACATAATTTAAGAACAATGGCAGGAAATGTGCTGTGTTTGAACCATGACCAATACCATACTTCAAAGGCTGCTCAAAGCCCACCCTTTCTCTAGCTCCTGTCCTTCTACGGTGGGAGGTGCTAGTGCAGTTCTTTCATTTACTTTTCCATCTGTTAGCTTCTTAGGCAATAAACTATTGATTATGTGGCCTGTCCCTCAACCCACTGTGTCTGTATATCCCCTAAGAATTCCATTCAGTGCAAGCATGTGAATGATATCCAACCCAAGCCTCAATAGTGCTCAAGTTCATTCCTCAAATTTTTGCAGGAATTTGACAAAGAGGAGGATCCAAAATACGTGCTCAAATGACTGTCCTGAACCTGAGAATCTTAAACATATCTGCTACAACGCTAAAGTAGCATGTTACCAAAAAAGTTAATTTCTGAAAAGTGAAGCATCCCTGTTAGGAAACATTGCCTTTACGTTTTCTTACTGCCTCTTGGAATTTGTCATACATACCAAGAAGCTCTGACATTTGGTCCTCTCAACATAACAAAAATTTAAGTGATTAGAGACTGTAGTCTTTGTATCCCTGGTAGCACATAAGAAGTACATATTTAATAAATATTTTGCGTTAGAAAACACCTGTATAGAAAATTGATTCAGTGCACCACAGCTGTCCTTTTGAAAGGGAAGAGTAGAAAACCACCAGCACAACGTGAGCCTCAGGCTCCTAGGAACAGAACACATCACTGTGCGTTCCACAAAACACGAAGCAGAGAGCACTTTGCCCATTTCCTCTCTTTGTGATGGGCAAATACTATGTGGTGTCGGGGGACAAGAAGGAAAGAAGGGAGTTCTTCTTAGATGAGTCATTACCCCTAAATTGTCGGGGGTCGGGGTGGGGGAGGGAAACACACAGATTTCCGAATTCCCAGGAGAAGACTTGAGATCCTTATGTTTGAAGTTGTATGACTTCAGGAAGTTTAATATTTGGCAGGAGTTTCAAGAGTGCTTTCTTCATTAGGTAAGAATATAATTTTTGATTTTACTAATGCTTTTGGAACATAAGTCTCCATAAATATCTAAAATATGATTTTTTTTCTATTTCAAAAGATTGAAAGCTTGGATGTAGGCTTTTCAGATGTGATTACTAATATTCATTTAAACTGTACAAAAATATATAATATTCAAAATCTAAGAAACTAACTTGCCTATTAAAAATAAAAATATGTCACTCTTAAGCAAGACTTTTCTTTGGAAAATTACCTTAAAATAATCTGATCTAACAAAATGCTGAAAATGTAAAAAGTCTTAGACTTCTCTTTCAGCAGGCATTGGGGTTGTTTCCATGTCTTCACTATTGTATCTTGTGGTGCTATAACTATAGGACTGTAAGTCACTTTTTCATATACAGATTTTGCATCTTTTGCATATATTCCCATCAGTGGGATAGCTGGGCAAATACAGTTGATCAGTTTTCAATTATCTTAACACTTTCCATATTGAGTTCCACAGTGGAATATGTAAATAAACTGTAGTGTATCTAGTCTATGGAATGTTACTCTGCCATTAAAAAGAATGGAAATCTACCATTTCCCAACTAGAAACCATTATGCTTAGTGAAATAAGCCAGTAGCAAAAGGCTAAATACGTATACTCTCTGTAATATAAGGCAACCTTCATGTAAAATGCAAGATCAATACATACATAGGTAAACATGTGTATACATATATTCTCATAGATGAACTGTATAATGGAGACTAGCACACTGGGAAGTGAAGATACAGTACAGTGTGTGCCCTTACTTCAAATTGCAAGGACTGCCAAGGAAACTGCTAAAAGTACTTTGACAATAGGACACAAGACTGTCTACCACTGTCTATACCAACAATTCCATAATACACTTAAATAGCAGAATATTGGACTTAACGGCTGTTGCTTAAGAACTATACTATTGTAATAATACAGGAGGAAATGAGGAGTGGGGATCCTTCTGCCTGTAGAACCATATGATGGGGCCCGGCGGTGTGGCCTAGTGGGTAAAGTCCTCGCCTTGAACACGCCGGGATCCCATATGGGCACCAGTTCTAATCCCGGCAGCTCCACTTCCCTCCAGCTCCCTGCTTGTGGCCTGGGAAAGAAGTCAAGGACGGCCCAAAGCCTTGGGACCCTGCACCCATGTGGGAGACCTGGAAGAAGTTCCTGGTTCCGGCTTCGGATCGGCGCAGCTCTGGCTGTTGTGGTCACTTGGGGAGTGAATCATCGGATGGAAGATCTTCTTCTCTGTCTCTCCTCTCTGTATATCTGCCTTTCCAATAAAAATAAATAAATCTTTAAAAATAAAAAGAAACATATGATGAAAATAATAATATTAATAATAACAATAGCCTTCAAGTTGGCAGATAGTTATTGAGGCTGTGGTATAGAAAAATTTCCATTCTAGATGCCAGGCTTTAATAGCAAAGCAACAGCAAATTCTATGCCTTTGTGGGATAGGCATGGCACTGGATGGAGACTCATTTCTAGCCTGTGTTTTTACTCCAGTGAAATTGTGCTCTCAATCTTCTTATTTTTTTCTGGTTGAATGTTACAACTAGTGGCAACTAACCCTGTGAATATAGAGTGGCTTAAAATTACATCTGCAAATATAGCTGACGAGAGGCAAAGGAGAGAAGAGTGGGTGTGGGAAGAGGGACGGGGGAGCCTTGGATGTGGGATTGTCTTCTTGGAACTGTGCCTATGGAATGGATAACATCTGTTCTCTTCATATTAATAAATTTGAAAAGTAAAAATCAATTTGATTCTCAGGTAGTGATAAGGACTATGGAGAAGATGGAGCAAGACAGAGGCACGGGAACCACAGAGGTAACAGGTTGTATCAGTTTTAATGCTAATATACACTTATATTAGTTCATGTCAGTTCCATAATCATTTGTATTACTATTGTGAAAAATGATCATAAAATGACTTAACACAAACTTAATCTTTTATATAGTTCTACAGGTCAAAATTCAGTTTGGGGAAGGACACTAGAGCACAGTAGGTAAAGCCACTTACTGGAGAAACCCACATCTCATTGAAATTTCAAGTTCTTTCTATTCCATTTCTAATCTAGTTTCTTGCTAATGCTTCCTAGGAGGCAGTAGATGATGATCCAGGACTTGGACTTCTACCACTCATATGGAAGACGCAAATGGAGCTCACAGCTCTTGGTTTCAGGCTTGCCTAGTCCCAGCCGTCGTGGCCATTCAGAGAAGGAACCAATAGATAGACCATCTCTCTCTTTCTCTCTTTCTTTCTCTTTCACTCACTCATTCATTTACTCTCATCACTCTGCCTTTCAAACAAATGAAAACAGATAAAACTTTCTTTTTGAATTACAAATTGGCTTTCATAGCAAGGCTGCCTTTTCCAGCTTCCAGAGGCTGAACACGTCTCTTGGCTCATGGATCCCTTCCAGAAAGCACTTCCTCCTCTGCTTCCATCATTGACTTCTTTAAGGCTTTTAACCTCTTGCTTCATTTTTCTTCCCCATATAAAAAAATTAATTTACTCAGAAGGCTGAGTGACAGAGAAAGAGAGAGAGGGAAAGACAGATAAAGAAAAAGGGAACAGAGAGGAAGAGATGTTTTCCATACATTGGTTCACTCTTCAAGTGATAGCAATATCAGGGCTGGACCAAGCCAGGAGCCTGGAACTCCTCGCAGGTCTCCCACATGAGTAGTAAGGACCCAAGCATTTGGTTCATCATCTAGTGCCTTCCCAGACAAATCAGTAGGAGGTGGGATCAGAAGCAGAACAGCTGGGACTGGAACCTCAGCTCCAGAAAGGGATATCAGTACCATAGCAGTGGCTTAATGTACTGTGCCACAACACTGGCCCCACCTCTTGGTGCACTCTTGTAAGAACCTTCACAATGAACTTGAGGCCCTCCAAGATAATTCAAAATTACCTCTGCAAGTAAAGAGTTTTAATTTATTCACACTGAGAAGGTCCCCTTGCAATGTAATATAACATATTCATAAGTTTTAAGGATCAGGGCTTGCATTTCCTTGAGAATATGTTATTCTGTCTACTATGGGGGAATGTTGCCATTTTAATTAGCGTGATCATGGATAAATTCACTGAAAAGGCAGTATTTTGAACCAGCCAAGAAGTTCTGAGCTCTCACAGAGTCTGAACATTGAAGAGCTCAATATTACGGGAAGAGGCCAGGAAGAAGTTCAAAGAACAAGGAGTGGAAGAGCAGAAGGTATGAGGAATGGAGGTCACTGAAGAAAGAGTGTGTAATGGATCCTGGATGAACTGAGACGACCTGAGTGTAACGAGACAAAATGTGACATCATCTGTCTTCTAGTTTTATAGCATCAGACTGGTGCTGTGCTGTGAACATCTTGCAGGTGGGAAAGGGCTCCAAAGGGGAAAGTCGAGGGTCTGGCTCCAGGAGGGAGAGGAGCGAATAGAGCCTACAAGTGGAAAATAGCAGCTTTCTTTTGTTCTTTTTTTTTTCCTTTTTAAAGACTTGTTTGTTTTTATTGCAAAGTCAGAAATACGGAGAAAAGGAGACACAGAGAGAAAAATCTTCCATCCACTACTTCCATCCCCAAATGACCAAAACAGCTGGAGCTTCTTTTGTTTCTCCACATGGGTACAGTGTCATCAAGCATCCTCCTCTGCTTTCCCAGGCCACAAGCAGGGAGCTGGATGGGAAGTGGAACAGCAAGGACATGAACTGGTGCCCTTAATGGAATGCCAGTGCATATAAGGCAAGGAGATAGCCACTGAGCCATCATGCCAAGCCTGGCAGGTTTCTTGTTGTCAAACAGCAATAAACTGGACAGGGTAAGATTGACTGTGATGGTCTTTAGGTCAACAGAGGTGCAGAGACAGTGTTGAGAGGTGAGTTTGATGGGCTCTCCTACCTCCTATACAGAGGTATGGAGCCAGAGATGGCGAAGAGCAGCAGTGAATAGTAAAACCATACACCATAATCCCCAAAAGGCTAACTTGCCTTTCTTCCCAAGCTGAATAAACTTTTATATCTCTACCAGCATAAAGCTCAGCCATGAGCAAGAGTTGTCCATCTCATCTATCCCATCCTTTGTCCCTTCTCTCCTCTTTGGTGTCTCTCCACCTCATAAAGGAAGTTTGACGTGCCATCTAAAGATATAGACAAGGAAAACTTATCCATGTCTATGGCTTCCAAATCAAATTCAAACCAGATGGAAGGGCATACCAAAGGCCTTTCCTAGGCTGGTGAGAAATCCAGAATCAGTTCTGCTAGTAGAAACACGTTTTCCACTGTAAGTACCACACATCCAAGGATCTGATGGCAGAGAAAAGGAGTATTTCAGGCCCTTTAAACATTCAAAGACAAAACAGAATTCATCTTCTTTTGAACTGCCAGGCAACTGAATCATAGGTACTGCAGCTAGCTGTGTATGTCGCAATGCTTGCTCTTGGCCTACTTGGGTTATAATGGGTAAACAAACACAAATTTTATTCCACATGTTCACAAACAAAATGATGAAGTGATCAATCTTAGGCATACATGGCTTTTGTCCACAGGCTCAAGACATATCTACAACTTCCCCCCAACTACATCTGAAAAATTCAGATGTGGGTTAGAAATTAAATTCTCTAAGAAGGCAAGTTTCTCATGTCTTAGGAATCTACCCACTTGCTCCCAGAGGAGTAGACACTATGTCATTAGACTGAACTCAGTTTCTGTGCAGCCTCAGAGTGCCAAAAGAATATGGCTCAAGAGAAAATGTCAATCAAGAGGTTCCCAATGAAAGCTTAAGAAAGGCAGAAAGCTCAAACAAGAGCAGGTAACCAGTGCTGCCAATCTTACTCTGCAAGGAGAGCCAATGACTGAACGTGCAGATGGGAGAGGGAAATGGATTTTCCTTTTAAGTTATGACAAATACGAAGTGCACATTTTTTAAGCTCTTTCTCTCAGTTGACTTTAACTTTACACGCCATGCATTGCGAACAGCATTAACTAACCAGTGGTTAGGGAGGCCAAAGCTAAGATACTCATCAATTCCTCTTTGCTCAAACATTTCTACATGTCACTAATGCTCTTTGACATCACTCAACTCCAGGAGCTTGATTTTGCCTTAGAGGACTGATTAGCTTGGTTATACACTTGCTTTCTAAAGTACGAGGAGTGTGTGTCTAGTGCTATGGAAATCTCGGTCTTAGCAATATTGGGGGTTCTTTGGAAAATGAGGTATTTGGCATTGGACAAAATACATTGGCCAAGAACTATTCTACTCTAAACAACATCCCAGGATGCACATTCTAGAAGAATCTCATCTCTTTCAAGGTAACCAGATTCCCACAAACTGAGATGAATAAACTAAATTCAGGAAATGGGCTTTAACTTAAGAATTTTGAAATTTGAACTTTAATTCAAAGGGCTTCTGACTTTTTTAATGGAATGGAATATTCTCTAGAATTTAATTTATGTGGGCTTTAATATAAAGAAGGCTTTTTAACGGATTTGAATACATGTTATGGTTACATTGGGAGAATGTCTACATTGCTGAAATTACACTAGGAAGATTTCTATTATATATTTAACTTTATAGAGATTTATTTATTTCTTGGAAAAGGCTTAGTACATTAGGGAAAGAGAGAGAAGGAGACAGAGAATCTTCCATCCACTGATTCACTTCCCAAATGGCCCCACAGCCAATGTCAAGAACTCGGATCTACTTCCCCATGTGCATTAACACAGAGGTGGATCAGAAGTGGAGCAGCCAGGACTCAAACCGGCACCCATATGGCATGCTAGAGTTGCAGGCTGCAGTTTAACCTGATGTACCACAACAGCAGACCCACCAGGGATATTTCTACACATTTTAATACTACCATGTTGTTTACAATATCATTTTATCTCTGAAAGACTGCACTAGATGATGCTAGACATTATGTTGGTTAGGAAACACAATAGAACATGCAGGTTGAGCCTGCAGTGCAAATGCCTTCAAAGCTTTCTGGGGATTAAATCTGCACTAGTCACGGTAGCTCCAGAGGGGCATTCAATAGAGCAGTGGCTGACATTTGGGGGCGACTACCTCATTAGACAGAGGTAGTCACATTTGGGACTGCCCGTGGGTTTAATAACTTAAGCTGAACTCAGAAGATTGAGAAGAAAGTCAGGAAATAACAAATAGGAAATTCCTTCACATCCATGACATTTCCAGCTCTGCTACCCTTAACAGCTCTGCCTGGCCTTTCTCTCGGCCTTCGAATCCTCATGGGAGAGTGACTGATTTAACTGGTGACTCTGAGAATAAACTGAGCACATTTGCTAAGTCAGCTTGCTCACAGAGGCCGCTTTGGGAGCCCCAGCTCAGGGAAGCTCTATTCCCAGCCCGAGACTGAAAAAGAAACTTGATTATATGACTCATGTTGAGAAGCCCGTCAGGGCCAACAGACAGACTTGGCCAATAATCAAAGTGAGTTGGTCCCTGTACTGTTTTTCGTATTTTTCATTTGGTTCAGGAACTAGGTAGGAAAGATTGATGCTATTCACACAGTCCCTGAAAGAACCCATCACTAGGAGTCATTCTTTCCACTGAAGCTGCTAAACTCATACAAAAGAAGACTGGAGCTGTGTTGCCCTGTGGACTTGCGAGTGGGAAGAGTCCTGTCTGAACACAAGTCATTGTGATACAGGCAGAGAAGATTGGAAAAAGTAGGAGTCCTGGGGGCATACTGCTCATCTGTATCCGGCTGTGCTGGGTGCCTGGGAGCTCCGCAGTCACAGCAGCCAACACACTGCCTCGGGCACAGAGCGTGGATGCGTGCAGCTGAAAACACCTGACCGATAATGGGCAGGATGGGCTGCTTGGCTGGAATCTTGGTAACCAAAATATTTACCTTTTTAACTTGTATCTGAATTGGATAAGATGTAAACAGAAGTTACAAACCATTAGTATGAGCTTATACAGTGAACAACTGTCTAGCCTAGCAGAGCAAAGTAGCATCTTCTCCCAGTAAGGGAAGCTGAATGAACTTAGCTCACGAAGAGCATGCTATTTTCCCAAATAATGGAAAGGCTGTTTAGTGGGTAACTACCTTACATTTCCCTTTATTAATTAAGTATTTAAGCCTTTGATAGGATTTGAGGGTATTTGATATGGCTGCATACTGCACACAATTTATAAACAAAATGCATATTTTTCTTATTTATTTGAAAGAGTGACAGAGAGGGAGCGATGAGGGTGGTGCGGGGGGGGGGGGGGGGAAGAAGGTAGTGGAGAGAAGGAAAGAAAGTGCATTCACTGTTTCACTCCCCAAAGGGCTAGAGGTTTCTCAGAATGAGCCAGGATGAAGCCAGGAACCAGGAGCTCCATCTGAGTCTTCCCTGTGGGTAGTATGGGCCCAAGTACTCGAGCCACTTTCTACTGTTTTTCTGCGAGCGTAAGCAGGGAGCTGCATTAGCGATGGAGAAGCTAACACTGGAACCAATGCTCTCATGTGGGATACTAATGCCGCATGTGGCACAACAACTTCAAAAGTTCAAAGTTGAGATTTTAGAAAGAGTTGCGCTTCTTCAGAGAACATTAACAAGAATCAGAGAAATATTGTGATGAATTAAATAGCCTTCCTTGAAGGAGAGGTAAGAAAAAAATGTCTTTGGGCCCTGTGCGGTAGTCTAGTGGCTAAAGTGCTTGCCTTGAATGCACCAGGATCTCATATGGGCACCGGTTCTAAGCCTGGCGACCTGCCTCCCATCCAGCTCCCTGCTTGTGGCCTGGGAAAGCAGTCGAGGATGACCCAAAGCCTTGGGACCCTGCACTCAGGTGGGAGACCCGAAAGAGGCTCCAGGCTCCTGGCTTCAAATCTGCGCGGCACCAGCCGTTGTGGCCACTGGGGAGTGAATATCTGGAAGATCTTCCTCTTTGTCTTTCCTTGTCTCTGTATATCTGACTTTCCAATCATTTTAAAAATTGAAAAAAAGCAGAAAATACATTCATGGAAGCTATAAATAGTAAGAATTTAAAACAGGAAATTTCATGCTAGTCATATTAACATTGAAAACAGTCTAAATATGTATGTCATCATTGAAGAGTTTCCTCATATTCCCGTCTTTGTCAAACCCAGTTGTAACACTGAGATGATTGCTTTCTAGTATAAAGCACCATCTGGAATGGCAGAGAGCAGGATTCTGATGAATGCCCTCCGTGAACGCAAGCATCACATCTCTGCAATGGGATAGCTACTGGAGCACGTAACATGAAAACACAGGGAGGACATCAGTTTAAGTAATCAATAGGAGATTAACGTACAGATGACTCACTACCCTCAAATTGGTTGCTTCGGGGTTGGCCTGTCTAGACTGAATACACATATTATCATGCACAGACACAAGGGGAAAAAAATCAGAAGAAGTACTGAATTTGTAATTTTTTAAAAAGGCTGATTTATTTCTTTAAAAGTCACAGAGAAAAGGAGATAGAAAGACAGATCTTCCATCTGCTGGCTCATTCCCCAGATGCCTACAATGCTGATGCTGAGTCAAGCTGAAGCCAAGAGCCAGAAACTTCTTCCAGGTCTCCCACGTGGTTAGCAGGGGTCCAAATATTTCTGCTGCTGCCTTTGCCGGAGGTTTGGCAGGGAGCTAGACTGGAAGCAGAGCTATGGGAATGTGAACCAGCACCATATGGGATGCTGGCATTGCAGGCAGGGGCTTAGCCTGCTATGGCACAATGCTGGCCCCAAGTTCACATTTTTTCTGTGTCTTTGTAGATTTTCTTCTTTCCTGCTTTTAAAAGTTACATGGAGGGGAAATCCCTGAGCCTGAAGAACTATATTTTGAAAAAAAATAAAGTCACATGAATGCTTTAGGCTATTTACACATTGTTGACACTAACTGTGAAAGTCATTGAAATCAAAAGGCATATCTTCATTAACTTTAATAAAATATTTTCCTGATATTTTTCCAAGAGAATACCTACACACAGTGAGAATTTTTTCCCCTTAGGGATGCTACCATCTTAGTATTGAAGCAGACAAAACAGAAAATTAATCTGATGAAGTAATACAAGTTGAGAAGAAATTCATCTTCAATTACTTATCAAAATAACTAGAAAAAAAACTTAGCTAAAACAGAAAAGCAGCCGAATAAAATGACATCATTTGCCCAAAGGAGAGAATACAGCTAATTTTTACTTAGTCTGTATCTATCAAATGTCAACTAGCGTAACGCTTTAAATATTAACTTTAAAGATTATATTTGTTGCACAGACAGGAAAAAACTACTTTTAGTGACATAAAAGGGAGACAAAAGTGTGGCAAATGCGGTGCGTGTCTGATGCAATGTTAGAATATTAGTTAAGATGCCACATCCCTAGCAGAGTGCGTACACTTAGTACCAGCCACCAGCTTTTGACTCCATGTTCTCTGAATGCGGATTTCTGGGCAGCAGTGTAATGACACAAAGGATTGGGAACCTGCTACTCACACGGCAGAGCTCAACGGGCTCCTGGGTACACGCTTTAGCCTCCGTCCCGTCTGGTATTGTGGGCATTTGGAAAATAAATCAGCTGATGGGAACATTCCCTCCACCTCCCTTTTTCTGTCTCTCCCAGCTTATCAAATAAATAATTCTTCAAAATTAGATAGTTTAAAATCATGTGTCTGTTACATGTGATTTGATAGTAAATATTCCTTCATATAAAGTTTACACATTTTCCTGCATCACATTTTAATGCAACTTTTAGTCTTAATGTTCCATTTTAAAGAGGATATTACACATTTAGTCTTCCACTGAAGAAAATGCATCTTTCAATAGTTCACAAAGGCCTTTCAAGCCAGACAACTCCACTCCACACACTCCCGGCAGAGAAGATCTTGCTGTGCTTACATACTGAAGTAAAGAATTAAATGAGAATCTGGGTGGCATGTGAGTGTTATCTTCATTGCTTCTTCTCAGTTACATTTGTTAGAATTCTTTTATGGCAAACAACACAAACTAGCTGGGTCTACCACAGGCAAAATAGAAAGTTATTGGAAGAATGGTAGGGTTTCCTAGAAGTAGCATGGTGCTAGATGACTGGACAAAGCTCTTTTCTGGGCTCCAGGTATTAGTACCTGTAAGTGGATTTATTTTTTTTTTCCCAAGAACAATTTTCCTGAGACTACTACTAACAAAAAGTTAAGAATCTTGGAAACTATAATGCTAAGGGAAATGAGAGAATCCCAAAAGGTTAGATACCACACGTTTGCCTTGATTTAACCTGTAAGTTTTGTTTGGTTGTTTGTTACTTTTTGAACCTGTCATTGATATTGTCTCAACCCAGGTGTTTTGAAGAATTGAACTTGCATTATTTTTAACATATTGTTTACTCAATACTATGTCAATTAATTCCATAACATTGTATATTGATGCTGATGTTTTGTTGGGGCTTTTAACTGACCGGAACTTTACTCTGTTAGCTCTACCTTCAGACCAGAGAAGGTCTCCCCAAGAAGCCACTGAACTTATCTGGACAATAAGATGCTGGACTTTATGCTAGGTATATGCTTGCAATGAAGGAATCTCAATTGAACTTGAACTGTGGTTATACAGCAAGGTGGAGGAATCCACTATGGGGGGAGGGTTGTGGGAGGGGTGAGGGGAATCCCAGTGCCCGTAACATTGTGTCACATAATATAATGTTAATAACAATTAATACAAATAAATAAAACTTAAAAAAAAAGTTAAGAATCTTTACAAAAAATCTATTATGAGAAACAAATGCAAGAATAAATATCAAAGCAAACAGCATTACATTCTGATATGTCCTGTTTTAAACAATTTTCCAGATGTATCATTAATTTCCTTTTTTTTTTCCAATCTAGGTAAAGTTTCTAGCAAAACTTCACATTTCTTGAAGAAATATCAGGATTTCTTCTTCCTCGTGTGAAACTTCTCACCTGCTGACAACTCTCCATGGCTCTCTGCTGTTGTTCACAAAGTCAAGTAAACCCCACACAGTCTCTCTGACTCTGGATGATGTTGAATGTGTTACCTGCATTAACACACCTGCTACTCACCACTCAGGAATTCCCATTGTTTACATCGTAAACATCCTCTCTCACCCAGTCCTCTTTTTTTTTTAATCTATTATTTTTATTAGAAAGGCAGATATACAGAGAAAAGGAGATATAAAGAGAAAACCCCTCCATCTGCTGGTTCACTCCCCAAGTGGCCACAATGGCCAGATTTGAGTCAATATGAAGCCAGCAGCCAAGAGTTTCTTCCTGGGCCCCCCATATGGGTGCACGGTCCCTAAGCTCTGGGATTTCCTGAACTCCACCCAGACTTCTGGAACACTGAATTACAACTTCCCATTTGGTTTGCCAGGATTCAGAAACATATGTGGAAATCAGTTGTAGATACTTCAAGACGCTGACCCTTTGGTCTGACCACTGACCCTTGTATGCAATAGAATGAAAAATACCAGGAAGGAAGCACTGCTCTGGTCTGATCATGTTGTTCTCCTTTTAGTCCCATTGTAGCTCCATTAGCCTCTCCTCTACTCCAGTTCTCTAACTCTTCACCTAGCTTCTCCAGTGCTCGATTTTTGCTTCAATTCTCTAGGAAGGCTTCTCTGACTTCTCACAGGAGATTAATGCACTCTGTCATTCAATCCCTCGGGGCTCTTCGTTGGCCTTTTGAAATATCTATGATAATAACCACCATTTTCATAGATGATTGACTCTCCCACTAAGCACTCCATGGATCAGGGGACTTCGTCTGGTTTATGGCTAAATCACCAACAGTGACGACAATACTAGTATAGGAGCTATTCAATAAATTCTGTGATTGATTCATTGCTCCTAATTATAATTCCCCAGATTTAGATTAAAATAACCAATTTTCACCTGGTGCATGATTTTTGTACCATTTCTATAATCAAAAACCAGATTTGAAAATAAAGAAAGTGAAGCACTGAAAACAGAATCAGTAACAAATCTAAGGAGCAAAATCCCACCAGTCGGAGTTCACAGCTCTCCTGCCTGCCCTCTCTGTGAATGAGAGACGCATTGCAGCACCGTGAACACTTCTCTCCTTGAAGCTGAAAGCCTGTATGGAAAGTCATTTTTTTTTCCCCCCAAGAAACATGTCTGGCTGCCATCATCAAAGACTCTTGTAGGTAGCATGACGTATTGCACTGACCCATTGGAGCAGTCACCACATGCTCCCATCACTTCCTGCTGGTCTGTCTGAAATCTCAAACACCAGGAAAGATTTGGCTGTAAAATTTGTTGATTATCTATCATCTGTACGTTTGTGTTTTAACATAAGATGAGTTCAAAAAGATGAAAGGACGTGTTTTTAAGAATATGCAGTTGTTATGGTTACTCAGTTTTTCTAATCAATTTGTAAAATTGCTAACTTTCACTTGGGTTAGAAGTAGCTAAAGAGAAGGGAGAAGTTTCTGCTAAGAAATGTAAGGGGGCAAATGTAGCAGCCACGTGTGGCTCTGATGCCTTTTCAATACATCATGTGACATTTCTGATTATAAATTGATGGTAGACGAGCATTAGTATGAAAAATTTACTATTACGTGATGCAGACAGGTTATTCATAACAATGTGCCAGATGGAAAAAATGAGCACTTTAACTGGAAAGTGAGTTATTTGGTCTTATTTTGTGTGTAAATCTTCAAAGCATAAATTAAAAGCAGAAGATGTATTGTATGGTTCCAGGATCTAAAAAACTTCTACTGTACTCTGTAAATCTTTGAGTCAGCCCGCCAGACAGCTGCTGTTATCTATTCTCTGGTGGTGTTAGTCTGCTGTAAGATGACTGGGTTAAAGAAAAATGTACCCTGAAATGAGTATTTCCAACTTGAAGTATTCAGCACGAACCCTGAGGCCAGACAGGGTTTATTTTTTGTTCCTGTTTGCAAGGCTCTGTGTGGTGTGCATCATGCTGAAAGTTTTCTCATTCAGAAAATATTTCAATCTCTCATAGTTTTCAGTGTCCATAGGAGAGAGAACTGAGTGCATAGTCACTCAAAGTGCATTTATTTTCTTTCTGTATTGCCTGAATAATTTATGTGGTATATTTTCCTACTTACAGAGATGAGGAACTTAAAAGTCAAATTTTTTAGAGCTAAGCAACCTTTTTCCTCTTTTCCATAAGCACCAGGCTAATACTTAAAATGTCCTTATGAGAAATATACAAAAGATGAATATTGAATATACAAATAGGAACAGAAAACTCCATACTTACATTGCTGCCATATTGCTCAATGAATAAAATAACTACAAAGTGTGAAACTGAAACATCAAGATGACAAAACCTCTAAATGGGAAATGTCTCCATTGGCCTAGAATGGATAAATCATTCCCACTTGAGGAGAGATGGGGAAAGGCTGATGAGTGCTGAATTATGACTGTGTAAGAGTAAGAAGTTGGTTCTGCTGCAGAATAGGGCAAGCAAGGCACTGTATATTTCTCCCTGAAAAAAAAATAGAATATAGAGTTTAGGATGTTTTTTTTACCATAGAACATGTTAAATGTTTGAGGAGATAGACATGTTTACCCTAATTAGCTATTGTACACATGTACATGGATCACAAACACCCCTCAAATGCACATAAACATATGCTTATGCTTGCTAAAAACATCTAAAATAAAAAGAATTTTTAAAACAACAAACAACTCTGGATCTCAAGACTCAAGACTCCCTAGAACATGGACCTTATAATTTGCCTATCAAATTTTTAAAGTCAAACCCTCAAGCCCCCAAAGTCACATTCAAATCCATTGGCGAAGGTTTGCCGCAGAGCACATCTCTTCTCAACTCAGTGCGTTTGTTGAGGCTGTTAGTCCTTCCTGGGGTGTTCTTCTTTCTTAGCCTCTTAGTGTTGGGCTCTATTTTCTGAGCCTGAGTCACTTCCTCTGTAAGATGGTGTGTTTCAATTAGATAAGTTCCTAGGCATCTTCAGCCTGCAACCTGAGATAGGCCTAACCACTCTCTTCTAAAAACAATGCTAGCTTTAGAAATAAAATCTACAAACCAAGGAACTCAACTAATTGCAGGTGGGCTAGGTCTCCTAATATCTGTAGAATCAAGTCAATTGGGGGAATTTTGATAAAATTAATCCCCTCTTTCTGTTTCATTGTTCTTGACTTCTTGGAAATATATCCTCCCAGATGAAAGCTGCTCTCAGTGCCTGCCGTGGTCCACTTAGTAGTGCATCACCACTTCCATCAAGAGTGTGCTTTAGGGAACAAAAGAGTTAGAAACTGAGTTCCAGGGATGGGCACCTGGCTCAAGATCATCAGCCTAGGAAACATGGAAAGGAAGAAGGACCCGCATGACCTTTTGTGTGCTCCGTTGAAGCACTATTATCTGCTTTCTTTTTCACATTGCTTGAACAGTTTTGTTGCTTGTGTATTCATCATTAAATACTAAAGTTATTTCATGACTTACAACTGTCATTTAAAAACAAATGTCCTTTTTCTTAGGTGAGAACTACCCCTCTTCACGCACTCAACTGCCAGCCTGTCACGCTGTCTAAACTCTCTGATGTTGAACTCAGCTGCGTGGAACAGGAGGACCGAGTCAATCAAGATTCTATATTTGGGACTAATTCATGGATCTGAATGGTTAAATTTGGATTAAAATCTGAGGGTGTGAGCTGACTGCACTAGAATCTATTTGGTTGTATTAATTATTCCTGGAGTTGTGTTGATTCTCAAACAAGCTTTTCCCAGATTGGGGCAAGATAACCACCAGTGATTCCACATCTGATTCTAAGCAACTTGACATGGAAGTTCCACTCATGATTAAGTTTAGAAAACTATTCACAAAAGGTTTGCATTGATATGGCATGCATTGCAAGCCCATGCATGAGCTAATATCAAAGGTTAGAGCACTACCATGCCCTGGCCATGCACACCCCACTCCTGAAGCCTGAAGGTCATTGACTGAACACAGAGAAAGAAAGGTTTTATAGCAAAAAACAAACAAACAACAAAATCCCCAAACCCTCTCCTCCAGGGCAGTATATTGGTGATTTTCTGATTTACTGCTTGCTACTTCAATTGATTATCTAGGAACAGTCTTAGGCTACCCCATTTTTGAAGAAGAAATTCAAAATAGAAAATTGATAGCAAGATGGACTGACTACAGACTCTGTGGGTTTTGTTTTGTTTTGTTTTGTTTTTTGCTTTGTGATCTCCATGTCTGGCATTTTCTCTCCTCCGACTGGAGTTTGAGCCTTATCTATCAGTCATTACTCATCTTAGCTTGGATTACGCTGGGAGTAAATGACCAAGGCCTTTCGGTCAGTCAGTTGATGATGAGAAAGCATACCCAAGACCCCTCCCTAGTCTACCTGCATATTCAGACAAGTAGATCTGAATAAATCTGATTTATAGAAATGATCCTGCCTATCAACCCAGGACAAAGACCTGCTAATCCAGCGTGCCTGGCTGGTTAGAGTGTTTGAGTTCTGAATTTGAAGAAACTAAAACTAAACAAAAGTGGAGTTTGCCCACAGGCAGAATGTGTGGCTAGGTCCGGGTTGCTTCCACTAACCAAATAAAGACATTTAATTGGTAATTTGTATATAATTTAGAATGAATTGCATACCCCCGTTTCAACTGCTTTGAAAATTCAATTGAACAGCTCAGGCCTCATTTTATTTTTTTTTTAAGATTTATTTATCTTTATTGAAAAAACAGATATGCAGAGAGGAAGATCTGTCTGGTGATTCACTCCCCAAGTGGCCGCAACAGCCAGAGTTGCGCCTTCTCCAGTCTCCCACGCGGGTACAGGGTCACAAGGCTTTCAGCTGTCCTTGACTGCTTTCCCAGGTCACAAGCAGGCAGCTGGATGGGAAGTGGGGTTACCGGAATTAGAACCGGCATCCATATGGGATCCTGGCATGTTCAAGGCAAGGACTTTAGCCACTATGCTATTGCTGGGCCCTCATTTTATTTTTAAATTGTTTCTTCTCATCTAGTTTTAAATTGAAACATTTATGAGATGTATTTAGTATGCATATTACATACATTAGTATATATAGTATATATGATATATGCAGTATATATATATTGCATATAGATTAGTATATATATATTAGTATATATATAATATATATATATACACTGGGTTTCCATTAGCATATATATCCATGTATATATTTATATAGTTTCTTTCTGGTGGGAACATGGCCAATCTTCTAGCTATTTTGAAGTATTTAGTACAACAGTGTCACCCGGAATCACCATAGTGTGCAACAGAATGTCAGAACTTATTCCTCCCACGTAACTGTAATTTCATACCCACTTTCTGGACCACTCTGCCTGAGTCAATCTCCTTCCACCTATTCTTTTCCCACCTTGTTTTACTCCAATACTATTTATGCAAATGTTAACACTCGGCAATCACTATACTAACTACTGTTCATGGATTATCTCATTTAATCCACTATCCAAGTCAGTTGATTGAAGATAATACTTGTTTCACAGAAACATGGAGGGCTCTAAAAACCTGTCCAACGTCATAGAAATAGTGATCAAGCTTGGAACCCGGCTCGTCTACTCCCTCAGTCCACACTCTGAGGTACTTGGCTTCACAGCCTTAACTGTCTTTGATTACGACACAAACATTGGCAAAAGAAGAACAGAGGAATCTTCATCAACGTTAAAATCTCAAATACTAAATAATCCACCAATCTTATTTTCCTTATACATCTTTTAAAAATTAATTTCTGTAGCCCTTATGTATGTAGACCAAAACATAGAGACAACTCAGTCCTGCCAGCTGCCAGGTTTTCGTCCCACAGAGATGATTTTAAGACAGTGTCGAGACCAAACAGCTCCTCTGACTTGCCACTGAGGACAAGACATTTTTTAGCAAATCAGGAAATATTTGCTGATAAAGCCAACCTAACTCTAGTTGTGGCTCCTAACCACTGTTGTTCCAAGGACTGTGTGTGCAGGTGGCTCTACCCATCCACGTAACAGGAGGTTGTGGTTACTTATAAATTATGACCAATTCGTGAGAACCCCTCTCCTTGGCAAAGCCTCAGTTCCATGCTTTCAGGTAAAAAAAAAAAAAATGTCCGTTTTGGGGACAAATAGTTTTCATAAGTTTCTTTCTAAAAAGTTTAGAATTATTGAAACAATTATGGCAATACAATTTCAATCAGGTATAGTTGTATCTAAAAAGTAATAAATATTGAGCAATTTCCAGAAATAGCAAAGAATGTACTCTCAGGAATTTTTGTTAAAATTATTTTTTAAAAATAGATATGGCTGCCAACACTGTATTCATAAAACTTACTTTACATGACTCTCTTGTTTTGTAACTAGCTATAAATAGTTGGTTCCTTATGTTGTAAATAGAGGCATAGGGATAGTTTTATCATATTCTATTAGCTGGTATAGAAGAAAAGAATATAGAAAAAGTATTCAATTGCAGTTATACAACATTAAAAATGGAAGAGAAATCATGAGTTATCCAGCAAAATACACGCATGAGCAAATCCCCATCAAGTATCATTGACAAGTGGCTTAACGGCCTGCAGTGACAGCAACCCATTTCTCTTGCACAGCTCTAGCCGTTAGGATGATTATATTTGAGTTGAAATAGAATCTACTTCCCTATAACTTCAAACTATTGTTATGAAAAACAAACTCATTTCAAATGGTAGCTACTTCCTTCCTATTTCTAGTTATTTAATTATGGGCCTTCATCTGGCTCATTGTGAAAATTCTAACATTCTCATTCCTTCTAGCCACATTTTGCAATTGTGCATCCAATTGTGTTTCCACAGAAGCAATTGCAGCAGACAGGTTTTAGTCCCCTGACAAGTGTGACCTCAAAACACTGATTCGGGATCCTTCGAATCATTCGTGAAGTTGTCTCTAAGATACTCATATGAACTCTGATTGCAGGGGAAATGTGTTACAGTTCCTTTGAAGTCAAGTATTCTTTAAAAAAATTCTCCAAATACAAATGTTACAACTGAAATGTCAAAGTCAGTGATAGTAATGTTAACACAGCTAATGCCGAAGGTAAATATTAAATACACGCATGCAAATCTTGGCAAAGAGCATCTACAAATGCAAAACCGAGGAGTTTCATTATAAACCAATCTACTTGAAAAGTTGTATTCGATTTCTTTGTATGACACAGATTGACATTTTCTAGCACTTTTTTAAATTCATGAAAATTTATTTTCATAGACTGCAGCTAGCAGTGATTATGGTTATCAATTTAGAGGAAACATCTTTTTCCTGTTCCTGGTGCTTTTCTGTAAGCACAGCCTTGGTTCTCCTCCATTTTTGCCTTTTCTATTTTCGAAAGAAGTGAACTGACTTCGTATAGTTGTAACTATCAAAAGAATAACTAGGGTTTTCCTGCTCAACTTTGCCCTGCTTTCTGTCCCAGGCCAGGGCGACAGCTCACCCTGATGGACCGTTTCTATGTTCCTCTGTACATTGGCCTCTGTGGAGGCCAATACCTTTTTTCAGAAGAGGCTACAATGAGCAGATGAAACACCTTCGCTCCAGGCCCACTCAGTAGCCCTATTTCACACCCTTCACCAAGCCAGTTCCTCCAGCTAATCCCCCATCTGTCATCCACTGGGAAATCAGTCAGAGGAGAGAAGCCCTGGTACTAAGAGAGATACTTTTCATCTTTAGGGACCCCAGAAGTAGGAAATCACAAGGTAGGATGACAAATATATTTTAATTATTTAAATATCAGAGGGAATAAGCAAAGCTTTTAGTTTTGCTTGTAGTAAAACCCCAATTCTCTCCTGCTTATAAACAAAATATGGATGCCACACACAATCTCCCATACGCTTAAAATCATCTCTGGATCACTGATACAGTAAGGATACTTATACAGTTGTTATCACGACCTGTGTAGTCTACACACTTCAATACTGGTGCATGTTATAATGTGCTGTTTAGTCTACAATATGTTCAGTACAAGTGCATTTGATCCACACTTGGTTGAATCTTAGCAAGCATAAATGTATCAGTATTCTACTAAACAGTGAAGCTGAAAACTAAAATGGACAAAGTCTTACTAACAACTATATACATTTTGAGCACATGGGATGAGAAATAATGTAAATGAATACATTCACTTTACTAATAAGAAACCTGAAACACAAAGAAATGTAAATGTAGTCAAATTCACACTAGCAGGAGCCAGGATGTCAACTATGTAAAAATGCTAATTAATAAACATCATTAACCCCAAAACTGCAAACGCTTTAGTGAAGATCAAGTTTTGTGCATCTTTCCAATATTCTATTGATGTGGGAAGAACAGGTATGTGTGTTCTTATACAGTTTTTACAAAGGAAGGTAACTTATTTTAAAAAATTAAAAATTAGAATTTTTCAACAATTTCAAGGGAAATTAAGGTAGAATTAAAAACATCTTAATACCATCAGTGTTTCCCATACATTAATAATATACACTTACATAGAAGAATGATGGTCTTGTGACTGTTACTGAAGGACTAAACCG
Source organism: Ochotona curzoniae (assembly GCF_017591425.1). Classification (NCBI taxonomy): domain Eukaryota; kingdom Metazoa; phylum Chordata; class Mammalia; order Lagomorpha; family Ochotonidae; genus Ochotona; species Ochotona curzoniae. The sequence goes on along the minus strand of NW_024466312.1, from coordinate 2,765,944 downwards.
TTGTTATAAAACGGAAGAAGACAGCGGGTGGGAGAAGGTGAAGAGGAAATCCCTGGAAAAGTACCATAAAAAATAAAGAATTTAAATATATATATATACACATATATTATACTGAAATGCTACAAAATGCTGGGCCAACTTTTATTCTAATGCATTTTTCTCTTAGAATAACAAGGCAGCCTAAACTTGACCCTACTCCTACAGATTCTTACTAGTATTCCTGGTTAGTTAAAAATAAAATACTGAAAGGAAGATTTATGTAGATTACATGTAACACTTGACCTTCCAAAATGGGTCTCTTTTCTTGCCAATATTAAATGACTTTCTATGTGGTAAGCACTCCCATCTCACCAAAATTTGAGCAAGCTTTTCACAAGTTTCTCATTTTTTTTTGTCTTAAACAACAAATAGTATTCCCAACATTCACTCACATCATTTAATGCACTATGAGGTCATTTGAACCTTACAGTATTCTCTCACATCAGCAATTCCAACAAAAGAGATTTCTCTGAAATATGCTGCTTAGGCAAAAGCCCAATGTTGAAACGATAGATGAGAAAACATAAAAATGAATCATGAGAGCAGACATGTCATTTGGGAGAATGGCAAAAGAAAGATATAGTATCACAAATCAAAACAGATGGGGAATCTAAAATCAGTGGTGGAGGAAGCCCTTCGAGGTGGCTGAGACCTAACTTGCCCCAGGAATTGTCACTTCAGGATTATAGAGCAGATATCATACACCCAACTTGATTCTCCACACTTGGAAGGATACAAAAAAGATGGAAGTATCCCTACTTTCAAAGAGTTTATTCTGGAGTTGGGGAGACAAAATTGGGCATTTGAAACAGCTGGACTACAATTACATTATAACAACCATGCAAATCATTTACCACATGAACCGTGCTCCATTCTGGAGATGCCCATGGCATACGCAAAGCTCGTGGTCCCCTGGACTTGTCAGTGCATCTCTGCTCCTAGCTGTTGAGTTGTGTTTACCAGACTCAGATGTTGGTTGTCCAGCTGTTCATCTCAGTTGTACTTGTTTTTTATTGCACAAGATAACCTTTTTCAGCTTCGTAGACAATACAATCGTTGACAGTTATTCAACCATTCTATTGTCTCACAAAACCAGGCAAATGTTAAAAATGGTCATGGCTATATTTTTGAAAACTCATTTATGACCACTAAGATTTGAATTTCATAGAATATTTTCCCTTCACAAAAAAAAATTTCTTGTAAATTTTTACATCATTCACAGTTCCATAGTTGATCAGCTGTATGACAACAAAGAGTAGACTAGATTTGGTCTCTACTTTACCAACTCCTGAAGTAGGCTGGGTATCTTAAAAAATAGACAAATACATGTGAAATTGCTTCATCAAAAGACAACTGCTTTTTATTTTAGTGTTCATTTAATTTGCTGTAATGTAATATATTAGTCTCAAGATGCCATCCAAAATGCCACCAACTTGATGCGTTAAACAACACAAGCTTATTTGCTCACAGACCTGGAGACCAGAAGTCCCAAATCTGGATCCTGTGGTGTCCACTTCTAATGAGGGCTTACTTCCTGAATGATAAACAGCTATCTTTCCCAGTGCCCTCCTGCAGTCTTTCCTCTGTACCTCCTGAGGGAAAGGTACCCTGATGCCTCATTTTATAAGAATGATAATTCTTTAGTATCCAGACCTCACTCCAAATGATCTAATTTGTCTTTAAATATTCTCTTAGAATCTCCCTTGAGATTTACAAGCTACGCTGACAGTTAGGACCTCAGCACGTGAATTTGGCACGGACACATTCAGCCCCTAACATGTGTCTGTGCAATAATTTTGACTGTGTTTTCAGCAGAGACAAGGAGAACATCAATGCATTCAGCAAGTAATCATTAGTAGTCACCTCTGTGGCTGCTGACCTGGTATCTATAACTCCCCTCCTGGTTCAAATGTTCCCAAGATCAGAATACATTGGGATATCTGAATTTCTAAGAGCGAGTCCTTGTTTCTCCTTGCAAAGGAGCTGCAATACGTCTTATTTACTAAATATCACTTATTTGGTTTGAACAGCGGAATTCTCTCATTGTCCTGACCTCTTATTGTCTTTCCAACTTGGAAAGCTACTGAAATAGGGAAAACCTCCAAATTCATCCCAATAACTAAAATAATTAGGAACACCCAGGGTCTTGATAATTTCTATTTCTCTTTATTTTGTGTTTTTATAATTTTATTTTATCAATAGACAACACGATACAATTTTAATTTTTTTTAAAAAAAGCCCTACAAAGTTTTCAGTGTAAAACAGCTGTTCTCACCCTGTTATTTTCCATTTTCCCTTCTAATCCTCTTATTCCCTACACAGACTTCTCTCTCATCTTTTTAATTTCATTGTAATTTTTAGTAAGATCAGAGTATTCAAAGCTTTTTTCTGCTACCCCGTTTTTAAGTTTTAGAGTGACTTCTTCTCTGAATTCCCACACATAGATACATAAATACATATTCTTGTGATTTCCATGCAGTATATTTTCGCCCTACAGCCACCGATTTGAGAATTTCTCACTGATTTTTGCTTTTCATCTTCTTCTATTGCTTTCGTTGCCTCTTATTCCCACCCTTTGTTTTATTTGATATCAAGTCACTTCAATACTTCCTTTGTGTTAGTCTTCCCTCAGATATTCGGTGATATTCATTGATCTTTCACAGTTAATTCACAATTAGGATCAAGACAGCAAGGATCTGTTGGGAAGCTGTGCATGAGGGTGCAGCTTAATGACTGATTAGCCTCACAATATGGTGGTCAAATTATTGGGATCAAACTCTTTTATGGCAAGACTCCTCAGTCTAAGCACCTACAGATGACTTCCATGCCGGAGACAAATTTTTCAGTCTGCTATCAGACGGCAAGTCTGCAGACTTTCACGCAAGTGTCTTGGTTTCAGCAGCACTGTGTGTCACTTCTACCACCCCCTGCTATCACTGACTTTGATTTGGTTCTGTCAACCCAACAGTGAAATTTTGGTTCTGTCAATCCAACAGTAAAATGCTTGGATCCTACCTGGGCAAGGTAGAAGAGGGGTTGGTTGGCAGGGTAGGATAAAGGAGGCATTGAAGAGGGTGCTGCACCTATGAACAGACTTCCAAACATATTTCAGTCCCACTTTTCTTCCTCTCCCTTCAGAAGAACGTGGTGCCTCCCACTTCTCAGTCTTCCAAGGTCTCATTACTTGTTTCTCCTTGCCTTGTAGTCATTTGTTCTATGACCTCACTTACCACTTCTGCATCTTCTTTCCAAAATGTTAATATCTTTGTTTGCCATCTCCTCTCTTATTCTCTTTCTTGTTGTATGTTTATAGGATTTCCATCTCTGAGAACTATGGCAATGTGATTTCAATAGAGTATGAAGGAAATGCACATGTTGAGTCTATCACACTTTAGGCATGCACATTTTTACTGCCAACACATCTTTGGAAAAGATTGCAACAATTTCCACAAACATCTGTGCACATGTATGGCTTCTTCTGATACACTTGTCAATGTTTATGTAAAAATCAAGCTTTTTCAACGCTAGCAATTTACTACTACATAAAAAAAAACACCTTGCAAAAAAGAGCATGTATTGAAATTTCCAGTCATGCCAGCCCTTCGGCTATTGGGAGTTTGTATTTTGAGTGTGTCGCCATGCCTCTAGAGTGCTGTTGATCTGAATTCATCACTAACAGCACACTTACCAATGACACTCCAGGTGCTTGCATTGGTTTTCTGGGTATGCCATAACAAAGTGCTACAAACACAATGTCTTCAGTAACATGTTTATTGTCTTGCAGTTCTTAAAAGGAAGTCAAAACTCAATATATCAACATGGTTGGTTCCTTCTGAGATTCTGAGACAGAATCTGATTGGTGCTGCTTTTGTAATGTGGATTGAGGGGAGCTGACAATCTTTGTCACTCTTGGCCTTGTAGATCACACTGACTACCACCTTTACCATTACTATGATGGTTCCGCAGTGTGCATATCTGTCTCCAAATGTCCTCTTTTTATTTACAACAATAGCAGTCAGGGCCCCGGTGTGATAGCCTAGTGGCTAAATCCTCACCTTGCATGTGCTGGGATCTCATACAGGTGCTGGTTCATGTCCCAGATGATCTGCTTCCCATCCAGCTCCCTACTTGTGTCCTGGGAAAGCAGTCAAGGCAGCCCAAAGCCCTGAGACTCTGCATCTATGTGGGAGACGCAAAAGGAGCTCCAGGCTTCAGATCAACTCAGCTCCAGATGTTGTGGCCACTTGGTAGGTGAACCAGCAGATGGAAGATCTTTTTCTCTGTCTTTCCTTCTCCCTGCAAATCTACTTTTTCAATTAAAATAAATATATCTTTAAAAAAACTCACAAATAATAGCTGTCCTATAGGATTAAGGACCATCCAGATGATTCTTCCTTTAGTTACCTCTTTGATGATCCTGTGTCAAAATAAGGTCACATTTTTATACATTGGAGATCAAGATTTCAAAATACAAATTTGGAGGGAGGGCCAATTCCACCCACCACAGTGTTCTTAGCAGGTACTCGAAAATACATGACAAATGACTTACATTTATTACTTATAAATAAATTGCAAAATATCTAGACATTCAGATGCTAAGAATCTGTCTATATACATAGACAGAAACATGCAGAACCAAGAAAAGAGAGAAAACTCAGAAGCAGAATTGCCAGGATCAGGGGCATATTTGGAACAGTGGTTAAGATGCCAATTGGGACTGGTGCAGCCCGTGTGAGTGTGCCTGGGTTCAAGATGCAGTGCAGCTCTGCATTGCAGCTTCCTGTTAATGAGTTCCCTGGCAAGCAGTAGGCAAAGGCTCAAGTGGCTGAGCTCCTGCTTTCCACCTGGGAAATCCAATCTGAGGTCTGGACACCTGACTTCAACTTGGTTCATCCTAGTTGTGGCAGGCATTTGGAGAGTGAATCAGTGAAAGCGCGTGTCATCTCTCTCCCTCTGTCTCTCCATCTCTCTCTCTCCCTCCTCCTCCCCACTCTCCTCCCTTCACTTTGCCTTTTAAGCAAAAGAAAAAAAAAAGCTGGGCATCAGGAAGGAAAAGATGCAATCAAAACAGAGGGGAGCGAAGAAAGAAAAAAGAACAAACATCAGAGCAAAGCTAGTAAACAAAGCTCATGCAATCCCCATGAGACTAGAGGAGCTCAACAACTGGGCATCTATGCAAGGCCTGGCACACTGGGTACTGTGAAAGCTACCCTGCTGTAATAAAGGTCTCAGTAATACAGAGGCCTAATGAATACGTGTGAATTCTTTCTCATGGGATAGTCAACATGAATAGCCCAATTCAGTGGTTAAGCTCTGCTCCTTGTGATGATTCAGGTACCAGAATTTCCCAAGGTGTTTCTGTCATCAGCATGGCTGAAAGCTGAGTGGACATGAACAGGAGAATTTGCAGGAGACATGCTAATGAACTAAGTGCCAGGTTTGGACTTGAGACACCTCATTTCTCACATTCCACTGGTGACACCTGTTTCTATGGCCATATCTAACCATAGGAAGAACTAGAAAGTGAACTCTAGTGGTGCAGAATGAGTCTAGCTGTGGAAGAGAGAACGAATGTGGTGGACAATTAGCAGTCTCCACTACACTCCTTAAGGAACCTCAAATAGCAAAGTTAAAAAGAAATCTTCCTGGTAGGAATGAATTTGGTGCCTAGCATCAAAGCGTTTACACTACAATGAAAAAGAAAGTATCAATGTACATTTTAGAAGAGCTATATTAATGACTTAGTCTATGAAGAAAATAGCATAAGTGTAACAAAAATAAATTGAAAAATATTTTGGGGCCAGAATAATCAGAGAACTCTGTGATCATTAGCATTATCATGATAATCATTGGCTTCAAATTGGTTTTCCAATTTTTCTCAGAGGTAACAACCACCATCACAGTAACTTCCTACATAACATCACTTATAACCTGGTATTTACATATTAAATACATTAAATATGTCTCATAGTTATCTAGCAACCTGGTATTTACATATTAAATACATTAAATATGTCTCATAGTTATCTAGCAATTAGTTTAATTATTGTTTAATTCAACACTTGGAGAAGCCATGGATATAAAATTTATTTCCTGTTTTCTTCCCATTTCAATCTGTCATTATGTTCCAAGAGAAATACAGCTTTCAAAAATGAAACTGGGAAAAAGAATGTAATAATATATAAGCGCAAAGGGAATTTTAAAACAATAGTAAAAAATTATGTCATAAAACTGTCAGAAGTAATATTTTTATAACTCACAGCATAAAAGTCACAGAAATAAGTTTGCTAGAAATTTGTAGTAGAACCCAGACTATAACTGAAGTTGCCAAGGAAGGAATTTTTTTCAAACTATTGGTTAGTATATTAGACTACCTAAAGACAGAAGGATAACCATAATGAGAGCTAATATACAATAAAAAAAAATTGGAACAAATGTAACAAGTTTACAAAAGTGAAGAAACAGCAATCTTCACAAAACACATGGAATGAAGGTTTTTAAGACACTAGACATCAGGCTGCAATGGACAGTGATCCCTGAAAGACACACAACAAATGAGATGGAAAAGCACAAACTTCTACTTGCCATAATTGAAAATTCTACACTTCAAAAAATCTCATTGAAGGAGAAAGTTACACACAGGAAAAAAAAACATTTTCAAAGCATGTACCTAATAAACAAATTGTATGCAGAATATAAAAAGTTGCTAAACTCAAAAGAAATCAAACACTCCAGTTCAAAATGGGCAAAAGACACAAACAGCCACTGCACTAAGGAAGATATCCAGGTGGTCAATTCCCTAGTGGAAAGGCACGCAGCATCACCAGGGAAATGCCAACGAGCAGTAGCTAGGCACCAACTAAAATTTCTAAGGTTTTTAAATTCTCCGTAGTAAGTGCTGACAATAAAGCTGAGGACCTGGAATTCATACTCTACCGGTCAGCACAATAAAGAATGAGAAACAGACTGACATTTTCTTCAAATATTAAATATGTAACTACCATATGATTCAGTCATTTCATTCCTGGTTATTTACCAAAGAATATCTGTTATACAAAATCTTACACACAAGAACAATTTACAGCATTGTTTTTAATCAACAGAAGCTGTAAACTACTCAAGATCCCCTAATCAAGGAATGGATAAACATTTAACTGAATTTTATTTAGTAATAAAAAGAATGAGCAATTAATATGATCAGAGTGGATGCATTTCAAAATGATTATAGTGTATGCAAGAGTTAGGGAAGAGTATATACTGCACTGAGCTTCAGAAGCTGCAGTCCAACCCATAAAGATACAACTCTGAGTAGTGTGGCCCGGGGATAAGCAAGACAGCAGGAGAGCATGACCAGACGGCCGTCCTTAGGCTATGATAGGTGTGTTTACTACATTAATTGGTGGTGGTCACTTCTTAGATACACCTATGCCAGCATTTAGCAGACTGTTCGTCTGAAGATGTACAGTTTATCATATAGCAATTGCACTCCAATAAAGCTGTTACACAAAACTGAATGGGGACATTTTAGAGAAAACAATTAGTCTTTTTTTTTTATGTTCCAACATTGTTCCCCTAAACTTAATTAGTATTTGAGAACATCTAGAATTATAACTTGCTGAAATAATTGAGCTGGATATCTAGGTTATAACTTTATCTAAGAAAATTTCATTAGATAATAGTTTTGCCGGAGCAAAACCCCAGCCGAGCTCGGAACTCGAGACAGGTGCGTGGATGAGGCATACAGAGGAAAGAAATGGACCACTACGTTTTCATGATCATAATGGACAATGTGGGAAAGCTGGCTGCTTTATTTATACAGAAACAGTCAAACTCTGGCTCGGACTTTTTTCGTCATGGTCAAGTGGCTGTTTCCAAGGATAATTCTGCCATTTCTTTTACCTAAAAAACGATAGAAGTTCCTACCACTATTCTTGTTCTACAATTCAATCTTGTATCACAAAGAAAAGGAGAACCTAAAGATCAAGGAAAGAATGAAACCCTAAATAGAGGTCCCTTATTAACATAAGGGCAATGGGGACAGCCAAGACAGTATGAGTAATAAAAGGCCCTTTTGCGAGACATTATTATTGACATTATTATTGACATTAACCTTCAAGCTCCCATTGAGTCAAAGGCCAACTCCACAGTAGCAAACAATGCATAAATGGATTAGAATTCTTCCACAGGGTGGTCCGGTGTCCATGCAAAGGAAGGTGGAACTGCATTCAGGTGGTTGTAGAGACATCTGCTGGGCCCTGCCAAACAGTGGGAAGTTCCTTGCGGCCCTGCCTGCAATGGAACAATACTCTTGACACCTTCATGTCCCTCACATCCACTGCACGGACCCCAACAGGGCTTAAAAACAAAATTTGTAAAACAAACAAAAAAAAAGCATTTAAAGAGACAAGGATTTTTACTTGTGAGGGAAATCATATTCCGAATGAACACACTGTGCACCTAAATTTAAGAACCCAACTCCTCACAGAGATTGAAAAAAATGGATCAGGGGAGATTCTGGCCTATCAGCGACATGCTTCCCTCCCCCATCAGACTGCCTGGGCTTGAAATCTGGCTATGTTTCAGATTCCAGCTGTCCTCTGATGTGTAGCCAGGCAGGCATTGGTGATGGCTCAGGTAGCTGGTTTTCCAGCATCCATACAGACACCTAAATCAGGTACCTGGGCCCTGGCTTCAGTCTGGCCCAGCCCTGGCAACTACCAGCACTTGAGTGAATCAATGAATAGAACTTTCACCTCTCTCTCTCTCTTCCAAATAAATACTAATAATCATTTTTTAATTTATTTATTTTATTGCAAAGTCAGATTTACAGAAAGAAACAGAGAGAGAGAGAGAGAGAAAGATCTGCCATCCACTGATTGACTCCCCAAGTAGCCACAATGGCCACAACGACCAGAGCTGAGCCAATCCGAAGCCAGGAGCCAGGAGCTTCTTCCGGGTCTCCTACGCGAATGCTGGGTCTCAGGACTTTGGGTCATCCTTGATCACTTTCCCAAGCCACAAGCAGGGAGCTGGATGGAAAGCGGAGCAGCTGGGACACAAACCACCACCTGTATGGGATCCTGGTGCATGCAAGGCAAAGACTTTAGCCATTAGGATCCCATGCCGAGCCCACAAATACATTTGTAAATTTAGAAACTTCAGATTGCGTTCCTAAACTGAAAGTGATCTCTAGTTTGGGTCTGCAAATGTGTGTGTGATTTTGCTTTAAAACTCAATCTGGGAATCATAGTACAGAAGTTTAAGCCATATTTGGGACTCCCACGTCCCATATCCTAGTTCATTTCCCATTTTCAACTTCTCTGCTTCCTATTCAGCTTTCTGACAATGTGTGGGGAGAAAGCAGAGGACGGCTCAAGTGGCTGGGCCCCTGCCGCCACGTGGGCTCCTTGTGCCCGGCTCAGGCATGGCTGCATAAGTTACCTTTTTTCTCTATTTCTCTTTTTTTCACTGTTCTCCCTCTCGAAGACATAAAAATAAATAGACACCTTATAATTTATTTTATTTTTATTTGAAAGACGGGGTTACGGAGAGAAGGAAAAGGGAGAGCATGAGAGACAGTGCTTCACATACTGGCTCATTCCCAAATATGGCCAAAATAGCCAGAGCTGAGCTGATGCAAAGCCAGGAGCCAGAAGCTTTTTCAGAGTCTCCCATGTGCTGCAGGGACCTCCACTACTCTCCCAGGCCACAGAGAGCTGGATGTGAAGTTGAACAACTAGAACATGAAACAGTGCCCATATTGGATCTGGTGGCACAGGCAGCCGGCTTAGCCTACTGTGCCGCAATATTGGCTCCAATAACATTCTTATAAACTGAATTAGACTAAGAAAATGAGATGAATGTGTAAGCGAAATACAAGGACACATTGTATAAACTGACAAAAATGCAACACATTATTGTAAGGGGGGAAAACTGGGGATAAATGACAAGCTTCCTTTACAAGAAGCTGTACAGAAATTAATATCTCAAATAGTTAACAGACACAATTATGTTGAAATTCTAACCTAAGCCCAAACTAAATGGATTGTCTAGTTTCATAAAGTAAATAACTAGAAAAATCCAGAACATATGAGAAGTTTTCAAATAATTTCAGAAACAAACTTTTCCCTCATATTACACTTTGGTCTAAAATAAAAGACAAAGCTAATTTTTATCTGTTTTTTCAGGAGTGCCTCTGAAAAGCATAAATACTACCAGTGTCTCCATTCAAGAAGTCTTGCTTTCCGTTTAGGACTTTGTCCACACAATATCTGCAACACCCAAGAACTTACAGTATGCTGAAGTTGAACAGATCTTAATAGGTTTCCTTAAAAGTAGAAACTCTGCTAAATTTTTCAGCTTTAAAAATAAATTCAAAAGCCAACTTGTACTTTATGGGAAATATCTTTAAATCTTTAGTTTCTCTATATATGGCATTTGTAGGTATAGAAGATACTTATAAATGGGCTCACACAATAGAAGGGCTTCTCATTCCAGCTTCTTGGCATGGACCAAGTTACTTGATGGACAAATCAAACTACTTTAAAATGAGTTAAGAAATAAAGACAAATACTGTCTATTAAGGCATAAAATCCTGATTTCTTTGCTTTAAATTTACCGTCACTACAGTCAGGACATTTTATTTTGGAAGGGATGCAAGGTTCCAAGGCATGCATTCAGAAATGATGAAAAAAAAGAATCAGACCATTCAGGACGTGGGAAATTCTATACACAAGGAAATCACTGCATACTATTAGTTGCTAAGTTTGGAAAAGAATTTGTACGCCCTAGATCTTTTCTGCTATGATTAAAGACTAAAAACCGGAGTTTATGTGAACGGCTCATGTCATGATTAGAGACTGTCAGAACGCAGATCATGAGGATTTCAGCAGAAAAGAGAATTCAAAGCATTTCCACTGGAGGACTTCGGGAAGGCATGATAACTGAGCGGCGGATATGGCTGAGGGAGAAAGAACAGATACCGGCTCCCCACCCTCTCTTGCAATGACCGTCAGGATTGCTCCAGAGACCCTGCAAAACAAATAACCAACCAAACAAACAAAAAAAAAATCTAGAATACATAGACAGAGAACAATAAGGAAAGCTGAGAATCAGACAGAAAACAGTCAACATGGATTCACGTATACCTTACTAGGTAGGACACAAAGATTAGTTACTCCTCACTAGGGTATTGAGGATTTCTCTGCACACCCCTCCTAAAACTGTTCTGCACCTGAACTGTTGACATATGTTATAAGCCAGTCTAGACTACCCAAAAAAAAGCCAGGTTCAGCAAAATTATGCTTCAACGCTATAAAATGCCAAATATTATAGTGAAAATAGACATGGCACAGCTGAACAGTAATCTATAGCCATTTTAAGGTGTATAGAACCCAGTTGTATACAAACTAAAATTGAAATGTCAATGTAGAAGTCACAGGATGTGGTTAAGAATTTGCATTTTTTTTCTCTAACATATTGGTTACTCAATACTATGTCAATTAATTCCATAATGTTATAAATTATTGCTGATGTTATGCTGGGGCTTTTAATTGATCAGGATAATACTCTGCCAGCTCCACCTTCAGACCAGAAAAGGTCTCCCCAACAAGCCATTGAACTTATCTGGACAATAAGATGCTGGACTCTATGCTTGGTATATGCTTGCAATGTAAGACTCTCAACTGAACTTGAACTGTGGTTATGCAACAAGGTGGAGGAATCCACCATGTGGGGAGGGTTTTGGGAGGGGTTGGGGGAATCCCAGTACCTGTAAAACTGTGCCACATAATGCAGTGTAATTAATAATAATTTAAAAAAAAGAAGAAGAACAGATACCGGGGCTTGTGAAGTTCATAAGGCCAGTAGCGTTGTCACTGCTTGGGCTGCCACCCTGGGGAGGAGCCCATGAGAGCTGGAGGCTTGGAGAACAGCCTGCCAATGACTCTGGCTGTGTAGCACCGTCCCCTCTCTTCCACCCACTTTCTAAATGTATTATCCCCCACCTTATCACCTGCAGAGAAGTTGAATTTGATTGAATTCTATATAATAATTTTAAAAAAAGAATAAGGGTTTTGTTTTGCTAGAATACAGGACTGATGTCCTTTAAACCTTCCAACCACATACTTTTATAACACATTTTTACCCTTTTTGGCCAATATTTTTGGCCACAAGAATACATACGCTTGAGAGAGAGACAGCTGCTGCCAACTGCCAGAAACAGGCGAGGAGTGGAGAAGCAGCACCCTGAGCTATTCTCCTGCCTCCAGCAAGCAGAGGAGCTGCCCACACAACCCAAAGGCTCAGACCCTGGGACCAGAGCAAGGCATGAAGATCCAGAACAAGATAAGAAGCCCCCAAAGAAATTCTCCACATTTCTTATACGGTGTCACAGTGAAGATAGCTACCTACGCCTAGGTTCGCAATTGAATTTAGTGTCAGGAGAACCTTGATTTAAATTTCAGCTCTGCACCTTCTCTCAGACACAAGAACGGTCTCTTATGGCCACCTTTATATTCCCTGAGAGCGAGCGAGTAAAATGGCACTACTAATGTCTACTTGTGGCAGTCGCTTTAAGGATAAAGTAAAATAACACTCGCAGCACATTCAGTACTGTGTCTGGTTGCACAGCCACTAACTGTGAACCTGGGGCTTTTCATCTCCCACCCTCCTCTCCTTCCATTCACTCACACAGTATTTAACTGTTACTCAAGATTTAACCAGCACCCAACACACAGAGCAAATAAGACAGAGACCGTGCTCCCATCAAACTTGCAGTATAGAGGGGCGTCAGTGAATGCCAGGGCCGGAGTTTGGCAGAGTGGTTCCAACGTCACTTGGGGTGGCCATATTCCATATCAAAGTATCCAGCTCAAGTTGCAGTTCCACTTAGGAATCTAGCTTTCTGCTAATGCACATCCAGGGAGACAATGGTAATGGTTTGGGGTGCCTGTGACCCCCGTGGAAGAATAAAACTGAATTCTGGGATCCTGGCTTCAGCCTGGTCCCACCCTGGCTACGGTGGGTAACTGGGGCATGAAGCAGTGGATGAAAGCTCTCTCTGTTCCCCTGTCTTCAAAGGACATGAAAATACTTTAAAAATTAAATGACAGCCACACTGAACTTTGAAGAAAGTGAATTCAAAGAATGGTGCTAGGCATAACAGGGGAAAGCTGGTAGCAGGGTTGTATGTGGTATCTTTCAAACAAAATCATCTTCAACTGAGAAGTCATCCACAAAATCCTGTAGCCTCCGTCTCCGTGCATTCCTTCATTCCGGAAGGAGATGGTTAACTGATAGAGCGTCTCCAAGGCTGGTGATCCAGCAGACTTTATCCTGGTTATTTTCCTGAGCGAGAGAATAATAGTGTTTGCCAAAGGATGGTTGATGGGTGAATGAAAAATGCATATGAAGCATTTGATACTGGGTCTAAGTCAGTGCCTTAAAATCCCAGCTTTCAATTATTTCTGCTCAGATACTGGCATCTTTGTGACCCTATGCATTCATTTAACCATGCCTTAGCTTTTGATGTTGAAAACAAGAGTGATTTTAGCTACCTATTCCATCTCAGTAAAGCATTCACACTTAATGAAAGAATATGGCATTTCAATTTTAGTTTATACACAACCGGCTGCTGTATACCTTATAACAGTTATAGGGTACTATTCAGCTGTCTCGTGTCTATTTGCATTTTTATATTTAGCAGTATATAGAATTGAAGCATGATTCTTACTGAAATTGGCGAATTTTAGGATAGTCTAAGCAGGCTTATAACTCTAACAAGGCATGTGTTAACAACTGAGGCAAAGAACAGTTTGGAAGTGGTGTGCAGAGAAATCTTTAATACCTTAGTGAGGAGTACCTAATCTTTGTGTCCTGCCTAGTAAGGTATATGTGAGTCCAAGTTGACCATCTCCTGTCTGTTCTAAACTTTCCTTTTTGGTCTCTGTCTATCTAATTAATTTTTTTGGGGGGGTGGGGGGGCTCCGGAGCAACCTTGATGGTCATTGCAAGAGAAGGTGGGGATCCAAAGTTGGAACTAAATAAGGACCAGAGAAAGCTCCTCTCCCGAGCCCCAAAGGAAGTTTGCTGTTCTTCTGTTGCTGAGGACCACTCAGGGCTCCCGGGTATTGTTTCGATGACCTTGGATCTTGTGAGGAAGGATCTGGGCTTCTTCCATCCCATGTGGGAGATCGGAAAGGAAGTGGATGACCTCAGAGTTCTCGGCCTACAAGGGCATTCCAATTCCCCGTGGTCTCCTTGGCAGACGGGGTATAGTCATTGGTGCCCATACTGATACTCCTTGGTGAGGATCCGGGAAATGTCAATGAAGTAGTCACAGGATGTAGTTAAGAACTTGCATTTTCTAACATATTGGTCACTTAACTCCATAATGTTGTAAGTTGTTGTCGATATTATGTTGTGGCCTTTCGTTGGAGGGGATGATATTCTGCCAGCTCTACCTTCAGACCAGGGATGGTCTCCCAAGAAAACTGTTGAACTTATCTGGACAATAAGAGTCTGGATTCTATGTGTGGTACATGCTCGCAATGAAGGAATCCTGACTGAATATGAACTGTACTACTGCAACAATGTAGAGGAATCCAGCATGGGGAAGGGTTGGGGGAATCCCAGAACCTATGAAACTGTGTCACAAAATGAAATAAATATATACATATATATATTCTCATTACTTACAAAAAATAGAATATGTCAAATTTATGTAGATAATGGTTCAATATAAATTTGAGAATCATGATATTTAAATTTGCATTTTTGTCACTCAGTTGCATATGTTCTTAATTTACAATTACTTAGAAAATGTGAGTACTGATCACCTATACTATGGTAGTATATTCTCAGTATTAAAAGTTTATTTAAAAGATAATATTTAGTACTGGTCATTAAGCACTCAACTGAGCATTTGTGACTAGCTCCATATGAAATACTTACAATGCAAGTTAATGTAACAGGACAAATTTTTTTTAATTAAAAATAAAAAAAAAAAAACCTGTTTAGTCTTTTAAAACAAATGTCCAGCATAAAGTAAGTCAGAATTAGCAAGAGCAATGACACATAAAAACAAATTTTTCAAAAAAAGAAAAAAACTGCTACCTATCTTGGAAGGCCCACATGTCCTATAGCCATGGTTTTGATTGCGTGTTTCACCTTCAGTGCAGTCAGTTACATTTTATTGGAAAAATTGGACTCTTCTGCAAGGCCTTTTGGGAGTTATACCACTCTAATGAGAAAAGAGTACACCCATTAAAAAGCAAAAGGCAGAGAGCGAAGGTTTTAAAAGTGCTGATAAAAAAAAAGTGAAGTCACTTAAAACATACACAAAATGCTTATGAAGTGAAAACTGTCTAGCTTTCACTGCATAATATAAAGTCCTTATCATGTATTTCTCCCTGATTGCAGGCACCCTGTCAATTCCAGACAACCACAGGATCTGCCCTGGGGGCAGTTCATTTTCCTTCACACACCTGTGCTAATAAGTAGCATTTTCATAAACTTAGCAATTTTCAATGGAAGAAGGGAAGGATTTCATGCCAAAACGAAAAAAAAAAAAAATCAAACCATGATAAGAAAAACTGCCTAATTTATTTCTCTTTAACACAAGATCATGACATTTATAGAAACTACAGGTTTTTACTACAGGGAAAGTTCTAGAGGTTGCTGAGTCAGTGGAAAAACAGCCCAGAACCCACAACATGGACATGCAACCCTTGGGGCCCAGAAGTTACTTCTTATCAGGGATATCAGCAAGGCATTTGTCTGCAGTGTTTTCATTTGTCTTAAAGGAAACCAATTTTTCACTTGGGGGAAAAAAGATGCTTTTCAAAATTTATTGTTTAAATCATTTTGATTTCAGTCCTAAATGACCAGATCCAATCAACTATTTTTATGCTTAGTCAAACGTCTTCATCTGCAATCTTCCAATCAAATGAAATCAGTTTGATTCAGATTTGCATGACTGTTCAAGTTCCTCATTATCTCCTCCACTGCACACACACACACACACACACACACACACACACAAATACGTCTGCCCCTTTTATGTTATTGAAAATTCGAAAAATTATCCGAAACTCTGGGGAAAGCCTTATTATTGCCATAGAAAATTCAAGAAGAAACAAAAGCACAGTCCCAAGTGAAGACTTGTTCTGTCTCTACCATAATCACACCGCCACACAAATACAGACTTCGGGAAAAGTCACGGGTGTAGAAGGAAGTTTTCACAACTGTGTTCAAGAAAACTTCCTCTTGGAAAAAAAAAGAGAGAGCGAGAATGAGGATGCCTTGTGTTTGTTGCTTCCACTGGGGAGTGTGTGCCTGAAACAAAGTCAGGAGATCATAAAAGCAAAAGAATAGATGCTGCTTTTCAAAGACAACTTACAAAACGGAAAGATGTCATTGTAAAACCTGGGGGGGGGGGGGGAAATAAGGCAGGAGGAGGGTGTGTGGGTGGGGAGTGCAGGCTGGAGGCAGCCAGCATCCCTGTACGCTTCAATCTGGTCAAATCAATCAATTTGTTCCTTTTACAGACATACAGACATGTAAAACAAACACACACCAGAGACAACTTTAGATAGAATTTTCATACCATAAAGCTACCCACTTTTTGTGTAACTTCACCAAATCACAACCATAATCTGGTTTTAGAACACTTATCTCCTCTCACCCCAGTTCAGTCCACTTACTGTTTATTGCTTTTTCATCAATTTGCCTCTCCAAATTGAGATTTAAAAAAAAAAAATGCAAAGGTATTTCCTGGAAGTAAACAGGTCAGTGTTTACTGAGGAAGAGCCCATCGCTGTCACACAGCCCGGCCCTGCACATGTCGGTCGGGTTAGTCAGAGCCAGTGTGGTCTTGAAGCTTTGATTATCTCAGTAGCGATAACAGACTTACACAGTTACCAGGGTCTCTGATAATGAGTGAATACCCCAGCAAGCCCTGTTATCTTAACTGGGGCGGGTGGACGGGGAGGGGAGTCTCCATCTCAAAAGCTAAAAAACAAAGTTAGAAAATGGTGGGAAAACGTTCTTCAAGGAAAACAAGCATTCTTCCCAAGCATTCTTATAAAATTCAGCAAAATGCGATATATTTGATGGCAAGATATTAGAGGTAAATGGGGCAAAGCACAAAGTTTTCTCTGACATGCAACGTGGGCTTCCCTGCTCCACCTTCAGCTCTCAAGTGTGTATTATTCTACTATATTTTGGGTACAGTAAATATATCAAATGCTCATGGTCTGGGTGGATGAAATATTTTCCTGACCACTTCCCTCCTTACCCCACAAAGTTTTAGCTTTAGGTTAATCTAGCTTATATCCTGGTTTCCAGGTATCCTTCCCACTGGAATGAGCATCCGCTTCCCAGAAATTTACTAAGAATTTTACAAGGAGCCTTTTTATATGTGAAAAAAGAGTAACAGTTTGTCAAGTGATGATGAGAAATTAAGAAAAAAAAAAATTGGAATCCAAATTTGGGAAAACCCTTGCCATGCATGCAGTGTTGGTCACACAGATTCCTCCAGGGTTATTTTGTACCGCTTGCAGGAAACTGGTATTTGCTGTGGCTGTTTTGTTTGTTTGTTAATTCCTGCATCAATAAAATAAATGTTAGCTTTGTGTCTTTCATGTGTTGGACATTTCTCTAGCTGTCAGGATTCACGTTACCCCCTAGGGCAGTTAGTGAAGATGGAACTCTTGGAGAAAACCAATATTTTAGGGAAACACACGTATTTTGTTAGTAGCTTTCATATGTTCTCAAACTTTGCTAACTTGAGAAGTTAAAGCTAAGGGCCTGAGCCTCCCGGAGGCTACTGTGGAAGCTGCCGACTCCTCCTTTTGACCATCTTTGAAACTAGGGTGTTTTGCGTGCCTGGAGAAAAGGACTGGGCAGAGACGTGTCCCAGACTCCGTTTCCAAGCTCTGAGTTCTCAGAGAGACTTGGAAAGGTTGGGAGGGGCGAATCTTAAACGGGAAGTGCATTCTTGCAACTGATGTGAAAAATCTGGCGCTGCAGGCCAGGGAGGGAGTGGAAATCTGCAATAAAACTTCTGTCTGCATAAAAAAAAAAAATACCGAATACAGGCAAGGAGGAGGCCACAGAAAAGCAAGCTGTTAAAGTCTTCCCCACGAGCCGCAAGGTTTCATTGATTTTCTCCATTTGTTTGTCTCGTACTGGCAACGACAAAGGTGACGGAAAACCGGGGCATGAAGGTGCTCTCTGCCCGTCTCCGGTCCGACTTTGGGGTTCTGGGGCTGTCCACTTGCTGACTTCTCGCTCCGTGCACACGGGCACCCCGTTCCCAGGAAAAGAAGGCTTTTCTGAACATCTTTAAAAGAAAAGAAAAAGCTAACTGTGGCTTTGTCCTGTTAAAGGAAACATCCTCAAAATTAACCCCAGATCTGCAAAGCTGTCCCAGAACGTCGGGAACTTGGTCTAAGCCCAGGAAAGGACTCGCTTTTCCCTTCGCTGCGTTTCTCCACGCCGGGCAAGGGCTACGTGGAGCTGGAGCGAGGTCCGACCCCAATCCCAAGTGTGCGCTCTGGATCCCGGAGCGAGGGAACCCGGCGGCAGGCCCCACCCCGGATTCCTACAGCTGTAAGGTGGCGGCTACTTTATGGGTTTTCCTCCCCCACAAAACACACTCCAGAGAGCAGAGGTTATTTTTTTTTCCAGAGGTGACGCAATGTCCTCAAACACCGCCACCACTACCACCTCCCCCCTCCCAATAAAAAAAATAAAGGGAAAAAGGAGACGGGGGCGGGGGGGGGGGGGCCCTGCACCCTGTCGCTTTGCACTGCCACAGCCCCTCCCTTCCTCCCAAGTCTGTCCCTTTACGGCCGCTTCCCGTCCCTCTCCTCCTCCTCCCATCCCAAAAGTTTGACGACCGCAAAGGAAACAAAAAAAAGTTCCCTCGCCCGACTCCTGGCGGCCCATCAGCATCTCTTTTGTTCGCCGCGAACCCACAGACCCCCGTGACGTCGCCCGGGCCCGGGCCAATCGGCGCGCGGCCGGAGGCGGCGGTGGGGCGGGGGGCGGGCTGGGGGAGCGGGACCGACCCTCCCCGTGGGCACCCGTGGCCTCGCGGGGGGCGGGAGGGGACCGTGCCATATAAGCCCCGGCGCTCGGGACTCGGCCGCCCGCCGGCAGCGCTTGGACTGGCGAGGACCGGGGACCAGGCGAAGGGAGCCTGCAGCCTCAACTTCTGCCGTCCCTACCCTCGCCTCCCCCGCGTCTTCGTAGGGGCGTCCAGCCCCGGGGGACCCTGCCAGAGGCTTTGCTCTCGCAGGTTACGAAGGGCAGCGAAAACTTGGTGGCAACTTGTCTTGGCGCGGGGGGTGAGGGCGGTTCTCCCCGCAGCGTCTCAAGATGCTTAGGGGTCCGGGACACGGGCTCCTGCTGCTGCTGTCGCTCCTGTGCCTGGGGACGGCGGTGCCCTCCACCGGAGCCTCGAAGAGCAAGAGGCAGGCTCAGCAAATAGTGCAACCCCAGTCCCCGGTGGCTGTCAGTCAGAGCAAGCGTGAGTACTGAGGTGGCGGCGGGCTGGGCCGGCCGTCGCGGGTCGGGACCCCAGAGCCGACGCAAGTTGCGGTTGAAGTTCGGCGCGCGCGCGTTCTTGCGTCTCGGGGAGGGCGTGCGCGCTTGACTGAGAGGAACCAACTGTGGA
The DNA here is from genome assembly GCF_017591425.1 of Ochotona curzoniae. Taxonomy (NCBI): domain Eukaryota; kingdom Metazoa; phylum Chordata; class Mammalia; order Lagomorpha; family Ochotonidae; genus Ochotona; species Ochotona curzoniae. The sequence goes on along the minus strand of NW_024466312.1, from coordinate 2,746,224 downwards.
CACAAAAGGCCCTCGGTCGGGGCAGGCTGGATCTGAGGGCCTAGAATAAGCCAATGCACCTTGAGGGACAAGGGCTCTGGGAAGCTTTCCTCTACAAAGGCGGGGGTGGGGGGTGGCAGGGTGGATGATGCGTGCTTGTACGTTTTACACCTGGGATCGATATGGTCCTGGCCGCCCCTTGGTCTCTTTCTTATTGAATAATGGTTGGCTGTTTCCAAAATGTGGGTTCAAGAATAGCGAAGTTTTGTCAAACTAACTTGAAACAAACATGCATGCTGCTGTGGGGCCGCTCAGCGCTGCGCTACACCTAGAGGTGCGTTTTCCACTGAGTCACCCTGGTTCTGCCTCGGCTCAGCTTGCTCTTTGGTGACTTATGAATCCATATGGATACCAGAGTTGCTGGCCTGTTTTAAAGTGTAAATTCAGGCATCTGCCTTTCCAATCCTTTCCACTTATTCCGTGCCGACCCCTGCCTGGCTCTAAGGCAATGAGGTCACTGCATAACACTGAGCTAAGTTTACAAAAGAAGGAAGAAGAACATGTGGCCACTCTGGGGATAGCTAGTTTGTGTCTGGGTAGAGCACTGCGTGTTAATTCTGCTGATGTGTTTCTGATGATTCGTTGACTGTGTGATGTTTGATGCTCAGACTGACCAACTAGGTATAGGGAAAACTTCACCATGGAGACCAAAGGTGAGATGGAAATGTAATTATAGTTTTCCTTCCATTACCTCCAGCGGGTTGTTACGACAATGGGAAGCACTACCAGATAAACCAGCAGTGGGAACGCACCTACCTGGGCAATGCCTTGGTTTGTACCTGTTATGGAGGAAGCCGAGGTTTCAACTGCGAAAGCAAACCCGAGCGTAAGTAGTGAGAAACTCCATGGTCACTGTCTGGTAGTAGACAGTGTTGCTTGCGGTTAGAAGCACATCTTGCCCTCTTTCATAAAGAGTTAATAACTGTGTAAGTTACAGTCTTTCGCATGTTACTGTAGCCTTTAAAACCTGCAGGCAAATGTATTCCAAATCAACCCCCGGGGTTTGCTGCTTGATTTAGTCTTGCAGCATTTTTGAAGATAATTAAAATTTGCTTACAGAAGTTTAACTGTACAAGTATGAAGCAGAATACATTCTGGGCACTGTATTGTGAAGCGGTTTGTCAGCTGCCTTGTAAAACCACCCACCACTTCGAAGTTCACATTTCTTTGAGGCCATTGGTAGCTTTCTTGTAAATAATAGTAAGTCCTGCAGAGGGGCACCGAGGAAGCTAGGATGGACATACCCTGTAGGATTAGCAAATGCCTGGTGAGGAGCTTCAGACTGTTTGCTTTTTTTGTGGACCTTGGCTTGACTTCCTGAGTCAGAGATTGGAATCTGAAACCCTTCCTTCCCAAGCAAGCTGCTCAGCGAGCCCTGCCTGTGTGTGTGTTCCCCCCTCGGGGCCCGAGAGTGCTTTCCCAAAGAAATGAATTTATAGGAAATTTGAGAGCTTGTCAAAGGTCAAATGCTGTGGCATGGATATAGCTTAGGGTAAGACCTGCATCACTCTGTTTAATTAATTTATTTATTTCATTGGAAAGTCAGATACACAGAAAGGAGGAGAGGCAGAGAGGAAGATCTGGCCGTTGACTCACTCCCCAAGCCACCACAATGGACGGAGCTGCATCAATCTGAAGCAGGGAACCCAGAGCCTCTTCTGGGTTTCCCATCTGGGTTCAGGGTCCCAAGGCTTTGGGCCATCTTCGACCGCTTTCCCAGTCCACAAGCCCATATGGGATCCTTGTGTGAGGAGAGAACTTTAGCTGCTAAGCTACCACACTGGGCCCATAACTCTTATTTTAAACTTCAGTTGTTCCTACTATGTATGGGATTCTTGGGGAACAGTAATGTTTTTTGCACGTGTGAGCTCACATGGTCTTTCTGTCTCCCCTCAGCTGAAGAAACTTGCTTTGATAAGTACACCGGAAACACTTACAGAGTTGGGGACACTTATGAGCGCCCTAAAGACTCCATGATCTGGGACTGTACCTGCATTGGGGCTGGGAGAGGAAGGATAAGCTGCACTATTGCAAGTAAGGAAAGCGTCCTGTAACATAAATGAGAACTGTGCTGTTACCATCGCTGTCATTTTTTTGCATCCATGACTGGGATAATCTTAACCTTGGGAATCACCCCTGGTGACCAAGGTTACCCAACTGCCTCCTGCGCTTCTTGGAGACTTGTCTGAGCTTAACTGACATCAGTGCTTTTAATGTGTAAATTGGTGGTGGTGGGGGGGTGTGTGTATGCATGATGTGGCCAACTAGTTCTCTTGGGCTCCATGTCTTGCACAGGTGCCTAGTTTATATTTCCTGAATGTCGTCAAGCCAGACTGATCATGGGATTTCTGGCGATTGAGAAGATGTTGATGAAGAATGAGTCAGCTCTGCAGTGGCAGAACTCTCATCCTTCTCACAACGCTAGTCTGGTTTCTTTGTGACCACTAGGTTCTACACAGGAAGCAGTTCTTTCTGTTCCTAGGGATAATATGGAATAAATAGTCCAACAGTTTCTCCAGGGAACTTTGAGGACTGGACTAACTCTCATGAGGTCTAGTTCAGCTAAGTCAATATTTCCAGTATGATTCACCAGGTTACCAAGAGAGGCTGTTAGTATAACATTTAACACTTTTTAAAATTCTTCTTGTAAGTATAAGTCATCTTAAAAGGCTTCTGTCCCAGAGAACCAGTCATTTGTGAATCGGCCCAGTCAGCTCTGCCCATACCTTAAGTGAAGGTTTGTCTACATTTATAAGTTGATCACAGGAGTCAGTGATGTGTCATGTGTGCACTGTGTTGTGTAGGTCAGCCTTTGGGTGTTCCATCACTCAGTGTAACAGCCTTGAAAAGCACCAGGATTTTCACACTGTATGTTTTCTGCTTTCCACCCAAGTGGTGTTTCTGTCCCAAGATGAGATTTGGGTTCTTCATACTCCCCAAACCTGGGATGCTCTGCCCGATGCAGCCTTTTCATTGACAACCTCGGACTCAGCCTATGGTGTCTGTGTTGAGGCTATCATGACTCCATTTCTGTGATCTTCCTAGGGAACCAGGATTTATAACCCCACTTTTGCCATTCATAATTTTCTGAGGTTTCCCTTTGGGCTTTAAGCAGACACTTAATTGAATTGACTCAAAGTGACTAAACCTATGGACTTTTCCCCTATCTCTGTCAGGAAAGTGGTTTTGATTTTGTGATTTGGGTAACCTAGATATCTATCCTAGGTAGAAACATGAGACTTGTTTTTAAGTTCTCTGTATGATCCCTTCCTAACATTTGCCTCTTTTCTAAAACAGACCGCTGCCATGAAGGAGGTCAGTCCTATAAGATTGGTGATACCTGGAGGAGGCCGCATGAGACTGGTGGTTACATGTTGGAGTGTGTGTGTCTGGGAAATGGAAAAGGAGAATGGACCTGCAAGCCCATAGGTGAGTGACCATTGGGGATATGTTGGGTGGCAATGCACAATTGTAATGTTGCATTAAACCAAACACCTACCTAGACAAGAGACCAGAATGTCAATCCAAAAATTATAAAATGAGGAGTTTATTTCATATAGTGAAATGTTCTAGAATTTCTGATGTTTTTCAAAGAAATAGATCCAGATAACTATCCATGTACTTAATGCTCTGCTTCAAAAACACAAGAATTGATAAGTTAGGAAGAAGTAATTTCTTCTAGTAGTTAGATTCTCCCATGCAAAGATATAAATTTTTTAAAAGGAAAAAATGACACTTTTGACACATTTATTTCTAGAAACTTACTGGAGTGAAACACAAAATGGTACAGGCTGTCACACCCTGGGGATTTCTTCTCCGAATCAAAGTTACTGATGACTTTCAAGTCTCGGTTAAACCCTGTTAGTACAAATGCAAAACTTTCTGGTTATCTTTCTTCTTTCTAATTCACAGATTTTGATTTTTGTTTTGTCTTTTATAGAAATCCATCCTTTAGATAGCTTCCTTATTTTACAAAGGCCATTCATAATTTATAATTGGCCATACATGAAGACTGGAATTTTGCCTATGTGGTCACCCACAAACTAGATATATACAGATCCTATCAAAAACGCTAGTGTGGAATTTGTAACTAGCTGGAAATACGCCGTGCATGCATCATGGAGAGAACAGGACTTCTGCCTGCCAACTGGGCTTGAGTCCTCTTTGGCTTTGACTGGTTGCTAAGGGCTTAGTTGCCGGGTGTGCCTTTCTTTCTGAACACAGTGCCACTTAAAAAACTGTGACTGTATTTTTGCTTACACACTACACTTCAAATTACAGGGAGACTGCATAATTCAAAATAAGCTTTTCTTTTTCTGATTTTCTTCCAAATTTTTCCACAGCTGAGAAATGTTTTGATCATGCTGCTGGAACTTCCTATGTAGTTGGGGAAACCTGGGAAAAACCTTATCAAGGCTGGATGATGGTGGACTGCACTTGTCTGGGAGAAGGCAGTGGACGTATCACTTGTACCTCTAGAAGTATGTGTCCAATTTTTATATAAAAATATTGTCTTCGGGATTCCTAAGGTATAATTTCACTTAAAACGCATCAACACCCTGTGATAACTTCTGGAAGCTCTATACAATTTATGTTGCTGCTTCAGAACAGAATAGGGGAAAGCAAGTTGAGTTTAATGAGGTCTTAAGGTATCATTTACCAACAACCGTTATATGTGTTGAAACGCAACTATTTCGTGGTCCTGGTTAGTTACTGATATTTAACTATCACTGAAATATTTTTTTTAGGTATTTAGAGCAAAGAAATCAATAAAAGAGATTGCAGATGACAGCTTTTGACATATGCATAGTATGATATGGAATTGAACAATGTGTATTTGAAACTTACATAAGCCACATTCATAAGCAAAATTGATGAGAGTAGAAAGCGCTTGTCCAATAGAGTGAAATTGTTTACGCTGAAGTGGAGGATCATGTTCCTTACCCAAGTCTTCCGAACAATCGCTTACCTAAGGTTTCCTAGTAGTTCTGGAAAGAGGCCAGCCCCCGGCATCCTTCAAGATAGTCGTAAGGTCTTCCAGTTTCCAGACTTTTCTTGGAACTGCAAACTAATGACAACTATAGAGGTTATGGAAGCCGAAGAGCCATTAACTGTTGGTGTCACCAATAAGCTTAAAATCAAATTTAAATACTTTGAGCCTATTTTATTTATTTCACTTAAAGTATTTAACTATCATGCAAAACTTATCATCCAAATTCAGACTCCTGTCCAATAAAGAAAAGTCATTTCTAACAACATGAAAATAATTCTAACCAAATTTGTCCCCCAAACTTGCTGGTTTAGTCGATCCTTTGTATGGAAACTGTTAGAACCATCAACCTTCCAAGACCTTTATGATAATATTTGAGGCTAAGACAATTTAATATCTCATCAAACTTTTGTACATTATTTAGAAATCTTCTAACGGCAAGTTGGGAAGAGATTCATAAAGAAAAGTCATTTATTTCATGGCATTTTTTAAGTGCTTACTTTGTATAGCACAGTGTAGCAGTGCAAATATGAATTGGACATTATCCCAGCCTTCAGAGAATACTTCCTGCTTATGTACATCTGGAAATACACAATATTAATTGGTGGTGGTTGAGCAGGAGGATGTTAGCACTTTCGTGTAGGAATTTGGGAAAGGTTTATAATGAGCACTCATGTGGCATTCAGATCTCCATCCTGGAGGTGGGCCATGTGAGCATAGATTTGTGTGAACCTTCACTGGTTGTAAAAATATTTTTCTTCCACTTGGTAATTGCAGTAATATTGGTTTCATAAAGTAATTAAGTCCTTTGTGCCCTCATGGTAGTAAATGGGCAAAGCTGGTCTAACTCAGACTAAGTTGACTACCAATGAGCATTTTACAGTAATTCCCCATTCCACTGGGGGGTAAACAGGAACAATTCCAAAGAGATCATTTTTGTGTGTGTGATTATTAAAAACTTCTTTTGAGGTCAGGTGGAGGGTAGAAGAAGGCAGTGTAGTCAAAGGGGACTTCAATTCCTTGAACATATTTTTATATAACAAATAAAGAACTCTTTCTGGCTCCTTGGGGAATAAATCCCTCCGAAGTACAGCCCCGTCAACGCCTACAAAACTTCCTGCTATTCTTAGTTTTCTGAAGAAAATTCTCATTTGAGAGCAGACACTAGACATTCGTTAGTAGGAGAAAGCTTGAGAAACTTGAAGAATGCAGAGAAGGAAAAATTTGGTCAAATTTAGTCTGTGTTGAAAAAATAAATTTAAAACTCAAAAAATAAACATATGAAGAATGATGGAAAGTTTTTTTCGACAGAGCAGTAGAATTAAGCCAAAGCACGATTTCCGTACTTCATTTCCAGTGTGACAAATGTAGTCCCTTGTCAGAGCTTTGATACCTGTGACATTAGTGTTGCTATGAGCAAACCATCAAAGACAAGTGGGGAGGATGGCTTCAAGCTTTGCACTACTGTATTCCCTTCCTAGGCTTGACTTGGTTTTCAAATTTAAATGCTTCCTCTTTGACACAGACAGATGCAATGATCAGGACACGAGGACTTCCTACAGGATTGGGGACACTTGGAGCAAGAAGGACAATCGAGGAAACCTGCTCCAGTGTGTGTGCACAGGCAACGGCAGAGGGGAGTGGAAGTGTGAGAGGCACGCATCTCAGAGCACCTCGGCCGGTGAGACACTGGGCAGCAGGGCTCAGAAACGGGGAGTCGAACGAGGCAGAAATTCTGCAAGTCAACCTTTCTAGACAAGGATAATGTCTCTGTTCTTTTTCAAAATGCAATCCTCATCCTGCTATTCAACTTCTTTTGAAACATGCCATAAAGTAACACATAATCATTTCATTCATATATTAGCATCCAAAACTTGAGAAATTAGGGAGGGTCCAGAAATGGAAAGGAATAACACCAATATTTAAGTGTCCTTATAAAAGCAATTTGAGTCCCCAAAACATGGCCTCTGCTTCATAGGTGTTGTTGTAAGGATGAAGGAAGAAAAATGGGAATTGAAGTGTGCTCGTTCTCTGTTATGACTTTTACAATGCTTACACTAGACTTTTACTATCTGAGAGGCCAGTCTTGTTGCTTGGCACATCAGCAATCAGCCATTTTGCTAGAAATATTAAGTAATCTGAATTTTTCTTTTTTTGCTGAGTTTTTGTTTTGCTTTGTGGAGTTTGGTAAATAAGATTAGATTTGGTAATATCTTTGAGTTACTTGACTATTAAGAGTAAAATTTCCACTTGCAAAAAATGAAAAAAAAACAAAAGAATCAATTGTGAATCTACTAAAAGGAATTTAAAAAGTAGTTGTAAATTAAATGAAGGTGAACTCTTGATAGATATGACTAGTTCCCTTTGTTAATATTACTAATAATATACTGAAACAGTTCCACCGTTCAAGGAAGTTGGATATACGCTAGGCTAAGCAACATTGGACTTCCTGTGTAGCGCCTCCAAGGTGGGACACGTGTAGGCAGCAGCCATGGATCTCCAGTGTGCTTGGCCTTCAGGTTCTTGGGGAAGGACCACTGGTGTTTGGTGTTCAGTACACTCAGGGAGACACTGAATTCAGTCTGGTTGTCATTCTAGTCTCCGTTCTGACCTGGCTGGGGCCGCTGACCTTCCAAGGAAGAGATTTCCAAAACTTTAAAGAAATGACCAACACATTCTACTGTATGACTTTGAAAAAAAACTGCAGTCTCAAGCAGAAAAGTTGTAACACAATCCCAAATCACTGTAAGAGAAAGTGAAATGTAGAAGAAGGTGGCAAATTCCACAGAAGGTGCTGTGGCTGCTGAGCTTGCTCAGGAGTTACGTGGGAAGCATGCTGAGACATGGCAGGGACTTCTCACAGTATTGCTAGGAAGTGCCATGTCTGGGAGGGTTGAGCTTATGCAAGTTGCTAGGAGAGAATGATTGAGGCTGACCATTTCAAGTGAAGAAAAAAGCATGAGGACAAGACAGAACCATGAAGTTGAACGCACTGAGGGATGAGTGATGTGGACTGATGCATGGCTATGTGAGCCTGAGGCATCGAGCAAGGGAGAAAGTCGACTTAAGAGACGCCACACAAAGTCTGGTGGGAAGGATGGTGAAGATAGGAACTTTGCAGTTAACTGCCATGAGTAAGCTTTTGTTCAAAGTATCTGCTCTGTTGAGTGGCAGATAAAACCACTTGTAATTTAGTAATGCAATCCCAGTAGTCCTGCATGAACCTGAAAGTGGAGACCATTTATTCAGTAGAACCTTGTAGGGATTATTTCTAAGGCTAAATGCAAACCTTTTACAGAATGGGGGCACGGGGAGTGTTTTTTTTTTTTTTCTCCACCTTGTTGCATTACCACAGTTCAAATTCCATTGAGATTCTTTCATTGTAAGCATCTACCAAGCATAAAGTCCAGCATCTTATTGTCCAGATAAGTTCAACAGTTTCTTGGGGAGACCATCTCTGGTCTGAAGGTAGAGCTGGCAGACTGTAATCCCGATCAATTAAAAGCCCCAACATTACATCAGTAACAATTTCTAACGTTATAGAATTAGTTGACATGGTGTTGAGAACCAATACGTTGAAAGAGAAAAAAAGAATGCAAGTTCTGAACCACATCCTATGACTTCTACATTGACATTTCAATTATTAGTTTATATACAACCGGGTTCTATGCACCTTAAAATGGCTATAGATTACTGTTCAGCTGTCTCATGTCTATTTTAATTTTAGTATTTAGCAGTTTATAGCGTTGAAGCATGATTTTGCTGAACCTGGCTATTTTTCGGGTAGTCTAACTATAACAAGACATATGTCAACAGTTTAGGTGCAGAACAGTTTTAGGAGGGGTGTGCAGAGAAATCTTCAATACCATAGTGAGGAGTAACTAATCTTTGTGTCCCACCTAGTAATGTATAAGTGAATCCACGCTGACTGTTTCCTGTCTGTTTCTAAGCTTTCCTTGTTGTTCTCTATCTATTCTAGTTTTTTTGTTTATTTGTTTGTTTGTTTTGCGGGGTTTCTGGAGCGATCTTTTTTTTTTTAATTACAAAGTCAGATATACAGAGAGGAGGAGAGACAGAGAGGAAGATCTTCCATCCGATGATTCACTCCCCAAGTGAGCGCAATGGCTGGTGCTGAGCAAATCCGAAGCCAGGAACCAGGAACCTCCTCCAGGTCTCCCACATGGGTGCAGGGTCCCAAAGCATTGGGCCATCCTCAACTGCTTTCACAGGCCACAAGCAGGGAACTGGATGGGAAGTGGAGCTGTTGGGATTAGAACCGGCACCCATATGGGATCCTGGCACATTCAAGGCGAGGACTTTAGCCCTAGGCCATGCTGCCGGGCCCTCTGGGGTGATCCTGATGGTCATTACAAGAGAGGGTGGGGACCCAAAGTCAGAACTGAGCAAGGACCAGAGAAAGCTCCTATCCCTAGTCCCAAAGGAAGTTTACTGTTCTTCTGTTTCTGCGGACCGCTCAGTGCTCCGATGTCATTCCGATGACCTTGGATCCTGCAAGGCAGGATTTGGGCTTCTTCCATCCCATGTGGTAGATCCAAGCGGGGGTGGGTGGCCTCAGAGCTCTCAGCCTCCGAAGGCTGTCCACTTCCCTGTGGTCTCCCTGGCATTTGGGATGTTGTCCTCAGTGCTCATACTGATAGTCCTTGGTGAGGATCTGGGAGCTTCAGGGTTGGGATACAAGCCTCCTTCTGTCCCCCTGCTTCACTCTGGGGTCCCTCCCTGCTCTGTGCATATGACCTCCTGTTAAGAGGTTGTTAGGATTGCTCTTGATTCCCCCATATGCCTTTGTAGTTTAGCTGTTGTCTAATGCTGATTCGAGTCTGTTGTCTATGAGTTACCAGTTCTGATCCTGATAGGTCGTACTTCCCATCTTCCTCACACCTTCTCGGGAATGTAAGATTTCTCTGCTCTCCCGTGGGGAGTGATTCTAATGAACACTAATAGCAGACATTTCAGCGTGATCCCTGTGATGTCCTGAAGTGTGCCCAGCTGTCTTCTGTAATCGGTTTTGTAGTTTTCATTTCTCGTGAACTTAGGATCTATCTGATCCCTTTACAGATATCCGATCGTCCGTTTACCAGCCCCAGCCTCAACCGCAGCCAGCTTCATATGGCCACTGTATCACAGACAGTGATGTGGTCTATTCCGAGGGGATGCAGTGGTTAAAGACGCAAGGAAATAAACAAATGCTCTGCACATGTCTGGGCAACGGGGTCAGCTGCCAAGAGACAGGTATGCCTTGTGTTTTCAACAAACAGTACTGGTGCCTTCTGTGGAAAGGCAGCACACTCACTTATGTTTTAGAAAAGTGAAATGATAAAGTAGACAAGAAAATTTAATCTTACCACTCTATCACAATCACATTGACTTTTGATGTATTTTCTTAAATATTTTTATCCGAACTTTTTTCCATTATGGGGATTAAACATTAATGCATCATCATATTTCTGTAAACTCCTCTTGTAAGAGTTATCTCTCAATAGCTAAGCATCAGTATTGCATCCTCTGACATATTTCAGCATGGAGTAAACTTCTTTCAGTAACCGAGAGCATTTCATCTGGGCTACAGATGTGGCAGTGATTGCGGAAACGCCACTCGTGTGGTTGCAGGTGTCTTGCCAACATCCTTGAGCAGCATTCTTAGTGAACCTGTGTTAATATAGTTGTAGAATTGGAGACACTGAGGCCGAGTGGCAGAATTGGTAACAAAAAATATCAGCACAAGAATTCAGCTGCTTTTCTAACCAAAAAAAGTCAAGGCTTCTTGCAGTTCTGCTGAGCTTAAGCAGGTGATAGTCTGTAGTCGCGGCCTTTTCTGCTTCTGGAGCACCAGCTTAGTCTCTCATTTAAGCTATCCAAGATCCGGCTGCTCTGTTTACTGAGCCTCACTTGGTTATGCCTGTAGCTATAACCCAGACGTACGGAGGCAATTCGAACGGGGAGCCGTGTGTCCTACCCTTCACCTACAACGGCAGGACTTTCTACTCCTGCACGTCGGAAGGGCGCCAGGACGGGCATCTGTGGTGCAGCACAACTTCCAACTATGAGCAAGACCAGAAGTATTCTTTCTGCACGGATCACACTGGTGAGTCCCTGCACAGTAAGAACACCTCACCTTTCGTGCCCTCTGTATCTTCCAGCCGTCCGGCTGATGTCATCCCTCCGGGAAATGAAGCAAGGGAAAAGCCCTGTTGTTCATTGATCTGAGCACACTGGGTGATGATGCGATAAAAAGAAAACGGCTGGTATTTTTGGAATCAATATGTGATACCTCTGGGCTGGGAAAACACAGGAAGGATGTTTGAATGTAAATCAAGATATCTCTTCTGAGGCTAGGCTGCCTGAGAGACAGCGGGATACCTTGGTTCTTTCGGAATCTTTCTATAGGAGTGCCCTCTGTGTGTGCAAACACTCATATGTAACCTTACTTTCGCCTTGTGCATTGTTCTTGGCAGTTTTGGTTCAAACTCGAGGTGGGAATTCCAATGGTGCCTTATGCCACTTCCCCTTCCTATACAACAACCGCAACTACACTGACTGTACTTCTGAGGGCAGGAGAGACAACATGAAGTGGTGTGGAACCACACAGAACTATGATGCCGACCAGAAGTTTGGATTCTGTCCCATGGCTGGTAAGATGCGTCCTAGTAGGTTTCACGTGCAGATTTAGTGTGGAAGCAATAATATTGAGCTAATTCTGTTTTATCCATGAAGGAAACTTAGAGACAATGGTAAACCGGATGTATTACGTATGTAGAGACTCTACGACATAGTCCTAAGATTTAAGCAAATGTAATTATAATATCATCTGTAGAGTTTTTAAATCTCATAGGCATGATTTAATGTAGAAAATATACAAATGAACTCAGTTTTGTAAATCTAGATAAGTTGATGTACACAGGTTTTTTCCCTAATGAACATATAACTGAGTAATTTAAAACATTATGTGATATATATAGTCACAGACATACAGTATTAGCACGTGATTTGGGTTGGATTGACATAAGTTCTTTCAAATATTAAGTACTAAAGTGTCTGAAATACAGTATTTACTCCTAGTAGGAAATCTAAACAATGTTTCTAGTTTTTATGAATGCATAAAGGGGAACCAATCTTTTCATCTGTTTTCAAAATTCATGAACTTTATAGATTACATTTGATCTTTCCAGTAGTAAAACGAAGAACTAGATTCTACGCCGTTGTCAGGAGTGAATATGAAGTAAGAAAAATATTTAACGCTCATTTTGATTTTTTTTTAAATTCTCATTTCAAACAAAGGAAATGCAAGGTTGAGGTAGAAAACCCACGTTTAATGGTAATTCTATGGCGAAACATGGTTTTTCTTTGAGCTGGAATAAACTGGAACTAGGCAAATTTGTGAAGCAGTAGTTAAAGCCCAGCTTCTGGAACAGTGTGAGTCCTTGGTGTATATGTGTAAGTATTAGCTCGGTTTAACCTCCTCTAGCCCTTCCTGTTAGGACGTGCTACAGTGTACCTTACCTTTGAACTGTGCCTTCTGCCTCTGAGGCTCAAAACTGCAGTTGCATCAGGAGTCCACAGATTCACCTGAGACGCACAGGCTTCTGAGAGTTCTTAGAAGATCAAACCAGTCAGATAACATCACATCCAAACATGTTCAGCCCTTGTGGTTGTTTATCCAGTGCATTTCTTATCTATTTGCAAACAGCCCATGAGGAAATCTGTACAACCAACGAAGGGGTCATGTATCGCATTGGAGATCAGTGGGACAAGCAGCATGACATGGGCCACATGATGAGGTGCACCTGTGTTGGGAATGGTCGTGGAGAATGGACATGCGTGGCCTACTCTCAACTCCGAGGTATACTGAGTTACTCGTGAAAGCATTCGAGAGAACAGAGTGTACCAAAAACAACAGACTTTGGCTTAAAATGTTATATTCTCCCAAAAGCAGAGAAAGAAATATGCCTTGCCACTTCATTTGTGTACTATGCTGGATAAGGTTAGTATTTAAGGTAATCAGTTAGGAAAAGCTGGCACAGGGCTGGCATTGTGCTGTAGTTGCAAAGCTCCGTACAACATCTCATCCCATAGAAGTGTTGGCTCCTGCCACAGCTGCTCTGCTTGCAATTCAGTTCTCTTCTAATGTCCTGGAAAAAAAAATGGCAGAAAATGGCCCAACTACCTGACACCTACATGGATCTGGATCTTCTTGCTTCTGCCTGGCCTAACCTCAGCCATTGTGGCCATCTGGGAAGTGAAACAACAGATGAAAGATTCTCTCTCTCTATTTTTCTCCCTGAAACTCAAATACATAAATAAAGTTTTTAAAAAATTGCACAGCCATTCTGAAATATTACTAGGATGTAAGTACTTAGGTTGAGCCAAAAAGATGATTTTAGAGATAAGAACACAGATATTTGGTCCTTTGAACTTGAGGTTAGTCCACTGGATTTGTATCTGAGAAAGGTGGAATAATTTTTATAACGAAAAAGACTTTGCTTTTCTAAGATTAGATCTTTGAAGATCTAAATTTAAGAAGACAAATATATGGAGAGAGTATTCTGTGTTCATATCAGATTTTCCTCTTACAAATCAAATAGAAATTTAGGAATTATTGATTCATTAAAACTTTTGGTTTTCATTTCTTTGGTTTGAAAGTAATATTTAGGTAGGAGTCTGCACTGATAATATTCCAATGTAGCTAGACTAGTGTAAACATTGGCCTGAATTTGTTTAATTTATGGTGCACAATGAGTAACAAATCAAGGAATAATAAAAATTTCATGATTTTGTAGAGCTGAATGGGCCTTAATAAGGCATGCAGACAAGCTCCTCATTGTGGATAAGACGCTGGGACAGAAAAAGAGAGAGTAAATTTTCTCACTTTGAGGAGAATTTCTTCAACTTTGTAAATACTTTAGATGTTATTTCCAAATCAGAGTGTTTCCCCTCCCTTCTCACTCCAAAGGCCAGACCACTACACTATTCTAGGTACTGTATAAATATGTTTAATTTTCTTATGCAAAGCAAAGATTTAAATGGTCAACTAAGTAGAAATTACAGACACTGACATGTATCTGTTCAAACAGGAGCTTTTCATGGGAACATGTATTTTACCACATTCTCTTGCATATATTTGAACTTCTGACATTGATAAGTCTGTAGGAGAAATTTTTGACAAAAAGTATAAATATAAGCTTTAAAGAAAAAGTTTGTCATATGCTTGTAGAAATGTTATTTAGTGGAAGGTGTTCATTAAGTGCAAGGAATTGTATGTTTTGATAAGTATCACTTCTCTATTTTATCCATGAAATGTTAAAAGGTTCTTCATTCATTCACCATTTCCTGAACAGATCAATGCATTGTCGATGACATCACTTACAATGTGAATGACACGTTCCACAAGCGTCATGAAGAGGGACACATGCTGAACTGCACCTGTTACGGTCAGGGCCGAGGCAGGTGGAAGTGTGATCCCGTGGGTAAGCTGCCGCATCTCCCTACATCGTTTTAGACAAAGAGGATGATTAGAAAGTTGACCCAAGTTGAGTCTAGGCCTTGGTCAGGTGCTAGCAGAGGGCATGACCAAGATGTCTTTCTGATCATGAACCTATATAATCTTGATATGACTGATAGTTTTTTTGTTTGTTTGTTTTTGCTGAATTTAACAATAAATGTAGATACATTTTAATTAAAAGGAATTAATTCTTGGGTTCTGAGTCATCAAAAAGTTCGTATTTTGAAAAGAAACTTTCCCGTGTGAACTGTGCAGTAACATGGGCGAGTGATTATGGCAGTGAACACCTCCCTCCAAAATGCTCAGTTTTTTAGGCTGCCCCTTTATAATAGAACTGAGCACAGAGTGGGGTTTGAGCCTCAAAAAAGTCCCATTGCCTGCACTCCCTAGTTTAAGGGAACCCATTAATACTCCTTTACTGGGACAGAGGTTGCTCACTAAGAAAACAAGCTGATGAAATCGGTTTAAATGTGTTCGTTTGACCTCAGATTACCAAAGCTAGGAAACGGCTGGCCATTTTCCTATAAGCTACTTGACAAACATTCATTATGAAAATCTGGTTCATTAATTTCCATATAAAATTTCTCCACATTTTGAAGAAGCATTAAAAAATGAAATGATTGCAGTTTTTCCCCTTGCTATTCAAATGCTAGGTCAGTGGCATTTATAAGGATAAAGCACAAGATATAATATATTGTTCCCTCAAAATAAGATTCAGATGATCAATGTACACTTAATTCTTATATTTAGTAATATTTTCCATTTAGAAAAATAACATTCCTCTCAATGAGTATTTTTTTCCTATTATCCTAGAAGGTCAAGGAGGTAAATAAACTATTTTTTCCAAATGCATGTATTTAGAAGGGCAGTTGCAAACTTATGTTCAAGCTAAATATGTATGTTTGCCCACTGAAATTATATTTCTACCTTTTCAAGGCTGTTTACTTTTTTCTTGTTTAAATTTTAGACCAATGCCAGGATTCAGAAACTCGAACATTTTATCAAATTGGAGACTCATGGGAGAAGTTTGTGCATGGTGTCAGGTACCAGTGCTACTGCTATGGCCGTGGCATTGGGGAGTGGCATTGTCAACCTTTGCAGACATACCCAGGTAAGTAAGATATTACTGCAGGACAGAATTGGCAGTGCCCATACCACAGGCCATAATACACAAGTGTGGATTAATACCTGCATGACCGAGTCAGGGTCTCCTCTCATTCCCATCCAGTGTCTAATAATCATACTAATGTCTAATTATCAAAGTTTTGACTAAAATTTTTTCCTTCTCCCTCCATCAAGTAGAAGGTATGGAAGACTTTTAAAATGTGCTGATACACTTTTTGTTTTTTGAGATGCAGAATATTCCATTAGGTTAAAATGTTATAGCTAATTTTATTTCAAATTTAAGCATGGAAATAAAGAGCAAGAAGTGAATTATTTGGGGGTAAAGGATCAGGGTTTTTATAATCATGGTTCTTAACAGAGGTGTTTTGCAGACAGGTGAAATGAAATAGAGCACAAGGCATCTGCTCCCCTGACATGTCATGTGGGTGCTTTTTGTGTTAAACTTTTCATCTGTTTTGATCAATAGCGTCTGGCACAAAGTACCCAGGGACAACAGTTGAGTAACTTGGTCAACTCTGCCCACACAGTACAAATATTCTGAAATGTTTTTCTGGGTTTTGTTTTAGGACACAAAGACATCATGCACAGCTACAGGTTTTATTAATTCATATTTGGTTTAAAAACTGAATTTAATATACACTGAAATATTATCATATTGTTGGATTAGGAAAGCCTAATTATTTGAGCAATGACTGTAGCACCAAAATCTCCTGAACTTCCCTTAATTTGAGATCTCAAAACATGGCCTGCACTAAGATACAAAGAAATTTTGCAGCATCAAAGTGGGCTGTGAGGAAATTCAAACTCAGTTCCTGTCGAATGGGATAGGAGATTCTATCCTGGAAAACAAACCATGAAAACGATGTGACCAATGGCAGTGGGGGCCATGGCTTTGGTTTTAGCTCACACAAAGCTGTACTACTTTCCCTGATCTGTAAAATGAGAAATGGAAATATAGTATCTTTTAAAATTAATGATCATGGGGAATGGACATGCATGGGCTGCTCCCAAATCTGAAGTATGCTGGCTTATTCATGAAAACATTTGAGAGGGCAAAGTGTATCAGTTGAGTTGCTGAATGCAATGCCTGCGTTGCTGTCAGAGTGCCAGGGAAGCTTGCTAACCCCTCTTCTGATTCAGTTTCTTGCTAATGCATCTGGGAGGTAGCAATGATAACCCAGGTGCTTGAGTTCTTGTCACCCACTTGGACACCCACGTGGTGTTCCTGGCTGCTGGCTTTAGCTGGGCTAGCTCAGATCCTGTGGGTGCTTGGGGAGTGTACCAACAGATGGAAGATATTTCTCTCTTTTCTTCTCTATCACACTTGTTTTCAAATAAATAAATAAATCTTTCTCAAAAGAAGAATGTTTGTTTTGATGCAAAAAATTGAACTCTGTGCATTTTTTCCCTGTCCAAAATGTCCATGAACTTTTTGAAATCACATTCTAAATATTTTTTATGATACAACCAAAACGTAGAGATGTCTAAAAAAAATCTCGTATTTTTTTTATGATTTCATTGGCCTGACAATTTACTAAAAATGATGTGTTGATTTACCTAAAGTTCTTTTACTCTCTCTCTCTCCTTTAAAATAAGTTGGTTTCCCAAGGAGTTAACTGGAAGCATGTAGGCAGACATGTTAGAGACAAGATCTGGATAGAAACAAGTCCTTTTGTGTTAAAGTCTACATGCTGATTTTTTTCCTGTGTTTTTTTTTTTCCTTTAAAGATTTATTTATTACAAAGTCAGATATACAGAGAGCTGGAGAGATAGAGAGGAAGATCTTCCATCCGATGATTCACTCCACAAGTGAGCGCAACGGTCGGTGCTGTGCCGATCTGGAGCCAGGATGAGGAACCTCCTCCAGGTCTCCCACATGGGTGCAGGGTCCCAAAGCTTTGGGCCGTCTTCGACTGCTTTCCCAGGCCACAAGCAGGGAGCTGGATGGGAAGTGGAGCTGCTGGGATTAGAACCGGTGCCCATATGGGATCCTGGTGCGTCCAAGGCGAGGACTTTAGCTGCTAGGCCATGCTGCCGGGCCCTTTCCTGTTCTCTTAAAAGGGCAACAGCAGGAGCTCACGGAGCATGGAAGAGGTTTGAGGGAAAGAATACTGGTTCTCGACTTCCCACACTCAGTTAGGTGCTGATATGTGTACATGATTTGTTCAGTGGTTCATGCCTCACTTAAGGTGAAGGAAGAATAAAGAGCAGATTACCAGGGGGGTTGTCAGTGAGCCTTGCCCTGTTTGTTGCTCCAACAGTGGACTTAACAGAGTAGTTCAAACTAACAGAAGATAAGGGGCATTTCGTTTGTCAATAAGCAACCAGGAAAGAACAGGTCTCAGCAAATTAGAGGAAAAAAAAAAAAAAGACGGAGTAAAACAGTCATGAATGTTTAACTTCTCCTGGCTCACTATTACTGGAAGTTACTCATTTTAGCCTTGTTTTAAGCCGATTTTTAAAATCATATCAATCACTACTTCACTATTTTAGTGTTGTCTCGATCATATTGAATAAGAGAGAAAATGGAAATTTCACAGTGACAATTGCTAATGCATATTAAGTAGGCCATTTTAAAACATTATACCGATCAGTCAGCCAGTTTCAAAAGGATTACCAAAATATGACGTCTAAGTAATGCAAATAACATCAGAATGCTCAACTTCCCCAGCTTTAAATTCTTTATGGTGCAGGATAGAGTGTAATGATGATTACGGATTTAATTGACCCAGCAAGTAATGTGCATAGTCTTTTTACTCCCGAGAAAAAGATATGCTGATCAGTGTAGTTCCATTAATTGCAGGTTATGGCGTAATCTTTTCTTAAGTTTGAATTTTAGATCAGTGATTGAAGTTTTCTAAAGAAAATAAACTTTTCTGGATTTGTGCCCCTGGGGTCAGGGAAAAGCCGTTGCTAGTGCCTTTTCCTTTTTCCTTCCTTCTCGCTTCATATCTTCCTCCCGTGTCATAACAGACTGCTAAAGTTCGTTTATGTTATCTGAAAAGTTAATAGCTGTTAGCTGTCCTCAGCTTTTCCCTCCCAAAATCATTTGAAAAATTGAGACTCTACATATCTGGTATTCCTATCTAAACAAGTAAAATAGGATTTCTGTAAAGCTCAATATCCAAACAGCTTTATGCCCATGCTTGTAAATAATTGGAAAGCATGGTAGTGCTGTATTTCCGGTTAGATGAATGGACTTTAAACCGTCACATCTCCAGGATTTGAGCTACCAGCTTTAAAAATTCCGATTGGTGAGGCGTTGGTGAGCACAAGTGGTGATCAAAGGGCGTCATGGATTGGCAGCCTGCTGCTGGTGTAGACATCTTTGATGTTCTGGGAAATCTATTCCATGTTAGAATGGGAAACTGGGAATATCGTATGTGAATGTCAGGGTTCATGTGGCTTGGGAATACGTGCATTAAGTGAAATTTAGACTCAGAACATTTGTGAATCCTCAGCCAACTTCGGAGTATTCCCAGTATATAGGTCAGTGTTTTACACTAAAGCTTCCGCATACACACAGATCCCGAAGTGGTATGTTTGTTCTGCCAGAGTAAGCTTTGTTTTCCAAGAGAACTTAACAGGGAAGATATTAAGTAAGTTTGAAAATCAATATATTTTCCCTAGGAGCTTTCAGAAGTGAATCTGTTACTGGTTTCACATCCTTTATCAAATAGCAAAATTGATACTGTTTGACAGACTGGCGTGTCAGTGAGGAATCCTTGGAAAATTGACTACAAAGAACTTTAAACAAGACTTACTTCCTTACATGTGCGAAAGGCAGAGTTGCAGAAAGAGGAGGAAAGACAGCAGACGGCATCAGCAGCTGTGACTGGGCCGGGCAGAAGTCAGATCTTAATACTCCACCACGTGTGTGCAGGGGACCAGGGTGGTCTTATAGTGCTTTCCCAGCTGCATGATCAGGGAACTGGATTGGAATTGGAGCAGCTAGGACTCAAACCAGCGCCCATTAGGGATATTGGCAGTACAGACAGCAGTTTAATCTACCGAGCCATAACCCTGACCCTTTTTTTGTTGTTGTTGTTCTAATTTTTTAAAACATTTATTTATTTCATTCATTTATTTATTTTTATTGGAAAGTCAGATATATAGAGCGAAAGAGAGACGGTGAAAAAGATCTTCCATTCACTGGTTCACTCCTCAAGTGGGCACAAGGGCCAGGGCTGAGCCGATCCAAAGCCAGGAGCCAGCAGCCTCTTCTGGTATCTCACATGAGTACAGGGTCCCAAGGCTTTGGGCCATCCTCAACTGCTTTCCCAGGCTGCAGGCAGGGAGCTAGATGGGAAGTGTAGCTGCTGGAACACAAACTGGTGCCCATATGGGATCCCGGCACATGCAAGGTGAGGACTTTAGCCACTAGGCTACTACGCCAAGCTCAGGGCCCTTTTTCTAATTTTTAATGGATTCAACTGTGACAAATAGAAAAAGGCAATTTTCTGTTCCACAAGAATGAGTTTCTCAGCTATTCCATTATCTTCATAAAGGAAGTCTATTTAGAAATTGATTCCCTTTCCTTAATTTCTCTCTGTTTTTTAAACAAAATAATCAAACCCATGCTTTAAATTTTGCTGGTATTCTCCTTTTGTAGCAAAATGTGGAACCATTGAGTTTATGCTTAATGTCATTACAGTGGATTTTGGAATAAAAAGCTTGTTCTGATAGCTTGAGAAAATAAAGCTAGATTTATTTTTCTTGATTAAAAGAATACTTAGACTTATTAGATAAAAAAAATAATAATGAAACTGGGTTGGACCCAGCGCAATAGCCTAGCAACTAAAGTCTTCACCTTGCATGCTCCGGGATCCAATATGGGCGCCGGTTCTAATCCTGGCGGCCCGACTTCCTATCCAGTTCCATGCTTATGGCCTGCAAAAGCAGTCAAGGACATCCCAAAGCCTTGGGACCCTGCACCCGCATCAGAGACCCAAAAGAGGCTCCTGGCTCGTGGCTCCTAGCTCCTGGCTCTGGGTTCCTGGCTTCAGATTGGCACAGCCAGGGCCCTTGTCGCCACTTGGGGAGTGAATCATAGGACGTAAGATCTTCCTCTGTCTCTCCTCCTCTCTGTATATCTGATTTTCCAATAAAAATAAATCTTTTTAAAAAAGCTGTGTCTTTATTACCTTTGCCTGTTCATCTAAGATTCTAACCCATTTAGAAATGTATTTTATATCATGTCATATAGCCATGGGAATGTTTCCTTCTTAAATAGATTGATTCTTAACAAAGACTTCTGCAAATTATAATTGTTTTCAGAAGCAAAGGAAGGGAGTTTGAGGGAGGGCGAGAGGTATGGTTATCTTCTTAGAGTTTTATTTATGAGATACATGGAATTTGTTCTGTTTAGGTTAATAAGCAAAATTTGCTGTGAAGGAAGGTTTACCAAAATAAGTAAATGAAGTCTGTTTTCTGTGTCCCATCTTTTATGTTGGGATAGATCCCTGATTTTCTCACAATTTGGACTTTAAAGAGAGTAAGCTAAGGGAATTTGCATTTAAAATTTTTCTTATGAACAAGTTGTTTTGCATTTCTCATAAGGGGGACAATTACCAACTAAAAACGTATTTGTTACATTGCCTTCCAAAGTCAGCATGGAAAAGATGAACTAATGACAGCTAATTTGTATTGCATTTGCATTTCCTTATAGGCAGAATTCTGTAATGATAGCAATAGACACTGAAGTTTAAATGAAAATGAATCAATGCCCAACGTCACGTGTTTATTTTCAGGCACAAGCGGTCCAGTCCAAGTAATTATCACTGAGACGCCCAGTCAGCCCAACTCACACCCTATTCAGTGGAATGCACCCGAACCATCTCACATCTCCAAGTACATCCTCAGGTGGAGACCCGTGAGTATTCACCCAAAATGAAGTGTGGACCCTGAATATCTCGTGGTCTTACCAGATGTGGATGTGGGTTTTGAGACAGAGCAGTCAGGGCTCCAACTGCTGCTGCGATATGGGATGCCAGCATTGCAGGCAACAACTCAGCTTGCTGTACCACAAGGCTGGCCCTGTGGGGTATGTGAATTACTAAGGAACTGTTTGATTGTATCATTTTAGAAAATCATTGCACATAAAAGCCTGTTTGGACTGATATCAGTTTAGGGTATTTACACTTAAAAGGGTCTCATCCTGTTTGAAATGAGAGTGTTTCTTTTCCACACATTTTAGTGCCATGAGTTTTATGACATATTAATGAAGTTAGACAGGATGTGTACATGTAAACTGGAAATAAAAGATGAAATAAATTGAAATCGGACTTTTCTGCAGCCTTGCCCCAAGTTGGCTAGCCACTCTTGATGGGGTAGCACATATTCTGAAAGTGAGTCACAAGCCAGCCTGGTTATTTATAATGACCCCAGGAACTGACTCAATGCCCTTGAGTGCTTCAGCATGGCCTGAAGCCTGAACTGTATCCCCATTTTTCCAACACTCAAGAGGAACTAAGGGATTGGGAGAGGTGAAACTTACATTCATCTTAACTGTGTCACTGATGTTGAACAATGTAACCTTGAACATGTGCCTGAACTCGGCTTCTCCGTCTGTGAAGTGGGATGGTTAGAAGGAGGAGAGGTGGAGATTATGGGAGAAAGCAAGCGAACGACACAGAGCATAGCGCACGGTAGACTTTCCGTAGGTGTTGGCTGTGAGATTCATTACTCTTCAGCTTGGCACAGGTCCCTGCTCCGCTCTTCCTCCAAAACCCAGCGGTGTCAAGCCCCTCATTCTACATCAAAGAGCACTGAAAAGTCATCTCTGAATGTTCAGCTTTGTTCGCACATGTAATTGCCTTTTATTTTTTCCCAGAAAAATTCAGTAGGCCGTTGGAAGGAAGCCACCATCCCAGGCCACTTAAACTCCTACACCATCAAAGGCCTGAGACCAGGAGTGATCTACGAAGGGCAGCTCATCAGCATCCAGCAGTACGGCCACAGAGAGGTGACGCGTTTCGACTTCACCACCACCAGCACAAGCACGCCCATGACCAGTACGTGTCCTGCCGCCCTGGTGTCTGTGCCCGCGTTCTCAGAGAAGGACTCGGCTCTGGAAGGGCTGTGCTTCCCAATGCATGTGCTCCTGCGCGTACTACCTCTCTTGTTTGCAAAACAATATCCTGTAGGTGAAGGCGATAAACGTCCCCCACGGCTGAAGGCTCACCTTCCTCTCTCCGTGTCTCTGCAGGCAACACAGTCACAGGAGAGACGGCACGGTTGTCTCCTGTCGTGGCCACTTCTGAGTCCGTGACTGAAATCACAGCCAGCAGCTTCGTGGTCTCGTGGGTGTCAGCCTCTGACACGGTGTCCGGATTCCGGGTGGAGTATGAGCTCAGTGAGGAAGGAGATGAGCCCCAGTACCTTGGTGAGTGTGACAGCCTTGGAGGGGCTATTGGTCAGCCCCTGCTGTAGGAGAGGCCTTTACAGCAGGTGGTCTCTGCTGCTTGGAACTAATTGATGCTTCAGACTTAACAAGCCACTCCCTCTCGGAGGGTAGGTGGCACTAATGCTGTCTAGAACTGAGCCGGTTTGTTTTTTGAGCTAGCCTCACATTTTTCTGGTCCCCGTGAGAGCTGCACGATGCATTCGCTTGGGCACAGGACCCTGGAACAGAAGTTGTGTTTCCACAGGAGTGATCACCACTATGAGAACTGCAGATGGCAACGTTGGGTGTGGGGGGTTACAAACTCTCAGGGTCAGAGGCCTTCACACAACTCAACTGTGAGGGGCACAGATCGCAGGCCTGGAGTTGGAGGAGGTTTTACAAGTTGAACCCAGTCAGATAAGCAGCACCCACATCCGGATAACGAACCTCCCTCCTACCTTCACCCCAGCCAGCCCTTTTCCCAGAACCATTATCTTAACTTCTCATGGTATGGAGTTAGCTTTCAGAATTTGGTGGTGGATTTTTATATCTTGAAATAAAAATTGGAAGATACAAAGAGTGCATAGTGCCATGATGATTATGGATTATCCATTAGTATGTTTTTGTTTAGTCTTTTCTCCATATGCATATATAACTTAAAAATGTTCTGTTAAGTTTCATAACTTCTCGTGAAAAGCTGGCTTGCTGTAAGTGCTAATCTTTCCTTTTTATTTCAAAGATCTTCCAAGCACAGCCACTTCTGTGAACATCCCTGACTTGCTTCCTGGCCGAAAATACATTGTCAATGTTTATCAGATCTCTGAAGAAGGAAAGCAGAGCTTGATCCTGTCCACTTCACAGACAACAGGTACATGGGTACTACGTGATGCTAAAACAGTCATAAGGCAGACACTGAAGGTACAGCACGTCCTCTTTGCCTCACACCTTCCTTTCCATCTGCCTTAGCTCCTGATGCGCCCCCTGACCCTACTGTGGACCAAGTTGATGACACCTCGATTGTTGTTCGCTGGAATAGACCCCAGGCGCCCATCACAGGTCAGCCCAGCCCTGTTCTTGTTGGACACCGGGTTCATTTTGGTGGCATAGGGGTGAAGGGTATGGATGATGACTGTGGACCTGTATTTTACTTTAAATCTGCCATACAGGTTTTAGAGATGGGGTGTGTGTGTGTGTGTGTGTTTTGAAGTCTTCCAACCCTATGTTCTTTCTTTTTTTTTTTTGGATATTCATTTTATTTATTTATTTAGAAGACAGAGTTAGAGGAAGAGAGGGAGGACCTTGATCTGCTAGGTCACTCCACAAATGGTCACAGTGGCTAAGGCTGGACCAGGCTGACAACCAGCAGCCAGTAGCTCCATCCAGGTCTCCCACATAGGTGATAGGGACCCCAGGGCTTGTGCCATCCTCTGCTGCTTTTCCAGGCACATCATCAGGAAACTGGGATTAAAAATGGAGCAACTGAGACTCGAACCGGTTCCCATATGGAGTACTAGTGTTTTGGCATTTTAACATACTCTACGATGCTGGCCCCAGCCTTACCTCATTTTCCCTTTAATTCATTTTGCTGGCTCCTGTATCAACATGTATTTCATAGTACCCACATGCACAAACACACAGACACACAGCCAGCTCACTGACTTTTTAAAGCAAATATCCTTGGGTTGAAGAGAGATGTTTTTCTTGAAAACCTGCCTCTAAGACTTAATCATAAAGCGGTAGCTGAGTGGCCTCCTTGGCCCGTAAGGTGACTGCGCTGCTTCCTCACGAGCTCCTGGAGGGCACAAGCGTTTCCAAGAACGTTATGGTCTCATGGTTATCGCTTCAGCCTCCAGAACTCAAGAGGGAAAACAGAGGCTTCATGGGAATATTTTCATCTAGTGGCTTCTCTAACAGACGTTTATAAAAGATCTCAGGACTTTAAGGATACTGTTTTTCAGTGAAGAGTTTGTGTAACTTCTTATTTTACATTTGTGTAAATTAGTCATTATTGCAAGAAATGACAATCCTGAAGGTTTCAAAAAGAATTTTTCTAAATTTTACATAATCAGGCAAGATGCTAAGAGCTATTTGAAAAGGGGATTTAATGTTTTCTCAAAGCCCCTTTCAGAAAACCAATGTATCTTACTTTTTCCACTGCCCCTACAGGATACAGAATAGTCTACTCACCCTCTGTAGAAGGCAGCAGCACAGAACTCAACCTTCCAGAAAGTGCCAACTCTGTCACTCTCAGTGACTTGCAACCTGGTGTTCAGTACAACATCACCATCTACGCTGTGGAGGAAAACCAAGAAAGTACTCCTGTTTTCATCCAGCAAGAGACCACCGGCATCCCACGTACAGGTAACTTCAGAAAGGCAGTATGCTGGTCCATCCTGCAGGGCTTGAGCCGGAGATGTCTATCCTGCTGTCTGTCGGAGTATCCAGCCACCTTCCAGTGGGTTCTTTGCATTAGCCTCCTGCAGAGGGCAAACAGTGCAAGGCAGCAGAACTATTGAACCTCAGGGATTATAAAATGATTCAGTAAAACAAAAACTCCTTCATTTCTTCCATGTGTGCCTAAACGTTTACTTGTGTGTATATGTGTGTGGTGTGTTTGTGATTGTGTGTGTGCTAGCCATCCTCTCTGTGACATTTCAAGTGCTGTAAGCGCACCTGCTTGCCTGCGTACTTTAAACTGTAAGACTGAATGATGAAAATAGGAACAGAGAAAGCATATTATCTGATTTAAAACAAAACAATATTTTCCTGCAGTGAGAGGCTCTGGATTGCCTAACAAGTCCACAGAAATAGATTTTTGAAAAGCAATAATCTTCAGCAGGAATTGTGAGTAATTGATTGACTCTTGTCTGTTAGATGAAGTTCCCCCTCCCCGAGACCTGCAGTTTGTGGAAGTGACGGACGTGAAGGTCACCATCATGTGGACACCCCCTGACAGCGCGGTGTCCGGCTACCGAGTGGACGTACTCCCCGTCAGCCTGCCAGGGGAGCACGGACAGAGGCTGCCTGTCAGCAGGAACACCTTCGCTGAAATCACTGGACTGTCCCCCGGGGTCACCTATTACTTCAAGGTCTTTGCCGTGAACCAAGGAAGGGAGAGCCGGCCTCTGACTGCACAACAGACAACCAGTATGTCTTGTTTCTGGCTTTACCCACCTGCTCCAGTTCTCCACCCTCAATTCCAACCTGTAATGAAATGCAGCATGTGGTCCACTCCTGGGTTGCAGTGGGACATAGAGCGCGTTACACTTGAAATGAAAACTCATACAAGCTCTGTAGCTGCTGAGTGGTAATCCATGACCAAGATACATGGACCAGAGGAATGATACTAAGCAGGGAGAACATGAGAAATCCTAATTTTCTCCTCTAATGGATGCTTGGAGTAATACTAAGGATCCATTTTTTGTGTTATTAAATATTGCTAGATCAGAGTGAAAAATACGGGCTCTAGACTTTCACATAAGTCCAGAAAAATAGTGACTGAGTAATATGGCTGGGCACCAGCATGCTCAGGTTTGTTTTTTTTTTTTTTTTTGCAAGTTTAATCTTCAGTTTGACTTTGCGAAAAAGGTCTTGTTATCATTCCTGTTGCGTTCAAAGGAACTGAAGATTTTTAAAAGTCTGGAAACTAATAAATCACAGAGAAAGGAATGCTCGAACTGACCCTGCGACATACATGCTTTCCCTTCCAAAGCTCGGGCTCTCAGTGACCACATGGAGAATTTCTAGATTCCCCTGTCTGGAAGGCATTTTAAATTTCTGTGGGGAGACTGCACATTTTCATGGTGAGGAAGAAAATCCACCATTCAAGTGACCCTTTCAGAGAGTACAAACTCACTTGGGTCCTACCAGAAGGTTGAGTTTCTAACTAGATAATTGTATTTATTGGCCAATCTAAACCATGTGACAATAGCTATTATTTTTCTAGTAAATAACTACTTATGCAATATTTGCATAGAGAATTTTGCAGTGTTCTCCTTCCCTCATTCTATTGTGCTTTTCTCCCTTTTGGTCTGTTTGGCTCAGAGTTGAGTAAATTATGGGGCTCCAAACTATTTGTTCTGCCTTGATTTTTAGCACCATCACTATCATGTCACTCTAATTTCTGGGTGTGATGGGAAAATCTTGCTAGAAAATTAGACTTTGCAAAGGGTGATAGCCAAGAAGAGGGTCAGCAATTTCTCATGACTGACACAGACTTCCGGCCAAGCTCAACATGGCACTGAGTCTTTTAATGGCTCAAGTTTTCCAAGGTTGCGTCTTTCACTTAGGTTCGACCTTAAGGAGAGAAAACTTGGAATACTTGATCAAGGTTTAGGATCTCAGTGTGATGATCATGAATCTTAAGGTCTCTTGACATGTGACATCTTTTGTTTTCTAGAACTGGATGCTCCCTCTAACCTGCAATTCGTCAATGAAACTGACTCGAGTGTAGTGATCATTTGGACTCCACCTCGGGCTCACATAACAGGCTACCTGCTCACCGTGGGCCCAACCCGAGGAGGCCAGCCCACGCAGCAGACTCTGAGGCCCTCGGTCACAAAGTACCCAGTCCAGGATCTGCAGCCTGGATCCGAGTACACTGTGACCCTGACTGCATTCAAAGACAACTTTCAGAGCCCCAGGGTCACTGGAGTCTTCACCACTTGTAAGTCAAAATTTAGATATGCCTTTTAGTAATGCCAGAGATTCTTAACTAGATTTCTATATTGTTAATCCATTTTACAAAATTTAATTTTAAAATGCCACTACATAATTTCAAGCAGTGCTACTTGGCATATGCTCCATGGATTGGCCGGTGGATCATGGTTTATATTTGGTTTTGCAGCAACTAAAGAAGTTTAAATCACAAAGCGTGGTTTTAGTTCAGCTGATAATTACTTTAACGATTATTTACTTTTTACTTGGAAGAATTACAGAGAGAGGGAGAGCTAGAGAGGTCTTTTATCCACTTGTTCACTCCCCGAATGTTCACAACAGCCAGAGCTAAGCCTGTCTAAAGCCAGGAACCAGGAGCTTCTCCAAGGTCTCCCATGTAGGTGCAGGGGTCCAAGGCCTTGGCCATCCTACATTGCTTTCGCAGGGAGCTGGATCAGAAGCAGAGCAGCCAGGACTAGAACTGGTGCCAAAATGGCATGCCAGCACTGCAGCTGGAGGGTGAGCTTGATAAGCCACCAAGCTGGCTCCCAGATGATAATGATTTTGTAATAAGGTTTTCTTAATGAAGGAAGTATTGTGTTAATCTGCAAATGTTGCTGTTTTTATGTCGTTGAGGGCCAACACTTTGACTAATGTAGTTATGAAGCAATCCTGATATTTTACTGCCTGAAATGAATTGTGCAGAAAACAGCTAAAGCAAGGAAAACAGTTCAGTTAATCTCCATTCTGTTCCTTTGGCCATCAAATGGTAGCCGTAAATGCTGAGTAGAAAGTAACAAGAGATTGAGTGGAAAGCAACCAACCGAGAAAGAAGCTGAGGAAATGATTTCTTTAGCAGTGTTGGCTACAGACCGTTAAGTACCTCTGCAGGACAGAGGAGCTTTTTTTTTCCGCCTAAAATTACTCTTGAAATTTCACAGAAGGAAACAATACTAACCATAATTTTTGGTCATTTCTGTTTGCTCAACATTTTAGAGGACATGGTTTTCTTTCTTTTTTCTTTTTAAGATTTATTGATTTTTATTGCAAAGTCAGATACAGAGAGGAAGAGAGACAGAGGGGAAGATCCTCCATCCAGTGGTTCACTCCCCAAGTGACCACAAAGGCCAGAGCTGAGCTGATCCAAAGCCAGGAGCCAGCAGCCTCTTCTGGTGTCCCACGTGGGTGCAGGGTCCCAGTGCTTTGGGCCATCCTCAACTGCTTTCTTAAACCATAGGCAGGGTGCTATATGGCAAGTGGGGCTGCTGGAACACAAACTGGTGCCCATATGGGATCCTGGCACGTGCAAGGTGAGGACTTTAGCCGCCAGGCTACCATGCAGGGCCCAAAGACATGGATTTCAATCTCCCAAGTCTACATCATAGTAAAGACCTTGCAAATTGAATTGTGTCAGGAACATTCCATTGTTAAAGAATTATGAAAGTGCTGTTCCTAGTTGAACATTATCTATTATTTCTAACAATGTGGAGCAGCATTCCAGGTATCAGTGCCCACCAGGTCTTATGGCTTTTTTGGCAGGGGGGTGGTATAGTGGGGAGGATATAAAATCTGAAATTTACTTTCCAAAAAATAATTTTATAAAATTTCCTCCTAGAAATTCATTGTTTTCTTCCATTTACATTTAGTATATGAATTTGGCCAATGAAGACTTTTTCCTAACTATTAATTATTAACAAATTGAGTCTCTTTTTTTTCAGTTTGAAAGTAAATTCACCCTACAATTTTTCTATTTTATGTTACATGGATCTGACATGGCTTAAATTGATGAAAGATTCATGAAATAATGGCTCTGTATGTATTTCTTTGAGGTGTGCATTTCTTACAGATGTCTTTCATTGAACCAGAGTGGAGAATTTCAATGACTGTGGCCTTTTAGTAGATGTAATTTTTAACCAAAATCCAAAATTACAAAATTGACTTTTTTCATTCCTTTGTATGAGACCTGTTTTATGTAGTTAGATAGAACGTCTATTAAAAAAATTCCATGATGCTAATGTTGATTAAATGGAAAGAGAGGGCCAACCTAATATATTTCACATATTTTTTCAACCAAATGCAGATGTAAATTAACCGATGAAATCTTTGAATTTTGAGCACTCCCTTAGACTGCAGACATTATCAAGGCTTGCATGTTTTTGAAATTACTTTAACCTCTTTGTAGCGTTTTATAGTTTTACTAAGCTGAATTCTGGGAATAACATCTCTGGATTTTATGACTTATGTTAAATTCTTAAGAGCAAATGTGAGAAAAGTAGGGAAAAAAAGAGCCGTTTCTAGGGAAAATTTCACTTACTCCTTTATCGACAGAGCAAATTTTATTTCTTGGCCAGCCAGCTGTTCACCTAACGAGCCCTGCCAGAGCCCGTAACTCGTGCTTCCCGCGGTCTCCCTTCTTTGACATCAGTTTGTGGATTTGTGGTTTGGTGATTTTCCTGTAATGGCCTTCCCAGGCAGAAAGCATCATCTTAAACTTAGGGAGTTTCTAGCTGGCTGGCTCAAGCAGTAGAAAATACCCAGTGTTACAGCCCAGGATAGTTAAGGAAAATGTAATTGGTGAAAAAGTTGTGGTTTTCACAGATGTTCAGAAACTGTCCTCTGAGTTGTTTCTTGTGGGCCGTTAAAAACTGATCACCCAGCCTGGCCTGGGCTTTTTTGGCCAAGTCAGCAGCGGCCAAGTGGCGTATGATTTCAGAGGCATGGAAGGCATCATGGGTCACTCATTCTAAGTCCTCCACCCCATCCCCAGTGCCATGAAAATAATGGCCTACTTATGAAACAGCTCGCTAACCAGCACAACATCAATTCAACCATGAGGGCAGTAATTATCAAGAGGCCCACACATATATTTGACTTTTTCCCACGTCGTTTTTAAAAATAAGATTTCAAAAGTACACAGTCAAATCGAGATTGGAAGAGAAAAATAGAATTATAAAGTTGAACTTAAAATCTCTGTGGCAAAGGAAAAAAAAAATAGCTGGAGCTGAGTGAAGATTGAAGACTTTTGCGTTCCCATGCATATAAATCTGAAGGGTAACTCTGTCTCATGAGCCACTCATAATTTAGTATCCCTGCAGTCAGCAGTTTCTTTTCCAGTGGCACATGATTTGATTGGACCATAAAGAAGAAGAAATTGTGACGCCACCAAACATGAAACCCTTGACCTTAACTGACCCAATTCAAATAGCTTGGTACCTGAGGTCTCACCTTTCTAGATTTATACCTGTAAAGTTATTGTGAACATGTATCTGAATTTTACTTGTCCAAAACTTCCCATTTTCTTTCATTCTTTTGTTTTCTTTAAGAAATATTTTTATACAAAATAACCATGGTGTCAGGATGCTGGAGTGCAAAAATAAATTTTTGTTATAATCACTAATTTTAGTGGTAAGACACTAAATATATTTAGGAAAAGAGCAAAGGAAGAGCTCTTTAGAATTTTAACATGTGTATATGGCAGCAGCTTTTGTTTAACTCGCACATGAAAATAATGATGACAAAAAATCGGCCATCACAATGGAATAATTCAGCATAGTGCTAATTATAAGATCATTTCCTGAAACTTAACTGTTCTTAAACTGATGGTCAGTAATGTGATCCTCACTGTGTGTGGCTAGCTTTACAATTTATACAGATGCCATACCGACAATATGAAAAAATGGTTAAAAAAAAAAAAAAAGAAAGAAATTTTAGACCAGAAAGCTTAAAAGTACCTCCCCAAAGATCCTGAGGTCTTTGTTACTGATTGACAGATAAAATTGGCATTATCTGTGGGTTTGTCCAAAATGTAAATTGTTTGGTTTCCTGTTGAACCTACAGAATCAGGACTTAATATTTTAGCCACGCCCCAGTTAACTGTTGTGGCACATTAAAGATTTGAAGACAGTTATCTTCTCCAAATCCTTGTCTAGTGAAGAAGCGTATGTTAGATTCTCGATCCACCAGTTGAATAAAGAACCTTGATTTAAAAAATACATGTGTGTGTGTGTGTGTGTGTGTCCTATGCAGTCAACTGTGTATTGTTCCACCATTTGAACATGCACCTTGTTTCTGTCTCACAGTGCAACCTCACAGCTCCATCCCTGCTTACAACACAGAGGTGACAGAGACCAGCATCGTGATCACCTGGACCCCTGCACCAAGGATTGGCTTCAAGGTAAACTGCCCTCAAGATGGAGGCAAGATGTGCAAGAGTTCAGAGGCATGGCTTTTGGTACCTGCTTCCGCCATTGCCTGTCTGCCTTTGGGAGGACTTCATGACACCTGTGGCCCACTCACCTTCCTTAAGTGCTAGGCTGGACACAGGAGAAGTGAAGCTATGCCAGTGCCTGCTAAGCCTAGGAGAGCTGTTAAGCATGGAACTATTAGCTGTTGTTATCTTGTTTCCACTATACTTTCTCCCCTGGGGTTATCCATTCAAAAAAAAAAAAAAAAAAAACAGAGAAAGGCTCAGTTGGATGTGTTGTTGTTCTAAATGGGTGTCAATGAGTTCATGAAAGCCAATTAAGGAGACCAATTAAGCTCAGAGTCACTTAAAAATCACATTTTCATCCAATCAGTTTCATCTCAAAGTGTTCAAAGCCCTGTGGGTGGAATCTTTTAATGGAAGTCAAGATTTAGATCTTCCCTGCAGGTGTCTAAATTCATTCCTTTAAAGTAATAATATTGAGAAAGCAATGAATACAAATGAATATGCTTAAATGAATTACTTCCTTTGGCATTTAAAGTATGGAGAGAAAATATTTTTATGACTGGAAATCAATACTAAATTCCCATACTCATAATTGTTTGTTTTTTTTTTTAAGTAATATAGGGTCACTTTCATTTGAGGTATGCAGATACCCGAACCCAATGGTTATACTTAAATTTGGAGAAAATCTTGTGGAAGATTTCTTTTTTCTTAGTGGTGTCATGGTGGTTTTCAGCAGCCGGTTAGCATATGAAGTTTTTTTGAGTGCTGAACGCTGTTTACCAACAGTGTTACCTAGACTCCTAAAGTCAGTGGGCACATTCATTTTAATTTTTCCTTCCCAGTGTACCATCCTGTAGTTAAGCTTATGAGTATACTTCTTTAAACAAGTGTTTTTGCGGTGTAAAGCATTACAGAGGCTAGTGCTTTTCAATGGTAACTAAAAAGTGAGTTGAACACGAGTAACTGATGAAGCAGAGTGCCTGGGGATTTCTTCTGGCACAGAGAAAGTAGAGTTGAAGTGCCATGGGGCTCAAAGCCAGCAAATACTGATATATGATGGCATGTCTCGAGAGCCTTCCATAACAAGACACCTTAATGTAATGTAGAAGATATCTCTCCCACTCTGGGCCACTGGTGCAGGGCATTTCCAGCCAACGTATGCTATAATAAAGTTAAGTCCCCAGGTCTCTTCCCCCAAGGATATCACTTTGTGCCACAATCTCTGCGCAGTATTGTTTAGTCCCGGTCTTTATTCTGCTTTGCTTCTTCTAGTTGGGTGTACGACCCAGCCAGGGAGGGGAAGCACCACGAGAAGTGACTTCAGAATCTGGGAGCATCGTTGTGTCTGGCTTGACCCCTGGTATAGAATATATTTACTCCCTCCAAGTCCTGAGAAATGGAAAAGAAAGGGATGCACCAATCGTGAACAGAGTGGTGACACGTAAGAACGGTCCTTTTCCTCGTTCTTTTCTTTTCTACTTGTTTTCTTTTTAGAAAAAAAAGCCAGTGTCAATTTCACGTTTTAGTTGTGAGAATGACACGGGGGAACCATCCTATCCCTGCTGAATCAGCTTTTTCTAAATTTGGAGTCCCAAGTCCATATCAAGAATGCTTCAAAACTGGCAAGATGGAAATAGACAAAGATGCCAGTCTCATCAGTATTGCAGAATCTTTTATCATATCAAAATTCTTGGGAAACTATTGGAATTAACTATATTTTCATAGAATAGTTTTTATTACTGATGAAGGAAGGAGGGCGACTGAAGGTGGGAATGGACCTAAGGAGGAGGAGAGGGAGGGGATAAAATGCAGAGCGAGGGGAGAACTATTCCGTAAACCAAATGATGTTCTGTTTAGTGCTTTAGTTTGTAACAAATTTTCTTGTGACAATAGCATTGTCTCCACCAACGAACTTGCACCTGGAAAGCAACCCGGAAACTGGCGTGCTCACAGTCTCCTGGGAGAGGAGCACCGCGCCCGGTAAGCCTGGGATGGACACGGACAAGGACACATCATCCTTTTCCAGTTGAGATTTTACAGATGGGCTCCTTTTAGACAGACAGGATCCAGGTGGCATCAGCTCACAGGCGTACATTGGGTGTCCGTGATAGAAGGATAGGTAGGGTGCATTGTGCATGTGGACTTTCATGTCTGGGAGGCCAACAATCCTGTACTAACCTGTCACGGAGAGACAGACCCTTATGCAGTTAGAAGGAGTCATAAAGGCTGAAGAAAACTGAAGGGTGCCTTTTGCTCAAGGCATTAAGATTGCTAAGCAAATGATGAAAACCGTACTATCTAATTTCTCTGGTGAGTTGTTCACAGGTCTTAAGTTTAGTAGCCACTGAAGTTTACAAATCCGTTGTTTCTTGGTATTCCTGAAGTACTGCCCTCATCCCCATTTTGCAGTTCTTTGAATCCACAGATCTCAAGTTCCTATATAAAACGGTTTGATATTAACATATAACCTATGTACACGCTCCAGTATGACTAAATCATGCCTAGATCACTTGCATTATCCACTACAGTGCAAATGCCATACAAATTATTATAATATTATATTATTGAGTGATGAGGTTTTACGTATTGAGAGATTTTACATTTATATGTACATACGTTGTAAAAATGAGGTTATGCATGTTTAGTAAAGATTTTTCTTTTGAATGTTTTTGATTTGAGGTTAGTTGAATCTGAATGTGGAACTGATAGATAGGAGGGATACATTTTTCACAAGTTGCATCACAAAAATAGAAGGATGATATAAAGTAGAAATGACAGATGACCTTCTTTTTACAGAATGAGAGAACTGGGACACAGAAATTGGCTTCCCCATAGACATATTTAAAATGCTACAGACCTGGAAGTGTAACTTAAATTTTTGACTCCTTCTCACACCACAAATCACATATTTGGAAATTACAACTTACACATGTTTTTGATCTTGCTTTTCATTTACATGAAAAGTGAACATTTGTTTAAGGAACCCCATGACTATTTTAAAAGCTTAAAGGAAAGTTTTGTGTAAACTCCATGTGCTGAAAAGTATTTCTAAAATTCTGAAATATGTGAAAAATATCTAATGCAGTATTTGACTAGCATTATGTGCCATGTCAGTGATAGGAAATTTAAAGCATGAATTACCTTTGCTAAAATCACATGAAAGCCTCTGAGAAATTAAAGTGGAAATGGAATTGCATTATTTAATATTGGATGTATTGAGGAATTTGCTGTTAAGACATAGCACTCATCATTTAACAATTCTAAATTAAACAGAAGCACAAGTTTCAACTAATATTGATTGCAGACTCACTGCATATACTTCTTAAAGATTTATTTGGTTCACTATTTTTCACTGTCACAATTATCTTCAAATGTTTCTCTAAGTAAAGTCTTTTACTTAATCTTTGTTTAATATATTCTGTCACACAAAATAAAGCTAGCTGAAGGGGTCCTTCTCAGTTTCCTCTAAAGTTGAGTGATTTTGGTTAAGTTCTCAATATGTGTGGAAACAGTTTTTAAGCCAGAGACACGCTGTTTCCAGCTGAGGTACCCTGAACTTGAAACTTGAAGTTGTTTGCTTTCATGCTTGCCAGCAACTGCATAATCAATATCCAGGCTAAATGGCCCCATCTGGCAAATGTAATGATCTAAATATTTGTTCCTCACCCAGTAGGATTCCCTCTATAAGTGCTGTTGGTGCTCCCCCAGTACTTAAAGAGAAATGTGCCATCATTTTCTTGCTCTGTAGTAAGCTTAACTATATTATACTTTCTTGGTTTACATTTAATATGGCTCTGCAGATTTCAAACCACTATATATTCATTTAAATGTCTTTCTCCTTCCCGTCAACCCTTTTCCTACCCAACTCCAATTATTCTTGAATACTTCAACAGTTAATATTTTTAGAATCAGTGACACCACTTTTGTTTTTCGTTTTTGCTCCTTCCTTGAGCTTCATCCTGTAAACCCCATCACATTAGACCTTTTATATTAAGAGAGTCCCTTTCAAGGAATGTCTTTAGGTAGAAAGCAATTGAATACTAGCTCAGCAGGCAAAATGAAGCATGCCTCACTTGTCTATTAAATTAGTCTATTAAGGAGAAGTAGGATGGGGTGATAGAATAGTGTCTAGCATCATATCTCCTTTCCAAGATTGTCTTCTTTTTCTTATTATTTTTTTAAGACTTGTTTTTATTTGAAAGACAGATTTTACAGAGAGAAGGGGTGAGAGGGAGAGAGAGAGAGAGAGAAGTCTTCCAGACTCTGGTTCACTCACCAAATGGCTGCAAAGGGCAGAGCTGAGCCAATCCGAAATGGAGAGCCAGTAGCTTCCTCTGGGTTTCCCACAAGGACACAGGGTCCCAAGGATTTGAGCCATTCCCCGCTTCTTTTTCAGGGCATAAGCAGGGAGCTGGATTGGAAGTGGAGCAGCCAGGACATGAACTGGTGCCCATAGGGGCACTGGCGCTGCAGGTGGAGGATTAGCTTGTCACCATGTTCTTTCCTTAAAATGGCCTTTTGGGGACTCCTAATATTTATACATACTAATGGGATACCTAATATTTATACATACTAATGGGATCAGATTATTAATATGATAATCTGATATGTATACAACATTTAATGATCAAAGCAAGATAATCACCATTTTTAGCTACTCTAATAGCTATTCTGAATGTGTTGGAAAGTTCTAGACCCTTCTTCCCTAGTTGTTTTGAAACACTTTGCAGGTTACTGGCAATTGTAATGACCTTACTGCATTATAGAAAACTAATGCTATGTCCCCCTAGCTTACTGTATTTTGGTATTTGTTATCTAGTCTCTTTCTTGGTGCCCCTATCCCAACCCTTCCTGGTTTCTAGTGGCGATCTCTCTTCTATGAAGGGAATTTTGTTAGCTTTAATATGTGAGTGAGAACAGTGGCATTTCTGAATCTTTGCCAGCCTGTTTCACTTCACGGGATAACCAAGACTGCCTTTAAAGCCCAAGTATCTTCACACTCCCTGCGAGTACTATTCCAAGCATTGAATGACAGTGAAATTGCCAATAATGAACACGTCTCTTCTCCACTCTTCGTTGTGGTCCATCATTGGAGTCTAAGTTAATATGCCATGGGTCACAAATGCTCTTTGTAATAATGGTCTCCTTTGTGTTTGTCCGTAGACATCAGTGGTTACAGAATTACCACCACCCCTGTTAATGGCCAGCAGGGATATTCCTTGGAAGAAGTGGTTCATGCTGATCAGAGTTCATGCACTTTTGAAAACCTGAGTCCTGGTTTGGAATACAATGTCAGTGTTTACACTGTCAAAGATGACAAGGAAAGCGTCCCTATCTCTGACACCATCATTCCAGGTAATAGAAGACTAAGCTGGAATCCTCCCAGGGGCAGTTCCAGTTAGAGTAGGGATTAATATTGTATCCTGGACAGCTGAAAGTATCAAATATATTTGGTATTTAATCCTAACTTTCCACTCTTGAAAACCATGGAATCAGAGCAACTGTTTGGACAAACGCTTGCTGTCAACGCTGCTTCACTGTCTGTGCTTCACAGGATGCTGTTTGTGGCAATGGCTGTGTGATGATGTGGCAGCCGTGGCCTTAACCCTGTACTGTCTGCCCACTTGGAAATTTACTAAAACAATGTACGCGTCTGTTCAGTGCTGACAGGCTAAAAGTAATGTGGTAAATGCATCCGACCAGTCCCTTTGTGCCTGATTTTATAGTCCATATCAATTTCCAACAGCGATCTATAAAGTAATTTGGTCACCATATGAGCACTGAAACAACGTTTGGCTGACACGTCCAGTTCTTCATCTTACAGCTTCAAATCCTTCTTGGATAAAATTTTGTAAAAATGTCAAAACCATAAGACCACATCTTCAGCATGTTATTTCTTACGAATTTAAAGACTTCTAAGACCCATCTAGGGATAATTTTTAATTTTATTGTCCAAAATTGGATTATGATACAGTAAATGCATGACACAGATTGTGTTCCCCTTGTACTATTTGGTAAAAATGTTTTTAGTAACTAAATAACTGAGTATACATTAAGATATCGGCCGTGGCATTGAACTTAGGCCTGCTGGTCACTGGCTTGAGTGTGCTTTTATATGGCACATTTCACACTATTCATAATGCACTAGCATTATGGGCATATTACAGTTATTTTTGGTATGGGGGAAAATTAGGTTAAAAAAATTTCTTTTTGCAGATTTTTTTTAGAAGCCTCTGATCCTGCAGATATTTTGTCTGGTTTTAGGAATTATTTTGATATCCTCAATACAGCTGTAATTATTAAGAAGCTGAAATGTTGAAACTGTAATTTTTAGGGACATTTTCAACATGCACGAAAATCCCACAAGAAATCTTGTAACCTGTTCTATTCGCCCTGGGAAGCTACTGAATCATGATGCCTTAGAGTCTTTCAGATTATTTGAAACCGACTGCATATTACCATCATTGCTTTACTGTTCTTTCAGTTTTTGCCACCAGTAACCTGATGTACACTGCTTTATTTTTTTTTTTCTTTGCCTCCATTTTCCTTGTGCCCTTTCTTTGCACTGTAACTCAATAGAGGTGCCCCAGCTCACTGACTTAAGCTTTGTTGATATAACTGACTCAAGCATCGGCCTGAGGTGGACCCCGCTAAACTCTTCCACCATTATTGGGTACCGCATCACAGTAGTTGCAGCAGGAGAAGGGATACCTATTTTGGAAGAATTTGTGGACTCCTCGGTAGGATACTACACAGTGACAGGGCTGGAGCCGGGCATTGACTATGACATCAGCGTAATCACTCTCATTAATGGCGGAGAGAGTGCCCCTACTACATTGACACAGCAAACGGGTGAATTTTGAAAACTTGTGTTTGAAACATGGATGGTGTTGCATGCTGCCACTAGCCGCTCTGGTTAAACATGGATGTTTCATAAGAGAGCCCAGCAATTGGCCAATCATTAAAACGGGGTTGGCTGAGGGATAAGGAATCAATTGCATACGTAAAACTAATTAGATAAAACATATGCAGGAAGTTTAAGTGTACTTTAAGCAAAACCACAAATAGAGTTGAAGTTAGAAATATTTGGAGACTTGTTCTTTTAAAGAGCACAGATAATTAAATGCATAGATCTTTTCGTGTCTAACCAGTATACCAGTATGCTCTTTCTCCTACACTTAATTAACTCTACCCTGATCCCTCTTCCAAATTGAGGACGGAGAGGAGGGAGACTCTTTGAGATACAGTAGTCAAGGATTTATTTCTATGCTGTGGTAAAGAAACACCTCTTTAACCATCGTCTAGGGACAAGCATGCAACATTTTATAGGTTCTCTGCCCTGCATGGTAAGAAACATGCCGAGAACCAATTTGCATGAACCCTTTTCACTTGTGAGTAGAATTCACGGAATGGAATTGTAGCTGCGCCGTAGCTTGTAGACATCTCACTTTGGAGGAGGGGGGTGTGGATTAAGACCCTCTGATCTGTGTCCGTGTGCATGTGTTTCTTTGGAAAGTACTGCTATGTTTCTTTGTGCTGTGTGGCCACTTGAGCCTTGCAATGTATGTAAAATCAGTGTATTTGGAAGCAGATTAAAATATATTCTTAAAAATGACAGAAGGGTTAAAGGGACCTAACAGTACTATGTGTAATGTTTTCTCTTTAACAGTAGTACACTATAACTTAGATTAGAATCAGATTAGACTATTTGCATGATGATGACTCTGTTTCCTTTATGCATGAAATAGAGCTTTTACCTTTCCAGCTTTTTGTTAGTGTATATTAACTCAGTTGTCCTTCCTGTTTGAAACCAGCTGTCCCTTCACCCACTGACCTGCGATTCACCAATATTGGTTCAGACACTATGCGTGTCACCTGGGCCCCACCTCCATCTATTGAATTGACCAATTTCTTGGTGCGCTACTCACCTGTGAAGAACGAGGAAGATGTTGCAGAGTTGTCCATTTCTCCGTCGGACAATGCAGTGGTTTTAACAAGTAAGCAGTCAGATGTTTCTGTGCAACAAATACTAATCTAAAGCCTAAGGCATGAATTCCGAGTTTTCAAGTAAGAGCAATTGAGAGTTAGCAAGGTGCAACAGAACAGTGGGCCAAACTCCCCGCCAGTGTGCAACTTTGTCAGTGTTGAAAGACCTATAGGTGAATACCAAGACAAGTTATTTTATTAAATCTAAACGTTACTGAAAAAGTTGATTAAATATAGCGTCACTCTCTTTTTATTGTGATTTTAATAGCAGTGTCATCAGGTAATCCACTTAGCATTTGAAAATTTCAGAAATAGAAACTGATTACTTGGGCTCCATCAGGATTTTGTTTTGAAGTTGAGTCAGAAATTTAATTTGTACTTCACGAAACATCTGTTGACAGGATTTCTCAGAAGGCGACTACCTAGAAGACAACTGTTATTAAGCATCAACACTTTCTGGAAATTGACTTCCTACAGTATTGGAGTCAATACTTCCGCTATAGAAAGTGAGAGTAGGCATAGCATGGTACTAATGTAAGCATCAGCTACTTTTGTTATTATTTTCACTACATTAATAATGTATACAAAAAGACGAACATTTCCACTAAAGAGAAATAGCTTCTGCTCAGGTACATTATCAAAAGATGATCTCACAATGTCTTCCACCTTTCAAACATATTTCAGGGAGTGAAACACAAATAAAGGCAGCCCAGCCTGGCCATGATCTTCCTTTCACTTTTCATGGTTGAAGACAAAAACATTTATATTTTTTTAAACATGTATTTATTTTTGTTGAAAAGGCAGAGTTACATAGAGAAGGAGAAATAGAGAATCTTCCATCCTCTGCTTCACTTCCCAAAAGGCCACGATGGAAACAGTTGGCTAATCCGAGGCTAGGAGCCAAGAGCTTCTACCAAGTCTCCCAACTGGGCCAGCCGCTGCTGCTTTTCCAGATCACATGCAGGGAGCTGGAGTAACACTGGAGCAGTCAGGACTTGAACCGATGCCCATATGGGATGCTAGTACCGTATGTGGAAACCTGGCTTGCTATGCCACTGCCCTGGTCCAGACAAGAACATTATTAAATCTGCCTGTTTACGTGGATGGGCAGTTGCTTCCGTTCCAGTATCTTTGGGAATCAGTCTTCACAGCTTCAGTCAACATAGGAGCTTTTGCATCCCTGCAAAATGCTACAAATGGCCATCATAGCCACCCCCACCCCACCCACTAGAGAATTCATCATTACCCTGTTTTTGAGATGAAACAACTGAGGCTGCCAGGGGTTAAGGAATTTGTCCCTGGCCAAGCAGAAAGATTGAAGTAACACCCAAGCAAACAGCTACCTGGTCTGATGTTTTTGCACATCACACAGAAGCCTCTACGAAAAGACCAAAGGGCAGGTGTGCGTTTGTCGGAGGGAGGGGAAGGATGAGAATCTAATGGGTTCAAAGGTCAAAAGCCAACGCTGCACCTTTTGGAGAGATGATAATCAGGGATACCTATCCAGTGTTTTAGAATTAGTCTCACCTTAACGTGGTGGAACGTACCGCACTCCCTATGGAGTGTGGCGCTCCTTTCATAAAGGTTAACTGCTAAGACTTTCGCTGGGTCAACATGTATTATTTAGGGCTAATAAATTAAAGAAGGTAGCGTTTTTGTGCCTCAGTTTTCAGATTTGCACTAAAGGGATAATTGTAGTAGACAAAACTTTGGGAAGTGGAGATATGTTCATTGTCCTAAATTCAGTGATGGCTTCACAGGTAATACGTATCTCAAAGCTGGTGAAATTTTACTTTTTTATGCATGTATTATATGTCAATATAAGATGCTTTAAAAAGCAACAATCCACGGTGTGATTATGTACTTGCCATGCTTCCAAGTGCATGTTTAAAAATAAGTCCCACTTGCTTCTTCAGATCTCCTGCCTTCGACAGAATATTTGGTCAGTGTCTCCAGTGTCTACGAACAACATGAAAGTACACCTCTCCGGGGAAGACAGAAGACAGGTGAGTCATGTTGGGGCTGAGCTTATCAAATCACTTTCACTTCCCTGTTGCACCAGATGAAATGCTACTCCCCAAATCTCTCTCTGTGCTTGGTGGTGAGGGTGCATATTGCCTTGTCCTTACTTGTTCAGCACTGGTCTTGGAAATTAAGA
Organism: Ochotona curzoniae; assembly: GCF_017591425.1. Taxonomy (NCBI): domain Eukaryota; kingdom Metazoa; phylum Chordata; class Mammalia; order Lagomorpha; family Ochotonidae; genus Ochotona; species Ochotona curzoniae. Next base: position 2,704,159 of record NW_024466312.1, on the reverse strand, counting down.
GATACTCTGTTCAACAGTTAAAATTGCTAATTAGTAAGAAGTAATTGTGGCGCTCGGATTCTACTCATTGCTTCCAAAGAGAATTGAAATTATTCTTCAAAAAAATTCTGCCCCTGCCAAACTTATGGTCCCTATTACTAAAAGTAATGATTAAGCACCTCCAACTAATGACTAACCCAGCACTGTCACTGGTATCTAAGTATTTCTAACTTTGTTAAGCTGGTAAATTTATATCCACTTTCTACCTAATGAAATGTTCATTTACAACAAGGAAGAAGTTAAATTCCATAAAGATTATTCCCTTTGTTAAAACAGTGCTTCTTTTAGTTTTTTTTTCCTTTAGAAATTATAGTTTTATATACTGACTAATTAATTTATAGTCCACTTACCTCCAAAGGGAAGTGATGGTATCTCAGTCTGAGATGATTGTTATTGGACAGGATTAGTTAATGTGGTAGCTGGAACAGAAATTTCCTGGATGTTCCAAAGAGGTTACATATTTTGAATATGATATAAACTCAAAATTACTGTTGATTGTTTAAAAATGCACTGTGTTCTCAGTTCATGTGGACCGGTCTGTGCTGTAATTTGTGTAGGAGGATGTTCTTAGTTTTGGAGTTTTCAGTGCCTTGTACCATTGCCATTCTGTTGATACTTTAATTTTTTCCTGAACGTAGAACACTTCTTAGAAAACAAAACTTACCTTGGGCATGAACAGATCTCATGTTACTTTTGAGAATTCACTGAGGATAAAAACGTAATACTTGAACACTGAAGCACTTGAAAATATCAGTTCCCATAGTATCTTAAATACCTGTCTTCAAAGGTAATGCAGATACCTACTAGAAAAACACAGGAAAATTACCAAGATTCCCTAGAACAAAAAATGGCATGTGTGCACTGACTGTTTTTAAGTTTATTATTTTAGAAATCGTATGTGACATATCTCAACCTGAGGTCCCATGTACATCAAGGCATTGATGAGAAAGAACCCACATACTGGATACATGTCACGTTTCCCCACACCAAGTGAGCCTTGGTCACTTTCCAAGCCAAGGGTGTCTTACCTTTTTTTATCCCTCCTCTTCTTCACTCGGCTGGGAAAATCAGCTCTTGCTGCTCCAACTGGTATTGACTTCTCTGACATCACTACCAACTCTTTCGTGGTTCACTGGATTCCTCCTCGAGCTCACGTTACGGGCTACTGGATTCGCCATCACCCTGAGCACCGCGGTGGAAGACCTCGGGAAGATCGTGTGCCCCCAAATCGGAACTCCATCACCCTGATGCACCTCAGTCCAGGCACTGAGTATGTGGTCAGCATCGTGGCTCTCAATGGCAGAGAGCAGAGTCCTCCTTTGATTGGCCAACAGTCAACAGGTAACTTCTGGTTTCCAAAGAACCTCAAGACTTCCTTATGTAGGTGCGATAGATAAGGAAGTAGCCCTGTAATTGGAGTCATCACCTCTTTAAAGAACAGACCAAGTTACAAGACAGAAAAGGAAAAGGAGAGAGAATGTGGGAGGAAAAACTCCTTTGTACAATATAAGAGGATAATTTCTTTACCCCAAGAAATTTCTTACCTGATTAGATATTTGTATATTTTGGATAAATAAAGTTTATTTAGAATTAACAGTATTTCAAAGTTGCTTTAAAAATATGTTAGTTTGATAGTATTGCTGTTCTTATGAGATTTTCCTAGATTAAAAGGGAAGTGTCATCATGGTATCTAATTCCCTAGTCTCAAATGGTTTAGCCAGACAAAGTGGAAGGTCAGCAGATGTTGCAAATGTAAGCGAGTAGCAGATACCTAAGATGATAAAATATGGGTTATGATTTTTGTCACTTCTCTATGGTTTTGGGTGTTTTTTTTTCAAAATAAAAACATAAAGGAAAAATCTGAAGTGACTTTCAATCATTTTACCACCATTTGAGATCCTTAACCCCTTACCCTGAATTGTGTATAATTTTAGCTCTGTTAAATTAGTGTACTATTTGCATGATTGCATGAAACTTGAATAAGAGTGGTAGATCTCGACATTTTTTGGAAGTTATGAGTTTGAAATGCTTCTCACGTTTCTTCTAGTTTCTGATGTTCCAAAGGACTTGGAAGTTATTGCCTCAACTCCCACCAGCCTGTTGATCAGCTGGGAACCTCCACCGGTCACAGTGAGATATTACAGGATCATGTATGGAGAAACAGGTGCGCTACTAAAATGCTGCTTCACACTCTGATCAAATTAAGTTCCTTTGTGGGTAATCTGCAAACACTGCAGTGGACATGAAGCCAAAGGATCTTTTGTAAGCCTTTTCAGCGGAGTCTAGTCTTTTCCAAGGACGTATGGATGATGTGTATGATATAAATGGTTATAAAACAAACAGAAGATAATTTATATAATGCAACTAGACAGGGGGAAATGCTGCAAATTCACAAATACCAATCATGAAATCAATGACTTTTGTTTTTCTTTTTACTTTTCTATTTTTTTCCAATTTTCATGTAACAGTTTTTAAAAAGGATATATTATAATCCTGTGTAGAAAGCTTATCTTTTTTTCCCGTTGAACATCAACCTACAATTCAGTGACTTTTTTGCAGCCATAATGTTAAGATAGCATTAACTACAGTTGTCTCGATTTTTTTTTTATACTTCTATCAAACTTTGCTCCATGCATAAATTGACTCTTCTTTTCAGGCCTATGCATAGTGTCCTTTGAAATTGAATAAGCGATTGGATGGGGGGTATTTAACATGCTGTTTTCACTACGCTAGTTCACATTAACACCCAGATGAATCTAAACTTCTCACACTCCAAACTAACTCTTTTTCCACAGGAAAAAATAGCCCTGACCACGAGATAAGAGTGCCTGGGACCAAGTCTACAGCTACCATCAGTGGCCTTCAACCTGGAGTAGAGTACACCATCACTTTGTATGCTGTCACTGGCCGAGGGGACAGCCCAGCCAGCAGCGAGCCAGTTTCCATTAATTACCGAACAGGTACAGACACCCTCTCTAGGAGTAACACCACTTTTTAAAGACAATTTTCAAAAGTATTCTGCCAAAGTATTTTCCTCATTGTGAAATTGACTTTTCTTTTTAACAAGATAATAACCTGCTGTTGATGCTTGTAACTGAGTTTTGAACTTAGATATATAAGGAGGCACCTGAAAGGAATTTTTGACTGTCTTGTTAATTGATAAATTCTGTGTGTCTACAGCTGAAACAGGCTTAAGGGGTAGTCAATAAATGTTGAATAATGGATGATGGGCTGATAAGGTAAAAAAAAAAAAAAAAACAAGCACCTGCTTGGAAATGCGGTTTCTTTATTATAGGAATAGTCATCTTGGAGATAATTGTAAAGGTGAATGAATACATGTTCCTGTCTCACACATAGAAAAATATAACTATATTTCTGCAAAAAGCAACATCTGGATGAGATTAGTGGAACCAAGGGATCATGTGAATATATCCCAGAATTTCCCAAAAGACATGTGCAGCTTTGTCCCCGAAGACCTGTATTTCACTCATTTCTCCTTTGCTTTTATTTGCAGAAATTGACAAACCTTCCCAAATGCAAGTGACAGATGTTCAGGATAACAGCATCAGTATCAGGTGGCTGCCTTCTCGTTCCCCTGTTACTGGTTACAAAGTGACCACCATCCCCAAAAATGGCTCAGGACCATCAAAAACTAAGACTGTAGGCCCAGGTAAGAACAGCCAGCATCACACATCTAGCGGCATGGTTAGAGTAGGACGTTTTTGTTAATACAAACAGACACCCAGACTGGCATGGTGGTACTATTTCCAAATCACGGCGTCTGGCTTAGCTCCTCATCCATCTTCACTAACACACACTCTGGGGAGCAGCAGATGATGGCTGCAGTATTCAAGTGCCTGGCAGCCACATGAAAGACCCAAATGGAGCTAGAGACTCCTGGCTTCTGCACAGTCCGCTTCCAGCTGCTGCGGACACTTGAGATGTGATTCACGCGCACCCACACCCACACACACATACTCTTCCTCTCTCTCTGTCTCTCTCTCTCTCTCTCTCTCTCTCTCTGTCTCTCTCTCTCTGTGTCTCAAATAAATATAAATAAATAAATAGCCACCCTACCATAAGTACTGTCTGTTTATTGTCTTATGGCATAATTTCCCTATCTGTGAGCTCAAAGGCCGAGACTATTACTAGTTCACTCTGGAGTAGAAGCTTAAGGACAGGTCATTTCTGCTCTAGCATATGTGCTTCTGTCTAATGGTATGGATCTTCTCTTGCGGTTTTCTTTCTTGTGCACAAAGATGCAGCGGATGGTGGCTTCAACTCTGACGCCTTTGTGTTCATATGAAATACTTGTTAATGAGGATCTTACGGCAACCACTTGAAATCAAGTTCATTTTTATTATTCTCAATGGCAGAACTACATTGTATTACATTGTAGAGTTTATCCTTGAGTAAGACCTTATTCCAATAGAATCATTTGCAGCAGTAGTAGACAACTTTTTCCAAGAGGAAATGTGTGCCACTCTTCCAGGATCCTTCCACATGGATCACTTACTATTGAACACTCACTCACCTGGATGACTTTATAGTGGATGACATTACGTGCTGCGTTTGCTCTTCCCTCCCTGTGCAGATCAAACGGAAATGACCATCGAAGGCTTGCAGCCCACAGTGGAGTATGAGGTCAGTGTGTACGCTCAGAGCCAGAACGGAGAGAGCAAACCGCTAGTTCAGACTGCAGTCACCAGTAAGTGCCCAATGCTTGGTTTCCATTTTTACTGTCGTATTTTGCTCTTGGGTTTCTGAATGCCTTCTGTTTCTGAATGCCTTCTGTGTATCTTATATTGATATCTGAGAACAACTGTCTTGTCACTTAGTTTATAACTTCAGCTGAGCCCTTGGTGAAAAACTTTTTTCTTCTCAGTGACAAGCAATGAACTTCAGTGAAAAGAAGCTGTAAAACCACTGTCGTTAGTTGCTGTGCTTTAAATTGCTTTTGCTCAAATGGCCTCAGCACAATCTTATTTGCCTATAGCAGATCTACAAAATATTTCGCTAGGACCTCCTTTTTCTACCACGGAAGGAAAAGTTGATTGCAGTGGGCCTCATGGACCTATTACGACTTAAGCACTTGTAAGACTGCTGGGACCAGTGTTCCAAGAGCTTTTGTAGATGAGGGAAAAGAAGAGTTGAAAAAAGACTATAGTAAATGGAACCTAACATTGAAAATCAACTTTGCCGCTTCCAAGACGTAGAAAATTGAGGTCTTTAAGACTAACATCACAATGCAAAAAAAGAAAAAAAATCAAAAATCAAATCTTGGTAGAATATCTTAAGAACTCTCCCAACCGTGGGAGAATATTTCTAGGTATCACATACAACTGTGTTTTAAAAAGTGATGTAACATTAAATATTTTCTAAACCAAAGATATCTAAGCAAATGTCAAGTAATTTTCTAGCTAGCAATGAGTTAATTGAAATTTAATTGAGCAAATAAAATGGTATCTGAGAAAACTGCTTTGCATGTTATAAAAAAAATGCTTATTTCACAACTTGCTTTTCACATAACCTCTTACCGTTAATTTGCCTAACAGACATTGATCGCCCTAAACGACTGGCATTCACTGATGTGGATGTCGATTCCATCAAAATTGCTTGGGAAAGCCCACAGGGGCAAGTTTCCAGGTACAGGGTGACCTACTCGAACCCTGAGGATGGAATCCATGAGCTATTCCCTGCACCTGGTGGTGAAGAGGACACTGCAGAGCTGCAAGGCCTCAGGCCGGGTTCTGAGTACACAGTCAGTGTGGTTGCCTTGCACGGTGATATGGAGAGCCAGCCCCTGATTGGAGTCCAGTCCACAGGTATATCGTTACTGCACCATCCGGGTGCTCACGGGAGCAGCGGCTTAATGCCCCGCTGAATGAATTATACTCTATTGGGCAATTGAGTCCCATATAAGGGGGTTAAAAAAAAATAGCAAACTATCAGGGCAAACTCTCTTTACAGAGGAATAGTAATGGTAAAACAGAGGTGCTGTTTAAACAAACCTGATGAAAGGTGATTTTGGAGTATCTTGGCTTATAAAAAAGGCCATACCATAGGATATTTGAAGATGATTTTGTGGATTATTTCCTAAGCTGTGACTCCCTGTGGTAAACTTCCCAGTGCATAAAGGAAGAAAATTTGGCATCCTAGAGCCAGCTCTAAAAACAAAGGAGCCCACGTGCGTTTCAGAACAGCGTGGTTCTGAGACGAGCTGGAGACGACTCATCTTCTCCAGCGTGTAATCTGCTTTCAAGATGGTGATTCAGACACACAGGGAACCGTCGTTAGGGCAAGCACTCTCCCCAATTCTTTATCCTCTTGTGCGTTGTTTGTGAAGCAGAACAGAATGCTAAAGATGTGTCCTGGTGACAGGATAAACCCCAGAGGTGACAACCTAGATTATTGCTCTTTGCTTCTCTTTTCTGCTTCTGTTGTGAGCCAATTTTCTTCTTAGGCTGTACCGTGGAGAATGCTTCAGATTTAGCAGTAATATCTGCCACGGGGTCCAAGTAAAGACACAAAAAGAATAAGTCTGTCTTTTTTAAGGTGAAACACTCTGTGAAATGGTTTTTCCATACTAAGATCATTTCTACAGAAAAAGAGCTATTGCTCATCTTTTCATACGAGTGAAAGATCAATCCTAATGGCCAATAAGTCAATTCAGCTTCTCTGGTTTTTCAAGGAAGAACAAAAACAAAAACAAAACCCATTTTTAAAACCGCCAGTTTTTTCAAGTTGTGGCATTTTCCCAGCAGTGTTATTTGAGAATTGGTGGATATAAAACCGATTTGCAGAAAACATTGTTTTTTCACACTGCATCTCTTTTTGTACTTTCTTCCCCCAAGCCTCTGTTTGCCCAGAGAAACCCACCAAACCTAACATTCTACTTCTTGAAATTCACTAGTTTCCTCCTTTTCTGATTTTCTGCACTTTAATCTGTAACTAATGACCATCCCTACAGCCATTCCTGCACCAACCGACCTGAAGTTCATTCAGGTTACACCCACAAGCCTGAGTGCCCAGTGGATACCACCCAGGGTCCAGCTCACTGGATATCGAGTTCAGGTGACTCCCAAGGAGAAGACCGGACCAATGAAGGAAATTAACCTTGCTCCTGACAGCGCCTCTGTCGTTGTATCGGGACTCATGGTAAGAAGTTACATTCTTTCATTGCAATAAAGGAGTTGGTCATCTCTAACGTGGTTTATGAGGTAGAAAATACAATGTGATACTCTATATTTTTCTGCTGCCATCAAAGACATTTAGTGTGATTTTCTGTCAAGAGAAATTCTTTATGTGGACCTAAGCTCTTTCGGATGACTCTTTGAACACAGTTTATAAGTAGCTTTGGGGTTTGTGCAACTCTTTTAGATGTATTTGCTTATTTTAAAAGATAATTTGGGGGTGGGGATTGTGTATTTATAATACATCATTAGGTGGAAATACCTTGGACCAGTTTAGTGATACATTTTCTCTGTTCTGTTACTTTTGCAAGAAATATTTTTCAGTTTACACCAATCCAATTTGACGCTACCCTTGTTAAAACACAATCCTTCTAGACATGCATACAGAAAACTAAATGAGAATCTGTGGGGCTGAAATGTGTTGTAACATAAAGCTAAACTTACAGGGGGAAAAAAAAAAAGATTCAAACATAAAGCAGAACAAACTTTACCATGATTTCTACTTTCCAGATCATAAAGGGAAAAAATAGGCTAATACCCATCTTCCTTTTTTTTTCATACACTTTTGTAAGTTGTGATTTACTTTAAAACCAAAAGCATGTTTAAGGTTGATGGCTGGTTGCTTTTAAAGGAACAGCTACAGAGATTGAAAGAAGCAGAGAGAGATTTTCTTTCTGTTGGTTTACTTTCCAAATGACTGCAACAGCCAGAGGCCCCAAGTACTTGAGCCACCTTTTGCTGTCACCTCTGGCAGCTTAGGGAGCTAGATCAGAAACACAGCAGCTGGGACTCAGAGCAGCACTCCGGTATGGATTCAGGCATCCTAAGCAGCAGTTTATGTCACAGTGTCTCCCTCCAACACCACAATAGCATCTTTAAATTATCTAGTTTAAATATTCTGTTGATCATCTATAATGTAAGAATGAAATGAATCAGGGCCAGTGCAATGGCTCAACTGCATAATCCTCTGCTTGCAAAAGCCAGCATCCCAAATAGGCATCAGTTTGTGTCCTGTCTACTCCACTTTCCATCCAGCTCTCTGCTTATGACCTGGGAAAGCAGTAGAGGATGGACCAAAGCCTTGGGACCCTGCACCTGTGTTGGAGACTAGAGAGAAGCTTCTGGCTCCTGGTTTCAGATCAGGTCAGCTCTAACCAAGGCAGCCATTTAGGGAGTGAACCAGCAGATAGAAGAAATTTCTTTCTGCTTTTCTCTCTTCCTCTCTGTATAAATGTAAATCTTCCTTTCTAACAAAAATAAACAAATTTAAAAAATAAGATTAATCCTGAAATTTATAGTACCGTAGGTTTTGCCATTTTACGGTTTTCTTTTGCAGTCACTTCATTCACCTAACATGGTAGTGACATTCCTTGAGTTTCGTGCAATGACACTGTTTATTGCTGTGCCCTGTTTCCAGGTGGCCACCAAATATGAAGTGAGTGTCTATGCTCTTAAAGACACTTTGACAAGCAGACCAGCTCAGGGGGTCGTCACCACTCTAGAGAGTAAGTAACTAAATGTTTTAGTTTGACAAACCTTCCTTATCAACCAAAATGAGAGAATGATAGTATTTGGGTGTATTTGGTGAATAATGAGGAAGTATTTTTAAAACCACAATCTTGTATGCAAAGGATTCCTTGTGAAGTTTGTGGGGAAATGGAATCCACAGATAGTATTCACATTCCGTAAACTCTGAGGAGCAGGCACTGATCTTGAGCTGTGATCTTGTGCAGATGTCAGCCCTCCGAGAAGGGCACGTGTGACCGATGCTACTGAGACCACCATCACCATCACCTGGCGAACTAAGACAGAGACCATCACTGGCTTCCAGGTCGATGCCATCCCCACCAATGGCCTGACTCCAGTTCAGAGAACCATCAAGCCAGATGTCAGAAGCTACACCATCACAGGTCAGTGAACCCACTGCACCCGTGAAATGAAGACTGGCTTGTGAATAAATATGTCTATTTTATATACACATGAAACAAAAAGAATAACGACTTAGCATGAGTATAGTCAGATGAAAATGCATGATTGCAGTTACAAAGGCAAGCACTACTATTTAATAAAGGTCAAAATTGTAATTAGAGTATTCTTTATCTGTGTCAATTTGAAGCTTTAAAACTGATTGCAGATTCCAGCCAATGACCATCAGATTCCCTTATCCTGGTCAATTAGATAAGGGAATCTCCAAGAGGATTGCTTCTACCATAACATCTTTGCGTTACTGTAGGCGCTGTCTTGGTGTGCACCAGTGGTTTGCTTTTGAAATATATTTCTCATCAATGAGCAAACATTCATCATACGCTGTATGTTAGTGTTCAAATGTGGCTCACTTCTGTCATCCACATGGATCTAGAATGGCAAAGGAACTAAAGAAATTGCACATGAGATTGAAAACTCCCTGATAAAGCCAGGACTGTTGCAAATCTTTACTTGTTAATTTACAGGTTTGCAGCCAGGCACTGACTACAAGATCCACCTGTACACCCTGAACGACAATGCACGAAGCTCTCCTGTGGTCATCGATGCCTCCACTGGTAACTACACTTTCTGTTGAGATGAGGCAGTGGACCTAGGGAATCAATCATGTGGATGGGCTGAAGCTTTTGTTGGAAAGATCCCAAAGACTCGGGTTTATAGCTCACAGAATCCTCAGATTCCATGACTCGGGTTTATAGCTCACAGAATCCTCAGATTCCATGACTCGGGTTTATAGCTCACAGAATCCTCAGATTCCATGACTCGGGTTTATAGCTCACAGAATCCTCAGATTCCCTCACGTCTATTTAGAAGGACTGAAGGAAAAATGTGAGAGTCATTTTCTTGGTTATTCATTTATTTAGAAACTTAACTTTGGTTTTCTTTTAGCCATTGATGCACCATCCAACCTCCGTTTCCTGGCTACCACCCCCAACTCCTTGCTGGTGTCATGGCAGCCACCACGTGCCAAGATTACCGGCTACATCATCAAGTATGAGAAGCCCGGGTTCCCTCCCAGAGAAGTGGTCCCTCGACCCCGGCCTGGCGTGACGGAAGCCACCATCACAGGTATTGCTGGTTTTATGCTGTGATTTTTCTGTGAACTGCCACTGACACATGAGGTCCTTAGCAAACCCCAAGTGCATCTTGATGCTGTATTATAAGAACAAGAATCCTTTTTCCTGAGATCTTCATAAGGCGTTCTCTCTTTAGGAGCTATAGTGCTCAGTACCTGTATTGTGTTCTCAAAAGGAAGGAATTCATGAAAAGACAATTGCAGGACTATTGTCATAGCAAAGTTACACTTGCTTTTTTAAACCTATTACCTGTTAGTTGAATCCTGGGGGGGAAAAAAGATACTTCTCAAATCTAAACATCTTTGACTGTTGTCACCATGCTTCTCCATCTGTGGGTTTGGCAGAAGTTGACTTTTGTTTTTGTCTGCAATTTCCAGTTTCACAAGCTAAATCTGGAAATAGGACAGTGCTGACCTTGCATCTGGAGAGAATACCTAGCACAGGGAGGAGTTTTCACTTCAATGAGAAAGATGAAAATTCTCTGGTATTTTTGTGTAAAAAATTAAATATTTAAAGCACTTTATAGGATATCATCTTGATGTAAGATTCCTAAATACCAGAAGAGACACTGCTTGTTTATAAATTTGGGGGTACAGGAACATAGCATTGGCTGTTGGAGAAGTTGAACTGGATCGACACAAGGGCTGCTCATTGTCTGTTGCAGCGCTTAGCTTTCTTTAGTCTAACTCTTCCCAGAACTGCCGCCAAGGGCTGCCTGGTCACTATACCTTAATAACTTCTTGTAACCCATCTGCAATGATCTCTCTCAAATCATGTCCCACAGAACATGTATAGACAACATGTTAAATGAATGCACTGCAAACAGCATGAAAATACTTACTCAAGTGTTAGATTTGATAGTAAGGTCATTGGCAAAGGGACCTTCAAATGCAGAGTCTTTGATGTATATGGAACAAAAAGGGGGGGGGGGATAGGGAGTTGATTTTGCCTCTCAAGAGATATAGAGCCTGCTGCAAGGGATCTGCTTGCTCCCAGCAGCCTCTGCTGATGAGACCAGCTGCCAGCAGAGTGGCTGAATCCACCAGCGTAACGCAATGGCTCTGGCCTTCCCTTAGGTCTGGAACCGGGAACCGAGTACACCATCTACATCATTGCCCTGAAGAACAACCAGAAGAGTGAACCCCTGATCGGGAGGAAAAAGACTGGTAAAAAGAAAGCTCGGGGTTATAAGAAACTAACAGCACACGGTTTGCCATTGAAAATGTTCTCTACGTGTTAATGTGTTCTTGTGGAATTTTCTAACAGCGTAATTTATAAATTATACTTGAATGATGTAACATGCTCTGCAGGGTTTGGATTTATTTTTTTCTTTCCTACAATCAGTCAATATAAAATCTTGTTATTCACCTTTGAAAACCTCAAACCAGATATTGAAACGAACAGTGACGTTGCTGTCATTGCTGCCTTTTTTTAAAAAAATAACTTCTGTTTTAAAATTATTTAAAAAAAAACAAAAACAACAAACAAAAAACAAACAAACAAAAACAGGGGGAGATAAACTCCTCCCCACTGTCTTATATGATTTCTAAAACTTGGAACTAAACAGTGTCTTGTTTTTCCATCCAGTTTAATTTGAAAAAAGCAATACTGTGTTAATGATGTTGCAGGAAATTTTTAAAACAAAACATAGGTGTGTTTTTAATCCATTCTTTGCCATTTGGAACCATGAGAAAGTTATTGAGCCATGCCTTTGTTATCCTCATACTTCAGACACTGATGTGATTATTCTGGATTCTAGTTCTTCTAATCTGCTTTTAAAATTTTTAAAGGAGAGAAAGAAAAGGCTGCACATTTTAGCTCCATTAGGCTTAATCTGAGCAGAGGCGGTTTCTATGGGGCTGCCTGGTTCAAAGCTTTGTGTGTATGATAAATTCATACTAACACTTTTTTTTATTAACTATCAAGAAACCTTTGGGGAAAAAAATCCTAAAGATTTCTTTCAGGAAAAAAAAAGTGTTTTGTGATCTGAGAACTGCTGATTTCCCAGGAGCTTTGATCAGATTGATAAACAGTCGTTGTTGCCTGTATTGATGATGACAATGATTGCTGCTACTTCCTGGAGCTTAACATGCTTTGCTTTTTTGGCTCTAACCTCTCTTGGCTAGATGAGCTTCCCCAACTGGTAACCCTTCCACACCCCAATCTTCATGGACCAGAGATCTTGGATGTTCCCTCCACAGTACAAAAGACCCCTTTCATCACCAATCCTGACACTGGAAACGGTATTCAGCTTCCCGGCACTTCCGGTCAGCAGCCCAGTGTTGGGCAACAAATGATCTTTGAGGAACATGGTTTTAGGCGGACCACACCACCCACAGCGGCCACCCCAGTAAACCTTAGACCAAGACCCTACCCACCGAATGTAGATGAGGACTTCCAAATTAGTCACGTCCCCAGGGGAGACGTGGACCACCACCTCTATCCTCACGTTCTGGGACTCAACCCAAATGCCTCTACAGGACAAGAAGCTCTCTCTCAGACAACCATCTCTTGGACCCCATTCCAGGAGAGTTCTGAGTACATCATTTCATGTCAACCTGTTGGCATTGATGAACAACCCTTGCAGGTAATTCATTTTTCTCTTTACTTCTAATGGGGTAGCTCAGAAAGGAGTCAGCTAGGTAACGAAAATGAACAGTGCCCTGATGGGAAAGTGAATACAAGTCTGGTAGGTTCAGCAGGATGGTGCATTTCATCCCTAAGGTTTTAAAGCATCAGACTTAGCTCAGAGTCCCAGCTCTCTCCTGTTGCTTCATTTCCATCATGCCTGCACTAGCCAGAGCTGGGCCAGGCTGAGGCTGTGGGCCTGAGAACTTCTCCTTTTTGATGGCCAGGACCTTAGTACTTGCGGGATCATCCCCTGCCTCCTGCGATGTGCATCAGGGGAAGCTCAATTCAGCGAAGAAGCCAGGACTCCACCCCGGGCCGACCCATAGGCAACATAGACATCCTAACCACTAGGCCAAATTCCTACTCCCTTTTGTTTGGTTGGTTGGTTTTTTTTTAATCTCAGTATGGTTGTTTTCTGGAACATGTACTAGAGAGTGTCATAAGCTTTTACTTCCCAGACAGAATGAAATCATTTTTATTATTCTCACATAGTTGAGGCTTCTTAGTGACTCAGAGTTGATCCTAGAAAAGAAGGAAAAATATTCTACCTTCATTTACATTTATGTGAAGAAATCTAAAACTGTCCTTCTTTTATCACATGTCCTTGAAGAATTGCGTTATCTATAATATGTCTGAAAAAGAAAAGAACTTAGGGGAAGCTTACATATCAGCTGTTAGACGTGATTGATTCCCTACCTGAAACTTCTCTTCTGTTCATTTGTCTTGCTGATGTTAGTATCCATTTTTATCGTGTCCTTATTTCTAGAAAGTAGAACAGTTTTTAAAGCTGACTGCAACTGTGGAAAATGTATTCAGTTAGAGACATGAGCTTGAGGATTCGTCAAAGTGTTTTCAGGATTCTATGATGTGCCGCATCACCCAGCCTCACCGCATCTCCCACTTGGTGCCGTGCCCCGTGTTTTAGGGGAAGTGGGGCCTGCCTGGGGTTTCCACTGGACTTGCAGACTAGGAGTGCAGCAGCAAGCTGAGACCAAAGCTGTCTCTGGCATTGGGACGGGGTCCATGACAATTCTGGAACATATAGGTAGATTAGGGGCAAGAGCATGTGTCAGGAAAGATGGGACTTCATCCCAAGCCCTTCCTCTCTGTTCCCCTTTGAATGGTTGAAATCACGCAAATCAGTGATTAGAAACACAGGATCCTATGTGTGTTCCTCGTTGTAATGCCTTGTCCCCTCCTTTGGATGTACAATGATAACAGTTCCGAGTTCCTGGAACTTCTACCAGTGCCACTCTGACTGGCCTCACCCGAGGTGTCACCTACAACATCGTAGTGGAGGCACTGAAGGACCAGAGAAGGCATAAGGTGCGGGAAGAGGTCGTGACCGTGGGCAACTCTGGTATGTAAACACATTCAGGCACTTTGTCACCTCTGGACTTCACCAGAGGTAGCTTTTTTCTTGACTGTTGTTTGGTTGCTTTTGTCTTTTAGCTTTGGGAAATAATGCTGCACATTGACATAAAGTAAATAAAAAATTTTAAACTCGAGTATTTATTTCCTATGGTTTCCCATAGTGTTTCCCACTAGCTAAACATAAAATTTCACCGACTTTCAAACAGATATGAAGCTAGATTTTAAAGTCCTTGCTAGCGAGTCTTGAGTTGATGCAGAGCACAATTTCCTGACATTTTTTCCTCTGTGCCTTCTCCTTTTCACCACATCGTTGTCTTCTTGAGTAATTCTTAGCAAACAAAGGAAAAAAAAAAAAAAAGATTTGTCTATATTTGAAAGTTTTTTTTTTAATTGTATACATTCAAAATCTTAACGATTAAATGTTAAATGGCCCTTGACTACAGCTCTTGGAAAGCTCGGTTAAAACTGTAGTATGCTACCTTGCTTTTCAACTTGCAACCAGGAGAGAGGTTGAGAAAGAACTTGAAGTAGACTGTGATCGCAGTCGTGAAAATCCAATCTTCCCCCTGGAGGCTCCAGCTCCTTCATAGCAGCAGGGAGTGGTAGAGACAGTTCCAAGGACCAGTGACTGATTCCGGCCTCCTTCATCTGATGAAAACTGCTATCTTAAATGAATAAATTCCTGTGAATTAAACAGATGACTACTCGTGTTTGACCAGCTGGGGAGAGAGATTATTTGGAGTTTGTTGGATCACGTATTGGTAGTCATGCTCATCTTTTTCTCATTTGTAGTTTTACTAGTAGAATGCCATGTGGGGAAAAAAAAAAATCTTCCAGTGTGTAAAGGTCTTTTCCTTTTCCACATCTTTTTTTTTTTTTTTTTGCAAAATTCCATTTCTATGACTTTTGTTAGGGTAGATTTTAATTTCCAACTATTTTTAGAGTAATGAAACCCCTCCTAACAGTTTGAGTTCCTTTCATTTTTCTTTCCAACATCTTAATAACAGCTGAAATATTCTGTAGTCTAGCCAGGTTCTCCCGGCTCAGACACATTCCAGATTTCCTAGTTCTTCAGGACTATTTTCTTACAGGGTGATGCCTTTTAAAACATTAGGCACGCCACGTACCTATTGTATTTGGACTTGTGATTATTCCACTAAAAAATACACAGTGGAATTTAAAGCCATGCTAGTTTAGCTTACTTAATTATTAGTGAATAATTTGAGATAGGCTTTGTTTGCATAAGTTGTTTTAAAATACACCTCTCCAAAATTGAAAGAAACAAGATCTTGAGTGACATGAAGACATTGCCTATTTCTAAGCTATCTGTATCCCACTTCCTATTTGAAAGGCTTTTGCTTTGTATAAAGCATCCTGTAACAATGTGCAAAACCTCTGATTTCTTCAGTGGTAAGCAAAAAAAAAAAAATTCAATAACAAAAGTGAAGATGATAAATGAGAAAAATGATTCTTAAATTTAAGGAGTACTGTGTTGTCAGAGAACCAGTGCTTTGAATTCTTGGCCTCACATAATCTTCATAAGATCCCTAAGATAGTTTGATTATTGTTATTATTATCCTTCATTTTAGATATCAGAAAAGTTAGGCAGAGATGTTAAATAATGAACTTGAACTAGGTGCATAGCCAGTGGGGAAATACTGCCACCAATGCACTTACCTAGCTTAAATTTCCTCAAGAATTGTTCCATGTTCTACAATGTGAATTTGCCAGAAATGATCATTTCTTAGAAGCAAAGACAATTATGAAAGATGGGCTCTTCCTAAAGACTTGAACAGTTGCTACCGGTGGCACCTGCAGGTTAGTCACTGAAGCAGCTGACACACGAATGGCTGCAATTCTGGGTTATGACGTTGTGTGCAGTATTCACCGTTCAATGCCACCAATAAAATGTCTTCTGTTGCTTTTTCCTCCTTTTCTTCCCAGTCAATGAAGGCCTGAACCAGCCCACAGATGATTCGTGCTTTGATCCCTACACAGTTTCCCACTATGCCGTCGGAGAGGAGTGGGAGCGGTTATCTGAATCTGGCTTTAAGCTCTCATGCCAATGCTTGGGCTTTGGCAGTGGTCATTTCAAATGCGATTCATCTAGTGAGTAGCTCGCATTGTCCAGCGCCTTGTCCATCCATCCCTTCCAGTTCCACGCATTCGCACTAATGTGCCAAGGAGGCATGTTTGGCAGAAGCGTGTCCTTCCAAACATGAAGCAAACAAAAAACGTTTGACAAAAAGTAACATTTTGCATCATACAAAATGATGGGAAATTTTACTTGTTGAATGTTGCTTCACTCCAAGGGTTGTATGTGGATACAACCATTAACGCGTAAGTCTGTGGTGGTAATGTGGTGTTTGAAATTGTCTGTTACGTGTACTCTGTGAAGTCAAGCTCAGTGGAACCATGTGTAATGGAGAGTGTTGTAAACACAGAGAAACCCCACAACTCTTTTAGTCTTCAGTATTGAGTGAGATCAGAGGTGAATATTTGTGCTCTCAAATAATCTTTCCACACAGGTCAAACTACACAAGTCCTAGAAGACACACACTGTCACGTTGGCACTGAAGAGTAAATAGTTACACACACATGCACACATACCCCAACCTAATCAGCTTGAGCCTTACCAGTAATATTTATATTAACACATATATTAATATATATGAAATCATGCAGGTCATGTATATGTAGAAAATTAAGAATCAACTTTAATTAAATATTTGATTTTCAAAGTATAAAGAGAGTAATTTTCCAAACTTTCTTTTAGTTAAAATGATCAGAGTATTTCTTTATTATCATTTGATATTAAGTATCTGCATTTATAATTTTTTTTTACTTCTTAGGATGGGTAAATATTATTGATAGCTATTCATGCTTATACATGTTAAACATTATACCCTATACATAAGCTTCCTCTGGTCGTCTGTGGAAACGATGTTCTGTGAAGACGAAATAGAACAGATTTTTTTAATGTGTTTTCAACACAGACATCCATGCTTGACTGTCAGAAAAAAGGAAGTCAGGAAGTTTAGGAGGTGAAAGTTTCAATGTTTGGTATCAACTAAATGTTGGGTTTTTTTTAAAACTTCTAAAATAGAAATTCTTTTAAGTTTGTGCATATTTTTTTATCAGTGTAGGTTCTTAGGTGCAATTATAGAGGTTCATTTATGCTATTGTTTAGCTCAGTTGACACATTCTTTGCTTAGATGTTATAATTTTCTTACATGCATTGTTACAATATAAGAAGATCTGATTGCTGGCAAAATGCAAGAATTTGTGTATTTTTACATAAACTTTTGAAGAGTAAATAGTCATCTTTTTTTGTGTGGTAATTGAAGACAGACTGTGTGTGACTTCTAGGTGTTCCTTAAAACTGTTCTTTCATCTTTAGGGATCATGACCATTACTTGTTGTTGATGTTGTTTGTTTTGTGTTTTGTGTTACTGCCCGCCCTGATTCTCTGACTCTTCCCTATTTACCTTTAGTGAGGGGTGACATCCACAAGCCACCTGACCTGTTTGAGGGTTAACTTAAATGTTATGTGTCTAGGGTCTTTCAGACCCAAAAGCTTATTTCTCTTTTGTTGTTCCTAAAGACAGCCCCAATCTCATCCTACTTTAGCCTTCCATAGTTTTGAACCTTAGCAGTGAGTGTTTAAATGAAATTCATTGACTTTTCTTATGAATTATGATTGCAATGGAATAAATTAGATCTTAAAAAAAAAAACCCTAGAACATGATAAGTGGTAAAAATCCAAGATTTTAAAAACCAACAGAAACTATACAAATGGTTTGTCCTAGACCTTAGGACCTTTAACTTTCCAGTTACTCAAGATCTGTGGCTTTTAAAACCTTTTGACCCACTGCAATGCTTTTCTGTGAATCCAAACACGCAGATAACTCTTTGCCCCGATTTTCGCCACCCCTATAGAGTGGTGCCATGACAACGGTGTGAACTACAAAATTGGAGAGAAGTGGGATCGTCAGGGAGACAACGGCCAGATGATGAGCTGCACGTGCCTGGGGAACGGAAAAGGAGAATTCAAATGCGATCCTCGTACGTCATCACACATCATTTTTAGTGCCTTCATACACACTCCCACTTTCATTACCCGGCTGTAACTCTCATTTCCAGAAATGATTGGAGACTTTTAGGTTCCTTTGAGGAGTGAACAGTGGGTTTTTTAATCTTTTCTTTTGAGACAGCAGAGCCAAACTTCAAAAATATGTCATGATTTAATGTTATCATGGGGTACTTTTTATTGGAGTGTTTGACCATTATCTGCAGTGCAGTGTTAACAAGGAACCTTTATAGGTCTGTAGATTCAACTCTTAAAAATAGGATTTCCCATTGAACCCTTTATGGTTGATTAGATTCTGAAAATACTGCCCTGAGATCTGGGCAGAGGTACTTCCCCGCAGATGATTCACATAAATACATTGGATTTGTGTTGTGACTGTGTACAAATTCAAGACACAAATAGAGCCGAGCCCTAGGTGAAGTCTGCATTATTGGATGCATCGTTTCATTCCTGCGCTTCTGACTTTTGCCTACATGTAGACGAGACAACGTGCTACGATGACGGGAAGATGTACCATGTAGGGGAACAGTGGCAGAAGGAATATCTTGGTGCCATTTGCTCCTGCACGTGCTTTGGAGGCCAGAGGGTAAGAACAACTGTGCCAGGCTCCCTGCACTTTTGAGACAAAGAAGAGGTGGCTGCACTGCTGCATGGCACACATCAGCATGACAGTGCCCCTTACAATGTTGACAGCTGCCAACATCAGGCTCTGCCTCAGTACCTCTCTTTTACTTTCCCTTTCCTAGCCAGCCTCAGCCACTTGCTGTGCCTACTAGTCTCAGGCTGTCTCTGTTTTTCTGCAACAAAAGTACTGAATTCTCTGTAGCCCTGGGCCTCCAGCTCCATGCTGATGGGCAGGTGACTCTGTGGCCTTGTTAGCACTGTCCTAATAAAGGACAAACAGGAAAGGAGAAGGTGGTAATGGCTGTTAATGTCACAGCCGCAGATGTTAACCGACAAAGTATCTTTAACCTTGCTTATGAATCAAGTATGGTCTTGAGTGGGTCTGGCAAGTACCATCCCCAGGTAGGTATCTGCCAGCAAGAAAGAAATGTAAATTTGCTAGGGCTTAGTTTGGCTAACATTTGTTTGGTGGGGAAGATGAAGCAGTAAGAAAATGATCACACCCCCTGGGAGAAGATGTTAAGTCCAGATGGGCTTTCTCAGCTACCCTCTGCTTATTGTCTATTGCTACGATATTAACAGTGGAAGAAATAGAATGTAGGGGGCTTTGGAAATCCATAGTTGAAGCCAGTACTTCTTAACTTTTTCTAATCTGAATGCCACTGCAGTGTTATACAAACCACTATGTCTTTCTTTAATATTATTTGAAATACCAAAATGAATTGACTTATGCCACAAAGATAAGCAATGGAACATACTAGCCCATTGTTTTCAGTGGAGACATACACTCCTCCAGGAGTGCTCCAATTCTGAAGCTTGAAAAACCTGCTCCTACCTTACACTGAGTTTCACTGGCAGGTGGGTTTGGCATTAACCAATTACAGATACCCAAGATGGATAAAAAGCTGATGGAAAAATGATTTTAGGAAGATTAATCTGCACCAGAAGAGGGTCCTTAGGGGCCTGTCCATACCCTACCCAAAGACCTGGAGCTGCCCATGGCAAGTGTCCTAAGTGAGGAGGAAGCCATTCCTCATAGTGATGGGAAAAAAACCGTTGAGCTTTCTCTCTTTGCCCTGCCCCCTCTATATCCTTAACACTTTGAAAGACTGTCATCATTTTGATATAGCATTGTGATGGAGAATAAACTTGTTTGGAAGTAGATATTGGTCTCACTTCAGCAAACCTTTGGTATGTGACACCTGTTATAAAAGAAAGTGCAAAATGGTACAGTTCTGGAGTAGAAACTGTTAGTTTTTATTTGAAAGCAAAATTAATTGATTTCTTCCAAGTAGATATTTAGCTGTGTTGTGTTAGGTATTATTAGTACAATATGGCTTTTAAATGGGAAATTTTTCTAAAATATTTCAATGAATGTATAAGAAAGTAACTGTAGTGCTTAGGGTCCTTTCCATGATGAGAGAAAAGTCTCACTTGATTGTAGCAAAAATAACAGCCAGCCTCACATTGGCCTTCTCTGCAAGAGACAGCAGAGACACCCGCCCCCCACCCCCTGTCTGTCCCAGGAGCAGCCTCCGATGCTGGCAGATCCCGGGCTTTCACTTAGGGATATCTCAGGAAGAAGGAAAGGTCACAAACAGTGAGGAGGGAGAAAATATGTAAATAAATCAAAATACGAGGGTTCTTAGTAGATGAGAGCATCGTAATTCCCTTCATGATTAACTACTCTTGCTTCACCAGTGCGTAGAGCTGAAATTCTTGAGTTGGAACTCTGACTTATGATGTCCTTAGATGATCATAATCCCCATTTAACTTTGTGCATTTACTTTCTCAGGGTTGGCGCTGTGATAACTGCCGCCGGCCGGGATCTGAGCTCGGTCCTGAAGGCTCCACCGGCCACTCGTACAACCAGTATTCACAGAGATATCATCAGAGGACAAACACTGTAAGTGCGTGTACTGTATCTCTCCCTAAGCCCAAGTAGGTACAGAGTAGGGCATCTTTCTACAGGTGCCTTCCTTCTGAATGGACCAAATATTTTTTAATTGAAAAAATGATGTAAAATAAAGCTCACAAACGCTAGGTATAATCTAGTACCGTAGAACATAATTTGAGTTAGAATTGACTAAGGTCCTGAACATCAGGGTCTAGTGTGCTGCTAGTTCCCTTTTACTAGAAAGAAATACTATCGTATGATCTTGTACACGTGGTTGTCTTGGGAGTCTCCCCGACCTGCCTTTGTGTTTTCTGCATACTTCCCATGATCATTCGTTTGTCTTCTTCTTCTATTTGAACAGAACGTGAACTGCCCGATTGAATGCTTCATGCCTCTAGACGTGCAGGCGGACAGAGATGACTCCAGAGAGTAATACTTCCAGCCCTGAGGGGCAAACGTGCGTCTCAGCAAAGGCCCGGCCCCAGGGATGCTGGCCGAGCCAGTGTTAGTGTGTTTGCTTCTTTGTAAGCCTTTTGCTCTCAAGTAAGGGCTCCAGCTTCAGCTCAACTCACAGCTTCTCCAATCATCACCCTGGGAGCGCTCTGAGACTTTTCTCATCCATGAGGGCAAGGTGATGCCCGTTCTGCTTCAAAATATTCAATACCGCTCAGTATTTTAAAGGAAATGATTGTGATTTGTGATTTGGTTTGGGGTCAGTAGAGAAGCATATATGCAACCAACCAAAATACCAAATGTGTTGAAATAATCTTACCAAAATATCAAGTAGGAAAGTTACCCAAACACTTCTGCTTTCACTTAATTCTCTGGCCTGCAACACTGTAGGAACAGCCTGGCTGTGTTACTGTGGCATTTGAAATATTCACAGTATTCAATTTTCCCAAAAATGATTCTAGTAATTGCCTAGAAATATCTTTCTCTTACCTGTTATTTATCAATGTTCCCAGTATTTTTATATGGAAAAAAATTGTAATGAAGACACTTAGTATGCAGTTGACAAAAGGAATTTGGTATAATTATGGTTGGTGATTATTTTTTATACTGTATGTGCCAAAGCTTTACTACTGTGGAAAGACAATTGTTTTAATAAAAGATTTACATTTCACAACTTGAAAGGCATTTTATTTTACATAAGGGGTACCTGAAGAGGGTTAATCTTACCTTTTCTGTTTTCAATTCAAACATTTGAAACCACGGTGTGCCAGGCTGGCTCCTTTCTAACGGGGTTTTCACAGCATGTACTGTATCTAAAACACAGATTCATGGTGGCCATTTCATCTCCTCAGTAACGGAGATGGCTTTATATGTGATAACCAAAAATTTAAGCAGACGCGCCAGCTGAGTTCACAATGTAAACAGCCTTTCTTGCTTTCTTGTTTCTTCCATTGTAATTCTTCCCTCTCTCCCTTACCCTTTCTTTCCTTCAGCTGTTGAAATTAGTTTGCCTACAAGGAACATAAAGGAATAACTGGGGTGTAGAAGTACTTGAACAGAATGGTATAACAAATTTTGTCATATGGAATCCCCATAGTATAGTAATCTCATTTAGCTGGTTTTAATATCTGCTAGCTGAAACTTACCATGCTGTAGTTAAGTAACACTGAAGAAAATGTGCTTACTCCTAACCTACAAAGACGAAAGATGATATTTTTCTCCAATTTTACAACAAAACTTTGGGATTAAATCTGGCATTCAGAATAGTGAGTAGGAGCCCCGGAAGTAGTTGATTATTAATTAGGAAAACATTAGTAGTTTGTAACAGACAACAGGTGAAGTCAGTTTTTTATACTATCATTCAGTGAAGGCAAGTATTTCCACAAGTCCTCAGCAAAAAATATGAAGACTAAATCCAGAGAGATTTTGTAAAGGTTCATTTGTTAGCCCACATTTGAACTGATCTACAGCTTGTAAAAATGTTCTGACATTTCGTTTCTCATTTGGGGCAGACTTCACAGTTTAATTTTATAGACAATACAGCTCTGATGAGTGTTGCTCAGCAAAACACGGGCTCAGACCCTGGACTTCTGTTTAACATCATTCCTCTTTCAACTTTATCAAGCCCACTAATTTGCTCCTAAGATGGTTATTCTATATCATTTTTATTCCAACACAGGAAGTTGGAGTGGGCATTTCGAGTAGTGATAAACAACTGCTTACTATTCCCACATACTACAGAACAGTTCCTGAGTTTGGAGCTTGGCTCCAGCTTCCCATTCCAGTGTCCTGCTGATAATGCAGACCCTAGAAAGCAGCAATAATGGCTGAACCCATTGGCTTCCTGCCACCCCCATAGGCGACCTGGATTGAGCTTCAGGAAGCTGGTTCCCACCCTGGCCCAGTCTTGCTACTGAGGACTTTGGGGAGTGAAGTAGCAGATGAGTCCATATATGCTTTTTCTGACCCAAATACGTATGTCACATAAAGTACAGATTCAGGAGATATTAAAGGACTGTCTCACAAGGTGGGCTATCTGCTCATAGGCAAGAACAGAACTGAAGATCCTTCTGCACACTGTGCAATGGAA
The DNA here is from genome assembly GCF_017591425.1 of Ochotona curzoniae. NCBI lineage: Eukaryota > Metazoa > Chordata > Mammalia > Lagomorpha > Ochotonidae > Ochotona > Ochotona curzoniae. Next base: position 2,680,710 of record NW_024466312.1, on the reverse strand, counting down.
ACCTCATGGAGAACATGCCCAAAAGAAAGCACGAAGTACTTCCATCTTCATAAGGATTTGGCTTAAAGATTTTTATATTTAAAAAACAGAGAACAGCTTTGGGTTGACATGAATTTTTCTTTAAACCAATTCCTTTAAAAACATTTTGCCTAAAATAAAGTTCAGAGGGGGCCAATATTATGGCACATAGGCTACGTTTCTGTCTGTGGCACCAGAAATTCATATGGGTAGGGTACAAAAGCCGATGACTCCACTTCCAGTGTAGCCCCCTGCTGATGACCTGGGAAGGCTGCGGTGAAGAGCCCAAGTCACTGGGATCGTTTTAACTTTCACTGACTCAGTTATGCTTTCCCTAAGAATCAGCCCTAGCAGGCTAGATTAAAAAGCATAATTAAAAGATTGGGTTTAGGTTTGGCCGTGGCGCTAGGGTGAAAGCAGCCCTCAGCAACATGGCAGCCGCAGGGGGGTACCTGAGCCAGGTCGGACCAAATGCTTCAGACTCTGGCCATGGACACCGTCGCCATATGGTGAACAAGTCCTGGGCTTTGGGTGGCCGGTGCACCCATTGGGCGACAGGCTCTGCCTGGGGCTACCTGACGGTGAGCTCTGGAGCTTTTAGGGTATGAAAAACTGCTGCCTAGAGACATCCATGGATAAAGCCAATGTGAGTGTAATAGGTGAGGGACAAATCCTGTGTGATTCAATGGGGTCAGTGAGCTTGTAGAAGCATGGGAACTGAGACCTGGTGGTTTGGAGAGGAGAGTCTGTATGATCTGTTTGGGTCAGACTGATTCACCAGCCCACTTGGGAATCCTGAGATAGGATGGTAGCATAGAACATCACTGACTGCCACACACCAGTCCACGTGAAAGCTATGGCTGAGGGCATGTCTGGTAGGGCTACATCCCAGTACCTGACTAAGTGTCAGAATAAGGGATGGGTGTCATTAGGAAGGGTCATAATACTAACCAGCACGCAAGAGAACCAGGTCCAGAGAAAGATTCTGAGGGGGGATAAATGGACCCAACAATGTGAAAATACAAGTCCCTCTGGTTAGCTTAAGAGTTGGGGTGGTGATTCATGGAACCTGCCATCACTCACTGATAAAAATCCAACAACAGTCTGGGCAGGTTAAGGCAGCAGCACCCAAATGTGCATCCTAAAACAGGGTGTGGGGTGGGCCGGGCTGCAACGTTCACCAGCTCATGCAAGGCCATGATGGAAGGGTAGACTATGTCGGACACTGGCCTGACACCCACTGGTATATATGAGATCTGGGTCTAGGAGTGAATTGAGTGGGAGAAGTTGGGAAACTCCCCTAGTGGGTCATAACTCACTGATGATCACATGGTCCAGGCATGGGGGTCAGACAAGCTAGGAAAAGTAACTTCAATAGCTGGCTAATGTATGGGTTGGTTACAGAAGGGGCTGGACCAGGCAAGGCCGAGAAACCTTAACTCACAACCAAGAATAGAAATCAGACTGGAGCACAGGTCATGCCAAGCTAGGCTTTTACACCTACTGGTCTGCATGAGCCAGGGATACTAGGCCACAGCATCTAATGCAAAGGCTGAGACAGATGAGGGGCTAAGCCAACTGGGTCAGAGCAACCATTGGTATGTGCATAATCTATGGCTGGCAATAGGCCCAGTTGGGGAGCTATGCGAGTACACCCTTGCTGGGTTGGGGTTTCCACTGGTGGATGCGGGGATTGGAATGGGGGCTGTGTTCTAGTCTGGATATGGCTGCAGTGTCGTTTGGCACAAGTGTAGACCAGGGCTGGGCACACCAAGCCAGACTAGACTCCAGCACCATTTGGTGCTCTGGAGGACCAGAATAGATGTAGGATGGACTAGGCTAGGTCTCTGCCCCAACAGAGCCATGTGTGAGCTGTGTCTGGGTATGGACAAGCGTTGGCTGGGCTGAAACATCCAGCAGTAAGAACTGGAATGGGCTGAAGGGCAGTCAGGAAAGGCCACTGTTACTGCCAGGACAGGGAGGTAGACTAAGTAGGACTGGCTCATGGACCCACCAGTATGTGCAAGATATGGCATTTGGGGAGGTTCTATGGAAGAGCTTGGAAAACTAATCTGTCAGGACATAGTACCTGAAGGTGAGCACAAAAACCATGATAGGGAGCAGCCCAGAGCAGGCCAGGGAAAGGTACCCACCAACATATATTTGGCATAAGTTGGGGGTAGACCAAACTGAACCAGTTCACATTAACCGCAGGTGAATCTGAGCACCAGAACAGAGTGTGGATTGGGCCAGGTTCAGCAGTAATACTTACCAGTGCACATTACAGCTGGGATTGGGTTCCTTCTGGACTGGGTTAGGCTGTAACCTCCACCAGCATAAGCTGGAATTGGCGGTAGGCCAACCAGGGCCAGGCTACAGCACCCACTGGCAAATGTGGAGGCAAGGAAGGCCATGCCAGACTGGGATGCAGCACCCAACCAGCACACATGAGATCCAGTGGGTGAGGGGGCAAAGCTGGTAGGGGGAATGTGGACAGCTCCTCTGCTGGACCACCATTCCCACTGGAGAGCGTGAGTTTTGATGGGGGCAGACCAGACCAGGCAGGGCTACAACACCTGTGGGCCTCATGTGGGCTAGGTCAGGAACAATCCAGGCTAGGCTGACTGGTCCAACTGGTGCAAGCAATAATTAGAGTGGGTGAGGGTTGGTTGGGCTTTGCTGCAGCATCAATTGGCAGAGGCTGGCACTGGGGACTTAATCTGACAAGTTAAACTGCAGAACCACCTGGAGAGTGCATGATCCAGGAGTGGGAGTGGCCCAGTAGGGAAACAGTTCTCACCTCCCTCTTTGGGCATCAATGCCACTGGAGAGCATGAAAACCAGGACTTGGGCAGCAGTGGCTAGACAGAATGGCACCCACCAGTATGTGTGTGGACTGGATAGTGGGGCTGGTTGGGTTGAACTAGACTTCAATGCCCATTGACATGCATGTGAGCTAAATGGGATGTGGGACAGACTGGACCAGTCTGCGGTACATACTGGCAAGTATGGGAACCAGTGCAGGGGGCAGGCCTGGTGGGGGTTATTGCGGGTTACTCCAACTAGGCTGCATCTCTCACTGGTTTGCGAAAGGGCCAAGTGTATGGTGGGCAGAATTAGGCTGAACTGCAACACCCATCGGTTCACGTAGAAGGCAAGGCTGAAAAACAGATCTGTCCCAGCAGTTGCAACGACCAGCACATGCATAAGCTGATTGGAGCAGCAGACTGTGCTGAACCCTGTACTGGCATTCATACACAAGAATCAGGTCTGGGATCAACTCGGATGAGGTTTCTTTGGAGATGCCTCCAACTGAACTGCTGATGTCAGAATCCCAACCATGAAGAGAACTGCAATCCCCATGGTCTGACCATGGAGTGCAGGTTTTGAATTTAAGCCTCCTTAGAGGTTCAGATGGAGCAGTGACAACATATCCAGGTGCACATGAAGGATATGGCAGTGCACTCGAACCTGCAGAGGACACCTGGTACCACAACAGAGGACAGAGACAGAACAAATCAATCAACTACCCCAGCCATGTTTGGCAGTGAAAATCTTGGCAAACTGAGACTCTAAGGTGAACTGTGTCAGCCACGGGATTCTGGAGAGATTCCATCATGCTTTGAATGGTGAGATTGACAGCAATTCAGAACTGTTGAACTAACAAAGCCACTTGAACAGGACTCTTGGAGCGTGCCCCACGTCAGGAACCTGGGATGGGTGGGAGGCTGGCTGGGGCTTCTCTCTTTATCTCCCCACCCCACTCCCTGTACCCCAATTACAGAAAAAAAAAATGTAGTAACCATGATCTTAGCCACTTTCCTATAGCCCTTAACCCTTTGTGCCTTAATCAACTATGTAAGGACTATCAAAATAAAATAATTTTTAAAAAAGATTGGGTTTAGGCACAAAAGTGTTTAGGTTCAAAAGTAACAATTCAAGAAAAATCAGATTTTTTAAAATGAGGTTATATAATCATAAATAACATTGAATTTAAAAAAGCAAAGCTACAGTTTTGAAATTTTACTTAGTCTTATTGTGCTTGGTTTGGCATGAAATGGATTGTGTTTCTATATTGTTTTGAGCTCTTATGACCTAAATGAATTATGCAAATTAAGCTGTATGATGATATCAGTATAAGCCTGTAAGGCATCGATGGAGGTGAATGAAGAAATGATCAGGTGGAAATTACAAGCATAGGAAATGACTGTTATATTTAATTATATTTCCATTGAATATACTGTTCCATGTCTGGTTGTATGAAACTCATTAAAGTGATTAAGAAACATCACATCAGCACACATAAGTGCTAAAACTGCTTCCTGTTCAGTTGGTTCCCATTACCATAGCAGGGAAAGTGACAAGCTACTATTAAAAAATCCAATCTTCAGAAGAGGCAATTCAACTATTTGAAAAAAAAAAGGCACTGTCAGAATGTCACATGTACAAAAAGATTTAAAGGTGACCATTCAGGCTGACAAAGGAGAAGCAGCACAAGGATGGCTCTAGCCTTGCACGGGGAAGTCCAAGTGCCCAGCACTTATATTTGAAATGCAAGTTATTTTCATGGCTACATCATCCCACGCCATATCATCTTTAAAATGAAAGATTCAATTTCAATTGCAAACAAAAATCTAGACAAATTTGCAATGAAGAGAAGAAAATGCCCCCAAGTAATAAAAGAGCAAGAGAAACAGAGCTGCAGCTGAAAACCCCACATGAGAAATTCCGTTTTTTAACACTCCTCAGTAGAGTCAGATAGCAGATATAAAAGCATGTTTTACATTTCCTTGAATTCCTTTCTACTTGCTCTTTAGAGGCATAGAGGATTTACCAACCTTAGGAGACACGTTTATCTGTAAAAGAGCTCTTGTGTGGAGTCCCCCTAAAGGTTGAAATTAGCATTGGTTGCAGACTGTCAGGGAGGATGAAGTCACCATGTGACACACCCTGGAGCCAGTCACCTGTCCTGCACACTGCCCAGTCCCCTACCGCAGGCTCCCTTGGGTCAAGGGCATCAAGGGCCACGGATGCTGTTTGTGTCATAAACCATTCAAGAGGGAAGCACTGCCTGTCACAGCAGACCAGCCACAGAACTTTAAAGTGAAACTTGCCAGTCTGTGATCCAGCACTGGTTGTGAGATGCTGAGCCAAGCAATGGACTCCCACTGTTAACTCAAAAAACCTCTTGTATGTGATGGAGACACTGGAACTCTCACATACTGTTGTTGAAACCGTAAAGAGGTATAGCAACTTTGAAAATCTGGCAGCTCCACAAAGCCAAAGCGAGCATAAGACCCTACAGCTCCACATCTGGGTCATTGCCATGAGAACTGAAGACGTGGGTTCACACCAAGACTTATATGCAAGTGTTCTTTGCAACATAATTCACAACAACACCATTCAAAACATGGAAAGAAATAAAACGTCAGTCACTGCAAAGATGAACAAATGCAGTGCATCCATATAATGGGATAAAATTTGACTGCAAGAAGCAAGAGTACTGAACAACACTGCAACATACACCTTCCAAACAGAAAGACATGGAGGATAACACAGTGTGTGATCCATTTATGTGAACTGTCCCAAACAGGCAAATCCAAAGATAGGTGAGAAGTAGGTAAGACCACAGGAAGAAGAGAGAATGGGGGAATATGGATGGTAGATACAGGATTTTTCCTACCTCCTTTTTTTCTTTCTTCATTTCTTTCTTTCAGATCTCTTTATTAATGTGAAGGCTAGAGTAACAAAAAAATGGGGAGAAATAAAGAGGGGAAGAGAGAGATAAAGAGAATATGAATCTTGCGTCTATTGTTTGTTCACTCCCAAAATGTCCACAACAGCCAAGGGCAGGCCACCAAAGTCAGGAGCCAGGAATTCCATCCAGGTTCCTTCCTGAGTGACAGGACCATTACTTGCTTCCTCCCACACACAAAGCAAGAAGCTGGAGGCAGAGGCAGGGTTTGACCTCAGGTTTTCTGATATAGGATGTCGGTGTCCCAAGCAGTGACTTAACTCCAAGGTCCTTCTGCAATGGTAGGATGTTTCTTGCACTTTTATATGTGTATTATTTGCTTCGATCTCTTGTTTGAGGTAAATTTGTGCTTAGCAAAATACTTGGTTAGAAAAAATGGGATTTAATACTATCTAAGAATAGAAGTCACTAAGATTGTAAAGACCTGTGGATTTTTGTTCTTTGAGAAGGGCCCCTGTGTTGGCCTGAGAAAGAAGGTGCCTGGGAATGATACACGGGGTCGAAGAACAAGGCAACAGCTGGAGGAGTGAAGGCATCGCCATTAGGCTGTGATCACAAAATGAAAAGGGTCTGATTGTTTCTTTGTATCCCAGGGAATCCACACACCATCACTATCACCAAATTAGATGCTGTTGATCAATTCATATATATATATTACATTAGAGGCTTCCTCTTCCTTTGTATCGTTGAAATGACAAACAGAAGATTACAATGCAATTTATTGAAACATCAATGAATCTCCAGTCTTGGAGTTCAGAACGCAGTACAAATAGACTGTATTAGTGGGGTGGGAAAGTGGGTGAAAATTCTTATCTTACTAAAGAAAATACATCAATCAATTCAAAACAACACTAAGGAAAAAGATAAGATGCATCAAACTTAACAGAAGTAATAACAGTCTAAATCTAGCAATAATTGAAATATATATCAATTGCCTGAATGCGAAGGTAAAGGTTGACAAAATGCATTTTTGCCAGGCTGAAACCAGGAGCCAAGAGGTCCAGCTGGATTTCACACATGGGTGGCAGGGGATCCGGGAAGCTGGATCAGAAGTGGAGCAGCTGGCCACGACAACACTTACTGGAAGATATGTGGGGAGAAAGGTACCCTCCATCACTGTTGCTGGAGTGTAGGCTAGAACAACCACTGTGGAAATCAGTATGAAGAGTACTATATGAGAACTGGAAGGAAGGAAGGAAAGAAGGAAGGAAGGAAGGAAGGAAGGAAGGAAGGAAGGAAGGAAAGAAGGAAGGAAGGGATGGAGGAAGGAAGGAAGGAAGAAAGAAAGGAAAGAAGGAAGTGAGGAAGGGAGGGAGGGAGGAAGGAAAGAAGAAAAGGGGAAAAAGCTTGTCAGGCACTTAACACAGTACTTAAATCACAACTTGTCATATTCACATCCAGGACTCAAGTATGCCACCCATACAGGAAAACTGGATTAAATCCCTGGTTCCTAGCTTTGGATGGGAGTTCTCTGTCTTTATGCCCCTGCCCTTCAAACAAACTAAAAAGGAAAAAAAAATCAATTGTAACCATAAGCATGTGTGTCGTTAGCCTCAAATACATATGATGCAAACATGTATATCCATGAGAAAAACGGAAAAATCATCCTCATTAGAGGAGCTTTAGCATCCCTTTCCAAATTATCAACACATAAAACTAAAAATAGTCATCTGACTACAGCTATCAATTATAAACAAAGAGAAAACCAAAGCACTTGAACTTAGCCAGAAGACCAAGAAGGGACAAAAGTACAGAGTAAACACCACTACAGGAATGTAACAGAGTAGAAAAAAAACTCCACAGGACCAAATAACTGGTATTTCAGTCAATAGAGAACCAAAAACAGTGTTAAAGGAGGGACTATTAAATTAACCAAGCTGAGATATGCCCATCAAATACAAGGTGGGTAGGACTTATACCAGGACTTGGGCAGCAGTGGCTAGACAGAATGGCACCCACCAGTATGTGTGTGGACTGGATAGTGGGGCTGGTTGGGTTGAACTAGACTTCAATGCCCATTGACATGCATGTGAGCTAAATGGGATGTGGGACAGACTGGACCAGTCTGCGGTACATACTGGCAAGCATGGGAACCAGTGCAGGGGGCAGGCCTGGTGGGGGTTATTGCGGGTCACCCCAACTAGATTTGTGTGAGGGCCAAGCATGAAGTGGGCAGGTTTGGGCTGAACTACGACAACCATTGGTTCACGTGGAAGGTAGAGCTAAAAACAGATCTGACCCAGTAGTTGCAATGACCAGCATGTGCGTATGCTGATTGAGGCGACAGACAGTGCTGAACCCTGTACTGGCAAGTACACACAAGAATCAGGTCTGGGATCAGCTCAGATGAAGTTTCTTTGGGGATCCCTCCAACTGAACTGCAGATGTCAGAATCCCAACCATGAAGAGACTATGTCAACCAGTGGATTCTGAATTGATTTCATTGTGCTTGGAATGGCAAGATTGGCAGCAATTAAGAACTGTTGAACTATCAAAACTGCATGAGCAGAAACCTCACAATGTGCCTCACATTGGGGATATGGGATGGGTGGGAGGCTGGGTGGGGCTTTCCCTTTGTTTCTCCCCTGACCCCAGATACAGGGGCAAAAGTGATGATATTAGTGTAGAAACAATGGTATTACCTACTTTCCTATAGCCTTTAACCCTTTGTATCCTAATCAGCTAAGTAAGATTATTGAGAAATAAATAAATAAAAAGTTAAATAAATAAAAAGTTAAATAAAAATTTTAAAATAATCTACTTGGTAAGCTCCATTAGTAGCTGATTTATTTTGATTTTCTTATTTTGCTGCACCTAGCAGAAGCTCAAGAAATGTGCATTTCATTTCCTTGGCACGGCTTCCCAGTGCCTCCATCATGTTTGAAATGCAGAAGGGCTCTTCTAACACACTCTCCATCATATTACAAATCTATATTTTGGGCCTGGCACAATAGCATAGTGGTTAAGGTCCTCACCTTGCATGCCCGGGATCCCACATGGGCGCTGGTTCTAATCCTGGCAGCCCTGCTTTCCATTCAGCTCCCTGCTTGTGGCTTGGGAAAGCAGTTTAGGACAGCCTAAACCTTTGGAACCCTGCACCCGCGTGGGAGACCTGGAGGAAGCTCCTGGCTCATGGCTTTGGATTGGCTCAGTTCCAGCCGTTGCAGCCACTTTGGGGGGTGAACCATGAAATGGAAGTTCTTCCTCTCTGTCTCTCCTCCTCTCTGTGTATCCGCCTTTCCAATAAAAATAAATAAATCTTAAAAAAAAGAAAAACTATATTTTGCGTTGGGAGCCCCCAAAGCCCATGACTATGAAAGGAAACAACAACAACAACGACAACAATGTGGCATCCTGCAGGTTCCACCCAAGAGAAGTCCGGGTAGCCCTCAGACATGACGGCCAGCAGATCAACAGGAACTCTGGTAGTGGCACATCAGGCACCCTTTCATACAGCGTGGCTAAGAATTCAAGGCTGCAGGGACAGCAGTGAGCCGTGCATGCACTGAACTCAGCGAGGACTCCCTGAGCTCAGTGCATCGCACTGGTCCCACAGGAAAATAACCAACTCCCACTATATGCGTCAAAATAGGTCTGTACGGTACTAAGACCTAACGGCCAATAGGTTCTGGCAAGATAAATAGCACCACCAATCTGGCTATATAGGACACCTATGTCTCCCAAATCTTGGGAACTGCTCCAACCAGAAGTGGGAGAAAGGTTGTACAGATATTTAGGGAATGAAACAGTGGATAGCAGATCTTTCTCTTTCCTTCTCTCCATAAATCTGATCTGCCTTTCCAATAAAAATAAATAAATCCCTTTTTCCTGATGATGTTACATAGCAGAGAATGATGCATAGCAATGTGGACCACCAACTGGAGTGGGGTCAAGAGCAAGGTTAATCGGACTAGCCCATTGTTTTCCAATTTCTGTATTTTTCTTTCTGCATTTGGGGGAAGGAGGGAGATAAGGAGAGAAGCCACACACCCAGCATCCCAACTGCCTCAGTACCAGGAATGGGGGATGGCTACCTGATGTCATCCTGTGTCCCCCGATGTGGAACATTGTCTGAGAGTACTGCCCAAATGGTTTCGGTAGTTCTGAAATGCTATTGATTTTGTTGCTCTAAGGATGAGGGAATCCTTTCAAGGTCCATTGACTGACAATAGTCCATCTTAGAGTCCATTTTCCCAGATACTGTCAAAGCTGTCCAATTTGTTTTGCTCTCCGTCCTCTGCTTTGGTACTAGATGTCTTTTGCAGACTCCAATGAACTGCCATATCCCCCACGTGCATCTGGGCATGTCATCCATTGCACAGGCTTCCACAACTGATGAGCCCCAATTCTGACAAACGCACTCCACAGTCAGCCCAGATTCTGTAATTTTCCCCATGGTTGCTTTGAGTCCAGTAATCCAGCTGGGAGGAGGGAGTTAAGTCCCTATAGAAACCTCATCAGAGGTGACCCCAGACCTGACGCCTGTGTGTACCAGCCAGTATGGGCATCTGGCTCAGACCGTCATTCTCATCAGCCTATACACACTGGCGGTTGTAGAAGTCGGGTCCGTTTTGCTCCAGCCCCATCTCTTATGCAGCCCATCCCTGCCCACCACACACACCAGTGAGAACTGCAGCCTCATCAAAGCGATCCCTGGTAATACCTACCAGGCATACCCCCAGCCATCATTCCAATAAAAATAATCTTTTTTTTTTCTTTTTTAAAGCAAACTGGTAGGCTTTTTGGTATGATAGATGTATTGTGACTATTGGCAATACCCACCAAGCATGCCCCCAGCCATCATTCCAATAAATATAAATAATTGTTTTTTTGCTTGTTTGTTTTTTAAGCAAACTGCTAGGCTTTTTGGTGTGAAAGATGTATTGTGACTATATATTTCCATTAACTGACCTTTCATTTTCCTATAGATTTACAGAAACTGTTGTGAAGATAAATGGCTTCAATATACCTCACACCTCGCTTTCTCTTTGTTATTCCTTCCATAAACATAGTACCTTTGTTGCAGTAAATGAGGCAATATTGATACATAGTAACTACATTTGTTTTTTCAGCCTCATTTCCTTCTCCCTAATGTTCTTTTTCTGCTCCAGTATGTCACCCAGGACACATTACATTTAGTCATCATGTCTCTTTCAGCTCCTCTAGATTATGAGTTCCTCAGATTCCCCTTGCTTTTTATGATCTTGACAGTGTTAAGGTATTTTATAGAAGATCATTCGGCTAAGAATTTGTTTTTGTCATGATTAGAACTGACCTACACATTTTCAGAAAGACGGCAGAGCCAAAGGACACCCTCGTTTTCAACTACATGCTGTCAATGTGACATCCGGTTGGTACTGGCCCTGCTTGAAAGGGTGAGAAGTTTCCAGATTCTTTCCATATGGTTGCCCTTTATTTGCTGTCTGCTATCTTAATTCCTTGATAGGGAACTGCACTTAGAGTTCTATATAATTATAATTCTTCTGTATAAAAGACTTGCCTATTTATTCATCATTTACTTACACAAGAATAAGTTCATGGTATTTCATAGCTTCGGCTGAAACCCAACACTGCAGAATTTTATTGTCAGTAATTCTAGGTCTGGCCACTGGGAACTCTTTGTTGACTCGTGTCCTTTCACAATACCCTGATCATGTGGATGGTTGTAGGTTTTGGTTTCATGAAAAATATTGGCATTTCCTTTTCATACCAGACTATTTATTTTGTGTATTTCTTGCCAAGCCCAATAAATATATTTCTACTAAATACTCTAAGGTTATCTTTTGATTATCAGACTGAGATATTTACAGATTATATAGCCAGAGTTCGTTTCAAAATGATCAGTGATGAGTGGTAAGTGAGGAAGCATTTATCGTACTTGGATGATACTTACATGTGGTTTAGTTTTACTTTAATTTTGCCCAATCCAAATTTTCTATAATAGAGAACTTCTGAAAATTCAAAATGCTAGTCATAATTACATGTCAACAGCTTTGAGCACAGAGACAAATGATCAAATACTTCCCTAGGTGTCACTTATCAAAGAAACTGAAGCAGTGGCTGAGACAGGAGAGAGACAGGATTCCTTAAAGTAACCCTCCCCAACTAGATGAGCAACATCTCCACTGCAAATCAATCAACAGCAAGAAGTGTTTGGACTGTAACAGTAAAAGAAACCCCCCACCCCTGTTTGGGGATTTCCTCCACCTGTATATGTGTCCGGTGTAGCCTGATGTGCCAAATACGTGACCTCTTACGATGGTAGATAGTAGCAGGCAACACTGCTACTTTGTGTGGTGTGCCACCCAACCAGCAAATTAGGAAAACACTAAGCTGGATGCAAATTAAAGTGTCATGTGCTGAGGGAAACAAGCAGAACACCAAGTTGGGTGCAAACAGAAGTGTTGGATACCAAAGGTGAACTGCCATAAACTCTATGAACTCACCTCTTCTGAGGCCCAGTGCCATGGCTCAGCAGGCCAATTCTCCACCCTGTCCTGGCTGCTCCACTTCCCATCCGGCTCCTTCCTGTTGCCTAGGAAGGCAGCAGATGATGGCCCAAGGCATTAGGACTCTGCACCCTCATGAGAGACCTGGAAGAGCCTCTTGGTTCCCACATTTGGATCAGCTCAGTTTTGGCCATTGCAGCCATTTGAGGAATGGATCAGCAGATGGAAGACCTGTGTAACCTGCCTTTCCAATCAATAAATCTTCAAAAAAAAAAAAATTGGGGGGACCTGTTCAGCTGCTATTGGAGAACCAGTCAGTAGAACCTCTGCATGCCACCTCCCTTATGTTCAAGCACAAACCCCCAGTAAATCTTATCAGCTCTTGTCAATTTCTATTTGCAAGTGAGCCAGGGAACCTGCAGTTGGTAACAGAAATATTTACACAGGACGTTAGCTGGTGTCTCTGATCTAGTCATGGCTGATGAGACTGACTGCCCTGGACAAATCCTGCAGATAGTAAATAGGCACACTGGAAAAGTCTTAAAGAATAAACTTGAAGGGACTGAGATCAAGCAAAAGCTGCTAGAAGCCAGAAGACATCAACACTCAAGTATGCCAATTTTCTAAAAACGAATACACCCAGACAGATTAAGACTGCATCTTATATGTAAATCTTCTGTATAAATGGACTAGTTTAAATTTATACAGAAATGATAAGAATCTGGATAGGCAAAACAATATTTTAAAAAGAAAAAAAGTTGAGAAACACATGCTACTGGATTTCAATACTTTATAAAGTTATAATAGCATGGTGTTGGCACTGGGATAACCACAGCACGAATATAAAACAGAGCACTAAAATAGACTCACAAGTACATGTTATGTAAAATGAAGGGACAGGCAACTTCATGACTGGTGCAGGCATTTACCCGCATGGTTAATATGACCATTTAGGCACCTACATTGCAAGTGAGAGTATTTGGTTTCAATTCCTGATCCCAGCTGCTGATTAATGCAGACCTTGTAAGGCAGCAAATGATGGTTCAAATAATTGGATCCTTAGCATCTGCACGAGGTCTGGATGAATCCCGGCTTTGGCCTTGATCTGGCCCCGGCTATTGCAACCATTTGAGTGAACCAGCAGATTGAAATAGCTCATGAATTTTTAAAAATCAAAAGGCAATAAGGCAATTCAACAGGGCGATTCTTTTTTTTTTTTTTAACAAATGACTCTGGAACTGGGTAAATATATGTCAACAAAACTAAAATTTAACCCACATATCACGTTAAAACTGAAGCAGATGGCAGATTATTCAAGTGAGAACTGTACAACAATAGGAAAATAAAGAATTTTTATATAGTCTTTGGACATATAAGCAAATATTTCTAATTTTTAGGATTAAATACAGACATAATGAAAACATGAGATTCAGAATGAGATTATCATAAAGAATTTGAGATGGGTTGGGGCAAAGAACTTCAGCGTGCCAAATGATTAAATATGCTATATTAAGTCCAGCTTTTATTTTGGGTGGTAAGGGTTATGATTATTTAAGTTGGGTAAGCCTGACGTCCAAAATAGTCCTATTTTTCTGGGATCTGTATTCTTGCCTTTAACTGATTGCAAATATTTATGAGGTACCTGAGGCTTCATCCAATATATGCATATACCGTGTAATGGTCAGATCACAGTAAATATATCCAGCTCTGAAATGATCGATTTTTGGCTGAAAACACTGAAAATCCTTCCTTCTAGCCACTCTCTCCAGCCTCTGGCAATCACACCTTCTTTTGCCCTTAGCTTCTAGGAAACGAACTTGATTAGATCCCACGTGTGAGAGATTACAGAGTACTTGTCTTCCCATGCCAGGTTATTCCACGTAATGACTTCCAGTTCCACCTGCTGTTAGCCTAAATGGCAGGGAAGTATCCTCTTTATGATGAGAAAGTGTCCCACATTCACGTGCCACATCCCCTTCAGTCACTCAACAGTTGGGATCCTCAGGCTGTTTGTGTTTCTTGGCTATTGGGACTAGAGTTGCAATAAACATGGGAATGGAATGTTATTTCAACATACTGATTTCATCTGCTTTGGATATACACTAATGGATGCACCCTTTTCAATCCTTTTTAAAAGATTGTACTGCCTAACAATGTTTGCACAAATACTAAGAATGATACTATAAAATACCTTAATTAATTATAAAGGCAAGTGACAAAATGGAGCAAAATAATCTATTCCTTCACAACTTCAAAAAAGAAAAGTAAAATTCCATTATTATTCTGAAGATCTGGATATACAGTGTACAATTGTAGACTCAAAATGGTAGTGGTTGGCACACTTTCATATGTAAGCACAGCTAGATAAAACAGCATTCATACAACAACTTCTCTCCTTGTCTAGGATGGCTAAGTCACATAGCTGGTAGATAGTATAAGCCAGACAGGCTTTCTCTCAATATGCAGGATGGCCCATATCTCCTTGTATATGGCCTTGGTTTGACCTCACAGGAAACAATCTGAGAAACTAAGGCTCTATTTGCTATGACTTATGACATTTTCCCAGGAAGTCACACACTCTTTGATTTATTTCACAATTTTCAGCCCTATTTCGGTGTGGGAGGGACCAAACAGCAGCTGCAAGATTAACTGATGATATAAATGGAATTAAGGTCATCAGGGAGAGGGTAGGTCAATGACATGAGATAGGACAGAAGCATGTGTTGAGGCAAATGATGCCAAAGGGGTTTAGTGGACTAGGGGTGCAATGTGTGCGTCAGGACCACACACACAAGCTCATCAAAGCCCTGCCCTCCCATGGTGCCCTCTTTTGGAGATAAGGCCCTATGTCATTCTGGGGACCAAACTTTGATGGCATTTTGTTGCTCCAGAGGGGTGAATCTAGAACTGCTGACATAATGGGTAGCATTTCACTTAGCACGGAGGTCTGGTTCATGGAGGAAGGAATCACAGGGATTGCCCTTTCATGTTTCCAGCTCATGGGTGATCATGTGCTTTGTGTTCAGAAAGTAGAGAAGCAAGATTTATTTTTATTGCAAAGTCAGACACGCATATATAGCGAGAGGAGGGGAGACAGAGAAAGATCCTCCACGTGATGATCCACTCCCCAAGTGACCCCAATGGCCGGAGAAGTACTGATCCAAAGCAGGAGCCAGGAGCTCTTCTGGGTCTCCCACGAGGGCACAAGGTCCCAAAGACCCAAGCCGTCCCTGACCACTCTCCTAGGCCATAGCACTGGCACCAGAACCAATGCCCACTTGTGATCCTAGCGCACTCAAGGCGAGGACTCCAGCCACTAGGCAACCGCGCTGGCCCAAGAAACAAGGTTTTTATCAGACACCAAGCATGAGAAGAATATTTGTGATCAACGCCACATCCTTTGAAATGCTCACAGCTCCTTGCTACCCAGGTTCACTGGTGCCGGACAGCGTTTCTGCTCCCAACAGGTGACACTGCGGATGGGCTAAGCCCCAACAGCTCAGGTGTCCTTGCCTTGCTCATACCCAAGCACTTAAATCACGTGACAGTCTTAAGAGCCTGCCTCTTTAGGATGAATAAATCCCAACCTCCAATGACTACAGATCCACTGATTAGATGTAACATTTTATTTCTTTCTGAAAAGGCATGTTCAAAATTCTTTGTACCTACACAAAAGCAACCCCCTGCACACAGATGTGATGACGTCAGTGGTGGAAGAGGCGAAGATTCGTATGAGCGAGGATGATTCCTAGTTCATCACAAGCCTCAATGACAACTTTGTCAGCAGCAGAACCGGACGGAGCAGCAATGTACGCCACGCCACTCTGGGGGAGAAATAGAGGGTGACTTTCAAAATAGAATTGCATGGATAATCAAAACCCTCCTCTGTAAAGAATCAACCTGCAACCTAAATGGCAAAAATAATAGTACCTGGGTCCAAGGCCTCTCCAGATATTACTGATGTGTAGCACACAGCCACCAATTGGATACTGTACTCAAATTTAAGAACCACAAGCAGGGTTTCTGATATGGTCGCTTCATAAAGCTCACTTTTATGCAAACAAACCCAATTCCACACTTACCCTTTTCGCTCTATCCACATTATCCCTGAAGGGAAAGAAGGCATCAGAGCTGACAGAGACTCCACTCAGTTTGTCAACCCACTCCTTCTTTTCGACCTCCGTTAACATTGCAGGGACTTCTTCAAAGAGAGCCTTCCACTTGAGTACGTCTTCATCCTAGGGGAACAGCAGGTCGGGGAGGTGAGTCTGACATCTCAGCTTTCAACTTGATGCACATCACAATGCCAGGAAGCATCGGAGCATCTTTTCTGCCATCTCCATTATCAAACAATGACTTGATTCCATTCGAATTCGTATTTTTGAGAATTTCTGCCATGCATGCTGTTCGGACATTAGTCAGGGTGCCACTGAAGGCCATGTGTTAAAGGCTTGGCTCCTCCTAAAGCCTTGGGTGACTGGTGGGAGCTCAATTCAGTGACACTATTCAGAGGCAGGGGTCGCTAAGGTGAAGGCCCTGTCACTGAATCACGGTGGCTTTATGAGGCCGCACAGACACGCACACACACTCCCTCTTGCATGATGCTTTGCCCCCTCAACAGATGCATGATGGGACCACTTAATTCTGACTGAATCTCTAAAACCAAGAGCCAAAACAACTTCTCTTGACTGCATAAGTGGCTTGCTTCAGGTAGCTTATTATAGTATTGAAAGACTGATGAACAATGTGTTTTGGAAAGATTTCACTAAAGAAAACTTTACCAAATAGATCATCTATCATTTTGCTTTGTAGCTGTACTTTGTTTTTGAATCTGCCACTGAATCTCTATGTAGCAAAGCAAGCAAAAAGAACATCATACTGCAAAGGTATTAAGAGATAAACTTCCATAATCAATCTGGAAACAATGATTGACAACCAAAAACTATAACTCAAACATGAGCTGTAGACAAATGAAAAACATGACTCAGAATATTTGCTATGGGCTGTTTTTATGTTCTCTCTGAAGGTGATGCTGCACCTTTGAGGCAACAGTGTTCAGACAAGAGGCCTCCAGGAGCTACGCGGCCACGAGCCTCTACAGGAGTGCAGGAATGTCTTCTGAGGCTCCATGGGCTGGTCTGTGCCCCCCAGCCGGTGGAGACGGGCCATTCATATCCTGCAGAGGATCTGCAGCAAGTAGACAGCGGCTCTCATCAGCCACCAGGCCCGCCAGCTAGGCGGGTGAACTTCCCCAGTTTCAAATTGTGAGAACTAAATGACTGCTTTTTATATATTTCCCAGCCTGTGGTGCACTCCTATAGCAACACAGACACTAAGACTAGCATGCATATTTAAAAAGGCGCTTCCATTCTGCCTGACATTTTGGTGCTAACATACTTTTATTCTAGTTCACAAAGAAATACACTTCCAGAATTTCTAGGAGGGGTTTACTGGATGAAAAGCTGCTGGAGATGCCTCCTGGCTGCCAGGCTCACACTCTGCAACGTGGGGATTCAGGGATGCCCGTGGGAATCCTGGTTCCTGCCAGGCTAACTCAGCACGGGCTGAATGCACCCCAGAAGAGCACCCAGTTTTTCCTAGCCAGACATCTTTGATTACTGCCAGAATTTCACTGAACTCTCATGAGGCCCAGAGACCCAGAGACTGCCAAATCTTGGTAGGCTATCCTACCGCCTAATTCTACATTACCTCCCCCAAATGTAAGATGGTGAGGACCAGGAAAAGTAAGAGAAACTGATTGACTTGCTCACGGAACTGGTACAAAATACAGCTGTGTATCTGTGTCAGGTAATCTGTGTTTAGCACCGAGCACACACCCACCATGCAGTCAGAGCTGGGCCAGGAATGGTGAGATTCCTCAAGTTTTCAAGTGAAAAGTTGCCTTCCAAAACTTATCACCAAGAGGGGAAGTACAAAACAAAACCAGTGGCCATTCCTTTCTTTTTCTTTTTTTTTTTTTAAAGAGGTTTATAGGTTCAGAAAGCGATAAAGAAAGTGAACTAGAAATAATAATTTAAAAAACAAACCAACCACCCAACGGTACCAGTGAGAAGTTCTGATGAGCAACTCTAAATGATTCCGAATGTTAAGGGAAGGGGACTGGCTAGACGCAGGGGGGCAAAGTCGGTGGCACACGGAATGCTGGGCTTGTTCACGCAGGTTGTCCAGGACCCAGTGACGAGCCTCTTACCTCGCCGATGGTTCCAGTCACATACTGGTCGATGGCATTGGAGATCTCCGCTCGCTTCACGCCCGCCTTAAACTTCATTGAGAGCACCTGCGGGTGGTGCCGAAGCCACCAGTAGTTGGCCTTATCCCCTGCCAGGCGTGTGCAGTGTATCCGGGACTGCTGCCCCGCACCGATGCCAATCACCTGAGGAAGATGCGTAAGATGAATGCTCTTTCCAATGACAAATTCCTCTCCAACGATCTTTATGAGCATTTCCCAAAATATACCTGCTAATTCTGTTGAAGATTCGAAAAAAAAGAAGTGATTCTTTAAGTCACTAAAAGGGGGAAGGTAAGAGGTTTATAATGACTAAATGTTCCTTTTACCTCAATGATAATGAATATATGTCTTAATATTCCAGAATTTTCTAAAACTATTAAAACTACACCGCGGCACAGAGGATTAAGCTACCAATGGTAGCATCAACATCCTATATAACAGCTGTTTTGAATCCTGGTTACTCCACTTCAGATCCAGATCTCAGCTAATGTGCCTGGGAAAGCAACAGACTGGTCTATGTCCTTGGGGCCCTAAACTCACATAGAAGACCTGGAAGAAGGTCCTGGCCTGTCTTGGCTTCACCCTGGCCCCAGCTCCAGCCTTAGTGAACATCTGGGAGGTAAACCAATAGATGGAAGACAGCTTTCTCTCTCTAACTGCATTTCAAGTAAATAAAATCCTTTTTTTTTTTTTAAAAAGAAAATCACATTATTAATGGTCTGAGGTAAGAATTATGAAAAGAAAACTATAAAAATAACTACAGTTATTTGAAAGCCTTTATACCAGATTTAACTTACAGCTCAAATATAATGGAATTGATGTGGAAAGGGTAAAAAGTACCTCCTAAGAACCTACCAAAGTTTCTTCTTTTCTTCTTCTATTCAAAAAGTTGAATTCTGAGAAACAATAACCTTAAGGCATAGATGTTTTCTGCGATTGGTGTCTCTAACAGCCTCCTGATGGTCTGCCTGAAGGCACCCTAAATGCCTAGGGGTGCTGCGGGCAACCTCCACCGCATCACCAGACGGTCAGGGAAGCCGCTACCCTCATGCAGCAAGTTCACCCTGGATGCATTCATTCTGCACGGCTTTCCTGGGACTTAACAGAGCCCATGGCAAAGATACCAGTCACTGTAATCTCCCGAAATGTGTTCATGGAGACTAGAAATCTTAAGTTGGAAATGACAGGAGTTCCAGGTCACTTGCTAATACCCACTAGTGGGCCAGATGGCTTCACCTACGCCACAAGGGGCTCAAGAGGCACTGCGAAAACAAAATGGCTCTCAGTGCTGCTCCAAGTACAGCAAAACCAAGTTCACCCTAGTTAAGAGAGGCCTTGGTGATCAAGCCATTCAACTTTATCGTCTATGATTTAGCATCTTAGGAAAGAGGTTAAATATCTTGCTTAACACCAAAGAAATGTTCTATATTGCAATTATGAAATTGGTAACACAATCACATAACTTATGAAAAGGGGTCACACCACACATTTTAAAAGGGTGAATTCTGCCACACACAGATTTGCCTCCAAGAACCCGATTGTAAAATTTCAGGTTAACTCCTGCTCTAGCTGCCTTTACACTCAAGAATCTTGGTAGCATAAGCAGTATTTGTGAAAATAGTACTGCAACCTGCAAAACTCTATCGGGTAACAGCATCCTCCGTTACTCCCTCTTCATTGGAAATGTCAGCATGTAGGGAGAGAGAGCGAGTAATGGAATTCAGTAACAGCCAGTGGAGTGTGACTTCAAAATGTGCAATTTAATGTAGGCGAGAGGCAACACAGATTTTCGTACTTGTTTCCAAAGATATTTCTTAACCACATTAGCCTGAGCAGTCTACAAGGTGCTGAGTAAATACCAACAAACTTGGCACAGATCCCCTTCCAAGCTATCCGGTGCCTGAGGCAGATGGACTTTGGAATGTGATTTTATGAAACACCAGTCCCCCTGAGGTAGGGCTGACAGCTTGGTTACCTGCCCGTTCTTGGCATAGCACACCGAGTTAGACTGAGTGTACTTGACAGCGATGGTGGCCACAATGAGGTCTCTGATGGCAGATTCTGGCAGCTAAAGAAACAGAATGGTAAACTGGATCAAGATCAGGCCCTTTAAACTTGACTCCGAGCTTCTTACCTACTACTAACGTAACGGACGTACAATATGCTTACAGCTCTCAAAACAGGAAAACGGACTGTTCACGCTACACATGACTACAATGTTGTAAGAAGATTAAGTATTTAGGATTATTAGTAGTGGAATTTGGCACAAGGCCTAATGTGCCACAGACACAAGCTAATGCCTTCTTGCAATAATTTTGGACTAAGTCTTGCATATCATACAGATATAACATACAACATCCTCTCTAAAACTCACAAGATTTTCTCAACAAGAGAGCCTCTAAATATCTGGAGACATGATAAAATTTATGCTGGGAAACAATACTGAGAACAATTTTCACAGATGCTACAAACCGCTGTGCTGTACTCACTAGGTCAAGACCAATCAGTGAAAACCAAAGTAGGATCAATTTCTGTTTCGTTTAGAATATTCTATGCAGGAACTACTGAAAATGTATTGCATATTAACATTATAAGTAGAACCAATGTAACAGTCAAAAATGCCACTGCTTTTAGTGAATACAAACTGGAAGGCCGGTGCTCCGTGCCCCGGTGCTGTGGGAAAAGGGTGGCAGCCGCAGCAGAGAGATTAGCCGGAAAGCAGTAATTTTGACTTCATCAAAATGGAAAACATCTACAAGACCTCATGTTGACAGAGTAAAGTCTGAGACAAAATATTTGCTAACCTCATACGACAGAGCTATTAGCTGTAACATATCTTAGAACTCTCAAAACTCAGTTACACAAACACTAACACGTCAACTTCTAGAAAATGGGCACATGACAGCAGGAGACAGCTCATGTAAAGGACAGAGAGACGCACTGAGCACGTGGGAAAAGCTGAACATCGTGAGGCTTTAGGAAATACAAGTTAATTTCAAACCCGTGAGACATTCACATTCAGTGAGACAATCAAAATGTCTTCAAGGAAAGTAGCAACACCCACAGCCGGGGAGGACACAGAATCACTCAGACCCTGGGGGTGGCGAGGACAAACAGCAGCTGCCTGAAGCGCTGGTGGCTCCGTCTAGAACCAGACAGGTACCCACTGCACTACAAAGCAATGAGCTCTACCGGGCATTCCCCACAGACTAGAACCTGCACATGCATGGAGAAGGATTAAGATTTACAGGAAGGCAGAAGAAAGAAGCAGCCGTTCAGAGGAGGTGGGGGCGGCAGGGAAGTGAGCCTGGCTGTAGAAGGGCACCATGGGAATTCCATCTTGACTCTGGCTTTCATGGCGAACCTGTGGGTGAGGCACTTCACTACAGTTCTACAAGATGCTATCGTTAGAGAAAAGGAGGTTAAGGGCTCTTCAGGAAGTTTGGAAATTCCAGGGGAACTTACAATTTTTATTTTAAAAAAGGGATGAGCATAAGGGGTAAGACCACTGGCTACAAGAGCAGCATGCTATGAGGGCGCCAGTTTGAGACCTGCCTGCTCCACTTCTGATCCAGCTCCCCTCTAATGCACCTGGGAAAGCAGGAAGGACATTCTATTAGAAAGGTCTCTCTATATACATCCCTCTTCCTCAGTAATTGCCTTTCAAATAAATAAGCAATCTTTTAAAAATTAGAAGTTTTAAGGTCTAGCACGATAGATTAAGTCCTCGCCTTGAATGTGCCAGGATTCCATATGGGCGCCGGTTCTAATTCCAGCAGCCCTGCTTCCCATCCAGCTCCCTGCCTGTGGCCTGGGAAAGCAGTCGAGGACGGCCCAAAGCTTAGGGACCCTGCACCCACGTGGGAGACCCAGAAGAAGCTCCTGGCTTCGGATTGGCTCAGCTCCGGCCAATGTGGCTGCTTGGGGAATGAATCATCGGGTGGAGGATCTTCTTCTCTGATTCACCTCCTCTCCATATATCTGCCTTTCCAATAAAAATAAATAAAAACATTTGTAAAAAATTATAACCCTTAAAAAAGCTGGTAGCATTCAAGAATTTATTATTGTAAGATGTTACTAATGTAATGCCTGCTTTATATGCTATTTAAGTCACCAACTCTTAATTCGATAATCCTGATTACATAAAGGATTAGTAACGAACAAGGCTGGTATTCTGAGCGAAGGTGAAAGTGTATGCAAATTGCAAGGAATGGGGTGATGGAGTAAGAGGGAAAGAATCTAGGTCTACAAACACCCAGAAATAGTTAACACAAAGAAAATAGGATCCAAGCACCTTCATAAGCACACTCTTTCCTCCTGTTGGCTGTCTCGGGATGGAAATGGTTCTAGACCTAATTAAAGACTTTGGGGCTAGAATTTTAACAAAACCCATTCCAGAAGAAGTTCTACAGAAAGTAAAAAGAAAATGTCAGCCATCGCTCTCATCCCACAGTTTCAAATTTCTACTAAGAAAAATTTCAGTATGTTACTATTGCTACATATGTCTTACATGCTTATTTTCTTTAAGATATTAGTTTTCCAAAGACAAACATGGAAGAACAATTGTTAAATCAAAAAACCATCAAATCAAAAGATGTCTTAATCATCATCCCATTAAACATGAAGACTAATTTTGAACAATCTCTAAGTACTGGAGCTAGACTATAAACTGCAATTCTTCATTCCGCTTTTCTTATGTGAATGACAAGAGACCAATCCTGCTCCAGGAACAAATGCAAAACGAAAGCACAGAGCAAGCAGCACAGGAAACCGTGACAGGTCCCAGAGACAAAGAAGCCAGAGGAAATGCACCTGACAATCGAAACTCTTCCTCTGAAAGCCAAGAGGCAAACAAGCAAACACAACTTTAGAATGCCAAGCAGGACACTAAGGGATGAAAACGGAGTTCCACAAACATCCAAGAGGGACACTGGTCAACGGCCAGGGCTTCAGGAGAGCTGGCGTGCCCATAAACAGAGAAGCCCTCAAAACCTGAGACCAAAATGCAAACCAAGTCCATTTTCACCAGGATGGTAATGATCAGCTGCACCATAACTGCCCAGCAGAGGCACAACGCAACTCAAAAGGTAAGCCAACAGCATCCGGGCCTCAAGGTGTCTGCTGTTTCCCCAAACACCTGATGCGTAGCACTCAATCAAAAAAATCCCAGACAACGAAGCAATGCCTTCAAAGCATCAGAAAAACCTGTCAACTTCAGACTCAGCAGCTAAAATACCTTCAAAAAACCAAGTTTGTACATGTAAGTGTGCGGTGTGTCTTTTTAAAGGCTTATTTCAGCACATTTGCTTCCTTACAGTGTAGCTTGACAGTCACTTCAGTAGCGTGCCTTGTGTACTGAGATGAGAACCCAAACCCAAGAGTCTTCATTACTACCCTAGGATGACAAGAAGTACAAGCGGAAAAACTGCCATGCAAAGGCATTGATCACAACACAAAAAAACAAAGAAAAAAAGCTAACAACAACAACAACAAAACATTCATCAGAGGACTGAAAATAGAAGCAAGCTAAATATCCTTGGTACCGTATGGCCTTTCCAACAGTGGTGTGGGTGTACACTTCCTGTTACGGAAAACACCTGCAGGCTGCTGGATGGGAAGAAGCACAATTCTAGAAGACACGATCTTACTTACGTATAACTGAAGATGAGCATCACACACGTACAGAATATTCTAAGATGGTCTTTCACTATTTAAGCACTCAGGCTCACCTGACAACTTAATGTGCTAACCGTATGCATACCGACCACCTCTCAATACGGGCCTTCATCAATGTATCAACAAGCATTTACTTCAGATACTGTCCACCTACTTCTTTATTCTTGGTGACAACGTTGCTGAACAGTGATCTGTCAACGACACCATTATTTCTCTTCTGACTTAAACGAAGACCAAAGAGAGTTCGAACTTCATTTTCATCCGGTTTGTAAGATGCATCCATCTAAGATACAAATACAAAAAGCTAAAAGTTAATCAACAGCACTCAAGATAATTTTATTAATATGTACAATGTATTCATTAGAAATACTAGCTGTATTATTCTAACCTAAACATGTGTAAGATCAGTTTTATACGGGTATGATACAATGGCCATGCCCCATTATTTTGCTCCAAAATCTAAAAGTATTACAACCCTGTAGCGTTTTATACAATTTACAATTTATATATAGCATTAAAGCCAAATGATCCCATGAATCTTTGATTGCAGTAACTACAACTTATTAACTATGTATTCCTTCTATCTAGCAGACAAAATGGGTTTACTTAGGAGCAGACTGTGACCCAAAGATTCTATTTTAATTTCCCTTTGTTTTAAAAAATTTATTATGAAATAACAAAGCTAACAATTGAGTTTAAAAGTTAAATAAAAGATTTGTGGTCTGGCATCTTTACTGCAGAATTTATGGGTATAGCAAGTTCAGCTACTGCCTGCAATGCCAGCATCCCACAGGGATACAGAGTGAGTCTCAGCTGGAAAATCAGCAGAAGACGGTCCAAGTGCTTTGCCCCCTGCACCAAGGAGGAAGACCCAGGTAAAATTCCTGGCTCCTGGCTTTGGCATCGCCCATCCTTGGCTGTTGTGGATACTTGGGGTGTGAGTCAGTGGATAGAGGGTCCCTCCCTCTATGCCACTCCCCCTCTTTGAAAGGCAAAGTTACAGAGAGAAGAACCAACAGGCAGAAAGAGAGGGAGAGGAGGAGAGAGAAAATAGAGAGAGATCTTCCATCTGCTGGTTCACTTCCCAATGGCCCAAGTGGCTGGAGCTGAGGAAATCTGAAGCCAGGAGCTTCTTCCAAGTCTCCCACGTGGCTGAGGGCCCATGCACTTTCACCATTCTCTGCTGTTTTCCTTGCTTAAGCAGAGAGCTGGACCAAAGTGGAACATGAACTGGCACCTTTATGGGACACTGGCATTTCTATCACTTCATGGTGCTAGCCCATAAATAATCTTAAAAGAAAAAAAAATACCCAGAGAGAGAAGAGAGAAAGAACTCATGTCATTTATTGTTGTCTTTCAATCCCAAAGTTTGAACTGAAAAAAAATATAATATATATATATATATACATACATATAAATACATTAGGAAGTGGGGAATAATCTAAGGGTACTTCAGAAAGTCTGTGGAAAATTGATTTTTTTCCTCCTCTGGTGAAAAAAACTGAGATCAATGCAAGTTTTTTCAAATATGCATTTTCTATGGACTTTATGAAAATCCCTCAGGTGTGCAAGACACTCTACTTTTCTAAACATGGTACTATTTCTTCAATGACCAGTTAAATGAGCTGTGACTTACAGTGTTTCAATTATCTATAAGCAATTGCCCCTACATAGTCTTATAAAACTTCTAAAATTCCTAAGATCACTACGCTCTCCCATTGACTGATGTCAAAAGAAACTTGTCATTCGCATCATAAGCAGAGCCAGTGACTCTAAGATTCTGATTGTATCCATATGCAAACTAGGAACACTGTAAATGCAGATGAAGGGCTGAAGTCCATTCATGGGCTTCAACAGGGGCTGTCGCGTAAGGAAGAACACAAAATGGTGAGCTTGATTTTAAAGAAAATGTTTTTCACTGACAGCTGTGATAGGTACCTAACACCCTGAACAAAGACACTAGATAAACTGAAAA
Organism: Ochotona curzoniae; assembly: GCF_017591425.1. NCBI lineage: Eukaryota > Metazoa > Chordata > Mammalia > Lagomorpha > Ochotonidae > Ochotona > Ochotona curzoniae. Next base: position 2,654,587 of record NW_024466312.1, on the reverse strand, counting down.
ACACTGTGGCATGTTTTTCATGGGTAAACTTGCTGTCAAGCAGTTTTACAGAAAGACTAATCAGGGTTAGTGTTCCATTTCCCTCTTTCCTTGCAAAGCTGACATGCACTCTGTGGTGAATTATATGTTCGCTGCTCTATTACAATTAGGAATATATCTTTAATAATTTCATTACATGGAGTTGGGAGCTCAAATTTCTTGTGCACCAATACCAAGTGAGAATCAGCACTATGACTCTTTGCTTGCAATCGAGCTAACTCTTGGCTTTCTAAAGGCATAATCTTACTGTGGTATCTGTCATACAGGAACTCCCAGAAATCCTTCAGGATGGATAACGTGGCAGCCTGGGTCAAACCGCTACCGTGACACCAGCAACTCAACAATTTTACTAGAAAAATAGTCAAATACCATGAACAGAGCTCATTTAAAGTCAGTAAAAAGATGCATAAGTAGAAAAAATGCTTGTCCGGCATGCAGTTGGATGTTAGAACTGATAAGAAACCATTCTCATCTATCTAACTGTGAAGATGAAAAACTAAGAACGCATAGCTGGGGGCCAGCATCATGGCATACAAGGTTAAGTGGCCACCTGCAAACTGACATCCCCACAGGCACCAGTTCAAGTCCTGGCTGTTCCACTTTTGATCTAGCTATAGTACCTGCGAAAGCAGCAAAAGATGGCCCAAGACTTTCCTGGCCCCTGCACGCACAAGGGGCACCTAGACATTAGCCTGGACAAGCCTTTGCTGTTGCCACCATCTGGCTAAATGAACCAGCAGAAGATGGAAACTCTCTCTTTCTCTCTGTAACTCTTTCTCTAGCTATAACTTTGTCTTTCAGATGACTGAGTCTTCAAGAACAAAAAAGAAGCAAAATTAAACAGAAAAAAAAAAAACCCCAATCCTTGTAAAGGTGTTAGAAAATAGATGACACCCTTATAAATTCCTATCAAGACAGTAACTTTTTTGTATAACCTCTAAGAAAGGCAGTATCGAGCAAAACCACCAACACACTCCTAAGGTTTCTCTAGATCCTTCCTGGGAGGAGTGTACATGGTAGCTATCTAGAGTGGTGGCTGCCTAGGTAGGTTTAAGACACAATTTCCTCAATGGTGAGGTCAGGTGTATTTTTGTCAGCAAGAAGGCAGAAAAAGAAATGTAAATATTTACTGAATATGTAGAGATTATCTCAGGAAAGAGAAGTAAGAAATGTGAAATGTTAGTCATTTGAAAAACAGGGAAGAAAGCGGAGATTTTCTAATAAATAATACTTTGTGTCTTTTGAATAAGAATATAAATATCTATACATATATAAAACATCTTTAAAGTTTCCAAATCAAGGGTAAGAAAACAATCTTAACACTGAAGGGTTAACACAGCATTAAAGTTCAAAACTGTAAAGAGGAATAAATTAGAAATTTTCATGAAGCAAGTTAAACACAGAGAAAGAGACACAGAAGAACAAGTTAACATCATGAACACGAGTTAGACTAACCTGGAGAACGCAGTAACTCCCATTCTTCTTCTTAGACAGGATTTTCAAGGCTTCTTCCTCATACCCTGGGGCAACAATGCCATCAGACACCTGCAAATGCATTCAATATGAATCTCTTTCAGAAACTTGGAGCACATCTGAAAAAAATCTAGCAATAATCATCTGCCTTATACAACACAGCAGCATACTAATTTTTTGTTATTTTCTTTATTCTCTTATAGATAATACCTATGTCACTCTTGGAACACATTATAATTCGATCTTCAAAGGCAGTGTTCTCGAGGTGACCCCATCTCTTCCTGCCGTACTTGCAAACAAGGCAGGATTTGCTCTAACGTGTGCATCGCACTCTCCGCAGGGTGGCGCTCTATGCCCCAGGGGGCAGGTTCCAGGTCAGAACCCGGGAGTGTGTCTCAACAGCAAGACTGAGAGACTGCATGGAAGCGGAACATTATCTTGTATTTTATCTACAAATGCTGCAGCCTTGCTATATTCACAGGCAGGGCAGACCGGCTCCACCGTCACTAGGATGCAACTGTTAAAAGAAACCCAAAAGCACTCAAAAGTTAGACCCATGCCCCTTTGGCCTTGTTACCTAATATTTCCCTGTAAGCTTTTTTTCTTCTTAAAAATATTTATTTGTTCATCCCGGGAAAGGCAGATGTATAGAGAGAAGCAGACACAGAAAGCTCTTCTTTCCATCTCTGGTTCATCCCACAAATGATTGGAACAGCCAGAGCTGTGCTGATCAAAGCCAGGAGCCTGGAGCTTCTTCCAGGGCTCCCATATGGGAGCAGGGTCCCAAGGCTTTGGGTCCTAACTGCTTTCCTAGGACATAAGCAGGGAGCTGGACGGAAAGTGGAGCAGAGATGTTGGTACTCGCAAGGCTGAGGATTAGCCACCAAGCCATCTCTCCAGTCCCCAAGCTTTTTTTCTTTTCTTTCTGTCTCCTTACCACCTTTATGGAGTGTTTTAATGATTTTCAACTGATGAGGCTTAGTTTACATTTTTTCCTACTCTATGGTCCTTTTCCTTACAGACATAGGACTTTTACACACTGTCACAACACTGTCCAAGATAGCAACTTCTGATCTTTGCTAATAGTAACTTTGCATTAAAAGAAAAGCTAGAATACTTAAAAGAATTATATAGATTTTAGAAAGTTAAAAGAAAATACAGAATTTTAAGATAATATAAATTGGGGGCCCAGTGCTGTGGTCTAGCGGCTAAAGTCCTAACCTTGAAAGCACCGGGATCCAATATGGGCACTGGTTCTAATCCCAGCAGCTCCACTTCCCATCCAGCTCCCTGCCTGTGGCCTGGGAAAGTCAAGGATGGCCCAAAGCTTTGAGACCCTGCACACACGGGAGACATAGACAAAGTTCCTGGCTCCTGGCTTCGGATCGGCGTAGCACTGGCTGATGTGGTCACTTGGGGAGTGAATCATCGGACTGAAGATCTTCCTCTCTGTCTCTCCTCCAACTTTGTAATGAAAATAAAATAAATCTTTAAAATACATACATACATATATATATATATAAATTCTCCACAAACTTCTTGAATCCCCACAATATATATGAAAATCAACCTAGCAGCCACATATCCATTTGAAACAACCCTTTAAATCTCAAAATTAACAGTAGCTCAAAATTACATGTTCCATGTAAAATGTGAATATTCTAAACAAGAACCTGGACTAATTTACACATGTTACAAATACATGTATATCATGGGTATAGTTTTAGTGAACATGATAAACAAGTGAGATTTCCTCAATTATATAAGAAAGCTCACTAACCTCTCTGGAGATAATTTTTGCAGTTGGGACATCACAAACATCAGACAGTGCAATAAAATCACCAAATGAAGACATCCTGTCAGCCCCTAGAAATGAACAGTAACACAAGGTAAATAATCCTATAGCAAAAATGTTTTTAAAAGTCCCCATGCAATCAGATCGAATCCCTTCCTCCAAAGCTAACCGCATCGTTTATGTAAGAGTGAGACAACAGGCCGCAAGTCATTGGCCTGGACAGGAGGAAGGCACCCTCAGCCTCAGCTTTCACAGCAGCCTTCAGCCGACTGTCTCTGAAGGACCTTTGGACAGCTTGGATTAAGTTCTGCAATCATACGGTTCCTACTCCAACTATTCATAATTTTGCACATGTGGTTCAAAATCAACCACTAATGACGCATAAACAAGGTAAGTGATGTTGTTTCAACCAAAGTATGACAAACTTTGGTTGAAGTGACAGGATGGGTTCAACCTGAGGGCCATTCTTCCCTGACCCCTTCACCCAAGGTTATCTATTAAACATAACGTATTATTTAAAACTAACTTCAACTAATAATCATTTGTCAAAATATCAATAGCAAATATAATTAACACAAACTGACTAGGCTTACATATCACAAAATTAACTCATATAATAATTTAAAATCAATTTTTAAGATATGTGGTATCTATGTCAAAAATTATTCATTGAACATATTACATAAATATAGAACTAAATAACCTGCTGCTTAATATTATACTAGTGGTCATATCAAGCAGTGTAAATACCTTCAGCAGCCTAATTTGAAGCAACATGCACAAAATTGTGTTTCCTTTTACTATACTGAAATATTAACATAGACTTTTGTAAACAAAATATGCTAGAATTTATTCATATAACACTTATCAAATAGTAATTAAACACAGACTACAAGTAACTTGAAACCTTGTAATGAAATAATGAGTAGTACTATCTTCTACACTAGGTAAAACATTGCTTTTCCTTTCACCCAGGACAAAGCCCCCTTCATCTGACCTCTTGCTCTGGCGTATGCGGTTGCCACAGCTGTGAGGGTCTGATAGAGATCGTGGACCATGCAGACTCTGGCCTCATCTTCACTCAGCGGAATTCCCACCGCGGCACCTGGTCAATGCAGAACACCATTAAGTAAACAATAAACCCTAAATCGCAAGTTATGTTCTACTGTCATTCCTGAGTCAAGACTACATTTGCTTTGTAGCATCTACACTATGTAACATATTTGCTAATATCTGTGCCAAACTGAAACCTACTGAACCAGATCATTAAACACCAAAAGTCAGGTGGGTAGGAGGCAGCGGAGTCGGTCGGACGGTCTGTGGCAGGCAGAAGCTGCTTCACTTCACTCCTGCCACGAGTTCGACTCGACTTCACATGGCTCGCATGTCCTCTCTGCTGCCGCTGCCATTACGTGCAGTAAGTATTGAGAACCATGTGTCTGGTGGAGAGCAGATCCAGCGACACCAATAACTCAGGTGTGCAACTAAAGACTAAACCGAGGCAAGAAAGTATCATCTAATGGCTATAAACAGTTATAGGTAAATATAAAAATAATAACTTCCAGGGGGCTGTTGCCTAGCAGAACAGCACTCCATATAGGCAGTGGTTTGTCCTGGCAACTCCACTTCCAGTCCAGTTCCCTGCTATTGCGCATGGGAGAAAGTCCAATCTACATGGATCACTGTATCCGTGTTGCCGACCCGTAAGAAGCTGCTGGTTCCCAGCTCCGAACCAGCCCAGTTCCAGGTATATGCGCCATTTGGGATGTTGAACCAGCAGATGCAAGATCTCTGTCTCTCCTTCTCCTTCAACTCTGCTTTTCCAATAACTACATCTTAAAATAAATAAACAAAAATTGCTTCTTTATGTTTATTTGGTTACATCTTTAACCATGAAAAATACTCATTCACCTCAAGTTACTTCACTATTTTTTAACTTTCATGTTTCCACTACAAAAAAACAAAACCAAAACAAAACAAATAACACCCCCTCAAAAAAAAAAAAAACCCAAAAACCCACAACCTTACTGCCTGGTCATCTGTCTCAGGTTTGTACTACCAAACTATCACAATTTTTATTGCTAAATGATGACACTGTCATCAGTAGATTCCATTAAAATGGCTTTGAACATCACAGAATGACTATACTGACATTAGAACTTGTCAATATTAAAAATTTAAACAGAAATGTAATCAGACATTCCGGGGCATCCTAGGAGCAATTACCTGCGGGGCTGACATGTTTGAAAGAGGCAGCAGCTGGAATGCCTAACGCATCTTTGAGTTCCTTCACTAGCTGCCAGGCATTCAAAGCATCGCACAAGTTTATGAACCCAGGAGCTCCATTGAGAACTACACAGAAAAATACACACATTAGTGAGCAAGGGCAGTAAGACAGATAATAGACATTCCTTCCCACACAAACGCATCTATCAAGGCGACACCAATGTTTCAAGAGCTACTGAGGCATATAACCACACACCAACATGACAATAATGGAGCATTTCAGAACTATCCAAACCACTTGGACAGAACCCTTGGAATCTGCACACACTGAGACTCTGGGTTAATATTAGGTGGTGGTTCCTCATCCCTGGTGCTGGGTTGTGTGGAAAGTCACGAGTGGTTTCTCCCTTTGTCTCTCCTCTTCCACCAGAAAAAAAGCAAGAAGAAATAGCAAATTTGAAAACAATGAATATACCCAATTTTCCCTAAACCTCGATCCTTTCCACCCTGATCAACCATGGAATCATCATTAAAACAACAAAATAAAAAAGAAAATAGCGAATGTTAATCCCCATAATGAAACAATGCAAAGAGAAAAATTCCTAGTAAAGGTGCAAAGAAAACCCAAAGCAAACAGGGATATGTATGTAAAATGACAGGGCTAAGTCCTTACTTTCAGTAAGCTGAAATGCAAATGGCCTAAACTCTCCAGTCAAGACACGGACTGGCTGACTGGATTAAAAACAAGACCCATCTATTTGTTGCCTACTAGAAATAAACCTCACCGATAGACAAACATGCCCACGGACTGCAAAGTGAAAGGGCGGAACAAGATATTCCAGGGCAACGGTTACCAGAATTTGGGGCAAGAAAGGTGGAGGGACAGACAGGAAAGGGACACTAGGTTATAGTAAGATACAAGAAAGAAGTTCTGGTGTTCTATTGCAAAGCAGGATGCCTAGTAATAATGCTGACGTAGCATTTCAGTTAAAAACAAAAGGTTCTAGTAGAAATTTGTGCTGAGTTAGGTTTCCAGTTATTTGTTTCATAAATATTTAGGAAACATGCCCAAGTAACAGTATAAGTACTGTGGACCAGGCAATTGTCAAAAACAGCCCCCACGCTAATGGAGGGAGACCCTGAAACTCACGCATGCAGGAGAGCTGGGGGATGTGCCCAGTGTGACAGGAGCTACTTTCGCCTGCAACTTGACAGGCAGAGAGAATTCTGGGTGGAGGGAGCAAAGGCTCAGACTGCAAGAAGGCTGGGTCTGCAAGCTGCATGGGAAGAAGTTGCTGGGGAAAAGGGGCAACCAGAGGCCAAAGGGGAAGCCGCTCAGAGTCCAGCAGGGTGGGCAGGAGGGAAAGTCACTGCCTGGTTGTAAGCAGGGGGCATCATCACCTCATGTCCATGATAAAGATTACTGCTTATCCACTGCATTGTGAAGAGTAAGAATGCAGAAAACAGACTGGGGAGAACAGGGGTGTCTCAGAGGCCTGGGAAGTGCCATCTGAGCGGGAGGAAACCGGATCATCGGGACCCATGGAATGAAGACGGAAAAAAGCTCAAATTCTCCTCTAACCTCCTGCCCTGCTCCCCTCCCCTCTTCTGTCCCTCAGCCAGACTGGATGCCCCTTCCCATCACCAAAAGCATTCAGCCTGGATGCCCTGGACTTGCCTTCCCTGCGTGTAAAGGAAGCTGTCCTGGCTGATTTGAGGCCAGCCCCCCTGGCAGGACCTGGGCATCCAAGGCCTTCACACTGCCACTCTCTCCTGGCCCTGCCCCATTCTTTCTTCTTCCAGGAGGTATACTCAGCTAGCCTTAGGAACTAAAGGGGGGGCACACAATAAACAACCCTCTCTAGCCAAAGAATTACCTGAACCTGCATCATTTCTTCACTTCACACTTCCATTCCAGATCCATCCTTCCAAGGAAACAGCTTGTCACTAGAGTCTAAAGGCAATACTCCCCTTTCGCTGGGTTGCCCTTGTTGGTTCTCACATTGCTCTACTTTCAAAGTGGCAAGTCCTCTACACCTTGGTCTGGGAAGCCTTTCTAGGAAGCCTAGGCTGTCCCATCCTGTCCCATTGTCTTCAAAAGCATCTGTATGCCAAGGACATTCCAGTAAGGCACCGCCAACTTGACTTTGGCCCAGAATTCCAGCTGACCTCGACAAGCCCACGGGCAGCTCAGACCTCAGACAGATCTAAGGGCTGTCACATAACCTACACTTCCCAAAAGTGAACCACATCAGACACAACAAGGCTAAAATACACCTGGAAAGAGCACTACACAGAAGAACCCAGACACAGTAGAGCTCCGGACACAACACAGGACTCACCAGTGAGGGGCAGCTTAGGCCTCAGTGTGTAGAGCTGGGCAGGAGTCTGATGAGGGTTCATCCCATACCTCAGGGGCATCTGCGATATGCCTTTGCTGTACTGTTTCCGGAAGTAATCGGAAATGGCTTCATCATACTGTGCTGTATGAGTGAATGCCTACAAAAGGTTAAGTTTTGTGAGATAAGGCTAGACCGTGGGACAAGGCCATGTCAGGTACCAAGCAAACTACAGGGGACACGCACACACACACGTACAACATCCTGTGGCAATGGATGACAAACTGCATCTTTCCAATTCTCTTGTCTTCTTTTTGACAGAATTCCTACATATTATCTCTCAACTCCAAGCAGAGCTTTGGCAAAAGAAACAAAACAAAACTGGAAAGAACTGAGTACTGCTTGGTTTGGCCAAGAGCTGAGTAGATTGGCGTTTGCTTTGATGCGTGACGGACTTCCATCCTACCTTCAGGGCAAGCTGGCGTCGGGTCTCCAGGGAGGTGTCCTTACTGTCGGAGGCCTGCATCTCCGTGGACACCACCGCATAGTCCTCTGGCTCACACACCACTGTCACTCGGGCGTGGTTCTTCGCTGCAGCTCTCAGCAGGGTCACTCCACCTTCCAAGAACAAACGATGGGGATGGCATCGTTGCACGCCTGGCACAGCCACCGCTTAGGAGTTCGGCACCCCACATGGGCACCACTTCCCCCCCAGCTCCCTGCTAATGGCATGGAAAATGCAGCAGTGGATGGCCCAAAGATCTGGCCCTTGTCACCCACATCAGAGATGCTGCTAAGAAAAGGTCTTGGCTGCTGACTTGAGCCTCAGCCAGTCCTAGCGGTTGGGGCAAACTAGGGAGTGAAATGGCAGATGGGCAGATGTCCCTGTGTCTGTTTCTCACTCTGTAATTCTAAATTTCAAATAAATAACTATTTTTATTTTGAAAAGAACAACATATCCACTTTCATCAGTTTATGAACTTTTTTCAATCTTAGCATATTTCTACTGCAATGATTTTTTACTATAAATTTTAACAGGCAAACAGATTAACGAGGAGAGACCTCCCACCTGCCATTTTATTCCCCAAAAATCTAGAAGAGCACTGTGTGGGCCAAGTGGAAGCCAGGAGCCGAACCCTCAATCCCAGAGAATTCTGAGCTATCGCCTCGAGCAGACCTACCACCAAAATGGCACAATAATGAGGTTCCAATAAAACTACTTGAACTAAACCTGCGCGTTTGCAGGAGGAACATTAGCAGAAAGTAGAATGAATTCAGGAGTAGAACTGGGACTTGAATATGCAATGCACAGATACCAATAAATAAGCTTAATTGCTATACCGCACTTGTCTTCACTTTATTCTTTAAGAAATATGAAGAAAGGGTCTGGCGCAGCAGCCTAGTGGCAAAAGTCCTCCCGTTGAACATGCCGGGATCTCATATGGGTGCTGGTTCTAATCCTGGCAGCCCCGCTTCCCATCCAGCTCCCTGCTTGTGGCCTGGGAAAGCAGCTGAGGACAGCTCAAGGCCTTTGGGCCCTGTGCCCACATGGGATACCCAGAGGCTCCTGGCTTTAGATCAGCGCAGCTCTGTCCATTGTCGTCACCTGGGGAATGAATCATCGGACAGAGGATCTTCCTCTTTGTCTCTCCTCCTCTCTGTATATCTGACTTTACAACAAAAAATAAGTAAATAATTTAAAAATGGAATTTCTTATTTTAAAATAATCCAGATTTTCTTTAAAAAAATCAATCTTAAAAAAATACAACGAAAAACAAAATACAAAAAAACAGATGGGTCTCAGCATATACAAACAGAAAACAGTTTATAAGACACAAAATTAGTCATCATAGAACGCAATCAGTAATAAAAATCAAAATGAAACCTTAAAACTGTCAGTACGCCTTCCTCCCTCACTGCCCGAGTCACTCACCAATATCGATCTGCTCCACGGCCTCCTCCACCGTCACCTCCGGGGACGCCACGGTCTGCACAAACGGGTACAGGTTGCAGGCAACGACTCTAGGACAAAGAGGGGGGCAGCCGTCACTACAGCTCGGCTTGCAGAGCTTCCGGCTCAGGAGGAAAAACTGAGCACAATCAATGTGACCGGAACCCACAGGGATCCACGGTGTTCAACGTGAGCCTGGCATTTTAGAATTCTAAAAAACCGTGTTCAGTCAGGATGTCCTTCCGCTGCGGGAGGCAGTCATTTTAGCCAGCAGGTGTTCAGCCTGTGGATACCTATTACTCCCTCTGAACGAGGCTGCACTGCTGCCCACGCAACCCTGGCTTCCACCCACTACTTTCATGCCATCAGCTTTTTTTTTATCTTTTTCTTTTTAAGATTTATTTATTTTTATTGGAAAGGCAGATATACAGAGAGGAGAGACAGAGAAGAAGATCTTCCGTCTGATGGTTCACACCCTAAGCGGCTGCAAAGGCTGGAGCTGAGCTGATCCGAAGCCAGGAGCGTCTTCCAGGTATCCCACACAGGTGCAGGGTCCCAAGGCCTTGGGCCATCCTTGACTGCTTTCCCAGGCCACAAGCAGGGAGCTGGATGGAAAGTGGGGCAGCCGGGATTAGAACCGGCACCCATATGAGATCCCAGCGTGTTCAAGGCGAGGACCTTAACCACTAGGCTATCATGCCAAGCCCATCAACTTTTTTGTTTAAATTGGCAGGCAACTATAGCTTACAAAACTGCATAAACGGAAGCTGGTAGCTAAAAGACCCCACACAAAAGTTAACAAAATAGCTAGGTAAAGAAACATTACATTGATTTGACCATTGTGCATTATATACACAATTGAAACATCACACTTTATCCCATAATTATTAAGCTCCAATAAACTTGTTCTTTAGGCCTGGCATGGTGGCCTAGGAGCTAAAGTCCTCACCTTGCACATGCCAGGATCCCATATGGGCACCAGTTTTAATCCTGGCCACCATGCTTCCCATCCAACTCCCCTCCCTGTTTGCAAGCTGGGAAAGCAGTGGAAGATGGCCCAAAGCCTTCAGACCTGCACGGGTGGGGGCACCACAGAAGAGGCTCTTGGCTCCTGGCTTCTGATAGGTTTAGCTCCAGCCATTGTGGCTACTTGGGGAGTGAATCAAAGGACGGAAGATCTTTCTCTTTCTTCCTCTCTTTATATCCACTTTTCCAATAAAGATAAATTAATTTTAAAAATAAATAAATAAATAAATAAATAAATAAACCCTTTTCTCCAAAAAATGTTTTGAGACGGAAATGCTAACTAACCTGATTTGATCAGCATTCATTAACTACATGCATTAAATTATTACACTGCGCCCCAGAAACATGCACAACTTAATGCTTCAAAGCTCCGAGAAAGCAATGTAAAAATAGTATTTATTTAAAGCGTAAAAGACGATATTTAGAGACAATAAAATTTCTTATTTGGCCTTCAGAGATGGTCAAAAACTAACAGAACCACCAAAGGAATGATTTAAAACACAGGATGAACCCAAAATTTACAACTAAGTTGAGTTTCAAGTCTAAAACAGCACAAGTGATTGGATCTGTGTACGAGCGATCTTGGGCCAAACAGGCTGAACTGGAGAAATTTCAGACAGGAAAACAAGAGCAGGAGGCAATATTTCCTGGTCCCCTCCGTCGGGCCTAGGCTGATAGCAAAAGCAGGCAAATGTCCCTAAAGAACTACAGCCCAGGAGCTGTCAAGTTCAGCAGGAAACAGAATCCAGGACAACATGTCATAACACAGGCCAGGTATGACTTATTCCAGTAATGCAAGGTTGGCTTAATATCTAAAATTCAATTAAGGACAAAAACCATTTCACAAAATTCAATGCCTACTTAGATAAAAATAAAAGGCAATAAATGAGAAAACAGAACATTCTCAACATGATGAGATTCAGGAAAAATCTCCATCAAAATATCACCTTTCCACATGAAAGACTAACTTTCTCCTTAAGATTAGAAAGGAGACAAAGTTAGCCACTTGTTACTAACTGGAATATCTATCCTGACTCACACTCACCACTCCTTTTGAGGATTGTACTAGAGGCTCCAGCCAAGGCAAATAGCAACCAAAGGAAATAAATGACACCAGGATTATAAGAAAAGGTGAAGTTAATTCTATATGCAGGTGACATAACCTTGAACTAGAAAATCCTAAGTCTGGGCCTGGTGCAGTAGCCTACTGGCTAAAGTCCTTATCTTGCATGCACCAGGATCCCATATAGGCACTGGTTCTAGTCCCAGCTGCTCACTGTGGGATGTCAGAACATTCTCTCATTGATTTTTCCCTCCAAGGCTTTGTCTCCTGAGTGCACTGAGTTAGAACAAACTGCATGCCTCATAATCCCTACTGACCTTGCTACCTAGATAGCAATTAATAAATAATCTATTTGGCTGTAGTTCCTTTTCAATGGATTAGTCAAAAAAGGTTAGCTATTATTTTTGTTATGCAGTATTATATTTGTTACGTAGTATGAATGTTGGCAAAAAAAAAAAAAAGAAATTTCACTTACTGAGATGAGATAAATACTATAGACTTAGAAATCCTTTGAGAGCAATTTCTGACCAAAGACTTAAAAAATTTCATTTAGGAAATGAAATTTGGCCTGGTGCGACAGCCTAATGCCTAAAGTCCTCGCCTTGAACGCACCAGGATCCCCAATAGGTGGTGGTTCTAATCCCAGCAGCCCCACTTCCCTTCCAGCTCCCTACTTGTGGCCTGGGAAAGCAGCCGAGGACGGCCCAAAGCCTTGGGACCCTGCACCCACGTGGGAGACCTGGAAGAAGTTCTTGGCTCCTGGCTTCGGATCAGCTCAGCTCCAGCCGTTGTGGCCACTTGCGGAGGGAACCAGCGGATGGATGATTTTTTTGTATCTCCTTCACTGTACTATAAATGACTTTCCAATAAAAATAAATAAATCTTTTAAAAAATGCTAAGGAATCTGCCAAAAACATTATCAAAAATACCCATTCATGCTAATAAATGTGTTCAGCAAGGAAGCAGGACATACAATCAATATGTAACAATCAATGGCACTAATAATATGCATTGCCAATATTTGATAATCAGAAAGTTAAATTTTTAAAAAATCCTACATGATAGTACCCAAAGTAGCAGAATGTTTAAGAATTTAACAAAAATCCAAGACCCATATACTAAAGGTACTAAAGCTGTCCGTTTCCATTTTGGTGCGTGAGGAGACACTGTGAAGGTATCCCCAAATGACTTATAGATACAGCACTAGTTCTAGCTAAAATTCTTTTCCACAGAAACAGACAGAGCTTAAAAAGTAAGAGGAAATGCAAAGGGTCCTGAATGAAAACAGTCTTGGCTAAGAAAAGCAAAGTTGGAGGACTCAACGTCCCAATTTCCAAACCAACTACTACAAACTTAAAAATGCATCAGAGTAAGCAATAAAATTAAGTTGAACACTTAAGTGGCGGTTAAAGATCATCATCAGGAAAGAAAAAGCAAAATCCACAAATTAGGAGAAATATACTTACAACTCAATAATAAAAAGACAACTAGAAAATGGGTCAAACAAATACTTCCTCCAAAGAAAATACACAAATAACCACAAGCTGAAGCAAAGATGCCCAACATCAGCAGGAAACAAACCAACACCAATGTGAGATACTGCTTCATAGCAGTCAGGATGGCTAGTCTAAAAGCAGAAAGCACATAAGGAAGGTTCTGGAAGGCAGAAGAGCTGAGGGAGCAGACACGACACCCTCCACTCCCACTGTGCCCCATACCTTGCCCTATACACTTCTTCATTTGTACCCATTTGCGATATTCTTGTTACTGAGCCAGTTATCTGGGAGTTATCCGAGAGCATGCAAGCGATGTCAGACAGGGGACGGTCCCGGGAGCCTGTAGGATTGGACACTACCTCCCAGCAGACAGCGTCTACTGTGCACCAGCATAGAGAAGAGCCAGCCCGAGGGGCTGCACGAGTGACCGTTCACGGGCTGTGTAGGAATCACCTTGGCACCTGCTCTCAGCAGCCGTCCGTGCTGCATGTACAGCACAAGCAATGCGCCATCTTAGGCTGTGCTGTGCTAGTATATCAACAATATATCAAAACTTCATTCTTTACTTCCTACAAAAGCAGAAGTTATTTTAGTGGAAGTTAGGGATTCTGTAATGTAAAATGGGCAAAAGAAAAATATTTACACCTGTACATGTTTATATACCACACAGAACACACTCAATAAAGGATTACAGTGACTAAAAAATAAAGAAGGTGTGGGGGAAGGACACGAGGGTTGATGCATTGTATTGAAAGTTCAACTTCAGTTCCTGACTCCTGGCTCCGGATCGGCACAGCACCGGCCATTGCACTCACTTGGGGAGTGAATCATCAGACGGAAGATCTTGCTCTTTGTATATCTGATTTTGTAATGAAAATAAATAAATCTTTAATTTAAAAAAAAAAGTTCAATTTCAAATTTTTACCTTATCAGGTTGAAATCAAGTCTGGCCATATCAGCATTGTCTTCTGGGATATCACGAGCCAGGATTCCTAGTTTAATAAAAACAAAAGTGGGAGCTTCAAAAAATAGTCTTCTTTCAATGCAGTCCTGTAAGTCAACTTAAACTCTTCGATTATTTTTAAGGAATACCAGATGCACACTTCAGAGGTTATCAAACAAGAAAATTATGATTTGCAGATATATTTAAACCTTTTCATTAATACTAGATTTTCCCTTCTTGAGCGAAATCAAAAAGTAAAAAAAAAAAAATACAAACTTAAAGGTCACTCCATTTCAAACTATGTGTTGCTATAACTCCATTATTTCTTTGATGAATAGTTCAGTCATTTGCTAAATTGCATTGCATTGAAAAAAGCAAGTTAGAAATACATTTTTTTCTGGTCTTTTTTTGGTTCATATACAATTTACTGTCTCAGCTTAATGAGCAAACGTTAAGTGCTAGGAAAAATACTCTAGTAACACTGTGATGCATGAATCTAAGTTTGGTTTTTTAAAAATATACATAACTGATTTATTTGAAAGAGAGACAAGCATATCTTCCACCCACTGGCTCACTCCCCAAATGGCTGCGACGGCTGGGACTGGACCAGGCTACCGTCAGCAGGCAGGAGCTTCCCCAGGCTTCCCACACGGTAGCTGCAGCCCTGAACTTGGCCATCCTCTGCTTTCTCAGGTGCATTAGCAGGGAGTTGGATCCTAAGTGCAGCAGTCAGGACACAAGCTGGTGTCCATAAATGATGCCAGCATCGGACCCTTCAATCATTCAAAAGCCCTTTTCATGCCATAGATTCCCAATGTTTCACTAACTCCAGCCGGAAATCTCACCCTCTGAATTAGTTACCATGCAGAACTAAACAGCTAGCAGAAGGAAACGATCAGAATCATCTTGTAGTGAGGGAAGGCTCTACTGGACCACAACACGTGATGGCAAACATGACAATACCAGTGCCACCTTACAAGCCAATGCGATTTTGAGGTGAAGATCTGTCTTTTTGCTCCTTTATAACACGGTTGCCCTACACGCGCCTGAGGACCATGGACGGTGTCACACGGAAAGCAGCCACCACTTACCAGCATGTACTGCAGGATGCAAGGTCTTCACACGCCCTCCCAGCATCTCAGGAAACCCTGTCAGCTCGGAGACATCCCTGAAAAAGAGGCGAACAGGACATGGCCACTGGCTCGGTCAGCGGCCATTTCACACTGTGAAAGCGCTTATCTAAATCTACTGTTCTCATTTCAAGATTTTTTGCAGAGTCAGACAGACAAAACATGATCCTAATTACTTGTCTTTCACTGTAGTTCCTGTCTTACTTTAAAAAAAAAAAGTCATCCAGCATAGGTTCTAACGGATGTCTCATTGGGGAGAATCACCAATGAACTCGTATTACAAATCATGCTAATTAATAAACACAAATGAGAACTTCACAATACATTAACAAAAAGTATTTAAATCCTTCCTGCAGATGCAGACCAAAGCAGAAACAAAGAACTTCATTCCGTGACTTAAAAATTTCAACGCAGCAAACTCCAGCAAAAGGTTACAGAACTTCCCGGGCAGACTCCAGTGAGTGCTAACAGCTCGGTCCTGGCCTGGGCCAAGGACACACACACACAGCTCTAACAGCAGCTGACAAACTGGCTTCAGACTCACAACTGCCCTTCCTCTAATTCAGGAACCACAATCAAGTTCTTCCAGCTAAGAATCATGTAAGACTTGAAGAAGGCAAATTTATTCTCAGAGTTAAATATCTGGGGTGCATCAAAAAGGGAGGTACTCCCCTGCACCCGAGCACTTGGATGCAAGGGCTGGACTCTTCAGAAACAATTTTCTATGTTCACAGTTGTACACTCATCAGTTTAACTCGGAAGGCAAAAGTTAAGGTCCTAGGATAAGGCCTTCCTTCGGCTTCCCAATAGCCATGTGAATGTGGACAGGTTACTAAACTTTTTTTTTTCTGCCTCAGTTTCCTTATCTAGCAGGTGTGAGGCCCACAAGCATTCACTCAATTGTGTTGCCTAACAATTGGGACCCATTACCCCAGCTGCGCAGGTTCAGGCAATTGCATCTTTGGGCAAACATCATGGAGTAGGGCTTAGACAAACTCAGATGGTATAACCCACCACAAGCCCCGGTGGTGCTGGATCTGTCATATACACACTTGTGGTTGTCTCATTGGAAGTATGAAACACCCCTCTAAGTTGTTGAAGGTCCATCCAGTGGACTTGGCTGTGCTGGGCAGAACGCAACAGGTAGATTTCCCACAGGGCCACGAAGGCAGGCAGAGGTCTGAGCCGCTTATAGCATGTATGACACGTGAGGCTGCCCTTCCTTGAACTCCGCCTGCTGGAGTTCCGGGGTTTGTTTCACACTGTGTCTTTCTGTGGAGTTACTCCTGCCAAGCTGAGTCCCTCTGAGATGAGGAAGAATTCCTCACTCACTCTCTCACCAGGCCTTCCCACCTCCAGGCCAGGCCTGCCAGCGGGGGGCCCTGGACCAATGCCTGGCACCTTCCAGGGGTTCCGGGGATTCTACGCAGGACAGACAGATCTGAATCCTCACGTCTTAGTACTCCTCAACACTCAGTGAGGACCGATCGCATGAGCAGTGTGGATTCATTAGAGGAAGTAGTTGGGACAGCAGGAAGGTTCTGACTCCGATGCTAAATTCTTGCAGTCGGTCGTGGCGCAGAAGTCGCCAACTCCCCGGCCCGATCTCGCTCCTCCACTGAGTGTGGCCCTCATGGCATCATTGGCAGGTTAAGGCATTTTCTTCCCAGTGCCTGGGCCCCCTCCTAGGGTTCACGTGATCGCCCCACTCCTCGTGCCTGGACCTAACTTCCACACTAAGTCGGGCCTTACCTGACCGCCAGACCAGCATCCCTAAGAGTTTTCGCAGTCCCTCCAGAGGCGACGAGATTCAAGCCAAAAGAAGCCAAGTTTCTGGCAAAATCCACGAGACCGGTTTTGTCCGAGACACTCAAGACGGCTGAAAGAGAAGACATTTTTTTTTTTTTTTCTCATTACACGCCATGTATTTGCAACTGAAGTCTCCAAGGCCTTGGTTGGGGTCTGGGGAGCAGCAGGCAGCTCCCGGGTCATGGTGCAAAGGCCCAGCCCCGGAGCCCGCTCAGGATCGCCCAGCGAGCCCCTCCAGGGGCCAGCCACCCGCTCCGTGCGACCCCTGGGTCGCCAGGCCGCGCAGCTGGGGCCCGCCGCCGCCATTGCGGGACAGGGGACGGCGGAGGGAAGGACGGGCGGGGAGCCCCGCTCGGCCAGAGCCTCACCTAGCTGGCCGGGAGCCATGGCTGCAGACGCGGGGTCCGGAGGGAGAGGGAGCCCGAAGCAGCAGCGGCGAGGCCACGTGCGGAGAGCCGAGGAGGCGCGGCCGCCACCGTCCCCTTCAGGAAGCGGGCTGGGCCAGGCGATCACCTGACACGTCACATGACCCGGCGGCCCGGCGACTCCCCGCCCCGCCCCGCTGCGTTTCCGAAAGTGAAATAGGAGCCTTGGGGCTGCAGGGAAAAGGATTAGGGGTCGCTCCAGCTGGCGTCCCGGGGCTGGGAATCGGAGCCAGACGGGATTCCAGCCCGACGGGATTCCCTCCGGCTACCGGGAGCCAGCCAAGTGCCCTGCCCGAAAGAGGAATCTGGAGAAAACACCTGCTCCCGGGGCTGGAACCTGGGAGCCAGTGTCCAACGCCCCAGCACTGAAGACTAGCCAAACGGACTAGAAGGAATCTCACAGGTCACCTGCCATTTTAATAGATTTAAATTGTTGGATCCGGAATTTATCCCACCGCCTTGAACAGAGGAATTCCACAAGGATAATGCAAAAGCAAAGGAACTTTATTGCCAGCGCGCTAGGGTCCCAGTCTCATCCAACGCAGTGGAGTCTTGACCAGGAACCCGACCATACATTTCACATAGGGTTTGGGTTGCAATTCCAGGAACGGGCCATTGATTCTACGAACAGGCATTGGCAAGATTGTAGTTGGTCAGTTTGTATCGCCTGCGACCACTCTAGTGGTCAGTCTCTTATCCGTGCCCATTCCAGGGGTCAGCCTCTATCACCATGACCACCTGATGACTAGGGACCTTTCAAATCTCTGATTTGTCGGCTTTGTCTAGGGTGTGAGGCGGCCCACTTTGGGGAAGCGGGTGCCTCAATTCTAGGGACTGAAACTTAGGTCTAGCCTGTTGGAGGCCCATCATGGCTTCACCTTGGTTACCCTGGTAGCAAGCAAAGCACTCATTACAGAAGCCAGACTTAGCAGTTAGCTTAACACCTGATCAATCGGCAACATTTTAACATTCTTTATCCAACCATTACTTACAATTGCTATCTCTTAACACCTATATGTTTGTTTTGATTACCTTATCACTAGTTACTTTTAATGCTGACTCTGGACCTTAATCTTTATAATCACCTAATGTTATCTTTTAACACATATTTTTGCCATTAACCTAGCTTTATTTTCTTTATCGCTAGATATTCATTTATTATTAAACTATTCCTTAATACTACTCCCTAATACTATTTCTTATTACCATCATTCTAGTACTAATTACCTACTGCTTAGCACACCATTCTCTTGATTTATCTATCACTTCAGCATCCTTTAGTACTGCTTAGCTCTTACTTTAGTTCCACAGACTCACAAAACAAGAGGACCAAGAATTACGCCGTTCACTCCGTAGTCTGTAGGTTAGTGTCAAAGCGAAGTGACATTCGTTTGAGCGATGAGCACATATTATTGCTGTCTACCCAAGGCTGCCTTTTTTTAAGTCCCTTATTGGGATTATATCACGGAGCAATGGTGTTGCGTATCTTTTATTCCTAGTGTGATGTTCACAGCTGTGGAAAGAAATCTGCTTTCTGCTTTCCTTGCCCAAGCATAATTTTCTCATCACAGGCAGTTTCCATAAACTTTTTGAAGAGCCTTGTTTGCAGCAAAATAAACATCTTTAAATTTCATTTTCCACAAACTTCTAATGTTTCTTCTTCCTCTGTTAGAAAAAAATCAGAGGTAACATCAACAGGATGTGGAAACTTCCTCATAGGAGAAATATTAGAAAGAAATAAGAATGTCACTTCCAGCTATGCTCTTAAAAACAGCTCAGGAGGCAAATAGATACGCAATATGCAATATGTGCGTATGAGAAAGAACAGCTTGGACCTGTGCCTTCTTTTATGTAAATTTAGTAAGAAGATAGGTAAATATAATGTTTTTAGTATTTAAATACTGATGTTGGGTTACTACAGAAAAGCACAATGAAAATCATACTGTAAATTGTTTGAAATAAAATGCAAATTAGGAATGAAAGCAAGGCTAAGTAAAAATAAATTTGGAGAGTTAATGACACTCAAGCAGCAGCTGAAGCCTGATTAGCTTACTTCATTAAGTCTAGCAATAGATTGAAGAAGAAAGAAAGCCAAAGAAAGAAATCTGTTTGAGCAAAACTCAATGTTCTAAGAATACAAGTGGATTTAACAGCTTTAACTTCATGTAATTGACAAAGTGGTTGATAAAGTGATAAGAGTAAGGACCTAGGGACCGGCAGGATAGTGCAGTGATTAAAGTCCTCGCCTTACACGCCTGGGATCCTATATGGACTCCAGTTCTAATCCCGGCAGTCCCACTCCCATCCAGCTCCCTGCTTGTGGCCTGGAAAAGCAGTCGAGGATGGCACAAAGCCTTGGGACCTTGCTCCCATGTGGGAGACCCAGAAGAGCTCCTGGCTTCAGATTGGCGCAGCTGCAGCCATTGTGGCCACTTGGGGAGTGAACCATTTAACAGAAGATCTTCCTCTCTGTCTCTCCTCTCTGTATATCTGCCTTTCCAATAAAAAATAAATAAGTCTTAAAAAAAAAAAAAGAGTAAGGGCCTGTCATGTTGGCTTAACTGCTACATCCTCAGCTTGCCAGTGTGGAGATCCCATATGGGTGCTGATTTATGTCCTAGCTCCTCCTTTTCCCATCTAGTTTCCTGTTTATGACTTGGGAAAAGTAGTAGAAGATGGCCCAAGGCCTTGGGACCCTACACCCTCATGGGTTACCAGGAAGAAGCTCCTGGCTCCTGGTTTCAGATCTGTGTCTGTTTACTTGTTGACTATTGACTTCCCAGCCAGCTTCAGTAAATTTATTCTTGTCTCCACTTTTAGATTTATTAAGTTATAAAAGTAATAACATGAAACAGTCAAATTCTGATTGGGAAGAGTTGAGTTTTAAAATGTAATGGTTGCTTTTGGATATAAACTGTCTTTGAAATGATTGAGTGATCACTTTATAAGTGTGAAAATCTCATCTTTATACTATAACTGTAACCTGTAACCTGACTAAATGGTAAATACTTTTGTGATGATTGTGAGTCTTCTTTTTTTAAAGATTTATTAATTCTTATTGCAAAGTCAGACATACAGAGAGGAGGAGAGACAGAGAGGAAGGCCTTCCATCCAATGATTGATTCCACAAGTACCGCAACTCCTGGTGCTGCACCAATCTGAAACCAGGAGCCAGGAGCTCTTCCTGGTCTCCCATGTGGGTGCAGGGACCCAAGGCCCTGGGCCATCCTCGACTGCTTTCCCAGGCCACAAGCAGGGAGTGGGGTGGGAAGTAGAGCAACCAGGATATGAACCAGAGCCCATATGGCATTGTAGTCCTCTCTGTATCTCTGCCTTTCCAAATAAAATAAAATGAATCTTAAACCAAAAGAAAGCCACAGAACTACATATCTGGTCAGCAGTATTGTAGAGAGACATTGTGACCCTAGAAGGTCAGTGAGCACAGGATTACAGTTGATTGGATAACATTTGTATGAGAACAACTGGATGAATGCCATTTGTGTGATTGATTGGACATCATTTGTGTAAGAACAACTGAGTGTGTACCATTCATATAACTAAATGGAGTGGACAGCATGTGAATAACACTTGGTGAAATAAACAAAATAACAGGAGTTCCAAACAAAAGTATAGAAACAGTGGATGGGTTTTGTTGATAAGCTCAATACTTCCTCCCTTATCCTATAAGACCCTTGGTATATGAAGTCTAATGCCACTAATAAACTTCAGCTATTGACCATCAGTCAGTAGTCCATGTGTGTCATTACCGGCTCTGTGCACAAAGTCCATCACTGCAGGACTGCCACACGGTATTACCATTTTTGGTTCATTGGTTTTAAGGGTTAGTCTGGTTGTCACCCAGGACCAATTCTAGGAGTGCGGCTTTGCCTCCTCGGATTCTCTGACGGGGTGAAGATGGCCCCCAATGGCTTGAGATGTTCAGAAGATCCTGATAGAGGCCTCTCTGGAATATGTTCTCCATTTTCTGATGTTCCCTGTGAGTTACTAGGATCACAGCTGTGACAGGACCTCCTAAAGCCATGCTCTTTGTGCCCTGAAAATTGGGGATGCAGGAGCATGGGATTCACTTCATATCCTTTCAGTTCATTTTACCACTCAGAAATCCAGCTTCCTGGGGTGAGGTGTGGCCTCCTGGATGTCTGTATCCAGAGATGGTGCAATGGGTCAAACTTGTTTAAACTGTTGTGATAAAGCCCCAATCATATATATATGCATGTGTTTTCAAGTATACTGGTATTTTGTTATGGTTGTATCCACCATGGGCACAGTAGCTTTATACATATAAAAGGGACATTAAATAGTGACTAATCTGGTAGACTGGGTTAAACAGTAGTCCCCAGTTTGGATACAAAAAGAAAATTTAAGGCATAATTTAAAGGGAATTACAGTGGTGTCATGGATCCAAATTAATGTATAAATGTATGATTAGGCTCTTGAAGAGTCATGTTTTTTGGAGAAACATGTGTGTTTCTGTTTTCTCAGGTCCTACACAGTCTGTTCGGGTGTATAGTTTTGCATACATTCAAATGGACTTACTGCTAAGGATACAGTACCAAACTGGTCATGGGACCCCAAATTCCCATGAGCTAGGTGGTAAAATATATGGGTATGTGTATTTAAGTGTTTAATGATAATTCAGACATCAGGGAAATTAAAATGCTCCAACAAGGGAAGCAGTTCTTACATTAGACTCATAGACTGGCAATCTTGAGTAGCACTCATTGAATCAGCCCAAAAGACATTCTGGTCCAGCAGGAAAGCCAGCAAGAGAGCATCTCGGGTGTGGAAAGCCAGGATACTGCTGCAGAGCAGGATACTGCAGGATACTGCGTCCATCAAAGATGGTTGTGCTCTTCTCTCAGTGGAGGAGAGAACCTCCACTTTGTGTGTGGCCTTGTCATGGAGTTGTTGTGGATTCAGGAGGCTTCCACAGCCTAGGCTTCATGTGACAAGAGCCTCAGTTGATCACTGACGTCACACATAATAAGAATGCTAACTTGGGGCCCTGAGTGGGGTCTAGCGGCTAAAGTCCTCCCCTTGAATGCACCAGAATCCCATATTGGGGCCAGTTCTAGTCCTGGCAGCCCCATTTGCCATCCAGCTCCCTGCTTGTGGCCTGGAAAAACAGTCGAAGATGGCCCAAAACCTTGGAACCCAAACCCCATGTGGGAGACTCGGAAGAGGCTCCTTGCTCCTGGCTTTAGATTGGCACAGCACTGGCCATTGCGGTCACTTGTGGAGTAAATTATTGGATGGAAGACCTTCCCCTCTGACTTTCCTCCTCTCTGATATCTGACTTTTCAATAAAAAATAAAATAAATCTTTGAAAAAAAAGAGTGCTAATTTGTTAAATTCACTGGAGTCACTGTGTACTGACTTCCCATGTGGGACTTGTATCTTCAGAGTTGTATTAGAATCAATAGTAAACCTTGCTGTATTTTAGTACATTTCCACAACCAGTAGTCTAACCAGGTAAATTTAGTTTTGTGTAGCTTGAATTGTGTATTGCTAATATTTATACACTTCTCCAAGTAGTGACTTGTGGATAAACATTATCTGAAAACTCTTAGTAGGAAGAGCATATAATACACTGGTTACTGGTGACCTGCATGCTACTGCTGGGAGCAGTTGCTGCCACAGCAGTCCTGGTGGAAAAAGTCACTAAGTTGACTTGAGGTTAGCCACTTGAGGTTTAAATGCCACATCTGTAGGATAAACCTCTAGAGAACCCAGGTGTTGAATGGTTTACTGATGGGAATAACTGCATAAAGGAGAGAGTCAGACAGGTTAGGCCATTCTGGACTTTACCCAGGTAATGGAAGCTCAGGCTAAACTTCACTGCTTACAAAGAGCCTTGCAATTTGCAGGGGGATAAAAAAGTCAACTTTTATAGCAAAGACTCAAATCTGTGGATGCTGTGTCTAAACAGTTATCACTAACTAACAGATCTTAGAGTATTTGTTTTGTACCAATATTGCTCATACTGATTGAAATTGTGTATTTCAGAATCCAGCAACTACTTATAAGAATGAAGACCATGTGAGAACAAAACCGTTGGCAGTGACTGAAGATTATCCCACTCGTGACATGGATCCACTAACTGGATGAGATAGAAAAGAGACTTCTGGACACCAGAAAGGCAGTGTCTATGCCCCTAACCAGCAGGAAGCAGATACGGAAGATATGATTCTACATCCCTCAGCAACCCTTAGGATTAACAGTTGGGAAGTCTCTGAGGGGGGAATGTCATGAGGTAGTCGGCTAGTTCAGGGTCACTAGCTTGGAAGCCACTCCCCCACACCACCTAGGTGTTCCTCCCTGCCCACCTGTGACTCTCACGTATCATCTGAGAGGGGGTGGCATTGCATGGTTGTGTAACCACTCCCCTCACAGGCCCTTATAAAGGCTCGTGATAAGACAGGGCTTGCTCTCTTGCTCCTGTGCTTCTGTTTCTCTCACACGCCGACTCTTGGCCTCTCTAGTACCTCCGAGGACAGGTGCCCCCTGAGCATGGCCCCTTTGTGTCTGTATTCCTCATCCTCTGTTTACTGCCTGGGTGGGACAGTGAAGATAGCAATATTAAGATGCTTTGTATTTCTGGTTTGTATGCTGTCAGGAGTTCCAGGAAAGGTGAGGCTTAGCAGTGGCAGAGTGGGAAGCAGGGCCAGGGAGGGGTGAATATCTACAGCTTTACAAATGTGTTCAGGCTATGCATTGCATGTTTCTTAGTATCATTCTTATTGTTGGGGAAGCTGGGACATAGGTCTTTAGCTTAATGTATGGACTTGAGGGTAATGACCATTTGTTCCTCTTGGGGTTATGATTGGTTGGATTGCCATATGGACTTGTGATTTGCTATTTCTAGTGGGCCCTGTTATCATCAAGCTTGGTTAATAAAGACTCTTTAATACACCTTAGACATGTCTGGCATGAGCCTGCTTGTACTCCACAACAGTTGGAACCATTTGGAGAGTGAATCAGTGGATGGAAGCTCTGTCTTTCCTTTTCTTTGTCAATCTGATCTGTGTTTCCAATAAAAATCAATAAACATTTTTTTTAAAGTGGCAAGAGTGATATTGCAGCAAATGTTAGGTGAGTATTTAAGATGCCATTCATTCATTCACTGGTGGATTTATTACGCAAACACTTGTTGAGGGGTATAGGCATCGTGCCACAAGTGTTGCAGTAGCTGTTTGGGTTGCCTATACCCACAAAGTGCCAGTTCTGACTACTCACACTGCTTCCATTCAAGCTCCTTAAAAGTGTGCCTGGGAACCCATGGATGATGGCAGGGTTTTTTGGTCCCTGTCACCCCCGTGGGACAGGGGTGGTATTTTGGGTGCCTGTCCTCAGCCTGGCCTGTCTTGACTGCTGTGAGCATTGAGAAGTGAACCCGTGGATAGAAGTTACCTCACTTTCTCTCCTTTTCTTTCTGTAGTTCTGCCTTTCAATAAAATAAAATTTTAAATATTTATTAGGAACCTACTATATAACAGGGACTGAGGGCAGTGAGAATGTACTATCAACCAAATAGACCCAAAAAAGTATACAAACCCCTGCCCTCATAGCTTGTGTTCTCAGTGGGGATAATCAATAAACAAAAGGATTTCATAAACTGTACAGATTACAGATAAAAGACGTTATCTGCCAGAATCCAGCTCTGACTGAGTTCGGAACTCACGAAGAGTGCGTGGATGAGGCGCAGAAAGAAAAGAAATGGACCACTACAATTTCATGATCATAATGGATAATGTGAGAAAGCTGTCACCTTTATTTATGCAGAGGCAATTACAAGCCCTGGCACAGACTTTTGACATCATGGTCAAGTGGTTGTATCCAAAAATAATTCTGCCATTTGTTTCACCGAAAAGCTCTAGAAGTTTCTGCTACAAGTCTTATTCTACAACTCAATCTTGTATCACAAAGAAAAGGAGAACCTAAAGATTGAGGGAAGAATGAAGCCCTAAGTACAGGTCCCTTGATTAGCATAAGGTCAATGGGGAGGGCCAAGACATTATGAATAATAATGTCTTCTACAAGACATTATTATTGACATTAACCTCCAACCTCACATTGAGTCAAAGGCCAACTCCACAGTAGCAAATAATGCCTGAATGGAGTAGAATTCTTCCACAGGGTGGTCCGGTGTCCAGGCAAAGGAAGGTGGAACTGCATTCAGGTGGTTGTAGAGACATCCCGCTGGGCCTTGCCATACAGTGGGAAGTTCCTTGCGACTCTGCCTGCAATGGAACAATACTCTTGACACCTTCATGTCCCGCACCGCACATCCACTGCATGGACCCCAGCAGTTATCCCTGTAGAAAAACAGCAAACAGGAAAAGGAAGCAGAGCATGGGACCTGATCTCTCATTCCCTCCCTCTTTATCTCTGTTGCTCTGTGCTTCAAATAAATGGCTATTTTAAAAGATTTATTTAATTTTTGGAAAGGTTATCTACCCTCTACAGAGAGGGGATACAGACAGAAAGATCTTCCATCCCCTGATCCACTCCCCAAGTAGCACAACAGTTGGAGCTATGCCGATCTGAAGCCAGGAGTCAGGAGCTTCTTTCAGGTGTCCCACACAGGTGCAGGGTCCCAAGGCTTTGGGCCATCCTTGACTGCTTTCATAGGACACAGGTAGGGAGCTGGATGGGAAGTAGAGCAACCGGGACACAAATTGATGCCCATGTAGGATCCCAGTGATTGTAAAGTGAGGATTTAGCCACAAGGCTGTCATGCCAGGCCCTAATTATTATGTTTTAATGACACTGTGCAGGCTTAAAAGAGTTTCCGTCTCTGCTCCTGTTCCCTATCATTCTGAATTCATGGATGCTGCAACTCACGCTGATTTATTGGCATGGCATCTGGCTCGCAGGCTTTGTTTCTTTACACTACTATCGTTATCTGGGGGAAGTTAACACACATCACTGGCTCATTTAATAGTCTAGATTTTAAGTTTTTGACTCTCAGAGCGAAAAAGAAAAAAACTCAAAACTTGAAATTGATCAATTTGAGGGCATAATTCCTTAGAACTATCCTTAAAGTTCCTACTAATACATGATTAGAATTGGAATTCCAACAGCCCCGTTACCTACTACTGGCAGTAAAATCATGTAAAACTATACCATAGTTAGGCAGACAATAGTTCATTGTCCAAATCAGGACAGATTTGACCATGTATGCCTCTCACCCAGATTATTTAGTTCATTCATACTGAATGCTGTTAATGCTTTATTGATATATACAGACACCATTTTGATATTAGGTTTCAGCACGTATCAGATCTTCTTTAGTTCTGACATCTCTTTTACTTTTACTTTTTTTTTTTGTATTAAGTAGATATCTCCCGGGAAATTTTTAACAAGAGGCTCACGGGAGGAAAAAAATCCCTTTTCTCTTGCTGGATATAATTTTAGAAAGTGTGGCATCCAATTTTAAGCTCAAAGGACCAACTCCAAAGATAAAGATGACAAGAACTAAGGTTTTTAATGCCATTAGAAAATCTTTGAGTGAGACAGCATTTTAAGCCATAGTGCTTTCAAGTTTCTTGTCATTTGATTAATTGGTGTCATTTAGTGTAAGCCAGCTGATTTGAAATCTTCTGTTCAAATAGCTTAAAAAATACCTTAGAAGTTTATATATAACTTAGATATATATATACATATAACTATGTATATAACTATGTAACTATATATAACTTAGATATATATTTATATATAAAACTATATGTATACATTTATATTTATGTATTATATACATATATATAATTGTTTTAGAAAGAGATTGGCAAAGGATAGCACTGACCCACATGCAGTATCAGTGAGGACCCATGCTATAGTCTGGCAGCCACCTGTGCTGGGTGTCACTATCAAGAATATGAAATAGGGCCCGGCGCGATGGCGCAGTGGTTAAGGTCCTCACTTTGCATTCCCAGGATCCCATATGGACACCGGTTCTAACCCCGGCAGCTCCACTTCCCATCCAGCTCCCTGCCTGTGGCCTGGGAAAGCAGCAGTCGAGGACAGCCCAAAGCCTTGGTCTCCTGCACCTGTGTGGGAGACCCGGAAGAGGTTCCTGGTTTTGGATTGGCTCAGCTCCAGCCGTTGCGGCCACTTGGGGAGTGAATCATTGGATGGAAGATCTTCCTCTCTGTCTCTCCTCTCTGTATATCTGCCTTTCCAATAAAAATAAAAAATAAAATCTTTTAAAAAAAAGAATATGAAATATAGCTAGACATTCCTAAAATAAGAAATTCTGCAATATAATAAGCATCAAATTTTGAAAGCTTAGACTGAAACAACAAAAAGTGCAACATTTTTCTTTTTTTTTTTTTAAATATTAACATTTTTTTGAAAGCCAACACTTCAGAGAAAAGGAGAGGTAGGTCTTCCATCCAAAGGGTCACTCGCATACTGGCCGCAATGGTCAGAACTGGGCTAGTCTTGAGTCATCTTGAGCCAGGAACATCCTGTGGGTCTTCCACATTGGAGCAGGAGCCTAAGGGCTGGAGCCACCCTCTGCTGCTTTCCTACGCCATAAGCAGGGAGCTGGATCAGAAGTGGAGCAGATGGAACTCAATACCAGTTTCAATATGGATTTTGGCACCAAAGGTAGAAGTTTAGCCTAGTATACCATGACATTTGTCACGGTTTTAATCGATTGCATGATATGATGAGATGTAGGACCTAAAGGGTAAAATGAAATATATCATGTATGAAGTGGGCAGGATAGGGCTGGACTGCCACACCCACCGGTTTGCGTGGAAGACAGGGCTGGAAACAGAACCGACCCAGCAGTTGCAAAGAACAGCATGTGCATAAGCTGATCGGGGCAACAAGCAGTGCTGGACCCTGTACTGGCAAGTACACACAAGAATCAGGTCTGGGATCACCTTGGACGAAGTTTCTTTGGAGATCCCTCCAACTGAACTGCTGATGTCAGAACCCCAACCATGAAGAGACTATGTCAGCCAGTGGATTCTGAATGGATTTCATCGTGCTTAGAACTGTTGAACTATCAAAACTGCATGAGCAGGACCCTCAGAGTGTGCCTCACATTGGGGACCATTGGATGGGTGGGAGGCTGGGTGGGGCTTCTTCCTTTGATTCTCCCCTGACCCTAAATACAGGGGAAAAAAAGTGATAATATTAGTGTGGAAACAATGGTACTACCAGCTTTTTTGTAGCCCTTAACCCTTTGTATCTTAATCAACTAAATAAGATTAATTTTTTAATGTAAAAAAAGTATTGATTGATTGATTTTGGTAAGGCAGATTTACAGAGAGAAGGAATGACAGAGAGAAAGATCTTCCATTCACTGATTCACTCCTCAACTGGCTGCGATGGCCGGCGCTGAGCCTATCCAAAGCCAGGAGCCAGGAACTTCTTCCAGGTCTCCCACACAGGTGCAGAGTCCCAAGGCTTTGCACCATTCTCTGTTGCATTGCCAGGTCACAGGCAGGGAGTAACACCCCATGACCTGGCAACCACATGGAATCCCAGCACCAAACCCTATTATGTTTAATTACTTTAGCTGAACTTCTTAGGGAGGAAAAGGTTTATCTTGGCCATAGTTTGGAAGTTCACAGTTCAAGAGTGAGCAGTTCCATTGATGTCAGGTGTCCTAAAGTGGAATGTGAGTAGAGAAGCACAGATAGAAAGTAGGATGAATCTAGCATGAATATCGAGCCCTCTCCTGAGGGGCTCCCTAGGGTGACCCCACTCCCCTGGTCATGACCTGAGGGTCTCACATGGCCCCACCTCCTAACCGCCATGCTTAGCTCATGCCCCTACCACAGTACATCAAGCCTGAGTTTGCAACGACCAGTCATGTTTAATCCTTAACAATGTGACTTTTGGAAGATTTAACAGTACATTTATAATTCCCATTATGCCTCCACCCAAACTACCCTGATGCAGATGGGATTGTCATATTAGCTGAGGTAAGGCACAGAACTTCTTGAAAAGGTTTAAATTTACACTGTTCAAATATTATTTATATACCATTATTCAACTATAATTCACAAACTTGGGGAATTATGTGACATTAGAAAAGTGGCAGCCAATGTGTATTTGGTTTTACCAGAATTCACTGAATTTCCAGGTGCATAGGATTGACTTTACAGAATTTAGTTGGCATAAATTCAATATTTTGGAATGAGCTAAATCCTACAGATACATTCTTCATGTCTTCCTCTTGTGCCTAAGATACTGAGAATTATACAGGGACAAAAGTACATTAGATTATTTCAGTTCTGTAGATTAGAAATATAAATACTTTTCATTCCAAAATTCTGTATTTTAGGTACTATGATAGGTTATGTTTCTAATAATGGGAAAGATTACATTAACATTTTTTCTTTAAAAATATAATTGTGGGGCCCGGCGCGATGGCGCAGTGGTTAAGGTCCTCGCCTTGCACGCCCAGGATCCCATATGGGCGCAGGTTCTAATCCCGGCTGCCCCGCTTCCCTTCCAGCTCCCTGCTTGTGGCCCGGGAAAGCAGTCGAGGACAGCCCAAAGCTTTGGGACCCTGCACCCGCGTGGGACACCCGGAAGAGCCTCCTGGCTTCGGATCGGCATAGCATCAGCTGTTGTGCTCACTTGGGGAGTGAATCATCGGACGGAAGATCTTCCTCTCTGTCTCTCCTCTCTGTATATCCGTCTTTCCAAAAAAAAAAAAAATAAATAAATAAAAATAAATCTTAAAAAAAGTATAATTGTGATTATAAATAAAATAAAATATAGTCTGTCTTACAGCCTAAACTGTATCCCTACAACTTCAAATGTTGAAACCACAGTCACCTTAGAAGGTGCTTGTATATAGGAACTGGCCCCTTTAATAAAATACTTCAGAATGAGCTGACCTGGCAGGGTCTATCCAGAGGAAGTAGAGTGCTTCTAAGAGGATGAGCTTCCAGGGATGCACACCCAGAGGAGAAGCTTCATCTGCGAGGGTTTAGTAAAAAGGCCAAGGAGATGGACACAGGATATATCAAACTACCAACTCATCTTTGCCTTCCAGACTGCTGAACGATGAGAAAATGCATTTTTCTAGGTCAACTACCAATCTAACATTTTGTTACAGCACTCCGGCCAAACCTTAGCAAACTACAGATTCACAGAGGTCCTGTGTACATTTCTAGAAGGGCCAGCCTGCCCTGGGCTCTCACGCTGTACGGCTCAACACCACACAGGGGCATTTTGTCACAGGGTTGCTTCGCAGTATGTCAGTTTTATAATCTAAAGATACAATAATTGAATATGTAGAGATATATTTTTAAAGAACATATTATGACTAAGCACCTGGGAAACTTTCAAAGGTCAAGATTTTTTTTTTAATTCATCTGTATTAATTTTAAAAGTAAAAATTTTGCATGGATTTTGGTGAATTTATACATCCTGGCTCTGCAAAAATGTTACAGCAAAGCCAACGGTGTTCACCATGCATGCCTGCCACAAATGCACGGCTATGCACAAGTCCACAAGTTCATTTCAAATGGATAATTAACAAGTATTTATCACAGTGTGCCACATGCTGTTCTTTACACTTTGAATGGTTCAATCTATATAATAAGGTGCATTAATAACATGTACATAACAGCATATCTATTCATAAAATGTCAAATCTTTAACAATACAGGTTATTTTCTTTTTTTTTTAAGATTTATTTTTATTATTTTGTTTATTGGAAAGGTGGATATACAGAGAGGAGAGACAGAGAGGAAGATCTTCCGTCTGATGATTCACTCCCCAAGTGAGCGCAACGGCCGATGCTATGCCAATCCGAAGCCAGGAGCCTCTTCCGGGTCTCCCATATGGGTGCAGAGTCCCAAGGCTTTGGGCTGTCGTCTGCTGCTTTCCCAGGCCACAGGCAGGGAGCTGGAAGGGAAGCAGGGCTGCTGGGATTAGAACCTGCGCCCATATGGGATCCTGGGCGTGCAAAGTGAGGACCTTAACCACTGCGCCACCGCGCCGGGCCCTACACGTTATTTTCATAACCTAAAGCCAATATGCTAAGCATCAGGAGGAAAAATGGTCAGTGTTCAAGGTTAAACTAAACTCTTCAGTCTAACATTTGGAAAAGTTTCATACAAAAATCAACCAGGGAAAAATATTTTAGATCACTTGGAACAATATGAGCATGTCAAAATACTTCAAAGTTTTTCTTGAAGCTGAAATTGTATGACCTTTCAGGAGTATGAAGGAAGAGACTCCATAGGCTCAGTTATAAGATGAAACACGATTATCATCTGTCATATGTCAGCATTCCCCCCAAACAATCTACTTTAGGAATAAATTCGCTATCAGGCCCGAGGCCACACGCACTGTGTCTACCCGTTGCTGAATCTGGATGTCAAAAGATTTGCAAGTAGGAGCATAATTGGAGAGTACAAGTGTAATTAATCATAATATTTTCATTTTTACATGTTAAGTGGTATCAACTGCAAATAAGCATAATTTTTACTTACAAATTTTGCGGAATCCAAAGCAATCTACAAGGTTGTTTTAATGTCAGTTTTTTATCAACATTTTTAAAAAGTGTCGGTGCCTAGCACCATGGCCTAGCAGCTAAAGTCCTCGCCTTCAAAGCACTGGAATCCCATATGGGCACTGGTTCTAATCCCAGCAGCTCCGCTTCCCATCCAGCTCCCTGCTTGTGGCCTGGGAAAGCAGTCAAGGACGGTCCAAAGCCGTGGGACCCTGCACCCGCATGAGAGACCTGGAAGAGGATCTGGGCTCCTGGCTTCAGATCGGTGTAGCACCGGCTGTTGAAGTCACTTGTGGAGTGAATCATCAGACAGAAGATATTTCTCTCTGTCTCTCCTCCTCATTGTATACATCTGACTTTGCAATAAAAATAGATAAATCTTTAAAAAAAAAAAAGTGTCTCTTGCTCTTTTGGATTGATTTAGCACAGATGTGGATATATAATAAAGAACCAGCATGAATTCTGCCCTCAGGAAATCCTTTGTGTTGTGTTAGCCCAAGTGAAAAGAATACAGAAAAATAATTAAATGTTTTGCAAATTAAAAAAAAAATCAATTAAAAATTGGCTATAGGGGTGTGTGGAAGAAGAGCATTGAGGCCTTTAGTCTTAACAAGGGTAGAGAATAAAGATGGTGAGGAAGGCTCTTAGCTCATACTCTGTGTATTCTTTATGCACTGAGACCACACAATTGTTCTCTATGAATACTAACTGTATTAACCCAAGATGTCTCCTCAAGAGGCAATCAAGGTCATGATTTATTTCAAGAGCCAGTACACCAAGAAGAATACGGCGCCACCAGGGGGCAGCAAAGGTTGCTCTTGGGCCATCAATGTGTCCAGCACTCAAGGGTAACCTGGAGTTCCCTTGAGCTGCATGCAAGGTAATTAAACACGTTTGTACAATGCTTCCAGTGAACGAGGTGCTGTCATCATCACTTTGATTACAACCCACTGCGGAACACCGCATTTTTACCTTTGTTTTCAGATGCAAAAGATGAAAGCCAGGAGCAGGAACTCAAGGTCAGAGGGCTGAGCTTCCAAGAATCTGTGCTCAAGCTAATCAGCTTTAGAATGAAATAACAGAAGACAGCTTTCTAGAGCCTACAACTCATTCTGGAAGTACGGACCCTGAATTTTTCAATTCTAATGGGGCTACATCAAACTAAGGAGCTTCTTTCTGTACAGTAAGAGAAGCAGTTAACAAAGTGAAGAAGCACCCAGCAGAATGGGAGAAAATATTTGCACACTACACAACCAATGGGGGACTAATGTCCAGGATTTACAAAGACCTTCAGAAGCTCAGCAACAGCAGGACAAACAACCCTATGGAGAAATACGCAAAGGAAATAAAGTGATATTTTTCAAAAGAACACATCCAAATGGCTAATGGACACATGAAACAATGCTCAGCTCCCTGACAATCAAGGATCTACAAATAAAAACCACACTGAGGTTCCACCTAACTCCAGTGCAAATGGCCTACACTCAGGGCATCTACTAACAAACACCTGCTGGTGTGGATGTGAGGAGACAGGTACCCTCCTCCTGCCCTGTTGGTGAGAGTGTAGGCTAGTACAACTACTATGGAAGTTAGCATGGAGAATACTAAGAGAACTGAACATTGACCTGCCATATAACCCAGCTATCCCAGCCCTGGAAATATATGTGAAGGATATGAAATCTGCATATGAGAAAGTGACCTGTTTATAGCAGCGCAATGCACAATAGTGCTGGTGTGAAAACAACCCAGATACCCATTGAAAGAGGAATGGACAAAGAAACTGGTACATCTACTCCATGGACCACTACTCAGTCATTTAAAAGAATGGCATGTTGGGGCCCAGCATGGTAGTCTAGTGGCTAAAGTCCTCCCTTTTCACATGCTGGGATCCCATATGGGCACTGGTTCTAAGCCCGGCAGCTCCACTTCCCATCTAGCTCCCTGTTAGTGGCTTGGAAAAGCAATCAAGAATGGTCCAAAGCCTTGGGACCCTGCACCCATCTGGGAGACCCAGAAGATGCTCCTGGCTCCAGGCTTTGGATCCACTCAGCTCTGACTGTTGCTGCTACTTGGGGAGTGGATCATCAGATGGAGGATCTTTTCTTCTGTTTCTCTTCCTCTCTGTATTTTGACTTTCCAATAAAAATGAAACATTAAAAAAAGAATGAAATTTTATCACTTGGTACAAAACAGCTGCAGCTAGAGACCATTATGTTCAGTGAAGTAAGCCAATTCCCAAAGAACAAACATCATATATTCTCTCTGATATAAGCAATCTTCATGGAGAATATAAAACAAATAGATATATGTGTATATAAAAAGTATACACATCTATTCTCATAGGTGACCTGTATAATAGAGAGCAGCTTACAGACATTTGAAGACACATTGCGGCAGACTTCTCTCCTCCTGAATCAAAGGACTCCCAGTAAAACAGTCAACTGTCAACTCCCTTGACGGTATGATACTAGACTTTCTGCCTTTGCTTATACCTACAATTCCACGACACAATTAAATAGCAGAATGTTAAACTTATGACTGTTACTAAAGGTCTATATGACAGTAACAACCTGGGGCGGATGATGGGAGAGAGAAATGGGGAAGGAGGAAAGGAAGGGAAATGGAGAATTCCTGTAACCACAAAAGTGTAAAGAATAAAAATATTTTTTCAAAAAGAAATAATAGGTATGGGAGCATTTAATACTATTACTGCTGCTGCTACTACTACTACTAATAATAATAGGTATGGGAACATTTCTCTATATTCAAGACAAGATTCTGTCTCCTGGCCTCCCTACCTGCATCTCTGTTCCTTTCCTACTGTTTGCTTTTGTCAGAACAGAAAAACAGTTTCTTCCTTATGTCATGCTTTAGAACTGGTGTGATGACAAGGAACCTTCTCTCCCTAGATAAACTAAATGATTCAGTGTGAGTAAAATTTAAGCCACCTGGTAGGTGGATGTCAAAGTTTTAAGTTATAGTAACTGATGGTTAGAACAAAAATGATTTTCTTTATATAATTTTGTCTTACGCAAAGAGAATTCCTAGCTCTTAATATGTTAGTGAAAAGATGATGAAAAGGGTCCAGTGCAATATGCCAGTGACTAAATCCTCACCTTACATCTGCTGGGGTCCCATATAGTCAGTGATTTCTATCCCAGCTGTTCCACTTCCCTTCCAGCTCCCTGCCTGTGGCCTGGGAAAGCAGCGGAGCACGGCCCAAAGCTTTGGGACCCTGCACCCGCGTGGGAGACCCAGAAGAAGCGCCTCTTCTGGCTCACCTCCAGTCGTGAGCCAGTGGACAGAAAATCTTTTTGTCTGTGTCTTCTCTCTGTATATCTGCCTTTGCAACTACAAAAAAAAAAAAAAATCTTAAAAAAAAGATGATGAAAGTTAAAGCATTCTATGAATTTCTATAATGAATATTCTAAGATTTATTTATTTTTATTACAAAGTCAGATATACAGAGAGGAGGAGAGACAGAGAGGAAGATCTTCTGTCCAATGATTCACTCCCCAAGTGACCACAATGGCCGATGCAGTGCTGATCCGAAGCCAGGAGGCAGGAATTTCTCCCAGGTCTCCCACGTGGGTGCAGGGTCCCAAGGCCTTGGGCCATTCTTGACTGCTTTGGGATCCTGGTGAGTTCAGGTCAAGGACTTTAGCCTCTAGGCCAAGCCACAGGGCCCAATATAATGAATATTCTTATCTTTCATTAGTTAAAAAGAAAAAACGGGACATACGGGGGTGGGTCCTGATCTCAGCAGAAAAGATGGTACTTCAGAGCTCACAGTCTGTAGAGGCCTGCTGGGTTAGAGTACCATCTCCACTGCCAATTCCAGCTTCCAGCTAATGCACTTGCTAAGAGGCATCAGTGATGAGCAAGCACTCTGGTCCTTACCAAGCACTGGGAAAGCTTGGATTGGATTCCAAGTACTGGAATTCAGTCTGGCCCAGTCTATTTCTGTGGCATTTGGGAATTAACTTATGAAGGATATCTCTCTCCCTCCCCCCCACCCACTTTTCTCTCTCTCTCCTGGGTAAGTGTATGTAGTTTCGCCATTCAAGTAAGTGAAAAAGTGAAAAAAAGGAAAAGCAATCTCTCTTTGAAATAACAGAAATAATATTAATACATATGTTTTAAAAGGAAATCATTATCTCTAGTTGAGTCCAGATTTGATGATAAAAGAACAAACAACCTATGAAAACTGAGCACTTATTTTTGGTTGATGAATCTGTGCTACTTCATAATCAAGTCCCTTTTGAGGCTAAAGACACAGCTTGAGCTGGAAAGACTAGCCTCGTCACTTGTGAATGGAACTGAGGCCTTTGCATCATTATCACGCTAACAAGATGAGTTAATTGAGCCCTCTTCACAGTAGCCTCCAAAATGCCCACTGACAGTAACCCAAAAAGCTAAAAATCTCTACCTATACTTGTGACATCACGTTTTCTATGTCATAACATGCAAGAGTGAGAGAAATAATAAACAGAATAGTGTGTTCTATTTCCAGGCATTGAATTTTTACATTTTGAATGATTCCCCGAAGGAATGTTAGGCAATGTGTTTGAATCCATAACTCCTTTTTTTTTAATTTCATTTCATTTTATGACACAGTTTCATAGGCTCTGGGATTCTCCCAAACTCTCCCCCTGTCCTCCCCCCATGGTGGATTCCTCCACGTTGTTGCAGTATTACAGTTCAAATCCAGTCATTACTTGCAATGGGACTTCATTGCAAGCATGTACCATGCATAGAATCCAGCATCTTATTGTCCAGATAACTTCAACAGTTTCTTGGGGAGGCCATCTCCGGACTGGAAGCAGAGCTGGCAGAATACCATCCCGTCCAATGAAAAGCCACAACATAGCATCAATGACAATTTACAACACTATGGCATAACTCCCTTTTTTAATAACCAGAAAAGTCTCATCCTCTTGTGAAAATCATTGCTACTACCTATATATTCCCGCTAGCCAAAATGAATTCATGAAGCTTATCCACTGTAGTCAAATCTAAAGTGAGATAATACTAGGTTTGCTTTTTCAAATTGTTAACACACTCCCTGAAATGCCTTTGCCGTGTCCTTCTCCTTTCTCTTACTTTCCCTCTAATGAATCAGGGGCAAAATTGATACTATATGGCTGTTGGTATGAATTTTTTCTGTAGGTTGCTCAGGTATGAATGAATAATTTAAAATATAAATGTAGTAGGGGTACCAGTTGATAATGTGGATCAAACTTTTATTCAGCCAGAAGAGCAATATAAACAGGGCAAGCAAGCATTGAGGCTGACACATATGATAAGTAAAATGAAAAACAAAAATTGAAATTAGTTTGCCAAAGCACATGCCAATCTGTTTAATGCCCATACATAGCAAAAA
Organism: Ochotona curzoniae; assembly: GCF_017591425.1. Classification (NCBI taxonomy): domain Eukaryota; kingdom Metazoa; phylum Chordata; class Mammalia; order Lagomorpha; family Ochotonidae; genus Ochotona; species Ochotona curzoniae. The sequence goes on along the minus strand of NW_024466312.1, from coordinate 2,616,977 downwards.
GCCATACACTTCAGTGCCACTGTTTCCCCCAGACACAGCTCTTTCGCAGTTAGCAATTTCTACAACATTAACATCCAACTTCACAGACTGTGGACCCCAATCTGTAATAAGAAGTCCATGGAGATCTGCCATCAGAGGACCTAGACTTACTTACATGATGCTAAAACAGTAGAATCATCTTTTTAAAAATTATCACAATTTCAGGTAATATTTTTAATAAAAGTTATCCAAACATGAATATATGATATACAATAGTGAATGACGAAGTGGTGGGACTTTGGGAATGAAAGTTAACGAATGTTCATGTAACATCACACTCCGTTTCCCCCCTTTTCCGTAGATTGTTAAGAAAATCATTCACCCATCTTGATTGTTGCCTCTCTTGCCGTTGGGCACTTCCTCCCTAGCTCGTGGGTCTGATTTGAGACTCATGACAACTTTTTTTGTGTGTTTGATAACAATTTTTATCCTGGGAAATAGACCTCCTGGGATGGACTGTGGAGGAAATAGCATCCAGATGCAGCTCCCATTGTTACTCCAGGCTTTAATTTCACATCCTTGCAACACTGAACTGCACAGACGTGTCTGACTCATATGCTGTGCAGGGAGTCAATGGAATTGCAACTCAGAGGAACACTGCCTGTTCCCTGTTATTCTTCCCATGGCCCAGGGGAAGAGCTCCCATAGGTCAGAACCTTGCTGAAGGCTTCCCTTTGTGAATTACAACTCAGGTTCGTGCCTTGATCTCTTGCCCTCAGTCCCACGTGTATCAACAATGGCCTCTTTTATTCATACCTACACTGTATGAACTGGGAATTCCCTCTTGGAAAAACCAGTTCCTTGGTCACAAAGATATGTCTGATCTTTCTGAACCATGCAATCCCTAGACATGATCCTAGCATGGCATTGCTAAAAACCTGAATTATTGAAGCTAGAACAGCATCCCTGGAGACTTTGCTCTGACTGTAAGATGAGCAGTAGACTTCAAGGCTAATCTCCTTCTAGAGCCTTGTTTCCATCCCTGATCCAACACTAAATGTATGTGTGCTTGTTGAAAATTTCCAATTAGCAAGTATAATACATACACAAGCACATGCATTTCCCAAGAAGAAATATTTAAATATAATATAATTGAGAAGGTGTCCTCCTCACATGAGTGTGTCACTTCATTTGTAAGAGCATTCTAGAAAGTCTTTGGAAAATGGGATAAAAAAATTATTTTGTTATAGAAATCTTCTAAATCCACACTTCTTTTTGCTTAGTATGTACTTTCCATGGACTTATTTGAACACTCCTAGTATTCTGCTGAAATGGGTACCTCTTTGCTATCTCCTTAAATTTTTAGCCTTTGCATATCTTGTTGAGTTTCTTCAATACCCATGGAGCTAGGCTGACTTTGAGATGATCGACTTTTTCACATAAAATGGAACATCTCTACCTTATTTTATTTTTAAGCAGACGGGAGATCCATGAGTGGATTTCACTTCCCCACGCCCAAATGTTAAGTCTTCCCTTGTCAAGAATCAGCAGTTAAATTTGTTCCACCTGGTGAGAAAATGGTAGAAAGTTTGTAGGTGTGGGTATTACTACAGCTGAGTGTGCCCTCAGTAAGTCTGTTGAGAGTCTAATTCCCATGATGTGTAGATGTGATTTTATTTTTTAAAAGAAATATTTATTTATGTGAAAGACAGACAGAAAGCACATGAGAGGCACAGCGTGAGCTCTTCCATCTGCTGGTTAGCTCCCCAAATGGCTGCAATGGCCAGATCTGGGCCAGTAGGAGACCAGGAGCCAGGAGCTTCTTCCAGGTTCCCCTTGCCTGTATAGGAGCCCAGGTACTTAGGCTGTCTTCTGCTACTTCCCCAAGCACATTATCAGGGAGCTGGATCAGAAGTGGAGTGGCTATGACTTAATTCAGCACCTATGTGGGATTCTAACATTGCCGGAAACATCTTATCCCCTCACTGCATCACAACACTGGCCCCGGAGACTTCATTTAGACATAGTGTGTTTGCAGATGTAAATCAATTCAGGAGAGTCAGAAATCAATATGTAGAAGACCTTATGGTAAGAATAAGAAAAGATACAGACATGAGCACGTGGTGATGGATGTAGACAGTGGAATCACGTTGCTGTCCGGCCAGGAAGCACCTGGGACTGTGTACAATCAAGGTGGAGGAGGCAAGAGAAGGTCCTCTCGAGCTGATCTTCGCAAACATCTTAGTTTTTGAACGACCATCCTCCAGGACTGTCAAGGAGCAAAATTCTGTTATCTTAACTTGGTGATACTTTGTTAACAATAGTCCCAGCTGGCTAATGTAAGCATCATTATCATCATCCTAATGAAAGCTGCTATTTGCTGTCACATTGACTTGACTGATTGAAGCACTTGACTGAGGGTGCCACTATTAGAGTCAGAACTCCTCGTGCTTACTAGGTATGTGACCTAGGGCAAATTATGTAATTATTGCTGATTATTTCAATTATTTTCTCAAATGTGTACAGTTGCTTTGAAAAGTGGGAATTATTGTTTTCACTTAATAAGCAGAGCCTTCTGAGGCACTCGGCCATGGAGATGTAGTTACTGAAAGAAATGGGAGGATTTTACTTTTTTATTTACTTGTTTTCATTTTATTTGAAAGGCGGGAAGACACACAGAGATTGAGAGAGGAGAGGGAGCGAGAGAGATGCAATCTCGCATCTTTGTCCAAAGTTGCTCAACAGCTTAGGTCTGGGCCAGGCTGAAACCCAGAGCCTGGAATGCAGTCTGGGCCTCCCACATGAGTGATAGAGACCCAGGTGGCTGAGTCATCACTGATTAGCTCCCAAGGTGTTCATTAGGAAGATTGGACGTTCAAGAGCCAGGTCTCCCACTGTGCACTCCAATGGGGATGTGGGCGTCCTAAGTGACCTCAGTACTATGCCAAATGCCTACCCCGCATGGAGTGTTTAGAAAATGGTTTCAACTATTAGTTTTAACTACCGGTTTTTAGGGTCCTGTGCAATGGCTCAGGGACTAAATTTTTGTCTTGCAAGCACTGGGATCCCATATAGGTGCTGGTTCATGTCCTGGCTGCTCCGCTTCCCATCCAGTTCCCTGCTTATAGCTTGGGAAAGCAGCGGAAGATGGCCCAAAACCTTGGGACCCTGCACCCACATGGAAGACCTAGAAGAGGTTCCAGGCTCCTGGCTTCGGATTGGCTCAGCTCTGGCTTTTGTGGTCACTTGAGGAGTGAACCAGCGGATAGAAGATCTTTATCTCTGTCTCTCCTTCTCGTTGTATATCTGCCTTTCCCGTGATCCTAAATAAATCTTTTAAAAAATGATTTTAACCAGTTACTTTGAATTACTTTCAAGTTTATAAAAATTACATGAATTACGTAAATGAACTCTCACATTTTGCTCAAATTCCCTAATCGTTGCTCTTTTTAACTGTTTAGTTAATCAACTCCTTGAAACTATAGTTTGTCATGGCTTTCTTTCTGTCTCTGTCTCTATATATACATATGTGTGTGTGTGTGTGTGTGTGTAAAATATACACCCACATATAAATAACTATTTTTTCCTCTGTCTATATTATATACAATGAGTGCATACAGGAACAGATAGTTGCCATATTTTGTACTTTTAAGTCGTTAGATTATTATAGACACGTGCACTATTGCTCATCAGCCCTTCGCTGCGGAGCTGCTGGCGAGCACACTTCTATCCATGAGAACATTCATGAAAAATGTGAAAGAGAAGACTGTGTGAGAATGTTATTATTGCAACAAAATAAACATTTTAACTTCATTTTCACAGATTTTTGAGGTGCCTTCTTACCAGAATGAAATTAGGAGATGAAGATTGTTACATTTTTTTATTGGCTATGTTTTAATAAATTTTCATCTGGATGCGTACAGAAAAGTGCCATGTCATACATGTAAAGCCCAAGGAATTTCCAGCAAGTGCGCATGTCTGCGTAACCATCAGATAAGGAAATAGATCAATATCAGTGCCCAAACGCTCCCCACCCTGTGTCACACCCACGCACTTCCTCCCCCACTGCTATCACCATGAACTGGTATCGCGTTTTTTTGAGCTTTATTTAAATATTGTCATGTAGTATGCGCACCCTCATTTAAAAAAATTGGCTTTATTCATTATTTTTATATCCAGTCTGTTTTTGCTACTGGGTATATATATATATATATAATTTTATTTTTATTTGTTTATTTTTACCTTATTATTTTTTTAAGGGTTATTTATGTGAAAGGCATAGTTAGAGAGAAGATGAGACAGAGAGATCTTGATTGTCGTCTCAGATGCTCCTTGGTCTGACAGCAACGTGATTCCATTCCCTGCCTCCATTATCACATGGCATGCTTCTGCATCTGCTTTCCTCTCCTTACCACAAGGTTCACTCCCCAAATGACCTCAATGGCCAAAACCAGGAACCAGGAGCTTCTTCCTGGTGTCTCATGTGGGGGCAAGGGCACAAACACTTGGGCCACCTTCTGCTGTTTTCCTGAGCACGTTAGCAGGAAATTAGATTGGAAGTGGATCTCCTGGGTTTTGAACAGGTGCCCATATGGGATGCCAGCACAGCAGGCAGCAGCTTGACCCACTCTGCCCCAATACCCACCCCTATTTTCACTTTCTTTGAAAGGCACAGAGAGGGCCTGGTGGCGTGGCCTAGTGGCCAAAGTCCTCCCCTTGACTGTGCCAGGATCCCATATGGGCACCAGTTCTAATCCCGGCAGCTCCACTTCCCATCCAGCTCCCTGCCTGTGGCCTGGGAAAGCAGTCGAGGACAGCCCAAAGCTTTGGGACCCTGCACCTGCGTGGGAGACCTGAAGGAGTTTCCTGGTTCCTGGCTTCGGATCAGCATAGCATCAGCCATTGCGCTCACTTGGGGAGTGAATCATTGGACAGAAGATCTTCCTCTCTGTCTCTCCTCCTCTCTGTATATCTGACTTTGTAATAAAAATAAATAAATCTTAAAAAAAAAAAAAGAAAGAAAGGCACAGAGAGATAGAGATCTTCCATCCACTGGTTCACTAAGCAGATACAACCGCCATGGAGCCTAACGTTCAGCCAGGCTCTCCCCACGAGAGGCAAGGACTCATCATTTGCTGCCTCCTTGGTGCACTAACAGGAATCTGGAGTAGAGGTGGAGGAGCCCAGACTCATCAAGAACAAACACGGGGTGCTGGTGTCCCACGTGATGTTTAACGGCTGTGCCAAACGCTTGCCCGGTCTTTAATTTCTCACTGCCGGGTAGCATTCTTTGTGCAGACATGTTTTCATTTTATACATTTTATTGCTATTTGAGGTTTGAGCTTTATTTTGGCTATTCAACCTTTTTTCGGCATGCCTTTTAGTATGCATCTGTATGCATTTGCATTGGTTTGTTTACTAGGAGTGCAATTCTTAGACCACAGGTTACGGGGAAGTTCAGGTTTAGTGTTCACTGCACTGTCAAATAAAGAGCTTACCAAAGTAATTGACAAGTGTATGAAAGGCCTAGTAGCTTTGTATCCTGACCAACATCAGCAGTGTCCTTTTCATTCTGGTCCTTCGGAGGACATACTATTATGTCCTTGTGGTTGTAAGTTGAATTACCTAGTGACCAGTGTAATCGGTTTTTTTTGGTTTTTGTTTTGTTTTGTTTTGTACTGGAATAGCTTCTTCTGCATTGTGCTGGTGGGGTACTAGATTTTCAATTTCCTTACTTGATTCCAACATTAATGCTGTTTTCTCGCTGTAATGCTAAATTCTTATACCTCACGAAGCAAAGTTTGACTTGGTAGGTATGAACTCTGTGAGTGCTCTAACAACAGTGCTGCCTCATACCAACTCCAGCTGTTGTAGCTACTGATTTATCACTGGACACATAATAAATGACTCCAAACCTTTGTGACTTAAAAGTAAATGTTTTATGTGACAAATGGATGGGAGGCCAACATGGCGGGGCACCTTAGTGAGCTGTCCTGGCTCTGGTTCTCTCTTAAGGTGACAGTCAGAAGTCAGCAAGGGCATTGGTAGGGGCTGGAAGACTTGCTTCAAGGTGGCCCAACCACAGGGTGGAGCTGACGCTGCCTGATGTCAGGGTCTCCCTGCCTCTTATCCCACAGCCCTTTCGGTGCCAATGTTCTGCGTCCTTCAACATCAGGTTTGCTTTGCACCAGAGTCAGTGCCCCAAAAAGGAGCTATGGAGAAGCTGTCATGATTCATCTATGGAAGTTAAACTCCTCCGGCCTCCTTCCAGGAGCCCTCTTGCTACAAAGTGAGTTTTACTGGAGTGAGTGTAGACTCCACAAAGGCTATTTTGGAGACTGCCGCAATTGTCGTTCACATCAAATCCTAGGACTTCCACATCGCAATTTGGAGGGGACAAATTTCAATTTGCACCACTCTCTTCTCTGTCTTAGAGTTGGTGGCAGGTGGAGGAAGCAGATTTTGTGGATATGAACGTGGTAGGCAGTAGTCACCCTTTCTACAAAAGACCAGCAAATAGCAGCACTGCTTTAGGTTAGTTGTGAAGTAAGGAATGAGTAAGGAATAAGAGTGGAAGGTGCAGATGGATGCTGAGGCCTTGCAGGTCCGAGGTATTGTGTTAGAATTGAACTGCTTGGATTTATTGTGCAAAATCTTGGCTGTCTTTAAGATCTTTTACCAAGTGCACCAAATAATGACCTTTTCTATTTTAGCACTTAAGTATGGAATGTGTGAATAATCCTCATTGAAATAGGCAAGCACAAAATGCTTTCTGTTTCTGTAGCTTTTAAAGCTGTTTTTTTAAAGGTTTATTTATTTTTATTGAACAGGCGTATCAGATTTATGGAGAAAAGGAAAGATAGAAAGATCTTTCATCTGCTCGTTCATTCCCCAAATGGCCACAATGGCTGCAGCTGAACTGATCCAAAGCTAAGAGCCAGGAACTTTCTCTGGATCTCCTACTTGGGTGCAGGGTCCCAAGGCTTTGGCTCGTCCTCTACTGCTTTCCCAGGCCACAGGCACGGAGCTGGATAATAAGAGGTTCAGTGGCTAAATCCTCCCCTCAAATCTATTTTTCTGTGTTGTTTTTATCAGAGTTTGACAGTGAAAAAACATATCTTGGCAAAATCTAGCCACAGCCCAATTATTTATTCTGAAAAGTAGTCTTTGAAATCATCCTCTGAACCTATTTCTAATCTTCTAAGCAATTGTTAAACAATAATGATGATGACGCCAAAGATAAAACTAGATCAATGTGTATGAGCTAAATTGTTCATCACAGTTTCAGAATGAACATTTACCCAGTCAGTCCAGGCACTGTGGAACACATTGTTACAACAATGCATTATCATGTTTACTGTCACAGCGGTGGTACAAAGCAGACTAGACTACAATAGTATAAAATGGCATAAAATTAATGAATTCTGGACAATAACGGTATAAAGTATCCAAGTTTTATAGGTGAGAATAGTGAGGTTGAGATGAAGTCACTTGACTCAGGTCACATACCTAGAAAATTGCAAAGCCAAGCAGAATGTGAATCGAGTTGGCTTGAATCTGAAATCAGCTTCTTTCACTCTTATGAAAAACTGAATATCTAACATAGGAGAATGCCCATGTGTATTGTAGCATTAATGCCTTGTAATATTCCATAATCATTGGGAATTGTAGTCCTAAATGATTTTTATTGACCTTAGAAAATGTTTTTATGTTAATAGGCAAAAGAATAAGATGCACATATATATATATATATATATATATATATTTAAAGATTTATTTACTTATTGGAAAGTCAGATATACCAAGAGGAGGAGAGAGACAGAGAGGAAGATCTTGTGTCCAATGCTTCACTCCCCAAGTGAGTGCAATGGCCGATGCTATGCCGATCTGAAGCCAGGATCCAGGAACTTCTTCCAGGTCTCCCACACAGGTGCAGGGTCCCAAGGCTTTAGGCCATCCTCGACTGCTTTCCCAGGCCACAAGCAGGGAGCTGGATGGGAAGTGGGGCACTGGGATTAGAACTGGTGCCCATATGGGATCCTGGCACAGTCAAGGGGAGGACTTTAGCCACTAGGCCACGGTGCCGGGCCCTGCACATTTATATTTCTTCTGTCATCCATGTAGAAAATAACATGCATAAACATGCATAGGGAAATAGAAGGGGGAGACCGTATAAGTAAGTAATAATGCCTATCTCTAGATGTAGTCACACTATCTGGATGAGTTTTGCTTTCTTATTAAAGATTCCTACAATGAACAAGTATTAGGTTTATAATCAAGAAAAAAGCAATAAAAATCCTTTTATTAGCTCCCGCAAGGAGATGGGAAATAAAAGACCTTGGTTTTTGTGAATAAGGAATAAGTCCATTTAATGACTTCTGTATCCATTAACAAGGCACAAAGCGTCTCACTTGTGATCTGCTTCTGCTAGGCATGGTCGTCAGATGTTCAGATACAATGTAACATTTGCCTGCTTGCTGAATTCTCTTTTTCTCTCTGCCTTCCGTTGGAGATAAAGTGGAAAGTGTGTTTCTCATTGGGAAGTTGGCATCGGAATGAGACTGCTGCTTTTCTCAGCTTAAAGAAGATAAAAGGAGTTATCAAGTAATGTTTTCTTTCACCTAAGGATGTTGGTCCCACTCCAACAATTGGAATTGATTGAACTCCAGCGCTTACAAATTTAAAAGCCTAGCACAGGGGATCTACTCAGACTGAATGTTACAAATCAATGGATAAACTAAAAACAAAAAAACCCATTACAAGGCACCTTAATGTTTGTCTGTTGAGCAAGATAAACTCTTGGTAAACAGGCATTCCTAACTCTGTGCGTCCATAATAACCCTAAGATCTGTATTGGATGTGAAGAATTTGCATAGAAAATAAAGATACAGCAAGCTCAAAGAAGAAAATTACTTTTTAAAAAATTAAGTCATCTGATGCACATTCCCCATTAAACTGTGCTCCATTTATCTAGGTTAGGGCCATTTCTTGACTTTTGACGGTGTTCCTCTTAGTTCCCATGGAAATTAGAATTGCTTGACACAGGTGTGCTGTAGGCATTTGTTTAGTGTTATTCCTCGTGAAAGTCTAGAAGCCACGCATGAGGTGGAACACACGCTATCACGCACTCTTATATCCGATGAGCACAATAATTGCAATTTATTGTTTAGTCCCAATTCTTAATATTAAATTTAGAGTTAGATTAATCAAACTCAGGGATAATTCTGAAAAAGATTCTGTGTTTGTGGAATGATTATTTCCGCCTTAAAAATGATCAGATTTCAGCCAATAGTATAATGTATCACAGTCGCTGGTCAGTGATTTTCCAATTGTCCTTGACAACGACCATTTTCGCCTCTCCCCATAAACTGCAGATCGTGACTGGCAAGAAACCAGTATTTTAGTAAAAAAACGGAAATAAAGACATGCACGATCGATACATTAAAAAAGACTGGCTAAAATAGATACAGAATGATTGTTAAATTTTTCCTGAAGATTGAAATCGTACTGTCAGTTTCTGTGCTTCCTTTGCCGTTAAGCAGTAGTAACTGCGGCTGGCATGCTGGGATGCGGAGCACTTGTCAAGTGGTGTTGCTTTGTGTTCTGCTCCTTTCTAAGTCTCACGCTGCTGTTTAGCTTCAGCCAGAGATCTGACTGCGGAGCGGAATGGAATGAGCTGACTTCATTATCCTCACCCCCGCATCCCCTTGAGAAGGCTTGGAAACTATAATTACACCTGTGTGGTACCCGGCTCCCTGACCTGTGGTGCGCTCATGTAATTGCAGTGTTTGTAAACACTGAGGTATGTATCATTCCCAAGGTTCAGCTGGCTACGGGTTCATGCGAAATGGACAAATGTCAGGGGGATCCAATGAGCAAGGATTTTACTGCAGCAGGGGCAAGTATCCTTGGGTCTTTTAGGAGCACAGGGATGAGAAGGTCATTACTTCCTGCACTGTCAGGAGCACAGCAATGAAGTTCAAAACTATTAGTAACAACCGTGCCTGCTGATGCCAGCTTCCTTGCCGTCTTGACTGCAAACACCTTCATCTCTTTCATTGAATTCTCTGCTAGCTCAAAAGGGTGATTTTTTTCCCCAGGCCAACTTGAGATTTAGAACTCACGTAACATTTTGTGCCAACACCACATTGAAGCTTTTTCCCCCTTCTTCACTGGCTGATTCTCATAACACAGGGAACGGATGTGGCCTGTAGAGCCTGTGAGTGAGGGGGACTCAGCTTCCGCTTTTAGAGGAAGGCAACATTGACTATCATACAGCCCTTGGTCTGCTCAGGATAGCAATCACTTCAACAGCCAAAGAATTAGCATGTGTGTAGCAGGTACCGTTCCCCCACTCTCATTCCCTGGCTTGCAGAGCCCTCCTTGCACCAGCACTCCTCCTGCATGCTGGAGTTGGAGTGCATTGTTTTGTTGGGCTGGAGCTTTTGGGACTCCTTGGCTGGGACTCTGGTCCTCTATCTCACTTGAATAGTTCTTGTTCTTGACTCAAGGAAGTATTAGAAACTTCAGTGCTAACCTGCCAGACTCTGAAACTTCGCCTTGCTCCTGAAGTCCTTTTTCTTCTCACCAACTCTCCCTTTAGAAAAGCCACGAAATGTAAGAACTTATCCAGAGATGCCTTAGCCACCAAGAAGAGTTCCTTGGGTGGGTCACCTGGATTAAGGTGCTTGGGATCCAAAGGGGCTTTGGGAAGAGGGGGAGTGTGGGTGGCCAAGCCCCACCTGGAGCCTGGATGACCACGGAGTGGGAGAAGAGGAGGGATGAAGGGAAATGGATTTGATCCCACTCCTCCTGCCTGTGGGGCATCCTGGGTTGGGCCAGGATGGGATAGTGATGCTGGAAGTAGACTCAGCAACTCACAAGGTAGACTTTTGGTGCAAAGAAGCTGGCTACCAGTAAAGGCTTGTAAACGTACTGCATTCTGGCATAGTTGGAATTTAGTTAAATTGCAAAAGGTGCAGTTGAGCTCTCATTAGATCAGGATGCGCTGACTCCTCCAGATGAACTGGCTGTTTTGGACCTACTCACTCTTCCTGACTGACCAGCCATCCTAAGTCCACATGCTAGTCACCCCTGTTGGCACTGGAATCCCCCATTCTAGCCTTGCTCATCTCCCCTTCCTGTGGAGGTCATTCCGCACTGATCTGAGGAGCCCCTCGGCCATCGTTTATATTCCCTGGATCGCCCAGGCGTGATTTGCTAAAACAATGGTGTGAGACGCATGAGGTTCCTCCAGCCAGGGAAGCCGGAAGCATCCGTGATATCCACATCTGAGAAAATAAAGTGCACGGCGCTTAGGAATCAAGATGTGTGAGGGCGGCAGGTCCTGGGAGGGGACCCGGGTGGCTCCTGGGATGCTCACAGCCTCCTATTGATTGGCTAGGCAGCTGCTGACACACTGTATTGACTTTCTGAAAGCCCACTGGGCTGAGCGCTGCAACTGGGCATGCTCCTGTGCTGATGGTATGCTTGGCACAGCATTTATTTTTATACACAGTTAAGTTACTCTTAATTTTTTTAAAAGATTTATTTATTTTGTTCGAAAGTCAGAGTTACAGAGAGAGACAGGGAGGAACAGAGAGATCTTCTATCCACTGGCTCGCTCCCCAAATGGTCCCAGGGGGCAGGGCTAAAACTGATCTTAACTGGGAGCCAGGAATGATGCAAGGGTTTAAGGTCATCGACCATCCACCGCTGTCCCCAGGCTATAGTCAGAGAGCTGGATGAGAGGCGGGGTATCCTGGACACGAACTAGCACCTTCTGGGATACAGGCAGAGCAGGCAGAGGATTAGCCTAGTACAGCACTGCTCTAGTCCCCAAATTTATTTATTTTTTAAATTTACTTATTTTTATTGGAAAGTCAGATGTACAGAGAGGAGGAAAGACAAAGTAAAAGATCATATGTCTGATACAGTTCACTCCCCAAGCAGCCTCAATAGCCGGAGCTGAGCCAATCAGAAGCCAGGAGCTTCTTCCAGGTCTCCCAGGCGGCCTCAGGGTCCCAAGGCTTTGGGCCATCCTCGACTGCTTTTCTAGGCCACAGGCAGGGAGCTGGATGGGAAGCAGGGTTGCCAGGATTAGAACCAGCGCCCATATGGGATCCTCGCATGCTCAGAATGAGAACTTTAGCCATTAGGCTACCGCGCAGGGCCCTCCCAAATTTATTTTTAATTATACTTTTAAAGTATATAAATGTGAATATTTGACAGGTAACAGAAATACTGTATAAGTTGTGTATATTATGTATTTTTTTTTACTGTTAACAATTTAATTCAGAAATGCCCACAGTTTGTTGCTATATTGAATTGAGTATTGAGTATTGAAATGCACTTAGTCCTCTGTCACAGGGGTAAGCTTTGACAATCCATGCTCATATGTTCAGAGCCATGTTTTTTCTCTCAAGACTTTGATGCTAGCATTCATCAAATGTTCTGGACGTATGTCTTAAATTACGGCCTGGGAGTGGCAGTGAGGGGTGGACTGCGTGTTGGCCTAGCAGCTAAAGGCCTCGCCTTGCACACTGGGATCCCACATGGGCACCAGTTCTAATCCCAGTGCACCCACTTTCTATCCAGTTCCATGTTTGTGGTCTAGGAAAGCAATCAAGAACGGGCCAAAGCCTTGGAACCCCGCACCTGCACGGGAGACCTGGAAGAAGTTCCTGGCTCCTGGCTTCAGATCAGTTCAGCTGTGGCCATTGCGATCACAGGGAGTGAATCAACAGACGGAACATCTTCTCTGTTCTTCTTTCTGTATATCTGATTTTCTAATAAAAACAAATGTTTTAAAAAATTATGGCTCAGAATCCTCTAACACTGTTTTGGTAGATCAGCAAAGTTAATTTTTTTCCATAATAGAGCTAAAATATTATTTGGTTTTTTTTTTTCTGTTTTCTTTAAAAAGAAATTAACTTATTCTTATTGGAAAGGCAGATTTATAGAGAATGAGAGACAGAGAGAAAAATCTTCCATCCACTGGTTCATTCCCGAAATGGCCACAATGGTTGGAGCTGAGCCGATACAAAGCCAGGAAGGATCCCAAGTGTTTGGGCCATCGTCGACTGCTTTCTCAGGTCATAACCAGAGAGCTGGATGGGAAGTGGAGCAGCTGGGATGGGAAGTGACACCCATACAGGATCCTGGTGCCTGCAAGGTGAGGTGAGGAGGATTTAGCCATGAGCCACTACACTGAGCTTACTTATTTTTTCAACCTCCTTCTCTCACAGGTGGAGTTTTGAGTTGGTCCATGATATGTGGTGATACCATCTTTCTTGCAGGTGGTAGAATTGTGTGCTTACATGTCCTTTTATGTATTCCTGGAATCCCAGGCTTCATTTCAAATAGGATATAGGATACACACACACACCACACACACACACACACACACACATACGTTTATAAATTGCATGCATGAATTGCTCAGTTTTCAAAGGAAATCTGAGACCCAGAATTCTGAAAACCATCAATTCAGGAAAAAAAAAAAAGTATGTTGCATGCAATGCAGAGGTAATTTGGCCACAGTCGCAGCAGAGTTTCCTTCCTATTACCTTGAATCTGAGAGGCTGTAGGAGGGAGGCTGTATCCCAGCAAGCCTCTAGAAGCAACACCATTTTTCCAGCCCTGCTTTAGGGCTCCTGCCCACCGAGACTGTAAGCTAACGTGTGTGTATCGCATTAAGTCACGAAGCTCATGATCACTTTTCTAGCCAGAACAGGAACATAGCATTTTAAAAGAAATATTGTTGAGTATCGGCCAGGTGTCAGTCTCCGAGCACATTCACATAGCCAGTGATAAGAAAAATCAGAATTCAAAACTGGAATTCAAATTCCTTTCACTGGGTCAATTCTTTCCGCATAAAATTCAATGTTACCAAGCTTGTAAGACTGGCGCTGCCTTTGCACACTCTGCAGACTCTTCTAGAAGTTTAGTGCATGATCCATGCTGCTAGGTCCACTCTGATGGTTTCAGGCCGGATGGCACGTTGGCCCTGTCCCCTCACATGGCTGCTGGAACCTGCTTGAAATGGGTGACACTCTGAGGAGCATGGCGGCCATGTGGTGCATCCCAATGAGGTAAGAAGGAAGGTGTTTTCCTTCTCATTACTCCATTTATTCCTAACTAGGAATCCGCTCTCAAATTAACTGCAAGGATATTCATTTACCTCCAAGGAAGAAACGTGTGAATTGTTAAATGTCAAGCTCTGCCTCCGGGAAAGCAAATTCTAAAGTGAATTCTCATTCAGTCAGGCTAGGAGAAGATTATGACTATTTTTTAAAATTCATGATGATGAAATATGCTGGTTCTCTAGTCGAAAGGTGAACATTTATTTCTTATATTAATATTCACCACCAGTTTATCTGTAGGAATTTTTATAAGAACAGGATTGGTCGGAAAGCAAATAGTTCAGGACGGATGGAATTTGCTCTGAGATCTAGCTTAAATATAAGCAGGGCACAAAAAGAGGCTAAAATGTCTAAGTATTCAGACATGTAACGGAAGTGTTTCTCCAAACAGGAGCAGCCATGTTGACAGATCCAAGCCTTTCGCCTTCACTGTTCTGGGAGTGTGTGTCACTCGTTACTTTTCTTATCCTTTTTATTTTTTTAAGATTTATTTATTTTTACTGGAAAAACAGATCTATACAGAAGAGACAGAGAGAAAGAGCTTCCATCCACTGGTTCACCCCACCCACCCAAGTGGCCCCAACAGCCAGAGATGAGCTGATCCAAAGCCAGGAACCTGGGACTTCTAGTGGGCCTCCGATGCAGGGGTCCAAGGACTTGAGCCATCCTCTGCTACTTTATCAGGCCATAAGCAGGGAGCTGGATAGGATAGTAAGTGGAGCAGCCCTATAGGATGCTGGCACTGTGGGTAGAGGATCAGCTTGCTATGCCACTGTGCCTCTAATCCTTTTATTCTCTCTCTTAAAGGACAAATGGAAACCACCAAAGGTGGCTTACTTAGAAAGCTACAATCTTTTTTTAAAAATCTATGTTAATTTTATTTATTCATTGGGAGTGGAAGTGGTGGGGAGGAGAGAGAAGGCCACTCTAGGTCACTCCTGGAATGTCCTCAGCTCCTGGGGTTGGGCAGGAGTCCACGCTGTAAGTGCACGCCTGTGACTCAGGGTCAGGTATAAGCAGGTGCAGATTCTCAAAGGTCAGAGATCAACTGAGAGTGGCTGTGGGTTTGCAGTTCCTTCATGCCCCCTGGGGGTGAGATGTGCACGGGGCAGTCACTAGCTCCTGGCAGATAACCACACACTCAGTCATCTACCTGCATTCACAGACAGCCACATACTGCAGGACATCTGCAGGCGCACATCCATCCGCCAACAGCTGTATCCACCAGCCGTGCATGCTGCTTGCTTATATTGGCTTCTCCGGGCTATGCCCCAAAGTCAAACAGCTGCCCAACAGACTGGTGGACAGTTAGCCAAGCCGGGGAGGGGGAGAGGGAACCCCATCGGTTACCGTGACAACAGTAACCACGGAGGCACACAGATAAGAGGACAAGGGTATGAAAGTGTGTGAAAATTTCACCTTCTCAAGATCATTTCCTGCTTGTGTGGCAGGAACCGTCATCACTTCCTCCCAAGGTCCCTATGAGTAGGAAGCTGGAGTTACGAACTGGAACTGGGCATCCAACTCAGGTACTCCTAAGTGGGCTGTGGGCATCAGAACCACTGGGCCACATGCCCATTGCCACCAATTTCTCAGAGAAACTGGCCTCAGGCTCACCCAGTCTCCTAGCAGGCCCTTGCTGTGGTCACAGCCACTCCCACTGGGTGCCTCATGGAGACATGTGCTCTGCAGGTACGAGCACTGTGTTTGGTACCAAAGTCCTGTTTGAAATTCCTCAACCTGGCAATGCATGGGACTGCAAAGGGGCCTGTGTGCTTCCTGCCAAAGGCCTAAAGGAAGTTGTCTAGACCTTTCTTTCTACAGTCCTGAGCATAAGCATGTGCTCACATACACACACACACGCACACACACACACACACACACACACACACACAAAGACAAGTCCAAGGCAAAAAGGGGGTAAGTGAGATGGTTTCCACCCTCCCCCTCAAGACCTAGAGGGAAATGGTCTAATGCTTTACCGCATGCCAGATTTCCCTGCAGCGGGACACACAGTGCGCAGTGGCCGTGAGCAGAGCCTTGTGCTCCTGCGAGTACAGCAGCTGGTGGACAAGTCGTTTTAAAGAGACAAATCCAAAACAACGAGTCATTACAGACATCTACTCCCTTTGTTCACAGTAACACCGAGTGTTCTGACCTCTCTGCCGACAGCACTGCCCGGCCCACACCTCTCTTTCAGAGTGGATGGCAGCCAGGATTTGGCCAGCAGTGCACCCCCACAGGCGGGTGGGGTTAGGGTTGTGGTTTTCTTGCCTGCCTGTCCAAGGTCTGCCAGCTGTATCCACCGGGGCTGAGGCAATGAGCCGGAAGCTGCTCCTCCTTCTACCAGCCTTCCAAATTGCCTGTGCCGCCTGCCTCACTCCTCCAGCATTCCTTTTCCATCAAGGGAGGGACCCTGCCTTGCATTGTGATGGGCTGCGTCTGACAGGTGGCACTGAACGCTCCGCGATGCTATGCAGCAGGGCAGCCACAGGCATGAGTCATGCTATGGCCAGCTGCACGCCAACTTTGTTATACACAAAATCTCCCCAAAGAAGAATACCTTATCTAAGTTTTCATTAGATTTTTTTAACATGAGTATGGATCGATAATAAATTTTGTTCCAATATAGCATTAGTTTTAGAAGAATTTCCCCCTTTTCCTTTCTCTCTATTAAGAAGTCAAATTGTAACCATAAAATCTTAAGGATTGTATGAAGAGAACAATGGTTACCTTTTAAACATTAATATTTTCCCTTGTATTTAAAAATAAGCTTAGGTGGTTTTATGCAAAATAGGTATAAACATTTCTCAGAACATTTGATGGTTTGGATAATTAACCGTGTAAGTGGCAATTAGATGGTTACTAAAATATAATATTTTTAGTTTTGTTAGAGGACTTTTTAAAATTGGGAAATGCATAAAGTATATAGTCAAAGGTACAAAATAAAATAATAGAAATCTTTTCTCCATATAGCAAGTCACACACTTTGGTAAAGTAATGTCATAAAATTGGACAATTTTTGTGAAAACGCTGTGCTGCAGTTATAACTGAGATTGCTTGAGTTCCCCGCTCTTCCCCTGCCTTGCGCTGGGAGTGACCACTACCACAAGCTTGGTGCCATCCATCCTGTTCGTGTATTTTACCAGGAATACAGGAAAACCATCCAGTTGTTGCGTATATCAGACGGTTTCTATCCTTCTCCAACTTGATTTTTTAAAAACCTTTAATAACAAAATAAAAAAAGCAGAAACAAAGATCTCCCACCTGCTGCTTCATTCCCTGAATGCCCACAACAGCCAGGACTGGGCTCCCAGAATACAGGAGCCTGGAACCCTTCTTGATTTGCCCATGGCCTGCTGCTTGCTGGAGTGCCTGCTAACAGGTAGGGGCAGAGTCAGAACTTAAACTTGGCATACCAAAATGGGATGCAGACATCCCAAGCGTCACTTAAAAAATTATTTTTTATTGGAAATGCAGATTTATAGAAAGGTACACACACAGAGAAAGCTCTTCTATCTGCCATTTAACTCCCCAAATGTCCACAATGACCAGAGCTGATCCAATGTGAAGCCAGGAGTCAGGAGCTTCCTGTGGGTCACCCACCTGGAGGCCGAATCCCAAGGACTTGGGCCTTCCTTGACTGCTTTTCCAGGACATAAGCAGGGAGCTGGATCAGAAGTGGAGCACCCTTAAGGGATGCAGCTGCCACAGGCTTAGTGTGCTCTTCCACGGCGGCAGCCCACTGGTACTGGATTTTTAAGCAGCGTTTCAAGCTAGGCTGTTAACATGTGGAAGCTGGGGTGTCTCTGGTGTGGAGTAAACCTTGAGCCTCTAATTGGCATGTGAGGCATTGAACCCCTGACATTATAAGGATTAGGTGAACTTATTTTTTTTTTCTGAAAACATTCCTAGGTTTTATAAAATTCTTAATAGACTTTGACTTCTCAATGTAAAAACCCGCCAGGAGCGATCTCTGTTGCCTGTGTTGAGGTTCTCTTCATGTAGAAAGCTTTTCTTCTAAGGGTGATGGACAGCTTATTCTCTCAACTTTTACTACGTGTTTTTATATTTTGGATTTTAAATTATAGAACAAGTAAAACTCATGATTTTGTAATAAAGTCCATGGTTCTATTTCTACTGGCGGTCTGAATTCTTTTTTCTTCCTTTTGGGAAGACCAGTGACCTACCCCAAACCTACCTGTAAGAACTTTATGAAACTGCAGACACCACACGTACCACTAGAGGGCGCGAGCACAGCTGAAACCAGAAAGCGTCTATTTGGAGTAAATGCCCAAGGAGCTGTTTGCTAGATCTTCGCATATTTATTTATTTATTTCTGTTTATACATTTTCCCCCATTGAATATCTAGTTATTTTAAAAAAATTCTCATGTTCAAACTATGTTAATGTTACCAGTTTTATAAAAATTGTAAAGGAACTCGGAAGGGGAGGTCTTGAATAAATGATATGTATCGCAGCTGATTCTGGCAGCTTCTGCTGGCCAATTAGTTAACATCACTAAAGACAACACAGTTTAGAGTTTTACATGGGAAAAAAGCAGCCTTTTAGAACACCATGTGACTGAGAATGCGTTATCATTTATGCAACCCCTACACATCCACCTCTGGGAGCCTGCCTCCTCCTCCTTCCGCTGATTGTGCAGGAGGCTGTGGGCGTTCTGGACCCTTCCTGGTTACTGGGAGTCTGGCAGGAGGCACTACTTTCACAAGAGACCTCGCCTGTCACCCACTGGTTCTCCTGTGTCTACTGGAATGCAGCAAGAGATCAATTCTCCTTTTAACTGAGAGCTACTTAAGGGCTTCTTACCTGCTCTCTGCCAACTGCCAGTGTAGAGCCAAGATAAACCAATGTAAGCCAGTATTTTAACATGAACACATTGAAATAACTCACATTTATAAAGCACTTTGTAATTTACAAGGGCTACTTATCTATCAGTTGGGCAAAAAAAATTCTTGAGACAAGAAAGTCATGCACTATGCTTCTGGATTCCCAGTGTGGGTTGAAAGACACGCTTCCCAAGTATTCCATGCCGTGGACAGCTCAGCAGCTGCACGTCCCTGGGTCGCGTGGCGAATATGTGGCAGAATAGAGACTTCTCTGGTGGCTTCCTGATTCTCTTCTACACCGGACTTTTGAACTCACTCTTCCATTCCTTTCCTTATTTGAACACATTTCTGTTTAGTGCTGCCGGGACAGGAAAGAAAGTGGCCTATCTCATCATAGAGTCACAGCTTAACAGGGAAATCAGACGCTGATCCCATCATAGCCTTGTGGGCCACTGGGATCGTCAGATTCAAGACACGAAGATCGGCAGTGAACTAGCCTTTCCTAGGCATTGGTTCGTCTCTGGGATGTACGCACGACTGCCTGGAAATGTGTTTGTACAACAGGGGTGTGATCTAGCGCTGATAACCTGAGTCCGGGAAAACCAGCAATGCCGGTCCGCGCGCATTCTTCTGTCTCCCTCGCGGCATTCCTTCTCCCTTCTGAGTCCTTGGAGCTACTACCAGGTAAGATGGATCGGAGCAGAGCTTCCTGGCCAGTTCCAAGGCACAAAGGAGGAGGATTATAGTATGATTTTGAGGCATCCTGGCTTGCTTTTTATACCTGCATTGTGTTACAAGTTCACCAAATCCACCCCAAAATGTGAGTCAGAGGCAGACTCTTAGAAGCTCAGGAGTCCTACTTCACCAGCTGGCACTAATTGGTGGACTGTCCCATACCACTGCAAGTGGACCGAGGGAGCAGCCCCATCAGCCATGTTCAGGGGTTTTTAAGCTACGATCACCCAATCAACTAACAGAGCACTGGCACGTGATATGAATCAAGCAAGCTTACATCAGTGCACAATACAGATTATCCAATCAACTGTAGATACCCAATCAGCTCGAGCACCAAGCACTCCAAGCTATCCAATCAGTAGGAACAACATCCTGTCTGGTAGCGAACAACCGAACCAGGCAAACAGGCCCTTCCAGTTCTATGTACAGAAAACAGTTTGGGCAAGGAGCTTAGCATGTGAGCTGTAAACCAGAAGCAAGACCTGATCCTGCAGTGAGCTATCTTCTTCCAATACTCTCACATTCCTGGGACTTCCTGAGAACCCAAGGGGATGGACATGCCCTGGAAATGTTTCAGGAGATCTAGCCTTACTGTCACCATGTTTTTATCGTCTGGGCTGTCACACACTGGGGAAGAGAAATTTTAGTTTCTACCTGGCTTTTGTGAAGAGCAGGGAAGCAAGAAGACACGAGATTGGAGAGAAACTTTCCTTCATTTCAATGCGGAGTCTTTTTTTTTCCCCCCCAAGCTAATATTAACTTCATGCATTTTATTCTGCTCAGCATTTCCCTCCTGAGTCTTTATTTGTGTCTTTCTCATAATCTCAAGCAAGACCCCAAACTACCTGAATTAGGGGTTCCGGCTTCTTGAAATGCCGATGGGGGAGCAGGCATGAAGCCACCCTTGACCCTTGACGGCTCTGGGCTTTGGAGGATCCCAGAAGAGGCAGCAGCCTGCCTCGGTGGGCCTGGTGGATGCAGAGGGAGGCATGAGAGAGCTGCAAGGTGGGGGCAGCCACCGTGAGACATTCTGCCAGACAACTGTGAGGACCGGCGTGTTCCAAGAGTGAAGGGAAGGGCCGCCGAGTGGAAGGGCTCAAGCTGAGAGAGAACCTCACAGGCCGCTTCTCTCAACCGTGTGGGAGGGCCCTGAGCGTGGGGACAGGCAGGGCAAACGGAAGGCAATGGGGTCCGCACACAACCACGTTTATATTTCCTTTCTTTCTCTCTCTTCTCTTTCTTCTTTCCTTCCTTCTTCCCTCTCCCTTCTTCCCTCCCCCTCCCTCTCTTCCTTTTCTTTCACCAAGGGGTGACAGGGACTCAATTCCTTGAGTCATCGTTGCTGTCTCCCACGGGACCGCATTAGCAGGAAGCTGGAGTCAAGATCTAAAGTGGCAGTGGAATCCAGAGCTCTGATGGCTGGCATTGCCATCTTAACCCATGTTAAGAATAAGCGCCCATGTGCCATTCTGATGTTGGGATACTTTGAATATATGGTGTGGCTGGATGTGAGGAGGGCTGAGAGGGATGCGTGGCTTCCAAGGCATGGCTTGAGAGTTTCAAAGGTGCAGTGGCCACCCCAGGAGAGGGGAAAGGCTTTAAGGGAGCAGCTTGGTGGCCGAAGGGGGCTGACTCAGAGTCGAGCTTTAGATCTGTTAGCTGCTTGATGCCTTCTGAGATATGGGACTTGGAAGTTCAGGAGAGAAGCCTGATGTAGCAGGCTGCAGAGTTACCCACAGGCCAGTGGATGATATGGGGGTGCTTGCTCCTGGCACCCCAGAGGTGAAGACAAGCTGAGGAGACATGAGGCATGAGCCATGGTGAAGAACAACTGAGAGGAGTCCAGGAAGAATGGAAGGGGGTTGGGTAGCAGAGGTGGCAGGTGCCGGCCAAGCCCAGTCTCCAAATGCTGCAGTCCTTGTACCTGCTGCTCCCCACATGTAGCAGCATCTCCCGGCCGCCTTGCACCGCACAACCACTCCTGTGAAAGACACAGAGTATGGGAAGGATTTATCATTTTGATCCTTTCCAGAAAAAGCTTGTGACTTTCCAGTTTGTATTTAAGACGGGTAGATGGCACACACAGCTAGCTGACTTAATAACCTGCTTATCCGATGACTAGCAGTCCTGGTGTCCCATGTGGTTCTGCACGGCTTTTATGCAAGTTGCGAAGCATCTCCTTGCCGCTATGTAACAACATTGATTTTAATTTTTATTTTAGGTAATAAACATACCTCAGACTAGCCTTTGTTCTTGAATTATCTGTTGTGGGTAAATTTCTAGTCACAAAAATGTTGGATCAAAGATGGACATTGAGAAGTTTGAGGACGTTGTTCTACACAGAGGACTGGCCTGTTTGTCTTACAATCATTTTCATATGGGTTTTCACTGTAAAAGCTCTATGTGTTTTCTGTATTGAAAATCCTCCAAGTTGCCTTCCAGAGTATTGGGAATAAATACTCTTTAATATATGTCTTTACAAAATGTCAGGTAAAATTGATGGTCTTCATGTAGATTCAGTTTACTTCAAATTTTAGTCACAGAGGCACAGCTTAAAAGCTTTGTGGGAATCTATAAAATGATGATCTATGTCAAAGAAGTAATTACAGCACATCATTTCAGTTTTTGCACCTGTAATATGAGAACATACGAGGTCTTCAATCTGTGAAGTGTTGAAATTGTGGAAGACTCATGCATACAGAAGTGTAAAATTCTATAAAGTGTAAGGGTGTGAGCTGATGGTTTAAATCATTTTAGTAAATTCCTATTTATTTTATACTCAGTAAAATGTAATAGATATCAAGATTTTTTTTTGATAAGGCAGATTTCAAGCTGCTGGAGGTGAAGTATAGGTTCTTTGGGCCATTTGGCTTCTGTTGATAGGTTCAGCTTGGCTGCTTTTGCCCCAGTCATTCCCGGTATGCAAATGAGTGGGCGGGGCTGAGAAGCCTCCCCAATGGTTTGAGAGTGTACACGGAATGTATTTACCAATCCTCAGTCTATCCATGCAAACTGATTATTTCCAGTAGTTATAATTCTAGATTTAATTTTCCTCATTTTGTTTCCCCCTGTAGAGGTCATAGGTGGTTACATATTGCCAACAGAAATCTAAGAATTCACTAACACAATGACAAAACACCAAATTATACTTTAATTATCACAGATACACTGCTATTGTTAGTTATTCAATCAGATAGGATTAAGTCATGCTTGTAAAAATTTAACAAAAAATAAAATAAAAAAAAATCACTGGAAAACTGGGCTCTTCTTTGATGGCCTAATTTTTTCCAGTGTTTTATATTCTGTGACCTCAAGTGTTTCTTATCCAACATCGACTCAAACCATGAAAGATTATTTTAACTTCATGCACAAGGATGGTGGCACAGCATCCTAAACCACCACTCGTGGTATCTGTATCCCATGTCGGTGCTGGTTCAGGTTTAAAGGCCTTACTGCTGTTGTATCTGGGCAGGTGGCAGCTGGAGACCTTGGGACGATCCTGGCACCTGGCATGGGCCTGTCCTGGCGCTGGCTGTTTTGAGCATTTGGGAAATGAAGCAATCATGGCGGATCTTTCTGTGTCCCAATGTCTCTCCCTTCCTCCGTCCTTCCCATCATCCCTCTCTCCTCCTGCCAGTGTTGCTCTTTCAAGTAGATGAAAAGAAACAGTTTTTAAAAACATGTGTTGATATAAAATATATTTTAAAAAACATAATTAGGAGTTCGAAAATTTGGCTAGTAGGATAAATAAACACTACATCTCAAAGAACGTTTCCACAGTATGGCAACTTGGGAGTATCAGCCGCATTCCCCACTTAGCTAGGAGAGAAAAAATGGCCTTGTGATTGTCATTCAGATAATCTCTAGTTGGTGGAGTGTCAGTAGATGCCTAAAACCAGCAGGTGCTTAGGGCGAAGGGCAGGAGAGAACTCGGATTTGTAACATGCTCCGAGGACGGTAGTGTGTTCTCAACTGTGGGCAGTGTCAAGATACCAGCGGAACTCAGAACATTCCTGATTGATCATGAGTTCTTTTGAGCCTGTGTGAACCAGCTCTAGCACATCTTTGGGTCTAGTTAAAAGGAACTGAGTCTACTACACTCACTCTAAAAATAATCCAGGCTTTGTTTTTTCCCCTCCCCTTCTCCATCTCCTTTTCTCTTCCATTTTTTTCTTGACAGTCCTGAGTGCCGCATCTCCTGGCAGGTGCACCCTGAGGGATCTCCACCAATTCCCCACAGCTGTTGACGTGGCTGTTATCTTCTGCTGCGTGTGCCATGAGACTCGTTTCCAACCTGGGCTATGTGCCTTACTCACCTCTCTTTCTTGCATTGATTCTTGCCAACTTCACTTTGAAATACCTTTCTTTCAACAAAATGTAATTATGTATGTGACCACCCTAAAGTGATGGAGGTGAAGTTGGGCTACTGTCGTTCTGCCTGAGGAATCCATTCACCTTGTGTTGTGATAGAACTTTGTAATCCAATGGGCCTGGCGAGGTGGACTAGCAGTTAAAGTTCCTACTTTGAACGCGCTGCCAGGATCCCATATGCATGCGGTTCTAATCTTGGCAGCCCCACTTCCCATCCAGCTCCCAGCTCGTGGCCTGGGAAAGCAGTCGAGGACAGCCCAAAGCCTTGGGACCCTATGGTCACGTAGCAGATCTGGAGGAGGTTCCTGGCTCCTAAGCTTCGGATTGGCACAGCTTCTGCCGTTGTGGTCACTTGGGGAGTGCATCATCTGACCGATGATCTTCCTGTCTCTCCTCCTCTCTTGATATCTGACTTCGCAATTTCAAAAAAGGAAAAAAAAAAAAAAGAATTGCAACTCAAGTGACAAGAAGGGATTAGAATATTTTGCCTTTGACCTCCTGTGGGTCGTTTTATATTCCAGGAGAATTTAGATGAGCTGATTCGCAGGAAGTGGATAAGGACATAGTTGCATTTTGAGGACAATCATGAGTGTCTTTGGGGGCAAATGTGAAAGCATTAGAGGATGGCGGAGGGGAGGGCGGCTGAGCGGCTTCCGGACGTGCACGCTGTAGCTCAGCACTGGGAGTATAACTCTCCTCTGCCTTTCACAGTTGCAACTCAACCGCTGAAGGCTGACACCTCCCACCTGGGGATGGCACTGCAGGAGGAGAGGGGAGAGGGCTAAGCCCCCATTCAAGACCCCAAGAAGGTAGAACACAGATGTGGGGCAGCATCTGCTGGCTACAGGGCTGTGGCCAGGTGTGGTCTGATCATCACAATAACTTCAACCTCCCCTGCTTTAAATTACATGGAGTTTGCATTTACATGTACTGTAAGGCGAGCTACAGAATCACGAGCACCATTTAAATATAATCCAACTTTCACCCTAAAGCTGCAGGGCATTGAGCTGTGCTTTCAATTTTATTATTAAGGAAGAAAGAGTGTCTTGACAATATATTTTTTTTTCTCCTTACTATAACTCATTAGATGCTGTCAACAGCACAACTCTTAATGGACCTGAGCTCCGGGAGCCATATGTGTTACTCCTTTCTTTCTTACCCCGAGGGCCATTTGGAATGAAAGATTCTCAAGAAATGGACAGCATATTGTCAAGTTTGCAAGCATCTGGGGCTGAACAGGATTCTAGCAAGACTTATAGTCTTATAATCCAATATTTATAAGCAATTAAGGTTCACCAAAGTCTATAAAAACATGCCACAGCTGTGAATCAAATTAGTGCCTTGACCTACCCAATTAGACAAAGAAAACATCAATATCATAATTAGGCAGCCAATTCCCTTCTTAGAATTAATGTAAACAGTGATTATGGTCTCAAACTAAATAAACACTGTATTTTCAAACCAGAAGAAAGAGGCTTACACTTAAGATGCCATATCCATGGTCTTCGTGTTTGATTAGTGAACTTACAAAGGGAATCGGTTTTCTTTTGGTATCTCAGCAAAATTTTCCTTTTGATTACAATCAATCACTCTCTTTTACAAGAATTGACTGCCTAGAGATTTAAAGTAATTGCATTGCTAGGTTAGGTTGAAGAGCAAAGACTTTCACTTCAAGCCAGCCATTGCTGAATTATTTAGTGATTCCAAGGCACACCCCAATGGAGGTGTGGGTGACAGCCATCATCTGCCAGTGGAGGTGCTTAGTCCTTGTCAGGGAGAAGAGTGTTTCAAACGCAGGGAAGGAGTTTCTGCTGTGACAGGGCACACCTCCGACTGCCTGTTCTCACCCTTTCCTTTCTGCTGCCCCTGTTCGCTGGCCAGAGTTGTCAGTTGTGGACATCATTCAAGAAGCACACACCTGCCAATACTCACACATATCAGAAATCAGAGTGAAGCAGGGTAGCATGTTGTAATTGTCAACGTTCAGTTGCCAGGATATTTGGGGATCTTCTCCAAGTGGAAGGAGAGTATCCACCGACTTTCTTTTGTTTATGAAGTGGCAACTGAAAAACCTGGCTTCAAGAATTCTAAAAAAAGTGAAATTAAAAAAAAAAACAACAACACTGTTTTGCTGTGAAAGAAAAGTGAAGCAATAGTAAAAATATTTAAGTCAGTATTTATGATAGTTATTTCATGTTTGTTTATAAAAATAGCCCCAGATAACCCTTTTCTTTTTAACCAGGTGATTGGATTTGTAGTATATGTGACTTGTGACTTACAGCATATAATGTAGTCTTGAAACTTGATTATCATCGGGATTTAAGAATCGCTTTATGTTGGGCCCGGCGCGGTGGCACAAGTGGTTAAAGGTCCTCGCCTTGCACGCCCGGGATCCCATATGGGCGCCGGTTCTAATCCCGGCAGCCCCGCTTCCCATCCAGCTCCCTGCCTGTGGCCTGGGAAAGCAGTCGAGGACGGCCCAAAGCTTTGGGAGCTTGCACCCATGTGGGAGACCCGGAAGAGGCTCCTGGCTTCGGATCGGCATAGCATCGGCCCGTTGCGCTCACTTGGGGAGTGAATCATCGGATGGAAGATCTTCCTCTCTGTCTCTCCTCTCTGTATATCCGCCTTTCCAATAAAAAAATAATAAAAATAAATCTTTAAAAAAAAAAAAAGAATCGCTTTATGTTAACATTATTCTTTATTTCTTCCAGAGTGTACCTAGTCCTCTAGAGGCACTGAAAAAAATTATGATTTTGAGCAAATATTTGTATAACAAGAGTAAAATAGGTTATCAGCATCTTAGAAAATTTTCTATCAGGGAAGGATTCGGACTACGACACATTCTATCATTTGGAGACTTTCTGAAGATGGTTCCTTCCTAGCAGCATGCTCTCAAAGGGTGTTCTTCCTTAAGCACTCAGGAAAGATATAAGTCAACTGCTTAGATTCTCATCATTTTGGGAGGACTTTCTTGATTTGGGAAGTCAAACTTAAGTATCACGCTTTAGAACCTGAATTTCTCGTACTTAAGCATGCTGTTTGTATTCTTCATTGAAGATATCATTGATACAATTGGTGCTGTTTCTTTACATTTCTTGACTAGCAGTCATTTCTTACATTAAATTACACACACACTCATGACATATTGACGGGAAAGGCAACCTAGTCTCTTATCAATGTTAAAGTTATCGGATACCCACGCTGTATTTTTTAGTAGTGCTTGAAGTAGAACAATACACAATGACGTATTTTCACTTTAAAACTGTTTTCAACGTGAATTGAACAATGGGAAATAGAATGAATTTATCAAACATTTGTCATTGTTAGTCACTTTTAGGCTTTCCTTGTATATTAGATAAACTTTGTAGAAGTTAGACATTGAATTGAGTGCTTTCTGTAAGCCAAAAAAAAAAAAAAAAGCCACACATCAATATTAAGTTAATTCGCTCCTGCCCTCCCAACCCACTTTCCTCTCCAACATTCCTTTCCTCCTTCACTCCCCTTTGTTCTGTGGGACTCACACATGAGTGAGGATGTGGAATCTGTGCTCTGCTTTGATGATGAGCTTGCTTTCTAGAGACACGCTGACTCTTTCAGTTGTATGTAGTTTAAATCTGTTGGGTTTGCTGTTATGACACTTATTTTTGCGATTTATTTGACATTAATTGCTTCAGTAACCTCTTTTTAAAAAATGTATTATTATTACCATTTTTATGATACAATTCCATGGGCTCTGGGATTTCCCTTATCCTCCTCAAAGCCCCTCCTCCTCCCACTGATTTCCCTTTATTATCACAACAGTACAGTCCTTCAAAAACAGTCCTAAGTCCATCAGGCGGACATGGACAATGGCAGAGAGTCCAGCAACCTGTTGTCAAAATATATTTAACTTTCATTGGGAGTCCATCTTTGATCTGAAAGTAATATATAATATTATATAATTATAATATATATAATCTGAAAGTAATAATGCATACTGCATTATATCCTCACATCTGGATATCATAGTCTCCATTACACAGTTACTATACATTTCCTCAAATAAAAAGCCACAAAAACAAAATCAACAACAGGAACAAAAATAGAAATGTACACCATAAATTTCAATAACGTGCTACTAAATGACTAATGTGGTGCTGAAGGAATGAAAAAGAAAATCAAGATCCTTCTTGCAGAAAATGATGCTACTGTATGACCTATGAATCAATGAAGAATTTAATGAGAAAAAAAAACTACCGAAGAGATGAAAATAAAAACAAAAACATCAAAATGCATGAGATACAGTTTTGGCTGATCTTTGTTGGTGAGAACATTCTCCCGCAGGCAACAGATAGATGGGTTTTGGTTTTTGATACAGTCTACTAATCGGACATTTGGTTGATGAGTCTAAGACATTTACATTCAGGGTTAATATGAACGGGTGGTAATTTGATCCTGGCAGTAATCTCTTTTTAAAAGGTAGGATTACTTTTGTTTCCTTTTGGTTCGCTAGCAACTTCTCAGTTCTGGGTATCAGACTTGGTGATGATGCATTCCTTAGCAACTCCCCTTTAAAATTTAAGAATTTTGTCAAATCTGCCAATGCCTGCTAAGCTTATTCAAAGTGAACATTTTCATTTACTTTTTAAATTTGTTATTATTTTCCATAACACAATTTTTAAAAAAATTGTTTATTTTTGTTGGAAAGTCAGAATTTTTTTTTTTTTTTTTTAGCAGAGAGACGGGGAGACAGAGAGAAAGATCTTCTGTCTGTTGGTTTACTCCCTAAATGGCTGTAAATGCCAGAGCTGATCCAAAGCCAGCAGCCAGGAGCTGCTTCTGGGTCTTTCCTGCTTGGTGCAGGGTCCCAAGGCTTTGGGCTGTCCTTTACTGCTTTCTCAGGTCACAAGGATGGAGCTGGATGGGAAGTGAAACAGCCAGGATTAGAACCAGCTCCCATATAGGCAAGACTTTTAGTCAGTAGGCTACCATGTTGGGCCCACCATAATACAAACCTGTAGGTATAGGGATTCCCTTCCTCCCTCTTTCTTTTCTCCCCGCATTATTACAGTTGTATAGCCCTTTAGTGACAGTTACACGTTTAACATTCTGCTGCTTCAGTGCATAATGGCATTATAAGTGTAGGCAAAGGTAGAAAGTACAGTATCAAATTGTCAAGGAATATTTAACTGTTCCATTGAGAGTCCTCCTCTTATGCAGAAGTAGAGACGTACACTGCAATGTATCTTCATTTCCTGATATGAACATTTTCCTTAAGCTGACCAACAAAAAAAAAAAATCACCTCTTCAGTTTTCCTTTTACTTGAAAATAATGTATTCTTATTTTACTTTAAAAATAGTTTGATTTTTCTCAGCTATATTGGATCACAATAGTCTGAGAATTTTCTTTATCAATAAGCACATCATGTTGTATTTTGCAGAAAACATATTTATGAAGCTCATTTATTTTTCTAGACGTAATTGAACTGACATAATCTTTTTTTGTGTTCCTCGTTGCCAAGCACAATCATGACTGTGAGGAGTTGATTATCACAAGTCCAGTGAGGCCTTTCTACCTTTGCTTTTTCCAGAGATTAAAACTTCTCTGATACTTTGCTCTGCGATTTTCTAGTATTTCATTCCTCTGTATCTCCCTGTGTAATCACAGAATATACTGCTGCATTGACAGGTAAATATTTAATAAAATATTAAGCTAAAGACATATGGAAGAATATGTCTTTATATGTAGACACATACACATGCTTGCTGGATCATATGGAAATTCTGTTTTCACTTTTTCTGAGGACCAGCCACACAGTATTCCCATAACCACGACACCATTTTCCTTCCCACCAACATTGGAGAGTGTTCTAATTTCTTTACATCCTCACAAATACTTATCTCCACTTATTTAATTGTAACTATCCTAATGAGTGTAAGGTGATAATATGTGGTGGGTTTTTTTTAATTTGGAATTCCCTAACGATTAGAAGATCTTGGCCAACTTTTCAGTTGCGTGTTGGCCCTTTATCATTTTGGCCATTCTTCTACTTGGAACATTGAAAGCATGCTACAGCTCTAGACCTTGAAGTAAGTTTATTGACTGCAAGAAGTCTTCACCTGTGTTGGGAAGCTAATGTGTAATCAAGTGATTCTGATACCAAGTGCCAAGTGTTCTGAGACAGCACAGGTGGAGCCCTTTCTGGACACTCATCTTGCCCTGTTATCTTTGGCAGTTTTCATCTGGATATCTGCTTTCATGGATACCACTGTTCACTTAGACGTTACTCCTTCAAAAATAAGTTAGGGGCCTTCCCCTACTGCTAATTGCACTCACCTTTGTTATCTGTTGTCTCTTGCTATCGAATTAACTGATCCAAAGGAAGTTTCACAGTCCTCGGAAGCTGATCTCCGTCACTACACCACTGTCTGGCCCTTTGTGTTGAACAGGACCTGCATATTGCTGCACTGTCAGTTCCTATTTCCTCTTAGGAGTTTCGTATCTTCTCAATTAATTTAGAAGGTTAATATTCTGTCTCCCTATTCTTCCAACAGAATTGTAGTTCAAACATTGCACTTCATCGTTCCTGTGTTGCATATGATTTCCACTACTCATTTCCTCTTTTATATGAAGTCAGGGAGAATCAGGAGAAAGGAATACCGAGAAATAGCAGAGAAGGTAAGTCACCAACATGTGAATAGCTCACTTGGGATCCTGTCGATACTTACTCATTGTCGTTGACTATTAAAAACGTACCTTTCAAAAAATCTCAAGTTCATATTGAAAGTATTAGCAGTCAAAAACTTACTGGACCAATCAATGGACCTATTATTTTTATGCAGTAAAAATTCAAGTCCAGTGATTTTATTTAGAAAATAGCCAAGCAGACAGTAAAATCAGATTGTGAAATACCAACAAACAGACTGCACATGTCTATTTCCCCAAGGGAAGGATCAATGATTTCTGCCAGAATCATGTTTGACAATTAATCACTAATTGACTTTTGAGTTAATTTCTTGAATCTTTTGTTGTATTCATGTCAATCTTGTAATTTTGTAAAAATCACTGTTTTTCTCTCTGTTCTCACTGGTAAACAAGGGCAGAATTTACTCAAATATGTACAATAGTCACACTGATAGCCTGATGTTTCACTTCTACTCTGAGACAACACATTCTGTGGAAAAGAATGTGAGCTTTTCAAACCACTTTTTTTTTTTTTTTAAGCTGGAAAAGGACAGATGTAAAATGTCACTCCTGATTATTACAGGCAGTTGATAATCTACTCTGAACCTGAACAAATTGGGACATGAAATGTCTACTTGGCATACTATTTGAGAATTTGTATCATTATAATTTCTGAAACTTCCACATGGTGATGTTTCCTGTGGGAAATCATCCCCGGGTCTCTGCCTGCTACCTGCTGGGCATGACCTAGAGCTGTCTGCCCTGGTCTAGGGTGTGACTTCCAACCCTGTATATAGAATGTGACCTCTGATATGATTGGAAGGTCAACAGGATTAGGTGTGCATTTCATCCAATCACAGGGTCATTATTGGGTGAAGGGACTACGCCAAAACGCCCTCTTACCTTCTTCCCTTCTATTAGACCTTTATAAACCTGGAACTTGGGCTGAATAACTGACATTCCTTATCAGCTTGTCTCTGGTGGTTCTTTTTTTTTTTAAGATTTATTAATTTTGATTACAAAGTCAGATATACAGAGAGCTGGAGAGATAGAGAGGAAGATCTTCCATCCGATGATTCACTCCCCAAGTGAGCGCAACGGCTGGTGCTGTGCCGATCCGAAGTCAGGAGCTAGGAACCTCCTCCAGGCCGTCTTCGACTGCTTTCCCAGGCCACAAGCAGGGAGCTGGATGGGAAGTGGAGCTGCTGAGATTAGAACTGGCACCCATATGGGATCCTGGCGGCGTGTTCAAGGTGAGGACTTTAGCTGCTAGGCCATGCCGCCGGGCCCTCTGGTGGTTCTTACGGACAAAGAGCACTGTGGCCTCACCCTTGGTGACCTGGGGGCCTCCTGGCAGGGCTAAACCCCGAGAGTTTCCTCTGTAAATCACATCAAATAAAACATTAAATGCCTAACACAAATCCGTTGTGCTTTTCCTAGTTCGCAGCAAGATGCTACAATAGGATCAGAACTACAGCCTTTGTTGGACAGGGTCTCGATACCTGGTCGCTTTTGACAAAGTCAAAAATACCTTTAAAACTGCCAAGGTCCTTCAAAACTCGTAAAGTTTTAAAGTGGATGTCAAAATAAATAGAAAAGTTGAATGGTTCTGCAGCTATAGAAAATCGTTCTGCAAGAAGGACATACCGCAAGCTAGCAAACTTTGCTAAAGAAATGGAGGTGGACTTCCACCAAGACCACCCAAGAATTGGAAGACTAATATTATTACGATGGCATTTTCCCCAATATTGACTCATTTCCATAAGGCTCATCAAATTTTTGGCGGAAATATTTATGAAAAATTAATGATTCTTTTAAAATCTATAAAAAAAATTTCAAATAACCCAGAAGAGCCAACACAATTCTGATGAAGAGTATGCATGGGGGAAGTTTACTCTGCTGAGTCTACAGCAGGCACAACTCGGCCTGGAGCCGAGGAGAACCCCGAAGCAAGGCCACAGCCACTTGGTCCAGCTGCTGTATAATATTTTTCAATATTTTTTGTTTGAGATATCTTTGTGAACTTTTCAAGAAGAGCTATCAGATAAACATTTCTTATTTTGGGTTCAAGCTCAGAAAAAAAAGAGGCTGGTTTTTCAGAGATACATTTGGGAGCTCAGAGAGTTAATGAAAGCCATATGTGTAGACGTGCTTTTTTTATCTTTCTTTCTTTTTGAGATTTATTTATTTATATTGGGAAGGCAGATCTATAAAGGGGAGGAGATACAGAGAGAAAGATCCTTTACTCCCCAGTGGCAGCAATGGCCAGAGCTGAGGCACTCTGAAGCCTGGGGCCAGGAGCCAGGAACTTCCTCCAGGTCTCCCACACAGGTGCAGGGTCCCAAGGCTTTGGGCCTTCCTCGACTGCTTTCCCAGGCCACTAGGAAAGAGCTGGATGGGCAGTGGGGCCGCTAGGATTAGAACTGGTGCCCATATGGGATCCCGGTGGGTGCAAGGTGAGGGCTTTAGCCATTAGGCTAGCGCACAGGGCCCATAGATGAGTTTTTATCCCTTTGGAGTTTTGGCATTCAATGAGTAAGTAGAGGGAACAGAACCTAACGCTCAGACAGGTGATAAGAAGCAGAAATGAAGATGCCATCAAGGCAAGAGATATTTCTAGAAAAAAGGAAAACAGTGGTGTTGAATATTTCTAAAAACTGGCAAATGAGAGACTAAAATAGAGGGGCCATAGCTGTGGCATAGTTGGCTAAGCTTCAGCTTGTGGTGCTGGCCTCTCATATGGATGCCAGTTTGAATACTGGCTATTCCACTTTTGATCCAATTCCCTGCTTATTGTCTGGAAAAGCAGTAGAGGATGGTTTATGTCCTTAAAACCCTGTAGCATGTGGGAGATCCTGGCTCCTGGATTCAGTTCAGCTCAGCTCTGACTGTTGCGGTCATTTGGGGAGTGAAGCAGTGGATGGAAGACCAAATTAATTTCTGGGAGTCTTGGAGGCTTTTCCTGGAGTCGAGGCTACAGATTTCAAGTAGGAATGAAATAGTATCAGGTAGAGGCAGCCACCGTCAGAATCAAGTGATTCAATTAGCAGCTTCCGTAACTGGATAAACCGACATCTTGCGGCTTCTGATGTGAGTGGGTGAGAGGAGCCTACGTGGCTTAGTAGGCATTTTGCCAGCAATGCACAGTATGGGATCAGTCACGAGTAAGTACTCAGAAAAGCCCCAGCTGAGGAGGCCGGACTGGTCGATACCCACGTCACGGAAGGGAAAGGGGAGCAGAGACGCTGCTTTAGACAGAGACGAAACCGACAGGACTGTATAAAAACATAAACGTCTATTTAAAAAGATGGCACTGACAGCACTGGTGAAACTTGACTATGGACTGAGGAGTAGTCCCTATGGCAATGCTGTTAACATCTTCTGAATTTAATATTTCTGCTGTGATTCTTAGGAGATCATGCTGAGTTATTTAGTGATAAAGGGCAATAGAGCTGCAACTTACTTCCATGTGATTCAGTGAAAGTAATAAGTATATACACATATAGTATAGACACATATCAAAACCAATGTGACAGCGTAACAAGTGATTTTTTTTTCCCCGCAAAAAAAAAAAAGAAGAAAGAAATGGGAACTGTCAGAGCTCTACACCATTGCTAATCTTCATTATTGACAAAAAACAAAACAAAACCTTGGGAGAATGGTTTGTGTGATCTGTATTAGCGACAGCAAGTTTTACAGTCAGAGGTTAACAAAGGACCCAGCAAGGGTGTCTTCCACCAGCTTTGCTTCACATGGCGTTCTGCTAAAATGGCGAAGGCGATTTTTTCAGTCGAAAACCATGATGATGATCTCACATGAGCACTGACCCGGCTCGACGCGCACGCGCGGAAGTTGCTGTACAGGTGATGAGGCTGGTGGACATTGTAGAGGACGCACAGACCGACGTGACTGCGTGAGCTCCCGGGTATCACGTGCTGCAGGGTGAAGGCTCAGGCAAAACCACAGCAGCTTAGAAATTGGCTACCAAAGGCCCAAAGAACTTCAAAACGTGTGAAAAGCAACAGAAGCACGGTGCTCAGTCGATGAAATGGCCAAAGTGGTAAAGTTTCAAACTCAATAAAAAATGAGGGGAACTTTGCACGTAAGAGGGATAACGAAAAATGAGCAGCAACAACACTCTGGGTTTTCTTTTTATGAGAAGATGGCATTGTGACAGAAAAAGAAGAGTCAGCCTAGACTAGACAACACCAAAGTAAATTCCTTAAAATGAAATTAATTTTGCTTTACCGAGGAAAAAATGACCTTAAAAAGCTTGCTGACTGGCCACAACCAAAGACTTCCGGGAGCTCTGAGCAAGTCCAAACACTTTCCTGATAGAAAAGAGGCCATAGGAATCACTTCAGATGTTACAGAGATGTGCTTGATACAGGAAATAGAAGCAAATATTAGAAAATTCACATAGAAGTCCATATAGAAGATTAAGGTCTGGGGCTCAGCACAGTAGCCTAGTGGCTGAAGTCCCTGCCTTACATGTGCTGGGATCCCACTTGGGCACTGGTTCTAATCCCAGAAGCCCCACTTCCCATCCAGCTCCTTGCTTGTGGTCTGGAAAAGCAGTCCAGGACAGCCCAAAACCTTGGGACCCTGCACCCACGTGGGAGACCTGGAAGAGTTCCTGGCTCCTGGCTTCGGATTGGCTCAGCTCCAGCCATTGCGGTCACTTGTTGAGTGAGTCATCGGATGAAAGATCTTCTTCTCTGTCTCTCCTCCTTTCTGTATATCTGACTTTCCAATAACAATAACCAATAAAAAAAGAAAACATGTATGATAATGTACAAATGTATGTGTTTAGTGCACACTAATATATACATATATATTTTTTTCCTAAAAATTTAAATAATGCTCATAATTGAAAGAAACACTGAATTGCATTAAGGATACTGCTCTTGACTTAGCTGTTCTAAATCTCCCTAGTTCTTATTTAAAAGGTAAGTATATTACCTGCTCAACATGAGAAGCAAGGATAAAAAAGCACGATATTATTTTACATATGAATATAAAAAACATTTTGAACTACTGATAATATATCCGTGAGAATTCTAAACTGTATGCTTAATGCAATAAAATGTTAATGCTCATTTAATTGGATAATCCAAAGAAACTACCATTTAATTAAAAAGGAATTAATTAGAATACGGTAAAGAAATTTAGTTGAAAAAAAATCTTTGTGCCTTTCTTCCATTAACAACATATTTCAATATAGTGTGTTTATGCATGGTCAAAAAAAACCCACTTGCAGATATTAAATGTGTATCAGCTTGGTTGTATGCTCTAGTTACGTTCTTCCAAGTACTCTAATGCAAGTTCGTAGTACACTGCGTTACAGTTGAAAGCTTTCCAGTCAAGAGTGATGCTCAGTATTGATGGCTCCTTCACTCTGTAACATCCTGCTGATGCTTCCAGCAAGTTCACCAAGGATGGAAGTTGTCTTCCGGCTTCCTGACAGTTACGTCTGAAGGATCTGGAATGACACGTCGTAAGGAGTGTGGTGCATCGCTAACATCCTGCGCTCAGGACGGCCGTCATTCAAACCTACCTGCCTGCTCTTCTGAGTACTAGAAAAATGCAGCTGAAAAACAGATGTAGCTGACAAAATAAACATGGAATCAAAGACAGAAAATATTTTAAGACTTTCTTTTAATATCCTTGTCACAGGTCATGGAAATGAAGTTTGAGCATGATGTCATCACATTCAGAAATGGATCCCGTGATTGGATTGTAGGTGGCAATAAACAGTGCTTAATATTCTCAGAGTATACTGCCTTTGCACCATTTTAATCCAACATACAGATTTGGCACCACACTTTGCTGATTTTTCCCCACTTGCTCCTAAATGCATCCCTTAACTAATGTTTAGCTCTTGTCACTGAGGTCTGGGTTTTATCTAAGCTTCAGTTCTTATTAGACAAGAGGGTAGTATCAAAGAGTGCTATCTCCATCAGGTTATCATACATTATAATCTCGATACAGTCCCAATACTCTACTTTGCTTCAGTTTCTTAATTCCTCTTTGAAATCACATTGCAGTACAACAGGGTATGCGTTAGTGACACTGGACAATCTGCACCGTAAGTTGCTACCAGTCCCTGTGATATGTCTGATCTACAC
The DNA here is from genome assembly GCF_017591425.1 of Ochotona curzoniae. NCBI lineage: Eukaryota > Metazoa > Chordata > Mammalia > Lagomorpha > Ochotonidae > Ochotona > Ochotona curzoniae. The sequence goes on along the minus strand of NW_024466312.1, from coordinate 2,580,104 downwards.
AAAGCAAATTGCCTAGCCTGCCAGGTATGAATGGAACACAAGAGCATATTGGGTAGAGTCTCCTGGGCACAGTGATGCTGGAAGAGATAGTTTTACAATCTTTCTTGCTCATGATGCTGCTACTCAGAGCTGCAGTAGAAACACAACAGCTCAAGAAGCAGATTCTATAGATTGGATGCATGTCTCAGGGATATCCTGAGGTTTGTTTACCTCCCAACAGCTTACAGAAGAACACTAGTGGACAATGGGGAATCTGAGCAGGAAAGTTTTTGGAGGAATTTCTCCTATTTTCTTTTTATGAGTTTTTTTCTTTACTACAGAGCTTGCCTCTCTTAACCCCCTACCTCCATCATCTTACCTAAAGCTGAAGGGAATGCATTTTCAGAATATCTTTTTTCCCCGTGAAAAATCCTTTGGCTTTCACCTTTTCAGATTCAGAAGCAAGCCATCAGTATTGGAGTGAATGTTAAACCATTGTCTTAAGTTACAAGGGGTCCTCAGGCAGTGGGATGATGCCATCAGTATGAAAACATAGGTCTGTAAACTCAGGATGTATCTGAGGTTTTAGAGAGAGACAACCTTCTAATCCTAAAGATAGTTTGATGTACTTGGCTTATGGTCAGCAAATGATTTATGGAGAGGAAATTATTTTTTTTCTTCTGCTACAATTTTATGGCATTCAAATTTATAAAATTAAGACTGTCTGAAATTTGATTTCTGAACACACGTAAGAAGGAAAGTGCTTCATTTTATACTCAAATAAGTTATTCTAGCAGACATGGGCCTCATGTAAACCAAATGGGAGTGGCCAAAGCTTCTTGTTTTCAGAACTATAAACTCATTCAGAGACTCTTGAGGTAAACCAATCAATATGAAGTTCACTCAAATGTCAACATGAAACGTAAAAATAATCTGCTGTGGATGTGGGAGACAGTGAGGAGCAAGCAGTGTTGGCCAATAAGGGACAAGATGACTAAGTAGTGATCTTATTGCTGTTTCTAAAAAACATATTTAGGTCAACTTTGCTAATGTGGCGAAATAAACAATCATTTCTTCAGAGACCAGAAGCAGCTCTTTAATATTGGGAAAGAGTATTATTGTTAAATGTAATTGCTATGAGCTCTACTAATGTGGAATATTCTATCTTATTTATGCATTTTTTTCATGTTAGGAAATGGACTAGCAGCTTAGAGATTATACATTTTCTATGGTTATTTTTAAGATAATGTAATAATCTATATACAATATATATAATAAATTCATGGAAAACAAAATTCAAGCAAATAAGAAATGTATAGTCTAATAAATAACATGAGGACAACCCAAGTGATATTTATGATACAAAACACATTCTGGAAATTATTCACTTTAACAATTGTGTCTTTTCATATCAGCAAAATTATCTGGGTTTTTGCACTGATTAAAGAGTATTTCATATTATAGGCATAATTATTTATATAAACTATTCTTTATTGAAATCGTACCCCAATCTCATTTTCACTCTCTTGTTTTTTATTTTAAATTTTTGTTGTTGTTTTCTTTTTTGTATTTTTATTGTTATTGTTATTTTCCATGATTCAGGGATTCCCTCCCTTCCTCCTTCCCTATTCTTCCCGCAAACCATTTTCCCCCATATTTTTAAAGTAATATTGTCCTTTAGCCATTGCCGCATGACCAATGTTCTGCAATTAAAGAATATCAAAGCATGGCAGGCATAGACAATGATAGAAAATTCAGTGTCATATTGTCAAGGTACATTCAACAGTCAAACTGGGAATTTTTCATTTTAAAGGAAACATCTATTTGAGAGGTAAAGAAAAACAGAGGCAGAGAGAGACAAAGAACCCAGCTGCTGGTCCTTGGCCTAAATGCCTGTGATGGCCAGGCTGGGCAGAGGCTGAAGCCAGGAGCTTGGAGCTCAGTCTAGGTTCTCCAACTAATGTTGCGTTAAGTTCCTGAGTGTCTGTTTGGAGAAAAAAATTTTGGAGTGATAATGCCCAATGACTACTTGGCGTTAATCAATTCCGAGGTAAACCTGGTGTTCTCTCCTTACTGGTTCTTTGAACCACTGTTTGTGTTGCCAGCAGCAATGAAGAGCTTTGCTAGCTTTCATTCAACTTATTATCTCTAACTTGGGTAAGGTTTGAAATACTTTTTGAAATAAATCATGTATTCATTTAAACCTTCAATGCATTTCTGTAAAACCAAGTTCTCTTCTAATATTAAACTTCTTAGTTAAGAATGTAGCTTCATGGAAAAGCATAGTGGAGCAACAGGTAACAATTCTAATTGTGCCACAAAGATCATGTGTGCACAGTAGTAATGCTACATACATATGCACAAAGTAAAACATCATAACAAAATGGACATGTGTGTATTCACCACCCAAGTCAGAAAAGAACTGGTGAAGCCTCTTAGCAGGCTGCTAGGTTCCTACCTGCATTTCATCTCCTTCGACCCACTGCAGATTACAACTGGACTGTTAGCAAGTCCTCTGGTTTTCTTTATATTACCCCTTAGATGTGAGTTCCTAAAAGTTCGGCCCTTTTCTTAGTCTGAATTATATACAAACAGAACCAAACAGCATAGATATTTCTGGGCTCTGTGCATGTTGATGCTGTGGTAGATTATTCATGTTTATTGATATACAGTATTACATAATTGTATCATGATTCATTTGTCTCACTTTATTAGTAATGAATATTTCTTTTGCTTCCATGCATTTGATCTCATACCTTACCATAACAGTGTTCCAGTAAGCATAAGTTTACTAGTCTCTTAATGCACATGGGTAGAACTTTGTAAAGAGATAAACTTTTTTTTTTTTGTCTGAGATGCAAAATAAAACTGTCGTTATCTTTTTAACTTGTTAAAGACACACGTGCATGCATGCATATCATGTATAAAAGAAGTCACTTCACTAAGGAATGTGCACCTTTACTAATTCCAATGCGATTTAATGCATTTAGCATTTATGTATGGTTCACTCTAATTTTTAATGAATTGGTCAGCACTCACAGTTTGAAAAGTACAGAGTTGGATTTATATGCCTAGCAGTGGGAAGTATTGTGTCATTTTATATGCCGAGGTCCAATTGTCCAATTTTATTAGATAAGGTAAAGCCACTTTCCAATTTATTTTCTGATCAGCAGTGTAGATGGGCAAACTTTGTTTTTTTTTTTAAAAGATTTATTTTTATTTGAAAGGCAGAGTTAGAGAGTAAAGAGTTGGAGAAAAAGGTCTTCCATCAGCTGGTTCACTCCCAAATGGCCACATGGCCAGAACTGGGACCACCTGAAGCCACCCCAGGCAGGAACATTTTTTGGGCTTCCCCAGAGGGAGTGGGGACCAAGGACTTGGGACATCCTCTGTAGCATTCCCAGGCCTAAGCCGGGATCTGGATGGGAAGTGGAGCATCCAGGAATTAAACTGGTACCCATATGGGATGCCAGCACCACAAGTGAATGCCTTGTCCACCATGCCACTTTGCTAGTTCTTAGCATTCTTAGTTTTTAAAACTTACTTGTCAATGTCTGGGTTGCAGCATTTATTATTTTTTTGCCAATATTGTATATATGAAATTATACTTCATTGTGTCTTATTTCAGTAACAGGAAGCATCATTTTGTATATTCATTGGCCTTTTGTGCTTTTTTCCTGCACCTTTTTACTCCTAGTGATTTTTCAGTTGCTCTTTCAATTATTGTTGAACTCTAGGGGTAGACTTTGTATATTCTAGATGCCAATCATTCATATCTTATTCAATGTGTGGCTTCTTTTTTCACTGTATTCTGGTGTCCTTCAGTGAGTTAAAAGTTTTTAATTCAGGTATTTAAAATTTCCTTAATGCTAGCTATTTTTAGGTCTTGCAACCTGGTATCATAACGATATTCTCATATAATTTGTTAAAAGTTGTATGCTCTGCCTTACGCATATTTGAGCACCTGGAAACTGACTTTGGCATGGTTTGAGGGGGGATCTGCTTTGTGTTTTCCACATGGATGCAGCCTGTTGATGCAGCACTATTTCTTACAGGGCCTTCTTTCCACTTCTGCAGAGCCGATGTGATCACCTTATCTGTGTCGACCTGTGTCTGAGCTCTCAGGTCTGTTCCACTGGTCTGTTTGTAACTCCCATGCCTTCCCACACCATGCTGCCTTCATTACATACCTTGTGAGAAGGTTGCGTTTCTGGTGTGGCAAGTTTCTTCAATCTGATTTTCTTCGTTAGTAATGCCCTGACCTTGTTCCTAAGATATTTTCTCCATATTTAAAATGACCTTGACAGTTTCCCCAAAACACCTCAGGAGATTATCATCAGAATTGCATAGAATAGCTAATCACTTTAGTAGAAAGTGATTTATTTGAGACAGCTTTTCTGCCTAAGAAAACAGTCTATATTCCCATTTTATTTTGGTCTATTTTAATGTCTTTTGATGTGTTTCATAATTTTCTTTATAGAGATCTTCATATCTTCTTGAATTTATTTATGGGTACAATATGTGGTTTGCTATTTGTAAATTTATTTTAGAATGTTCACTTTATATGCACAACTTCCTCAGACTGCATTTTCAGTTTTGATATTTGATGTGTAAATCATTTGACTTTTATACTGAGATTATCGTATCATCTATAAGTAATGATTTTGCTTCCCTCCTCTTTGCTTTTTATATTTTTAATTTACATATTGAATATCATGGCAAACACTTCAAGTACAAATTAAGGTAGAACTGATAACAGCCAGCTCTTGTTTGGTCCTGATTTAGAAGAAATGTTGTAACTGTTTATCACCATGGACTGTGTGTGCTGGTACAAGTTTCGTTTGTAGACACAAATCTGAGCCACTCAGTTTCCATGATCGCTTAATATGACTTTCTATTTCCCATCCAGCAAAGTATTCTGGATTGCTGATCTTAAGAACCACTTCAACTGATCATTTTTAAAAATAATACTTAAATAAATCTACTGTCTCCCTTTTGGTTTAGTCAATGGGGATTATTGGTAGGAGGGAAAGGAGAGGAGAGGAGAGGAGAGAAGGGGAGAGGAGAGGAGAGGAGAGGAGGGGAAGGGGGAGGAGAGGAGAGGAGAGGAGAGGAGAGGGGAGGA